>NC_141693.1:2006973014-2009373014 GCF_964263255.1 Lissotriton vulgaris | reverse complement strand
GGAACTGGTGACCCCAGTTCCTACAGAGATGCACTGCATGTTGATGAAATTTATTCTAGGTTATGTGTTTACCTAGGTTTTCTACAGGGGTGCCTGCCCACTGCCTGCAACGACCACTCAGGCTTTAATAACTGGGAATGAAACAGGGAAAACCCTGCCTGTGGGTGGCACTGTGCCCTCGGCAATAGGTGTCGCAATGCTATACCAAATTTACTTTATATACAAAAGACTTTGTAGTACAATAAACAGATCAATTGTTTTTCAGATAATGACTGTATTAACTTCACAGCATCTGGAATTTTGTGCATACATAAACAATAAAACAGAAAATTTTAGTGGATTACTGCTCCACACATGTTTTTCAATAAAACAATTACAATATACAGCTTCTATTGATTTCAAGAAAAGCAAAACATTTTTATTTCCTATCTCAGGAAACAAATACAAATAAGAAATTAACCCAATGCATTTCGGAACATGACTGGTACCTTCATCAGGGGAAAATCTGAAACACACAAATAAATAAGCCTATGTTATATACAATCGTCTGGAGGAAACTAGATCAACAACCAGTGTTTGATGATATACCATAATACAAGGTCATGCTAATGTACCCCTCAGGGTGAAAAAACACCAATGACCCGTCATGGGTGAATGGCTTATATAGAAGGTGACATGGTGCCGCTTTAACCCACTGAACGTTGTGCCAAGTGGTGAACGCTCTGATCTAATCTGTGGTGCTATTGTTAGTGTGCCAAAACTAAAACTGATGTGATGAGTTGACAAATCTCACCTTTCAATCGACTATCCACGTTTTGTTTTTCTGTAGATTTTATTCTCACAATAGGCACAGGTGGATTTTGCCAATTTGAAAAAACCGGGGCCTAAGACAATGCTGGCCTGCTCTTCTGTTTTTACAAACACTAGGAAAAGAACAGTTGACTGTTTCAATTTCAATATTTTTAAAGCTGGTGATAAAATGTAGAAATTCAATCATGATGTAAAGTATATTTTTAACTCTATCGGATATGACCTGCACTGCTATATTATGGATTTCATAATCTAATGTGTATGTATAAATTGACTTTAACATTGTATTGTGCTTTTGTGATTACTTTTATAATCGAATAAAGCTGATTGAATTGAATTGACTTGGGAAGTTTTAGTTGTGCCACTTGGGAGTTGGTCAGAAACCCCAAAAATTGTAGTGACTGGGAAGGACAGAGAACTGATTTGGACATGTTGACAATGAAATCCAGCTCCTGTAGCAGGGAGATCATAACCTGTGAATGAAGGGAGGCAAGAGACAACGACGGAGCCATGATAAGAATATAGTCCAAATAAATTATCAAGCGAATTCCATGCTCCCTCAAATGGGCCACCACTGGCTTTATCAACTTGGTGAAGCACAACGGAGCTGAAGAAAGCCCGAACGGGAGGACCACATTTTCCAGCCTCTTGTCCTTTAAGAGGGATTGCAGAATATGCTGGTGAGGAGGAAAGATGGGAATGGTCAAGTATGCGTCCTTTAGGTCCAACCGGGCCATCCAATCCTCGTTCCTCAACAAATCTGCCAACAGATGGATACCCTCCTGTGATCGTGGGCGGTCGGCGGACTGGTAAAGCAGGCGAGGAGGTCGGATATAGTGGGCTATAGTGTTTTATTGGGTCTCTGTACAGTGGGATGCGGGGATAGATAGAGGGTTCCAGGGCAAACACACAACGAAGGGGTTGCGTCTTCTTCTGTATTCCTCCTGTTGCGACGAGGGTCCGATGGACGTCCGGGTCTTGGGTGTAGCTGCCTCGGTATGGTTGGAGAAAACCTCGGAGGGCAACAAGAGAAAAAGGAGCCGTTAGTCACTCTGGGACTAAAGATCCGATACCGTCACCGTTACCCGGTAGTGTGAGGAGGTGAAAGGGGAGTGAGGAAGGTACGGGCAAGAGTCAAGGAAGGGGAAGCAAAAGACGTGTACAGGGTGGTGGGGAATAGGGGTGCTCTTTATACAGTGCTACGTGCGGCTATATACAAAATGCCTAATGACTAATGGTGACGTGCCTAGGATAGCGGGAATAAGTTTACACGGGGAGGGGTTCCTACTATTTACACAGTGCACCTAATGTGCTCAAGAGGGTAGCTGGTACTCACGTGCTCCGCCGTAACTCTCCTCCGAGTTACGGCCGCTCTTCAGCCACCTCCGTGGGACTCCACCAATCTTCGGACCACTCCTCGATGTCTCCGTTCCCGTCTTCTCCGTCCGTCACCGCACCAGCCGAAAGCTCCTGCCACGATCCTTCGACCCTTTCCGTTTCTCCTCTTCCGTCTTTTCTGCATCCGGCCGTCTGCAGGGAAGCAGGACTTCCGGGGTCTCGGGGTAATCCTTCCGGTCCTTTGTCACTCCTGATTGGTCCCTGCAAAAGAGAGAGGGGTGGGGTTCCTGTCGTCATGGACGCTGTTGTTGGGGATTCTGCTCGTATACCAGGATTTGGAGCGTTGTGGCAGGGTAACAGAGGTGACGGGGTGAGTAGGGGTCTTGTGACCCGTGGGGCGGGATCACACCTCCATCTTGAAATGTTTGTAAGTGGGTAAATGGTTAAAGTACCTCAAGTTCAAGACCATTCAGTGTCCACCTTGCCTATACTGCACCAGGATACGTTGCTGCAGAAACTTACGGAGCTGTTGTCACAGTTTGCAACCATGTTTTTCTGCAGCAAGTTTCCTATTTCTGCATCTATAAAAGAGTTGTCTTGTTGGGAAAAATGTAACTCGAACTGGGAACCCTGAACCGTTTGTAGAATCCATGCAATGGACCTCCACTTGGGTATAAAATAGCGGACACAACACCACAAAGGAATGGAAGAAGTATCGAAGGTCCTTACCTGAAGAAGACTGAGATTGGAAGCTTGCCCTGTGACCTCCTCAAATGAAGCAACGGCATCCTGGTGGGATACGTTGAACTGTGCTTGAAAATGACCATCAAGACTCCATTTTGTGTTGCCATGCTCTCGGAAACCTGATGAAGAATTACTTTTCATGTCCCTGCTGAATCTTGCTCAACCCTCCTTGCTCCTTGTGGTCGAGCCGATTCCGAGAAGCTACCTGTGTGCCTCAACCCCCAGTTGTGCCAGAGACTCAGCCACATCCTGTCCATTGTTGGTAACTAAACCTGTCAGGACCAGCTGCCCTGTGACCACACCAACTGATAGAGGAAGCACAAGGCTGTGCACTGTGACCACACCAACTAATAGAGGAAGCACGAAGCTGTGCCCCATGACCACACCAGTTGGGCAAGGAAGCACAGGGCTGTGGACATTGTGCAATCAGAGAACAGATGTCCCCTGACCACGATTGCACCACAAGACTGACGAAGAACTTGTCAGAATGAGGAACTTATCAAAATGTGGAACTGTGTATTGTACAAATGGGCGTGGCTAGCACTATAAATATGTGTAAGCTGTGGAGTAAAACAGCAGTCTCCATAGAATTGTCTTTGTACCATTCTGGGACCTCTGTCCTTAGCTCGAGCTAATAAATAACTTACTTCCCTCCACGGCTGGGTGTCCTGGTCTCTTTGGTAATGTATGATTTGAACAAGAAGAGCCCGTAGATTTTAAGGTGTCCCCTGCACCACTGGCTTTGACTCTCCTAGTGGGGGGTCTCCAAAAAGCCGGTGCTACAATCTGGCGCCCAACGTGGGGCGTCTTCGGTGGTCGTCATCAAGCCTGGTGGTCATGAGGGGTCCATGATCGAATTCCAAGGTTGGTGCACCACTACATTGGCTGAAAATTGTCTTTGTGGGCCAGAGGTCTCCGATTGCGTGATTCCTCCTTCCTAAGGGCTACCTGACTGCGGCCCCGACTGACGCCCCAGTTCTGGTTCCTAGTCTTTGGAGATCGAGACCTTTGTGACACTTGCCGTGTGATAGAAGATTAATGGTCAGGTAAGAGTGGGAGTGACCCACTTCTTTGGTGAATTGTATTTGTTTTGGTATTTGATTCGACTTTTGCAAAAGCCGAAGCTAAGGGGTAAGCACAGTTATAGGTTGTAAATATTCGATTGCACCCTTTGACGTTTGGATCCAGGATACACATCTAGAGATGCCTGAACTTTGTAAATTCCGGAAATGGTATTGTTGTTGTTGTACACGGCACTCCACATTGGAGGAATCTTGTTAGATTCCGCCTCTGGGGACCCCTAATCATGAAGTCTTCAAATATGTATTTAACACATAGTATTAATAAAAAGGGCATTGACTGGCATTTAAAATAAACGGGACTGTAGAGAATGTTTTTAAAAATATTCTCTGTATCAATAAACTAATTGATATGTGGATACACTGCAGGAGAGCCTGGGTTAGAGAATAATTTATGTGTACCTGATGGAGCAAGGATTTGCACGTGAAGCGCCTTGCCCCGTGCAAGAACCTCGCCAAATGTATAACATTACTAAAAATCATTATTGTCGTTTATTACACGTTTTTCCAAACACGCGGGTGTCCCCGGATGCTTGCCTGTATGTCTTTTTCCATATTAACGAAGCTTGCGCTAAGGAAAATGGCTGCTTCGCTAAAATTCAGTCTGCGCATGCGTCGGTCATACCCATGTGATGTGACGCACTCGCATTCTGGAGGGAGTTCTGTGCACATGCGCATTGATGCTAAAATGGCCGCTTGACTCTCACCACGCTCTCTGCTATTGCTGCTGCTTCAGCCTATCTATCTTTTCGCACTAAAAACCTTAATGCTATAGTCATTATAAAGTAAGGGTGGGATAAGATTTTTCATGGTATACAGTGTGATCATTTTATATGTGATTTTAATTTGTTTTCGCTTACTTTTCATGTACCGCGTCTTTGTGGGCTGGGGCATACATGAGCGACGCCATGCTGAGGCTCCTCTGAACCCCGTCACGTGACTGGGAAAAATCCAAACTGCGCAGAAGCTGAACAAAGCCAGCTGGCTCCTGAAGCAAAATGCGCCTGGGAATCCAGCACCCAGTGTGGACAATCACCTTGAATTTAACAAACTTGTTGCAACTGTCTTATGCGCTCATATTTTCTGTTGTATTCTATGCATGGGAACGTGAACCCGGGGGGCGGGTGTATAAAATTGCATATTAAGTATGAGAAAGTGGAATTCTAGGAGGTGGTAATGACCGCACCACCTCTCCTGACCAATCATAATATGGGAAACTGTCACTGGCAACATTAGTGGGTGGTCTGAGGGTCCCCAAAACAGTATAATTGCCCTAGTTTAGCTTATGGAAATTGTCCGACTTGTCCGAGTAGCAGACCTGTCACTGACCCTACGATCTCAATAGGTGTCCAATCTGAAAGTGCTGCGGAGCACTTTGTCCATATTTTCCACAAGCTCCTAAGGGGTGGAAATTCCTAAGTGCTGGCGAAGCACTTTGCTGGGAGATTCGAAAATCCAATCGGGGTTTCTGGCGGATTACTTGCAGAAAGGGGTAACGCAGGCGTTGCTGTCCGAAGCTGTGGGTGTTGGTCGTTTCCCTGGGAGGCCCAGTCCTTTGACCCGAACCTGAGGGGTATCCTGTCCTGATCTGTCCGTGGGTTGTACCTGTTCGTATTCTGGTGTTCCTTTTTCGAGGGTCCTTGTCCCCGTCTTCCCATCTGACCCGTGGCCAGGGTTAGACTTCAAATCTGAATTAGGTAAATATTACTTGTGGGTTTGCGTATTTTCTGTAGCCTGTTTTCTCTCTCTCCTTTCTCTCTTTCGTATGATCTATTAAAGCACTATTACCTGTGATATTGCTCTATTGCCGTTGCTGATTTAGTTTGGTTCCTTCTCTCTCCCCCTCCCTTTAGGAGCTCATTGATTTTATCATAAATAATAGTATGTTTCCGTTTTTCCCTTTCCTTTAGTTGATTGCAGTGAACTTAGAAAGAATAGTTTAAGGATTAAGTACATGTTTAGGTCCCAACCTTATACCTCGTGTCATAGTATAACGTTGCCGTGATTAGTTCTGTTTCAAACCCTACCTCTAGTTTTCCCATATATCTTAATGGTCGTGATTTTCTTTGTGCAAAGCTACCTTTTGATGTTGATATTAATGTTTGACATAGTGTTCTGCATATCGCTTATTGTCTTGGCATCTTCCTTTTGAATTTTCATATAAAGTGTCAAAACTTCATCAGGTGTCTGTGGTCATTTTATGAGAAAGTGGATAAAATATATGGACGTAAAGAAATGTTTTAAGGTCCTGTCTACTATTTTCCCTTTTAGCTCTAGGTCCATCGAAAGTTTGTGCCTGTGGTAAGTCAGGTGCATGGTAAGCAGAGGTAATTCTGAACCATTGATTACTCATAGGAGCGTGCCAGGATCTCACCCGGTTCACGAGAATCACTGATTGAAACTAAATGCACGCCGGGGCCCAGTGCGTGTAAGAAATTGGTGACCCGGGTGAACTGCGCGCTCTATCAGTAATTTTCTGGCAGCCAGAGGATGGTTTGGACTAGTTAGATTAGGTAGACAGGGAACAAACCGTGAAAATTAATGCGCTGCTGACTTTTACTATATTGTTTGAAATTTTTTGAAATGTTTTAAATTTTTATATGTAAATGTATATGATTTTACATTGCTGCTATAAATGTTGAATTAACCCAGAATTGTTTGTGAATGTTCAGTGTAGTCCGAATCCCCGGGGAAGTATTTTAGCTAACGGTGAGCAGAATCCGGTTAGCTGTTGAAGTCACTAGGGTCTGAAACATTAGTGCAGGGTTAAATGAATAACTGGAAGCACTAATTAGGATCTTTGTTATATCTGAATAATTGATAGCTACGAGTCCGGTATAAAACTTTCATTGCGATATCACCTAGTAAGGGTCGCATACGGAAGGAGTAGTAGGGTCTCCGAGGCTTGTCTGGTAAGTAAAATAGTTCACTGGTGAAATCCCGGCTCAGTACATATCCCTGACGACAGTGGATGAGTCGGAAGAATAACGGGTTCTATATTACTCGAGTGTGAGGATAGGCAAAGAAGTCTACCCGGAGTGAATGAGAAGTAGACAGAAGTGGTTTACTTGCAGTGAGAGGAAGTCTTTCTATCTTTTTAGAACACTCAGACATAGTGGCAGACGTTGTGTGTTGGTAACTAAGTTTTACAATCGCACTTTAGGAAAAGTTAAAAGTTTCCGTTACCTTGTAAAGGAGGGAGTCAGTCGGAGAGCTGCTCTGACGTCACTCCGTGCCGCGCTGGTATTGGTCAAGACAGCGGGCGTGTAGTGAAGCTGAATTTGTAAAGGAGGGGTGAGTGCCGCAGAGTGAGACTCTGTCTCGCGAAAAGGCCGCGCACCCATTGGCCAAGAGTTTTGTATTCTCTGACCTGATTGGGTAGTGAGAAATAGAAGTCGCGCTAGCATTGGAAGCACAAAGGTAAACAAAATTAATCAAGCCGAGTTCGAAGAGAGTCCCGAAGATTATATGTGGTATCCAGATTTTATACCGAATCCAAAGTACCTAGGATTTTATAAGGATCAGCTTATGCGAGGTAGACCACACATGATGTACGGAATAAAGAGGAAATTGTCTTTTTCTGACAAAATAAAGAATTTTTTCAAAACCGACAAGCCCATTAGAACGAGGGAGGGTGTGCTCATTCCCCCACCAAATACCCCTGCTTCTTTCATGATGTTTGATAAAGGGTATCATACTTGTGTTTGGTTAGAAAATTGGGCAAAATATACAGTAGATGACGGAGTTCTAGCATTTCCTGTTGAAGGTACTTTTAATGGTCGGATCCTGTTTAACCTAAGGACCCGCATGAATGAATTGCACCCTAGACCTAGGTTGACCCAGTACGAAGCTCTGGAGGAATGGGAGATTGAGGCTGCAGAGCGAGATAAACCCAGGATGGATAAGGGAGTGAGTAAATGGTATCCTAAGCTTCCAACGCCAACTAAAGAGCAGAAAATGAAACAGTGGAGGCAGTCTATGATAACTGAAGGGCTGTTCCCGATGATGGGGGTGGTTGAGGAAAGGAAAGGAAAATGCAAAGAAAAGACCCATCACCTAGCTCCTATGGGGGACTTGGATGATGACCACTTGGAAGATTTACTAATGAAAAATCCACCTCCCTATGATGCAGACTCAGAACCTGTGCCCTCACGAAATCCCTTTGCAAAGTATCCCAGATGTAGGAGGGATAGTGATACAGATGGAACCGGGACAGACAGTAAAACCAGTGAAAAGGACGGGTTTTGCAGACCCAAACCTACAGTTCCGAATTATCAGCCGTTCGGAGAAGATCCTCCGCGGCTGGTCACTCCGACCGCTCCGAATATTTATCCGTCCCTAGTACCCCAGGTATTGCATGACAAATCTACTGGAAAGGTATTGGGAGAAAAAGAGAGAGAGGTCCTGGCTAAACAGCGAGATGAATTAATTCGAACCATTACCCAAATGCAGCCCCATCCTGATTCCTTGACTATTCCAGTAACCATTGGTCCAGCTATTCCTCTGTATAAAAATGACATGACCGGTCCCCAGCCTCCTGTTTTCCCCTCGATGCTGCCTACTTCTAGCATTTTGACTTCGAAAAAGGAGATATTCATAGATGAAGATCAAGAGAGTGAGTGTGAATCGGGGAGTTTGATGGATCTGCCCATAAGGGAATCAAGGGCCAGCATAATAGGGACTAGAAGTCAACCCAGACCAAAGGAGGTGGGAATTGAAAGTGCAACGGGAATTAGGAGTGCTACTTTAGTTTCCCCTGAAGAACTAGATAGATGGACAAAGGAGCTAGAGAAGGAGGCCACTCCCCAACCTAAAGCATTGGAAATATATAAATTGAGAATAGAAATAGAAGAAATGATGGCTGGGAACGTAGGGGTTGAGCGCCTAAGCTCGTATAACGAAGAAGAGTTGCTGTTTATCAGTAAATATCTGACCCGGAACGCTAGGTCGCTCCATGAAAGGATAATGGATACAGCGGAAGAAATGGGAATAGATGTTAGTCGCTCCAAAATCCTTCAGAAACCTTACAGAGTGGATTTTTCAGACAAAGATTTAGAAAGCCTGAATGTAATGGGAAAACAGATCCAAGTAAAAGAATTGTTGAAACTCCTGCAGAAATGGGGCGAGGTGGGGAAGTGGAGAACCCGGTGGGCAAAGAAAAAGGAAAGCAGCAGGGCTGGGTCAGTGACTTCGGAACTCTTATTAAAGGAAGTAACACCAGCCGAAAAATTGTGCCCCATGAGGGAGGTCCCGGGAGGAAAATATGTCCATGTCCCTTGGTCCCGACAGGATATTGTGTCATTTACAAATGACTTCCCGAAATTACGGGAGAAGCCTGTTGATTGGTACAGGCAGGTAGAGCGCTTCATAAAAGTTCAGAAATGTCTGCTGAAAGACTTGGATGGGTTTTTCGACATTGTGGTCCCTGTAGATCTGTGGACCGACTGTAAAATTGAAATTGATTGGCCCAGTGAGGAATTTCCCAGAGATGAGAAAACAGGTGCGCCTGCACCTGAAGTAATGAGGAAGTATGATCAAGTCATACAATATCTCAAGAAAAAGGTTCCCGCAAAGGAAACAGACTGGACCCGAATAGATAGAACCACCCAAGAACGTGATGAAACTGTTCACTCCTACTATGAAAGGTTACTGCAAGTGTTTAAAACATACAGCGGTATCGACAATGTGGACCTGAAAGACATGACTCATTTCAGTTACAGGTTTGTGCTAGGATTAAGGCCCGAAATTTCCCAATGGATTAGGGACAATAAAATCAGTTGGCAGGGAGAACCAATAGATGCTGTCCTGAAATATGCAAAATATTGTGAAGATGAAATCGAAAACAAAAGGAAGGCCCTCAAAGAGAAAGTTATGTGGGCACAGGTGAAATTAGCCGAACAGCAAGAAAAGCAGTTAAGTAGATTAACTTCTGATAATAATGCTCAGAATGCCACTGCTGGGGGAGGAGGGAAGCCCCGCACTAAGATGAGTAGAGAAGAAGCCATGAAGAAATTCCCGTGCCATGGGTGCGGCCAGATAGGGCATTGGAGAGACGAGTGTCCACACCTGCAGGCCGGTAATGCCCCTGTAAATGGTTTAAATCCACAGGTGCCGAAAGAGGGGACGAGAAAGAACCAGCAACAGGTAAAGCTACCCCCAGTGCCTCGCGCTCCTAGACAGAATTTTAAGAATCAGGGTCAGCAGAATGAAAGGGCGGAAGTATGGGAAGTCGAGAGTGAAAGAAACGCAGTCATTCCACAGTATTTGCTAAATGATACATTCCTTTGTGGAGATCAAGATTGACGGGGCCTGAGAGGGGAGGATGAGGAGTGTGTGCTTGGCGCCTCCTTACCGGTAGACCAGACTGGACCATACATTGAAGGAAAGGTTGAAGGAAAAGATGTCACCTTTCTGTTGGACACTGGTGCTACCCGATCTACTGTGAGAACAGTGGATGTTCCTAACCTACCCCTCTCGGGAGAAGCAATCCAAGTAGTGGGAGTCTCAAATCAAATAATAAGTACTCCAGTAACTGAACCCATGGAAATTTCTATAGGGAATTTCAAGGAAATGCACAGATTTGTGGTCTGTGATTCCAGTCCTGTAAACCTGCTAGGACGTGATTTGTTGTGCAAGATGCGTTGTACCATCTATTGCACACCAAATGGTGTCGAAATTCAGACCCCCGATGAAGATGGCCTATACAAACTGATGTTAGTTAGACAAGATGCGGATATAAAGACTTTGACAATTGAAGATTTACCTGAAGAGCTCCAATTAAGAGTAGTACCAGAAGTGTGGGATTTCACAGGAAAAGATGTAGGCCTGATGGCAAATGTGGACCCAGTTAAAATAGCAATAAAAACGAATGCTATATACCCCAAAACCAGACAGTATAAGATGAGTGCAGAAGTGAAAGCAGGAGTGGCGACTGAAATTACCCGGCTGCTCGAAGCCGAAATCATAGAAGAAGTGATGAGCAGCCCCTGTAACTCGCCTATCATTGGGATCAAAAAGCCTAGTGGGAAGTACAGGGTAGTGCAAGATCTGCGCAAGGTAAACCAAATTGTCGTACCTTGCTGTCCTATTGTACCCAACCCTGCAGTCATTCTCTACCAGATTCCCTGGAATGCAGAATGGTTCACTGTCATTGATCTGTGCCACGCATTCTTTTCTATCCCATTGCATCCAGAAAGCAAATTCCTTTTCAGTTTTGAATTCGACAGCCATATCTATGTCTGGAATCGTGTCCCTCAGGGGTACACCGAAAGTCCCTCGATTTTCAACCAGATACTGAAAAAGTGCCTTGAATCCCTAGTGCTACCAAGAGAGTCTGTTCTGGTGCAGTACATAGATGACCTGTTAGTGGCATCTAAAACCCAAACTGACTGTGTCACTGACACCATTGCCTTGCTGAATCACCTAGGAAAGGGAGGACATAAAGTGTCGCCTGACAAATTGCAGTTTTGTAAAAACTCAGTGAAGTATCTGGGGCACCAGATAGAAAAAGGAATCAGGAAAGTAACTACTGAAAGAATCAAAATAATTAGAGCAATGGAACTGCCCAAAACTCAGAAAGAAGTGAGAATGTTTCTAGGAGTTGTGGGTTACTGTAGACAATGGATTGTAGGATTTGCTGCACTGGCCAGGCCCCTGATAAACATGACCAAGAAAGGAATAGAAGACCCCGTCAGCTGGGACAGTGAAAGCATGAATGCGTGGGTAACATTGAGAAATTGCCTATGTACCGCTCCTGCATTAGGTATGCCGGACTACTCTAAATCTTTTGAACTGTTCTGTGACACCAGAGAAAATTGTGCTCTTTCAGTTCTGACTCAGGAGCACGGTTTAGTTAGACGCCCAGTGGCCTACTTTTCGGCCACCCTAGATCCAATGGCTGCTGGACTACCGGGGTGTCTGAAGGCAGTTGCTGCTACTTGTGTCAGCCTGGAACAGAGTGAGAACATTGTCATGGGACATCACGTCACTGTATATGTTCCTCATTCTGTTGTAATCCTGCTAACTAGAACCAAGACCCAGTACCTCACACCTAGTCGGCTGACTAAGTATGAAAGAATCCTGATTGGTGCTGAAAACGTCACCATCTCCCGGTGCAATGTCCTAAACCCAGCGACACTGTTACCTGTCCCCCTGGATGTAGAATCAGAAGAAGAAGGGGACCATAATTGCGTTGATCTGACTGAGTTCAGTACAAAGCCCCGTCCAGACATTCGTGAAATAGCATTGCTTGATGGGGATGTGACAATGTTCGTGGATGGCTCATGTTTAAGACATGAGAATGGGGGCCTGAGTGCTGCCTATGCTGTGGTTACATTGACAAAGACCATAGAGGCATCATACCTGAGCGCGGTGAAATCTGCACAGGTGGCAGAGCTCATCGCGTTAACTAGAGCCTGTAAGAGGGGGAAGAACAAGAGAATAACTGTATACACCGACAGCCAGTATTGTTACGGGGTTGTTCATGACTTCGGCCAGTTGTGGTTGCAAAGAGAATTCATGACTTCCTCCGGCACCCCTATCAGAAATGGAAAAGTGGTGCATAACTTACTGGAAGCTATCCAATTGCCCAAAGAATTGGCTGTGGTCAAGTGTGCGGCTCACAGATCAGGAAATGATGATGTGACCGCCGGTAATAGATACGCTGACCAAATGGCACAGTTTTGTGCCCGACATCACATGTCTCTCCAAATTGCATTGTGGAGTGGAAACAGCTGCCAACTTATGTTGTTTGAGAATGTGTCTACGTGGGAGGAACTAAAGGAGTTGCAACAGGCTACAGACAGGCAAGAAAAAGGCAGGTGGGCAGCAAATGAATGCGAGTTGAGAGAGGATGGTGTGGTGGTAAATTCGGCTGGGGTGCCTGTACTGCCTGATAGCTTGGTGGACCCCATGGTCAGAATGATACATGAACCAACACATATGGGAAGAGACGCTATGTGTCGGGTGTTTGAACAGGTGTTCTGTAACTCAAGGTTCAGGAACCAGGCGGAAAGGTTTTGCCAGAGGTGCCTAGTGTGTCAGCAATTTAATGCAGGAAAGAAGACTGTAGTAAAACAGAGTACCATTGGGAAGGCAGTAGGTCCCTTTGTAAGAATGCAGGCAGACTTTGTAACAATGCCAAATTGCAAGGGATATAGATATATCCTAGTCATAGTTTGTCTGTTCTCCAGGTGGGTGGAGGCTTACCCAGCAAAGAAAATTGATGCCTTAACTACAGCTAAGCTATTGCTTAGGGAATTGATACCTAGGTATGGAATCCCAGAGACTATCGAAACGGACCAAGGTGGGCATTTTGCCAACGATGTGCTAGAAGAACTCTGTAAAGCATTCAAAATGAAGAAAAGAATACATTGTGCCTACCATCCAGAGGCTTCTGGAGTAGTGGAACAAATAAACGGCACCCTGAAGTCCAGGTTGGGAAAAATGTGTGATTCCACAAAAATGAACTGGATAGAGGCTTTACCCCTTGTGCTGATGAGTTTGAGAAGTATCCCGAACCGAAAGACTGGCCTGAGTCCCCATGAAGTGTTGATGGGAAGAGTGATGCGGCAGGCATGGGTACCCGGACACAAACTGCTAAGCATTTCTGATGATATGGTGCTAGAATACTGCAAGCAGCTGGGTGACCAAGTGCGTTCTCTCTCTCAGCAGATTGGAGAGACAGAAGACGAGTGGCCAAAGACTCCAGCACACAACTTGCGACCAGGAGATTGGGTGGCGTTAAAGAAACACACCCGGAGCAGTTGCCTGAAACCCAGGTGGGGAAAGCCACGACAAGTGATCCTCGTCACTACCACTGCTGTAAAGTGTGCTGGGGTACCGAAGTGGATCCACGCCAGCCACACGAAGCGGGTAGCTGGAGAAGACGCGACTGTAGCTGAAGGCAGCTCAGCTGAGGAGGCTTCCGAAGAGGAGAGTCCAGAACTAGCTGACATCGAACTGCCGAGCACCAGTCGAGACGTTGAATGGTATCCCGCCGACGACCCGGTTCATGATCCAATACGAACCAGGAAGTACTCCTATTTAGACAGTGAGTGGGATAGTCCAGGTGAGCTAGAAATAGACGAAGCAGATCAGGTCCGCGAGAATCACATCACACCTGATCAGGAAGTAGGCCAAGTAGGGTCAGATCAAGGCATCGAGACTCCTCCTGGAACTCCGGAGTCTGGAAAGGGACAAATAGTAATTAGAGCTGACGTTCATGCAGAAGAAAACGAAGAGATCGAAGCGCATGAACAGGAACAGATAGAAATAGATCAATGTGCTCAGACATCTGAAATAAAATCAACTAAACAGAAAAAGAAAGTGCGGTTTGAATCTGAGCAGGGTCAGACTAGGGACCAGGCAGAAGAGATAGATGAAAGACCTGGAACTAGCCAGTCAGGTAGGGAAACAGAAGTGCCACAACAAAAAGTAAAAAGAGTGCACGAAGAAGGGCAAGTTTCCTCAACTACTGGAAGGAAAGGAGGCAGAAGTGCACCTCGATACGTAAAAAGACTGAGGCTCAGACTAAAGACAGCCGCAGACAACGACAAAGACCGAAAAAGGGCTCAAAGCGAAAGAAGGACAACCCAAGGAAAATCGCTGAGAAAGAGCGACAGAATAAAGAAACAGAGCAAACAGTATCGAAGCCCTGAGTGGACTTACTATGTGTTGGAAGAAATAGACGAACCACACCACAGTGGCAACAGTGAAGACGAGTCCATTGCTGATCGGAGCTCTGACGAAGACCCTCCTTGAGAGAGCCCAGAAGTGAACCTCTGGTACAAGGAAACAAAGAGGGGTAGCGAAAGCCACCTGTAAGCTAAAATGTCTGATCCGAGTGTCTCTGGGAGATCCAGATGTGGGTGTCTAAAAACTTGCTGTAAAGTATGCTTGTGTAGCGTAGCTGTGCTAATAGTAATATGGATAGGACTAACAATCTTCTTACCATTTATGATAAGTAAGAATCCTAACCTTTCCCCTACTGAACCTGAGGCAGTAGATGTAGGGGCTGACCCGACTGCAGAAACACCACGAAGCTTAGAAAGACGCGACAAGCTAGTAGGCTTGACACACACACGACCTAAATTAGAAGCATCAGATGAGGATGGACTACATTTTCACAAAATGAGAAACAGGACACATCTAAATGTCTTTGCTAACTTGTTAGTGCATTACGTAGAAGCTATGGAAATAGAGGACTGCTATGTCTGCATGAAGCTACCTACCTCAGTAGCTGAAGGTGTGACATATCATCACCTACCGTTAACCTATGGAATTTCCTGTAGTATTTTAGCTAGCTTGTTCTATAGAAGCACCTTGCAATATTATTATTCCAATGATGACGTAGTTTTTTCTGAACTTCCTGTTAGAAAACACTTGAACCGTGTACATACTACAAGTGACGTGACCCGTTATATGGGAGAATATTTTCTGACTATAGGTGATATAGATTTAAATGAAGCAAGAGAATCTAATCTGACCTGTTCTCTGCAAGAGCAGGAAAAGATGTTCATAAAGATGGCAGACAGAAGGAGAGAAAAGTTTCAAAAGAAAGCAAATGACGAGAAAGATAGAGTCCCTAGGTGGGCTGAACACATGGATAACACCTCGCAAGGCGAAGCTAATCCTGCCTTGTTGCTGGATTTTGAACGAAAAGGGAAACTTTGTATCCATAGGGAAAAGACAGAGTACTATAACAATGAATTCATCGGTTCCAGCGAGTGTGAACATAATTACAAGGTAATTGGAGGTTGGGGTTTCAAAAATGGGTCAGAACCTGTGTTTCCTGGAATATATTATATATGTGGGAACAAGGCGTATTTCAAATTGCCGGATCACTGGTATGGAAGCTGCTACTTTGGCATTGTTTTCCCGAAAATATACCATGTGAATAATGCAGCTGGAAGCGATGAAGAAACTAATGGCTTAGTGCGTAGTAAGCGCGAAAGTGTAGGTGAAGTTATAGGTGATATTTTCAGTGCACTGATACCTGGAATGGGGGTAGTTCTGAACACCCATAGAATCTGCAAATTGTCTACAGTAGTGGACCGGTTATCAACGGACACTGCTGCTGGATTCCTGCTGGTCAATACTGAAATGGTTGCGATCAGATCAATGGTTTTACAAAACCGTCTTGCCCTTGACACCCTATTAGCAAAAGAGGGCGGAGTCTGTAGAATGCTGAAAGCGCAACATTGTTGCACTTACATTCCTGACAAAAGTATCGAATTAAAGCAATATGTGAAGAACATAACTAATTTGGAAAAGGAACTCAAACCATTGGAGGTTGACAGTGCCTGGACGAGACTGACTGGAGGTCTCTCCTCTATAGGTAGTTGGTTTGCTAACCTAGGTAGAAACCTGTTGTGGAAAATAGTGATGCCAATAATTGTGATAGGTGTAATTATATTGATTATTTTTATCTGCTGCAAATGTCAGAAGTGCAAAAGGAAATACACAGTAAATCAGAGAGGGGTGAAAAGAAATATTGATGAACTGGAATTAGAAGAGGTGAAGAATTCCATCTATAAAAAGGCGAAAAATCACCACTCTCATAGAGAAGCTGAAAGAAAACTGAACAATAAATTTATTGAAATTGACATGAGTGATGTGGATGAATGAGAAAAAGTTGGCATCTGTTTCCATTATGTAGTGATGATAGTAAATATCATCAAAGAGGGGATTGATGGAGCAAGGATTTGCACGTGAAGCGCCTTGCCCCGTGCAAGAACCTCGCCAAATGTATAATATTACTAAAAATCATTATTGTCGTTTATTACACGTTTTTCCAAACACGCGGGTGTCCCCGGATGCTTGCCTGTATGTCTTTTTCCATATTAACGAAGCTTGCGCTAAGGAAAATGGCTGCTTCGCTAAAATTCAGTCTGCGCATGCGTCGGTCATACCCATGTGATGTGACGCACTCGCATTCTGGAGGGAGTTCTGTGCACATGCGCATTGATGCTAAAATGGCCGCTTGACTCTCACCACGCTCTCTGCTATTGCTGCTGCTTCAGCCTATCTATCTTTTCGCACTAAAAACCTTAATGCTATAGTCATTATAAAGTAAGGGTGGGATAAGATTTTTCATGGTATACAGTGTGATCATTTTATATGTGATTTTAATTTGTTTTCGCTTACTTTTCATGTACCGCGTCTTTGTGGGCTGGGGCATACATGAGCGACGCCATGCTGAGGCTCCTCTGAACCCCGTCACGTGACTGGGAAAAATCCAAACTGCGCAGAAGCTGAACAAAGCCAGCTGGCTCCTGAAGCAAAATGCGCCTGGGAATCCAGCACCCAGTGTGGACAATCACCTTGAATTTAACAAACTTGTTGCAACTGTCTTATGCGCTCATATTTTCTGTTGTATTCTATGCATGGGAACGTGAACCCGGGGGGCGGGTGTATAAAATTGCATATTAAGTATGAGAAAGTGGAATTCTAGGAGGTGGTAATGACCGCACCACCTCTCCTGACCAATCATAATATGGGAAACTGTCACTGGCAACATTAGTGGGTGGTCTGAGGGTCCCCAAAACAGTATAATTGCCCTAGTTTAGCTTATGGAAATTGTCCGACTTGTCCGAGTAGCAGACCTGTCACTGACCCTACGATCTCAATAGGTGTCCAATCTGAAAGTGCTGCGGAGCACTTTGTCCATATTTTCCACAAGCTCCTAAGGGGTGGAAATTCCTAAGTGCTGGCGAAGCACTTTGCTGGGAGATTCGAAAATCCAATCGGGGTTTCTGGCGGATTACTTGCAGAAAGGGGTAACGCAGGCGTTGCTGTCCGAAGCTGTGGGTGTTGGTCGTTTCCCTGGGAGGCCCAGTCCTTTGACCCGAACCTGAGGGGTATCCTGTCCTGATCTGTCCGTGGGTTGTACCTGTTCGTATTCTGGTGTTCCTTTTTCGAGGGTCCTTGTCCCCGTCTTCCCATCTGACCCGTGGCCAGGGTTAGACTTCAAATCTGAATTAGGTAAATATTACTTGTGGGTTTGCGTATTTTCTGTAGCCTGTTTTCTCTCTCTCCTTTCTCTCTTTCGTATGATCTATTAAAGCACTATTACCTGTGATATTGCTCTATTGCCGTTGCTGATTTAGTTTGGTTCCTTCTCTCTCCCCCTCCCTTTAGGAGCTCATTGATTTTATCATAAATAATAGTATGTTCCCGTTTTTCCCTTTCCTTTAGTTGATTGCAGTGAACTTAGAAAGAATAGTTTAAGGATTAAGTACATGTTTAGGTCCCAACCTTATACCTCGTGTCATAGTATAACGTTGCCGTGATTAGTTCTGTTTCAAACCCTACCTCTAGTTTTCCCATATATCTTAATGGTCGTGATTTTCTTTGTGCAAAGCTACCTTTTGATGTTGATATTAATGTTTGACATAGTGTTCTGCATATCGCTTATTGTCTTGGCATCTTCCTTTTGAATTTTCATATAAAGTGTCAAAACTTCATCAGGTGTCTGTGGTCATTTTATGAGAAAGTGGATAAAATATATGGACGTAAAGAAATGTTTTAAGGTCCTGTCTACTATTTTCCCTTTTAGCTCTAGGTCCATCGAAAGTTTGTGCCTGTGGTAAGTCAGGTGCATGGTAAGCAGAGGTAATTCTGAACCATTGATTACTCATAGGAGCGTGCCAGGATCTCACCCGGTTCACGAGAATCACTGATTGAAACTAAATGCACGCCGGGGCCCAGTGCGTGTAAGAAATTGGTGACCCGGGTGAACTGCGCGCTCTATCATACCTACACATATAGGAAGTAGTGAAGAAGGTGACTTTTCCTTGCAGGAGAGGTTTTGAATTTATCTTTCAGGGTGTATGCACACATTGTAAGTACAAAGCAGACATCCCGAGACAGGATCTCGGATTAAAATAATGGTAAGCGCACTAGAAAGCTGTTTAAAAAAAAAACATCAGGAGAGAAAAATTCAAATGAAGGTAAGAATATGAAGTATAAAAAATATGTTAAGTACTATGAACAGTGAAGGAAGTACAAAGTAGGGTTGGAATGCCCTTTTGAGTCTGTGCAAACCTAGTGACTTGCGTGTTTAAGAGTTTGCACCAATTCTTCTAAAATATTCTCATAATGAGAGGGGTTAGAAATGTACTCTTGACAGTGGCAGACATAAAACTTCTTCCAGGGTTAGAAAAAGTGGTTGGAGGAAAAGTGAACTTAGAAAGATTCAGATTTTCACATGCGCAAATGTACACTTGCACCTTTTGTGTGTATTAAAATTATGCCTGTCACTCTCTCTCTCTCTATCAGCTGGCATCACTGTGAGTGACAGTATTCTGCTGTTTCACAAGGAGCATATTGACACACAAAGTAGTTTTGTACAGTGCACAGAATTCCTGTGGCAATGTGTAATTTTTTAGAACAAAAACGGTTTTTGCTTTTGCCAATGCTTGTTAGAATGGTGAGGGCCCAGCAGCTCCAACACTGACATGGTTTTACAAAAAAAAAAAAAAAAGACAACATGCCTAGAAGAAGGCATGCCTTGAAAAAAAAACGAAAAGACTGACCTCCAATTTCAGACCTACTGGCTTTGACAATGCTTGTTTATTTTTGTTTTCTATAAATGTATTTAAACTGGTTAAACTGATTTTCCAATATAAATATTTTGGGAAATACTAGCATACATCCTCATGTTACTAGGAGCATTATACATAGCCCCACTGGAACTTCCGTCAGAGGAATGAGAGGCTTTTGGCCGCAGCTGTTGGCCCAAGACGTGTCATAGAGTAGGAGGTAGCCGTGATGCTAAGGGAAATGCTGGGTGGGTATACATGTTTAAATAGCTTAAATATGCTATTTACTTCCTCAGAGCTTGTTTATGCCCACTTGCTACAAATAGGGGTTGATAGTGTTGACAGAAGTGAAACCTGTTTCAGGTTTCCTACTGTCAAAATGGGGGGAGGAGGCTAACTCCTCTACAAATTAAGAGTAAGAAAAAATATGGTTGCTCTCTCTTGTCCTCAATCTCTTTTGAGCCTGTCTAAACCGTCTATAAAATAGCAATGAGACATTTAATTGGCTATTCAGTAATACTGTTTTAAAAAGTGTTTACATTAATAAAATGAATATATATATATATATGCTATGTTACTGCCCATCCTGTCTGATGTTTTAATGAGAGGATGAGTAGTCTGCATAGTTTGGATCATGAAAAGTAGAACGCAGGCAAGATGCCTATGTGTTCCTTAGCAAACATTCTTGAAGAAAATGTACCCACTAAAATACCTGTAAAATTAGCAGTTTGGGATTTTCCTGCTGCTCCTATAACATAACAGTTCTATTAAGGTGGGTGACCCAATATACCCTTGCAAGCTTGGACTAACAATCCCGTGAGACTACGCCAGAGTGACCGAGGTTTTGCTGAGTATTGAAAGATTTATGGTTGAAGCGGACTAAGCACACCACAATTATCTGGCCTCTTGTGACTGAGCTACAATGAATAAAAGGAAAAAATCACAGTTGATGGACAGAATGTAGAACAATGTCATACATTCACCCCAGTACAAGGATCTGGGCCTAAATCCATCGTTTTTTTGCACTCCACACCACCCTGGGTTAGACACTGGCTATATGCAAATCAGCTCTGACCCTGTGCCTCATGGGAACAGTCCAGTCCGAACTACCAAGCCATGTCTTTCCCAGACCGGAATCAAGCATCCAAGGACCGGTTTCTGGCAATCAGCCTTCTTCAGCCTGGATAGCTTGACTCCAGTGGTGTGGAGAGCCTGGGACTCACGTCTGAGTATACCCAGCACACTCGGGGTGAAAATTGCAAAAAACAAAGTTGATGGACAGAATGTAGAACAATGTCATACATTCACCCCAGTACAAGGATCTGGGCCTAAATCCATCGTTTTTTGGGACTCCACACCACCCTGGGGTAGACACTGGCTATATGCAAATCAGCTCTGACCCTGTGCCTCATGGGAACAGTCCAGTCCGAACTACCAAGCCATGCCTTTCCCAGACCGGAATCAAGCATCCAAGGACCGGTTTCTGGCTATCAGCCTTCATCAGCCTGGATAGTTCGGACTGGACTGTTCCCATGAGGCACAGGGTCAGAGCTGATTTGCATATAGCCAGTGTCTAACCCAGGGTGGTGTGGAGTGCAAAAAACAATGGATTTAGGCCCAGATCCTTGTACTTGGGTGAATGTATGACATTGTTCTACATTCTGTCCATCAAATGTGTTTTTTGCAATTTTCACCCGAGTGTGCTGGGTATACTCAGACGTGAGTCCCAGGTTCTCCACACCACTGGAGTCAAGCTATCCAGGCTGATGAAGGCTGATAGCCAGAAACCGGTCCTTGGATGCTTGATTCCGGTCTGGGAAAGACATGGGTTGGTAGTTCGGACTGGACTGTTCCCATGGGGCACAGGGTCAGAGCTGATTTGCATATAGCCAGTGTCTAACCCAGGGTGGTGTGGAGTGCAAAAAAACGATGGATTTAGGCCCAGATCCTTGTACTGGGGTGAATGTATGACATTGTTCTACATTCTGTCCATCAACTGTGTTTTTTGCAATTTTCACCTGAGTGTGCTGGGTATACTCAGACGTGAGTCCCAGGCTCTCCACACCACTGGAGTCAAGCTATCCAGGCTGATGAAGGCTGATAGCCAGACACCGGTCCTTGGATGCTTGATTCCGGTCTGGGAAAGACATGGCTTGGTAGTTCGGACTGGACTTTTCCCATGGGGCACAGGGTCAGAGCTGATTTGCATATAGCCAGTGTCTAACCCAGGGTGGTGTGGAGTGCAAAAAAACGATGGATTTAGGTCCAGATCCTTGTACTGGGGTGAATGTATGACATTGCTCTACATTCTGTCCATCAACTGTGTTTTTTGCAATTTTCACCCGAGTGTGCTGGGTATACTCAGACGTGAGTCCCAGGCTCTCCACACCACTGGAGTCAAGCTATCCAGGCTGATGAAGGCTGATAGCCAGAAACCGGTCCTTGGATGCTTGATTCCGGTCTGGGAAAGACATGGCTTGGTAGTTCGGACTGGACTGTTCCCATGGGGCACAGGGTCAGAGCTGATTTGCATATAGCCAGTGTCTAACCCAGGGTGGTGTGGAGTGCAAAAAAACGATGGATTTAGGCCCAGATCCTTGTACTGGGGTGAATGTATGACATTGTTCTACATTCTGTCCATCAACTGTGTTTTTTACAATAAATAAAAGGGCAATTTTATTCCGAAAACAGGAAAGTCTCACACGTACCACCTGGTCGGTGATGATCAAATTGTTATTTACGTACCACCTGGTCGGTGACGATCAAATTGTTATTCAGGGGGTCACATTGTATTAAAGATTGAATGTCCTGAGGATGGCCTTAAGGATTTGGAAATTACAAGGCCGAAACGTCGACTTATGAGTCCACATCTTTTTTAGATTGACTCTAAACAGCGATATCTTTGTATACAGTCAACAAGATTCGTTGTCAACTATTTGTAAAGAGTGGAACACAACGCAAGTGGTCTTTAAGGACAACTAATCTATTTCTGGTCCACTTGTATACTGTTGATTGATTTTCACTGTTTTTTTACATAAACTGTACCCTTTATGAAGAAAACTTTATGTAAAATGATTTTTCTATAAAATCTACTTCCCGTGCAGCTTTTTTATTTTGTGAGTATGTACCACATTGTCAGTATTGAAAATGACAAACTATAAGAATAACAGGTTTTAATTGAATTGAGTTGATCCTAAAAGCAGTTACAGTTCAGATTGATCAACCTCCTGTTACTTAGGTATCTACAAACAAATTCCCTTGTTGGCAATTATCCTTATAACATAACAGCATGGTCCTAAGCGTACAATGTAGATGCTTTTATTGAGAGAAAGAATTGTAGAAGTGTCTGCAGTCCTGTACAAGTAATGTAAAGTCTGTCCACGCAGGGAGTTTCGAGCATTTTTTTTGGTGCGGTTAGCCACTGTGTGTGTGTGTGTGTGTGCAGGGATTGAAGGGGGAACATATTACTTTTCAGCAGATTTGTTTCTATTTGGGCCTACATCAAATAAGTGTTAAGCAAATGCAAACTCCAGTGCAACTTGTCCTAAAAGAAAACACATACATATATGTACAGGGGCGGGATCAAGAGGTAAAGAAGGAACTGAGTCCGAAACCTGGAGTAACGATTTTAAGGAGGGTTTTATTTTCATATAAGCCTTTCTTCTCCTACTAGAGAGTCTTATTCTGGCAAACTCGTCCGGCTCCGTTCTTACACCCTTGGGGAAACCTGGGAGTTCCAGGGTGGTTCGGCCATGCAGGGGAGGTGTTGCAGCCAGACCGGTGACTTCGGCACAGTCCTCCACAGGCGATGTTCACAGTATACGCCAGGACCGTCAAGAAAGGAAAAAGAAAAGCACTCACTGGGACGTCCGGAGCAGGATATTTGGGGCTGGGAGTGAGGTAAACCAAGTGCACAGTGCATTTACAAGAGCTAGTACAGTGCCGATAGTGCTCGTGAGGGGAAAGGTACTGGGAGACTGTACAGAAATTTACACTGGCTGTTAGTCCGTCGTCCGACCCACCTAACCCGCAACTCTGCCCCGTACTTTTGTTAGCCACGCTCCTCCCACGGGAGTGTGATGGGGCGATTCACAGAGACGTTGGCCTCCTGGCTTGATGTTCGTAGCTGGGCTCGTCAGGGCTTCCTCGTCATCTTCTCTGCAACTTTTCGATTCCGCTCTCCCTCTCCACTTCCTCCGGGGAAACGCCGTCCTTCGTCTTCCGGGATCCTCCTCCTTTTGGCTCCGTGACGTTCCAAATGGGCGGAGCTACGTCATCCTGAAAGGCTGAATTAAAGGTGCCTTGTCCTATTTCGTCCTTGAACTGCCAAGGGTGTTCAGTTTCTGACAGTAGCCACTCCTCTGGGTCAGGGGATTTAGACTGTTGAGAGGGAACAGAAAGGGGTGTCAAGGGTTCAGCTGACCGCCAGTCTTGGGTATCACCCTGTTCTTCACATGAATGTCCCGCACCGTCACACACCTCCCCCCCTGGAAGCTCCCGATCGGGGAGAGGAAAGACCCTTGGGAGGAAATCCGCATTCCCGTTTTCTGCGCCCTTTTTATGTTGCACAGAAAAAGAGTAGGGCTGGAGGGACAGGAACCACCTGAGGACTCTCGAATTTAATGTCCGGTTCTGGTACATCCATTTCAATGGAGCATGGTCTGTTTGGAGGATAAAAGTCTTCTCTTCCAAGTAATATTGTAGTTTATCAATGGCCCATTTGATGGCCAGGCACTCACGTTCCACTGTGGAATATTTACACTCCCTGGGAAATAACTTACGACTGGCATATAGAATAGGGTGCTTTACACCATTGTCGCCACCTGTGACAGTACAGCCCCTATTCCTACGTCTAAAGCGTCAGTTGCAAGTATGAATGTTTTGTCAAAATTGGGAGACTCCAGGACCGGGGCAGTTGTTATGATATGTTTTAAACCCTCAAAGGCGTCCTGTGCTTCCAGAGAGGGTTTCTGTATTTCTTTAGTTTTGACGTCTTTTCTTAGGAGGTCCGTGAGGGGAGCAGCCACCTCGGCGAATCTGGGGATGAACCGCCTGTAATATCCAATCAGTCCCAGGAAGGCTCTCAGTTCTCTTTTGTTGATCGGAAAACTGGTATTCCTAATGACTTTCACCTTCTCCGCTTGTGGTGCAATGGTTCCGTCTCCTAGGACGTACCCCAAGTAGTTGACCCTGGTGAAGGCTGCACAGGATTTTTTTTAGTTAATATGTAGCCCAGCTGTTTGTAGGGCCGACAGGATAAGGTGTAGGTGTCTCAGGTGTTCCTCCCTGGTTTTGCTGTATATCACTATGTTGTCCAAGTAGGCCGAACTAAATGAGGGGTAGGGTTTCAAGACATGATTCATGAGGCGCTGAAAGGTGGCAGGTGCCCCGTGTAATCCAAAAGGAAGAACCGTGAATTTGTATAGACCTTCATCCTTGATGAAGGTGGTCTTCTTTCGATCTTCTTCACGGAGGGGCACCTGTCAATACCCTTTTGTGAGATCAAGGATAGTGATAAAAACAGCGTCTCCTAGTTTCTCTACCAATTTGTCGACGTGGGGTATGGGGTACGCATCAAAGGTAGAGATGGTGTTAAGGGCTCTGAAATCCATACAAAACCGTTTGGATCCATCGGGCTTTGGGACCATCACGATCGGGGAGGCCCACCTACTTTTGGAGGGTCTGATCACACCTAGTTTTAACATATCCAGGACCTCCTTTCTCACAGCCTCTCGTCTGGACACAGGAATTCTATACGGCCGTTGTTTCACCATCTTTCCTGGGGCTGTTTCAATCCTGTGTTCCACCAAGGTGGTCTTCCCTGGTAAATCTGAAAATATGTTGGAAAAGGGATGTAAGGTAACGGATAGCTCCTTCTTCATCTGGTCAGTAAGATCTTGGTTCACGACAAGGTGCTCTATCGTCGATACCCTTTCTGGCGTGGTGGGGACCACCAGGTTGGTTCTGCGTGGAATACGACCAATCCAACTCTTCAGTAAGTTGATGTGGTAGCATTGGGTTTTAGAGGGGGAAAGCCGCAGTCTGTATGTGGTGTCCCCTATGGTCTCAATCACTTCATAGGGCCCCACCCATTCGTTTTTACTGGAGATAGATGGCAAGAGCACCAGTGCCCATTCTCCAATTTTCAGTCTTCTCAGTTTTTTTCCTTGGTCATAATACTTTTTTGATTTTCTCTTTGTTGTTCTAGGTTGGTATATGCAAGGCTTCGAAGCTTCCCCAGTTTTGATCTTAGTTGCATCGTATATTCCAGTAGGGACTTCTGTTCTTGTGCCTCTTATGTTTCCCAGGCGTCTTTAGTCATCTCCAACAATGACCTTGGGAGGCGGCCGTACAGGAGTTGAAAAGCTGAGCAGCCTAGACTTTTGGGCCCTGAGTACATATAACGCTAGCGGAAGCAAGCGGTCCCATGCAGGCCCTTCTGAGGACAGCATTTTCTTTAGTGTTGATTTTAATGTCTGGTTGTACCTCTCGACGAGACCACCGGTCTGAGGATGGTAAACCGATGTCTTCAGGTGTCGAATGTTCAGGGACTTGTAGACCTCCTTCATCATGAGGGATGTAAAGGGAGTCCCCTGGTCAGTTAAGACCTCTTTCGGAAATCCCACCCGGCGAACAGCTCCACGAACTTCTCTGCCACGTTGGCGGTGGTGGGAGCACTTAAGGGAAAAGCCTCTATGAACCTCGTTGCGTAGTCTACAATAACGAGGGCATATTGATGCCCCCTAGACGACTTTGGTAGGGGTCTGATTAAGTCCATCCCTACCCGTTCGAAAGGCACACCAATTTTGGGCATTGGGTGTAACGGAGCGGCCCGGGGTCTGTGGGTGTTCTTTCGTTTCACTCTTTTTACAGAAGTCCTGCACATCCCTGTAGATACCTGGCCCAAAAAAATGATGCACGATGTTTTCAGTGGGTTTTTTCTGTTCCTGCATGTCCTGCCGTCAGATGAGCATGAGCAAAAAACAGTACTTGCTCACGGAAGGACAAGGGCACCAAGAGCTGAAGGCTTTTTCCTGCTTCTGCCTCCCTATATAGGAGATCCTTTTGTATGACAAATCTGGGAAAAGTTGGGTTAGGTGCGTCTTCTGCAGCATGCGCTGATTCCCAGGCATTATATAGGGTTCTGTCCTCTGCTTGGGTGAATCTAAAACTGCGGTCCAGTATCCAAGGCTCAGGTGTTATGAGTGCTGGCTGGGGACCTTCTACAGTCAGGGGGTGATCAAACAGGGTCTTCCGGAAAAGGGCAAGGAACTCAGGGTTGTCTACCCCTAGAATCATGTCCTCTGGAAGTGAATCCACTACTCCTACTTTTACTGTGCATACTGGCTTGTCTTTAGGGCCTATAGATACTTGAGCTAGGGGATAGGGTTTGACGTACCCATGGACACAACGGATATGTACCAGGGTAACAGGAACATACTGACTGGGGTGGACAAGACGTTCTTGGACCACTGACTGCACCCTGAATCTAAAAGGGCTTTTACTTCATATCCATTTACCCTCATACTCACGTAGAATGAAGTCCCCATCTCTGCGGAGTAAAGAACTGTTTTGGGTAGATAGCCCACTTCCATTGGCTCTTCTGTCTGATGTTTTCTAGGACACAAGAGGGCGATGTGCCCCCACTCGCCACACTCGAAACATTGGGGCCCGCACAAACGAGGGGATTCCATCCTAGATGGTCTGGGTCTTAACGGTTCCACTATCGTTTTCATTTTCTTCTCTGATTTGGCTGGTGGCATGGTTTTGGTGTTTCTCTCTTGTTCCCATCCTGAGCCACGAGGTTGAGCTCTGGCATAGTTTGCTGCCATTTCTATGGCCTGCTCTACCGTAAGCCCTGAGTGCTGTCTCAGCCATCTTTGAGACCCGTACGGAAGGGCCTCCATGAACTGCTCCAGGTAGATTTTGGCCAGGACACCTTCTTTGGTGCTGGACTCGGGCTTCAGCCACTTGTCGGCCATCATTTTGAGTCTGAAGAAAAGAGTTTGGGGATTCTCACCAGGTCACCCCTTTTCCTTTCTGAACCGGACTCGATAAGCTTCAGGGTCTAACCCCAGGTGATCCAGTATCACATTCTTGATCAGTTGGTAAGGAGCATTGCCGATAGGATTAGCCACCTGATATGCAAACTGTGCCTCTCCAGTCAACAATGAGGCCAAAAAAAAGGGCCACTTCTCCTCTGGCCATCCCAGCGCTCACACTGCCCGTTCAAAATTCATAATGAAGGCATCAGGGTCTTCTCCCTGTATGTATTTTTGTAGGGCGATCCCTGAGGGGTTGGGAACATGCATTCTACTCTCTATAGGAGCTGGTCATGTTGGAGGCGTCATGTTTTTCTGCATGCTTTCCAGCTGGGCAGTGATGGTGTTTTTAAATAAGTCCCGATCTGCTTGAGCCGATGAGAGTTGTCTTTCGACCGCCCATTCCAGTTTCTCCTGCCCCTTTATGAGATGCTGTATTAGGGCGTCCATCTCGGGATCACAGATGGACTGGGATGGTAATCCCACTTATGACACCAGTTGTACAGGGGCAGGATAAGGAGGTATAGAAGGAACTGAGTCCGAAACCTGGAGTAACGATTTTAAGGAGGTTTTATTTTCATATAAGCTTTTCTTCTCCTACTGGAGAGTCTTATTCTGGCAAACTTGTCTGGCTCCATTCTTACACCCCTGGGGAAAGCTGGGAGTTCCAGGGTGATTCGGCCACGCAGGGGAGGTGTTGCAGCCAGACCGATGACTTCGGCACAGTCCTCCACAGGCGATGTTCACAGTATACGCCGGGACCGTACAGAAAGGAAAAAGAAAAGCAATCACTGGGACGTCCGGAGCAGGATATTCGGGGCCGGGAGTGAGGGAAACCAAGTGCACAGTGTATTTACAAGAGCTAGTACAGTGCTGATAGTGCTTGTGAGGGGAAAGTTACTGGGAGACTGCACAGAAATTTACACTGGATGTTAGTCCGTAGGCCGGTCACACCGACCCACCCAACCCGCAACTCTGCCCCTTACCTTTGTTATCCATGCTCTTCCCGCGGGAGCGTGGCGGGGTGATTCACAGAGACGTCGGCCTCCTGGCTTGATTTTCGAAGCTGGGCTCGTCAGGGCTTCCTCTTCTTCTTCTTCGCAACTTTTCGATTCCGCTCTCCCTCTCCACTCCGTAATGCCTTCTTCCTCCAGGGAAACGCCGTCCATCGTCTTCCGTGATCCTCCTCCTTTTGGCTCTGTGACGTTCCAAATGGGCGGAGCTACGTCGTCCTGAAAGGCTGAATTAATTGCGCCTTGTCCTATTTCGTCCTCGAACTGCCAAGGGTGTTCAGTTTCTGACAGTAGCCACTCCTCTGGGTCAGGGGAGTTAGGCTGTTGAGAGGGAACAGAAAGGGGTGTCAAGGGTTCAGCTGACCGCCAGTCTTGGGTATCACCCTGTTCTTCACATGATACCTGCTTGTAATGTTGAAGAGTAGTTTAAACAACTTAAATTCCTTTATATTAATTAAATATCCTGATTCTACCATTGTAGGGTACAACACTACAGGTAAATGTACAATTGTGCTCTAATGATGTCTAAATCTATAATGTGCTTAGGGAAATTAGGGTCAAAAAATAATTCTCAATTCATGGTAATAATATTAGGGATATCACATTAGCCTTCCTGGAACTATATTGGACCCCACAGATCTGTTTAAGATATCACTGTTATTTGTTTGTTTTTTAGAAATAATAACTTTTCAGGAGATATGCAGGGTGGGTTTATTCCACTGAGTAACATTAGCAAGGGGTGCTGCTTAGATACCAGAGAGTAGATAAGAGTATGGTATCAGTTTTATTATTGCCCAGTTTTTCAGGATGAAGATATTAGACAAGCCCAAGGAGAATCTCATGGTTCCACTAAAGTGGGAGATAAAGGGATACATTTCACAATAATTAATATAAATAAATATAATTTTGCAACAGTATATATATATATATATATATATATATATATATATATATATATATATATATATATATATATATATATATATATATATATATATATATATATATATATATATATATATATATATATATATAGTTTTAATACATGGAATTTACTCACAAAATACCTAAGGATAGGTTAGAACAGGGCACTTGCTGGAGCTTCAGTACGGATTCTCTGTTGTATGCAACCTCTGTAGTGCACGTGTGGATGTGTTGAGAGATGATGAATGATGCTGTTAGACTGCAGTTTGTTACATATGAAAAGGAAGTGGATGGATGTACACATAACTAACAATAGGTTATTGATCTAGGGAACGGGGAGGTTTTGGATACATTTATTTATTATAAAGTTTTATATAGCGCGTACTTGATACCGAAGGATATAATGTCCTCACCACAAAGTGATATTTAAAATAAATAACATTTAAAAATAAAAGAGAGGCTGGTGAATACATGCTGTCCCCATAAAGTGATTACCTTGAATTTGTGGTTCCCTTAGAGCCTGTTGTGCCTGACACAAGTACGATATTATTATTTATACCTATAGAGGCAGAGTATTTTTCTCTCCTAAGTGGGTTTTAGCATTAAAGTCCATCCACTGAGTGAAGACCTCTTTGCCGTCATACTGGGATACCAAGTCCACTTCTTTAACTGTGAGTGTCAATGTCAATGCGCAAGCAGTAAAGAGAGACTTGGGCCACGTATGCCTGGAAGGTTGTACATTGTCTTGCAGTAGGCTGATAAGCTCCTTGTGACATCTCCATCACTCAAAGCCTGTGACAAAAGACACTGTAGCTCTGCTGACTACCTCCAGGAGAGAAGAGAAGCCTTATTGTCAAAATGCCAGTGCTGTGGAAAAAGAGGTGACTTACTTGGGTTTTGTGACATTCCAAGGTACACACTGCATATCACCTGACAGAATTAAATTGTTTCAGGGCATTCAGCTCCTTCCCACCAAGAAAGGAATGATGTCCTTCCTGGGAATAATGAACTGCTGCCATCAATGGGTCCATGAATGCAGATGCTATGACTGTTACAAAATGAACATGCAAACTGTTTCAAGAAATTGAAAGAGACATTGTGTACTGCACCTTCATGAGGACTGCTGGACTGCCTGAATACAAACTGCCTTTCCATCTCTGTTTCAGAGCAAAATAACATTGCAAATGAAGTGATGCTGCAATGATGTACTGACACAGCGGGAAAAGAAAGGCCTGTGGGACACAGCTATGTGACTGGGGGTCCGCAGCTGTGATGGTGGCGAGGACGGCTCTCATTGTTTTGGACAATACCTGTGTTGTCTAGGTGCCGTATTTGGTGCAGTTGTTGCTGTCTGGATCAACACAACATTTTTCTGCCAGCAGGCACACAGGTTATAATGGCACCATGTAAGATGCCCCTTCTCTTAGAAAAAGATAAGACCCCCTAGTAGGTTGGTGTTGAGATTGTAGAAATCGGCACTGCGCCAAGATTAGACACCATTAAAAAAGTTAGTCTATAAGAGTGGTAAACTGATGGTCTGCCAGCAGACTGATAGACACTGATTACAGAGCAGGGAATGCTATAGCAATAGATGAAGTGCAGCTTTGCCACTTGGAACATCTACCCAATAAGATGAGCTGTATGCTGTGACAAAGCATGAATACTAGTCAAGGGTAAAACGGTTAACATTTAAACTGAATCCCATTATGCTTTGCAGTTCTTATTTGTGGCCAGCTGTGGAAGTACCACGGATGCATAACAGAAGCAGGGCGCCTTATTAAAGATGGTCCTTTAGTAAGGATCTTGTTTACAGCAATATTATTATACACCAGGATAGCGGTAATAAAATGTGAAGCCTACACAGGAGCTAATACTACGTTAGCCAAAAATGATGCCATTGCTGACACAGCATTAAATGGAAGCATGTTACAGCCAGTGCAGATGGGACTAATGAACAAAGCATTAAAAAAAATACAGCTCATTCAGAGACAATTGTTGTAAGCTAATGTAAAGGAAGCACAATGGTCTCCAACAACAGATGAACATAGAGGGAGGATTGACGATGGATGTGAGCTGAATAATGAAGAGAGTTTGGGCCTACCAGGATGAGATAGAGGCCTGTGTCCCCACGCAGTATGTTCCTTTCCCTTACAAGACTGGAAAGGGACCCTCTGATATTGCACAAGAGAGGATGAATGCGCAGATGCATGTTGCTTCCCAGTGAATGGATGTAAATATTTGCTGGTGTGGGTGGATATGTTTTCAAAATGAATGGAGGTGTATCCAACAGGGAAGAATAATGCAGCTACTGGGGCACAGTACTTCAGTAAAGTATCTCTCCAAGGCTAGGGACCCACCAGGGCATAAATAGCGATAAAAGGAGATAACTTAGTGACTACATTTATGCTGAAGAGGTTGGTTTTGGGAATAAAGTATAACATGCATACCACATACCACCCTCCAACTTGAGGCCAGGAGGAGTAAATGAACTCCAAAACAAAAATAAAAATAAATAAATTAATTAAAGCAACTGATGGAACATTCCTGAAAGGGCCTGGTGCTCTGAATTTAGGACTGCCTGCAATGGGGCAAAGACGTCTAAAGTGAATATGGATACATGGTCATTGCGAGAAAAATAAAAGCTGTTTCTTTTAGTTTTAGGTGGACTGGACCACAGACGGAGAACCAACGCCATGAATGGATTGAGGGGAGAAGATGCAAGGCAGCGCCACAATGCCTGAAAAGACGGTACCAGAAAGAGATGACCATCTGTCACCAGAAGACCTGAGCAACACAGCAGTCAAAAAGAGGACAGACCAGACCATTTCCACGTCCATGAGGGCCCATCATAAAGTGTCAGAGGGGCACGACATCGACATCTTCTGATGCTGTTGAGTGAAGTACACATGATTGTCTGCGACTGCACCTGACACACCACCAGAATGCCATGATGATGGTCGAGAAAGAGGTCCAGGAGATGATGGCCATTGACCTAGATGATGACTGATTGTTGCGTCTGCATGGAAAAAGGAGGGACTGTTGAACTGTGCTTGAAAATTACCATCAAGACTCCATTTTGTGTTGCCATGCTCTCAGCAACCTGATGAAGAATTACTTTCCATGTCCCTGCTGAAGCTTGCTCAACCCTCCTTCCTCCTTGTGGTCGAGCCGATTCCGAGAAGCTGCCTGTGTGCCTCACTCCCCAGTTGTGCCAGAGACTCAGCCACATCCTGTCCATTGTTGGTAACTAAACCTGTCACGACCAGCTGCCCTGTGACCACACCAACTGATGGAGGAAGTACGAGGCTGTGCCCTGTGACCACACCAACTGATAGAGGAAGCACAAGGCTGTGCCCCATGACCAAACCAGTTGGGCAAGGAAGCACAGGGCTTTGGACATTGTGCAATCAGAGAACAGATGTCCCCTGACCACGATTGCACCACAAGACTGACGAAGAACTTGTCAGAATGAAGAACTTATCAAAATGTGGAACTGTGTATTGTACAAATGGGCATGGCTAGCACTATAAATATGTGTAAGCTGTGGATTAAAACAGCAATCTCGGTAGAATTGTCTTTGTACCATTCTGGGACCTCTGTCCTTAGCTCGAGCTAATAAATAACTTACTTCCCTCCACGGCTGGTTGTCCTGGTCTCTTTGGTAATGTATGATTTGAACAAGAAGAAACCATAGATTTTAAGGTGTCGCCGGCACCACTGGCTTTGACTCTCCTAGTGGGGGAGGTCTCCAAAAAGCCGGTTCTACAGATAGAACATTCCACCTCTGGAAGTGCCCTGTCATTTATCTCTGCCACGTCAGTAGCCACCTCCTGGGGACCTTGGTAGTAATAACGGCCTGGCGAATGGCCCCTGCTGAAAAGGCTAGCCTGAAAAACTCTTGATGTTAGACTGAGCTTCGTCAAGGGATGTAAAAATAACTACACATTTGGACACTTCATTGACGAATCATCAAACAGGAGACCGCCGGCTAAGGGGCCCGCTTTCGGGAAGGCGAGCTCAGTCAGATTGGAGTCCATTCTCATGAGCAGGGTCTTTCCATGGAGATGGCGCAGTTGGTGTTTCCTAAGCTTGCTGTGTACAGCCTGATAGAATGTCAGGGTCCACCGGGGAACCAACGTCCTTGGCCACTAAAGCCATCCCTAGGATTTTTGCCAGGGGTCCAGCCAAATACAGTAGCATATCTTGACAACCACGCCAATTGCAGTTGATTCCTTTCTTCAGGTCCTTGGCAAATTTCTTCAAGAAAAATAACATGTTAGGATCAATATCCGGGGTCTCAGCAATTTTGTCAGGAATGCCGAGGCAGGGGCACTCAGCCCGCTAATGGTTGTGCACTTCCTTATTAAAACGTTGCCGCAGGTTTTCATTTAGATAGCCCGCAATCTCAGGGCCAGGAGCCCAATCAGAGGATGGAGGCTGCATGATGTCCTGGGGGATAAACTCAAATCGATTTCTTGCCTACGGGGCATAATAATATGGACATCCACTGCAAGAAATCAGAACAATATATACACTAAATACATCAGATGAGTATAACCACTGGAGACTTGCATGTGCACACAGACACACTCACCCCTCACAAAGTCAATAATGAAAAATAAAACACCTCACCGGCTGCAAACACTGCATCTTACATTTTAGCCCGCTCCAGACTGGGGGATTCATAGCCGGGGTTAATAGACTGAGCAAGCCAGGTTCTGCTACACTGAAGTAGGCGCGTCCATCTCCATTCAGGTTCCAAACAAATTCCGGTTTCCAACAAACCCCAGTTTTATGATCTCAAAGCACTAGAAGTTTCTGAGAGGATGTCCTCTGTGCCAAGGAAACGTACTGGAGTTGGCCACTCTCCATGCAAGCATTCCTAAGGCAAAAGAGTTCTCTCATATCCTCCTGCGCTCCCACATGTTCCAGCCCCTTATCTAAATGAAGCTTGAGAAAGTAGTAAACAATCTCCAGAAGTACAGAAAACAACCTTGAATGTGAATAGCCTAAACAACTTGAGTAATCTGGGGGCCTGCCTGTGCGCAAAGCTCAAGCTAGACAGAGTCAGAATTCAAGCTGGCATGAGGGCATGTCAAAGCCAATAGAAAGAACTTCATAATACTTCCCAATGTACAACACAAAGCACATTTGTGCACCACTGCCTACAGCATCACACACTTTATCTCCCAATGTACAACATAATGCAAATTTGAGGACCACTGCACATAACACTACACACCGAGACCAAGAAGTACATTCCACACCTCTCTCTTTCTCATGCTTTCAAATGCGCACCCTACACATTCTGTTCCTGGCAGGGCTGTTATACTCTGAAAACACTCCCACTCTAAAACTACAAGGAGACACAAAAGAAAGTGTCAAGGAAAAGTGCACATGCAGGAAAAATGATGTTGTACATTCAAGAAACAGCTAAAGTCAATTAAAATAATGGTAGTCAAAGGTCATCAAGTGGTCCCGATGGTAAACATCCTTTACATTAAATGCGTTACAACGCATGGCATTACCCCGCGTTTTTTGCGCCGCAAAATCTTTTACAAAGCAGGGCTTTACACCGCAAACCATTACAACGCATTACCCAAAGCAACGCCCCGGTGGAGTTAGAAGAGTAAATTGCATTGTAATGGGGAATGCGTAGTAATGGATTGCGTCCAGATTTTGGAGTAAAGTATCCTATTCGGTCCCAATACAGGCGAGTGCCTCTGGCACTATATATGCCAAGTCTATTCCAGGGGAATTGATCAGAAGGAAACCAACCCATAGTGCACCAAGAATGACTTGACAAAAGGGGCTCCTCAGCAAAGCTGTAGCACAAATTATTACAATCCGTACCAACAGGGCATCAAAGAGTCAAAATTATACAAGCCTCCACCGAGCTCTCAAGCTAACTTGAGGTTTTGCAGCCAGAGACAAATGCCACTACAATTCTGCGAGGGTTAGAAAGCAGTATAGTAATCGGCGTTAGAAGAACACCAATAGAGTAGGGAAAAATGAAAGTAGATGCTGTGTAGTCCCAAAAAAGCTGAAATATAGCCCAATTGGGCTATGTGTCTCTGGCTCTGTTCAAAGAAAACCACTGGCCTGATGAGGGGAGGGTTTGCGTCACTGTAAAAGGAATGCAGCGAAGGCAGCTGGCAAATCAGGACTTATAGCACACACAAAAGGGGAAACACAACTCACTGAGGAAGCAATTAGGGAACCGATCACTAGCTCGCGATACGAACGGTGCAGGCAACGATCGAAACACAATGCCAATACAGTTTCATGCAATTACATGTCAACACAGTATGACATTGTCATTGAAAACAATGACAATGTGGACACAGGGCAAAACAGTATACGCTACGAGGCACTTAACTCGGCTGCGAGCAGCAAAGAAAGAGGTTTGTGTTATGTAAAATGGATGCCTTATCCATTTTCCCATAATGGATGCCATATCCAACCCATTTACCATTAGGGGTCTGTGATTGTTACAGCAAAGGAAAAGAAGGAATAATCTGAAGCCTCCTGTCCTGTAATAAAATTAGCGGGCACCCACCTATTCACAGGCACCAAGAAACTACAAGACTGTGTAGCTGATCTGAGCACGAGCAGGATGAAAATATATCGAAACAATCTGGACATTCCAAATATTCTTCGGGAATGCAATATAGAGTAAAACTTGATGACATTGCTCAAACATTGCTGCTCCTTTTAACTAATTTCAGGCCTGGCAGCTGAATGTAAACACATCACCACAACGGGCTGCAACTGCCTTCTGATCCGGCAATGCTGGGGGTTTAGAGATGACACCCAAACCCGCCGGCTGGCTGAACACCCAGAACAGTAGAATATTAAAATGGTGCAAAATTGTTCACACCATGATCGATGCCCAGGTTTACACTTCAGCAATAAGAGACAGTTGCACTGAATCTATCATATGAATATGCTCAGCTGAGCAGGGCCCCTTCACAGAACAATAGATCAGTGACTGGGACAACGGTCAGGAGGACGCTTAGTCTTTTATACTTTATATTTAACTTAGCAGAAGCACCAGATACTACAATAAACAAGTCGGGCCCAGGCTGGGATAGCTTGGCAAACAAGGCAACCTACCACCTCTCCTCGACCTGTGTAGGAAAGTGAGTTTCTGTTGAAGTAACCCCTTACCGATTTTTTGCCAGATTTCTGATGCACTTTGACTTGATGTGCCCTGGATCCCTGCCAATCAGGTTCCCAGGGCCTGTCTTTGTTACGAAAATGGTACCGTTGTACCCCCAATGGGCACCTCTTTGATCACATGTAAGTCCCTTGTAAAAGTTGGAGTTCTGGACTTTTAATTACTGTCCAGAGGTGTCAGGGACAACACCCGAAGACCCCTGAGTTCTACCTGTCTCGGTGCACAAATGAACAGAAACACGGGCTTCTCGATGGTGGCGTCAAAGACCAAAGGTTTATTACTGCAGGGACACAGAAGTCACAGAAACTACACACGGGCAGATTCTAGGAGCCTGTTCGAATTGCATTAAGTGGTTGCTCCTTAAATACAGAATATTTAGCTGGGGGCAACATTCTCCACATACTAGTGTGTTTCTCAAACTTTATGTCCTAAACAATAAATATTTGGCGTTACACAGGAATCGTCAACAATATCTGATGTCAAAACATTTCGAATGAGAGGTTCCCACTGTTCCATCATAATCCCATGTCATCTTTACATTCAAGAGCCGGACCGCCTCATCGTAAATTTCGTTACCTCCCCCTAATAAAGGCCCAGAAGGAAAGGAGCAGAGCCAGGTGCAGAGATAGAAAAACAGGATAAGAGATGTTTGTGGGTCGTAAATGGGCAAGGCTACCAGCTTCGGCCGCCTAATCATGATCAGGCCAACGAACACGAGAACCAGTATAGCAGGACTGGCCTCGGGCAGAGGAGACAGCTTCTGCCGAGTCATGCGGCCACAGCGTTTCTGTCCTAAGGTGCACGTGTCACTAGCAAGGTGAATCGCCGGCTAAAGCCCACGTGTCTTTATGTGAAATGAAGTGATCAGAGGTCATTGCGTGTCCATTGACTATGTGAGGGCAAGGAAACAAGATGGATGCCATGATCTAAAATGGATGCCATCGGTGTATCGGAAATGTGGTTATAACAGGAGTGCTCTTGCTCGTAGCATAGCGAAAACACCAGGATATACTAAATGGATCATTTGCGGTTCATCGGTATCAAAATTATGAATTTACGACAATGTTGAAAACACGGGTTCAAATCGTCACGGAACCTCAGACCCTCCTTTTGCCCTTACATAGGCAATTACTCAGTCTATGTTAGAATCTATCTCGATGTTCATTAGGTCAGTGACATGTTGTTGCATCACCATCCTTTCTCGTACCTTGTCTCCAAATACAGGCGGTTTTCTAAGACAGGTTGCAGCACAGAGGCTACACAAAGCGGGACCACATTGGATAATAAGGCAGCACGAGAATAGGAATACTAAGATAATACCAACGACCATCAGAACCTTCCATCCCCACGCTGATAGTAGAGTCCAGAGCCATTCCATTAAGGACCAGTTTCCCTTGTCTGCATGGATAGAGTCGGAAATTTTGTGAAGCTTAGAGATCGCTTCATACACTGTCGGAGCATTATTGGGGATAAAAACACAGCAGCTCGATTACATCATTCTGCATACCCCACCTCGATCTGCAAGTATTTCGTCAAGAACCATACGATTCTGTAACGTCATGAGACGATCCGCCTGAAGCTCAGCTGTTAAATTACTAAGGGCACCCGCAGTTTCTGTAATAGTAGATTCAACTACCCGTGTTAGCTGACGTAGATTTCTACTATTGGCCATAGGCCCCCAGAATGGAAGGAAACCTTTGAAAAAGTCTCCGGCTTCCTGAACAGCGGTATCTTCTTTGCTGAAAACACCTCTTGCTACTCTGGTCTTGTGATAATCTGGGGAAGCAGTGTATGTTGGAGGCAATAGTCGAGCAATATAACATGAACCCGAAAAGTCAGCAGGCAACCATGTATATGCCCTATCCTGACAAATGAAGTAGGTACCCTTAGCAGTTAGAAAGGCAGGGGAAGAGTTAGACGGATACACATAAGTCTCAACGCAGTCACTCTTCCCTAGCCGAGCTCTTGGATTTCTCCCATTACCTTGCAAACAGACTTGACCTCGGTGAGGCACGACCCAAACTGGAGTGGAGCTCTTACGCTTGCTTTCACCCAAACTAATGCGATACTCTGTAGAATTCCAACTCAGATATACTCGTAGTTCATCTCTAGGATAAGATGGGGTGTTATTGACGTCTTTAATCATGTCAATGATTCCCTTGACTAAAGCTTTATTACCGGAGTTATATTTAGCGGAACGTGGTGGACGCGGGGGATAGGTCTCTAGGGCATAAACAAATATAGTCTGAAAGGCCTGAAATGATCCATTATAGCTGAAAGGCAAGACCAGATAGGGAATGCCTTTATCCATAGTGTGTGGTATCAGACCACATACCCAGCAGTCTGTTGTGTTAACTACCAGCTGGTGTTGATGCAAGAGCTGTACAAAAGTGTTGTTTATGAATTCTGAGCGTCGAGCTTGCTCGTGTTCAGGAAACGGATGAAAGGAATGATAAGAAGCAATAGTAGTAGAAACAGGATCAAGGGGAGGTACTGTAGTTGTTATCGGTGCAAAAATCAAATGGATGCCAAAGACGATTCCACCCACCAACATTATTAAAACGATTAAAAACATAATTGCACATTGCATCATAAAACATTTGTTATGAAGAATCTTGTTAAGTCTATTTCTGCGAACATAAATTACATTCTCTCGGTGCAGCCCAGGAAGCTCCATCTTCTACAACCGCTCGCGACCACTGATGGTATGTACGTAGTTGAAAATGCCTCTACCAGCCCTGGGAGTTCCCAGAACTAACAGAAAGACCGACCTTGTGTCTGGCCCCCGCAGATTCAACTAGGCACAAAGCCACGACCCTACGGCTACCCAGACGGCAAGTTATTAAGCACAATAGAAATATACAGAGAAATGCAAAATGTTTAGCAAACTTCCTGGCTGGAGGCAATGTATCAGAGCAAAAATGATTAAAAATAGGCAGTTTCCTGCTTTATTTGTCCTTAAATTGAGAACGTAGGTTGTATCTCAGTTTTCCTGGTGTAGTTTGATCCGGAAATAGATTATTTTCAGCAGGAGTAACAATGTTCGGGTTCGCAGATGGCAAGTGTTCGTTTGATGCAGAGGACAAATGCTCAGTGTTCAGAGGAGCAGTTTCAGAAGGGGAGTCAGAGTTCGGTGAATCAGTTATCAATTCTGCATCGCTGAAAGGGACATATCTAGGAACTGGTTCGGTTTCAGAGGCACCAATTCCTTTTCTCACCCAGTTATCATAAGGGAGTGGAAGGGGTACACGCTTAGTATGCGTCGCGTGGACCCAATTTTTTCTACCAGCCACACGTACAGCAGTCCTCGTTGCCAACAGCACCTGGAATGGTCCAACGAACTTGGGTTGAAGATTTCTGGTCCGTCCAAAGTTCCTTATAACGACAAAGTCTCCGGGTTTCAGCTGATGACCTGGACTTTCCGGAGGCTTTGGCAATGCATCGAAAACCTGTTGGTGAATGAGACTCAATTTAGCAGTCAAGTCAAAAAGGTAATCGATTAACATTGGGTATTCCAGCTGCCTAAATTCCCTAGGCCTTGGTACCCCCCAAATATTAGCAGGGCGACCGAACACAATCTCATAGGGACTAAGCCCTACTCGGGAATGCACAGTCGCTCTTGTGGATAACAGGGCCAAAGGTAAGGCATCTGGCCAGGACAAGCCCGTGGAGGCTTGTATCTTAGCCAGTTTAAGCTTGAGGGTTCCATTGTAGCCTTCAACTAAACCTGCTGACTGGGGGTGATTCGCACTGTGGAACTTTTGTTTTATCCCTAAGCCTGCACACACACTTTGCATAACTTTCCCTACGAATTCACTTCCATTATCTGACCATACAATCCGTGGCATGCCGAACCTGGGGAAGTATTCTTTTAGGAGAATTTTGGCAGTGGACAGGGCAGTATTGTCTTTGAGTGGATATGCTTCGATCCACCTTGAAGAAGCACAGACTACCACCAGGATGTACTTAAGGTTATTGCATCGATCCATGTGAATGAAATCTAACTGAATCACTTCAAAGGGGCAAGAAGGAGGAGCGAAGTGACCAGCAGGTGTGGGGGTTCCCTTGCCAGGATTATGCATCAGGCATATCATGCAGTTTCTCACCACTCTTTCTGCACACTTACTAATTCCATCATTCTTCCAGACTGGAGCCAACATCTTACAAATCCCTTTAGAACTGATGTGCGCTGCTCCATGCGCCATCGTTACTACCGCAAGCACATACGCATCAGGCAACATCCAACGCTGTTGTTCCGTCAAATCAATCCAACATCCATTTGAGTCCAATTTACCCGTTTTCTCTTTCCATGCAAGTTTTTCCTCTTCAGTCGCTTCTTCCTGAATCATTCTCACACTTTCCATTGTGTCCTCACACATTCCCGAATCAGTAACCCATCTTGCAGACGTTGCAACATACTTCCCACTCATCGGATTCCTAGCTGTCTGTTTTGCTGTCTCATCAGCAAAGGCATTTCCTCGACCAACATCATCCGTGATTGCTCGATGAGCACTGCACTTTACAATTACAACTTCCATTGGTAAGGTTAGAGATTCCAACAAGTCATTAACTAGCTGACCATGCTGGATCTTAGTCCCATGGGACGTAATAAAACCTCTTTCCTTCCACAATCGGCCAAAACTATGGGCTACGCCAAACGCGTACTGACTATCTGTGAACACATTCACTCTCTTTCCCTTAGCTAAAACACACGCTCTAGTCAATGCAATTAATTCTGCAGCTTGGGCAGAATTCTGACTCACTCTTGCAGTCTCCACAATCGTACTCAAAGTCGTTACTGCATAGGCAGCTGTTACATCACCATTCTCCAATTTAAAACAAGACCCGTCAACATACAACGTGCCATCTGGATCTGACAACGGAGTATCTTTTAGATCAATTCGTCCTTTTGTCTCTTCCTCAGTTCTAAAACAACAGTCATGTGGTTCAGAATCACTCGACTCCTGACTAGTCGGCAACAATGTTGCTGGATTCAATACATTGCATCTTTTGAACTGAATATGACTCGCTAACAGTGTCAGCTCATAACCTGATAATCTAGCACTGGTAAGATGCTGCGTCTTTGTTTGGTTCATGAGTGTATCCACGGCATGTGGAACCATGACCACTAGCATGTTGTTCATGACCAAACCAGCAGATTGTCGAATGGACGCTGCAGCTGCCGCTGTAGCTCTCAAGCAACTAGGCAACGCTCTGGCTACTGGATCTAATGTTGATGAAAAATACGCACAAGGGCGTTGTTTATCACCAAATTGTTGCGTCAAGACACTCAACGCGCAACCTTCTCTTTCGTGAACATAGAGTGTAAATGGCTTACTGTAGTCAGGTGTACCCAACACAGGAGCTGAACATAGTGCGTTTCATAACTCAGAAAAGCTTTGCTGAAATTCGTCAGACCATGGCACTGGATTCGGAACACCTTTCCCAGTCAAAGCCACCAACGGTTTTGCCAAGAGAGAAAATTTGGGATCCATTGCCTGCAGTATGAAGTAATACCCAAAAACGCACGCACTTCTCTCTGTGTGCTAGGAACATTCATCTGCGTAATTGCTTTTATTCTCTCTGGGGTCAACCTTCTTCCCTCCTTTGACAAGAGATGACCTAGGTAGGTCACTTCTTGGCAACAGTATTGCATTTTGGAAGGTGACACCTTGTGATTCAAATCAGACAAATGATGCAATAAGGAAATTGTAGCTGCTTTGCAAGTTTCCTTGTCATCGGCAGCCACTAGAAGATAATCGACATATTGCACTAAGGCAGAACCAGGAGGAAGTACAAAAGAATCTAACTGACTTTTTAATGCCTGACTGTAAATGGATGGGCTTTCACAATAGCCTTGTGGAGCACGTTTAAACCTGAAGCTTTGTCCTCCTAGAGAGAAGCCGAAAATATCTCTGCTTTCCTCGGCTATCGGAATGCTGAAAAAGGCATTCTTCAAGTCAATCACTGAGAACCACGTGGCTGTAGCAGGAATCAACGTTAACAATGCAGTAATGTCTGGAACCACAGGAAACTGTGGAATCACAATTTTGTTAACCTCTCTAAGGTCAATTACAAATCTGTAGACTGGAGGTTTTGAGGGATCAGTGCGTTTCAGAATAGGCAGTACAGGGCTATTACAGACATTTCCTCTAGTTTCCTCTATCACGTCTTTCTTGATCAAATCTTGCACTATCAATAGGAGCGCACGCTCACCTTCACTAGAAATTTTGTATTGTGGGATTCGTGGAAATTTGACATTTGCCTTCAAAGTCACTACATATGGTGGGATTTCCAAAAGACCTACATCGTTAGGACCAGTCGCCCAAAGAGTATCAGGGAGAGAACGCAGCTCCAGTGGGAGCGCATTCATTGACAAATACATCGGGGAGATGATTCTCTTACCTAATGTAAGCTGTACTCCTGAAGGAGAACAGTACAATGTCGCATATAGGCGTTTTAACAAGTCTAAACCAAGCAGATTTTCATTACAACCAGTCGTCAAAATCAAGGGTGCTTTCAATTGACGAGGCCCAACAGAAATAGACAAAGGACCAGAAACAGGGTTGTGAACAGGGGTGCCTGAAAAACCTACAGAAACATTTGTTAAGCCGGACAAAGGTGCGCCAGGGAGTTTTGCATGAATGATAGAACTTTTTGCTGCACCAGTATCCAACAGAAACGGTTCGACTACACCTGATGTGGCTACTGCGACATAAGGCCCACTCTGGTCTACTGGAACTGATACTACTCCCTCTCTCTGTCCAAGGCTGTCCTAGTACTCGTTTTGCTGAAATTCCTCACCAACTTCACAGTAATCTTCAACATGATACTGTTGAGATCTAGCTGGCTGTGTAGACTGACCATTTCGTTGATCAAAATAATTAGAAGGGCGATCATTCGTTTGTGGAGGCATAGCACCTCGTCCTCGACCTCTAGAATTTTGCATAGAACCACCACGACCTCTCTGAGCTGCAGCAGCATTATTTTGTGCCAATACCGGACACTCATTCTTGTAATGACCTTCCTTCTTGCAATAGGCACATTGATTCCATTGGTATTGCGGTCTCTGTGAACCATAGTCGGTCCTCTGATATGACCCTTGCTGTGTATTCGTTTGATTCATGCGAGGCAGATATGCTTGTTGCAAAAGGACTTTAGTTTTTAAATCTTTCGTTTTCTTATCTGATTTTTCCTTCTCTTCTTTATCCCTATTTTCATAGTACTGGGCAGTTGCAAGTATCTGTGCAGTCGTAGAGACAGCCCACGCACTTTCAGAATTCTTTAATTTATTACTAAGCTCTGGTAACAGATTGTGCACAAATTTATCAACAAATAATCTCTGGCCTCCTTCCGTGCTCATATCCTGACCACTGTGATCTACGAAAGTTTCCTCGAATCTAGTGAAAAAGTCGGAGACGCTTTCGTCTTTCTTCTGCCTGCATGCGGACAACTTGTCCCAGTTAACGCGCAATGCTGGCATCAGAGTTTTCAATAAATCGATTATTCTACCGGGCAAATTAGCAATTAAAGGTTCAGGTTTAGAACCCCCAATTTGTTGATTATATGCCGCAATAATAGCTGCCCAATCACCACCTAGAGCAACTGGATGATTTTCTCTACGAATTTTAGCCCAGATTGGTTGCGGTACTACATTACCAAATAGCACATCAATGTCCGCTAGATTCATTACGCAAGCTTCAACCGTCTGAGCCAACTCTTTGTAATATCCGGCGGGATTTTTACGCGGATCTGGCAAGGCCTGTTTTACTGCTAACACTTCAGCTCGCTTCCACGGAATGTGTATCCACACTCTCTGGAATTGCGCTGGAGCGGCTGCAATACCACTCACTGCATCAGCTTGCACAGCGTCGCGCCATATTGGCGGAACCTCCCTCATAGGGTATTGGCGACCTTTATTTGCGCTACCCTTCTCTAAATCTCTTGGTGAACGGAGGGAAGGATCAACCCTAAAATCTAAAATCAGTTCCATTGCTTCTTTTATTTCCTGGCCAACTATCATACCTGCAGCAAATTTTTGTTGAATATGAATTAATTCGTCTGGAACTTGTTCAGAATCATTCTCATCCCATTCCTCACGCAATAGGGAACACATAACGTCAAACACATAGCGTTGTGTCGGTTCATTCCATTGCATAAATGTATCTAATACATCTCGTACACTATACCTTCCAACTTTCGAAATCCACCTGAGAGCAGTGGAATCTAATATTCCTCGTTCTTCAATATTAGGAAGCTGACTACGTCTCTGAACAGATTCAGAGGCAGGACTTTTAATCAGAGTTTTGTAGAAAGGAGAGAGAATATTAGAGACAGATTCAGTGATTCTCCGACGAACAGAAAGCGGAGTCATATAGCTAGAGGAAGTTTGAAGTAGAGTGGTAGTTGGGACAGAAGAGACAGCAACAGTAGGTGTAGGAGGCAAAGTAGCTTGCGAAACAACAGGTATTAGCGGTACAGCCATAGGCAAAGGAGCTGGCAACCCTGGAAGAGGGGGTGCCGGAGGAACATTGATAAGCACAGGGAGTGCAGGAGCTTGATTTAGGGGAGCAGGAGCAGGTATACCAGGCTGTCCAGCAACCGGTAACACAACATTCGGCAGAGGTGGAGCCGTAGCACCCTGTGCATACGTTGGAGGTGACCTTAACAAGTAAGACCACAGAGGATCATTTTCAGAATCCTCCACTATCTTAGTTGTACTCGATGGCAAAGCAGGGTAGCACTTGTCTATCGCTAAATTACGCTCTCTATCGGCTACCTCTATCGCTTTCTCAGATTCATTAAGTTGCAGCTGCTTAGCAGACTGTTCTAAAGTCAACTCTTGTTCTTTTTGTTCTTTCTTCAACTTTTTAGTCTCTCTCTGTTTGGATTCTTTTCGCCAACAACGGAAAGAATCAAACATTGCAGGCCGGGCTTTCTTTTTAAACAACTTTCTTTCTAGATTATCGAGAATTTCAGGTTCAAAACTACCATGTAGTGGCCAACTAAGGACACCATCTTTCTCCGTATAGCGGATCCATACCTCGTTATAAGAGATAGGGCCCACACCAAACTTGCAATAAAGATCATAAAGAGGAGTTCCAATCGGAGGAACCGAACACGAGTCCTCCAACCGGGAATCCCTGTTGCAACCAAAACATGAAAACATACAACTTTTCCGACTTACCATTTTATAAACCCGGAACACAGAACAAACACAAACAACAGTGCGCACTCGAACTTAGGCCTACCAAAGTGAACAAATGTATCGATACCCAGACTAAACCAAAAGATTATCGTAACTAGAACAACCAGTGATAATCTTACAAAACCAAACCAAACCAAGGAACTAAAAGGATTATCCAAACCCTTACGAAGTAACCAAACAACTAGCAACCACTTAATACTTAACTGAGGTACTGAAGACGTCACCAAGGAGAAACCCGTCACGTCTCGCTGTACTAAGGTCTGCACCTCGGGTCCAAGACAGGGCGACGGTCAAGGCAACGGACCACTGCAGCCGTCCGAACGGGAACCCTCGTGGAAGAGAACGTCAGGCCACTTTTGCGATATGCCGGGATCGATGAAGTGGGGCGCCTCCCTCCGGAATCTTCACACGAAGCTTCTCGAACTCTTCAGGCTTTTGGACCGGTACCGAATGACGTCGCCACACGTTGGGCGCCAATTGGAGTTCTGGACTTTTAATTACTGTCCAGAGGTGTCAGGGACAACACCCGAAGACCCCTGAGTTCTACCTGTCTCGGTGCACAAATGAACAGAAACACGGGCTTCTTGATGGTGGCGTCAAAGACCAAAGGTTTATTACTGCAGGGACACAGAAGTCACAGAAACTACACACGGGCAGATTCTAGGAGCCTGTTCGAATTGCATTAAGTGGTTGCTCCTTAAATACAGAATATTTAGCTGGGGGAAACATTCTCCACATACTAGTGTGTTTCTCAAACTTTATGTCCTAAACAATAAATATTTGGCGTTACACAGGAATCGTCAACAATATCTGATGTCAAAACATTTCGAATGAGAGGTTCCCACTGTTCCATCATAATCCCATGTCATCTTTACATTCAAGAGCCGGACCGCCTCATCGTAAATTTTGTTACCTCCCCCTAATAAAGGCCCAGAAGGAAAGGAGCAGAGCCAGGTGCAGAGATAGAAAAACAGGATAAGAGATGTTTGTGGGTCGTAAATGGGCAAGGCTACCAGCTGCGGCCGCCTAATCATGATCAGGCCAACGAACACGAGAACCAGTATAGCAGGACTGGCCTCGGGCAGAGGAGACAGCTTCTGCCGAGTCATGCGGCCACAGCGTTTCTGTCCTAAGGTGCACGTGTCACTAGCAAGGTGAATCGCCGGCTAAAGCCCACGTGTCTTTATGTGAAATGAAGTGATCAGAGGTCATTGCGTGGCCATTGACTATGTGAGGGCAAGGAAACAAGATGGATGCCATGATCTAAAATGGATGCCATCGGTGTATCGGAAATGTGGTTATAACAGGAGTGCTCTTGCTAGTAGCATAGCGAAAACACCAGGATATACTAAATGGATCATTTGCGGTTCATCGGTATCAAAATTATGAATTTACGACAATGTTGAAAACACGGGTTCAAATCGTCACGGAACCTCAGAGTTACCATGGGTACCAAGGGCACTGTGACCAAGGTAGGCCTCTATCGGCTGCAGCACATATTATGCCACCCTTAGAGGTCCTGTACCTCAACATACACTCAATGCCATTGCAGGCTGCGTGTTTTGGTGCAGAGAAAAGTGAAGAGTTGACATGGCACACATACCTGTGTTCCATGCCTGCAACTCACTGCCTATGGTATGGGTAAGACACCCTTCTAGCATGGTGCACTATAACACTGGGAAGGGTACAGTTGCATGAGCACTGTACCCCTACAGTGCCTATGTCCATTCTTAGGCATTGTAAGTGCAGTAAAACATAAAGACTATATGGTCTGGAAGTTTGTCATTATGAACTCCACAGAACTATAATAAATGTACTGAATTATGGGAAGTTTGGTAGAAACCTTCTCAGCATAATAACCCCACACTGATGCCAGTGTGGGATTTAATATACAATGCACTCAGAGGGCATCTTAGAGATGACCCCTGAAAAACAACCGGCCCTGACTGATAAACACCAGCCTGCCACCATGAGACAAGTTTCTGGACCCCTGGGGTGGGAGCCTTCGCTCCCTGAGCCAAGAAACAAAGCCTTTCCTGGGCAAAGGTGTTCACACCTCCCCCAGGTAAGGAAGAGCAATGTGTGGCAGGGGAGCTTCACATGCCTTGGTGCCTTTGCAATGCGACCCTCAGCCTCTCCCGCTATAAGGAGCAGGCCTCCTTTCTGTCTTACCCCATTTTCGGCATGAAGACAGGCAGGAAAAATTAATACAGTCCAGAAGGTGTGCCAATCTCTACCAATCCCACCCTTCAAGTAGAGGAGGCGCGGTGAAGCCCACTCTTCAGTGCCTGCCATCTTGAAGATGGCAAACACTCTCCAATCAAGCTTAAAGATTGTGCCCACTCCCCCACGTGGTGTGAGCACACCAAGGGTGTAGTCACCCTAAGGTCCGTAGCCCATTGGCTACTGACCTTAAGACCCCAAAACGCCCCATAAATACAGTATTTAGGGGGCAGCCCTTAACCCAGAAGGCAGATTCCCGCAACCTACAAAGCAGAAGGATGAAAGAAGACGCACAGCAGAGGAGAATGCAGAGAAGAAGTGACTTGGCCCCAGCCCTACAGGCCAGTCTGCTGTTTCCAGAGATCCTACTCCAAAAAAGCACCTTGTCCTACAGTCAGCGACCTCCAGAACTCTTGGGAGGACCGACTGCCTTCAACAAAGACTGGATCTCCTGTGAACAGCAGCTCTGTTCAATAGAATCTTCAAAGAAAGACCCGACGCCTGGAACCACCACTGCACCCGTCGCCTGCGGCCCTAGTCCAAGTGGTTCACCGATCCCAGCGATGTCCCCTAGTGCTCCAAAGTGTGAGTCCACAGTGGGTTTACCCATCCAGGACTCTTTGACACCACCAGCAGCTTCTGCACGGCGACCCACCCCAACCTCGAGTGGCCCAGTAAGGTTAAATACGATCTCAAAGGGCATATTCGCATCCAGCCACCCTGCACCCTGGAGAAGAGGACCTGAGGTGTACCTACGCCCCAGAGCCCTCATACTATCCTGCCCAGCTGTTTGTTCCACCTGGATAACTTCCTGGACTGATACTGTAGCTAAAAAACCCAAACCGTCAATCTCCATAGGATTGCATTTGGCTCCCAACCCCTCCTAAGCACTCAGCACCTGGCCGCCCCTGCGCCGGTGGTGGTGTGGACTTACTGCTGACTGGGACCCCCTTTGCAATGAGTTTAACCCCAGGCATTTTGCTACCACAACCCAGCATTTGCTCAAGAGCAGCCACCAATCGAAGTCCCCCCTGGCCCCATTGGCCCTCAGCACTCTGCACATGGCAGCCCTAGTGCCGCTGAGGGTGCTCTTTGATTGCATACTTGACCCTGGGGGAACCCTTGTTCTAATCCCAGAAACTCAACCCTCAAACCCGATTGCTTTTCTGAAAACCGATAACAACATTTTCTCCTATAGGACTGCATTGACTGTTTTTTCTATGAAAAAGTTCTAAGTGTTGAGTTGTGTTTGTATGTAAACCCAAGCAACTGTGTTTCAATGTTAAAGTGGGTTACTTACCTTTGTCTAGGAAATGCCCCAGTGTGATATCTAGGCATAGCACACTGAGTAGAAAAAGTAATATCAAAAGTATTCCATAAAGCAATCTCAAAAGTAATCACAAAGTAATTACAACATAATGACAACGGTCTTAAAATGTTTTACAAACCTGTAACAAAGTAAATTTCATCCAGCTTGCTTATTCTCATAAACCTGTTTTGAAAAGTACAACTTTAATTACCTGTATCAATCCTGCCTGGGTCTAAACAAAATTTTAATTGCATAAGTATATCTTTTTTATACTTACCCAATTGGTTTGGATCGTGAATCTGACCACGTGGGCCCTCACAGACTCGACCCAAGGACTTCCCTGCCAGACGCCAGGATCAGAAGGCGCACTCACCCCTCTACAGGCACTTATCCGCCCGACACGCAAGCTCCAGCTCATTTACCCCTTGCAGAAGGCTGCTTGGCTTCAAGATGGCAGCCACTTCGGACACTACTGCAAATCAAATAAACTTCTGACCAAGAGGCACCCCTACCGGCCCCCAAAATGGCGACTCGCCATCAAAACAAAAGTCATCTGGCGTCTCGGGACATGTTGGTCATCTTCTGGGCCCCAACGACGTCTACCTGACATCTCGACCACTGAACTTACTATCGAAGTCGCAGGCACGTTCCCAGGCCCCCTGATTAAGCTCCCACTCGTCCCTCACCTACTGAAGGGATGCCTGGACTCAAGATGGCTGCCACTCCGGACATCCCAACACACTCTGATATGATTCCGACGTGAATCTCATCATCTTAGCCCCCGCTGACACGTTTAGAGTACTACGGACGCCCGATGCCACGAACAGAGGTTACTTGGACCGCTCTCCAGGCACAATAACCGATCCCCTCGCAAGCTCCAGTTCTTTTATCCACTGCTAAGAGCTGCCTAGCACTAATAGGGTCATCACCTCAGATCAAAGGAGCCTCAGAGCAAGACACACCCCTCTGGACCCCTGCTACGCCGCCCTTCGCCTCTGCCGCAACCTAATTATCACGCCCTAAGCAAGAAGCTCAACGCAAAAGCGCAATCTCCAATCATCAAGAGCACCTTACTCGACCCACCATGCCAGCTTACACATTCTCCCCCCTCCCCCCCGTGCGCTGACGGCCCACAAGATCCGGCCTCGCGCAGGATCTTGCAGTTAGTCTTACAACCTCTAACCACACAGGACACTCCAGTAGATCAACAAACCATTCCCCTTAATTGCTCCAGGATGCCTCTGGCCTTGAGTTCAGTCAGGCAGTCCTGCCCGTTACAGAATCTCCTTTCCCCTTATGGTCAGAACACCTACACCATAACTTTCCCACAAAAACTTTCCTTCAAAGCAAAAAAACGCTTTAAACAGAATCTAATTAGGCAACATCCCGAAACACTTATTGTCCGACATGCGCCGAGACACCCTCGGGTAGTTGTGCGCAATAAAAATTCCAAAAACATAAACATAAACATTGTGGACACCTACCACTGCTCATCAAGAGGGCAAAGAAAAATGGACTTCATTTTTCACACCTTAAGACCGGACTTATGGGTTACCACTTTTAACTCACTCCTCCCTGTCTCAAAAACTACCCTCACAGAACACAACCGGAAACTAACTATCTCCCCCCTCAACCAACAGTCTCTCTCAGGAGACATCACCATCACCATTTTCCTGAATGGCACCATTCTTATTCAGGTGAAAGATGAAAACCTAGAGTTCTTCGACTCCCTCTTCCCCACTCTAAAAATGGCGACTGCTCTCTACCCTCACCAGCCACGCACCTCCCCCCGTGGCTCCAGTCAAACCCCCAAGCCACAAAGCAGGCTTCCATCACCTCTTCGTGCACCACCCCATTCCTACTCATGTCACCAGCCATTCGCCTCCCCCAGCCCCGTCCCTCAATTCCCCTCACCCCACGGCCACATCCACGTCCTCCCTACCTCACAGAACTCTGCCCCCCCCCCTCCCTCCCTTCCATCTCCCAATCCCCTGGACACCTCCCCTTCCCCCCTACCTCCAAGAACACTAGCGTGCACCATTCCACTCAGTGAATATATCCACCTGTCCCAAAGGGGCTGCAACCCTCCTCCCTCTCGTTTCCGTGACCACCTGATCTCGAAACCTGAACCTGATCCCCCCAACCCTCCTATCCCCCGATCATTATCTCACCCCAAACCCTTTCCCCCTCTCTAACCCTCGCCCATCTGAACCCCAATCCTGGTTTAGTCCCTCCCTTCCCAACTATCCCTCCAAACAGCAACTCGCCCCATTACCCCTCTCCCTCACCAGTCCTCTACAAACCGGAATCGGTCCCTCCTACCTCTTCTCTCCCCCCCACGAAGGCCCTGCCCCTTCGCCCCTCTCACTTAAGGCCCAACTCCCCCCTCTCTACCACCTCCCCAGCTCCCATGATGGCACATCGCTTGGACCTTCTTGAAGCCCAGATCGCCACGCTGATCCTCAGACTAAAAGAAACCCTTTCCTCCCTAGAGAAACTCCAGCTACCCCCCATCTCGTCTCATCTCCCCTCCTCCAGCAACCTCCCATTAGGATTGACACCCCCCAATTAGATCCCTGTCCCCCCACGCTCTCGGCCTCCTCTTACTGAACCCCGGACTGAACCACAAGTTGACTGTCCCAGAAGAACCTCTTCCTCTCCCTCCCCTCAGGAAGTGAGCTCTTGAGTCGCATCCTATAAACCCCCTCCCAACCATCCTGCACAAGCTCTACTCCCGCACCCCTCACCCCTTTCTTCGATCCAAGTCATCACTGGTATGAGAAGAGGCCCGCCTCACCGAAAAACCACCAGACCCCCAGCCCATCTCGCATCCCTACCCAGAGCGAACTTGGTCAACCGGTACCGGGATGCAAACCCCCCCCATCAACTGCAGTTCAGCCGTCAAACATGCAACTGAAGTAGCCGAAACTGTCCTCTCCCATGACCTAGATGTAGCCTTCATCACTGAAACTTGGCTGAACACCCTATCCTCTTCCATCTTGGACACACTGGTGCCGCCCGGCTTCTCACTTATCCACAAAGACAGGCCCATACGCAAAGGAGGCGGAACAGCAATTATCCACAGAAGCGACCTCTCCATTACTGAATCCCCCTCCTTCCTTTACAACTCCTTTGAATGCCTCTCAGACAACATCAATTCGCCTCACCACAGCCCACTCCAATGCCTTCTCCTGTACCACCCTCCAGGCAACGCTACTGAATTTGGCGAACAGCTGTCGGATCTGATCACTCAAACCGCTCTCAACAGTGGCGTCAGAATAATTCTGGGCGACCTCAACCTAAGATGGAATGAAACCAAGAATCCGCTCATCCAATCTCTCACCTCCCTTCTACAAGACCACGATATGATCCAACACTGCTCAGAAGAAACACACCATAGAGGAGCGATCCTGGATGCAATCATTGCGGACAAAAAGACAATTTCAATGGACTACATCATCCCTGTGGACTGGTCCGACCACCACGCCATCCTCTTTCATATCAACCACCCGGCTCTTTCCCTCCCACCCACCAAAACCTCCCTCAAGTGGGTCAGAAACTTATCGAAAGTCCCCCCTGACAAGTTACAAGACGCTCTCAGCTCACTCCTCCCGAGCCCGAAGGAGCTCCACTCAACCACGGATCTCACCTCGCTCTATCACTCCAACTTGGAGTGCGTCCTGGACCAGCTGGCACCTAGAAAGCTAAAAATAAAAACAGAAGCATTCCCTCCAGGTCTTTGTTCTCCACTGAAATCAATGATGAGCGCAGACTCCTAAGAGCCATAGAAAGATCCTGGAGGAACAACCCCCCTGCCCTCAACCGGGACCAACTCAAAACAGCACGCATAACCTACCGTAATCATATCAAGAACAAAAAGTCATCCTTCTTCTGCTCTGCTCTAGACGAGGCTAAAAACCGCCCCAAAGAACTCTTCAACATTATCAGGAACCAAACCTCCATACCTATGACAGACAGCTTAACTGCGTCCAAATCCCAGTGCAACGACTTCGCTAACTTCTTCAACGAAAAAATTACCTCAATTGACCGATCTTGCAGCAATCTTTCCGTCCTCACAGAGTTACATCCCACTACTTCTACCCACTCAAGACCAACAACTGCAGCCACTCGCTGGTCTTCCTTCCAACCCATCCAAACCGAAGCGATAAGTGATCTCATTGCCATCGCTAATCCCTCGTCTCACTTCCTTGATCAGCTGCCCTCGAGACTGACCAAAGACCTGAAACTTACTCTAGCCCCTATCTGGGCCAAGATCATCAACAGCTCTCTGAGCGATGGCTCCATCCCTGACTGCCTTAAACAAGGTCAAGTCACGCCACTCCTAAAAAAACCTGGCCTCGACCCTACGGTCATGAACAACTTCAGACCAGTGTTGAACCTTCCACTCTTATCGAAAATTTTGGAAAAATGTGTGTTATCTCAGCTAACCCATCACCTAGAGATCTTGAATCTTCTTGACCCATACCAATCTGGTTTCAGAAAGGGCTGCAGCACAGAAACCGCAATCCTCAATGTGATGGATGACCTACACATGTCTCTCGACTCCAACCAATGTAGCCTCCTCATCCTATTAGACCTCTCGGCAGCATTCGACACAGTGGATCACAACCTACTACTCAATGTCCTACAGAAGAGAGCGGGTTTGGAAAAAACAGTTCTCAAATGGTTTGCCTCCTTTCTCAACAACCGCACACAAATTATCAAAATTAAAAGCTCCAAATCGGACCCCCTCCCCATTACTAGAGGAGTCCCAGAGGGGTCAGTACTCTCTCCACAACTTTTCAACATCTACAAGGAGCCCCTCACTACAATTCTAAGGAACTCCAGCATCCCCTTTCACCTCTATGCGGACGATACACAACTCTACCTGGAAACCACTTTGATCGCAGACATCCACAGACTAAATGACACACTCACAGAGGTACAACACTGGCTCTCATCCAACCACCTCAAACGTAATGAAGAGAAGACAGAAGTGCTCCTCATCTCAAACAAAAATGAAAATCCCCAAATACTCGAATGGCTCAAAGCCTTAAACGCCCTCAATGTTCCTCTTGTACCTACAACTTCCGTCAAATCACTGGGGATCACTCTGGACCCAAAACTGGACATGAAAGAACACATCTCTAAAACTGCCAAAAGTGCTTTCCTTAACCTGAAACTTCTCTACAAACTCAAACCCTTCCTCCCCTTGAAAGACCTGAAGCAGGCCACTCAGGCACTGGTACTCTCCAGGATTGACTATGGCATTGCTACTCTGACTGGAACAGCCAAATCTCATCTAGGGCCTTTGACGGCTACCCTTAATGCAGCAGCAAGAATGGTCACGGGAACTAAGACATATGAGCACATCTCCCCGGCTCTCAAGGACCTGAAGTGGCTTCCTATTAACCTACGAGCAACCTTCCGCACAGCCTGCCTCACACACAAAGCCCTGCATACAGGAAAACCGGAATATCTGGCCAATAAAATCAATAGAGCCGGTCAGTCTAGGAACCTCAGAAGCTCCAACACGCTACTACTCATTCCCCTGAAATCACAGAAAAGTAAAACATCTAACAAGTCCTTTGTGGGAAATGCTCCAAAGATATGGAAGTCCACGTCCACCCCCCCCCCCCACATCAGGATGACCGCCTCCGTCCCGAAATTCAAGATACTACTCAAAGCCTTCTTTCTTGAGCGGGCTGGATCGTAACGAGAACCCCCTGTATGACTTTGAGAGTTCTCTTTCACTTTGGTCCTAGCGAGAACCTGATGACTCTCCCTTGATCTCCGCCATGTCGCCCTCATGCTGATATTGTACAGACTTTTACTTGCTACCATGTTTTCCCATACTCTCCCTACCTGCTTCGACCTACCTGTTATGTTGATGCTTATTTGTATCCGATGTGAAGCGCACTGATACCTTCGGGTCTAGCTAGCGCTATACAAAACTTACATAAATAAATAAATAAATAAATAAATAGTATCAGTCCTTGATTGAGTGAATACAATAAATGCTTAAACACACCCTCTGGATAAGCCTAACTGCTCGCTCACACTACTACAAAGACAGCTGGTAGTACTTACCTAATTTAACCTGTGCTATACCTCTGGGGACTCCCTGGACTCTGTGCACACTATACCTTACTTTGGGACAGTATATATAGAGCCAGCTTCCCACAACCTGGGCAAGGTTGCACTCCAATTGCTTTTACAGCAAGGGCATGCCAACCAGATCCTCTTAGCCCTAGGGTGCCTCATATAATCAGAGACGTTTCAGTAGGTGTGACATAGCATTTTAGTGCAGTGATGTGAGCCCCAGCACAAAAATGTGTTACACTAACCTGTGATGCATGGCACTCGGCAGGGCTGGACATAGAATAAGAAAAATTCTATCTGACGAGTCAAGAATTTTCAAATCTATTAAGGACACGGAGACGAGGATTATTCTTCTCTTTCTTTACAGAAGCATTTACAGCAGCCAATTAAGCTTTAAAGTAGATAACCTGGAAGGCATCGCCCTCCCACCGTCCACCAATCACTGTTCCCCCATACAGTATATAACTCCATGAAACGGACGTCCTTCCTCTTTCTTTACAAACAACAAGTCAAGTCCATAACATTGAACTCATAGAACCAGAAATCCATTGGTCATCATTCATCATCTAAAAAACAGCCCCCACGAACAAAGATGAAACTCCTCCGACGTCAACCGAAAAAACAGGAACCGTCTCTCACGGCCCTTCAGATCGTCTTGGTCTCAGTTCCTGAAAAGAAAATACATAATATCCCAATATCATGAAATGCGTCATCAGCCTCGGGGGGCAGGGGGAAAATCATAACTAAACCATTAACACATGTTAATATATATAACAATTCGCAATCCATATCTAAAAAAAACCAGTTCATAACATGATACCACCAATTCTAGGGTGGAATAATCTTTGCCTCTGTGTCCTTAATAGAATTGAAAATTCTTGACGCGTCAGCTAGAATTTTTTTATTCTATGTCAGGAAACCGAGGCTTCTGATTATGCTAGTTTAAAGTTGTGTGACCACATTAGATGCTAAATCGACTATTGGCTTATAATAAAATACTTTAAATGTTGAATAAGAAGACCAATTCACCGCAGCCATAATGTCAATAAACGACAACCAGTCATGAAAGCTTTTTAGGCCAAAGCCCCCCTCACTGAGTGAGCCCCAAAAATGGAGACACCGATACCGGCTTTAGAAAGCAGCCATCTGGCCAGAGTCGCTGAATTGACCGGGCAGAAGGGTTTCTGTAAGGAAATTAACAAATGACCTGTCACATGACTTCGCAATTCACAAGTACAGTCCTTGTAGCATGTTAAACATTGAACAACACATAATTTTTTATGATGTGGAAATGTAGGATAGCTAACATATCTAGAATTAGTCTTAGTTCATTGAGAAATTGTAAAAGATACTACAGACAGAGTAAATATTCTACCTGTCAGATACAAGGCTCTTACATCCGAGACCCTTCTGCAGGAAATGAGACACAACAAGAGAGTAAGTTTTGCTGATAGCTGTTTGCGTGAAAGCCCTTCATTCATGAGCCAATTTCTTATAAAATAGAGTACCACATCTACATACCACAGTGTGGAATACCTAGGTTGTGGTGGTCGAACCAACCATAGGCCCCCTCAAGAGTTTGCAAACCAGAGGATGTTCCCCCACAGGTTTGCCATCGACATGCGGATGGCCAGCTGAAATCGCGGAACGAAAATTATTAACTGTCCTATACGCCAGTCCCTGACTCGCCACGTCTGATAGAAAGTTAAAAATCATATGGATACTGGCCCAGGGATCCACCTCTCGTTCATCACACCAACAAACCCATATACGCCAAGCCGATTCGTAACATTTGTGCCTAAAGGGAGCCCAAGTTTGTGACAGAAAAAACATTGTGTCCTGCGAAACTCCCGGCACTTGCCATAGTCGCCGGAAAGTCTTTAGGCCATGAGAGACAATTGCCCCTGAACCATCAGCCCGGAAATAGCGCCTGAATAAGGGAGGCCATAAGACCCACCAGGCGAGCCAGAATCCTCAAGGATATAGTCGAAGATGCAAGCACTCTCAACTCGTTCTTAATCGCAACCCCCTTCTTCAATGGCAACAATAGTTGTGTCAACACTGAGTCCTCTTGGTACCCCAGAAACTCCATCTTCTGAGAGAGGATCATGACCCTCTGGGTGAGTAGTGCGCTATACAAATTACTGAACTTGAACTTGAACTTGTCCAAGATAAGTGTAGTAACACCATGTCTGTGCTCTGCACCATGATTAGAATATCGTCTAGATAAATGATAAGACATACTTCCCTTTTCTGGAGATAATGCACGACCGGTCTGAGCAACTTGGTGAAACACCAAGGGGCAGAGGAAAGGCTGAATGGCATGGCAACAAACTCAAACCATCAATTTCTCCATTGAACCTGTAGGTACCTCCGAGTGGGTGGGAAAACCGGAACCGCCAGATAAGCATCCTTGAGGTTGAGATGAATCATCCTGTCTCCCTCTAATAATAGGTCTCCCAACAAATGAATGCCCTCCATCCTGAAGTGGCGATACACAATCCAGGAATAGAATTCCTTGAGGTTTAATACCAGAGGAAACCATTGGTCCTTCTTTGGAACTAGAAAGATGGTGCTGGTGAAGCTGTGAGAGTAAGGGCATGATTCTACAATTGCTCCTTTCTGCAACAAGGATGTAACCTTGTTGTGTATGAAATCGCTCTCAGTTTGGGAGAAATGAAGAGGACCCGGTCTCTGCCCATGTATTGGGGAGTGTAGGACTTGGCCTTTTTGGCTAAAGTTCCCTAAACTTTTTGCTTTCCCCCTAGACCGTTTTCCTGACATAGAGTTGCCAATTTAGATGCTTTGGGTACTTTACCACTGCTGATCAAAGTACAAGTGATCCCTGTGTAAAGTGTAATGGTAATTGGGTGGCCATGATTGGTATGTTTGCCTTGCTCGTAAAGTCCCTAGTGATGTGCACTGTGTGTGCCAGGGCTAGTAATGCAAAGGTGCGCGGAGCAGGGAACTCAGGCCTGCCCGCAGTTTGCTAGGTTAGCATGTTGTCCTGACAGGTGCAACCACTTGTCAGGCCTTACTTTCCCTTTTGCATACACGGTGGGCACCCCTGTGGTGGGTCCTGGGTAACCCCTGGGAAGGGTGCAGTGTAAGTAAAAGGCAGGACATATACTGAGGTTCTGACAGTGAAAAACACTCCATTTCGTTTTTCACTGGTGAAAGGCCATCCTGCCCATAGGACAGAATAGGGGAGGCTGGGTATTGTGTTTGTTAGCTTAGTTTACTATAAGTTCAAAATGGAGAGGTGACGTTTAGTATGTATGAACTCACAGAGTCATAACACATCTTTCTATGAACGTGGTTTTGTCACTGTGTGTTCAGAGACCACTCTTTTAGAAAGTGGCTGAGTTTTGTGCTTTAAGCATTTCTGTGTGTCTCTCCTGAATGTGGATTGAATGTCTGGGTCTGAGAGCTGAGAGGAGCTGGGGAGGTCTTGACCCAGGGAGGAGTTGAGATGCCACCAGGCTGACCTGCATCTGGAGAGTAGGTGGAGGAAAAGCCCCGGGTGGTGAAGAGGCCTGGGTTGCTGCTATAAAACAATTGACCCATCTCCTGCTGAGTGATTAAGGATCCAGACCCCAGTATCAAAGGGAGGGAGGTGACATTGAGAGGGAGACACCCAGGACTGATTTAGGCAGGGGTCAGGGATCCCTGAGTTCAACAAACTTCAAAGACATTTAGGGGTATGACTATGAGAGTTGAGACCCCTGAACTTTGGAATAGAAATGGATTGAGCCTGAAAAGGCTTGGACCCATTTTGTGGTCAAGAGGAACCTCTGTGAAGGAAGAAACAACTGAAGAGACTGCTGGGAGGGACCGACCGCTGCTTTATGATCTGGGGCTGGGCTGCAGTTTGCTGTTTTAACCAAGGAAGAGGCTGTTGGGACTGTGCTTTGTGCGCTGGGTCCCCCTCCTTGAAGAGGACTGTGCTTTGTGCTGTGTCTTGTTACCCCAAGGGCCCGAGGTGAGCTGACTTCCTGTTTGAAAACACAGGAAAAGAAAAGTTTCCGGAGAAGTTTCAAGCAACGCAGTGGGCGCGTGTTGTGGCAGCTTGAGACCCTCGGACGTTGTGCCCTGTGATCTTGGACACACAGAGAAGTGAGACTCAGACGCGCTGGGTGAGTGTCATGGGGCAGAGGAGGCGTTGGTGAATAGTGCCTGGTCAACGTGTGCATCGAAGGGGAAGTGAGTCTTGGACACGCTGGGTGCGTGTCATGGTGCACCGCAGGTGTTGGTGAAGAGCGCCTGGTCAGCATGCGCATCGGAGGTGAAGTGAGACACGAATGTGCAGGGTACGTGTCATGGTGCACAGGAGGTGTTGGTGAGGAGCCCCTGGTTAATGTGTGCATCGGAAGTGGAGTGAGTCTCGGACGCACAGGATACGTGTCGGGGAGCTGTTGAAGACCACCTAGTCATCTAGTGCACCGGAGAAGTGAGGCTCGGAAATGGTGAAAGTGTCGGGGTGCGGTCGGAGGCGTTGGTGAAGAGGGCCTGGATATAGGGGCACTGGAGTTGGAGTAAGTCTCAGTGAAGCAGTGTGCGTGCTTTGGTGCAACCTGGGAATGTGGAGGTGATCGGCTGATCATCGTGTGCACTGGAAGAAAGTGAGTCTCTGCAGCGCGGTGTGCGTGTCTTGGTGCCAACTGAGATCGCAGGAAGGAGTGCCTGGTGAACTTGCACTCGGAGTCGACGTTAAATCCCATCAGCATTGTGTGTGTGGCTTCATGCCACAGGAAACCCTGAGGGTGCTGTGGTGAACGTGCACCCAGAGTAAAGTAATCTCAGAGGCGTGGGGTACGTGTGCCCTGCGGCCGCCTGAGACCTTCCTAACAGTCGCAGCCCGGACCGGCAGCCCCGGAAGAGCTGAGCTGCCAGGCTGAGCCGCTGAGGCCTATTGAGAAAGTTCTGCATGGAAGGCCAGTTCGCTGAAGGAGGAGAGGAGAGTGGGGGTCGCACCCCCAGGTAACGTGGATCACTACCTGGGTGGGGTGCGGGCGCGGAGGGACACTCTCTCGGCCTCTCATTCCATCTGGCGACGTGGGCCTTTGCTCAGATTGAGGCCTGTACTGACTAAAGTAGTGGCAGTACTGGCGCCAGAGTGAGAAGCTGTACTTTAAGTCATTGTTAATACGTGTGGGGGACAAATGTTATCGAATTGGCTGATTGTTGTAATACACATTGCCAATATTGCTTCCAACGAACTGCCTTATGACTCCTGACAATATTTCTGCATAATAAAGTACACGATTGTAGTGCTACGCATTGCATTATTTCTCCGTTGCAAAGTACAGGATTGTAGCGGCCCGCATTGTATTATTCCTTAATTTCAAAGTACATGATTGTACCGGTGCGGATTGCATTATTCCTTCATTGCGCAGTACACGGTTGAAGCAGTACGCATTGCATTATTTCTCTCATTGCAAGGTACCGGGGTGTATCGTTAAGCATTGTATTATTTCTCCTTTGCCAAGCACAGGATTGTATCGTTACGCAATGCACTATTGTTTGTCCATTGCAACTTGTGTGATTCTAGCATTATGACCAGCATAGCATTTGGAAAGCGGTGGTTGGTATTTGAACCTACCAGTCAGACGGAACAAATATTACCCTTTATTCGTGTGGTCTGATCGAATATCTTTTTATATAAAGGTTATACATGTTTTATCAAATTTGTGTGGACTCCATTTATGGTGTCACCAGTGGGTTGCTGTGAGTGTGGTTGCACATACTGTACACTCGTGCCTTGGAAATAGGCTTGACTGCTCGTGCCAAGCTACTAAGGGGGTGAGCAGGGCTATCTCAAACTGTGTCCTTACTCGGCCTAACATTGAGTGAGGAGTCCTGGGTCTTGCATTTGGTGACAGTGGTGTGGGACGGGGAATCCAGCTTCCAACAGGAAGGAATAGAATTCCAGGTAAATATCTTGGATTCTCTGAAGAACCCATGGGTCCCTGGTCAATGCCTCCAAATTGTGGCGAAACAAACCAATCCTTCCTCTTACCATCACTTCCCCAGGTTGCACAATCTTTACCTGTGCATGAGGCCTCACTGGAGCTGTTCTCTCCTCTATAACCTCCACGGTTCTGTCTGTCTCTACCACCCCGATTGCGGGTGGGATAGAAAATGGATCAGGGAATTCCCCCAACTTCTCTGGTCTCATGTATCCTCTTGAGGTCAGGTAGAATCCACTGCCTGGTGCTCGACCCCTGAAGTATACGGCTCTGGCAAAAAGGCCCCTATGAAAAACTTTCTTAAGTGAGGTCTGGGCCTTGTCTAGGGCAGAAATACATACTTTCCTAGGTCTTTTACAAAATTGTTGTCAAACAACAAACCATTGGCTAAGGAGCTCAGTAGAGGCCAAATCTGCAAATTGAGGATTGATCTTCATCAGAAATGATTTCCTACGTTCTGCCCATAAGGCACTGTTCCCTAAAAAGCACAGCGCTCTCTGTGCCCATTCCAAGCTTTCAGTTGGGTCAAGATGAGAATGTGAATCTTTAGCCCAGACTGCCAGGTTTAAACTTTTTATGAGGGGACCTGACACATCCAGGAATTTGCCCTGGCATCCCCTCCAAGCTCTATCAAGCCCTTTCTGTGGGTCTTTCGCAAGCTTCTTTAGAAACAGCGCCATGTTAGGGTCAAGCTCTGGAGTCTCTGTCACTTTGCCAACTAGGGTAGGGTGAGGGCACTCTGATTTTAAGGTGTTGCGGACCTCACGCTCAAACCTTTGCCTTACATTATTTTCTTGTACATAGTGTGCTACTTCTGCACAAGGCACCCACTCTGTAGATCTCGGGTGTACAACATTCTTGGGGTCAAACAAAAGGTTTATTTTGGTCAGAACCTCCAAACTTACTTGTATCTTCCTATCGTGTTTGGTTGCTGGGTGCAATTTCTCCTGCGTCTTCTCCGACTCTAAAGTGTCTGGGGAGGAAGCGGGCAACTCCTGAGGCCCCCCCGGGGTGGAGCTGGTGGGAGTACCCTGAAAACCTAAACCATAGGAGCTCCCATAACCATGATATTGAAGAACTGAGGATTCCACCTGCAACAGCACATCCACAGGCGAATTCAAGGAAGGCACCTCACGGGCTATGCCCTACCCCACCAACTGCACCTCTTTGACGGAGGGATTCCCTAATGGACCTCCCAACACCTGTCTGCCATACTTCCTTAGAGGTTGGGTAAAATTCAGTAAGGCTGTTGTGTATCGATTTAGATTCCGTAATAATTTCACGTTTCATGCCCTTATATAGGTACAAATCGTATTGCCCTTATTTAGGCATAGAAGTCCAGCCCTTATTTAGGCATAGTCTGTGTTACTCAAATACAGGCATGGCTACTTACATCCGTTCATCTACGTCACATTGAGTTCCTGGAAAAGCAGACTCTTAAGCCTTTAAGACTTCCCCTTGCTTGGATATTGATTTCTCCAAGAACTCATTTATTATGCATGAACATCTATTCCTTGAGGGTTCATACATGACATTCTTATGCCCGACTTTTACATCAATACTGGCATTCCTAAACACCTTCAAGGTATAAATATACCTTCACTTGCTATGGCAAAGCACAGTTCGGTGCAGTCCGGCTAACTACTTGCACGACGCGGCTCGCCACAACAAGTCCTGAAGGAAGTCAAGTCCCCAACTGACACGCTGACCAGACACTGTCATCCTACTCGCCGAAAATCCAGCTCCAATGTTTCTGACTCCCCTTGCGGGGTGTTAGAGATCTAGTCCAGGAAAAGAGATACCAACCTCTCTCATTCTAAGGTATGGAGCTGATTAGAACCTAGAGAAAACGTTGGCAATTCCTGGCACAAGTAAACTAAAGCTAAACAGCACCTACTTCTTCCCTCGTACTAGACTTAGGTTAGGTACACTGGGGTAGGATTATTTTAGAAGCACCAGTTGAGTATTTTAGCCTGTGTTATTTACGTGTGTATTTTTAATGAATATGTAATAGCCACAAAACCATGCTATTACAATATTATTTTATATTACTGCTAACGCAGTATATATTCTATTTCACATTCTGTCTTACGATTATAGCAGTTCATATCGCTTGCATGAGAAACAATACTGTTCAATAAACCCTTTTTTGAAACGCCTGTCTCCCTATTTCTCTGCAAGTCTGTAGAAACTAAGCATGAACGATTGACTAGGTGAAACGGTTATCTATTCTTTCTGCAAATTTGAAGATATTGTTCCAGCTCTAGGGGAAACAAATTTGTCATGTTTATGCAGTTGTCAGAGACTAATCCTTCTTGTTCATTCGAGAAAGTTTCTAGTGACCTCTTAGTTAGCTGGTACACACAAGTAATTAAGTTTAATGTACTAGATAGAGACATACTGACCTCAGTCCTATGTCAAATCTATAGTGTATGTTATTCCAATGTGCAGAGTCTATTAGGGATATAGGAACTACACTACAAGGCCTGAATCAATGCCCTACTCACTGAATCTTGCATGTGTGAATCAAGGACTTCTACAAGTTGCTCTTCCATATGGTGCTCACAAGGCACCTCTTCATATTCTGCATACTCTGTGTAATCATCTCCCTCCTCTGCAAAGTATGCCATCGTTCTACAGGAGGGGTGGAAGAGATTCAGGGCGAAGAGTGTGCCCCGGGGTGAATTAGGATGATACCTTCACAAGCCTAAAGCCTCCAGTCAGCAAGTCTGGGAAATTATCATTAAATATTATCTCAGCCCAGATCTTGCAATCCTACATTCCAGTGTTTTTCAAGTGGAGGGAGCCAGCCTAAACTCTCCTAGGGCAGAGCTCTTTGTCGTGTTTGCACCCCACTGGGCGTTGAATCTCCACGCGAGGAGCCGATCGGACTGCAATTAGCTCCGATTGGCTGCCTGTGCATGCACGTAGTGTGCAGAGATAGAAGGGGGTTCCCCTTAGAAGCCACCTAGCGCGTCTGTCCTGCTTCCGCTCCACAACAATTACAGGTGGTCGAAGATCACTACCTGGCATAGAGCCCTTCCACAAATTACAAAGACAGCATGTTCGCAGCGCAGCGGTTATCACATATGTTTACCACTTTTAAAATAAGAAAGGTTGTACTTAACTAGCTGGTGCAGCAGCAAAGAAAGATGAATGTCTTCCGTTTTGTGGAGTTTTATACTATATGGGGGAATGGTGATTGGTGGACAGTGGGAGGGCGATACCTCCCGGGTTATCTAGTTTAAAGTTGAATCGGCTGAGGTAAATGTTTCAGAAAAGAAAGAGAAGCATAATCAGAAGCCTCTGTTTCCTGACATAGAACCCTCACCCTGTGTAGCATCCTGCTACTAATAACCACAGACACCATTACTCATGAATAACGGAGCTTTATTATCTGCATCCAACCTGTCTCATGTCCCTACTCTAACTAACCCCTTCCTGTGTCCACTCCTCCTCTTCCTCTAGCCCCCTAGCTCCGCCCACACCCAGCCACTAGACTGCACTCCAACATTACATCTCCCCCCTTGTTAACGAAATGAACTTAGCGTCTAACATATTTAGAGTTTCTGGGTCAGCCATACAAGTCCGCGGGCTGTTCGCTTGAGATATATGGACGTATCTCAGTTTGAGTTGTGTGGCCTTCTGCCTCCTCGACGAGAGCATCTTTTATTATGAGAGTACATCTTTGCACTTGCGCGGCTTCTCGTGTGATGTGCATATGTTCAGATTCATGATGTTTGTTTCTCAACTTCTGAGTGATCCACTCACCTTCAGTGTCTGAGGGGCCTATGGAGAGCTCAGTTTGATATCGCCATTCTGTCCTCCTTTGTGACTCTTGCTCACGTGACGCTCGGCCTCTTTTCCAAGGGGATGTTATTCTAGTTCCCTTCCGAGTGTCTGCATGTATTTTTACTTCCTTTTGCCTTGTCAGGTCAAGAACAACACTGTCTTCCTGTTTCGAGTCTGGGATGCCAGCCGGTGGGATATGAACTGTGGAGGTCATCTTGGTATGGCTTGGAGATTGATTTGCTGTCTCGGGTTGTCTCTCCCACTCCTGCTCGCGCCTAGAACAGGTAAACCCTGGAACCGGCTGGGTATTTGTGTGTTTCGTTCTCATCCGATGATGACTTGTCTCTCCTGACATGTCCGGCTTCCTTTGCAGATCGACTGGTTGATCCGTTTTTATTTGGGTGCTAATAGCCACGATGTCGGTTTTCCTTTTATAGGACCAGGACCAGGACCTTCGAGTCAACCTCGCTGCCCCTATCCGGGGTGACGGTGTAGTATTTGTGTCGCGATGCACCTGTGATCGATATGACAGGTTGTCTGGTGGAGTGATCGAGTGTGCATTGACGTTGGTGTGAGACGTGTCGCTCTTGACGGGAAGAGTGTCCCTTGGTTCTCTGATGTGTTCGGGTGCTTGGCGCCATGGCCGTTGTCGGGACCACGACTCCGTCGACTTAAAGGATCGGACCGAAATGCTATCTGAATCAGAGGGGTTCTCTGTCACTTCCCTCTGAGAATGTTCCTTTGAGAATGTCTTACCAGGTGGTCTTCGGAACCGGGTAGTCCGTGACGAGCTGCTTTTCACCTCGGAATTGTCTTTGAAATGTTTCTCCGTGTGTCTTTGTTGGAACATCTTCAATGTTGTCTTATTTGGGAGGTTGTTTGATGATTCCGTGCTTGTTCCTTGTGCTTGACCCCAAGCTTTTGCCTCTTCGTCCTTCTCGCCTGAGGTTAACCATCTCCGCTCTGTTTCTTCGTTGTCGCGGGGCCCATGGATGCTTTGGGGCCCATGGATGCATGGATCTTTTCTTGCTTGTTGTTGTTGTGAGGGACCAGTCCGTCTTGTGCGATCTGGTTCACCTTCCAGATTGTTTGGTGCTCTAATATCTCTGATCTGTTGGTGGTGTGTTCTCCTGCCAGCTGTTTCCTCGGACTCATCTTCACTCCTTGGCGATTGATGTTCCGGCGTCGATTTCCGGAGTTGACCATTGCGGCCCCTTCTTCTATGGTTTGTCTTTCTCCCCCACTTGTTGTGAAAAATGCCATCTTGTCCAGGAGTGCAATCTGTCCCACTGGACGCTCCCTCCTCGTCAGAGTAGCGTGTGTCATACTTTGAATGACTCCTTGAGGGACTCCTGGGGGATGAATAACTCCTGGGAGTTGGTATTTGGATGGTTGACTCTGAGTTATCTTTGGTTGATTCTGAGTGGTCGGACGCTGAGTAATCTGACTCTGAGTACTCCTTGTCACTTTCCTTGTCACGGTGTCTCTCCCGTTGTCTTTTCGCTGGTCTGCCCTCTCTCTCTCTCCTTTTGTGTTTGTTGGATTTCTGGGTTCTCTCGAAGTTTTGCACTCAGGTACACATCCATCAATTTGTCTCTTGCTTGGACTTGCATTCCAATTTCGGCTTTCTTGATAATTTCCTTTAGCGACCAATGCCCTCTCAGTATTTTGTGCTTTGTTTCGGGGTTTTCACAGCCTTCAATTATTCGGAGCCGAACAGCATCCTCATTTGTAAACGTGTTGAAATGGCAGCCTTGTGCCAGACTTTGCAACCGAGTGATGAAATGTGGCAATGGTTCGCCAGGTTCCTGCCGTGCTGTGTTGAAGACCATGCGATTATGATCCACATCTGCCTGTGCATTGAGATGGGCACAGAGCTCCTCTTGGAGTCTATCATAGATGTCCGCTTCTTCTTTGGAAAATGTTCTAATTGGGCATCGGCCCCCAGGACCCACCAGATGGAGGAGTAGCACCAGACATTTTCTTTCTCTTTGCTCACCGTTGGCTTTCAAGAAATTGTCCAATGCTTCCAGCCACCAGTGCCGTTTGAGGCCCTTGATCCAATAGTCAATCTGCGCCGCTGGGGGCGATACTTCAATGTGTGGAGTGAAACATTGAGCTACGTCTCCTCCCGCCATGAGAGAAAGAGGTTCTGATCTGTCGTAGACGCGGGGCATTGTGCTGTTCACTTTTCTTCGGGTTTTCCTTTTGACTGTTGCAAATTCTCCAGTCACATTATCGATGAGATAGCCTGGTGTTTGTTGCGCTCGTTTCGGGTTTCAGTTGCTTCTGCTTGTGTTTTAGCTTGAGCTTGATTGTCAGTTCTTCCTTCAGTTCACTCGTGTTTGGTCAACATTGCACCCTTGAATTTATCCATGGTTAGTGACAATGTTGGGTTTCACTTGCTTGTTGTGTGTGTTCATTGGCTACTCCACACTTGCATTGGCTCGTGCTCGTTGCTGATTCTGTTGTAATTTTTTTTTATGTGTTGTCTTTATTTATGTTTGCTTGTTGCTTCTTTTATTTTATGGACACGCGTTACTTCATTACATTCGCCACTGTGCATTGGCTTGCGTTTCTCACTGTTCGCGTTTCCACCCGTGCTGACCTTTGTTTTGTCAATGCTTGTTTGTTAAGTCACTCTTGTGGTTGCTCTTGCTTGTTAGTTGATTCACTTTCGTGTCAGCATGTGCTTATTCTGTTTGGTTGCCAAGACTTGTTCATTGTTGTCCACGCGCCGTTATCCACGCTTATTTATTTGCCTTACCAACGCCTACTTCTTTGCATTTACCAGAGCTTGTTTATTTGCACATACCAAGGCTCGTTGACTTGCACGTACCAACGCTTGTTTATTTGCATGCACCAATGCTTGTTTGGCCTTCGCCACTGCTTGTTCGGCCTTCGCCACTGCTTGTTTGGTCTTCGCCAATGCTTGTTTGGTCTTCGCCAACGCTTGTTTGGTCTTCGCCAACGCTTGTTTTGGTCTTCGCCAATGCTTGTTTGGCCTTCGCCAATGCTTGTTTGGTTTTCGCCAATGCTTGTTTCTATTATGTTCGCCAATGCTTGTTGCTAAACTTAGCTCGCCTGACCTCAAAATGGCCGCCTACAGTTTGCACAGGGAAGGTGTCCCAGAAGTTGCCTGACTCAAAGATGGCCGCCGTGGTTATCTGCAGGCACTATTTTCTCTCTCTTCATTCGACCCGATTCTTCACACAGGACTCACCGGCAGTTGCTCCCAGGGTCAGCATACTCCGGATTTGGCTCCCTCTGGTCAAGGCTACAGCCAGGTGAGGTTGGGGTGGGCTCCCGCCTTACTTTGCAGGGTCCTTCGGCGGCGGCGTGCCAAAACCCACGCATCCGGCATGAGGTTTTCCGACGCCGGGCTCCAAATTTACCGCGCTTGGCAGCAGACCTTCGTGGGGTTAGTCCACACCAGGATCCACTCCTCTACGGCCACAGCAGTCATCAGGTGAGATTGGGGTGGGCTCCCAGCTCACTTTCACAGTTCCCGCTCTCCGGCGCCGACAGCATGCCAAACCTCACGCATCGGGCGTGAGGTTTTCCGACGGCACCGAGGCTCCGGTTCCGGCACCTTCAGTCGCGCTTGGCAGCAGGCTCTCGGGGGCAGCGTCCTTCTTCCCAGGGCACCTCTTCTTTACTTTGGGGCCCTGTACAGGGTCGGAATGGGCTCCCGACTCCTGTTTCCTCTGGATGCTAGGCACCACGCATCCGGCGGGACTCGCGCTTTCGGCGCGACACGCTTTCTTGCACCGAGCTTTTCAGCGCTCGCTGTCGTGACTCTCTCGGGGCTCCCCAGCGTCTCTGGGGTCGGGGTCACTTACTGCCGACTTCCTCTCCTCGGCGCCAGCTTCCTTCAGCAGCGGAGCTCGTTTCTCGACGCTGCGGGGACAAGGTGGTTTCACGAGGTGCTGTGGCTTGTGGGGTTTTGCTCATCCCACCCTCGTCGCCAGTTGTAGCATCCTGCTACTAATAACCACAGACACCATTACTCATGAATAATGGAGCTTTATTATCTGCATCCAACCTGTCTCATGTCCCTACTCTAACTAACCCCTTCCTGTGTCCACTCCTCCTCTTCCTCTAGCCCCCTAGCTCCGCCCACACCCAGCCACTAGACTGCACTCCAACATTACACCCTGGGCCCATAATAGAATTGAAACTTTCAATCACTATTGCAAAGAGATGTTTTGGTATTGCTGGTCATTAACTTCAGTAGCAGCCGTCCAAAGCATGCATTTCAAAACACTGCTTGGACATCAAGTTTGGCCATAATTAATTATTCTTCCTGCTCTTGGCATCGGTATGGCCCCTCATTAGTACAATACATTAATTCCCAAAACTCGGCAGGATGAGAAAAAAGTCTAGAGGGGCAGCGAAGCACTGGGTGGCTGTCTGCGCGGGTTCTGATTGAGTGCACAGAAGTGCACGATAGTGCATGAAAGTGTGTGTGAAAGATCCGATTGGAGGAGGTTAAATCGTCGAGAAGAAAGATCAGCTGCATCGGAGCCTGAGGACCAGCGGGTCCTCTCAGGTAAAGCGAAAGTGAAAGCGACTCCGCCATACTCGGCCGAAAACCGAAATGGCTACTTTGGGTTCAACCTGACTTGACTCCCATAAAATCACAGAGCGTGGGTCCAGAATGACTTTGTTTTTAGAGCAGGTGGCCCCGGAGGCTCCGTGTAACTGGGGAGAATAACATCAATCCTGAGAGCTTACACCGGGCAGAAAAGAGACAAAAGGATATTTTCGAGCCTCGGAAGTTCTGCGGAATAAAATGGTAGTATCGGCGCCCTGGCGGCCTTTGCCTCATCTACAGCTGCGCAGCAAGTAGTGCCAGCGCCAACGTTTAGGATTCAATGTGATATCTCCCCTGAGGCGGAAGCCGGAAATAGGCTCGAGAGTACTGCTCTTGTTTTTTAAAACGCTACGCTTTTGTTTAAATGTTATTTGCTCACTTTTAAATTTAAAACTTACTTGCTGCTGATACCAATTCTGCCCCATCTCGAACCTTGCTCCTCGCATAGCAGACTACGTGCTCACGCGGTAGGAGACAGGGGTGGACGCCATCTTGGGTGGACGCCAAGGACAGCGTTCTAGCTGCTGGCTGCCTCCCCCCTCCTGGCTACTTAAATCGCGCTCTTCAGCGGCGCTTAGATTCAATGTGATATCTCCCCTGAGGCGGAAGCCGGGGGATAGGCTTGAGAGTACTGCTCTTGTTTTTTAAAACGCTACGCTTTTGTTTTAATGTTATTTGCTCACTTTTACATTTAAAACGTACTTGCTGCTGATACCAATTCTGCCCCATCTCGAACTCCGCTCCTCGCGTAGCAGACTACGTGCTCACGCGGTAGGAGACAGGGGTGGATGCCATCTTGGGTGGACGCCAAGGACAGCGTTGTAGCTGCTGGCTGCCTCCCACCCTCCTTCCCCTCTTATAAAATGACCTCAACCACCCGACCGCGCAGCGGGCACGCCGGCGGCGCGCCAAAGGCAAGCCCGTCTGCGCCCGTCCGCGCCAGTACAGCGCCAAGCGCCAGGACGCCTGGTCATTTTTTCCTAAACCATCAGTCCAAGAGAGTTTACAATCGTGAGCTGCTGCTGAGTGTAGGGGGAAGGTTGGAGGATGACTGCACTTATATAATACCAGACAAGAAAATGCTGACTGGACCTATTGGTTGCCCGGCATGCTTCTCTCGCCCACCTGTCATTTTATGTATTCCAATTAAGGGACTCATTAGGTCCCACTACTTCAGGGAGGATAGGGAGGAGAATACAATCAACTGTATACTCATTAATGCCAGGTCCCTGGTTAAACATAGTACAGAATGCGCAGAATTGATTCAGGATAAAAATGCCAAAATTGCATTTATTACGGAGACCTGGACAGATGCGGCATCAGGACCGGATCTAGTCATTGCAACGCCTGCAGGCTATCGTAGCCGTGTTCTGGACAGAACCAGTAAAAGAGGGGGTGGGCTGGCTATTATCGTTCATGCCGCGATCCAGGGATCATTTCAGGCGGCGTCCTCACAGACCTACGAGGCACTGTGATTTAAGCTTTCAATATCAAAACATTATACCTTTCAGGCCTGCCTTATATATAGACCACCCGGATCTAGGTCTCAGTTCCTCGATAGGGTGGGTACTTTGCTGGAGGAAGCCCTATGCACCAAGTCTTTTACAGCTCTAGGAGATTTTAATTTTCATTTAGAAGCAGGAACAGACCCGGACACTTTAGCTCTGGTCGATGTAATGCAGCGGCAGGACTGACTCAGGTGGTAAGGGGACCCACACATACAATAGGGCACACTTTAGATGGCATTTTTACAAACAATCCAGACTTACATTTCATCCATTCAGAGTCCATGGCCTGGTCAGATCACTCAGTGGTGCTTTTTAACATTCAAATGCCCCAGTTGGTCAGGGCCAGGCAGGATAGGAAGTTTTTTTTTTCTCTATTTAGAATAAGGTCCAATGTGTGGTGTGGACTGTTGTGAACAACCAAGATTGGGGTCACTCTGAGAGCTTTGCTCTGTTGGGTTGCCTTGGAGAACAGATATTTTAAACAAGGCAGAGCACAGTGCATTATCTCATTATAATGTGGATAAGAGAGTAGTGGGGAGTGGGATGTATTGGACCCCCCATATGTCACTGATAGATTTACTCGCCATTTGGATTGGGTCTCATTGTATATTTTTGACTGTGAGAGGATAGGAAGTCTGCCAAGCTGCATAGACCCTGGAAAGAGCTTGATGGAAGGGCGCTGGAGGATCGGCTCACATCCTCTATATTTACTCTACCTACAGATGTAAATGAAGCTGCCGAAAAGTACACAGACTGGATAGACCGAGCATGTACTATTTTAGCTCAGCCCAAATTATGTCGCCCTACTCGTACTGTACCATCTGCTCCCTGGTTTACCCAGGAGTTACGAGACCATAAGGTGATCTGCAAAAAACTAGAGCGCGTTTGGCGCTCAGACTACCTGCAGGCAGATAAAATTAAACTTAAAGCCAGTCAAAGGATCTATAAAGAAATGATCAGGAAGGCTAAAAGTACGTAATTTTCTGATCGGATTGAGGGAGCCAAAAGCTCCACTAGAGAACTCTTTGACACAGTTGCCAGTCTGGTTACCCCTAAGTCAGTTATTAATCCCCCAAGTTTGGAACTTTGTGAGACCCTCGCCAAGTTCTTTTTATACAAAGTGGAACTGATTTTCTCAGCATTGGAACATCAAGTGGGGTTGTCTCTCCTTGAAGGGACACACAAGACCACTTTGGTTAATCCACACGCGGCAAAGCTCTCTAGGTTCCGTCCTGTGAATTCGGAAGAGATAAAAAAATCTGCTTCAGGCAACTAAATCAGGCTTGCCTCAAGATCCCTGCCCAGCCTCAGTGGCACAGTTGGCAGCTATCCCCATATCATGCATTCTGACGGAGCGATTTAATCAGATGTTTGACATTGGAGAATTTCCAACATGCTGGAAACGAGTGTCGATTGCCCCACTGCTTAAAAAACCAATACTCGACATCTCAGACCCTAACAGCTACCGGCCCATAGCCAGGCTACCACTACCGGCCAAACTTATTGAGAAAATCATGAATGCACAGCTATGTGACTTTCTCAGGTCCTCTCAGTGCTTGGATACAGCCAAACACGGGTTTAGGGAAGGCCACAGCACCGAGACTGCCCTGATCAAGTCCACGGAAGAGATCAGGAGGACGGGCAGCTCTGGTACTCCTCGATCTTTCCGCGGCATTCGACACGGTCCATCACAGTATTCTAGTGGATCGTTTAGAAGGCTGCGGAATTCAAGGGACAGCCCTGAGTATACTGAAGTCCTTCCTAGCTGACAGGGTCCAGGTGGTGGCCCTGGGAGATTTTGTATCTAGACCTTTCAAACTCCCAGGGGGGGGGGGGGGGGGGGGTCCCTCAGGGCTCCTCCCTAAGCCCCACACTATTTAATATTTACATTTCCTCCCTCGCCCCGGTGATTCGTCATTTGGATTTGAGCTAACATCTTACGCAGATGATACACAAATTGTGGTATCTCTGCTCCCGGGGAGAGAAGAAGGAATAGCGGCTAGGTTCCAGGACTGTATGTCTGCGGTGAGCTCATGGATGGCTGGCAACTGCCTTAAATTGAACTCCTCAAAAACTGAGGTTCTTCTCTTCGGCACCGATGTTAGTTTCTGGAGCCCCAAATGGTGGCCCCATGATATAGGAGCCCCACCCATTCCGGCAACAAAAGTAAAGAACCTGGGAGTTCTTATTGACAGTCAACTATCTTTTAAACCACAGGTCAATGCCTTAACATCTTCCATCCACTGGATCATGAAAACCATCAGGAAAATTCTTCCTTTTCTATCAGACAATAGCAGTAAAACGGTGGTGACAGCACTTGTGCTGTCCCGCCTTGATTACTGCAACAGTCTTTTCTTGCAAGCCCAGCAAGGGCTACGCAATAAACTACAGATGCTGCAAAATGCAGCTGTTGGATTAATTACTGGCCTGCCCAAGTTTGCACCGGTGGCACAGGAACTGAGGAAATTGCACTGGCTCCCGGTACGCAAGTGGATAATGTTTAAATCATTGTGTATGGTGTTCAAGGCAGTGAATGGACTGGGTCCATCCTTTCTTCAACAACACTTTCAACTGTACATGCCAGGTAGACAGCTACGGTCGGCAAATAAAGGGCTAGTCAAGACCTATCGGATCAGGAAAGCACGATGGGGAGGCCGTAGCTTCATCTCTGGAGCCTCCACCATCTGGAATAAACTGCCCCTGGCCTTGAAACAAAGTGCTAACCTGATGGTCTTCAGGAAAAACATTAAAACTTGGCTCTTTGGCCTTTAGAAATCAACGGACAACTTAGGGGAGACATCATATCATTTCAGCGCCAGGACACCGCTCAGTAACAGCGCGCTTTATAAATGGTATAAATAAATAAATAAATAAATAAAATAAATAAATAAATTAGGCCTTCTACAGCTGCGCAGCAAGTAGTGCCAGCTGCACCGTTTAGGCCTTTTTACAGCTGTGCAGCAAGTAGTGCCAGCAGCACCGTTTAGGCCACTAACAGCTGTGCAGCAAGTAGTGCCAGCTTCATTGTTCAGGCCTTTTACAGCTGCGCAGCAAGTAGTGCCAGCTGCACCGTTTAGGCCTTTTTACAGCTGCGCAGCAAGTAGTGCCAGCTGCACCGTTTAGGCCACTTTATCCATGGGGACAGTTCTGATTGAATTAGGACTCCCGCTGCATTGGCAGCACCATTGACACTATGGATTCAGGGCATTTGAGTCCCCCTCTGAGATGTCCAGTTGTCCATGGAGACTGCAAGGTTTATAGGGCACCAGGCCCTTGTATGTATATGTGCTGCTAGGAAATGTTTTTCATGTAATATGATTTCCGCACACTGTTCTGAGCACCTCTAAAGGTGGCCTTATGATGACGAGGCTGTCGTGCATATTTAGATTTTGCTAGTCAGATTTTGCTCCACCCTATGCTCTTTTCCCCTAACGTTAGTGATTCTCAGGAGCTTAGGGTCCAATAGTAGTCTGCTGAGATCATGGGCGCACAATGCGGTTGGTGCCAAATGTGTTTCTGTTAACAGGCTGGTGTTAAGTACAGTGTTGACCGATGGTCACTGGGTGTTCGTTTATATTTTGTTCTACTTCGACTATATTTGCTTTGTGAAGGTTCTGAAAGTGATCAAGTTGGTCCTATCATATGTAAACAATTCCCTTGTAAATATTATCTAGTGCCAGGTGGCATCATGTATTCCTAGATGTAGGGCCCAACAAATACCCACCTCACTTCCCGGACGGCACATTAGTTCTGATATGTTCACCCAATATCTGGAATATGTGCCCCCTTTATGCCCTTTTACTTCTCCTCACCACCGCTTTCCCAGTAACACCCTACTTATATCCCCCTATAAAGTTAGATATAGGAATACTATATCTAAGCAAGGGGTGATTACACGACCTTGCCCCAGCTGAGTGATCAGCCAGTTGTGTCAGTTTGGATGGCCATTCAGGGGTGGCAAAAGATATGCTGCAGCCCCTGGTACAGAGAGAGCAGATAGCCTGAGGCCCTGATTAACAGGATCCCAGGCCAACTAAGTCGAAAACCAGCTAAACACTAGGCAACAAATCTGGGGTAACCATAGTCAGGTATCCACCTTCCTACACTCCCCTTATGCCTCCCTCCCCCCCTCTTTTCTACCCCCTCCTCCCCTCGTTATTCACCCCAATTTCTCCACAAACCCACTGCATCTCTCTCCTCCCTCCCACTCCTCCAGCAATGCTGTGCTACTCCCTCTTCCCCCCTGGTAACCCTTTCCTTTTCCCTCCCTCGGGTCCAGCAGAACCACTTCCTTTCTTCAACTTCCCTTTCTCTCAACCCCCCCTCACTCTATCAGATGCCTGTTCCCTCACAGCCACCTCTCCTAGCTGACAGGACCTCTACAACCACCTCGCCTCTTTTCCTCCCAAACCTCCTACATTCCCATGACTCCACACAGTCCTCCCCTCTCCTTCCACCTTACCGCCTTGTTCCGCACCCATCTCCCCCTAAATATGTCCTTAATTCCTCTCCCTCTTGCAACGCCAACAAAGACAGCTCTCCCTTCACCTCCGATTCACCAACTCCCGCTCTCATCCTCCACCTTTCCCCACTCTTAAACCCTATACCCCAACTCACCTCCTGTCCCCCCACATCTCCCTGCCTTCCACCACCAATTCCACCCCCTCCTGTTTCCATCGAGCCACCTAACCTTCCGTGCTCTGCCTTACTCTCTCTGGAAAATGAGCTAGGCTCTCTTATCACCTCCATCTCACAGCTAGTAGCTGCCATTTCACTTTTAAGTTACAGAATTTCCATGCAACTCTACTCCTTCCCAACTTCCCACGACATGCACCTCGCCTACTCACCCCAATACAGCCAAGCTCAACCTATCGTCCGCAAACTTCAATAACTCACACATGCCCTTGAACGCCACCCTTCTTTAATCGGCATCCCCTAGCAACCCTACTATCTACACTATTCCGACAATCTCCTCTGTCAGAACCAGGCATCCACCTAAACTCTCCCGAGCACCCCAGCATAAGTACAACACCCCGAGCACCATCCAGAGCCCAAGTGCCCCCGTCACCAAAACAGTCTTGACAGAGCTGCGCTGTCTGCTCCACAACTGCAGATCTACAGTAAAACACAAACTTGAAATCTCTGAAACCATCACCTTTCACAATATTGACATGATCTTCCTCACAGAGACCTGGTTCAACGATACCTCTCACTCCATGTTTGAGCTCCTTCTACCCACAGGCTATTCTATATTTAGTAATGACAGAACTGACAACATTGGGGAAGGTGTTGCAGTCATCTTTAGAAACTCCCTTCAACTTAAGACTTCTCCTATCAGCTCCTTCCACACCTTTGAATGCCTTTCTCTTGAGCTTCAATTACACCACCGTTCACCCCTCAGATTCCATGTCATTTACCGCCCGCCTGGTAGTGGCCCTTCGTTTATGGAAGAACTCACTGACTTTATCAGCGACCAAGAGCAGTAATGATGGGACCCCCTCGAAATGTAAAGTACGGCCAGGGAACAGAGGGGAAGGGATAAAGTACAACAAGAAGAAGAGTTCCCTCTTTGGCCACAATTATTCTTTACATGTGTACATCACATTATTAATGTTGACGGTGACAGATACACAACAAGCTTTATATTTTCTTCAAAAAATATATACATTTTTTATTTTTTATTTTTAGCATTGCTTTCAGATTTGTATATTTTTCATTTAAGTAAGAATTCATAAGAAACATACAGTCACAAAGTTAACATTTCATAGGTCATTTCATAATTCATACAAAAAAAGGAAAGAATACAGTGACAATAATTAATCGTGTGTAAAACAATTTAGGTTTAAAGTATTTTTATTAAAGTACAAAAAGAACATGGGGAAGGGAATAGGAGGTCAAGCGAATATACAGTACAAGAAGCGGAACGTTGCAGCGGTCCAGAAGAAAAGGAGGGAGGCAGGAAGCCCCAGAGGGTAACAAGGCATAAGTCATAAAGCAATAAGGTATTGTGAATGACCCCCCAGTAGACCCCCACTCCCTAAGCAAGGCAGAGCTGGAATAGCGTCCCGCAACACAGTAAAAAAGGAAGCACACCATCCCTCCAACCCCCCGTCCCCAGAAAAGGAGAAAAAAGAGAAGCAAAGGAGGAAAAAGAAGAAAACAATACCCCAACATCCCCGTCCGAAAATCAGCATTAGAAGCATATAACCCCGCTCCCCACCCCCAGCCCCAGACCCCCGATCCCTCACATTCACTCCGCTGTAGCCGCCGGCGGCGTCAGCCTAAGGAGTCGCAGGTACCGTGGACATGTGAGCTCGCGAAATTCCGCAGACAGCAGTGCCAAAAAGGGGTGCCAGAGCTCTTCAAACTGGTCAACATTCCCAGCCACCGTTAGCGACATCTTCTCCATGCCTAGTACCTGCCAGAGCCTGTGTAGCCAACCAGTGATAGAGGGGGCAGTAGGGGTGCGCCAGAGTACGAGGATGTTTTGGACCGCGGAGCCTAGCGCAATCGCAATCTGCCTACCCCTACGGGACTTCAGCGGGTACATCAGGTCATTGGGGAGGCCTAGCAAGACATACGCAGGGAAGCGCGGGAGCTCGATCTCAAAATGCCTATCTACCTCATCCAGGACCTCCTTCCAATAGGCCGACAGCACCGGGCACTCCCAGAGAATATGCGTGAGGGTGCCCACCTGTCCGCAGCCGCGCCAGCAACCTTTATCGCCGATTTTGCGCATCTCGAAGAGCCTCTCCGGGGTGTAATACCAATAGGTGGACACCTTAGTAAAGGTCTCCGTCAGCCCAGTGTGGTACGCTGAGTGCCTCGCCCGATACGCAATCCTGTCCCACTCCTTGTGGCTCAAGGTCCTGCCCAATTCCCTATGCCAACGCTCCCTCCCTGGGTTATGGTAGTGAAACAGCGGGGGTTGGAGAAACTTGTACAAGTCGGTGATAAGCTTAGCATCCGAGGCCCGGGTTACCAGCCATCGCTCATAGGGCGTAATCGAACGGGCAGCGACGTCGCGTACTGAGGGTTGAAGAGCCCAGTGTGCGGACTTGCATATAACGCAGTCTGTCCCCCTCCGTCAGGCCAAACTCCTGTCGGAGCTGCTGGAAGGGGAGCACACCCTCCGGCCCGTGAATCTGGAAAAGCGCCCTGCAACCCGCGCTCACCCAGTGGGAAAAGGCTCCCGGTTCCAGACCCGGAGTGAAGTCTGGATTGCCAGCAATGGGAGTGAATGGCGATGGAAAAGTGGTGAGTTCACGGAGCTCACACACCGCGTCCCACACTCTCAGCGGAACCCGGGTGATAAAAGAGGCGTAGAGATTAGGCGGGCGGTGAGTGCGCCGCAGGAACGGGACTTCCTGGAGGGTACGACCCGCAACTGCCTGATCTTGAAAGAGCCAATGCTTGTCCGATTCCCACCGGCTCCACTCCACCAAATACCGAAGTTGCGCCGCCTGAAAGTACTTCCGGAGGTCCGGGACCCCGATACCCCCGCCTCCGGGGCAAGCATGGAGAGGACCCGCTTCATCCGAGGCTTACGACCCTGCCACACAAAGCGGGAGATGTCTGCCTGCGTCTGCCGTATCCAACCTACAGGAGGCTGGAGAGGTAGAGCGCGAAAAAGATACAGGATCTGAGGCAGTATCGTCATCTTCACCGCTGCGATACGGCCCAGCCACGAGAGCAGGCCTTTGTTCCATCGGCCGAGTTCCTCTTTGACCTTTTTGCCCAGAGAGGAATAGTTAGCGGCGACCATTGCAGGCAGGGAGGGAGCAAGCAAAATTCCCAGGTAAGGCACCGTGGAGGAGGACCACTGCAGAGGAAAAAGACGCTGGAGGTCCCGCCTGGTGTCGACAGAGAGCGACACGTCCAGGGCAGCCGACTTAGTCATATTCATTTTAAAGCCCGCCACGCGGGCAAAGGAGTTCAGTTCCTGGACGCAGGCAGGGAGCGACCGCTTGGGGTCATCCAGGGTCAGCAAGACATCGTCCGCATATAAGCTGACAGTATGCGTGTACTGCCCCATCTTCACCCCAATAGCGTCCGGGTTATCGCGAATCCTCTGGGCAAACGGCTCCATATAGAGGGCGAACAGGAGCGGCGAAAGGGGGCAACCCTGTCTCGTGCCGCGTTCAATGGCAAAGCTGCTGGAGCTGTGTCCGTTGACACGCACAGATGCTGACGGTCTCCTATAACAATTGAAGACCATAGTGCGGAACTTCTCGCCGATCCCCAGTTTCCCAAGGACCAGCTCGAGGTACGGCCAATGAACCCTATCAAAGGCCTTCTCCGCGTCGACCGATAGCAGCATCCGCTCCCCCGGGACGCGTGAGGCCTTTTCTAGCACGTGCGTCACCCTCTTGGTGTTGTCGACCGTCTGCCTACCGGGTACAAAACCGGCCTGGTCCGCCTCCACCAAACCTGGTAGGTGTAGACCCAGCCTGGCCGCCAAGATCCCCGTGTAAAGCTTGAGGTCCACATTTAGAAGCGAGATGGGCCGGTACGAGCCGCACAGAGTCCGGTCCTTCCCCGGTTTCGAGATAACCGACACAGTCGCCGAGAGAAGGTCCGGTGGGATAGCTCCCGGGTCGGAGAAGGAATTGAATAAGCGAGCCAGGAGAGGCGCGACAGTGGGACAGAAGGTCCTGTAAAACAAGGCCGTATAGCCATCCGGGCCCGGGGCCTTGCCGTGCTTTAGCCGAGCAATAGCGGAGATGACTTCCTCCACGTGAATATCCCTCTCTAGGTGGTCCGCCTGGGCGGAATCCAGGGTCGGGAGGGTTACGGAGTCCAGATAGGCCTCAGCCTCTCCCGGTGGGGAGGGCTCTGCAGCGTACAGCGCCTCGTAAAAGGCACGGAAGGAATCCGCCACCTCCGCGTCACCGGAAACCGGGACTCCATCTACTCCCACTAGTTCTTTTACTACGTTGCGTTGCTGCGCAGCCCTGAGCCGATGGGCCAGGAGCTTACCGCATCTATCCCCGCCGGTGTAAAAGGCGTGCTTAAAGCGTAACGCCGCATACTCCGCCCGATCCAGGTCCAACGCAGAGAGGAGTTTCCGCGCCGCCTTCAGCTGCCTCCAAACACGGGGAGCCCCCGTCCGGCGGTGAACCTGTTCAAGTTCCCTGACCTGCGCCGTTAGTTCCTCCCTCTTGCGTTGGCGCTCCTTGTTCTCCGCCGAGGAAATGGAGATAAACTCCCCCCTGATGACTGCTTTCAAAGCCGCCCACTGCGTTGCCAGGGACGTATCGGAGTTGTCATTGTGGGTCAGGTACTCTCGGATGACCTCCTCTACGCGCTTCACCACCGATTTCTTATGGAGAAGCGTGTCCCGAAGCCGCCACATCCCTTTGGAGGGGGGGGGCCGCCGGCCAAGCAAAGACTCCGGAAACCGGCGCATGATCGGACAGGGACAAGACCCCGATGTCCGCCGCCATGGCGGCCGAGCGAAGCGGGCCGCTCACCAAGAGATAATCCAACCACGAATAAGTGCGGTGTGCGTGGGAAAAGTATGAGTAGTCCCTATCGTTGGGATGCATGGTGCGCCAGAGGTCATGTAGATCCATCTCCGCAATCTGGTCTTGCACCGCCCTAGAAAGCTCCCCCGTCTGCGGAAAGCGCTGGGCAGACCTATCCAGGGTGGAGTCGAAGACCATGTTCAGGTCTCCCCCCAAGATGATATGGCGATCGGGCGAGGCAGTAACGTCTACCAACACAGAGTCCAGGAAACGATCCTGGTGGTCATTTGGGCTGTAAACGGAACCAACCGTAAAGGCAACACCTCCCAGACGCATGCGATACACTAGAAGCCTCCCCTTCTGCTCGGCATGTTTATATAACACCTCACCCCTGAAGGAGCTGGCTAGAAGAATGGCCACCCCCGCAGTCTTAGTCGCAGCCGAGGAAAAGAGTTGCGTGGGGAACTTGGCAGAGCGCAACCTATGGCAGTCTTTGGAGAGTAAATGGGTTTCCTGCAGGAGGCAAATATCCGCCTGCGACCCCTCTAGCAGGGAAAGGATCGCCCTACGCTTTACTGGGTTATTCAGACCCTTAACGTTAAGGGTCACTACTTTCAGGGGCGGCATCGCTCACAGGGAAGCAAAGTGCTATGCAGCAAGCGAGGGATCAGCGGGAGGGGCGTGCGGGGCAGGGGAGCAGGGAAGGCCAGAGTCGGCTTCGCGTGTGTTCGGACAGTATCGGACGGGACCCCCCCAACACCAAACCAGTTCGTAAACCCCCCCAAAACCAACCCATGGCAACCAGCCAAAACCAAAAACAAGAAAAAGCACCCCATTGTCTCAGTCTAGCCCAAGAGGGCGAGTCTACAGAAAACAGTCAAGTGGACGTCCAGCCACACACCTCCAACCGCTCCCCCCCAACCCCCAGCCCCAGCCCAGCATCATAGAAGCTAAGAATCTCTCCCCCCGGAGTAAAGTTAGGCCGTCTGGGCCACGCCGTTAGATTCAGGCAAGTTCCTGGCCGCAGTCCTCAGGGCCTCCGCCATATCCGCCCTGATGGTAGGGGAGTCAGGACGACTCACTGTCGCCGACGATTGGCGCCTCCTCGATCTCCGTCGGCCTCGCCGCTCGGGGCGCCTCCATGCGGGTGTAGCTCCTTCTTCCTCCGTAGCTGTGAGTCCCAGCACCCCACAGACTTCCTGTAGGGAGCGCAGCTGATGTAGCACCCCATTCCATCGAAAGATAAGACGGAAGGGGTGACCCCAGGAATAGGCCGTCTCATGCTCCCGTAGAAAGTCTGTAGCGATGCGGAAAGACCGCCGCTTCTGCAGTGTGATGGCGGACAGGTCTTGATAGAGCGCCACGGGTCGTTCTCGGAAGGACAGTGGCTGCTTCCTGCGGGCCTCCGTCATAATGCGCTCTTTTAGGGGGAAATCCGGCAGGAATGCCAGGATATCAGGCCGGGGCGCCGATGATTGGCGCTGGCGGCCCACCCTGTGTGCTCTGTCGATGCGGATCGGAAAGTCCGCTCCTTCGTCCAAGATGTCGCGGAACAGGTCCTGCAGATAGGCCACTAGGTCCGCACCCTCATCCGCGGACGGAACGCCTCGCACCCGGATGTTATTCCGCCTGGACCTGTTCTCGAGGTCCTCCGAGTGGGCCTGGAGCTCGACACACTGCTCCCGTAGGCGGAGGACGTCCTGCTGGAGGTGGACTATCTCCTCGTCGCGACGCTGGGCCGCCGTTTCCACAGTGTCAACCCGCTCGCCCAGGCCTTCGACCTCTCTACGCACTTCACGGACCTCTCCGGCCACTTCGGTCTTGAGAGTCTGAAATTCCTCCTTGAGGGAGCTGAATAAGTCCTCCATGAAGGACCTCGTGACTGGTGGTTCGCCTCCGGTGGCGTCCGTTGAGGCCCGGGAGGACCCCGGGGACGGCTGCGTCCTGTTGCGCAGTTGCTGGGCCCTGCCGAGCATTTCCGGCAAAGTGCGGTCTCCCCGCGCCGCGCCTCGCCTCCCAGTCATCTTGGTCTCCGCGTTGGATGAGGTCTAAAACCAGCCGCTGTGGATGTGCTCAGCTGGCCGTGGGCACCAGATGTGAAGTCCTCACCAAAGACAAGGATAGTGCGCCATAGGCGACAAAATGGCGGCTCGGGTCAGGGCGAGACGGCCATCGAGCCAGCCAGGGCGGTCAGCAATGTTCAAAACGGAGGCTTCCAGCCGTGTGCTCCCAGGAAGAACAGCAGATGTGTAGGCACCAGGATGAGCCAAAGCGCCCGTGTGACAAAGGCGCGGGCGAGGGCCACCAGTTCCAGTTCCACAAAGACAAGATGGCGGGAGGGCGGGACCCAGGAGGGCAGTCTAGGCCAGCAAGGCTATGGGCGACCCTCAAACCTCAAAGGGTCGGGAAAATGCGGAACCAATGTCTCCCATTAACACCGGCTAGTACGCCCGGTTCGGGCACCGCTCAGACTCCGTCGTCCTTCACTTCCAGGCTCGGGGTCCGCAAGGCGTCACACACCGACACCCATGGCAGGGGGGTGGTTCGCCGCCGCAGGGCCGGGGTCTGTCGTCCAGCGATGGTTCTTGCCACAAGGGCGCCGGCCAAGAAGTCTCCACACTCCGCGGAGTCCGTCTAGTCCGCTCCCTCGGGGTCTCCAGCTTTCAGCACTCGGCCCAGCCGAGGCGCGCGGACAGCGCTGCAGTACGCTCCGCCTCCAGGTCCTTCTCCTCGGGGCGACCCAGGCTCCACTCCCCGGAGCGATCGTTGAGCAAACTTTTCGGGGACTTCCCCCGGGGCAACAGAAGCCAAAGTGGGATCAAAATGTGCCCCAAGAACTCCGGCACAGTTCTCTCGCCCGCAGTGCAGCCGCGGGGGGAGAGAAGCGCAGGAATCGGGGCTCGAGCTGAGCTGGGCCGGAGGAGCTACGGGAGGAAGCGTCCGCTCACCCCGCCATCTTGGCCACGCCCCGTGTAAAACAATTTAACCCAATACATATGCCCCTGATAATACACAACCAATCACAACATGCTAACCCATTCATACTATCATTGCATACACATACACTACGTCTGAAAAAGGAATCTGGGTATTAATCAGCAGGGAGCCCCCTGCCAACTAATGAGTCTCAAAACTGAGTATGAGACCCCGCACTCTGGTCGACGCGCGTTTCGGCGGCACACGGCCACCTTCCTCAGGACCTATTCCAGGCGATCCACACCAATATAAACAGGGGACCTAGAAAGGTATAATAAAGAAAAAATGGATGTACACTGTCAGCAAGGAATGTAAAAAACATGAAGAGAACCAAGTCAGTATACAAAAATTATTTACATAATTAAAAAACTTATATTGACACTTTAGCTCAACATGACTCGAATTTTCAGTGGATGTACAAAGATTCTAATTAATAAGGTACTGAAAGAGCCTTGGAAGAGTACTAAGGACAAATACTAATAAGACCTGCTCACTTTGTCTAATAGTATGATATACATATCCTACAAGTACAAAGGGCAGAGATTAAAAACCTAACAGGGTCTGTAATACACGGTATATATCAAGATGCACAAAAAGTGTCCAATTACTTACACTTAAAAACCATAGATTCTGCTTGTTAGACGGACCGGGAGGGTCGGCCGAGGACAAGGGGAGAGGTCTCCGGGGAGAGCCGTCTCCAGCGATCGTACAGACAAGTAACTTCCCCCCCCACAGACGGACACCACACCAGGATAAGGTTCAACGATACTTTATCAGCAATTCTTTAGTTACGGTAAAATTATACAAGGAGGTCTGGACTCAGGGGTCCCCTCGATTCTGGTCTCTGGATTGGGAAAAGGGTAGCGGGACAGTCTTGTTACCAATAGATGAAAATAGCTCTCAATCCTCGAGCTCGGCGTTCTAGATGATCGGGCCGCGGCGGAGCCAGCAGGTCCCGAGATGGATGAAGGAAGCGACGGTCCGCGGCGGAGCCAGCAGGTCCCGATGAAGATGGTGGTTACAAACGGTCCGCGGCCACGCCAGCAGGTCCCGACGACGATGATGACTACGAAGGTTTCGGCAGCGCCAACAGGCAGGACGATGGTTCGCAAGGCAGGGCTACGGCAGCGCCAGTAGTCCGTCAAGGATGAGTTCTTCACTGCGTCTCTCGACTCCAGGATACAACTGCCTTCCTGCTCTGGAGCTGCCCCAGTTATAGGGCTGATCCTCTTTGATGTCCGGACCCTCGCCCTTGGAGGTTGGGGGGTCTGGGATGAAGGGGTCCAGACACCCAGCAGGGGGGTGGAGCCAGCGCCCGGGGAGATGGTGGGCGAGCGGCACCTGGCGAGGGAGAACCATCGACACCTCTTTCTCCCATTGACCTGCCAAGTGGTCCGCTCACCTCCTGGGTGGATGATGGTGCCGGGATGTCTGAGGCCTGGCCAGGCCCAGGGTTGGGGTCGTTCGGGGGCCACGCGGCCTCGTGGCGGAGTGTCCAAGATGGCGCCCAGGCTGGGCGCGCGGGCCAGTGAGAGATCGGGCCCACGAGGTCGATATGTTCAGAGGCAAGGGTCCCGGAGGGGACGGAAAGCGTGAAGTGGTGGTGTGTGACACTGGAGGGACCGGGCTCGGGCCTGGTCGGGCAGAGGGGGAGCGGCCCTTCACGTGGCCTGTCCAACATGCGTCCCCCCCAGCTGAAGGCGGGGAGAGTCACCCATCCTCTTGGGGACTCTCCTCGTCGAGGCGGAAGAACCGGGACAGGCCATCTGCGTTGGCGTGGTCTGGCCCAGGCCGGTGTTCAACAGTGAAGTCCATCCCTTGTAGGGAGATGGACCAACGTGGTAGCTTTGGGTTTTCCCCCCGCATCTGCATCAGCCACTGCAGGGGTCGATGGTCGGTCTGCACCCGGAAGTGTGTGCCAAAGAGGTAGGGCCGGAGTTTTTTGAGGGCCCACACCACGGCGAAGGCCTCCCTCTCGATGGTGCTCCATCGTTGTTCTCGAGGCAGGAGTCGCCTGCTGATGAAGGCCACTGGCTGATCAAGGCCTTCGGTGTTCAATTGAGACAGGACCGCCCCAATGCCGTGGTCGGAGGCATCCGTCTGTACGACGAATTCCCGGCTGTAGTCGGGGGCCTGGAGCACAGGGGCGGAGCACATGGCGGCCTTCAGTTGTTCGAAGGCTGTTTGACAATCTGGGGTCCAGTTGACCTTCTTGGGTTGATTTTTGGACGTGAGCTCCGTGAGGGGCCCCACTATGGTACCATAGTCTTTCACGAACCGTCTGTAATAGCCCGTGAGTCCCAAAAAGGCGCGGACCTCGGTCTGGGTGATGGGGGGCTGCCAGGACTGGATGGCGGCAATCTTAAGCTGCAGGGGGGCCACCAGGCCGCTTCCCACCTGGTGTCCGAGGTAGGTTACGGACCCCTGACCAATTTGGCATTTGCTGGCCTTGATCGTGAGGCCGGCTTGCTGAAGGGCCTGTAGCACCGCTCGGAGGTGGTGGAGGTGGTCGGACCAGTGGTGGCTGTACACAGCGATGTTGTCTAGGTAGGCGGCGCTGAATCCTTCGAGCCCGGCCAAGACCTGGTTGACTAGCCGCTGAAATGTTGCGGGGGCATTCTTCATGCCGAAGGGCATGACCTTGAAATGATAATGGCCATCAGGAGTGGAAAATGCAGATCGTTCTTGGGCCCGGGGTGTGAGGCCGATCTGCCAGTAGCCCGCCGTCAGGTCGAAAATGCTGAGGTAGCGGGCAGCTCCCATGCGGTCGATTAGTTCATCTGCCCGGGGGATGGGATGTGCGTCTGTTCTGGTGACCGCATTCAAGCCCCGGTAGTCGACGCAGAACCGGAGTTCCGGTGTGGTGCCGGGAGCGGCTGCTTTGGGGACCAGTACTACTGGGCTGGCCCAGGGGCTGTCTGAGGGCTCAATGACCCCGAGGGTGAGCATTTTGGTCACTTCTTCCTGGATGCAAGCCCGTACCCGATCTGGTACGCGGTAGGCCCGGTGGTGGATAGGGGGGCTGTCCCCCGTGTCCACATCGTGCACACACCAGGAGGTGACACCTGGGGTGAGGGAAAACAGGTCGGTGAACTGCAACAGAAGGTCCCGACATTCCTGGCGTTGTTCCAGGGTGAGGGCCTCCGAGAGTCGGACCCCATCCACGGAACCATCTTTCTCCCGAGTCCGTAGGAGGTCAGGAAGGGGTTCAGAGTCTTCTTCGGCTCCATTGTCTGTGGCCATCAGGAGGCTGAGTTCTGAACGCACAAAGTGGGGTTTCAGCCTATTAGCGTGGAGGACCCGGAGGGGGTTTCGTGAAGATTCCATGTCGATGAGATAGGTGACAGGACCCTTACGTTCGACTACTTTGAAGGGCCCTGTCCACTTGTCTTGCAGGGCGCAGGGCTCGGTGGGGGACATCACCCATACCTGTTGTCCGGGTTCAAATTCGATGGAGGAGGCATTTTGGTCATACCACTTTTTCATGTCCTCTTGACTGGCCTCCAGGTTTGCTTTTGCCAGTTCTCTGAACCGTCGGGTCTGGTTGCGGAGGGTCAGGAGGTATTTGAAGACATCCGGGGGGTTCTTTAGAGGGGGCAATTCCCAGCCTTCCTTGACTAGACTGAGAGGCCCCCGTACGGGGTGTCCATACAACAACTCAAACGGGCTGAAGCCGAGGGACTTCTGGGGGACCTCTCGATATGCGAAGAGGAGGCACGGCAGCAGCACATCCCACTGGCGACGGAGGGGCTCTTCCAACCCCCCAATCATTCCTTTGAGCGTGCGGTTGAACCGCTCAACGAGTCCGTTTCCTTGAGGGTGATAGGGGGTCGTGAATCGGTAGGTGACCCCACACTGTTGCCAGAGGGACTTCATATACTTGGAAATAAAGTTTGTGCCCCTGTCGCTGACGACTTCTCTGGGGAAGCCCACACGGGAGAAGATCCCCATCAGGGCCCGACCGACCACCGGGGCTGTCACAGTTCGCAGGGGAATAGCCTCGGGGTAGCGGGTGGCGTGGTCCACTAGTACTAGGATGAACCGATGTCCTTGTTTTGTACGGGGGTCCAGGGGCCCCACAATGTCTATCCCGACCCTCTCGAACGGGGTGGTGACCACGGGAAATGGTTGCAGGGGGGCTTTTAGTTTGCGGCCGCTCTTTCCACTGGCTTGGCACGTGGGGCAAGATCGGCAATGCTGGAGAACATCATTCCTCATTTTGGGCCAGTAGAAGTGGGTTACTAGGCGGCTGTAGGTTTTATCCTGACCCAGGTGTCCCGCCAGGGGGACATCGTGGGCTAGGTTTAGCAAGAAGTCTCTAAAACGGAGGGGCACCACTAGCACTCGGCTGGCCCCCAACTCCGCGATCCTCTGTTCACTGTATAGCAGATCATTGTCCCAGTAGACCCAATGTGTTCCGGAGGTATCCCCTGCGCTCTGGGCGAGGGCTTGTTGGCGGAGTCCCTCGAGGGAGGGACAGGTCTTTTGCTCTTGGCGAAACTGTTCCTGTGTGGGTCCCCCTTCTTGATGCCACTGGTCGAGGCCAGCGAGGTCCGGAGGTTGAGCTGGTTCTGGGGGGACGGCACGGTCGGTGTCTTCGATTGGGGCGACCGGGGGAGGAGGTGCCGGCCATTCGGGTTCCTCTTGTCGGGGATTGGCACGGGCGGCCATGGACCGGGTGGTGACGCACGCCCAGTCCGGGACGCCCAACATCCCCAGGTGTTCTCTTCGTTCTACGGCTGCCCAGGGCGAGCTTTCAAGGTCATTTCCCAGGAGACAGTCTACGGGAGCATCATCTCGGACCGTTACTTTCAACATGCCGGAGACCCCCCCCATTCGAAAGGGACGCAGGCCATCCGACACAGACTTTCTGAGTTATCGGCTGAACGGACAGGGCAGAGAATGTTTGGTATGAACTGTTCTGGGGTCACCAGGTGACAGCGGACGGCTGTTACACTGGCCCCGGTGTCACGGAGGGCTTCGGCCCGGCGTCCATTGATGCTCACCCATTGGCTGTACTTCCGGGTGTTAGCGGGTAGGGGGACCCGCGGGACCATGTCTTTCCCCCCTAAGCATGCTAAAGTCATAGCGGCTGGCTCCCATTCTTGATGCTCTTGTTCGTATTCTTCCTGCTCCTCGGAGATCTGTTCTTCCCCTAGGGCAGCAGCGGCCATTTGGCGGGGTCTTGGGCTCTGGTACTGCGGGCAATTTGGGTCGTTTGCATAGTGGCCAACTCGTTGGCACCGGTGACACGTGACATTGGCTCTGTATCCCGGTCGCGCTGGGGTGCTGCCCCGGTTGGCCGGGGGGGTGGAGCTGGTAGTGGGGGCGACCGGAGCGTTGTCTCTTCCTCGCCCTTGGCCCCCTCCTCCTCCTCGGGGACGGTGCTGACCGTTGTTGTTCCGGTTCTGTTCATAGGATCCATTTCGGCCCACTCTGGTGATTTCCCACCGGTCAGCCTCGGCTGCGAGCTGCCGTGGATCAGTCAATTTGCTGTCGAGGAGGTGCTGCCGGAGCTCAATGAAGCAATTGTTTGATAGATGCTCCCACACCATGAGGTTGAAGAGTTGTTCGTACGTTGTGACATTGCTTCCTTTGATCCAGCCCTCGAAGGCTCGGCTAAAATAGTTCACGTAGTCCACCCAAGTTGTACCCGGGATGCGGGTGCAGTCTCGGAACCTCTGACGGTACATCTCGGGTGTGAGCCCATAGCGGGTGAGGAGGGCAGCTTTCATGTGGTCATAGGAGGTCATCTGATGGTCCGGGAGCTGTAGCAGGGCATCGCGGCCCTCATTGAGGAATCTCCCCCAGAGACCGGCTCCCCAATCGCTTCGATCGATCCGGTGGGCGGTCATAGCGATTTCGTAGGCCTTGAACCATTGCTGGATGTCGTCCTCTCGGAAGTATTCTCGGACGATATCCTTGGGGATGTGTACCTTTTTCTCTGTTGCCCCTGGGTCGCGGGGTTGCTCGGGCACCCCTAATTCTCTGTTCTGCTTGCGTAAGTCTATCTCCGCTAGTTTGCGCTCATGTTCATACGCCAGCCTCTTTTCCTCGAGCTCCCTTTGTCTCTGTTTTTCCTCTCTTTCTTCTCGGAGACGCAGGTGCTCTAAGCTTATTTTTTGTTCGGCCAGTTTTAGTTCAATCTCCATTTTAAGCCGGGCCATTTCTAGTTCGTGTAGTCGTGTTTTCTCTCGTTCCTGGATCTCGTCTTGCGAGAGACCCGTTCTTTGCTCCTCGGGTGCCGTGGTGTTTTTTTCTACTGCTGCGATATTTTGGTCAGTGGTTTCCACGGCCCCGGTTTCTGCCCAGGACTCTAAGGCCTGCTTAAAATCGTCTTTGGTACTTAGACCGGTGGTAGCGATACCTAGTTCGATGCAGAATTGTTTTAGTTCACGATGGCTGTACTCGTTCAATTTCTCCATTTGAAATTTCTCGGTGGATCCGCTTTCTTTAGTTGTCATCGTGATTTCGTCGTGGGGTGAGCTACTCTCTGTACGATTATGCGGTGATTCGGATCGCGCCGCTGGCCACCAATGTTAGACGGACCGGGAGGGTCGGCCGAGGACAAGGGGAGAGGTCTCCGGGGAGAGCCGTCTCCAGCGATCGTACAGACAAGTAACTTCCCCCCCCACAGACGGACACCACACCAGGATAAGGTTCAACGATACTTTATCAGCAATTCTTTAGTTACGGTAAAATTATACAAGGAGGTCTGGACTCAGGGGTCCCCTCGATTCTGGTCTCTGGATTGGGAAAAGGGTAGCGGGACAGTCTTGTTACCAATAGATGAAAATAGCTCTCAATCCTCGAGCTCGGCGTTCTAGATGATCGGGCCGCGGCGGAGCCAGCAGGTCCCGAGATGGATGAAGGAAGCGACGGTCCGCGGCGGAGCCAGCAGGTCCCGATGAAGATGGTGGTTACAAACGGTCCGCGGCCACGCCAGCAGGTCCCGACGACGATGATGACTACGAAGGTTTCGGCAGCGCCAACAGGCAGGACGATGGTTCGCAAGGCAGGGCTACGGCAGCGCCAGTAGTCCGTCAAGGATGAGTTCTTCACTGCGTCTCTCGACTCCAGGATACAACTGCCTTCCTGCTCTGGAGCTGCCCCAGTTATAGGGCTGATCCTCTTTGATGTCCGGACCCTCGCCCTTGGAGGTTGGGGGGTCCGGGATGAAGGGGTCCAGACACCCAGCAGGGGGGTGGAGCCAGCGCCCGGGGAGATGGTGGGCGAGCGGCACCTGGCGAGGGAGAACCATCAACACCTCTTTCTCCCATTGACCTGCCAAGTGGTCCGCTCACCTCCTGGGTGGATGATGGTGCCGGGATGTCTGAGGCCTGGCCAGGCCCAGGGTTGGGGTCGTTCGGGGGCCACGCGGCCTCGTGGCGGAGTGTCCAAGATGGCGCCCAGGCTGGGTGCGCGGGCCAGTGAGAGATCGGGCCCACGAGGTCGATATGTTCAGAGGCAAGGGTCCCGGAGGGGACGGAAAGCGTGAAGTGGTGGTGTGTGACACTGGAGGGACCGGGCTCGGGCCTGGTCGGGCAGAGGGGGAGCGGCCCTTCACGTGGCCTGTCCAACACTGCTTAATTCTCAAACGGCGGTATCATAGATATGAACCACGTAAGGAGATAACTCATAAGTTTATCAATATCTGAAAAGAGGAAAGACATACTCATCAAATAAATATATAAGGGAAAAACAGATGAACACATTGTGCTACCTAAAGATGTACATGCCTTACCTATATTGGAATCTGGGAATCACTATAGATATCCAAGAAAATATATAATGGGTAGACGATATCGCGAGTCCAGAGGAGCAACTATTAATCTTTATGTTCAACTGAAATAAATCACAACAAAGGAAAAGAGGTGTAATAAGGTCCGTAAGTATCCTCCACGCACCATCTTATATTGATAGTGTATAAATAATGCGAAGGACCCACCTTAGGATCAAGTGTTTTATTCTGATTTTATGAAACCGTAATACTCCTTTCAAATGTGTTTCATTAGTGAACCGGATATGGATGGACTGCGTCTCATATTCCCAGCAGTCCTACAAAATGCAAAACAATATATAGTCTCAAACTCACCCAGATGATAAAGGACTCGTTCACTTTCACAAGGGATTTAAAAAGCAGAACATTAAATAGCTGTTTAGAACACCTGGATAGCATGAATGCCTCTAAAGCATGTGTATCCAGACAAAAAATGACTGCCTACGTAAGTCTGACCTTCTCAAGAGTTCTCATCCGTAAATGAGAACTCCCCGTCCGCCATCTACATTCATACACAACGTAATGGGTTTATACGGGCTAAACACATTTAAACATGTCCACGTTAAGCCAGACGCCGCGTGGTAGATAAGATATAATGTCTAGCGCAATGCGTGTAAATAACTAATGGGGGTTCACGGACAGTGGGTCTGTCTACCCAATATGCAAATTCAAACAAGAAACGGCAGCTTACAAACATCTCTCCTTATCAGATTTTCCATACATGTAAACAACTACAGATTAGTCGAGAATAATGTCTCGCTCACTGTACTGAAACGTGAGTGTTATCATTTAGCGGAACTGATTTATTAAAAAAATAGAAGATTTAACATGCTGGCGTTTGGTAAGACACAACGCAATTAAGAATAAAAAACATGGCCCTATCCGCTACGGAGAGATAAGAAACGGAAATCATTGCCGACATGTACAGGTACTTACTGAGCTCTTGCACAAAGTGCAGATCAGAGTAGACTCCCACGTGGACAGGTGGTTCCAAACTAGAGTGAGTAGAGAAGTGTGGCTCACGGTGTAGAGCAGGCAGACCCAGAAGCTGAGGTCAGACCCGGGACCAGGGTTCAATTCCCGACGCGGCAGGGTCTTGAGCTCAAATGTCCACGGACTCGATAATTCTCGCTTTGGTGCCTGCTCTAATCATGGGTTCTCACTCTGCAACTCTGGGCATTAAGCTTGCTTAATCTCCACAACGGCCCCCCTGCGGCGGGATGCCTGGCTTTCACCTTGGGGATGCCCTGTAGGGGCTATCTCACAGGGAAAAGCCAGGACGGGTTCCCAAGGCAAGCGCCGGGAAACCTCCGGGTAGCTGTGCGCTCAATAAATGCAATAATAATAATAATAATAATAATAGTACCACCGGACATGTTTTTAAACAGAAGAGACGGCGGGAGTCTCGCGATATCTAAAAAGATTATCGAAAGTGAAGTCATGAAAGTAGAAGACGGACTCCCGTTTTCAAAGATTACCAGTGTTCGGATGTATCGCGATTATAGAGTGACGAGAGGTGAAAACAAACGCCATATTGAAGGAATACGAACAGTCCTAATCCAACGGGTTATGCATTCTGTAAGAGCCCAATTGTATTTAGTAGTCGGTCAAAGCATGACCTAATCTGAAATAACCCATTAATTGCCCATTTATATCGACGATAAGGCAAAAAATAGGGAACAAAATAATCTGTCTTATCAAAGGTGTTAATTCGTCTAAATATAACCATCTAAGGGGACAAATAGTTTTTAAAGAAAAGGAAAGATACAACGAAAGTGAAGGGTATATTTCAAAAGTATAACAAAATATACTAAAAGATAAAATGAATGACAGATAAGTGTCTCCCTCGAGAGAGATGAGTTCTGATACTGACAATCATCACCTGTGCTAACCACTGCCATGTGCAAAAGCAGGATATAATGATTCCGAATACACACATAGTATCAAAGCTGGAATGGCAGATAGCGACTGAGTGGAGCAAAGTGGACACTATTGTGTGATGTACCAAGATATTTCCTCATTAAGACCATGTCTAACACAGTCTAAGTGGTAAATCCAGAAAGTTTCACGTTTCTTACGTGTTGTTTCTGTGCCTGCACTTTTTTCTAAAATTGACCATTTAATGTCTTGCTCCTTATGATTCATTTTCAGGAAATGCTCAACTAGTGGCGCCGTCATTCTCTTAGTCCTGATTGCAGATTTATGTTCGCTAAAACGTGTGCGAAATTCCCGGCCAGTCTCTCCTACATAAGCCAACCCACAACCACAGAATAGAATGTAAATTATATTGCTGCTACGGCAGTTTGTCAGATGACGAAGTTTAATTTTCTTATCATTATATTCAATAGTCTCAGATGTAATTGCTGAGTCACAAGTGTGACGCGAGCCACATCTGTGATTTCCCAAAATGATAGGAAGTCCCGTGATGGAGCGTTGGCCATCTGAGAAAGGTCTTTTAATCTGGCGAGTATGCACCAATAAGTCCCTCAAGTTCTTATTTCTTCTGTAGGCTAATAAAGGGAGGGGCATAAAAGGGACATGCTCATCTGTATTCAGGATTCTCCATTTTTTGTTAATAATGTTCCTGATCTTGAAATTCAGATTTGAGTGATTTATAACACAAGTTTACGATTGTGTTCCGAGCGATAGGACCCTTGTAACAGAGCTACTCTGTCATAGTATTTAGCTCTTTTAAAAGCATGTCGTACTATACGATGGGGATAGCCTCTCTTGAGTAGTCTATCCTTGAGCTCACCTCCATATTTATGGTAGGCAGCCATATCTGTACAGTTACGGCGAATCCGTAAAAATTCCCCAAATGGGATAGATTCCCTCTGGCAATTGGGATGGTAACTGTCAAATTTTAAGATGGTATTTTTGGCTGTAGGTTTCCTAAAAAGGCTAACTTTCAATTGTCCGCTAGTGCCCTCAATGCTGATATCCAGAAAGTCAACCTTGCTGTTATTATAGTTAACTGTGAATCTGGGATTAGAGTCACTGGCATTAAGCCAGAGAACAAACGCTTCCAACATTTCAACTGATCCACTCCAAATAAAGAAATATCATCTATAAATCGTTTCCAAACAGAAATATTTTCAAAAAAAGGAGCCAACTCATTGTGGATATTACGTAGTTCCCACTCACCCATAAACGAATTGGCCACACTAGGGTCACAAGATGCTCCCATTGAGGTGCCCTCAATTTGTTTGTAGAGAGTGCCATTATATTCAAAGAAGTTATTCAAAAGAACCACTTCAAGGCATTGTAAGATAAAGACATCTGGGCGATTTTCAGGGAACCTATGAAGGAGAGCTGACACCGCCTGCAACGCCCGACACTGAGGGATATTGGTGTGTAACGCCTCAATGTCGAGCGTCACAAGGAAGTCAGTCTCAGGATTGAATGGAAGTCCCTCAATTTTCTTGATAATATCGCCCGTGTCACGAATATATGAGGCATACTTGTATGTGAGGGGACACAAGAAAGAATCCACATATTTGGATAAGGGCTCAGTACATGACCCAATAGTGGATATTATGGGTCGCATGGGGGGGATCAGTTTCGGACTTGTGTGTTTTAGGTAGACCGTAAAGAGCAGAGATAGTCGGGCATGATTTGTTAAGAAAAGAAAGTTCATCCTCACAAATAAATCCGTCTCTGAATGCCATTTGGGTCATTTCCTGAATATGTACATTTAATCTTTCAAGTTCCCTTCTTTGTGCTGGTCTATAGTGATCTGTCACTGCCAGCATCTCAGTCATTTTCTGGTCTTATGTTTTTTTGTCAAATACAGTCACCCCGCCACCTTTATAGCAAGGTTTGATTATAATGGAAGGATCGGTCTTAAGTTTATTTAGCGATGTAATTTCTAATTTGGACAGGTTGAATTTAGGTTTCTGTGGGTTCTTAATCACACGCTCTATGTCCCGAAGGACATTGTGTTCAAAGATGCGTACCTCAGCACCCACCATATCCAATGTTGGAGTGAATGTGGATGGAGGCTTACACTTAGATAAGTTATTGTCCTCATCATTCGTGGGTCTATCCGAAAAGTACTTGTTCAGTCTAACCTTCCTAAAGAAGGCAAATAGATCTTAGTGTAATTTGAATGTATTTAAACACAGGCTAGGTACAAATGACAGACCTCTACTCAACACCTGTATATCTTCAGGTACAAGATTACTTGTGGAAAGATTGTAGATAGGTAAATTTTCACTGGTGAAATCAGATGTCTTAGATATACCGTCTACCACCAATACTGCTGGTTGCGGGTCCTGACATATTGTTGAGGAGGTTGAGGGCTCATTTGCTGTTGTGCTCCTTGATCCTGCCATCGGACATTCCTCCCTCGGTATTGGCCCCGGGGTAAAAAACCACGTCCATGAAAGGGTCTTTCATTGGTTCTTCCTCTAAACGGTCTTGGATTATACTGACCTGTACCTGAGTCTTGCCATCAGACCCGGAGGAACCCGCGTCTGAGAAGTTGGTATATCTCCTATGTTGGTAACTATTAAAGTTTGGGTTATGATTACCTGGTGTTGCCTCTTGATAATAATTTGGATTGAGATAAGGATACATTTTTTCTTTTGTAAACCATCTCACATCCTTCCGTAATTTCTCTGTCTTTTTATTTGTAAGATACATATCAAAATCCTTCATTTCAAATTGGATCTTATCTAGGCAGGTCTTAGCTTCCTCCACAGCTGTAGATGTGTTGAGTTTTGCTTCTAACTCATCGATTTCTTTTTGAAGGGCAGATGCTATATCCTTTGCTGTTTCTATGACGAGCATCATCCAGTCCCTGGAGCAGCGGTTGGAGATGAGTGGCCACCGCTCCAGGAACTTTCTGTTCTCAACAAATAAGGCGGGAGCATTGCGTACTCTCAGTCCCGACGGAATTACCCCAACCTTGAGGTACTCAAACATATAAAATGCATGAGATTCTATGCGTTTAAGTTTCTTCCGCATATTAAGTACATTTTGCCACTCACTATTGTCAAGTTGGTGGGCAGGGAGAGATCCTGTATCTCCTGTAACTCTACCCATAAGAGAGTTAAAGTCATCATCTGAAAACCCAAAGGTATTCATTTTAGTATAGTATATACGCTGATGTCATATATGTCCAATGATTAATACTTACAAACCTGGAGAAAATCCAGATGAGGGTCTAAAAAAGACAAAAATGACAAAAGAACAATTAATGAGGACTACCCAAGTGTACAACACACACCAGAATTACACAGTATGTCGGTCACATGAGAGCAACAAGTGTCAACTGCCACAAAAGTAGCAAAGCAAGGGTGAACCCTCACAGAATGGTATTATTTAAAAAATCATACAGTAAAACAAAAACTGTATCCCACGGTTAAAAAAACGCGAATGCCTAGAGCAGTAATGATGGGACCCCCTCGAAATGTAAAGTACGGCCAGGGAACAGAGGGGAAGGGATAAAGTACAACAAGAAGAGAGTTCCCTCTTTGGCCACAATTATTCATTACACGTGTACATCACATTATTAATGTTGACGGTGACAGATACACAACAAGCTTTATATTTTCTTCAAAAAATATATAAATTATTTAAATTTTTTATTTTTAGCATTGCTTTCAGATTTGTATATTTTTCATTTAAGTAAGAATTCATAAGAAACATACAGTCACAAAGTTAACATTTCATAGGTCATTTCATAATTCATGTTAATGTTAAATTTTAATACCGCGCTCATACACCAATTGGTTTCTTGGCGCTCGAAGACAGTGGAATAGGACACGGGGGGTGTGGACAGCTAACCGTGAGCAAGACGGAACAAATGAGTTTTTAAAGATTTGCGAAAAGTGGGATAGTCAGGAGTGAGCCGAATAGGGAGGGGAAGGGAGTTCCAAGTAAATGGGGCAAGGAAGGAGAAGCCAGCACCACCGTGCTTCTTACGTCGAAACCTAGGAATGACCAGCAGATTGTGGGCAGAGGATCTGAGGTGTCGGGAAGGAGTGTAAGAGTGTAGACAGGAAGAAATAAAAGCAGGAGCAGAAACAAAAAGAGATTTGAAAACGGTGCAACCAAGTTTGAAAATGCATCGTTGCGCAACCGGGAGCCAGTGCAAGGTTTTTAACAGTGGGGTGACATGTTGATGTTTTGGTTGCTGGAAGATTAATCTAGCAGCCTGGTTTTGCACCAGTTGAAGCCGTTGGAGATTGTAGGCTGGAATCCCCACGTATAGACAGTTGGCATAGTCTAAACGTGAGGTAACCAGGGCCAAGATGACAAGAATAAGAGCCTCTGGAGACAGGTACCTTCGGATCTTCCCGATCCTGCGGAGATGAAAAAAGCAGGCCGAGGTAACAGCATTAATGTGCGGCCGCATCGAGAGATCACTGGAGATGACAACACCTAAGCTCTTCACGGAGTCAACTGGGCAGGGGGGGGGGCCGAGGGCAGGGGGCCAGAAGTTGGAAGTCCAAGGATGAGGGGGCCCACCAATCAGGACCAGCTCTGTCTTACTAGGATTGAGCTTCAGCTGACTGAAGTTCATCCACTCATAGATGGAAAGCATGGTGGATTGGAAATTAGAGCGGGAGAGAGGAGAGGAGTCGATAGGAAAGATAAGTTGCAGATCATCTGCATAATTAAAGGTGGTAACAGAGGAGTGACGGAGGGAGACCAGGAGAGGCTGCATATAAAGATTAAACAAAAGGGGAGATAAGGCAGAACCATGGGGGACACCACAAGAAAGTGAAGTGGAAGGGGCAGAAAAGGAGGATAGGTGTATAGATTGGGTCCGAAGTTGGAGAAAGGACACAATCCAAGACAGGGCCAGGCCCGAGATCCCAGCATTTCTGACACGGTCGACCAAGATGTCGTGGTCGACCGTGTCGAAAGCGGCCGAGAGATCAAGTAGTACCAGGGCCTGGGCCAGGTTCTTATCCGCCCCCTGTCTCAGCGTGTCCATGACCGCTGTCACCACTGTCTCCGTAGAGTGGGAGGGTCTGAAACCTGCCTGTTGGTCATCGAGGAAATGAGTCTCCTCGATGAAAGAACTAAGGCAACGGGTGACATAGGTTTCCAAGACCTTCCCAAGATATGGGAGAAGGGAGATAGGTCGGTAATTGCCCAGTACCTGTCACGTTTCAGGCCATTGATGACTGGACTACAGTTCCCAGAATGCCCACAGTCCAGTCTGTTGTTTGTGTTGCTGAGTGTATGAAGGCTATATCTTTTCTTTCTTTCCCCTTTGCAAGTGCTTGTCACTTTAGAGCCTGTCCTGTGTATTCTTGGTGCTACGTTTTCCAGTGACTTTCTGTTTGCTGCTTCGTGTCACTGGTAGTCGGATTCACGGATTGCCTTGGACCGTGAGAGGCTGTACGGAAACTCGCCCTGCTGCACAGCGCCATGCTTGAACTCTGACCCGGAGTTGTGCTGGGACTTCGAACGGAGCTTCTCCGGAGCCGCGGTGGTGAGTTAAACGGAGCCGCGTTGAATTTACTGAAACTGCATATTAATCCGAGACGGCGGCTGCCGTTTACTCGGGTATGCGAATGCTGAGTCTTTTGTTCTGGTGAACAACGTGGGAACGCTGAGGGCTCGCGCCTCATTGCTAGAAGCGGCTGCTTTTGTGTGATTACTTCCTACGCTGTACCCGTTCATTTGGGAATTATACCTCGGACTGCATCCTGGTAACTTGTGAACTACGTTAGAGCAAAGACTGAGCTTGTAGTTTCAAAACACTTTGAATAGTGTATGGAGCCCAGAGACACTATAACAGGCTATGGAATAAAGACTTCAGAAGAAAAAAGCACATTAGTCTTGAATGTGCATTGGGGACTAGGATTTTGTTTTCATCTGGAGCCCAATTCCCTTTGGTTTAGTTTTCCTTTCTTTTTCTTCTTCAACTTCATTATTTACGTATCTTGGAGTGGTGTGGCAGTTCAGAGCTGTGAGTATAAGTGTGTACATTTGTCCTCTTAGTCTGTTAGCTTGTATACGGAGGGGGTGTGCAATTACCTGTCTTTTCTTGTGTATCCCTGCAGACCACTGCTGTAGCAAACGAAGGAAGAAGGAACAATTATTCTGTCCTCACCTGCTGTAGATGGTTTAGGCTGCCCGCCTGTTTTATTTATTTTCTCCATTTTTTCCCCTTCCCTGGGAGAGGTTGTCCTAGAGGAGAGTTACATTGATGTCTCGTCTGGGGGACCGTTCCTAGGGAGGAAGGAATTAGGCTACGACATCGCTCCTGCTGCATCTGGCTATTAAGGTTAGTCATCCTGCTTTAATCGTGACAGAGTGACAAGACCACGTTCTTTTGCGGCCCGAGCGATGGATACCAACACTGTATTGCAGACCTTGTTGGACTCTTTAACTGCCTTACGTGTAGAGGTAGATGCAGTGAGAGGGGAGAACCAGGATATGCGGAATGAGATGGGGGCTCTTAGACGTGATGTGGAAGGTCTGGCCCAAGTCAGAACTGCTGGGAAACAGTATATTAGGGAGGCCACTTTACCCCCCCCTGTCCAAGCATCTTCTCATTTAGCTCCTGGAGCACTGGCCCCATCTACCATACAGGTTATACAACCTGTTCAGTTACCTTTGGCACCCCCTGAGAGATTTTTGGGAGATCCCCGGAAGTTTAGTACTTTCTTAGGGCAGTGCAAGTTGCACTTTATGTGCAAGCCCGCTGTTTTTCCCGATGATCATTCGAAGACCGCTTTTATGCTGTCCTACTTGGGGGGCAATGCTGCCAGTTGGTCTTTTCCATTGATTGAGAAAAACGATCCTATGCTAGCCAGATTTGATGATTTTTGCGATGAAATGCGCAAGTTGTTTGATCGCAAGGCTCATATGCTATCTCTGGATCGAGAATTAATCACTCTCAAACAAGGGTCATTAGATTTATTAACATACATTACCCACTTTAACCGTCTTGTTGTCGAGACTGATTGGCCTTCTGCGAAGCGTGTATCCTTGTTTTATCAAGGACTGAGAGGGGAATTGAAGGATGTACTTGCTCAGGTGGTGAACATGCCCACTTGTTGTGAAGAACTGATAGACCTCACCATACAACTGGATCACCGGTTACAAGAACGAAAGGGCGATAAACATCGCTATGACTGGCGTTTTCCAGTGTTGAAACCGAGAGTGAATACGGAGGGGGCATCCACTGCTGACACGTCTGAACCTATGCAGATCGGAGGAGTCAGGGGTCCATTGAGCGCCGAAGAAAGAACGCGAAGACGTAACCAAAAGCTTTGCATGTATTGCGGAAAACCTGGACATTTTATCAGAGACTGCAAGGCTAAAACAAAGAGTATACGAAATATACCTGCGGTGGAATACCCTTCTTCGGAGTCGGGAAACGAGAAAGCTCAACCAAATCAGAGGCCTTTGGTTTGAGCTGTGATGGAGTAAATGAGGTCTCTCATGCAATAGCTAACACCATGCAACCTTCTGTGCCCCATATGAATTTATGTGTTACCCTTACCTGGCCGGGAGAAATACCGGTAATGGTGCATGCCATGCTTGATTCTGGAGCAACGGGTAACTTCATTGATGTCGAATATGCCAAGAGGTTGGGAATTCCTTGCATCGAAAAAGAAGTACCTGAAGCGGTGAAGGCAGTAGACGGATCAGATTTAACTTCAGGACCCGTGTGTTATCATACCTGTCCTTTGGTGATGCAAGTCGGCCGTGAGCATTTTGAACGCATATCTTTTGATTTGATCGATGCTCCTCAGTTTAGATTGATATTGGGTATGCCTTGGCTAACACAACATGACCCCATGGTTAAATGGGCTGCTCGTTCCATTACTTTGAGCTCAACATATTGCACTGAACATTGTACACCAACGCCTCTTCGAGAAGAAATCCAACTTGAAACTCCTGCAGGTGCGTTGGCGTCTGGAAGTAGAGCGTTGGGAGTCAATGCAATTACTACTCTTCCTGAGGTATACCAGAAATACCAAGAAGTCTTCAGTGAAAGAGAAGCTAGCAAACTACCCATACATCGGGATTATGATTGTGTCATTGACTTGGAACCCGGAGCTAACATCCCGTGTAGTAGAGTCTATGCTCTTACGGAAGCTGAAAATGTGTATTTACAACAATATCTGAAGAAAATGTTGGATTCCGGATTCATCCGTCCCTCCACGTCTCCAGCTTCGTCACCTTTGTTTTTTATTCCAAAGAAGGAAGGTGGCCTAAGAACCTGTATCGACTATAGGGCCATTAACAAGGTTACCAGAAAGAACCGGTATCCGCTGCCTTTGATTCCGGTCTTGTTGGATCAGTTAAAAGACGCTAGGATCTTTACCAAGTTGGATCTGAGGGGAGCCTATCATTTAGTGCGTGTTCGCAGAGGAGATGAATGGAAGACGGCGTTCCGCACTCGTTACGGATTGTATGAATATCAAGTGATGCCGTTCGGCCTCTGCAACGCTCCTGCGGCGTTCCAATTTTTCATGGATGATGTTTTGCGAGGATTATTGGATGTGTCCTGTATAGTCTACATAGACGATATATTGATATATTCGTCAACAAGAGAAGAACACGTCCATCATGTGACGGAAGTACTGGAACGATTGCATCAACATGAGTTGTATGCGAAGCTTGAGAAGTGTTTGTTCCATACCAGAGAAGTGGAGTTCCTGGGTTATGTCATCGGCCCTAATGGAATTCAAATGGACAAAAAGAAAACACAAGCTATTGTCCAATGGGATTCGCCTTCATCTGTAAAAGCTTTGCAGAGCTTTTTAGGTTTCGCGAACTTTTACAGGAGGTTCATAAAAGACTTCTCCAGGATCATACAACCATTAACCTTTTTGTTGAAGAAAGGACCTACTTTCAAGTGGACCGAGTCAGCGGAAGATGCTTTTCGAACTCTAAAGACTTGTTTTGTGACCGCGCCCATACTACGTCATCCTGATGCGAGCCAACCATACATCATGGAAACGGATGCATCATACTACGCTATTGGAGGCATTCTTTCCCAGAGAAATCCGGAAACAGGTCAACTGCATCCTGTGGCGTATTATTCTCGTAAGTTGTCCTCCTGTGAAGTCAACTATAGTATTACCGATAAGGAATTGTTAGCCATCAAGAGGGCTTGCGAAGAATGGAGACATAATCTCATGGGGGCTCGACATGTCGTGGAAATATTTACCGATCATCGGAACCTCCTCTTTCTAAAGAGTGCCAGAGCATTAACACCACGCCAATTACGGTGGTCATTGTTCTTTTCGGATTACGATTTTGTAATCAAATATCGTCCAGGACCCCAGAATGGCAAAGCGGATGCGCTGTCAAGACCAGAGGGAGCGGGGAGAAGTTTTTCCACTGAAATTGAGAATCCTCCGGCCATCATTTCAGAGGCTTCCTTCTCTTCATCGGCTTCTGCTATATCAAGTTCTCTTGACTTCTTGAAACAAGTGGAAGAGGGAGTCAAAACGATGGAGGTTCAAACCTGGATTGCAGTAGAACCACAGAAGAGAACCTTGCGGAAAGGATATCTATTTAGAGACAAACAGTTGTATGTCCTTACGACAGAACTACAAGAGCAAGTTTTGAGATAGACTCATGATTCCACATTAGGAGGTCATATGGGTGTGCAGAAAACCATGCAAACCGTCGTCAGGTATTTCTGGTGGGAATCCATGAAAAAGGACATTGTGGACTATGTGGCTAAGTGTCCTGTATGCTCTCAAGCGAAGGCGTTACATCAACGAAGCAGTGGTTTGTTACGTCCTATACCCATACCCCCTGCGCCTTGGCACACAGTTTCTATGGACTTCATAGTGGAAATGCCTCTCAGTCACGGCAACAACACCATCTTAGTGGTTATAGACCATTTAACCAAAATGGGCCATTTCATAGCCCTAACCAAATTGCCTACCTCTGGGGAGTTGGCCCTGGTTTTCCTACAGAATGTGGTTAGGTTACATGGGGTGCCTTCAGTTCTTATTACTGATAGAGGAACACAGTTCACCTCTAAGTTCTGGAAGGCATTGTGTGACATCTTGGAGATTGATGCCCGTCTGTCAACAAGTTACCATCCTCAGACAGACGGGAAAACAGAAAGACTCAACCAGACACTGGAACAGTATTTACGGTGTTTTACCCTGCAACACAGTGAGGAATGGAGAACACTGTTGTGGATGGCCGAATTCGCCTACAATAGTGCTACCCATTCCTCTCTAGGATGTTCCCCTTTCTATTGTCTTCAGGGCTTTCATCCCAATTTCCTGCCTTTTGAACATCCTGGGGTGTCTTCCCTTCCTTCTATACAAGAGCACCACACCCACCTTATCTCAATAGCTCAGGAAGCCAGAGAGCAGTTGGTGGCAGCCAGGGATCATGATAAACTACAGGCTGATAGAAAAAGATCTCCTGCGCCTGAGTATAGTATCGGGGACAAGGTGTGGCTGAGTACGAGATATCTGAAATTGAAAGGGAATACCAGATTGCAGCCCAAATTCGTCGGCCCATATGCCGTTCTTGGTATTATCAATCCGGTAGCGATGAAGTTGGACCTGCCCTCTACTTGGCATATACATCCAGTGTTTCATGTGTCACTATTGAAGCCTTATGTTCCCGGTACAAGAGTCATGGGGAGGCCACAGCCAGTGGAGATAGACGGGGACATAGAGTATGAGGTAAGGGCAGTACTTGATTCCCGAAGAGTGAGAGGTGTGTTACAGTACCTGATTGACTGGAAAGGGTATGGGCATGAGGAACGTTCGTGGGAGCCTCGTTCTAATCTGCACTGCCCTAGTCTTTTGAGGCTTTTTCATGCTCAGTTTCCCTCTAAGCCTGGTGGACCGCCGAGACGTCGGTCATAGAGAGGGGGTTCTGTCACGTTTCAGGCCATTGATGACTGGACTACAGTTCCCAGAATGCCCACAGTCCAGTCTGTTGTTTGTGTTGCTGAGTGTATGGAGGCTATATCTTTTCTTTCTTTCCCCTTTGCAAGTGCTTGTCACTTTAGAGCCTGTCCTGTGTATTCTTGGTGCTACGTTTTCCAGTGACTTTCTGTTTGCTGCTTCGTGTCACTGGTAGTCGGATTCACGGATTGCCTTGGACCGTGAGAGGCTGTACGGAAACTCGCCCTGCTGCACAGCGCCATGCTTGAACTCTGACCCGGAGTTGTGCTGGGACTTCGAACGGAGCTTCTCCGGAGCCGCGGTGGTGAGTTAAACGGAGCCGCGTTGAATTTACTGAAACTGCATATTAATCCGAGACGGCGGCTGCCGTTTACTCGGGTATGCGAATGCTGAGTCTTTTGTTCTGGTGAACAACGTGGGAACGCTGAGGGCTCGCGCCTCATTGCTAGAAGCGGCTGCTTTTGTGTGATTACTTCCTACGCTGTACCCGTTCATTTGGGAATTATACCTCGGACTGCATCCTGGTAACTTGTGAACTACGTTAGAGCAAAGACTGAGCTTGTAGTTTCAAAACACTTTGAATAGTGTATGGAGCCCAGAGACACTATAACAGGCTATGGAATAAAGACTTCAGAAGAAAAAAGCACATTAGTCTTGAATGTGCATTGGGGACTAGGATTTTGTTTTCATCTGGAGCCCAATTCCCTTTGGTTTAGTTTTCCTTTCTTTTTCTTCTTCAACTTCATTATTTACGTATCTTGGAGTGGTGTGGCAGTTCAGAGCTGTGAGTATAAGTGTGTACATTTGTCCTCTTAGTCTGTTAGCTTGTATACGGAGGGGGTGTGCAATTACCTGTCTTTTCTTGTGTATCCCTGCAGACCACTGCTGTAGCAAACGAAGGAAGAAGGAACAATTATTCTGTCCTCACCTGCTGTAGATGGTTTAGGCTGCCCGCCTGTTTTATTTATTTTCTCCATTTTTTCCCCTTCCCTGGGAGAGGTTGTCCTAGAGGAGAGTTACATTGATGTCTCGTCTGGGGGACCGTTCCTAGGGAGGAAGGAATTAGGCTACGACATCGCTCCTGCTGCATCTGGCTATTAAGGTTAGTCATCCTGCTTTAATCGTGACAGTACCGCGGGGTCGGAACCGGGTTTTTTCAAAATAGGTACCACCACAGCGCTTTTGAAAGCATTGGGGACAGAGCCTATGGAGAGTGAACGGTTTAGGAGGTCCAGAGGAGGGTCGGGACATGCCATAAAGGCATCTCTAAGGATTTGGGGGGGACAGCAATCCTTGGGAGAGCCTGAGCCCACAGCCGAGAGTAGAGAGCGGAAAGTGTCTAAAGAAATCGGGGGAAAAACATTCAGGGAGTGAGGATTCGGAGGAGGAAGGGCGCTGGTGTGAGACGTAGTGGTAGGGGGAATATTGTTTTTAATTGTAGCAATTTTATCAATAAAAAAAGAATTGAGGGAGTCGCACAAAGCTTGTGATGGCTGAGGCTGAGGTGTTACACGGTCGGGTAAGGAAAGTTCAGCGACAATTGAGAAAATTTCTTTAGTTTTGGAAGCAGAGTTAATTACTTTTTGAGAAAAATAAGCAGATTTAGCCAGAATAATGGATTTTTTGTAAGATTTTAGTAAGTCAGTGTAGACGGACTTCAGTGAAGGATCATAGTTACGCCTCCATCGGCGCTCAGCCTGACGAAGAAGGAGTTTGCTGGCCTTAAGTTGATCAGTGAACCAGCGCTGAGCGTCGTGGGGTCGCTTCGATTTGATGGATTTGACTGGAGCGACTGCGTCGCTGGCTTGAGACAGCCATTGGTCCATTGCGGCTGCTTGGGAGTTCAAATCGGAATAACTAGGGGGTAGAGTAGAAGCAAGGGTCGAATGGAACAAAGAAATATCGGCGTGCTTCCAATTGCGAGCGGAAAAATTAAAAGTTGGAGGGGGGCGGGTGGGTGCAATGATTTGTAGGGCAAAAGAAATAAAAAACTGATCGGACCAGGTACAGGGGTACACCAAAGGATAAGAAATATCCAAATTGGTGGTCCACACCTGATCCAGGGTATGGCCCTTGTTGTGAGTCGGAACAGAAATATGTTGGGAAAGATTTAGGCCAGATAAAAAAACAGAGAAGTCAAGTGACACAGAGGATTCAGAGGGGTCGGATGGCCAGTAATTAAAGTCACCAATGTTCAGGATCCTAGCAGAGTTAATGGTTAGTTGCGAAATGAGATCGCTGAACAAAGATGGAAAAGAGGGCATGTTGACAGGGGGACGATACACTAAAACACAAATAAAGGAGTGTTTGGGAGAGGAAAATTTCAACATAAGAATGTCGGAGTTCAATATAGGAGTGATTGTAGAAGAAGTGAATTGCAAGTTGGAGCGAATGATGGCAGCAACTCCCCCACCCGGTCTACCAGAGGTCCTGTTGGAATGGAGGATATAGTAGCCCGGGGGTATTGCGGCCAGAATGTCAGGATATGAGTCCGCATGTAACCAGGTTTCAACGAGGAGCAGGATGTCAATGTTGCCAGCCTCGAGAAGTTGAAAGACCTCAAGCTGATGTTTGGGAAGAGAGCGGGTGTTCAGGTACACAACTGAAATGGAGCGCGTACCAAAGGCACTAGGCCTGGGAAGTGTGGGAGTGGTAGAGTTGGGGGAAAAGGCAGTAGAGGGAGCAGCCAAAGGGGTGCTGGGTGAGAGAGGAGAGAAAATACCATGGGTCTGAGCGATAGCAATCGTGTGAGGGGATGGAAGAGCACGGGTATAACATGAACGAGGTTCGAGGGAGGTATAAGTAATACGTAGAGCAGCATGCATGGCCCCTAGCCCCGGTCGGCCGCGGACGGGCGCAGACGGGCTTGACTTATGCGCGACTTCGGCGCGAAGTCGGCGCTCCCGCTGCGCTCGTCCGCTGCGCTTCCTCCAGGTTGCCATTTATACTAGTCGACGTTAACCACTAGACCGCTCACCTGCACGGTGGAGAGGCAGGGCGGAAGTGGTGCAAAGCCGGAAGTGACGCTCGTGCAGGGACCCTCCGCGCAAACGGCACTCTGCCGGGGCGGACCGGGGTCTAGAGCGGGAAAACGAGGTAAGCAGCAGGTCAGATAGTGCAAGTTAGATGCGGGCGCGATACAGCAAGAAAACAAAGTACACGTTTAAAATTGACAGCCAGCTCGTAGTCAGCTGGAATGCAAATTAAAATAAGTCACCGGCAGCGCTGGTACACGCCCGCGGCCAGTAGCCACGATTGTCGACCTGCGAGGCCTGATGCTGAGCAAGATATAGAAATGACCTCTACAACCACTAGACCGCTCACCTGCACGGTGGAGAGGCAGGGCGGAAGTGGTGCAAAGCCGGAAGTGACGCTCGTGCAGGGACCCTCCGCGCAAACGGCACTCTGCCGGGGCGGACCGGGGTCTAGAGCGGGAAAACGAGGTAAGCAGCAGGTCAGATAGTGCAAGTTAGATGCGGGCGCGATACAGCAAGAAAACAAAGTACACGTTTAAAATTGACAGCCAGCTCGTAGTCAGCTGGAATGCAAATTAAATTCATACAAAAAAAGGAAAGAATACAGTGACAATAATTAATCGTGAGAAAAACAATTTAACCCAATACATATGCCCCTGATAATACCCAACCAATCACAACATGCTAACCCATTCATACTATCATTGCATACACATACACTACGTCTGAAAAAGGAATCTGGGTATTAATCAGCAGGGAGCCCCCTGCCAACTAATTAGTCTCAAAACTGAGTATGAGACCTCGCACTCTGGTCGACGCGCGTTTCGGCGGCACACGGCCACCTTCCTCAGGACCTATTCCAGGCGATCCACACCAATATAAACAGGGGACCTAGAAAGGTATAATAAAGAAAAAATGGATGTACACTGTCACCAAGGAATGTAAAAAACATGAAGAGAACCAAGTCAGTATACAAAAATTATTTACATAGTTAAAAAACTAATATTGACACTTTAGCTCAACATGTGACACAACATGACTCGAATTTTAAGTGGATGTACAAAGATTCTAATTAATAAGGTACTGAAAGAGCCTTAGAAGAGTACTAAGGACAAATACTAATAAGACCTGCTCACTTGGTCTAATAGTATGATATACATATCCTACAAGTACAAAGGGCAGAGGTTAAAAACCTAACAGGGTCTGTAATACACGGTATATAACAAGATGCACAAAAAGTGTCCAATTACTTACACTTAAAAACCATAGATTCTGCTTGTTAGACGGACCGGGAGGGTCGGCCGAGGACAAGGGGAGAGGTCTCCGGGGAGAGCCGTCTCCAGCGATCGTACAGACAAGTAACTTCCCCCCCCACAGACGGACACCACACCAGGATAAGGTTCAACGATACTTTATCAGCAATTCTTTAGTTACGGTAAAATTATACAAGGAGGTCTGGACTCAGGGGTCCCCTCGATTCTGGTGAAGTGGTGGTGTGTGACACTGGAGGGACCGGGCCTGGTCGGGCAGAGGGGGAGCGGCCCTTCACGTGGCCTGTCCAACACTGCTTAATTCTCAAACGGCGGTATCATAGATATGAACCACGTAAGGAGATAACTCATAAGTTTATCAATATCTGAAAAGAGGGAAGACTTACTCATCAAATAAATATATAAGGGAAAAACAGATGAACAAATTGTGCTACCTAAAGATGTACATGCCTTACCTATATTGGAATCTGGGAATCACTATAGATATCCAAGAAAATATATAATGGGTAGACGATATCGCGAGTCCAGAGGAGCAACTATTAATCTTTATGTTCAACTGAAATAAATCACAACAAAGGAAAAGAGGTGTAATAAGGTCCGTAAGTATCCTCCACGCACCATCTTATATTGATAGTGTATAAATAATGCGAAGGACCCACCTTAGGATCAAGTGTTTTATTCTGATTTTATGAAACCGTAATACTCCTTTCAAATGTGTTTCATTAGTGAACCGGATATGGATGGACTGCGTCTCATATTCCCAGCAGTCCTACAAAATGCAAAACAATATATAGTCTCAAACTCACCGAGATGATAAAGGACTCGTTCACTTTCACAAGGGATTTAAAAAGCAGAACATTAAATAGCTGTTTAGAACACCTGGATAGCATGAATGCCTCTAAAGCATGTGTATCCAGACAAAAAATGACTGCCTACGTAAGTCTGACCTTCTCAAGAGTTCTCATCCGTAAATGAGAACTCCCCGTCCGCCATCTATATTCATACACAACGTAATGGGTTTATACGGGCTAAACACATTTAAACATGTCCACGGTAAGCCAGACGCCGCGTGGTAGATAAGATATAATGTCTAGCGCAATGCGTGTAAATAACTAATGGGGGTTCACGGACAGTGGGTCTGTCTACCCAATATGCAAATTCAAACAAGAAACGGCAGCTTACAAACATCTCTCCTTATCAGATTTTCCATACATGTAAACAACTACAGATTAGTCGAGAATAATATCTCGCTCACTGTACTGAAACGTGAGTGTTATCATTTAGCGGAACTGATTTATTAAAAAAATAGAAGATTTAACATGCAGGCGTTTGGTAAGACACAAGGCAATTAAGAATAAAAAACATGGCCCTGTCCGCTACGGAGAGATAAAAAACAGAAATCATTGCCGACATGTACAGGTACTTACTGAGCTCTTGCACAAAGTGCAGATCAGAGTAGACTCCCACGTGGACAGGTGGTTCCAAACTAGAGTGAGTACCACCGGACATGTTTTTAAACAGAAGAGACGGCGGGAGTCTCACGATATCTAAAAAGATTATCGAAAGTGAAGTCATGAAAGTAGAAGACGGACTCCCGTTTTCAAAGATTACCAGTGTTGGGATGTATCCCGATTATAGAGTGACAAGAGGTGAAAACAAACGCCATATTGAAGGAATACGAACAGTCCCAATCCAACGGGTTATGCATTCTGTAAGAGCCCAATTATATTTAGTAGTCGGTCAAACCATGACCTAATCTGAAATAACCCATTAATTGCCCATTTATATCGATGATAAGGCAAAAAATAGGGAACAAAATAATCTGTCTTATCAAAGGTGTTAATTCGTCTAAATATAACCATCTAAGGGGACAAATAGTTAAAAAAAAAGGAAAGATACAACGAAAGTGAAGGGTATATTTCAAAAGTATAACAAAATATACTAAAAGATAAAGTGATTGACAGATAAGTGTCTCCCTCGAGAGAGATGAGTTCTGATACTGACAATCATCACCTGTGGTAACCACTGCTATGTGCAAAAGCAGGATATAATGATTCCGAATACACACATAGTATCAAAGCTGGAATGGCAGATAGCGACTGAGTGGAGCAAAGGGGACACTATTGTGTGATGTACCAAGATATTTCCTCATTAAGACCATGTCTAACACAGTCTAAGTGGTAAATCCAGAAAGTTTCACATTTCTTACGTGTTGTTTCTGTGAGTTGACCTGTTCTTGCCTGCACTTTTTCTAAAATTGACCATTTAATGTCTTGCTCCTTATGATTCATTTTCAGGAAATGCTCAACTAGTGGCGCCGTCATTCTCTTAGTCCTGATTGCAGATTTATGTTCGCTAAAATGTGTGCGAAATTCTCGGCCAGTCTCTCCTACATAAGCCAACCCACAACCACAGAATAGAATGTAAAGTATATTGCTGCTACGGCAGTTTGTCAGATGACGAAGTTTAATTTTCTTATCATTATATTCAATAGTCTCAGATGTAATCGCTGAGTCACAAGAGTGACACGAGCCATATCTGTGATTTCCCAAAATGATAGGAAGTCCTGTGATGGAGCGTTGGCCATCTGAGAAAGGTCTTTTAATCTGGCGAGTATGCACCAATAAGTCCCTCAAGTTCTTATTTCTTCTGTAGGCTAATAAAGGGAGAGGCATAGAAGGGACATGCTCATCTGTATTCAGGATTCTCCATTTTTTGTTAATAATGTTCCTGATCTTGAAATTCAGAGTTGAGTGATTTATAACACAAGTTATACGATTGTGTTCCGAGCGATTGGACCTTTGTAATAGTGCTACTCTGTCATAGTATTTAGCTCTTTTGAAAGCATGTCGTACTAGACGATGGGGATAGCCTCTCTTGAGTAGTCTATCCTTGAGCTCATCTCAATATTTATGGTAGGCAGCCATATCTGTACAGTTACGGCGAATCCGTAAAAATTCCCCAAATGGGATAGATTCCCTCTGGCAATTGGGATGGTAACTGTCAAATTTTAAGATGGTATTTTTGGCTCTAGGTTTCCTAAAAAGGCTAACTTTCAATTGTCCGCTAGTGCCCTCAATGCTGATATCCAGAAAGTCAACCTTGCTGTTATTATAGTTAACTGTGAATCTGGGATTAGAGTCACTGGCATTAAGCCAGAGAACAAACGCTTCCAACATTTCAACTGATCCACTCCAAATAAAAAAAAATATTGTCTATAAATCGTTTCCAAACAGAAATATTTTCAAAAAAAGGAGCCAACTCATTGTGGATATTACGTAGTTCCCACTCACCCATAAACGAATTGGCCACACTAGGGGCACAAGATGCTCCTATTGAGGTGCCCTTAATTTGTTTGTAGAGAGTGCCATTATATTCAAAGAACCACTTTAAGGCATTGTAAGATGAAGACATCTGGGCGATTGTCAGGGAACCTATGAAGGAGAGCTGACACCGCCTGCAACGCCCGACACTTAGGGATATTGGTGTATAACGCCTCAATGTCGAGCGTCACAAGGATGTCAGTCTCAGGATTGAATGGAAGTCCCTCAATTTTCTTGATAATATCGCCCATGTCACGAATATATGAGGCATACTTGTGTGTGAGGGGACACAAGAAAGAATCCACATATTTGGATAAGGGCTCAGTACTTCATCAGCGACCAATACTCGCGAAGTGCAAATCAGACATTCGTAGGTGACTTCAATCTCCACTGGGGCGTACCGCGTGACTGTTCTGCGGACTCGCTGGCCACCTTCCTCTCTCTGCAAACGATCTTATCCAACACTGCACAGAATCAACACACTCTAAGGGCTCAATCCTGGACCTTGTTATTGTCAGGGACTGTCCGGGACTATGTGGGGAACACAGTCAGGAACTTGGACAAGGACTGGGAACTGGGTAGAAGACGTGCACAGAAAGGAGGAGTACAGTGCTGCCCAGGATCATACAGGGAGTCAGAGGAGAAAGAGGGATCCAAAGGGGAAGCCTGTACAAGTGAACAAGATGGGTAAGACTCAGAAAAGGAAGGGCACTCACAAGGCAATTTAGCATTCAGACTAACTACACCCAGGACGGACGTGCAAGACATATATATAATATAACATTAACAATAAAGGGGGGTGTGGGGTAAAGCACTCAGGAGGTCCACATGGTAAGACTGAAGCTCGGTAAGTTTCTTACCCGCAATTGCTGTTACAGATACTGACTGCAAATACCCACATGTAGGATATGCATGCAAAGGCAGGATCTGTGGAGCTTATACCTATAGTGATGTTATAAATGTAACTCAAAGACAAAACTCACAGTGAATAAGAAACACCACCTAGGTAGTCAGCTGAGCCCACGGATCCTGGCAATCAAACAGGAACGCGCAAGGCAGTAACAGCAAAGGGGTAGAACTAAACAGAAGCACAATAGACAAGGAGCTAGCAAGGAGGAGTGCTTAACAGGAAAGGAAGGAAATGACAGGGCACATTTGGCAGAAAGCAGGTAACAAATATACAAGGTAACAAAAGTAAGACAGCAGAATAGAAAGGCAGCAGACTAGAACTGGAACCAAGGAAATGGGAAGCAAGGCAGGGACTAGAAACGGATATACAGAAGGGGAGGCTACAAGGGTATACTAGAATAGTGCAGGTTAAGGAATCAAGAAAACAAAGTAGCAGAGAAGGCAGTGCTGGGGCAGGAACAAGAAGTGAGCTAAGGCTCAAAAGTCAAGGCAGCACTGCAGACAGTGCTGGTTCAGGAACAGGGAACTACCAAAGCTTCAGGAGTCAAGATAGCACTGCAGGCAGTGCTAGTCCAGGAACAGGGAAATTACTAGAGCTTAGGAGTCAAGGTATGAAATGAAGGATAAATTCAGGAAATGTAGGAAAGATATCCTTTAATTATTCGAAGAGCTCAATACATGCCACCCAGCAAGTTCAGCATCTCAGGAACAACTGTCCTTTACAAATGATGCACAGTATCCTGACATGTATAACATTCCATATTCCAGCAGTGACTTAACTGGCACATGCACAATTAAAGAACAACAGTACATTTAAGAATGCAAACACAACAAGGTAGCACTGCAGGCAATACTGGTTCAAGGAAACTGTACATAGCTACATCTCAGGAAACAAGGAGTCAAGAGAGCACCGCAAGCAGTGCAAATCAGGAACAAGAAATAGCTAAGCCCAGGAACAAAGAATAACTATAGCTCAGGAACTCAGAAAACAAGGTAGCACTGAAGGCAGTGCTAATTCACGTACAGGGAATAGCTATAGCTCAGGAACTCAGGAAACAAGGTAGCACTGCAAGCAGTGCTAATTCAGGAGAAGGGAAACTGCTGCAGTTCAGGAACAAGTAATAATAAGGCTATGGGGTCAGGGTAGCACTGCAGGCAATGCAAATTCAGGAACAGGGAAAACAGCATCAGGTCAGGAACAAGGCATAATTAAAGCTCTGGAAACAAGAATAGCAAAAGCTCAGGGAACTCTGGAACCAAGGATTGGTCTCACAGGTAAACAGCTGGAATGACCAAACTTAGCCTGCAGGGAGCTGGGGTTTAAAAGAGCTCACAGTAATCACATGCAGCTGGTGTGAGCAGGCTAGCAGCAGCCAGCCACAGGTGAGCTGAATTCCTCCACCCATCCTTGGACTGCAGGGGTGGAGACAAAGCAGTGAGCAGGGAATTCTGGGTAATGGAGTTTCAGGCATGAGTAGGCTGGCTTTAAGTCTAAGCAGGCTGGCTTTCACAAAACCCGGCATGGATTGGGAATGGATGTCAATTCCCAAATAGTGTCCAAATGGCTGGAAGTCAAGATATGCATGCAGGAGAGTGTCAGGAAGCATGTTAGAACACTGGAGAGTCCCACAGTTCAGCCCCCTGGTGGTGGACACGAGAACATAGGGAGCGAATCGTGACAGTTATTTCTAAAGCAGGCATGCTTTCTATCACTACCCCAATTCATGTAGACTGGTCTGACCACCTCCTCATCCCATTCTCTCTTCACCTATCACACTCTATAACTCTTGGCCAACCCAAGTGGGCTACCTCCTGGTTCCGTGATACTAAAAATATTGATGTCGATCCCCTCTGTAAATCAGCTTTGTAATCACTTCCAAGGCTAGACCCGAACCTAGATGTTGATGAACTCACCTCCCAATGCCTCACAGTCCTTGCAGCCAAAATCAATAACGTCGCTCCACTCAAAGCAAAAAGATAAGGCCCACTCCCTCAGCACCTTGGTTCAACAATTCCCTCCATGAAGAAAGGAAGCAGCTAAGATTCCTGGAGAAACAATGGAGGCAAGTGCCCTCCACCGATAATTTGGCCACGCTTCGTTCATCAAGATCCAAGTACCACAAGCACATCTTCCTTGGGAAAGCATCACACTTCAAAACCCTTCTTGACTCAGCCAAAAATAGACCCAAAAAACTATTCGATCTCATCAAGATTCCTAACTGCTCTCCCCAACCTCCAAATTGAACTGCAGAAAGACGCCCGCTCCATGCACCGAGCCATCCGTTTTATAATGGAGTAGATACGGTAGTTATGACGAATCTCAGTCATCCTCAATCACACCATAACGTCATGTTCAGTTGGAATACATCTTCTTATTAAGTAAATTCGAGTGGGCGCCCCATCTGTTCTTTATCCTCATTTCCCTCTCCAAGGGCTCGTCTCATCTTCTGGAATAATATAGTCCTTCTACCAGTAAATATAAGGCAACACGTACTATAGTTTTGGTGAACCCTATAATTGATAGAACCACGGATCCCAGTTCGCCAACTCTACCTATTCACAATAAGTCAACATAATTGTGCGAAAGAGCGCGAAAGGCGAAGATCGGCGCGTCGGGAGCTGCAGAGAGGGTGCGAGCCAGCGAGAAAGGTGCCATAAACACGAGGACTGCAGTGGAGACAAGCAGCTTCAGCCCCCTCACCAGGTGTGATCGCGGAGGGTTTCAGGCACCAGAAATGGCGCGAAGAGGACGCAGGCGCTGAAAACGACCCCAGCCCAGCGAGTGAGCACAAGAGTGCAGAGAACACTGGGGTGAGTCCTGCATTGAAAGACAAGAAAACATGTTAAGACATTTGCAGTGAAGCAGCGCTGGAATAGAGCAAAGGCGGGCAGCAAGGCCCAACAGTGCAGCGTCCCGAGAGGCGGCCATCTTGAGGTCAGGCGCTGGCCATAGACGCCCACGATTTTGACACGGCGGCCATTTTGAGGTCAGGCGTCATCACATTCTCAGTTCATGAGCCACAAAAAGGAGCGGGAAAGCTCATAACCACTGAAAATTAAGTCACAAGAGCTCACGAGGTGACAAGGATAAACCAACATGTCCATCCCCAGCTCCACAAGTACCTCAGGAGGAGCGGCGACTCCGACCAACCCACCAGGCTCAGCTGCCCCAGGCAACCCAGTGCTGGCACCCCAGGCGCAAGTGGGAGTACCTTATCTACGGCCTCCGGAACCCCTGGAATTGACTCCAAGTAATAGCATGGGACCCAAATGGAAGAGTTGAAACTATATCTGCGCGCTTGAGTACAAAAACATGAAACCACGACCCAAGCTAGAGCCAGCAGCCGTCCGCATACTCACGTGGATGTCAAGGAAACCACTGCCATGCTTTGGTCGTTTCCACACGACGCTGTCATACAAAGACCAGAAGATCCCAGCCTACATCCACGTCGTGGAAGGCCCAGATTTAGCCGACTGTTTGCTCAGCCTGCCGACAGCCGAAAGACTAAGACTAGTAGAACTCCTCTACATGACCGAGGATGCTCCCGACATTGTTGCGAAATTCCCAAACCTCTTTAAGGGACTAGGGAAACTCAACCACTTCAAAGTGAAACTGCATATTGACGAACGTGTGACACCCGTCGCTCAATATCATAGAAAGGTACCCTTCCAACTACAGCAAGCTGTAGATGACGAACTCCAAGACCTTCTAAAAACAGACATCATAGAGCGCACGTCAGGACCTACCCCATGGGTGTCACCGGTCGTAGTGGTCCCCAAGAAAGGACAAGACAACAAAGTACGACTATGTGTGGACATGCGTGCGCCCAACACTGCCATCGAGCGGGAGCGCCATCCGGGGCCACACATAAGTGATATGATCTCGCGCCTCAATGGAGCTACAGTATTCTCCAAGCTTGACCTTAACAAAGGTTATCACCAGCTGGAGCTCCATGACAAGTCGAGGTACATCACGACGTTCACAACACATCAGGGACTTTTTCGCTACAAGCGATTAAATTTTGGCATCTCTTCAGCCGCCGAAATTTTCCAAGAGGCCATCTGGCGAGTCATCCAAGGGATTCCTAACGCTTTCAATTACAGTGACGACCTGCTAGTCTTTGGGAAAGACCAAACCGAACATGATACTGCTCTGGACAGAGTATGCCATGCATTGCTGAACACAAACCTGACTCTAAACGCCAACAAATGCGAATTTCACAAGAACACTCTGAAATTCTACGGTCACATCTTTTCCAGAGACGGAATGAAACCAGACCCAGAGAAAGTGTCTGCACTGGCTGACACCCCGACACCCCGAGATGTTAGCGACCTCCGTTCCTTCCTTGGAATGGCAAGCTACTGCGCACGCTACATCCGAGACTACACTACCATCAGCTACCCGTTAAGAGAGCTCACACGTCAGGGTCAACCATTCACGTGGTCTACTGCGTGTGAACAGGCATTCGTCGAGATCAAACAGGCTGTAAGTTCAGCTATTAATCTTGCCTATTTTGACACCAAGAAAAGAACAGAAACCACAGTTGATGCCAGCCCGGTAGGTCTAGGTGCCATCCTGGCACAATATCGAGAGGACTCAGACCAGCACCACATCATTGCGTATGCCAGCCACAGCCTCACGGACACTGAAAAAGCCTACTCCCAACCGGAGAAAGAAAGCCTGGCAGTGGTGTGGGCGTGCGAACATTTCCATCTGTTTGTATACGGGAAGCATTTCACCATCATCACAGACCACCAAGCACTCGTCACCATCTTTGGCAATCCCAACGCCAAGTTGCCACCACGCATCGAACGATGGGGACTACGTCTCCAGGACTACATCTATACCATTGTCCACAAGCCAGGGAAAGCAGAAAATCCAGCTGACTATATGTCCCGACACCCCCAACCAATCACCGGTGTCGCGCACTCCCTGGCAGAAGAATATATTCATTAAGTTGTTTGCACCGCCTGCCCACCTACAGTCCCACTGGAAGCCATCCGGGAAGCATCAGCACAAGATCCAATCCTGCAAGATGTCATGGACCGTATACGCAATAATTCCTGGCGCCATGTAAAGGACACATCTCAAGACTCCAGTCAGCACATCCGCAACCTGATAGCATTCAAACATGTACAAGAAGAACTGTCCATCAGTGACGATGGTCTACTCTTGAGAGGGGGGAGGATTGTAATCCCACAAAGGCTACGTCAAGGGGTGATCAATCTCGCCCATGAAGGTCACAGAGGCACAAGTGAAACAAAGAAGGCACTGCGGGAACGTGTCTGGTTTCCCACACTGGACCAGATGGTGGAGACAACCCTCAAAGACTACATACCATGTCAAGTAGTGAGTCGTGAAGAACCACCTGCTCCCCTCCAAATGTCAGAACTGCCAGAAGGAGTATGGCAACAAGTCGCCATCGACTTCTTTGGTCCGTTAAGATCAGGTCAATATATCATCGTCGTCATGGACGAATACTCTCGATTTCCATTTGCACATCTAGTGTCATCCACCAGAGCAACCACAGTGATTCCAGTACTTGATGAAATCTTCGCAGCATGGGGCATCCCGCTGCGAGTCAAATTCGACAACGGGCCCCCGTTCAACGGCCATGAATTTAGAGTTCGCAGAACACCTCAACTTCAAGCACCAGAAAATCACACCGTTATGGCCTCAAGCCAATGGCATGGTGGAACTCTTTATGGGGACTCTGAAAAAGGCAATTCAGCAAGCGGAGTTAACTCACAGAGACATCCAGCAAACTCTGAATGAAGTACTGCGGGCATACCGCACCACTCCGCATAGCACCACCAATCAGTGTCCGGCCACTGTGATGCTAGGAAGGACTCCCCGCACTCGACTGCCCATAATGAACAGCACACTTCAGCCAAGGACCGTAAACATTGACCATGACACACTAGTCAAGATAGACCATGAAAAGAAACTGAAAATGAAAGTGTACGCAGATCGGCGCAGACGAGCCAGAGACACTGACATCCAAGAAGGAGACTGGGTGATGGTCCGGAGCGACCGGAGAACAAAAGCAGACAGTCGTTATCTCGCTCACCCCCTCCAGGTCAGCAGACGAAAAGGAACTATGATCACAGCAGAAGCTGACCACAAACAAATCACCAGAAACATATCACACTTCAAGAAGTGCAATCCCAACAGTCATCATGAGGCCCAGTCACGTGAAACCTTCACTGACTCAATGAGCCAAAGTGAGAACAGCGACCGAGGTCACTACAGCCCAGTGAGATCTGATAATGCCACGGATCATCACGCCAGGACATCAGAGCAACTGAGCTACCCGAGACGACAAGTTAGAAGGCCAGCACGACTCATCGAAGAAATATGAGAGACAGTAAGACTTTGTACAAAAGGGGGAGGTGTCATATCGTTATGCCTGACCTCTGTCTAGAGACAGGGCAGGCAGGTAGGAAGGGGCAGGGGAACCGGAAAGAGGAACAGGAACAAGGGGGAACGAGTCAGTATGAAGCTGGTAGCAGGGCAATAAAGAAGCACTACCATAACGCTCTGACTCCCGTGTTTCATTTGCAAGGGGTATGCGACACGAATGACCTCGACAACTTCCACCCCATCACTAATCTACCCTTTCTTGCGAAGATCACAGAAAGATGTGTAGCGAAACAACTCTCTCGTCATATCAAGGACAATTGATCTTCTTGACAATTGTCAGTCTGGCTTCATCCAAAACTGCAGCACTGAAACAGCTCTACTGCAAGTGGTTGATGACGCGCTGAGGATACTCGATTCGGGGGTGGGTCCTGTCTTCTAATTCCATTGCAAAGTCTGCTCGCTACCAACTGCGCCTTCTTTGGGGAATTTGTCGCTTTTTTCCGGAGCAGGACCTTAAAACCCTGGTGCAATCGCTGGTCCTCTTCAGACTGGACTACTGCAATTCTCTTCTTACTGGCCTCCCGAAATCCCACTTGTCCCCCCTTAGATCTGTTCTCCATTCAGCAGCTCGTTTCATTTATGGGGCCAAAAGAAGCGACCACATCCCACCGATGATCCACCCTCCGCTGGCTTCCCATTGAGGCTAGAGCTATCTACAAGACTAGCGACCACATCCCACAGATGATCCACCCTCCGCTGGCTTCCCATCGAGGCTAGAGCTATCTACAAGACTGCCTGTATCACCCACAAAGCCTTGCACTCCTCCTCTCCGCGCTACCTGGCGAATAAACTGAAACTCTCTGGAGGCTGTAGAGCATCACCTAATACGGAAAGCCTACTGCTTGAACCTCCCACTTTCAAGAAGGAAAGATCGATGGCCGAATCCTTTGCAGGCAACGCAGGTTGAATCTGGAACTCACTTCCGCCTCAGCTCCGGACCACCACCTCCTCCCAGGCCTTCAAAACGGACCTCAAAGTTCTCCTCCTTCAAAGACACCTCCAAATGTAATTCACGCCCTCTCTATTATCTGAAGGAAGACCTTCTATTATAGAAAACTCTATTCTCCATGACTATGGAAGTGCCTTCCCAGTGTGTTCTTGTGGTTGGAGTGTTTGCCATTTATTACAGTATTATCCTTGTACCTGTGTTTGGTACTCTTTTGTAACATGCACACGCCACTTTTCTCTTGTAACACACTGTTTACTACCTCTTACATTTTGTTTGTTTTTGATACTTGCACAAGTGCCACCATTGCCTAAGAAACGTTTGTTCTTGTGCCTGAGTGTCTAGCATATATTGCAGTATATTACCTCTAATTGTACTTTGTTTTCTCTTGTAACCTGCACACTTGTCACTCTTTCCTCTCGTAATGCATTGTTTGCTACCTCATGTATATTTTCTGTTCCTATTGAGAATCACTCTGACGCCTTCAGAAGTCCGCGCTATATAAAAACACATAAATAAATAAAATAAAATAGGAGGCTCAGGGCTTCCCCAGTCAGGCCAGCACAGCAGTCCTATCAGCTGGAGACTGCGCATGCGCCGCACAGCGCGACAGCCAGGCTTCTCAGCACACCAGTCCTATCAGCTGGAGACTGCGCATGCGCTGCACAGCGCGACAGTCAGGCTTCGCACGCACCAGCATGGCATGGCAGTCCTTCTATTACTACGGCGCACGTCCGACCGCGTTCTTAGAACACGTGACGTCATGACGCTAACTCCTACCCCTTACATCGCATTGACCTTTACGTTCAGGGACGCGGTGGCGTTGGCTCTATACCGGAAGTGAGAGCTCTAACGCTCGCGCGTGTCGTTTCCGTTTCCGGGTAGCGGGCCCCCCAAGCGCTGTGAGAGGCCGGAACGGAGCGGCGGCCAAGGCCCGAGGAGGCCTTGCAGGGGGGTCTGGGGGGGGAACCGCTATGGCTGAATTGGTGCAAAGCGCCAACCCCGGGGGGATGAAATCAGACGGCTTCGCAGACGTATTACAACGGGCCCGACAGGTGAGGGGAGGGCAGGGGGCTCGGTGCTCCTGGGGTGGCCCCTGCGGGCGGGGGTAGGCCTCTAGGACAGCGACACTGGTGGCCCTGGGCCCGGAGGGCAAGGCCATGTGGTCCTGGGCCTGCACACTCCTGGGCACTGTTGGGAGGGGCTTGGGAGCTCGGAATAAGTTTGAGAGTCTGCCACATGTGAGGGTATGGGGAGAGCCATCCATGCCCGAAGGCGGGCAGGTGCCGGCCTACTCTCTACTGCAAGTTTAGAAGCGAAGGCTCCCTTGCTGCAACTTTAGCCCCCGCCCCAGTGCTGCAACTTTAGCCCCCGCCCTAGTGCTGCAAGTTTGAGAGTGAGACTTGTGCAACGTCATTTGGTGCTCGCCCCTCAACTATGCCCCTTTTCTGATGGGTACTGCCTGAGTTTTACAGCTTAAAGGAATGGAGATGCCCTCGCAGCAACTTGTAATGTGTTGCCATTACTTGATCTAGTTGGAATTAATATTCTTTCCTGTCTTGGTTTCACCACGTTAGATTTCTCGAGGACGGGTCTCTGAACTTGAACACGTCTGTAGTTACACTAGTGAGGTCATATGGGGATCAGACTTTGGTTCATTTTAATGTCTTTGTCATGCTTTTTGCAAATTTACCGTGTGCGCCCTTGCTTATGAATGTATGGTCGTGCCTCTTATCTCCAAGGCAGACTAATAGGAGGAATTGCTACGACACGTGGTTCAATACTAGACTGTTAAATTCCCTCTCCGCTCTTTCTGTAGGTGCCGTGTTTCGTGGCGTTCTTGCTATAGGGCAGTTTGTTTGAGTGGTATGAGTACTTTAAGGTCCTCTTCTATTGCATCTGTATTGGTGGGGTGTTATGTCTCTTTTTGGAGAGCTGTTGGTTGCCTAGCCACACTTAAGTTCTTTGGGTCAGGCAGTATGTTGTGTTATGTTAATTTGGGGTTGGGACCCAAACTACCGGTCAATGGCGCAGGCACTGTGCCAGGATACTATGTTGTAAACCTTCAGAACGTATGTGAATGACATCTGTTTCAGACTTATGCGTCTTTGTACGATGAGAGGGCTTTGGAGTTACCGTTATACTAGTTTGTGGTCTTTTTTATTTTTATGGTGTAGCACCCTTACTTTAGTTTAATCTTTTATGCCCTTGTAATACTTCCTGTTTTCATCCTTTCCAAAGAGTTAAGATGCATGCTTCTTTCAGCCATGGCTCGTACTTTTATGTTCTTGCTAAACTCCTGACAGAGAGCAGAAACCCCACCTACTGAACACTGACTAACCTAGTTAGGTTCTTGTATTAACCCAGCAGTTCCCTTTGACTTCTGTTGTTCCTTTTGACTTCTTTTGAACCCCACTAGGAGCAGGGTACTCTCGGCCTAAGAAGCTTTTAACATTTTTATCTAAAAAGTGTACACAAACATGCAGAAACATATACATAAACATAACTTTTATATAATTAAAAAATAAAATGCCTACATCGAAATTCTAATTTTATTTATGCCAGACTCTAGATCATCACTTGTCTTTTACGCCCCTAATACATGCTCCTTTTTGTGGCACATGCCAGCTCTTCAATTCGGGCCACCACTTTTCTATTGTAGATTCTGTTTGTTGTGACCATGCTATCCTATCCGACTCTGTAAAGTCACTAGTCATTACCCTGGCTAAGAACGTATCAATGAAGGACCATATCAAGAACTCTGCAAAAAAAGTGCGCTTTACTCTCTAAAACACCTCAAGAAAATTAAACCTTTCATTCCTCAAGATGATCTCAAGACAATCGTACAATCTAGTCTTTTCTAAACTGGATTATGGAAACGCCATCCTAAAAGGGTCACCAAAAGTTCAAGTTCAGGAATTTGTATAGCGCACTACTCACCCAGAGGGTCTCAAGGCGCTAGGGGAAGGGGTAGGGGTTCAATTATTTGTCGAATAGCCAGGTTTTCAGATCTTTTCTGAAGGAGATGTGGTTCTGATTAAGGCGGAGGTGGGTGGGGAGTGAGTTCCAGGTCTTGACAGCCAGGAAGGAGAAGGATCTGCCACCCATGGTGGATTTCCGGGTGCGCGGGACTGCGGCGAGGGCTTGATTGGACGATCTTAATTGGCGGGAGGGTTTGTAGAAGGATAATCAAGTGTTGAGGCATTCGGGTCCTAGATTGTAGAGGGCCTTGTGTGTGTGTGGGTGAGAAGGCGGAAAGTAATTCTTTTGTTGACGGGAAGCCAGTGGAGGTCTTTTAGATGTCTGGTGATGTGATCTTGGCGCGGGGTGTCTAATATGAGTCTCGCTGACACGTTTTGGATACGCTGGAGTTTATTCTGTAATTTTGTTGTGATTCCGGCGTAAAGCGTGTTACCATAATCCAGTCGACTCGTGACCAGTGCGTGGGTGACAGTCTTTCTTGTCTCGAGGTTGAAGCAGGAGGACGAGACGGCGTTGACTTGTCTGGACATCGAGAGAGAGGAGTCTAGGATGAAGCCTAGGTTATGTGCATGGTCTGTGGGTGTGGGTGCTGTGCCCAGAGCTGAAGGCCACCAAGAGTCGTCCTAAGCTGAGGGGGAAGATCCTATGATGAGCACCTCTGTTTTATCCGAGTTGAGTTTTAGGCGGCTCTGTTTCATCCATTCGGCTACTTCTTTCATGCCTTCGTGAAGATTCGTTTTGGTGATGTTGGGGTCTTTGGTGAGGGAAAGGATTAGCTGGGTGTCGTCGGCGTAAGAGATGATGTTGTGTTGGCGCGCGATGGAGGCGAGAGGACTCATGTAGACGTTGAAGAGGGTGGGACTGAGTGAGGATCCTTGAGGTACGCCGCAGATGACTTCGGTGGCCTCTGAGTAGAATGGGGGAAGTCGGACTCTTTGAGTTCTCCCGGCGAGGAATGAGATGATCCAGTCCAAGGCTTTTCCTTGTATGCCGATGTTGCTGAGTCGATGTATAAGGGTGTTGTGGCAGACAGTGTCGAAGGCGGCGGAAAGGTCGAGTAGGATGAGGGCCACTGTTTCTCCGTTGTCCAGGAGTGCTCGGATGTCGTCGGTCGCTGCAATGAGGGCGGTTTCGGTGCTGTGTCTGGCTCGAAAACCCGGATTGAGATGGATTAAGGGAGTTGTTGGATTCAAGGAAGGTGGCGAGCTGGCTGTTGACGGCTTTCTCGATGACTTTGGCCGGGAAAGGGAGGAGGGATATGGGTTGGTAGTTTTTCAGTTCTGAGGGGTCCGCTGTGGGTTTCTTCAGAAGGGCGCTGAGTTCGGCGTGTTTCCAGCTTTCTGGAAAGGTGGCAGACTTGAAAGAGCAGTTGATGACATCGCAGAGTTGGGGTGCGATGATGGAGTCAGCTTTGTTGAAGATGTGGTGGGGACACGGGTCAGAAGGTGAGCCAGAGTGGATTGAGTTCATGAGGTGAATGGTGTCTTCAGTGGTGATTGGGTTTCAGGCGCTGAGGTTGTTAGTTGGAGGAGTAGGATCTGAAGGGGGTGGGGCGGGTTGGTCGCTGGGAGAGTTCTCGAAGCTGTTGTGGATATCGTCAATTTTGTTGTAGAAGGAGGATAGCGCATTGCAGAGGTCTTGGAAGGGGGTGATGTCGTTAGTTGCTGCGGTGGGGTTGGTGAATTCTTTGACAATATTGAAGAGTTCCTTGCTGTTATGAGTGTTGTTGTCAAGGCGATCCTTGAATGCTGATTTCTTGGCGGATCGAATCAGTTGGTGGTGTTTGCGGTGGCTGTCTTGAGGGAGGCCATGTTGTCTGAGGTTGGGTTTTTTCTCCAATTCTTCTCTATGGTGCGGCATAGTCCGCGATGTCATCGCTGAATTGATCTGGTGCCTGGAGGCCTGTAAATGAGTGTGTCTCTCAGTGTGGTCCTGGGGTCGGTGTGGATCTGAAACTGGAGATGTTCGGCGGTTGCAAGATTGTCGTCGGAGCTGGTTGTTTTTTTGATGGTGTTTTTGTGGACGATGGCGATGCCTCCTCCTGTTTGATTGGTGCGGTCTTTACGGATAATTTTGTAAGTGTCCGGTATGGCGATGTCGGGAGCAGATAACGTGTTCATCCATGTTTCAGTAAGGAAGGCGATGTCAGGTGACGCAGTGTGGATTAGGTCCCAGAGTTCAGTTGCGTGTCTGTGGACCGAGTGGGTGTTGAGCAGGATGCAATTTAGGCGGTTAGAGTCTGAGTTGTGTTTGGAGGACGTGGTTTTGGTGAGGGTCCTGAAGCAGTTGAGCTTGCAGGAGAGGCAGGCGAATGGGCCGTGGGTACGTCCTGGAGTAGCTTTGCAGCATAGTGGAGTGCGTCCGGGGTTGAGGGCGAGGAGAGTAGCGGCATCATATGTGACTCTAGAGGGTTGGGAGCGGCGGGACCAGGGGTCTGGCGCTGGGCGCGGTCCAGGCGCAGACGGGCTTACCTATGGGGCGCGACCGCTGCGCGTAAACGCTGCGCGTACTGACAATGGTCATATATGGATAGTGGAGGGGCGAGGGCGGAGCAGCTGGGAGGCGGGGTGGATATCCGGGGAGGGAAGGCTTAACAACAACAAGAGACTAAACAACATGGCAGTCGGCCAAATCCAATGCAGAGATGGGGGCACAAAGTAATTAATGACACGCTCAAACTAACAAACAAATTCGGGCACAGACAATCAAATTAATGAAAGGCAAGGCGATGCAGACAAAGCTCAGCGTTACAGCACGTTATGGAGGCTAGCGCTGTGTAATTATGCTAATTGGTGCAAGTGGGACAAGCGCTACTACTGAGGTGTTGGAGCGCTATGGGAATGAATAGTTAAAGATTGAAATCGGGCGCTATGGGAGTAAGCAGCTCAGATCAAATCAAGGCAGGGAATAATAATTAAGACCGGCCGCTATGCAAGTCAATAGTTGAGATCGGGCGCTGTGGGAGTTGATAAAAGCAATCGGGTGCAGCTCAGAGCAGCTCAGGGCAGGTTACAATACCGCACTTAGGTCGGGGAGGCAGCTTGAGAGGTCAGTCCTTAACATGGAAGCCCGATTCATAACTGGTGTAAAAAGATTTGAACATGTCTCACCAACCATCAACGCTCTCAACTGGCCTCCCATAGAAGGTAGATGTATTTACAAACTGGCCTGCATCACACACAAGGCCCTTCATGCCCAATCCCCCAACTACCTAAACAGCAAACAAGTAAAAGCAGGAAAATCCAGAACTCTGAGAAGCATAAACTCACTTCTTCTCATCCATCTGAAACTCAAATAGAAAACGACCCAGTGCCCGCCGTACTCTGGTAACGTACCCAGGATGTGGAACACACTCCCTGCTGCCCTCAGATGCAACCCCTCCTTCTCTTGCTTAAACAAGCATTTACAATGCAATGGTTTCGCCTTTGGAAAAGTTAGTTATTGGCATTGCTCATGACATTTCTTTTTTTTTTACTTATAAATAAATGGCATTGTTATTTATATTGCCAACAGCTCTCACAGCCCACACAGCTCTCTCAGCCCACACAGCCGACATAGCCCACACAGCTCTCAGCCCAACACAGCCCACACAGCTCTCAGCCCAACACAGCCCACACAGCTCTCAGCCCAACACAGCCCACACAGCTCTCAGCCCAACACAGCCCACACAGCTCTCAGCCCAACACAGCCCACACAGCTCTCAGCCCAACACAGCTCTCAGCTCTCTCAGCCCACACAGCTCTCAGCTCTCTCAGCCCTCACAGCCCACACAGCCCTCACAGCTCTCAGCCCAACACAGCTCTCAGCCCTCACAGCTCTCAGCCCAACACAGCTCTCAGCCCAACACAGCTCTCAGCCCAACACAGCTCTCAGCCCAACACAGCTCTCAGCCCAACACAGCTCTCAGCCCAACACAGCTCTCAGCCCAACACAGCTCTCAGCGCTCTCAGCCCTCACAGCCCTCACAGCCCTCACAGCCCTCACAGCCCTGACAGCCCTCACAGCCCACACAGCTCTCACAGCCCACACAGCTCTCACAGCTCTCACAGCCCTCACAGCCCACACAGCTCTCACAGCCCACACAGCTCTCACAGCCCACACAGCTCTCACAGCCCACACAGCTCTCACAGCCATCCGCCCACACAGCTGTCACAGCACAGCAGTTGCTCTCAGTGCAAGTGTGCACTGAAGCAGGTACTGTAGTAGAATTGGCCTATACCATGTACTGCACTGTGACATTACACAGCACTTCATCCCCGGGCTGTGGAGCGCTCTGGTTTGCACGGAGATCCTTTGCATTCCTTGAGGAAGGATTCCATCAATTTAAGAGTCATCCTTGATGCCGATCTGGTGCAGACAGTTGATGAGTATGTGGGGGGAGACTGTGTCGAAGGCGACGGAAAGGTAGAGTAGGATTAGGGAAGGTGACCACCCCGCCCCTCTCTAGTAGGGTATGTATGTCGTCTGTCGTGGCGATTGGGGCTGTCTCTGTGCTGTCGTTGGCTCTGAATCCTGAATGGGAGTTGTCTAGAAGGTTGTTTCTCTCAGGGTATTTGGTGAGTTGAAGGTTGTTGGCCTTCTCCAGGACTTTGACTGGGAACTGAAGCAGCAAGATGGGGGTTTAGTTTTGTAGGACGTTGGGCTCTGCTTAGGGTTTCTTGGGGAGCGGGTTGGTCCTCTAAGTGTTACCAGGCGTCGGGGAAAGTGGTTGTAGAGATGTAGGGGTTAAGGATGGCGGTGAACTGGTGGCTGATCTGGTCTCTTTTGAGGTTGAAAAGTCGTTGGGGGCACATGCCGTTGGGTGCTTCTCAGTGGGTGGTGCAAGTTGTTCCCAAGTGGTGCGCAGGTGGTCGTGGCTGTCTTTGCTGGATTTGGGATGCAGAGGTGGTCAGGGGCTCAAAGTTTCTGTGTATGGTGGCTGTCTTGTTGGTGAAGTGGTCTGCGAGGCGCTGCAGAGTTTTCCATGGCTGAAAGGCAGGTGAACTCTCTGACGATGGCGAAGAGTTCCTTTGTCCGGTTGATGCTGACCTCGATGCGGTGTCAGGTCTATTATTTTCTGCTTTTTAGGTTTTGCCTCGCGAAAAAGATGCGCTCTGCGCATCTTTTTTGCGCAGGCAAAAACCTAATGAGTACTGTGTGTGGGTTTGGGTCGGCCCTCGTCATTCATTGGCTGGCTCCATAAATGGAGCCTAGCCATTGGACCAGGGGCCTGTCCGTCAATGCTGGACCAGACACGGGGGCGTTCCCGAGATTCTTTGGCTTTTGCCGACGTCACGCGAAAGCCGGGAACGCCCCCGAATCTGTTCCGGCATTGCCGGCACCCGCCTTCCTGCTCCGGCCGTCATCTGCGTCTCTCCTCCCCCTTTCCCGCCCCCTCCCGCCCTCCCGCTCATTAATACCTGCTGCAGTTCAAGAATGCTTCCGAACCTGGAGGCCAAATTAATGACAGGCCATTCTACGAGAATCCTATCAATGGAGTGCTTAACTTTCTGTAGATTTAACATCTGAAAGCATTTGATCATATCACTGGGCAGTGGAGACAACGGGGTCCGGTTTGCAGAATACACCATTTAAATCAGAATTTCGCCTTTGACAATAAATTATGACGTAATGCAGCTAACACAAATGTAACGTGTGAAACTGCAGACTGTTATGTTCAGCCAGGATTTTAGGACTGTTACTCTGCACTGTGAAATACTTTTTTTCGCATCAGAGTGGAGCTTCAGAGTGCAGAGTGGAGCTTCAGAGTGCAGAGTGGAGCTTCAGAGTGCAGAGTGGAGCTTCAGAGTGCAGAGTGGAGCTTCAGAGTGCAGAGTGGAGCTTCAGAGTGCAGAGTGGAGCTTCAGAGTGCAGAGTGGAGCTTCAGAGTGCAGAGTGGAGCTTCAGAGTGGAGCTTCAGAGTGGAGCTTCAGAGTGGAGCTTCAGAGTGGAGCTTCAGAGTGGAGCTTCAGAGTGGAGCTTCAGAGTGGAGCTTCAGAGTGGAGCTTCAGAGTGGAGCTTCAGAGTGGAGCTTCAGAGTGGAGCTTCAGAGTGGAGCTTCAGAGTGGAGCTTCAGAGTGGAGCTTCAGAGTGGAGCTTCAGAGTGCCAAGAGCAATGCCAATAGCTCTAACTTTAACAAAGGCAAAACCATTGCATTGTAAATGCTTGTTTTAGTAGGTGGTGGAGTTGTTGAGGAAGACCTGAAAGGCCACGCTCACTGTCACTTCTGCCGGAGCACCATTTTGTAGCGCTGAGTTCTTGTGTGTACTAGTTGTCTGGTTTGGAGGGGGGTGACTTGGTCGTTGGCACATGTGATCCAGGATTTTTAATTATCTGCTGCCTTGTACAGGTTGATAAAGGCATCTGGTTGGGAGAGGCTGGGTGTCTGTCCACTGGTGTGGAGAGACTGCTATGGAAAGGGGCATTTTGGGTGGTTGAGGGGGGGGGGGGGTCTGGCTATGGCAAAGGGCACAAGGGATTGATCAGACCAAGAGAATTCTGTGGTGTGGTAGTATCGGATTATATTGCTGGATGTCAAGATGAGGTCCAGGGTGTGTCCAGCTCTCTGCATGGGGTCTGAGACCAGCTGCTTGAGGCCAATGTTGTCCATTTGTTCCAGGAGGTCGGTGCTGTTGGTGTCTGTGGGGTTGTCCAGGTGAAAGTTTAGTTCTCCCGTAGTGGTCGGATTCAATGGTGAGCGGGGTGATGAATTCTGCGATTGTGTCGCTGAGGCATGTACGTGGTCCTGGGGAATCGGTATGCAAGGGTGCCTCTGGTGGTTTTGTCACAGGTATGGGGTTGGAAATTCAGGTGCCTGATTGGCGTGGTTTAGTCTTTGGTGGTCCTACAGAGGATAGCTTCCATGTGTATGATGACCATGCCGCCTCAGTGTGTCTGTCTGTGCGGTTGCAGTGTTTCATCTTATTTCCGTTGGGAGATGTGGTGGCAATGTCCAGGCGCACGCGGGGTGAGCCAGGTCTCTGTGATGAAGGTCACGATGAGGTGGAGATGTTGTCCCAGGCTTCAGTGGCATGTTTGCACAGCACTCTTACATTGATCAGGAGGCCTCCGAGTTATTATTTATTTATTTATTTTTAAGGTTTTATATAGCGCGGACAAGATCTTTGCAGATATCAGAGCGCTTTACAGAAACAGGAGGTAGGGTAGACAAACTCTTGAAAACAATATAATATTCGGTAGTGAGTGAGTAGTGTGGCTCACTGGTTAGAGGCGGCAGACCCGAGAGCAGAGGACGGCCCGGGACCAGGGTTCGATTCCCGGCGCGGCAGGTTTCTGGACCAGGGTCAGCGGACTCGATAATTCTCTCGCCTCGGTGCCCACTCTGATCAGCGATCACACTCGGCAACTCTGGGCATTAGCTTGCCTCATCTTCACTAACGGCCCCACCAGACCGCCGGGGATGCCTGGTCTCACCCTAGAGATACCCATTAAGGGTCCATCTCTCAGGGAAGCCAGGAAGGGTTTCGCAGCGGTCGAAGCGCCTTGGGACCCTACGGGTAAGTAGTGCGCTATATAAATGCCAATACATTTACATTTGCAGGGTAGGGTAGCAATCGCATAAGAGTATACACACTAATAACAATCAGGAAACAATAATATAGAAGCCGTGCAATGTCCAATCGAATAAGATTATAGCACCCCAGAGGGTGAGTAAACACACTGATCGGGTTCTCGACCTGCTGGGACAGCGGAGTGTCAGATCCTGTGAGGTCAATCCTAGGGATGCACAGAAACAGTGCTGGAGACAGGTGAAAGGTTACGCTGTGAAGTAGGGGGATGCGAGGCAGCAGTAGTTGTGTCGAGGGTGCAGAGGTTGGAGGCGGAGTACCTGTGGTGGTCCAGAGGGCCATGGTTCCGGGCACTGGGCACGGATGAACACATGTGCCAATTTTTTTTTCTTTTCATAAGCTTGTTGAAATTCTAGAGAAAGGGGTCTTTTCCATCGGCGCACATGGATCTTTATAAGATATTGAATCCACACCAATTGGGTTTTGATTAAAAAAAAGGGGGGGGGGTTTGATCACTACTTCAATAAAGCGCTCCCTTAAAAAAGTTAAACATTTTTTTCTTCATTCTTTCTTTAAAAGAAGATTCTACCTGTCCTCCTGACTCAAAGGGTCAGCAGCTGTCTTGAGACTTCAGAAGTTGATACATTGTACTATAGTGTTATCTAACATTTGAATTTGCTTCCCCAAGCCTTTGCTACAAAAGTCACTCCCTTATCTGACTTTTTTAGGTCGAGTCTGGGCAGCTTATGTGCTGCTCTGCGGCATGCTGTATTGGAGTATGGAATAGACGCCCGCCCACTCACCACCCATGTCATTGGCTTGTGTCATTTCCCTTTGTGATTGCTGACTTCTTCTAATTTGTAAATCGGCTTGTTAGTCCCTCCTTAGTACTGCCTTGTCTTCATTTGTAACCTCCTATGAGGACTGGCCCTTTTACATCGGTTGTTACACAATATGTATTTTTTTAGTTTGTAAGCACTATTTTCTTAAATGAGTTTCCTCTACTACTGGAGCGACATGCTTTCCTGCAACATTCGTTACGCCATTCATTCTTTCACCTTCCTAGCAACCTGGGACAATAGGTCTCACATTTGCGAGAGTTTTAGCTATTGGCATTGTAAGTGACAATGCCTTTTATTTATCTGTTAATTAACAAAACGGATAAATAAAAGGCATTGTCACGTACAATGCCAATAGCTTAAAGTCACAAATGCGAGACCTATTACATTGCAAATGCATGTTTTAATTTATTTATTTTTAGAACTTATCGAGCATTAAGTCAAACCTCAAAAGTTTAAAGTACGTTTGTTTCCATTAATTATATTGTACCTCACTCTAAATAACAAGTCACTGTGATTAATTAAGTCTTGTAATGCATGGTTGGCAAGGGGTGTCCTTGTGCTGTTAGCTGTCGGACATACACAGAGATGGGTCTTAAGTTATTTGTAAAATGAACATTTTTTATGGTCTGTGAGGAGGAGAGCATAGCACGTGGTAGAGAGAGTCGACCCAAAGGCTGTTGCTAGTGAAATGCGGAATTTGAAACTTGCCTGAAGGACAGAGTGTAAATAATCCTCAGGAAAGTAAGTAGCATATTTATTCTGGAGATGCATGGGCCCATGAGAATGATCAGATTGTACACCACACAGAGTACTTTAAAGTGGGTAATTTTGTTTATGCAGTTAATCCTGTTTACGTGCGTATAGAGCCAACTTCATTTTCTCAGGTCTAAGAAGTGTGCAGTTATGTTCTGTACAGCCTAATGCCTACGAAGACTCAAGTATTGATATTTCATTGATCAAAACGTGAGGAGGGTGACAACTTGAGGGATCAGACTGTTGTAGTGGATGTAAGGGAGGTTTTTCCTCCTCTTTGAAGAAGCGAAGTAAGTTGCCACAACCTTGTTGATCTGGTAAAAACAGGAATCTAATAGAACTCATAAATTGCATGTATTTGAGACTGGGAAAGACAGTACACCTCACTGCAGTACCCACCAGCATTGACCCAACAAAATGGGAAGAGGGACACCCAGAACAAAACTTCCATCTTTTCATAGATGAGCTCCAGGTGACCACTAGCATCACTAATGGGAATGAAAAGGGCAGCTGGATGAATGTTGATGGGTGATATGTTTCATATATACAGGCCCACTGAATTTGAATTTGTAAGCTATCACTAAAATGGCCTTTGTGGAACCTGCAGCGGTGCATATGGCAGTTCCCAGTCTTGAAAATAGACTTCCTATAAGCAAAATGTTTGGTCGCATATTTAATTTTAATATAATGATCCTAGTTTTTGTTCCACAGACTGTCAAGATTTTTGTGGCTTGTCTTAAAGGATGCAAGATCAGAATAGAACCACTGCCAATCTGGCCATGAACTCTTAAAATTAACGGGCATTGGTATTAGACATGCCCAAGTAGGATAGTTAACTTAGAATGCGGAGACTTTCACTGGGTTAACTGAGAATTTGGTAACAGAGTGTACCTCTAGATCTGTAAGTCCTGGGCATGAAGCAGACTACAACCAATGTTGGAGGATGGTGTATGTGTTAGGCAGAGGAAGGGTCCAGTAAGGAGATAGCAGCATGGCACATGCATGGTATGTTAAGCATATCACTCTTAAAATGTAAAGCAGGTGGACAAGAAAAGTGTCAACGCATGACCATAAGTGAATGCTGGTGAACATGATAGTCCTGCACTACCTAAGTAGTAGCTCCTGAGGTGAACGCAGTACTTCTGTGTAGCTTGACTTTTTACTGCTATGCCTTTCATAGAGGCCACAGGGAGGCATGGTCTCTTTGCCAGTGATAACATCACACGACTTGTGCTTTGTAGAAATCTGCCTGTTGAGAGGGCCTTACCAAGGTTCTGTATGTGATGGGGTAGGACTAGCTAAGTCTATTGCAAGCTGCTTAAAGGGTCTTGAATAATGCGGCATGAGAGGTTAGTTTGTTTTGCTTAAGCTACAGCTTTGGATTTTCTAAGCATCATTAGAACAGGTGAAAGTAGTACCGTTTTTGTAAGTGCTTACTTTATCATTCTTTGAAAGATGAGCTGTTTTCTTCTCTTACCATGCTACATGTAATTCACATTCAATAACAGGTGTGCGCCATATATATATATATATATATATATATATATATATATGTATGTATATATATATATATATATGTATATATATGTATATATGTATGTATGTATGTATATTTTACCTACTGGCGGTCGCCAGTAGGTAGTTATAGTTAGGATCTACTTTCCGTAGGAAATCCGCAACATTCTATTGGGAATAACTTTGGCGCCGGTGGACGAATCTTCGCGAATTTCTCAAAGTAGGTGGCCCGCTCCTTCCCTGAAAATGTGGGGGGGATTCGTCAGGGGGGGGGGGGGGGCGAGATAAAAGGGGGGTCCCAAAACGTGTTTTCTCCATGTTAATTTCCATAGGGTGGTCGAACTCACTTTTAGCCCGAACGGCTGAATGGATTTCCACCAAACTTGGCAAAATTGTAGGGACTGGTAGCCTGATGTGCCTTTGCTATGTCTCAAGATATGTGCTCCAGTGGATTTTGAGTAATTTAGGCTCAAAAAATATATATATTTATAAGCGCACCCCGGTACGAGCACGGAAAGGTGATTGGCTGATGTCACTGACCATGTCACGAGTGATGTAATATGTGATGTCATCAGCAGTGCATTACACACGCAAGTTATAGTGAGTCCAACTAACTATAACGTGGGAATTTCAATGGTTTTATGTCAGTAAAATTTCCAGCTAACTATAACTGGTGTCAAATCTATGGATATATATATATATATATATATATATATATATATATATATATATATATAGATATATTCTCCTATGTAGATGCACACATACATAACCCCAAATGTCAGCAATCTGTGCTTAATTTACTGTGCAATCTGCAATCTTCACCAACTGCGATAGGACCTGCATCCTAACTCTCCTGGCTGCTCCCAAGTAAGGTAACAGGGCAGCTTGCCTGGTTTGAAAGTTTCTTCCTAAATCACAGCCTGTTCATCTAAAATCCAAGCTTGGTTGATCTGCTGTGCATAACTCTTTTTGACACCGCATAATGAAGTATTTCCCGTTGTAAAGCACAGCTTGAGACTATCACCCATTTACAACCAATCATTCATAGGAACGACAATCTCTGTCCCCAGGAAGGCGCCTAAAGCTCACAGCAACGTCTGTATTCTTCTGGAGAGTTAGTTGAATTTCTCTAAAACATGTCTAATTGTGGATTGAGTAAAACGGTATATAAGTACTTTTGCTCTTTGGGTATAACATTCAACACAGTCACTCTAGAATAGCTATATGAGAGGAAGAATGTACTGTGGTATCACAACAAAAAGGCACGCACAAAGGTTAAAAGTATACAAGTGACATTTAACCGCATCGCTGCTGCGGTGATTTTTGCGCTGTGCTGCACCATTTAAAAAGCAATGTTACATGACGAGCTCAGCTAGTCATCAGCACACGCCACCCGTGGCTGATGACGAGCTGAGCTCGTCATCGGCATCGAAGGGGTTAAAGGATGGCCAGATATGTAATTAAGCATGCACACTCGAGGTGAAGTCTTTAGTAAGAGTGAGCAGTGACCAAACAAAAAGTAGTTCTGTGGTACTTTTCAAGGAGATAAACTTGCTAGTCAGATTCTTAATTTCTTTAATTCACAGTAATTCAGTGAATTGGAATGTCACTTGCAGAGCATGTCTAATCTTGCACCTGATTCTCACTCGGTATGGCTGCTAGCAATGCTCCGTTCATACTTTAGACACAGACCTAACCGTTGCCTAACAGAAAACAATTTCGTAGGCAAAAGGGTCTGTTAAACAGGAGTTATGAAGCTTCACTTACCAGAGCAAGTAATGTGTTTATAAATGACCAATTAGTTGCCATTTAAGTAATTTAACTTGAGGCTATGTTATGCCACCAGTCAAAAATACGTATACAAAAGCAATTTGTGGTGTTAGTGAAGTTATGTAAATCGTGGATGTCATGAGTGACTTATGTCTGGGGCAGTGCATTGGAGGAATTACATTTCGTATAGTCCCTCACAAGCATCAGTTTTCAGTGGTTTTGAGATTTGATAGTAAACCATCTAAAACTGAAGGTGTTTGCCTTGTTTCTGTGTGGGTGTGGTTTGCTGGGGAATTATACACATTTCTCAGTCCTGTGATTAACTTGACACAACCGATGCTTTCCAGTACCTCTTTAGAAAAGCTGCGTAACCTAATTAATGATCAATTGTACGAGTCTGTCTCAGGTTGGCACTGTTAGTTTTTCCGTTACTTGGCCATCCTACCTGTTCCTAGTCTAAATTAATTTACAATCGTCCTGTCTTATTTCAAGTGAAGCAGCCTCTTTGAAGGCTACCGTCTAATCGGTTGACAACGGTCTACACTATCTTAATGGATATACGGTCTTGTAACCAAAGTAAAGCGCTTTCCTTTCCTATTCAACTATGAAATCAAGGACTGCAAATTTGTGGGCAATGGGACTTTAGTAGCAGCTTGCCTAAAAAAAAAAACCTCACTCTTCACTTGTCTGAGAGACTTAGAAGTGAATTTGGTTATGTATTCAGGGCTAAATAGATTGGTCCTCTCTGTCGGTTGTTGGTACAAATACTTTTTAATGACTGTTAAACTAGTTGTATAAGTAGTAGTTCACTGACCCGGTTTTCATCTCCCTGGCTGTGGTTCATCAAATCTACTACAGCATATACTGAACATTTCTCCAGGGATTCTGGGTGAAAGTTTGTTGGGAAGGAGGGATTTTTTGTTTTTTGCTACTTGAAATGTGAAACTTTAAAGTGACCGTGATTATTTATTCATCCGGTATTGGTCTTTGGGAAGATATTGATAAACTTCAAGGAATCAGTCCTTGTAGAGAACGGCTTATCACCCGGGAGGGTATTCAGGCGCCGGATTGTTGGTCTAGTAGAAAAGCCAGGTCTTGAGTCTCTTCCTGAAGTCTGCCAGTTAGTGTGATGTTCAGAGGGGGAGGGGGAGGGCTTTCCAGGACCTGGCAGTGAGGTGGGAGAAGAATAAGTCCTCCAATGTGACTACGGCGGATGCGCTGTCTGCGAGGGCGTGGCAGTGCGAAGGGTTCTGGGTGGTGGGGGAAAGTTCATGCGTTCCCCAGACGCGTGGTCCGGGGCAAGGGTAGGAACAACAATAGTCATCTGCCGCCCTTTTCCCACAGAGCAACGACGTGCTCTTCCTCCCCCGTCCGCTGAATGCTCCTATACTAGGGGTCTTCAATACCCCAGTATGTCTACTCAAGTACATCCTACTGCATCTGGTCATCAAACCATATCTAGGGAACTAGCCCACGGTAGTGCACCTTTCTCTTTTCTTGGATCCGATGAAGTGCCACCTAACCCGTGAGGGGCAAATTAGGCACGAAACATGTTGACCCATTACACCGTAACAGCCCTATAGGAACATTACATCCACTTAGGGCACCCACACATTTTAATTAACCTTGACGCCCTTATCTCTTTGGACATCCGTTCTTTGTTGCCTGTGCCCTAATAACCCTTGGGACTGCATTGGGGAAATTGCTTTTGCCGCTGTAGTGCTCCGGACCGCAGACTGCCAGGAAACTCCATCTCCCAGCAGGCAGTGCGGCTCCGCGAGAGGAGCGACGAGACCCAGCCAACATCAGGGCTTAAATTTGGAAGAGGGCTCCTGCAGCGCTTGGCCTTGGGCTGGATTGTAACTGACTGACTGTAACTATAAAAACTCATTAACTGAAGAGTGTCCGTAGATCTCTTTGGAGATAGGGGGAGGGCTATTAGGCAAAACTCATTTTTATATTAAACATATTTTCCCATATATTGTATTAAATTTGGATAACCTGGGGAAAAAGGAAAATGCCTAGCCCAAAGCCTAGTGCAGGAAAGAAAATCAACAGAGTTCCAACAAACCTTATTGAGCTACCTTAATGGAGCAATGGGGGCTCTAGATAAGCATATTGGCTCAGTGGAAGAATCTCTTGAAGCAGGCACCTCACGGCTAAATCCTGAATCAAACCATTCTGAGGTCCTGGACAGATCAAGACAAGTCCTAATGACAAAGTGCCCCAAATGGTTGTATCCAGCACATCTGAGGGAATTGTTTTAAGCGAATCCGATTCCTCCTTAAAACCACCACAAAAGAAACCAAAAAATCCCACCCCTGTTGAGAATACAGCTCTTGATAAAAATTAGTAATGGTGGTAAAAATACTCATATCGACATTGTACCCAGAAAAGCAAAACGGTCGCCAAGGAAGAAAAAAGGTGGGATTAAGAAAAGCCTCTTTAAAGGTCAGAGCTGAAAATATCAAAAATCTCGAGGTACATAGTAATGATATATAGAATCTAACAACCCTGGTGGAAAGGTTAGATCTCTACCTGAGAGTTAGGTTGGATCAAATGGGGTCCAGAAAAACCCTCATAGAAGAGCTTATATCTATTAATAAGAAGCAAGGTGGAGAAGATTCTAAACCCCCTCCAAGCCAACAAGGAATGGTAAACACTGGTAAAAACACGAACAATGGGCACCTAACAGCTCAGGATGAAGGCTCCTCTAACTTTAAGGATAAAGAGCCTCCATTAATAGGCGGCACCATTTCCAAGCATTCTGCAAATATCCCAACAAGAGACCTGTTGAGGCAGACACATAAAATTAATTCAACAAAACACAATCCCGGGTGAAAGGCTTGGGGGCTCAAAGGGGACTAGAAACTTTGGGTTCTGCTACTCTGCTTCATCGCTCTCAGGCCCATCAACATTGTCTCAAATTCCTTATGTTCAAATTGGGTCAATTCGGGTATTGACCAACATCTTGACTTAACACCTGCTGCACCTCCATATATAATTGTGTTGGCAAATGTTCTGAAAAGGGACCCTCAGGTAGAATGCTGGGATACACTTGGAAATAAAACACTTCATTAGCTGGGCAGGAAATCGGGTTTAACCGAGTACCTGTTTAGTGAGTTTAAGATGGCAAGAAGGGTCCAGTGGGTGGGTATTTGTGGGAAAGTGTTTTCGGGAGATTGTATTGTTCTCACTTTTAGATCCCTCCTGCTGGTTAAGAAAACCTTTTGGGAGAGGGGTAACAACTCCTTAGAAATGGGTGGGATTAACATACTCCCGCTTGGCTTCTTTTATCCTCCGCTGAACAGGCCCCAGACTGCATCCAAGAACAGTAATAACGTATTAAGCCAGGGTTATTTTTACGTTATACCAATTTGTAATAGATTTAATTTGTTACTAGGATTTGAAGAAACCGACTGACTTGCCATGTTAAATCCTAATCGTTCTGGAAAACAGGAAGCTTCGGCCTTGGCGGATCAGTATCAAATAGCACATCTACCTTCTCCCAATTGCTCTACATTTGCGACTACCTCTGTTCTCGAATCTAATTCTTGTATTGAATATACCCAGTACCCACTAGCAAACCCAGGCCTAGTTGTATCCAAGAGAGTCGGCAAAAAACGAGAAGTACCTGATATCTTAAATTACCCTGATCTACAAGCTGGGAATATTAGTCAAAGCCTGTATCTTCTAAACCTTTGGATAAATCTTCTCTTAGCCCACTTTATTGGAATATAGCAGGTCTGCGTTCTAAAGTGGCCAATGACATCTGGCTTAGATTTGCAGGAAAGTTCAATGTCCTCTGTCTCCAAGAGACATGGGCTACATCTGAGATACATATAGAGGGGCTATAAGACCCATTTCTTGCCAGCACTCCCCTCATCTTCTCGGAGAGCCAAAGGAGGCATGGCGGCCTTTATTTCTAATCTTTTGGATATTAAGCAAATTGTTCTATTTAAACTGGAATCAAAATAATAATTTTGCATTTGAGCAAAAGCGAAAGCCTTGTGTTGGTTAATTTTTACAACAATCTCCGCCAGGGTGAGCTAGTAACAGTAATAAAGGAAATCTTATTTTCCTTGCAAGTACTAAAAAAATAAGGCAACTAAAGATGTGGTAATTATATTGGGGGGGGGTGACTTCAATCAAACTACATGTGGGTATAGTAATAACTTAACCTGTGGTCTTTTGGATGAGAATGAAAATGCTTTAACTCATTTCCCTCACACAATAATTGGGGAATGCTTGCACGAAACTCTTTTTTGCTTAGAACTGGTTTTGAGTAATGAATTGGTGACTCCCCCAGTCCTGCTTACTTGCACTTTTAACGGTAGAGGATCGTCCAGTATTATAGACTTTATTTTTGTCTCTAGTAATGCTGGATCACAAGTTTTGAACTTTAAAACCCATGATAACGCCACTGGCGACCATTACCCGAATAACATTAGAATATCCGTTCCGCATAAGTTAGATAGGCAAAAAAAAACCTTTGAGAACACTTGGGTAAAACACTTTGATATTGGACAGGCTAAATGGGTATTCACTCAAGTGGGATAGAGTGGATCCATTAGCAATTACTACAAATGTAGTGAAACTCATTAACAGCCATTGAAAAGAGCCTCGATCCTGCTACCTCCAAAGAAGAGGTTATGATTAACTTTGCGACCATAACAAAAATAATAAAAGAAGCCCTCTTTATTAAACTAAAAGATAGAAAGGTCAAAGATAAAGGATGGTTTAATAATTCATGCACTAAAACATACTTTAATACTCTAAATTAAAAGTAGCCCTTCATAAAACGGTACGGTAAGAGATAAACGGTAAGAGAGAAATCACCGATCTCCGGAGTGAGTATAACCAGGCGATAAAGTCTAGGAAAACTGAACTGAAAAATGAACTATGGGACCAACTACATAAAAGCTGTATCTCAAAGGATAACATCTCCTTTTGGGCAATTATTAAATCCCCGTTCCTCTCAGAAGCCAGAGACCATCCCAAAATTGAAGTAGCAATAGACGAAAATACATGGATCTAACACTGTCCGGATATTTGGCATGCCTCCGGAGGGACAAAATGTACACAATGACATGGAAAGAACAAATTTTAAAATGACGACAACCTCTTTTCCTATAGTTCTTGATATCATGCATGTGGAAGTAGAGCTTGCTTTGTTAGCTAGTAAGTGGAAAGGCTTCAGGCCCCGATGGAGTTCCAGTTGATTTTTTTAAACATAATTTGGAACTGTGGACCCCAATTCTGACCAGAGTTTTAGAAGCATCATGTGCAGTAGGTTTGGTAGATTCATGGTCAGAATCCATTTTGGTCCCGGTTTTTAAAAAGGGGGACCATCAGTCCCCCTCTTGCTATCGTCCTATATCCTTGTTGGATTCCCTAGGGGAAGTGGTGGGACGTATCCTTCTCGAGCGACTCCAACATTGGGCAGATGATAAGAAACTATCAGATCTTCAATTCGGGTTTTGAGAAGGACTAGACACCATAGAGCAAGCTCTTAACCTGACCCTTTTGATGGGTAAATACGCAAATCCTAAGTTTGGGGCTTTGTATATGGCGTCTGTTGATTTTTCAGCAGCTTTCGACTGCGTAAGTCACTCTAAATTGTGGTCCATTTTATTAGATATGGGGCTAGAGCCGGTTCTGGTAAAATTTTTACGTGAACTATATTCCGACGTGAAGGCAAGAGTGAGGCATGGTGTTGGGGGGGGGGGGGGTAGAGGGGGGTTAGGCAGGGCTGTGTCCTGGCACCCTTTCTTTTCACACTTTATACCAATGACTTGGAACAGGCCATGGTAAAAGGGTGCCAGGACCTGCCACTTGTCAACAAACTCCCAATACCAGCTTTGCTCTACGCTGATGACGCCGTGATTTTATCCCGCAGCCCCTTAGAACAGCAACGTGCTCTCATGAGATATATCACTTATATAGCCAACTTAGATTTGAAAATCAATATTAAAAAAACTTTTGTTATGTCTACAGGCTCTAGAACTAAGAAAACAAGGGTTATTTTTATTGATGATACTAAACTTGAGTGCACAAACACATACTCCTACTTGGGAATTTTAATAGACAATAAATGTTCTTGGAGGCAGGCAATTGAGACTAGAAAATTGCTTTTTACGAGGGCAACATTTGCATTAGTCAATTTTTCACGAAGATTTGGAGTAAGGCCCCCACTGAACTTATCCAAATATATCAGGCAAAATGCATAAGCATTGCGACCTACGGGGCAGGAGTGTGGGGCTACGGAAAGGTGGATGTCTTACAAAAGGTTAAACTGTATTTTAATGTTTCCCCTTGCTGTAGCTCAAGGCTACTTGACCTATTCCTGCCACTTGGAACTGGGTTTGCCATACCTGACGGATATAGTTAAATTCCAACCACTTCTTTTATGGCATTGTATCTGGTCGTGTACCAAAACTGTTTTCAGCCAAGGGTTTTTAGAGGACTGTCTTTCTCTTGGAAATGTGCATAAGATTGAGTGGATTGCCTATATTTAAAAAAAATGTACGATCTGGGCATGGCAAAATATTACCACTCCCCCATACTAATTTCAGAATTTTCTAGAAAAGCGTTTAAAAAAACTGTTTGACGCACTTATATCAATTGCGGTTAACTAATAAGGCTAGTAAAATATCAGCCCAACACATGTTAACAGTCCAAACTACATTACATAACATAACATGTGTATTTGTAAAGCGCACGTTCACCACTATGGGTATCTTGGCGCTGAATAACAGATGTTTGTTGTTACCCAACTCAATGGTACTCATTTTATCGACCTCAGTTGGATGAAAGGCTGAGTGGACCCGCCGGGATTTGAACCTGTGACCATGAGGTCGAACACAGGCCCCTGGAGTAGACGCATTAGTCCACTGAGCCACCAGACTTGACCATTCAACCCTACTTAACTTTCAATCTGAGCAGCTATGAAAGATTCTTATTAACACGGTTCAGGTTGAACATTTTCCATCTTTTAGTCACCTTTCCGAAAATAAATGACTGGGCAAAGATCTTATCAACTTGACCCTGTGATGACGTTTCCCTCCAATCCTCAATGCGTATGTTTCTATTCTGTAGGTGGTATAACGAACCAAGGAAACGCTGGCTAATTCAGATTGAGTGCATTGCGAACGCCATATCTAAATTTTTGAAGTTTGTTGTTAGAGATAGGTCAAACTTAGAGTAGGTTGTGAAAAGCATAGCCTGTTTAAGATCACACATATTTTGTTCTTTGTACATATAACTAGGTTTTAGGCTGCTCTTAACTTGAGGATTTGTATTTTTGCACTTTACAATTTGGTTAAATTGTTAATGAATTTTAACTTCTGGAACATTCGAAGAATGAATTTTAAACAACTCATTAGTATAAATTTTCAAATGTACTTTTATGGTTTTTCTAATTCTTGAAAACCAAATAAAGGATGATTTGATTTGAATTAAGCTTGAGGTACCTCAGTAATAAAAACAGACCAGAGTAGGACTGTTCCAGACTTATTTTAACCCGCTTACCTGTGAACAATTCAGCCCTCACACCCGCATGCACCTTAATGCTTCCTCAAAAGATCTCCACCAAAGAGCGCCGTTTACGGGAGCCCGTCTGGCATTGCAGAGCCGGCCCGACGAGGAGCTTGGCCCAATGATGAAGCATGACCTCCTTCAGGGTGTGTGAGGGTTTCCCGAAGAAAGACCTCCTTTCCCCGCACCTCCAGTTAGGAACTGCACACCCTCTTGATCTACAGTTCTATTTTGGAGCTTGTGTGCTGGACCTGATTAAATACAGCTCCCGGTCCCTACTTCTCTTTGAAATATTGGTTTTGAGCTATCATTCCTGACTGCTCCCTATCTCTGGTTTCTGCCATTGTGGTTGGCATGTCTTAACTTTCGAAATATCTGCTTGAAATACTGTTTTGTGTTTGAATGGAACCTCTTATGCCGGACGTTTCAGTTGGGGTACTGAGATTGGCATTTTTGGTTCAAATGCATTCTTTTATTCTATGTGACGTGCAGACTCTGGTGTCGCACTGACTTGATTTCACTAGAGATGGGCATAGTCTTTTTATTACTAAGCCGCTGCACTTCATTCTCATTTGCTAGGCTTCCATGTCAATGTTGTAACCTAAATTGTGCATGCTCATTAACGCCCTATAAATATGGGGCTTCTCACTGTTCTACTTTATGGGTAGTGACCTGCCTCATGTTGTATAGCATGCGACGTGTTAATGTCCCCGACCTTTTGTTGTCTTGGTTGCTTACGACTTTGTATGTGACCATAAGGCAATCTCAAATTGCTGAGAGAAAATCGACAAGTGGTTTAGAGTGAGGCAAACCTCTTAAGTCATGTTGGATACTTTTGTATGGTTTATGTAAGTCAAAATCTCCTGTAAATTCTACCATTTAGTAGTTTATCCATTTCAGAAGCAGAACTAACAATGTTTTGTTTGCTGTCAGAGCATGCTACTTTTTAACCCCTTCCATGCTGATGACGAACCCCAGCCGTCATGCACTACGGTGCTCGTGTGCTGATGACGGCTGGGGTTCGTCACGGCCCGCCCCTGTTCGTGTTGTTTACAGCACACGAGGGGAATCGCGGCCGCATGGAAGGGGTTAAGGAACTGTTGTGCCCGCAAATCCTCAGCATGTGTGTATGGTACAGATGATTGCAGTTCACCAAAGTAGTTTACAGCAAAACTTTTTTTAATTGCTCTATTTGACATTACATGGTTTTTCAACTTGTATGACACATTAACATTGTATCGGTGTCTGTAGTGCCACTGTGTAGCCTTTCTCCATGTTACACAGACTTTCAATGTAGCACCCCCTGTGTGTGCCTAGCTACCTCAAAATCCAAAACATTTATTTATAAAGTTTTATATAGCGCTAGCTAGACCCGTGGGTATCAGTGCTTTACGTACACAAAGGAAAAGAAAAATTGCATAACATTTCAAGAATGAGGATGCATAAAGATATAAGCAAAGACATCAAGGGAAGGGCTATGCATGCATATATGTATTTTAGAACTTATAAACTTATTTTAAAGATGATGCTAAATTAGCCTGTTTAGCAAGTGTCGGCTCTGCATCTTTTTTCTCTTACAGCTGTTACTACAGTGACTGACATTAGCAGTGATCCTAATTCATTTAGTCAAATATGTTAGAGCCAGAAATAAGGAGTGTGAGAGTGACGTTTCTGCTGTGGTGTGGTTGTAGGAAACTGGCTTTTTATGTGGTAGTGCTAATGTAATGGCGCACTATGCAACAAGTACAGACGACCCTTATTGGTTTACAGGGCTTAAATTAATCATCCCAAGTACTCTATTTGTGGTAGTGTGGTCGAGCAGCTTAGGCTTATCAGATGGTAGTATTAAGCATTTGTTATACACAGTCAGTAAATAAGACGCACACTCAAGAAGGAACTCAAGACCAATTTAGAAAAATAACACTTTTAAAAATAATTTTAGACACTAAGATCATCGGAATCAGCTACATACTTTTGGCGATAGGATTTTTACAGTATAATGCTCAAGTTTTTAGGGTATGAGCCTAGAGCTAGGTAATATCCTATGGGAGAATCATTCACTGCATACATATACTTGCACGTATTTCTGAAGGTTGCCTTTTAGGACTTAAGGTGCTTAGGAGCCAATGTCCAAGAAACCACCAGCAGTTCGAGTTGAACTGTTCTGAGCAGTGGTTCCCAAACTTTTTACTCCTGAGGACCTCCATTGAGTCACCACTGCAAGCCGGAGACCCCCAAGCAATTTGTATGACTTAAATTTCAATCGGCCCGTAGTATTTTATATTGAAGGAATTTGCAAAAAAGGGAAAAAATAAGGGGATGGTTGGTGCAGCATCTCCGTGATTAACTTTTAAATTGTTGGTTTTATTTCGCAGTACAAGGCTCCTGCCAGGGTCAGACTGGAAACTCAAATTAGCCCTGCCAAATGTTTTCAGACCAGTCCCCACACGGTGCACCCAAAAACGGGTATTGAGCCTGACCACTACAAAGGGGGCTTTGGGAGGCTCTCCCCCTCAATATATTTAGGAATCAATGGTGCATTCTACAACCTATTTTTAATTATATATTGAAATGTACTAGAATAGTAAATGAAGGCCTTACTATGCACCAGAATGCGACAATCTTAGTTGGGCTTCTTCAATGATTCCCTTATTATCACCTTCCAACAGTGCCTCTCATCTCTCCATAGTCCCTCTGTCACGTGTATTTCATTTGTTTTATACCATCTCTCATACCATTGTAGAATGTAAGAGCACTTTACAACACACACATATAGAGACAATGAATCATGCATGCAAATCGGTGTATAGAAAATGTTACATAAGGTAAAGTGGACTACAAGGTGTAGTATTCACATGTAATTCATACTGGTAGGCATTTTTAAAGAATGCTTGGTCTGGAAAAGCACAAACTCGGGATTCAGAACATAACACAGTGGCTAGCACTGACTTTAACACAAATAATGTAATTCCACCCAAATAAACCTTTTTTAGCAGCATCAGGATAATAAATGATTGGGAAAAAACATAAGTTACTAACTGGTACCATGCAGTTTGCAAGCAGCTCTTTGACAGTTTATAGGTCCCTCTGCTAGATTGCGATTGTCACTTATGAAGTGAACAGTAACAAAAGAATCTCTGTGACAAAAGCAGTAACCACGGACCTATGCACAAAAAATACTGCTTTTTAAAATGCATGTTACACGTTCTTTGCAGTAGGCATATTAACCCTCTGTGCTACATTAGTTAAGTCAAAGCTGCCACTGAATGAAACTCATCTCTCTACAGCAGGTATATTAATCACTGGCATTATTTTGACGCTTTTTTTGTTGTTGCTCGAAAGCTGCTAATTATACAAGAAACTTTGCTGTGCTTTTAAAACTGCTGCCTACGGACCCCCTGGGACCCCAGTTTTGGAAAAACTGGTCCTGAGGATTCTGGGTGCTGAGGTGCTGGTTGTGTTGGTAGCCTCGAGCGCTACGTGTTAAAGTCAGTGGAAGAGTACCTGTAAAAGAAATTTTGCAAGTGGGGACCTGGGGACAAGTCCAGTAGAACCCAAAGGGAGGCTTGGCTCTTGAGGATCTTGGTGAACACTGTGGTTGGCAAAACAGAGTACCAGACAAGTGTGGTCTGTGCCTGCAGTCCCCACCCGAGGGAGATATTGCAAGTTCTTGAAACGCCGTGCAGTGTCCCAAACCATAGGACGATGTACAGCTTTGTGACGAGTTGGGTCTTTTCAATTTTGCCGCAGCCATTTGGGGTGTGCGGCCAATGTGTGAGCTGGTCCACAGTTCTTGCAATGTCAGCTCTTCTTAGTCCTTCTTTGGTTCCAAGTTAGACAAATCAGAGTTTCTAATATCAGGTGGACCCCTAAATACTGAATTTAGTAGTGTTTAGGGGAGTGTAGGGTAGTAGCCAATGGGCTACCTACCCTATGGGTGACCACACCCTCTATATTACCACTTCTTGAGGAGAGTGGGCATAATCGTGAACCAGAGTTCCTAGTTTCACCAAATTCAAAATTATCTTAGAGGTATGCCCAGCATAGAAGTGCAACACTCCTACTGTCTATCTAATTCCCTGTCTGCTCTGATGCCACATGGGCCCCAGGGCAATGGGTGGTCTTACCCAGGTCTGAGGGGGACACCAGAGTCTCATATCAAAGTAACTTGTAATAGCCAGAGCATACCTATAACATGGCTGCCTGATCACTTGCAATACCTTAGCAATGGTGCTAGCTGTCAAAATGGCATACCTGCTCATGCAGATATGTCTTCACATGTAATATAATGCACCCTGCAATATGGCACTAAGGCCTTCTGTATGAGTAATTTACAAATAAGACTTGCAGTGTATTTGGTCATTGCACTCAGAGCGTGTGCATTGTTGTTTTTTCAGAAGGGCTTGTGCTCTTTCACTCATCTTACATTGGCAGCCTTTTTTGTATTTTCTTTTTTTCTTTTTCAAATCAACAAAAAAAAGAAAAAGATAGACCTTCATCTGCATTGTAGCTTATACACATGTTAGAGGCCCGACCTCAGCAGGGGACAGATTTCGCACCTGACCACCCTGGGACCCACCTCTTAGGCATACAGCCGAGCACTGGCGGGAGACCCTCTGGTTGAGGATCTCGAATCTAGAATTGTACGCGCTGCGCTAGCACCACTTCACAGAGAGACACCACACTGGAGATTTTAAGAGAACGTATTCTTTCTCTTCGAATAATAATGGAGCTTTATGATCCGCATATTAAGTACAGGTGAGCCGGGGCTTAAAGAGTCTTGGTAGGGATAGGGTAGCGGGACAGTCTCCAAGTTCAAGGTATCAATCCTCGAGCTGGGGGATACGGGGTGATCTTGGGTCCAGCGGGACCAGAGTAGACTTCTCGAGCCGCGAACGAATCAGCAGGGCTCAAGAGTTCTTAAGGTAGCGATGGAGCCGCGACAGCGTCAGCAGGGCTCGGTGATCTTCTCGGTTGCAAGGAGCCGCGAACGAATCAGCAGGGCTCACTGTGATCTTCTTGGTTGCAAAGGAGCCGCGAACGAAGCAGCAGGGCTCAAGAGTTCTCCGGATAGTAGGGAAGCCGCGACCAGGTCAGCAGGGCTCTCGTAGTCCAGGATACAACTGCCTGATCATTCCAGGGCCGCCCTTGATATAGGACTTCCTTCCTTTAATGTCAGGAGTCCTCGCAGGCGGAGGTCTTAGCACCTGGGGGCTGGTTGTTGGGGGTTCCGCCTCGGCGGCTCCTTTCATCCTTTCAAGTTGGGTCTGGAGGGATCCCAGACACTCAGCAGGCCTGGAGCCAGCCCTCGGGGAGGCCGGATGGGTGATCGAAACTCATCTCTCGAGGGGAGGTGGAAGGTGTGACCAAGCAACTCCTCCCTCTCTCGCTCACAGGGAGCGCTCTACCCCCTGGCTGGGGATGGCGCCGTCGGCCGAGGTCGGGCTGGGGCAGGGGCGGCCATCTTAGGTGCAGGGACATGGGCCTCGGTCTCGAATGTCAGGAAAATGGGGAACGAGGACGGGAAGCCCAGGGTCGGGTAGGCGTATCATGGCGGGAAGGGTCTGGTGGTTCAGGGTCTTGGGAAGCTATCTGGTTCAGGGGTGACCACGCCACGAGGCCGAGTCCAAAAACACATATATGGTATAACGATACAGGCATCAACAATTTCCGTTGCTTAAATCGTACAATATCTCCACAAGCCGCTGTGAAATTCTCCTACACATTGAACAGTCGAGCAAATCTGGCCACAGCTGAAGACTTAAAGAAAATACAAAACAAACCCAAGAAAAATACATTGTCCATCACAAAGCAGCGTCAACTCCAAATCGCAGGCACTGTGCAAGCCATCCGCTTGGTAATTCCTTTCCTAGTTGTGGTGTTCCTATTAAAGGATTCTCCTCAGTAACTCTCACCACATACCACCACCCGAGTCCCCACGCCAACCTATTCCTTATATAAAATCGCAACGGCTCTCAAATGTCCCTTGGCCTCGATCTAAGGGGCAGTTCTTCCGCATAAATATTAAGGTTATCACGGCAGTACACCAGGTCACTCAGCCACGCCTTGAGTACAGGCTGGCGCCCCTTCCCCCACGTGATTGCCACCCTATGCGCAGCCATCAGCAGCGCCAGTCGCACACAATTGCCACTCTCACATGCGGCACACAACACAGGAGGCACACCAGTGGACTACAGAGGAGGTCCACAGCAAACATCTCCCGCAAGCAATTCACCACCGCAACCCAGAAGTCTGCCACTGTCCTGCAATTCCACGCTAAATGCATAAAGTCTGCATCATCTTGTCCGCACCTGTCACAGCACGCCGACTCACGCAGCCCATACCTATAGTCGTACCGGGGTGTAGTACACCTACATTGGCTCCTTGTGCAGTTTTTGTGGGGGTCCCTTTTGTTAGCATAATGCATGCTGCAGCCCCTGGGCCCCCTAATTAGTACTCATGCCCTGGTCACGATCGACACAATCTACCAGTGACCTACAAGGGTGCTTAAGTCCTTGCCAGTTGTGTTACAATTGAACACGTACAGTATTTATGGAAAGCGCACTGACACTGGGGCCTGTTTTGCAGGGACCCAGTGCACAGCCAGTCAAGAACATCAGTACCACTTTTCAAAGTGTATGAGGGAGGGGTGACCATGTCAAAAAGGGGCACTTTTCTAAAGTGGTTGTGACACATTGTCCAGAAATCGGCTGCCTTTCTTTTCAGCAATTCTGAAAAGCTCTCATGGAAGGGGCATACTGACTTTGAGCAAACGGATAAAATCTGCAAGCATAGAAGTGAATATCCAATGGACTGCCTATTGTTGCTTCCCTGTGCCCATGTTGAGGTAAAATAATAATGAAGAGTATTCAACCTTAAAGTTCCTTAAAAATATTAGTCAAACATAGGACACCAAAAGTCGCAAACGTTTCCTGTTAGTCTAGATAAGAATTATTTCAGTTGACCAGGCGCCTGGCCATGAACACAGATTTGGTTTGCTCCCACACGCAGACATTTATTGAAGTGGTACTATCACCATCTCTGCCCTTTCTCTTTGGTGAAACATGGTTGTGGTAAAGTAGGCTATCTATTTAAACACATATAGCCGCTTTCAGTATCTTACATAAGATGGGAAAATTGGACGTGTTCTTTGCTGCCTAAGCATCCTGTAAGGATTTTAAACTATTTCAGCAGAGATATCAATGTTTGTGTTGTGAATAATCTACTGTAATACCACTGGTAGAATGGAATTTAAGTATTGCAGAATTTAGTTATAGAGCCAACTAATGGTATGAAACTGTGCAGCTCCCTTTTTAATGTTTCCAGTATACTCTATACTACGTATAACGTCTTGCTGGAGCTCCACCTTCCAGGCAGATTTCTCTATTGCCTATGCCTATCACCATGCAGGTTACCGCTTTGAAGAACGTTTGCCGCTTTGAAGAACGTTTGGGACCAGAAAACCTAGGACCACTGTAATTATAGGAAATTGCTTAAGTCTTTGTTCCTTGCTTCATGAATTTGTTCTGAAACTCTAAAGCATTAGTATTAAGTTTACAGAATTCTTTTATCCTCCGCCCCCCCCAAGGCTTCATTGTTGGTGACAATTCGGCACTCAGAAGATCCCATGGCAATGCAAGAAAATGTCTTTGCTTTGGCCTCCAAGTGTGCAGGAACCCCTCTTCAGACTTTCTTAAATCCATGCGCATCACACATCTGGTTAACCCAGAAATGTGCTCTGTCTTCTTTATTCTGAGTTTTTGGCCGGTACTTTGTGCTCAGCGCAATAGCTTTTAACCATTACCCTTGGATAATACTATATTTTTATTGTAAGCATTGACCACTATTTCAGAAGCAGCTTGTGTGGGATTTAGGTTATGCTTATATTTAGTAGGGGTGGCAGTGGGAATGCTGGTTTGTGAGTCTTTAAAGTTGAAGAAGAGGAGTGGACCTGTTAACCCAGCTGAGATCCGGGTGCATCTTACCTTGGAGAACAGCCTGTCCCTTTGTAAAAGAGGCCAGCAGTCTGCCGGTAGATCGGGTTAAGCATACATCCGATTCATAAAGGAAAATCTAGCGTTCCACGTGGGTTTCAGTGTATGCAGCGGGGTTAAGGAGGTCCTGGCTTTTGGATGCAGCGATTCACTCGCCTGCCCGCTGCCCTCACAAATTCTTCCTGCAGCTTGTGAGTTTGGATTTATTCCGCAAGTTCCGGTCCGATCGACCAGTCTGAATTGACATGGGATATTGGTAGATAGTTTTTACATAATTAGGATCTTTTTCTTTAGGAGTAAGGCAAATTAAAGCATCTTGAAGGGAACCAGAAGCTGAATTTGAGGAAAATGTATAGGTTATGTAGTTTTTGAATCGGTATTTTAGAGAATTGTATATCAAATTTGGTATGGAAACCATGTAAGCCAGGAGCTTTCCCTTTTTTTAATTTTAAATGAATTTTATTGAGCCTGAAAGCAGAGAAAGGTATCGCATTACAATGTAATTGTATCAGGTGAACCAAGCGAACGAGACAGACAGGCACGTCTTCTCTGCTTTGCAAGAAAGAAAATGAAGTGAGTACCTCGTAATAGCGTTTCGATACCAAAAATGCAAATGGTAGGCAATGTAGGCAAACAAAATTGGAAGATCAAATCCCCAAAACCTCTCTGCCCCCCATCCCTCCCTTCCTGCCCCCCCCCCCTACCACCAGTGTGCCGTATGCGGGGAAACCCATCTTTCGCTGGTCAGGTAAGAGGTAGTGTAATCAGTCTTGAGGTACTTGAGTTTCAGTGGTAGTTTCAGTAAGGCACAACAATCGGAGATATTTAGGGCAAGTTATTTCATTAAACTCCTTGGATAAAAGGGATATCAACGGCTGCCAGACTTTTTGGAACGTGTCAGTAGTGTGTGTGAGGGTAGCTTGTATGCGTTCCATCCCCAGGGTGAACCAGAGTTTGTGTAGCCATCCCACATGTGTGGGCTTGTTGGTCGATCCCCAGAGTGATAGAATGTGCTGTGTAGCCGCTTGCATGGCGATGCACATTTGGTGACCTCGGATAGATTTCAGGGGGAAAAGTGAGTGTGTTGGGCAGTCCCAAGATGGCGTAGGCAGGAAATCTTGGGATTTCGGTGTTGAAGGTGGAGTCTGTCATTCAGGACCACATCCCAATAACCCTGCACCTCGCAGCAGTCCCAAAGGATATGCGTCAGTGTTCCCCGTGCCCTGCACCCTCTCCAACACAGGTCACTCCGGGTTGGATTTCCTCTATGAAGCCGGACTGGTGTAAGGTGCCAATATATCGCTAATTTCAAGGCTGCTTCTCTACCCATTGTGTTGCGTGTGGTGTGTGAGGCCCTGTAATACACCTGGTTCCACTCTGTAGGTGTCAGCGTTCTGCCCAATTTAGCTTCCCACCATTTCTGACCATTTCTAACCCACTGTTTTGCCTAGCGCCGAGGGGGGGTGTAAGCATTTTATATATGTCTGAAATAAGATGCCGATCAGTCTCTTTCGTCAGCAGCCATTTCTCAAAGGCGGTTAGTGGGCGACCCACTAGGGTAGTGATGGCAAGGTCGGTGAGCCAGTGTCGGAGTTGGAAATATTGAAAAAGGTGAGGGTCTGTAATCTCGTAGCCTAGCTTGATGTCTGAAAGGGTGAGAAAGCCACGTGTGTCAGAGGTCTACTGCGCATTTGCATGCAGTGCCACGCTACTGCGAGAAGGCGCGGGGGTCGTTGCCCGGCAGGAAGTCTGGATTGTCCAAAATGGGGGTGAAAGGGGAGGGGAATGTAGTAAGGCCTCTCTATCCCAGACCCTCATGACAGTGGGTGTGATAGGCGAATTAGTGATGTGAGTCGGTCGGTGTTTTCTGGGTAAGAAAGGAATTACCCAGAGGGGCATCTCTTTTCTGATTCGGTCCTATACCATTCCACTAGATATCGGAGTTGGGCAGCTTGGAAGTATTGTATTGGGTTTGGAACTCCGAGGCCCCCCTCATCTATGCTCCTGTGTACCATCTGTTTATGTAAGCGCGCCTGTTTCCCCTCCCAGATGAAATGATGGAGTGCCGTTTGTAATTCCGAGATGGTGCTTTTCGGAGGTGTCACCAGGAGGGTCTGAAAGACATACAGAATTTTCGGTAGGGTCGACATTTTCACAGCAGCTACTCTCCCCAGAAGGGACAGGGGTTGTTTGGACCAGCGTGTTAAGTCTGCACGAATTTGAGTGTTAAGGGATTTATAGTTGAGCCACCGTTGACTCCGTTGAGGAAGTGAGGGTGATCCCCAAGTATGGAAGCTTTGTGGCTAATTGAAGGTCACTCCCATATGTAGAAGCAGGCTTGTTAGGGTGGGCGTTTTCGCCCAGTGGCAATATCAGGGATTTCCCTTTGTTGATTCGGAAGCCTGAGATGGTTCCGAAGGAGTCCATCTCTTTCAGGAAGGCGGGCACCGAACGGTCTGGCCGGTCAAGAGCGGCTATTATGTAGTCTGCATAGAGGCTAATTGTATGTTGTTCACGGACGAAAGTGGCACCACTGATGTCAGGGTTAACACGGATTTTCTGTGCCAGGGGCTCTATGTAGAGGGCAAACAAAAGGGGAGACAGGGGGCAGCCCTGTCTCGTTCCTCGCTGGATGTCGAATGGGTCTGAGCGCAGACCGCCGAGACGGACCCGGGCCTGGGGGCGGTGGTAACAGCTAGCAATCCAGGAACGGAAACGGTCGCCCAGTCTAAAGCGCATCAGGACACGTTGTAGGTATGTCCAATCGACACGGTCAACCGCTTTTTCAGCGTCGATAGCTACCAGTACAGCGTTGGAGTTCTGGAAGTTTGCTTTATCTATCAAGTGTAGCATCCTTTTGGTGTTGTCGCTGCATTGGGGATTGGGCACAAAGCCCGATTGGTCAGGCTCCAAGATCCCGGGCAAGAGCAGGCCTAGGCGCGCTGCCAGGACCCCCGGTAAAAAGTTTTAGATCCAGGTTCAGCAAAGAGATTGGTCGGAATGCCTAGCATTGCGTAGGTTTCTTGCCTGGCTTAGGCAGCACGATCACTTCAGCCGCTAGCATATCAGGGGGAATAGAGCCCGGCCCCTCAAAGGAATTAAAGAGCCGGGTGAGGACAGGGGCTAGCAACTGGCCAAATGTTTTATAAAACCCAGCTGAAAAGCCGTCCGGCCCGGGAGATTTATGCAGGCGGAGGCGGGAGATAGCAGCTGTTACCTCTTCCAAACAGATGGGGGCGTTCAACGTGTCCGCTCGGGATAGTTCCGTTATAGCCGCCGCTGCCAAATAGGCGTCAATGCCCCGGGGAGGCGTTGTCTCTGCACCGTATAGTGAGGCATAATATGTTCGAAATGCGTCTGCGATCTGGGTTTCCTCAGTGAGGGTGTTTCCAGAATCGTCCGTGAGGCCAGATATTTTCGTATGTTGAGTTTCAGCTTTTAAGGCGCTGGCCAGTAAGCGGCCAGTTCTGTTACCCCCGACATAGTATCGAAGGTGGAGCGCGGCAAATTCTGCTTTGTCGGTGTTCAAGCTAGCCAGTTGAGCCCTGGCGGTTTTCAATTGTCTCCAAACCTGTGGAGCGCCAGTGCGGCTATGCACCCTTTCCAGTTCAGCAACTTGAGCTGTGAGATCATCCCTTTTCGCTCTCCGGTCCTTAACCTCCGCAGCGGAAATTGCTATCAGTTCCCCACGGACCACTGATTTCAAGGTCCCCCCCCACAGGGCCTACAGGGACACCTCCGGTGTGTCGTTAATAGCCAAGTAGTCAACGATGCATTTGTGTAATCGTTTGTTGACTTCTGGCCGTTGTAGTAGGGTCTCGTGGAGGCGCCATGAGCCCAGAGGACGGGAGGACGCAGGGGCGGCAATAGTTAGCTCTACTGAGTCATGATCTGAGATCGCTGCAGGTATTGTGTCGATCTCGTCTAGGTTAGAGGGCAGTTCTGATGATCCTATGAAGTGATCTAGCCCGGCATAGGTACAGTGGACGTGGGAGTAAAAGGTGAACTGTGTTGCATTCGGATGTGCGGCCCTCCAAAGATCCACTTGGCCCCTCTCTCGCAACCACACTACGCCTGCCTCTGTGATAGCACCCGTGTCCCCATAATGGTGCCCTGATCTATCTTTATTTGTATCCATGACTAAGTTGAGGCTCCCCCCCCCCCGATAAGTAGAAGCGTGTTGGATGGCTGAAGGGACTCAGAGAGTGCGCCTTTCAGAAAAGTTTCCTGCCCTGTGTTTGGGGCATAGATGGATACTATCGTGAGGCTCATGTCTCCAATCTGGAAGGTGTATGCTAAAAGGCGACCCTTAACCTCTCCTGCTCTATCCCTCACCTTTCCACGGAAGTGTTTGGACACTAAAATGGCTACCCCTGCTTTTTTTGTTGGAAGGGAGGAAAAGAATTGCTGGGGGAAGGCGCGTGAGCGCATCCTGTGCCAGTCTTTGGGCAAGAGGTGGGTTTCCTGTAATAAGCAGATGTCAGCCTCGGAATTCTCTAAATAGGAAATTATTGCCCTCCTCTTGATAGGGTTGTTCAGCCCCTTCACATTGAGTCAGTATTTTCAAATTGGGATTAGCCATAAGAAGAGTGAGCCGGGCAGCGCAGTGTATAGTGGTGTGCCCCAGACCAACAAATGGGGATCAAACTTATCAATGTGAGATGAACCCTTGAAACCGTAGACCGCATAGAAGGTGTATATGTGATCCTCCGTGTGAGTGTGTGCACATTCAGAAACACCAGAGGGGCGAGGCACAGAAATGAATAATAAGTATAAGGCATAGCAATTCCGCTGGTAGCAATCCCCCCCCCCCCCCCCCGGCACGCTGGTTCCCACCCCACACCCCACCCCAACTTCTCCCTCAAAACACCCCAACAGTCAACTTTGTGCAAGTTCAAATTCCATTGTCTCAATCTTACGTGAACATCCCCCCCCCCCCCTCCTGGCACCCCAACCCCAAACCAATAGAAGGTATAGTCCCAGTCCTGTTAGTCCACACAGGGCTGTGGTAATGTTTCTTACACGGGTCATCTCCAGTGGCGGCCACTCTGGCCCCCCAGCCGAGTCCCCCCCATCACATGGACGTGATGTGAGCATTAAGTGATCTCCCCAGCCGGAATACCATTCACTTAGGGGAAGAAGTCTCTTTGGCCACCTCTGCCACGGCCTCTTGCTCGTTCCTTTGTTATGACAGAGGCGCCTGGTTTCAAGCGGTGTGAGGGGGATCGCCTGTGGCCCACCGTCTGCCAGCCCCCCCAGGACGGTCCCTGTGAGGCGCTCGGCGTGGGCTCATCATCCTCTTGGTTAAGCCCCAGGAAGGGTGCAAGTATCTTTGAGTGAGCGCAATTGGTGTAACTTTCCGTTCCATTTAAATATTAGTCTGAACGGGTGTCCCCAGGAGTAGGGGGTTTCGTGCTGCCGCAGGAAGTCAGTTGCTTTCTTAAATTCCTTTCACTTTTGCAGGGTAATGGCCGACAGGTCTTGATAGAAGGCTATGGGATTACCTTGAAAACGGATGGGTTTTGCTTGTCAGGACTCCCGGAGAATTCGCTCTTTTAGCTGGAAATCAGGGAGGAAGGCCAGGATGTCTGGTGGCGGAGCAGAGGCCCGCCTAGGTAGCACAACCCTATGTGCCCTGTTAATCCGGATAGTAAAGTCTGCTGGCTCTCCCATAATTGTCCTGAAAAGGGTTTGCAAGTACCCCGTGACATCGGTCCCCTCCGCTTTCTGAGGGACCCCCCCGGACCCGTATGTTTCGACGAGAGCGGTTTTCAAGATCCTCTGTCTGTGAGTCTTGGGACCTCCTGTTGGAGCTGTGTGATTTCGTCGCTTCTGACCTGGTCCGCCTCTTCAATGGCCACCACACGTTCCCCAAGGGTTTCCACGTCTCGCCGGAGCTCTCGGACCTCGCCCGCTACGTCCTGCTTTAAGGACTTGAATGCTTCTCTGAGGGAGTTAAACAATGTCTCCAGGAACGACCTGGTGATGGGTGCCTGGTCATCCCCAGACGCCGGCGACGTCTTCGTGGTCACTGGAGAGGGTGGGTCTTTGCTGGGTTTGGACTACGTCTAGGCCAAAAGTTCAGGGAGTGTTTGTGGCCCTTTCTTTCCTCTCTGTCCCGCCATGTTGTGGTCAGCTCCCCAATGGGCGGTGGGTCTCTGCGTCAGCAGCACACCGTCCACCTCGCCCGGGGTCGTGGCAGCGGACAAGGGCCCACCTTTGCAGCGCAACCGCCAAGGCACACCACAGTGATTAATGGCCACAGGGCCAGTATCGCAGGTTGGTCAACAGTGAAGCAGCAGGGTCAGCCACACCGGTAATGGTCAGACAACGGCTGGGCACCCAAAGAAGGCAACCGCCGCAGCCAGGTAGGTGTGTAGCGAGAGTGGCCCTCTATTCTAAGTAGCCACGGGTCTCCCCTGTGGATCCCTCAGTCCGCACTGGTCGGTGACGGCAAGCGAGTTCAGGCTCCAGTAGGCCTCGCAGGAGTGCGCGCTATCTCGCCTCCCCAGGCGTTAATGCGGTCTGACCCTCAGGCCCTCGGTCAGCCCTCTCACCGGGAGCTCGATTGTGCCCCCCTAGCCCTCGCTGCAGCGCCCTCCTCCGCTTTCCTCACCTTCCTCGTGTGTCAGGCTTGAGGGCAGCTCTGTGGCTCTCCATAGCAGACTTCGGCCCCTCGGCTCTGTTCAGCTTCCCCTCAAGGTCCCCCCCTGAACCCGTGGGGGTCACAGGGACATTGCAGTGCTGGAATGGCGGGCTTCGTTCCAGCGCCGTGGGGGCGCGTCAGCAGGGCCGTGCCAAAGGCCGCGATCGTTAGTGCAGAAGGCCCAAAGCCGGGGCCTTGATTTTTGCGACTCCTGGCCGGCCCGCGCCTTAGCACCGGCCGGGTCGCGGCAACAGGAATGTGCGCCGGTCTGGGCCAAAGCTCCGGCAATATCGGCAAGGGCCTCCCTCGGCAGGCTCCCAGGTGCTCTGTTCGTCTCACCGCCGGGGGAGGCAGGGGCAGCGAGCAAGCGGTCGGCCGATTGCAGCTTCGTGGCGGCCACCAACACTCGGCCGCAAGTCCGTTTTGTGCTAGCATCTTTCACTAGCAGTATGACGACAACAAGGGGCCACCTCAACAATCCCAAGGTGCAGATAATAGCACGCGGGGGACCTCGCTCACGCCACATCCGCAATGCTGGCTAAGCCCAGGCACAGCGATCTCGCAAGCCGGGCGGCGATCGCGGGCAATGTGCACAGGCACCACAATGGTGGGCACAGTCGTTCTCACAAGCCATCCACGGGCGCCGGATTTCACATGAACCAGGTTCTAGCAAGGCTGGGGTACGTGCCTCCATCCAGCCCCTACCTCGCAGCACCCGAGACCCACTGGACAGTTCTCGTGGTGTTCTTTAGGAGGCGACCCCGCCCCTGGCCTCACTTCAGGGTCCGCACAGCCGTGGCCTCCGGCAAAGAGATCGCCAAGTCGTGCACTCCTCGGCGGGCACCCGCAGCTTCCTTCACTGCGCCCATGAGGCATTCCTATCCTGGGCAGGATATTCCCCCAACAGCATACGGGCGAAGCTCCTCCCAGTGGGTGGAGGCCTGCGAGACTCCAGTAGCCTGAGCCTCAATTTCGAACGCACTCCGCCGGCAGCACGGCACAGTACCTCGCTGGCTTATAGCACCCGCACCTCCGCTCACATATCTCGGTCCTCGCAACTCTCCCCGTGTAGTCGCCACACTGGCAGCTTTTCATGACGTGGACCTGGGCGACGTTTGGACGATCCGAAGTGTAGGATTTAAGTATTATTTTATCCCGGCCTGCGGAGCGCACTAAAAAGAGCGGCCATTCCGCTTTGCAGCAGGCCACGCCTCCCCGCCCTCCAGTGTACACTGGTCTTAGTAGATATTTTTCTAATACTCTATGGTGCATGTCTCATGAGGGTTTCACTGTCTGCCAACAGTGTTGTACAGAGTAAACTCTCTCCATAGTTACCACTGTTTACAGTAACAATTTTCTTATTCATATCAACTTAATTTCCCAGTATGGGTTTGGGAACTTTGAGGGGTTGGATACAGATAAAAGCGGTCTATTTGGTGTATGGAATGGGACAAATGTTGCAAAATAACACATTCTTGTTACACCTAAGTGAGTTTTATCTGTGATGCCATTAATGATGCTTCATAATATTCGAAGCTATGTTGGACCTACCTTCAGGTCTTTAATGTCATTCTAGTTTATAGAGTAATGTGTACAAAAGAATCATGGATGATGTCGTCAGGGATACCATAAGGTATGTAATTTGAGGTGTCATAAAGGTCATAGAACATGTCATGGGTATGTAATAAGTTAGGTCATTAGCAGTGCATGGGTGTGGCTCAAGTTATAGTTAACTCTGCTGACTATAATTGGTGATTTTCTGTCTTTTTTTTAGCTCATAACGTTAATGTTACTGACCTGCTTACCTAACCAGAACGTTTCTATTTTATGTAAAGTAGCATTTTATGAACATACGTAAAGTGGCCACCATCCCGATTGCCTATGCGGTGCAGGGGGTTGGCAAGAGGGCCCCCCTCCTCAAAGCAGGAGACCCTCCTTCCATGTAAACTCTGCCAGAGCTAAGGCAGCTTTAGTAGGTAGAGGATTGTAGGTCCGCTGAATCTCTTCAGGTATTACTCCTGAAGTTACCCAGTCTGTCCAATTGCTACCCGGTGCTGCCTCCGCCCCTGTGCAGGGACTTCTATTCGCCGAAACGCAGGACCTCACATTATGGTGACTCAATTACTACTTGTTGCAGGCTCTCTATCTCTAAGTTTTGCCTTTGCCAATCTCCGTTAAGGGCATAAATGAAACCAGCGATTGGCTCAATTTTTTTATAGGCTTGCATCTGCCTAGTTAATTGAGACCTCTTTACTATGCAGCAGAAACTCGCGCTGTAAGTTATTGATGCATTATATTCTACATCCGGTATTTTAATCTGAAACATGAAAACCAAGTGCTAGCACTGTGCACCTCAGTTTCTTGCATAACGCACTCTGGTTTGCCCTAGCAAAAGAATGTGGCAACTCTTGTTTATATGTGTGTGATATCGGTTTGTATTTTTGTTGAGTAGACGCATCAGAGTATTGATGTGAATGCTCTAGGTAGCTTTTGTGCGAATGATGCCTGTGCCTTGTATGTACCACGGACTGACTAGGAGGTGGCGTAATATGGCCTGGGTGTCTTGTGGTGGAGTGTGCTTGTGGAGTGTTGTAGGCCATCTTCAGTAGGCGTATGTTTTGCTTTTGAAACATGAGTGGCTTGGGTATGTTTCTGCTATTGGCGGCCGTTCGCTTCTACAAAAGCTTCTTTTTGCCAGATGACTTTGGTATAATTGGCCATAGTGTTATTGGTCGATATCTGCTTACAGTGTTTGGCTTTCTTTTGAGACCTTGTGCCTGAGGTGTAAATAGTTTTATTTGATCTGAGGCGTGCTAATGGGGACATGGGCAGGGCAATCATTGAAGCCTCCAATATGTGACAGATGTGGTATCCAGCATTCAGGTGCTGTTTGGTTATAGACACATTTATTTCCCTGGAGTCAGTTTTGTGCTAGCATCTTTCACTAGCAGTATGAGGACAATCCCATGATCCAGGTCTGAGTGCATGAGCTTTTTAAAGATGATGATGGGCAGGTAGGAGGGGAAGGGGAAGGTCGTGGGAGGTCATTTCAGGGAGCATCGATTGTCCCACTGACGCTTTTTCATTTCTTCTGTTAAACAGATAGCTGCTAAAATCGGCGATGGTATGCCCCACTTGAACAACTCTACGCCCTTGGTGGACCCCTCTGTGTACGGCTATGGTGTTCAGAAGAGATCCATGGATGATGGAGGTAACTTCATCAGGCTTATGCGCCTCTTCTCCACTAAACTTGAGTTTAAAAAAAATGGAGGATATAACTGAACTTCAGAAAAGTTTAACCAAAGTTAACGTAGTAACTAGATTGCAACTGCCTAGTTTGTATCTGTACTTCAGTCTGTCCAGTTGTGAAGATAATGAAAAATTCACTGTCTACTTTTCATTTAATTCACCATCGAGATTAGGTGCTTTCTAGGACACTGCTGAGCCTTCCTTGTTCCTCCAAGGGTTGAGTGTCTTGCTCATGTACCTCGGATATGGGTCTGGCTGAAAATGACTTTTATTTAAGAAGGGGGGCAGTCTCTCCTCTTAGCTGCTCATAAGCAAAGCTTTGCTGCATATAGGTGAATTATAAGGGGCAATGTGTGAGTACTGAAGCAGTCAAACAAAATATTTAAATACTATTTGATTAATGCAGAGGTCATAAATCGGCGCTATAGTACTTTGATTGGAGGTGTGTCCACGGCATGGTGTGTTGTCAAGACATTGTAGGTGTCGCCAAGGAAAGCAATCCATCAAACCTGTTTCTACAAACAATTTTAGTCTCCTTGTCTACAAGCTACTGCAAAACGTCTAGTAATCGGTGTCTTTGTTTGCCAGGACTACTGTTTCTATATGGAGTGTTCTATATAGTGCAGAGTGCACCCTAGATGGATGTGTGATCTCCACCCTGTGAATGGTAAAGAAGGAAGGCTGCATATACTTCTCACTGATTGTGCTACTTGTATTCGCCAGGCCTTGCTTTATTGTTCTATTTCTGCGCTTTCTGACAATTTCCCCTGTTTTGTAACTTTCTTTTTTTAGACCACACACTTATAATCGTGTTTCTCTGCTGAGCACCACCAAGGAGTGGTAGTAGTTTATCTTCTCTTAGTGGGTTTACTTTACTTTATCTGGAGAGTATTTTTTGTGCTGCACTTATATCTCCAAACAAGATCCCAAGGTTAAACCACGCCGGGTAAAACACGGGCATAGACTCCAATGCGGATGCAAAAAGGATGATTTATTGCAAAATCATGTCAGGATGACTCGTTTCGACCGCCAAACTTCCTTAATCACATACATACACATAAGAAACATGGCCCGTGTCCATCATGTGTGTACAAAACATGATTTTGCACTTAACTGACTGTTTGGAATGTGGTTACGTGCCCATCCTGCTTGTGTATCAAACTTGCTACTTAAGTACATCCTGCCTTTGTTTAGGAAGAGTAGTTCCATACCTTTCCTGCTAGTGTAAGAATTGTGGTACACTGTCCATCCTGCTGGTGTGCAGGGACTGTGGTTCAGTGCCCATCCTGCTGGTTTGCAGACTGCTGTTCAGTGCCCATCCTGCTGGTGTGCAGGGACCGTGGTCTACAGCCAATCCTGCTGGTGTGCAGGGACTGTGGTCTACAGCCCATCCTGCTGGGGTGCCGGGACTGTGGTTCAGAGCCCATTCTGCTGGTGTGCCGGGACTGTGGTTCAGAGCCCATCCTGCTGGTGTGCCGGGACTGTGGTTCAGAGCCCATCCTGCTGGTGTGCAGGGACTGTGGTTCAGATCCCATCCTGCTGGTGTGCAGGGACTGTGGTTCAGATCCCATCCTGCTGGTGTGCAGGGACTGTGGTTCAGAGCCCCTCCATCTGTATCTGCAGGGACTGTAGTTCCGTGCCCATCCTGCTAATTTTAGTTTCATGCAAGCATGTGCCCTACTTGTTTGGACTGCAGCATTTTTTTTCAACTTGTATTCTTTTAATGTATCTTGCTTACGTTGTTGAATGTGTTTTATTTCAGCTGTGCCCGAGCGTGAATGCTAGAATGTCAGTGTTTGAATGAAACATTTTCTAGCTATCGCGACAGAATTTTCTATTCTATTAGGGACACGGAGGCAAAGATTATGCTTCTCTTTACTGCAAAACACGGCAGCCAATTAAAACAACTTTAAACGGCATACCCCCGGAAGTACAACCTCCTCATTGGTATGCACCAATCACCATCAGTCCAATACTGTATATAGTCTTTGAAGAACATATAACTTCCACTTGCTTTGCAACAAAACTTTTTAACACAGTCCAAACTTGACTGCCAAAGGCTGAACCTCCAATCCTCCATCGACGAGAGTCCAAACATGACCAGACGTGGAGCCGCTGTCGTCCATGCCTTACGCCGGCTTGTTCTGTTCTCCTGAAACGAGAATAGACTTCTCAATACCCCATACACCAAAGGTATGCAAGCAAAACAACGGGCGGGATGAAACCCCACATAGAGACACATAGTCCACATCATTATCAAAATCAGCAACACATTGCAAATACTGTTTCATGGGTGGGATAATCTTCGCCTCCGTGTCCTTAATAGAATCGAAAATTCTCTGTCGCGATACCTAGAATTTTTGTTATTCTATGTGTCCACTGAGGCTCTGATTATGCTAGTTTAAAGTTGACACAACACATTAGTAGCAACATCTACAATTCGTTTGTGATAAAACGTCTTGAAGGTAGAATCAGAAGACCAATCCGCCGCAGTTGTCATATCCTCTAAGCGGGAACGTGTAGCAAGAGCCTTGAAAGCCATCGTTCCCCTCACTGAATGGGCGCCAAAGGCTGAAGTATCAATACCTGCCAATTGCAATAACCAGGAGACCCACCTGGCCAGCGTAGGAGCAGAGACTGGGCGGAAAGGTTTCTGTAAAGAAATCAACAACTGTCCTGCAACATCAGTCCTAAACTCTCGAGTACAATCCTCATAACATTTCAAACATTGAACCACACACAGTTTACTGTGATGAGGGAATGCAGGATAAGAAATACACCTAGAATTTGATTTAGTACGTTTGGAAATAGTAGACGACACCCCTGAAGGAGTGAAAATTCTACCTGATATGTCCAGGGCACGAACATCAGAAACATGCCTACATGAGATCAAACATAACAAGAGGGTCAACTTGGCCGATGATTGCTTACACGAAAGACGTTCATTCGCCGGCCAATTTTTAATAAAATGTAACACCACATTCACATCCCACAACCGAGAATATCGGGGAGTGGTGGGATTTTCCAGTCTGATACCACGTACCACTTTACAGACCAGTGGGTGCTCTCCCACTGGTTTGCCATCCACATGCGGATGACCTGCCGAAATCGCTGATCTGAAATTATTGATTGTTCTATACACTAGACCCGTATTTGCCATTTCAGATAAGAAATTAACGATCATATGGATACCGGATCCCAAGGGATCCCCTTTCCGTTCAGCACACCAACTAACCCATCTACACCAAGCAGACTCATATCGCTTATGCGTAGATGGCGCCCAGGACTGGGACAAAAAATACAAAGTGTCCTCCAAAATTCCCGGCATTTGCCAACGTCTCCGGAAAGTCTCCATGCCATGAGGCAACAAACCCTGAAGGATTAGTGGATGCGGTTGACCCAGTGGGTTGGTCAGAATCTCGGGAAACGACTGCAGACGCACTGGGAAGGCACATGACGGGGCCAGCGCTGCTGGGAACCACTCTTGTGCTGTCCAAAAGGGAGATACCAGAATCCTCTCCTCCCTCTGTCTGCGGACCTGAACCAGAGTTCTCTGAATCATGGCAAACTGGGGAAAAGCATAAAGCATACCCATCGTCCACGACTGAAGAAAGGTGTCCTAGTTGCTCGCTAGACGATCCGGACGCCAACTGTAAAATTGGGGCAGTTGTGCATTGAACCTGGAGGCAAAGAGATCCACTGTACAAGGGCCCCATTTGGCATTGAGTTGAAAAAACACCCTGGGGTGGAGATGCCTATTGCTGGAATCCCGCAGGAAGCGAGAATTCCAGTCCGCAACGACATTGGTGCAGCCCAAGATGTACTCCGCTGTCACCGAAATGTGATTCTAATGGCAATAAATCCAGTAATCCTTGGATATTTCCACCAGTAATCGTGACCTCGTGCCACCCAGTTGATTGATATACCGTACTGCTGAAACATTGTCCATTCAAAGCAGTATGCAGGAACTCGCTTTGTGTGGTGACAGTCCCAATTGCAAAAGAACCCGCTAAGAGTTCCAGACAATTTATGTGGAGTTTGAGCTCCTCCTGGGACCAACGGCCCCCCGGTCTCTACTGACCCACATCGGGCTCCCCAGCCCCACCTGCTGGCATCCAATTCGATTACTATTTCTGGGGCTGACTCAAAAATGGCTTTGCCAGTCCACGCATCCATGTGCTCTAACCACCATGAAATCTCCGTCCTCTCCTCCTGCGTCAACAAAATCTGTCCCTTATACTGAGGCCTTTGCGGAGATGTACGATCTTCAATCTCTGGAGTGCCCTGTAATGGAGGGGACCCGGGAAAATAGCCTCAATGCATGAGGCTAGAAGACCCACCAATCTGGCTAACGCCCTCAATGATCTAGTCTGCGCAGACAAAGCTTTCCTCAACTCCTTCTTGATGGCTATACGTTTCTTGAGAGACAACAATAGCTGAGCTGTGACCGAATCCACCTGGAACCCCAGAAACTCCATCGACTGAGACGGCGTCATGACAGACTTGTCTGCATTTATGACGAAACCTAACTCCTGAAGGAGTTGCGTCATCAGGGCCAGATGACGAAGAACTGTAGCAACACTTTGGGCCATTATCAGGATGACCCCCCCCCCCCGCTCTCGCAGAAATTGCACCATCAGCTTGAAGAGCTTGGTGAAACACCATGGGGCAGACCTAAGTCCGAATCGCAGCGCTGCGTACTCGTACCAAACGCCTCCCCACTGAAACTGCAGGAACCGCCTGTGGGGTGAAAATATGTGAACCGCCAAATAGGTGTCTTTTAGATCGAGGCACACCATCCAATTGCCTTCCAGAAGTAAATCCCGGAGTAAGTGTATGCCCTCCATCTTGAAGTGGCGATACACTAACCAAGAATTGAACTCATTTAGATTCAACACCAGACGATAACCCTGATCTCTTTTGGGGATGAGAAAACCGTACTGGAAAACCCGTGGGCATGTGGTGTAGTCCGCACAATAGCCCCTTTCTGCATCAGCGGTGCAACTTCGTCGTCCATGAAAGACCTATCGACATGGGTAAAATGAAGTGGATGAGGAACCTAAGCCTGCCTTGGAGTGCTGTAGAACGCTATCTGAAAGCCTCTCACTGTCTGTAATATCCAAGGATCATTTGTCAGGGTTCTCCACCTGTGCGCGAAACCAGCAATCCCCCACTTTGACCACTCCCTCCTGAAGAAAATGTACCTGAATAAGAGGTGTCTGTCGTTGTTATGACCTCTGTATCCTCCTTTCTGGCCTCTGCCTCTACCCCCACGATTTCTGGTTGGGTAAAAGTTGGAGCGATGGGAGTCCCCAAGTCCATGTTGCTCTGAACCTCTTTAGGCCTGATTGAAACCGCGGCCGGGCGCTCGACCCCTGTTACGACCTGCCCTGGTAAAAAGGCCAGCATTAAAGACCTTTTTGATGTTACTTTGGACCTTGTCAAGAGCCGAAAAGGTGGAAAACGTATTTCCTTAGTTTTTACGAACTTATCCCCAAAGAGCAAGCCATTTGCCATGATCCCAGCCTCTGTAGTGGCCATATCTGCTAGCTGTGGTTCGATCTGCATGAGGAAAGAGCGACGCCGTTCCGTAGACACAGCGCAGAAGACAGAGTGCCCATTCCAAGGCCTCTGTCATATCCAGTGGCGTGTTGGACTCTTTGGCCTGAACTGCCGCATCCAAAATCTTCGTGAGGGGTCCGCATACGTCAAGGAGCTTGTCCTAACAGCCCCTCCATGCCACGTCCAATCCCTTTTTGGGAACCTTAGAAAAATTTTTAAGGAATGTGGCCATATTGGGGTCCAGTTCAGGGGTCTCCGTCACCTTGCCCAATAGAGCCGGTCTGGGACATGTCGATCTCAGAACAGAGCGCACATCGCGCTCAAAACCCTGTCTGATATTGCCCTCTACGTAGTGCTCCACCTCCACACATGGCACCCACTCTGTGGATCTAGAGTGTACAATATTTTTAGGGTCGAAAAGCAAGTTCTTGCTGGGATGAAGGGAAGTCTCGGGTTGCGCCCTGCGCTTTTTCTTAAGAACAGGAAGACTGACGAGAACTCCCATAGCCACCATGGTCATTAATGTCATTCGCTGCCATCTTGGCAAGCACCTCCAAAGATTGGTGATGAGGGTCCGCCATGGTGTGACTTAAATTTACGCTTGTTTTTATATATGGAGAAGCACTCCTTAAATCTTCTATAATTTTAACAAAACTTTTTAAGAATTTTCCAAGCATGCTACAGAGTTTATCCTAAACCGTGCCTACCCTAAACCTTCCTACCTCCAGCTGATCACACTCGACCACTGCGCACTGTTGCCTCAGAGTGCTGAACACTTCAATTTTTACACGATTTCTGTGAAACAAACTTTTTTAAAATATATATTTATTCTCAATTACATTCCTTCTGCTTTAACCACATGGCTGCTAGGCGTTTTCCCGTCCTGCGCTGAAAAGCCAAAAGGACCATTATTCATGACGAGCTGGCCTTGTCATCCGCGCACGGCAGGTAAGCGCCATGACGAGCCTAGCTCGTCATTAGCTTCGAAGGGGTTAATCAAATTTAATTTAAAAAAATGGCTTTGGCATCAGCTATTGAAAATATGAACAAAAAAATAAACAGTTTTACAATCTCTCAAATGTTTTTCTTTTAATACATGCAACAATCAATTGTATTGTCAAGTTGAAAAAGATTTCTTCCAAAGAGTGCCCAATGCATTTCGTGCTGAGCCGGCCCTTCTTCGGGGGCCTAAAATCTAAACGAAAGTAAATACTTTATTTAGATCAAAATCCCTGTAAATGACTTTATGAAAGCACCAAACAGTCATAGACCACAACATCTAGTTTGTATATGTGTGCTCCTTATTTGGCACCTTCCAACAAAAACGCTCATGCAATGTGCAAGAAAAACATAATTAACCCCTCCAACGCGTGGTGAAAAACGTGCTCAGGCAACACTCTGTACTCACCCTATATCAAATACACAGTGGAGCATTAAATCTGCAAAATTTGAAAACGGGCTCCCTTAGTCAACTCGTCTGCACCACGTAGAAATCACTTCTATCCACGTCAAACGCTGATCTTACCTCAGTGTAAAGAAAACACTCATCTGCTGAAATTAGTTCTCGCCGTTCGTGACCCATCTGTAGAAAGTAGACCGCATAATTCTCAGCGCTCTCAACTCATTAACAACTGCCGCTATAATACTCAAAAACCCTATCTGTCCATACCTAACACACTGTCTTTCACTCTGTCGACTTCTGGCGCCTGCCGATACTTCAAAAACCTCCACTTCTTCACCAGAGTATACTAACGCTCAAAACGCTGTTAACCGAGAATTCGCGACTCTTCTCAAATCAACACAGACGATTCCTGCGTATGACGTCAACTCATCGCGTTCCTCAGTAAACACATCCACAGACAGGAAAAACCATTACATTGTTTCATGATTCAGATTGTAATTCCAGCAAGTTAATTTATTACATAAAATGCCCATGTGGGAAATTCTATGTAGGGAAGATTGAGCGCAAATTAAAAATCCGTATATCGGAACACAAAAGCACAATTGGGAACCAAAATATTAAGAGCAGTTAACAGTGCTCTGTATGGAGGCAAAACATAGCATAGCCCAAATTCAGTTTTCAGTACTTGAAAAAATAAGATTACATGAAGGCATGGATCTCACCAGATCTTTGCTCCAAAGAGAAACTTACTGGATAAAGCGTTTAGAAACACAGTATCTGATGGGTCTTAATGAGAATTTATTTCGCTTGCTTTCTATGAAATTGTTCATTATGTCATTGCAAATAAGACTTGTGACACTGTAATCTCGTTCAAATGCGTGGAGTCTAAATGTGCATCAGTGTGTCATTACGAAGCACCTAGATTTCATAACTAAGTGATGCTCACTGTTAGTTTGATTCTAGATTCATTTTTACTTTGTCACTATTTTACTTTGAGCTTTTATTTTGTATTTCTGTTTTCATTTAAATTTTTGCTTTTATGCACACATTTAGCACATCTTTTGGAGTATGTAGATGGTTTATTGTAGCTGTATGGGGGTATTTAAGTCCAGAACGTGGAGTTTTGTTTTCAATGGCGCTGATGGAGGTATGTGAATAGTCCGTTGTTTGTGTTTACTGAGGTACGCGATGAGTAAACATCATGCGCAGGAATAGTCTGTGTTGATTTGAGCCGAGTCGAGAATTCTTGGTTAACAGCGTTTCGAGCGTTGATATACTCTGGTGAAGACGTGGAGGTTTTTGAAGTATCGGCAGACGCCAGAAGTCGACAGAGTGAAAGACAGTGTGTTAGGTATGTACAGATAGGGTTTTTGAATGTTCTAGCGGCAGTTGTTAGTTGAGAGCGCTGAGAATTATGCGGATTGGTGCTGAAGAAGCCATCAAAGCTGCAGGTTTCGATGTAGGCCGCTCCCACTTTAGCCGAAAAACTTTAGCGTTCAACAAAATTGGCCTGGGTTCTGGGTCCATGAAACCATTGCTTCAAAGACTCCAAGGCGAACTTGAGTCCGCAAGAGCATATTATGATCTATCCTGATACAGGCCGAAAAATCGCTAGCATATTTCATACTCTGTCCTCCTCTTACGAGGTAAGATGGAGCCCACTGGGACGAGATGGAGGAACTCTTCCTATACCTCGCAGAAGAGCACAATAAGGGAGCCTTTAAAATAGTCTCGGGGGGTAAGGTATATCGAACGCATCTATACGTTGTGCCCTAGATGCTGCTGATACTGCAGCAAGAGGAATAAACTCTAGCTTATTACTACGCAAACATGCCTGGCTTCAGGTCTCTGGTAATCCGAGGTACAGCGAAATCTCCTGGCCCTCCCATTCGATGGAGAACATCTATTCAGCCCTCTGGTAGATAACCTTAGAAAAAAAAACAAAGAGATGAGACAGCCTAAGCCTTGAGAGCCCTGCTGACTCCTTTTCACAGTGTCTCCTTTAGCTGCTCATCTTGCTGTGTAGAATCGAAGACCACGTCTCCTGAAACCTCCACCCCATACCAGCGGCCACAGATCAAACCACCTCACCTAGAGGATACTTCTGAGGCTCCTTTGGAGGTACCACTCTATAGGCAAGGGCGGATTTACCAAACCATCCGACACAACCATCAAACCCTGACTTGCCACTCATTCCCCTTGATCACACACCTGTCAGTGGTGTTGGATATTATCCAAAAATAGGTTGTCTGGGAGCTACCCTTTCTATCCGGAAAAGGATTGGGTCAACAATAGCAAAAATTCAGAGTTCCTTCTCCTGGGTTCACTATTAATCAGATCTTTAATTGGTCATAGGGTCTTCCCTAGAGGAGCACGGGGGTTGTAATGTTACAATAGTTACCAAATTTACACTTCAATGAAAATGGTGCCCACAGGTATCAGCAAAAACATGAAACAATAGTGTTGTATAAAAATATTGATCAATTATTTATTTAAAAGGCATAGTAAAAGCAAATTAGAATAAGACACACCATGTACAAAATTACAAATTTATTCTAGGATTTTACAAACGCAAAAAACATCCATCATTTTTAAAAAGATTATTATTAAAACATCATACTGTCATTTATACAATGATTTTTGTTAAAAATAAATGGGACATAGGAACGAAAAGTGTCGACGCGACGTTTCGGTGCCTCTTTATTTTGCACCTTCTTCAAGGACTCGTTCACGATTCAGTTATTCTACTCTGAAAACATACAGTGATACATAACGTTAGGCCCATATTTTCGTACATTTGCACATAGATATTAATAACATTTCTAGATTTATACTAGTATTTGGTAACTATGAACATCTATCCAAGCACCCTGCGGTTTCTAAGCATTCATTTTGTTGACAGAATGCCAGGGATGGAATACATCCCTCGTGTTATGGGGGTCTAATTGCTGTTATCTAGACACCTCATGTTCTACTCCCTGCAGGTTCTCACTATGAGAGTAGAGATATCGGCTAGGTGGGTTCTTTAATTATTTTTAGTTCAAACTAAACAGTTTGACTTACCCAGGTGCAAACATCCTGGTAATATTTCTTGTACTTCAAATTGAACATGTTTCTTCCTGTGCTCACTGTGTTTCCTTATCTCTTATCTCTAAAGGGAATTGTATCATATGTCATGTTCTACAACTGTACTTATGTTCCATTTACCTGAACTATTTTAGCACTTTAATTGTCCCCAATCTCTTCTAAAACAAGTGACGCTCAACCAAAGACACTTGTACAAGGTAAAAATTGGAATAAAACCATTAAAGTGCTAAAATAGTTCAGGTAAATGGAACATAAGTACAGTTGTAGAACATGACATATGATACAATTCCCTTTAGAGATAAGAGATAAGGAAACACAGTGAGCACAGGAAGAAACGTGTTCAATTTGAAGTACAAGAAATATTACCAGGATGTTTGCACCTGGGTAAGTCAAACTGTTTAGTTTGAACTAAAAATAATTAAAGAACCCACCTAGCCGATATCTCTACTCTCATAGTGAGAACCTGCAGGGAGTAGAACATGAGGTGTCTAGATAACAGCAATTAGACCCCCCATAACACGAGGGATGTATTCCATCCCTGGCATTCTGTCAACCAAATGAATGCTTAGAAACCGCAGGGTGCTTGTATAGATGTTCATAGTTACCAAATACTAGTATAAATCTAGAAATGTTATTAACATCTATGTGCAAATGTACGAAAATATGGGCCTAACATTATGTATCACTGTATGTTTTCAGAGTAGAATAACTGAATCGTGAACGAGTCCTTGAAGAAGGTGCAAAATAAAGAGGCACCGAAACGCCGCGTCGACACTTTTCGTTCCTATGTCCCATTTATTTTTAACAAAAATCATTGTATAAATGACAGTATGATGTTTTAATAATAATCTTTTTAAAAATGATGGATGTTTTTTGCGTTTGTAAAATCCTAGAATAAATTTGTAATTTTGTACATGTTGTGACTTATTCTAATTTGCTTTTACTATGCCTTTTAAATAAATGATCAATATTTTTATACAACAACACTATTGTTTCATGTTTTTGCTGATACCTGTGGGCACCATTTTCATTGAAGTGTAAATTTGGTAACTATTGTAACATTACAACCCCCGTGCTCCTCTAGGGAAGACCCTATGACTAATTAAACAATTGCTGCTGTTGGATATTATCCAACATGGTTATTTTCTTGAGCTCACTTCACACCTTCCAATATGTCGAACCTGTTCCACTACACCAACAGGGGTCTATTCACTATACTTCCTTATTCCAAAAAAGGTTGGGTCCCTCAGACAAGTCTTGGATCTCCGACCCCTACGAAACCAGTACATTCTCTCCGAGCACTTTCATATGGTCACTCTTCTAGATAGTCCGTTGTTACAGCAAGGTGACTTCATGGCCGGACTAGACCTCAAGGATGCCTTCTTTCATGTTCCTATTCAACTAGCTCCTTGCCTGTATCTAAGGTTTCTTATAAATAATCTGCATTTCCAGTTCGTGGAGCTCCCCTAAGGGGTCGCTACCGTGCACAGGGTCTTCATCAAATGTCTCGCGGTAGTGACTACTCACCTGCGCAGATGTTTTTCCATAGCTGGACTACTGGCTCATCAAAACCACGACTCTTCAAGTATCGCCCACACACTACGGTCACCATAAACCTACTGCATGAACTAGGCTTTATAATAAACACCTTAAAATCCAACCTCCAACCCTTTCAGATCCAACCTTGGCTAGGAGCAATTCTCCACTCACAACCAGTAGTAGCTTATCCAAATACTGCCAGGCACTCATTCCCCAATTCCAAGCAAGTCAACTGGTAACGGTGAGAACAATCCTGCATCTCCTCAGCATGATGGCTTCATGTATAGCCATCGTATTCCATGCCATATTGCACATGCGTCTGTTGCAGGAGTGATTAGTGCACATATGGTCTCAAGCGGAGGGTCAATAGGATAATCTAGTTTTGGTAAGCCGTTATGTTACTTTTATTTGTAGCGCGCACGGATACTCAAGAGTGTCCTGGCGCGGAGCCATGAGGGATGGAAGTGTGGTCTTTAAACAAAAATGTGCGTTCAGGTTTTTCTTGAAAATCAATAGGTGCTGAATATTTCGTACGGCAGGGGGAGGGCATTTCAAGTAACAGCAGCCTTCTGAGCGAAAGACCTGCCTCCTGGCCTCTGGTTTTTTTAAACTAGGGACCTGGGCAAGACGTAGGGAGATAGATCACAGCTGTCTGGGAGGGAACATAAAAGAAGAAACATTTTTGCAAGTAGGAAGGGCCAAAGCCTTGCGGAGCACGATGGGCCATAACCAACAATTTAAATGTGACCCTGTCGACCACGGGAAGCCAGTGTAGTGAATGCAAGTGATGTTGTACACTATTCCTGGCAGAAATGCCCAGCATGAGTCTGGCTGCCGCATTTTGGACTACTTGGAGCTTTTTCAACAGATAGCCTGGGACGCCACTATAAAGAACATTGGCATAGTCCAGCTGAGACAAAATAAGTGCACCGGTAACAGTTTCCCTCGCCTCCTGGGGTAGGAAAGGAAAAAACTTCCTTAGGGTTTTGAGAAGACCATAACAGTTGCCAGCCAACTTCTTGAGATGAGTCGAGAAAGAAAAGCTCTCATCAAACCACACCCCCAGATTCTTGGCGGGCTTCCCTGTAGAATTGGGCAGGGGGAACTCAGGTGGCCAGAGAGATTGTGGAAATTAGGAGGGAATTTTCTAAAGAGGAGAATCTCAGACTTCTCTTCATTATACTTGCGTTGCGCAGCTGCCAGACATTTAAAAATGGAAAAGAGACTATGTTGAACAGAAGAGAATGAGTCCACATTTTTATTCCCCAGGTGAAAAGCAGCTGGGTGTCATATGCATAAGCCATCACCTTGGCCCTCAGCCAGGTATACCAGAGGTGTGACATAAATGTTAAAGAGAAGGAGACTAAGAGGACCCCTGGGGGGCTCCCGTTAATTTTGACTGGGGAGAGGAAAAGAACGGAGGACGCCAGATCTGCTTGACCCGTCCTTCCAAGAAGGACCTGAGCCAGCCCCAGGCCGTGCCTGACACACCAATCCTGGCAAGTCGAACAAGGAGTAGTGAATTCAGGACTCTGCCGCTACAGAGAAGTCGAGCAAAATTAATGCTGCCCTCCCGCTCCAAACACTCCCTCAGAGACATCAACCAGGGCCGGTTCTGTACTATGGGAAGCCCGAAACCCTGACTGGGGGGCTGGATGCAAAAAGCCCTCCCTCTCAACAAACTCAATGAGTTGTTTATTCACCACCTTCTCGCACACCCTGGCCAGACCAGATAAGAGGGAAATGGGACAGTAGTTCCCTGGACTGAGGGGATCTAGCTATGCCGTCAAACCTGCCTCTCTGTAATGGTGGAACACCAACAACCTGTTTAAAGGACTGCGTTTACTAGACCCAGTTAAGCAATTGACTATAACCGCGGGTGCATTACTTACAGGATGGAGGGTGAATACGCAACATCTAACTATCCAGGGACACTGAAAACCCAGTCAGCAACCCCTCCACATAAATCATTTGGAATTACTATCTGTTTACCTGGCGCTGTAAGCCTTCCTTCCTTACTCACCTCATTGGCAAGGTACTCCTCATCAAAACAGACATGACTGCCATGTATTATCTCCAGAAGGAAAGGGAAACCAAGTCCCCTCCGCTTTCTCATATAGTCCAGGCCTTTTGGTGTTGGGTTCTCTGACACAGCATTCATCTGTTAGCAGAGCACCTACCAGGAGTGTACAATGACATTGCAGACCTCTTTAGCAGGAAACGCCAACAAGTCCACGAGTGGGAACTCAACCTGCAAGTCCTCCACCAATACCTCAGGACATCCACAAATAGACCTCTTCGCCACAGCAAAAAAACGCCAAATACCCAAACTTCGTCTCCAGGTTTCCACACCCACAGTACAAGGACCGAGTTGGTCAGGAATGCAAACGGTGCTCACTGGGTAAGTAACATTTTCCTTATTCTACTGACTTTGACTCAGTAGTTGCCGCTAGCTTGTTTGTAAAACTCTGGATAGTTCTAAATAATCGTCTTTTCTACCTGCATTGATTAGAGTTTATTTCTGCCATATGGCTTCATTTGCACCAGCATGTGGTTTATTTTTCATAAACTCTCCAGTTCCCTTGAAAATGAAGCAACCTCCGTTATGGTTGGACTGATGTAGAGAAGTGTGAGTAGTCTAGATCATTTGATGCTAGACTGGAGTGCCATGGTCCGTGTGCAGTAATAACTAGCCAATTGCATTCAGTAGTTTTTCGCCTTCGCTGGTGCCACACTGCAACACAATTTTCACATTTGCACTTCACAATGAAGGCCTTACCCTGTCCAAATAAGGCGAGACTACCTCAAACTCTCAGAATATGTGTGCCCAACATGTTTAAAGATGTGCTCCCGTGCTGCTGTGGTATGCAGGACTATTGATTCCCTGCATGCATCCTCGCACTCTCTTCCTAGGATGATAGCGTGCTGTACTCCTGAGACATTTCGTTTTGAAAAATGTGATCAATTTGAGTAGACGAGTGGAGAAGATGACCTAGAATTTGCTTGGCCCTGGTTCATATCTAATCGGTGCTTATTCCGCCTGCTGGCATCCGTGAACCTCTTGAGCGTAGGTGTCTGATAGAGGACTGTCCTGCATGGAGGTTTCTGCACACTACTCTTGTAGTAAGTGCAATGATAAGTACTCCGACTTAGGATTTGGGTAGCAATTATACCAGAGTTGCCGCTTTATTAAAAGCATTTCCACAGCGCATGAGAACTCGAGTAGAGCATCCAGAAGACTGTATAGAGATGTTGTTAATGATGCGTTTCTACTGCCCTCTAGTCCAATTGTCTGTGCTGTCATGCCTTGGGCTAAATTGTGCCCTTCATTCTTCTATATTGCTCTGACCACCCCACTGACTGCTTTTTGGGGGGTTTTTTGGACGTTCTGCTACACCATCGTGGAATGCTGCCATGGTATTGTTTGTTGTTTCTCATATTTTTCAAAACTACATGAACGTTTAAGGGGGTTTAAAAAAAACCTTGGCCTCTGCTAAAGACACTTTAGCTTTTTCATATGGATCTTCTTTTCACGCTTGACGTTCAGGGAAATGCCCAATCTTAGTGTGTTAGTGGATACATGTTTGCACAATGGATGAAATCCTTATGTTACATGATGCTGGGATGGGTGAATGCAAACCGGCTATACGTGAAGAAGCAGCTTACATCGTCCAATACTTCTGAGACAATCGTCAACACCTTGTAGGAAAGGCTGCAACTTACCCTTGCAGTATGGGGTCCTGTAAAGGCCCCAGGCCTCCAAGCATGATGCTTTGGCTGGCTGGTGTTCAGACTAATCACAACGCTGCATTGCAGCGTTGTAGTTGGCTATGTGGAGCCTGGTGCTTCCTGTCCTGGTAGCGGGTGAGGAGGACCGCGAAGTGGCGGCACACAGGAAGTGCTTCATCCCCCGGCTTCCGGTAATGGTAGCGGGTGACGAGGACCGGGAAGTGGCGGCACACAGGAAGTGATTCATCCCCCCCCCCCCCCCCCCCCCACGACCTCCCGCCCTGTTAATTACCAGCCGCCACTGACCAGGGGACTTCAGCAGGTCGATTGCAAATTACCAAGAGCTTGTAGGATGCCACTGAGTAGCTCGTAGATGAGAAATACCAGTCAGAAGGCTGGAGAATGTACAGCTGTCCATTTGATAATGCACCTGTTTAAAACCATGAATGGGTTTCTGTAAGGGCATGAAAGCTTTCAGTGCAGGGCGATGCAGTCTGGTCTCTTCTCAAAAATTAACTATTTACTTTTTCTCCTTTCTTTCTTGCCTCGCTTTCCTTTTTCTCTGTTGAAATATATTCCTATCCTTTCTCAAATGTTCTCCTTTCTATCTTTTTACACTTCTCTTTACTTTTTTAATTTTATTTTTGTTTCTAATTTCGTTATCCATTTTCCCTTTTTTAATTTTTGTATTCTCTTCCATTCTTTTTCCCTGGTCACGTTTCTCATTCTTTTTTCACCTTTCTTTCTCTCCTCCTTTTGTCACGTAGTTCCTAGGAATCCCCAGGGCCTGCATGTTTTGAATGACCTAAACTGAGGGCTTGGTGTCCAATCAGATTCCGGACAACCCCACAGTATGTCTGCTGTTAGACCAGCTAGCTCTACAGTGCCAATACCACCCCCTTGTATCTTACAGTGGTGTAGGTAGTTTCTGGTATTAATCACCAAAGAGGGAGGAGGAATATCTGTCCATTCTGTTCCCCTGAGATAATCCAAGTAATCAATATGAAAATGGACACTTGTAACTGCGTTGCTGTCGTTTTCTTAGACAACCCTCGTAAACGCTATGTTGATCTCGGTTAAGGTTTAGATCGTTTCTCCGCCGCACATATGCGTTATGGCATTATCATCGGGGTATCTGAATTCGTGCTGTATGCCAGCCTCAAGCCAGAGGCAACCTCTGGTATAGCGCAGTAGTGTCCAGGGATATATATTGGCCCACAGAATTTAATTAAAAAACAAACCTACATCATAGGAAGTATTTTATTAGCTGAAAGATGAGGTTTATTGTTAAAGTCGGGTATACACAGATCGAGTTACTTGGTCTGATTATACCACTTTAAAGTTCAAGAAAATCGTAAACCTGTTTCTGGCCCAGCCGGGTCTAGGGAGCATTCGTCAGGACAAACAAACTTAAAAAGGAACTGTACTCACACGATTTGTGTAGTAATAAACAGTGGATTTTGTGTTGCCACTGTAGTTTCTGAGGAGGTATAGTGTACCTGTAGTGAAAGAAACATAAGGAAAGTGGGGGTGTATATACAGCACTTAATAGTTAAATATTTGAATCATCGACTTGAGAGAAATGCATAATTATGCTTGTTAAATTCACAAGGATAGTCCTATACGGAGACCATAGTGTTCAAGTTTACATGGAGGATAACATCTTGTTCTGTATACTCAGTGGTTAATATTAGGTTCTTGTTACGTGTATAAAAGTCAATTCCCGAAGGTGATATTGCGTTTTTACTAATGTGGAGAAATGTCAGTCTCTCATAAGTCGATATTCAGATTCTCCAATATTACTCCCCATACCCTCTTAGGCACTCCCAGTTAACACGGAAAAACATACATTACCTCAATAGTATTTTTATCGCGTGTCTTCAGGGGAGAGTGGACACAGTGGTCCCAGGCTGTAAGGAAAACATAAGGAGGTTTGTGTTCAGAGTTAATCTTACCCCACTATGTGTTCCCTCTCAGACCGGCTCAGAACTGGCTCTTTTTCTCACCCGCTCGTGGAGGTTCCTCCGCGTCTTGTGCTGGCTCTGCCCCTGGATGCGGGAATCTCGTTCAGAGCCGTCCTTTTCTGTGTGTCCCGCGGGGCATCACATTAAAAGGACTCGCTTATCTAATTCTTTCGGTATTTGTTACAAATAGCGGGTGAGAATTAGTGCCGGTTTTTCCTATTTTTGTACTTTTTCCTATTTTTGTACTTTTTCCTATTTTTTACTTTTTCTTGAACAATTATTTTCTCCTGTTCTGTCTGTGCTTTTGGTTTCTTCCTTTTCTTGTTAGTTTTTCTTTCTGTTCCTACTACTACCTTTGTCAATTTTTTCTTCCTCTTGTGCCATTCATTACTTTGTTTTTCTTCCTTTCATTTTCTTAATTTCTCCATCTTTTATTTCACTCTTTTCTGTTTATATTTCTCTTTTCTTTAGTTTTCTTTCAGTGTTTCGGCTTTCAATATTTTTCTTTCCTTTTTTTTCTCACATGCTCATTCTTTACTTCATTTGTCGCTCTCCTCCTTTTTTTCTTCCTGTCCATTCTGTCTCACATTCATTCTTTCTCCCTCACTATTTCCCTTCCTCTCCCTTTTACTGTCAACAACATATGGACAACACTGAGCCTAAAGGACCCCAAATGTAAACCTTTTGCGACACGGCTCCTGTGTCATTAATGCTTTATGCTCTGTGCTTAAGTTACTTTACCTCTGTGTACATTTATTATGTCCCTGCAGTAGCTCACAACGTGTTTCAATGACCAGGAATAGTAGCTCGCACTTTAGGTGAGGTTGGAGACCCCTGATAGACAATCCAAGCATGTCCCAACTCCACACGAGGTTAAACAGCAGTCTTTTTAGGCATGCATGTTCTTAACCCAGTTAAGGTTGGACTTTCTGCTAGTGCAGGAAGCAGAACCCAATCTGCTTAATTTTCTGCTGGGCCTAAGGGCCCTGATGCTACTAATGCGTTGGTTGGGAATGAATGAGTAACCAGGTCTGTTTCTGCAGAACTATGGTAGGGGATAAACGTTGTATGCCAGTAGAACCTGTTGGAGTCCTTGCATTCTATGTGTCAGTCATTGGCCTCAGTGACATCAACATTTTATACCAAACTGCGCTTTCTTCCCTGTGTCCAAACGTAAAGTCAAGCCAGTATTCTGCATGTGTAATGGAAGGATGAAAAATTGTCCACATTAAAGTGGAACGTTTTCAGAATCCGCTCAACTGACAAGCTTCAGTTCCCACCTTTGCCCACTCTTCCCTGGCCCCCTTTGGCTCTTATCTTCACCTTTTCCCAGGCCATTAAGACTCAATTACCCATTGACTGTAAGATGATAATCCCAAGGCCCAGGGTACTGTACATACCTTGTGTGTGAGAACTGATGTGGACCACTTTCCCCCGCTGGATACTAGTAATTTCGGGCATAAGGAGTTTATAGCTTCTGCTAATCCCAGCACTCCGATTCCCACCGATGGTCATGGCAATGAACCTGTCACACTACATGCAAACGGTCAGAATAGTCATTTGAGTGTCATCTCTTTGAATTTCGCAGGTCTTGGGAATAAAATAGCACTTCCCGATTGGAATGAACTAATTGGAAGGTATGACCTGTGTATCTTCCAAGAAACATGGTGCTTGGAACTGGTGTAGAAGCCTGGTTATTCTACCTTCCACGTTTTAGCTACTTCCACTGGACGGGGTCGCCCGTCTGGCGGCTTGCTCGTCTGGGTAAAAATTTCCTTAAACTGTAAGATCACATACTCTGCTAATACCTCCCACGACATGGTGAGGTTAATGATCTGGCTTCCATAAGCCCAAGTGACTCTTTAATATCTATGCTGGAGGTATACCAGGTGGCGGTAAATCCCCAACCATTGCCCTACTTGCAGACTCACTTTGCAACTGTTCCCCAGATACTTTGCCGTTTATTGCTGGCGACTTGAATTGCACCTTCGAACCGTTGGCCGCTGGCAGCGCAATAGGTTTATCAGAGGAAGATGCAAGATGGGGAATCCCGCAATTGACGACTGTGCCAATCAAAAAATGCTCACCTGTCCTTATCCAAATGAATGCCTTGGTGTTGGAGCATGCTCTGGTAGCAGTGAATGGGCGCACGCCTTCTGACTTTTCTGGTGCTTGTACCTATAATAGGGTTAGTTGCCCCGGCAGGATAGACTACATTTTGGTTGATAAGAGACTGTGGAGATGTGTGTCAGATATGGCAGTTATTCCATCTATCCATAGCGACCATAACCCACTATCACCTATAGCCTGTGCAACCTGACAAATGTGGGGAATCCCCTGCTCAGCAATAGATTAACAATGGCGACTAGGGAATTAGTACCCTCGAATTGTAAAAGATTCATTAAATGGCATAAATTTGCCATTAACGAGCAAAAGACAAATGCCCTGGGGGAGATCGTAAGAGATCAGACCGAGAAGCTCTCTGTACTGATGATCCAGGTTCTGTCCAGGTTAACACGGTCTACGTGGAGACAATTGACAAGATAGCCGCTCTCTTCCTTGATGGACGTGGGGCAAGCCAATTGAAGCGTAGGAAGACCACAGCTAGGTGGTATAACCACGAATGAACTGATTTGTGCCATCAAAACCCGAGATCCAACAGAGGTTCGTCTAGCCCGAGCTGTGTACAGGTGCGCACTATTGGTGGCAAAGAGGGTTTGGGATGATTCCCACTGGGAAGAGCTAAAACTGGCTAGCCAGAACAGGAACGGTGAACGATTCTGGGCCTTAGTAAGAAAAACTAATGACGGTGGCTTAGATCTATTACCTAATCATATCACGGACAGGGAATGGTTCGATCACTTTAAGAAACTGTACGCCGGGGTAGGCGCTCCAGAGATCAGCGAACTAACAGCAGAATGTATACTACCCCTGCACGATACACCCTCATCTATTGATCCTTTAGGGCAGACCGAGGTTGAGTTTGCGATCAGCAAAATTGTCCCAGGCAAGGCACCGGGCCAGCATGGCATTCCTGGTGACCTGTTCCGAGCGAGCCTTAAGTAATGGGCCAAGTTCTTCTCCCTCTTGACCAATGCCCTCCTCCTTGGGTCTCCAGTCCCAAGCTCATGGAGGGGGGCTGAAGTGATACCTATTTACAAGAAGGGGCCTAGGGGTGACCCTGCCAACTATCGTCCGATCAGTTTGATCGACGCTGGCCAGAAGTTGGTTGGCAGAGTCCTTCTGCAAAGGATCCTCTCTTGGGCAGAGGAGAATAATATTATCTCCCCCTTCCAGGCAGGTTTTAGGGCTTGTACAAGTACTAGTCCCTCGAGGGCGCTTGTGGGCGGTTCTTCATGAGATGGGGTTTCCTTTGCCCATTCACTTGTTGGCCCGCATGCACGATGGAACGTATGCATGCATTCGGTGGGGCACACAGAAGCAGAAAACGGCAAAAATTCCGGTGAACAGAGGTGTCCGCCAAGGATGTGTCCTGGCGCCGACCCTCTTCTCCTTATTTGTTAATGGGGTGGTTTCTTTTCTTTTTTATCTGATATTAATGCTGATGCCCCTAGCTTGGCCAGTGTGAAAGTCCCCGCCATGCTTTTTGCTGATAATATGCTACTAGTCTCCAAAACGCCCATGGGGTTCCAAAAATTGTTGGATCGGTTCTGTGTCTTTTGTAATCTAAGGGGCTTGGTTATTAACACTTCTAAAACCAAGCTCCTTTATTTTAATCCCAGTAGGAAAGCCAATCGCCCGCTCACACTTAATGAAGAGCCATTGGAGCGGGTTAAAATGTTTGACTATCTTGGGACCAGAATATCTGACCAACTTAAATGGAACTCTCACATTGAAAAAATGGCTTTAAAACATAAACGGGTTGTGGGCGTCATAGGCAGGGAGCATAGATCCTCAGTATCAAGACCCATAGCTCCTGCTCTGGAGATTTATTCTGCAAAAGCAGTAGGCAGAGCTCTGTACGGAGCAGAGCTCTGGGGTTTTAATAATGTTGATTCCCTCGTAATGGCAGAGAATGCATTTTATAAGGAGCTTTTGTCTGTCCCTAGGACCACCCCAATCAAACCCATCCAATACGATCTTGGACGCAGATCTATTAAAGATCTTATAACTCTGCGTCCGCTCCTCTATTGGGCCCGCCTGTGGCGCACCCAGAGCTAGATAGCTATCAGGACGGCCTTAAAGAAGTTATGAACTTGCAGGGGTCTTACAAAATATCTTGGCTCTCTAAAGTGAAGGAGCTCCTAATGGCCATTGGCCTGTGGGTTGTATGGGAGTCCGGTGCTTCAATATCTAAACTGGAGGTTAAGCGGGCATACTGGTTGTGGGTCGACGCCCAAGAATCTAGAGCAGATAATCTAGGTAGACTCAGACAAGTTTCGCCTACACCGGACAGTACCCTTGCTTGAACTCTATATGGATTTCATTAGAAAACCTAAAGATAGGGCCTTATATATCCAGTTTAGAATGGGAACTCTACCAGTCCGTGAACGCACCTCCAAATCGACCCCCCATCAGACGCTTGCCACCTGCCCGCACTGCATCGTTGAACTGGAAACTATCCCACATGTCTTTTTTTGTTTGCAGTGCCTATAACAAGCCCAGATCCAAATGGCTAAAACCAGTCTGTCGCCTACTTGAGACTAGAGGTTATGCCCCAGCATTAAGAATTTTACAATCCGATCCTAATACAGTACTGGCCTGCGGGGTAGCTAAATTTCTTAGCTGGGCGTGGGTGATTAGATTTAAAGCTATGTGATGAATTCTTTTTCAGGCGATCCCCCGTTGTTTTTATTCTATTTTTTTTTTTTTTTTTTTTTTTTTTAACTAACTCAAAGTTGTAAATGGTTTAATGCTGTTTTATTTTGTCTTTTTAATTATTTATCAAGTGTTTTAACTAATAACATTGTATTTTTATTGTTCTGTGCTTTTATGATATTTCTATATCGAATAAAGCTTTGTGTGTATAAGATGAGCTGAACTTTCTAGGAAAGTGTAGCCACTAAAGGATTTTGTCATGCTTATGAACTGATGCGTTTGTGTCCTACAGAGGGTCACCACATGTTTTTATCTGCCATGTATGTTAAAGTCATACAGCGGATTTTATGCCCGCTGTAACTCAAGCCTGTATGCTGGGTCTATGCACAGGGAGGGGGGCGGGGGGGTTAGTTCCCTCTTTTCCTATGAGACTTTCCGTGCGTTCTAGACTATCAGAACGAGTTTCTCATGTTTCTCCCTTGAATTCACCCCCCCACTCGTAGGATGTGACTGAGGAGCTTGCAGACCAGCCAGGCACAGCCCTCTAGTGCCCTATTGATTGGCATTCATGCATCCTCCTCTTTAAAGCCCCGTTGACCCGTCTTAACGTTTGCCAGTCTGCTACACCATTACATCATGGCTAATTTGGTTGGGATTGAGGGGGCAGTGAGAGAGCTGCAATAGGCTCTTCTCGCTTCTTATTGTTGGAAGCGGCCCAGCAGGAGGGCCCACGGATCAATGTCTTATCATCTGTCCAGCTGGACTTCAGGCTGATCAAGAAGTCTCCCCCTGTTTCAGATCACATAACGTATTCATTCGAACCATTCAGGCCAAATGACTGTCTTGCTGCCGCTTTTTAATGGCCTGCGCGCTTTCTCTGCGCCTCAAGTTAGTTTATCCGTGATAATGCGTTGATTTTTCTGCTCTTTCCCTTTCTCCGCCACAGTGGGTAACCAGTTAGGAGGCTTGATACATCAAAGGTAAGCCTGGGTTCTGTTTTATTATTTATTGATTAGGTGTTAATTGTTTATTGAACTGCCATCTGTATTCGAGAGTTGGGGAAACAAGGGCTTGCGGGTGTGGAGAATCAGCAGGCCTGAATTCTCAAGGCTCAGCTTGTCGATAAGCTTCCCAAAGACACGATGGCCTTTGAGAAGAGGGAGGAAGCGTGCTGTGGGTCGCTCAGCTTTCAGAGAGGATAGTTCTGCATTTGGAGCTGAGGGGGCTGGAGTGATTTATCTAGCTAGCTTTATCTCTTCTCTCCTCTTTGTAAGGACATGGGCTCTAAATGAGATGCACCTGGGTCCCTTTTAAGCGGCTCTCACAGTTGGACCCTTCTAGATTCCTCAGCCCATGTGTCCTTAAAGTGCCAGTTGAGGGGGCCTCGTGAAATGTTTATTGTAAGTTTGATTTCTTTCTTCAGCAGGCTGTTGGGGGAGGTGGAGTGGAGTTGCCAGTATTTCATTTCCTTAGTGGAGGTCCTTTGGGGTTGCTGGCAGCCCCCTGGTGGGGTCCCTTCAAACCCCGGTGCCTGATTGGGTATTGAACAATGTGTGCCCCACCCCCCGCAGTGCATGAGCGTCTAGTTTAATGCAGCGTTGAACCACCTGAGCATGACAGTTGGACAACTTCTGAGGTCTTGGACTGTGGTCCCTGTTTGAATCCTCATCCCTTCTGTGTCATCCAGTTTTGCCCCTGCTGTGCGTTTTAATGCTTGAAGTGAGCTTGTAAGCAAGGATTGCTGTGTCTAGGAAGTATTTGGTTTCCCATGGCTGGTTCAGGAATTTTCTGGAAAATGATAAACCTCTTAAAACCAGCGACTCCTGCTCCCTTCATTTAAATTTTATGTTTGGAGAAGTGAGCATTTAGGGGAATGAAGCATGAGTGATGGAAAACTGGGACCAGTGGGGTGATGAGTTTGTGTATCTGAATTTTATGAAATCAATTTTTCTTTCAGAGCGGTAATAACAGAAGAATTCAAAGTGCCGGATAAAATGGTTGGATTCAGTAAGTACCGGTTTGTGGTTTTGGCCATGCTCTGTGGAGTGCATCTATGTCCGATTGTTGGATCACAGCTGTAACAGTCCTTTGTTTCTTAGAGGCTGATGCTTGAAATGTGCCTCTGGGTGATACTAAAGGCTCAAATGGCCTCTGCATCTGGTATATGGATTGATCGACTGAAGTAATGCTGTCTTTGAGGCTTAGCCAGTAAACTTGCAGGTGTTTTCACTACATCACTAAGAGGAATCCTCCAATCCTCTTCTGCTTATTCAATGTGACCAGAATCCTGGATTTTTGTTTTTCAGAAACTTAGCGATTAGCTGCAACCCTACCCCCAGGGTATTTGCCATCTTTTTCCACATCTCTTATGATTTGAAATAATGACTTCTAAGGAGGAGTCCTATGCTTACATGCCATTTATTCCATTTGGATTCCAGAATGAGTGGGATGAACTTTGCGTCCGTCTCACACTGCAGGTCTTTCTGTCCTAGTAACTCCAAGCAGTTCACTACCTCCATCCTTGTCCTATGGGCCATCGGTTACTCCAGCTGAAGAGATTCGCATGATTTTAGCATGAAAAGTTACTCCCTGCAACCAGGGTCTGGTGGTTCGGTGCTCTGATGGGTCATTCGAGCGGTCTCCATTTCACCTCTGAGTCACAGGTTCAAATCCCAGGAGGGTCAACTCGACCTTTGTTCCTTCTGAGACTGATAAAGGAAGTACCTTAGCATTGGGTATGAATGCAAATCTGTTCTTCCGGTGGTTATCATGCTTTACAAAGATGCATGTTATGTTAATCTGCGCCCTCTCACTCTGGCTATTCTTCATGCTTTCTTTGAGTTTCAGATACTTTAGGTACCGTTTTTCTTTCAGATATGGCTTTTAGGGAGGCTATTCATTGAAATAACTCGAGCCTGCCACAGAGGAGATTGAACGTTTGATATTCAGCCTTCATTAGAAAGATGCAGGAGTCCAAGCACAACTGTCCACATATGTCAGGCAGTGGAGTGAGTCGGCCACTTTGTCCTACGAGCTCAGTCCAGGCGAATTCTTGATGTCTGCACAGTGATCCGAGTAAAACGGGTCAGATTAGTGCTTTGTGTAGCAGGGGTCATATCTAGTGTGCAATTGAAGGGATCCTGCAGTATCACCCTGCAGGATCATTACCAGTACTTTTGGATAAGTAAATCGCTGTATCCCATTGCACAGCAGGCTTGTCTTTCTCTCCCATTAGAATCCATGACCTACAGCTGTCCTTTGGACCAGGGCATCGAGCACCACTTACGCATCCAATTGTCAGATGGCACAATTTCAACTCCTGCACTGTTACGGTTCTGACAACCACTCCATCACTTTGTGCCAGCAAGAGTCCTTGCCCTAAAGTAATAGCTAATGACAATTTGGATTCAGCTTTAATGATGCCCGCCAATGTCTCCTAGCTCTGGAGTGTAGTCATGCAGGCGACGCACAATAACACTCACTCCAATGCTTGAATCTTCTGTTCCTCATCTGATAAGAAGCAAAGAACTAGTTGGTGATGTTTCTGAAGCAGCATAGTAGGTACTGGAAGAGGTTCTAGGATTTACAACCAACACTCTTTTTGTAGTCCGCCTATGCATAATGTGATGGTCCTTTTAGTGTTTTTCCGATCTGCTCTGAAAGTAGATTTCACCAAATAGGTGTCCAAGGATATTCTAGTGGTACTCCCCGCAAATCACAAGGTTTAAATTTGAACTTCATTCGACTAGTGATGGTGCCTTCTGACTGGCAAAATGTACTCCCAACTCTCTTAGCCTGCCCGGTGATGTAATGCCAGCTCATTTTGCTTTAAAAGTGCATGATGGGATTGTTGAGGGGTATGGGGCCAGCTGGAGGTAAAGATGCTTCCGAATAGTTTGCAGATTTGAAGTGGGCCCTCATCCTCAGCCTACTTTGTCATCTCTGAGGTGCTTGGAGAGTGTTGCAAAAAAACGATGGATCTAGGCCCAGATCTCTGTACTGGGGTGAATGTATGACATTGTTCAGCATTCTGTCCATCAATTGTTGGTTTTGAAGAGTGTTGTGCGGCCTGATATTTCGTAGGCGGTGAAAGAAATGTTGATGTCCTCAAGAGAATGTTGTGCCGTCCTCATTTCTTCATCCTTTCCTTGTATCCTGGGACCTCCAATGCCCACTGCAGCATGATCTGTAGTGTCGATCGCTCAAAGGGCCCATGTAGAGCGACAGAAGCAGTGAGGAAGCATCTCGACTTTGGAGGTGCTGAACATAAATAGATGAACCCCTAAGCTGCGCTCCTCAAGGGGAACGGGGGTCAGGGCTGTGGGAAAGAGTACATGGCGGGTGACGCTGGAGGAGGCACGAGATTGATCTAGCCAAGGACTAGAGGGTGTGCAACATTCTGGCCCCGTCTGACACTGCAGGCCAGACTCTGCTCAAATGTCTCTGGAAGTGAAAATGGAGCCCCTGGTTGTAGAGTTCAGGGATTAGTGCAGGAGCAGATTGGCACCACAGTTGTAGACATGGCTGCTGTCCGCCATGTATTAAGATGACGTCACCAAATGTGATGTGAAGGTTGAGCCTCTTACTGGCTTGCGGAGGTAGGTGCTGCATCTCCAGGTACTGAGAGGGGCCAAATATCTGTTTACCGGGAAGAGCCGCTTCATGAATGTCAGCTGATCGGCGTGGCAGAGATGAATGAAGTGATGTAAATGTATGTGTATGTAAATGTATTGGCATTTATATAGCGCACTACTTACCCGTAGGGTCCCAAGGCGCTTCGACCGCTGCGAAACCCTTCCTGGCTTCCCTGAGAGATGGTCCCTTAATGGGTATCTCCAGGGTGAGACCAGGCATCCCCGGCGGTCTGGTGGGGCCGTTAGTGAAGATGAGGCAAGCTAATGCCCAGAGTTGCCGAGTGTGATCGCTGATCAGAGTGGGCACCGAGGCGAGAGAATTATCGAGTCCGCTGACCCTGGTCCAGAAACCTGCTGCGCCGGGAATCGAACCCTGGTCCCGGGCCGTCCTCTGCTCTCGGGTCTGCCGCCTCTAACCAGTGAGCCACACTACTTCACACAGTGATGGTTTCTTCCCCGATGCTGCTTGATCACCAATTTAGACTTTAGCACTTCTATTTGGGAAACAATTCTGCAAGTGACTTTGATGAAACATATGCAGCGAGGGGGCATGTAGACTCTTGTCTTTGCCGGATTTGAATCCTTTCTTTTTTTAGCCCCTTTGATGGCTCCTCTGCAGGTCGAAATTGTCATTTAAGATCAGGTGATGGGTGTATTTAATCTAGTCCACTGGTATATACTGTGTACAAACTCCAGCAGATATTTTTTTTTGCCCACTGTGCCACGTGACAGTGACAAGCCGTTTGCAAATTAGACTTTGCCCTGCTCCATTAGGAACAGATCAGCCCGAACCACAAGGGGCTGCAGACTGGTTTAAGCCTTGTTGAGACTCAACAACTTACGTCCTGTGACAGTGTGCACAAAACCTAAATGAGGGCTTACCCTCCTAATAGAGGATCCTTTAAATAGCACAAAAAACCATGGTTAGATTGGTTGAATAAATTTGCACTTATCTGTTCTTGCAAACTGTCTGCCAGGAAATATATATATATTTTAATAGTTTGTTTTATTTAAAAAAACAGTATAAACCTAAATTGCGTGTTGAGTCGGCATGGTCACTGTGTTCACTTAATAATGCTTTTCCCTTTTGCTGTTTTGTCCTTGTTCATCGCTGCCGATCTTTAGGCATTCACTGCTCCCTCTTCGCCTGAACATGTTGTGATGTTGTCCACTTTTCCAGTTTGATCACACCCTGTGAAACTCTTCTGAAATGTCTTTTTTTTCATCTAGTAATTGGCAGGGGCGGCGAGCAGATCTCCAGAATCCAAGCAGAGTCCGGATGCAAGATTCAGATTGCACCAGGTATAAATGTCTTTGACCACAGAACAGGAGCCACACATTGCCCAATGGCTGCCTCTTGTCTTCATCTTATGGGTTCAGTCATCGATGACCAGTCGGTGTGGTGTAGTCTGCCTAGACGTGGCCTCCGGATGCTCTGGAGCTGCATTGGAATGTACTGCAGCTATTCGGGCGATCGCCGCTCTTGCTGAACATCTTGGCATCTTCAGCTTAGTCCTTTGGGCCAGTTCACATCTGATCTCCCAGTGACTTAATGGCCAGAGCGTGGATGGTAACCTGCTCGGGGACCTGCATGCTTTGCGCTGTGTGGAGACAGCATCTTTCGGTTTATTCCTGATCTGTCCAAAAGCAGACTGGGTATGGCAATTATCTTAAAGTAGATGCTGCTGTAGACCGTACAGATGTAGATAGGCTTCAAAGATGGTTGAGGTGCACTTTGAAGCAGCAATGTCACGACATGCAATGCCATGTAACCCCTGTGGTAATGTCAGAGTCTGTGACGGTGCAGGGAATGCCACATTGAGCTGGTGGGCTGTGCAATGGAATAAAGTTTGAATGGCTAAATAGTCTACAAGCAGTCTTTGGACTTGTTGTCATTGTGCATAGGTAGCAGTCTTTCTTCTCCGATCTTAGTTTGTCATGAATCTTCTGTACAGTTTCTCTTTTGATCTCCTCTGGCTTGGATACTTAATGCCCTAAGCCAGATGCACTGCTGACTCTTTCCAGATTTTGTGCTTCCATGGGGATATAACTGAGGAAATAAGTAGAGGCGGGAGGGAGATTCCCTGCTACAAATGGCTATCCTACACTGATCACTGGCTTCTGACCATTTAAAGTTGTTGCACACTCTGGTAAAGAGGTCACTTGCTCTGGTGCTTGCTTCCAATCCTGTGGCCCTCTCACAGTTGTAACCATGACCTATTCTGGTATTTGCCAGCACTTGCCTGCGTTTCCAGATTTATTTCTGCAGATCTATTTTGTTTCTGTGGCCTGTTCAGGTGGCGGCAGCTGTGTCTCTGCCTTCAAGTTACATTGGAAAGGTAGTTATGTGCTGTTCCTGCACAAGTAGAAAAAGTGAATGCAGGCGAGGACACAAAAGCGACTGCCTAAATGGTAAATATTGATTCTGCGATAGGCCTGTGTAAACGCCCTTTTTCTTGTCTGGGCTAATCTGACTCTGCAAACAGGACTGGAAGCTGTTTGTTACCTTTGAGGTGGGGTTTTTGGAGAGCGTAAAAGTGAATGCTGTGCAAATGGGCATATCTTTGCCGCTGCTGTAACCTTGGGGCTGCAGCAGTGCTGGTGCTGCAGGGAAGGGAATGGAAATCTATTTCAGTGTTCGAACAAAAATAGCCACATTTGTGGAGGTTGGATAGCCAAGATAGAGCTGCTTGTTTCCATGCACTGAGAAAAGTTTGAAATAGAATTGAATATCTTAATTTTCAGTGTTTGCACTAGTGCTAAAGATATGCCTTGTAACTTTCCTCGCCTTTTGGTTTGCAGATAGCGGTGGGATGCCAGAGCGGCCCTGTGTCCTGACTGGTATGATCGAAAGCATAGAGTAAGTTCTGGATAAAACTACAGTAGGCTTTTCCTCATTACTTTTGCCTGTTCGATTTTTGAAATTTTGTTTTTTGGGGGGGGGGGAGGGGGTTGATTGTGTTTTATTTAAAAAAATAAAAAAAAAATTAACTTGCCTCCACCTTTTTTTCTTTTCTCAAGTTGCAATGCTAGCTCTTTCTCAGGCGAAAGAAAGTTCCTGAATGAATACCTTGTAGTCTGTTATGTTACATTTTGAGGTCCTTGTGTTAAGTTTCGCTTAAGCGTTTCAGCTTGTGAAATCTCCTGTACTCAATATATCTTAAAAGGAGGCTCTTGTCAGTTCCCATCCGCGAATTACTGTGTTCATTAGCTTTTGTGGACAACTTTTTTGCTGTTCACATCTCCTGGCTGCACGCATTTACGATAAGTCTTCTAAAGCTGTTCACACTATTTAAGCCTCATTCACTGTCAAGGTAGGATCTCTACCCCGGAAAAGGCAGACCGCTTCTAACATAAACCAGTCCGAACACTTTAGCAGATATTGTACAACTACTCAGCAAGCTACAACTTATAACAAAAAAACTGCTTATTTGTTATCACATGGGCAAAACCTACTGCATTTATCAGTGCTTGTTGTATTTCAATGCACTGTAATAAGACCTGTGAATAGTTGACAAAGCCTTCTGTGCTGCAGACTTTAAATGGATAAGGAGAGAACTCCGATATTCCCAGACTGGGAAATCATTTTGTCAAAGACCGCTGCAGGTGCAACAGAATTGTTGGAGAGTTAGAGAAGATATGACGGACTCATTGTAATCTATTGAACATCCAAGAGGGATAATCTGATGGAGCTGGAGAAGTAAGGAATCATGCTTTGAATACACACATGTTATGCTTTAGCTGTTACAGATTCCTTCATGAGATCGTCATTATTAAGGCTCATGGGGCTGGAGCTGGTTGAGAAACTCTACCATTTAGCTGCAGCTGGAAATCCTCCAATGGCCCAGCTGTCTGCTTCTGAGCACCCATCTAGGAAAAAACATGGGCAATGATGCAAGTGGATACACGACATATAACAATACCTGTGCTCTCATATATGAGAGCTCCCAAGTCCCTCCCCCCCACTCCCATCCACTTAGCCAACACATTTGCTTGACTTCCTAGAAGCCTTTATTGCAATTAATCAAGAAAGAACATTCCATCCTGTGCCCCACTCTGTTTAATATTTTCACAAAGCCCCTTCTCAAAAAGCGGTCTGACAGATGTTTCCATTCATTAATGCACCAGCAACCAAATTTACCTCAAAACACCCTTGGTGCTTGAGGACCCACTATGGCCTGTGTTGCTAACATTCAAACTTAGATGTCTGAGAACTTTCTTCACTGCCCAATAAGTGTTCATTCTTTCTTCTTCCAAATGCAAAAAAGCCTTTCAACCTGGAGTGGTTAAATAAACTGAACACACCTGGCTTCTTCCCATCCAGTTTTTCCCCCTAGGACTCTTCCTTAACCATGATCCCTCACATAAACTCATTAAAGCAGCAATTTTTTACCTTTTTGAAGAAAATCAAAGAGCTCTCCCTTAAAAATCAGCAGCTTGTGCATTGATTCTATCTGGACTTGATCACCATCAACCCTGTACTCGTTGGCATTCCCCTGACCACTCTCCTGCCACTAAAAACTGTTCTACATGCTTCAACCAGACTTGTATCATCAACCAATAAATTAGACCGTATCGCGTCAATCGTACCCAGATTGCTTTGGCTATCTTTTGAGACCAGAATAAAGTTTAAACTAGGATGCCTGGTATACAGATCAGGTCACACTTCTCCTCCATACCTCTCCAGCCTGCCAATAAAGTTGGGTACGTCCTATCTCTAAGAAGCAAAAAATAACATTTTAGAGGCCTTGTTTCAAAACTAATGTTGTGCATTTGTCCTCAGGAGCCACTTCCCTTTTATGGAACTCTCTCCCTGAGGACCTGTGTTGGAAAGTGGGTTATTGGTAGGGGCAAATGTAGGTCTGCCACTGGCAATAAGGCCACTAACACATGATAGGACTCAGCACAGGTCTTAGAAAAGTATTCCTTTGCTCAACCCTTGGTAACGTGGCTGCGAGCAGACAGGCTTAACTTCAGACAGGTATGTAAAGCATTTAAAAACACCATTTCAGTAAATAATTAAGACACAACACAAAATAAAAATCCAACACCAATTTAGAAAAATAGGTAATATTTTTATCTTTTAAATGACACCAAAACGAAAATAATCCACTGTAGGGAACCAGAGATATGAATTTTTAAAGATTAGTCACTTTCTAGTGCTTAGAAACCAACAGTGCCCCTTAAATCATTTCGTTTTCTCTGTCAGGGACACACCTTTTATAAATTGTTCTGAAGAATTCTCACCACTGTAGTGGGCCGCCTTCTTCAGCAAGCGGGGTCCAGTTAGAACACCTTCCTGGCGTTCTGCTTGTGGGTCCCAAAGTATCCAACACACAGTCCATGGTTCTGGAATCTCCAAGAGGGTCCTTGAAAGTGTGAAACTTCAATTCCGCAATCCACTTGAACAAAACCCTTACAAATCCACTGGTACTCCAGGCTTTGAATTCTTTGTGGGGCTGTCCAGGTGAGCTCTGTTAACCTGTAGCTTGCAGGGAGTCCACACTTAGTCCTTTGGCAGCAAGGTAATCCACTGGGCTGTAGTTTCAAATGGTGCGGTCTTCAGAGGTCAGGCCTTAGAGTTTCTTGCACAGCAAACTTCAGCAGGGCACTTCTTGCTTCATTCAGTTTCAAGCAGCAGATCTGGAGGGCTTTGCCCCTCTCAGATACTTATTCAAAATTCTCTGGGTCAAGCACCAGGTCACTGCTGACCAATGAGAGCAGGGCAACTCCTCATAGTTATGACCACATCCTGTGGAGTGTGGCATTAGTTTGTCCCAGAGTGCATCATCCTTCCAAATTTTATAATGGCTGATTTTCCAGCAAGGAGGTAAGAGCTGGCTAAACACCCCCCCCTGGGATATCTCCTTTCCATGGACCATCCCTGTACCATCTGCAAATACCTTTCTTAAGCCTAGTCCTGACTCCGGGTCACGATTGTCATAGTGGGTTAAAACCCAGGCCTCCCCTCTTGCCTTTGAAGAGCGTAGTTTACGACGCCACCTCCTGGCCTGGCATTCCTATAGAACAGATCACTGCCCTCCCAGCAGCCTGGCTGATCCACTTAACTCTGACCAATCAGGGCAGACCACTGAAAGGCTGAATTTGGACTTACAAACAAGAAAGTCTCATAACTTATTGTATGTACACTTTAGGAGAAATTCAACAATATAATATCGTTGGATTTACTACGACCATTCTGGGAAGTCTTTGAATGGTCTGGCTAGTCCTCTCCTATCAATATGTATTAATCAATCACTTCTTACCATGTTAACCTATGGGCCATGGGGTTTGCAATGGGGAAAATTACTTGCGCCACTTTTGTAGCATCAGGGCTTATAAAACCATATTTTTTAAGTATTTCCCTAATTTCTACCGGACCCCCACCCCCTGTGCAACTAGGGGAGACTTCAGGGGTTCTGAATCTGCAGAAATATTGCAGATCACCCGTACCCAATTATTCCAGAATCAAAGTCGAATATGAGCACCTCTTTAAGACAATGTGGGGAGTGAAATGTAAAAGTTAACTTTACCCAGGCTTCTAAACTCATTTTATAAGGGCGCTCCTCGTAGATAACTGACCCCCCACCCCTGGGATACCTAGAAGTGACCCTGGGGGTCCCTAATATGCAAAAACATGGTAGGTTTTTATTTTTTAAGGGCCCCTAACCCCAAAGTAGAGTTTGGGCACAATTTAAGGTTTAAAAGCTGTCCTGGCCACCAGTGCAGCTTTTAAACGGACCTCCAGCTTCAGCATTGCACACATGCTGGTGCAGAGAATCTGCTGGCCTCTAAACTGCCATGCCCCAGGATACCGGAGACTTCTAGGTAGTTTCAATTACCCTGCCTTATTACATATTAGGGGCTGAGGTAGTAGGTCATGCCAACTGCAGGGGTACCGCACCATACTATAGTGTACCGTAGTGTATGTTGAGTGTCTTAACTGTGTTCTAATGTGTTCCTTTTAGCTTGGCCCTGGTTAAACAGAGCCCAGTCTGAGTCTGAGTCTGAGTCTGAGTCTGAGTCTGAGTCTGAGTCTGAGTCTGAGTCTGAGTCTGAGTCTGAGTCTGAGTCTGAGTCTGAGTCTGAGTCTGAGTCTGAGTCTGAGTCTGAGTCTGAGTCTGAGTCTGAGTCTGAGTCTGAGTCTGAGTCTGAGTCTGAGTCTGAGTCTGAGTCTGAGTCTGAGTCTGAGTCTGAGTCTGAGTCTGAGTCTGAGTCTGAGTCTGAGTCTGAGTCTGAGTCTGAGTCTGAGTCTGAGTCTGAGTCTGAGTCTGAGTCTGAGTCTGAGTCTGAGTCTGAGTCTGAGTCTGAGTCTGAGTCTGAGTCTTCCAGTCAGCAAAAAGTTGGGGGTGCCCAGGGCACAGGATGACTTTGCAACATAGTCCCCCCCAAACGAAAGGTGATGGGTTACTAACCTACACCCTGGTAGTCCCCATCGGCTAAGTGGAAAAACCTGGGAAGTCCATCTGCATTGGCATGGGCAACCCCAGGTCTATGTGCCACTGTAAAGTCCATTCCCTGTAGGGAAATGGACCACCTTAACAGCTTGGGATTCTCCCCTCTCATCTGCATGAGCCACCTGAGAGGCCTGTGGTCAGTTTGAACACGAAAGTGAGTCCCAAACAAATATGGTCTCAACTTTTTCAGTGACCACAGCAAAAGCCTCTCTCTTAATGGCACTCCACCTCTGCTCTCTGGGAAGAAGCCTCCTGCTAATAAAGGCAACTGGCTGGTCAAGGCTCCCTTCATTCAGCTGTGACAAAACTGCACCAATCCCTTGCTCTGAAGCATCAGTCTGAACTACTAATTCTTTTGTGTAGTCAGGGGCCAGTAACACTGGTGCTGAACACATAGCAGCTTTCAGAGTGTCAAAAGCCTTCTGACACTCTGGGGTCCAAATCACCTTTTTGGCCTCTTTTTAGAAGTCAGTTCTGTTTGGGGCCCCACAATGGTCCCATAATTTTGAACAAACCTTCTATAGTACCCTGTCCGTCCAAGGAATGCCCTGACCTGAGTCTGGGTAACAGGAGCTGTCTAATCCAAAATAGTTTGGATTTTAGCTTGGAGAGGCTGTACATGGCCCCCACCTACCAGGTGGCCCAGGTACACCACAGAACTCTGCCCTATTTGGCACTTGCTTGCCTTAATAGTCAGGCCTGCCTGCTGCATGGCCTGAAGCACTTCACTTAGGTGGTTTAAATGATCCCCCCAGGTAGAACTGTATTCAGCTATATCATCCAGGTAAGCTGCACTGAACTGTTCCAACCCAGACAAGACCCTGTTCACCAACCTTTGGAAGGTGGCAGGTGCATTCTTTAATCCAAAGGGCATTACCTTGAACTGATAATGTCCCTCTGGTGTGGAGAATGCTGACCTCTCCTTTGCTCCATCAGTAAGGGCAATCTGCCAGTAACCTGAAGTCAAATCAAAAGTACTCAGGTACTTAGCAGCCCCTAACCTATCAATGAGCTCATCAGCTCTAGGTATAGGGTGATTGTCCGTCTTTGTGACTGCATTCAAACCTCTGTAGTCCACATAGAACCTTAACTCCTTGGGTCCCCCCTGAGGATTTGGTTTAGGTACCAGTACCACAGGACTGCCCATGGGCTCTGACGGTTCAATTACCCCCAGCTCCAGCATATTAGCAACCTCAGCTTTAATGCTGGCTCTGACATGGTCAGACGACCTGTACATTTTATTTTTGACAGGTCGGCTGTCACCACTGTCAATGTGGTGCACACACCACTCAGTGATGGCTGTGGTCAGAGAGAACAGGCCAGCAAACTGCTCCAACACCTGCCTACAGTCTCTGTGCTGCTGGTCTGTCAACTTGGGAGAGAGCACAACTCCCTCCACTGACCCATCTTGCACATTAGAGGAGAGGAGGTCGGGCACAGGCTCAGTTTCCTCCTCCACACCCTCATCAATCTATTCACATGCAGGACCCTGTGAGGGTTCCTGGGTGTGCCAAGGTCAACCAAATAGGTAACCTCACCCTTCTTTTCTATGTTTGGATAGGGCCCACTCCACTTGTCATGGAGGGCCCTGGGAGCCACAAGCCACAACACCCACACCAACTGTCCTGGAGTATACTCTAGCATAGTAGCCTTTTGATCATACCAGTGCTACATGAGCTCCTGGCTGGCCTCCAGTTTCCTTTTTGCCTTGTACATGTACTCCGCCATTCTAGATCTCAGGACTAGCACATAACCAAGCACATTGTCCTTAGCTTCTTTAAGAGGCTTCTCTAAAGACTCTCTAAGCAGGCTCAATGGCCCCCTCACAGGGTGTCCAAACACTAGCTCAAAAGGACTTAAACCAACCCCTTTCTGTGGCACCTCCCTGTAGGCAAACAGTAAGCATGGGAGGAGAACATCCCATCTCCTCCTGAGTTTCTCTGACAACCCATTTATCATGCCCTTCAGGGTTTTGTTGAAGCTCTCAACAAGACCATTTCCTTGTGAGTGATAGGGGGTGGTGAACTTGTAGTTGACACCACATTCATCCCACATCATGTCAGATAGCTGGACAGGAAGTTCGTGCCCCTGTCTGACACCACCTCTTTTGGAAAACCCACTCTGGTGAACACACCAAGCAGTGCTCTAGCCACCGCAGGTGCATCAATGGTTCTAAGAGGTATGGCTTCAGGGTATCTAGTAGCATGGCTAACTACCACTAAGATATACCTATTCCCTGATGCAGTAGGTGGGTCCAGGGGACCAACAATGTCCATCCCCACCCTTTCAAAAGGAACCCCAACCACTGGCAGTGGTATTAGGGGAGCCTTTGTCTTGCCCCCTGCCTTGCCACTCGCCTGATAGGTGACACAGGAGCTGCAAAACTCCTTTACCTTTTCAGACATATTGGGCCAGTAGAAATGGTTCACCAACTGGTTCCATATCTTTGTCCGTCCCAAATGTCCTTTCAAGGGGATATCGTGACTCAAAGTCAGGATAAACTCTCTGTACTTCTGGGGCACCACCAATCTCCTGGTGGCCCCCTCCTTGAGGTTTCTGGCCTCGGTATAAAGCAGTCCATCTTCCCAGTTTATGAAACTCGCTGTCATCCCCTTCCTCTTGCTTAGAAGCAATCCGCCTCAAGCTCTCAAGGGTGGGACAGTCACGCTGCCCCTGACTGAATTCCTCTCTGGAGGGTCCACCTGCTCCTGTCAGTTCTGCCAAATCTGACAGCTCTGGCAGGGATGGAGTCCCTCCCTCAGAGGCCAAATCCTCCCCATCGGAGTTAGATTCTTCCTGCGCCTCTGGTGTTCCCTGGGCTGGCTCACCAGACCCAGTACCCTTGTCCTTGGATGCTTGGCCCTTTGTTCCAGGGTCCAAGTGTCTAGCCCCTCCCTTCTGGCTAGTCTGTGACCTAGTCACAGCACATACCCACTCAGGGAGCTCCAATATTTTCATATGGAGTCCTCTCGCCACCTCTGACCACGCAGAGGCTTCAAGATCATTGCCCAGTAAACACTGGACTAGGAGAACCCTTGACACAGCTACCTTCATCGGGCCTGTCACACCTCCCCATTCCAAATCCACCACAGCCATGGGATGGAGTTTGGTAGTGCTGTCTGCATATGCCACCTGGTGAAACTCACCAGGTAACAACCTCTCTGGGGGCACCAGTTCATCCAGGACTATAGTTACACTAGTCCCAGTGTCTCTGAAAGCCTCAATCTCAGTCCCATTCACTTTAGGCCTCTACCTGTACTTGTCCATGTTTGGAGGTAAAGCAGCAAGGGTGCCAATACTCACCCCACCCAAGGACACTAAGGTTGCTTCCACCACCTGCCTGTTCTGTACACCACCCTCCACTGACACTGGCAATCCCTGTGGATGGCCCCTTAGCGGGGAGCTTCTTGGTGCAGATAGCATCTCCCTGCTTATGCCCTGGCTGGTTACAGTCAAAGCACTTACCCACCTTTGAGGGATCAAAGAACCTACCAGGCTTTCCCTGAAACCCCCTCCCTTTGAATTTGGGTTGGCTCGCCCCCCCCCCCCCCCCCCCCCCCTCCTTGTGCAGGTTTTTGTGGGTCTTTGGAGGACTCCTTAGGATTTTGACCTTCATTTCCCTGGGCTTTCCCCTTGGGAGGGACCTGTCCTCCTTTCTTCTGGTCACCCCCCTGATGCTGAATGGAAACCCGGGTTCTCACCCACTCAGCTGATTCCCCCAGCTCTCTGGGGTCTGTCAGTTAGATACTGGCGTAACTTCTCTTCTGCACAATGAGTCAAAGTGTGTACCTTCAAAAACAAATTATACAATCCCTCATATGTGTCCACTTTGTTACCCACAATCCAGCCTTCCAGTGCCTTTACTGAAACGTCCACAAAGTCTACCCAAGACTTTGAACTCAATTTCTGCATGCCTCTAAACTTCACCCTGTACTGTTCTGGAGTCAGACCAAATCTCTTGACTAAGCATGCCTTCATCTGTTGGTATGATTCTGCATCCTCTCCCTTCAGGGTCAGGAGTCTATCCCTCCCAGCTACTGGAATCAACTCCCACAGGAGTGCACCCCAATATCTAGAGTGGACCCTACTCATTTTAAGAGCCCACTCAAAAGCTGCTAGCCACTTGTCAATGTCACCCCCCTCATTGTACTTTGGTACTATGCCCTTGGGAAGTTTAGGTTCAAATCCACCACCCCTGGACATCTCAGCATCTTCTTTACTTTCGCTGCCACCATTCCTTTTCTCCTCTTTCTCTTATTCAATTCGAATTTCTCCTTCTCCATGGCAAACAACTCTAATTGAGCCTGAAGCTGTCTCTCTGCAAGGGACAGTAGTGGTACCTGAGTAAGGGACCCTTCCCCACTCCCACCACCCCCATGATTCACCTGGCTAACACTAGTCACAATGGGAAAGGTCTCATCCTCACCCCCCTCTCTGGTGAGGATGTGGCGGCCGGGGGGGGGGGGGGGGGAGAGAAACATCTTCCCACCCCCCTGGGTTCTCCTCAGCTGCCCTGGTCCAGGCCTTTAGGGACTCCAGCAAGCCTGCCTTCCTCATCATCCACTTGTGTATTCCATATTCAGGATTGGTGCCTCATAGATTGCTTAACCTGAGGCATAGCACAGTTGTCCATGCAAATTACTTGTTAGAATATGAAGACTTAGACCAGAGAAATTCAATGTTATGTTGCTTTCAACTTATTGAATGTATTGTTTGTAAATTCGGTAAATGTTGCTTTGTGTCTTTTGAAGCCAAAAAAAACGTTTTCTAAACCTTTTTATAAAATAAAAAAGTGATTCAAGACACATGTTTGTCCAACCTAGTAACTAATCAAACTAGTTGGTGAATGATCATAGAGACTCAAGCTGTCCAGCCACTTTGTTTACTTTCCTCATCATCTTGGCAGCATGCAGCCCCCTAAGCCTACTCGCTTCCCTAATATCAGCCATCTTAAACTGGGACAGTTTAGCCAGGTCCAGCTCCATGGTTCCCTAGTTTTGGGTCACCAAAAAACTAGGCAAAATGGACTTAAAACAATTTGGAAAAATCAAAACAATGGATTAAAAACAGTTTAGTCCAAATTCCAGAAATCACACTTAAAAGTTTTGTTCTAAGGCAATTAAGAGGATTTCTATAATCTTAAAATATTCACTGAAAGGTGTACTTTTTAAACACAAGTCCTCATCCACACCGCTGAACGCCAAATGTTGGAAAGTTACTGCTCGAAAAGCCAGGTCTTGAGTTGCTTCCTGAAGGAGAGATGGTCCTGGGTGAGTCGTAGGTTGGTGGGGAGGGTGTTCCAGGTCTTGGCCGCCAGGTAGGTGAAGGATCTTCCTCCGGTGGTGGTTCTGCGGATCCGTGGGACTGTGGCGAGGGCGAGGCTGGCGGAGCGGAGCTGGCGGGTTGGCGTGTAGAACGTGAGGCGGTTTTTGAGGTATTCGGGGCCCAAGTCGTGGAGAGCCTTGTGTGCGTGGGTGAGGTCTGAACGTGATCCTTTTGCTGACGGGGAGCCAGTGCAGGTCCCTAAGGTGGGCGGAGCTGTGGCTGTGTCGGGGGATGTCCAAGACTAGTCGTGCTGAGCCGTTCTGGATGCGCTGGAGTCTTTTCTGTAGTTTGGCGGTGGTCCCTGCGTAGAGGGCGTTCCCGTAGTCCAAATGGCTGGTGACGAGGGCCTGTGTGACCGTTTTCCTGGTTCCAGTGGGGATCCAGCGGAAGATCTTGCGGAGCATGCGGAGTGTGTTGAAGCAGGGCGGTCTCGGTGCTGTGGTTCGCTCGGAATCCGGACTGCGTTGGTTCGAGGGAGCCGTCTCCAGGAAGGCTGTCAGCTGTTTGTTGTCGGTTTTCTCGATGACTTTTGCAGGGAAGGGGAGGAGCGAGATGGGGCGGAAGCTCTTGAGGTCTGAAGGGTCTGCGGTGGGTTTCTTCAGGAGGGCGCGCTGATCTCTGCGTGCTTCCAGCTCTCTGGGAAGGTGGCGGAAATGAAGGAGTTGTTGATGATGTCCCAAAGTATGGGTGCGATGATGGAGTCTGCTTTGTTGAAGATGTGGTGTGGGCAGGGATCGGCTGGGGAGCCAGAGTGGATGGTATCTTCTGTGCTGACCTGAGTCCAGGCGCACATGGTGGTGGTGGGTAGTGTAGGTTCGGTGGTGGGGTACGTGTTCTAAGCGCCAAAGCGGTCGTGTATGTCGACTATCTTACGGTGAAAAAAGGTGGCCAGAGAGTAGCAGAGGTCTTGAGAAGCCGTGATGTCGTTGTCGCTGGCGTTGGGGTTGGAGAGCTCTTTCACGATGTTGAAGAGTTCCTTGGTGTTGTGGGTTTTGTTGTCCAGTCGTTCTCTGAAGGATGACCTTTTGGTGGTGCGGATCAGCTGGTGGTGTTTGTGGGTGGCGTTCTTGAGGGCTGTCATGTTATCCGTTGACTGGTTGTGGCGCCAGGCTTTCTCGAGGTCACGGCAGGATTTCTTGGAGTCTCTGAGATCGTTGGTGAACCACGCAGCTTTCTTGCTCTTGCTGTTGAGGTTGCTGGGAGGGTTTTTCAGTGGAGCAAGGGTGTCGGCGCAGTCGCTGATCCACTGTTTGAGGTTGCGGGCTCCTTCGTTTGGGTCCGTGGTGTTGGTGGGAGGGTTTAGGCGCAAGTAGGTGGTGAGTTGGTCGGTGGTATTCTTGCTCCAGCATCTTCGGGGGGTTTGTTGAGGGCAGTGGTGGGTCGTTGTTTTCCTGAAGTTGAAGTGTACGCAGCGGTGGTCGGTCCAGTGGAGCTCGGTGGTGTGGCTGAAGGAGTTGTGGTTGCTGGAGGAGAAGATAGGGTCGAGCGTGTGGCCGGCGTAATGGGTGGGGGTGTTGACCAGTTGCTTGAATCGGAGGTTGGCGAGGTAGACTTCAAGAGGCTCGTATCTACCAATGGCAAAGTACTTGACAATTTTTAAACTCGAACAAAGGAAATGGCAGAGTTATTAAACCGTGAATAAGCCACGTTACAGTATTGGCTTCTGCCACAGAAAACGGTAAAGGCTCTAACCTCTCAATGTGTAACATGGAAAAAGAAGCATCCTTCATCGATAGTAAGCGTTGCTTGTCAGTCAAATTAAAAGGGGCAAACAAGGATGACTTATTCATGTAATGCCACGGGCACTTTACCTGCCTTAAGGGTCTGCAATGTCCATGCAAACTGCATAATGGATCGCAAATGATTTTGACCGTGGTACAAAGCAGACACTTCATCTTGCACAATATCTACAACAGGTGACACAATATCATCTAACGCAGGGGTCCCCAAACCGGTCCTGGAGGGACGGATCCATGCCAGATTTTTTGGATATCCCCATTGAGATACATGTAGTAATTTTAAAAATCTGGCATGGATCCGGCCCTCCAGGACCGGTTTGGAGACCCCTGCTCTAACGAGTAAATGCGTGAAGAGAGCGTGTTAATGCTGTTATCTACAACTGCTAGCACTTTTTCAAAATTAGCTTGATCTATAGCTCTAAGGCGGGTAGCCGCCTCAATCTGGGAATATTTCCAGAACTCGTTATAAACAGCATATATCCATCTTTTAGATATACCTTTAGCCGGGCCTTTAATAAAATCATTCAGATCAACATCAGTCAGTCAGTTTAGATAAATGCAGTTTAACAGACGCCAAGGTAGAATGTCTGAGCCAGTTCTGACACAATTTGCCTACAGAATAGGTAGTCCCAGAATGGCCACTATCAAAACGGGGATCTACCCTGACCTGTGTAAAGCCATGAGCTAAACCCAGAAAACGTTGCTGGCATGAATCAGTACTTCCGTGCCAGAGCAACCAGCTTTCGGGATCCAAACTGGATATGTTAAAGGAGGAATTCAATAATGGAGTTTGTAACTCTCTCACGGAAAATTTAGTAGTATTACCCCAACTGGAATATTCCTCTAAATCTTGAAAAGGAGCATTTAATTTTTTTTAGGGGTAACCAATCCAAAGCTTGTTGTCTGTGTAATTGTAGAATTCAGAAACAACATATGGTTCGGGATGAGGCATGCACGGTGCAAAGCCTCAGTGGCTTGCACTTGCCAGCTTTTAGAACCCCAAACGGATTTAAGGTCAATTGTATCTTTCCACAACTCATAGCCCCTAACTGGCAACTGGTCTAGAAAGGACTTTGAATACAATAATTTAGTATCTGTAAGTCTAACTTTGGATATGGATTTTTCACCTATTTTAAAATAAAAGGCATTTGGATTAGATTGATCAAAATCTGTAAAATAAGTGAACCTTTTCAAAAAGGTAGCAGAACTGCCTTGTACAGGAGCTGGGCGTGTTCACACTGGGTGTAATTTACAGTGAGCCTCCTGGTATTAGTTTTATGGAGGTAGTGATTGCCAAAATGTTGATAACAATACAAATCGCCGTAATTAGCAGACTCCAAGTACAAATCTTCAGCATCAAAGGCTGCATAATATTTCAAATCGGAAAACAATGATTCAACGGCCTGAACATCCCAATCATCAGAACGTATATTTTAACTACATCCCCCATAGACACTCTAAGCACGTTAGGGACATTACTAACCTCAATGGGCCCAAGGATTTGAAATCGAACAGCATCCCATACAATCCCATCTAAGGCAGGCCAAGCAGTGATGTTAACAAAGGCCAAGTCTCTCTTCAATCTGTGTGATGAGGAATGGGGAGCCGAAGTTCCATTGATATGTCGAATGCAAGTTCTCTTCTCGACATAGTGTCCATTGACGAGACAGAAAAAATAAAACACAAAACCAATTGAAATAAAAAAATAAATCGAAAAACGCACCATCCAAATAGAAGTCAAAGGGGAATCAAAAAATGCTTTTTAAACAGTCTTGCCAAAACAGAAATCTTCGAGGCCTTTTTAGATGTGTGGGAAACAGTGTCAAATGAAAATCTGGATTCTGTAGCCAAGCGAGTTTGCAAATCAGGCATCGATAAGTCAGTAGGATAAGCATAGTCAGTTTCATCCCGTTGAGTACCAGGCAGTATACTCAATAAAGGTCTGGAAATTGCAGGCAACTCGAGAGCAACATCAGGCACAGGACTGGAAACCGAGGCCAAAGCAGAATTTCTCAATCGAAAGACAAGAGACTGCCGGTGTCATACTAAGAAGAATCGGCCACTCTGTGTATCTTGACATTGTCAGTGGAGATATACCTGTTCTCCTTACGACCTGGAAGGGGTGGTAAAATGATTGTTCTTGTGCCCTTCACTCCAAGCATTGGAACTGCAGCTCAATAAGAGGTACCAAATTCTTTCTTGTTCTCGATCTTCTCACGAACCAGTTCTCCAACTTGGGGTAGCCAGCCAACTACCGGGATCTGCCACGCTTTATCCGAGGTGGAGGGCAAATGTTCCTTTGCAAGACTGTCTCTGGTCTTTGGTAGATCCTGTGAAACCTAGCAATGTACATCTACATCAAAGGAGGCAGCTTGAGCCACCGAGTCTAGACAGTCAAAGTCCGGTACATACATATTGATACCAAAGAGCATTTCGTATGGGGTCCGCCCACCCAGAGAACTTCTAGGGAGATTGAGAGCACGCTGCATGCCATTGAGATGGGCCAGCCAATTCCTGCCAGTGCCTATAACTCGAGCCATCAAAGACTGCTTTAAATCTCGGTTCATCCGTTTCACAACACTATTACCCTCGGGTCTGTAAGGAGACGAAAACTTGACTTTGACCCCCAACGAAGTCATGGCATCCTTATACGCCTTAGAGGCGAAAGCCGGACCGTGATCCGAATGGAAAGTACCACAGGCAAAAATCCCTACAAAGATACTCCAGTCTCTTATAACAGTCCGTGAATCAGCGCTGCGGTGAGGCCACACCCACACAAAGCGTGTGCATGAATCCACTGCTACTAAGATGTACTTATACGCAGTATCAGAAGAAAAGGGACCGCAGTGATCTAAATAAACACCCCCAAGGGGTTTATTAGAAATGTACAACTGAGTCTGGGGCGGACGCCCAGCAGTTGAAGGCTTAATCTGCTGGTAAATGTCACATTGAAGGACATAGTCACGCATCTGTTCGTACAGCCCCCGCCACCAGAAACGTTATTGTAACTGAGCTACAGTAGCCGGAGCGCCCGCATGCGCAGACGCAACACCTTCATGGGCTGCGGTAATCAGTGTAGGTCTGCGGTCCGCGTTGGGAAGCAACCTCTCACCAACGTCTGGTATTTTCACATAAGGAACTTTATCAGGACTTAATTGGTATGAATACTTCGAAGGGAATCCTTTTGAATATTTACCTCCCTTCTCAGTTGCAGCAACAGCTGCCAAGATATAATCATCAATCTTACTTTTGGAACGTGTAACTGCTGCAACCAAATATGTCAATGCCGCTGCTTTTTCTGCCTCCTCGGCAAGCGAATTGCCAACAGCGTGGACTCCCACGCGCTGATGACCGAGAGTATGAATCACAAACACGAGGGACAATTGCTCTTTAAGCTCAGCCACTCTGACCCAGATCATTTTATGATTTATTGTGCTACCCTTGGAATCTTGAAAATCATTCTGAATCAAAAAGAACAGGTTTTCATTGTAAGACTGGACACAGTAGTAAGAATCACTCACAATAAGAGTTGTCACACCAGGATCAGCGTACTCCAATGCAAGCATCAGAGCACGAAGCTCTGCCAATTGTGTGGTGCAGTCCCCTGGAGTCTGCGTGTGCACGACACTGGGCTTGAACTCATCATTCACCATGGCACCTACCACAATACCGCAAGCGGAAACGTTTGAGTGTTTAGACCCATGCGCAACCTGCGCTAAACCGTCAGTGTATATGATGCAATGGAAGTCCTCCAAAGGCTGCGTAGCCAAAGGGGCAGGATGAACAAATTCATACTGCAAAAACTCCTGTGACTGTAAGGAGGCATCAAAAATAAACGTGACATCCGGAGACGTCAATGATGCTGCCCATTGTATCCACCGAGGGTGCAAAGCTTTAGAATTTGGCACACTGGCTTTCGTCACTGCCTCTAATGCAGGAAACAGGGTTACAACCAACATGCGTTTTCCCTGCGAAAGCGCACATTCCTTGAGAATCGCCATTTGCACTGCTGTCAACTTTTTCCACAGAGGAAAACCGCATTTCAGCCGAAGTGTACAAGTGTGACTTATCAGCAATAGGTACTGTGTCTCCTTCGTTAAAAGTAAGGTACGTGAAACCCACCGCCCCAGTGATGATTCTTATCACCAGGTTAGTGTGGTTATCACGAGTCAGTAAGAATTTAGATTCTAGAAGATCAGCCTGCAAAGATTGCAAAATAGCTGAATGGTCCGGCAGCCAGCAAGATTTGGTAAAAGTTGGTTGTATCAAAGCATACAAAGGCTTAATACGCTGGGCATATTTGGGAATATAATTACGCCCGAAATTCAAAAATCCCAGCAAGTACTGTAATTTTTTCAGTTGTAGGAGCGCGCAGTTGTGCGCATTTCTCCAAGAAGTGAGGAGCCAATCCTCTACCTTCATTGTTGAGCTCGTAGCCCAGGAACAACACTATACTCTGCAATGTGGGACTTTGCAAAGTTGAATTTGTAACTGAAGTCCGCAAAGTTACAAATTATGCGGTCAACGTGACACCGATGCGCCCAAAGCTCGTCGTTTGTGAGATATGTCATCCACATACAAACACGCATCAGTGTCTATCCTCTCTAAAAGAGACTATACGGGCAGCAAACACGCCTGGACTATTCTTATAGCCCATAGGTAAACGATGTCAAGTGTGGTTTTAAACAGTTTACGCACAAGACCATCCACAAGAGCAGGGCCGTGAGAATTCTGTACTGCACAGGTACGGCAATGCGAGTTCAAATGCCGGTAATCCAATATCAAACGGTACGAGCCGTCAGGCTTGGTCACAGTAAAAAGAGGGTTATTCATTGGTGACACTCAAGTTTCAGTCACACCTTGATATTCCAATTGATCAAGGATTTCCGCGACGGAAGCCTTAGCTTCACGCCGGATGGGAAATTGAGGTTGAGGCTGTGGCATAGACCGTAAAGGTAGATCGTGGTGTGGAGAAAATGTATCCCAACCACACTGTGTACGGTACAGAGCCAGTGCAAGAGCCTTAGCCCACTCTTCTGCAAAATTCAGCGCATGCTCTTTCGAGACTGTATGCGCGAAACTAGAGAGGATCACCTCCTCCCCTCTCGGAGCAGCGAGCAGAAAAAGTGGGGGCCAGTCAGCCTCTGCTAACAAAATGTCATATGAAGTCGTAGTATTTTCCCAAAATACCCCTTGGATGGTACAAATTTGTCACCTTCAATTAAAAGGACTATGTTATAAAGTCTATCAGGGGGAGCTACTCTAGTATCAGCTGTCTCCACAACAACATATCGATCAGTCGCGGTCACCTTCAGTACCGGACGCAGAGCCTCTCGCACTATGGTAATCTCCGCCGCGCTGTCCAGCAAGGTCCGAGCCCATGTCTGATTCCGAAGCTGCGTTCTCACTATCTGTGACATATCTCTCTGTTAAAGCGGCAACTTTCTTCTTCTGAAACTAGGGTCTCCTCGGTGTTGAATCGTCCTGCTTGCCTTTACTGTCTTTCGGGCGGGGCTGGTTGCGTCCCTGCTGGTCACCCCGACCTCTGCCTCCTCCACCACCGGACGATAGGGCCGATGAGTCCTGAAAAGAACGAGGAGAGCGTTGTTCAGAAACCTGGAAACGATCAGGTGATTTTATCGTCCCGTAATTCCTAAATACGTTCTGTAGACGCAGGCACTGGTGATGCAGGACGAGACTCCTGTTTCTGCTGCTGTTGTTTACCCTGTTTTTGTTTCTTCGGCCAATTTAGTTTTTTGGTCTTGGGCTGTTAGTCAGTCTCTGACTTCGGCCCTTGGGGTTGCTTCTTTTCCTTAGTGGAAAATGGCTTGACTCCCACGCTATTGCGGCCCACGGTTCTATAAGCCGCCACAATAATTCTTGGTAACTGTCTGGGTTTTGTGGGATCGGGAACCCGCCTGAAAGGCATTGGACATCAGAAGGTTCACCGCATCCCCCTTGACATTCGCAAGTATGAGATCGGAAACTACGTCAAAGGAGCCGCATAGGCGCATACCCAATTCAACCGCTGCCTCAGGTCTGTGTTCATCTTGAACACGTTTAATGACCGTTGGAAGGACCGTCCTGGATGGAGTGCCGAAGCACCTTGCATAAATTGCTGCAAAGATCTTTCCCCACGACTCAGTCACCAATTTCTGGGGTCAAGTCCTTAGGCATGCTAATTGTCAGAATCCTGTGTTTTTCACCAGGAGTTGTATTAGGAAATACTGCTTCCAGCTGGTCAAACTTCTCAGCAAGCCAGAAAGGAAATTCATCCTTATCCTGGGGTGCTTGCCCATCACAGCATTGACCATCACAGGACTAAGTTTCATTCCGCCCTATCCAGCAGGAAGCGCTGCACCACCTGGGGCCCTGCCCGGGAGATTGCGGGTAAGGTATTGTACTAAAGACCTAATCACGCTAATCGCGACTACATGTAGTCTTCTTAATTCAGCAACGGAACACGCCCTGTGCTGAGGATGAGGTGTAAATCCAGCCAAAACAGGCCAAGTCGCGCCTGGAATGGACAAGGGACCTAACCTCTGAGCTGTCAAAGAGTGGGGTAGGGCGCCATTAAACCAATCTCGGTGCTGCCAAGCGTTAAACAGAACCTCCTGTGTCCTATACGGAGCATATTCCTGTGGCACAGCCGTGGCATTGTACGTGTCGAACACAGTAGTATTTGCATTCACAACCGGGAAGGTCACCCACGAATAAAATATTTCGTAAGGGTAAGCCACTTCCGCACTCACCACCATGATCATAGCCATGCTATCCACGTGGACATAATAAGTCTGCAAATGATTGCGCACCGCAATGTGACTATGTTGCGGAATGTCCACCGTAGCCATAGTGACACAGAGAAAAAGGTACAACAAAAAGCACGTAGTAGTAAATCAAGGAAACCGTTTTGAAAGAATCAAGCTTGAAAAGACCTATGTAAGTATGGGTAGGTTTGTCTGACAACAATGTTTTCCGGAAACCATAGCGAAGGGTGTTAAGGACAGATATAAGTACTTTACAAGTGTCATGTAATAAGACCACCAACGATCGGGCGCCATGTAGCAGGGATTCTGCTCTCCCACCGAACTGTGCATAGAGACTTAGAACCTCAGTGAATTAGGATGAACCAAAACTCACCTTGGTATCCAAAATCCCCTACCAGACTAGCAATCAGTGTCTCATTGGTTCTTACCGACCCCAAATGATTAGACAACCCAGAACATGTACTTAGAACACCTCAGGCAACGTGGAACACATGAACACTCTTTTGTTATACTAACCTATCAACCCAGAACGAGGAGTCAATGAGGACACGTGCGAGTTTGAAATGTTTATTTCTAATGCAGTGTTCTCAAACGGAGTATCTTAGCTAATACAAGCAAACATATTATAAGGAACAAGGTTAACAGCATGGTTACTATTCCATAAAATGCAAAGGGTGAAAGCATGTTAAAATGCTAAAGGAAAAAGGTCTAAATAGAACCTCAGTTTACTCTCCCTAGCTAGTATATTATATCTACAGAATGTATCTTTGGGTTTAGAAGGGCGGGTCCATACCTTTTGGGTCAGCAGAAATAGATCACATCTCCTGCACCAACTCTCTGCATACGGATATTTATCAAGTGTGTGTCTTCTGCTTCACGCAGTGCATTATTAAACGTGCCTAAACCCAAAGTTGGCCACAGCTGCATCCATATTAAGTCTACTCTGTGCGCTGATCAATCCAAACAATAAGCGCTGTGTTGAAATAACCTTGAAGGCATCAGCACTCACTGTACAGACATCGCTTATCAAGCAAGGCCGATATTATAAGCAAACATGTTATTCTTGTGTAAAGCAAAATACCTAACTAGGCAAAAAGCTGTAATAGCAAAATGTCGTAGCAGAAAAAGAAAGATGGCGTTTAAGCTTCTAACAAGCTCATTCTAACTTAACACAGTGCAAAGGTGAAACCAAAACACGACAGCATAATACATGCTTCAGCCCCTGGTAGGCCTCTGGAGTACCTATTCCCTTAGTACCTAAGGTACCATATACTAGGGATTCACAAGGGTAATCCAGTAACCAATCTGGAGTATACCTAAAGTACATGCAATCAATTTAGAGAGGAAGCAGCTAGGCTGGGGTCCTGAATAGCAGGGCCCCAGCCAGACTAAAGTAAAAAAACAGTGAAACACCAGCAAAAAGTGGGGGTGACCATAGTCGGCAGAGCCTACTCTCCTACAATCGATTAATCTTTCCACTTTTCCTCTCTATGTCCCATCTCTTCCACCAACTTTCTCTGTTCCTTTCTCACCAATGTCACTACCGATGCCTTTATCCTTTTCGTCCTTCCTACTAAATCTTTCTCCACTCCCTTGCTTTCTTACATTCCCTCACTACCTCTCACAATCTTCCTACCTACATCATTGTCCACCCAGCCCCTCCTCTGGTTTCCTCCTCGTCCCCAACCCCCCCCCCCCTTCTCTCATAGTTCTGCCTCCCCTCCCATTTTTCCAATTCACACACTGCCATCTTCTTACCCACTTACTGAGCTCTCACTCCTTTTCCCACTCCCTCGCCAACTGACCCGCCAGGCCCAGGTTAACTTTTGCAGACCGTTACATCGATGTAAAGTTGCTTCTTTAAAGTGCTCCCATATCTCTGTTCAGTGCTATACAAAACTGTTTAATGTTTCCACATACCAATTTAATTCAATATTTATTAAAGATTAGGAACTCAAAGGAGGTCCACAAAAACTACACCTACAACTTAATACATACAAAATTATAAAACATCTTGGGGCACATTGATGGCAACAACTACATGTACCAATTTTCCGACATATAGCAGCTTTAACAAATCAAGATTGGGATTCGCAGCAATAGGAATGAAGTAACACAGCATATCCCTAATTGTGCAAAGAGCATTTAAGTAGCAGTCCGTTCATGTGTAAAATACAATTAAGTCAAATTTCCTCAAAGTTGAGTTTGAGATTAGCAGCGATAGAATAGGAGTACCAAAGCATATCCTAACATATATAACCGAGACAGTTGAGTTACAGCAGGTACGTATGCATAATATAATCCAAAATCCAGCATTAATAGAGAATTAGGTTTTAAAATTGGCAGCAAGAAAGTGGACGAAAAGCAAAACGAACCAGTTATACCAAGATCAGTTAGGTAGTAGCCAAAGCATGTGCAAAATGCAGACATGGGAGGGAGAGAATACTAATACTCCTAATAGGGCGAGAGGCACGAGTAACAGCCCATTCAGAGGAATACCAGTTACAGAAAGGCTAAGAAATCATGATGTTTTGTGGTAAATCGGCAACATTCTAAGTACAGACTCTTGCCTGTGGGCCTGACGGATTCCATGCTCCTTCCAAGTGCTTGACTGGTACCAACCCATCTGAGATCGATAGCTATTTGTTTACCAATACCCATTTCATTGGCTTTGTGAAGTCAATTTCCAATGCTGTTCTCCAGTGCTTTCAAACAACTTCAAACCTCATCCAACATCTGGATATTGGATCAGCCACAGCAAGCGGAATTTTCCCAGTGCAAGGAATTGCTTACTTGTGAGTTGTGTTGGTCTTGATTAATGCAAAGTGTTTCCTTTTGGGGTTGAGAACATAGTGTCTTCTTACAGAAGTTTCCCTCTTCAGCAAGGTGAATGGTCTGTCTCTGGCATCTTTGGCATACTGCCATTTCATCATGCATCAAGTATTACTAAATAGGTCCTTGTCAACAATGTCTCTGATAAATGGTGCCTGACCTCACCCAACGGAGTGGAAACGTAGGTCTGCACTCTAGCAAGTTTTCAATATTACCACTTAATGGTTTTGAGTCCAGAACCTGCTACAGCGGAAGCTCTTCCTGCAACTATTCCCTCTGTAGTTAGACTGTTGCTTTCATAACATGATGGAGAGCACACTTGGTACACCCATTGGCCTAAGGAGCTTGGCTGGTTGAGGATTGTATTTATTATTCCCATTTGTCAACCCTGAGGACAGTCCTTCTAACCCAGGCATTCCTTTGATCAGTCTGTTGTGTACCCTGCATACTGATAAACTGGGTGGCATATACAACCTCTACTCTAAGGGAGAAATGAGGCTCGCTGCCATCTAAAGAGTGAATCAAACCATTGTGCTGTGAGCTCTAACCTTGCTGATTGTGACCAATATTTGTCAGGTGTGGTAGATTTGACTAAATATCTTTCAAAAGCTTACAAATTGTTTGGCCGTCCTAATCTTTGAGGTACAGTAGTACATTTTGGGGTTATGACAAACGCAAAAAGACAACTGTGTCCAGCTCTAGGGAACCTTAGTTGAAAGAGAAAAGCCCTTTAGTTTAATTATTGGGGGGTGGGGGGGGCGCTTAGTTTGTTTCCTCTCCCACCAAACTGCAATCTGAAACAGAGTATTGAGTGATCCCAATAGCCTTCTGTGGCCATGCCATTGCTCGTTTCTGCATCTGCTTCATCCATCAGAAAGTTTCATAAGAGATTGTGCAGGCCACATCCCTTGTCCAGAGTGGATGGCCGATCCCACCAGCCCGGCAGTCCTTGGCTGCATTTATCTTCAAGCCCTATTAGTGAAACCCAGTAACTTGATCAGGCCTGCCTCGTGAGTCACTTATTTTCTTCTGAATAAAATTTAGGATTTTCTTCAAAATAAGTGGTATAACTTCTTACCCTATTTTTTCCTAATCGTTTCTCTCCAGGCCTTAGCCTGATTGCTTCTTGACCAGACAGGAATTGAGAAAAAGACAGCTCTTTGACTGTGGAGCATTTGATATAGTCAGCTTCTTGTTGCACAGATTATCACATGCTGTAAAAGGGCAGTTTAGCTTACATAGGTTGTAAACTATTCACGTCCCATCTCTTAATCCGAAATAATCAAGGATAGCTGAAATAGATGGATTGACTATTTGTGCTTCATTTTTAAAATGGCACAGTTGGGATTTAAATTTAATTCAGAATTTGCTATTTTAAAATAAACCAGCATTGGCATAGCCAGTAGGTCTTGCCTTTATAATGCTAAGCTAATTTCTTTACCAATGCTTGTTTGTAAAGCATTGTACTAAAGTTTTTAAGAATCAAAATAATGTACGAAAAGCAAATGCATATCTTAAGGTAACTTAAAACTGAACGATGAATTCGGTGCTTTTAGTCTGCATAGTTTTCTTTTTCACATTTTACGCCAGAGAGACTAAACCGAATTAAAAGCCAATTGCACAGGATCCAATTTAAAAATAACAAATGAGCAGTTCTGAGTACATGGCCGATTGTAAAGGAACAGGCTTGCCATTGACGTCCTGCACCGCTAGGAAATTACTCCAGCCTTTCGTGGAATGTGTTGAAGGCAGGCGGTAACGTAGGAAAAAATACGCATGTTACAATGCGAGAGCAAGCAAATAAGTGCACTCAAATTGAGTGTTCAAGAAAGTGATTTCCTGATAAAAGCAGTGGAAGGATATGCTATCCAGTCAAAAAGAGGGTAAAGAAGCTGTGATCCAGGAAAGGGGCAAGCACAGGTGGAGGAAGGCAACCATCAAATAAGATGCGAGCAAATCATATTGACAAGATAGACATCCAGTAATATGCACTGGGCTGACGCATATCACACACTCAAATATTTGTATTGTATGCAATAGGTCTTGGACAAGGGACCTCTAAAAGCAGTCTGTAGGCAAGTCCTAAAAAAGAACGAGGAAGCACTTGATTTGTTTCTCTATTTAATTTTTTTATTGGAAAGCCGACCTTTTAGTGCATGTTTGGTGGTCCCACTAATAGGCGTAGACAGTCGTGCTTTGTGTATTAATTAAGATACTTTCACAAGAAACAAGGGTTTAGGACAGGTGGTGTTTTTTCTTACCTTTTAAAGAAGTGAGCCAGACTGTTCTAGTGTCATGATCACCTACCGCTCGCTGCGATGTATTGTTCGAGCCTTCGCAAACTTTATGTACAATGTAAATGATAACTTACATTTGACATTGTGGTAGAACGATGGTGGTATGTATAATGGGTACCACAATAGTCTGTGTTTGTTCTTTGCTAGAGAAACCTCTGCCTTAAATTAAATTTACTTGTAAATACCAGTGCCTACATTTTAACCATCCTGTGAAATGGGATTCTTCCTGTGTCGCGCACCAAAATAGAGTACTGCATCTCCATATTTTATATATTGCACACAATCTGCTCCATAAGTTTACTTCTTTACATCCTGGTGTATGAATGAGCAACAGGAAACGTTTCAAAGAACAAGAAACCATAAAATTCACATTAGAACATTCCCAGAATGTCAGAATTTGGCTGCTTTTGGAAGAGTCCCTCAATCAGTTTACGTCTTAAAATTGTGTGCTCCTATTGGTTTGCTACTTACCTTATGCATATGACCGCCCAACGCATTCTTTGCAAGCCATTTAATGCTCACCACACTTTTCCATAGGTTTCTTACTAACTGCTCCCTTTCCATGCATGCCTTGGGAAGGCTTGACCGGCTGCCTTTCTTGCATGTCTTAAAGAAGGAAGCCGCCTGCTGCCACTTTTGGCTTTTATCAGTTTGCCTTAAGCTGGCATATTAGTAACTTGCAGGTTTCCTTGCATATCTTGGACACAGCTTGCCAGTAAGTCTTGGCTCGCTCTGAGAATAGACAGGCTGTATATATTTCCAAAATTATCCTGTCTGGAAACCTTGACCTTGAGACAAGCCAAACCTTTCTTCTCGTAGGTGTAGAACACTAAAATTATTAAAAGGAACTGAGGAAGTGCACCCCAGTTTCAATACGAAAACTGGTCTAACAATCTTCAAATAGTAGCACTTGGCATTTAAAAGCAGGTCGGGGTGAGAATGTGTGGAGCAGTCTTCAGTCTGTTTCGGTTCATTGTGGAGTTGTGATTATAGTATTTATTGCCGACCCTCCTAAAGAATCTCAATGGGCTTGTTTTCTTCCTGAGTGCCACCGGGTACTTAAATTGCTTTGAGCAGCAATTGTCTCTGCTTAGGAAGCTTATCGTAAGTTTAAAAAGTGCACATGGGTTTGCAGTGTTTTGCTTTTGCCTCATTTATGTAGCTGCATGGATTTCAAGGTGCAGGATAAAGTTATTGGTGGCGCCTGTAAGGTGCAAATACCCTCTTTGTTAATTTCTCAAGGAGGTCAGCCTGGTGGTGGCAAAGCTCAGTGCAAGGCAGTAGGCTACTGTTTACTGGTCATTCATCCGTTTTACATTGTTTATTTAATCTTCAGACAGGCAAAGCGGCTGTTGGGGCAGATTGTGGACCGCTGTCGAAACGGACCTGGATTCCATAGTGACCTAGACGGTACCAGCACAATCCAGGAAATCCTGATCCCTGCATCCAAAGTTGGACTGGTCATTGGCAAGGGAGGAGAGACCATAAAACAGTTGCAGGTATGGCTGCTGCTTGCAGCAGGGTTTGTAGGAAAGTCGACTCTATGTTCTGCTTCCACATAACATGCATTACAGCAGATTGAATGATGTAGGGATATTGTGGGCAGATGTGTGGGAATGGATTTGTGTAAATAAATACCTTGATGTGAGGAATTCGTAGAGGATTAGCTAACTCGTGATTTTTTTGTGTGCATGTGCTCAAGCTCCAATAAACCAGTCAATGTACTGATCTAGTCCTCTCCTTCTATGTGAGTCTGGTGTGGAACGGAATGTTGCGCCCCAGGGAATCTGTGTCCGACTTCTGCAAGCATGCACCTCTCACTTTTGAGTATTCCGCAGTGCAATGGGTATGTTTAGATGTGTACCATGTTCTTGCCATTCCGGTTTGAGCTATACTCTACCTATTGGGCCAGGACCAGTGCTGCTTTGCAAGTGTCTGTTCTATATGGAGTGACATAGTGGGTGAAAAAAGATGAACTGAGATGTGGCCTGAACGATTGGTACTGGCTTATTCCTTTGATTTTCTCGGTGTGAGTAAACTAAGCCAGGTAAAGCCCTTATGTGAGGTTAACGTGGCCTGTGCGGACCTCTGCCTCCTCAGTGCTGTAGGGGCCTTGCAGGCCAGGCAGGTAAAGCCCAGATGTGAGGTTAGCGTGGCATATGAGAACCCCCTCCCCCTAAGTGTTGTAGGTGCCAGGAAGTAGACGATCAGTCACAAGAACAGTCCATCTAGAGGCATGTAGGTGGATTGAGTTCATTCCTTCTGACGACTGAGTTTGTCCTCCTTATTGAAGACTCCCTTACCAGTTGCATTGAGCACATCCCCTGTTGTGCAGACTCCCTTCGAAAGGATTGAAACCTATTTAAAGCCCATGATTGGGTAGCATTCACCACTCCAGCATCAGTTTAGAGAAGAGGCACTTGTGTTGTCAGTTGACTAAGGAGTAGTTGTTCGAGCCATCTTGGATTTTGTTTTTATTTAGACCTATGCTTCACTTTTGGGACACCTACATTTAAAAGTGACTTTGGGGTTTCTTGGCTAAGTGGCCCTATTTGTTAGCATGCTAGCTGGTTGAGGGTGGACCGATTGTTGTGTAGCACTAATGTTCTGTTGCATGAATACATCCTAGGAAAGAACAGGTGCTAAAATGATCATGATTCAGGATGGACCGTTACCAACAGGAGCAGACAAGCCTCTTCGGATCACGGGTGATCCCTACAAAGTACAGGTGCGTTTTGCCACACTGCTTTCTCTTCTACATTTGTGTTGGCACCTGTTGCTGATGTTGTTAAATTGATTTGCCAGTAGGAGTTCTATAACTTCACCATAGCATCCCCAAATATTCACTTATATGTACAGGTTTGCTTTCCCATTTTCAATAATACCCATGCAAGCCCTTCTCCCTCAAATGTAATTGCACTCCTAGGTCTAGCTACCACCGGCGCTCCTAAACATTGGTGCATGCTCTTCCAGGTGGTGGAAACTAGAGCCTGTCTGCTTATGTGCACTGAGGATTCATGTGGTCACTACCTGAAATATTTCTGGCAACATAGTCTTTAAAGTGCTTCCACTTCGTGGCAATGCTTGTGCCTGTACTCGCCACCTTATCCCAAAAACACTTCTCCAATGAAATTATGGTCCCAGCTCGCTATGTACTTGTGGCAGTGAAGCATGAGCCCCTCGTAGGGGCAATCTGAGGGCATTCTGTGCATGTGCAGAGGATCTGCATGGATGTCACTTAACTTCCACCTGGTTCTGTTTCTACTATCCTTCACTGTATTTGTCAGACAAGACCAGAGCAACCTCCTGTCTGTTCCAGGTCTGTTTACTCTGCTCCTCAATTTATCAAACGTTAAAGTTTGTGTAACTTGACGTAATACTATCTGTTTCCGCTTTCTAGTATGTTGCTCTGTTCACTCCAGTACAAGGTGAATGTTGCAGTTCTTGTTTCATATAATTTCAACTCTGTAACCATAGAATGTGTTTTTTTAGTCACTTGTTGTTTACTCTACCTCTGCCATTAAGGATTGGTCTTTGGAATGCCTAGCCTCCTACTGGAAAAAAAAAACTCTGAACTGGGCTTCTTTCCTTAAGAAACTTTTAGGTCTTGCCTACGCAGCGTGCATTCGCTGCATAGGAGATCTTTAGCCGTTGTTCTGCTCTTTATCGAAGCACATACTTGTGCTTGTGGCTTCATCATCCTTGCGGGAGCGTGCCACAATCATGAGTATGTGCTTCGAAAAAGAGCAGACTGCGCAGGCACGCAGCACTCCCAGGCTCTCTCTTTCTCTCCTCTCGCTTTCTTGCTCTTTCTCTCTCCCGCTCTTTCTCGCGCTCTCTCTCTCTCCCCCTCTCTGGCCTCGCCGACACTTAAATCGACTCTTAAATAAATTGTCAAAGTAGTTATTGAGAATGAATCGCACAGTGAATGCCTGGTTGTAGTCCTACATTCTAGTCCTTTGCTGCAATCTACTTCTCCTGTTTGATCTCCTCTTCGTACTTCTTCCTGGGATTTTGGATGAACATGCTTGCGAGGCAGATCTAAAGTTCCTTGAGGGTCAGACACTTCTCTCAAGTTCTCTACATCAGTATAGTTATGTTATAGGTTGTTTTGTAGCGCGCTCTGCTACTGGGGAGTATCCTGGCGCGTTGCGGAGGTGGACAAACATAACACAGAGAGACAGCCTAGACCTGACAAACAGATGGGTCTTGAGATCCTTTTTAACATTGGATAGACACTGGGCGGTACGCAAATGAAGAGGGAGAGCATTCCAAGCCTTCACAGTTACCACAGAAATAGATTGGCCGCCCAGCCTAGCCCGCTTATAGCGGGGAAGAGTCAGTTTGGCCAGCGAGGCTGACCTGAGACAGCGAGAAGGAGTGTAGAAAGAGAAGCGCTTCCTCAGGTAGCCGGGGCCTAGCTCGTGGACAGCTCTAAATGACAGCACGAGAGATTTGAACATAATTCTCTGAGCTACAGGGAGCCAGTGGAGTGCGCGCATGTGTGACCGAGCGCTCTGCCATTTCGGAATGCTAAACAAAAGGCGGACCGCGGCGTTCTGGCAACCTGCAGTCATTTGACCAGATACGCCCGGATACCACAAAACAATGCATTAGCATAGTCCAATCTAGACAAGATGAGGGCACGCGCAACCGTTTCCCTAGCTTCTCTGGGCAGCAGAGGGAAGAATTTTCTTAAAGCCCTTAGCGTAGCAAAACAGGTCCCTGACAGCTTCTTAATATGGTCCTCAAATCTGAGGTCTTCTCCAAACCAAATTCCGAGGTTCTTAGCCGGGTCTCCCATCACCTTGGGACTAGGAAAATCCGGGGGCCACAACTCATTCTTAAAGTTGGAGGGGAAGGACCCATAGAAGAGGACCTCTGACTTATCCTCGTTGCATTTAAGCTGGGCCATCGCCAGCCAATGAAACAGAGGAAAGACGGAGGTGAACAGCCGTTGTATCCAGCTGGTCATCCGGCCAGGTAAAAAGCAGCTGGGTGTCATCAGCGTATCCGATGACCTTAGCCCCAAGCTGTTCGGCCAGGTATATCACAGGGGTGATGTAGGCGTTAAACATCAACGGGCTCAAAGTGGAGCCCTGAGAGACCCCCGTGCAGAGTGGTTTGGCCTTTGAGGCAAACGGCGGCATCCATACTTGCTGCGTCCTATCAGAAAGGAAGGATGACAACCAAGCCAGTACCCTGCCGCCAATGCCAATCTCAGACAGTCTAGCAAAGAGGAGATTATGGGGGACGGTATCTAATGCGGCAGAGAGGTCCAGAAGAATCAGGACCGCTCTGCCGCCACCATCCAAGCACTCTCGAATGGTCTCCGTCACCTCCACCAAAGCGGTCTCTGTGCTAAAGGCCGCCCTGAGCCCTGACTGCGCCGGGTGCAGGGCATTGGATCTTTCGATAAAGCTGTCCAGTTGGCGAAAAGCCACCTTCTCACAGATCTAGTATATATAGTATATCTAGTAGATATAGTCCATCAATGGAATGCAGCATTACCCATTTGTTGGGTGTGGGGAGTTAGATAGACTATGCTTTTGTAGTTGTTGTAGCTGAGTGTACCCATAGGCACTGCATATTGGTGATGTGGCTGGTGTGTCCAGTTATAAAGGGACCGATTCTACCCCTTTGATGTATGTTTCTCCTTTTTTGCAATATCTATCTTTATTGGAAAGTGGATCTTTTAGTCTAGTCTTTTCTCAGTACGAGGCAACTTTCTGTTATGTGTTTTAATTTTTTGTAAAATCACTGAGCGTTTTTGTTTTTAGTGGGCGGTTGAGTAAAATATGTTCATTGTGCGTTTTACATTGTTGTCCCGTTGTTTTGGCTCACTGTTTAACTGAAGTCACTCCAGTACTCCCAGACTAATGGAGGTCTTTACACTGTCCCTCCTATGCTACTGGCGCGAGGGCACACAAACTCACGCATGCGCTCCAGGTGACCTCTTCTATTCTATGTATCATTGATTCCTGGATAAGTATGTAGTAAATATGAGGCGGAATCAATGTGGCCTCTGCAGACACCATAGCATAGCGTAAGCACCTAGCCGGGCCGCTTTGAAATCTGGTATTAATTATGCCACCTTGAAGAAATTACTTTAAGAATAAAAATACAATTGTTAACATTTATATATCACTACCGACAGGCGGCATAGAATTTAAAATTAAATAAATGCATATTTTCATTGCAGTGTGCACTTAACCGCATGCGCGCTAGCGGAATTCCGCTAGCGCGCTGGGTTTTTCAAAATCGCACTTTGCGTGACGAGCTGGGCTCGTCATCAGTGTGCGAGCGGGCTACACCATGACGAGCCCAGCTCGTCATGAGTGTCGAAGGGGTTAATGAAACAGGTAACATGTGTGAATGTAAAGGAAAGTCTATGTATCTTACAAAAAAGCAGCTGTGCAGCTCCCCCTAGTGGTGCAATGCGTCTCACAACACTTGACCTGAAGCAATTTACAGAGCAACCCAGTTAGAACAGAGGACAGGGCTCTGCAGATATCTTAGTCCCGGATTTTATTAAATTTTGCAAAACGTTTTCATCATGTTAAAGGGCTAATGATGCCATTACTCTCTTGTGTGGCTTGGTTGTGAATATCTGCCCCCAGTCGCCCTCCGCTATTAACCGGATTTGAAACATGAGACAGTCAAGTCAAGTCAATAGATTTATATAGCGCGCTACATACCCAGAGGGTCTCAAGGCGCTTAAAGAAGGGTGAGGAGTTACTTGTCAAAAATCCACGTTTTGAGTTGCTTTCTGAATGCTAGGTGGTTCTGAGTAAGGCGAAGGTGAGTGGGAAGTGAGTTCCAAGTTTTAGCTGCTAGGTAGGAGAAGGATCTACCTCCCATGGTGGTTTTGTTGATGCGAGGTACAGTGGCAAGGGCTTGGTTAGAGGATCGTAGCTGGCGGGAGGGGGTGTAGAAGGATAGTCGTGTGTTGAGGCATTTGGGTCCGATTTCGTAGAGTGCTTTGTGTGCGTGGGTTAGGAGCCGGAAAGTAATCCTCTTATTGACGGGGAGCCAGTGGAGGTTTTTCAGGTGATCAGAGATGTGTTCTTTACGCGGGATGTCTAATATGAGCCTGGCTGAGGCGTTCTGGATGCGTTGTAGTTTTTTCTGGAGTTTTGCGGTGGTGCCGGCGTAGAGGGTGTTTCCGTAGTCCAGTCGGCTCGTGACCAGAGTGTGGGTGACTGTTTTTCTAGTTTCGGTAGGGATCCAGCGAAATGTTTTTTTGAGCATGCGAAGAATGTTGAAGCAAGATGAAGAAACGGCGTTGACTTGTCTGTTCATCCAGAGTGAGGAATCCAGGATGACGCCCAGGTTCCATGCGTGGTCCGTCGGGATGGGTGCTTTTCCAAGGGCCTCTGGCCACCAAGAGTCGTCCCAGGCGGAGGGGGAGGTACCTAAGATGAGGACTTCTGTTTTGTCTGAGTTCAGTTTCAGGCGGCTGTGCTTCATCCATTCGGCCACTTCTTTCATTCCTTCGTGTAGGTTGGTTTTGGCTGTGTTAGGGTCTTTGGTGAGTGATAGGATCAGTTGAGTGTCGTCGGCGTAGGAGATGATGAGGTTATGTTGGCGTGCGATGGCCGCGAGGGGGCTCATGTAAAGGTTGAAGAGGGTGGGACTGAGTGAGGACCCTTGGGGTACGCCGCAGATGACTTCAGTGGCCTCTGACTTGAATGGTGGAAGGCGGACTCTCTGGGTTCTTCCGGAGAGGAACGAGGTGATCCATTCCAGTGCTTTTCCTTGGATTCCGATGTCTTTGAGGCGCTGTAGAAGGGTGCTATGGCAGACTGTGTCGAAGGCTGCGGAGAGGTCGAGGAGGATGAGGGCGACTGTGTCTCCATTGTCCAGTAGAGTTCGAATGTCGTCTGTAGCTGCGATGAGGGCGGTTTCGGTGCTGTGCTTGGCTCGGAAGCCGGATTGTGAGGAGTCGAGGGATTTGTTGGTTTCGAGGAATGCGGCGAGCTGGTTGTTGACAGCTTTCTCGATGACTTTGGCCGGGAATGGAAGGAGTGAGATAAGGCGATAGTTTTTGAGTTCGGTGGGGTCAGCTGTGGGTTTCTTCAGGAGGGCGCTGAGTTCGGCATGTTTCCAGCTTTCCGGGAAGGTTGCGGAGTTGAGGGAACAGTTGATGACGTCTCGGAGGTGCAGTGCAATAATGGAGTCAGCTTTGTTAAAGATGTGGTGAGGGCAAGGGTCTGTGGGGGATCCTGAGTGGATAGAGTTCATCAGACGGATGGTGTCCTCAGTGGAGATTGGCTTCCAGTCATTGAGGATGTTCAGGGGGGGTGGGGGTCCTGCAGGGGATTGGGTGGGTTGGTCTCCGGATTGGTTGTCGAAGCTGTTGTGGATGTCTGCAATTTTGTTGTGGAAGAATGAGGCTAGGGAGTCGCAGAGGGCTTGAGAGGGGGTGATGTCGTTGGAGTTAGCTGAGGGGTTGGTAAATTCCTTGACGATGTTGAATAATTCCTTGCTGTTGTGGGCGTTGTTATCTAGACGGTCCTGGAGGGCTGCTTTCTTGGCCTTACGGATTAGTTGGTGGTTTATGCGGGTGGCGTTTTTGAAGGCGTCCTTGGTGCTGGTGGTTGGGTCTTTTTCCAGGCCTTCTCGAGGGAGCGACAGAGTTTCTTGGATTTCTTAAGGTCGTCGTTGAACCAGGAGGCCTTCTTGCTGCCTAGTTTGATTTGTCGTTTTTTCCGTGGTGCTAGGATGTCGGCGCTGTTGGATAGCCATTGGGTGAAGTTGGTGGCTGCTAGGTCTGGGTTTGAGGAGTGGGCGGGGGGGTTTTGAAGAAGCGATGAGGAGATCTGGTCGATGGTGATTTTGTTCCAGTTTCTTTGCAGAGTGGGTTGGGGGTGGTTGTTGGATGTGGGCTTGTTGTAGGTGAAGTGAACGCAGCTGTGGTCAGTCCAAAGGAGAGCTGTGGTGTGGCTGAAGGAGACATGTTTGCTGGAGGTGAAGATAGGGTCGAGTGTGTGACCTGCGATGTGGGTGGAGGTAGTGACAAGTTGTTGGAGTCCGAGGTTTGCGAGGTTGTCCAAAAGGGTGGTGGTGTTGCGGTCGTTCTTTTCAAGGTGAAAGTTGAGGTCTCCCAAAAGGATGTAGTCCTCGGAGGGGAGTGCGTGTGGAGTGATGAAGTCCGTGATGTCTTCACTGAATTGTGCGCGGGGTCCTGGTGGCCTGTAAAGGAGGGTGCCTCTAAGTGTAGTCTTGGGGTCGATGTGGATCTGGAAGTGAAGGTGTTCAGAGTTGGCGAGATTGTACTGTAGCAGAACAGTCATGCGAGTAAAAATTCCAGAGCTATCGTAAACACTGTATCTGAAAGAGACACGTTAGTGATAGATTCCTTACCTTAGAATATCCCCAGGCGTCAGACTGGATCTGGAATTTTTTTGCGTAGCAGTACCCTTGCGCGTCGGTAGGCGTCATCTGCGGCTCCGCGTCCGTCGTCGGCGTCGTGGGTGCTGTGATGACTTCGTCGGAGTACTTAGACGCCGCCTCCGCGTGCTGACGTCAGTTCTTTTTTCCGCAGCGCAGATCCGGAAAAAGTGGTACCTTAGTCACTTTTTGACTAACTCTTTTTGATCTTTTGATCACCCTTTTCGAGTCTTTGACTTCGATCGGTGCCGATAGGGAAATGCCTGGTTTCAAACACTGTGAAGATTGCGATCGACTGTCGGTCACGGATCCTCAGTCGGTGTCTCGGCGTCGACCACGACGACAAGGCCTGCCTTGACTGCCAGGCCCTTACTTCGAAAGCTAGACTGGAGCGGTCCCGTAAGCGACTCGAACTCAGGCAGTCGGCACCGCGCCAAGAGGTCCCGGTCCGGACGGAGGTCGAGGGACCAGTTGCGGGAGCGGAGCCGTCATAGCTCCGGGAGTCGACATCACTCCTCTGGGTCGAAGTCGTCAGGTAAACACAAGAAGTCGGAGACGTCATCGCTCTTCCGACTCCCCCTGACGCGGCCGGGAGTTCAGGTGGCACCGCCCCCTGCGGCTCCGTCTGAGTCGCAGGCGTCGCGTCCGGCTTCATACCCTCCGGTCCCTTGGCCTAACGCGATGCCGAGCCATGAGGTCCCTCTCTCCCCCGATGGGTTCCGCGGCGCCTTCGGGCCCAGCGGTCCTGTCTGGGGGTCCTAGCGGGTCGGGGGCTTCGGCCCTGACGCAGTCGGGTGCTTCGGCTCCGACGCCGGCGTCGCAGGGCCCTGCTGAATCGGGTTCCGGGTTGTCGCCGGTGGACTTAACGACCTCCCCGACGCCGATCCCACGGGTGTTGATGAGGGCAGCCAAGGGCCTTGGCCTTGAGCTCCCCGTCGCGGCCGTGAAGACTAACCACCTCATTGAGGTCCTTAAGCCACAGTCCTGCTCAGCAGAGCCTCTGCTGCCGTTTAACGAGGCCTTGACTGACGTTCTTTTGGGCACTTGGTCCAAGCCCGCTACGGGTTCGCCCGTAGATAGGAACGTGGCCAGACGCCACCGCCCGGCCCCGGGTGACCCATGTTTCCTGTCCACCCACCCCACCCCTGAGAGCCTGGTCATCCAGGCCTCCAATTCCCAAACCGCATTCCCGTCGGCTCCGCCGGACAGGGAATCCAAGAGGTATGAGCAGTATGGCAAAAAGATCTTCTCATCCCTTAGTCTGGGACTGCGGCCTTCCAACACCGCATGCCTCTAGGGCCGCTACACCCACTCCCTGTGAGATACGGTCGCGGAAATGCTGCCAGAGTGTCCATTGGAGGTACGGGCCAAACTCTGCCAAGCCCTTGTGGAAGGTCGGGATGCAGCCAGATATTCCATCCGGTGTGGACTGGACACCACCAATTCACTGGGTAGAGCGATGGCAACGACGGTGGCGGTAAGACGCCATGCCTGGTTGAGGTCCGCCAACTTCTCGGCTGATGTTCAGAACACACTTATGGACATGCCGTTCGATGGCTGTCGCCAAAGAGGCGACAAGGCTGACCAGGACTCAAGGAATACGGCAAAGTCCTTGGGTCTCTCGGCCTCACGCCAGCAATCGGCTGCCTTTCACTCCTTTCGTGGCCACGGAAGGGGTGCGCCCACACGTGCTGCCACCCACGCTCCGCAGGGTAATACCCAACACGGTGGCGGGCGTGGACACCGCCGTGGCGGCGGTAGGGGACAGCGGCGAGGTTAGTCCACACCTTTCCCCGCAGCATCCGCCTCAAAACCCCCCTAGTCCGTGCTTTCAGGCCCATGTGACGCCAGTGGGTGGCAGGGTTCGCCATCACCACCCCCACTGGAGCACAGTCACGTCAGACAGGTGGGTGCTGCTGATCGTCCGAAGGGGCTACTCCCTCCCCTTCGAGGCGACTCCTCCAGCCATGCCACCGCAGAACCACTGTGTATCGGGGGATCATTTGTGACTTCTGCAGGAGGAAGTTACGGCCCTCTTGGCCAAGGGGGCCATCGAGCGAGTTCCTGGGCCAGAAGTAGGGTGTGGTTGCTACTCCCGCTACTTTCTGGTACCCAAGAAGGGCAAAGGGGGCCTACGCCCTATCTTGGACCTAAGGAACGTCAACTGCTTCCTCCGGAAGGAGAAGTTCAAGATGCTGACACTGGCTCAGGTCCTAGCTGCCCTTGACCCAGGAGACTGGATGGTAGCGTTGGACTTGCAGGATGCTTATTTCCACATCCCCGTCCTGCCGGCCCACCGGTGCTACCTGCAGTTCACGGTTGGCCATGAGCACTTTCAGTATACCATGCTCCCCTTCGGCCTTACCAGCGCCCCACGGGTGTTCACGAAGGTGATGGCGGTGGTCGCAGCTCATCTGCGCAGGATAGTGGTCTCAGTCTTGCCCTACCTCGACGACTGGTTGTTGAAGGCGGGCTCGCCCCAGACAGTCGTCAGCCACCTCCAGACTGCGGCGGATCTTCTGCACCGGCTGGGGTTCTCCATCAATGTGCCGAAGTCACACCTGTGCCCCTCTCAGAAGCTTCTCTTCATCGGAGCGGTTCTAGACTCGGCGCAGTTTCGGGTTTATCCACCCGAACAGCGGGTCCGGGATATTCAGGCTCTCATCCCACTCTTTCGGCCTTTATCCCAGATCTCGGTCAGGTTGACGCTGTGGCTTCTGGGGCTGATGGCCTCCTGCATCCTTCTGGTGCATCACGCCAGGTGGCGGATGCGGGCTCTGCAGTGGGACCTGAAATTTGTGGGCCCAGCATCAGGGCAACCTGTCCGACCACGTCCTGATCTCGGAGGGCACTGCGAGACAGCTGCAGTGGTGGCTCACGGACCACGATTGGGTCAGCGGCAGATCCCTCTCCCTTCCCCAACCGGAGCACGTAGTCGTGACTGATGCGTCCCTCCAGGGCTAGGAGGCCACATGGGAGAGGCGGAGATCAGAGGCCTCTGGTCTCCGGCGGAGTCCCGGCGCCATATCATCCTTTTGGAGCTGTGGGCGATTCGTCTAGCACTGAAGGCATTCCTCCCCGCTGTCCGAGGGAGTGTAGTGCAGGTGTTCACGGACAACACCACCGCCATGTGGTACTGCAACAAACAGGACGGGGGGGGGTCGTGGACCCTCTGCCAGGAGGCTCTGCGCCTCTGGCAATGGCTGGAACATCAGGGCGTGGCTCTGTTGGTTCAACACCTGGCAGGTTCTCTAAACGCCAGGGCGGACAAGCTCAGCCGTCGGTGCATGATGGACCACGAATGGCGTCTGAACTCGGATGTGGCGCAAGGTCTCTTTCTGCAGTGGGGAGAGCCTTGTTTAGATCTATTCGCCACCGAAGAGAACGCGCAATGTCATCAGTTCTGCGCGTTGGAATTTCCAAGGCGGCACTCGCTCGGAGACGCTTTTCGTTGCGAGTGGTCTGTTGTACGCCTTTCCGCCTATACCACTTCTGCCCAGAGTGGAATTTCCAAGGCGGCACTCGCTCGGAGACGCTTTTCGTTGCGAGTGGTCTGTTGTACGCCTTTCCGCCTATACCACTTCTGCCCAGAGTGCTGAAGAAGATCAAGCGAGACCGGGCCCAAGTCATCCTTGTGGCTCCGGACTGGGCACGAAGGTACTGGTATCCAGAGCTACAGTATGTCAGTCGATCCCCCGGTTCGTCTGCCTCTTCAGGAGGACCTTCTGTCGCAGCAGCAGGGGACGGTCCTCCACCCGAACCTGTCCAGTCTCCACCTCCATGCTTGGAGATTGAGCGGCGACAGTTGAGGCCATTTGACTTGCCTCCTGAAGTCTGTAACATCATTCTGGCAGCCAGGCGTCCCGTCCATTCTCTTGCTTCAATTCCATCTTTCCACTTTTCCTAGTCTCTTCATCTTGTACTCTCTCACCATTCCACCCTATCGCTCCCAAAATGCACCCCACCTTTCAGTGGTGACTGGTGACATGTGAAAGTGGTGGGTGTGAAAGTTGGGGATGAGTTTTATGGTCGAGCGAGACGAACGGACCAAAGTGGGGTTCGGATGGGGTTTCATCGATCTTCATGCCATATTTCTGATCTCGTAACAAGCGTGGTCATTGCAAACTTAAAATGTAAATTACGTTTTTATCATTTAGGAGAACAGTTCAGGCTGTATACTAAGGAAATGTGTATCTTGATTGAAGGACAAACTCATACTTCTTAATTAGTCAAAACTGTGAACATGAAAGCACTGTAACTTGTTGCTATTGTTTGTGGAGATTGTGTCCTCTGTAGGTAATTTGGCTCTAGCATCTTTATGTTTAATACTGTATCTATCTCTAGGTTTAAGGCCTCAAACCTAGTTAGGTCCTCTTTTTGCCACTGAACCAATTCACTATGAATCGGGAATTATTGAACTCTGGGTTGGAGCTAAAACCCCTTTTTAGGTCTTGCTGCATAGGAGGACCTTTAGCAGTCGCTCTGGTCATTTTCAGGCACACACTTGTGCTTGTGGGGGCATCCACCTTGCGGGAGCGAGCAAAGGCGCGCCACAAGCACAAGTGCAGTGCTTGCAAGTGAGCGGACTGCGCGTGCACGCAGCACTCCCGGGCTCTCTTGCTCCTGTCGCTTTCTCTCGGTCTCTCTCGCTCTCTCCCCATCCCCATCTCTCGCCTAGCTGACAGTAGAAGCCATTAGACTGCGTTAAAGGGTTTATGGTCCTGGCTATGCAGACACTCCGCACTGATGCGAAAGGGTTAATAAAGTGCTTGCCGCTCGTCCACCTCAGGCGAACACAGTCAAGACACAACAATGTCCTGGACACCTCACGAGAACAACTGAATTGCACCCAGGAGGAGACCGCCCACCTTCATTTGTTTACTGATTTAGAGCACTACAATGTAGCGTGGTTTCGTGTGCACGCAACACTACCAGTAATGCATGCTTGCCTGCTTTCTGTATTAAAAGACGTTGCACACTCTACTAAAGATATCCTACACTTTCCAGTGGAAAAGCTTGAAGAGCAGCGGAGGAGCTTGTGCAGAGTATAGGAGGAGCCCTGCTGTTGCCAGGTGCTTTGTAAATACACTAACAATCTATGTGAATTAAAACAAGCAGCGGTATAGCCAATCGGTCTCGCCTTTGGGACCTTATAAGTGTTTAGCCATGCAACACTTGATAATGTTGCACCTAGGATATTGTGCTGGATAACTATAAACACTTATAAGGTCTCAAAGGCGAGACCTATTGGCTATGCCAATGCTTGTTATACATTGCTGATATTTGGTTGTCTCTTTGAGACTGCCATCTCTGCAGCCATGACTATGTACCATTATTCTCTCCTCTTTCTCGCCACATGTATGTGGGTGATGGAGTTGGTCTTTTCTAGCACCCGTATTGAATTCCTGTTCCTACTGTTAACTTTGTCTAGCACATCTTTTTAATTTTACTTTGCTAAGAGAACTTCAGTTCCTCTTAACACCTGCAGGTCCACTTAACTATTTCGCAGAATTTACATGCCTTTTTACCTTTCATTGTTTTTACTGTACAACGTTAACCTATATCCCTCTAATGAAGCAGTTGCTATCTGTGAGAGGCGACCTGGTATATGATGCCCACTTAGGTAATAGGGTAACTTGCACCAGTCTGGACAACCCTTATGGTGATTTAAGGTCTCCAACAACCTTTAGAAAGCTATCCAAGTGGTAACTGTGGAGAGCAGCCATCAGTCTTAGTTTTGAAGAAGTGTAGAGTAGCTTGTTGTACCCGAATGCAATCTTATAGTATAGATTAAATTAAAACAGAACCACACAGTAGTTATAAAAAATATGTATTTAATATATAACACTATCTAGTACATTACAGTATCTCCCACACGGAAATAGACACAAAGCACGCAATACTTTAGCAAAGAAATCACAGTAAATAGCACTAATACACAGTGGTGGTCCCAAGGAGGTGGGGGAGACCAAACATATACTGGGAAAGTGGTATAAGACCCACGACTCGAGTCAGGACAATGTCAAGAGGACGTAGAATTGCTGGCATCCCAAGGAACCACCCAAGGTGAGTAGATGGGGACCCCACGGAGAGCGTGTTCAGTGTGTGAACATGCCTGCGTGTTCCCTACAAGTCTATGTGCAAGTTGAGGTTGTATTTTTAAAGATTAAGGTCCATTCCCAGTGAACCCTGAAGAAACCCTGTGGAAAACCGAAGATTGCAGAGCCACCCCACCCATGGATATCGTGGTACCCAAGTTACCTATCCCAGAGAAGCCAGGTGCATAGGTGTGAAGTGGCGTTGGAAACCACAGTCGAACACAATGGAGGACTTCAGGAAAGTTCCGCTGCTGAAAGGAGAAAGTGTCCGGAGGAATCCAAACGTGGATTCTTGATGGAGAGTACCTGAAAGCAGAGGGGACAGAGTCTGGGTCACTTGAGTGACCAGGGGCTCGGTAGATGAATGCCCACAGATGTCTGGTGCTTCAGGATAGATGTCGATGACCTGGACTCTGCAGTTGTGGGGACCAGGCGATGCTGAGGACGACCAGGAGTCTGACAAGAGCTGTCCCACAAAGGATGTAGAGTGCTGAGGGGTCTGTGTCCGGCGGGAGCACCAACAAGCCTTGGCAAAAGCAACCCACGCAGGAGATCAAGAAGATGCAGGAAGAGGACCAGCAAGTTCCAGGAGACTCGCCACATGCAGGGGAGTCTGGGCAAGCCCAGAGCAATCGGGGGAGCCCAAAGAAGTCGTGGTTGACCCTCCACAGAACCCACAGGTCGCAGACACGAGTCGCAGGAGGACCTCATGCAGGTATACAAAACAGGCCCATTTTCGGGGTATCTTTTATTTTGAATGGATGTAATATTTGTAAATATGACTGTCCTTGCTGGAGTAACATTTTCCAAACCATAGTACATATGTGTACGGTAGAATTTTTTTTTTAACCATTTCCTTTTCCGTACCATTGTATTCTGGTAAAAATAGGGACTATTTAAAACCACCTAAAGTGGAGATGATACCATGATGACTAGACAAACCATTTTGCGTGTCTCCATGGAAAACCAAAGAAACCTTTGTTTTCTTGTAAAGTGACTACTGCTACATTGCTGAGAAATATTCCAATCTCTGTGATCTGCAAAGCGGCAGCCTGGAGATCTATCCCGGCTTTACAAGACACTATTGTCTTGATTAACACTCCAGCGCATATGCCCAAGTAGGGTAAGCATATGCCTAAGTAGGGTACGCCTTTTTGAGAAATATTTGCCTAGTTTTGTTCCCTTTAAGTCGTCCCTCACGGCTTAAAGGATGAACTAGCCATTCTCTTCAGTGCTTATGATTCTCCATGGAGATTCCCTGAGTGGGAATGCTTTCTTGCCTTAAATGCTAGTTCTCTATCAGGGGAATCTCCATTGGAAACATAAGCAACCCTCCCTCCTCCTACAGCGCACAATAGGAAGCTGAACATCAGGGTGTCTTTAAAGGTGCAGCGTTCCATTCTCATTCTAACATAACTGAAGCCTACATCGCCTCATCAGTCACTTAAAAGACAATGAAAAGGGTTTGTGAAGGTTATTATAAGGTCACTTGTCTTCCAATCCCACAGACCCTAACAACTGCAAGCTTAGGCCCACCTCCAACCCCGAAGGAGGACATCAAAAGCTTAGGAGTATGGCTGGACAAAACGCTCACCTTCAATACCCAGGCAACTAAAACAGCAGCAGAAACTTCAGCGCACGCAGAACTGTGCAGCTCGCACCCTTCTCCAGATCCCTCGCAGAGGGTCAGCTAAGGCAGGGATCAGGTCACTTCACTGGCTCCCCGTCAGGGACAGAATAAAGTTCAAAACCTTGTGCATATCGCACCAAGCCTTCCATGGAGCTAGCCCTGAGATCAACCACTCACTTCTCTCCCCTTACTGTCCCGGTAAATCTCTTCGATCCACAAACGCATTTCTTGCTGCAGTCCCCAGAATCAAAAGGTCCAGAGCAGGAGGCAGGTCCTTCACGCTCAACGCTGCGAGACTATGGAACTCCCTTCCCTTCTCACTAAGGTCCAACCTTACTCTCTCGTCCTTCCGCAAAGAGCTGAAAACATTCCTCTTCAGAAATTAGCTCCCCTCCTGGTCTTTCTCCCCTATCCCTCAGTTTAATTTCCTCTATTTAGCGCTTGGACGCCCTCGGGCAGCAGTCGCGCTCTACAAACCCCTTCACTTCACACGTTAAGTCTGTATGGAGTCTCTTCAATATTTGAAAGCAAATTCCTGGAATATGAATTGTAGGTGAAGATACTGCTCAAAATGTGACTTTGGAAAAGGTTCTCCTGGATCCCCGCTCGTGGGCGGGACTATTGAGCACTGATTTCAAAAGGGAATTCCCCTCAAGGGCAACTAGGATTGCAGGTAAAGTGTTCTTAGTCATGGAATTATGTTTAATATGCATAAATAGTAGAATAGAATAATAAGCTACATTATACGGTGTCCCTGAGGAGGGTTTCAAAGGGAGAAGATACAAAAATAATTTTTCGGCAAGTAGATTGTGCCTAGAAAGCTTGACCCACTGGAATATCAGTTCTGCCTGACATAACTGAATTGACTTCAGAAGTATGCATCATTCCAACTTGTAGAATGAACATTAGGCTTACTCAAATGTGTTGGTTTGCATTTTGGTAACGCAGAATTATTATAGAAACTATACATACATCTATCTATGCTCTGCTTAGATGCAAAGCTAATCCATTATCAACTACTCTGTAGTATACAATTAGCTACTTGGGATGTTAAATGGGTTTAGTTGTATCCAAATAGTATTTCAAATTCCATTTCACTAGCTGTGTAAGGAGTGAAATTCTGCTCCAGAAAGAAATTTGGAATCTACATTGTCTGATTGAAATGAGTCTGATTGCACTGTGGACAGAGTACTGCAATTACAGGTAAGTAACACTTTCTCCTCTCCTAGATGCACTGCACCCTGAATTGTCTTGGAGATTAGGAGAATTGGCTTGGGCTTGTCTGTTGGTAAGTGCAAGCAGGCGACCTGTGGACTTGGACTGGAATGCAGGGGTTTTACCAGTGATTCCAAGCCTGCATCAATGTGAGCGTTTCTGTAGACTCCATGTACCATTGCAAAGGAGAATGCATAGATTGGTGCATAAACTTACTTTGAATCTTTTCCGGATTCACATGCTGTGCATTACCCTATCTAGTGGTTGGGTCCGAAATTCTCCAGTATCCTACTAATTGTTCTCTTTTTTTACATTTTTGAGTCCTCAACGATACTACCATTTGGTGTCTTATCAAGCCTCTCCTGACGTCATACGCCTGCCTCGGAAGCTCCCACGCGTAGTTGCTATCTTCAGATTCTTTTTTCCCGCAGTGGGGTCTGGAGGCATAGCTGAAGTGTCTCCAATCCGGCGAAATTAAGAAGTTAGGATGATGTTTAATCTACAATACACCAAAGAAGTTCATCAAAGAGATACTAGAGATGAATAATTTGGTCGTATGTCGAAGGCATGTCTCGAATGCCCAGAAAGGGGTCTTAGTCACGCATGGTATAGAGAAAGCATCTTTCCAATTCTGGTCGAAGTGCTACCACAAATGCGCCCAGAAGAATAACCATCAGTTGTGCAACCTTTGCCTCCTGCCCGTCCACTACCGCAAGACCTCAGTGGACAAGCCGAAGACGCTGAGGGCAAGGTACCAACAGAGGCAAGCACACACTAAGCTTTGCAGGGCCAGAAACAGGCTCCATCACTTAAAGACCTGGGTTTGTCAAGCAACCACAAGGATAACCTCGCTGAAGGGCAGAAGGAGAAGGCTTAGACTTTGAGATGCAAATAGTCGATGTTGAGGGAAAACATCACAAGCCGAAAGAAACAAGAACTCTGGTAACACTTAGAACATTTGGTGGTGGAGTCTAGAACACCAGACTATAAAACTGAGTTGCCTCAGCCCTCAGAAAATCACTGACCAAGCAAACACAAAAAGAACCCCTCTGTTCCCACAGCAAGGACACTGTAGGTGGCAGAACACCCGAAAAAGTAACAATGTCAAAAGAAGACAGGAGACGCCGTAACAGGCCCTGAGCGATACACCGTTGAAGGAAACCCCAGTTTCTAAAAGAAAATCTTAAGTGATGCTTGATCCCAATGATCAATCCACCGAAACACCTTAAGGCATAAATGGTTGCAATTCTGTAGAAGAAAAGATATTGATGCATTCCTTTGGGAATTCTAAATCCCTCAAGACTTTGACGCCCAAAGAACAAACTGAGAAGGGCGTCTAAGAATTAGACCCCCAACCCCCCTCCCCTCTCCCCTCTCCCCCTCCCCCCCTCACCCCCCCCCCCCCCCACACACCCTGTCCCCTTCAACATCAGAGTCACAAAGGAGGAAGTACAAGTGCCTCTTCAAAGATGACCCTGATACCATGGGAATGGGCATGTCTCAGGACTCTGAGCGGTTGCATATGTGAAAACCCAATGGCAAGACATTGAAACAGATTCCCCAGAAGAGGGAATTTGACTGATCTGTCGGCCACCACCTCCGGATGATATCACAATGTATAGACAACGTATTAAAAAAAAAAAGCAGCAGATAAATACGGAGTGCAGTTAGGAGGAGGACACTCAATCATGCTTATTCCTTGAGACATTGCTTCCGACTCAAACCAGAAACCAGTTCTACCAATGTTGCCCAGCATTATGCATCAAGGAAGAAAGGCTTTCAAGGAGCCTGCAATGTCTAGAGCTGTTAAGGGTGGAAAAAACATAAATAAGAGGAACAGTCGCAGCTGACTCCATCATTGCAGCTAGAGCCAGGAGAAGGCAAAACATTCCAACAACATCAGGACCCACACCACCAGATAACTAGATTAAGATGGATATGGTGTGCAGGAAATTTGAGAGGTACAGCAACTCAGTGGAGAATAGCCAACTCGAACGCTCTCCTTAGTAGATACGCATATCCGCACTGAGATGAGATGGCAGCGCAAATAAAGCACTTACCAGAACAGTATTGCAAAAGAGCAGCTTCCCTGACAGATGGAGAAAAACATTGCAAATACTGAACTAGATGCAGGTGACACCAAGTCTCCAAATGATGGCTGGAACAACAGTAAGACGTCATGCATGTTTAAGGGTGTCTGGCTTCAAGCCAAACGAATAGGCGAACATCATCCCTGCGCCATTTAATGGGGACCCACACATTTTGGTCGCACAGTAAATAACACCCTTCAACAGTTGAAGAAGAATACCGAGATGGCAAAGTCAATGGAAGCATTGCAATTCAGAGGAAACCTACAGAGATGGACAAAATTAGTATGAAGACTGTTGGGAAAAGGAAGTTTCTCTGTTGCAACTTCACATCAAGGGTTTTAGAGCACAAGCTAAGCTCAGACAGCAATACAACTTTGGCAGTATCCAACACTGGGACGCCAGCTTTTTCAGGGACGAGGAAGAGCACAACCTCACAGAGGAGCAGCAGTCTCCTTCGGCAAGTGACAAATCAAGTCAACAAACCCTCTCACACGCAACCCCTATGAGAAACCGAATAAAGGACTTCCTTAAGCAGTGGGGGAAGGTGACACCAGACAATTTAATATTAAACATCGTAAGATGTATGTACTACTTAGAACTTATGAAGACACCAGCAGCAAAGGGACAAAAGAAAGTGGTCCAATCAAAAAAGGAAACAGCCCGTCTACTCTAAGTAGAGAAATTGTTGGGAAAGAGGGTAATAGAAAGGGTGCCCCAAAAAATAGATCAATTGGGGAAATTACTCCACCTATTTTCTAATTCCAAAACAGGACGTTACTCTGACCGAAACTGGACCTCGTTTTTATAAACCAGTTTATAGACAAAAAAAATCAAGATAACACTGCAAGAAGCCATACACTAGTTACAAAAGAGATTACATTGCAACCATAGACCTAAGTGATGCTTACTTGCACATACTTATGAATCACAAACACAAGATATTTGTAGTAAACGAGACACACAATCAATTCAAGGACTGGCCTTTGGGATAAAGGCTGCACCAAGTGTGTTTACAAAGTGCCTAGAAGCAGTGGCAGTGCACTTAAAAAGACATGAGATACACGTTTAGCTTTACTTAGCTGATTGGCTAAGAAGAGCAAACTTTTTCAGCAAATGCCAAACAGTCATACAGAAGTTGATAGCAACACTTTTCAGTCTGGGGTTTTCAATAAACATAGAAAAGTCATCACCAGAACAAGAAATCATTTTATAGGAGCAAGAAGCAGCTCAACAGACGAAAGCATATCCTTGTGAGGAAAAAGATAGCATCAATACTTCACGAAAGTCACTTTTACCCGAGGGGGCAGTCTCTGACAGAGATCTGTGGGGAAGATGGCCTCGTGCATCCCTCTCATACCATAAGCAAGGCTACATATGAGACAGATGCAAGAATGGGTACAGAGCGAATGGTCCCAAACCACAGGGAGTTGGGAAGATTTAGTGGTTGTCACAAAAAGTACAGGAGGAGATGGCATGGTGGAACAGATCACATCTCCCAGTGGGAAGACCATTTTTACAACCAACTCCCAACAGTAACCATTACTACAGACTGCTCTTATGGGTTAGGGAGCTCTTGTGGGCACACTCAAACTCAGAGGTATATGGAAAGAACAGGAAGCAGTACAGCATATCAATGTTCTGGAGATAAAGACTGTGTTCCTATCCTTTAAACGCCTTTCAGAAAGAGCTGAGGAGAAAATCTCTAGCTCAAACAGCCAACACAAAAACAATGTTTTATCTCAACCAGCAGGGAGGAACATAATCTCTTCTATCAAGATTAGCTCAGGAAATCTTGAACTGGGCCCACCATAGACAAATGGACTTAATGGAAATTCATCTTCCAGGTAAAGATAATGTCGAAGGAAGCAAGCTAAGCTGGCAAGCATCATCCTCCCATGAGTGGGAAAGCAATCAAGCATTACTCAAATAGGTATTCAAGCTATAGGGAACACCAGAAATAGATCTATTTGCAATGCCAGCAAATGCAAAATGACATTTCTTTGCATCCAGACAGCGACACCACCAATCCCTTGGGAATGCTGTCGATAAACTGGTCAGGGATATTTGCTTACACCCCTCCCTCTTCTCCTCTTCCCCCTCCCCTCCCCTCCGGTACCCAGGGTAGTCCACAAATGCAGCATTCCAACATGTCTGTAATACTCATTGCTGCTCAATGGGCAAGACAAACTTGGTACTCGGACCTAATGGAAATGGTGCAGAACAACATACAGAGATTACCAAGACAACAAGACCTGTAGATAATGTTAAAGTGGAAGAGTTCTTCATCTGGAACCAGAGGGTTAGTTTAACAGCATAGCTCCGGAGAACATAGAATTTGGCTCCTAGGTTTAAAAGAAAACATAATGGCTTTTCTAAGAAAAGCAGGAATGCCAAAAAAAAGGAAGTGTCACTTAACCAAATAGGAATGATACTCCAAGTGTTGCCAAAAAATTGAACTATTACAGGACAACACTAAAAACACAACGGTTCTTAATTATCCTACTCTTCTCATTGACTGCAAACAAACGTATGCTTCATTAAAAGTACATGTAGCAGAAATAGTGGCCTACACTAGAGGTCATATAGGAAGGAGCTTCTTAAGAACACCTGTAATAAAGATTCCTGGAGGGAGCAAAAAGAATGACACCACCCAGGTGAGTTCCTGCACAAACATGGAACTTGAACCTGAAACTAACACAACTAATGAGGAAGCCTTTTGAGCCTTCACACAAGGCCTCCCTAAAATGCTCACTCTGAAAACAGCATTACTTGTTGAAATTACATCTCTTTGCAGGGTGAGAACTGCAAGCACTTGCAATCAAAGAGCCAGAATTGCAAATCCACAAGGACAGAATGGTACAGGACAGATACACAATTCATACCCAGTTATTTCACATTGCCACATAAATCAGTCAATCCAGATACCAAGCTTTTCCAGGAGCCTAAAAATCAAGCAGAAAATGTTACACACAGTAGACTCAATAAGCACACTCATGTACTATATGTAAAACACAAAGACTGGTAGGAAGACAGTTATTTTTGTAATTTGCAGACAACAACATGGGTTACAGGGTGACTGTGGTGTGATAACTTTTGAAAATCCGCGCACTGCGGAGTACATCACAACAAGGGCCCCGAGAAACAATGGCTTGTCCATTGTGGCCAGGGCATTACCCTACTTCTACTCCCACGGGGAACATCCGGATAACAGATGGAGCTGGACTAGGGACAGCCGTTATCCAAGGGGCGGAAATGGTCCAGGATACGACAGGAATCAGCATAATACTCAATGGGGAGGGGTGAATGAAGATGGGTGGATGGTGGTGAAACGTAGGGAAAGGATTCCTCAATTCTTCCCGCAAAGGCATGATCCAGGCTGGTTTGGACATCAGCAATTCCCTCCTCCACCTATTCCATGCTACAATCGCTTTGACTGTCTCGAAATGGTAGATTGACTCCCAGAGGCTGTAGACGTCTCTAAGTCACCTATTTCTGTAAGCCTGGGGGATATTAATTCATCCGGGCATGATGTGTTACACGAAACTCAAGTGGAGCCAATGATAACACAAGGGATGCTGGGTGGCCATGCAGGGGTTGCTGTAGAGGTGACGCCTAAAAGACTTCTGTAAGGTGGCAGGCATTAAACAAAAAATTTGCAATCCTTCCTGGGACAACGTAATTACTGGCGTAGCCATTTTAGCCCTACAAGAAACTTGGGCAATTGCACCAATACACTTAAATGGCTACAAAACCTATTTTACCCCTGCAGTGGGTGGTTCACATGGAAGGGCCAAGGGAGGACTGACAACGTATATATCTAACCTGCTAGTATATGATAGGATTTCTTTTTCCCCTGGATCCAGCTACTATCAGAAAATAGTGATAGATACAAGGAAGGGTCAAAGGATTGTCTTTTTAAATTTCTATAATAACCTACCTAGTAGCATGATAAAGGAAGTACTTGCCATGATTAGTGAAGATATACAATCAGAAATTGATCAAAAAAGGGGTGAAGTAATGATACTATGGGGGGGTGATTTTAATTGCTCATTGTGTAGAAAGGGTCAAAAGGGTATATGTGGCCTGATGTTGGAACAGGGTGTTAATTTAACGCATTTAGAACATACCCTATTTGGAGACCTAGTAAATGAGATGATTTTTAACTATGACTTTGGGTTTACGAATGAGATAGCCCACCTCCCCACGCCATTTGCTCCAACCTTTGTGGGACGGGGGGCTTCGTCTATTATCGATTTTAGCTTTTGTACAAATAGCTCTGCTGGAAGACTGACCACCTCTAGCTTAATGGACGTGGCACTGAGTGATCACTTCCCACAGGTAGTAGAAATGGAGAACTTATTTGTCTCATCCCAAAATGTACCAAGCTCAGAGTATATGGCACAGGATGTGCAGTTAGGTGCCCAAAATGGATATACTCTTAAATGGAGCAAAGTGGTCCCGGACGATTCTCTGTCCAAGGTGGTGAATAAGTGTATGAATAGCTTTTTGATCTGCCTGGATGAACATGCGGAGAGTAATGACATTTTAGCGCATTTTAAAATTATTGCTGATACAATTAAGGAGGTTTTGTGGATCACACGTAAACATTGTTTAAAAACTAATAAGAAATGGTTTGATAAGAAGTGTACTAAAGCCTTAACAAATCTTAAACATGCGATCCATCAGAGACCACGGGACGTAACTCTAATCGGAGAACTAAGGAAGACCTACAATACTGTACTGAAAGACAGGAAGGTTGTGATAAAAAGGGAGGCTTGGGATGAACTCTGTTCGGCGTCACAATTGAAGGATCAGGCTGCTTTTTGGAAGGTTATAAATACTCCGCTCCTTTACGATAATAAAGCACGCATGGAAATTGCCATTACAGAAGATGAATGGGTGGCTCATTTCTCCACCCTTTACATGACTGTTGAACCGGCACTCGATACAGGCCCTGATCCAATGCTGGAAAATATGAATCTATCAAAAGAGATGGTCGTGACCCTCCCTGAAGTCCTGGCAAGTCTGAAAGCAACTAAGGGGGGCAAGGCGGCCGGGCCCCAATGGCATACCAGCTGACCTTTATAAGGCTAATACTGACCTAAGGGGGCCAATGTTGGTCCAGCTTTTTAATGTCGCCTTGGCGAAAGGCCTAATCCCTACCTGGTTTACATCAATTATTATTCCGATTTTTAAGAAAGGAGACAGGCAGAATTGCACATGTTATAGGCCGATTTCTTTATTAGATTCCTCCATAAAAATTCTTGGGAGAGTAGTTTTAGCTAAGCTGCAATGCTGGGCAGAACAAAATGGGGTGATAAGTGATTTTCAGTACGGATTCCAAAGGGGTTTGGGGACCGTTGAGCAATGGTTAAATCTATTTATTTTGTAACAGAAGTATATAAGGGTTAAAAAACAAAGCCTATACCTCACTTTTGTCGACTTATCGTCGGCTTTTGACTGTGTGTCCCACAACAAGTTGTGGGAAATAATGGTTGAACTGGGGGTAGATGAAGCTATTATATGCTTTTTGAGAGATTTATATTCTGGTGCCACCAACGGTACGGTACGGTAAAGGTGAATGTAGCAGACATTTTGGGATAGGCTGTGGTGTACGCCAAGGGTGCGTCTTAGCGCCCTTTTTATTTTTAATTTACATAAACGGCCTGGAGCATCACCTCATGCAGGAGGGCAGGGATATGCCTATGGTGGGAAGGAGACCTGTCCCTGCACTACTGTACGCAGACGACGCAGTACTGATGGCACGCACCCCAATGGCACTTCAAACTTTGGTTGAATCCTTTAATAGTTTTGTGCTTAGCTTGGACTTGAAAATCAACTGCTCCAAGACATTTTCTATGTATTGCGGGACAAGAACACGTAGGCATTTGAAGCCTATTTTTATAAATTCTAAACCCCTAGAGCAGACCTCTACTTTCCCGTATTTGGGCATCTTGTTCCATGACAGTGGCTCGTGGACTAGTGCTATTAATGCCAGAACACTGTTGTTTTCTAAAACTGTAATGGCCTTACAGTGTTTTCTGAAAAAGTTGGGGAAAAAACCCATAAGGGAAATATTAACCATCTATAATGCCACCTGTATAGCGGTAGCTACATACTGTTCTGGATTATGGGGTTATTCAAATGTCAGTTCAATTCACACCGTGGAAAATACGTTTTTACGGCACATTTTGTCCATTCCAGAAAGTACTGCAACTTTTATGTCATGCTGAATTAGGTTTGGTGTATATTACTGACACAATTAAGATCCAGCCTATTCTTCATTGGCATAGGGTTTGGACAAGTGATGATTGTGTGGTCAACCGGGCTATTTTAAAGGACGTCCTAGCACTTGATAAGATTCATAATTGTAAATGTATATGTTATGTCAGAAATTTTCTTGAAGAACTAAACTGTATTCAATACTTTGAGGATCCATTATCTATGGTACACATTTCAAGAAGTGGATTAAAAAACGTATGTATCGATCACCTCAAGGAACAAAGACGACTAGAGGAGGTGAAAAAAAGACTGTCCTTGCCCACCAGTCGATCATAACCGGAGTGAAACTACAGCCATATCTATCTTTATACATGTCCAATCATGAACGTTTCCTTTTAACCCGGTTCAGACTTAACATTGTTTTTAGGTTACTATCCTTCCCGGAGATGAACTGTTGGTTGAAAGACTTGTGTCCTTGCCCATGTGACGATGTGTCCCCGCAATCTGATATTCATATTTTATTTTTTTGTACATTTTATACCCACTATCGTAGGAACCTTATCATCCCAATCCTTAAAGATCTAAATGTATATAGATGCCGCCTAGCGTTTTTAGAGCTTCAAAAAATGGATACTGTTTTTATGATAGCGTCACTCTCCGAATTTCTTAAATTGGTTTTTAATTGTCGTAAAACCCTTCTTATGCTCTATTTATGTTCTTTATTTAATATTTAATGTTTGTAATCATTTCTGCTGTGATTTTAAATAATAATCATCTGACCCATTGTAAACTGTATTTTACATGCTACTTTCATGGTTATTTTCTGTTTTTAACCGAATAAAGTACTTTTGAACTTGGGTTACCCAGTAACCGGGGGGGCGGGGGGGAAATCTGAAGATGGCGACTACACATGGAGGGAGGAGGGCGTATATCGTCTGGAGAGGCTGGCTAAGACACCAATGGTGGACTTGTCGATGCTCAAACATAAAGCAACAAGCATTACAAATTCAATAGGTCTCGCTTTTCATCAAGTTAAAGCCATTTGCTTTGCTATACAATACCATTAGCAAAGCAAATGGCTTTAACTTAATCAAAGGCGAGACCTATTGCATTTTCAATACTTGTTCTAGTCGTGTAACTCTCCCATGTCCTCTCCCCCTACAATCCTTGCCAAACATCCCTTCTACCTGCACCAGCGACTATCTTTAGTGAGGGCTGAGCAGCCATAATCTGCTCAATTCCCACTCGTAATCCCACCAACCGTTCAAGGCGCACCGTCACTCCACTTTCGGACCACGACATGTGCACCCTTCTCAGCTCATATGACCCACTTCCCCAAAACCACTTAGCCACCACACACCTTTCCATTCCCACGATTCACCCAAACCCCCTTAGGCATCCCACTCAAAACAGAGGCTCCGTCCCAAATAACCTTAAAGTTCCCCTCACTCTAGAACACTCGTCAAGTCAATAAATTTATATAGCGCGCTACATACCCAGAGGGTCTCAAGGCGCTTGAAGGAGGATGGGGAATTATTTGTCAAATATCCACGTTTTAAGTTGCTTTCTGAATGCTAGGTGGTTCTGAGTAAGGCGAAGGTGAGTGGGAAGTGAGTTCCAGGTTTTAGCTGCCAGGTAGGAGAAGGATCTACCTCCCATGGTGGTTTTGTTGATGCGAGGTACAGTGGCCAGGGCTTGGTTGGAGGAACGTAGCTGGCGGGAGGGGGTGTAGAAGGACAGTCGTGTGTTGAGGCATTCAGGTCCGGTTTCGTAGAGTGCTTTGTGTGCGTGGGTAAGGAGCCGGAAGGTAATCCTCTTATTGACGGGGAGCCAGTGGAGGTTTTTCAGGTGAGCAGAGATGTGTTCTTTACGCGGGATTTCTAATATGAGCCTGGCTGAAGCGTTCTGGATGCGTTGGAGTTTTTTCTGGAGTTTAGCGGTGGTACCGGCGTAGAGGGTGTTTCCGTAGTCCAGTCGGCTCGTGACCAGGGCGTGGGTGACTGTTTTTCTAGTTTCGGTGGGGATCCAGCGAAATGTTTTTTTGAGCATGCGAAGAATGTTGAAGCAGGATGAAGAAACGGCATTGACTTGTCTGTTCATCGAGAGTGAGGAATCCATGCGTGGTCCGTCGGGATGGGTGCTTTTCCAAGGGCCTCTGGCCACCAAGAGTCGTCCCAGGCGGAGGGGGAGGTGCCTAGGATGAGGACTTCTGTTTTGTCTGAGTCCAGTTTCAGACGGCTGTGCTTCATCCATTCTGCTACTTCTTTCATTCCTTCATGCAGGTTGGTTTTGGCAGTGTTAGGGTCTCTGGTGAGTGATAGGATCAGTTGAGTGTCGTCGGCGTAGGAGATGATGTTGAGGTTGTGTTGGCGTGCGATGACCGCGAGGGGGCTCATATATACGTTGAAGAGGGTGGGGCCGAGTGAAGATCCTTGAGGTACGCCGCAGATGACTTCAGTGGCCTCTGACTTGAATGGTGGAAGGCGGACTCTTTGGGTTCTTCCGGTGAGGAACGAGGTGATCCATTCCAGTGCTTTTCCTTGGATTCCGACGTTTTTGAGGCGTTGTAAAAGGGTGCTATGACAGACCGTGTCGAAGGCTGCGGAGAGGTCGAGGAGGATGAGGGCGACTGTGTCTCCATTGCTGTGTTTTGCTCGGAAGCCGGACTGTGAGGAGTCGAGGGATTTGTTGGTTTCAAGGAATGGGGCGAGCTGGTTGTTGACCGCTTTCTCGATGACTTTGGCCGGGAAAGGAAGGAGTGAGATAGGGCGGTAGTTTGAGTTCGGTGGGGTCAGCTGTGGGTTTTTTCAGGAGGGCGCTGAGTTCGGCATGTTTCCAGCTTTCCGGGAAGGTTGCGGAGTTGAAGGAGCAATTGATGACGTCTCGGAGGTGTGGTGCTATGATGGAGTCTGCTTTGTTAAAGATGTGGTGAGGGCATGGGTCTGTGGGGGATCCTGAGTGGATGGAGTTCATCAGACGGATGGTGTCCTCAGTGGAGATTAGCTTCCAGTCATTGAGGATGTTCAGGGGGGGTGGGGGTCCTGCAGGGGGTAGGGTAGGTTGGTCTTTGGGTTGGTTGTCGAAGCTGTTGTGGATGTCTGCAATTTTGCTGTGGAAGAATAAGGCTAGGGAGTCGCAGAGGGCTTGAGAGGGGGTGATGTTGTTGGAGTTGGCAGAGGGGTTGGTAAATTCCTTGACTATGTTGAATAATTCTTTGCTGTTGTGGGCGTTATCTAGTCGGTCCTTGAGAGCGGCTTTCTTGGCATTCCGGATCAGTTGGTGGTGTATGCGGGTGGCGTTTTTGAAGGCGTCCTTGGTGCTGGTGGTTGGGTCTTTTTTCCAGGCCTTCTCAAGGGAGCGACAGAGTTTCTTGGATTTCTTAAGATCATCGTTGAACCCGGAAGCCTTCTTGTTGCCTAGTTTGATTTGTCGTTTTTTCAGTGGTGCTAGGATGTCGGCGCTGTTGGATAGCCATTGGGTGAGGTTGGTGGCTGCTTGGTCTGGGTTTGAGGAGTGGGCTGGGGGGTTTTGTAGAAGAGAAGAGGAGATCTGGTCGATGGTGATTTTATTCCAGTTTCTTTGCAGAGTGGGTTGGGGGTGGTTGTTGGATGTGGGCTTGTTGTAGGTAAAGTGAACGCAGCTGTGGTCAGTCCAGAGGAGAGCTGTGGTGTGGCTGAAGGAGACATGTTTGCTGGAGGTGAAGATAGGGTCGAGTGTGTGACCTGCGATGTGGGTGGGGGTAGTGACAAGTTGTTTAAGTCCGCTGTTGGCGAGGTTGTCTAAAAGGGTGGTGGTGTTGCGGTCGTTGTTCTTTTCAAGGTGAAAGTTGAGGTCTCCCAAAAGGATGTACTCCTCGGAGGGGAGCGCGTGTGGAGTGATGAAGTCCGTGATGTCTTCACTAAATTGTGCGCGGGGTCCTGGGGGCCTGTAAAGGAGGGTGCCTCTGAGTGTGGTCCACCCCTTACACCCCAAAGCTCAAATGCATGCTTCTCAACTGCAGGTCAGCCCCTCGACACTCCTCAGACATCGCTGATCTCATTAATACACTGGACCTTGATCTAACCATTCTGACTGAAACTTGGTTAACTGAATCTTCTACACCCATCATGGATATTCTAGTTCCCACTAACTACCACATCATTCGACTTGACAGGACTAGCAAGACAGGCGGTGGAATCGCATGTATTTATAGGAGCAACCTCTCAGTTACTAAAGTCACCTCCCCCTCGCTCACCTCATGTGAATACTTCTGCCTAGATGTCATCGGAGAGAGCAAACCTGTATGCTCTCTACACATCATCTATCACCCACCTGGGGACAACCTCATCTTCACCCAACAACTCATGGACACTATCAACCAATTCCGGTCGGCAAAACACTCCTTTTCCTTGATGACTTCAATCTCCACTGGAACGATCACAATGACGCAGTGGTAAACAGCCTCAAAAACTACCTCAACGCTCTTGACCTCATCCAAATCTGCAACAGCCCGACCCACGATTAAGGCTCTATCCTCGACCTTATCTCCAAAGAGAACTCTACCCAACTTGGATCAATCCAACCCTGTGACTGGTCAGACCACCACATTATCAAATTCTTCATCAATGAAAAAGTTAAATTTATCCCGGTTCAACCCACCAAATCCAAGGTCTGGTAAAGAGACCTGAAGAAACACGACCCAAACTCTCTACCTTCCCACAGCTGCAATCTCCTCCTTCATCCTACCGGTGCTCTGGACGTTCAATCCTTGACCGACCACTAACTCAACTCTGACTTCCATAATCCATGAGGCCGCCACATTGCAACTGGAAATAGTCTCCTCCAAAAAGTCCAACCCATGGTACGATAGCAGACGCAACGAAGATAGACGGGCCATGCGTATGGCAGAGCGCACCTGGAGATCAGCCCCTTCGGCACTGCACCTTAAAACTCTGAAGAAAAAGAGAAACGCCTTCTTCAGGAAAATCAAGCGCACAAAATCAGATTTCTTCAGTCTCCAGCTCGACCAAGCAAAAAACTGACCAAGAAAACTGTTTGAACTAATCAATACACAATTCAAGGAACAACCCCAACCATCGCATAGCACTATAGGTGATGTCAAGACCATCCTGTGAAGACTTCTCTGCTTTCTTTACTCTAAAGACTGATAACATAAGGAACAATCTCCTCAATGACGTAAGCCTTTACTCCAACCCCCACAGCATAACACCCAATGAACCAAAGAACCATGCTACATGGTCATCCTTTGACACCTACTCAGAAGAAACAATTGACAAACTGCTCACCACACTGAAACCCTCTAACCACCTAACAGACCCCCTTCCTGCTAACGCTGTAAAGGACTTCATCCCACTACTTCTACCACTCTGGACCAAAATTATCAACAGTTCACTACAACAAGGACACAGCCCTGACTCCCTCAAAGTTGGACAAGTCACACCTATACTCAAGAAACCAACAGCTAACCCTACTAACCTAAACAATTAACGTTCTATTACCAACATTCCCACCCTTGCCAAACTGTTGGAAAAATACGTCCAACTCCAATTAACGAAACACATTGATCGGTTTGACCTCCTCAACCCTCATCAATCAGGCTTCCGAGCAGGGCACTGTACTGAAACTGCAATGACACACATAATTGATGACGCTCTCCAAATCCTAGATCAAAACGATTCCTGCCTCCTCATCCTTCTTGATCTCTCCTCAGCATTTGACACTGTCAAACACGAGAACTTTCTTGAGTTGTTAAACACCAGAATGAGTCTATCTGGGACTGTTCTCATGTGGTTCACTTCCTTTTTACATAACCGGTCTAAGAAATTCAAGAGCAACAACCTGATGTCCTCACCAGTGCCTGTAACATTAGGCGTCCCACAAGGATCTTCCCTATTGCCAACATTGTTCAACCTGGTAATGGAACCTCTTACCACCTTGTTACAAGCATCTAATGTACACTTTCACATGTACGCTGACGACACCCAACTATATTTGAAATTACAATCCCCCAAACACATCAAACTGCTGAATTCAACGCTCAAACACCCAATCACGGCTTGCCGATAATCACCTCTAACTCAATGCTCTGAAAACTGAGTTCCTTCTGATCTCACCTCCCGCGAAAAGCTCCACCACTCAAACCTGGCTTAAGCACCTAACTGCACTCAATGTCCAACCTAGCATCGTGGACTCAGCAAAATCTTTAAGCATAACACTTGACGCCAATCTCAACATGCAACAGCATATCAGCAAAGCAACTAAGGGGAGCTAATTTCCAAATCAATACTTTGAGGAAACTTAAACCCTTCCTCCCAGCCAAGGACTTCCAAACTGCAGTACAAGCCCTAGTCATGCCGCGCTTAGACTACGGTAGCGTCGCCCTCTGCGGACTTCCCCTTTCTACAAATGCGCCCCTGAGAGCCTCTTTGAACGCTGCAGCGAGGCTTATCACTGGATCAAAAAAACACTCCCATATTTCCCCCCGACCTAAAATCCTTAAACTGGCTGCCTTTTGAGGCCAGATTACATCTGAAAATTGTGGGCATGACTCAAAGGGCTATACACCACAGCTCACCTGGCTACCTCACTCAGAAGCTGACAATTTCTGGTGGCTCAAGAAACACAAGAAGTACAAAGAATCTTCTTCTGAAACCTCTTCAGGAATGGCACCCCGGATCTGGAACTCTCTCCCTCCAGAAACCAGACTTATCACCTCCACTACATTTTTTAAGAAAGAAGTGAAAGCTATCCTCCTGGCTAAATTCACCTGAACTTGTACTTCACTTTGGAACTATTTGAGACTCCTCACCTTTGTAATATTAGTTTATCTGAGGGTCTACTTGTATTGTTTTAGCTGATTGACTATGCTCCCTCATGTATCTACCCTATTGTGCTACTCATCTATTACCATAAGTATTCTTTGCTCAAAAGCTTGTTAATCGCTCTCTTGTTTTTCCTACCCCCGGTTTTTGTGTTTTTTGTAAAGCGCTCTGATATCTGCAAAGATCTTGTTCGCGCTATATAAAACCTTCAAAATAAATAGATAAATAACCCTCCAGTGCAATCAACAAAGCATGTTCAGAATAGTGACGAAAAACGACGCACTCCAATGACAATTGCTGGCGGAGCTGACACACGACTTCTGGAACCGTATAGATTCCAAGAAGCCCTCACATGGCGAGAGCAGCGCATGCACGCTGCTAACGCCAGGCGAAACCTAAAGAGTACTACGATACTGTAGAATTCTGGACCAAACCACTAGATGGCAGAGTAATATACAGCATGTGAATCAAGAAAATTCCTCAAGCTGCAAAACTACTCCTGCAGCTAAGAAACCATTTTGTTTTTGGCTCTCAGAACACTAGACTGTGATGAAGGCTGTGCAGACCTAAAATTGAAAGAGAAAAAAATTGAAGTATGTGCTTACACTATGTCTGCCTTGAAAGCCAAAGCATTAATATAGATGTATTTAATCTTTTGCCATTATAGTTCTTTAAACTTCTGTATAGTCTTGTCACTTTTGAAGCATTTCAAACTTTTTCCCCTCCTCCCGCAGCAAGCAAGAGACCTGGTACTGGAAATTATCAGAGAAAAGGATCAGGCAGACTTCCGAGGTTTACGTACCGATTTTGCCTCCCGGGTACCTGGAAGCAGTATAGAGGTATGGAACTGTCAGAACACTTAAAATGTCAGATTTTTGTCATTTTGCTTGCACTATATTATCTTTTTCGGGAAAGACAAAACTGTTCTCGCAGACATTGTGGTACATTTCTGTATTTTAAAATATGGTTGAAGACTTGTTTCTGTGGCTTACCTGTGCTTTGTCATCCTCTAGTGGGAACCTAAGTTTGTAACTTTCTCTTCTTAATTTTAATATCTTTAATCTGGGTTCACCCCTCACAGATTCCATACATTCTACTGTTCTGTACAGCATTTTGTGCGCAATCTTTTTATTTCACATGTTTACCTGGCGACCAGGTTTGATAACCAAGTAATTTTTTGCCCCTGTGGATACTTTGTGGTTGTTGCTGTAGCCTTTATACATGCATAGCTCTGTAGTTCTTTCCGCATTCTGATCTTGCTTTGTCTCCTTTTTAGGTCTCGCGCCTAGCGTGCACTGCATAGCAGTGCTTCGCGCAGTGCGAGGCATTTTGTAATTGAAAAACGGGTTTCAGCAGTCACTTTGGACTGGGAAACGCTCGTGCACGTGCTTTTTTGTATAGTGTTACCCCATTGGCCTTTGTGTGTGTATTATTGTGAAAGACTGCACGCAATTGGCCCAAAGCATGCGCATAGCTCCTCCCATAGCCTATTGGTGTCTATTACGCGCACCAAGCGCGTAATCGACACCAATAGGCCGTTGGAGGAGCTATGATTGTGCCCACACAGGCGTGACGTGCACGCCACTTGTTTATAAAGCCCCCCTCCCTTGGCCTCCACCTTCCCTCGACAAAGACCCCCCCCCCCCCATGTCCCCTCGTCCCCCGCCCTTAAAGTCCATTCATCCCCTGCGTTCCACAGTGTTCTGCGTGAGCACTTGAACAAAGGGATTGAAATCCCAGCCTGTCTGAAGCAGCGCCGGCTTCAACGCTAAGTGCTATTATATTATACACGTGACCTTTGCCTATAATCGGCGCTGTGTGTGGTTGCTTTTGACATCATTTGCCCGTTGGTCAGATGGTGCTGCCTACAGATGCACTGGTCTCTAATGAAAAAAAATAAACCTCCTTATGTTTTTTAATACTTCGTAAGATGTGGCGCGTGCGTATGAATGCAATTCTGGATTCTGCTTTTCGCTGTGCTTGCTGGCAGTGGCTGGCTGACTGTCGCGGATAGCAAGGTTGTGCCGATGTGGATTCAGGTGCCCCTTCCTCGTGATGAAATTATTATTGACGTTGCAAATCAACATGGCCTTTTTGCACTATTTACAGTTTGGAACATTGTTTCCGTGTTTAAAGCAATGTATGTTAACAGTATTGTATTGCCCTGGAGGTTGATAGTAGGCTGTGCTGTTTTATTTTCAAGAGCATGTGCATGAACCCTTTTTTTTTTTTTTTTAGGTCTCGACTGGCGTACACTGCGCAGCAGTGTCGCGCAGCTCGAGAAATTTTGTTTTCAAGAGTATGGGGTTTGACCCGCCTCTCTTACATTGGCTAGCTCCATAAATGGAACTAGCCATTGGAAGAGAGATGTGTCACTCATTCTCGGAGCAGAATCGTGGGCGTTCCGGTGTTTTTTTAAGCTCCGCCCCTTTGTTTACGTCATGCGGCGGTGGGCCATTGTGGGTGTTGTCTTTTTATTTTTTTGTCACTGTTTGCGGACGCCATTTTTTCATGGAGCTGGGGCGGGTGAGTTTGATCGGGAGCATTGGTGAGTGTTTGCTTTTCTTGTTCAACTTCTACGCACTCCGACGTCTGCGAACTCCGTGAGGCGTAGCTCCCGACATGCTTTAAAGACGGATGTCCGCACTGGCGCCAGTGTGATATTACTGGATGCGGCCACCCTTCCGTTCCTGAGCCTATTTTTTTAAGACCCTGCCCGGTGGTTCGAGCTCCTCGATACAGTGAGTATTGTTACCCTGATATTGGTGGGTGAAGCGCTGCTGCTACGGGACTTTGCTTCCCGTTACCGCATGTCGAGGCGCTCACGTGTATTAGTTTGCTGCCAGAACCATTGCTGGTATTTTGAACTGTAGTCCGCTGTCCCCACCACGCAAGCCCATTGCTATTAATGCCGATGTAGCTGATGCTGTTCTATTGGTCAAGAGCTGCGAGTGCCGTGAAACTTAGCCTGAGGTCGGCGCCCATTGCCCCCCCCCCCACCCCCACCCCCCCTTTTTGTAATCATATTGCTGCATATAAAGTCTGTGCTGACGCTGGATAACAGGTGATTTGTTCCCAGTGCTATGTGTGTCAGCCCGCAGCTCCATGCCTTGCATTTTTCATGATCGTATTGGCAGAGGCCCCTCTAATGCCGCTCTCTTTGGCCCATGGATGGCCATTATATTGTCAGAACAGCGTCTTGATGCAGTCTATTACTGACAGCTTGAGCAGGGCTCGAGGCCTCCCACTTCATGGCCTATGGCTATGCCTCTGACCCCGGCATGCAGTGTTCCTACGGCATGCTGTACCCCTGGATGCGGAATACTAAGGCCCAGCAGCCAGTGCGAAGCCGATGCGGAGCTCCGTGCACAAGTGAGCACTGCCCGGCTGCCACTAACTGTCACACAGCCGCCTCTGTTACGCGAGCACCAATCACTTCACTGCCCCCGCAGCTCTCACCTCAAAGCCACTCAATCACCACTCACCTCACTGACACACAGCCACTCAATCACTTATCTGACACAGCCACCATTCACCTCACTACCCCGACGCAAGATTCACCTCACAGCCTCGCTACCATCAATCATCTCACTGACACACAGCCACCATTCACCTCACTATCCCCGCTGCCTTCAAATCACAGCCACTCAATCCCCAATCATCACACTGACAGTCACTATTCTCCTTAATGCCATGTAGCCACCGGTTAAAGATGTGGCTTAACGGCTAGAGCAGCCGACTTTGAAGCTGGGAAATATGGTTCGAGTCTGGCAGTCTCTCTGGGCAAATCACTTAACACATAATCTCCCTTCGCGTAAAAAAAAATGTGTACGTCTAATGCGACTGGTGCCCCTGTAAAGCGCTCTGATATCGAGTTTGCGCAATATAAAACTGCAACATCAAAAAAAAACTGTCCCACAGCGATCGAAGCTCACTCATTCGGAGCCACCACTCGCATCCCTGCCATGCAGCCCTCACTCACCTCACCACCCCAGAGTCCTTACTCATCTTACCACCACAGAGGCTTCACTCACCACATCTGCACACACACATTGCTCATCTCACTGGCTCGCAGACACCCCTCACCCCACTTTATATTGCAGTCACCACGCACCTCACCTACACCAGCCACCCTCGCCTCACTGCCATACAATCAAAACTCACATTGCTGCCACACAGCTAATACTCACTGTGAGAAGGTGGCCTGATATGCAGTGCTCACTATTCTAGTGAACACTATGTATCAGTCCAGCAACCCTTATTGATGATTGGTTGTAAGTCAACCTTATAGACCAGCTATCCTAGTAGCGTGGATACGAGCAGTCTAAGGCTAAAGACTCGAGAGGGCGCGTTAAGCCAGCTGTTTACCACACATATACCCCTTGAACACCAAGTGAAAGGACACCACACAAGTGTTATGAAAATAAACAGTTATTTATTTAAAGATCACAACAGCCCTGTACTCTTTATGAGGACAGGGTACTAAGCACAAACCAAAACTCTTACAAAAATACTTAAGTTAGCACAGTATATACAAATGCCCGAGGGGCACGGAAAACCATATACTCTGAAAGTGGAATGCGAAATTCCTAGCAGGTAAGTACAGTACTAATAGCTTTTGGAATCGCTAGGACTTGACTAGGGAATCGTTAGATTATGTCTAGGAGGCCTAGGGGACTCGGGTGCAGTGTGTGCACTCTCACGCGAGATGCGGGACAAAAGTCTATGGTAGCTAGGAATTAGAAAGTTAGTGTTCTCGGGCGAACCCGACCTGGTAGGGAGAAAACGAAAGTAGATTCTGACCCTTGGATAGGGAGGCTATGCTGGGGCACCGAAATGCCGAAGTTACCTAGCCCAGGGGCTGCAGCTGCATAGGTCTGAAAAGACGTCGGGAATCCTCGTAGACGGACCAGGAGCCGGAAGAAACGATGCTGGCCGGTGACCAGTGAAGAAAGTTCAGTCGGATCCAAGCCTGGATCTTGAAGATAGATGACACCTGAAAGCAGAGGGGACCAAGTTCGAGACTACTAGCCAGTAGTCAGTGGGCACCAGGAGGGCACCGGATGGTAGCCACCTCGACTAGGTGAGTGGGTGACGCTTGACTCGAAGATCTCACGGACCAGGAGGCGTTGTCGGCGACCAGGATGGAGGATCGAGCTGTCCCACGAAGATAGAAGCTGTCGGCGTCGCTGGACCCAGGATTGGGCAACAAAGCCTTGGCAAATTCAAGCCCACGCGGTGGACCTAAAATGGCGTCTGGAGTGGACCAGGAGGGTCCGGGGTGCCTCTCTTGAAGAAGGAAGCAAAGGCCAGCCTGGAGCAACCAGACCAGCAGTCGTGAAGTCGTTGGGCGTCGTTCAGAGGGCCACAAGCCAGCCGGCTAGTAGCCAAACAACGCGGTGCACAGCAAACAGCAGAAGGGCCCCACGCAGATCGTGGAGATGCAGGGGGGCTGATCTTGGGTGCTGGAGCTGCGCAGGGTCGGGGCTTCTCGGACCCCAAAGCACTCACCAGTGGAGGACACGGTGGGCTTGCAGTAAAGATGTCGTGCAGTCTTGGCGATCGTCGGTCCCTTGAGGTCTCGTCGCACTCACGGTTCTCAGCTGGGCTGTAGAGGTGAGTAGAGGTCAGAGGTGCCAGGGAAGCCGGGTCTCGTCGAGCTGGGTCGTCGGATTCGTGATGAAGGACTTGCAGCAGACCGCAGTGTTCTTTAGGATGGTGCCTGCGGATGCAGGGTGACTACTCCTTAGCCACAAGGGAGAATCTTGAAGAAGAAATCGTGAAGTCCTTTCGAAGAAAGTGGTATCTTGATTCCAAAGATGATCTAATTTTAACAGGGGGCCCGCTCCCATCTTTATACTAAAAAAGGGGGCTGACCCGGTGACTAGGTCCTGCCTATGGGTGGGACTAGGTGGGGGGTGGTTACACCCCTCAGCCATGCCGGACTTCCCCAGGCCAGGGGCTGGTGTGCCCCTGGAACTGGTTCAGACCGGCCTATGCGTAGTGAGCACCGGGGTGCCACTCAGCAGTCACCTTCCTGTAAAGCCCTGCCTACCCAGGATACACAAAACCATGTCTGGGACGGTGCTAGCACCGCCCCTGACAGGAAACCCTTTGTCCAGGCTCCCCTCGCTGGAAGGACTCCCAGCTGCAGGGGGTCAGACTCGTGTCTGTGGTGGCAGCATCCATTTTGTGGAGCTGAGGCTTCAGTTAACTTTAACCGGGGTTCACAGTTACATACATGTCGTGTCCCTCTAGAAGGGTGGAATGCTAACCCCGTCGCCAGAATTGGCGAGGGGTTAGTATTCCAATTCGTATGACACCTTACTCGACATGTTTTGATAAAGCAATACCAAAGATAGCATTTAACCGCGAGGATTATAATGCACTTAAGAGTATATGGTATGCGATATCAGGGAACAGCTATTAGGACTTGATTCCGCAAGCTGCAGACAGGCTCAGCTCATGCCAGAGCACCATCTCACACGATTCCAAGCACTCTGCCTTCAGGATTGTCAAGGCCTGCCATAGGAGTGACTGATAGGAATCTGTGTGTCCATTTTAGGGTTAGGTATAGGTATACTACACCTACAGCAAAGGGTGATTACACGACTTTGCCCCAGCTGTCATGCAGCCAGTTGTGTCAAATTTAGGAGGCCAGCCAGGGGTGGCACAATACGTGCTGCAGCCCCTGGCAGCCCTGGGTACACCTATGCCCTGAGTTACAGGGTCTGATAAGGTGGCCCAGTACCAATTGGTAGATGCACCTAGGGTACATGAGGTAATTTAGAAAGAGAACAGCCAGGCTGTGGGTCTGATTGGCAGGCCCACAGCCAGAGAAAGTCGTAAACCAGTGAAACAAAAGCAAAAAAATCTGGGTGATCATAGGATTGCAGACCCTACTCTCCTACATGACCCCCCCCCAAACTTTGGGACAATAAGCTAACCTTGACCAGGTGAGTCTTCTTGTTCTAAGTGGAAATATCTGGAGAGCCCATCGGCATTGCCATGATCAGTACCAGGTCTATGTTCCACTGTAAAGTCCATCCCCTGTAGGGAAATGGACCACCTAAGCAGTTTGGGGTTTTCACCCTTCATCTGATTTAGCCACAAGAGGGGCTTATGGTCGGTCTGAATCTTGAAGTGAGTGCCAAACAAGTATGGCCTCAGCTTCTTCAGGGCCCAAACCACAGCAAAGGCCTCCCTCTCAATAGCTGACCAATTCTTCTCTCTGGGGGTCAGCCTTCTGCTTATAAAAGCAATGGGCTGATCCTGACCATCAAAATTCAGTTGAGAAAGAACAGCTCCCACACCCAACTCAGAAGCATCTGTTTGGACAATGAATGGTTTGGAGTAGTCTGGACTCTTAAGGATAGGTGCTGTGCACATGGCCTGCTTTAGGTCATCGAATGCTTTTTGACAGCCTGCTGTCCACTGAACCTTTTTTGGCATTTTTTTACTTGTCAGTTCATTTAATGGTGTCACAATGGAACCATAGTTCCTGACAAATTTTCTGTAGTATCCAGTCAGGCCCAAGAAAGCTCGAACCTGAGTCTGGGTGGTTGGAGGAGCCCAGTCCCTGATTGACTGTATTTTGCTCTCCAGTGGCTGAACCTGGCCTCCACCTACAAGGTGGCCCAGGTATACAACCTGTGTCTGCCCTATCTGGCACTTGGTGGCCTTGATAGTGAGGCCTGCTGCTTGCAGAGCCTCTAACACTTTCCTCAGGTGGACCAGGTGATCCTCCCAGGTGGAGCTAAAGACAGCAATATCATCTAGATATGCTGCACAGAAGTCCTCCAGCCCAGTAAGGACTTGATTCACCAACCTTTGGAAGGTGGCAGGTGCATTTTTCAGACCAAAGGGCATTACCACAAATTGATAATGCCCACCAGGGGTTGAAAATGCTGTTTTGGGCTTGGCATCCTCAGCTAACCTGATTTGCCAATACCCAGCTGTTAAGTCAAATGTACTTAAGTAGTTGGCAGAAGCCAATCTATCTATAAGTTCATCTGCCCTTGGTATTGGATGGGCATCAGTCTTAGTGACTGCATTGAGACCCCTGTAGTCTACGCAAAACCTCATCTCTCTCTTACCATCTTGGGTGTGAGGCTTTGGCACTAGAACTACTGGACTAGCCCAAGGGCTATCTGAGGGTTCAATGACTCCCAATTCCAACATTTTCTGCACTTCAGTTTTTATGCAGTCTCTAACATGATCAGGCTGCCTGTAGATTTTACTCTTGACTGGCAGGCTGTCACCAGTGTCAACCTCATGGGTGCACCAATTGGTCTGACTGGGTGTCAGAGAGAACATACGTCTGAAAGACTGAAGAACCTGTTTACAGTCTTTCTGCTGATGTTCAGAGAGGCTGCCACAAAAGACAACACCATCTACTGACCCATCATCAGGATTCTGAGTGAGCAGGTCTGGGAGAGGGTCACTCTCTTCCTCCTGTCCCTCATCTATGGCCATGAGCAAGCTCATGTCCTTCCTGTCGACATATGCTTTGAGCCTGTTGACATGGAGTACCCTATGGGGACTCCTGGGAGTTCCAAGGTCCACCAGGTAGGTGACCTCTCCCTTTTGCTCAAGGATTGTGTGGGGCCCAGACCATTTGTCTTTGAGTGCTGCTGGGGCCACTGGCTCCAGCACCCACACCTTCTGTCCAGGCTGATAAACAGTCAGGACAGCCTTTTGGTCATGCCAAGCTTTTTGAAGTTCTTGACTGGCCTTAAGGTTTTCTGATGCCTTCTCCATATACTCAGCCATCCTGGAGCGGAGACCAAGTACATAGTCCATTATGTTGGTTGCAGGCTTTTTGAGAGGTCTCTCCCATCCTTCCTTCACCAAACACAAGGGGCCTCTCACAGGATGCCCATACAAAAGTTCAAAAGGGCTGTAGCCAACCCCCTTTTGTGGGACCTCTCTGTAAGCAAACAGAAGGCAGGGCATCAGGACATCCCATCTACGCCTGAGTGTTTCAGGTAGTCCATGAATCATCCCTTTTAGGGTCCTGTTGAACCTTTCAACAAGCCCATTGCATTGTGGGTGATAGGGTGTAGTGAATTTGTAATTGACACCACACTCCTTCCACATAGCAGTTAAATAGCTTGACATGAAGTTTGCACCTCTGTCAGAGACAACCTCCTTAGGGAAGCCCACTCTGGAGAACACTCCAACTAGGGCCCTTGCCACCACAGGGGCTGTGGTGGTCCTAAGTGGAATAGCTTCAGGATACCTGGTGGCATGATCCACTACCACCAGTATAAACTTGTGCCCTGATGCTGTCTGGGGTTCCATTGGACCAACAATGTCAATCCCCACTCTTTCAAAGGGCACCCCCACCACAGGCATTGGTATAAGGGGGGCCTTTGTTGTGCCACCTGACTTACCACTGGCTTGGCAAGTGACACAGGAGCGACAAAACTCCTTGGTATCCTCATTCATGTGAGGCCAGTGAAAGTGTGAGACAAGCCTGTCCCAAGTCTTTGTCTGGCCTAAGTGTCCTGCTAAGGGAATCTCATGGGCCAAGGTAAGTAGGAAACCTCTCTGAGACAAGGGTACAACCAGCCTCCTGGTCATGCCAGGCTTGGGGTCTCTTGACTCAGTGTACAGGAGTCCATCTTCCCAGTATACCTTGTGGGTACCTGTGGCGTTCCCAGCAGCCTCAGCAGCAGCCTGCTGTCTGAGGGGTTCAAGAGAAGGGCAGCCTAACTGGTCCTTCCCCAGGTCTTCCCTTGAGGGTCCCCCTGAACCCAAGAATTCAACTTGATCAAGTTCAAACTCTCTAGGCTCAGTTTCCCTCAATTCCTGCAGGTCAGCCTCCTCTGAGACTTGATCCACAACCTGGGGCAAGGGGGAAGGCACAGCCTTAACCCTACTGCTCTTTTTCTTGGAAGGTGTCTGGTCCATTGTTCCAGGATCCAGCACCTGTTCAGTGGGGCATCTTCTGGCCTGTGACCTAGTCACAGCAAACACATGTGCTGGCAAACCTAACATTTCCAGATGAGTCCTCTGCTCCACTTCTGACCATTGTGATGACTCCAAATCATTGCCCAACAAACAATCCACTGGGAGGTCTGAACTAACTACAACCTTCTTTTGGCCAGTTACCCCTCCCCAGGAGAAAGCTACAATTGCCATACTATGATTGGTAGTGACATTGCTTGCATTGGTCACCAGGAATTCTGTACCTGGCATGATCTGTCCAGGGTCCACAAAGCTAGGTGTCACCATTGTGACACTGGCACAAGTGTCCCTATAGGCCTGAGCCATTTTTCCATTAATAAAAGGTGTCTGTCTGTATTTGCCCAAAGTATTGGGACTTATGTCAGGGGACATATCCATATCCCCTGTACTGACAAGGACAGCCTGAGTGAGGGTGCCAACTAAGTTGTCACTCCCCTCAGAACCCAGGGTTAACCCTACTAAACCCTTGGGAGGTGCACTACCACTGCTGGCTGTACTAGGGGGCACAGGTGCCTTAGGGGCTGCAGTGGCAGGAGTCTGCCCTCCTCCTTTCTTGGTGCACTCACTAAACCAGTGAGTTTTACTTTTGCAGTATTGGCACCACCTTTTAGATTGGCCTTCTTTCTTCTTTTGGGGAGCCTGACCCCCACCCTCTTTGGGTTGTTGGGGACCTGTCGAAGACTTCTGGTCATTTTGTTCCCCTTTCGAATCCTTACCCTTCTGGTCTGCTTTCTTCTGACCACCTTGATTCTGGCCCTGGTTCTGTTTAACTCTTGTTCTAACCCATCTGTCTGCCTTCTTTCCCAATTCTTGGGGAGAGGTCAGATCTGAGTCAACAAGATGCTGATGCAACAACTGGTTCTGACAATTGTTTAAAATTTGCTCTCTCATCATCAAATTGTACAATCCTTTATAATCAGTAACCTTACTGCCCAGCAACCAGCCCTCAAAAGCCTTAGTGGCACAATCTACAAAGTCAGCCCAATCTTGAGACTGAGTTTTCTGGGTATCCCTGAACAGCACCCTGTACTGCTCAGTGGTTAGGCCAAACCCATCAACCAGTGCATTTTTCAAGACTTGGTAATCATTAGCATCCTCCACCCTTGTGGTGAGGAGCTTGTCTCTTCCTTTACCCTCAAAGGAGAGCCACAAGATAGCTGCCCACTGACTTGGGGGAACACCTTGCACAGTGCAGGCCCTCTCCAAAGCAGTAATCCATTTGTGGATGTCATCCCCTTGTTTAAAGGGGGGCACTATCTTACCAAGGTGTTTTGTATCAAAACTCCTTTCCCTATTGCTAGGTACAATGCTGCCACCAGTGGGGACTGTCCCACTCAATTGTTGCTCTCTAGCAAAGGCAAGCCTCTCTTTGGCCAGGGCAAGTTCTTCCCTTTCAATCCTCAGATTGGCTGCCTTTTCCTTAGCTTCATACATTCTCCTCTGGGGAGATGTCATTCCCCTTTGAGAGGAACGTTGAGAGCCATTGGTATGAAGGGATCTGATAGAGCCTCTTGATAGAGATCTATCTCGTCCATTCCCAATGTTAAGCTGACCTGAGAGTGGCCCCAAGGGTCCCCTAGTGCCCATCTCATGTCTGCTTAAGTTGGACCTGGTTAGTCTGCTGACTTCTACCTGTTCCTTTTCTGCCTCATCCCCTGATACCAAATCATCATCCTCATCATCAGCATCATCTGCTTCCTGAAGAGGATGGTCCTGGGCATCAAAGGGACCCTGTAAGGAGGGCATGTTGCCATCTGAATTAGAAGGGTCTGGGTTACCAGCCCTCCTTGCATCATGAGTCTCTAAGAGACCAATCAGAAAGGCAGTTGTGGGGTTAGACCCCTGCTTAATCTTCCTAGAGGTACACACTTGTCGTAACTCATGGAAGCTAAGCGCAGTATATCTTGAAGGGATGACCTGTGGAGGGTCAACTGACACAAGGGGAACCTCAGTGTTTCCTCCTTTGTCCGACATACTGTTTCTAGTGTGGTGTAAGTGATGCACCTACCTACACTATGTGTTTACCTACTGATCCCTTGCTAAGAGTTGCAGCCAAGGTGTGCTAAGCCTTGAGGAGCTACAACAGCTGGTTCAGTAGAACTCAGAGTATTCTAAGCTTTAGTTATGTGTACCTAACAGTACTTATGTGATCTTTCAACAAGATATTCTTAGGATACGTGTGGTAAAACAACAGCAAGCTCAAATCCCAACCGCTGCTCACCAATGTGAGAATAGTGAGCACTGCATATCAGGCCACCTTCTCACACTCACCACAAGCCATCACTCCCCTCACTCCCACGCAGCTTTCTAATGTGGTACAAGAGACGCTCAGATCACAGGTCCGTGATTATTAGATTTGAGAATTTCCTATTGACAACTGTACATTTTAAAATATTAAAAACTGGAATTACAAGTTAAACACAAAAAACTCCACTGCAACTAATCAGTAAGACACCTCACAAAAATGAATCAAGTTGATTGTAATATTCTACTGTTAAAGTCTGACTGACCTGAGAAGCTCATAACTTGAGGCAGGAGAAGGAGCAGTGGAAATGCAGACAAGGCCTGTGTTCCTCTGCAGGCAAAATGCATCTTCTCTGCAGTATCACCCGGCGGTAAGCGAACGCCGTGACTCTAACAGCTTCTTTATCAGCAGCTCTGCTCATTCTGCCACATCCTTCTGCGTTAAGGAGATTGCCTACTGTCATATTGCCTATGGCGCGGGGATATTAACATTTGCACAATCACTGGGCAGTGAGCAAACGTCCTAACTAGATTCAAAACTATTGTAAACCTATATAGGCTAATTTCTTAGTCTAATCTATACCACAATCTATTTTGCGCCCTGAATTAGGTCCTAAAAGCAGCTGTGTGTGTGTGTGGGCGGGGGGGGAGGGGGGACTGTGTGTGCATGTGGCTGTGTGTGGGGCTCTGTGTGTGTGTGTGTGTGTGTGTGTGTGTGTGTGTGTGTGCAAATGCAATAGGTCTCGCATTTGCGAGAGATTCAGCTATTGGCATTGTAAATGACAATGCCATTTATTTGTCTGTTTTAAAAACCAACACATAAATAAAAATGTTGTCATTTACAATTCCAATAGCTCTAACTTTTGCAAAGGCGAGACCGTTGCATTGTAAATGCTTGTCTTTTTTTAGTGTCCCCTTACACCCCAACCATCAGTGTTCCGGAATATTTTTAGTTTGCTTTATCGAGTTCAAACTGTCAGTTACACGGTGCTATCTTTCAGTTGTAAGGAAGCCGCATACAAAAACTAGAAAAACAATCGACCTATAACAATACTGACTGTATTATATGAGTAAGTTAACTAAGCTTCAGCCTAACCTCCATCGAAAGTTGGTTCTTCAAAATGCCTGGGGTACAGGAAGGGACTTCACATGCCCTCTGATCCCAGACAGCCTCATAGGAAGTGATATTACATAATCGCTAATCTGGTAGAGTCACAGCTGATGTGCAACCCATTTTCAGACTAATGAGTTTTACGGGGGAGTGAGTGAGGGGTGTAAGCAAGCTGGTTATTAGTTGCTAAAGATGTTTTTCACATTAAATTAGTCTGCATCGTTCCTTTGCTGGGAACCAGATCCCCCATTGTAGCATTTAACTTACTCAGGTTAGGTGAAGCAGAGCAGCCCAAGAACTACTCTGGGCAGGAGGTGTGGGCTAATACTTCCTTTCACTGGAATGCAACACCACTGAATAAATACTTGTCCAGACAGTGCTTTTATCTGTAAAAAGGAGTACTTTATTATTCAAAAGGCGTGCTTACTGGTTCTGACAGGATGTCACCACATTAAAACAACAAGCATTTGCAATGCAATAGTTTTCACATTTCCTTTGTGCAACAACATTAACTGTTGCATGGCTAAACACTTATAAGGTCCCAAAAGCGAGACCTATTGGCTATGCCAATGCTTGTTTCTCAAAGACGCTTTTCTGTTTCTTTTCTGTCGCTGCTCTTTTCATTTTCGTTTTTCAGAGTTTCTCTGACTTTGGCAAGTTCTCTGCTCATGTTGTACATCATTACAAACGAATGGGGTAACCCATAGTACGTCAAAGGACCTGGGTAAAACGTAGTAAAGATACACAGTAGTTCTGACGTCCCTTCTTGGAAGAACCAAAAAGGGGCTGTGACTTTTGAAACTAATTGGAGAAGTCACTAAAAAAGGTTTACACATAATTGGTATACATGAGAGAAACAAATACTCTTCACAACATACCGGAGAGAGAGACAACTACTGTATTTTGGAGACAAAATCTCATTTATGTACTCTTATTCTGAAAATAGCAAAGTAAATAAAACGTACAAATGTGAAAGGTATATCAATAGATGGATGCTCCAAGAGGGAGTGCAAAGGAAAAGTGCTCATGTGCAGGGTGAGTGAGAGAAGGGGGGGAGGGGGGGGGGGAATCAAAGCAACCGCTTTTTGGTTTTTCCAAGAAGGGACGCCAGGGCCACCTATCTTTACCATGTTGTATATTAGCCACCCTACTCTATTACAGCATGCACTTTCTTTTAGTCCCCCATGTCTGCTTAGTCGTTCTCCAGTAAAGCTACTTGTGCACATTTCATCCTCTGGGAATCTAGCTTGGTTTTGCCTCCTATCTGTCACCTCTATTCTGTGGCATGTTTAGCTATGCTCTTTGGCTCCTCTCGACGCTCAGGAGGAGGACGAGATTGTGCAGTTCAGATTAGGAACTTCATGTTCAGAGTTTTCATTTTTAGGTCTGAGTACTGTGGTATGCTGTTGCCATGTGCTCTCTCCTTCTGGAAGGATTAGAACTTTTCTGTGCTGGCAAGGCTGTAGGAAGAAAAAAAATCTCCTCCTGAAATGAATTAACCCGTTTCGGCGTAGAGTAACTCTTCTCCGAAACGCGTAGGACGTTGTATTCTGAATAAACTGCACCAAAAATAGAGGCCACGGCTCCAGTGTTTCTTTACGTTACCGAAGGAGGGATCACGCTGGTGAGACTGTGTTGGTGTTAAAGGGGGTGGTTACCCCTGCCGTGTGCCTGCCGAAAAAGAGGCTTGAGGAACAGCCACAAACTTTGTGTTTACGTATATATATATGTATGTGTGTGTGTGTGTGTATATATATATATATATATATATATATATATATATATATATATATATATATCTCTACATATATATATATATATATATATATATATATATATATATATATATATATATATATATATATATATATAGCTCTACATATATAACCATCCACAATGCAGTCCTCTGAAAAGGGCTGAACAGTGCTGCAATAAAAACCATTGTATATAAACATCCCAATAAAAAGCAGGTAAGAAGAAAAACCTTTGTAAACTGCTTTATTATACAGTAGAAAAGGTAATCCTGCAAGTAAAATGAAAGCATTGTCAACTCATAGGCTGCATTGTAAAACAAACCATAGAGTAGAAAGCTGAAAAGCTAACCCATATAGACGGTATCAGAGGAACTGGCACTGTGCCTTTAAGGCAGCCATGACCCCTAGCTCCCATCATGCCTCGGGTGACAGTTAGGTCCGTTGTTCTTTCCGGCTTCTTCTGACAGGACCCTGGTCTCTACAGCTCTACTTTTTTTTCAGACTTTTTGTCGGACATTGCTTCTCTTTTTGAGGTTAAACCTCTTTACTTCGACATTTTTTCTGTGTTGAAGTGTTTTTCAACTGTTTTGGAAGGGTTTTGGCATTGTTTTCCAGTCAGAAATGCCTTCCCTTTTTGATGCTTGCCCCTCCTGTGGCAAAAAGAAGGCAAAAACAGACTCTCATTCAGTCTGTATTTTAGGTTTGCCTTCAGATCATGATCCTCACACCTGCCAGCATTGTAAACTTCTGTCAAAGAGAACTTTAAAGGACAGAGAGAGGATTCTCCTCTATGGCCTTGCAGAGAGAAGATAATCATCATCCTCTAGTCTAGAGGCAGGTCACCGCTGAGGAAGATGAAGAGAATATCAGCGTCGGGCTCAGCGCTTCAAAACCCTTCTCCAGCGACGAAAACGGCGACAAGACCATCGACGGCGGGCTCGCCGTCGAGAGAAGACCGGTCGTCGTCGAGGATTGCAGGTACGTCGAACTCCGCCGTCGTCAACCAGGCGAAGATCGGCGTAGAGGCAACGATCTCAGTTGGTGCAGGCTCGCACAACGTAGACAGATAGGTTTCCGTCGAGGTGGCGTTTGACGTAGAGACATCCTCCGTCGTCGCCTAGTCACTGGCGATCGACGTCGAAGCGTATAACTCAGTCGACGTCGCGTCAGGCTCCGCCGTCGCAGGATCAGCGACTGGCGTCGAAGCATACTTAGTCGACGTCGTCCAAAAGGCGTTCGACCTAGACGAGTACCATCTCCTCCGTCGGCGTCGTCAAGAATACGTTCGACGTCGGGGTCCAGATCCCCGTTGAAGCAACAGTCGACGTTGAGACCAAGGATGTCGAGGGTCGTTCGACGCCTAAGGGTTTCTCCGTCGAACAGAGCATCGGGGAGGCCGCAGGTATGCTCTTCACATAGAGCAAGATCTAGAGGCTCAAGACATTCAGCGTCACGTCATGCAACGTCGAGGCATTCAAGATTGACGTCGAGGAGACGTTCGAGATCCAAAGTCTCCCCCCCCCATTATGGTGTCGCAGAGCAGCTCCACGTCAAGGCAAACCTCTCCTTGCTCTACGCGACAGCAGTCTCGTTCAAGATCACACAGGGCCCCTTCGCATTCCATCCGAAGTTCCCCACAGAAAATTGCCTCGTCTCGCAGTGTATCTGTGCAGTCCAGCAGTTTTGCAGGTTCTCCTTCCAGGAGCCCTCATAGGAGACCTAAATCCCCTTCGGTTCACCTCTCTCCCAGATGGCTGCAACCACTACATGTATGGAAGTCCGCATCAGTGGGTGGAGCGAGAAGGGCAGATGAAGACTCGAGCCCTTTACATGGGTCTCCCTTACAGCGCTTGCTGCAAGAAGCAGACAAATCGCCTACCATGCGCACTAGAGAGCACAGGGGCAGGTCTCCTGACCTAAGGCCTGCACATAGCCATCATAGAAGACTGCGTACACCATCCTGGTCGTCCACATCAACGCACTCCTCTCAGAGGGATTACTCTCCAACCCTCACGGATAGTCCTTCCAGCAGAGTGTCACCAGTTGATGATAGGAACACTTTCATAGATGTGTTGTCCAGAGGGGCTCAGAAGTTGGGCATTACCATGGCCACAACTCAGATGACCACGTCTATCATCTTTGAAACGCTGCACCAACGATCGGTGTACAGACCGTTACTCCCCTTGGTACCGGGAGTCATCGAACCGGTGATGGATGTTTTTCTGACCACGGCATCAGCAAAAGCAGCTCCTGCACGGATCATAAAGAAATATAAGCCGGCGGCTTCGGATCCTCTGTTTTTAAGATCTGATCCTCCCCCCTGACTCTGTGATAATCGCGGCAGCGAAGAAGACACATTCGGTGGCATCTTCATTCGTCCCACCTGACAAGGACAGTAAAGCCCAAGACTCTTGGGGGAGGAAAGCCTGTGGTTCGGCTGCATCCACCCTACAGCAGCCCTGCTGCAGCCCTGTTAGGGCGTTACGACAGATCCCTGTGGGACTCTTTGGATCGTTTTAAAAAGCAAAACTCCCGAAGGAAGACCAACAGGACTTCGCAGAGATTATCCAAGAAGGGGCTTTGGTGTTTAACCAAGTGATAAGCACGGCAGCTGATGGACTATCTCTGGCGGCTCATTCTTATGCGCATGGCGTTTGCGCACGCCGTTCCTCTTTGGTTACGACTCACTGCGTTGAAGCCTGATGCCCGACAATGCGTACTAAACTTACCTTTCTCCGGTACCTCTGTTTGGTGCCCTTGCAGACGAGGAGATGGGGAGGATGAAGGCGGAGTTGGACACTTTGAAGGCAGTAGGCCTTGAAAAAAAAAAGACTTTGAAGTGCCACAGGCCCTACAATCGCAAAGGTGGCCAACAGAGGGTTCAAACCCTTCAATGGTCTCAAAATAAACCGGGGGAATCTCAATATCAAGGCCAGCGCTCATCCAGAGGAAGAGGACGCCAGCAGCAATCCTCATCCACACCCAAAGCAGGAGGGGAGCAATGAGTCTATGCTTCCTCCAGCACGGTTGCGCACTCCAGTCGGAGGAAGTATAATGCACTACGCTCAAGAGTGGCGCACAATAACAAAAGACCAGTGGGTGCGCAATATACTAGTCAATAGATGCGCACTACGTTTTTGCACAGCCCCAAAAGTCTTTCCTCCGATAAAATCCAGACAACATCATTTGGTCGTCCTGCGTCAGGAAGTGGCGACCCTTCTAAAAAAAAACAATCAATAGAAGTAATCCCATCAATGCAGAGAGGAAAAGGAATCTATTCCAGATACTTCCTGGTCCGGGAAAAAAGACCAGCAAGACAAATTCAGACCCATCTTAGATCTGTGTTTTCTAAACAGATGCATCAAAAAAGAGAAATTTCGGATGCTATCTCTCGATCAAATTTTCCCTCACCTGAAGAAAGGCGATTGGATGTGCTCAGTGGATCTTCAGGGTGCATATTTCCACATTCCCATCACGGCATTGCAAGTTCCTATGTTTCACGGTAGGGAAGCATCATTACCAATTCAAAGCCTTGCCCTTCAGCCTCCAGTCAGCCCCAAGGGTATTCACAAAGTGCATGGCAGTAGTAGCGGCATACTTGCATTGTCGGGCCTGCACGTCTACCCATACTTAGACGATTGGCTACTACAAGAATTGCCTCCTCGTTTTTTACAGGAGCATCTTCACATGTGTCTGGGCCTTCATCGTTTGGGCCTTCAGGTCAATCTGGCCAAGTCAGTCCTGCTACCGACCCAATCGATCCACTATCTGGGGGCCACTATTGACTCTGTCCAAGGAAAAGGGTATCCTTCGGCAGAAAGACTATCATTCATGAAGATCAAAGGAAACCTGGTTATATCCTAAGAATTACGACCTAATTATAGAAAGTTCCTGCGGAGGTGGTCCGAATGAGCTACGATCGCCAAGATGCCCGTTAGGTGATAGTGCGATTTAGAAATGCAATAAATAGATAGTGCGATTTAGAAATGCAATAAATAAATAATAAATAACATGATTCTTCAAACTCCGCACCCATCGGTGAGACAAGTGGCTTCTCTACTTCTCTACTTCTCTACCGTTCATTACTGCATGCGAGCCTAAATTAACGTGCACCAAGGGAAAGCGAAAGCAGAGGCTGTGTGTGCGTGTATGTGTATATGTAAGCACGTCTCAGAAGCGCGTCCACAGACCCCAATCGGCTTGTGCACCGGTCTGTACTACTTGGGAAGCAAGTCAGTAACAAAAGATCTCGCTGGTGACAGCGCTATCGCGCTGCATCGCCAGGCGAGACCTAAACAGCAGGCAGAGCATCTGGTGGGGTCTCAATATTAATTGCATCCCACCTACAGTGGCAACAAATAATGGTCGATCCCAGGCAAATATGCCCAATGAATCAAACTTTTAAGCTCTGCAAGAACCAAAAACACCAAGTAAAGTCCACGAAGACCATCTTCTAATTTGCAATGTTTATATTCATCCCTCCCGGAAGGATAAAGCTGAAAAAAAGTCAACATCTGTACTAAAATCGCTGCATCACACTTATCCCCAAGCCGGCATGATGCTGTCAGGAGATTTCAACGTGTACTTACTCCATACTAATATTGGACAAGTTGAAGAGCTTCATAATCAATCCATAGAACACACGCCCCCAGTAATGGCTAATTACTCCAGAAATGACCCCTATGCGAACATTTGCATTGCAGCTCTCGAATATGGTCATGCTCACTCAATGGTCGTTTTCCCCACCAAGACCAACCGGCAGCCACCACTCAAACTTCAGAACAAATCAACTCTATTTTGGACTACACTCTTATAGATATAGAGCTGTTTCAATGGATCTCCAGCTATTATACAACACCCATAATAGAGAGACCGCTCCCCCCAGCTCGTCTAGCTCCTACTTCACACACCAAGAGCAGTACGAAGTAATGATTTGATGGTTCCACTCAGTGCCTACAGTCAAACTATTTTCTTGGAACAGACTTTCCAAGCTAGATCAATAGTTCTGGGCCTCGTACCTCACGTCTTTGTTTAATCACACTTTTACAACTGATACCCACATACTGGATAGGCAGTGCCCTTCATAAATTCTTCAAAGCAGGCAGTAGATCCAACCCAGCGAACTATAAACTGATCCCTCTCCTAGACGTTGAAACCAAACGGAATGCTTCCAATCTGATAATAGTTCTTGAGGCTTGGGCTGCAGTCAGCAAAATTATTCCAATCGCACAAACCGGTTTTAGAGGTGGCATGAGCAACATTCTTACCCTGGGTCTCCTCGTCTAAAAAGCCACTTCCGAGACCACCAAAATTATGCACCTGCTTTGTCCACCTAAAAGCGGCTTTTGACATGGTCCCGACAGAGCGCCTTTGGGCAAAAATGGTCAGTTGGGGCCCACCCCTGAAGCTACTGAGGGCCATAGTTAACTTCTAAACAGAGACATGGGTTTGAGTCCAACTAGGCAAGGGCGATAGAACAGGGAAGATACCCGCACAGGCCTAATGCAAGGGTGTGTGCTTGCCCCTTGCTTATTTAATAACTTCTTGGCTGACCTAGAGACTAGACAGTTATCTGAAGTACAAAGTGATCCACCTAAACTGTAAAATATTCCAGTGAGGTGCCTACAATATGCAGACTACATTGTTTTATGTAGCCAGACCCCAAGCAGTTTTCAGCGCCTGATAACTAAGTTACTCTCATACCCAGAAGAGCTGGGTCTAGAATTAAATTACAATAAAACAAAAATGGTCTCTCTGCAAACACCAACCCTCACCACATCAAATTCAAGTTGAAAGCAGCAGGGAACAAACTAGAGCTGGTCAGAGCTTATAAATACCTAGGAGAGGTACTGGACTCCAGACTAAAGTTTAAAGAGCTCTTGGTACAGAGGAGAGCCCTGGTAAATAAATTGTGCGTCACGTTTAATATACTGCGAATAAAGTTGGGATGCATGTCCAACTTCCATCTATTACAAGTAATAGGAGCGAAGTTTCTTCCTAAACTTACTTATGGTTCAGAACTCTTAAAGGGGAGGGATGCAATTACCCTAAATCAACTTCAGTCCACCCTGTTCAGATTCATTTTTCGCCTTCTGCAAAACACTTCTCTGGCCCAGGTTCGACTGGAATTTGGGTTTTTCCATCGATCCCTGGTAAAGATGGCTGTACTCTTCAAAATGTGTTAGAAATTGAGATCGACACAACCCGATTCAAATACTGCCTGGTCCTGGTCAGAAATGAAGAACCAGCCAACAAATGAGAATGACCGGCCAATGGTGATTCACCAAGCCCTACCCACCCATAACCTATCCAAATCCTATGGCCTAAACATCAGTTAATCTCCGTTTAAAAAGATTGTCAAAGCAGCCAAATTACAATCCTGGATAATCTACAAAGCTGGGATGGCCATAAAATACACAGATTGATGGTTCTGCAAACCTATGCAAATCGGAACCCACAACCATACCTCACCAGGCATATATCCATCAATACTTTCTGCTCCTAATCCGCCTGGGAGACTTCCGTCAAAAGACCAGGTTCCGGCCTGGAAACAAACCTGATTGGACCCTTGCTGTTGTTTATGCGGCTATTCTGAGGAGACCATATTACACTATTTTGTGCATCTGCCCCGCCATCAGCTAGCTGAGACGGAAACTGCTTCATCCTGCCCTCCAGATAAGGTCCTGCCACCCTGCATTGATGACGCTTCTGATCAGCCAGTAACTCTAGCTCTCTAGCAGGGCAATAAAATGTCGTCTTGAAGTAAAGACTGTTACTACCACAGCAGGGGAACAGTGCGGGGACTGTGAGTCAGCTCAGCACATTATTATTATTATTATTATTATATTTCTTATATAGCGCCAGAATCGACCCCCGAAGGGGTATCTCCGCGCTTGCCTTGGGAACCCGTCCTGGTTTTTCCCTGTGAGATAGCCCCTACAGGGCATCCCCAAGGTGAAAGCCAGGCATCCCGCCGCGGGGGGCCGTTGTGGAGATTAAGCAAGCTTAATGCCCAGAGTTGCAGAGTGTGAACCCATGATTAGGTCAGGCACCGAAGCGAGAATTATCGAGTCCGTGGACATTTGAGCTCAACACCCTGCCGCGTCGGGAATCGAACCCTGGTCCCGGGTCTGACCTCTGCTTCAGGGTCTGCCTGCTCTAACCAGTGAGCCACATGGCATGCAGTCCCACGCACCGGTCACCCAGCACCTTGCTTAAAAACAATTGCACTGTACCTTAGTGAAGGAAAGTGCCCCTTTTTGCATAGTTACCTGCCCGCCCCTCCCCCACTACTCCCCCCCCCCCCCCCCCACACACACACACACACACACCCACACACTTCGTGCCTGACATCTAATGCAACCTGACTTGATGTGCCCTGCTGCTAAGGTTCCCAGGTCCTGTGTTCTTTCCCAAGACTGTACATTTTGTACCCACAATTGGCACATCTCCGTTCAGAGGTGAGCCCCTTGTAAAAGGTACCATGAGTACTAAGGGCACTGTGACCGGGGTAGACCTCAAAGGGCTGCAGCACCTATTGTGCCACCCGTAGATGCCCTGTACCTTAACACCCACACCCTGCCATTGCAGGCTGAGTGTTTTGGTGCAGAACAAAGTGAAGAGTTGACATGGCACACATCCCTGTGTGCCATGCCTGCAACCCACTGCCTAATGCCTAGGTAAGTCACCCTTCTGGCAGGGTGCACTAGCCCTAAGGTGAGGGTACAGTGGCATGAGTCCTGTACCCCTACAGTGTATAAGTCCTTTCTTAGATATTGTAAGTGCAATAAAGCCATAAAGAGTTTATGGTCTGAGAGTTGGTCATTACGAATTCCACAGCTCCATAATGGCTTTACTACAAACTGGGAAGTTTGGTATAAACTTCTCAGAACATTAAACCCACACTGATCCCAGTATTGGATTGAATGTAAAATGCTCTCAATGGGCACCTTAGAGATGCCCCCTGAAAACGACCAGCCCTGGTGTGGTTCCTGAATGGATGCTCGCCATTTGCCACCACCAGACAGGTTTTGGTCTCCTGGGTAGAGAACCTCCACTCTCTGGGTCCAGAAACAAAGACCATCCTGGGCAGAGGTGTCATTCATTCTGGTCCAGGAAAGGGGAAGCTTCAAAGGCCTGCTGCCTTTGGATGCGGTCTCTGCCTTTTGCTGCTCCAGCAACTGGCTCCAACTGGTTCTTGCCCCCATTTTGGGCAGGAGAATCTGCAGGAAAACCAAGCTAGGAAGAGAGGTGTGCTCCCCTTTGCCAACCCCACCCCTCAGGTGGGAGAGGGAGGTGAATCACACATCTCTATCTCCTCCATCTTGAAGACTGGGGACTCAGCTGATTAGCAGCAGCAGCTCATGCCCCCTCCCACTGTAGGGTGGCATAATAAGGGGTCTACCCACCCCAAAATAGGGACCCATTGGCCGGGACTGCACACCCCTTAAATGCCCCTAAATGTAGTATTTAGGGGCAACCCTGAACCTTGCCTTAGATTTGAGGTAGAAAGGACCGAAGAGCCGTGCTGACCCAGTAAGAAGAGGATGACACCAACTAACTTGGCCCAAGCCCTACGCCTGTCCCATCTACGACCTGCGTACAGCAGGAACCCCAGCGAGTCCAGCAAACCCCAGAGTGCAGAGGACTTGCCCTGCAACCATTTTACAGACTGTCTCCCGTGAGCATTGTATTTACTCAAGCAAAGACTCCCTACAGAATCTGGACCCGGGGTACTCCACGAATCTGCACCTGATGCCCTCGACCCGGGGTACTCCACGATTCTGCACCTGATGCCCACGACCAGAGTTAGTGGCACAATACCACAAGGCGGTCTCCCTAGCGATCCTGACCTGGGATCTGGTAACCCCTGACCTTGCTCAAGACTGCGCCTGCAGCCTCAACCTGAAGGGTCCCCCAAACCGTGACCAGAGCTGGTATGAAAACCCGATGCCAGATGACACCCCTGCACCCGACACCCCACTGCCTTGGCGGCTCAACAGATGGTGTCCAGGTATCCCCCAAGATCCCAACTTACCTTGTATTGTCAAGTCAAGTCAGAGAATTTATATAGCGCGCTACATACCCAGAGGGTCTCAAGGCGCTTGACGAGGGGAGGGGAATTACTTGTCAAATATCCACGTTTTAAGTTGCTTTCTGAATTCTAGGTGGTTCTGGGTAAGGCGAAGGTAAGTGGGAAGTGAGTTCCAGGTTTTAGCTGCTAGGTAGGAGAAGGATCTACCTCCCATGGTGGTTTTGTTGATGCGAGGTACAGTGGCAAGGGCTTGGTTGGATGATCGTAGCTGGCGGGAGGGGGTGTAGAAGGACAGTCGTGTGTTGAGGCATTCTGGTCCGATTTCGTAGAGTGCTTTGTGTGCGTGGGTTAGGAGCCGGAAAGTGATCCTCTTATTGATGGGAAGCCAGTGGAGGTTTTTCAGGTGGCCAGAGATATGTTCTTTACGCGGGATGTCTAGTATGATCCTGGCTGAGGCGTTTTGGATTCGTTGGAGTTTTTTCTGGAGTTTAGCGGTAGTACCGGCGTAGAGGGTGTTTCCATAGTCCAGTCGGCTCGTGACCAGAGCGTGGGTGACCGTTTTCCTAGTTTCGGTGGGGATCCAACGAAATGTTTTTTTGAGCATGCGAAGAATGTTGAAGCAGGATGAAGAGACGGCGTTGACTTGTCTGTTCATTGAAAGTGAGGAATCCAGGATGACGCCTGTAGGAAGGTACCTCCTGACTATGGTTGCCCCCAACTTTTTGCCCTGTGTTTTAGCTGGTTTTTGACATAGTCGACCTGGGATCCTGCCAATCAGGACCCCAGGCCTACTGCTCTCTCTTTAAAATGGATTCCATGTACCCTAGGTACATTTCCAATTGGTACTGGGCCACCCTATCAGACCCTGTAACTCAGGGCATGGGTGTACCCAGGGCTGCCAGGGGCTGCAGCATGTATTATGCCACCCCTGGCTGGCCTCCTAAATTTGACACAACTGGCTGCATGACAGCTGGGGCAAAGTCGTGTAATCACCCTTTGCTGTAGGTGTAGTATACCTATACCTAACCCTAAAATGGACACACAGATTCCTATCAGTCACTCCTATGGCAGGCCTTAACAATCCTGAAGGCAGAGTGCTTGGAATCGTGTGAGATGGTGCTCTGGCATGAGCTGAGCCTGTCTGCAGCTTGCGGAATCAAGTCCTAATAGCTGTTCCATGATATCGCATACCATATACTCTTAAGTGCATTATAATCCTCGCGGTTAAATGCTATCTTTGGTATTGCTTTATCAAAACATGTCGAGTAAGGTGTCATACGAATTGGAATACTAACCCCTCGCCAATTCTGGCGACGGGGTTAGCATTCCACCCTTCTAGAGGGACACGACATGTATGTAACTGTGAACCCCGGTTAAAGTTAACTGAAGCCTCAGCTCCACAAAATGGATGCTGCCACCACAGACACGAGTCTGACCCCCTGCAGCTGGGAGTCCTTCCAGCGAGGGGAGCCTGGACAAAGGGTTTCCTGTCAGGGGCGGTGCTAGCACCGTCCCAGACATGGTTTGGTGTATCCTGGGTAGGCAGGGCTTTACAGGAAGGTGACTGCTGAGTGGCACCCCGGTGCTCACTACGCATAGGCCGGTCTGAACCAGTTCCAGGGGCACACCAGCCCCTGGCCTGGGGAAGTCCGGCATGGCTGAGGGGTGTAACCACCCCCCACCTAGTCCCACCCATAGGCAGGACCTAGTCACCGGGTCAGCCCCCTTTTTTAGTATAAAGATGGGAGCGGGCCCCCTGTTAAAATTAGATCATCTTTGGAATCAAGATACCACTTTCTTCGAAAGGACTTCACGATTTCTTCTTCAAGATTCTCCCTTGTGGCTAAGGAGTAGTCACCCTGCATCCGCAGGCACCATCCTAAAGAACACTGCGGTCTGCTGCAAGTCCTTCATCACGAATCCGACGACCCAGCTCGACGAGACCCGGCTTCCCTGGCACCTCTGACCTCTACTCACCTCTACAGCCCAGCTGAGAACCGTGAGTGCGACGAGACCTCAAGGGACCGACGATCGCCAAGACTGCACGACATCTTTACTGCAAGCCCACCGTGTCCTCCACTGGTGAGTGCTTTGGGGTCCGAGAAGCCCCGACCCTGCGCAGCTCCAGCACCCAAGATCAGCCCCCCTGCATCTCCACGATCTGCGTGGGGCCCTTCTGCTGTTTGCTGTGCACCGCGTTGTTTGGCTACTAGCCGGCTGGCTTGTGGCCCTCTGAACGACGCCCAACGACTTCACGACTGCTGGTCTGGTTGCTCCAGGCTGGCCTTTGCTTCCTTCTTCAAGAGAGGCACCCCGGACCCTCCTGGTCCACTCCAGACGCCATTTTAGGTCCACCGCGTGGGCTTGAATTTGCCAAGGCTTTGTTGCCCAATCCTGGGTCCAGCGACGCCGACAGCTTCTATCTTCGTGGGACAGCTCGATCCTCCATCCTGGTCGCCGACAACGCCTCCTGGTCCGTGAGATCTTCGAGTCAAGCGTCACCCACTCACCTAGTCGAGGTGGCTACCATCCGGTGCCCTCCTGGTGCCCACTGACTACTGGCTAGTAGTCTCGAACTTGGTCCCCTCTGCTTTCAGGTGTCATCTATCTTCAAGATCCAGGCTTGGATCCGACTGAACTTTCTTCACTGGTCACCGGCCAGCATCTTTTCTTCCGGCTCCTGGTCCGTCTACGAGGATTCCCGACGTCTTTTCAGACCTATGCAGCTGCAGCCCCTGGGCTAGGTAACTTCGGCATTTCGGTGCCCCAGCATAGCCTCACTATCCAAGGGTCAGAATCTACTTTCGTTTTCTCCCTACCAGGTCGGGTTCGCCCGAGAACACTAACTTTCAATTCCTAGCTACCATAGACTTTTGTCCGCATCTCGCGTGAGAGTGCACACACTGCACCCGAGTCCCCTAGGCCTCCTAGAAGTAATCTAACGATTCCCTAGTCAAGTCCTAGCGATTCCAAAAGCTATTAGTACTGTACTTACCTGCTAGGAATTTCGCATTCCACTTTCAGAGTATATGGTTTTCCGTGCCCCTCGGGCATTTGTATATACTGTGCTAACTTAAGTATTTTTGTAAGAGTTTTGGTTTGTGCTTAGTACCCTGTCCTCATAAAGAGTACAGGGCTGTTGTGATCTTTAATAAATAACTGTTTATTTTCATAACACTTGTGTGGTGTCCTTTCACTTGGTGTTCAAGGGGTATATGTGTGGTAAACAGCTGGCTTAACACGCCCTCTCGAGTCTTTAGCCTTAGACTGCTCGTATCCACGCTACTAGGATAGCTGGTCTATAAGGTTGACTTACAACCAATCATCAATAAGGGTTGCTGGACTGATACATAGTGTTCACTAGAATAGTGAACACTGCATATCAGGCCACCTTCTCACATTGGTGAGCAGCGGTTGGGATTTGAGCTTGCTGTTGTTTTACCACAAGTATCCTAAGAATATCTTGTTGAAAGATCACATAAGTACTGTTAGGTACATATAACTAAAGCTTAGAATACTCTGAGTTCTACTGAACCAGCTGTTGTAGCTCCTCAAGGCCTAGCACACCTTGGCTGCAACTCTTAGCAAGGGATCAGTAGGTAAACACATAGTGTAGGTAGGTGCATCACTTACACCACACTAGAATCAGCATGTCAGACAAAGGAGGAAACTCTGAGTATCCCCTTGTGTCAGTGGACCCTCCACAGGTCCTTACTTCAAAATATGCTGCTCTTAGCTTCCATGAGATGAGACAAGTGTGTACTCTCAGGAAACTAAAACAGGGGTCTAACCCCACCACTTCCTTTCTGATTGGTCTCTTAGAGGCTTATGATGCCAGTAGGGCTGGTAACCCAGACCCTTCTAATCCAGAAGGAAGTTTGCCCTCCTTACAGGGACCCTTTGATAGCCAGGACCATCCCCTCCAGGAAGCAGATGATGCTGAGGATGAGGATGATGACCAGTTGTCAGGGGGTGAGGCAGATAAGGGACAGGTAGAAGTCAGAAGACTAACCAGGTCCAACTTAAGCAGACATGAGATTGGTACTGGGGGACCCCTGGGGCCACTCTCAGGTCAGCTTAACATTGGGAATGGACGAGTTAGGTCTCTATCAAGAGGCTCCAACAGATCCTTTCGAACCAATGGCTCTCTCAACTCTTCTCACAGAGGGATGTCTTCCCCTAAGAGGAGAGTGTATGAAGCTGAAGAAAGGGCAGTCAAACTGAGGATTGAAAGGGAAGAACTTGCCCTGGCCAAAGAGAGACTTGCCCTTGCTAGAGAGCAAGAATTATGTGGGCTACAGCCCACTGGTGGCAGCAATAAACCTAGCAATAGGGAAAGGAGTTTTGATACAAAGCACCTGAATAAGATAGTGCCCCCCTTTAAAGAAGGGGATGACATCCACAAATGGATTACTGCTTTGGAGAGAGCCTGCACTGTGCAGGGTGTTCCCCAAAGTCAGTGGGCAGCTATCTTGTGGCTCTCCTTTGATGGTAAAGGTAGAGATAAGCTCCTCACCACAAGGGTGGAGGATGCTAACAATTACAAAATCTTGAAGAATACACTGGTTGATGGGTTTGGTTTAACCACTGAACAATACAGGATGCTGTTCAGAGACACCCAGAAAACTCAGTCTCAAGATTGGACTGACTTTGTTGATTGTGCCACTAAGGCTTTTGAAGGCTGGCTACTGGGTAGTAAGGTTACTGATTTTAAAGGATTGTATAATCTAATTATGAGGGAGCAAATCTTAAATAATTGTCAGAACCAGTTATTACATCAGCACCTGGTAGACTCTGATCTGACCTCTCCACAGGAATTGGGTAAGAGGGCAGACAAATGGGTCAGAACCAGGGTTAGGCCTAAAAACCAGGGTGGTGACCAGAAAAAGGAATCAACCAAGCCTCAAGAGAAGGGTGGGGATAAATCCAAAGAGAAGACTTCCCAAGGGCCCCAAAACTCCAACAAGGGTGGTGGGTCCCAGAACACTCCTTCAGAACAGAAGAAACCTTATTGCCATACCTGTAAACAGGTGGGCCATTACAAAAGTGATGCCAGTTGCCCTAAAAATGGTAATAAGGGAAATATACCCCCAGGTAATACTCCTAAACCTCCTGTTACCACTAGTGGTAATCCCCCAGGTGGTGGGAGTGCCCCCAAGAATGTGGTGGGCATTACTTTGGGCAATCAGGAGGACTATGGCCTAGCCAGGTTCCCTGACCACACTCTTGTCTGTGAGACTGGCATGGGGTTTGCCAACTTCACTACTGGACCCCACATTTTGGGAAAGTATAGACAAGAAGTTTTAGTGAATGGTCAGAAAGTTGAGGCATTCAGAGACACAGGGGCCAGCCTCACCATGGTGAGTGACCATCTGGTCCCCTCTGCTCAACTGACCCCTGGTTTTACTTATCAGGTGACAGACATTCATGGAGTGAAGAGAAGGCATCCCATGGCAGTAGTCAAGCTCAGTTGGGGTAATGTCACAGGGCCCATGAGAGTGGCAGTGACAGATAACCTACCTGTAGATTGCTTACTGGGGAATGACCTGGAACTCTCAGCATGGGCTGAGGTGGAGCAAGAAACTCACTCCAGAATGATAGGCCTATCCAGACAGGTTAGTGGGGCAGTAATAGCTACAGCCCCCGTCCAAGCACCATTCCTCCCTGAAAAGGTTGGAAGGGCAGTGGTAGCCACTGCCCAGGCTCAGACAGACTTTCCAGAACAGGATAGGAGGGCTGTGACAGTCACAGCCCAAACACAAACTGAGTGCCCTCCTGAAAAGGTTGGCAAGGTTGAAATGGTCTCAGCCTCTACTCAAACAGATAGTGAGGTTGTGAAGCCTGAAACAATGGCTCACTCCACTCAAACAGAGAGCATTGAGGAGGAAGAAGAGTCTTCCCCCTCCCAGACACTAGGTGAGAGCCAGCCTCCTCAGGGAACTGACTCTACCCCTGTTGAAGGAACTGCCCCAGAGGTAGTCAGGCCTAGCCTGGCAGAGCCCCTGATGGCAGTGGACCCTTCCCAGGTGGGACCCAGTCTGGAGCAGGTAACCTGCACCTCTCTACCCTGCCTCAGTCAGCCCAGGGCTGAAGAGATCAGGGAGGCCAGTGGTGGACCCAAAAGGGCCCCCTGTCCAAAAGAACCCCTTAATCAGCAGATTAGGATCACTGAAGCTGGTAAACCTAGCCAAGTGAAAATAGAACAGACTCCTGAGGGATCCCCCTTAAAAGTAGTTAGGGAACTCCCACAGCTGGACACTGTTGGGCACAGCCAAACATGGGCCCTAAAAACCCCAGACCTGACCTGTCCCTCCAGTAAGCCAAACAGAGGGACTCAGCCTCCAGCTTTAGGTAGCCAGAGGCTGACCCTGAGAGCTCAGTGCATCTCAGCTAAAGAAAGAAAGGCACACATGATGAATGGTGATTGGAGGAAGTTGAGCCCAAAGGTAGAGGAGCCTCACTTCAGTACTCCATCCCAGCATCAGCCTTTTACTTTCCCAAGACACACCAGAGACAGAGATTCCCTATGGTGGAGACCCTCAGATACCCTTAGGGTGAGGGGTTGCCTAGTGGACCATGACACAGGGGGAAACCAAGCCAGAGCTGGTCCTTCCTTATATGGCCACTTAGGTAATAGAGGCTTACCTGGACAAGGATAGCCTTATCTCCTTTCGTTTGGGGGGGGGTTGTGTAGGAAGGTACCTCCTGACTATGGTTGCCCCCAACTTTTTGCCCTGTGTTTTAGCTGGTTTTTGACATAGTCGACCTGGGATCCTGCCAATCAGGACCCCAGGCCTACTGCTCTCTCTTTAAAATGGATTCCATGTACCCTAGGTACATTTCCAATTGGTACTGGGCCACCCTATCAGACCCTGTAACTCAGGGCATGGGTGTACCCAGGGCTGCCAGGGGCTGCAGCATGTATTATGCCACCCCTGGCTGGCCTCCTAAATTTGACACAACTGGCTGCATGACAGCTGGGGCAAAGTCGTGTAATCACCCTTTGCTGTAGGTGTAGTATACCTATACCTAACCCTAAAATGGACACACAGATTCCTATCAGTCACTCCTATGGCAGGCCTTAACAATCCTGAAGGCAGAGTGCTTGGAATCGTGTGAGATGGTGCTCTGGCATGAGCTGAGCCTGTCTGCAGCTTGCGGAATCAAGTCCTAATAGCTGTTCCATGATATCGCATACCATATACTCTTAAGTGCATTATAATCCTCGCGGTTAAATGCTATCTTTGGTATTGCTTTATCAAAACATGTCGAGTAAGGTGTCATACGAATTGGAATACTAACCCCTCGCCAATTCTGGCGACGGGGTTAGCATTCCACCCTTCTAGAGGGACACGACATGTATGTAACTGTGAACCCCGGTTAAAGTTAACTGAAGCCTCAGCTCCACAAAATGGATGCTGCCACCACAGACACGAGTCTGACCCCCTGCAGCTGGGAGTCCTTCCAGCGAGGGGAGCCTGGACAAAGGGTTTCCTGTCAGGGGCGGTGCTAGCACCGTCCCAGACATGGTTTGGTGTATCCTGGGTAGGCAGGGCTTTACAGGAAGGTGACTGCTGAGTGGCACCCCGGTGCTCACTACGCATAGGCCGGTCTGAACCAGTTCCAGGGGCACACCAGCCCCTGGCCTGGGGAAGTCCGGCATGGCTGAGGGGTGTAACCACCCCCCACCTAGTCCCACCCATAGGCAGGACCTAGTCACCGGGTCAGCCCCCTTTTTTAGTATAAAGATGGGAGCGGGCCCCCTGTTAAAATTAGATCATCTTTGGAATCAAGATACCACTTTCTTCGAAAGGACTTCACGATTTCTTCTTCAAGATTCTCCCTTGTGGCTAAGGAGTAGTCACCCTGCATCCGCAGGCACCATCCTAAAGAACACTGCGGTCTGCTGCAAGTCCTTCATCACGAATCCGACGACCCAGCTCGACGAGACCCGGCTTCCCTGGCACCTCTGACCTCTACTCACCTCTACAGCCCAGCTGAGAACCGTGAGTGCGACGAGACCTCAAGGGACCGACGATCGCCAAGACTGCACGACATCTTTACTGCAAGCCCACCGTGTCCTCCACTGGTGAGTGCTTTGGGGTCCGAGAAGCCCCGACCCTGCGCAGCTCCAGCACCCAAGATCAGCCCCCCTGCATCTCCACGATCTGCGTGGGGCCCTTCTGCTGTTTGCTGTGCACCGCGTTGTTTGGCTACTAGCCGGCTGGCTTGTGGCCCTCTGAACGACGCCCAACGACTTCACGACTGCTGGTCTGGTTGCTCCAGGCTGGCCTTTGCTTCCTTCTTCAAGAGAGGCACCCCGGACCCTCCTGGTCCACTCCAGACGCCATTTTAGGTCCACCGCGTGGGCTTGAATTTGCCAAGGCTTTGTTGCCCAATCCTGGGTCCAGCGACGCCGACAGCTTCTATCTTCGTGGGACAGCTCGATCCTCCATCCTGGTCGCCGACAACGCCTCCTGGTCCGTGAGATCTTCGAGTCAAGCGTCACCCACTCACCTAGTCGAGGTGGCTACCATCCGGTGCCCTCCTGGTGCCCACTGACTACTGGCTAGTAGTCTCGAACTTGGTCCCCTCTGCTTTCAGGTGTCATCTATCTTCAAGATCCAGGCTTGGATCCGACTGAACTTTCTTCACTGGTCACCGGCCAGCATCTTTTCTTCCGGCTCCTGGTCCGTCTACGAGGATTCCCGACGTCTTTTCAGACCTATGCAGCTGCAGCCCCTGGGCTAGGTAACTTCGGCATTTCGGTGCCCCAGCATAGCCTCACTATCCAAGGGTCAGAATCTACTTTCGTTTTCTCCCTACCAGGTCGGGTTCGCCCGAGAACACTAACTTTCAATTCCTAGCTACCATAGACTTTTGTCCGCATCTCGCGTGAGAGTGCACACACTGCACCCGAGTCCCCTAGGCCTCCTAGAAGTAATCTAACGATTCCCTAGTCAAGTCCTAGCGATTCCAAAAGCTATTAGTACTGTACTTACCTGCTAGGAATTTCGCATTCCACTTTCAGAGTATATGGTTTTCCGTGCCCCTCGGGCATTTGTATATACTGTGCTAACTTAAGTATTTTTGTAAGAGTTTTGGTTTGTGCTTAGTACCCTGTCCTCATAAAGAGTACAGGGCTGTTGTGATCTTTAATAAATAACTGTTTATTTTCATAACACTTGTGTGGTGTCCTTTCACTTGGTGTTCAAGGGGTATATGTGTGGTAAACAGCTGGCTTAACACGCCCTCTCGAGTCTTTAGCCTTAGACTGCTCGTATCCACGCTACTAGGATAGCTGGTCTATAAGGTTGACTTACAACCAATCATCAATAAGGGTTGCTGGACTGATACATAGTGTTCACTAGAATAGTGAACACTGCATATCAGGCCACCTTCTCACAACGCCCAGGTTCCGTGCGTGGTCTGTCGGGATGGGTGCTTTTCCAAGGGCTTCTGGCCACCAAGAGTCGTCCCATGCTGAGGGGGAGGTACCTAAGATGAGGACTTCTGTTTTATCTGAGTTCAGTTTCAGACGGCTGTGTTTCATCCATTCGGCTACTTCTTTCATTCCTTCGTGAAGGTTAGTTTTAGCGGTGCTGGGGTCATTGGTGAGTGATAGGATCAGTTGAGTGTCATCCGCGTAGGAGATGATGTTGAGGTTGTGTTGGTGGGTGATGGCCGCGAGGGGGCTCATGTAAACGTTGAAAAGGGTGGGGCTGAGTGAAGATCCTTGTGGTACGCCGCAGATGACTTCAGTGGCCTCTGACTTGAATGGTGGAAGGCGGACTCTCTGGGTTCTTCCGGTGAGGAACGAGGTGATCCATTCTAGTGCTTTTCCTTGGATTCCGATGTTTCTGAGGCGTTGTAGAAGGGTGCTATGGCAGACTGTGTCGAAGGCTGCGGAGAGGTCTAGGAGGATGAGGGCGACTGTGTCTCCATTGTCCAGTAGAGTTCGAATGTCGTCTGTTGCTGCGATGAGGGCGGTCTCCGTGCTGTGTTTTGCTCGGAAGCCGGACTGTGAGGAGTCGAGGGATTTGTTGGCTTTGAGGAAGGCGGCGAGCTGGTTGTTGACAGCTTTCTCGATGACTTTGGCCGGGAATGGAAGGAGCGAGATGGGGCGGTAGTTTTTGAGTTCGGTGGGGTCCGCTGTGGCTTTTTTCAGAAGGGCGCTGAGTTCAGCGTGTTTCCAGCTTTCCGGGAAGGTGGCGGAGTTGAGGGAGCAGTTGATGACGTCTCGGAGGTGCGGTGCTATGCCCTCGTTTTGAGCCGCCTGGACTATTGTAATGGTCTTCTCCTAGCAGCCAATGAGGGAGTGCTTAATAAACTACAGGTGGTGCAGAATACCGCAGCACGGCTGGTGACCAAATACCCCTCCCAGAACACCGTCCCTCCCCCTCCTTAAAGCCCTTCATTGGCTTCCTATCCGGAAACGGATAGAATTCAAGATCAGCTGTGTAATACATAAAAGCTTACACAATTTGGGACCACACTACTTCACAGACAAATTTGTCTACCACCGTCCTTCCCGCATCCTTAGGTCCTCCAACCAACAGCTGCTCCAAGTTCCTAGACATTATAAGACCAGACAGGGAGGCCGAGCCCTATCCATCATGGGTCCTCGTCTATGGAACAACCTCCCCCTCTCCCTCAGAGAATGCCAGAGTCACTCAGTTTTCAGGAAACGTCTAAAGACTGTACTATTCTAGGAGGAGCTCTTTGACCTGTCCATCTCACAGCACCGCGCGGAGATACACCTTCGGGTGTGATGCCGGCGCGTAACAAGCCTATAAATAAATAAATAAATAAATAAATGATGGAGTCTGCTTTGTTGAAGATGTGGTGAGGGTATGGGTCTGTGGGGGATCCTGAGTGGATGGAGTTCATCAGGCGGATGGTGTCCTCAGTGGAGATTGGGTTCCAGTCGGTAAGGATGTTCGAGGGGGGTGAGGGTCCAGCAGATGGTTGGGTGGGTTGGTCTCCGGGTTGGTTGTCGAAGCTGTTGTGGATGTCAGCAATTTTGTTCTGGAAGAATGAGGCTAGGGAGTCGCAGAGGGCTTGGGATGGGGTAATGTCGTTAGAGTTGGCCGAGGGATAGGTAAATTCCTTGACGATGTTGAAAAGTTCCTTGCTGTTGTGGGCGTCGTTATCTAGTCGGTCCTTGAAGGCGGTTTTCTTGGCCTTTCGGATCAGTTGGTGGTGTATGCGGGTGGCGTTTTTGAAGGCGTCCTTGGTGCTGGTGGTTGGGTCTTTTTTCCAGGCCTTCTCAAGGGAGCTGCAGAGTTTCTTGGATTTCTTAAGATCATCGTTGAACCAGGAGGCCTTCTTGCTGCCAAGTTTGCTTTGTCGTTTTTTCAGTGGTGCTAGGATGTCGGCGCTGTTGGATAACCATAGGGTGAGGTTGGTGGCGGCTTGGTCGGGGTTTGAGGAGTGGGTTGGGGGGTTTAGAAGAAGTGATGAGGAGATCTGTTCGGTGGTTATTTTGTTCCATTTTCTTTGTAGAGTTGGTTGGGGGTGGTTGTTGGATTTGGGCTTGTTGTAGGTGAAGTGAACGCAGCTGTGGTCAGTCCAGAGGAGAGCCGTAGTGTGGCTGAAGGAGACATGATTGCTAGAGGTGAAGATAGGGTCGAGTGTGTGACCTGCGATGTGGGTGGGGGAAGTGACCAGTTGTTTAAGTCCGAGGTTGGCGAGGTTGTCCAAAAGGGTGGTGGAGTTGCGGTCGTTGTTCTTTTCAAGGTGAAAATTGAGGTCTCCCAGAAGGATGTAATCTTTGGAGGGGAGCGCCTGTGGAGTGATAAAGTCCGTGATGTCCTCACTAAATTGTGCGCGGGGTCCTGGAGGTCTGTAAAGGAGGGTGCCTCTGAGTGTGGTCTTGGGGTCGATGTGGATCAGGAAGTGAAGGTGTTCGGAGTTGGCGAGATTGACGTCAGAGCTGGTTGAGATGTTGATGGATTTCTTATGGACGATAGCGATTCCTCCTCCTGTGTGGCCGGTACGGTCCTTGCGTATGATCTTATAATCTTCTGGGATGGCAATGGTGATGTCTGGGGCGGAAGAGGCGTTCATCCATGTTTCTGTTAGGAAGGCGACGTCCGGAGAGATGGTGTCTAGTAGATTCCATAGGTCAATGGCGTATCTGTGGACCGATCGGGTGTTGAGCAAGATGCATTGTAGGTGGTTGGGGTCAGGAATCTGTGGTGTGGTCGTAGCGGAGGTGTAGTCGGTGCCGATGAATTTGCAGGAGTTGCATGAGAAAGGTCCATGGGTGTGTCCAGGAGCGGCTTGGACGCAGTTGGGGGAGCGGCCGGTGTTAAGGGCTAGGAGGGTGGAGGCATCGTAGGTAATGCGGGAGGGCTGGGCAATGCGGGGACCAGGGGGTATGGCGCTGGGCGCGGTCCAGGCGCGGACGGGCGTAGACGGGCTTACCTTTGGCGCACCTTCGGCGCGGCCGTAGCGCGTGGACGCTGCGCGTGGGGACATTTGCCATAAATGGATGTTGGAGGGGGCGGAGCGTGGGAGGGGCAGCAGCTGGGAGGCGGTAGCGGGGAGGAGGGGCGGGCCAGGGAACTGCAACAAACAAAATGGAGGGTGAAAGTGAAAGTGAGGCAGGGGCAGCAAATGGACCAGCAGGACGGTTTACAAACTTCTCAAATAACGAGCTGCCAAGCGAGCTAACACAGCGCTATACAGGGGAACACAATTAAAGAGCACAGCCACAATCTTACAGCTGTTGGTGATCACGCACAGCGCTAGTCAATGTCAGACGCTCGTAGGAAATAAACACAGCGTCAGCACATAAGTACAGCGCTAGTTAGTATTGGAAGCTTATGGGCAAACAAATACAGCGTAAGCACACAGGCACAGCGCTAGTCAATATCGGGCGCTTATGGGCTAAAAATACAGCGTAAGCACAAGAGCACACCGCTAGTCAATATCGGGCGCTTATGGGCTACAAATACAGCGTAAGCACAAGAGCACAGCGCTAGTCAATATCGGGCGCTTATGGGGAAAAAACACAGCGTCAGTCGCTTTCAGAGTCTTTCACTGCGCAAGTAACGATACGATATCCTATGGTCCTATCGCAAGTAACGATACGAGATCCTATGGTGTGGTATCTATGTATGCCACCCCCACTGCTCAAAGTAATCCAAGGTAACGAAAAAGTAATCTGAAAGTACTTACTGTAAAACCCAAACTGCATTTTAAAGTGATACAAACCTGTAACAATTGCAAATTCAACCACAACTGCAGCTCCTTGTACAGTCTTGCATTTGAGGGTGAATATTTCTTGCCTGTGCCAAGACCTACTTTGTTCTAAAATAAAACATAAGTATACCTTTTGTATACTTACCTAATAGGTCTGGATTCTTTTGGAGTGTGTGTAACCAGTCCTTGATTGGTTTAATATAATAAATGCTTAACACACCCTCCTGGATAAGCCTAACTGCTCGCACACACTACCGCAAAGAGAGTTGTTAGTATTACCTAATTTAGACTCTGCTATACCACTGGGGACTCCCTGTACTCTGTGCCAACTATACCTTACTTTGGTATGGTATATACATCTTCCTACACTTAAAAATGTAAATTTGTATGTTCGAGGCATGTGGGCTGCTGAATTCATATCTGTGCATAGATCGCCGCCTAGTGTTGGGTCCGGATGATTGTACATTGTTGTCCTGGAAGAGTCTTCGAAGTATCACAAGATGGGTGGCTCCTCCCCTGGACTACAGTGCGCATGGGCATCCTCTCCATCCTCAGATTGTTTTTTTCCGCCATTGGGTTCGGATGAATATTTGTTAACTCAAGTTCGGAATCGATAAAAAAAACTTTATATTTGGCCAAAAGGCCTTTAGTTATCGTCGGTATTGTCTTTGCGATCGGTGCCCAGTACTTGTTCCAGCTCTATCCTCGAGCCGAACGTCAAGAAGAGCCACATGGCTTTTCAGCACTAAAGGCCCGGTCGACGCCAGAGGCCTTATCGACGATCCATTATGGAACGGAGCCCGTTCAAGAGATGTCCCGTTTGCAACTCCAAGTATCCTCACATCGATGTCCACCTGGTGTGCAACAAGGGCCTGTCTCCGGATCACTATGAAGCCAGCTGTATGGCTTGTTCTCGGTTCCGCTCCAAGAAGACGATTCGCCTTCGACGCGCAGCGTGAAAGGAGGCCCAGCAGACGGCACCTGACCCGGTGAACATCTTCGATGCCAAGGAAGATGAGGGAGTAGAGCAGGAAGTTCAAGAGAACCGGTCTGATCCTGCATCGGAGATCGACTCCAGTTACGACGCAGATGTGGAAATGGTCGATAATGAAGACTTCATCGACGAGGTAGGAGACGACGATGAGGCCTTTGGGGCCATGGAAGATAGCTCGAGCGAGGAGCTAGGCCAAACCGTTGGTACGGGGGCCTAGACTAAAACACTCTGTAAGGCTCAGGTCGAGGGATCGCCACATGGCCTTACCCGAGATCAAATGCATAGTTCTGTAGCCTCGCCTCAAGGCCCGGCTACGGACATTTCCAACGAGCCATCGGTTGAACGATCGAAATCGAAACCAAAAGCATCGGTGTCTACAAAAGCATCGGTGTCTACAAAACCGAAAGCACCGGAAACTAAATTGAAACCGAAAGTACGTATTACTTTTGTCGGATCGAAGGCTTCTGAACCATCGGCACTGACGAAACAGAAGAGTGTTATCGACCCGGGGAGGTCGCTAAAGGGTGTGGAGCCGAAGGCCGGGGCACCGAAGAAAATGGTCAAGGACTTCGACCCGAAGAAGTCGGCGCCGAAGGCTGTAGACACAAACAAGGGACTTGAAACTCAGAACGTTCTCGATCCTAAACGTCGACTCGACAAGGCTAAGGCAGTAAAGTCCTCGAGTCCACGACTAGCAGTGGCTCTAAAGACCCCGTCGAGTCAACACAGCCGTCTGCCTCTTTTTCGAAGCAGGTGTCGGACTCGCTGCAACGCATTAAAGAGAAGGCTATTGCTGTCGGACCGAAGACCACTCCGCCCCCGAAGCCATTCAGTAAATCTCCGAAGTCGTCGGCACCGATTAAGTTCGCACTGCCGCCGACAATGGTACCTAAGGTGTTCGCCCCTAAGACGGGCGTCGAAGCGGCCAAAAGGGTGTCCATGGGGCCAAAGCCTACGACTATGGAAGGGGCCACCAAGCATCGACAGCCCCTGCAGGAAGATCAGTCGAGGCAACTAATCGACGCTGAGACTGATAGACTTTCCATTTTCAAGCGAAAGATCGCCCCAGAACAGCCTATGCAGTCATATAAAATTCCATTGAAGAAAAAGAGGGATTCTGCTAAGTCACCTCTTATTTATGAACCTCTACAACCATATGGACAAGACCCTGCTCCTATTTCACCCACACATTCAGATGTGGATGTAGGGGATGGTGACAATGAGGATTAGTTATCCTGTAGACACTGATCCAGAAGATCACACTGAACCCTGGACAGACGCTGTTGACCTAGGGGATCCACAAACTGCCCCGGACAGTCCTGTCTATGCTATTAAAACCTCACCTACAGAAGACACGGCTGCGTTTAATGCACTTATTGAGAGGGCAGCAAAAAAATCATGATGTCCAGCTCCATGCTGACCCTATTGAAGAGGACTTTTTGTTTGACACCTTCTCAACCTCAGAGAGAACTGTCAAGACTCTACCCATGCTAAAAGGTGTCCTGAAACACGCTGGAGACATCTTTAAGGAGACCGCAAGGGTAGTAAACCCCAGAATTTAATTGAAAAAAATGCAAACCATCACCTGTGGACTGTACGTATATCTAGGGACAGTTGCCGTTGGACTCTCTGGTTGTTTCCAATGCTCGTAAAAGAGCGAACTCGCAAACAACGGGTGATGCTCTTCCCCCTGGCAAGGAATCTAAAGTGCTAGAAGCATCAGGAAAAAGGGTGGCAGCTCAAGCGGCCAATGTCTGGCGAATCTCCAACACACAGGCACTCTAAGCCAGATATGACCGGGCTCATTATGATACACTCGAGACCCTGTTACAACACTTGCCAAATGAGTATAAGGAGGCAGCAGAGATGCTAATACAAGAAGGGAAACTTATATCAAACGCATCTATTAAGTGTGCGCTAGACGCAGCAGACACTGCAGCCAGGGCGATTAATACAAGTGTTATGTTACGAAGACACGCCTGGCTGAGAATCTTCGGCTTCAAGCCTGAGATACAAACCACCATACTCAATCAGCCAGTTAACCCTGATTACTTATTTGGCCCAGAAGTGGACACCACCTTAGAAAAAAATAAGGACACAGACTGCAAAGTCTATGGGGGCTCTACAGTCGCAGCAGTTCAGGTGTCGTTCTTTTCGTCGCTCCAACAATAGAGGAGCTTCCAGAGGCCAGGTGTCCCAGCAGACACAATACAGTAAAGGAGGCACGCAAACCACCTACAACAAGAACAGTAGGGGTGGCTATCGTGGAAACCGTACCAAGGGCAGAGGTTGTGGACACAACAACTCCCGATCCTCCGCCACTAACAAACAGTGACGTCTTGTCACTGCCACCCGACCATATCACACCAGTCGGGGGGAGACTACAACAGTTCCTGCCGGTCTGAAAATCCATCACTACAGACAGGTGGGTGAGGCAGCTTATCCAGTACGGTTATTGTCTGGAGTTAACATTCACTCCACCCAACATACCCTCAAGACACCGTCCTATGTCCGCAGAGCATTTACAGTTATTGCAGCAGGAGGTAGTCAGCATGCTGCAAAAAGGAGCTGTAGAGCTCGTGCCTGTGGAACCAAAAGGTACATTGGTGTACTCGCTGTACTTCTTGATCCCAAAAAAGGACGGGTCCCTCAGACCCATACTGGACCTCAGGCCCCTAAACCAGTACATACTATCAGAACACTTTCACATGCTCACATTACAGCAGGTTCTACCGTTATTTCATTGCAACACTAGATCTGAAGGATGCATATTTCCATATACCGCTACACCCGTCACACAGAAAATATCTCAGATTTACCATTCAGGATCAGCATTATCAGTTCAAGGTCCTCCCTTTTGGAGTGACGACAGCACCCAGGGTGTTTACCAAGTGTCTGGCGACAGTGGCTGCACACCTACGGAGACAGAACGTTCACGTCTACCCTTATCTGGACGACTGGCTTATCCAAGCAAAGTCGGCCCAGCAGTGTGCCACCCACATGTCCCACACCATTCACCTTCTTCACGATCTGGGGTTTTCACTGAATTATCCAAAGTCCCACCTTCAGCCCGCCCACGTACGGCAGTACTTGGGCGCGACAATAGACACTCTGGCAGCCAAAGCACAGCCAAATTCAGTGAGGATCAACAGCATGCAATTGCTGATAAGGAAATTCAAACCACAATACTCGCTTCCAGCATGAGCGTTCATGCATTTGATAGGCATGATGGCCTCCTGCATCTTCATAGTCCCGCACGTGAGACTACACATGCGTCTGCTTCAGGAGTGATTGGCACGTCAGTGGAATCAGGCTCACGGACAATTGAAAGACGTAGTGTTGGTGACCGGTCGCGCATACAACTCTCTGCATTGGTGGAACCCACAAAACCTTTGCAGGGGCCGACCGTTCCAAGAGCCTGTGCCACAGATTATACTGATGACGGACGCATCCCTCCAGGGATGGGGAGCTCATGTACTCCACTACACAGTGCAGGGACTATGGACAGCACAGCAGCAGAAGATGCACATCAACCTTCTGGAACTGATGGCTATCTTCATGGCAATTAAAGCATTCAAAGTACATTTGTGCAACAAGGTAGTGTTGATCCGGGCGGACAACATGACGGCCATGTACTACATACAGAAGCAGGGAGGTACACACTCTCCACAGTTGTCTCACCTGGCTCAGAGCATGTGGAAGTGAGCCATTCAGAGAAACCTCTTCCTCATGGCGGAACACCTCCCAGGCAAGGACAATCAGATGGCGGACCTGCTCAGCAGGCACAGCCACCAGATGCACGAGTGAGAGATACATGCATCAGTACTCCAACCGTACTTCCAGCAGTGGGGTCATCCAGAGATAGACCTGTTCGCCGCAAGGGAAAACGCAAAATGCCAAAGTTTTGCCGCCCGGTTCCCACACCCACAGTCTCAGGGAAATGTGATATGGATGAACTGGTCAGGCATATTTGCGTACGCTTTTTCCCCCAGCACCGCTAATACCGCTAGTTTGCGCAAACTGAAGCAACACTCGATGACTCTCATCCTGGTTGCTCCAACGTCGGCACACCAACCACGGTACACCACTTTTCTAGAATTCTCTGTGGTACCGCATCAAAGGCTGCACCTCAAGCCCAGGCTTTTGACGCAGAGCCATGGCGACATTCAGCATGCAGATCCGCAACTGCTCAACCTGGCGATCTGGCTCCTGAAGTCTTAGAATTTGGCTACCTCAATCTGCCTCCTGACTGTATGGATTTCATAAGGGAGGCAAGAAAGCCCACCACTAGAGCATGTTATGCGGCGAAATGGAAGCGGTTTGTCATTTATTGTGCCAACGACATTAATCCGCTAGATGCATCTACTCACAACATCTGTTATCTGTTACATCGATACAAATGCAATCTGGCCTATGCTTTAATTCGTATACATTTATCCGCAATAGCAGCTTATCTCCAAAACAGGCAGCATCTCTCACTTTTCAGAGTGCCTGCCATCAAAGCTTTTCTGGAGGGACTCAAACGAGTTATTCCTCCCCGACACCCACCAGCACCTGTATGGAACCTGAATGTGGTCCTTACCAGACTGATGGGACCACCTTTTGAGCCTCTACACTCATGCGAGATACAAATCTTGACGTGGAAAGTGACTTTCATAATAGCAATCACATTGCTACGGCGAGTTAGTGAACTTCAGGCACTAACTATCCAGGAGCCATTCATTCAGATTCACTCCAACAGGGTGGTACTACGCACTAACAATAAGTTTCTGCCTAAAGTGGTTTCACAGTTCCATATGAATCAAATTATAGAACTGCCAGTGTTCTTCCAGAATCCAGATTCAGTGGCAGAGAGAATGCTCCACACACTAGACGTCAAGAGAGCTCTAATGTACTACATAGATAGGTCAAAAGATTTTAGGAAGACAAAACAACTGTTTGTTGCCTTTTGTGTGTGTGTGTGTGTATGAAGCTTATATAGCGCATGACTTACCCTGGGGCATCTCCGCGCTTGCTTAGGTAACCCGTCCTGGTATTCCCCTGTGAGATAACCCTGGCAGGGTATCCACAAGGTGAAAGCCAGGCATCCCACCGCGAGGGGCCGATGTGGAGATTAAGCAAGCTATTGCCCAGAGTCGCAGAGTGTGAACCCGTGAGTTGAGAAGGCACCGGAGCGAGAATTATCGAGTCCGTTGAACCCTGGTCCAGGGCCGAACTCAAGCTCCGGGTCTGCCGCCTCTAACCCCTGAGCCACACTTTCACCACAACACAAAGGCAACCCCATTTCAAAAGCAGGTATAGCCAGGTGGATTGTTAAGTGCATACAGATTTGCTATCAAAAGGCTAAGCGCACATTAACGGTTCCCCCAAGAGCCCACTCAACACGAAAGTTGGGGGCATCCATGGCTTTCCTTGGAAACATTCCTTTAGAGGAAATCTGTAGAGCAGTCGCATGGTCTACCATACACACATTTTACAAAACACTACTGCGTAGATGTGCACTCCAAACAGCAGGCAGCTGTAGGGCAGGCTATTCTAAAAACACTTTTTCAGACTGCTGCAGCTGGCACGGGCAGCCGCCGCTAATAGAGGGACTGCTATATATTCTATGCACAGATATGAATTCAGCAGCCCACATGCCTCGAACCGAATATGCTACTTACCAGTATGCATCTGTTCTTGGCATGTAGGGCTGCTGACATTCATATCGCCCGCCCTCCTCCCCGGTGCCTGTAGCGGCTGTGGCACTCAGAATTACTCTTAGCATGGTCATCACTTACTGTACTACACTCCATCTCTGCCACAATGGCGAAAAACAATCTGAGGATGGAGAGGATGGCCATGCGCACTGTAGTCCAGGGGAGGAGCCACCTATCTCGTGATACTTCGAAGACTCTTCCAGGACAACAATGTGCAATCATCCGGACCCAACACTAGGCGGCGATCTATGCACAGATATGAATGTCAGCAGCCCTACATGCCAAGAACAGATGCATACTGGTAAGTAGCATATTCGTTATAAAGCTCTCACTACTCACCCTTGCGGGTCTCAAGGAGCTAGGGGCCCTCGTGGAAATTAAGTGAGCTATTGCCCAGTCACATGGTGCTGAGCTGAGCTGGCCGGGGATCGAACCGTGAACCCTGTGCTCCGAAGTCAGCTGCCCTGGCCGCTGCACCACACCTCTCCACTTAGTAATTATGGAAACTGTCCTCTGAGTTTTAACCAGTTTAAACGTTCTTATTTTTTTTATTTTACTAAAAACACCCTGCTTTAACTGAACTTGTGTTTTATCAGTTATATATTTAAAATGTTGCACTGGACCGTCATTTTTGTAATTTCATTTAATCAACATAAATAAAGCTTACTTACTAGTTCATTTTTGGTAGAACCATTTTGTTCACGGTCTCCCCACCCCTGATCTGGCTTCTCTATCCTGAGCACCCTATCTAAAGCTCCGTTTTTGTATCCGGGCAGCAAGCATCAAGGGAGTTGTGTTTTCTGAAGTTGCTGAGAATGTAATTTGCCAAAGAGACTCGTAGTGAAAGACTCAGAACTTCATTGTGAGACAGAGCATCAGTCCACTAGGATTTAGTAAAAATTGTAGTCCTCATCACCTGTTATTGGGGGGTGAAAGAGGGAAAGGAACCTTTTGTTTGTATAAAACCCTCACCAATAGTGGCATGCTTCAGCATCGGCTTCACCCTGATTCCTAAAGGTCAGGGTTTGGTCAACCATATTTCAGGTAGCTCTAAAGACGTTTTTGTAAAGGGGGGGCGTAACTTTAAAGATGAATTCCTCACCCACACCAAAGCAATCCTTTATTAGTGGGCTTGGTGGGAAAGTAAAATTAAAACTGAGGGTGGAAGGATATGATGGTCCTATGACACCAACCTGTTTGAGCCCTGTTCTACTGGCCTATATGAGGTCCTGGGCTTTCGTCAGGGTGGGTCACCAAAGGGTTCACTCCCCCATTGACTTGTCTGTGTGGCTTCTATGCTGCTAGTGGTGCGCATGCAGTTAGCTTGCATGTATTTTTCAAATCTTATACTTGCCGCTGCTAGGAATTACCCGTTGCAGGTGGGATGACTGTACCCACGGGAGCTTGAGAGAGCGGTCCTGTAATCCAACTTTCATCAAGGGTCCCAGCCATTCTTAATATCTATCGGGAGCTGAGCCGATCTTTTAAAGATTTTTTTTTTTAATGCCGAATTATTTTACCCTTCACAGGGGGAGTGATAGAATAACTCAAAACAGACAGCAACAGGAATGTATTTAAAAATATTTTACTTGAAGTAAAGTACAGACTTATCTGTTTGAAGCGAGACCAAATATCTTGGATTCACTTACCACTTAACATGTTGTGAGATGACCTCTGGGATGGGTGAGACTGTGCATACTTACCTTATCGCTTAAAGTTTGGGTATTCTCCTCTAAGGTGAGCGGGCTACTTAAGTGACAGTTTAAAGCCTTTTCATGCGTACTGTGCTTTGTGTTGCTATTGTAACGTTACACTGGGACACCCACTTGCACGACGAGGAATGATTCATGCATGTGAATCTATGAATAATGCATTCCTGGATGGCCAATTAGTCCTGAGTGATAGATGATAACGGGCGTGGCTCTCACTCCTAACTGGATGCATACTCCATAATCTCTTCGCCTTTGCATGCCTTATTACTTGAAACATGTCATGATTTGAGGCAGCTGAAGGGACTGGCTTTTTAGTATGAAATCTGAAATTCTGTTTCCTTTTGCATTACTATCTATTTTTATCCACCCCTCATTACCAATAGGTCTGGTTTCCAAAGCAGTGGGCATAGTTTCATGATTTTGAGTAATTCCAGTTTAGCACTTCTGTAACACCTTGTTAGTCGATGGGTAAAAATATGGTGATCCCAGTAAAACGAGAATCGAGGATCTTCTACTTAACGTGGAGTGCTGTGAAGTGCACATAGACCAGTTCCCTCATACAAACCCAATGCATTGCTTTTGTAGTCGTGTCAAATAGATCTTTGTTAATCAGCAATTTTGGCAATGTAGCTTCTGCATCTTGAGAGCCTACACAGGACATACAAGAATATGCTGCAAATTGTCTGGGTTTATTCAAGGTTTCATACAGAGCACCGCCATAACTAACCCTGCATATATTTGTCTTCCTGAGAGGCAGGTAACCTTCAGCCCTAAGTCGCTATAGCAGTAACTAAGCTTAGGCTTTTCGTGACAGTTTTCCCTTGATTTTAACATTCAAGGCTTTTGATTCCAACGGCTCTGAAGGGATTCCAACCCAGGTGACCTTTACAAATAGTAAGACTTGACCATAAGTAACAACTGCATTGGAGCTGGTGATACCAACCTGAACCTACAGAAAGTGGTTTGGCAGAAGGGAACATTATTTTCAGTTGCAATGGCCATCGCTTTAAACCACATGTGGATCAAGTTTGATTATATCCCAAGTACTTTCACAGATAGCCAGAGGTGCAAACTTTACACTTTTTATACTCTGAACAAGAGCTGTTAAAGCCTCCTCTCTCCAGAAGGAGGAAAACCAGTAGGGTTGTCAGATATTGGCTCTGATATTCTGTCATAATCAAGAGAAACAATGGCTGCAAACTTTTAGTCCTGGTACTTCATCAGAATATCTTTATTGGCAATCCTATACATTTGAGTAAACCATTGTTGCTTGTGGAGAGCCTAGAAGAATGAATTGGTATCAAAGTACATGTCCATATCACAGTAGGTGTGAAGAATCTAATATGTTCATATGTTAAGGAGCACCCTTTGAAATGTTTCGCAAGAATTATTTTTAAAATTTTAGACTGCATATATATGTGTAAGTAATGAGAAAGTTTAACCCGATGTGCTTGCAGTTTCGAAGTTAAATTGCACCTTGTGATTTTGAGGTTGCAGGAGCTTCTATGCGCTTGATGACTTGCACAGACACTTGCTGTAGGCTGCTTCCCCCTGTAGAACAAGAAGTGTGGACTAGGATAATATTTCACACGTTTTTTTATTCCAGGTTCCGAAGATAAGAACCTGAGAAGGATAGTAGTCTATGATTTCAACGATATACCTGTGATGCAGGACCAGTACTACAAGTAAACCATTCTTTAACGTAGGATCTTCATCAATAGTCTTGCGTTTATATAGAGTAGCAAGCTCAAAGTTACACTCCCGATCATACTTCCCAAAATCCCCCAAGCACTGGCCAAGTTCACCCCCCCTCGCACATTCCCCATACCCCCACCCTCCTCACCCCCCACCTTACGACTCCTGCGAATGTCTCAGATCCCACTGTAATCGATCACCCATCCGATCTCACTTCCCCACACCCCTCATGCACGGCCGAATATCACCCCCCATCACAAACACCCTATACCCCCACCCTCCTTACCCCCCATCCCCCACCTCACACGAGTCTCACAGAACCCACCCACACCGCACTGAGCATATCTCTCACGCCCCCCTACACGACCAACTCTCTCCCTCTCTCCCCCCCCACTCTCACTCCCCACTACACCACCCCACCAGCCAGACTCACGGAACACTCCACCTCCCTCAACCCAACACCCTACCCTCTAGCCCCCCCACTCTTAGCCCCCACCATCCTAATGTCACCCCTTCCTTCTCCAGCCTACACTCATCCCTCAACTCACCTGCGCCACCTTCCTCCAGCGCCATCACCTATGCTACTAACCTCCCCCTGTCCTCATCCACGCCATCCCCGCCCCTTGCTCACAAACTCTCTCATCCATCTACTATGGCCACAGAGCCTGTACCCCACCTTCTACGGCCACAGAGCCATGTACCATCGCGTGCACATCCCGCCCCACGCGTCCCACTGCCCACCCTTTTGCCCCACTCAATGACGCACCCACTGCTCTCACTCCCAATACCATCCCCAATCCTACTCTGGACATGATCATATCCACCCTCCTACAAGTCAAAGAAGATCTTCACTCCATCAAAGAACTTCTGTTCACATACCCCAGACACCCCCTACCCTTCACTTCTGCGCCCAATAAGTACACCACTCGCTCCTCAAACCTCTTCACTCATCACTCCCCACGCTGGCCCTCGATCCCCGACCGCAAGGGCACCGGCCGCCCCCGTCGCACCCTACACCCCCTCTGACCGAGACTTGCATTCTCTACTCCGCTCATATGGCCCAGGTCCCACAAAACTCCCACCCACTACACACCTTCCCATACCCACGATTATCACAAATCCCCTCAGGCCCCCCACACGGAGCAATAGAAGTTCCGTCACCTGTAATCTCAGAAAAGTACCCCTCGCCCTAGAACACTCACCCACTCTCTTCACCCCCAAACTAAAGTGTATCCTGCTGAACTGCAGATCGGCCCCCAGACACTCCGCCAGCAGCGCGGATCTTGTATCATCAATGGACCTCGATCTAGCCATTCTGACTGAAACGTGGCTAACTGAAGCCTCCACACCTATAATGGACATATTAGTCCCCCCCAACTATCACATTATTAGACTCGACAGAGATGGCAAGACGGGCGGGGTATCGCTTGCATCTACAGGAGCAACCTCGTCATCACTGAAGGTCCCTCCCCCCCTCTCCTCCTGCGAACTCATCTGCCTCGATATTACTAGCGAGTGCAAACCTGTGTGTTCCCTTCATGTTATCTACCACCCACCCAGGGACAACCTCACCTTCTCCCAACAAATCATGGACACGATATCCACCAACGCCGGTCGACAGATCAATCAAATATACTTGGGAGACTTCAACCTCCACTGGAACGACCAGAAAGACGCTGTGGTGAATAGTCTTAAGACTTTCCTCAACGCGCTTGACCTCACCCAAATCTGCAACCGTCCAACACATGTAAAAGGCTCTATCCTTGACCTTATCATCGCCAAAGAAGACTCTACCCAGCTGGAGGCAATCGAACCCTGTGATTGGTCAGACCACCACATCATCACCTTCTTCATCAACGAAAAGGTCAAACTTAACCCGGCTCAACCTGCCAAAACCAAGATCTGGAAGAGGGACATCAAGAATCTTAACCCAAACTCCTTGCCTGCCCACACAGGCAATCTCCTTCTTCCCCCGACGGGCGTCTCTGATGTGCATTCACTGACCGACCACTATCTAAACACTATGTCTACAATAATCAATGAAGCCGCACCCCTGCAAATGAAGAGAGTCGCCACCAAGAACTCGAACCCATGGTATGATGGTAGACTCAATGAGGACAGACGTGCTATGCGCATGGCAGAGCGCACGTGGAGATCTGACCCCTCAGCACGGCACCTTAGAGCGCTTAAGAGTAAGAGAAACGCTTACTTCAGAAAAATCAAACGATCAAAATCAGGCTTCTTTAGCCAACAGCTGGACCAAGCAAAAAACCGACCAAGAAAACTGTTCGAGCTAGTCAAAACCCAAACCAAGACGCAGCCTCCACAACCTAACAGCTCAGCAAAGGATATTCCAAGTTGCGAAGACTTCTCTGCTTTCTTCAAGCAAAAGACCGACAACATAAGGAATGATCTCATCAACGACGTAAGTCGATACTCCTGCTCCATAGGCATAACTAACACTCAACCTAAAAACAACGCTTCATGGACGTCCTTTGACACCTACACTGAAGAATCAATTCAGAAGCTGCTCGGCAACCTGAAACCCGCCAATCACCTCACAGACCCCCTACCTGCCAACGCTGTTAAAGCCCTCACCCCATGCTCCTCCCACTCTGGACTAAAATCATCAACTGTTCCTTGCAACAAGGAGTCATCCCAGACTCCCTCAAAATAGGGCAGGTCACGCCTATACTCAAGAAACCCACAGCCGACCCGGCCGACCTAAACAATTACCGACCTATCACCAATATCCCCACTCTGGCCAAATTGCTAGAAAAATGTGTACAACTCCAACTGACAAAACACATTGAGCAGTTTGACCTCCTCAACCCTCACCAATCAGGATTCAGAGCAAAACATAGCACGGAAACGGCTATGACACGCATAATTGATGACGCCCTCCAAATCCTTGATCACAACGAGTCCTGCCTCCTCATCCTCCTTGACCTCTCCTCCGCATTTGATACGGTCAAACACGAGAATCTACTGGACTTGTTAAACAACAGAATAGGCATATCTGGGACGGTTCTCAAATGGTTCACTTCCTTTCTGCATAACCGGTCTCAGAAGTTCAAGATCAACAATGCATTGTCCTCGCCTGTGCCCGTAACACTAGGCGTCCCACAAGGCTCCTCCCTATCGCCCACACTGTTCAACCTCGTCATGGAACCACTCACCACCTTGCTTCAAGCATCAAATGTACACTTCCATATGTACGCAGATGACACTCAGCTCTACCTCAAACTTCAATCCCCTGAAGACATCAAACTTCTGAATGCCACACTAAGAAACACTCAAGCATGGCTGGCCGACAATCACCTTAAACTAAATGCTCTGAAAACTGAGTTCCTTCTGATCTCACCTCCGGCGAAAAAGGCCATCACCCAAACCTGGCTCAATCATCTAACCGCACTAAATGTCCACCCCACCATCGTGGACTCGGCGAAATCCCTTGGCATCACACTTGACTCCAATCTCGACATGCAGCAGCATATTAGCAAAGCAACCAAGGGTGCCAACTTCCAAATCAACACGCTGAGAACTCAAACCCTTCCTACCACCCAAGGACTTCCGAACTGTTGTACAAGCCCTAGTCATTCCTCGCATAGACTACGGAATTGTGGCTCTCAGTGGGCTCCCCCTAACAACAACGGCGCCCCTACGAGCCTCCTTGAACGCGGCCGCAAGGCTCATCACTGGTTCAAGAAAACACTCGCACATATCCCCTGACCTAAAAGCCCTGAACTGGCTGCCGTTTGAAGCCAGAGTACAGCTGAAAATTGCCTGTATGACACATTCGGCCGTACACCACAAGGCACCCAACTACCTCACTCACAAACTGACTATATCAGGAGGCTCAAGTTCCAACAGAAGCACAAAGAATCTCCTCCTGAAACCTCGCAGATTCCGGAAGGAAAAAACATACAAACGCTCCTTCTCAGGAATGGCACCCAGGATCTGGAATGCACTCCCGCCAGAAACTAGGCTTATCCCCTCCTCTGAACTTTTCAAGAAAGAGTTAAAAGCCATCCTTATGGCTAAGTTCACCTGAACCCTTTGGCTACTGGATCAATGACAGTACAGGGCTCCTAGTCTACCGGCTACCTGATTGCTTATCTATATTAGACTCTTATACGACTGCTACTGGACTAAAATCATAGCACGGATGCCTTAATATTTGTTTCCAGATTGTTTACTAGGGATGTACACTGTGACCTGAGTGCCCTACTAGCTTGCAATCCATTCACTACTGCCTATTCCGTTATCAACTGTGTGTTTACTCACCCTCTGAGGTGCTATAATCTTACTCGAATCGTCATTGCACGGCTTCAATATTATTGCTTCTAGATTGTTATTAGTGTGCATACTCTTGTGCAAGTACTACCCTACTTTGCAACTCACTCCCTACCGTATATTACACTGTTTTCAAAAGTTTGTTTTCCTACCTACTGTTTCTGTAAAGCGCTCTGATATCTGCAAAGATCTTGTTCGCGCTATATAAAACTCTAAAAATAATAATAAAAAAAAATCCATGCAGCTGTTAGCTCTAAGGAACAAAAAACGATCTAAAATGAGAAAATTCAAATCTGTAGGAGGCTTAACATAGCTACCAATGAGGTTTGTGAGCGCAGCTTGGTCGACACTAGTCAACTTCTGCATTGTGATCAAGACAGTAGCGCCTTATGAAAGTGTGGCCCACCTCAGGGCGATGGATGTAGGTGGAGGGCACATCCCGCTCAGTCTGCAGTCAGCATGAACACAAAGTGTTGACTAATTTACAGATGGCCAATCTACTAATCTGAAAGAGGAATGTTTCTCATCCAGGCCATAGTGGGTGTGTTCCTTCCAGTGAAGTGCACTCTGTGTCTCCCCTGTTTCTTGCCAATTGATAACCTAAGGGAAAAAAAGGCCATAATCTAATGAGAAATGAAGTGGCCAGACCTTGGATTATTAAAGAATTGTAAAAGTGGTTGGTTGTCTCTCAATACAAAAGGACTCTTCTAGCATCCAAGAAGTGTAAAGAATGCTCTGCTGGAGAGAATGGGTTGGAAAAGAAAACTGGAAGGGTTATTGCTTGGTTTTTAAGGAACTTTGATACTACCTTCAGGAGGAAAAAAAAGTATGAGATCTCATCACCATCTTATTATTTTTTCTTGTTTACTGTTAACGGCACAGTAGCGGAGCGCTTGAATTTCACTAACTCTATAAGCTAAACTTGTTTCAATTACAAAAAGTCTTTCATGAATGGTGCTGTAATGAAGCCTTTTGAATTGGTTCAGAAGATGGACCTATTTATTTATTTGTTTATATAGAGCCAGAATGGACTCCTGGAGTAGTATCTCTGCGCTTCGGACCAGCAGTAGATATATACAGGTGCAGCAGAAGTCAGAAATCGAAAAGAGTAGTCTTAAGCAGTTTCCTAAAGCAAAGATGATTCGAACATTGCCTTAAATGTAGAGGAAGCTCATTCCAATACCGGGAGAGGGCTTTTCCCCAGTCTTGCTCTCCTAGCTCAGGGGACCTCCATCAGATGTTAGGAGCTGGAGCGGAGCAACCTTGAGGGTCGATAGGGGGTAGATTTTTCTGAAAGATAACTAGGGCCAAGGTTAAGGAGTGCCTTGTGGATGTTACAGCCGATTTTGAATGTTATTCGTTGGCGTATGGGGAGCCAAAGAAGTTGCAGAAGAAAAGGGCGAGAGGCTGTTCTGGAAGGCATGTTCAGAACCAGTTTTGCCATCGTGCTCAGGACCACCTGAAGTCTGCTGATTGAGATCTCATTAGCAGATATCAGTGGACCGTTACAGTAGTCCAGACGGCTTAATAGGAGTACCTGAGTAAGAGTCTTCCGAGTAGAGTCCGGAAGGAGAGGAAATACTCAACGCAGTAGGCCCAGAGTATGGACTCAGGTACCCACTGTCTGAGCTACGTGCTCCTTAAAAGTAAGGGCTTGATCCAGACTGACTCTAAAGTTCTTAACAGAAACTTGGGGTGCAGGGGGGGGGGCACCAAAGTTGGTCGGCCACCCCTCAGGTGACCACAATAGGTGAGCCTCTCCGAAGAGCAAGATCTCTATTTTCCCGACGTTACATTGGAGGAGATTACTTTTCATCCAATGTGAGATAGCTCTCATTCCAGAAGAGAAGGTCGTCTGTACAGAGGGAGTAAATTTGTTGAACGGGAAAAGCAGCTGTCATCTGCATATGATATTGGAATAAACCCATTGGTCCTTAGGACATTGGCCCGGGGAGCAACATAGATATTAAACAGGGTGGGCTTAGACATGAGCCCTGAGGTACTCCCTGGGATAGTTCCATTGGTGCCGAACGAAATGGTCCCAAGTTGACAGTCTGGGATCGGCCTGATAGAAAAATAGACATCCACTGAAAAGCGGAGTCTTTTAGTCTGATCTCCTTCATTCTCCTGAGCAATATTTGATTAGAGACCGTGTTAAATGCAGCCGATAGGTCCAATAGCACCAGAATTGTAGAATGGCCCTTATCTAGAGTCATTCTGATGTTATTGGTGACCACTAGCAGAGCTGATTCGGTGCTATGTTTGGGCCTAAAGCCTGACTGGGAGGGATCTAGACAGCCAGAAAGTTTGACATGGTTTGAAAGATGTTTATTGACATGACTCCTGTATCTTGCTCAGGAAAGGGAAGAGCGAAGTGGGACGGAGGTTAGTCAGATCAGTCATGGGGACCTTGGCATTCTTACAAATATGTGTAACCTGCGCAGCTTTCCATTCCAATGGAACATGACCCTCTTTTAATGAGATTGAAAAGATATTCAATCTGCAGCGATAGTTGAGGGGCCAGGATGGTGGTGATTCTAGCTGGAATCAAATCTCAGGGCGAACCCGATTTTTATTTTATGGATTAGTTATTAAATCTGCTATAGTTAGGAGGAAAGCTTTCAAGCAGCAGCGGAGTGTCTAAAGTCAGAGGAGTCAGACAATTGGCTTCCGGACAAAAAAAAATTCATGAATTTGCTTTATTTTTTGCGAGTAATAGTGCGCGATATCGTTACACAATGTTTGTGTAGGTGCTTCAAGGTTCTCACAGGCCTTTGGTTTCGAGTTTGATCAAAATCCATTTGTGCTCTGAAGTAGGAGGTGGCGTCCTTACTAGAGTGCAAGATTATGTCAGGCCTTCTTAAAAAAAAAAAAAAAAGATATATATGGGCTAAAGAATTTATTCTGAAGGGAAAATGCTCACTTTGTCTCAAAGAATCGAAAGAATTCACCTGCCTTTGCGTGAGTCTTCGAACAGGAGGATACATTGCAAGCATCAGATTTGAGAGGAATTGTGAAAAGACTCATGTTTTGGTCTTTCAGTTTCCATTTAAAAGAAAAATATATTTGCACTGCAGCATCTTTGCTTAGCGCAACTGTAGTTTCATCTAACAGACACCTCCTTAAAAGAGCATGCCAAAACCTGTCTGTGAACGGGTTCTTGTCTCTGCAAGCAAAAATCACATATGAACATACAAATACTGAGGGAGGTCAGGCTTTCAATTAAAGATTTCTTGCTGCTCGTCTCAAACCAAGTACAAAAAACAAGCCAGATCAAAGAAGCCAAATCTGGAAGCTTTTCTACTTTGGCACGTGGTGTTGTAGATATTTTGACAGAGCATGTGCTAGGACTACAGGACACAATGGCAGTGGCCTTGAGCAGGAATCAAGCAAACTGCCACAAGACCGCGTTAGTTAGTATTCCAGCTGTAAGTCTTTCCACCTTCGGATCTCTTTGGCATTTGGAGTTCTCTAAAATGGCAAAATTATCCAACCAGGTTAAAATTATGGGGAAGCTATTTTGATTAGTCGGTCAGGGATATTTGCATCTCCTCGCCCTCCTTCCACACACATGCATACGCGGATCCCCCTGCTTAGAGTTCTACAAAAGTTGAAAAATGAGCGGAGGTATGCTCTAAGTAGTCACACCAGTGTGGACCAACCCGTTTTGCTACTCGGAGCTGTGGGTTTTATCAATAGCATCACCGGTTCACTTCAAATCTGACCCATATGTTTTCTCCAAGAATATGTGTCAGATTTTACATCGCATTGCAGTCTCGCTGCACCTAGACTGCCTGGCTGCTGCAGGCCTTGAGTTCAGCTCACTAAATATTTAATCAGCTGCAAAAAAAAGCTTCAGGCGGCTAGACCGTCTTCCTCTGTGAAAATGTATTGTTTAAAATGGAAACTATTTTATCTTTCGGCCTCATCTCAAAATAGCGATCCTCTGCGGTGTGTCCATATGAAGTACTGCCTTGCTGTCAACACCTGTCTAACTCTAGCCCAAGATTATTTGATTAGGGTGCATATAATCACTATGTCCTGATTCATCAGAACTCTCAACTCTCCTTCCTTATTCTGGACTGGTGGTGAAGGAATTGAAAACATTTTTTGCTCTTAAATTCTATCATTTAGCAACAAGTCCTCCAAGATGAGAGCTCAATATGGTTCTGGGAGTACCTCTAAAAGAGCCTTTCGAACCTATACATTGAGCATCTCTGCAGTTGCTGTCAAGAAAAGCAGCCGCCTTGTTAGCGTTTCACTGATGCAGCTTGTCAATGTTGCTACGGTCTTTTTCAATAAAGCCAACCTATTAAAAGTTTGACACAGTGATTTTCTCTATAAATTCTAAACTAATTACTTCAGTACCATCATCAATCTATATAAAGCAAAAGATTAATAATGTTTTTCAGTGATATGTCTTCATTGTTTAGACTTTAAACATTGTTTAAAATTCTTCATTGATAAGACAAGACTCAAGTTTGATCAAGTGTTTGTTTCATATAGGAAGACTGACAAATTATGCTGTTTGTCAAAACAATTAAACAGGGGGTGGTGATGGACAGAGTTTCTGAATTAAGCAGAATACTCTCACCCAGTCAAAGGATCAGGGCTTAATCCAACACCGTTTTTTAGCTCACTGCACCATCCCAGCTCAGAACCTGGCTATATGCAAATTAGTCTGTCCCTGGCCCTGTTTAATTGTTTTGTCCACCATAAGCGTGGAAGGGTATACTCAGACGTGAGTCCTTTGCTCATTGCACCATCAGGATTCAAGCAAGCCGAGCTGAAGACGGCTGAAATGCCAGAAACCGGTCCCCGGAAGCTTGTTTCCTTCCCAGTGAAAGAATTGGCTTGGTAGTTTGGTTTGCCCTGTTCCCATGATACACTGGGCCAGGGACATACTAATTTGCATATAGCCAGGTTCTGAGCTGGGATGGTGCAGTGAGCTAAACGGTGTTGGATTAAGCCCTGATCTCTTGACTGGGTGAGAGTATTCTGCTTAATTCAGAAACTTTGTCCATCACCACCCCCTGTTTAATTAGTTTGTCAAAACCAGGCATAGCACACTGGATCACAGCCTGGGTTTAACCTGCCATGCCAAAGCTGAGTTCCACCTCAGACAGAGGAGCGACGCCTTCAATTAATGGCGTGACTGCCACCTCTGCACTATTAGCTGGCGTGTTTTTACTAGACATAGGCAAAGCGGCAACATAGTCTTTAACCCACACCTTTACTATTCAACCTTAAACCGCAGTGGGACAGGCACTGCGACATAACTTTTTTCATTAAAGTATGCATCATTTACGCCGTTGCATTATACCTAATACAATGTGCCTTTTTAAAATCTTCACGTATTTGAATGGGTGAACTATTCAGTGCTGTAAAAGGAACCATTTACTTGGCCCACTCAATCTGTTTTGAGGCCACCATTAACCTCATGATAAAAGCTACCCAAATTTGACAGTTCGTGCCACTGAGGAGGGTTGGAACTGTGACCTGATTGGCTGGACTTTGGGTCATAGAATAAAGTTAATTGGCTGCTTAGTCTATGGTGGTTGTAAACTTTTTTTTTTCTTCAATGTCAGCTGTTGTTGCAATACTGCTCTGTTTACACTCACTACCAGTGTACCAAGCCTGATGTCTAGGAATAATTGAAGCATGCAAGTCTATGAATGATTCAGTGGTGGAGAACTTTTGTTATGTTATGCTTTTATATATGGTACACTTATCACCCGGGAGGGTATTCTAGTGCCAAGGAAGGCTAAACTACCCTAACGAGAGCTACTAGGGGAGGCAGGTTTTCAGTTTCTTGAGGAAATCTATGATGGAACTCCTTGCTCCAATATGGAAGGGGAGGAGGGCCTTCCAGGCTTCATGGACCAGGGAGAAAAAGGCACAGCCACCAGCCTTGCAGATTTAGGAGATGTGGGCAAGGAGCAGGTTAGCAGATGGAGGTGTGTGGTTGGTGTGTGGAACTGGATGCAGCTGTTATGTGGTGGGCTGAGATTTTGTAGTGCCTTGTAGATGTGTGTGCGCGCACGGAGCTTGAAAATGGTGCAGTTGTGAATTGGGAGCCTGTGGAGGTTGCTTGGATATGTGCAAGCGAAATGGCAGTTTGAGAGTTTGTCTGGCTACTGCGCTCTGTCGTGTGTGCTTGGAATCTCCTGGTGAGTGGAGAAATGTTGCTGTAATCCAGTCTGCTGGTGATCAAGGCTTGTGTGACAGATCTTCAGGTGTCCCGCAGGGGCCATCTGTAGACTTTCTTGAGGAGCTTGCGGGTATGTCAGTAACTGTTGTTCTAGTTGAACATAGAGACATGCTGGGTAGACTTCCTTCTATGGATTCATACAGGATTTGGCCCCTTGCCTAATGTGAAGTTTTTATTCTGAAAAGGTCTACTGAGCCTAGCTGATCTATCTGCAGTAAGCACTTGACATGTATAAACTTTAATACAACATCAACAGTAACCAAGACAAACTCAAGCAGTGCTTGTCCTGTAAAGTGAAGTGCAACTTGAATCAGTTTGGTGAATGTAGTGCATATCTCTTGCTATGTTATACCTGCTAATTTTTGCCATTCCATTACAAAACAGATTCTATTTGTCTAGCTTTTCACCAGTGCTGCTCACACGAGCTCCTCATCCTTCGAATTCTGTTGGGTCCTACTTTGCTTTTTTTATCCTGGAAGATTTCAAATGTGTATAAGTGGGTGCTTTACACCTGACTCTATATTGTAGAACTAGCCTGTGGTATTTCTTATGCACACCTTCGGTACTTTTAATAGTTGTGCTCTGGCATGTCTTTTTTTATAAACCAAATGACTGCAGCACCCAGCCAGACTGCTTGTTGCTTTTCGTGCTGTAGCTCGTAAGAGATGTAATTACGTTAAAAATGTATGAGCAGTTTCTAAAGAAGCCCTTGCCAATGGTGGTACATTAAAAGTGCTGTGTTGACACTAAAATATTCTCCATCGTCTTAACCCGTTCGATGTTGATGACGGAACCGCTCCGTCATCAGCTGCGGTTGGGCTGTGCTGATGACGGAGCGGTTCCGTCATGGCCCTGCTGTCGCGCCTGCGCGGCGCTGATTTCGCGCCTGCGCGGCGTGTTCTATTGAGCGGGCGGGGCCATGGCGGAACCGCTCCGTCACAAGCACAGCCCAACCGCGGCTGGTGACGGAGCGGTTCTGTCACCAGCATGCGGCCGCCCGCCCTCTTAGCGCTACGGCGGAATAGCTGCCGCAGCGATGTGGTTAAAACGCCCATCTCCTGTAGAGAAGGTATCAGCTCTGAGTTCCCCTGCTCGTCAAGTTCAAAGTTAATGTTCAGAAACCTTCTCCTGGTCATGTGGAATATTGTATTAAACATTTGTAGCAGATGAACAGTCTTTTAACGTTAAGCATTATGTCTTTATTCTTTTGGACTATGGTTTGTCCCTGATCGCGAATCACTTAAAATATGTTCCAATGTTTTTTTCCTCTTTTTGTTTGTTGCTTTATTTGTCTTTCAATTGCTAGTTTCCTTAATTACCTGCTCTTTTTCTGCATTTGTACATATCGGTTGTTGCTAATCGACTTTCTTTTTCCTAGTTCTCATGTTATGGAAGTTGTCCTTCAGGTTCCTTGTGTTTTTTGGCGTTTTCCTTCTCTGTTCTGTGCCTCTCCCAGTCTAATACTATGGTTCCCAGTTTTCTCATTCCCTCACTTTTTGTGGTTCTCCCTCTGCTCCTCAGGTCTCAGTGCCCAGGTTCGCTGTGGGAATCGTGATAGGAAGAAATGGGGAGATGATTAAAAAGATCCAGAATGATGCCGGAGTTCGGATTCAGTTCAAACCAGGTGGGTCTCTTCTTGCTGTGTTGCACAGATGGCCATAACACACTTTGTGCCTGCTGGCCCAGTACAGTGTTAGTGTCCGAAGGAGTGTAGGATGAGCACCGGATTTTACCAATGCATATTGAAATGTCTGTATTCCACTCCGGGGGCTTTTATGACTTCTCCTCATGTCTAGCCCCTTCCGCTACATTCTTAGGGTCTGTATCTCGTAGCCAGGACTTCCTAACCATAATTGCGCACTAGTTGAGAGCTTTGATAGGCGAGCTCAGCCGTGTGTAGCCCTTCCTGCTGGTTCCCCAGTCTTTCTGCTTTGAGCTGGGCCTTTATCACATCAGAGCTTATTTCTCCTTTTTTTCTAGTATTTAATCACCTCTGCAGGTACTAGCCACTGAGCTTTTTACCTGTTCTTAATTGATACCAACACTGACCATTGTTGAGAGGTTTTCTAAACAGACAAAAACTAAGTGTAGCCCAGGAAATATTGTGTTAAGTGAGCAGGGGTGTTATCCTCTTCTTAAATGGCTGTCAAACAGTCAACTAGATGTTTTCGGTAACTTCGTTTAAGGTTAGGCAAATGTAGATCAAAGGACAAAAAAGCCCTCCCCTACAAATAATTGCACGTTGCTGCATTAGATTCCTTCTCCATGACTTGATCATCCACAGATGACTCCGTAAGGAGCTCTCATTTGTGATGTTTTGTAGTGTTGTGTCCACTGGTCATTAGATGTTGCTATTTCAATAGAGTAACACGTGACCTGTTTCTTCATCATTCACTGTTCTGTAGAGTCTCAGTGAGTCCTAATTCAAAATTGTGTGTGGGTATGCTTGAAACTTCTTTTCCTTATTGTAATAATTTGGATTATTAGTTGTGAAGGATTTGAGTCCTTCATAAGCAATATGCCTGTAGCTTTATTTTGAGGCAGCACTTGATTCTGTCCCAGAGAAGCAGAACAGCCAAAGCCCTACTCTGAGGCGGTCGAGTGGGCTAGAAACCTGTTTGCAAGTACGCAACAACACTCAAATTATTGCCCAGACAGTGCTTTTTCTTTTAAAAAAGAAAGTATTTATTACATCCACACATCCAGATGTTATGCATTAATTGTCTACAGTCGGGTAGATGGAAATGTCTGACACCCACAGAGCAGGTGGGACACCTGCAAGCCACAAACGTTAATTACAGTACTGCTTACTCCTATGCCAAGACACTTACTTAATATGAGGGATATCATTTCAATACAGCATGCCTACAGGCTTTGTCAGGTTGTCACCACATTAGTAAATGCAGAGACCATGCTATAATTCACAGTTGCAGCACCACTGGCAGCAGTGGTCCCAGTACCAACCATACTGTTCATTACACTGTAAAACTATGTAGTGCCAACCATCAACATTGTCAACGCATTGAATTTAAAAACGTGTCCTAGAGTTTTATTCCTACTTTTGCTATGCTGCATCTGCAGCAATCGGGCCATCCAACAGGGTTACCCACAATCCAGAGCTACGGATGCCTGGAGTATTTGCAAACCTGAAAATACTCTCCCGGGGTCAGGAAATCTATCCCCTGGGAGACTTGGAGCCAGTTTCCAAAAGTTCTTCTGGTGGTGCTGCTGTAAATCTTTGTTGATACCCGTCCTTCATGGTACATCACAGAAAGCCAAATAAGCACCTTTTCAGCAAGGTCTTTTGAGGCGGTCCCGTGCCCATACAGCGAGCCAATTAGATGAGTGGTAATGCCGCTGTGCTGAAATACTTTATTTTTTATATTTTTATTTGCGTATTGTGCCTCATTTTGATTTTTACATGTTAGGTGCCTATGCTGACTGGACACCCAGGTTCTGCCATTGTGTTTGGGGCCGTATGACGAGCCCAGTCCTGCCCAGCTGACTTCCCTCGCTGTGGCACCAAGGAATGGTGTTAAGCAGGGTGTAAAGCTCCTTTGGTGCTCATGCTGACTGCAGACTGGAGGCTTTGAGCGGGATGTGCCCTCCACCTACATCCAGTGTCCATGGCTGCCTTGCCCTCGGGGTGAGGGGGAATTGGACTTTGGTGCAGATTTTGCCTATATATGATGTGTAATGCAGTCAGGCATACAATAAGAACTCCAGGCCCGCAATATGAATGCCGACTCGTAAGGCTTACACCAGGCTAGCACCAATCCTTGAACAGTCTCTTCTGTAAAAAAAACCTTTGTGTGGGAGATACTGAGTTGCGCAAGTTGGTAGTCTCACTCGCAGCCTGCACATGTGTGCACTCACATGTTTGTGAGTAGCACGCCCAGAGTTTTTAACTTATTGAAAGAGGTGGATAAGTTCATTTTCACAGAATTTACGTAATGAGACTTCATGTTTTTGGTGGCCTCAGCGAGTGCATTACCAGGTAGTCCGAATTCTAGAAATTCACGCAGTGTAAATGGTTGGAGCCAATTTCCTACACTTATAAGAGAAAAAAAAAGAACAAAAATAAACCCCTCTGAATCTGTTAAGTTTGTCTTTAACGCGTGCTAGAAAACGCAGCATTTCTGTACATACACTTGAAAGACTGTATGGTATACGTTACTGTATGGGTTATTCCTTAGCTAGCCCATGAGCTTCTTGTTTACCACGTAGCTTGAGTACTGCCTCCTAGTCGGGAACATCAGTTTGTATCTCCTCCTCCCCATTCATAAGGCTGATTCAAAAAACCAAATGAAGTTTGCAGCACCCTATGTGCGAGATAAACAGGTGTGGGTGGTTTCAACCTACTTGTCAGGACCCCTTGATCTTCATTGGTGCTTTGAACCCTTTTTCTGATGGATACTTCTAACCACAGATTTCTCGCTTTGTGAATATCCCCAGGTGCCAGACTGGATCTGGAGGGTTTTGTCGGCAATTCCCTTGTGCCCCGGTTGGTGGAGTTGTGCAGCTATGCCAGTGACGCATATATCCTCCAAACTGACGGCGGCGTAGAGCTGGAATTCACACCCTAATTTCTGTCTTTGGCAAAACTTATCTTTCATAATTTTTACAGTGTGCAAGGTGCATGTCTTCCCTCTAAAACTACAGTCATTTAACCTTACAAGCACTACCATAAGCAGATGTTGGTGACAGAACCCTTCAGGAATGCCTCTAGTGTTCAGGTTCCTCACTTACTCTAAGTTTAGTAACTACGGCTCCAGGTTAAACCCGAAGGCTTTCAAAGTCCGCAAGGCAAAGCTCTGTCTCTTAACACCATCGTAAAAATTAAAAGAGCCGGTCTCGTTCGAAGTCAATCGCAGACCCATTCTTCCTCTCTGCTGTTCACTGGAGAGGTCCTCTTCCAACTCTACATAGTTAGGTAAATCAGTACAAGAAAAAGCACAAATAATAAACGTGACCGTTGCAGAGCCAATCCCTTGGCGCGTCCTGATCCATTCCAAATTCCTGTGTCCTTCAGCGATGCTTTAACATGTCTAAGTCTTCAAAGGATCTATGTTGCGCAAATGTAGCACCCTACCTATTCCCTGTGATGCGCATGTAGACTCTAAGGAGGACTCCAGTCAGGCAGTTGCTGGCAATTGCATACCAGACTGTGCCTCTTTATCCTGCTACAGGGGACTTCCCCAACTTGGGGGCCGATGCCTGTCTTGACTCCTCAACCAACACAGATTTTCGCCTGTTTCTGTGCATCGACACCGGCACAAACGCTAGAGGATGAAAAGATTGTCTTTTTAATGTCTGAAAGAATCCACTTCCACCAAAGTTGTGCCCACTTTGACTGCAGACCGCCATGCAGCCCCATTTAGGGTTAATGGGGTATTGCAGCTACCGACAGTTTTGAGATCCAGAACTACATGATTGTGATGGTGATTGGGGTGACCATTTCTAACCAGTGCATTGGAGAGTTTCCGACACTGGCCAGAACTCTCCACTTGCCCCTTCCACTGAGTGTGTCCGCATCTTTCGCTATGGACATCAGAAAGGCTGTTGAAGTCCTCTAGCTCCACCTGCATCAATAGAAGTCAAAACTAATGTTCTTGCAGAAGTCTTGCAACCCTTTAGAGATACTCCTTCCATTCATTAAGGCCATAACAGATACCATATTGACCAACTGAGAAAAACCTGGAACTTACCTGCCTGAGAATAAGCAATTTGTGAGACATTACAGACTTGCTCCAGATGACCCATCTTTCCTCTACTAGCATCCTGAGTCTTGTGCAATTTTTCACTTCCAGTTTGAACCCCAACCCTTTTCCTACTGTGCCCCCAGATAGGGAGTCCAAACAGGTAAGGGCTTTGGGAAGAGGTGAGCCTAGTCCTAAATCATTCAGATAAAGTTGCCTATTAGGATGTTACTAACGTGTATTATCAGACAAGGTGAGCGAAATCTCACCTGCGTTCCGAAATTAGTTTCATGCCAAACCCGGAGCCGCCACTCCTAAACCCCTTGAGCATGCCCTCGGATGCACATTGTCACTCTGTTGGAGGTAGTATTAGTTATTACCTCCAAGCCATCCTATCAGACAGATGGTTTCTTAAAATTGTCCAGAATGGATTTACGCCACCATTCCAGAGGACCATTTGTCCATTCTACAAAGGGAAGTGCAGGATCTTTTTTAACAAGGAGCTAGACCGTAAACTCGCTAAGAATACATCTCAAAATAAAGAAAGGGAAGATGTAGGTAAAAAGAAAGTTCCCGGGTGTGGGGAGGTAAGGGGCACTGGGTATGCCTTATTCAGAGGAGACCCCTCCTAGGACAAGAACCCTCACTCCAGAATGGGTCCAGTGTCTTATCTAATATGTGATGTATAGAGCCACTCTCCAGCCTTGTAGGTGACCCCACTGTATGCACGGCTGCGTTTCGGTCTGTGTCCGTTATGTGGGACACCCAAACAGTGGGACCACCTTCAAGGCTAGAGAGTGGTTCTATACATCACCTATTAGATGAGACGGTGGACCCTATCTCGCTCATAATTCTGGGCCATCGCTTAATCCTACAAGCTGCAGAATCCTGTTGGCCAGTATACTTATTCACACTTATTTATGATTTTTACATGCAGAGCAACTAATCAATTGATCCTGAAGAATGCCTCTGAACCCCTGTTCGGGTCTCCCAAGGGCAAAAACATGCTGACCTACTGCAGGGGTATATTTGCTTGAACGCCTAGTCCTTTTCTCGTTTTAGTCCTGTCCCAGGAGGTCCCAGAATAAGTAGTTTGGCCTCTTGTATACAGTTTAACTTTCCCCTTTTGCACTCTGCCCCTCACCACCCTTGCCTTTTGGTCCCTTTATCAAAACACCTCCGCTCCACTTCAAGCCCTGAAGGGTTTTAGCCCACACCAGTGACCTCGTGGCCCTGGTGTGAGAAAGGATCCCTATGATGAAGCATGTCCCCTTCGGGTGTGTGAAGGTTCTTGTCCTAAGAGGATCTCCTTTCTTGCCCAAGGCATACCCAGTGCCCGTTAACTTCATCACACCACATCCGGGAACTTTTTTTTTTTTAAACTACATCTTCCCTTTCCTCGTTATCTAGAGACATACTTTTAGTGAGTTTACATTTAGACAGGGAGTAGTACCATCTCCCCTTCAGTTCCTCTCCCCTGGATTCCCAGGGTGTATTAATTGCTATGAAGACAGTGCCAGCATCAGAGATGGGTACTGGATGTTTTTCCCATTACTTTTTGGTGCTGACTATGGATGGAAGACTTGACCCTATTTTAGATTGTTGCTGGCATTTTCCCCTCAAATTCTGTATGCTCTCCCTTGCTCAAGTTCTGTCTGCAAAGGATGCTACTGTTGATTTGCTGGGTGCTTATTTCTACATCCCTATCCTGCAGTCTCAGATGTTACTTGCGGATCCAAGTGGGATACAAGCATTTCCAGTTTTTTCTGCTCCCCTTTGACCTCACTGGGGCCCTACAAGTTTCTCGAAAGTGGATGTGGTGCAATTTCGAGCCTTTCTTCCACCTGAATGAGTCCAGCACATTCAGGCTATGATCCTCGTGTTTTAGCTTTTGACCTGGATCTCTGTACGAGTGGCTCTGAGAATTCTTGGCCTTCTAAATTCTACTATTGAACCACACCCAGTGGCACATGCAGGCTCTGTAGTAGTCGTCTGAAGTCTAAACACAGCACGAAGGGAACCTGTTAGATTCTATCCAGGTGTTGGGGTAGACTGTAAAAGATCTGCAGAGGTGGGTATTAGACTGCAGTTGGAGTAGCAGAGCTCTCTACCCTACCCAGAGCTGACTGTTGTGATGGATGCATCTTTGCTGGGTTGGGGAGGTCACCTGTGAATAATGGAGATCAGTGGACTGATCCAGAACAGTCTCTCTGCCAAAGATCTGTAGGCTAGATTTGCGTGTTATTCGCTTGCCACTAAAAGCTTTGCTCCTCCATCAAGGGGGAATGGGTGCAGCTCCTCATGGACAAAACTACCGCTATATGGTACTGCAACAAGCAGGGTGGTGTGGGCCCTATGCCAGGAGACTTTACATCTCTGGAACTGGCTGAGACATCTGGGCAGTTTCCTGGTCATACAGTACTAGGCGTGATCTTTAAACACCAGGGTGGACTAACTCAGTCAGCATTGCCTAGCTGATCATGAATTGCGATTGCATTCAAAGTTGGTGCAGGTCACTTTCCATCAATGAGAAGAACCCTGGTTTGAGCTTTTTGCCACTGCAGAGAATGTGCAGTGTCCAAGCGTTTGTGCGTCGGAGTTCCAAGGATTGTTCTCTCTCAAACACCTTCTGACTGGAATGGACCTTCGAACTCCTGTACACCTTCCCACTCCTATCGCTACTGTTTAAAGTTTTGAAGATCAGGAACGACTAGGCCCAGGTCCTCTTGGTGTCCCCAGACTGGCCCGGGAGAGTGTGGTACCCAGATCTTCTAGCAAGGAGCATCTGTCCTTCAAACCAGCTCCTGCTTCTGGAGGATATTTATGTTCGAGGCATGTGGGCTGCTAAATTCATATCTTGTGCATAGATCGCCGCGTAGTGTTGGGTCCGGATGATTGCACTTGTTGTCTTGGAAGAGTCTTCGAAGTATCACGAGATAGGTGACTCCTCCCCTGGACTAGTGCGCATGGGCATCCTCTCCATCCTCAGATTGTTTTTTTTCCTCCATTGGGTTTGGATGCAAACTCCTATACTCCAACTTTGGAATCAAAAACAAAGCTTTTCTAAAAGCCTAAAGGCCTTCGATTCGACAGTAATCTCGATCGGTACCTCTCTACTCAATCCAGCCTTCCATCTCCAAGTGGTCGTCAATGTGGGCTGTTGGGCCTTTTCGACGTCACGTGAGCCGACTGTCGATGGAAAGAAGCCAGTTTAAAAGGTGCCCGCAATGCCACGCCAAGTTCCCACATACTGATAAGCACTCGGTATTCACAAGTGCCTTTTCCCAGACCATAAAGAGGAAGGCTGTCCAGCCTGTGCACAGTTTCGATCCAAGAAAACTATTCGGAACCGACGTGCAGCCAGGCAAGAAATGCAACGACAGGCACCAGACCCGGACAACATCTTCGATGAGGACCAGGAACTACAAGAGGCGCCAGACTCTGACCTAGAGATCGTCACCGTAGAGGACTACTCTGACTCCGATGATGAGATTCCCACCGGGGCAAATCGTGAGTACCCTGCCCCCGACCTATCTACCCCGATAACAACGGCTCCGGTCAAGGCATCGCCGAAAGGCCTTAGCCAACATCATAAAGTTTTGATTGCCCCGCCATCCGGCTCGGCTCTAAAACATTCGGAAACCCCAGGGCCTAGTAACATCGTCCCAAAGAAGGTTCCAGAGCCAAAGAAGGTCGCCAACCCGAAGGGCGTCGATCCGAAAGCGGCTGTACAGCCAAAGAGCCGAAAAAGACTGTCGACCCCAAGAAGGCCGTGCAACTGTTTGTTGCCTTTGCACCACAACACAAGGGGAATCCAATTTCAAAATCAGGAATAGCCAGATGGATAGTTAAATGCATTCAGATATGCTATCAAAAGGCAAAACCCACTTTAACCGTCCCCTCAAAAGCACACTCCACTAGGAAAATGAGGGCATCCATGGCTTTCCTAGGTAATATTCCTCTTGAAGACATCTGTAAGGCAGCCATATGGACCACCATACACACTTTCACAAAACACTACTGTGTAGATGTACAAACAAAACAGCAAGCTGCTGTAGGTCAGGCTGTCCTCAAAACTCTTTTTCAAACTGCTGCAGCTGGCACAGGTATCCACCGCTAGAGGAGATACTGCTATACTGTCTATGCACAAGATATGAATTCAGCAGCCCACATGCCCCGAACGGAATATGCTTCTTACTAGTATGCATCTGTTCTTGGCATGTAGGGCTGCTGACATTCATATTGCACGCCCTCTTCCCCGGTGCCTGTAGCAGATGCAGCATTCTCTCGGGCATGGCCATCTCTTACTTTGTTTTTCGCCATTGTGGCAGAGATGGAGATAGCAATCTGAGGATGGAGAGGATGCCCATGCGCACTGTACTCCAAGGGAGGAGTCGCCTATCTCGTGATACTTCGAAGACTCTTCCAAGACGAGTGCAATCATCCGGACCCAACACTAGGCGGCGATCTATGCACAAGATATGAATGTCAGCAGCCCTACATGCCAAGAACAGATGCATACTGGTAAGTAGCATATTCCTTTCGAAGTTTTATATAGTGCAAACTTGACCCGAAGGTATCGGAGCGCTTTACATGAGCACCAGTTGTTAGAGTGACGTGTTTATTTTTTTATGCTCAGGGAGATTAAGTGATTTGATCAGAATCGCAGGATTTTGAGCATCCCTGCCAAGACTCTAACCCGGTTCCCCAGCTTCAGGGTCGACTGCCATAGCCGTTGGGCCACATCCTCTTTGGCAGCATCTGCATCCAGGCCTGAACAACCTACAACACCATGCATGAAGATTGAGCAGCAACAGTTGACTACTTTTGATGTCACCCCTTTGGTATCAGATGTAATTAAGGCGTTTATCCTTCACAACCAGCAATGCTGGATCTGGAAAAAGTTGTCGCTTGGTGTGCTTCTTGCTCATCCAGCCTTAACAAGCCCAGTTATCTGATGTGCTTTCTGTTCTGTGTCTAGCACCGCAAGAACTCGCTGTGGCTACTGTTAAAGACTAGTCCCTTTCAGCCTTCCTGCGGTTACCTGATGAACCGTCATTATTTAGATCACCTGTTGTGTTCCGTTTCTTGAAGGGGCCAACGCATGTTTCCACTGAAATCCTTTGAGATGCCCCAGTGGAACCTTAATTTGATCCCAATATTCTTAATGTGCACCACATTTGAGCTGAAGCAGACCTCTCTGCGCTTCCTAACTCTGAAGACAGTTTTCCTCATAGCAATAACTTAAGCTCGTGGCATGAGTGAGTAGCAATCACTGTCCAGAGAAGTGTCGACAATCTGGTCATTAGAACCAGGGCAGCATTTCTACCAAAAATTGTGATGCTGTTTTACGTCGAACAGTCTCTCCCTTCAAATGTTTTGTTCCACCTTATCCATCCAAAAAGAAAGAGGCTAGATCGCTTGGATCTCAAAAAGATCCTGAAAGTTCGATTTTGCTCGTACCATAAAACACCGGGAGAACAATCCGCTCTTTCTGGGGTTTGCAGGAGAAAAGAAAAGCTCTCCAGATGGATGGTGCTCTGCGTGAACACTTGTTACACACTGGTAAAGAAGCAATCCCCAGACGTTTTGAGGGCCTTTTACACCAGTGCCATGTCTGCCACCCCAGCTTTGGCATATGAAGTGCCTGTATTAGACATCGGTCAGGCCGCTGTGTGCGTGTCCACACACATATTCACGGAGCTCTACTGTGCCAGTCTGTCGAAGGACACTGTTCCGTTTTGTCCTGCAGGACTTCCCGATCTTAGCCATTCCTCAGACTCCTCTACCTTGGGAGGTACTGCTTTGGTTTCTGTTCACAAGATGAATAATTTGTGGTTGCAGGTATCCTTCATAAGGTATTTACCTTCCGTTACACTCGTTCTGGTGGCTACTCGGTCTAACCACAGATTTCTCACTGACCCACCCACCACTCTGGTCTGTGAAATGGACTTATTTTCCCATCTAATAAGATTCCAATTTAGAGTCTGCACACTGTTCAGTTTGATCTGTCTTGGCTCTGCGTCCGATGGCGTGGGCAGCATCATGAAAGAAATTGATGTCAGTATGCAGGGTTGGTTGATTATATGTGGCTCTGTCACCATTTCAGGGGCCGGGATGGAGTAGATACAGAGCTGCAGGGCACCACCTACCAGTGTGCAAGGGAATTGCTGAGATGTATATCCGGATTTAGTCTGGCATCTTAATAATATACACAAGCTGAGGAATCTACTGTTAATATGGACATCAGAAAGAGCTCCCGCAGCAAAGAGACTTGTTGTCTTGTTCTCAGGATGACCGTGTGGTGAACACGGCCAGCTTTGTATTGTACTGGCGGTCTGGAGTTACTGGCACGTCACTGTCAGTTTGGGATGCTGAGTAGACTGTAAGAGAGGCCCTATCGCGGAACTGGCCAGATGCTGTTTGCAACCCACAGGCCCCATTGATTGCCGGGAGCCAAATAGTGTCATCATAACTTTTCATGGCTATAACTCTCTACCAGTCACATAGAGACGTTCTTTAACTGATATGCCCCTGCTCCTTTGGCACATTGTTTTGCTGATATTTGAGTCTTAAGGGCTACAGTTCTTGAATTGCTTTGTGGGTGCGGTGATGGGTGGGACTAAGTTATGGATAGGTGCTAACCTAAATGCTGTAAGACTTGAGGTGGTGGAGTAGTGGGTTCTCTTGTTGGTGAGTGATCTGTGAAGTCCTGACAGCCACAGGTGCAGGCTGTTCTTCTCATTGTTTAGGTCTACTGGTCCTGCTCCTCTGCGTAGTTCTTCTGCTCTTCACTTTGGAGACAGACTAGTTTTGGGCTGGGTGCTGAAGACTTACTCAGACCAAGGTGGGTTCTGATCTGATGAGCAGGAACCCCCTTTCTCTTTGGGACCTTTTTCCTAGATTTCATCGCTGTTGCTGCTCATGAGACTCCTTCTGTCTAAAGGTGGCTCTATTTTGTCCAAGTTCGTTTTTGTTCTCAGAGCATTTGAGGCTCCCACTTGCATTGACCACCTTCCTGCTCCCTATTCTGAAAATGGGGGGCAGGAAATGTTTGAGATCATATTTACCAGTGGCTTTGTGTATTCCTGTACGTCACCCTGGATCTCTGAGCTTGACCACTTCATGCCGGAAGAGTAAGGTTGGCTAAAAGGCGATAAGGCAGTCCTGCAGGAAGCACCTTAGTCATAGTCACTATTGTTTGGTTAAGAGCTAATCATGTATGATCTACTGATGTTTTACCTTTCTGCAGTCACCAGCCAGATCTGACAGTCAGCTGATGTGATAGCCCACAACGCCTTGAAGTAGGAAAGTTTACTGTGTGAGGACTGCTGGGCAGACATTTGTGGAGCTTTGTTTGCTTTCCCTTTTCATTTAGCAAGGACGCTCTGTTCCTTTACCCTGAGCGAGGACATCATTGATACCTTCAGATCTGTAGAGCTTTCCTTGCTGGCCTGAGCTCTAACAAACATTACATTCTGGGAGTTGTAGTCTGAGTTCTTTTGAACCAATTGGCTTAAAGCTTTCCCTCCTGGAGTCAATACCATGAGTACCTTGCACCCAGTGCAGTGCTGCAGGAGTATGCTTTTGGGTCTCTTCTGTGCAGTCTGCTGGCCTGACGAAAATTAGTCTTTGCTTGCTCTGTTTGAATTAATCTTTGCTTGCTCTGTTTGAATTAGTCTTTGCTTGCTCTGTTTGAATTAATCTTTGCTTGCTCTGTTTGAATTAGTCTTTGCTTGCTCTGTTTGAATTAGTCTTTGCTTGCTCTGTTTGAATGAGTCTTTGCTTGCTCTGTTTGTGTTTCTGGAAGTGTGATATGGTGCCTCATTTCCTTTTTGTTCTCCAGATGACGGCATCAGTCCTGAGCGAGTGGCACAGGTCATGGGACTACCAGATCGATGTCAGCACGCTGCACACATCATTAATGAGCTCATCTTAACCGCACAGGTGAGTCCCACAAACCCAAAAACATTTGGGGCAAAGCTGGAAGTTTTTGTGGGTGGGGAGATTAAGGATTTACTGCTTGTCGAGAAGTTTGGGGAGATCGTTGGCAGATTAGCCCGACACAACGTTAATTTGGAGGATTATAATTCGGTAAAGTGTGATGTTCTATTTTGGCAGATGCCACATTGTCTGATGTGACCCACATCGGACAGGAACATGCCATCTTGAGGGTGTATTGGGTTTGTTGAGAGGCTAAATCTATTGTCTCTAGCTGGACTTGTCCTGACCCATCTGGAATCTTCAGCTTTGCCTTTGTTTTTTTCCCCTTAACCAAGCAATGTTCAGAACTAAAGTAACTAAGGATCTGATGAAAGCCATGTTATGCACCAATCCCTTTTCCATGAGCATGCCTCAGTTCTCCCTGCCCTTCTCACTTTCAGGAACGTGATGGTTTTGGAAGCCTAGCTGCTGCTCGAGGGAGGGGCCGAAGCCGCATGGATTGGAGTATTGGTACTCCAGGTGGCATGCAGGAGATCACTTACTCCGTGCCAGCTGACAAATGTGGCCTGGTCATCGGGAAAGGTAAGAGTTCCCTGGATAGGAGGGGTGTATTTGTCTATGTGGGGCCCATTGTTACCTCAGAACAGCCACTGTTCAACTGTAGTAGTCTAGAATGACTAAGAAAAATGTGTGACCGTATTCAGAAGGTATCTCATATCAATTCTTTGTGAAAGGTGCACCAGTAAAAGCTTTTTTAAATAATTTTTTTTACTGCACAAGCAGGGTAACTTGGAAATCAATCTCAGCAAAAATCAGAAACCTTCAAATACACCTGAAATTCAGAAAGGAAGTGAAGAGCTGACTCATGCCATATAATGAAGTTTTGGGGTTGACTTATGAAGATCCTTATCCCACCAGCACACACCTCTGGTGACTATATCCAGCAGGGCATGCTGGTGGCTTAACTTTAGTCGCTCCAAAATTGATACTGTAGAGCACCTTCTAGCAGGGGCCTTCGTGGAGTCTATCCACCAGTAGATTGTGGTGGCCTAGCCTGCAGTGCTCCAGGATTGATACTGTAGAGCACCTTCTAGCAGGGGCCTTCATGGAGTATATCCACCAGTAGATCGTGGTGGCCTAGCCTGCATCGCTCTAGGATTGATACTGTAGAGCATCTTCTAGCAGGGGCCTTCGTGGAGTATATCCACCAGTAGATTGTGGTGGCCTAGCCTGCAGTGCTCCAGGATTGATACTGTAGAGCACCTTCTAGCAGGGGCCTTCGTGGAGTATATCCACCAGTAGATTGTGGTGGCCTAGCCTGCAGTGCTCCAGGATTGATACTGTAGAGCACCTTCTAGCAGGGGCCTTCGTGGAGTATATCCACCAGTAGATTGTGGTGGCCTAGCCTGCAGTGCTCTAGGATTGATACTGTAGAGCACCTTCTAGCAGGGACCTTCGTGGAGTATATCCACCAGTAGATTGTGGTGGCCTAGCCTGCAGTGCTCCAGGATTGATACTGTAGAGCACCTTCTAGCAGGGGCCTTCGTGGAGTATATCCACCAGTAGATTGTGGTGGCCTAGCCTGCAGTGCTCCAGGATTGATACTGTAGAGCACCTTCTAGCAGGGGCCTTCGTGGAGTATATCCACCAGTAGATTGTGGTGGCCTAGCCTGCAGTGATCTAGGATTGATACTGTAGAGCACCTTCTAGCAGGGACCTTCGTGGAGTATATCCACCAGTAGATTGTGGTGGCCTAGCCTGCAGTGCTCCAGGATTGATACTGTAGAGCACCTTCTAGCAGGGGCCTTCATGGAGTATATCCACCAGTAGATCGTGGTGGCCTAGCCTGCAGTGTTCCAGGATTGATACTGTAGAGCACCTTCTAGCAGGGGCCTTCGTGGAGTATATCCACCAGTAGATTGTGGTGGCCTAGCCTGCAGTGCTCCAGGATTGATACTGTAGAGCACCTTCTAGCAGGGGCCTTCGTGGAGTATATCCACCAGTAGATCGTGGTGGCCTAGCCTGCAGCGCTCTAGGATTGATACTGTAGAGCACCTATATCCACCAGTAGATCGTGGTGGCCTAGCCTGCAGTGCTCCAGGATTAATACTGTAGAGCAGCTTCCAGCAGGCCCCTTCGGGGAGTATATCCACCAGTAGATCGTGGTGGCCTAGCCTGCAGTGCTCCAGGATTGATACTGTAGAGCACCTTCTAGCAGGGACCTGCCTGGAGTATATCCACCAGTAGATCGTGGTGGCCTAGCCTGCAGCGCTCTAGGATTGATACTGTAGAGCACCTTCTAGCAGGCCCCTTCGTGGAGTATATCCACCAGTAGATCGTGGTGGCCTAGCCTGCAGCGCTCCAGGATTGATACTGTAGAGCACCTTCTAGCAGGGGCCTTTGTGGAGTATATCCACCAGTAGATTGTGGTGGCCTAGCCTGCAGTGCTCCAGGATTGATACTGTAGAGCACCTTCTAGCAGTGGCCTTCGTGGAGTATATCCACCAGTAGATCGTGGTGGCCTAGCCTGCAGTGCTCCAGGATTGATATTGTAGAGCACCTTCTAGCAGGGACCTTCGTGGAGTATATCCACCAGTAGATCGTGGTGGCCTAGCCTGCAGTGCTCCAGTATTGATACTGTAGAGCACCTTCTAGCAGGGACCTTCGTGGAGTATATCCACCAGTAGATCGTGGTAGCCTAGCCTGCAGTGCTCCAGGATTGATACTGTAGAGCACCTTCCAGCAGGGACCTGCCTGGAGTATATCCACCAGTAGATCGTGGTGGCCTAGCCTGCAGCGCTCTAGGATTGATACTGTAGAGCACCTATATCCACCAGTAGATCGTGGTGGCCTAGCCTGCAGCGCTCTAGGATTGATACTGTAGAGCACCTTCTAGCAGGCCCCTTCGTGGAGTATATCCACCAGTTCGAGGCATGTGGGCTGCTGAATTCATATCTGTGCATAGATCGCCACCTAGTGTTGGGTCCGGATGATTGCACATTGTTGTCCTGGAAGAGTCTTCGAAGTATCACGAGATAGGTGGCTCCTCCCCTGGACTACAGTGCGCATGGGCATCGCCTCCATCCCCAGATTGTTTTTTTCCGCCATTGGGTTCGGATGTGTTTCGGTTCCCTCTGTCTGAACCGATAGTTGTTCAACTTCTACTCGAGACCAAAAGGTCTTTAGGCTGGGCGTCGGTATAGTTGCGTACGGGTTTCTTTCTGACTCTCAGCTCCGATCTCTTGCTGCCCTTCCACGTGCTTTCGGCGCGGTCGGGCCTGTACTACACTCTTGCTATGGAGCGAACTCCGTTTAAGAAGTGCCCGTTGTGTCACTCTAAATACTCGCACCTCGACGTGCACCCGGTGTGCAATACCTGCTTGTCGCCGGATCACCGCGAGGACACCTGCATGGCGTGTTCGAAATTCAGGAGCAAGAAGACTTTAAAGATTCGTCGGGCCAATAGGCTCCAGGCTAGGTTATCGGCCACGGCGCCCCCGCCTGACGACATTTTCCAAGAATATGTCGAGGGAGAAGACGACGTGCAAGGTTCGGACTCTAATCCCGCATCCGAGGGAGAGGCCTACGACGCGGGTGAGGAGAACTTTGACGAAGTCACCGACGAGGTAGGGGACGACGATCAGGCTTTTACCTCGATGGGAGATAGCTCGGAGGAAGAGCATCCCCAACCTGACTCAGGGGTTGTTACCCTTCATACGACCCAGGTCGAGGGATCGCCTTCGGGCCTTACCCAAGATCTAACTAGGAGTCCTACGTCCCCGCCTCCGGGCCCGGTCACGGACACTTATGAACCATCACTTACGTCGAAGAAAACGAAAGTGAAGCCAACTGGTCACGCATCCTCGGATGCGAAACCGAAAGTGAAAGTGGCGCAGGTGAAGAAGGTTCTGGAGGTGTCAACTTCCAAGAAAACCAAAATTGCCGACCCGAAGCCCTCGGGGTCGGCGCCGAAGGCGAAGTCCTCCGACGCGGCTGCGTCGGCGCCAAAAGGGGTCGCGGACCCGAAGACTGCTTCGAAGAAGCGTCAGGGCGACGACGCGCATAGGCAGGGGGCGTCGGCCCCGAAGACGGTGCCTGCCGGCGAACAGGCTCTCGAAGATGAGGGGTCGCTCGAACCGGCCCAGCCCTCTCCGGCCTGGACAAAGAAGGTAGCGGAATCCTTGCAGCGGATTCGAAAGGCCAGTGTGGTTCCCGCACAGGACACCAGTGCGCCTAAGCTGACGCCTAAGCCTGCGAGGGAGCAAACGCCTATCCGTTTCACCCTGCCGCCCAAGTCGGCGCCGAAGGCCTTCGCACCGAAACAGGGCGGACCCTCGAGGGAGGTGTTAACGCCGAAGGCTGCCTTGGCGGTGTCGAAGCTGCGTCTCCAGCCGCTTGCGGAAGAGGAACGTCGTGCGGTAATAATCGACGCCAACACCGGAAAACTGTCGCTCCTCAAACGGAAGATCACGACGGAGCCGACGTTGGAACCCTTTAAGATTCCTCTCAAAAACAAAAGGGACTCCGAGGACTCTCCGGCTTTGGTGGAATCTGTGTCCCCGCAAACCCTAGGACACTCGCCGACGCATTCCGCTGCAGCCGATGCGGACGAGGAAGGTGACGAGTACAACTATCCGGCGTACTCGGATCCAGAGGAGGAGCACGTACCGTGGTCCGCCGGAGGCGACACGGAGGACCCGCAGTCGGCTCAGGACACTCAACTTTTCGCGGCCAAGACGTCCCCGTCTGAGGACTCGGCGGCCTTCAATGCTCTGATAGAGAGAGCTGCTGCTAACCACGACGTCGAGCTGCACTCGGACCCCGTGGATGTGGACTTCTTGTTCGACACCTTCTCGGTAGCCGAAAAGTCTGTCAAAACACTACCGATGCTTAAGGGGGTGCTGAAACATGCAACGGAGGTTTTCAAGGAGCCCACCCGAGCGCGTGTGGTCAACCCTCGCATCGACAGGAAATATAAGGCAGCGCCCACGGATCCTACATATATCAAGGGACACTTGCCATTGGACTCCTTGGTTGTTTCCAACGCTCGGAAGAGGGCGAACTCTCAAACTACTGGTGACGCTCCTCCCCCAGACAAAGAGTCCAAGATCTTTGAGGCCTCAGGCAAACGAATTGCTGCACAGGCAGCTAATATCTGGAGAATATCTAACACCCAAGCATTACTTGCACGTTATGATAGGGCCCATTATGACACATTAGAGGCCATACTGCAACACTTGCATGACCAATACAAGGAGGCGGGAGAGATGCTCATTCAGGAGGGTAAACTCATTACGAATGCATCCATCAAATGTGCACTGGATGTGGCAGACACAGCCTCCAGGGCTATCAATACCAGTGTGCTGCTTCGACGCCATGCCTGGCTTAGAATTTCGGGGTTCAAACCCGACATCCAAACTACGATTCTCAATCAAACAGTGAATCCTGACCACCTGTTTGGCCCTGAGGTGGATGCCACACTGGAGAAAATGAAAAAAGATACGGAAACTGCCAAGTCTATGAGGGCTCTACAAAGTCAGCAGTTTCGGAGTGGTTCCTTTCGCCGCTCAAACTCCAGAGGCACCTCAAGGGGACAGGCGTCCCAGTCAACCCAATATTACAAAAGTAACACCCAAGCCTCGTATAACAACAAGGGTCGAGGTGGTTACAGAGGCAATAATGTCAAGGGCAGGGGACGTGGAAACAATAGTTCCAGGTCCACCACTACCAACAAACAGTGACGTCTTGTCACTGCCCCCCGACCATGCAACACCGGTCGGGGGGAGACTCCAGCAGTTCTTGCCGGCGTGGAAGACCATCACCACGGACAGGTGGGTGAGGTCTATTATCCAGTACGGGTACTGTCTAGAGCTTACGTCCATTCCACCGGACATACCCCCAAGGAGCCGTCCTATGTCAGGCGAGCACTTGACCTTGTTGCAGCAAGAAGTTCTAGTCATGCTGCAAAAAGGGGCGATAGAGCTCGTTCCATTGCAAGAGCAGGGAACAGGGGTTTACTCCCTGTATTTTCTGATTCCCAAAAAGGACGGATCCCTCAGGCCGATCCTGGACCTCAGGCCCCTGAACTGGTACATCCTCTCAAAGCACTTCCATATGCTCACGTTGCAGCAGGTGCTTCCCCTGCTTCAACAGGGGGACTTCCTGGCTACGCTGGATCTGAAGGATGCCTATTTTCATATCCCCCTGCATCCTTCCCACAGGAAGTATCTCAGATTCACGATCTTAGACCAGCATTACCAGTTCAAGGTTCTGCCGTTCGGGGTCACCACGGCACCGAGAGTGTTTACCAAGTGCCTAGCGACTGTGGCAGCGCATCTCCGTCGCCAGCACGTCCACGTCTTTCCCTACCTGGACGACTGGCTCATTCAAGCAAGGACAGAACAGCAGTGCGTCGACCACGTGTCACGCACCATTCATCTCCTGCAAGATCTGGGATTCTCTCTGAACTACCCAAAGTCCCATCTCCAGCCCGCCCACGTGCGACAGTACCTGGGCGCGACAATCAACACTCTGGCAGCCACCGCGCAGCCAAATTCAGTGAGAATCGCCAGTATCCAGGCGCTGATCCAATGATTCAGACCCCAACACTCGCTTCCAGCGAAGGTGTTCATGCAGTTGATAGGCATGATGGCCTCCTGCATCTCCATTGTCCCGCACGCGAGACTACATATGCGTCCGCTTCAGGAGTGCCTTGCACGTCAGTGGACTCAGGCTCATGGGCAACTGACAGACCTAGTGTTGGTGAGCGGTCGGGCATACAACTCTCTGCATTGGTGGAATCCACACAACCTTTGCAAGGGCCGACCATTCCAAGAGCCTGTCCCACAGATTATCCTGACGACGGACGCCTCTCTCCAGGGATGGGGAGCGCATGTACTCCATTACACTGTGCAGGGACTATGGACACTACAGCAAAGGAAGATGCACATCAATGTGTTGGAACTGATGGCAATCTTCATGGCCTTGAAGGCGTTCAAAGTACATCTGTGCAACAAAGTCGTGTTGATCCGGACGGACAACATGACGGCCATGTACTAGATCCAGAAGCAGGGAGGCACACACTCTCCACAGCTGTCTCATCTGGCTCAGAGCATGTGGAAGTGGGCCATTCAGAGGAACATCTTCCTCATGGCAGAGCATCTCCCGGGCAAGGACAATCAAATGGCGGATCTGCTCAGCAGGCACAGCCATCAGATGCACGAGTGGGAGATACATCCATCAGTACTCCAACCGTACTTCCAAAGGTGGGGTCATCCAGAGATAGACCTGTTCGCCACAAAGGAGAACGCAAAATGCCAAAGCTTCGCCGCCAGGTTCCCACACCCGCAATCACAGGGCAATGCGATGTGGATGACCTGGTCAGGAAAATTTGCGTACGCTTTTCCCCCAGCACCTCTGATACCGCTGGTGGCACGCAAGCTCAGGCAGCACTCGATGACTCACATCCTGGTTGCTCCAACGTGGGCTCGCCAACCGTGGTACACCACGTTTCTGGAACTCTCCGTGGTACCGCATCAAAGGCTTCATCTCACTCCCAGCCTTCTGACGCAGAGCCATGGCGACATTCAGCACCCAGATCCGCAACAGCTCAACCTGGCGATCTGGCTCCTGAAGTCCTAGAGTTTGGCTACCTCAATCTCCCTCCCGATTGCATGAACATCATTCGGGAGGCAAGGAAGCCCACTACTAGAGCTTGTTATGCGGCTAAATGGAAGAGGTTTGTCATCTACTGTGTTAACCACGATATTGACCCGCTAGATGCTTCCATTCAAAACATCATTTGTTACCTGTTCCACCTGTACCAATGCAATCTGGCATACTCTTCCATCCGCATTCACCTGTCTGCTATGGCAGCATACCTCCAGAATAGGCAGCACCTGTCACTCTTTAAGGTCCCTGCTATCAAGGCCTTTCTGGAAGGACTCAAAAGGGTCATTCCACCAAGGACCCCACCAGCTCCAGAATGGAACCTCAACGTGGTTCTTACGAGGCTGATGGGTCCTCCCTTTGAGCCACTGCACTCTTGTGAGCTTCAGTTTCTGACTTGGAAGGTTGCGTTCTTAGTAGCAATTACATCGCTACGGAGGGTTAGCAAGCTGCAGGCGCTCACCATCCAGGAACCTTACTTCCAGGTACATGCTAATAGGGTGGTGCTCCGCACTAACCCTAAATTCCTACCCAAAGTGGTATCCCAATTCCACCTAAACCAGACAATCGAATTGCCGGTGTTTTCCAAAACCCGGAGACACTGGCGGAGCGCATGCTCCACACCCTTGATGTTAAGAGGGCCTTGATGTATTATGTAGACAGGACAAAAGATTTTCGCAAAACCAAGCAGCTTTTTGTTGCTTTTGCCACACACCACAAGGGAAACGCTATCTCAAAAGCAGGGATTGCTAGGTGGATAGTAAAGTGCATTCAGATCTGTTACGCTAAAGCTAAACGCACCCTCACTATCCCACCGAGGGCCCACTCCACCAGGAAGTTGGGGGCCTCTATGGCTTTCCTAGGTAACATTCCCTTAGAAGATATCTGTAGAGCAGCCACATGGTCTACCACACATACTTTCACTAAGCACTACTGTGTAGACGTGCATTCCAAACAGCAGGCAGCTGTTGGTCAAGCTGTTCTAAAAACACTTTTTCAGACTGCTGCAGCTGGCACGGGCGGCCGCTGATAATGGAGGGACTGCTATGTATTCTATGCACAGATATGAATTCAGCAGCCCACATGCCTCGAACTGCAAATGCTACTTACCAGTATGCATCTGTTCTTGGCATGTAGGGCTGCTGACATTCATATCGCCCACCCTCCTCCCCGGCGCCTGTAGCAGCTGCAGTATTCATTCATATATATACATATGCTCATAGCATGGTCATCACTCACATTCTTCACTCCATCTCTGCCAATGGCTAAAAACAATCTGGGGATGGAGGCGATGCCCATGCGCACTGTAGTCCAGGGGAGGAGCCACCTATCTCGTGATACTTCGAAGACTCTTCCAGGACAACAATGTGCAATCATCCGGACCCAACACTAGGTGGCGATCTATGCACAGATATGAATGTCAGCAGCCCTACATGCCAAGAACAGATGCATACTGGTAAGTAGCATTTGCAGTAGCTCGTGGTAGCCTAGCCTGCAGTGCTCCAGGATTGATACTGTAGAGCACCTTCTAGCAGGGGCCTTCGTGGAGTATATCCACCAGTAGATCGTGGTGGCCTAGCCTGCAGTGCTCCAGGATTGATACTGTAGAGCACCTTCTAGCAGGGACCTGCCTGGAGTATATCCACCAGTAGATCGTGGTGGCCTAGCCTGCAGCGCTCTAGGATTGATACTGTAGAGCACCTTCTAGCAGGCCCCTTCGTGGAGTATATCCACCAGTAGATCGTGGTAGCCTAGCCTGCAGTGCTCCAGGATTGATACTGTAGAGCACCTTCTAGCAGGGGCCTTCGCGGAGTATATCCACCAATAGATCGTGGTCGCCTAGCCAGCTAGCAGCGCTCTAGGATTGATACTGTAGAGCACTTTCTAGCAGGGGCCTTCGCAGAGTATATCCACCAGTAGATCGTGGTGGCCTAGCCTGCAGCGCTCCAGGATAGATACTGTAGAGCACCTTCTAGCAGGGTCCTTCGCGGAGTATATCCACCAGTAGATCGTGGTGACCTAGCCAGCTAGCAGCGCTCTAGGATTGATACTGTAGAGCACCTTCCGGCAGGTCCCTTCGTGGAGTATATCCACCGGTAAATAGTGCTGGCTTGGCTTGCAGCGATCTAGGATTGTTACTATAGCGCACCTTCTATGCAGACCCCTTTGAGTATATCCACCAATAGATAGTGGTGGCCTAACCCCTGGGTTTCCAAGATTGGCGTTGTGAAGCACCCTTAAGCTGATGCTTAAACTGATTGAGCCTTCGTCCAAATTGCTACCTGTCTAGTCACAGCAGTGGGTCCATGTCACCCATGCGCTTTCTTTAGCTCGTTTATACTTGCTGTAACTAGTGCATGTTTACAAGTGGACACAGAATGTAGTTGTGCTGTCTGTAACCACTGGAACTGGTTGTCTCCTCCGCCCTATTCACCTGCCGTCCAAGAGTAGTCCAGAAACTTATCCTCCATGTTAGTCTCCTCGCCCTTCCATTGGAGTGGGAGTAATGGGGCTCCCCTTGGTTCTTACTGGGGATGATCTGACTCGCGCAGCAGTGCTGCTTCTTTGGGCTTAATCACCTGTGATCCAGAGTGATTAGATAGGCCCAGTACATACCTGTCATCATTCAGTGCATATTTTTAACCCCCTGTCATGGGTGGTTTCTCTAGATTCCCACCCCCGCTCAATCCTCCACTCCCAAGTGCTGTAGAAGGGGTGGGGCTGTGCAGCATGGTTTCTTTTTCTATTAATGTTGTCTTCATCCATTAGTTTGGCCTTGGTTAGCTCTGATTGTTGGATGTTGTGTGCATGGGTTGAGGAAGCGGTAGGACTGTGCAGTATGCTTTCTCTTTGTATGAATGCAGTCTTCATTCATTTGTAGGGCCTAGGTTAACTCTTGATTGTTGGGTTTTGTGTGCATGGGTTCTGGAGGTAAAGGGACTGCAGTATTCTTTCTCTTTCAATGAATGTGGTCTTTGGCCATTAGTTAGGCCTAGGTTAGCTTGGATTGTTATGTGCATGGGTTGTGGAGGCGGTATAACTGTTCAGAATGGTTTCTCTTTGTATGAATGTGGTCTTAGCCCATTGGTTAGGCCTGGGTTAGCTCTGATTGTTGTGTGCATGGGTTGTGTAGGTGGTACAACTGTGCAGTATGGTTTCTCTTTATATGAAAGTGATCTTCGTTTAGTGGTTAGGCCTAGGTCAGCTCTGATTTTTGGGTGTTGGGTGCATGGGTTGTAGAAGCAGTACAACTGTGCAGTATGGTTTCTCTTTCTATGAAAGTGATCTTCGTTTAGTGGTTAGGCCTAGGTCAGCTCTGATTGTTGGGTGTTGGGTGCATGGGTTGTAGAAGCAGTACAACTGTTCAGTATGGTTTCTCTTTCTATGAAAGTGATCTTCGTTTAGTGGTTAGGCCTAGGTCAGCTCTGATTGTTGGGTGTTGGGTGCATGGGTTGTAGAAGCAGTACAACTGTTCAGTATGGTTTCTCTTTATATGAAAGTGATCTTCGTTTAGTGGTTAGGCCTAGGTCAGCTCTGATTTTTGGGTGTTGGGTGCATGGGTTGTAGAAGCAGTACAACTGTTCAGTATGGTTTCTCTTTCTATGAAAGTGATCTTCGTTTAGTGGTTAGGCCTAGGTCAGCTCTGATTGTTGGGTGCATGGGTTGTAGAAGCAGTACAACTGTGCAGTATGGTTTCTCTTTATATGAAAGCGATTTTCGACCATTGGTTAGGCCTTGGTTAGCTCGGATTGTTGGATGTTGTGTACATGGGTTGTGGAGGCGGTAGGACTATGCAGAATGCTTTCTCTTTCTATGGATGTGGTCTTCGCCCATTACCTGTGGGTGACCTTGGACTAAGATGATTAAAGCCTCTCATGTCCATTCTTGCGGATGTGATGTGGTTGTGATTTGTTTCCTGTGTTCTTGGGTTGCACTACATATGTACTGTCCACAGGTTAGCCTGCTGATCATGCAGCTACTGGAATGTTCTTTGTTTCTCCATCATGGCCCTTCCTCCTTTTTCATGGACAGGAGCGTGTCTGTCTCCAGATCCTGAAAAACGTTTCATAGATGACTGTTTAGGGCGAGCCCTCGTGATGCACTTTGTAGCAGTGCTCGCGTAGGCGAGCCATTTTGTAGGGGGTTTCAAAAATGGACCTAGGAATTCCACACGCTCGTACGTGTTCATTTCCTAGGTCCATTTTGATTGAGCTTTGCGTGCGTGTTGTTTTTAAACAGAACACGCAATAGACCATAGTCGGTCGCGTAGCTCTGCCCATGGCTATTGGTGTCTGTTACGTGCACCAAAGCCCATATGTCTTCAATTATCGTGCTGACGGGCGCGATAATTAAAAAAAACATGCCTGCAGTGGTGCGCGTGCCCCACTCGCAGGCTTTTCTTTTTTTGGATCCATTTCACGGCGAAGCAACTGCAGCAGTGTGTGCCAGCAGGTATACGGAGAGCCTTTGCGAGGTTGGGTCCGTCGCAGGATACCGCTGTGGGTGCAAGCTGTGCTGCCATTCCCCCAACAGCACATGAAGGAAACAGGCAAATAACTAATAATAAAAAGGTCATGAGACCTGTTGCGTTGAAAATGCTTGTTTTTTTATTCTTTCATCAGTAAGCACCGCTCTGTGTGAACTGACTTGTCCCAGGGTGGTCTGCTTACACGACTGCAATGCCTTTTACCTCTGGTTTACTGAGGCCACATTCAGTGACAATAGGTCACACTTGCAGTGCTAGTGAGTTATAATAGTGATGAAGTCCATTTTTAGGTCTCCCCTGAGCCAATGCGCTTGCGCATTGCTCCGGCGAGATTATAGTAAGCGGAAAAGAAAAGTCTACCAAAACTGCTGCGGATCGCATACAGTTCTGTAGTAGGGGATCTCTGTGTATAGTCATAATCTAGTGAAGAGTCCCGCCCATGTGCGTGGACCCCGGAGTAATCAAAAATCTCTTAAGGTGTCGAAAAAAGCAGGACTGCACAGACACTTAAGAGAGAATTAAAGACAGATAATGCAGCCTATAAAACCAGGCTGTCCAGTACTTCAGCTAGAAATTCCACCAAAAATCCACAAATAGCAAAGTCTGTCCAGATTTCCCTTGCTTCAGCAGCAAAAACCCTCTGGAATGATGGAGAGGAAGACATGGACAGACAAGCCCCATAGGCTGCCATTATGTGGCTCAAAACAGGATACTGTGCCTTTAAGAGAACTTTCCAGACCTTCAGTATCCCAGAATGCACTGCAGGTCCCTTTTACTTTAGGTTCTGTTTTCCGGCTCCTGCTAGCAGGATCCTGGAGCATTGAGCTCTCCCTTTTCAAAGGTTTATTGGTGATTTTTTTTACTTTTGTTTCAAGTGAGTGCTTTCTAAAGTACTTTAGTGCTTTTCTTCTTTGTTTTTGCACCCTTTTGATGTCAAACATACCTGCATTATGGATCCCCATGAGGTGTGTATCCTCTGCCTTCCCTCTTCCCATGTCCAAGAGGAGTGTGTGATTTGTCAGGGCTTCTCTGGCAGGACCCTGAAGGACAGAAAGATCAGGCTTCAGGGCCTTGAGGAAAGAAGGCTGAAGGCGCAAGGTGGGTCTGTAGGGGCTTCCTCTGCCCGTGCTAAGGCCTCTGGGGGGCTCCCCAGGGGCAGGAAGACCAGCAAGCGTCCCCATTCTCCGTCTGTCGATTGCACCGACTACAGCATCAAGAGGGATGACTACAGTCTGTTCCCCGTCGTCTGGCGCGAAGCGACTTAGACGTCGAAGGTCCCCTGTGACTATTTCGTCGTTGTCCTCGTCTAAGTCATCGTCGAGTGATCGACGTCGAAAGGCCTGGCGTCGGCACTCGCCGTCAAGGTGACACCGCCGTTCGCCATCGGCCAAAAGGAGTAGATCGCCGTCGAGGCGCAGGAGGTTGCCGTCGAGGCGCAGGAGGTTGCCGTCTAGGCGCAGGCACTCTCTGCCGAGGGAGAGACGGTCGACACCGAGGAAAAGACGCTAGACGTCGAGGGACCGACGCTCGCCGTCCGGTCGCCGTTCTTCGACGCCGAAGAAGCTTGGAAGGAGGTCTGACGCCATGGGATGTTCGCCAATGTCCCAGGCTGGAAAAGAAGGCGGATCACCGGGCTCGGTGTACTCTGAGATATATACCCCCTCACAGAGGCTGGTTACACCCCTGCCTCCATTGCCGAGGGGTCTCCCTCCAAGGGCCCCTACCCCTCCTCCTTTACCACCACTTCCGCAACCTGTACCGCGACCGCAGTTGCCAGAAAAGCCACCTCTGGTCCCTCCGAGGTCGGTCTCACTGCCAAGACTTCCGACCCCTCCCAAGGGGACCCCTAACCAGCCAAACCAAAGGCACCCGCTCCGGTGGAACAGGCGGATATACCAAGGCCAAGGAAGTCGCGATCACGCTCCGGACGGAGAGGGAGATCGAGGAGTCGACGTAGATCTTCCACCAGGCCAAGACGTCGCCATAGGAGGCGGGGATCTAGGTCCCGCACGGACTCCTCCAGGACCTATTCACTGACCTTGTCGAAATCCCCAGGGACAAGGGTGTCTCCGGTGGACAACATCAGTACGTTCCAGGATGTTCTCCTAAGGGGGGGCTGCAAAATTGGGAATCACGGTGACTGCTCCAACACCCACAACGTCTGTGATATTTGAAACGCTTCACAAGAAGCATTTGTCTCGCCCTCTACTGCCACTAGTGCCTGGTTTGGTAGAGCCATCGGAAGAGCTGTTCCTCATGCCAGCAGTAGTGAAGGCCGCTCCCTCCTGACTTCTGAAGAAGTACAGGTCCCCGGATTCGGACCCGGCTTTTCTGCGGATAGATTCGGTGCCTGACTCTGTTATAGTGATGGCGGCCAGGAAGTTACATTCTACCTCCCCGTCCTCAACAGTGCCGCCCGACAAGGAGTCGATGGATCGACTCGGCTGGAAGGAAGGCTTGTGGGACTGCATCCACGGCCATGAAGGTGTCCAGTGATGCGGCGTTGCTAGGGTGGTATGACCGTGCCCTGTGGGACTCCCTGTAACAGTTCACAGAACTTCTGCCACGAGACAAGAGGGAGGAATTCCAAGAGATCCTCACGGAGGGAATGCTGGTGTCAAACCAGGTCATCAGTGCGGCTGCGGATGTCTTTCTTTTGGCTGCCCATGGATACTGTCATGGGATCAACCAGCGGCGCCATGCTTGGCTCAGGCTCACATCACTCAAGCCGGAGGCCCAGCAGCTGGTGGCCAATCGGCCCTTTTCCGGGGAAACCCTGCTCGGAAAGCATGCCGATGATGAGATGGCCCGCATGAAGGCGGAGCCAGAGACCCTGACAGCTGTGGGCTTGGAGAAGCCCAAAGAAAAGAAGGCTCACCGCCCGTTCCAGGGACGGTTCGGTACACAGGGAAGAGGACGAGGTCAGTCTTCAGGGCAGCAGCAGTTCTGGAGACCCTTCCAGAAGCGCCAGAAGAGTAGAGGGGGACAGCAGTCCTCTACAGCGAACAAGGGCCCGGCCGGGTCACGACCCTGAGCGGTTACTTCCCCTACATCAGTTACCCGCTCCGTTGGGAAGCAAGAGTTCAATTTTTTCTGGCAGAGTGGAGAAAAATTACTCAGGACAAGTGGGTGCTGAATATTGTTTGCAATGGATACAGTCTTCGGTTCACCAGCCCGCCTCCATCGATTCCTCCGGTCAGCTCGCAGTTTCAACTGCTCGAGCTCCAGCCGGAGGCCGATATCCTGTTAAGGAAAAGGGCGATAGAAGACGTACTTCTGTCTCAAAGAGGAAGAGGTCTGTACTCCCGGTTCTTCCTGGTTCGCAAGAAGGACAAGAACGAGTTCAGCCTATTCTGGACTTGCGACAGGCAAACAAGTGGATTCGCAGAGAAGTTTTGCATGCTGTCGTTGCATCAGATTTATCCTCAGTTGCAACAGGGAGACTGGCTATGTGCAATAGACCTACAGGATGCGTACTTCCATGTGCCCATTGCACACAAACACAGGAAGTTCCTGCGATTTCAAGTCTGCACCAATCACTATCAATTCACAGTACTGCCATTCGGGCTGAAGTCTGCGCCCAGAACATTCTCGAAGTGCATGGCAGTGGTAGCGGCACACCTAAGGAAGAGCAAGGTGTTTATCTACCCGTACCTGGACGATTGGTTGATCAAGGCCTCCTCCTTCTCGGAAGCTCAGGCACACTTCCAGAAGACGTGCGTTCTCTTAAACAAGCTGGGGTTGCACATCAACATGTCCAAGTCTGTCCCGACTCCAGTCCAGTGCATTCAGTACTTGGGAGCCACCATCAATACGCTGTCAGCAAGCGTGTCTTCTTCAGAGGAGCGACAGTTATCACTCCTTCGGAAGGCACAGGCTCTTATGACCACTCCATCTACAACAGTGAGGACGGTGTCTTCTCTACTGGGATTGATGGCCTCTTGTATCTTCCGAACGCCACACGAACGGCTGCACATGAGACCGTTGTAGGAGTGCTTGGAGGATCAGTGGGATCAGAAGAGAGGGTCTTGGGACGACAAGATACGACTGTCTCTGCATGCTCTTCAGTCTCTGAAGTGGTGGTGTTCATCGAGGAATCTCCTCAGAGGGGTCCCCTTCCACAGGACGTTCCCGCTCAGACTATTGTGAAGGATGCTTCTCTCCACGGTTGGGGAGGCGCACTCCGGAGACTTACAAATTCAAGGAACGTGGTCCCCGATGGAGTCCACGTATCACATCAATTTCCTGGAACTCGGAGCTGTTCATTTGGCACTGAAGGCCTTTCATCTGTCCTTTCAGACCAACTCTCTGCTTGTACAGACGGACAATACGACCACGATGTATTACCTCAACAAGCAGGAGGGCTCGAGATCACGCACTCTGTCGCAGGAGGTGCAGGCGATCTGGCACTGGCTTCTGGCCAGAGGACTGACTATAACGGCTACCCATCTGCCAGGTGTGCAGAATGTTCAGGCGGACGCACTGAGCAGACTGATTCAGGAAAACCACGAATGGGTCATAAACGACGAAGTACTAGGAGAAGTCTTCGCAAGGTGGGGAACTCCAGACATAGATCTGTTCGCCACCGCCGAAAACAGCAAATGCCGAGACTTCGCCTCCAGGTACTACGAGCAGGGGACGCTGGGGGATGCGCTATGGATCAACTGGTCGAACAGCTTTCTGTATGCTTTTCCACCCATTCCCCTGATTCCAGCGGTACTCATCAAGCTGTCCCGGTCCAGGGCGCGAATGATACTGATCGCCCCGGAATGGCCCAGACAGTGGTGGTTCACGGACCTGCTTCACCGGGGTCTCCTTCCTCACATACGGCTGCCGTGCAGGCCGGTCCTTCTCACGAAGTTCGGGGGTAGATGTTGCACCCCAACCTCTCGTCTTTGAGTTTGGCGGCATGGCTCCTGAGAGAGTGCAATATGGCCAATTGAATCTTCCCGGCGATTGCATGGACATACTGAAGGAGGCTAAGCGACCTTCCACTCTGACTTCCTATGCTTATAAGTGGAAGAGGTTTTGTATCTGGTGCAGGTCCAAGAACTATGACCCTACGACGTGCAAGGAAGACGTCATCCTTCCTTACCTTCTACATTTCGCGCGGTCTGGCCTTAATGTTCATTCCATTAAGGTTCATCTTGCTGCATTGACTGCCTACAGGAAATGCCCTTCACAGACTTCCTTCTTCCAGATCCCTGTGATCAAAGATTTTTTGGAAGGCTTGAAGAAAGTGTTCCCTCCTGTCAGGCTTCCTTCGCCTTCATGGGAATTGAATGTGGTGCTGTCCAGATTGATGAGGGAGCCTTTTGAACCTATTCATAAGGCTTCGTTGCAGCACCTGTCCTGGAAAGCGGCGTTCCTCGTGGCCATTACATCGGCCCGCAGGGTGAGTGAAATTCAGGCGTTATGATGCCAGGAACCTTATACTGTATTTCATGCTACTAAGGTTGTTATGCGTACTCACCCTAAATTTCTTGCCAAGGTTATTTCTGATTTTCATGTCAATCAGACCATAACGATGCCTACGTTTTTTCAGAATCCTTCATCTCCAGCGAAAAGGTCTCTACATTTCCTGGATGTTAGGAGGGTGTTGAAATTTTATATAGATAATACCAAAGATATTCGTAGGTCAGACCAATTATTTGTCAATTATGGATCGGTCAGGACGGGTGTTGCTACCTCTAAACAGTCCATCTCTAGGTGGATTGTGTCCTGCATACAGTTGTTACCAAAAAGCTAATAAGACCTTAGGGGGTAAACCTAAGGCTCATTCCACCAGGGCAATAGCTGCCACGACAGCTTTACTCCGTAATGTTCCGATTGCAGAGATCTGCAAGGCGGCCACTTGGAAGTCGGTTCATACCTTTGCTAAGCATTACTGTCTGGACACTGATGCCAGGGCAGATGCTCAGGTTGGGCAGGCTTCGCTGCGGAATTTGTTCGCACAATAGTGGTGTTAATTTCTTTTCTCCACCGCCGCTTTGGTGTGGGGATGGGCTTGCCATTCTATTCACTAGATTATGACCTTTACACAGAGATCCCCTACTGCAGAAGGAGTAGTTTCTGTCCTGTAACTCCAGTTCTGTAGTAGGGGAATCTGTTATAGTCATAAGCGCCCACCCTCCTCCCCGGTGGAGATAAATATTCATGTAAGGAATGCTACAGGTCTGGCGTGCTACGCCTGTCAAAAAGAACTGAAAGTAAAAGGGACCTGCTGTGCATTCTGGGATACTTTGAGAAAGTTCTGGAAAGTTCTCTTAAAGGCACAGTTTCCTATTTAAGCCACATAATGGCAGCCTATGGGGCTTGTCTGTCCATGCCTTCCTCTCTATCATTCCAGAGTCTTTTACTGGTAGAGGCAAGTTTCTCTATGGAAGAAACTGGGCAGGCTGTGTTGTGTGTGGTTTTTTCTGATAGATACATCTGCCGTGTGGATTCCTCACCTTGTGAATATCCCCCTTGCGTCAGCAACATTCGGAATTCTTTTCGTAGCCTCGCGCCGACGTGGATAGGACGTCACAGACACGGCTCCGCTCGCGACTCCGCTGACGTCACCGACGCCTATAATAGGCCCACGCCGGCGTGATGACATCATTTCCCTTTTTTCCGCGTCGTCAACGCTAACGGTTATCGGGAATCTCTGTAGCCTACTGGTACATTGTTGCCATTTTGTTGCATATTTCTGCTTCTCAGTATCCTGTCTCTTCGACGATGTCATCCTAGAAGACCGGCTTCAAGCCCTGCAGGGAGTGCGGTAAAATGATGTCCATTACCGACCCCCATGAAGACTGCATCTGGTGTTTAAGTTCTGACCATGATGTGGAGGATTGTTCTTTATGTCGGAAGATGAATCCGAAGGCCCTGAGGGAGAGAGAAGCCAAACTTCTGGTTGCTAAGGTGAAAGCTGGAAAGAAGCAGTCGTCGAGGTCTCGTTCTCGAAGGGCGAGGTCGAAGTCCAGGGCGAGGTCGAGATCTGGTTCTCGAGAGAGGTCGTCTTCGAAGTCTGCGTCGGATCATGTTTCGAAGTCTAAGAAGAAGCACAAGAAGAGGAGACATGAGTCCCGACGTCGGTCTGGTAAGGAGTCGAGGTCGAGGTCACCGAAGAAGGTACGTTCGAAGGTGGTTACTCTCGAAGTCTCTGAGCGTGAAGGTGAGGCCTCACCTTCCGAGTCGCATGGGCGGTCTCCCACTCCGGCTCCGAATCCTTCTCCGGTTCCGAATCAGTCTCCGGCGCAGTCCCCGGCCCGTGAAGAGGAAGAGGCTCGAGAGGTTGTGGATTCTGCACCTGTTGATGAGCCGAATCCGATCCCTCCACAGGACCGGCCTGATGGTTTTCAGCCGCCCTTTCCTGCTCCAGGCCAGGACCCTTCAGCGTTTCTTAACGCTATGTATGGCGTCTTCTCAAGGGCGTGGTACCCCTCTGGTGCACCTTCGGGTCCCATGGGTCCTTTGGCATTCAGCCTGGGAGTTCCTCACTCCTATCCTCCGGCTCCGTTTATGCCTTACATGCCGGCTCCGACGCCGCATTGGCAGTTCCCGGCTCCGCCAAAGTCGTCGACGCCGATTCCAGCGTCGCCTGCTCCTGATCGTCCTCGAGGGGAATTCTTCTGTGCCGTCGGATTCGATACCGGCGCCGGCCCCGAATCCGTCGGAGCCGCAGGTGGATCCGGCTGCGAGGCGTGTAAAGGAGAGATCCAGAAGGGAAGCTCAACGCCTTTTGGAAGAGCAGAGATACATGGATTCACAGTCTGATGTTGAAGAAGGTGAATTAGAAGAGAGCTGTTTTGAGGAATTGGCGGATTCAGGAACTCTTGATTTCTCTCCAGAGTGGGAGTTGCCCTCAGGCTCGGGTGCTCCTTCTAAGGATATCCAGCCTTACCATCTGGTTATGAGGAGGGCTGCTGAGCTTCTTCAATTGACTCTGCCTACAGTGGAGTTCAAGTCTATCCTCACTGAGGTCTTGCATTCACCGAATTCTGTGGTTGAGCCTTTACTTCCATTCAATGATGCCTTGACAGATCCTATAATGGAGGTATGGAAGAAACCTTTATCGGCTCCTGCGGTTTCTAAAAGTGTTGCGAGGAGGTACAGGGCTGCTCCTGAGGACCCGGCTTTTCTGTCTTCTCATCCTTCGCCAGAGAGCCTGGTCATTCAGGCTGCCTGTTCAAAGAAGAGTCTTAGTGCCTTTCCTCAGGTTCCTTGTGAGAAGGAAGCAAAGAAACATGACCAGGTTGCAAAAAAGACCTTTTCATCGGCGAGTATGGCGTTGAAGTCAACTAATGCCACATGTCTTATGGGAAGGTATGTGCATGCTCTGATGGACTCTTTGCGTATCCTGGCTCCAAAAATTCCTGACGCCATCCGAAAGGTGAGGAGGTGATTTCTGACACTCAGGCGGCAGCCCGCCAGGTTATTCAAAGTGGTCTGGACACTGCCGACTCTGTGGCTCGAATTATGGGCACTGCTGTCGCCACTAGGAGGTCAGCCTGGTTGAAGTCATCGGACTTTTCGGCTGATGTTCAGGCGACCTTGCTGGATCTTCCTTTTGATGGATCAGGTCTCTTTGGGAAGAAGGCGGATGCGGCTCTTGAGAGATTCAAGGATTGCAGAGCAACTGCTAAGTCTTTGGGTCTCCAGATCAGAGGCACTTCTTTCAGCAGAAGGTTCAGGGGTTTTGGTCGCTCCTTTCGGAATTTCCGGCAAGACCAACAGCAGCAGCAGCAGCAGCAACAGCAGCAGCAGCAAAATTCAGTGTACAGATCTTACAGGGGAAAGCAAAGAGCGCGTCCTCGTGGACGTCGGCCCTCCTCATCCTCCACCTCTTACAACCCCCCTGCCTCAGAAAAGCAGCCCTAGATCCGCTATTCAGGATCATGTGGGTCCGGTTGGGGGTCGGCTTACCCATTTTCTACAGGATTGGGAATCGGTTACGACAGATCTTTGGGTTCTCAATCTTGTAGAAAATGGGTATGCCCTTCCCTTTCGGGATTTTCCCCCTGTTTACCCTCCTTGTCAAGGTTTTTGCACCGAGGAACATCTGTCTCTTCTGCAGCAGGAGGTTCTAACTCTGTTACGAAAGGGTGCGATAGAGGTGGTCCCAGAGCAGGAGAGGGGTCAGGGATGCTACTCCCGGTATTTCCTGATCCCCATAAAGGATGGCAGGCTTCGTCCAATCCTGGATCTCAGGATCTTGAATCTCTATCTGAAGCAGGAGAAATTCAAGATGCTCACCCTTGTTCAGGTTCTTCAAGCGTTGATGGAAGAAGACTGGATGGTGTCGCTCGACTTGCAGGACGCGTATTTCCACATACCCTTCCTGAAGTCTCACAGGAACTATCTCCGTTTCACGGTTGGGTCGCAGCACTACCAGTTTGCGGTCCTTCTGTTTGGTCTTACTACTGCGCCTCGAGTCTTCACCAAGGTGATGGCGGTGGTGGCAGCTCATCTCAGGAGGTCGGGGATACCTGTGTTCCCTTATTTGGACGACTGGCTGATCAAAGCGGAGTCGTCAGAGAAGGTGCTCCATCATCTGCAAGTGACAACTCAGTTGTTGTTCAGGTTGGGTTTTTCGATAAATGTACCCAAGTCTCACCTGGTGCCCTCCCAGCGCAACCTGTTCATAGGTGCCGTACTGGACACTACTGTTTGTCGTGCATTCCCTCCTCCTCAAAGGATTCGCGACATTCAGGAAATGATTCCTTTATTTTACAATGGAGCGGTCGTTCCAGTCCTGAAGGTCCTTCGCCTGCTCGGTCTGATGGCTTCTTGCATTCTGTTGGTCAACCATGCACGCTGGCACATGAGGGCACTCCAGTGGTGTCTCCGCAGGCAGTGGTATCAGCACAACGGAGATCTCGGGGAGTCGGTGAAGATCTCCAGAGAAACTGTGGCGGATCTGTCTTGGTGGAGCGTGGAAGGCAACCTGTTGCAAGGAAAGCCTTTCCAACTACCTCCATCGGTGGCCACGGTGATAGCAGATGCATCCACTCTAGGGTGGGGTGCTCATCTGGGGGATCTGGAGGTCAAGGGTCTTTGGTCTCCAGAGGAAAGGTTGCTTCACATCAACCTTCTAGAGTTGCGGGCGATACGTTTGGCGCTCAAGGCCTTCCTCCCTTCCCTTCGCAGTCGGTCGATCCAAGTCCTGACGGACAACACGACCGCGATGTGGTACATCAACAAGCAGGGAGGAGTGGGGTCGCAGTGTCTCTGCAGGGAGGCTCTGCGTCTCTGGTCCTGGGTTCAGGACCACCAGATTTGTCTGATGGCAAATCATCTGGCCGGAGTTCTGAACGTGCGTGCAGACAGTCTCAGCCGGCAGTTCTCTGCCGACCACGAGTGGAGGCTTCACCCGGAGGTGGTTCGTCACGTCTTTCGGACGTGGGGGACTCCTCGGGTGGACCTGTTTGCCACTCGCGAGAATGCTCACTGTCCGTCATTCTGCAGTCTCCAGTATCCGATGCAAGGAGCCTTGGGGACGCGTTTCAGTTGAGTTGGGGAAATCAACTCCTTTACGCGTTTCCTCCCATACCTTTGATTCCTCGGGTTCTGAGGAAAATTCGCCAAGACCGGGCCCAAGTTATACTGGTCGCCCCGGATTGGCCAAGAAGGGTGTGGTATACAGATCTACTCCACCTCTCCTCTCACCCGCCGCTCCGTCCCCCTCTCAGGGCAGACCTCCTCTCTCAGATGGAGGGGCAGGTTCTACACCCCCACCTCCAGACATTGCACCTTCATGCCTGGAGATTGAATGGGGCATCCTGATTTCCTATTCTCTCACGCCTGACGTGGTGGATGTCATTTTGTCTGCCAGGCGTGACTCCACTAAGACTGTCTATTCATATAGATGGTCTAGGTTTGTTGTTTGGTGTGGTGAGAATGATATTGACCCATTGAGAGCCCATTTATCAGATGTGCTCCGGTTTGCTCTTTCTTTGGCGCAACAGGGGCTTGCAGTTGCCACGGTTAAGGGCTATCTTTCGGCGCTGTCGGCTTTTATTTGTTTGCCTGATCAGCCCTCTCTTTTTAAGTCTCCTGTAGTTTTGAGGTTTTTGAAGGGTCTTGAAAACAAGTTCCCTCCTACTCCTTTTATTGTACCTCAGTGGGACTTGAATCTTGTCTTGACTTTTCTGATGGGCTCTCCCTTTGAGCCTCTTCATAAATGTCCTATGAGGCTTTTAACCTTTAAGGCAGTTTTCCTCGTTGCAATAACCTCGGCAAGGAGGGTGAGTGAGCTTCAAGCTCTTAACTCCAAGCCCCCGTTCCTGACCATACATGCTGATCGGATGGTTCTAAGGACCAGGGCTGCTTTTCTTCCTAAGGTGGTGACTCCTTTCCACCTTGGTCAATCCATTACCCTCCCTACCTTTTATCCTCCCCCGCACCCTTCCAAGGAGGAGGAGAGGTTGCACCGTCTGGACCCTAAGAGGGCGGTGTCTTTTTATTTGGACAGAACTAAAGACTGTTGCTTGGATGATCAACTCTTCATTGGCTTTGCTGGCTGCAAGAAGGGAAGAGCGGTCCATAGAAGGACTTTATCAAGATGGATCGTTCTGTGTATTAAGATCTGCTACTCTTTGGCCGGTAAGGAACCTCCAGAGGGTATTAGGGCTCATTCAACTAGAGCGAAGTCGTCAACCTCCGCTTTGGCTAGAGGTGTTCCTGTAGAGGACATTTGTAGGGCGGCAACCTGGTCTCCCCTCCACACTTTCGCGAAAGCATAACTGCTTAGATTCCCAAGTGAGGAGGGACGGTCACTTTACGCGCTCTGTCCTTCAGGATTTCCTGGTTTAGAAGAGTGGACACCCTCCTCCGGGAGTGGGGACTGCTGTGGGACTCTATTCACAAGGTGAGGAATCCACACGGCAGATGTATCTATCAGAAGAACAAGTTACTTACCTTCGGTAACGTTTTTTCTGGTAGATACTATATCTGCCTGTGGATTCCTCACTGACCCACCCGCCTCCCCGTTGTCCACTCTTCTTTACCAGTGTTATTGTATTATATTGTTTTATATTGGATTGTTAAGGAGTTGCTTTATTTGCTTTCTTGCTTTTGCTCAACACTATGCGTTTTCTCCTTGGCAATTGTATATTGTGTATACTTTGTATATTGCTTATGTCATTGGTCCGTCCGTGTGCCTCGATGGCACGGAAAAAAGGCGGAACTGATGTCATCTCGCCGGCGTGGGCCTATTATAGGCGTCGGTGACGTCAGCGGAGTCGCGAGCGGAGCCGTGTCTCTGTGACGTCCTATCCACGTCGGCGCAAGGCTACGAAAAGAATTTCCGAATGTTGCTGACGCAAGGGGGATATTCACAAGGTGAGGAATCATCAGGCAGATATAGTATCTACCAGAAAAAGCGTTACCGAAGGTAAGTAACTTGTTCGTTTGGTGGAATTTCTAGTTGAAGTACTGGGCAGTGTAGCCTGTGGATATAGGCTGCATTATTTGTCTTTAAATTCTCTCTTAAGTGTCTTTGCAGTTTCTGCATGATTTGACAATTTACGAGATTTTTGATTGCCGGGGTCAACGCACACGGGCGGGACTATTCACTAGATTATGACTATAACAGAGATACCCCTCCTACAGAACTGGAGTTACAGGACAGAAACTACTCCTTCTCACTGCACTCCTGCATTTTGTTTGAACATTGCTGCCTAACTTACAAGTACTTGTTATACATTAGCCTGTTGAATAGGTTTTAAATCTGGCAGGTGGGCCTAGTCACCAGAAGCAGGACTGGCCATTCCAAAATACAACATCCTCATGTGTCAGCCATGCTTTTTCTGATGCTGCCCCTGATGTTACAATAATAGTCCACTGCAAATCGGACACTTCCTTCACTTCAATACATTATAAAGGTTTTACTGTGCACCTGTTGTATTGGTCTTTTTGCAGTTGATTTGTGGTGTTTGGTGACCTTATTGCTTCCATGTTTTCTTTGTAATTTTATTAATCTTTTTTACCTGTATGGAAATTCTTTTTGTGGATTTTGCCCATTTCTTTTAGCTCTTTGGCACCTAGTCACACTTAGTGATCCTGGTCTACTTTCTAGAGCAGGCATCAGCAACTGGATATGGCGATTACTGTGTTCATGTGCACCTATTATAAGCGAGATTTAGCTTTTTTCTCCATATAATTTGTAATTTTGCCTTGTGTTTTTCAGGCTGGTTTTTAGATATGCAATGATGTATAGTGAGCCATATGTTTAACCTTTAAGGCAGGTGCATGGGATGTGTTATGTTTTGTGAAATTTACCTGTTTTATTGAAGTGGCCTGTTCCGTTCAGCCATGCAAAAAAATGGATTTAACAGAGATCTCTGACTGGGGGGTGTATTTTTGATTTGTTTAGCATGAAGACTGGTTTCTGGTGTGTTAAACATGTAATACTCCCCTGTGTTTGGTTTCCAATTCCCTGGGCGAGGCAGGTTTGCCCCTTAAACATGTGGGGCTGCTGAGCTCATGTCCTGGGCTGGGAAGCTTATGTTCAAGGCTATTTTTCAGCACCTTCATCCTTTTTCATGTTTTTCTTGTTTCCATATTGCCTCTTGGAGTCTTGGTACAGCACTGTGGCTAATAAAAAAAAGCGTCCTTTGATATTACTCAGCAATGCATTGTATCTCGAAGTCTCTTTTAAAGCTCTGTGGTTATACTGAATAAGCAGCTACCTATGTTATGACATATCTTTATTAATGTAATAACTGCACTTTACCAATTGCTTTATTAGCCTTCTTGCTTTCTCAAATTTGTTTGAAAAAGCACCATTTGTCCACTTTTTTCAATTTTTTCTCAAAGGAATACCCTCTGAACCCCACTTTGGTTGTTCGGGCTCGCTCGCTATGCTCACTCGCTTCGGTGCAGTATGACAATTTTACGCCCCAACCACTTTCAAATGTCACCAGCCGCCACTGCGCTGCAGACCAGAGGCACTTCTGAGAGTTCCCAGTCTGCAGCGAGGTCCAGGGGCGCTCGTTCCAGGAGCCCGGGTCCCAACATCCGTACCACCAGGGATGTGTCCTCCGTCCTGGAGTTGTAGAGAACCTTGTGTGTGGGAGTGCCGTACCAACAGGACTTTCTAAGTAAGGACAGGATTGCAGTGCCCTTCCTCCGGCCTGAGCTCTCCACAAAGGAAGGAGACCTGTGCGGAACCAGATGAGGTCGCCTGGTGGCCAGGGACATCTAGCGAGCTGAGGATTCCTGACCCAGATGATCCTGCAGACCCTAAACCCTGGCTGGAGTGGGCCTACTGCTCTGGAACCTACATCCTCCAGAAATCTACACGCTATTCACTGCTCTTTCCACTGATGGAGGTTCATGGCAGTGCGTGTTCTGGAGCAGCAGGGCATGGGTGTGTCTTGTGATGGAGGTGGGTGATTGCTCCTACCCGAGGCATGGCCTGCGTAGAGGCGTCTGGGCTCAGCACGGACTGCCTGGCATACTCCGGGCGAGGTGGGGTCCCTCCCAAGGAGCAGAGGCCTAGTATGATGAAGCCCCCCAGGAGCTGAAGGACCCTCAGACAGATGGACGTGTTTGAGGCCTAGTGGACGCTGCGCAAGAGGCTCGGACCACCTTGAGGGAAGCAGGCGGTCTAGTCTGGGGTCTTACCAGAGTGTAAGGGGGCAGGAGGCTCGGACCACCTTGAGGGGAGCAGGCAGTCTAGTCTGGGGTCTTACCAGAGTGTAAGGGGGCAGGAGGCTCGGACCACCTTGAGGGGAGCAGGCAGTCTAGTCTGGGGTCTTACCAGAGTGTAAGGGGGCAGGAGGCTCGGACCACCTTGAGGGGAGCAGGCAGTCTAGTCTGGGGTCTTACCAGAGTGTAAGGGGGCAGGAGGCTCGGACCGCCTTGAGGGGAGCAGGCAGTCTAGTCTGGGGTCTTACCAGAGTGTAAGGGGGCAGGAGGCTCGGCTGCGAAGGTCTGAGGTTGGGGGGCTCCAGGGCGCTGAGCCCTGTATGAGGGAAGCAGGCAGTCTAGTCTGGGGTCTTACCAGAGTGTAAGGGGGCAAGAGGCTCGGCTGCGAAGGTCTGAGGTTGGGGGGCTCCAGGGCGCTGAGCCCTGTATTGCTCGGAGTAGGATCCTAGCAGTGGTAGAACGCACCCGGACCCCACTGCCGACTCCTTGGGGTGGCACAGCCGTGGTACCGGGGCACGTACACCCAGGGTCAGTCTGGGCCGCCTCGGGATCAGCCCGGTCAGATGCATCCAGGGTGCCAGCTGCTGAGTTGTGGTCCATGCGCCTCTGCCAGGCGGTGCCCGTGCACCTTGGAGCGTAAGCAGGGCCGGTGTGGAGTCCCACGGGCTGGAGGTGCAGCCTCGCCTCCTGTGAGACCCCGTTCATCGCTCGCCCGGCTCCAGAGGGGCTCCTCGGGTGGCCCAGTTGTTGCATTTCATGGTTTTTAGAACCGTATCCTGCTACAAATTGCCCCTAAAGACGAAGTGCGGTCTTCTTTTGCTTCCAATTGTCCCTAAGTGTGGAGGCTTCCATGCATGCCGGGGGGCGCTCATTAGCCTCCGTAGCCGCCATTGTCCCTCTCCAGCCCCCTCATCTTAATTTGTCTTCTGGACAGAGCGCCCCCTGCATGGGACAGGGCGGCCCTGTTAGCTGATTCAGTGCATTTCAATCGAGCGGGTGCGCGCCCCCGCTCATTGTGCCCACTCTCACCCTGAAACCTCGGGGGTGGCGCCCGGGTGCAGCCGTGCACGCTCGGGCGGGCCCGGCCAGCACTGCTTGCATGGCCCCCAGACTGCATTTCCATGATAAAGAAGCTCCGGGTATTGACAGATAGCTGGCCGGCCCCTCTCTTGTCAGCTCGGCCTTTTAGCAGGTTTGATTAATTACTTTACAATCCTCTATCCAGCTGGGGGGCCCTCTGTTGTGTCCGATCGGCCCCCCGATGGGGCGGCGGGCTGCATTGAAAGGCCTGGAGCCTGTCACCATGTGTCGAGCAGGGCGACCCCCGAGCCTTCATGAACTGGCGTTAACTCTTCCCAGCGCAGGCCGTGACTTCTCCCCTGTGTGGCAGGAGGGCCGGGACTTCATTGAGCGAGGGTCTGCAGCCTTTAATGGACCGGCGGCCTATTCACCGGCTTCATTAAGAGGCCTCCGCCAGGGCCCGCGGACCCGCAGCCCCTGCGCAGCCTTCCCTTTGTGTCTGCCTGGGGAAAGCCGGAGCTCCGTGATGGTGGGACTGGGCTGGCCCATTATAGCCCAAGGGAACAGGAGCCTGGTGCTGGCGGCTTAGCCACAGGCTAGCACTTGATAGTCCTTGGCATTGGCAGCGAAGAGTCCGGCTAACTGAGTAAAGTGTTCAACAGCATAGCCCAAGATGATCTGCTTATATCACAGGGCAGTAACGGCACAGTTCCACTCTGGCTACTTACAAGAGTAGGCTATTACGCCAGTGCGATGGCAGCGTAGGACCCACTATATATAACCAAGGACAATGACTGTATAGACTCTGGCTAGCTGATTGAAGTCTAGAGCTGCTTGTCTGTGGCTAGCTGACTATAGCCCCGAGTATTGCCCTTGTAAGCCAAGGCATCACAAGCTACAGTCACAAGGCTGCATAGTCTCAACTGTTCACTGGCGTGGTTTCTCCAGTGACCCTACTGGTGCCAGGCTGATAATAGTTGCTAAGTAAGTAGCACCACCCACTCCAAAGGCCATTTATTGGACCCTATATTTTCTAACATTCATAATCTTCATGTTGGTGACCCGGTTCCTATTAACTGGACTGACCACTTGCTTATCCCTTTCTCATGGCCCATACAAGATAGCATTATGCCAGTTATAAAGACAAAAATTGTACTCGGCCCTGGTCCAAACTTCCTTTGAAGTCTTGGGTGGCTATCCTTGAAGATAGTGTGCCCAAGTTGCACTCGGACCCTGTCATAGCCAACGACAATTTCAACAACTGGCTTGAGTTCTCTCAACTTTGTCCTTCCAAAAACACTTATGCATAAAAATGTAGGAACCAATAAAAATGCCCGGTACTCTCCGAAACTTCGGGAGCTCAAACAATCTTTTAAGCGATTAGAAAGGAGTTGGAAAAAGGACTATTTGGTCTCCAAAAAAACGAATACAGAGCTGCAATTAAACTTTATAAAGCCGAAATAAAGAGCGCTCAAACTATTTATTACCAAGATAGAATTACTTCTGCAGCAAATTCCCCTCGGCTCACCCCCCCTATTACTTCAGAGGACACTCAACTTCAATGTAACCAGTTAGCAGACTTCTTTTTAAATAAAATACAACTGATATACAGGTCTTTTTCACAGGATATCGTCCCTCAAATGGATTCCAGCTCTGACATCGCTACTCCAATCCAAATATGTTCACTAGAAGAATTCCCCCCTTTGAATATGACCTCCTTCCAGGGGATCCTGGCTCGTTTAAAATCTGGCTCCCCTCTAGACCCTGCTCCCCCCTCCATATTAAAAGAAGTCAGTATCTCGGTATTCCCAGTGGTACTGGATTTAATCAATGCCTCATTACGGACAGGAATTGTCCCCCCTGCTTGGAAGCAAGCAATGGTCAAAGCCCTGTTAAAGAAACCCAATTTGGATCCTGAGGAGTTGGCAAACTATTGCCCTAATCCCTGTTACCTAGAGTAAGTAAAATAACCGAGAGATATGTGAACTCTATCCTCTCCGCTTTTCTGGAAAATACCTGTTTCCACCCTACCCAGACAGGATTCTGAGCGCAGCAGGGTACGGAAACTGCTCTTATTAGTGTTATGGAGGAAGCCAAAAGAATTCTTGATGGTGTTGGCTGCGATGCCCTAATTCTTTTAGATCTTAGCGCAGCCTTTGACACTGTGAACCACCAACTATTGATCCAACGACTTAGAGATGTGTGAGTGGCAGGAACCGTATTAAAATGGCTGCAGTCTTTTCTTGAAGACAGATCTTTCGCAGTCTTGGAAGATGGCATTATGTCAAATCTGATGCCACTAAATTGTGGGGTTCCTCAGGGGTCCTCCCTAAGCCCCACTTGATTTAATATCTATTTTGGCCCGTTGGCTGAAATAGTATTGCCATTTGGGGTACAAATAATCACTTATGCTGACGATACCCAGCTAGTGTTTTCTATCATTCAGCAATATAGTTCCTCACCAGGCTTAGCTCTTTGTCTTGGTGCCTTCTCTAAGTGGATGGATGAATCGTATCTAAAGCCTAATGGGCATAAGACAGAGCTTATGCTATTGGGCAATCCAGCCCCTCTGAATATAGATCATCTCTGGCCCAGATCTCTGGGTCCAGCCCCTACCCCCAAAGAACATATTAAGAGCCTTGGTGTGTGACTGGACCGTAACCTCGATCTTAAGGAACAAGCTCGAAAGGTTGCAGCTAGCTGCTATGGAATGTTGAGGCTGATCAGAAAGATCTTCCCTCTACTGCCTTTCGGTGCTAATAGGCTGCTGGTCCAGGCATTAATTCTTTCACGGTTAGATTACTCCAATGCCTTATATCTTGGAGCACCGCTTTTCACGTTCAGAAGACTGCAGACTGTGCAGGATTGCGCTGCTCGCCTGTTGTTGAATACTCCCAGGTGTATGTCGGCCAAACCTGCTCTTCCCTCCACTGGCTCCCCATCAAAGAACGAGTTCAGTTTATGGCTTTATGCATTGCTCATAAAGCACTTACAGGTTCTTTCCTGATGCGCTCCCTCATCCAGCCCTACCACCCAAAGAGCGTTGAGATCTGAAAATAGGCGATTGATCATAATCCCGAAAATTAGAAGAGCCCGAAGTGGGGGCTGACTTCTCGTATAATGTGGCAAAGCTTTGGAACCTTTTGCCCCTGCATATACGCTTCGAGGCTGACCATCTGACCTTTCAAAAGAAAGTAAAAACCCATCTTTTCCCTTGATCGCCTAATTGATAAGTTTTTTCCACTAGCGCTAGGATGCCCATGGGTGAGCATGCGCTTTATAAATGGTAGTTTCATTTCATTTCATACTGTTAACGGAGTCTGTTCTACAGCTCTCAATTCATATTATGCACGTGCCACCGGGTGGTCTCGTACCCGGTGTGAAGCATCACATGGGGATGGTGTGGTTCCTGAATGTCTGCCTACGATTGGCCACCACCAGACAGGATTCTGGACCCCTGGGTAAAGAGCCTCTGCTCTCTGCCCAGGATGTGCTTTGTTTCTGGACCCAGAGGTGAGATGCTTCTTTCCCCTGGATGGTCAGGGTCCACGAAGGGGAAGCTTCATCCCACCTTTGTGAGCTGTCCCTGCCTGTTGCTGACCCCAGCAACTGGCTCCCACTGGTTCTGCGCCCCCCGCACTGGAGGGTGGCACAATAGGGAGTGTACCCACCCACCCCAAGGAAGGGACCCATTGGGTCCGACCTGCACACTCCTTTTAACGCCCCTAAATCTAGTATTTAGGGGCCACCCTGAACCTTGCCTCCTCCGATTTAAGTAAGATAAAAAGACAGAAGAGCTGTGCTGACCCAGGAAGAGGGACACCTACTGCTTTGACCCCAGCCCTACCGGCCTGTACAGTCTCAGACCTGCCTACAGCGGAAAAACCTGACCTACCCAGCAGCCCTCCAGAGCCCGGAGGACATTCCCTGCACTCACCTTACAGACTGTCTCCCGTAGGCATCAGATTTGGCCCTAAGAACAGAATCCAGATTCCGGCAACTGTGATTCTGCACCTGACGCCCACGGCCTGAGTTAGTGGCCCAGCACCGCGAGGAGGTCTCCTTAGTGAACCTGCCTGGGATCTGGTGATCCCCGACCTGCCTCAAGATGACACCAGCAGCCTCAACCTGGGGACAGCGACTGGAGCGGCCCACCCGACAGTGTCCCAGTATCCCCCCAAGAGTCCAGCTGACCTCTCCAGTCAGTGGCTGCCTTCAGGAAGCCTCTCTGCACAAGCCTGCAGCAACTTTGCCGAACCGAATGTCCCCATTAAGAAGCACAAGGTCCTGACATCTCTTTGGCACCCGGCCACCCCAGTGCTGCTGTTGGTGCATCTCCTTTGCTTATTGTTGGCCACAGCAGTGCTGACCTTATCCCCAGGAGCTTTGCTCCCACACCTGAGTGGCCTGTTTGTAAGCAGGCCCTAACCAAAAGCTAACATTAGGCCCCTACACCAGGCCGTCCCAGTCTGTTGGTGGTGCCACTCAATTGCCTACCTAGACCTTGGGGAACCCTGGTCCTAACCCCCAAAACTCCCACCTGTAAGAAGTTTACTTACCTGTGAAACAGAACCATTTTTCTTCCATAGGATCCCTTGTTTTGGGATTTTGGGCCTAAAAATTTTGAACCGTTGATTTGTATGGTGAAACGCCAATAAAAGTCTTACTTACCTTGTACTGTGAGATCCTTATGGATAACACCCCAGTACTCAAAGTAATCTAAAAGTAACAAACATATTCTAAAATTAATTATTGTGTAATGTAAACTCCTTTTTGACTCCATACTACCAACCTGTAACTTATTGTAAATTCAACCACAACTGCATTTCCTTGTGAAGTCCTGCATTTGAGAGTATATTTTACTTAACTGTGCCAAGTCCTGCTTGGTTCTAAAAATAAAACATAAGTTTACATTTTATATACTAACACAAATGGTCTGGATTAAGTATCTTTTATTTTAGAGGTTTTATATAGCGCTGGCTGGACCCAGAGGTATCAGAGCGCTTTACAATTGTAACAAAGGTGTTAAAATACAGGTACAGTGTGTATAAGTACAGAAAGTTGATTCATAAATGAGCAGTCCATATAGGATAAAGGTTAAACTAGATGAAAAAGTAAAAAACAATTTCTAAACAAAATTAGATATACAATATAGAGGTCGCAGTTTGGTGGGAAAGTTTGATATAGTATACCTAGGAGCAGGAAGGACAAAAACATGAAAGAAAACTGAAGGTCATAAAGTGTAGTAAGGAACGGGAGGTAAAGGAGAGGCAAGGAGGGGAGGTAAGGTGATCAGATTGAAGGGGAAGGGTAGGAGAGGAGGGGAAGGAGGGGGGTCACTAGCCGTAGGCGGAGCAGCTGGGTGGAGGGATGCTGAGAGGGCGAGGCCACTCGGCAGGGAGGGATTAGAAGCCCCCGTATTTAGGAGAAGAAGTTTGAGTTCTTTTTTGAAGCTGTGGTAAGACTGGTTACAACGGAGGTCTGTTGGGAGGGCATTCCAAATAAGTGGGGCATCTCCTGAAAAGGAGCGTGACTGAGTGGAATTCTTTTTCTGAAGGGGGGGGATAAGTAGGAGGGTGTTAGAGCTTCTCAGGGATCGCGTGCAGCCTGCTTTGGTCAATTTGTTAGCAAGGTATGTCTGTTTTGGTGGAGGATTTTGTGCGTAATGCAGGCGGTTTTATAAGTGGATCTGCCTTCAATGGGGAGCCATTTGAGGTCGGGAGAGATGTGGTCAAATCGTTTGCAGTCTGTGATGAGCCTGGCCGCGAGGTTGAGCACTGATTTTAGAGGTGCCAGGTGGGTTTTGGGAATTCCGGTGAGGATGGCATTGCCGTAATCAATGCGCGATAGAACAAGAGATTGAACTGCCAGTTTAAAATATCAATTGGGATGAAGGGCTTAATTCTCTTAAGGTTACGGAGGGTAAAGAGGGCTCCTTTGGCAGAGTTTTTGATGTGTACGTTGAGTTAGGCGGTTGTCAAGTGAGATGCCCAAGGATTTAGGTGGCAAGGGCCAAGGGGCAGTTGAGGGCATTAAGGTCTGTGATCCAATTTTGAATGGGGAGCTGGTTGTTTTTTGGGCAGAAAAGAATAATTTCAGTTTTTTTAGGGTTAAGTTTGAGGTGATTCAAGTGAAACCAGGCTTGAATTTTGATGAGGGTGTTGTTGAGGTGGAGGATGTCCGCATGGGTTTTAATCTTATGGTAGAGTTGTGTATCGTCAGCGTAAAGATGGTAGTTGATCCCGGCTTGTTTGAGAATGAGGGTGAGGGGTTCCATGAAGAGTTTAAAGAGAGGGAGAGTATGGATCCTTGCGGAACTCCTAGAGAAATGGGGGAGGGGTTCGATAAGCAGTTGTGGATTTTAATTTGTTGAGCACAGTGTTGCAGGTATGAGACAAACCAATTATGAGTCATACCATTAAGGCCGAATCGTTCTCGAAGGACTTTGAGTAGAACAGAATGGTTAAACGGTATCGAACACTGCGGAGAGATCGAGGAGGATCAATAGGCTAGATTCACCATTGTCGAGGGAGTGGTGAATGTCATCTACAATGTTAAGCATGGTGGTTTCGGTGCTGCAACCTTTCCTGAAGCCTGATTGGAGGGGGTCAAGTAAGTTAGAAAGTTCAATGTGTCTGTCAAGCTGAAGGGCTTTCGAGAGAAGGGGCAGATTGGAAATAGAACGGAGGTTGTTGAGGTCATTAGAGTCGGCAGTAGGGTTTTTGAGAATGGGGGTCATTTGGCCCAGTTGTGGGGAGGTGGGGACACAGCCGGTGGCTAGGGAAGTGTTAATGATCGAGGTCCAGGAAGGGGTAATGATGTGTTTGAGGTTTTGGACAAGTTTAGAGGGGAGGGGGGGGTCTTTTTGTTGTGGGAGGAGGGTTTAAGTTTCGCAATGATGTCAAAGACATCTCTTTCAGTAACTGGCTGGAAATTATGCCAGGCAGCGTTATTTTAAGGAGAGTGTTAGGGGGATTGGAATCGTGGAGGGTGGAAGGAATGGAGGGGAACGGGAGATCAGTCTTATCTAGGATCATGGAGGGAGCGGGGGGGATGCGGGTGAGTTAGGGGAGATGTCCAAAATGTAGGTAGGGGTCGGAGTCTGGAGGAAGGATTGTTCTATTCTAGCAATTTTTTCAGAGAAAAGAGGGCTATTTCTTCGCATTTAGTGGTCGAGGCCAGAAGTATAGGAGGAGTGGATGAGGTTTGATTGCGAACAATGTTTAACAGTTCTCTGGGTCTATTTTTGGCTCGGTCCAGTTGTGCTTGGAAAAAGGATGCTTTTTGTTTAAAGATGTTTTTTGTAAGATGATCTTGCAAGTCTGAGGCGAGCTAGGTGCAAAGGGGTAGGGTGCTGTCTCCACGTTCTTTACGTCTGTCTAAGTGAGCGTCTTTCATTATTTAGCTCAGTATTAAACCATGATTTGGAAGGAATGGCTCTTTGGTTTTTAAGCTTCAGTGGGGCCAGGAGGTCCAGGGTATCCACAACTGCTTTGTTGTAGTGTTCTGTAAGCTCATTCGCGTTCAGTGAGGGAGCGATGGCGAGAAGTTGGGCATGGAGTTTGGATTCCAGTAAATCAGGGGGGATATTAAGATTTCTGGACAGTTTCATGGGTTTAATGATCTTCGTGGGAGGGGGGATGGCAGAGACCGCTATAGAGAACAGTATGAGATGGTCGGACCAGTCGATGGGAACGATGTTGGTTAGGAGGGCTAGATCTTTGCTTGTAATGATGGCATCTAGGATTGCTCCTTTGGAATGGGTCGATGATTTACAAAGTTGCTCGAGGTTATTGATCTCGAAGGTTGGATAGGAGGGTGATAGAGGGGTTATTGGTCTCATTCCAATGGAGGTTGAGGTCTCCCAGGAAAATGTTTTGGGAGTTGGAAAGTGACGATTGTGTAAAGTCGGAAAGCTCATCAACGAAGGGATGTGTATTGCCTTGAGGGTTATATATGTTGTGAAGGCGAATGGGTTGGGAGCCATGAATTTTGAGTTCAGCTTCGAGGTATTCAAGGGCGGAGTAATTAGTGTTATTGACAAGGGAAAGTTGGAATTCCTCTTTGAAGATGATGGCAAACCACCGCCTTTTCGGATGGGCCGGTCTTTCCTGAGAATAGAGTAGCCCGTAGGGGCGAGGAGGTCAAGGATGCTTGTTGAGTGGTCATTGAGCCAGGTTTCCGTTAGGAACGCAATGTCGATGGATTCACTAAGAATAGTTTCAGAGATTTCAGTGGCATGTCGAACAGCGGACCGACAATTAGCAAGCATGCAGGAAAGCGGTTTAGGGGGAGTTTTGGGGAGAGGAAGGGAGTGGATGGAGGTGAGTTGGGGAGGTGGCCTAGGTGAGAGGGAAGTTCGGCTAGTCCCCAATATGACAGGGATGCTGGAGACAGGGGGAGGCTGGATCTTAGGGGGTGAGCAGGGAGGGTAGGATTTGCAGAGGTCTAGGATCTCCATAGGTGTGAGGTGGCAGGCGGTGCGGAGAGGTCTGTGTGCGCGGCAGTGTAGAGGAGTTGTGCAAAATGGTTTGTGGGCAGTGGGATTAGTATGTCTAGTGTGAGTGGAGATTATCCGAAGTGGGAGGGCTCAGTTTTTGCTGGAATAGAAATCAGATCTAAGATGAGCGAGATCTCTAGTGAGAGTGGCGAGAATGCATTCGATGTTGCCAAGAGTTAGATATAAGACTAAGGTGGGAAATTGGAGAAGGGGGAGGGAGCGGCACGGGGTGTTCATAGTAGGGCAAGAAGAGAGGCATGGAGGGGGAAGGTGGGTATATGGCCATAAAGGGTGAAGGAGGGGCAGGATTGTTCGGAAGTAGGGTGAAGGGCGGGTCGGGATGGTGGGAGTCATGAGTTTCAAAGGGAGAGAGGATGGGTCTAGGGGAGGTGGTGTAGGGGCTATTCTGGAATAGTGAGAGACGGTTCAGGGTGGTGGGTGCAATGAGTTTCAGGGAAGAGAGGATGGGTTTAGGAGAGGAGGAAAAGGGTGGGGTCAGGAGGAGGGGAAGGGCACGGAGAGTCCATAGGGGGGTGGGGGTTAGCACGCGTGGCGAGTGAAGCGTGAGGGAGGGCAGGTCGTGTGTTTGCGCGGGGGATTGGGAGCTGCGGGGAGTAGGGAGGACCTGGGGAAGAGGAGGTACCGTGGGAGTAGGAAGGGCCGGAGGATAAGCCTAACTGCTCGCCCACACTACCCCATTGGGAGCTTTTAGTACTTACCTAATTTAGCCTCTGCTATACCTCTGGGGACTCCCTGGACCTTATGTTATAGTATATACAGAGCCAGCTTCCTACAGTCACCATTTGTTCAAAAATGAAAATAAAATAAGTGTCGGATTGGAGTAGTGGGTTCTTAAAATGCTGTCTTCCTTGTAATAATGCTGCTATTGAGAGATGGCTGTTTTTTTCCCTCCAAATTACAAACCCACCTTGAAGTGCATGGTCTGTGCACCAAACTTGGCAGTGCTGTCCTGCTAGTGGTGGAGCATGCTGCTTGCACTTCTTGTTGCACGGTCCCTCAGTTCTCCAAGAGACCGATTAAAGAAGGGGTTGTATGACATGCAGCCCAAGGTGGGAAGGACATGGCTTTTGTAGTTCGGACTGGACTGTTCCCATGGGGCACAGGGTCAGAGCTGATTTGCATATCGCCATTGTCTAACCCAGGGTGGTGTGGAGTGCAAAAAAACGATGGATTTGGGCCCAGATCTTCGGACTGGGGTGAGTGTGTGACATTGATCCACATTCGGTCCATCACCTGTTTTGTTTGCATATTCCGCCCTAAGTGCGCTGGGGATGCCCAGACGTGGGTCCCAGGCACTCCACAACACTGGAGTCAAGCTAGCCGGGCTGATGAGAGGTGTTACCTCGAAACCGGTCCGGTCCTCGGATGCTTGATTCCGTTCTGGGAAGGACATGGCTTTTGTAGTTCGGACTGGACTGTTCCCATGGGGCACAGGGTCAGAGCTGATTTGCATATCGCCATTGTCTAACCCAGGGTGGTGTGGAGTGCAAAAAAACGATGGATTTGGGCCCAGATCTTCGGACTGGGGTGAGTGTGTGACATTGATCCACATTCGGTCCATCACCTGTTTTGTTTGCATATTCCGCCCTAAGTGCGCTGGGGATGCCCAGACGTGGGTCCCAGGCACTCCACACCACTGGAGTCAAGCTAGCCGGGCTGATGAGAGGTGTTACCTCGAAACCGGTCCGGTCCTCGGATGCTTGATTCCGTTCTGGGAAGGACATGGCTTTTGTAGTTCGGACTGGACTGTTCCCATGGGGCACAGGGTCAGAGCTGATTTGCATATCGCCATTGTCTAACCCAGGGTGGTGTGGAGTGCAAAAAAACGATGGATTTGGGCCCAGATCTTCGGACTGGGGTGAGTGTGTGACATTGATCCACATTCGGTCCATCACCTGTTTTGTTTGCATATTCCGCCCTAAGTGCGCTGGGGATGCCCAGACGTGGGTCCCAGGCACTCCACACCACTGGAGTCAAGCTAGCCGGGCTGATGAGAGGTGTTACCTCGAAACCGGTCCTCGGATGCTTGATTCCGTTCTGGGAAGGACATGGCTTTTGTAGTTCGGACTGGACTGTTCCCATGGGGCACAGGGTCAGAGCTGATTTGCATATCGCCATTGTCTAACCCAGGGTGGTGTGGAGTGCAAAAAAACGATGGATTTGGGCGCAGATCTTCGGACTGGGGTGAGTGTGTGACATTGATCCACATTCGGTCCATCACCTGTTTTGTTTGCATATTCCGCCCTAAGTGCGCTGGGGATGCCCAGACGTGGGTCCCAGGCACTCCACACCACTGGAGTCAAGCTAGCCGGGCTGATGAGAGGTGTTACCTCGAAACCGGTCCGGTCCTCGGATGCTTGATTCCGTTCTGGGAAGGACATGGCTTTTGTAGTTCGGACTGGACTGTTCCCATGGGGCACAGGGTCAGAGCTGATTTGCATATCGCCATTGTCTAACCCAGGGTGGTGTGGAGTGCAAAAAAACGATGGATTTGGGCCCAGATCTTCGGACTGGGGTGAGTGTGTGACATTGATCCACATTCGGTCCATCACCTGTTTTGTTTGCAAGGTGGCTTATGTCCTGTAGTGACCCGCCTTCCACCATATACGCTGCTCCATCCACCACAGCCTCTCATAAGTCTTGATTCCAAAATTGGGGCACCTCGTGCAGATCTTGCAGCCAGTTACCTTATTTAAAGAGATGGTTTCAGAGCTCTGCGAAAAACTGCTAGCTTGAAGATGGTAAGAGATAAAGCTACAAATTCTGCAGTGTTGGAAATTTAACTGAAAACGCTCTTTCCCTTTGAGTTTTTATTTGACACTGAGGAACTGGAGCAGACTATGGGACTGGGCTTTGTAGCGCACATAAAGACACCAACACGATTGCTTAGCAGCAAGTTTTTAATTGATTAATGCATTTAAATATCAGGCAGGCCATTTTTACACATCTTTCCTGCCTGGGGCAGGTAAAGATGGCCTCTAACCTGGCGAGTGCGGTCTTATTTCCCCAGCCCGGTGACGAGACTGCAAATGGTTTACTGTAATCGGGAAGGCCTGCATGCAAAATATTACTGTAGTCTAGCTTATGTAACCCTGCCTGTAGGCGGGAGGAAAGGGTATGATGGGTCCCAGTCTATGTTGGTGTTGGTAAATACTGATCGTGTAGGAAATGAGAGAGGAAAGGAAATTAACTCAGGAGCACTCTTACTTCCCTCAAAACTGTATTGGAAAAACAAGTGTCTTTCTTCAAAGAAGAACGTGCATGTAAAAAACCAACCAGGTTTTTAGAAAACCCTCACTCACCAACCTAGTTGGTGACATGCTTCATCATCGGGTCCCACCAGGAGATGCCGAATGCCACCCTGGTGTGCTTCAACGCCAAAATTACTACGGAGCTAGTATCATGTTATTTGTGATAGGTGAAAGCGAATTAAAAAATTTCTAGATTGTGTCAAAAAAAACTTTTATTGGTTTGCCAATCACATAGATAATAAGGAAGTGAGGGATAAAATACCAAATCAATTGATCAGTTAAATGGTCAACATGTTTATGCCTATGTGTGATTATTAATCAGGCTTTCATCCGGACCAGAGTGTGGTGAACCTCGGCGGTATGGGCGCGCTAAGGCCCACCCTAACCAGAGGATATTCATGTGAAAAATGGTTAAAAGACCATAAGTGTCAGTAGATCCTCGTGTTGAGAAGAACCGAGTTTACTCTGAAAAAATTATAAGGGACAGTGACAGACCAAAAACAAAAAAGTATATTATGAACATGATCTTCTGAGGTTTGTCATGGCGGAATAAACATGCATTGGTGTTCTTCGAAGTGCACTTTGAGCGGTAACACTAATCACATGTGCTACTATTGGTGATCCTGTGCACTTATACAACCTATGGTTGATTTCATCGTGGATGATGTTGCTAAGGGCTATGACTCACTGTATGCCCAAAATAGCGTTTTAACGGTAGCCGGTGGTCTGTGGAGTATAAACGCTATGAAAGTATAGACAACTAATCAATGCTGCTGGGCACGTATAGTTCAGTCAAAGTATATTTAAAACAAAAGAATATTTAGAATATATTTTACAGAAGATGTAATCACTGATCACACCATGGGTCTTGGAAGGGGGTTGGTGGCAAAATGACACACCCTACGGAAAGAAAATTAGGGCAAAGGTGAAAAATGAGGTCTCTGATTCAAGAGTACTTATCCCATCTTGCAGTATCAGGACTCAAGCCTTGGCTGCCATTCACCCGCTTGGTACTTGTGACGTTCCTCGTTAGACCGGGCCCCTTTGATGATTGAGCCGGTAAACCGGCGTGGTTTTAAACACGACGGAATTGGGCAGGGGCTCGGCTAATCTAAATGCATCATCGCGTTAGCGTGAATGACGCGGCGATATAGCTGCCAATCACAAGGATTTTAGCTCTGGCTCAAGTGTGAATGCCCATTCTGATTCCAGAGAAAGAAAACTCACCCGGAATCGTCTGAAAGGTCAAAATAATGAAAGTAGAAAATGCGCCCTGTATGGTAAATATAGCTGAATCCGATAAAAAAATACAGCACGAGTAGAAGACTGATCAGTTTCACGCTCTATTGGTAAATATAGCAAGGACACCTAGTCAGAGTCAAAGAGGCTAGAATGTTTAAAATGTTGAGGGTTACGATAAGGCACACACAGAGAAAGGAAAGGAAAGTGTAACAGTTGGACTGATCAACTGTCCACTCTTACTGAATACAACTTAGGGAGCCTTAAACATAGTGTTCGAGGCATGTGGGCTTCTGAATTCATATCTGTGCATAGATCGCTGCCTAGTGTTGGGTCTGGATGATTGCACTTTGTTGTCCTGGAAGAGTCTTCGAAGTATCACGAGATAGGTGCCTCCTCCCCTGGACTACAGTGTGCATGGGCATCCTCTCCATCCTCAGATTGTTTTTTTCCGCCACTGGGTTCTGATGTTATTCCTACACTTCAACTTCGGAATCGAAACAAAACTTTTATAAAGGCCAAAAGGCCTTCGAATTTGACGGTATTGTTCTCACTCTGTACCTCTTGACTCAATAAAGCTTTCCATCTTGAATCGGTCATCGACGGGGGCCTTTGGGCCTTTTCGACGCCACGTAGGCCTGCTGTCGATGGAAAGAAGCCCGTTTAAAAGATGCCAACAATGCTACTCCAAGTTCCCGCATACTGGCAAGCATCAAGTATGCAACAAGTGCCTTTCTGCAGACCATAAAGAAGAAACCTGCCCAGCCTGCGCCCAGTTTCGGTCGAAGAAAACCATACGGAATCGACGGGCCGCTAGGCAAGAGATGCAGCAACAGGCACCAGAACCGGACAACACCTTCGATGATGACCAAGAACTTCCAGAAGCTCCAGATTCGGACCTAGAGATCGTCACCGTCTAGGACTACTCAGACTCCGATGACGAGATCCCACCAAGGACAGTCAACCTGAAAAGCCTGTCGAGCACAAGAAACGCGTCGAACCGAAAACACTCGCTGACTGGAAAAAAGGGCCCGAGCCGAAGAAAAGCACTAAGGCACCAAAAGTTGTAGAAGTAGAAGGTGTTGTCGACCCAAAAAAGTCACAACCAAGAACAGTGGAGGAAGAACTCCTCCATCCCGATCCAGAAGACGACCAAGCAAAATATATATTAATCCAGAGACTGGTAAAGTGACAATCCTGCACAGGAAGAAGAGGCCACTGGACACTGACTCTCATTCCCCTATTCCACTAAAAAAGGACTTTGGGACTTCTCCATCTAGACCCTTCATTCCATTCTATCCCATTATGCCTACTACTCCTTTTCCTTCTTACTCTCCTTCTCACCATGGGGACAATGAGGGGAACACAGGTGAGGATCCTCAGCCTGATTATGATTATCCACAGGATCCTGAGCCACAAAATGAACCATGGGAGGAGCCAACTGACCCTTATATCACCCATCCCATCCCTGATGTCTCATCTTACCCAACTAAGCCTTCACCTACTGATGACACCATTGTCTTCAACCAATTAATAGACAGGGCAGCGCAGTACCACAATGTAGATATGCATAATGACCCTGTAGAGGAAGACTTCTTATTTGACACCTTCCCTACTTCAGAAAAAAGTGTCAGAACACTTCCTGTGCTAAAGGGAGTGTTAAAACACGCACCTGACATATTTAAGGATTCAGCCAGGGCACGGGTAATCAATCCCAGGATTGAGAAAAAGTATAGAGCAGCCCCTACAGGCCCTACCTACATCAGAGGGCAGTTACCATTAGACTCACTAGTGGTAGCCAATGCACGAAAAAGGGCTAACTCACAGACAACGGGGGAAGCCCCTCCCCCCGATAAGGAATCAAAGATACTAGAAGCCTCAGGTAAAAGGGTAGCAACACAGGCCTCCAATTCATGGAGGATTGCCAATACACAAGCTCTGCTAGCTCGTTATGACAGGGCACACTACGACCAGCTTGACAGCTTAATGCAACACCTACCTGGGCCTTTTAAAGCCCAAGCTGATGACCTCCTACAGGAGGGAAAGTTCATCACAAACGCCTCCATCAAATGTGCGCTTGATGCAGCAGACACCGCAGCCAGGTCTATTAACACTAGTGTTTTACTAAGGTGACATGCATGGCTGCGTATTTCAGGCTTTAAAAACGAGGTGCAGTCCACCATCCTTATTCAGCCAGTCAACCAAGACTTCCTTTTTGGCCCTGCTGTCAACACCATTTTAGATAAAATGAAGGACACCAAAACCACAAAGTCAATGGGAGCATTGCAGTTTCAGCAACACAGAAGTTCCTTTCGACGCTCCTCATACAGGGCAGCTAAACGAGGCAATACTTCCCAAACAACATCATCATCATCATACAAAGGCAACACACAAAGTTCCTTTACCAAAAACTCTAACAGAGGAGGTTATAGGGGAAACAATAATAAGGGAAGAGGACGTGGAGGCAATAACACCAGAGCCTCCACTGCCACAAAACAGTGACTTCATCATGCTACCTCCGGACCACTTAACACCGGTCGGAGGCAGACTCCAACAATTCCTACCTGTCTGGAACGCAATTACCACGGACAGGTGGGTGAGACAAATTATGCAGTATGGTTATTGCCTGGAACTCACTTCTACCCCCCCAAACATACCACCCAGACACCGTCCTATGTCCAAAGAACACATCACCCTGCTACAACAAGAGGTGAAATGCATGCTGGAAAAGGGGGCCATAGAGCCAGTCCCTTTCCAACATCAAGGGACAGGAGTATATTCCCTATACTTCCTCATTCCCAAAAAGGACGGTTCCCTCAGACCAATATTGGACCTCAGACCCCTAAATCAATACATACGGTCTGAGTACTTCCATATGATCACACTACAGCAAGTGCTCCTGTTGCTCCAGCAAGGAGACTTCCTAGCAACATTGCACCTCAGGGACGCGTATTTTCACATACCCATCCATCCAGCTCACAGAAAATCTCAGGTTCACAATAGAAGGTCAACACTAGCAATTCAAGGTCTTGCCCTTCGGGGTAACCACAGCTCCATGAGTGTTTACAAAATGCTTAGCGACAGTAGCGGCACATCTCAGGAGACAACACATTCATGTGTTCCCATATCTGGACGATTGGCTAATACAAGCAAAATCGTACCAACAATGTGCAGAAAACACGTCCCAAACACTCCAGCTGCTACACAGCCTAGGCTTCTCAATAAACTACCCAAAATCGCATCTGCAACTGTCCCACATACAACAATATCTGGGAGCCACCATAGATGCCTCGGTGGCAAAGGCGTACCCAAATTCAGCGAGGATAGCCAGCATGCAGAACCTCATTTGCAAATTTCAGCCACAACACTGACAGCTCGAGTCTTCATGCAGCTCATAGGCATGATGGCCTCCTGCATATTCATTGTCCCCCATGCCAGACTTCAAATGCGTCCATTGCAGGAATGCCTAGCACGGCAATAGATCCAGGCTCAAGGACAACTGAAAGACCTAGTGTTGGTAGACAGTCGCGCTCACAGCTCTCTGCAGTGGTGGAACCCACAAAACCTTTCCAAGGGGCGACTGTTCCAAGAGCCGGTTCCACAGCTAGTACTAACAGCGGACGCATCACTGACAGGCTGGGGAGCCCACCTCCTTCACTACACAGTACAAGGGCTCTGGACAACCAAGCAAGAGAAGCTGCATATCAACAAACTAGAGTTGTTAGCGATATTCCTAGCCCTGAAAGCATTCCAAAATACTTGTACAGCAAGACTGTGTTGATCCGGATGGACAACATGACCGCAATGTACTATATCCAGAAACAGGGAGGAACACACTCCACAGCTGTCCCACTTGGCACAGAGCATATAGAAGTGGGCAATTCCAAAATACATCTTTCTCCTAGCAGAACACCTTCCAGGGAAAGACAATCAGATAGCAGACCTGCTCAGCAGGCACAGTCAACAACTACACGAATGGGAGATTCACCCCAAAGTTCTCCAGCCATTCTTCAAAGAGTGGGGTCACCCAGACATAGACCTGTTTGCCACAAAAGAAAACTCAAAATGCCAGTACTTTGCCGCCAGGTTCCCACATCCACTGTCCCAGGGCAATGCGATATGGATGAACTGGTCAGGCAGATTTGCGTACGCTTTTCCCCCAGCACCACTGGTGGCACGCAAACTGCGGCAACAGTCACTTACGCTAATCCTAGTTGCTCCCACATGGGCGAGACAACCATGGTACACAACGTTCCTGGAGCTTTCAGTAGTTCCTCATCAAAAGCTGTGCCTCGCACCCCATCTTCTAACTCAGAACCATGGAGAAATCAGGCACCCAGATCCCAATCCGATGAACCTAGCGATCTGGCTCCTGAAGTCTTAGAGTTCGGATACCTTAACTTGCCTCCTGATTGCATGAACATGATCAAGGAGGCAAGATGGCCAAATAATAGAGCATGCTATGCAGCTAAATGGAAAAGATTTGTTATTTACTGCAACAATAACCAAATCAACCCATTAGATGCTTCCATACAAAACATAGTTACCTGCTGCATCTTCAAAAATGCAACCTAGCATACTCTTCAATAAAGCTACACCTAGCTGCTATAGCAGCATACCTTCAAAACAGGCAACACCTTTCACTGTTTAGAGTACCAGCAATCAAGGCTTTTATGGGGGTCTTAAAAGGGCGATCCCTCCAAGACACCCTCCTTCCCCAGTCTGGAATTTAAATATAGTGCTTACCAGACTTATGGGACCTCCTTTTGAATCTCTACACTCATGCGAACTGCAATTCTTAACCTGGAAGGTGGCTTTCTTGATTGTCATTACCTGTCTCAGGCGAGTTAGCGAATTACAAGCACTAACAATTCAAGAACCTTTCATGCAAATACATGCTATCAGGATAGTTCTTAGAACAAACCCTAAGTTTATGCCAAAGTTTGTATCAAATTTCCATATTAATCGATAGAACTGCCAGTGTTCTTTCAAAATCCACAGTCAGTAGCCTAAAGAGCCCTACACACACTAGATGTAAAGAGAGCTCTGCTTTACTAAGTGGACAGAACTAAATCATTTAGAAAGACAAAGCAATTATTTGTTGCTTTTTCACCACAACATAAAGGGAATCCAATATCAAAGTCAGGAATAGCCAGATGGATACTTAAATGCATTCAAATATGCTATCAAAAAGCCAAACTCACTTTAACCGTCCCCCCAATAGCACACTCTACAAGAAAAATGGGGGCATCCATGGCTTTCCTGGGGAATATTTCTCTTGAAGATGTATGTAGGGCAGCCACATGGACTACCATACACACTTTCACAAAACACTGTGTAGACGTGCAAGCAAAGCAGCAAGCTGCTGTAGGCCAAACTGTCCTAAAAACTCTTTTTCAAACTGCTGCAGCTGGCACAGGTAACCACCGCTAGAGGAGATACTGCTATACAGTCTATGCACAGATATGAATTCAGCAGCCCACATGCCTCGAACGGAATATGCTACTTACCAGTATGCATCTGTTCTTGGCATGTAGGACTGTTGACATTCATATCGCCCGCCCCCCTCCCCGGTGCCTGTTGCAGCTGCAGCATTATCTTTTGCATGGCCATCTCTTACTTTACTATCTCTATCTCTGCCACAATGGCGAAAAACAATCTGAGGATGGAGAGGATGCCCATGCGCACTGTAGTCCAGGGGAGGAGTCATCTATCTCGCGATACTTCAAAGACTCATCCAGGACAACAAAGTGCAATCATCTGGACCCAACACTAGGCGGCGATCAATGCACAGATATGAATGTCAGCAGCCCTACATGCCAAGAACAGATGCATACTGGTAAGTAGCATATTCCTATTGGTACTATGAATAGATGGATGTAGTCTATCCATATAGGAACAAAAAAAGGAAATGAACGAAAAAGTAAACTAAGAGACCAGAGTTAGAGGTTTTGATTTGGTCAATATCTTTGTGATCATGAAGTGAGATTATGTGACTATTTTTATAGAAGACACAACGATCAATCCAGAGTTGTCGTACTGTTAGTCCGACCATAATTTCAGACAATATTTGGCTAAAGGGGTACCGGAAAAGATGGATGAGACGTCAGGGGGAGTTAATGACGTAACACTGTGCCCCACCGGATATTGTTATTCAATCCTTGTTGGTGTGTACCCAAACAACACACCCACCTCTATTTTTCATACAGGATTTTGTATGTTTCTTTGTGTTTTAACCTGCTCGATGATTGTCCATCTTAGATCGCTAGTCGTGTGATTATGTTGCAAAAAATGTTCACTTAATTTCGTAGTGGCTAACCCACATCTGATTTCGCTCCGGTGTTCACACACACGCAATTTCAATTTGCGTCTGGTAATATTCACATAACGCAACCCACAGGGGCAGCTTATCAAGTAGACCACATTCGTGGAGTTGCAGTTAGTGTGGGAATTCTGTGTACATGTTTTTCCTGGTCCAAGGTTTTTGTATGTGTTGTGAGGTGGCAGATACTGCGGTTTGCACAGGGAAAATGTTCTGTCACTCTTGGTAGGCCCCAGGCATCAGTAACAGATGGTGGGGGGGTCCATTGTGGGTCTGTCTCTAGGGCGGGTGTTAACCAGGGTGTCTCTAAGACTACATCCTGTTTTGAAAGAAAAAAGTTTTTTTTGTCTGTTACTGGTGAGGATTCTCCAATGTTTGTTTATGCCTTTTTTCACGGTATCAGATGCACTACTAAAAGTTGTAACGCAAGGCATGGGTTTTTCTTTTGTCTCCCTCTGGTTCTCTTCTAAAAGGGCCTCTCTAGGTTGATTGCGAGCCCTTATGTAGCCCTTGTTTAGAACTCTATCTGGATACCTACGTTGTTTGAGTTTGGCTGTCCAGTCAGATGACTGTGTACGGAAGTCGTCCAAATTACTACAGTTTCTTCTTATACGTAGGTATTGTCCATATGGTAGATTCTCCCGTAAGGATCTGGGGTGAAAACTGGAGAATTCCAAAAGGTTATTTTTCGCTGTTTTGTAATGGGTTTTAGTTGAAAAGTGCCCATTAGTTTTAGAAATTACCACATCTAAAAACACAACTTCTTGTTTGTCCAACGTGTTGGTAAATTTCAAATTCAGATCAAGAGTATTGATCCACAGTAAGAAATCTGCAAGGGATTCCTCCGGTCCTTGCCATATCATGAGGGTATCTATATACCTCTTCCAAAAACTTATGGAAGAGTCAAAAGGGTTGTTGGCACTTTGGATAAATTTACATTCAAAGTCATGAACATAAAGGCCCGCTACACTGGGGGCGAAGGTGCTGCCCATTGAAGTCCCCGTCGACTGCAGGAACAGATCACCTTTTTATTATAAAAAATAATGTGTTTAAGTGCCAAAGTAGCACATTCCAAAATGAATGCCTTCTGTGTTTACTTTTCCAAGGTAATTTCATCCAACGCCTCACCCAGGACTCTGATGGTATCGTCCTGGGGAATACTTGTGTAAAGACTCTCAATGTCCAGAGTCACAAGTATGGTTGAATCTGTGTCAAAAGTCAGTTTTTGTAGCAAGTTAAGGAGGTTTTTTGTATCCTTAAGGTAAGTCGTGGTCTGTTGGACAAGAGGTTTTAAGAAATGGTCACAAAAGCGTGATAATGGCTTAAGTAGAGAGCCAATCCCCGAGACGATGGGACGTCCCGGTGGGGGTCTTCTATTTTTATGTATTTTGGACAACGTATAGAAGTAGGGTATTAGGTTGTGCCCCTCTGTCAAAGATTCCGCTTCATGTTTAGTAATGTGACCATTCTCTTCTGCCTCCCACCAGACTCGTTATTCAAGTCTTTAATTCAGGGGATGGGTCTTTGGTCAGTGGTTGGTAGTTTCTTCTGTCAGCCAACAGGCGTTGACATTCTTGTTCATAGTCCGTAGGGTTCTGAATAACCACTCCACCACCCTTGTCCGCTGGTTTTATTGTGATGACGGTATTAGATTGCAAATTTTCTAGGGCCTTGAATTCAGAAGTACTGAGGTTTTTGAATATTTTAGGTTCAATAGTTTCAATTTCGTTAAAAAACCGCCTGCTCAAAAGCAGTGATTTCCTCTGGTACAGTGTAAGGGGGTGGGGTGAAAAGTGGTTTTATCCTTAAGCCAGTATCTCCTGAGCTGTTCTCAGATACTGTTGGTCCTTTTCCTTCAAAAAAAGCTTTTTATTTAAGCTTTCTAAAAAAATTGGATGGCTCATAATGAAGTCGGAACTTATCTAAGGGGGCAGTTGGTACGAAACCTAAGCCTCTTTCGACTTGTTTTTCTGCTGCGGATAAAGTCAAATTTGAGAGGTTAATCAGACTCCTTGGGCACTTGTGTTCGCCTGTTGGGACTTGCTCTGTGTATTGTTGCCCACTGGGTCGTCTTGTTCCCATCAGACTTGGTTCTGTCCTCTCCTCTTTCCCCTTCCTCTGCGGGCTCTCTAAAAAAAGGAGGACGGTAGGTATTTTGTTGAAAATGTGGTGCTTGTATAAAGCCAGGATTCCAACCCATCATCGGGATCTGAGGAGCTGGAAGTGCATTGGGTGCATCCTTCCTCCTGGGAAGGGGTAGGGTGGCCACATAGGTTGCTCAAAATTGGGCCTTGCCGCACCTCGTGTCTCACTCCTTTGTCTTCGTCTGTAGCTACCACCACTCGATCCACTGGCAGTGGAGGAGTTATCATCAGAGGTGTCTGTATTGGAATTATTCCTACTAGGCTGTGTATAAGTAGGATCATCTTAGGGGTGCACTCTGAAAGTACATTTCTTTAAATCTTTTTGAAATTTCGTTACTTTCGTCTGAGTCAGACTGTCTTTGTATTCTGTGATATCTTTGTTCAGCTCGTCCAATGTTTTTTTGTATCCAATTAGTGTTGTCTTAAAGTGATTTTCTGTTTGTTGAATCTCAACCATGAGTGCTTCAGAAAGCCTTACCGCTGCTTTTATTATCAACACTAACCAATCGCGTGTGCAATGCCATGCGATCATTGCCCACTCATTTCTAAAGGTCGCAACCTCTAAAAAGATTTGTGGTGCATTAGTCACTAGGCCTGTTGGTGCAGTGTTTGTGAGGAGGTATTCAGTGAGAATTGTAACGTGTAGGATTGTCCGGATTCTGTTCTTTTTTTGCTCTGACAGTTTGTCCCATTCACTCGTGTGAGTTATGGCTTGTGATATGGCAGGATCTGCATAAAGGGAAGAGCGTGCTAAGATGGCATCCACCTCTGACTCTGGATAGGAGCGACCCAGATTTTTATTACTGATCACCTCACTTTACAAGGCGGTGGAGGTAACTACGGATCACCTCGGTTTACAAGGCGGTGGCGGTAACTACTGATCACCTCACTTTACAACGCGGTGGAGGTAACTCTCACTTTACAAGGCATTGCTGGTAACTACCGATCACCTCGCTTTACAAGGTGGTGGTGGTAACTACCGATCACCTCGCTTTACAAGGCGGTGGCGGTAACTACCGATCACCTCGCTTTACAAGGCGGTGGTGGTAACTACCGATCACCTCGCTTTACAAGGCGGTGGTGGTAACTACCGATCACCTCGCTTTACAAGGCGGTGGTGGTAACTACCGATCACCTCGCTTTACAAGGCTGTGGTGGTAACTACCGATCACCTCTCTTTACAAGGCGGTGGTGGTAACTACCGATCACCTCGCTTTACAAGGCGGTGGTGGTAACTACCGATCACCTCGCTTTACAAGGCGGTGGTGGTAACTACCGATCACCTTGCTTTACAATGCGGTGGTGGTAGGGGTTTCCACATGTTTGAGGGATGCCGTGAGATAGTGGCTATCTTTGGCCCAAGACCACGACCTCCACCTCCGTTCTGTTCAGCTGGAAGTGGTTCTGTCCCCTTAATGTTTGTAACATTACCGTGGTGTCCTGTAGGCAGACTGGAGTGTGTTCTGAGCAAGAGATATTAATAAAGAGGAAAGATGCAGGTTGGATAAGGTCGGGCACAGAGCTGCTGGCCCCTGAGGGCCCCACGTAGAGGCGCATCGGAGGTAGAGCCCTCCTGCTGCTCGCTTCCTGCCAGGCATCCCAGCTTTGCTTCTGGTCGCTCTCTGCTGGGTTTGTCCCCTGCTGCTCTCCATATGTTGGACTGGTGGCTGTATCCAAGTTTACAGAAGTCACAAGCTGCAAAGGGCTGTTCTCCCTCCACCCCGCTGCCCCGCCCACCGTTTTGTTCTCCACTTGAGTGCTGTTGATTTGTAAGTGCTGTGAAATTCCCCCCATGAATGCAGCCTTTGTGGCCCCCTCGCCAGGCCCTTTGTGAAGCAGATTTCATGAAGAGCCTCTGCCCCGGCGCCAGGAAGAGTCACAACTCTATTTTCATTAGGCTCCTGCTTGAGTGAGCTGCAGGCCCGGCTCCCACACAGCCGTCCACAGGCCAGCGCCGTGCCATGTGGCCAGGGGCCACCCACTCTCCTGCGCGGGCACTGGTGTCCATCCGCTTGGTGCCAGGGTTCTCCGGCTCTGCTCTGTAGCAGCTAAGACTGGACTTCATGGCGCTCGAGCTGGGACCAGGCTTTCCTATGCTGACCTTGGCCCTGGATTCTGTTTGCTCCCCCAGATGAACAGAGGCTGCCAATCCTGCCTGGCACCCCCAGCTTACATAAAGCGTGGACCCTGGGCTGGTTAAACAGCCCCTTCAGTCTGCTCGTGTCTGCCAGGTACACACAGGCCTGGCCTTTCTTACCTATTGCTCTGGCTCTAGGAGGCTGGCGGCAGTCCCTTCACCTCCTGTTTCCGTAATGCTTGCCTACAGGTTGTCATGCCCCAGGCTGGAGCAGAGTTTGTGTTCAGGACTAGGTCTAGCTGGACAGTCCTGGACACAACACACTTCAAACCGTAACAGGAGGGCCCCAAAATGAGTGTATTCACATAAGGCTCTCCCAGAAAGGAATTTCAGTTTCTTCTCCAAATGAGTTTTAAATTGGCACAGTGATGGCGCCAAATAGGTTTTGGACGCTTTTCACTGTCCTAACGATGGTGCTTCATGTGCGTAAAAATTGAGTTGAATGCCCCTGGAAATCCTTTGGAAAATGTTTATACAGCTTGTCATTAAATGTACCAACGGAGGATCATTTTTACTGGTAGATTACAGTTGTGAAAAGGTGGAGCACCAGGCCATTGCCATCCCCGTGTGCGCAGTGTGTCCCGCCGTCCCCGTGTGCGCAGTGTGTCCCGCCGTCCCCGTGTGCGCAGTGTCCCGCCGTCCCCGTGTGCGCAGTGTCCCGCCGTCCCCGTGTGCGCAGTGTGTCCCGCCGTCCCCGTGTCCCGCCGTCCCCGTGTCCCGCCGTCCCCGTGTCCCGCCGTCCCCGTGTGTCCCGCCGTCCCCGTGTGTCCCGCCGTCCCCGTGTGTCCCGCCGTCCCCGTGTGTCCCGCCGTCCCCGTGTGTCCCGCCGTCCCCGTGTGTCCCGCCGTCCCCGTGTGTCCCGTCGTCCCCGTGTGTCCTGCCGTCCCCGTGTGTCCCGCCGTCCCCGTGTGTCCCGCCGTCCCCGTGTGTCCCGCCGTCCCCGTGTGTCCCGCCGTCCCCGTGTGTCCCGCCGTCCCCCCGTCCCAGTGTGCGCCATGTGTTCCACTGTCTCCATGTGTGCTATGTTGCTCCTCGTGCCTCTCGCCATGCCCTGTGTGCACCCCGTGCCTACCGCCACCCCCGCCACCCCGTGTGCGCTCTTTCACATCCCTGCGTGCCATGCGTCCCGCCACCTCCCTGCGCCATGTATCGTGATCACTCTTAGAAAACTGTAAATAAACGTGTTGTCTTCCCTGTTGCTTTCTGCAGGTGGAGAGAACATCAAAGGCATCAACCAGCAGTCCGGGGCCCACGTGGAGCTGCAGCGGAACCCTCCCCCCAACACCGACCCCAGCCTCCGGGTGTTCACCATCCGCGGCGTACCTCAGCAGATCGAGCTGGCCAGACACCTCATCGATGAGAAAGTTGGGGTAGGCACCGTTCGCCTCTGCTGGCGGCGTGGGGATGGTACCACAGTAAGGGGGTTGGTTTCTTTCTGGCTTGTAGCCACCTTTTGTCCCTCATGCTGGTTTCTTGTCTCCCTCAGGGTACGAGCCTCGGACCAGCAGGCTTCGCCCAGAGTCCTTTCAGCCAAGGTGGTGCTACGCCTCATCAAAAGTAAGTTCCTTTATCTTGCACAGGACATCTTGGTCCAAGCTAGCGCCAGGAAGCCCCGTGGGTTGGCGCTTCATGCATAGCCGTATTGATAGACGTGCTGGATTCTTGTGCCTGTAGAGCCCGCAATGTTGAATCGGCCCTTAGTAGACATCCTTGCTTGGACAACTGCAGGTAAATCCTCTCTTGTTCGGAGTCTGCACAAGGTAGTGCTTAATTTGAGCCGGAGGTTGCTGGTAGGGCCTATTTCCTCTCCTTTTTTGGGACCAGCACGAGATAACTTTGAGTAAGAAAAAAACACAAATCTGGCAAATTAGAGAGGGAAAACGAGCAGGGATGAAAAAGAACCTGCAAGAGTGCGATGGTGAGCCAGTAAGTTGTCTGGAGATGGAGAGTCACGAGGTAGAACCAAGAACACATCCTTTGGTGTTTGGCAATCCCACTATGGATATGCCAGCCGTAGCTTCTGAACAAAACCTTGTGGCGCAGGTCCCATCTACCCAGTGTGTGGCCCTTGTTTGACCCTCTGGTGTGAGGGGGGGGGGGAGGGGGGAGGGGAGGTACGGTCTGGGCCTCTGGACTGCCAGTAGTGCCTCCAGCAGGAGCCCCTGTCCCCTAAGCGCTGCACGCCCTGCCTCGCATGTTTCACAGGGTGAGCCTGCTTAATGCCGCCATCTCTAACCACGGTCCTTCTTCACAGCGGTCCTCAGGCATTTATGACGCAGGGTTGGGGCAACACCTACCAGACGTGGCAGCAGCCTGGCCAGCAAGTCCCAAGTAAGTACAATTCTGTCTGTCGTTCTCTGTGTCTGTCGTTCTCTGTGTCTGTCGTTCTCTGTGTCTGTCGTTCTCTGTGTCTGTCGTTCTGGTACGTTGTGTGTGCGTGCATCTGGCGAGAAAATGGCGGTTGGCACAGGAGTGTGATGTGAGCTTCTGGGAGTGGGTACTCTGCTCCTTCTTGTCCCGGCCCCATGAAGGCTCCCTTGTTGTGTGTCCCAGGGCTTCTGTGCCATACATTACCCCCGAGTGACCAGCAGATATGTGGCTAGCCAGCCATGGAGTGATTCCGGGCTAGCCTCTCCCAGCGGGTCCCATCTGCGCAGCTCCTTGGTCAAACAATATATTCAGTGCTGTGTTCCCTTGCACTCGGTTGACCGGAGTGATTTGTGCTGAAAGCAGAGGGCACTAGAGGAAGGCCCTTAGCAGCAGCAGGTGGACATTAGAGCTGACCCTCAACCTCGCCACAAAGAGCGTCTTGACTAGCCTCCCAGATCTTTCAAACTCTTCTGCTATGTCGGGGGAGAGGGCAGTGGAGCAGAAGGCAGGGAGATGGGGCATGTGGAGTGTATGGGAGATGGGGCATGTGGAGTGTATGGGAGATGGGGCATGTGGAAGGCATCCTGTGGAGAAGTGCCCACTTGAACACGTTTTATCAACCTTCTTTTGCACAGGTCAGCAGAGCCAGCAGCAGAACAACCAGCCCGACTACAGCAAGGCCTGGGAGGAGTATTACAAAAAGCAAAGTAGGTGCACCATCTCTTGGGATATAGGGTGGTGTGTGGTGGTTGGATCTGGGGTGGTGTGCAGTCGCGTCAGGCATGGCCCGATATTGACCGGGTGCTGTGGGGTGGTGTGGAAGGGGTCGTATATATTTTTTAAAATAAATAAAAATAAACTTACTGTTGCGCCAGGTCCCGCGTCTTCGCTGCTGCTCTTCTATGAACAGAATTACAGCCAGGCCCCACTAACCAATCACAATACTGCAATGCAGCGTTGTGATTGGTTTTGAGCGTCCTGGTTGGACTCCAGGGAATTAGAGCCTAGGCTTGTTCTCCATGCAGGCTGTAATGCAGCCTGCATGGAGAAAATGGAAAGCGCGCATAAGTGGTTTGGGTCACTGCGCACTTAGGAGTGGGCAAACCACTCCTCCCCTGCCCTTCTCCGTGAGCAGAGCAGCCCGCAAAGCAGCAAAACACGCCACGAAGCATAAAATGACAATGACTTGAAGTTATCATTTTATGCTTCTTTGCACTGCTTAAAAGCTGTGGGGGGGGGGCGAGGCTCTTCTGCTATAGCGGTGGAGCCGCCACTGGTGGTGTGTGTGGTAGTTGGATATGGAGTGGTGTGTGTGTGTGGTGGTTGGATATGGTGTGGTGTGTGTGTGTGTGGTGGTTGGATATGGAGTGGTGTGTGTGTGGTGGTTGGATATGGAGTGGTGTGTGTGTGGTGGTTGGATATGGAGTGGTGTGTGTGTGGTGGTTGGATATGGAGTGGTGTGTGTGTGGTGGTTGGATATGGAGTGGTGTGTGTGTGGTGGTTGTATATGGAGTGGTGCGTGTGTGGTGGTTGTATATGGAGTGGTGCGTGTGTGGTGGTTGGATATGGAGTGGTGCGTGTGTGGTGGTTGGATATGGAGTGGTGTGTGTGTGGTTGGATATGGAGGTGTGTGTGTGGTGGTTGGATATGGAGGTGTGTGTGTGGTGGTTGGATATGGAGTGGTGCGGGTCTGGTGGTTGGATATGGAGTGGTGCGGGTCTGGTGGTTGGATATGGAGTGGTGCGGGTCTGGTGGTTGGATATGGAGTGGTGCGGGTCTGGTGGTTGGATATGGAGTGGTGTGTGTGTGGTTGGATATGGAGGTGTGTGTGTGTGGTTGGATATGGAGGTGTGTGTGTGGTGGTTGGATATGGAGTGGTGTGTGTGTGGTGGTTGGATATGGAGTGGTGCGGGTCTGGTGGTTGGATATGGAGTGGTGCGGGTCTGGTGGTTGGATATGGAGTGGTGCGGGTCTGGTGGTTGGATATGGAGTGGTGTGTGTGTGGTTGGATATGGAGGTGTGTGTGTGTGGTTGGATATGGAGGTGTGTGTGTGGTGGTTGGATATGGAGTGGTGTGTGTGTGGTGGTTGGATATGGAGTGGTGCGGGTCTGGTGGTTGGATATGGAGTGGTGCGGGTCTGGTGGTTGGATATGGAGTGGTGCGGGTCTGGTGGTTGGATATGGAGTGGTGTGTGTGTGTGTGTGTGGTGGTTGGATATGGAGTGGTGTGGGTCTGGTGGTTGGATATGGAGTGGTGTGTGTGTGTGGGTGGATATGGAGGTGTGTGTGTGGTTGTATATGGAGGTGTGTGTGGTGGTTGGATATGGAGTGGTGTGTGTGTGGGTGGATATGGAGGTGTGTGTGGTTGGATATGGAGGTGTGTGTATGGTTGGATATGGAGGTGTGTGTGGTGGTTGGATATGGAGGTGTGTGTGGTGGTTGGCTGTGGAGGTGTGTGTGGTGGTTGGCTGTGGAGGTGTGTGTGGTGGTTGGCTATGGAGGTGTGTGTGGTGGTTGGCTATGGAGGTGTGTGGTGGTTGGATATGGTGGTGTGTGTGTGTGGTGGTTGGATATGGAGTGGTGCGGGTCTGGTGGTTGGATATGGAGTGGTGCGGGTCTGGTGGTTGGATATGGAGGTGTGTGTGTGTGGTTGGATATGGAGGTGTGTGTGGTGGTTGGATATGGAGGTGTGTGTGGTGGTTGGATATGGAGGTGTGTGTGGTGGTTGGATATGGAGTGGTATGTGTGTTGGTTGGATATGGAGTGGTATGTGTGTGTGTGTGTGGGGTAGTTGGATATGGAGTGGTGTGTGTGTGGTGGTTGGATATGGAGTGGTGTGTGTGTGGTGGTTGGATATGGAGTGGTGTGTGTGTGGTGGTTGTATATGGAGTGGTGCGTGTGTGGTGGTTGTATATGGAGTGGTGCGTGTGTGGTGGTTGGATATGGAGTGGTGTGTGTGTGGTGGTTGGATATGGAGTGGTGTGTGTGTGTGTGTGTGTGATTGGATATGGAGTGGTGTGTGTGTGTGTGTGGTGGTTGGATATGGAGTGGTGTGTGTGTGGTGGTTGGATATGGAGTGGTGTGTGTGGCGGTTGGATATGGAGTGGTGTGTGTGGTGGTTGGAAATGGAGGTGTGTGTGGTGGTTGGATATGGAGGTGTGTGTGTGTGTGGTGGTTGGATATGGAGGTGTGTGTGTGTGTGGTGGTTGGATATGGAGGTGTGTGTGTGGTGGTTGGATATGGAGGTGTGTGTGTGGTGGTTGGATATGGAGGTGTGTGTGTGGTGGTTGGATATGGAGGTGTGTGTGTGGTGGTTGGATATGGAGGTGTGTGTGTGGTGGTTGGATATGGTGGTGTGTGTGTGGTGGTTGGATGTGGTGTGTGTGTGGTGGTTGGATGTGGTGTGTGTGTGGTGGTTGGATATGGTGGTGTGTGTGTGGTGGTTGGATATGGAGTGGTGTGTGTGTGGTGGTTGGATATGGAGTGGTGTGTGTGTGTGTGTGGTTGGATATGGAGTGGTGTGTGTGTGTGGTTGAATATGGAGTGGTGTGTGTGTGTGTGTGTGTGGTGGTTGAATATGGAGTGGTGTGTGTGTGTGTGTGTGGTGGTTGGATATGGAGTGGTGTGTGTGTGGTGGTTGAATATGGAGTGGTGTGTGTGTGTGTGTGTTGGTGGTTGGATATTGAGGTGTGTGTGGTGGTTGGGATCTGGAGCGGCGTGTGTGGTGGTTGGAGATGGAGCTGTGTGAACCTAGTCCTCAACGCTCAGTCACGCCCTGGCCTTCCTCCACTCTGGCTAGGTCATGGATCCAAGCTGCATCGTGAAGGTCCTATGTGACTGCTGGCCTGTCGAATTGAAACACTCTAGGTTTGTTTTTTCACTGAAACCAGGTATAACCTCTCTGTTACAGCCTGCCTATTCTTCTTTGGTTTGTAGGCATCACCCTGTATGGGAGCCACATTTGTTCTTTTCTTTGATGGCTTCAACGCCCTTCTGAAGCTCTGAGCACCAGTGATTCCTCACTGACTTGCCCGTGTGCGGATAATTGTCCAGGCACTGGTGGTGAATCAGACTTGTATTGCATGGATTGCATCGTGCAGAGTTCGGCTGGTCCCCATTTTCAGAGTCTTCCAGTGAATCTGCATATTCAGCTGCCGAGACCCTGCCTGGGCCTTCGCTGCCGAGACCCTGCCTGGGCCTTCGCTGCTGAGACCCTGCCTGGGCCTGAGGTGGCAAATGGGAGCTGCAGTGGACAGCTAAAAAAGCCATGTCTTCAAATTCTTACAAAAGGTAAGTAAGGAGTGACCGTTCCTAAGAGAAACTGGGGGAGCGTTTCGGACCCAGGTAGGCAAATGAACGTCCCTTCATGCGAGCAAGACATAATTCTGGGAGTTGCGAACAGTGTGAGATTGGATGATCTCAAATGTCGAGTAGGCACATAGGCTGACACCAGATCTTCAATGTATAAGGGGGCCAGGCCATGTCGGGCCCTAAACATATAGCACTAAGTCTTGAATACAATAAGCTTATCAATCTTAGGCCTTCACTGCAAGGATCTTGCCCGGCCTTCATTACGAAGCCCTTGCACCCGGGCTTCACTGCGAGCCCCTTGCCCCGGCCTTCACTGCAAGGCCCTAGCCCGGCCTTCCCTGCGAGGCCCTAGCCCGGCCTTCACTGCGAGGCCCTAGCCCGGCCTTCACTGCGAGGCCCTAGCCCGGCCTTCACTGCGAGGCCCTAGCCCGGCCTTCCCTGCGAGGCCCTAGCCCGGCCTTCACTGCGAGGCCCTAGCCCGGCCTTCACTGCGAGGCCCTAGCCCGGCCTTCCCTGCGAGGCCCTAGCCCGGCCTTCCCTGTGAGGCCCTAGCCCGGCCTTCACTGCGAGGCCCTAGCCCGGCCTTCACTGTGAGGCCCTTGCCCGGCCTTCCCTGTGAGGCCCTAGCCCGGCCTTCCCTGTGAGGCCCTTGCCCGGCCTTCCCTGCGAGGCCCTAGCCCGGCCTTCCCTGTGAGGCCCTAGCCCGGCCTTCCCTGTGAGGCCCTTGCCCGGCCTTCCCTGCGAGGCCCTAGCCCGGCCTTCCCTGTGAGGCCCTTGCCCGGCCTTCCCTGTGAGGCCCTTGCCCGGCCTTCCCTGCGAGGCCCTAGCCCGGCCTTCCCTGTGAGGCCCTTGCCCGGCCTTCCCTGTGAGGCCCTTGCCCGGCCTTCCCTGTGAGGCCCTTGCCCGGCCTTCCCTGTGAGGCCCTTGCCCGGCCTTCCCTGTGAGGCCCTTGCCCGGCCTTCCCTGTGAGGCCCTTGCCCGGCCTTCCCTGTGAGGCCCTTGCCCGGCCTTCCCTGTGAGGCCCTTGCCCGGCCTTCCCTGGGAGGCCCTTGCCCGGCCTTCCCTGGGAGGCCCTTGCCCGGCCTCTCCTGCGAAACCCTTGCCCAATAATGCAAAAGTCCTCAAGTGGCTGAAACAGCCAACTTTTTGATTCTTTGACCTAGTCTGTGCCCCACCGTTGATGTTCACTGAAGGTGCTCTTCTGTCTTTTTTGTTACTTTTTGTATCGGAGGACCAAGCTGGCAAAAAGAGACCAGTGTACCCTTTTGGTAGTCAGTGTTGGTAGCAGACTATGCCTGCTTACTGTACCCCTAGATGCTAAGGGCGGCCTTCCAACCCCTTCAGAAAATTCTCTTCAGTTCCCCATAGCTGGGGCCGCTTCCTCCTGTGTATGTTCTGTTTCCTCCTGTGTATGTTCTGTGCTTTCATGCTTGCTAGTTTCACACGGTGCATTGTGACTTGCAGGCTGATGGAGCACTGAATGTTTCCCAAAATGCTGGTCCTCCTTCAGCATGTATGCTTTTTTCCTTCTGGAAGTGATAATCGGCTTGCTTGCTGACAAAATGTACCCAGGACTCGTGTCTCATTGCAGACGGTGGACTCCACTCTGACTTGAGGCTGTGCTATTATTTTCATAGCCGCCCTGCCGCAGTCTAGTTTTGGACAGATGACCACTTACCTGCCCAGTTGCTGCCCATCCTCCACCCCAGAAAGCCTGTGATAGAAGATGGACTCCCCGTGGACTGGAAGAGTGCCTACATGTCAAAGGTAGCCTGCCTTATGCTTAACCCTGCTTTTCCATCTGTGGCCCTTAGTGACGAGTACATTAACTGCACTCTGGAGCAGCTCGTTGCAATAGCCCAGAGTAGTGATGCCAGGAACAGGAGCCGCTTGGACTCTGGAAGATTTCGCTTGCTGCTGGTTAGTAATAGTTACTATGTATTTGAGACCTATCAGAGAGCCCCAACAATCATGCATCCAGTGAAACACAAAAGAGTTTTCTTGGAGCTGGTCTCTGTACATACATAAAGCATGTACCTTCCAGTTCGCAGCACATATTTCACGTCCATGAGAACGGACAATTGGCAAAGCTAATAGGCAACATCTTTGAGACCTATTCGCTCTGCCAGTGCCTTTTGATCATGCTGTGGAGCATTAACAGAAGGAGAACCAAGAAAATAAGACTGCCTACGAATATGCAGCCGCACTTGGGAAATGAGGCAACCTCGCCATTTTGTACTTTCATTCATCATGATGCATATGCGCGCCGACGTGGGCTGGCGGAGTCGATTTTAACTTTACAGGCTGAGATGAATTGGTTAGTAACAAAATATTTAAAAATGAAGTAGGGCAAATGTGCTTTCATTCATAAAATGGAGGAGCCAACAACAATTTGCCTTCTGGCTATTCCAAAGAAAGACAAAAAAAAAATAGAACCTTTGAAGGTCAAGTGGGGCAAAGCATGGGTGTTGGCGGTAGTGTGGGGAGAGGGAAGCACAAGCAGGAGTGAGCCACAAAATGTGTTTAGGAGTTGCACATGCGAGCAAAAGAAAAAGCACACTGGTGAGAGTAACCGTGCGCAAAGGACAAGCACACGACGGAGAGAGCTTAAACACTTCCATTCTTATGGAGTGCTTAAAAAGAAAAATCTAGTGTTCGAGGGATGTGAGCTGTAGATCACATGCTTTGCGTACTCCTGCCATCTAGTGTTGGGTCCGGGTGTTTCCAAGTTTTTCTTCGAAGAAGTTTTTCTAGTCAGGAGGTAATGGGACTCCTCCTTTCAGTGATAGTGCGCATGAGCATTTACACTATTGTTTTGATTGTTTTTTTCCGCCATTGGGTTCGGATGTGTATTGCTGCGCTCCGATTCAAACCCGTTCTTTTGGTTCCACTAGGTGCGCAATCCACTCTACCCGCGTCTGTATTGTTTCGCACACGTATCCCATTTCTCAGCGTATCGGGTCGGTCGAAGAAAACTTCAATCGGAAAACTCGTGGAAGGCCGTCTGGCCTAACGGCGTCGGTCCACCTCGCATTTGATTGAACGGACTCTATTTAACTTCTGTCCTCTGTCACGCAAAACACTCAGCACTCAGATCTCCCGAGGCTTCGCCGGGAGCAACGTGAACTTTTTAAAGCTCTTCACCGACCTTCTGGTCGACGCTCGCTGTGCCCCTCAGCTGCGCTCTGGACTTCCGCGCACGGCAGCACTTTTTAGCAGCTTCTACCTTCTCCCTCCTGCACGCCACCCAGAGCGCCTCCCGCTGATCGTCTCCTCCTGAGACGGGCGAGTTCTCCATCTTGGGCGGCTCTGGGTCAGCGTTGCAGTGTTTGGGCCCCTCCCCCCCTGCCACTACCCCTATATAATGGTTGGCCAGTCCCGGCAGCGCAGCGGACGAGCGCAGCGGGCGCGACGAAGGCACGCCGAAGTTGCGCCTAAGTTAAACCCGTCTGCGCCCGTCCGCGACGGGCCGGGACCAGGGGCCATAGACCCTGCCCTTCCTCTGGTGTATACCTCTGCCCAGTTACTGTCCTTCTCTGTTTCTGTCCCCCTTTCCCCCTCTGTAGTCCAACACTTAATTTCGCACGGCATTTACGTTCCCCACTCCCCTTGTCCTCGCCCTGTCCCTTCTATTTCCTCCCACTCTACCTCCCGTACGCCCTCTGTCACTGGCCCCATTTCTGGTTCCTCAGCAGTCTCTGCTATTCTCCTTAATACTCGCTCTGCCGTCAAAAATCAAACTGCCCTCTTCAATCTTCTTGATACTGATTCCCAAAATTTTCTTTTTCTTACTGAAACCTGGTTTTCCTCTGATTCACTCCCGGACCTCCTCGCTATTCTCCCCAACACCCATTATGCTCTCCGTGCTGACCGCCCTGACGGAAAAACTGGAGGGGGTGTGACGATGATAAGTTCACTCTTCCATGAAATTCCAACTTCTTCCGCACCCCCGCATATCCAGCGTTGATTTTCTGGTGGCCCGCTCTCTCAATCTCCCGGTACCTCTTACGGTGGTTCTTATGTACCGCCCCCCTCAAAGTATGCCATCGTTTGTGTCTACCCTGCAGGATCTTTTGGCCACTCTGGCGGTAAATAACTCCTCGCTGCTCCTGCTCGGCGACTTCAACTTTTGGCCGGGTGACCCGAGGGAGGACTCCTCATCTAAAGACTTCTCTGCCACACTTCAGTGCCTTAATTTCTCACCTCATGTTTTGGCCCCTAACCACACTCACGGCCACATCTTGGACCAAATCTGGTCCTTGCGTTGTAACCTTTCGCCCACCTCCATCCTCCCCTGTGTCTGGTCGGATCACTCTATGATCTCCTTTTCTATCCACTTGGGTCAAGCTGAGAAAGCCCCCCTGCCTAAAAACATCTTGGCTCGAAGCTGGAACAAGACCGATCTCAACGATCTTTCCTCTTTATTGTCTTCATCTGCTCCTACCCTGACTGACCTGCCCTTGGAAAGTCAGGCGGATGCCATCAACACTTGGCTTTCTTCTGCTTGCGACCAGGTCGCCCCACTAAAAAAGGTCAAATCAGCTCGTCCCCATGACGCTCACAAGTGGTTCTCCAGCGACCTTTAATCCCTTAAATTAGAGCTTAGGCGATCGGAGCGTCATTGGCAACGTAACTACTGCCCTACCCTCCGTCTTAAATTCAAAGCCATCCTCAATTATAAAAAAGCCATTTTAGCGGCCAAATCTAAATACTTTACTGAGAGAGTGGCCCTCTCGGCCAATAAATCCCGTGAGATTTTCTCACTAGTTCATAGTCTTGCCACCTCTGATCGCGCCTGTCTCTCCCCTGCCCCATCTCAATCTCTGTCTCTCTCTGAACGACTATTTCATCAATAAAATCATTACCATTAAGGCCAACATTCCCACTGTGTCTCAACCTGAACCTTCTAACTATCCTCCTCTGTCTCCTTCTGTTCTGGATCACTTTGAACCTATCTCATCTGAGCTCTTCCTCGACCTGCTTGTCAAGGTCAAGTCCGGTTCTCCTGCGGACTGTGCTCCCGCACGGATTCTCAGAACTCTCTACACCAGTTGCCCCGTGTCCCCCCTGACTTTCCTCAACACTTCTTTGACTTCGGGTTGTGTTCCCTCCCTTTTTAAATCTGCTATAGTTTTTCCTATCTTGAAAAAAGCCGGCCTTGACCCCTCCCTCCCATCTAATTTCAGGCCGATCTCCCTTCTTCCCTATCTAGGGAAGATCCTCGAAAGCCACGTTACTTCCTGCCTCTCCACCTACATTGAGGAGAATCATCTCCTGGCCTCCCACCAGGCGGGCTTTCGTCCCGGTCACTCCACTGAGGGCGTGGTTCTCGCGGTCCTGGACGAACTTAAGGGGAAGGCCGATAGCAACCTCTCCCAAGCCTTGGTCCTTCTGGATCTGTCCGCTGCGTTCGACACGGTCGATCATGCCATCCTTCTCGACCGTGTCAGCGCAGCGGGCATCCAAGGCACTGCCTTTTCCTGGATCGCGTCCTTTCTTCAAGGCAGATCGCAGGCAGTTCACCTTTCTGGTTTTTCTGCTCCCCCTCGCCCGGTCACCTGTGGGGTCCCTCAAGGTTCTTCCCTTTCCCCACTCCTCTTTAACCTTTATATCCGCCCCCTCATCTCTTCTCGAGCTGGGGGTCTTTGTGTACAACTACGCAGATGACCTCCAGCTCGTCTTTGATCTTTCATCCCCAGCTGACTCTCTCCCTAAGTTTTGTTCCACCATTGTTTTCATTTCCCAGTGGATGAGCTTCAATCACTTGAAGCTCAATCCCGACAAGACAGAGCTTGTCCTCACTGGCGGCTCGTCTAATCCCTGGTCCCCAGCTCACTGGCCCCTTTCTTTTGACCCTCCCCAGTTTCCTCTGTTCGGACTTTAGCCATCAAGATCAGCAATGATCTGACCATGCATGCCCAAATCAGTTCCGTTGTGTCTTCTTGTTTTTCCTCCCTCCGTCTAATTCGTAAGATCTCCCGTTTTTTTTCTGTTGATGCTCTTAAAACCATTATCACGGCCCTTATTACATCCCGCTTGGATTACGGAAACGGCCTGTACGTAGGCATCCCTGCCTACGAAACTCGCCACCTCCAGGCTATCCAAAACCAAGCGGCCCGTCTTATCCTTTGTCTCCCCAAATCCTCTCACATCACCCCTGCCCTCAAATCCCTCCACTGGCTCCCGGTCCATTTCAGATCTCACTTCAAACTAGCTTGCTTGGCCTTCCGGGCGCATGCCCGCTCTGCCCCGCTCTTCATCAACTCTCTAATCTCTTCTCACGCCCCCAGCCGCACCCTTCGCTCTTCATCACTTTCTCTCCTTCACGTCCCTCGCTTCCGCAAATCTCGCACCGGGGGTACCAGATTCTCTGTGCTGGCCCCCCAGATCTGGAACAGTCTCCTTCTCTCTATTCGCTCTATCCCTATTTTTTCCCACTTTCGTAAAGCTCTTAAAACTTTTCTTTTTCTTCAGGCTTTCCCCGGCTAAATTCCTTGGGTCCCTCTACAGATACTGATGTGTTCCTCAGCGCCAGGAAGCCGCTTGGCCGCAGCGCGCTTTATAAGTTTCTTTTTCATTTCATTTCATCCACGCACTGACTCTCACAGTGTGCAGCTTGTGCTTATCTCCGAAGCACAACTAACAATACTGCGACGCATACAGATTGTTTCGATCGAAGAAAACCCTCCGCAATTGTCTGGGTCGCCCCGCCCCGAATTAGTCCTTTTGCAGCGTGAATCTTTCTGGATTCACTATGCTGTGCATATTCCGCAATCTGGTGGTTGGGTCCGGAATCGCAGTCTTTTTTTTTTTTTTCTTTTTTTTTTTGGTAGCCCAGGTGGGCGTCAACGTCCCACCATTTGGTGTACCTTCGGTGACGTCGGCATGCTTCCTGCGGAAGCTCCCACCCTTGGGCGCCATCTTCAGATTCTTTTTTCCACCGTTGGGTCTGGATCGTCGCGTGAAGCTCCAGAAATTTTGAAGGAGAAAAGAAGATAATGCCGAACCTCTACAGAAAAGGACGAACCTCTACAGAAAAGGACTTGAAAAGACTAGGAGAAGAAGACCATAAAAGCCGGGACGACGAAGGAGAAGTAACTCGAGATCTTCGACGTCCGACAAGGAATGCGCGCAGAGGGGGCCCCCTGAGCGCAGTAATGGACAATACACCCTTTAAATTCTGCAGTAACTGCCATCGCAAGTACGCGCAGAAGGACCAGCACCCGGTTTGCAACCTCTGTCTGCCGGTCGACCATGGGAGCAAGGACTGCAACGCCAGCTCTGTCTTCACACCGAAGACACTCCGAATCCGAGAGAAGCAGAGGATAGCTCACCACACGATGCAGGGCAAGGGCCAGGCACCGTCGCTGTACGAACTTGGCCTCTCCACCGATGACGAGCACAACATCGCCAAAGGACCGGATGTCTCCACGGTCGCAGAGACCGATACGAAAACATCAGACAAGGTAGGAGAGTCTACGACCCCGAAATCCTCGACTGGGCCTCGAAGGCCCGAGGCAGAATCTCAAATCAGTCTAGAGCCTCGAAGGGAGCACCAGCGCCGAAAACCTCGGTGACCGAAGCTGCATCCTCCGAAAAATAGCCCAGCGGATCCTTCGAAAAGGACTCCCAGAAGGCGGAGACCGGCGAAAAGCCGAGGTCGTCGAAGCAGGTCCCCGAAAGAGAAACCTCGACTTCGAGGGAGAAGGAGTCGAAAACCACTTCGAGATAGACGAAGCCGTCGAAGAGTTCGGCCGAAACGCTCGACGCCGAGCATGCCGCGCAGATGGAGAGGAAGAAAGAAGGCTCGAGGCCAAGATGGAGAACATCCTCCAGAGAAAGAAAGACTTCGAAGAAAAGATGAGAAGCTACAGGATCCCCTCGAAGCCTGCGATGGGCGTTGCCGAGGTAGAGGAGCACGAGGAGTTCGATGCCGAAGAGCCGCTGAAAACTCCGGAGCCCTCGGATCAGGGAGAAGAGGAAGACCTCTATTACACAGAGGGGGAATATGGGGATCAGCGTTCGAGCTAAGACTCTGGATACTCGACGGCTCAAGACCTGGACTGGCAGGACACGATGCCGAAAACCTGGAGGAGGCTGTGGAGACATACCCCTCAAGGCCTTCGCCGCCAGATGACATTGGGGCTTACAATGAGGTCATCAAGAAGGCAGCAGCAGCTTATGGGGTTAAATTGGAGGAAAAGAAGCCTAAAGCAGATTTCTTGCTGGAAACCTTGCTCCCCACGCAGACAAGGAGCCAGGTCCTGCCCATGCTGAAGAGTGTCATGGACCAAGGGAAGGAAGCGTTCAAGGAACCAGCGACTTATAGATCAGTCATGCCAAGGACGGAGAAGAAGTACAAGTTCTCCTCGCAGGACCCTCCCTACATCAAAGGGTCCGTCACAGCAGACTCAATTATCGCTGCAACGGCAAGGAGAAGGGCCAACGTCCCGACATCTGGGCCACCACCTGACAAGGAGAGCAGGGAGGATGGACCTGACAGGCAGAAAAATCGAAAGAAACGCTGCAATGCACTGGCGGATGGCAAACTCTAATGCCATCCTGAACAGGCAGCAATACCAACATTGTGACGAGGTGGGGCAATTGCTCAAACACCTCCCAGAGCGATTCCAGCAGAGAGCCACACACCTCGTGGAAGAGGGAAAAAACATCGCAAACTCGTGCCTGAAGACAGCCTTGGACGGAGCAGAAACCTCCAGTAGACTGATGGCTATGGGAATCACAGAGAGAAGGCAACCCTGGTGCAAGATCTCAGGCTTCAAGACAGAGGTTCAGAACAACATCCTGAACAATCCATTCAAAGGAGAATCGCTGTTCGGCGCCCTGGTTGATGAGAAGCTCACCAAACTGAAGAAGGATAACGAAACCGCAAGGTCCATGGGGGCCCTGCAATTCAGAGGGATGAGAAGAGGCACTCCGGCAAGGAGGCCAAACGGAAGAGGTGGTAACCCGCCAGGAACATCGCTCCAGGCGTTCCACCAGGGTGACAATCCGGGCCCGCAGGGCCAGCAGAAGCAGACCTGGCACTACCAGAACAGGGGCCAGTCCTTTCGCAGGAGGGGGAACAGCCGAGGCCAGAGAAGGAGAGGCAGTGAGCAACCCCCCTCTAAGTGACTTCGCACGGAAGGATGTGCTCCCCCACTCAAGCCCTCCGAGGGAACAGCACAGAAAAGCAAAGGGGAGAGGGTTACACGGACAAGACACAAAGGAACATGTAACGCCAATGGGCGGCAGACTAAGATTTTTCCTCCAGGAATGGAGAAAAATAACCACAGACAAGTGGATAGTCAACATCATACAGTTCGGATACTGCATAGTTGGAAAAGAGGCCGCCAAGCAGAAGACCAAAGAAAAAAGAGCACTCTGGAAGGGAGCTAACGCTGCTCCGAGAAGCTCAGGAACTCCTCCGGAAGGAAGCCATCGAACCGGTCCCATTCAGAGAAAGGAACAGGGGAGTGCACTCAAACTACTTCCTGGTACCTAAAGTGGACGAAAGCCTAAGACCCATCCTGGACCTACGCTTCCTAAACAAACATGTAAAGACTCAAAAATTCAAGATGACGTCCCTACAGGAGGTCATCCCACAAATAAGAGACGGGGATTTCATGTCCACCGTGGACCTCAAAGATGCATACCTGCACATACCAGTGAACAGGCAGCACAAGCACATGCTAAGATTCACAGTAAACCAGGATCACTACCAATTCACAACCCTGGCTTTCGGTCTAAAGTCCGCTCCAAGGGTGTTCACAAAATGCCTCGCAGCAGTGGCCGCACATCTGCGAAGAGGGGATCAACGTGTACCCCTACCTCGACGATTGGCTGATAAAGGCGAGCTCTCGCGAAACATGCGAGAAACATGCACAGCGAGTCTCAAAAACGCTGCTGGACCTGGGATTCTCCATACACTGGGGAAAATCATCAATGGAGCCGGAGCAGGTGAAGATCTTCCTGGGGGCTCAGATCAACACAAATCAATGCAGGGTGTTACCCAGCGAAAAGAGGACACTCGGCCTACTAAGGGAGACACGCCACTACCAGAAGGGGCAAGCTCTGCCAGTGAGGACAGCGAGCAAGATCATGCGGATGATGGCGTCGTGCATACACCTGGTGCCCAGGGTACGCCTACACATGAGGCCACTCCAAGAATGGCTACAACAATGGTCAGAAGCTACAGGAAGTTGGGGGGGGGATCTAGTGGTTGTAACGCACGAAGTGCAGGAAGAGATGAGGTGGTGGACCAAGGAGAACATTACAGTAGGGAAGCCTCTAACTCCACCAAACCCAACAGTGACCATCACCACAGACGCATCTCAGAAGGGATGGGGCGCACACATGAACAGGCTCAGAGTGAGGGGTCTGTGGGCACCAGCGGATGCGGTCAGACACAACAATTACCTGTAACAGAAGACTGTGTTACTCGCCCTGAAGGCCTTCCAGAAACAGCTGTACAAACAGAAGGTGTGGATACAAACGGACAACACAACAACGATGTTCTACATCAACAAGCAAGGAGGGACTCAGTCGTTCCCTCTGTCCACCCTAGCGCAAGAAATATGGAGATGGGCAATACCACTCGAAATAGATCTGCTGACCATACACCTACCAGGGAAGGACAATGTGGAGGCGGATTGGCTCAGCAGGCAGACTTCAGCATCCCACGAGTGGGAACTCAACAATCAGGAAACGGAGAGACTATTCAGGAGATGGGGCACCCCAACAATAGACCTGTTTGCAACACGCCAGAATGCAAAATGCCAGTACTTTGCATCCAGACAACCAGAGGAACAATCCCAGGGGAATGCCCTATGGGTAAGCTGGTCAAAAACATTTGCCTATGCTTTTACCTCGATACCATTGATCCCCAGGGTGCTCAACAAGTGCAGGATAAGCAACATGACACTGATCCTGGTGACACCTCAATTGGCCAGGCAGACCTGGTATTCAGATTATGGAGATGACGCAGGGTCCACCCCACAGGTTCTCAAAAAGAAAGGACCTACTCTCCATGCAGAACTGAGAAATTCTACACCCAGAGCCAGAGGACCTCAGCCTAGCGGCTTGGCTCCTGAGGACTTGGAGTTCGCTCACCTAAAGCTCCCAGAGAGCACCCTGCAGGTGTTGCGAGAGGCAAGGAGGCCCAAAACACGCAAATGCTATGGGGCAAAATGGAAAAGATTCACTCAATGGTGCAGCAAGAAAAAGCTGCAGAGGAAGCTGACCAAGGAATCAACGGTGCTAAGATACCTCACGCACCTACTGAAAGCCAAACTAAGCTCATCCTTGTTAAGGGTACACCTGGCAGCAATTGTGGCTTACACAAGGGGAGAGACTGTGAGAAGCTTCTTCACATCAAGGGTAGTAAAAAGATTCCTGGAAGGGGCAAAGAGAATAGCGCCACCATAAAAGATGCCGCCGCCGGCATGGAACCTGAATGTGGTACTGACAGCTCATGAAAGCACCTTTTGAACCCATCCACAAGGCATCACTGCAAATGCTGACCATGAAAGCGGCCTTTCTGGTAGCGATCACCTCGCTACGCAGGGCACTAACACTGCAAGAACCCTACATCCAGATACACAGTGACAGGGTCGTGATAACAGACCCGCACTTCAAGCCAAAGGTGGTGTCAAGGTTCCAAATGAATCAGAGTATTCAAATTCCTAGCTTCTTCCAGAACCCCACGACAAGCGCTGAGGGTGCTCCACACTCTAGACGCAAGAAGGGCAGTAATGCACTACATTGAAAGGACGAAGGAACACAGGAAGACAACAGTTCTTCATGTCCTTCGCAAACAGTTACCTGGGTAGACCAGTGACTAAGAACACCATAGCTCGATGGATCGCACAAACGATACAATTCTGCCACAAGCAAGCTGGGCAGGAGCTAACAGGAGGGGCACAGGCCCACACGACCAGGAAGAAAGGAGCAACAATTGCCTTTCTGGCCAACACACCAATTCAGGACATATGCCTGGCGGCAACATGGGCTTCAGTGCACACGTTCACTAAGCACTATTGCGTGGATGTTCAAATGAACAAGGAAGCACAAGTAGGACAAAGAGTGCTTCAACATATATTCAACAACCAACGCTCATCTTCCACCCAGCCGCCACAAAAGTAACAAAACGGCTACAAAATCTATGCACAGCATAGTGAATCCAGAAAGATTCACACTGCAAAACAAAGTTTCTTACCTGTCAGTGTAGATTTGCAGCTTGAAGATCTTTCTGGATTCACTAGCGAACCCACCCGCCTACGCCAGAAAGATGAGGCTGGAGAAGAAGGTGGAAAAACATGGAATAGAAAGCAAGTTGAAGCTTACAAGATACGCGAAAAGAATTACGTTGGAAAAAGGATTAACAAACATAGCCATGGATTCACTACTAGGACACAGAAGAGAAAAAAAGAATCCGAAGATGGCGCCCAAGGGTGGGAGCTTCCGTAGGAAACATGCCAAAGTCACCGAAGGTAAACCAAATGGTGGGACGTCAACGCCCACCTGGGCTACTGAAAAAAAAGACTCAATTCCGGACCCAACCACCAGATTGCGGAATAAGCACAGCATAGTGAATCCAGAAAGATCTTCAAGCTGCAAAACTACACCGACAGGTAAGAAACTGTTTGTTACAGAAACCAAAAGATCCTCTTCAAGCTACAGGATCAGATTTGAGATTTCCCACCTCCCAAATTGGATCCTAGAAATAAGGAACTTTACATTAATCCTGAAACAGAAAATATTATCAAACTGCCTCGCAAACGCGAGTCCGAGGACGTACAATGTAAGATTCCTTTAAAAAATGTCCGTACTAATCCTTCTCCTCCTCTTCCAGCACGTTCCCCTACACCAACATGATAACCTTTACCTATTACACCACAGAACTCTCCACCCTCACAGCATGATGATGGAGATATTCAATTACCTCTAGATCCTTGGAAAGACTTTACTATGGATCCACCAACAGATAATGACCCAGACCTTTACCCTTCAAAGCCTTCCCCTCATGATGACAACATAGGTTATTTAGAGACATGCTGATGGCATCTTCAAGGACCCTGTTCGTGCTCGTATTCTGACTCCCAGAATAGATAAAAAGTATAAGCCTGCTCCGTCTGATCCAGTCTTCATTAAAGGGCAATTACCCCTAGACTCCCTTGTTGTCTCTAATGACTATAAACTGGCTAATTCACAAACCTCTAGGGATGCCCCCCTCCGGACAGGGAGTCAAAATTAATAGACTTCTGGCAAACGAATAGCTGCCTAGGCGACAAATCATTTGCGCATTACCAACACATAGGCCCTCTTAGCCAGGTATGATGGAGCGCACTGGGACGAAAAGGAGCAATTGCTCCATTCTCTCCCAGATGAACACAGAGCTAAAGCACAGGATTTAATACAGGAAGGAAAGCTCATCTCTAATTCCTCTATTTAGATGTGCCTTAGATGCTGCTGATACCGCAGCGCCAGAGATTAACTCCAGTGTGTTACTTACGAGACATGCCTGTTGAGGATTTCCGATTTCAAATTTGAAGTCCAGCAAAGCATCTTAAACACTGTTTGATAAAGAGTACCTTTTCGGGCCTGAAGTTGATCAGTCATTAGATAGAATAAAAAAAGACACTGAGGTAGCTAAATCTATGGGAACCCTACAGTCCCCTTCAAACCGGGGCTCCTTTTGTCACTCCTTTTACAGTGGGGGGGGGGGGGGGGGTTGTTAAGACCACATCCTCAGACACTGTTTCCACATATAAAGACAACAATCCATCTTCCAACACAAGAGGCTTCTTTAGAGGAGGATGCAAAGGAAGCAAGTGTAGGGGAAAGGGTTCCATACCCCATAACTCCCTTTCCCCAAACCAGCACTGGCTTACCTACCTTTCCCCCGATCATTTAACACCCGTCGGGGGACGTCTACTACAATCCCTCCCCATTTGGTAATCCATAACTGACAAATGGGTGCTAGGAATTATAAAATATGGTTATTGGCTGGATCTTGCCACTAATCCTCCAACCATTCCACCTCGTTCTCACAAACTGTCACCAGAATATTTGTACCTGCTCAAACAGGAAGCCCAGTCTCTCTTGCTAAAAGGAGCCATAGAGCCAGTACGATTACAATATCAAGGGTCAGGCAGTTACTCCCTGTATTTTCTAATTTCCAAAAAGGACAGCTCAAGACCTATGCTGGACCTCAGAACTGAACCACTACATACGGTCGGAACATTTCCACATGGTGACACTTCAACAAGTGCTCCTACTTCTACAACAGGACGACTTTGTCTACTCGACTTAAAGGGCGCTTATTTACACATTACAATTCATCCTGCTCATCACAAATATCTCAGATTTGTAATAACGGTCAACATTCCCAATGCAAAGTACTACAGTTTGGAGTCATCACTGCTCCCAGGGTATTTACCAAATGCCTGGTAGTAATCACAGCAGATTTGAGAAGAACGCGTATCCACGTCTTCCCCTAACTGGACGACTGGCTCATCGAAGCCAGCACTTACCAGAAGTGTTTCCAACCCACTCAATCCACAATTCACCTACTACTTCAACTTGGGTTTACAGTGAACAATTTGAAGTCCTGTCTGCAGCCTTCAAACACACAGCCTCATCTGTGAGCCACCATAGACACTTAAAAAAGCCCTAGCCTCTCCCAATGCAGCCAGAATTTACAGTATTCAGTCTCTTCTTACTGTTTCAGCCCATTCGCTCATTACCAGCCAGAGTTGTCATGCAGCTGCTGGGAATGATGGCATCTTGCATCATAATCGTACCCCATGCAAGACGTCCCATGCGTCCCTTTCAAGAATGCTTAGCAAGTCAGTGGAACTAGTCGCAGGATCGATTAGCCGATCTAGTGTTGGTAGACGGCTGCACCCATCGCTCTCTGCAGTGGTGGAACCCACAAAATGTATTCAAAGGGCGGCCCTTCATTGAACCTGTTCCACATTCAGTGCTAACAGCAGACACATCACTCACCGGTTGATGTGCTCAGGTACAGGAGCACCCAGTCCAAGGATTGTGGAGTCTAAAGCACAAAAATTCCATATAAACCACCTAGAGCTATTAGCAGTGTTTCTAGCGCTCAAAGCCTTTCAAACTCACCTCGTAGGCAAAGCTGTCCTAGTCCGCACGGACAACTTGACAGCTATGTACTACGAACAAAAATAGGGGGGGGACACACACTCTCCAACTGTCACGCCTAGCGCAAGCCATTTGGAAATGGTCTTTACACCGCAAGAGTCATCTCCTGGCAGAACACCTTCCAGGAGTAAACCATCAGATTGCCGGCCTTCTCAGCAGAACGAGGCAGCAAATCCACAAGTGGGAACTTCATCCTCTGGTTCTCCTCCCTTACTTTCACGATTGGGAATTTCCTCAGATTTGTTCGCCACAGCAGAAAACGCAAAATGCCCAAGCTTCTGCTCAAAGTTCCCACACCCGCTCTCCAAAGGCAATGCACTATGGATGAACTACTCAGGGATATTTTCCTACTCTTTTCCGCCTCTTCCACTCATTTCACTGGTAGTTCGGAAGCTCAGGCAACCATCCCTCACACTAGTACTCTTACTCCCACATGAGCATGTCAACCCTGGTTCACCACCCTGCTGGAGCTGTCTGTAGTTCCACACCAAAAGCTGCATCTCGCCTCCAGTCTCCTCATTCAGAGCCACGGAAGCTCACCTCCAGTCTCCTCATTCAGAGCCACGGAGAGAAATCAGGTATCCAAATCCCAAAGAACTCAACCTGGCGATGTGGCCCCTGAAGTTAGTTTGGTTATTTACACCTACCAACAGACTGTATGAATACCCTTAGAGGCAAGAAAGCCTACTACCAGGGCATGTTGTGCAGCAAAATGGAAGCGATTTTTTAAATCTATTGTAATAACAATATCAATCCTCTTGATTCATCTGTACAGAACACCAGCTATTAGCTGTTACTTTTACAGCAATCTGGAATAGCCTACACATCCATTTGCTTACATCTGGTAGCAGTAGCTGTAAGCTTAAAAAACAGACTACACTTAAAGGACCAGTGATTAAAGCCTTTATGGAAGGATGAAAAAGAGTGGTACCACCAGGACTCCCACCTGCACCAGTGTCGAACCTAAACATAGTCCTTACAAGGCTAATGGGTCCACCATTTGAACCAATGCATAGGTGCCAATTTCAATTCCTCTCATGGAAAGTTGCTTTCCTCATCGCAATAACTTCACTGAGGAGAGTTGGTGAACTCTAGGCATTAACTATACAAGAGCCCTTCTTTCAGCTTCACAAAGATTGTGGTTCTTCGCACCAATCCTAAATTTCTCCCTTAAGTAGTTTCTGCCTTTTATATCAATCGGTTGAGTTACTGGTGTTCTTTCCTCAACCTGAATATGTAGCAGAGCGAGCTCTACACACCCTTAATGTTAGAGCACTACTATTATGTTGAAGGAGCAAAAGAATTTCGCAAAACAAACCAACTCTTTGTTGCTTTTGCTCCACCACACAAAGGCAATCCCATATCTAAATCAGGCATTGTAGGATGGATTGTAAAATGTATCCAGACATATCAGAAAGCAAAAAGAACTTTGATACCTCCTAGAGTGCATGCCACTCGCAAAATAGGGGCTACAATGGCCTTAGAGAATATTCCCCTAGCTGACATCTGTAAGGCAGCAGTATGGTCTAAACCGCACACATTGACCAAACATTGTGTAACATTATAGTGTAGATGTGTTAGCACGACAACAGGCTAATGTAGGCCAGTCAGTACTTAAAACACTGTTTCAGACAGCTACAGGTTAGCCACAGCTCTGTCGGCATACTGCTTTATAGTCTATGCAAAGCATGTGTATCTACAGCGCACATGCCTCAAATGGATAATGTTACTTACCAAGTAAGCATCTATTCTTGGCATGTAGATTCACATACGCCCACCTGCCTCCCCGGTCTCCTGCAGTTGTTGCCCAAACGTACTATCACCCAAAGGAGGAGTCGCCTTACCTTGTGACTGGAAAGACTTTGAAAAGGAACAACTTTCAAACATCCGGACCCAACACTAGATGGAAGGAGTATGCAAAGCATATGAATCTACAGCTGTACATGCGAAGAACAGATGCATTCTGGGTAAGTAACATTATCCTTCCTAAACATGAGCAGTGGAAGTACACCCGTAAAGAGGCTATGCTCCATGGGAGGTACAAACCAGATGGACAAGGTAATCCATTGGATAAAAGCAGGCAAATGAGTGACCAAGGAAACAAATGGTAAGCCACAGACTGGCTTTACGCTCACTTTAAGGTCTTGGTAACCTCACAATAGGTATTTTGTAGGCAGCCAGATTGCACTGTTTGGTAGGCTTGACCGACAAATGAGAGCCCCCACTTCTTTCCAGGAAGCGGAAACTGTACTTCCTGGTGTATAGAGAAGTGTTTCCTGTCCGGGAAGGACAAAGGGCATAACCCAAGCTGACTGAAGCCTGCTTGGAGCTCGTTTTCAGCTGTATGTTTTGCACCCCAACTGTCCAAAACAGAGGTGGACATCTTGTGTGACCAGATAGTTCCATTGCTACAAGGGTGGTGACACTGTCAACCTCAATGTGCCCCTTCCATTCTCCTCCGAATCCGGAATCTCTTCCGGGGTCCAGTCTACAAGGGACATGGAACAGCCAACTCTATTCCAGATTGCTTTTGCCATCCTGGTAACCCCTACAGCACTGTGGACTTTGAGTAGGATCCATGTTAATTTTGGATGACATTACTTTTTGGGGTGTGTTAGTAGCTCTTCATCCACTTTATCTGCAACTAGAAATGACGGCTCTTCTGGCGGTAAACAAAGGCTTTAGGAATACCTGAGAGCAGTGTGTTATCAATGTCTCCCGAAAAAGCCTGAACTGTAGAACAGTGCCACAGAATGTGAAGCAGAGAACGCTGCACATATTGCCTTTCTTTACTGTCACCCTACTCCGAACAGTATTTGCAGTGTCTGGTTATGTTTTATCAAGTAGCAACTTTCCAACCTCCTCCTACACAGCCTAGGTCTTGATGGACTTCTGCTCCCCTGCATTCGTGGCACCTAGGTCAGCCAGGCATGCATACAGAACTGCCTCGTGGCTGCAGCACATCAGTAATGGCCACTCCCCAACTAGGAGAGGACCTAGGCTTAGGGACCCTTTCCCTTTGGGTGTGGATCTGTATTTCTGTTTCCGTAATGACTTGTGTTTGGTTCCATACACTAGATTGGTGGTAGTATCCATTGTAGTGCATAGATACTGCGCACGCTCTCACAAACCTCACTTGTTCACTCCTGGTAGGTTTCCTCTCAAATAGTTTGTCCTGCGTTGAATTAGTGATGTGAACTTCCTTTGCGCGGTGCAGAAAGTTAGCTTTGCCTCTTCTGTTGTCAAGTCTGTCATGTTTCATTGACTTCCTCGCCTGTCCTGTGACACAAGATGGCATCCTTCTCCCGTCCCCATGCAGTTTGGCTTTGTGTGCTACTTGAAGCTTTTTGCTGGTCTGTGCAGCACATTCTGTACTATGAAAAGGTTCTAGTGTCAGGCGCCTGGGTCTCTGCTGTACATGCAACAGGATCTAGTGTTGGGTACATGTGTCTGTGTTGTGCATGCTGTACCGTGAAATGGGTTCTACTGTTGGGTGTATGCATCTGTCCAGTGCTTGCTTTACCATCAAATGTTTTCCAGTGCTGGGTGCATGCATCTGTGTGGCGCTGTACCATCAAACCGGTTCCAGTGTTGTGTGCATAAATCTCTGTGGCGGATGTTGTACCATTGAATTGGTTCTAGTGTTGGGTGCGTGAGTCTGTGCAGGACATACTCTGGTGCATGGGTCTGTGGGGGACATGCTATACCGTCTAATGGGTTCTAGTGTTGGGTATATGGGTCTGTGCAGTGCTTCCTGTACCTTTGAATGGGTTCTAGTGTGCGGATGGTGCATGGGTCTGTGCTGTGCTTCCTGTACCATAGAGTGGATTCTGGAGTTCAGTACATGGTACTATGCAGTGCGTATTGTACCATCAAATGGATTCTATTGTTGAGTGCATGGGTCTGTGGGGGACATGCTATACCGTCTAATGGGTTCTAGTGTTGAGTGCCTGGGTCTGTGCTGCACTTCCTGTACCATAGAGTGGATTCTAGAGTTCAGTGCATGGGTCTGTGCGGTGCGTATTGTACCTTCAAATGGGTTTTAGAGTTCAGTGCATGGGTCTGTGCATTACATGTTCCATCAAATGATTTCTAGTGTTGAGTGCATGGGTCTGTATTTGCTGTACCAAAGAAGTGGTTCTAGCATTCAGTTCATGGGTCAGTGCAGCGCTTCCTGTACCATCTAATGGGTTCCAGAGTTCAGTGCATGGGTCTGTGTGGCGCATGTGGTACCACCTACTGTTTTCTAGAGTTCAGTGCATGGGTCTGTACTATCAGTTGGGTTCTAGTGTTGAGTGCCTGGGTCTGTGCTGCACTTATGTACCATTGAACGGGTTCTAGAGTTTAGTGCATGGGTCTTTGCGAGGTGTTGTACCATTGAATGGGTTATGGAGCTCAGTGCATGGGTCTTTACGACGCTTATGTACCATCTAACCGGTGCTAGAGTTCAGTGCAGCGCGTGCTGTATCATGGAAAGGGTTCTATTGTTGAGTGCATTGGTCTGTGCGGCACTTATGTACCATCAAACGGGTTCTAGAGTTCAGTGCGTGGGTTTGTGCAGTGTGTGGTATCATTGAATAGGTTCTAGGGTACTGTCGGTGCATGGGTCTCTGCAGTGTGTCATACCATTGAATGGGTTCTAGTGTGCAGTTGGTCCATGGGTCTGTGCGGCGCTTGTATATCATTGAAGGGGTTCTAAAGTTCAGTGCATGGGTCTGTGCCGTGCGTGCTGTATCTTGGAAAGGGTTCTATTGAGTCCATTGGTCTGTGCGGTGCTTATGTACCATTGAATGGGTTCTAGAGTTCAGTGCATGGGTCTGTGTGGTGCATCTTGTACCATCAAATGGGTTCTAGATTAAAGTCCATGGGTCTGTGCAGTGCATGTTCCATCAAATGGGTTCTAGTGTTGAGGGCTGTGTGGTGCTTGCTGTACCAATGAATGAGTTCCAGAGTTCAGTGCCTGGTTGTGCAGCGCTTCCTGTACCATTGCATGGGTGTGTGGTACCATTGAATAGTTCTAGTGAGGTCGGTGCATTGGTCTGTGCAGCGTGTCGTACCATTGAATGGGTTTTAATGTGAAGTCGGTGCATGGGTCTGCGTGGTGCATGTTGTACCGTCAAATGGGATATAGAGTTAAGTGCATGGGTCTGTGCGGTGTCATACCATTAAATGGGTTCTAGTGTGCGGTTGGTGCATTGGTTTGTGCTTTGCTTGCTATACCATCAAATGGGTTCTATTGTGAGGTCGGTGCATGGGTCTGTGTGGTGTCGTACCATTGAATGGGTTCTAGTGTGCAGTTGGTGCTGGGGTCTGTGCGGCGCTGGCTATACCATCAAACGGGTTCTAGAGTTCGGTGCATGGGTCTGTGCGGCACGTGTTATACCATCGAGTGGGTTCTAGAGTTCAGTGCATGGGTCTGTGTAGCGCGTATGTTCCATTGAACGGATTCTAGTGTTCGGTTGGTGCACGTATCTACGTGGCACTTGTGTACCATCGAACTGGTTCTGTAGTTTAGTGCATGGGTCTGTGCGGTGTCGTACTATTGAATGGGTTCTAGTGTGCAGTCAATGCATGGATCTGTGCTGTTGTACTTTTGAATGGGTTCTAGTGTGCGGTTGGTGCATTGGTGCATGGATCTGTGCTGTCGTACCTTTGAATGGGTTCTAGTGTGCTGTTGGTGCGTTTGTCTACGTGGTACTTGCGTAACATCGAACTGGTTCTGGAGTTTAGTGCATGGGTCTGTGCGGCGCTGACTGTACCTTTGAATGGGTTCTAGTGTGCGGTTGGTTCATGGGTCTGTGCTGTCGTACTTTTGAATGGGTTCTAGTGTGCTGTTGGTGCATGGGTCTGTGCTGTCGTACCTTTTAATGGCTTCTAGTGTGCGGTTGGTGCATGGGTCTGTGCTGTCGTACCTTTGAATGGGTTCTTGTGTGCGGTTGGTGCATGGGTCTGTGCTGTCGTACTTTTGAATGGGTTCTAGTGTGCTGTTCGTATTTGGGTCTGTGCTGTCATACCTTTGAATGGGTTCTAGTGTGTGGTTGGTGCATGGGTCTGTGCTGTTGTACCTTTGAATGGGTTCTAGTGTGCTGTTGGTGCATTGGTGCATGGGTCTGTGCTGTCGTACCTTTGAATGGGTTCTTGTGTGCGGTTGGTATATGGGTCTGTGCTGTCGTACTTTTGAATGGGTTCTAGTGTGCTGTTCGTATTTGGGTCTGTGCTGTCATACCTTTGAATGGGTTCTAGTGTGTGGTTGGTGCATGGGTCTGTGCTGTTGTACCTTTGAATGGGTTCTAGTGTGCTGTTGGTGCATTGGTGCATGGGTCTGTGCTGTGTCATACCTTTGAACGGGTTCTAGTGTGTGGTTGGTGCATGGGTCTGTGCTGTTGTACCTTTGAATGGGTTCTAGTGTGCTGTTGGTGCATTGGTGCATGGGTCTGTGCTGTGTCATACCTTTGAACGGGTTCTAGTGTGTGGTTGGTGCATGGGTCTGTGCTGTCGTACTTTTGAATGGGTTCTAGTGTGCGATTGGTGCATGGGTCTCTGCTGTCGTACCTTTGAATGGGTTCTAGTGTGCTGTTGGTGCATGGGTCTGTGCTGTTGTACCTTTGAATGGGTTCTAGTGTGTGGTTGGTGCATGGGTCTGTACTGTCGTACTTTTTAATGGGTTCTAGTGTGCGGTTGGTGCATGGGTCTGTGCTTACCTTTGAATGGGTTCTAGTGTGCTGTTGGTGCATGGGTCTGTGCTGTCGTACTTTTGAAGGGGTTCTAGTGTGCGGTTGGTGCATGGTTCTGTGCGGCACTGGCTGTACCACTGAACGGGTACTAGTGTGCGGTTGATGCATGGGTCTGTGATGTCGTACCTTTGAATGGGTTCTAGTGTGCGGTTGGTGCATGGGTCTTTGCTGTCATACCTTTGAATGGGTTCTAGTGTGTGGTTGGTGTATGGGTCTGTGCGGTCGTACTTTTGAATGGGTTCTAATGTGCCGTTGGTGCATGGGTCTCTGCTGTCGTACCTTTGAACGGGTTCTAGTGTGTGGTTGGTGCATGGGTCTGTGCTGTCGTACTTTTGAATGGGTTCTAGTGTGCCATTGGTGCATGGGTCTGTGCTGTCGTACCTTTGAATGGGTTCTAGTGTGCTGTTGGTGCATGGGTCTGTGCTGTCGTACCGTTGAATGGGTTCTAGTGTGCGGTTGGTGCATGAGTCTGTGCTGTTGTATCTTTGAATGGGTTCTAGTGTGCGATTGGTGCATGGGTCTGTGCTGTCATACCTTTGAATGGGTTCTAGTGTGCGATTGGTGCAATGGTCTGTGCTGTCATACCTTTGAATGGGTTCTAGTGTGTGGTTGGTCCATGGGTCTGTGCTGTCGTACTTTTGAATAGGTTCTAGTGTGCGGTTTATGCATTGGTGCATGGGTCTGTGCTGTCGTACCTTTGAATGGGTTCTAGTGTGCGATTGGTGCATGGGTCTGAGCTGTCGTAGATTTGAATGGGTTCTAGTGTGCGGTTGGTGCATGGCTCTCTGCTGTCTCGTACTTTTGAATGGGTTCTAGTGTGCGGTTGGTGCACGGGTCTGTGCTCTGTCGTACCTTTGAATGGGTTCTAGTGTGCGGTTGGTGCATGGGTCTGTGCTGTCGTACCTTTGAATGGGTTCTAGTGTGTGGTTGGTGCATGGGTCTGTGGTGTTTCGTACCTTTTAATGTGTTCTAGTGTGTGGTTGATGCATGGGTCTGTGGTGTTTCGTACCTTGGAATGGGTTCTAGTGTGTGGTTGGTGCATGGGTCTGTGGTGTTTCGTACCTTTGAATGGGTTCTAGTGTGCGGTTGGTGCATGGGTCTTTGGTGTGTCGTACCTTTGAACGTGTTCTAGTGTGCGGTTGGTGCATGGGTCTGTGGTGTCGTTCCTTTGAATGGGTTCTAGAGTGTGGTTGGTGCATGGGTCTGTGCTGTCGTACTTTTGAAGGGGTTCTAGTGTGCTATTGGTGCATGGGTTTGCTGTCTTACCTTTGAATGGGTTCTAGTGTGGGGTTGGTGCATGGGTCTGTGCTGTCATACCTTTGAATGGGTTCTAGTGTGCGGCTGGTGCATGGATCTGTGCTGTCGTACCTTTGAATAAGTTCTAGTGTGTGGCTGGTCCATGGGTCTGTGCTGTCGTACTTTTGAATGGGTTCTAGTGTTAGGTTTATGCATTTGTGCATGGGTCTGTGCTGTCATACCTTTGAATGGTTTCTAGTGTGTGGTTGGTGCATGGGTCTGTGGTGTTTCGTTCCTTTGAATGGGTTCTAGTGTGTGGTTGGTGCCTGGGTCTGTGGTGTGTCGTACCTTTGAATGGGTTCTTGTTTGCGATTGGTGCAATGGTCTGTGCTGTCATACCTTTGAATGGGTTCTAGTGTGTGGTTGGTCCATGGGTCTGTGCTGTCGTACTTTTGAATAGGTTCTAGTGTGCGGTTTATGCATTGGTGCATGGGTCTGTGCTGTCGTACCTTTGAATGGGTTCTAGTGTGCGATTGGTGCATGGGTCTGAGCTGTCGTAGATTTGAATGGGTTCTAGTGTGCGGTTGGTGCATGGCTCTCTGCTGTCTCGTACTTTTGAATGGGTTCTAGTGTGCGGTTGGTGCACGGGTCTGTGCTCTGTCGTACCTTTGAATGGGTTCTAGTGTGCGGTTGGTGCATGGGTCTGTGCTGTCGTACCTTTGAATGGGTTCTAGTGTGCGGTTGGTGCATGGGTCTGTGCTGTCGTACCTTTGAATGGGTTCTAGTGTGCGGTTGGTGCATGGGTCTGTGCTGTCGTACCTTTGGGTTCTAGAGTGTGGTTGGTGCATGGGTCTGTGCTGTCGTACTTTTGAAGGGGTTCTAGTGTGCGGTTGGTGCATGGGTCTGTGCGGCACTGGCTGTACCATTGAAGGGGTTCTAGTGTGCGATTCATGCATGGGTCTGTGCTGTCTCGTAACATTGAATGGGTTCTAGTTTGCGGTCGGTGCGGTGTCTTACCATTGAACGGGTTCTAGTGTGCGGTTAGTGCATGGCTCTCTGCTGTCTCGTACTTTTGAATGGGTTCTAGTGTGCGGTTGGTGCATGGGTCTGTGCTGTCGTACCTTTGAATGGGTTCTAGTGTGCGGTTGGTGCATGGGTCTGTGCTGTCGTACCTTTGAATGGGTTCTAGTGTGTGGTTGGTGCATGGGTCTGTGGTGTTTCGTACCTTTGAATGGGTTCTAGTGTGCGGTTGGTGCATGGGTCTGTGGTGTTTCGTACCTTTTAATGTGTTCTAGTGTGTGGTTGGTGCATGGGTCTGTGGTGTTTCGTACCTTTGAATGGGTTCTAGTGTGCGGTCGGTGCATGGGTCTGTGCTGTCGTACCTTTGAATGGGTTCTAGTGTGTGGTTGGTGCATGAGTCTGTGGTGTTTCGTACCTTTTAATGTGTTCTAGTGTGTGGTTGGTGCATGGGTCTGGTGTTTTGTACCTTTTAATGTGTTCTAGTGTGTGGTTGGTGCATGGGTCTGTGGTGTTTCGTACCTTTTAATGGGTTCTAGTGTGCGGTTGGTGCATGGGTCTGTGCTGTCGTAACTTTGAACGGGTTCTAGTGTGCGGTTGGTGCATGGGTCTGTGGTGTTTCGTACCTTTTAATGTGTTCTAGTGTGTGGTTGGTGCATGGGTCTGTGGTGTTTCGTACCTTTGAATGGGTTCTAGTGTGCGGTTGGTGCATGGGTCTGTGCTGTCGTACCTGTTAATGTGTTCTAGTGTGTGGTTGGTGCATGGGTCTGTGGTGTTTCGTACCTTTGAATGGGTTCTAGTGTGCGGTTGGTGCATGGGTCTTTGGTGTGTCGTACCTTTGAATGGGTTCTATTGTGCGGTTGGTGCATGGGTCTGTGCTGTCGTACCTTTGAACGGATTCTAGTGTGCGGTTGGTGCATGGGTCTGTGCTGTCATTGCTGTACCATCCAGTGGTTCTTGGTTGATGCCTGCATCAGGTTCCTGATCCCTGACATGCGGGTGCTGTTGGCGCCTGCAGCCCCCTCTCCCGGGTGAATGTATGTGGTGTTTGTTCCATGTATGTGTTGTGCTTTCCTCCTCCTGTCTCCTCCCTAATGGCATTGGTTCTCCTGCAGACCAGGCGGCTAACGCGGCCTCGCAGCAGAGCTCACAGCCGGACTACACCATGGCCTGGGCGGAGTATTACAGACAGCAGGCGGCCTACTACGGACAGAGCCTGGGGCAGCCTCAGGGCCACAGCCAGGTGAGTCTGTAAATCACGCTTTTGATTTTATTTGTAAACGCATAGAAATAAAAAATAAAGTTATTTAAGTAGAAAAGTTTGAGCTTTTTTAAATTCAGTAGAGGCGGCCCGTCGTCCACACTGTATTCTGTGTGATGCTCCCGCCCCGCTGCTAGTAATCAATCTGAGTATTTTAATTACATTTTAAGCTCTAATTTCAAATGTCTTCACATTTACAGTATGTTTGAAAATGTTCATGTAGTCGCAGGCCCCCTGAGGAGCCTTGGCGAATCCCCAGGGTTCCCTGGGCCACAGGTTGGAAGCCTCTGGTGTAGAGTAACCGTGATGTTTTCAGAGGTAGCCTTCGGTTTGTGTACATGCCCCTGCGGCTCTCCCCCTTCATAGACATTGTAATGGTTGCGCAATTAAATGACGCCCTCACCCCACTCTGAGCCCAACTAAGGAGCACAGCTTTGCCTTGGCTAGGGTCTGTGCCAGTAATGTGCACATGCCTTGGCTAGGGTCTGTGCCATTAATGTGCACATGCCTTGGCTAGTGTGTGTGCCAGTAAGGTGCGCATGCCTTGGCTAGGGTCTGTGCCAGTACGGTGCGCATGCCTTAGCTAGGGTGTCTGTGCCAGTAAGGTATGCATGCCTTGGCTAAGGTGTCTGCCAGTAAGGTGCGCAAGCTTTGGCTAGGGTTTGTGCCAGTAAGGTGCGCGTGCCTTAGCTAGGGTGTGTGGGCGGGAGCCGTGCCAGTAAGGTGCGCATGCCTTGGCTAGGGTCTGTGCTGGTAATGTACACATGCCTTGGCTAGGGTCTGTGCCAGTAAGGCATGCATGCCTTGGCTAGGGTGTCTGTGCCAGTAAGGTGCGCATGCCTAGGCTAGGTTTTGTGCCAGTAAGGCAGCATGCCTAGGTTAGGGTCTGTGCCAGTAAGGCAGCATGCCTTGGTTAGGGTCTGTGCCAGTAAGGCAGAATGCCTTGGTTAGGGTCTGTGCCAGTAAGGTGCGCATGACTTGGCTAGGGTGTCTGTGCCAGTAAGGTGTGCATGCCTTGGCTAGGGTTTGTGCCAGTAAGGTACGCGTGCCTTAGCTAGGGTCTGTGCGCGGGAGCCGTGCCAGTAAGGTCACATGCCTTGACTAGGGTGTCTGTGCCAGTAAGGTGCGCGTGCCTTAGCTAGGGTCTGTACGCGGGAGCCGTGCCAGTAAGGTGCGCATGCCTTGGCTAGGGTCTGTGCTGGTAATGTACACATGCCTTGGCTAGGGTTTGTGCCAGTAAGGTGTGCATGCCTTGGCTAGGGTCTGTGCGCAGGAGTCGTGCCAGTAAGATGCGCATGCCTTGGTTAGGGTCTGTACCAGTAAGGCGTGCTTGCCTTGGTTAGGTCTGTGCCAGTAAGGTAGACATTTATTTATTTATTTATTTATTGACATTTATAGAGCGCGGCGAATACCCGTGGCGTCTCGGCGCTAATTAAGGGCATAGATCAGCAACTGGGGTAAAGAAGATATACAAGGCTATTGGTCAAATAACCACGTCTTTAGCTGTTTGCGGAATATGAACAGGGAGGGACTTGCTCGGATATGTGCAGGAAGGGTGTTCCAGAGTTTAGGGGCGGCAACCAGGAAACGCCTGTCGCCCCATGTGACTGTTCTAGTGCGAGGCACAGCCAAGAAGTTCTGATGAGGAACAAGACATGCCTTGGTTAGGGTCTGTGCCAGTAATGTGCGCATGCCTTGGCTAGGGTCAGTGCCAGTAAGGTACGCATGCCTTGGCTAGGGTGTCTGTGCCAGTAGGGTGTGCATGCCTTGGCTAGTGTTTATGCCAGTAAGGTGCGCGTGCCTTAGCTAGGGTCTGTGCGCGGGAGTCATGCCAGTAAGGTGATCATGGCTTGGCTAGGGTCTGTGCGCAGGAGTCGTGCCAGTAAGGTACGCATGCCTTGGCTAGGGTGTCTGTGCCAGTAGGGTGTGCATGCCTTGGCTAGGGTTTATGCCAGTAAGGTGCGCGTGCCTTAGCTAGGGTCTGTGCGCGGGAGTCATGCCAGTAAGGTGCTCATGGCTTGGCTAGGGTCTGTGCGCAGGAGTCGTGCCAGTAAGGTGCGCATGCCTTGGTTAGGGTCTGTACCAGTAAGGTAGACATGCCTTGGTTAGGGTCTGTGCCAGTAAGGCGTGCTTGCCTTGATTAGGGTCTGTGCCAGTAAGGTAGACATGCCTTGGTTAGGGTCTGTGCCAGTAATGTGCACATGCCTTGGATTGGGTCAGTGCCAGTAAGGTACGCATGCCTTGGCTAGGGTGTCTCTGCCAGTAGGGTGTGCATGCCTTGGCTAGGGTTTATGCCAGTAAGGTGCGCGTGCCTTAGCTAGGGTCTGTGCGCGGGTGTCATGCCAGTAAGGTGCTCATGGCTTGGCTAGGGTCTGTGCGCCGGAGTCGTGCCAGTAAGGTACGCATGCCTTGGCTAGGGTCTGTGCGCGGGAGTCGTGCCAGTAAGGTGCTCATGGCTTGGCTAGGGTCTGTGCGCCGGAGTCGTGCCAGTAAGGTACGCATGGCTTAGCCAGGGGCTGTCTGTCGGTTTGTAGCTGGAGTGGCCTCATCTGCAGACCCCTTGCTCTCCGGTTGCGCAGACGTCCCTCGTGCATCAACCTGCTCGGAGGGGACCCCGGATCTGCTCTCACAGACCATATGGGTGCTGCAGGGGCAGGTGGCCGCTGGGAGTTTGCCAAGACTGCGTCTTTGAAGTGCTCGGTGCCTTTCGCCGCTCCCGGCCCTAACTGCTTTCCCTTTTATCTTTCAGGAGCAGTAGAACAGTCGTCCTCACGGAGCCCTGTCTTTATCTTCATTTCTTTGTTTTTGTTTATTTTTGTTTTCCTTCATTTTCTTGAAATCATCATGAAGACCTTTTTGTAAGAGAGGTTTCTAGATTTGCAGGCTTTTGATGAAGACTTCTGTTTATTTGTGAAACACTAGCTGTAGGGTGATCTGAACTTTTCTAAGAATCAGGAACAGTCATTAATATACTAAGCGTATGGACGTGCTGGGAGTAATTTTTTTTTTATTCCAAATTTGTTAACTTCGGATTTCTTTTGGCGCAAGAAATTAAAGGCACCAAAAGGCACAAACAGGTCGTCGACATTGTATCATGTAATTTGTCATATTTTATTTTTAATTATAATTGTTTTTTTTGTGTAACTTTTTTCTGTTGCAACAAAGATATAGCAGCTTGGAAGTCTTAGGTGGCTGTGTAACAAAAAACGCAAAGAGAAAAATCCTAAAGTTTTTAAAAAACAGTATTTAAATATTCTTAAATATGTAAATTCATTGAATGTTTTACGTCTAATTTCATGTATTTTGACTGTTTTTTGATTTTATTGCATTTTTTAAAAATGACGTGCAAACCAACTGATGGTATGAATTTTTCCGCGGCTGCCCCGGCGTCCGGGTAGTCGGTTGTGGCGATCGTCCACATTGACCTTGGCAGGGGAGTGTTTTTGTGGGGGTTTGTATAATTTGTAGTGTTTTCAAGGGTTAATATAAAAATACAAGTGTTAATTATTATTTTTTTTAAGCAATGCCGTTTTCTCACATAACCATGAAGTTGCATTTGTAAAGCCAAGACCTCCAAGCTTGTTAGAAAAAAAGGACCCTCCTTTATGCTGTCATAAATATAAATGCTGTTATTTTTAATATGGAAAATGAATCTGCTATGACTGTCTTTAACACGAACACTGTGGAACATTTAACTGTACGAAAAGTTTAAAATAGTGACTATTTTTTAATTCCAGGGTGTGTTTTTTTCTGGTTTTCATTTTTTCCTTTTAAATATTTTCTTATCTAATATTTGTCAAATTTACCTTAGAGGAAAAAGATAAACAGAATAAATCTAGTATTAACTGCCGTATGTGCTAAATAATTTTTTTGATTTAATAAAAGGGATGACATGCTTTCCAAAGTTTTGCTCTAGTGTTTCTTGTACAGATAAGTGTATTTTTTAAAAGGAATCGAAGTAAAAACTGAAAATTTAGGCTATTTTTTCTTGCATTTGTAATCGGGTTTGTGGGAACAATCCGTTTTGAAATATCTAATGTTACTCGTCCTCGCCCCCCTTCCCTCACGTTTTCCTTCCAATGCCGAAGATTTGGCGACTGTTGCGCATGTTACCATGTACTCCTTTTATCCGAATGAACTTGGCATTTTACACTCTAATAATAAAACGTCCACGAGGCTTCTTGTGGGTGAAGCTTGCAGCCTGTTTCGCTCTCTCCTTTGACAGCAGATGATCATGTTCGCAGGTTTTCTTGCCTCCCTGGTGCGTCGGCGGGTTCGGAGGGGTCCCCGAGGGTTGAAGGGAAGTGCTGCTGGAGCCCTGCGCACGTCCTCCCGGGCCGGTGCAGGGTGTCACCTTGCACTGATTTCCTCCTGCGTGTGAAATGGAGGCTCTTTGATGCTTCAACAAAAGTCAACATTTATCAGTGTAAAGAAGGAGCATTGTACGAGCAGGGTGGTAAGATACGAGCCCTCGTGGGTGCAAGCTCGCCCACCAGCTTGGCGGCGCCTACTTCTCTGCCAAAGGTGGACTTTGCAGAATTTGATTCTATCCATCGATCTATGATATATATATATATATATATATATATATATATATATATATATATTCATTCATTGGTGTGTGTATCTGAGAGTATATGTATGTATATACATATACACACAAACACACTAAATGTATGTATGTGTATATATATATATATATATATATATGCATACCTTTAGTGTGTGTGCATATACATACATATACTCTCAGATATACACACACACTGCAACAAAGCTCCAAAGTCGTGGAGAAAAGCCACGTGCCCTCCCAGTAATTGATCCAAGTCAGGTTTATTAGGCATCAAACCTGGGTTTGATGCCTAATAAACCTTACTTCATCATCCATTACTGGGAGGGCGCGTGGCTTTTCTTCACGACTTTGGAGCTTCGTTGCAGATGGATATTTTTGGGCCCCATGCCCAGTGAAGCGCTGCATTTGGGGGCAGAGCGGTTTTGAAAGACTGTGTATATGTATGTATGTGTATGTGTATATGTGTGTGTGTGTGTGTGTATATATATATATATATATATATATATATATAACACATATGCATACATTTTAACTAGGATTACATAACAAATTAGTAACCCAGATGGGAGTTCTGGACAGGTGGTTGGAGTAAAGTCCTTCCAGAATCTGCGCTCAGTCATTTCTACAGTTGCCCCTCCTTCCCCACTATGGTGCGCGTACCTGCAGTCAGCCATTTCTGATGTAGCCCCTCATTCCCCCCTATGATGCGCGTACCTGCACTATGCCATTTCTGATGTAGCCCCTCATTCCCCACTATGGTGCGCGTACCTGCACTCTGCCATTTCTGATGTAGCCCCTCATTCCCCACTATGGTGCGCGTACCTGCACTCTGCCATTTCTAAGGTAGCCCCTCATTCCCCACTATGGTGCGCGTACCTGCACTCTGCCATTTCTACAATAGCCCCTCCTTCCCCGCTAGGGTGAGAGTACCTGTGCTCTGCCATTACTACAGTAGACCCTCCTTCCCCCGCTAGGGTGAGCGTACCTGCGCTCTGCCATTACTACAGTTGCCCCTCCTTCCACCGCTAGGGTGAGCGTACCTGCGCTCTGCCATCACTACAGTAGCCCCTCCTTCCCCCGCTTGGGTGAGCGTACCTGCGCTATGCCATTACTACAGTAGCCCCTCCTTCCCCCGCTTGGGTGAGAGTACCTGCGCTATGCCATTACTACAGTAGCCCCTCCTTCCCCCGCTTGGGTGAGAGTACCTGCGCTATGCCATTACTACAGTAGCCCCTCCTCCCCCCGCTTGGGTGAGAGTACCTGCGCTCTGCCATTTCTGCAGTTGCCCCTTCCTCCCCAGCTATGGTGAGCGCATCGGTGCTCATTAGTAATAAGTAAGTTCCCATCACAACTGGGTATTTCCCTCCGTGGTACTACAGACGTCATTGAAGCACGCGGTAGGGGGAAGAGCGCCCCAATGAATAGAACGTCGTGCAGGTGAAGCATCCCAGTTGCTTATAAATATCCTGCCAGACTCTAATGTTCTTCTGGTGTATTTCATGGTTTACCACTAATTAAAATTGTGACGTTTAAAATGATTTCATAGTTTCTACTACAAACAAGTGCAAATCGTGCAACAGAAGGTCTTGTGCCTTTATTGTGCTCTTGCCATTATTCAACTACCCTGTGCAGACGAGGGAGCAGCAAAACCCAAACATTCGCATAATGAGGATGTGCAACATCTTCAAACACTTTCAGACCCTCTTGTCTTTTCTGATTTACAGCCACTGGGACACCACCCTCTAGGTTTCCATTTGCTCTAGCTTCTTTCAAATTTTCTCCTTCCAGGCGAGGCAGTGCTCCCAGCCCTAGTGTGAGCACAAGACCTACTCGTGTGACCGGGCACCAGATGAGTTGAGTCTGGATAGTCCAATCAGCATTCCTCTTAATGCATGAGGTGACCAGAGATGAAGCCCAGAGCATTCGCTAACCCACTGGTGTCCAGGGCCAGACGACCCAGACCACCCCCTTGGCTCCAGTACTCAAACGCTTCTCTTAGCTCAAGGTGTTGCAGGGCAGCTCCAACTCCTGGGCTCCAGTACTCAAACCCTCCTCTTAGCTCAAGGTGTTGTAGGGCAGCTCCACCCCCTTGGCTCCAGTACTCAAACCCTCCTCTTAGCTCAAGGTGTTGTAGGGCAGCTCCACTGCCTTTGGCCCCAGCACTCAAACTCTCATACGCTGACACCCCAGAACCAACACCCACCGAAGGCACTGGCCTGCTGCTCTCCAGGAACACCGTAACCGACGAAGAATCCATCAGAATCATGAACACCATCCACTCCGGCTCACCTTCCGACACCTACCCCCACCATATCTTCAACAAGGCAAGCACTATCATTGCACACCAACGTCGAAAGATCATCAACAGCTCCTTCGAGAACTCCACCTTCCCAGAGAGCTGTAAACACGCCGAAATAAACGCCCTCCTCAAGAAACCCAAGGCAGACCCAAAGGACCTCAAGAACTTCCGACCCATCTCTCTGCTCCCGTTCCCGGCAAAAGTTATTGAGAAGACTGCCAACAGACAACTGACCCCCTTCCTGGAGGAGAACCACGTACTGGACTCCTCCCAATCCGGCTTCCGCAGCGACCACAGGACAGACGGCCATCATCGCCGCCACGAACGACGTCAGGGCCATACTAGACAAGGGCGAGACCGCGGCCCTCATCCTCCTGGACCTCTGTCGCTTTCGACACCTTCTGCCACCACACCCTTCGCTCACGCCTCAACGACGCAGGGATCAGAGGCAAAACCCTGGCCTGGATCACCTTAGTCACCTGCAGAACCCAGAGAGTCCACCTCCCCCGTACTGAAGCCTGCACCATCACCTGCGACATACCCCACGGGTCATCCCTCAGCCCAACCCACTTTAACATCTACATGGCACCCCTCGCCAACATGTCCGACAACACCACCTCATCGTCTCATATGCTGACGACACGCAGGCGATCCTCTCCCTCAGCAAAGACCCGGCCATCGCCAAATACAACCTTCACGTAGGAATGAAGGCCGTCACAGAATGGATGAAGACCAGCCGCCTGAAACTGAACTCTGACCAGACTTGAGGTCTTCCTGCTCTGATCCACCCCCTCCGCATGGGTGGACTCCTGGTGGCCGACCGCGCTGGGAGCTGCCACGACACCCACAAACCACGCACGCAATCTGGAGTTCATCCTGGACTCAACGCTCTCCATGACCCAGCAAGTCCATGCCATCTCCTCCTCCTGCTTCAACACCCTCCGAATGCTCCGTAAAATCTACAGATGGATCCCCATCAACACCAGAACGATCACCCATGCGCTCGTCTGCAGCAGTCTGGACTACGGCAATTAACTCTACGCAGGAACCATGGCTACGCTCCAAAAGACTCCAGCGCATACAGGATGCCTTCCCATGCCTCATCCTCTGACTCCCCTGCCAAAATAACATCACCACCCACCTACGAGAACTGCATTGGCTCCCGGTCAACAAAAGTATCACTTTGAAACTCCTAACCCAAGCGCACAAAGCACTCCACAACGCCAAACCAACATACCTCAACGATCGACTGTCCTTCTACACCCCGAAGCGCCAACTGCGCTCGGCCGACCTCGCCATCGTCCCAGGCATCCGTCTAACGACCATCGGCGGCAAATCCTTCTCCTACCTCGCCACAAAGACATTGAATACCCTCCCCGCCCATCTACGTAAGACCCAGGACCGGCTGACCTTCAAAAGACACCTCAAGACATGTCTGTTCGACCTGTAGCTGCCTTCCCTTACCCCCAGCTCCTTGAGACCCTCATGGGTGAGTAGCGTGCTCCACAAATGGATTGATTGATTGCTTATCGCAAGGTGTTGTAGGGCAGCTCCACCCCCTTGGCTCCAGTACTCAAACCCTCCTCTTAGCGCAAGGTGTTGTAGGGCAACTCCACCCCTTGGCTCCAGTACTCAAACCCTCCTCTCAGCTCAAGGTGTTGTAGGGCAGCTCCACCCCCTTGGCTCCAGTACTCAAACCCTCCTCTTAGCTCAAGGTGTTGTAGGGCATCTCCACCCCCTAGGCTCCAGTACTCAAACCCTTTTCTTAGCTCATGGTGCTGTAGGGCAGCTCCACCCCCTTGGCTCCAGTATTCAAACCCTCTTTTCTCAATGTGTTGTAGAGCAGCTCCACCCCCTGGGCTCCAGTACTCAAACCCTCCTCTTAAATCAAGGTGTTGTAGGGCAGCTCCACCCCCTGGGTTCCAGTACTCAAGCCCTCATCTTAGCTCAAGGTGTTGTAGGGCAGCTCCACCCCCTGGGCTCCAGTACTCAACCCCTCCTCTTGGCTCATGGTGTTGTAGGGTAGCTCCAACCCCTGGGCTCCAGTACTCAAACCCTCCTCTTAGTTTAAGGTGTTGTAGGGTTGCTCCACCCCCGGGCTCCTGAACACAAACCCTTCTCGCAGCTCACGATGTTGTAGGGCAGCTCCACCCCCTTGGCTTCAGTATTCAAACCTTCATCTTAGCTCAAGGAGTTGTAGGGCAGCGCCACCCCATTGGCTCCAGTACTCCAACCCTCCTCTAAGCTCACTGTGTTGTGGGGCAGCTCCACCTCCTTGGCTCCAGTACTCAAACCCTCCTCTAAGCTCAAGGTGTTGTAGGGCAGCTCCGCCCCTTGGCTCCAGTACTCAAACCCTCCTCTAAGCTCACTGTGTTGTGGGGCAGCTCCACCCCCTTGGCTCCAGTATTCAAACCCTCTAAGCTCAAGGTGTTGTAGGGCAGCTCCACCCCTTGGCTCCAGTACTCAAACCCTCCTGTTATCTCAAGGTGTTGTAGGGCAGCTCCACCCCCTTGACTCCAGTACTAAAACCCTCCTCTTAGCTCAAGTTGTTAGAGGGCAGCTCCACCCCCTTGACTCCAGTACTAAAACCCTCCTCTTAGCTCAAGGTGTTGTAGGGCAGCTCCGCCCCCTGGGCTCCAGTACGCAAACCCTTCTCTTAGCTGAAGGTGTTATAGGGAAGCTCCAAGCCCTTGACTCCAGTACTAAAACTCTCCTCTTAGCTCAAGGTGTTGTAGGGCAGCTCCGCCCCCTGGGCTCCAGTACTCAAACCCTTCTCTTAGCTCAAGGTGTTGTAGGGCAGCTCCACCCCCTGGGTTCCAGTACTCAAACCCTTCTCTTAGCTCAAGGTGTTGTAGGGCAGCTCCACCCCCTGGGCAGTACTCCAACCCTCCTCTTAGCTCAAGGTGTTGTAGGGCAGCTCCACCCCCTTGGCTCCAGTAATCAAACCCTCCTCTTAGCTCATGGTGCTGTAGGGCAGCTCCACCTCCTGGGCTCCAGTACTCAAACCCTTTTCTTAGCTCATGGTGCTGTAGGGCAGCTCCACCCCCTTGGCTCCAGTATTCAAACCCTCCTCTTAGCTCAAGGTGTTGTAGGGCAGCTCCACCCCCTGGGCTCCAGTACTCAAACCCTCATCGTAGCTCAAGGTGTTGTAGGGCAGCTCCACCCCCTGGGCTCCAGTACTCAATCCCTCATCTTAGCTCAATGTGTTGTAGGGCAGCTCCACCCCCTTAGCTCCAGTACTGAAACCCTCCTTTTAGCTCATAGTACTGTAGGTCAGCTCCACCCCTTGGCTCCAGTACTCAAACCCTCTTTGCTCAAGGTGTTGTGGGGCAGCTTCACCCCCTTGGCTCCAGTACTCAACCCCTCTTAGCTCAGTGTGTTGTAGAGCAGCTCCACACCCTGGGCTCAAGTACTCAAACCCTCCTCTTAGCTCATGGTGCTGTAGGGCAGCTCCACCCCCTGGGCTCCAGTACTCAAACCCTCCTCTTAGCTCAAGGTGTTGTAGGGTTGCTCCACCCCCGGGCTCCTGAACACAAACCCTTCTCGCAGCTCACGATGTTGTAGGACAGCTCCACCCCCTTGGCTTCAGTATTCAAACCTTCATCTTAGCTCAAGGAGTTGTAGGGCAGCGCCACCCCATTGGCTCCAGTACTCCAACCCTCCTCTAAGCTCACTGTGTTGTGGGGCAGCTCCACCCCCTTGGCTCCAGTACTCAAACCCTCCTCTAAGCTCAAGGTGTTGTAGGGAAGCTCCACCCCTTGACTCCAGTACTCAAATCCTCCTCTTAGCTCAAGGTGTTGTAGGGAAGCTCCACCCCCTTGGCTCCAGTATTCAACCCCTCTTTTCTCAATGTGTTGTAGGGCAGCTCCACCCCCTGGGCTCCAGTACTCAAACCCTCCTCTTAGCTCAAGGCGTTGTAGGGCAGCTTCACCCTCTTGGCTCCAGTACTCAAACCCTCCTCTTAGCTCAAGGTGTTGTAGAGAAGCTCCACCCCCTTGGCTCCAGTATTCAACCCCTCTTTTCTCAATGTGTTGTAGGGCAGCTTCACCCTCTTGGCTCCAGTACTCAAACCCTCCTCTCAGCTCAAGGTGTTGTAGGGCAGCTCCACCCTCTTGGCTCTAGTACTTAAACCCTCCTCTTAGCTCAAGGTGTTGTAGGGCAGCTCCACCCCCTGGGCTCCAGTACTCAAACCCTCCTCTTAGCTCAAGGCGTTGTAGGGCAGCTTCACCCTCTTGGCTCCAGTACTCAAACCCTCCTCTCAGCTCAAGGTGTTGTAAGGCAGCTCCACCCTCTTGGCTCCAGTACTCAAGCCCTCCTCTTAGCTCAAGGTGTTGTAGGGCAGCTGCGCCCCCTTGGCTCCAGTACTCAAACCCTCCTCTAAGGTGTTGCAGGGCAGCTCCACTCCCTTGGCTCCCGTACTCAAACCCTCCTCTTATCTCAACGTGTAGTAGGGCAGTTCCAGTACTCAAACCCTCCTCATAGCTCATGGTGCTGTAGGGCAGCTCCAGTACTCAAACCCTCTTTTCTCAATGTATTGTAGGGCAGCTCCACCCCCTTGGCTCCCGTACTCCAACCTTCTTTGCTCAATGTGTTGTAGGGCAGTTCCACCCCTTGGCTCCAATACTCAAACCCTCTCAGCTCAAGGTGTTGTAGGGCAGCTCCACCCCTTGGCTCCAGTACTCAAACCCTCTCAGCTCAAGGTGTTGTAGGGCAGCTCTACCCCTTGGCTCCAGTACTCAAACCCTCTCAGCTCAAGGTGTTGTAGGACAGTTCCACACCCTGGGCAGTACTCAAACCCTCCTCTTAGCTTAAGGTGTTGTAGGGCAGCTCTACCCCTTGGCTCCAGTACTCAAACCCTCTCAGCTCAAGGTGATGTAGGGCAGCTCCACCCCCTTGGCTCCAGTACACAAACCCTCCTGTTAGCTCAAGGTGTAGTAGGGCAGCTCCACCCCTTTGGCTCTAGTACTAAAACCCTCCTCTTAGCTTAAGGTGTTGTACGGCAGCTCCACCCTTTTGGCTCCAGTACTCAAATCCTCCTCTTAGCTCAAGGTGTAGTAGGGCAGCTCCGCCCCCTTGGCCTCAGTATTCAACCCCTCCTCTAAGCTCAAAGTGTTGTAGGGCAGCTCCACCCCTTTGGCTCCAGTACTCAAACCCTCCTCTTAGCTTAAGGTGTAGTAGGGCAGCCCCACCCCCTGGGTTCCAGTACTCAAACCCTCTTAGCTCAAGGTGTTGTAGGGCAGATCCACCCCTTGGCTCCAGTACTCAAACCCTCTTTGCTCAATGTGTTGTAGGGCAGCTCCAGTACTCAAACCCTCTCAGCTGAAGGTGTTGTAGGGCAGCTCCACCCCTTGGCTCCAGTACTCAAACCCTCCTCCTAGCTCATGGTGCTGTAGGGCAGCTCCACCCCTGGGCTCCAGTACTCAAACCCTCTTTGCTCAATGTGTTGTAGGGCAGCTCCATCCCTTTGACTCCAGTACTCAAATCCTCCTCTTAGCTCAAGGTGTTGTAGGGCAGCTCCACCTCCTGGGCTCCAGTACTCAAACCCTCCTCTTAGCTCAAGGCGTTGTAGGGCAGCTCCACCCTTTTGGCTCCAGTATTCAAACCCTCCTTTCTCAATGTGTTGTAGGGCAGCTCCACTCCCTTGGCTCCCGTACTCAAACCCTCTTAGCTCAAGGTGTTGTAGGGCAGCTCCACCCCCTTGGCTCCAGTACTCAAACCCTCCTCTTATCTCAACGTGTAGTGGGGCAGTTCCAGTACTCAAACCCTCCTCATAGGTCATGGTGCTCTAGGGCAGCTCCACCCCTTGGCTCCAGTACTCAAACCCTCCTCTTAGCTCAAGGTGTTGTAGGGCAGCTCCGCCCCTTGGCTCCAGTACTCAAACCCTCTCAGCTGAAGGTGTTGTAGGGCAGCTCCACCCCTTGGCCCCAGTACTCAAACCCTCCTCCTAGCTCATGGTGCTGTAGGGCAGCTCCAGTACTCAAACCCTCCTCTTAGCTTAAGGTGTTGTGCGGCAGCTCCACCCCTTTGGCTCCAGTATTCAACCCCTCCTCTAAGCTCAAAGTGTTGTAGGGCAGCTCCACCCCTTGGCTCCAGTACTCAAACCCTCTCAGCTCAAGGTGTAGTAGGGCAGCTCCACCCCTTTGGCTCCAGTACTCAAACTCTCCTCTTAGCTTAAGGTGTAGTAGGGCAGCTCCACCCCTTTGGCTCCAGTACTCAAACCCTCCTCTTAGCTCAAGGTGTAGTAGGGCAGCTCCGCCCCCTTGTCTTCAGTATTCAACCCCTCCTGTAAGCTCAAAATGTTGTAGGGCCGCTCCACCCCTTGGCTCCAGTACTCAAACCCTCTCAGCTCAATGTGCTGTAGGGCAGCTCCACCCCTTGGCTCCAGTACTCAAACCCTCTCAGCTGAAGGTGTTGTAGGGCAGCTCCAGTACTCAAACCCTCCTCTTAGCTCAAATAGTTGTAGGGCAGCTCCACACCTTGACTCCAGTACTCAAACCCTCCTCTTAGCCTAAGGTGTTGTAGGGTAGCTCCACACCCTGGGCTCAAGTACTCAAACCCTCCTCTTAGCTCATGGTGCTGTAGGGCAGCTCCACCCCCTGGGCTCCAGTACTCAAACCCTCCTCTTAGCTCAAGGTGTTGTAGGGTTGCTCCACCCCCGGGCTCCTGAACACAAACCCTTCTCGCAGCTCACAATGTTGTAGGGCAGCTCCACCCCCTTGGCTTCAGTATTCAAACCTTCATCTTAGCTCAAGGAGTTGTAGGGCAGCGCCACCCCATTGGCTCCAGTACTCAAACCCTCCTCTAAGCTCACTGTGTTGTGGGGCAGCTCCACCCCCTTGGCTCCAGTACTCAAACCCTCCTCTAAGCTCAAGGTGTTGTAGGGAAGCTCCACCCCTTGACTCCAGTACTCAAATCCTCCTCTTAGCTCAAGGTGTTGTAGGGAAGCTCCACCCCCTTGGCTCCAGTATTCAACCCCTCTTTTCTCAATGTGTTGTAGGGCAGCTCCACCCCCTGGGCTCCAGTACTCAAACCCTCCTCTTAGCTCAAGGCGTTGTAGGGCAGCTTCACCCTCTTGGCTCCAGTACTCAAACCCTCCTCTTAGCTCAAGGTGTTGTAGAGAAGCTCCACCCCCTTGGCTCCAGTATTCAACCCCTCTTTTATCAATGTGTTGTAGGGCAGCTTCACCCTCTTGGCTCCAGTACTCAAACCCTCCTCTCAGCTCAAGGTGTTGTAGGGCAGCTCCACCCTCTTGGCTCTAGTACTTAAACCCTCCTCTTAGCTCAAGGTGTTGTAGGGCAGCTCCACCCCCTGGGCTCCAGTACTCAAACCCTCCTCTTAGCTCAAGGCGTTGTAGGGCAGCTTCACCCTCTTGGCTCCAGTACTCAAACCCTCCTCTCAGCTCAAGGTGTTGTAAGGCAGCTCCACCCTCTTGGCTCCAGTACTCAAGCCCTCCTCTTAGCTCAAGGTGTTGTAGGGCAGCTGCGCCCCCTTGGCTCCAGTACTCAAACCCTCCTCTAAGGTGTTGCAGGGCAGCTCCACTCCCTTGGCTCCCGTACTCAAACCCTCCTCTTATCTCAACGTGTAGTAGGGCAGTTCCAGTACTCAAACCCTCCTCATAGCTCATGGTGCTGTAGGGCAGCTCCAGTACTCAAACCCTCTTTTCTCAATGTATTGTAGGGCAGCTCCACCCCCTTGGCTCCCGTACTCCAACCTTCTTTGCTCAATGTGTTGTAGGGCAGTTCCACCCCTTGGCTCCAATACTCAAACCCTCTCAGCTCAAGGTGTTGTAGGGCAGCTCCACCCCTTGGCTCCAGTACTCAAACCCTCTCAGCTCAAGGTGTTGTAGGGCAGCTCTACCCCTTGGCTCCAGTACTCAAACCCTCTCAGCTCAAGGTGTTGTAGGACAGCTCCACACCCTGGGCAGTACTCAAACCCTCCTCTTAGCTTAAGGTGTTGTAGGGCAGCTCCACCCCTTTGGCTCTAGTACTAAAACCCTCCTCTTAGCTTAAGGTGTTGTACGGCAGCTCCACCCTTTTGGCTCCAGTACTCAAATCCTCCTCTTAGCTCAAGGTGTAGTAGGGCAGCTCCGCCCCCTTGGCCTCAGTATTCAACCCCTCCTCTAAGCTCAAAGTGTTGTAGGGCAGCTCCACCCCTTTGGCTCCAGTACTCAAACCCTCCTCTTAGCTTAAGGTGTAGTAGGGCAGCCCCACCCCCTGGGTTCCAGTACTCAAACCCTCTTAGCTCAAGGTGTTGTAGGGCAGATCCACCCATTGGCTCCAGTACTCAAACCCTCTTTGCTCAATGTGTTGTAGGGCAGCTCCAGTACTCAAACCCTCTCAGCTGAAGGTGTTGTAGGGCAGCTCCACCCCTTGGCTCCAGTACTCAAACCCTCCTCCTAGCTCATGGTGCTGTAGGGCAGCTCCACCCCTGGGCTCCAGTACTCAAACCCTCTTTGCTCAATGTGTTGTAGGGCAGCTCCATCCCTTTGACTCCAGTACTCAAATCCTCCTCTTAGCTCAAGGTGTTGTAGGGCAGCTCCACCTCCTGGGCTCCAGTACTCAAACCCTCCTCTTAGCTCAAGGCGTTGTAGGGCAGCTCCACCCTTTTGGCTCCAGTATTCAAACCCTCCTTTCTCAATGTGTTGTAGGGCAGCTCCACTCCCTTGGCTCCCGTACTCAAACCCTCTTAGCTCAAGGTGTTGTAGGGCAGCTCCACCCCCTTGGCTCCAGTACTCAGCCCCTCCTCTTATCTCAACGTGTAGTGGGGCAGTTCCAGTACTCAAACCCTCCTCATAGGTCATGGTGCTGTAGGGCAGCTCCACCCCTTGGCTCCAGTACTCAAACCCTCCTCTTAGCTCAAGGTGTTGTAGGGCAGCTCCACCCCTTGGCTCCAGTACTCAAACCCTCTCAGCTGAAGGTGTTGTAGGGCAGCTCCACCCCTTGGCTCCAGTACTCAAACCCTCCTCCTAGCTCATGGTGCTGTAGGGCAGCTCCAGTACTCAAACCCTCCTCTTAGCTTAAGGTGTTGTGCGGCAGCTCCACCCCTTTAACTCCAGTATTCAACCCCTCCTCTAAGCTCAAAGTGTTGTAGGGCAGCTCCACCCCTTGGCTCCAGTACTCAAACCCTCTCAGCTCAAGGTGTAGTAGGGCAGCTCCACCCCTTTGGCTCCAGTACTCAAACCCTCCTCTTAGCTCAAGGTGTAGTAGGGCAGCTCCGCCCCCTTGTCTTCAGTATTCAACCCCTCCTGTAAGCTCAAAATGTTGTAGGGCCGCTCCACCCATTGGCTCCAGTACTCAAACCCTCTCAGCTCAATGTGCTGTAGGGCAGCTCCACCCCTTGGCTCCAGTACTCAAACCCTCTCAGCTGAAGGTGTTGTAGGGCAGCTCCAGTACTCAAACCCTCTTCTTAGCTCAAATAGTTGTAGGGCAGCTCCACACCTTGACTCCAGTACTCAAACCCTCCTCTTAGCTTAAGGTGTTGTAGGGCAGCTCCACCCCCTTGGCTCCCGTACTCCAACCTTCTTTGCTCAATGTGTTGTAGGGCAGTTCCACCCCTTGGCTCCAATACTCAAACCCTCTCAGCTCAAGGTGTTGTAGGGCAGCTCCACCCCTTGGCTCCAGTACTCAAACCCTCTCAGCTCAAGGTGTTGTAGGGCAGCTCCACCCCTTGGCTCCAGTACTCAAACCCTCTCAGCTCAAGGTGTTGTAGGGCAGCTCCACCCCTTGGCTCCAGTACTCAAACCCTCTCAGCTCAAGGTGTTGTAGGACAGCTCCACACCCTGGGCAGTACTCAAACCCTCCTCTTAGCTTAAGGTGTTGTAGGGCAGCTCCACCCTCTTGGCTCTAGTACTCAAACCCTCCTCTTAGCTCAAGGTGTTGTAGGGCAGCTCCACCCCCTTGGCTCCAGTACACAAACCCTCCTCTTAGCTCAAGGTGTAGTAGGGCAGCTCCACCCCTTTGGCTCTAGTACTAAAACCCTCCTCTTAGCTTAAGGTGTTGTACGGCAGCTCCACCCTTTTGGCTCCAGTACTCAAATCCTCCTCTTAGCTCAAGGTGTAGTAGGGCAGCTCCGCCCCCTTGGCCTCAGTATTCAACCCCTCCTCTAAGCTCAAAGTGTTGTAGGGCAGCTCCACCCCTTGGCTCCAGTACTCAAACTCTCAGCTCAAGGTGTAGTAGGGCAGCCCCACCCCCTGGGTTCCAGTACTCAAACCGTCTTAGCTCAAGGTGTTGTAGGGCAGCTCCACCCCTTGGCTCCAGTACTCAAACCCTCTTTGCTCAATGTGTTGTAGGGCAGCTCCAGTACTCAAACCCTCTCAGCTGAAGGTGTTGTAGGGCAGCTCCACCCCTTGGCTCCAGTACTCAAACCCTCCTCCTAGCTAATTGTGCTGTAGGGCAGCTCCACCCCTGGGCTCCAGTACTCAAACCCTCTTTGCTCAATGTGTTGTAGGGCAGCTCCATCCCTTTGACTCCAGTACTCAAATCCTCCTCTTAGCTCAAGGTGTTGTAGAGCAGCTCTACCTCCTGGGCTCCAGTACTCAAACCCTCCTCTTAGCTCAAGGCGTTGTAGGGCAGCTCCACCCTATTGGCTCCAGTATTCAAACCCTCTTTTCTCAATGTGTTGTAGGGCAGCTCCACTCCCTTGGCTCCCGTACTCAAACCCTCTTAGCTCAAGGTGTTGTAGGGCAGCTCCACCCCCTTGGCTCTAGTACTCAAACCCTCCTCTTATCTCAACGTTTAGTAGGGCAGTTCCAGTACTCAAACCCTCCTCATAGGTCATGGTGCTTTAGGGCAGCTCCACCCCTGGGCAGTACTCAAACCCTCCTCTTAGCTCAAGGTGTTGTAGGGCAGCTCCGCCCCCTTGGCTCCAGTACTCAAACCCTCCTCTTGGCTCAAGGTGTTGTAGGGCAGCTCCACCCCTTGGCTCCAGTACTCAAACCCTCTCAGCTCAAGGTGTAGTAGGGCAGCTCCACCCCTTTGGCTCCAGTACTCAAACTCTCCTCTTAGCTTAAGGTGTAGTAGGGCAGCTCCACCCCTTTGGCTCCAGTACTCAAACCCTCCTCTTAGCTCAAGGTGTAGTAGGGCAGCTCCGCCCCCTTGTCTTCATTATTCAACCCCTCCTCTAAGCTCAAAATGTATTAGGGCAGATCCACCCCTTTGGCTCCAGTACTCAAACCCTCTTTGCTCAATGTGCTGTAGGGCAGCTCCACACCTTGGCTCCAGTACTCAAACCCTCCTCTTAGCTTAAGGTGTTATAGGGCAGCCCCACCACCTGGGCTCCAGTACTCAAACCCTCTTAGCTCAAGGTGTTGTAGGGCAGCTCCACCCCCTTGGCTCCCGTACTCCAACCTTCTTTGCTCAATGTGTTGTAGGGCAGCTCCACCCCTTGGCTCCAATACTCAAACCCTCTCAGCTCAAGGTGTTGTAGGACAGCTCCACACCCTGGGCAGTACTCAAACCCTCCTCTTAGCTTAAGGTGTTGTAGGGCAGCTCCACCCTCTTGGCTCCAGTACTCAAACCCTCCTCTTAGCTCAAGGTGTTGTAGGGCAGCTCCACCCCCTTGGCTCCAGTACACAAACCCTCCTCGTAGCTCAAGGTGTAGTAGGGCAGCTCCACCCCTTTGGCTCTAGTACTAAAACCCTCCTCTTAGCTTAAGGTGTAGTAGGGCAGCTCCACCCTTTTGGCTCCAGTACTCAAATCCTCCTCTTAGCTCAAGGTGTAGTAGGGCAGCTCCGCCCCCTTGGCCTCAGTATTCAACCCCTCCTCTAAGCTCAAAGTGTTGTAGGGCAGCTCCACCCCTTGGCTCCAGTACTCAAATCCTCTTTGCTCAATGTGTTGTAGGGCAGCTCCAGTACTCAAACCCTCTCAGCTGAAGGTGTTGTAGGGCAGCTCCACCCCTTGGCTCCAGTACTCAAACCCTCCTCCTAGCTCATGGTGCTGTAGGGCAGCTCCACCCCTGGGCTCCAGTACTCAAACCCTCTTTGCTCAATGTGTTGTAGGGTAGCTCCATCCCTTTGACTCCAGTACTCAAATCCTCCTCTTAGCTCAAGGTGTTGTAGGGCAGCTCCACTCCCTTGGCTCCCGTACTCAAACCCTCTTATCTCAACGTGTAGTAGGGCAGTTCCAGTACTCAAACCCTCTTCATAGGTCATGGTGCTGTAGGGCAGCTCCACCCCTGGGCAGTACTCAAACCCTCCTCTTAGCTCAAGGTGTTGTAGGGCAGCTCCGCCCCCTTGGCTCCAGTACTCAAACCCTCCTCTAAGCTCAATGTGTTGTGGGGCAGCTCCATACCCTTGGCTCCAGTACTCGAACCCTCCTCTTAGCTCAAGGTGTTGTAGGGCAGCTCCACCCCTTGGCTCCAGTACTCGAACCCTCTCAGCTGAAGGTGTTGTAGGGCAGCTCCACCCCTTGGCTCCAGTACTCAAACCCTCCTCCTAGCTCATGGTGCTGTAGGGCAGCTCCACCCCTGGGCTCCAGTACTCAAACCCTCCTCTTAGCTCAAGGTGTAGTAGGGCAGCTCCGCCCCCTTGTCTTCAGTATTCAACCCCACCTCTAAGCTCAAAATGTTGTAGGGCAGCTCCACCCCCTTTGCTCCAGTACTCAAACCCTCCACTTAGCTCAAGGTGTTGTAGGGCAGCTCCACCCCCTTGGCGTCAGTACTCAAACCCTCTCAGCTCAAGGTGTTGTAGGGCAGCTCCACCGCCTTTGGCCCCAGCACTCAAACTCTGCGTGGCTAGATGCCCCACTGGATGAACACTGTACTCAGCATCGCTAGGAGCCTCACTGGATGAACACTGCACTCTGCATCGCTAGGTTTCCCACTGGATGAACACTGCACTCTGCATCGCTAGGAGCCTCACTGGATGAACACTGCACTCTGCATCGCTAGGAGCCTCACTGGATGAGCACTGCACTCTGCATCGCTAGGAGCCTCACTGGATGAGCCCTGCACTCTGCATCGCTAGGAGCCTCACTGGATGAGCCCTGCACTCTGCATCGCTAGGAGCCTCACTGGATGGGCACTGCACTCTGCATCGCTAGGAGCCTCACTGGATGAGCACTGCACTCTGCATCGCTAGGTGTCCCACTGGATGAACACTGCACTCTGCATCGCTAGGTGCCCAACTAGTTGAGCACTGCACTCTGCATCGCTAAGAGCCGCACTGGGAGAGCACCTCACTGTGCATCGCTAGGAACCTCACTGGATGAACACTGCACTCTGCATTGCTAGATGTGCCACTGGATGAACACTGCACTCTGCATTGCTAGATGTGCCACTGGATGAACACTGCACTCTGCATTGCTAGGTGTGCCACTTGATGAACACTGCACTCTGCATTGCTAGGTGCCCACTGGATGAATGCTGCACTCTGCATCACCAGGCTCCTCATTGGATGAACACTGCACTCTGCATTGCAAGGTGCCCCACTTGATGAATACTGCACTCTGCATCACTAGGAAGTTATTTTCTCTGTTCTTCTTACTCATATACAATTGCCCGACCTCCTCTGATGTGTGTGTAAAACACGCCTTTTGCCCTGAATTTTTGTCCTGAATTTTGACCTTCTGTCCTGAATATTGACCCTCTGTCCTGAATTTTGACACTCACCATCCTGAATTTGCACCTATGCCTGTTGGTTGCCCTAATTGGGACCGGTGCCCTGCAGAACCCTGCGATTGTCGGGCAGGTCGCGATGGCCACCGTGTGACGGCCGACAGACATCCGAGCTGGCGGCTGGAAGGCGTCATCAATTATAGCGTTAAAGGCGGTCGGAGACGAGGTGAAGGGGCGCTAATGTCACGGGGCGGCCTCTAATGTGGAATTAGATTCTGAGAACAAACCTGCTCTGAAGGAGGTGCTGCTAAAAAGGGTCCGGGCGCGGCCATGGTCGGCGCTACATGGGCATCTGCTGCTCCGGCTGGTTTGTCCGGGGGTTCAGGCGTGGACCACTGGCTCTGGGCCATATATCAGCACGTACTAATGCCCGACCACACACAGCTTCCCTGGCGGGCGGGATCTGGGGGCGGCAGGTTGGTCTCCCTGGTTTCAGGGCGCTTCGTTTGCCTTCATGGGAGTTTCACAAGTTTAGATCGGTCTGACTTTTGGTTTCTTTCCTTTTTTCGCAGAGCACGGGCTCTTTTTTTGTCGCCAGTTAATCGCACCTCGTCTGTTGTAGCACAGCCATTCATATTTTATCTAATTGGCTTCCCAATTGGTTGCAGAATGTTCCTTAGCTTGCTATCCAGCGCGTGCCCTGGCACCGAGCCGCGTGCGCGTTCACCAGGGTGGCCCACTGGCACAGACTCCCATAAAAGCCCCGAACGGTGGCGAGGGCGGGTCTGTCTGCGCATGTCTTCCAAGCTTGCGTTCTCTGCAGCTTCCAGGAAGAGGGGGTTCTCAACTGGGGAGGCCTCTGGTGCCTGCAGAGGGCCCCCGAGGAACCCACGCAGCGCCGGATTTAGACTTGATAAGGCCCTAAGCTGTTTGAAATATGGGGCCCTTTATAAGTCCAGATATTCTATGTGACTATGTCAGTGACAAATATGATTTTTGGATACCTAGAGGGTTAAACTGAAATACAATTAAGAAGTAGATTGATGAGAGGAGGAGCTTTGCGGGCAAGCAAGATGGCCGCATAAGCTCGGGGCTCCGGAGACCCTCCGACCCTCCGCATAAATCCTGGTCGAAATCCTGATCCACGGTGGTGGATTCCGGTTGGCGAATGGTCGTAGACAAGGGATCCACTTTCCGCTCCAAAATCCGACACTCCTTGACGAAGTTACGTTGTGTCGAAATTCGGTGCCAGTGGCGCACCATTGTCCCGGGGATGGCCGACGGCTGCGACGGCCTCTGTGCTTCTGCCCCGAGTGGTCTGTGCTTCTGCCCAGAGTGGTCGCTCCTCTGCCTCTCCACCGTGTAGCGGTATCGTTGACCCACGCTGCTTCTGCCTTTTATTTAATTATTTGACCCACGCTGCTTCTGCCTTTTATTTAATTATTGGACCCACGCTGCTTCTGCCATCTAGTTAATTGTTTGACCCACGCTGCTTCTGCCTTTTATTTAATTATTTGACCCACGCTGCTTCTGCCATCTATTTAATTGTTTGACCCACGCTGCTTCTGCCTTTTAATTAATTGTTTTAAACGTCGCTGGCATATTTGTTTGTACTGCCATTCAATTACTTGTTGTATGCTCGCTAGCATATTTGCACTGCCATTTAACTTAATTAATTGTTCAACCTCGCCGCTTGCCTGCCGGTTTCATTGAACTGAGCTGCATTACTTCACTGTGCCTTTACCGCATTGAGTGCTCCTCGCCTGCTTGCACCATCGTTTTCTTGCCAAAGTCATAGCGCGATACCCCCCAGCGCCCTGCTCGACTCCCCCCTCCATTTTGTAGCTGTTGTTGTTGTGCTTCGTGTTGACCCGAGCCCGCCCCGCCTCCCAGCCGAGCCGCCCTCGCCCCTCCCCCTCCACCATCCATATATGACAGGTGTTTTCGCGCGCAGCGTTTACGCGCAGCGACCGCGCCCAACCCGCGCCGAAGGTGCGCCAAAGGTAAGCCCGTCTACGCCCGTCCGCGCCTGGACCGCGCCCAGCGCCAGACCCCCTGTCCCTCGCGCTGCCCAGCCCCCCCGCGTCACCTACGATGCCGCCACCCTCCTAGCCCTCAACCCCGGCCGCTCCACCAACTGCGTCCAAGCCGCTCCTGGACACACCCATGGACCTTTCTCCTGCTACTCCTGCAAATTCAGCGGCACCGTCAACATCTCCGCCACGACCACACCACAGATCCCCGACCCCAACCACCTACAATGCATCCTTCTCAACACCCGATCAGTCCACAGACATGCCATCGACCTATGGAATCTACTAGACACCATCTCTCCAGACGTCGCCTTCCTAACAAACATGGATGAACGCTTCCTCCGCACCAGACATCACAATTGCCATCCCTGAAGACTATAAGATCACTCGCAAAGACCGTACCAGCCACACAGGAGGAGGAATCGCTATCGTCCATAAGAAATCAATCCGCATCTCAACCAGCTCTGACGCCATCCTCGCCAACTCCGAACACCTCCACTTCCAAATACACATCGACCCCAAGACCACACTCAGAGGCACCCTACTCTACAGACCACCAGGACCCCGAGCTAAATTCAGTGAAGACATCACGGACTTCATCACCCCACACGCGCTCCCCTCCAAAGACTACATCCTTCTGGGAGACCTCAACTTTCACCTTGAAAAGAGCAACGACCGCAACACCACCACCCTCTTGGACAACCTCGCCAACCTCGGACTTAAACAACTGGTCACTTCCCCCACCCACATCGCAGGTCACACACTCGACCCAATCTTCACCTCCAGCAACCATGTCTCCTTCAGCCACACCACGGACCTCCTCTGGACTGACTACAGCTGCGTTCACTTCACCTACAACAAACCAAAACCCAACATACTCCTCCAACCTACCCTGCAAAGAAACTGGAACAAAATCACCACGGACCAAATCTCCGCATCGCTCCTTCGAAACCCCCCAGCCCTATCTTCTGACACCAACGAAGCCGCCGCCAACCTCACCCTATGGTTATCCAACACCGCCGACACCTTAGCACCACTGAAAAAACGTCCAAGCAAACCTGGCAGCAAGAAGGCCTCATGGTTCAACGATGATCTCAAGTAGTCCAAGAAACTCTGCCGTTCCCTTGAAAAGGCTTGGAAAAAAGACCCAACCACCAGCACCAAGGACGCCTTCAAAAGCGCCACCCGCACTCACCACCAACTGATCCGAAAAGCCAAGAAAACAGCATTCAAAGATCGACTTGACAACAACGCCCACAACAGGAAGGAACTTTTCAACATCGTCAAGGAATTTTCCAATCCCTCGGCCAACTCCAACGACATCACCCCATCTCAAGCCCTCTGCGACTCCCTAGCCTCATTTTTCCACAACAAGATTGCAGACATCCACAACAGCTTTGACAACCAACCCGGAAACCAACCCACCCTACCATTTGCTGATCATCCTCCCCCCGTGAACACCCTTAACAACTGGAACCCAATCTCCACTGAGGACACCATCCGGCTGATGAATTCCATCCACTCAGGATCCCCCACAGACCCATGTCCTCACCACATATTCAACAAAGCAGACTCCGTGATAGCACCACACCTCCGAGACGTCATCAACTGCTCCCTCAACTCCGCCACCTTCCCGGAAGACTGGAAACACGCTGAACTCACCGCCCTCCTGAAAAAACCAACAGCAGACCCCACCGAATTCAAAAATTACCGCCCCATCTCGCTTCTTCCATTCCCGGCCAAAGTCATCGAAAAGGCTGTCAACAACCAGCTCGCCGCCTTCCTCGAAGCCAACAAATCCCTCGACTCCTCACAATCTGGCTTCCGAGCTAAACACAGCACTGAGACCGCCCTCATCGCAGCAACAGACGACATTCGAACTCTACTCGACAATGGAGACACAGTCGCCCTCATCCTCCTTGACCTCTCTGCAGCTTTCGACACAGTCTGCCACAGCACCCTTTTACAACGCCTCAATAACATCGGAATCCAAGGAAAAGCACTTGAATGGATCACCTCGTTCCTCACCGGAAGAACCCAGAGAGTCCGCCTTCCTCCATTCAAGTCCGAGACCTCTGAAGTCATCTGCGGCGTACCACAAGGATCCTCACTCAGTCCCACCCTCTTCAACGTATACATGAGCCCCCTCGCGGCCATCGCACGCCAACACAACCTCAACATCATCTCTTACGCGGACGACACTCAACTGATCCTCTCCCTCACCAATGACCCCAGCACCGCCAAAGCTAACCTACACGAAGGAATGAAAGAAGTTGCCGAATGGATGAAACAAAGCCGTCTGAAACTGAACTCGGACAAAACAGAAGTCCTCATCTTAGGTACATCCCCCTCTGCTTGGGACGACTCCTGGTGGCCAGAAGCCCTCGGAAAAGCACCCATCCCGACAGACCACGCACGAAACCTAGGCGTCATCCTGGATTCTTCACTCTCAATGAACAGACAAGTCAGCGCCGTATCCTCTTCTTGCTTCAACATTCTTCGCATGCTCAGGAAAACATTTCGCTGGATCCCCTCCGAAACGAGGAAAACAGTCACCCACGCTCTGGTCACGAGCCGACTGGACTACGGAAACACCCTCTACGCAGGTACTACCGCAAAACTCCAGAAGAAGCTCCAACGAATCCAAAACGCCTCAGCCAGGCTCATACTAGACATCCCACGCAACGAACACATCTCCGGTCACCTTAAAGACCTCCACTGGCTACCCGTCAATAAGAGGATCACTTTCCGTCTGCTTACCCACGCACACAAATCACTCTACGACATCGGACCAGATTGCCTCAACTCACGACTGTCCTTCTACACCCCCTCCCGCCAACTTCGCTCCTCCAGCCAAGCCCTCGCCACTGTACCTCGCATCAACAAGACCACCATGGGAGGCAGATCCTTTTCATACCTGGCTGCCAAAACATGGAACTCACTCCCCGCGTACCTTCGCCTTACCCAGAACCACCTAGCATTCAGAAAGCAACTTAAAACATGGATATTTGACAAGTAACCCTCCTCCCCTTCCTAAGCGCCTTGAAACCCTCTGGGTATGTAGTGCGCTATACAAATTCCATGACTTGACTTGACATAACGCATGGCATGATCGATATGCTGAGTGAACACCTCCTGTTTCAGCTGGCGGAGCGAACGGAGCTGCGGAGTGGCCTATTGCTGACAGGACATTTGTGGTAGCTACGCTCCGCACCCGCTTGAGTGCCCGAAGTGATCTCGGAGTACTACCCTTTGTTCTGCCTAGATCCAACATGGCTGGCAGGGGCGATCCTGATAGAACGGCGAACCGGGCCAGCAGGAAGACGGTTCAACCTCAGACTAACAAGATCGACCGGTACGCCCAGCAAAGAACCTCGCCAACTGCTGCCGCTCAATCCAAAGACTCTCTAGGTGCGGGCTCGCCCGACGGGTTGGAGCCCACGCTCTGGGACATCATGGGGGCTATTGCTGGCATCCGAACAGAGATGCATAAGCAGCACGAGGTACTGGCGCACAAAGTGGACACCCTGGCGATCGACCTCAATTTGATTAGGGCCGACCTTGGTAAAACAAACGACCGAGTGAAATCGCTTGATATTAAAACTACCAGCCTCACGACCGATGTCTCGCACCTGCAGACGGAGGTCCGGAATCTGAGGTCGGTCAATGACCTGTTCTCAAGGCGGCTGGAGGACTTTGAGGGACGTGCCGGGCGGCAAAATGTGCGTATTATTGGAGTACCGGAGGGTGCAGAGGACTCGGCCACCGACCTTTTTGTCGAGGACCTGATCAAGACTCATTTGGCCCCGGCGGGCCTCAGCCACTTCTTCTCGGTCGAGCGGGCCCATAGGATACCGGGTGGTCCTCCGAAGAGGGGTGTCGCACCAAGACCCATAAACCCCCTTCTTATTCAACTTCAGAGATCGAGATGCGATCCTACAGGCTTCGAGGCGACATGGGCCCCTCAAGTTCCAGAACGTGGATGTTAACTTCTACCCGGACTTTACTAGGACTGTTAAGAGACGGCGCCAAAGTTTTGCGGGAGTGAAGCGGCGCCTCAGAGACTTGGGGCTGAAATACTCTATGATGTTCCCCGCTAAACTGCGTATTGAACGCGATGGCCGCGCTCTGTTTTTCAACATGCCTGAGGCTGCGAGTGACTGACTGGACACTTTGCCGCACCGTCGCGAGGAACAGGAGGAACATTCCGAAGGTGCCTCTGGAGGCCCCGATCATCAGGAGTAGTACTCATCACACTAACTTTGTCGGTTGGTGTACCTGTTGACTATGACCTATAATGCCAAGCTGTTGCACTTTATTGTGTCTATCCTTTTCCTTACATGGAGGGTGGCGGGGGGGGACTACGTGATCTCCTTTCTCCTCTAGGGCCTTCTTGTAGCTTAGTTTATGGGGCGACAGGCACACTGCTGGTTGGGGGGGCTCTTTAGTCTAATGCAGGGGTGCAGGGTGGGGGGTGGTGTGAGGGTTGGTTTTGTGTGCTTTCTTTGGTGTGCTTTCTTTGTTTCTTTCTTCCAGGCAATGTGTTGTATGCTCTGATTTGTTTAATGCATCGGTGGGTTCTTTTGGAGTTGGCGGAGGCCTGAGGTACGACGATGGGGGGTAGGAAATTAAAAGTTCTGAGTTAGAATGTCAATGGCTTGGGGGATCGCATTAAGAGAGGGGTGGTATTGCAATTGTTCAAAAGAAATATGCCTGATGTTGTTCTGTTACAGGAGACACACTTGGTGGGGAATACGTGCCGTGCGCTCAACAGGAAGGGTTTCAAGATGGTGGCACATTCAGGGTTCTCTTCGGGATCCCGGGGGGGCGGGTATTATGGTGCGCACGTCTCTCCCTTTCGAGATTGACTCCACTATCGTGAACGAGAGGGGGCGGTACGCTGCCGTCACAGGGCGGTGGGAGGGGAGTGCTTTGATTCTTGTTTCGGTTTATGTTCCCCCGGGGCTGCAGAACAACACTTTTCAGGACCTTGGAAGGGCCATTTTGAACCTGCCCGCGGGGTTGCTTATTGTGGGGGGTGACTTTAAGTCGGTATGCTCCGGGTCCTTGGACAGACATCCGCCTAGAGACCTCCGTAGTTTGCAATCATGGCTGCCCGACTTCCTTGATACTATGGGGTTGGTCGACTGCTGGAGACTCATGCATCCCACTCAAAGCCAATACTAGTTTCATTCTGGAGCACATGGTAGCCTCTCGAGAATAGATTATGTCCTTGCCTTGGCGGCCCACGCGCCGGCGATCTCGGAGGCCCGCCTGTTGGCGAGGGCATCTCGGAACATTCCCCGGTGTGAGTGTCCTTCGATTTCGACATTGTGGTCGCCGAGCGGCCCGTGGTGGTCAATCCATGGTACTTTCGGAACCCAAAGACGCACGGACTCTTGGCCAAGGCTATTGAGTTCTACTTCAATGAGAATGTTGGGTCGGTTACATCAGCTGCCACCTTATGGGAGGCATTTACAGCGGTCTTGCGAGGTGAGGCCTTAGCCCTCATAGCGGACGTCCGCAGGAGCAGAGACGCCGACATGGTGCGCATTGAGGCGGAGATTATGGAGCTTGACTCTCAATTGGAGGCGGGCCCTACGCCTGAGCTGCTCCATACCCTCTCCCTTAAGCAACTGGAATACCGCGATCTTGCCTCCGACGCTGCAATTGTCATGGGTAGAGAACAACAGGGTAGGATTTATGATGTCTGGGACAAGGCGGGCAAGCTCCTAGCTTGGCTCGACAAGGAGAGAACCAATCGCGTAGTTCCGGAGGTGTTGGGGGACGACGGTTTGCTGGTCACTGATCCGAGGGCAATCGTTGAGTCGTTCTCGGACTACTTTCGGGGCATTTACACTTCGGTCTCGGACCGGTCTGAGGCCGACTCGTGCACTCTCCTGGCAGCCTGTCGGAGGCAGACTGTGACGACCTGGACAGGGACCTTACTGCGGACGAGATTGCCCTCGCCATTCGCTCCCTAAGGACTGGCAAGGCGCCTGGCCCCAATGGTATCTTTGTGGAACTTTATAAAATCAAACCGGAAGTAGTTTCCCCGCACTTGCGGAACATGTTCCTTGAGGCGCGGGAGGCAGGAATGCTTCCCCACGACCAGAGGTTGGCCACCATTGTGGTTATCCATAAGGAAGGGAAGCCAAGAGATTTGTGCCGATCGTATCGCCCCATCTCTCTATTAAATGCGGAGCCTAAGATACTAGCCAAATTGCTCGCCAACCGACTGATTGGCGTCATTGGCTACTTAGTGCACCCGGACCAGTCGGGCTTTATTCCACACCGCAACACTGCTCTTAACCTTCGGAGACTTCACGGAGCCCTGGCTAGGGCCCACATGCTTGAGGAGCCAGCTGTCCTGGCGTCGTTGGATGCTGCGATGGCTTTCGACTCCCTTGAATGGAGTTACCTGTGGGCAGTGTTGGCGAAGCTCGGCATCGGTCCGGAATTCGTAGGATGGGTCAAACTTCTGTATGCTAGCCCGCTGGCTAATGTAGCGGTCAATGGTCGAGTTTCGGCACCTTTTATTCTTCAGAGGGGCACCAGGCAGGGCTATCCTCTGTCGCCCCTCTTGTTCGCACTTGCACTCGAACCATTGGCGGCATGGCTACGCAACCACCCAGACATACATGGCATCCGATGGTCCCCTGACTTCGAGGACCGGGTGTCATTATATGCAGATGATATCCTTCTGTATCTCACTTCCCCTTGCAAGTCTCTCATCATGGCCTGCGACGTGCTTCGACTCTTTGGCCAGTATTCCAGCTTGGTTATTAACTGGTCGAAGTCGCATTTGTATGTCCTGAAAGGGGGGACGCCTCGATTCCAGAGAGGCTGTGGCATACAGGTCGCGAGACAGGGATTCAAATACTTGGGGATTTACATCTCCACTGACCCTAAAGCGCGCTACGAGAATAATTTGCATCCCCCTCTTCTTTGCCTCCGGCGGGATGTGGAGGGGTGGCGCAAACTTCCGCTTTCCCTGCTTGGGCGCGTGGCGCTATTCAAGATGATGTCCTTGCCCAGATTTCTCTACGCCCTGCAAAACACTCAGGACCCGGTCCCGGCCCGATACTTTGGTGAGATTGAGAGCTTGCAACGTGCCCTACTTTGGGATGGTCGGCCCGCATTGCTATCTCGAAGCTCACGCTCCCGTGGTACGATGAGGGGGATAGCACTGCCTGACGTGCGAAGATATTACTGGGCTTCTCAGTTGGCAGCCATTAATCATGGCCTATATGGCCCTGTGGATAGTCCAGGGTACGCCATGGATCGGTGGCTCTTGGATGGCGGGAAATATCATAGGGCGCTATATACGAGGTCTCTTGATAGGCGGATGTCTGGGCCAACGAAAACTGCTGTGCACATCTGGAGAGCGATCACAAAGGTGCAGGGGTGGAAAGACAGGCTTACAAAGGCGACCCCACTTTACGATTCTGATATACTGGGTAAACTATGGCACACTAAAGGCTTTGACAAGTGGGACTTGATCGGCATTTCCCGGGTGGAGGACATGATGTTGCGAGGGGAGGTAAAGTCTTTTGCCCAACTACAGTCGGAGTTTCAGCTGGGTGGGACGGAATATTTCCGGTACGCTCAGCTGAGACATGCACTGTTGTCCGTCATGCCGGAGGGTGAGGAGATTCCCGATAGTTCTCCCTTGGAGGATCGAGTACTGGATGGCCACATGCCGGACAGTGCTATCTCCTTGACATATAAGAAGCTTATCAATGTTCGCAGAGATCTCATGCTGGGGGTGAGGGATCAGTGGGTGCGGTGCGGGACGGGATAGAGATAGACGATGAAGACTGGCAATGTGCTGTGTCATCCCCCAAGGAGGTCGCTATCCCCTCCCGTCTTCGGCTGGTGCAGCTAAAGATCTTGCATATAGTCTGTCACTGGCCCCAGGCTTATACACATGGGACATTCTGCTGATGGCCTCTGTAGGCGTGGTTGTGGTGCACTCGCCACCTTCATGCACATCATTTGGGAATGCAACGCGATAGCTTCCTATTGGAGGCAAGTGCACGCGATCATGAGCGAGGTCACCGGGGTGGAATTACACGCGGAGGCCCGAAGATGCCTCTTAAATATCTGGGGCCCGACAGATTACAACATTGCCCAGACCCAATGGGTAACCCTTGGGAATATGGTTGAGAAGCGGGACATTGCACAGATGTGGGGAGCAACGACAGCCCCGAAGGTGGTACAGTGGAAGGCCAATATGGATTGGTGTATGTTCGGGGAAAAGACTGTTTATGTTGCCAGGGGTAAACCTAAAAAATGGCAGAAATTGTGGGGTGCTTGGAATGAGTACAGGGGTGACATTTGCATACCTCCAGAACCTGCTCCACAGGAAGAACACTTGTCCACATAGCCCATGATTCCAACTGACGGTTTGATATCCTTATTATCCTGTGTTTCCCTCTCCCTTAGTATCTCTACTGTTCTGCTTATAACTGTGGTCATTGTGCTTGACCGACTCCTAGAGTAGGCCTCACTGCACACTGGTTTCATTGCCTTCTTTCTTAGCGCCCGTTTCGGCGCCTCTTTCTGTACTTTTCTTCCCTTCTTCCTTTGATATAAAAAACAGAACAATTTAACCTTCATTCGTTCTGACATTCTGCTTCTTGCACTCTGATTTACTGCGTTTCGCTTTGCTGCCTAGCCTCCGGGATGTAAGGCTGAATAGCTTTGTGCACTATTTGTAAATAAAGGATTTTAAAAAAATTATTTTTAAAGTATATTGATAGTGAAATAATAAATCTTTAACTTAAAATCATTTTTATTCATAACAAACTTAGTAAAAAGAAACAAAAGTTCTTTTAAAAGGCACAATGTACAAAGGCTTATTATCTAATCTCTTGAAACATGTTATAAGGATTAAGGAATTATATTAAACTAAAATATTTTCTTTCTTGCCTTTGCCAGAGCAAAGTCACTGATAACATTATCAAATGATAGACTGCGTAGTTTGTCGCTTTCTATGCACATGAGACTGAGGGAACATAATGTATCTTGAGTCATTGTTGTTCTAAATTCATTTTTTATCCTCTTCAGCTGAGAAAAAGATCCTTCTCCAGAGAAAATTAACAATATCCTCAAAAGTTTTAATATTAGTTTAATTAAATTAACGAAGAAAAAAAACAATTAACATCCATTAATACTTAATTTAATACATTCAAAACAAAATATGTATTTTTTAATGTGCAGTTCTTTCAAATATATATTTAATAATAACAAATTGTAAGTTTATATATTAAACGTACAATTTGTTATTATACTGACAAAAAAAACGTTAAATATATATATGCTATATAAGAGCAGGCAAGCACTTTGGATTTAACATTGGCGGCCACCGTGTTAACGGAAAATGCCTGGCCTTAAGGACCTTTGATGTTAACCTCTGCTTCCACCATGCTTTATTCCTTAATGCAGATGTAATGCACGGTGGCATGGCAGCCGATGTTAAAATCCAAGGTACTTGCATGCACTGAGCCGCTTTCACCGACTACTATGCAAATGAAAGCGTGGTTAAGTCAGTGAAAGCGGATTAGTGCAGGCAAGAAACTTGCTTTTAACATCGGATGCCCAGTACCTAAAAGGACTTTTAATTTTAACGTTGCCTGCCCCTGCGCTCTATTACTGAAGGCAGATCTGAAGCGCAGAGACAGCCAACGTTAAAATCAAGGGACCTTTCAGGCATTCCTTCAATTTTATCAACGCTGCTACGGCTGAGTTAGAGGCCCACTTACCTCATAACTGCCCAATTTTACAAACTGCAACTGCTCGATTAGGGGCCAACTTATCTCACAGCTGCTCCGGGAGGCCCAGATCGAAAACAAATGCGAAGTGCGGTTCCAGGCTGCAATGTACTGTTTCAGGCTGCAAATCACGGTGCCAGCCCGGAAATGACAGGTGGCGAATGACTTAGAGGAAAAACATCACGTTCTTCAGCCTGCCCCAGCTAAGCTCACTTCAGCCAATCGGAGAAGCTGGTTTGTGTGAGGGCGGGCAAGGTCGATGATAGCTGTGAAAGACAAAGGATTACAAAATACAATGCTTATAAAGCCTTATATGACGTCTCAATAATTAGATAGCAGCGCAAGCTACTCTCAGAGGGTCGGCGAGCTACTACCGTTAGCTCACGATCGACCGGTTGGAGTTGGAGACCCTGCCCTGCCCTAGGCAAATAGCGCTTTGTTCTTCGAAAAGACGCGCTAAAAAAATTGGGTGAAGAGTATGGGACATCCCGGATGTGCAGCATTGGGACTAATATTTTTTGGGGGGCCCCCAAGAAAGTGGGGGACCCAAGCTATAGCTTGTGTAGCTTATACGTAAATCTTTAGCTGAACCCACGGGCCCGGGCACTGCTCCTGGCCTGCAGGGAGACGCAGGCTGGCCTTTTCTGAGGGGCCACCTCCCCATCCCTTGGGAGTGGCAGGCCACTGCCACATGTTCAACTGCATCCGTGCTAGGCTCCAGCCGCGTATGTCTGATGGAAAACACCACCCCGAGAGCCAAACAGTTGTGCCCTGGAACTTCCCAGCCATGAAAAGCCCCGACAGATGTGCTGTGTGCTTAGAAAACTGCCCGTGCGTTCCAGGCACATCTATTCGTTGACGTTTCTGGCACATGAACGCATCCTGTCTATGGATCAGCACCTCTAGGGGAGAACGGACCCTTGAAGGGTCCAACGAGCATCACAGCGTTCTGTGCGTGAAAGAGAGCTGTCCATCGGAACTGTTTCAAACCCACCGCGATGGGCTCCTGCCAAGTCCCAAGGGGCATCCAACAGTTGGGGCCGTGAAATCAAAGCACTTCCGGGTGACTTGCACAGTATCCGCACTCAAAGCTCTCCTGAGCGGCGGGTCAGCTCCGGGTACTCTGAGCTGGGCACAGGGCTAGCCTGCTGGTTGGGCAAGGGTGCCCGGAGCTCAGCTTGGTCCAGCATCAAACCATCTCGATATTGGGTCAGTTACCTGGTCTGGCCCGTGCCTGGCATCTAAGGCCATCCATTGTGGGTGGCCAGTGAGTGGGGCTATTCACGCACAACAGCGCCCCATGGGCTTGCCTTGGAGCCAGGGCGTGGTTGTAGGGTGGGTACCAGAGTGCCAGATCTGGAGTCCGTGAACATGAACTCTCGCAGAGACCTCCACTTTCACGGTTGATGTCTGTCACTCTCCGAGACTGAACACTTACAGTAAAGGAACGAGCATCGTTTAATTCATGGCCAGAGCACAAGTCCTAAAAAAAGAAGTGGGGGGATGCTGACGTTACGACAGGAAGTGACGTCACGAATGGTGGCTTGCACCATCAGACTCATTGCATCCCCTCGCTCACCCGTTAGGTGCGATTGCATCAGAGAAGCCAGCGCGTGAACAGCGTTCTGAATGAGCTCCGATCTCGCCCCAGAGAGGCCAAAAAAAGAATGTGTGGCTCCATTTGCTAGTTATCGACCTCCCGGTGAAATAAGTGGGAGGTCGCCGTCCACCCGCGTGGTACCCTGATGAGCCTTGTAATCATAGCGCTGAGAAGCTTAGACCACCTGCCCACCCATCTCCCTGGTATTAACACTCCCGCCTGTCCCTTATCCCATGCCAGGATAATTCTGTAGCACCAACACTTTGTTGGATTGTCCCTCGTGAGGTGCCGTAGTCACCACACTTTGTGCTGCTGACCCGAGGCCTGGTTTCTGCTGTGTGCCAGGTGCGATGCATGGCTTCCACAGAGTGTTACTGATCAAACTGCCAGGCCAGGTCCTCCCTGGACCAGAAACGAGCATCATGGGACTGGTTTCAGGGTATGTCACCCTTCTTCAGCCAGGCTAGCCTGAATCAAGTAGCACAGTGAGCAAGGGACCCACGTCTGGGCATACCCATCCCACTTAGGGGAAAAAGTGTTACATCAAACAAATGATGGACGGAATGCTGACAATGCAAACATTCTCCCCCACTCAAAAGATCTGTGTGAAATCCATTTCTTTTGCCCACTATGCCACCCCAGTTTGGACCCAGCCATATGCTAATCAGTCTTGACCATCTGCCTCATGGGAACAGTCCAGGCCGAACTGCCAGGTCAGGTCTTCACGGACCAGAAACAAGCCACTGGAGTCAAGCTAACCTGGCTGATGAGGGCTGAAAGCCCGAAACCGGTCCTAGAATGCTTGTTTCCAGTCCGTGGAGGACCTGGCCTGGCAGTTCAGGCTGGACTGTTGGGTCAAGACTGATTTGCATATGGCTGGATCCAAACTGGAATGGCGTGGGAAGCAAAAAAAAAACAATGGATTTAGGCCCAGATCTCTGTACTGGGGTGAATGTTTGACATTGTTCTGCATTCTGTCCATCAATTGTTGTTTTTGCATTTGTCACCCCGAGTGGGATGGGTATGCCCACACGTGCCATTCCCTCCACTGGGAAGGGTATGCCCAGACGTGGGTCCCGTGCCCTCCATGCCACTGGAGTCAAGCTATCCTAGCTGATGAGGGCTGAAAGCCCGAAAGGTCCTACGATCCTGGTTTCCAGTCCAGGTAGGACCTGGCTTGGCAGTTCGGGCTGCACTGTTCCCATTGGACGCAGGGTCCAGACTGATTTGCATGTGGCTGTGTCCAAACTGCAATGGCATGGTGAGCAAAAAAACTATGGCTTTAGGCCCAGATCTCTGTACTGGGGTGAATGTTTGACATTGTTCTGCATTCTGTCCATCAACTGTTGTTTTTGCAATGTCACCCCGAGTGGGACGGGTATGCCCACACGTGCCATTCCCTCCACTGGGAAGGGTATGCCCAGACGTGGGTCCCGTGCCCTCCATGCCACTGGAGTCAAGCTATCCTAGCTGATGAGGGCTGAAAGCCCGAAAGGTCCTACGATCCTGGTTTCCAGTCCAGGTAGGACCTGGCTTGGCAGTTCGGGCTGCACTGTTCCCATTGGACGCAGGGTCCAGACTGATTTGCATGTGGCTGTGTCCAAACTGCAATGGCATGGTGAGCAAAAAAACTATGGCTTTAGGCCCAGATCTCTGTACTGGGGTGAATGTTTGACATTGTTCTGCATTCTGTCCATCAACTGTTGTTTTTGCAATGTCACCCCGAGTGGGACGGGTATGCCCACACGTGGCCCCCACCCCCTCACTCCATCCAGTGGGATGGGTATGCCATTACGTGGGTCCCGTTCTCTCCATGCCACTGGAATCAAGCTTATCCTGGCTGAAGAGGGGTGAAACCCCGAAACCGGTCCTAGGATGCTTGTTTGCAGTCCAGGGAGGACCTGGCTTGGCAGTTCGGGCTGGACTGTTCCCATGAGGCAAAAGGTCAAGCCTGATTTGCATATGGCTGGGTCCACTCTGGAACAGCATGGTGAGCAAAAAAACTATGGCTTTAGGCCCAGATCTCTGTACTGGGGTGAATGTTTGACATTGTTCTGCATTCTGTCCATCAGCTGTTTTTGCATGGCTTCCACTGTGGGCACTGGTGTCTGGACTCTCCTTGCCAGTGCTTGGACACTTCCAGGCAGGACATGGAGGAGGCCTTGAGTTTCCAACAAGATGTCGTGCCCTTGGCGGGACCCGCCCTGGTGCCTTGGAATGGGGGTGGGCATGGACAGGAAGTGGAGGAAGGCCACTGCGGCATGGTGGCACCATCCTCTACGGCTGGCACGGCTGCACTCAGGTCTTGGGCGGAGGCCCACTGTGGAAGGTAGGGAAAGGGTGCGCCGCGCATCTGCGCTCCCTCCCCCGTGCCAACAGGGAATGGCACGCTTCCGATCCCCACCAGGGAGCTGGGGAGGCCTTGACGTTGAGAGCTGGAAGGATGGATGGATAAAGAGCCCCCGGTGGGGCCGGGGCATTAGGGCTGCTGACTCCGAGGACGGGAATGGCTGCTCGAGCACTTCCTGCTAATTCACCCGGCGCGCTCCGTGCCAGAGGCGCATTTGGCGCGGTTCAGGGGACCACTTGTGCGCTAATGAACTCCGGGGTGTCCTGTAACCGATCCCCGCGTGGCTCACGGTGCCAAAAGTCATCAATGGGCCGACCTGCGGGCGGATGTGAGCTGTAAGTACAGCTCAGCAGGGCTCCCCTGTGCACCAGCCCCCTATGAATTATAGAAATATCTCATTAGGATATGAGCTTTTATCGGGGGGGCCGGGCCAGGTTGTCAGCCATGGGGGCTCCGGTGGACGGCGCTGTGTCTGTGGGCCCGGAGTAGATTGCTTCCTCAGCCCTTGCGCCGGCATCTAAAAGCGTTCCTCTATTATTTATCGACTTTCTATCGCGACATTGAGGTGCGGTTTGAGAGCGCTCCGGCGGGGGCACGTGTTAGACACGCATGCGTTCATCCTGTGTTTGCTGGGATCCGATTTCACTGCTTGTGCCAACACCGGTGCGCGCACAGAGTACATGACGGGCATTAGATTAGAATGAACGGGTCGATGCAAAGACGATACCCCGAAACGCTGCCCCCCCCAGGGCGCATCTCGACCCTCCAGGAATCCCAGCCTTCGAACCCTTCAGCAGATGCCACCCTGGCACACGTGGCAACAAAGCACCATGGCATGAAACTGAGCTAACGAGGCGCTCGACACTCTGCGCCCTCGGGCCAGGCAGTGGAAGCAAGGGTAGGAGACGCTACATATCTGGGGAGACACCGATGGTCTCAAGGAGAGGCCAGCCAGGGGTCTGGCTCAGCTATAGGAGCCGACGCCTGAGCGAGCCGAGCCACCCAACGATGTAAATCAAGCAACCCTCAAGCACCTTGAAAGGGGTACCCCAACAGAGGCCCCCTGGTAGGGGTATCCCAACAGAGGACCCCTAGTAAGGGTACCCCAACTAAGGCCCCTGGTAGGGGTACCCCAACAGAGGCCCCTGGTAGGGGTACCCCAACAGAGGCCCCCTACTAGGGGTACCCCAACAGAGGCCCCCTGGTAAGGGTACCCCAATAGAGGCCCCCTGGTAGGGGTACCACACCAGTGGCCCCATGATAGGGGTACCCAACAGAGGCCCTCTGGTAGGGGTATCCCAACAGAGGCCCCCTTGTAGGGGGTACCCCAACAGAGGCCCGCTGGTAGGGGTACCCCAACAGAGGCCCGCTGGTAGGGGTACCCCAACAGAGGCCCTCTGGTAGGGGTACCCCAACAGTGGCCCCAAGATAGGGGTACCCAACAGAGGCCCCCTGATAGGGGTACCCAACAGATGCCCCCTGGTAGGGATACCCCAACAGAGGCCCTCTGGTAGGGGTACCCCAACAGAGGCCCTCTGGTAGGGGGTACCCCAACAGAGGCCCTCTGGTAGGGGGTACCCCAACAGAGGCCCGCTGGTAGGGGTACCCCAACAGAGGCCCGCTGGTAGGGGTACCCCAACAGAGGCCCGCTGGTAGGGGTACCCCAACAGAGGCCCGCTGGTAGGGGTACCCAACAGAGGCCCTCTGGTAGGGGTACCCCAACAGAGGCCCTCTGGTAGGGGTACCCAACAGAGGCCCTCTGGTAGGGGTACCCCAACAGAGGCCCTCTGGTAGGGGTACCCCAACAGAGGCCCTCTGGTAGGGGTACCCCAACAGAGGCCCTCTGGTAAGGGTACCCCAACTAAGGCCCCTGGTAGGGGTACCCCAACAGAGGCCTGCTGGTAGGGGTACCCCAACAGAGGCCTGCTGGTAGTGAAACCCCAACAGAGGCCCTCTGGTTGGGGTACCCCAACAGAGACCCTTGGTAGGGGTACTCCAACAGAGGACCCCTAGTTTACTGATGCATTAAAAAAGGAGATTTTGAACTGTAAACTCCTGGAACACAGGTGCAGGAAAAAAATTCGAAACTGACTTATAGGAAAGCGCTAAATACTTTAGGGAGTGCAGCCATGAATAAACCCCACATATTTTTTGAAGGGATTAACTCTTTTATGTTCCCCATGTGCTTTGCAAAACACTCTGAGGCAGATTTACAAGCTCCTTGTGACACATTTACGCCATTGTGGCATCACTTCTGTGATGCAGCGGTGGCGTAAACCATGCACCATGTTGCTCCTTATTTACAATGTGACACATCTAGGGAGATGCATCACGTTGTAAAGCACTGCGCCACATTAAACCTGCGTCAGGTTTAATGTATGCAGGATGGGCGTTCCATCGGAAAAAGCCTCGGAAAAGTGATGCAGTGAAATCTACAAGATTTCGCTGAGTCACTTTTCCGACGCCGCTGCGTCAAAACCCTGCGCCTGGCATAAGGCGTGATGCACCATGTTAAGTATGGGTAGCCCCTGACCATTACTGGAGTTGCGTCGCGCTTGCGATGTGACTCCAGCAGTGCGCCGCCCTTACGCCATCAGATGCGTCACGCATCTGTTTATCCTTGTGCCATGATACGCCGCATTGTAAATGCGGTGCATCTGTGGTGGCGCAAGAGTAAACTTGCATTACGCATCTTACGTGGCGCATCCCTGCTGATATGCAGGGATGTGCCAGTCCTTGTAAATATGCCCCTCTCATTTCATCGGCCACACAGGGTGAAAATCTTGCAGGCTTCTTTCATCACAAAATCCAAATAATTTATGAAGAATTTCCCCTCGCAAAAAGCTCCAACCCCCATCGTCAACAGGAACAGTCTCAACTCCCTCATGCTTTTGGACACGGCCACTCTACCCGCCAGCAGTAAGTTGGGGTCCTCTTTGGACCCTTGCCCCCCAGACATCCTCAAAATGGCCGCACCCAGGCGCGCAACACCCATTGAACTCACCGGGCTTCAGCCCCACGTCGTGTGTGGCAGCCCGGGATGAGAGAGATCCTGGGCTCACACAGAGCCGCACCCGAACGTTTCACAGGTCTTTAAAAGACCATTTAAATGTTAATTAGGCCCTGCAGTTGTTTCACCCCTTCTAGGAGCCCCTGCAGCCTCTGCCTACTGAAGAAAGGTTCAGCCCCCCCCGAAATTTTTTCACCAGCCCCCCCCCCGAAATTTGGCTCTAGTTGCGCCTCTGGCCGCACCTATAACCCGCCCCATGTTCCTTAAGCTGATCAGTGCCTTACTAGAGGCAACGATAGTGCCCCAGGCGTGGGAGCAGGCCATGCTTCTACCTTTACTGAAGAAAGCAAATGCAGACCCCAAGGTGCCAGGAATGTTAGACCTATCCCCCTGCTTCCAGTGGCTGTCAAAATGTCAGAGAAGTGGGCTGACCATCAAATCTCTAGTTTCTTGGAAAGCAAGAACTTGCTCAGTGATACTCAGACAGGATTCAGTGAGTGCTACAGCACAGAATCTGCTCCTCTGAAGGTCACTGAGTTCATTTCGGCCAAATTTGATCAGGCCTCGGCATCCATGGTTGTCCTTGATTTGTCAGCGGCCTTCGATACGGTCTCACACTCTATCCTCCTGGACAGATTATGGGATGTGGGTATTCATGGCTCCACTTGGGCCTGGCTGAATGAAGTCTGATCTCGAGGGCCATTCACAAAGGGGGTTTCTGCATCCCTTGACATCCGTGGCTAAACCGCTCCATTGCGGGGTACCCCAGCCCTGAGCCCAACGCTTTTTAACATCTACTTGGCCCCTTTGGCTAAGTTAGTGGAGGCGTGAGGCGTAAGAATAATCTCTGACGCAGATGACACGCAGCTGCTGCTTTCATTCCAGGAGAAAGAGGTGGGGACTTTGACGGCGTTTAGGACTTGCTGAGGCAACTTCTAAACGAATGGATGAATGTGAGCTGCCTTCAGTTATACTTTGATGAAACCAAGATTCTCTATTTTGGCACTAACCAGCAGCCTGCCGCCCTTAACTGGTGGCCCTCAGAGCTTGGTTCCCCGCCCTCACCTGCAACAGTGGTAAGAAACCTGAGGGTCAAATTTGATTCCAACGTATTATTTTAACTTCAGATGAGATCTGTGTCTGCCAGCTGTTCTCTTACGCAGTGATGAAACGATAATTGAGGGGACCCTCCTGCAAGGTACGTGGAGGGGCCCACTCCGGACTCTATCAGGAGCTCTCCGGCTGAAGTGCTGTGCTGAGCGGCCCGCCCTCATTGTGAGGGCTGCGGGAGCCTGTGTCACACCCCTGCCTTTACGTCACAATCAGTTAGGAAGATGATTCGTTTGATCCTAGAGGAGAGCCACAACTCCGTTATCCACGCTCTAATAACATCAAAACTTGGCCACGCAAACAGCTTGCATTTGGGTTTGCCAGTTTACCTGCTCCACGGCTTTCAGATCATTCAGATTGCGGCAGCCCAGTTGATCCTGAAGTTACCTGCCCGTGCCTCTGTAACAGCCTCGTTGCACAACCTTCATTGGCTGCTCATTGCTAACTGCATTACATTTTAAGCCCTTGCACTCACCTATAGAGACTATGAGCCTAAAGGCCCCGGCTACCTGAGGAAGAGATTCATTCCCTTTCATCAGACAAGAGCGCGCCTCTCCAACAAACAAAACATTATTTGTCCCGGGGATCAACATGACAAGAAGAGGTGGACGTTCCTTTTCTTACCTGACCACCACATTCTGGAACTCCTTACCGCCAATACTTCGCTTCACACCCTCTGAATCAACCTTCTGGAAATTGTTGAGAACATACCTGTTTGATAAGCATGCTCCCTGCTACTGTTCAGACTAATTCCTCGGATACAGCTGTGCGGTTTATAAATTGTATTGTATCTTCTATACTAATATAATAAAAAGAGCCCAAACCTTTGAGGCGGGTAATCTCAGGAACCACAGCACCAATCACAACACCCAATACAGCGTTGGAAAGGGCAGTTGCAGTAGAAGGACATAGGCTATGCAGACGCCCACCATATACATTTAAAAGGTAAAAGAACCGTGCCAGCAAAGTAGTCCCTTGTGGGCGTGTCTGCGTTCTGCTGTGGGCGTGTGCTGGGGGCGTGACAAACGCTGGAGGCGTGTGGTACGTTCCGCCCTTCATGCCATGTCTCATATCGTGTGCTGGGGGCATGGGCGTGTGCGGGGCGTGGGGTTACGGGAAAAAAAAGCGAGCGTTGTGCCCAATATTTCATTGTTTTTTCTTCCCAGGTTCTGTACATTCCAGCTCCGAGTGTGCTTGCCCAGCGCTCCTCTTTACACCCTAAAAACTAATTCCACCCTGCTCCCTTTAAATACCCCTGCACCCCATGATCATAACCCACCCTTACTCCTTAAAATACCCCAACACCCTTAAACACTAACCCATCCTAACCCTATAAATATACCCTGTACCCCAAAACCCAAACCTATCCCTAAACCCTAAAAATACCCCTGTACCCCAAAACCCAAACCTAGCCCTGAACCCTATAAATACCCCAGTACCTCAAAACCCAAACCTACCCCTGAACCCTAAAAATATCCCATTACTCCAAAACCCAAACCTAGCCCTGAACCCTAAAAATACCCCTGTACCCCTAAACCACCCCTGAACCCTAAAATACTCCTGTACCCCAAAACTCAAACCTAGCCCTGAACCCTTAAAATACCCCTGTACCCCAAAACCCAACCCTAGCCCTGAACCCTAAAAATACCCCTGTACCCCAAAATCCAAACCTATCCCTGAACCCTTAAAATACCCCTGTACCCCAAAACCCAAACCTACCCCTGAACCCCAAAAATTCCCCTATACCCCAAAACCCAAACCTAGCCCTGAACCCTAAAAATACCCCTGTACCCCAAAACCTATACCTATCCCTATCCCTAAACCCACCCCTGTACCCCATAACCCAGAACTATATCTGAACCCTTAAAATACCCAAACACCCCAAAACATATACCGCAGTACCCCAAAACATATACCCCTAGACCCATACTTACCTTATCCAAACATTAAAAAAAACATGCTTTTACCATTCATGCATTTCAAGGAATTTCGTTGTAAATGTATGCGTGGTAAAAGCATATAAAATGTAATGCCATGCGCTATAATGGCATTGCGGAGTCATGGTACTTTCGTAATGAAAGTATGCGGAGTGATGGTATGCGGAAAGAAAGTTGCGGAATAATGTGTGTTTACCCTCCCCTGATAAGTACATTGGTGGCACGGCGGCCCACATCTCCAGCAACATACTCATATTTTTTCACCACCCATTTGAAAAATGCACAGTTATCTCTCATTGATGGCCAGCACCGACATACACTATTAGACACACCTCCCGCGACAAGTTCTAGAATTGCGAACTTTAGAGCTGGGGAGCTACATTCGAATCTCGGCATCAGCTCAACATCCTGTGATTCCAGGCAAATAGCTTTGTCTCCACGTGCCTACCACAAATTAATGTGTTCTTCTGTAATGTAAATTGTGCTCATGCCATGTTGTCGAGTTTGCGCTATACAATATTGCAACTATTTTAAACAACAAGGGACCCCAATAGTATCAGCGAGGCACCTCGGGGAGCTTATTATATAAACACAACAATGGTCCCAGGCAAGGAGACAAAGGATAGTGGAAAAATAAATATAGACCCAGTCAGTTCTATATTGCCGAAGGCATGCCCAGCCGGGCAGAGGTCTTCAAAGTTTTTACTTAAATAAGAGTTTGAAACACAAAATAACACCTTCAACAATTCACGTGCGTGGGGCACAAGCCTGTACCCAACCACAACGATACATAGACACAGACAACATACTAAAGGGCTTGCAAGGCAAGAGCAGCAATCTCTGTAGAATTCCAGTTATACAGAGAGATTCATATAGGTACCATTACATAGCATTGTGTAGTAATTCTTTTCACAGGTATATGGTACTCAAAAAGTCGACTTTTTGAGTACCATATACCTGTGAAAAGAATTACTACACAATGCTATGTAATGGTACCTATATGAATCTCTCTGTATAACTGGAATTCTACAGAGATTGCTGCTCTTGCCTTGCAAGCCCTTTAGTATGTTGTCTGTGTCTATGTATCGTTGTGGTTGGGTACAGGCTTGTGCCCCACGCACGTGAATTGTTGAAGGTGTTATTTTGTGTTTCAAACTCTTATTTAAGTAAAAACTTTGAAGACCTCTGCCCGGCTGGGCATGCCTTCGGCAATATAGAACTGACTGGGTTTATATTTATTTTTCCACTATCCTTTGTCTCCTTGCCTGGGACCATTGTTGTGTTTATATACAATATTGCAAGGAAAAATAAAGTAGGGAAACTCAAGTTCACACACTACTGAATGCGCACTCTTAAGTGCATCAGCAGTGCACTGTGAATCGGAGCATTTCACAAGCCTGTCACAGATAAGAAATGCTATCAAAACGAAATCCTACAAAACAATATACTACTGGCCGGCAGCAATTCATACCCGGACAACGTCGGGACGGGCTGCTAGTTGTATTATGAATACCATGGGGAGACGTGACCAAGATGGCAGCTGTGCTGGTCGCACAGTAGTGAGCTCCTGAGTTGCGCCTGTGTGAATAATCCTGCAAACAGATAGATGGTCTCTGGCTGGAACTGATAGACTCTCCTCCCCTCTGAGACCGAGCATGGGCACCTGAAGTCCGGGTGTATACGCCTCAGGACCACAGGCTAACAACAGCAGCTGCAGCCTTTTGTGGCCTTGCCGCAGTTGCCCACCCGAGTAACCCTGGGTGAATCACTACACAAACGCTTGCGTAGTTTGCGAAATTTGCGCTACTTCGCACTATGCGAATTACATGTAGCACAGTGCAAACACTCGTAGACTAGCATAGTGTCGCTGTCATTTTTTGCTTGCTCGCGGTCCTCAACGTCAAGTTGGTGACTGTGAGCGAGCAGAATGGCATCCCGGCGCGACTTTTAACTCGTTTGTGATCAGCAACATCAAGTAGCCGATCCCGGGCGTGGAAAATAAACCTCCCGGAGAGATTCTCAATGCCGGGAGGTCAGGTTTCTCATTGCGAGTGATCGTGTATGCTCGCGACCGCTCGCAATGAGAAACTACCAGTCCACGTTGAGAAAGCTGCAGCTCGAGTAGATATCTACTCGAGCAGCAGAAAATGACCGATTGCACTGTGCAAGATGTGGTTTACACTAATTGCCCAGTGCTGACAAGCATCCGGCACTGTGCAATATGTGCGAACAGCATTTTGCACAGTGCACCACGCAGTTCGCTTAGCTTGCGTAGTGCACTTCGCGTAGCTATGCGTAGCGCTACTACGCGAACTACGCCCAGGGTTACACCCGAGCCATGGCACCAGGGCTGGCTTTGGGCTTGGGCGAGCTGGGCCAAAGCCTGGGGCGCTATATATTCAGAGGAGCACAGTAGGGACTCGCCTGGCTCAATGTCATGCAAACTGCAGCTCTTCCATCCCTCTTGGTCTCAATCGGGTCTCATTAAAGACTTTGTACTCAGCCCTTAACCCCTTCGCTGCTCATGACGAGCTCAGCTCGTCATGCAGTACACTGGTCGTGTTCTCATGACGAGCTGAGCTCGTCATGAACAATGGGAAAAAAGTAGAATCAGCACATGAGGAAAATCTCCCTAGCAGCGATGGTGTTAATATGCTTCAGCATAATTGTTAATGCCCTGTAGGAAGCTGGCTATGTGTGTACAATACCAAAGTAAGGTATAGTGTGCACAGAGTCCAGTGGATCCCCAGAAGATTTACAGAGGCTAAAGTAGATAACACTTATGTTCTCTTTTGGGTTGTCCGGGCGAGCAGTCAGGCTTATCAGAGGGCTGTGTTCAGCATTTGTTGTAAACACTCAGGCAAGGAATGATTACACACACTCAATGACTTAATCGGAGACCAATTGTTTGTAAAAATATTGCTTCTTGTATGTTTATTACTTAGAATCAAAGATAATTTGTTGCAATAAAATACGCTTAGTAAAATCACAATTTTTAAGTATAAAATGTGGACACTTAAGTGGGCATTTCTCAAACAGTTCATTGTTAACCTATAGAGGATTAACAATGTTGTAATTCAACAGGTAAGTACACAACTTACAATTCCAGGCATCAGGTTTTAGGACCCACACTGGGCAAGAGACAGGTAAATGTAGAGACTGCGCCACCAGCGGTTCTGGGGCGCCTGGGTGCAGAGGTCAAATCCGGTCACTGGGGCTCAATGTTAGTCAATGGAGACGGGGGGGCACGCAAAGAGATGCCTGTTGCAGGTGAGTAAAATCGGAGTTGGGGGTCAATCTCTGGGGAGTAGGATCAGCACTGGGGGTGCCACGAGGCAGCACCAAACACACCCCCTCAGTGGCCCAGATGTGGCTGTGTGCCGAGTTCCAACACAGCATCTGGCGCCCGATGCAAAGCAATAGAGACTGAAGATTGCAAACAAAGGCTGCAGGCTCGGACCAGGAAGTTGGACGAATAGGAACAGGTGGCTCTGGAGGTAAGTTGGGATGTTGAACGACACCTGAGCACTGTCAGCCAGGCTCCCCAAGACATGGGGGCTACAGGTCCTTTGAGGTTTGGAGGATCCGTACCAGAGCCGGTCGCGGTTAGGGGGTCCTTCGTGTTGAGGCTGCAGGTGTCGCCATGGAGTCCAGTAGAGGTCACTCTGCAGTGGACTCGAGCTCAGGACCGCTGTGGAACCTTCTTAGGACCAATGGGCCACTTCGACTTGGGCCGGAGGCTTCGGGTGCAGAGGTAGGTCCGGAGGTCTGGTTGTGCGGTTCAGCAGGGCACTGGAGCTCTTCTTGAGGGTTTCTTTGTGGACTAGGGAATTCTTGGTCTTTAGGGGAGGCAGGCAGTCCTCCCAGGGTTGTGTAGGTCGCTGGGCCTGCACCACGAGTTGCATTTTGGAGTAGGTTTCTTCGAGGGCTGCAGACAGCCCACGAGGGCTGGAGCCAAGTCAGTTGTTGTAGGAAGTCTTCACTGCTGCATGACTCTTCAGTCCTTCTTCTGCTTAGGTCACCAGGAATCTGAGGGCCAAGGTTAAGGGGTGCCCCTGAATACTCAATGTAAGGGCATTACAGGTACTACTAGCAGGTAGTAGCCAATGGGCTACTTACCTTTAGAGTGACTACACCCTTAGTATGTCTTTAGGGGTATGCCCCCTCCCTTTGGGGAGGGAGCATACCCCTAATCCTGTTGGCTAAAATCCTCACAAACAATATGGAGATTCTCAAAGGGGGGGGTGGGGGTCACTTCAGCTCAGGACACCATAGGGGCAGTCCTGGATGAGAAGCAACATACGCCTCCTGATTACACATTTTTCCATTGATGCCAAAAGTGGGGCTTGCTACGTGGGGGCAGGCATCTCCACTATCTGGAGAGGCCCTCGCTACCATAAGAAAGGGCAGGAAGCCTTTGAGGCTCACTGCCCTTGAATGCTGTTCTTGCTTGGAGGTAGGTGTGAAGCACCTAGAATCCAAGCAGGCTTTGTTTCTGACCCACCAGAGCATAAGGCTCCACCTCAGGGGGTCAGAAGCATGTCTGGAATAGGCAGGCTGGCGCAGAACAGTCAGCTACCCACTAGCAGTTGGTTAGGTTTTCCGGGGGCATCTCTGAGGTGCCCTCTGAGTGTATTTATTAATGAATCCAACATTGGCGTGTACAAGCTGCCAGCCCATGTACTTGGTCTGCCTTCACCGTGCACTTATAATTAGGGCTCCCGGTTTTATGGTATTTGTTTTTTGGACATTTCCGTCTACATTCATCCATATTTATTTTTTGCTATTTTTTCTGTATTTATCCATATTAATTTTGGGTTTTGTGAAAAAATGAAGCTGAAATTAGCATATTTCCACATTTATTCAACCAATAAATATGCAGTCATGCTCGAATGCCTGCCAGGTTTCAATGCTGTGACCATCCACAGAAGATAAATCAATGCCCTTACATAAAAAGATTCAAATTTCAGCATCAACCTTGTTCATATCTACTGCGGTTACTGCATCTTTTCTAAAATTCCTCTATTTTTTAATCCTCTCACCTATCAGCACAGCATTTGCCTGGCAGTCATGGCAGACAGTATTTAAAATGACCTAAAAAGCAAACCAATTTCAGTTTTCATCCACATTTAAAAATAAATCTTTTCTGTCTGTATTTATCTGTAAAAACAGAAAACGGGGAAGCTTATTATAATGCCTAAGGATAGGCTTACACTATAGGGGCATATATGCTCATGCACTTATGCCCTCACTAGAGGTTTAATGCACCCTGCCTCAGGGCTGTAATGCCTGCTGTAGGGGTGACTTAGCTGTGCCTCTGACAGTTCTGGCACACTGGGATGTGTGCCAGGTTGACTCTTTAATTTTAGCTGCACCAAAACATGAAGACTGCAGTGGCAGTGTGCATGTTTTTGGTGAGGGGACTCTTAGGATGGGGCTAATACATGCAGCAGCCCTTGGACACCCTGTCTGGTCACAAGGCCAGGCCGGGCGAGGGAGCCGGTAGTGATCCGGCCCCATGATGCAGAGATGTCCGGGGGCAGGAGTCCCGTATGAGACGGGGTGCGGGTTGATTCTGTGGGTAACACCTGGAGGGCCGGGCTCGGGCCTTGTCGTGCGGGGAGGAAGCAAGCCCTTCACGTGGCCTGTCCAACACATGCAGCAGCCCTTAGACACCCTGTCTGGTCACAAGGCTCTTTGTATCACTGGTACCTTCTACAATGGACTTATATGTGAGCCAGAGGTGTGTCAATTGTAGAAACAAAGGTACATATTTGGGAAAGTACACAGGCCCTGGGAACCTGATTAGCAGGGACCCAGGGCGCATTCAGTCAATGTTGCATTCAATCAGGCAAAAAGTGGGAGGGTAACCATGCCAAAATGAGTACTTTCCTACACACCACAGCAGTCCCCTGTCCTCCTCCCATCTTCCTCACACCTTCTGCTGCACACTGCAATGCCACCTCCCCCCCTCCCCCACAGCAAACACCAAATGTTCTTTCCACCCTGGGCACTGTTCGGTCAATCCGATTCAAGGCTGGCGCTGCATGGCATGGAAATGAGGTGGAACTGATGCGGTGGTATGCGTTGAGGGATCCCACTATTGCATAGAGGGCAGTGCTTGGGCGGGACACCTCTGGGACCCGGTGATCAAGCGAGACCCATTGTGGAACCACTCCTCCGCCCTACAACTAGCTGCTGCACCGTCGGCCACGTGCAAGTCATGAGAGCTGCGAGCGGCAATTGGGTGGCAATGCAAGTGGGGCTGGTATGAAGACAGTGTGTGGGGCTTGGAGGCAGTAGGGAGCCACCTGCAGGTCACCCAGTTGGTTCCCTTTCCCCTGGCTAGATTGGAGGTATCCAGAGCCCCATATGGGTAGCTTCAGCGACCGGTGAGAGAGCGCACCAGGAGTCTGGTCTGGAACGTGCATGCAGGGAGAGCTTGCTGACCCCCAGTGCGAGGAGTTGGATGCTTGCCTGCATGGGGGCAGGGAGCAGGGGGCCTGGCCCTCTCAAGACAACTGATTGCCATCCATTCCTCCGATGAGACACCACAAAACATGGTGAGGCCCAAGGGCATCAAAACATGTGCCAAGGCCCCAGCACGCAGTACTAGCCCACCACACACAATGGACGCAGACCCCCAGCCACTCCAGTCCCATATGGTGCAATCTGAGGGGCTCCTGCAGGGAATTAAGGACATTAAGGCAACACTGGAGCTCAAACTAGATGCGTCAACAATTGAGATTGGTCTTTTGTGCGTAGATCACAGGAAGCTAGTGGACCATGTTTACAGTACCGAACCCATGCTGGGAATCATGCGACAGACTGTAACAGACATGCAAAGTTAGATACAAGCGCTGAGTAAAGAGCGAATCCTGCAAGAGAAAGCAGATGACCCAGAGAGCGACTCCCGGGACAGTAACATGCACATCAAAGACCTACCAAAGGAAACTGAGGGCCCCAGCATGGAGCTGTACCTTGAGAACTGGTTGGTGGACATAGTCTGGGTGGGTGGGAGTAGCCACATTTCTTCTCTGTAGAGCGGACACAGAGTCCCCACTGGAATACCCCCAGCTGGGGCCCCCCACCCCTCCTTGACTAGTGGTGGCAAAGTAGTTCAACTACAGGGACAGGGAGCTCATAGCAGAAGTCCTTCGCAGGTGGACAATGGAACTGGGCATATATTGCAGGATTTTATGAAAGAGGCTCAAAAACAACACAAGTCCTTCCTGGAAGTCAAACAAAATGTTCGCCACCTTGGCATAAAGCATAAAATACTCCCTCATATTTCCTGCTGAACTCCAGGGGCTGGCCTTGGAGAAAACTGTCCTCTTTGCATCACCGTCGGAAGCATGTGCCTGGTGGGAGAGGATAAAAGGGGTCATGGTGGACAGCCGCCGGGTTACGCATGATGGCTGGAAGCAGCAGAAGACACGGCATAAACCAAACAGGGCTGCGAGGGGCAAGCCCTCGAAAGCGCAGGCAGCTAAGGAGCAGCCAAGGTGGAGGCGGAGTTGGAAGTGTGAGGCAGTGTTGATACAGCATCACCCCAAACCCCTGGGGATTCTTTGATGCGAGTTGTTGAAGAATGCAGGAATTTGTTAGCATGAGCTGAAAGCCATTTTGTACTTGGCAGCCATTTTAGGTAGCCATGTGCTGTTTCCCTCTTCAGAGCCTTGCACATGCTCAGAGAGGCCTAGCTAGTAGAATGCACCTGCTCCTAGTATAGAACTGTCAGGCTATTCTTGCTGATGTAAGGAGAAGTAACCCTCCTCCCACTTTGTTGAGCAAGCAGATCTCGTATGCCCATATTAGTCATTTTGCATGTTTACATGTGCCAGGACGGCCCCTTGGTTTTATGCTGACTAATGTAACCTGAGCATACATAAGGCCCCCAGTTTTCTGTACTCCTTAGACTGCCTCATACAGTTGCTAAGGGTTCTGTGTGACGTAGTCTCCCTCATCTGAGGTTAATGAATGCATTCTTTTGATATTACAGCTTCTGTGCCAATCTCTTCTTTGTTGGTTTAAAAGGACCAAGTATCAGGTAGACCCCTGAGAAGGTTTTTATGTTCTTCAGAGTTGGCAGCAACCTGACGAAGGAGGTGGGGCTGAAGCTGAAATTGGGCTGGATGTTACCCCGATGACTTACGACTAGATTATTTGACTAGATTGAATGCCCTTTGCATATTGTGCATTCTGTGGTTCGTTTCTGGCACGGAGGCAGCAGCAGGGTAAGGGGTGCACACAAACCATGGTACCCTGTCGGAGGGTGAGACATGGTGAACACTGATTGTCACAGGACGCAGTGGACGCATTTAGAGGTAGCTCGCCTTCGAGATGACAGGATTAGCCCGACCCCCATGTCAGGGATGGGCCAATTGAACACCTGTGTTGGGTGGGAGTTGTATTGATCGACTCACCCATGTGAGCCGCACCTGGGAAGAGGAGTTTGGTATTCTGCAATTGTTTATATTTCCGGGGATAAGCCCCTGGTTGGATCAGGTATAGATGGTAAGATTCTGGGGCAACGCCTGCGTGCCTGGCCTTGCTCTCTGGAGAGTGCGCGAATACACGCCACACCGTCATGGCATACTCACAGGCGAAGGGAATACTTACATGCACCATTATGACTTGGAATGCACACTGGATGGCCACACCCGCAAAAAGGCACAAGATGTGTGCCTACTTATAGTAAGGGATGTACATTTGCCAAGCATACAAGAGACCCACCTAACCTCTCAGGAACTCTAGGACTGCCCAGGAAGTGGAGGGGACAAGTAGTAGGTACAACATCTCGGCGTATACTGATCTGGATCTCACCCCGGTCACTCTGACACAGATATTGATAAGGAGGGACATTATGTGGTGGTCGAGGGAGAGCTGGACGGTGGCCTCTTGGCACTGAAGCGGCATGTGCTACTAACAACAACTTGCCCCAGTTCTTGGATGGCCTTCCACCGAGGCTGGGACGGTACTCAACAGCTCTGTGTATATGGGTGGGGATTCTAACTGTGCACCTGACGCTCGCTTAGACAGGTCAACACCCACACTACCGGGCCCAGCCAGGGTAAAGACATCGCGCCTTTTTAGCGCCTGGATCGCAGGCAGGCAACTTCGCAATATGTAGAGCACAGTGAACCCCAATAGCTAATACATTCCTAGGCAATAAACAATTTGGCACGTATAACAACATAACCCAAAAATAATAATTAGATCAGATTTATCCTCTGCCACTCTTTCTTTTAATTGTATTTTATGTATGTCGTTTATATATTGAGAAATGGATTTATTGTTCATACAATTACTGTACTTTGTAACGTTATCAAAATGATGTCTTTTTAGATAGAAATTGCTTTTATATCGTTATTAAATTTGATTAATTGAAATGAAAGATTTACATCAAAATATACTTTTTACTTTTGGTCTTTACATTGAGGTGTTTATAATTATTATTTTTGTGCTATGTTATACTTGACAAATTGTTCATTGCCTATGCATGTATTCGCTATTGCATACTTGCCCTGTCCTAGGAATTGTGAAATCAATTTTACGGGGGGTCCTTGATACTTACAATTGAGGACAGTGAACCCCACAGTTTAGAATACTCCTAAAAACTCTCGGGCATCAACTCCGCACGAGAATTGACCAGCTGTGGTGTAATTTGGCAGAGTCAGTGAAGGTTCAAGATGCTGAGGACCATATGGATCAAGATTTCAATTAGCGATTCTGTAATAGTGATTTTTAAGAAATCGCTATTTAAGAATCGCTAATTGGTATGTATCAAGAAAATCGCAATTTTTTAGCGATTTCTTGATATTCCTTAATTGCGAATTCACAAATTGCGAATTCGCAATTAAGGAATACTTTCCCATTCATTTCTATGGGCCTCCTGGCCCATTGGAAGGAATGGGAATTTATTCTCAATTTGCGATTCGCAATTTGCGAATCGCAAATTGAGAATAACTTCGAGGGTGCAGGGGTGTCCAAAGGACACCCTGTTGCACCCCTGAAATAAGCATAGGTGCACATGTTGCATGTATGTGCGTCACATGGCACTTTGAAAAATGCTGAAATGTGCATTTTTCAAGGAAATCTTACCACCACCAACTTACCACCAACTAGAAGTTGGTGGTAATTTGCGATTCCTTAAGGGCATTTTGGAATTTTTTTTTGCTTAATACATTGCATTTAAGGAATCGCAAAATTTGCAATTCCTTAAATACAATTGCAAAATAAGGAATCGCAAATTTTGCGATTCCTTTATTTTGCACCCAAATTCTTTCATACATACCATTTTGCGAAAATGAGTTTGCACACGCCGAAATTCTGCGAATTTCGGCGTTTGCAAACCCATTTGGCCTTGATACATATGACCCTGAATCTCTGGGCTGGACCCGTCAGATCACAGCCCCCTGAAAGTGGTGATGGGATGGGGTGCACGCGGCGCGCGCACAGCTACATGGAGGCTAAAAACCAACGCCTTGTAGGACACGCCATACAGGGAAACTATAGGGGGGGGGCATTGATCAATCTTTTACTGAAAGTGATGGCATGGCATCTGGGAGGAGATGAATGGGATCCTTTAAGGCGGTGATCAGGGTTTATGGATCAAGACCTCCTATGGCATAAAACGCCTGTTGATGGGAGAAATCGATGAAAAGGAGCAGTGATTCAATGTAGTCGTCTCCTTACCAGATAATGGGTGCTCGCAACCTGATGAGGACCTCAAAGTCATGTAGGTGGAAACGTCATCGACACCAGACTTATAAAGACTCCTTTGACAGCGGAATATTTGTATATATAGGAGGCATACGTCTTTTCTGCAATGATGCACGTGGTTCTGTTTTGTCTAGCTCTTTGCACTTCACCTCTTTTCTTATTCACAGCATGAGCTACAGAGCTCTCTTTTTTAGAAGAAATAAACGTTTTACGTGATGCAATCAATACATTTAATTGCAAAATGTTTTTTTCGCTATTTTGGCCTGATGTTTTACGTGCTTTGGTGAAATAGATTTTTTCTGTTGATTGCTTCATATGTTGGAAGACTTTGTTGAATAATTTATTTACCAGTGAACCATTGTTTCCTGTAAAGACGGCGCTGAATCAGGCAGCAGAGGTGAGATTGAGAGAGGAGCCGGTTGATGGGTAGGAACTCTCTTACCTGGGCCAACCGTGCGCGTCTCTAATCAACTTGGGCAGCTGTTTTACAGGGAATATGTTGCTCGACAGAATGATGATGGCAATAGGGCGGGTCGACTTCTTGCATTGCCCCTCCGATCAATCGGATACCACCAGAGACCCCATTGGGCCTATACGGTCGCGATAGTTGTGTCGCGGGTAGCTATTAATGCAGTATTTGCGGCATTCTACGAAGCTCTATACATGGTGGCAGACACTGGAGAGGGTATAGCCCTGGATTCATATCTGGACAGGGTACCTGTCCCATGCCTAGAACACCTGCAAAGAGCTGCCCTTGATGTCCCACTGAACATAGCAGAGGTACCAGCAGCAATAGATCCATTAGCACGTAAGTTGACGCCGGTGGCTGATGGACTCCCTGCAAACTTTTACGCAACTTACAGAATGAAGGGGCAAATTAACAACGGCCAGCGATAATTATCGTTGGCCATGCTTAGCGATAATTATATTATTGCATGCTATCTTTGGTATCTTTTTATCGCCCTGGTAGCGCGTAATTAACAACGCGTTACTCCAGGGCGATACAAATTCCATAGATAGCGAGGTTATCTCCCTTTTGCAGGGAACGCCGCTGGTTTTCCAGTGATGTTCCCTGCAAAAGGGTGATAACCTTGCTGATACGACCCACAGGGTCGCATCAGCATAATCCACCCCCTATGTTAGGGATTTCTAAGTCAGGATTTTAGCAGACATTACATTTTTGCGAAAACAGCCGTTTTCGCCAGAATCTAATGTCTGCTAAAATCATGTGGGCTGCCTTGTAAATATCGTGATGTGAACATCAGCGATATCAGCAAGGTAGTCCATCTGAGGTACGCCCAGTAATGCCCACTTTGCATCTCATTGGAGATGCAAAGGGAGGCGTTGGAAAAAAGGGTGCTAACATGCGATTATGCATGTTAGCACCCTCTTGTAAATAGGGCGCTAGTTTCATCTCCGCTTTTTTGGCTTTGTAAGCCAAAAAAGCAGAGATAAAGCCCTTGTAAATATGCCCCGAAGTTCGCCCTGAAATCCCTCCAGGTGTATAAAGAAGCCAAAAACACCGGACTCCTGCCTCAGATGATGCGGGAAGCAATGATAACTGTTCTGCCCAATTCAAATCACAATCCCTCGGCTGTGCGATTTTGCCAGCCTTACTTGCTACTCAGTAACGATTGCAAGATACTGGGAAAGGCGCTGGCAAATGGTTTGACCCCGGTGATGCATACAGAGGAATATCCAGATCAAAATGGGTTTATCCGAGGGAGGAGTACATTCCTTAATTTGAGGCAGCTATTTTCGATCGTGGATAGGAGGCCAGAGATGGTACGGCACTGATCCCTATGTCGGTGAACATTGAAAAAGCATTCAACATGGTGGGGTGGCCATACTTGAAGGCGGTGCTTGAACGCATGGGGTGTGGCCCGGGAATGAGACGTTTGATTGTTTTCTTATACTCTTCACTGGAAGCTTGGGTCCGCACGGGCAGGGACATTTCTGAAGCCTTCCCTATAGGCCATGGTACCAGCCAGGGGTGCCCACTGTCTCCATTAATATTTACACTAGTCATCGAGCCACAACTCACTTTCGAGGCGAGGGGCACAGAGTGGGGAATACCAAATAATGATACGTGGAACATTATTTCCCTGTATGCGTATGACGAGCGCCTCTGTCTTCGGGATGCCCAATTTGATCTCCCAGCCATACCGACAAGGGTGGCGGAATCTGGGGAAGTGATTGGACTGAACCTTAACAAGCCTAGAACATGCTTATTCCCACTTAGGTGTTTGAGTAACTTGGGGAGGGAAGGATTGATGGGCATAGGGTTGAAACTGAGACACAACACGATTAAATACCTGGGGGTGCATATATACCACATGTACCAGGACCTAAAGCATGGGCTCTTGACCAGGGTGGCAACTGGCTCTAGAAAATCTTTGCACTTCTGGAACACATTCCACTGTCACTGATAGGAAGGGTGGCAATAGCTAAGATGGCCGTACTACAGAGGCTGCTGTACTATTTTGCGGCCTCTTGGTGAAACTCCCTCAAACCTTTTTTAACCCCTTGGTTGCGGTGGTAATTCCGCTGCGGCGCTAGGGGGGAGGGGGAGGCGTGCGACACCGCCATGCTCGTGACGGAACCACTCCGTCACGAGCCGCGGTGGCGTTGTGCTTGTGACGGAATGGTTCCGTCATGGCTCCGCCCGCCTAATAGAACGCTCTGTGCAGGCGCGAAATCAGCGCCACGCAGGCGCAGCGGCCGGGCGGTGACGGAACCATTCCGACCCCAGCACAGCACCACCGTGGCTCGTGATGGAATGGTTCTGTCACGAGCATGCAAGGGGTTAAAGAACTGAGCAGAGTCCTGACTGATTTGGTCTGGGGCCAGGACAGGAGGAGGGTAGTGCTGCAGAAACTGTATAACCCAATGGATAGGGGAGTTTCTGGCGGCCACTGAACTATGAGCTGTACTACGCGGCTGCCCAACTACAGTGGCCCATGAAATTGCTATAGAATAATACAATCCCCATGGCAGTGCAAATCACGTTGGGGCTCAGATCACTGGCATTGCTATTGTGGTAGCTGAACCCAGTGATGATAATGTTGCAGCTAACAAACTGGATAGATTAGCAAAGTACTGTTGGCATAGGTGTAGGAGAGTAGGGTCTGCAATCCTATGATCACCCAGATTTTTTGCTTTTGTTTCACTGGTTTACGACTTTCTCTGGCTGTGGGCCTGCCAATCAGACCCATAGCCTGGCTGTTCTCTCTCTAAATTACAACATGTACCCTAGGTGCATTTACCAATTGGTACTGGGCCACCTTATCAGACCCTGTAACTCAGGGCATAGGTGTACCCAGGGCCTACCAGGGGCTGAAGCATGTATTATGCCACCCCTGGCTGGCCTCCTAAATTTGACACAACTGGCTGCATGACAGCTGGGGCAAAGTCGTGTAATCACCCTTTGCTGTAGATATAGTATACCTATATCTAACCCTAAAAATGGACACACAGATTCCTATCAGTCACTCCTATGGCAGGCCTTAACAATCCTGAAGGCAGAGTGCATGGAATCGTGTGAAATGGTGCTCTGGCATGAGTTGAGCCCGTTTGCAGCTTGCGGAACCAAGTCCTAATAGCTGTTCCATGATAACGCATACCATATACTCTTAAGTGCATTATAATCCTCGCGGTTATATGCTATCTCTGGTATTGCTTTATCAAAACATGTCGAGTAAGGTGTCATACGAATTGGAATACTAACCCCTCGCCAATTCTGGCGACGGGGTTAGCATTCCACCCTTCTAGAGGGACACGACATGTATGTAACTGTGAACCCCGGTTAAAGTTAAACGAAGCCTCAGCCCCACAAAATGGATGCTGCCACCAAAGACACGAGTCTGACCTCCTGCTGCTGGGAGTCCTTCCAGCGAGGAGAGATTGGACAAAGGGTTTCCTGTCCGGGGCGGTGCTAGCACCATCCCAGACAGGGTTTTGTGTATCCTGGGTAGGCAGGGCTTTACAGGAAGGTGACTGCTGAGTGGCACCCCTGTGCTCACTACGCATAGGCCGGCCAGAACCAGTTCCAGGGGCACACCAGCCCCTGGCCTGGGGAAAGTCTGGCATGGGAGAGGGGTGTAACCACCCCCCTCCTAGTCCCACCCATAGGCAGGACCTAGTCACCGGGTCAGCCCCTTTTCCTAGTATAAAGTTAGGAGCGGGCCCCCTTCCAAATTAGATCATCTTTGGAATCAAGACACGACTTTCTGCGAAAGGGCTTCAAGATTTCTTCTTCAAGATTCTCCCTTGTGACTAAGGAGTAGTCACCCTGCATCAGCAGGCACCATCTTAAGAACACTGCGGTCTGCTGCAAGTCCTTCCTCCGGAATCCGACTGCCCAGCTCGACGAGAACCGGCTTCCCTGGCACCTCTGACCTCTACTCACCTCTACAGCAAAGCTGAGAACCGTGAGTGCGACGAGACCTCGAGGGACTGGCCATCTTCAAGACTGCACGACTTCTTTCCAGCATGACCGCCGAGGGATCCTCTGGTGAGTGCTTTGGGGTCCGAGAAGCCCCGACCCTGAGCAGCTCCAGCACCGAAGTTCAGCCTCCCAGCATCTCCACGATCTGCGTGGGGCCCTTCTGCTTTTTGCTGCTCACCGCGTTTGGCTACTAGCCCGCTGGCTTGTGGCCTTCTTAACGACGCCCGACGACATCACTGCTGCTGGTCTGGTTGCTCCAGACTGGCCCTTGCTCCCTTCCAAAAGAGGAGCACCCCAGACCCTCCTGGTCCACTCAAGACGCCATTTTAGGTCCACCCCGTGGGCTTGAACTAGTCAAGGCTTTGTTGCCCAATCCTGGGTCCAGCGACGCCGACAGCTTCATCCATCGTGGGACAGCTCGCTCCTCCATCCTGGTCGCCGACAACGCCTCCTGGTCCGTGAGATCTGCAGAGCCCAGCGTCGCCCACTCACCTAGTCGAGGTGACTACCATCCGGTGCCCTCCTGGTGCCACCTGACTACTGGCTAGTAGTCACGAAATTGGTCCCCTCTGCTTTCAGGTATCGTCCATCTTCAAGATCCAGGCTTGGATCACTTCGAACTCACTTCACTGGTCGCCTGCCAGCATCTTTCTTCCAGGCTCCTGGTCCGTCTACGAGGATTCCCGACGTCTTTTGAGACCTATGCAGCTGCAGCCCCATGGCAAGGTAACTTCGGCATTTCGGTGCCCCAGCATAGCCTCACTATCCAAGGGTCAGAATCCACTTTCGTTTTCTTCCTACCAGGTCGGGTTCGCCCGAGAACACTAACTTTGCTTTTACTAGCTACCATAGACTTTGTCCTGCATCACGCGTGAGAGTGCACACTCTGCACCCGAGTCCCCTGGGCCTCCTAGAAGTAATCTAAAGATTCTATAGTCAAGTCCTAGTGATTCCAAAGCCTATTAGTACTATACTTACCTGCTAGTAATTTCGCATTCCACTTTCAGAGTATATGGTTTTCCGTGCCCCTCGGGCATTTGTAAATACTGTGCTAACTTAAGTATTTTCGTAAGAGTTTTGTTTTGTGCTTAGTACCCTGTCCTCATAAAGAGTACAGGGCTGTTGTGATTCTAATAAATACACTGTTTATTTTCATAACACTTGTGTGGTGTCCTTTCACTTGGTGTTCAAGGGGTATATGTGATGGTATAACAGCTGGCTTAACACGCCCTCTCGAGTCTTTAGCCTTAGACTGCTCGTATCCACGCTACTAGGATAGCTGGTCTATAAGGTTGACTTACAGCCAATCATCAATAAGGGTTGTCTGGACAAACATAGTGTTCACTAGAATAGTGAGCACTGCATATCAGGCCAACTTCTCACAATAGGCATGTGCATGTTGGAACACCCCGCTCACCATTTTCCCCAGCCTTTTTATTATGGGCACTCCCAAACTTTAACACACTCACCTTACACCATGACACAAGGCACTGGCTAGAGAATGGACTGTGTACATCGGGAGACATGTTTTAACACAGCATGTGAGAAGTTGGCCCGATATGCAGTGTTCACTATTCTAGCGACCACTATGCATCAGTCCAAACGACCCTTATGGTGATTGGTTGTAAGTCAACCTTAGACCAGCTATCCTAGTAGCGTGGATACGAGCAGTCTTCGGGCTAAACTCTAGAGGGCGTGTTAAGCCAGCTGTTATACCATCACATATACCCCTTGAACACCAAGTGAAAGGACACCACACAAGTGTTATGAAAATAAACAGTATATTTATTAGAATCACAACAGCCCTGTACTCTTTATGAGGACAGGGTACTAAGCACAGAACAAAACTCTTAGGAAAATACTTCAAGTGCACAATCAATACAAGTGCCCGAGGGCACAGAAAGTTTTAGTGGTCTCGGGCGGACCCGATAAGGCAAGTCGGAAGCGAGGGACTCGGGACCCTTAAGTAAGGAGGCTCTGCGGGCACCGAAATGCCGGAATTACCTAGCCACAAGGGCTGCGGCTGCACAAGTCTTACAGGCGTCGGGGGTCTTCGCTGACGAGCCAGGAGCCGGAAGGAAGGAGTTGCTGGCCGGCGACCAGTGAAGAATAGTTCGTAGAGATCCAAACCTGGATCAGAGATCTATGATACCTGAAAGCAGAGGGGACCAAGTTCGTACTACTAGCCAGTAATCAGAGGGTACTAGGAGGGTACCGGATGGCCGTCACCTCGACTAGGTGAGTGGGCGACGCTAGGCTCTGCAGTCTCACGGACCAGGAGGCGTTGTCGGCGACCAGGATGGAGGTGCGAGCTGTCCCACGAAGGTTGATGCTGTCGGCGTCGCTGGGCCCAGGATTGGGGCAACCAGCCTTGGCAGATTTCAGGGCCACGTGGTGGGCCTAAAATGGCGTCTTGAGTGGACCAGGAGGGTCCGGGGTGCTCCTCTCGTAAAAGGGAGCAAAGGCCAGTCTGGTGCAACCAGACCAACAGCGTTGGTTGTCGGATGTCGTCAAAGGAGGTCACAAGCCAGCGGCTAGTAACCAGACAACGGGCTGAGCGGCAAAGCAGAAGGGCCCCACGCAGATCGTGGAGATGCTGGGAGACTGCACTTCGATGCTGGAGCTGCTCAGGGTCGGGGCTTCTCGGACCCCAGAGCACTCACCAGAGGATTCCTTCGGTGATCGTGCTGGTTTAAGAAAGCGTGCAGGTTTTGGTGATGGCCGGTCCCTCGAGGTCTCGTCGCACCCACAGATCTCAGCTGAGCTGACGATGTGGGTAGAGGTCAGAGGTGCCAGGGAAGCCGGTTCTCGTCGAGCCGGGTCGTCGGATTCCTGAGGGAGGACTTGCAGCAAACCGCAGAGTTCTTAGATGGTGCCTGCGGGTGCAGGGTGACTACTCCTTAGCCACAAGGGAGAAATCTTGAGAAGAGTCTCGAATGTCCTTTCGTAGAAAGTAGTTCTTGATTCAAAGATGATCTAATTTGGAAGGGTCCCCGCTCCGGCCTTTATCCTAATGAAAGGGGTGGGTACATGACTAGGTCCTGCCCTAGGGGTGGGACCAGGAAAGGGGGTAGTTACACCCCTCTCCCCTGCCGGACTTTCCCCAGGTCAGGGGCTGCGCGCCCCTGGAACTGGTTCTAGCCGGCAGATGCGTAGTGAGCACCGGGGTGCCACTCCGCAGTCACCTTCTTGCAAAGCCCTACCTACCCAGAATACACAAAACCCTGTCTGGGATGGTGCGAACACCGCCCCTGACAGGAAACCCTTTGTCCAAGCTCTCCTCGCTGGAAGGACTCCCAGCAGCAGGAGGTCAGACTCGTGTCTGTGGTGGCAGCGTCCATTTTGTGGAGCTGAGGCTTTAGTTAACTTTAACCGGGGTTCACAGTTACGTACATGTCGTGTCCCTCTAGAAGGGCGGAATGCTAACCTCTTCGCCAGAATTGGTGAGGGGGCAGCATCCCGATTCGTATGACACCTTACTCGACATGTCTTGATAACGCTATACCGAAGTTACCGTTATGATACGCGTTATCATGGAACAGCCATTGGGTCTTGGTTCTGCAAGCTGCAACCGGGCTCGGCTCGTGCCAGAGCCCAGTTCACACGGTTCCATGCACTCTGCCTTCAGGATTGTCAAGGCCTGCCATAGGAGTGACTGATAGGAACTCGGGTGTCCATTTTAAGGTTAGATATAGGGATACTATACCTAAAGCAACGGGCGAGTACGCCACGTTGCCCCAGCTGTCGTGCAGCCAGTTGTGTCAGATTTAGATGGCCATCCAGGGGTGGCATAATACATGCTTCAGCTCCTGGTAGGCCCTGGGTACACCTATGCCCTGAGTTACAGGGTCTGACAAGGTGGCCCAGTTCCAATTGGGTCATGCACCTAAGGTACACACATCAATTTAGTGAGAGAACAGCTAGGCTGTGGGTCTGATTGGCAGGCCCACAGCCCGAGAAAGTCGTAAACCAGTGAAACAAAAGCAAAAAGTCCGGGTGATCATAGGATTGCAGACCCTACTCTCCTACATGACCCCCCCCAAACGTTGGGACAATAAACTAACCTTGACCAGGTGAGTCTTCTTGTTCTAAGTGGAAGTACCTGGAGAGCCAATCTGCATTGCCATGATCAGTGCCAGGTCTATGCTCCACTGTGAAGTCCATCCCCTGTAGGGAAATGGACCACCTAAGCAGTTTGGGGTTTTCACCCTTCATCTGATTTAGCCATAGGAGGTGCTTATGGTCGGTCTGAATCTTGAAATGAGTGCCAAACAAGTATGGCCTCAGTTTCTTCAGGGCCCACACCACAGCGAAGGCCTCCCTCTCTATAGCTGACCAATTTTTCTCTCTGGGGGTCAGCCGTCTGCTTATAAAAGCAATGGGCTGGTCATTACCATCAAAATTCAGTTGAGATAGAACAGCTCCCACACCCAACTCAGAAGCGTCTGTTTGGACAATGAATGGTTTGGAGTAGTCTGGACTCTTGAGGATAGGTGCCGTGCACATGGCCTGTTTTAGGTCATCGAATGCTTTTTGACAGCTCGCTGTCCACTGAACCTTTTTTGGCATTTTCTTACTCGTCAGCTCATTGAGCGGAGTCACAATCGATCCGTAATTTCTGACGAACTTTCGGTAGTAACCAGTCAGGCCCAAGAAAGCTCGAACCTGAGTCTGGGTGGTTGGAGGAGCCCAGTCCCTGATTGACTGTATCTTGCTCTCCAGTGGTTGAACTTGGCCTCCACCGACAAGGTGGCCCAAGTATACAACCTGTGTCTGCCCTATCTGGCACTTGGTAGCCTTGATAGTGAGATCTGCTGCTTGCAGAGCCTCTAACACTTTCCGCAGGTGGACCAGGTGATCCTCCCAGGTGGAGCTAAAGACAGCGATATCGTCAAGATACGCCGCACAGAAGTCATCCAGCCCAGTGAGAACGTGATTCACCAACCGTTGGAAGGTGGCAGGTGCATTTTTCAAACCAAAGGGCATCACCACGAACTGATAATGCCCACCAGGGGATGTATGTCGTTACAACGCATACTTTTACTCCGCGTACCATTACAACGCGGTATTTACAACGCATACCGCTACAACGCATAGCGCTTTGGGGTGCTGGATAGTGGTAAGTATAATTTACTATTCTAACTCCAGTCCCCGTGGACCCTAGGGAAGGTGTTGGATAGTAAATTAAACTTACCTCTTATCCTAGAGCGCCCCCCAGCGCAATGCGTTGTAACGGTATGCGTTGTAATGCCTGCGTTGTAGTGGTAGTGCGGAGTAAAAAATGCGTTGTAACAGGTGAATACCCCACCAGGGGTAGAAAATGCGGTCTTAGGCTTGGCGTCCTCAGCTAACCTGATTTGCCAATACCCAGCTGTCAGGTCAAACGTACTTAAGTAGTTGGCCGAAGCCAATCTATCGATAAGCTCGTGTGCCCTTGGTATTGGGTGGGCATCAGTCTTAGTGACTGCATTGAGACCCCTGTAGTCTACGCAGAACCTCATCTCTTTCTTACCGCCCGGGGTGTGAGGCTTCGGCACTAGAACTACGGGACTAGCCCAAGGGCTATCCGAGGGTTCAATGACTCCCAGCTCCAACATTTTCTGCACTTCACTTTTGATGCAGTCTCTAACGTGATCGGGCTGCCTGTAGATTTTACTCTTGACGGGCAAGCTGTCACCAGTGTCAACCTCATGGGTACACCAATTGGTCTGACTGGGTGTTAGAGAGAACATATGCCGGAAGGATTGAAGAACCTGTTTACAATCCTCCTGTTGATGTTCGGAGAGGCTGCCACAAAAGACAACACCGTCTACCGATCCATCGTCAGGATTCTGAGTGAGCAGGTCGGGGAGAGGGTCACTCTCCTCCTCCTGTCCTTCATCTATGGCCATGAGCAAACTCATGTCCTTCCTGTCGACATATGCTTTGAGCCTGTTGACATGGAGCACCCTGTGGGGGCTCCGGGGAGTTCCAAGGTCCACCAGGTAGGTGACCTCTCCCTTTTTCTCCAGGATGGTGTAGGGCCCGGACCATTTGTCCTTGAGTGCTGCTGGGGCCACTGGCTCCAACACCCACACCTTCTGCCCGGGCTGATAAACAGTCAAGACAGCCTTTTGGTCATGCCAAGCTTTTTGGAGTTCTTGGATGGCCTTAAGGTTTTCGGATGCCTTCTCCATGTACTCAGCCATCCGCGAGCGGAGACCAAGCACATAGTCCACTATGCTGGTTGCAGGCTTTTTGAGAGGTCTCTCCCATCCTTCCTTCACCAAACACAGGGGTCCTCTTACAGGATGCCCGTACAAAAGTTCAAAAGGGCTGTAGCCAACCCCCTTCTGTGGGACCTCTCTGTAAGCGAATAAAAGGCAGGGAATCAGGACGTCCCATCTACGCCGGAGCTTTTCAGGTAGTCCATGAATCCTCCCTTTCAGGGTCCTGTTGAATCGCTCAACAAGCCCATTGCATTGTGGATGATAGGGTGTAGTGAACTTGTAGTTGACACCACATTCCTTCCACATAGCAGTTAAGTAGCTCGACATGAAGTTTGCACCTCTGTCGGAGACGACCTCCTTAGGGAAGCCCACTCTGGAGAATACTCCAACTAGGGCTCTTGCCACCACAGGGGCTGTAGTGGTCCTAAGAGGAATAGCTTCAGGATACCTGGTGGCATGATCCACTACCACCAGTATAAACTTGTGCCCTGATGCTGTTGGGGGTTCCATTGGACCGACAATGTCAATCCCCACACGTTCAAAGGGCACCCCCACCACAGGCATTGGTATAAGGGGGGCCTTTGTCGTGCCACCTGACTTACCACTGGCTTGGCAAGTGACACAGGAGCGACAAAACTCCTTGGTATCTTCGTTCATGTGAGGCCAGTGAAAGTGTGAGACAAGCCTGTCCCACGTCTTCGTCTGGCCTAAGTGTCCTGCTAAGGGAATCTCGTGGGCCAAGGTAAGGAGGAAACCACGCTGAGACAAGGGTATAACCAGCCTCCTGGTCATGCCAGGCTTGGGGTCTCACTCTCTTGCCTCAGTGTACAGGAGTCCATCTTCCCAGTATACCTTGTGGGTACCTGTGGCGTTCCCAGCAGCCTCAGCAGCAGCCTGCTGTCTGAGGGGTTCAAGGGAAGGGCAGTCTAACTGGTCCCTCCCCAGGTCATCTCGTGTGGGTCCCCCTGAGCCCAGAAACTCAACTTGATCAAGTTCGAGTTCTTTAGGTTCAGTTTCCCGCAATTCCTGGAGGTCAGCCTCCTCTGAGACTTGATCCTCGACCTGGGGCAAGGGGGAAGGCGCTGCCTTAACCCGACTGCTCTTCTTCTTAGGAGGTGTCTGGTCCGTTGTTCCAGGATCCAGCACCTGTTCAGTGGGGCATCGTCTGACCTGTGACCTGGTCACAGCAAGCACATGTGCTGGCAAGCCTAACATCTCCATGTGAGTCCGGTGCTCCACTTCTGACCATTGCGATGACTCCAAATCATTGCCCAACAAACAATCCACTGGGAGGTCTGAACTAACAACAACCTTTTTCTGGCCATTTACCCCTCCCCAGGAGAAAGCAACAATCGCCAAACTATGACTGGTAGTGACGTTGCTGGCATTAGTCACCAGGAAATCTGTACCTGGCATGATCTGTCCAGGGTCCACAAAGTTAGGCGTCACCATGATGACGCTGGCACCCGTGTCCCTATAGGCCTGAGCCATTCTTCCATTAATTAAAGGCGTCTGTCGGTATTTGCCCAAAGTATTGGGACTGACATCAGGGGATATATCCACATCCCCCGTACAGACAATGACAGCCTGAGTGAGCGTACCAACTAAGTTGTCACACCCCTCAGAACCCAAGGTTAACCCAACTAGTCCCTTGGGAGGCGCACTACTACTGCTGGCTGTACTAGGGGGCACAGGTGCCTTAGGGGCTGCAGTAGCAGGAGTCTGCCCTCCTTTCTTGGTGCACTCACTAAACCAGTGAGTTTTACTTTTACAGTATTGGCACCACCTTTTCGATTGGCCTTCTTGATTCTTCTTTTTCTGGGAACCCTGACCCCCCCCCTCTTTGGGTTGTTGGGGACCTGTCGAAGACTTCTGGTCAGTTTGTTCCCCTTTCGAATCTTTACCCTTCTGGTCTGCTTTCTTCTGACCACCCTGGTTCTGGCCCTGGTTTTGCTTAACCCTTGTTCTGACCCATCTGTCTGCCTTCTTTCTCAATTCTTGGGGAGAGGTCAGATCCGAGTCGACAAGGTGCTGATGCAACAACTGGTTCTGACAATTGTTTAAAATCTGTTCTCGCATGATCAAATTATACAATCCTGTGTAATCAGTAACCTTACTGCCCAGCAACCAGCCCCCCAAAGCCTTAGTGGCACAATCAACGAAATCAGACCAGTCCTGTGACTGAGTTTTCTGGGTATCCCTGAACAGCAACCTGTACTGCTTAGTGGTTAGGCCGAACCCATCAATCAGTGTGTTCTTCAGGACCTGGTAATTGTTAGCATCCTCGACTCTAGTAGTGAGGAGCTTATCTCTACCTTTACCTTCAAAGGAGAGCCACAAGATAGCTGCCCACTGACTCTGGGGGACGCACTGTACAGTGCAGGCCCGCTCCAAAGCAGTAATCCATTTGTGGATGTCGTCCCCTTGCTTAAAGGGGGGCACTATCTTATTCAGGTGCTTAGTGTCTAAACTCCTGGGTTCCCGTGGGAGAATGCTGCCACCAGTGGGAATTGTCCCACTCAATTCTTGCTCTCTAGCAAAGGCGAGTCTCTCTTTGGCTAGGGCAAGTTCTTCCCTTTCGATCCGCAGATTGACTTCCCGCTCCTTCGCTTCGTACACTCTCCTCTGAGGGGATGTCATCCCTCTTCGATCAGAGCCTCGAGAGCCATTGGTTCGAACGGATCTATTAGAGCCTCTCGACGGAGACCTAAGTCGTCCATTCCCAATGTTAAGCTGGCCTGAGAGAGGCCCCAGGAGTCTCCTGGTACCATTCTCGTGCCGGCTTAAGTTGTCCTGGGTTAGCTGGCTAACTATGACTGGACCTTTGTCTGCCTCGTCCCCAGATGTCTCTGGCTCCTCGTCCTCCTCTTCACCTTCTGCGGAGAGATGGATAAGGTCAGGGTCACCTCGGGTTCCCTCGAGGGGGGGCATATCCACTTCTGGATGAGAAGGGTCGGTGTTACCCGCCCTCCTTGCATCATAAGTCTCCAAGAGACCAATCAGAAACGGAATGGTAGGGTTTGCACCCTGTTTTAGCTTCCGAGATGTACAGATCTGTCGCATCTCTTGGAAGCTAAGTGCAGCATATCTGGAGGTGACCTGTGGAAGGTCGACTGACACAAGGGGAGACTCAGAGTTTCCTCCTTTGTCTGACATGCTGCTTCTAGTGTGGTGTAAGTGATGCACCTACCTACACTATGTGTTTACCTATTGATCCCTTGCTAAGAGTTGTAGCCAAGGTGTGCTAAGCCTTGAGGAGCTGCAACAGCTGGTTCAGTAGAACTCAGAGTATTCTAAGCTAAGTTATATGTACCTGAAGTACTTATGTGATCTTTCACAAGATATTCTTAGGATACGCATGGTAGAACAACAGCAAGCTCAAATCCCAACCGCTGCTCACCAATGTGAGAAGTTGGCCCGATATGCAGTGTTCACTATTCTAGCGACCACTATGCATCGGTCCAAACGACCCTTATGGTGATTGGTTGTAAGTCAACCTTAGACCAGCTATCCTAGTAGCGTGGATACGAGCAGTCTTCGGGCTAAACTCTAGAGGGCGTGTTAAGCCATCTGTTATACCATCACATACCCCTTGAACACCAAGTGAAAGGACACCACACAAGTGTTATGAAAATAAACAGTATATTTATTAGAATCACAACAGCCCTGTACTCTTTATGAGGACAGGGTACTAAGCACAGAACAAAACTCTTAGGAAAATACTTCAAGTGCACAATCAATACAAGTGCCCGAGGGCACGGAAAGTTTTAGTGGTCTCGGCGGGACCCGATAAGGCAAGTCGGAAGCGAGGGACTCAGGACCCTTAAGTAAGGAGGCTATGCGGGCACCGAAATGCCGGAATTACCTAGCCACAAGGGCTGTGGCTGCACAAGTCTTACAGGCGTCGGGGGTCTTCGCTGACGAGCCAGGAGCCGGAAGGAAGGAGTTGCTGGCCGGCGACCAGTGAAGAATAGTTCGTAGAGATCCAAACCTGGATCAGAGATCGATGATACCTGAAAGCAGAGGTGACCAAGTTCGTACTACTAGCCAGTAGTCAGAGGGTACCGGATGGCCGTCACCTCGACTAGGTGAGTGGGCGACGCTAGGCTCTGCAGTCTCATGGACCAGGAGGCGTTGTCGGCGACCAGGATGGAGGTGCGAGCTGTCCCACGAAGGTTGATGCTGTCGGCGTCGCTGGGCCCAGGATTGGGGCAACAAGCCTTGGCAGATTTCAGGGCCACGTGGTGGGCCTAAAATGGCGTCTTGAGTAGACCAGGAGGGTCCGGGGTGCTCCTCTCGTAAAAGGGAGCAAAGGCCGGTCTGGTGCAACCAGACCAACAGCGTTGGTTGTCGGATGTCGCCAAAGGAGGTCACAAGCCAGCGGCTAGTAACCAGACAACGGGCTGAGCGGCAAAGCAGAAGGGCCCCACGCAGATCGTGGAGGTGCTGGGAGACTGCACTTCGATGCTGGAGCTGCTCAGGGTCGGGGCTTCTCGGACCCCAGAGCACTCACCAGAGGATTCCTTCGGTGATCGTGCTGGTTTAAGAAAGCGTGCAGGTTTTGGTGATGGCCGGTCCCTCGAGGTCTCGTCGCACCCACAGATCTCAGCTGAGCTGACGATGTGGGTAGAGGTCAGAGGTGCCAGGGAAGCCGGTTCTCGTCGAGCCGGGTCGTCGGATTCCTGAGGAAGGACTTGCAGCAAACCGCAGAGTTCTTAGATGGTGCCTGCGGGTGCAGGGTGACTACTCCTTAGCCACAAGGGAGAAATCTTGAGAAGAGTCTCGAACTACACTCCTCAAAAACACTGGGACATTGACCGGGATACGTAGGGGGCAAGAAGGCGGCAACTCTGTCCTATGGTGCACTCCTGGGTTCCCGCCTCACTGGATACACTGGTCCTTCACTATGTCATGAGTGATGTAATATGTGAGGTCATAAGCAGTGCATTACAGAGGCATGAGTTATAATTAGCTCAGCTAGCTATAACTGCTGAATTTCACTGGTTTTGTACGAGTGAAACTTGAGCCTAACTATAGCTTCCCTGTAAGCTTTGTTTTTTTCAGTGAATTTCAAAGCTATTTTTAATTTTATTTGCTAACAGTAATCTGTAAACTTTGAGAGTGACTGTATGAGTGGATGTATAGATCAGTGACTGGGTGTGTGAGTGGCTGCATGGGTCTTTGAGTGAATGAGTAATGTCTGGGTAATTATGTATGTGCATGAGAAGCACCTGGCTAATTGTATGATTGCATAGGTAGTGTCTGTGTGATTCTATGGGTGCAATTGCCAAGAACACACTGTGAATACCGAATGTTGATAAAGTTTAAAACGCAGTTATAGACCTATATTATTTAAAGATTCAGTGCAGCTTTTAAGTAAGATACTAATTTAACTTTCCCCTTTGTTTACATTTGTCAAAATAACTACATCAAAAATGCATTTTCCTTCTTCACAGAAACATCAGAGGACGCAATGACATCAGTAGTCACGAATACAAATGACAAAGAGTAAAACAGAAATGTAGACATATTCTGGCTAGCTGTTTAAAAACATATTGGTTTGACTTTATTTTAACAACACATTTGAAAAAAACAACAGCTTCAAAAAATAACTTTCAACATCTGAACTCATCAATAGAACATAACTACCAAACACCCATCAAACTACCCATTGTTACCCAGACTCATGGGGAATTAAAAATTGCTGCAAAATTAGTGCAATGCACAATCTGTGACAAGACCCTCTCTAGAGGGATGAAAAATAATATTCATATGGGACGACGTATATGATATATCATCTTAAAACCTATCATAGAAAACATCCCCAACTGGCGATCTACCAGAGGGAAGCTGGGGGACCATCTTTTCATTTTCAAAATATTTCATTCGGTTTACATGATAGAAAACCATAAAAAGTTATATTTTATCTTAAAAAAGTACAAGGCGCAAGTATACATATCTAGACACACTATACAATATAGTATACTATACTATACTATACTAGGAATTACTTCATAAAATACAACAGCCAACTTTTAGGGATCCAGACAGTTTCTGTACCTTAGAGAAGATTTCAGAAAACCAACAACAAATGGGATACATTCTGGCTTTAATAATAGCAAAAAATAGAGAGCGGGGTGGACCTGTGTAAAATTTAATTTTTTTTAAAAGATCCTCCGAGGGGCTTTATAAAAGCTACAAAAAACCAAAGTGCAGCAAATCCCGTGGAGACATTCTGTCACAGCCACAGGGTGCTTCCACTTGTTCTTTATGACATCCCCTCGGTACTGCAAGTAAAAGATGGAAATAGTCCAATCGGAACCTGATCAGTAAAAACCGTTTGTGAGCCGACAAAGGCCACAAGAGGTATGGCTCCATATCTGGGGTGGATTTGAGCATCACGTACTTACGGACGCAATTTTTTAGCAAGTCCGTCTCATCCCTTTTTAGGTTCTTGCGCAAAATAAAAAATTGTTTCACAAAAGCCACATCTGCTCTAGTAATGCGATCAGGTCTTAAAAAAAGGTCCGGGCGCCCCAGCTCTCCAAATCAGCCCTTTAGGTATTTTAACCCTGGTATTTCAGTCATGTGATCCAGGCTCAAAGTTTCTTTCAATAATTCTTGAGTAAGGCCAGGATCCTCATTCAGCCAACAATTGAGCCAAATGAGCAATGGGTGCATAGCCAGAATATCGCAGATGAATGGTAGTCCAGTCTCTTCATGAACTATTAAGTTCAGAGTCCCTTTAGGAACCCCTGACAATTGTTTAAAAAAAATTTTTTCTACCACCTGGATACCCTCCAAACCTGTATATCCCCACAATTCGCCACCATAGCTGGCAATCGCTACACTCTTTGATTGATACATTTTTAACATCGCCGCAATCGCGCGCTTGCCCATTTTCCTAGCGAAGCTAAAAATCGCTGCATTAGTCCTAGACACTTCCCCCCTTTTCTTCCTAAGTAAAGGACCTCAATCCAGGCGGTCATCTAATAGGACTCCCAAGTAAGAAAAGTTGATGTTATAGGCACTTTTTCTCCGTTCACCTTGAAGGAATACTACCTCTTGGGGCGCAACCCGACTTGCATTACGTAGGATTTAGAGTTGTTTATGGACAGATCTCGTTCGGCCATAAACCTATGGAAATTGTCAAGAAAAAATCTGCAAGGTTTTTGGGGTGCGGGCCAGGAGAACCGCATCGTCTGCATAAAGCAAGACGGGCAGTCTCCTGCGTCCCACAAAAGGAAAGTCAGCCCCTGTTTCTATCAGGGTCTTATCTAAGTCATTAATATAAAGATTTTAAAAAATGGGGCTAAAATGCACCCCTGCCGTACACCCCTTTCTGTGCTGAAGTCCCTGGAGACCCTAAGGTCCTGAGCAAATCTGATATTTTCCTTAGTATGCCTATGCAAATCCATCAGAAAGTACACCAAATTTGCCTCCACCCCCACGGCCCTCATGGACTGCCACATCGTCCCCCGATTGACGCAGTCGAAAGCGGAGGAAAGGTCCATGAAGTCCATGTAGATTGTCCCCTGATGGGCAACGGTGTACTTCCCGAGGATCAAATAGAGATTAAGGCATTGTGCCAGAGTAGAATGACCTGGGCAAAACCCAAACTGAATATCAGAGAGAATCTTATTTTCTTCCGTCCAGGCCGCCAATCTATTTAGGACGACTCCACCTACAACCTTAACCACAGAGTCGATAAGGGAGATCGGTCTATAATTCAAGGTGCTGTTACGATCACCCTTTTTAAAAACTGGTCCGATTGTGGAAGTACCCCATGACTCTGGACACCCTGCCGCCGCCGCCGCGTTATGTACCGCCACCAAAATCGATGCCCAAAGAGAGGGATTAGATTTAAAAAGGTCCGGAGGAATACCATCCGGTCCTGGTGCCTTGTTACATTAAAGACTGGCAATACCTTCCTCCACTTCTCTTCGAGTGAATACAACCACGTCCTTTTACTGAATTCTCGCTTGCAACCGGGGTTGAGGCACTTTTAAAAATACAGCTGAAGTGGGACACCCGTTCCTCTTCCGTTATATTAGTGCCCAAATCCTCAGCTCTGTCCCTTTCAAAGAGAGGTCTGTTAACAATGCTCCAAAATCTAGAACTGATCCATAGTGTAAAAGGATCTAAGAGTTCCCGCCAAGTGGGACTCCTTCAACTCAGTTTTGCGATTGGCCAGTATCTTTTTATAGTTGATGCAGAGAATACGAATCTGAGAGTGGTCCCTAAGATTCGCTTTCAGTGGGGACTTTAATTCTCTAGCAGCTTTGCAGCATAATGGACTAAACTACTTAGGGTCGTCAACCAACTTTCTTTGTGCTGGGACAGATAGTAATGCCCCCACCTTGGAAACAATCCCTTTAAAAGCCTTGAGAATACCATTGGCAGTAGAGTCCGGTTCCGCACAGTAGGTAAGTTCTACCGCACAAGATTCATGGACCTTTTCATGAAATCAGGATGGGGTTACTTGGGCCCATTTAAGGCGACACCTACCATCAGTAAGCTTACCTGGAGCTGTCACCCTGTCCTGCCTTTTCAGTATACTGCCCCCCAAATGCACGCACACAGGGTTGTGATCACTGAAGGCACTCTCTGATATAAATCCCAGTAAAAGTCACTGAATACTTGTAGAGATCAAAATATGATCTATAAAAGATCCACCACTGCGACCTTTAAAAGACGGAACCATTTGTTTACTCGATGGTGCTGCAAAACACATGGAGGAAAACAAATTGTGTTCAATAAGCAGATCATTGAGTATATCTCCCTGTAGGGAGTGCTCAAAATGAAGACCGCGGATCCTTGCACAGCCCTAATCACCCATACTGGAGGATTCAGGATCCCCACACGGGTGAACATTAAAATCTCCTGCTATCATAAGGCTGTAACAAAACTATTCAGCTGAGTTATCTTGCAAACCCCCTGTCTGTACACTGCATTATAAAAATTAATCAAGCACAGACTGGAGTTACCTCGCCTTAAAACAATCGCTTGAAAATCACTATGTGCAGAGGAGATATCCTTAATCCTGCATTTCAGGGAAAAGGATGTAAAAATAACCAAACCACCCCAGGCTCTTCCACTACTTGCTGGGGATGTGGGGACGAAAAAGCTTTATACCCCTCCAAAAATAGGTTACAGTTCATCATCCAGGTCTCCTGATGACAAATCACGGAGAAGTGCCTGATGAACTGCACCCATAGTGGGTCTTCAATCTTCTCCGCCAACCCAGCAATATTCCAAGATAGAACATTATAGTCCTCTATCTTGGGTTGGTCCGCAGAAAGTACAACAGGTAGATCCTCCAATGGCACGGGGTTTGGTATTACTCGCTGCTCCTGAACTAATAGCCCTGCACCTGTTAAGGCCTCTGATGACTCAGCAATCAATATCTCTGATAACTTTTGGTCTTGGAAACCTTCATTGGTAGAAAGATGTTCAACAAACGCGGGTATCTGGATTGTTGATTCTAAGAGCTCTGACCTGTTACTCAGTCAATCGCAGTCATTCAACCCTGACAGAGCTGCAAATCTATTTGGCCTCTGTGCAATAGAAGGGAAGTGGCAATCCCCCCGAAGATTATATCTTTCTACCCAACGGTCAAATAGTCTGGTCCTGATCGGCTCCTCCAGCTTTTGAGGCCAGGTATGACGCACTAGATTCAAATTAGTCTGTCTTGGGTTCTCCACCTTATAAAAATATCCCAAGGGCAGTATCTGGATGCCTTGGCCCCTGTTTGCCTGACCAGTATTGACCTCCCAGAAAATTCTATCTACAGGCCGTGGGTTATTAAAATTCACAACAATGCAGTCCCCCTTCCTTGTTTTCCTAGAGCTTCCCAACCAAGGAACACGACGAACCATAATAATGTTACGTGCAATCGCTGGGCCAGCATCAATATTACAGGACAACCAATGGGTAACCTTATTTTCAAGTTGAAAAAAATCCTTCCTTGTTCTGATTGGGAGAGATGGCACATTCCCTAAAATAGCCACCAGCGGTGTTGATTGCGGCGGTAGATGAATTACAGGTACATTCTGCTGTACATCACTGGTGTACCCATGCGACATGCCCCATTTCTTTCCCACAACCCTAGACGCTGCACCTTGTCGCTTTGTTGCCTGAGCTCCATCTATTATCAAACAATCAGGAGCCTTGTCATTCAAACCCCGTAAACAGCTAGAAAACATAACTGTAGCAGGTGGAGCACAGTTAATTGGAGGAAAAGGGGCTCCAAACTTCCCATCTATATGTATCTTCGGCGGTTCATTATTTGGAACAGAAGGGGCTGAGACGGCACCGCTTCGATTTTGCAGGGATTGTATAATATTGTGCTGATCTGCTATACTTTGCTCAATATTATGTAATTTGGTCATAATTGGGCGGAGTTTGTCTTCCAATATACTGCATAGGGTGGATTTAAACACTTCCATCAATGGGAGATCAATCTCAGCAGCAGCTGCTGGCATTGGTGCCCTAAATTCTGTTGCTGGTGTTGACAGTACATTGGATTTAGTCTTTTTTGCTTGGCTGCCCATTGCTTTACCTTTTCTCTTCGTACTACCATTAGATAGACGTGTACCTCCCAGTTCTTGTGGTGGATTGAGGACGCCAGAGGTCCCAATATGAGTGGTCGAGATCGGCCTTCCTTCCCCATCCTTTCTACCAAGAGTTGCAGGGACAACCTCCTGCCTATTTGCCACAACAACAACAGGAGACAGGGGCATAGCTGGAGCATCTTGCAGAGACTCCAAAACAGGGGAGAGCACCAGCAATTCTTGAGTGTCACTACCCAACCCCTGTGTAAGTATGGTACTTCCAGCCTTATCAGAGCAATTTTTTGATTGAATAATAGCCCCATCAAAAAGTGGTAAAAGGCCGCTAGTAGGTGATCTAGATGGGCGTCTGTTTACCATTTCAATCTCCCTGTCTATCATTGTAGCAGGCCTAGTCAGGAGCACATCCATGGTAGTTACAGTTGCTCTTGCATTACCTAATACCCCGTCCTGATTTGCCTGAATCTTATGCCTCCCCATGATTAGAGCACTTAATTATAATCCCAAACTCTGCCAAACTTTGCCTTAAACAGGTAAAACAGGTAAAACCACATAGAATGAGTATATTGCAACACATTTGACACTGGAATCCCCTAGAGCAAAAAGCTGCCCAACAAAAACAAATAAAAATATGTCCAATGTTTATAATTATTATATAAAGTCACCAAATAAAGTTCCAAAATCACTAACCAGTTGACCAGGCCCCGTTCAAAGTGTCCCAAAGCAGATGAGCAAAGGCGGTCCCAGCACAGCAGTCCGCTCACATGCTACGACTTCCAAGGAATAAAGGTAAGAACTACCTCATTCCTTGCTACTCTCCGCCACGCATAGGGTTCTACGTTTTCCTCCAACCCGTGGGTTCCCCTGCTATGGCGACGCTCAGGTGCCTAGATCACACTTCTGAATTAAGGGGCCGCCCGTAATGTCTGTGTGTTGCGAGTGTTCTGACTCGTCTCGCAGCAGTCTCAGTCTCTCAGTAGTGCACACAGTGAATACGTACTCGCAATGATTTGCGACAGCGCCTGCGGTGCTTAATCGCTCTTGTTTCAATCAATCAATCAATCAATCAAAGACATTTATAGAGCGCACTACCTACCCATAGGGTCTCAAGGCGCTTAGGGGGGGGGGGTGCCGTTACCGCTGGAACAGCCAGGTCTTGAGCTTCTTCCTGAAGGAGAGGTGGTCTTGGGTCAGGCGCAGGTCGGCCGGGAGGGAGTTCCAGGTCTTGGCGGCCAGGTAGGAGAAGGACCTTCCTCCTGTTGTGGCTCTACGGATGCGTGGGACGGCAGCGAGGGCGTGGCTGGCAGATCGGAGGTGGCGTTTGGGAGCGTAGAAGTTGATTCGGTTGTTGAGGTAGCTCGGGCCTTGATCGTGAAGGGCTTTGTGTGCGTGGGTGAGGAGCCGGAAGGTGATTCTTTTGTTGACGGGGAGCCAGTGCAGGTCTCTCAGGTGTCCGGAGATGTGGCTGTTCCGTGGGATGTCGAGGATGAGTCTGGCTGAGGCGTTCTGGATCCGCTGGAGTCTCTTCTGGAGCTTGGCGGTGGTTCCGGCGTAGAGGGCGTTGCCGTAGTCCAGTCGGCTGGTGACGAGGGCCTGGGTGACGGTCTTCCTGGTCTCCGTGGGGATCCACCAGAAGATCTTCCGAAGCATGCGCAGGATGTTGAAGCGCGACGAGGAGACGGCGTTGACTTGCCTGGTCATGGAGAGGGAGGAGTCCAGGATGAAGCCCAGGTTGCGTGCGTAGTTCGACGGTTTGGGTGCGGTGCCCAGGGCGGGGGGCCACCAGGAGTCGTCCCAGGCAGAGGGCGAGGAGCCCAGGATGAGGACCTCCGTCTTGTCTGAGTTCAGTTTCAGGCGGCTCGTCGTCATCCACTCGGCTACCTCTTTCATCCCTTCGTGCAGGTTGGCTCTGGCGGCGGCGGGGTCGTTGGTCAGGGAGAGGATCAGCTGGGTGTCGTCGGCGTAGGAGATTATGTTGAGGTTGTGTTGGCGTGCGATGGCCGCGAGGGGGCTCATGTAGACGTTGAAGAGTGTAGGGCTCAGCGAGGATCCTTGAGGGACGCCGCAGATGACTTCGGTGGCCTCTGACTTGTACGGTGGTAGGCGGACTCTCTGTGTTCTTCCGTCGAGGAAGGAGACGATCCATTCCAGTGCCTTCTCCTGGATTCCGACGTTGCAGAGGCGCTGCACTAGGGTGCGGTGGCAGACCGTGTCGAAAGCCGCGGAGAGGTCTAAGAGGATGAGGGCCGCTGTTTCTCCGTTGTCCATCAGGGCTCGGATGTCGTCGGTGGCGGCAATGAGGGCGGTCTCGGTGCTGTGGTTGGCACGAAATCCGGACTGCGAGGGGTCGAGGGATCCATTCGTCTCGAGGAAGGCGGCCAGCTGTTTGTTGACGGTCTTCTCGATGACTTTGGCTGGAAACGGGAGTAGAGAGATGGGGCGGTAATTCTTGAGTTCGGTGGGGTCTGCCGTAGGTTTCTTGAGTAGAGCGCTGAGTTCGGCGTGCTTCCAGCTCTCGGGGAAGGTGGCGGTGTCGAATGAGGTGTTGATGATGTCCCGCAGGTGGGGTGCGATGACAGCGTCGGCTTTGTTGAAGACGTGGTGAGGGCAGGGGTCGGTCGGAGATCCGGAGTGGACGGAGTTCATCATGCGGACGGTGTCTTCGGTGCTGATCGGGGTCCAGGCTCGGAGGGTGGTGGTGGGCGGCGTTGCTGTGGTCGTGGCGTGGGTCGGATGGGTGCTGAAGCTGTTGTGTATGTCCGCGATCTTGTTGTGGAAGTAGGAGGCGAGGGAGTTGCAGAGGTCTTGTGAAGGGGTGATGTCGTTGTTTCCGGCGTTGGGGTTGGAGAGCTCTTTCACGATGTTGAAGAGTTCCTTGCAGTTGTGTGCGTTGTTATCCAGTCGGTTTTTGAAAGCCGTTTTCTTGGCGGTGCGGATCAGTTGGTGGTGTTTCCGGGTGGCGAGCTTGAGGGTGGTCCTGTTGTCCGGTGTGGGTTCCTTTCTCCAGACTTTCTCGGGGGCTCGGCAGTTCTTCTTGGAGCTCTTGAGTTCGTCGGTGAACCATGGGGCTTTCTTACTGCCGGGTCTGCTGGGCGGGGTCCTCAGAGGGGCGAGTTCGTCTGCGCAGTTGCTGATCCACTTCGTGAGGTTGTCGGCGGCCTGGCTGGGGATCGCTGAGCTAGCCGGAGGGTGCTGGCTCAGGGAAGCGGCGAGCTGGTCGGCTGTGATCTTGTTCCAGCTTCTACGCGCAACCTGTTGCTGGTGGTGGTGGATCGTCGTTCTTCTGAAGGTGAAGTGGATGCATCTGTGGTCCGTCCAGTGGAGTTCTGTGGCGTGGCTGAAGGCGATGTCTTTGCTGGATGAGAAGATGGCGTAGAGTATGTGTCCGGCGAGGTGGGTGGGGGTGGACACCAGCTGCTTGAGTCCAAGGTTGGCGAGGTTGTCGAGCAGGGTGCTGGTGTTGCAGTCGTTGTTGTTCTCCAGGTGGAAGTTGAAGTCCCCCAGGAGGATGTAGTCAGCGGAGGGGAGGGCGTGCGGGCTGACGAAGTCGGCGATGTCCTCGCTGAATTGAGTGCGTGGTCCCGGAGGTCGGTAGATCAGGGTGCCTCTGAGGGTGGTCTTCGGGTCGGTGTGGATCTGGAAATGCAGGTGTTCGGCGGAGGGTGGGGTGTTGTCGGTGCTGGTCGTGATGCGGATGGTGTTCTTGTGGATGATGGCGATGCCTCCTCCCACCTGGTTGGCGTTGCGGTCCCTCCGGGTGATCTTGTAGCCTTCTGGGATGGCGATGGCGATGTCGGGCGCTGAGGAGGCGTTCATCCAGGTCTCCGTGATGAAGGCCACGTCAGGGGCTGTGGCGTCTAGGAGGTTCCAGAGTTCGATTGCGTGTCTGTGGACGGAGCGGGTGTTGAGCAGGATGCACTTGAGGTGGGTGCTGCTGGTGTTCGGCTTGGTAGGTGCTGGTGTCGGGCAGGTCCGGATGCAGGTGAACTTGCAGGTGTTGCAGCTGAAGGGTCCGTGGATGCGTCGTGGGGTGGCTCTGTAGCATCCCGGGACTCGGCCGGTGTTGAGTGCGATGAGGGTGGCGGCGGTGTACGTCAGGCGGGTCGGTCGGGGTCCTCGAGGGCCAGGGGTCTTGGCACTGGGCGCGGTCCAGGCGCGGACGGGCGCAGACGGGCTTACCTTTGGCGCGCCTTCGGCGCACAATCGGCGCGCCCGCTGCGCGTGACCGCTGCGCGTTCGCACGGTCGCCATATATGGCGAAGTGCGCGGGTGGGCGGAGCAGCTGGGAGGCGGGAGCAGGGAGGGTACAGAAAGAAAAGGGGCGGGGTTAACGGTGGTGGCGGGAAGCGGGGAGCGGGGAGGGAAGATACGGGGTGGCAGAGGGAGGCTAACCAGGGAGACAACGGAGGAGATAAAAACAATTAACACCACAGCAGGAATACAGATACAATAAAAACGGCAGCAGAAATACAAATACAATGAAAACGGACCTAAACGAGGCAAAACAAATAGAGGGTCACAGGGTAGGAATCGAGTGCAGACCACGCCGCTCGGTGGCAGGGGGCGTGGTCTCGCGGCTGAGACGGGGCAGGCGAGGCACAGGGCGGGAGGGCACACGCAGCAGCTGGTGGCCGTGTGGCACGGGGGTGTCCCAGAACTGGGTCACACTCACCTGCGTCGCACGGTCGCCATATATGGCCAAGTGCGCGGGTGGGCGGAGCAGCTGGGAGGCGGGAGCGGGGAGGGTACAGAAAGAAAAGGGGCGGGGTTAACGGTGGTGGCGGGAAGCGGGGAGCGGGAGGGAAGATACGGGGGTGGCAGAGGGAGGCTAACCAGGGAGACAACGGAGGAGATAAAAACAATTAACACCACAGCAGGAATACAGATACAATAAAAACGGCAGCAGAAATACAAATACAATGAAAACGGACCTAAACGAGGCAAAACAAATAGAGGGTCACAGGGTAGGAATCGAGTGCAGACCACGCCGCTCGGTGGCAGGGGGCGTGGTCTCGCGGCTGAGACGGGGCAGGCGAGGCACAGGGCGGGAGGGCACACGCAGCAGCTGGTGGCCGTGCGGCGCGGGGGTGTCCCAGAACTGGGTTTATCCCCTTACGGTTCAGCCCCAATGCCGCTCCAGGGCCGCTTCCCGCTGCCCTTTTGATTGCGCCTCGTATTGCACTCCTATTTACACTTGTGCAGCCCGCAGCTGGAAACTCGCAGCCTTTGCAAGCTGGTACAGGCCGCTGGCCTCCTGCTGCTCCACTTCACCGCCGCTGCTACCGCTGATGGTTATGTTCTTGTTCTGGTCTCCGGTCTCCGGTCTCCTGCAAGAACTGTCTCCGGTCCCCTCCACTCCGCTTCAGTCGACCGTTCACCACCCGCAGTCTGCCCGGCACAAAGCACAGAACTCCAGCCTCAGTCTCAGCGAGCGTTGGGGGAGGATGACTGACAGAGCTGTGTGCTCTTCCTCTTCCTCAGCTGCGGCTGGGTTCCGCGACTCAGCGGGGACTCCCGTGGATCGGTACGGCTTCACCCCCTCCCTGCTTCCAGTATTTTTGTTTTTTCGGCCATTTTTTTCAGCGATTCTTCCCGCAGTACAATCCCACGGTTCACGCTGCTTCACACTGCTCCTCGGTTCCGCGATTCAGAACTAAAACCATCTACATCAGTGGCAGCAGCCACAATTCCCGATCAGAAAGTCCATTCAGAGGTGCAGATTACTACATCAGATATGGCTCCAGAGTTGTCAAGAATGGCCACATATTGCATGGACTCTAGTGCAGGTATAACTGCTGGTGAGCAGTGCATTACAGCTATTCGCAATGCTGTAAAAAATCCTACATGCAATTTTTTTCCCCTTTTATATTTTTTGCACATTTTTCGAATTCCTCCTGTCCCAGTTGCCATTTTTGTTAGCATAAAAAAGAACAATTCTTTTTACAACTTTACAAAACCACAAAAAAATATTACAAAACAAAACCAAAAATCCTCTCACTAGTAAATAAAGGCTTTGATAATACTCTTTTCAACTAAAAGAATAAGAAGAACACGCCCATTTATCTATCTTGAACATTATTTAAGAGGAGTTCGTAGGGAGCAGATTTGCACACTGCACAATATGTCACACGACATTGTCAAGGGGTACAAATAAAAAATATTCCTGCTTTACTACATCCACGCTTTACCATCTAAAAACATACCATAGCAATAGTGTAAAAGCAGCAAGAAGGCAACGCAAGGCTGAAGGACCCAAATTTCAAAAGCAGCTGCAACAACACCGGGGCAGAGAGTCCCTTCAGAAGTCCAATCTCAACTTTAAAATTTGCCTCCACAGTTTTCCCGAAGGGCATCATACTGCATGGATTGTGGAGTTATAAATGCTGGAGAGCAGCCCATAATAGCACTTCACAATGCTCAAAAATTCATAAATGTTGATTTGTTTTTATTTTTGGTCCTTGGTAGTTTTTTAGGTCTCGACTGTTCTATCCCGTTAGGGATTGAACAGGCGAGATTATAGTAAGCAGTCCGAGAAGTCTACCTAGCCTGCGGATCACGTACAGTTCGTGTGAGGCATGCGCGTGCACACCAAACACCATCGGCCTCGGCATCAGACTTCAAAGGAAGCCGCTCGCATTCCACCATTTGTCTGAACCTCAGCATCAGACTTCAAAGGAATCCGCTCCCAAGCCGCTCCCCGCCCCTCCCATCAGACTTCAAAGGAATGCGCTCCCGCTCCCCCGCCCCCACCCACAGCAATGCAGAGTGCTTGGGTTTTTTTTGCATCCATTTCGCGGGGAAGCCGTGTTTTGTTCGGTGTTCTCTGCACCTTTCTCGTTTTTTTTTTCTGAACGCAAGTGAAAGCCTACCGTGCTTGTTTACAGTAGCCTTGCTCCTCAGATGCTGTTGCTGTGTTGCGATCTCTCTAGGGACACACAGCTTGAAAACACTTCACTTGCTAGCTGCAATGCTACATCCACCATGCTTTGCCTCTAGACACGTTGATCCCTCGCAGACTGTGCTGACTCTGCCCCTCCTGATTCTAAAACTGACCAACGCAGTCACCATGCAGTCTCTTCTCTCTGTCTTATGATGTCTGCCCTGCCACCATTTACTTTGGAGCCTCACCCTCATACCTCTTCACCCTCACACACCTGCACACGCTCTCACCCTCACACACCCTCACACACCCTCACTCAGCCTCACACCCTCACCCACCCTCACACACCCTCACTCACCCTCACACCCCCACACCCCCCTCACCCTCACAACCCTCTTACCCACCCTCTCACCCTCACTCACTCTCACCCCCCCACACCCACTCACCCTCACACCCCCTCACTCTCACACCCCCTCATCCTCACCCTCACACACCCTCAACCGTACTTACCCGCACACACCCTCACTCACCCTCTCACCCTCACACACCCTCTCACCCTCACACACCCTCTCACCCTCACACACCCTCTCACCCCCTGACCCTCACATCCCCTCACCCTCCCTCACACCCTGACCCTCACATCCCCTCACCCTCACACACACCCTCAATCACCCTCTCACCCACCCTTTCACCCTCACCCACCCTCTCACCCTCACACACCTTTTCACCCTCACAAACCCTTTCACCCTCGCACAACCTCTCTCCCACCCTCACCCCCCCTCACCCTCACACCCCCTCACCCTCACACACCCTCACCCTCACACACCCTTACACACACCCTCACACACCCTCACCCTCACACCCCCTCACACCCCCACATACCCTCACACCCCCACACCCCCTCAGCCTCTCACCCTTACCCTCACATACCCCCTCACATGAAGAACCGAGGTTTAACCCAGTGGCATCAGGGGCACGCCTAAGATCTTCGAGTTCACCTGTCTTGGTATACAGAGACACGGAATACTTCTGGATGGCGTCAGAGACCAAGTTTATTAGCTGCAGCTAGTAACAGTGATCCTAGAAATACATCACGGTGTAAATTCTCAGGAGACTGCTCATTTTACTAAGGCGAGACGTCTCCTTTTATACCTAATATTCACATTATAAATGTGCACCCACTGCACAAAATTCTAGCCAATAAGGTACATTTTCAAACAAAGTATCACATAACAAAAACTCAATTTACAGTATCCCAACCCAAAAGTTAATTATTAGGAATGTCCCAAATTCAATCTCCACAAGCCGGACAAACCTATAAGTGAAAGCATAACCCATGTAATGAAGAAACATAAAAAAGAAACGGTAATAGATGCTGAACAAGATAAGGCATGTGCAAGGAAACTAAAAGTTAACGATGTCCTGAACATTGATTGGCAATCTCAGACAAAGATCGATCAGGGAAATTGGCTTTGCGAGGTCAGTTTCTTACAGTTCATTTCAGAGTCAAAAAGAAACATAGTTAATGTATACATGAACTAAGAAGGCCAGGCCACTTTATTCGCCAGGCTACCTTCACAGGCCTACGTGAGGGCAACACAAAATGGTGGCACAGAACAAAATGGAATCCAACATTCCCGTACTGTCTCTCCACATACTCAATTCTTTCTCAGTAGCTTCTGCTCGAATCACCTTCACACTTTCTGTTGTATCTTCACACATTCCTCCTTCCACAACCCATCTGGCAGGACCTGCTGCACACATCCGACTTGTCACATCTTTCGCCGTTTCTCTCGCTACTTCATCTGCAAACGCCTTCTCGACCCACATCATCCGTAACCTTCTTATGCGCACTACACTTCACTATCGCAATTTGGGTCGGCAAAGTAAGTGATTCAAGAAGTTCACTCACTAATTGTCCATGCTGAATTTTCGTACCATGGGAAGTAAGAAATCCTCTCTCTTTCCACAAGCGACCAAAACTGTGAGCCACGCGAAATGCGTATTGGCTATCAGTATAAACATTCACTCTCTATCCTTTTGACAACACACACGCTCTAGTCAATGCTATCAACTCCGCTGCTTGCGCTGAATTCTGTGCAATTCGTGCTGTTTCAACAATCATGTGCAAAGTTGTGACAGCATATGCTGCAGTCTTCTCTCCATTCGGAAGCTTAAAGCACGGACCATCTACCCATAGGGTACCATCAGGATTCGAAAGAGGAGTATCTTTAGGCTTTCCTGTTTTCAGTTTCTATTTTTGGTAAATTCTGGTGGGGTTTTTTCAGTGTTTTTCAGTGATTTCAATACCTTAAAAAAACAGTGATTATCAGTGGTTACACATTTCCGCACCATAAAAAACAACAGAAACAGTGTTTTTCCGGTGTTTATGGACCGTTCCTGCACTGATAGAGCATGGTATATCGACATTAAACGTAGTGTATATGAGGGTCAAATAACTTATTGTAGTACACCATACAATACTTCCTCAGTGAGTCTTCGGTCTTGTGTGCTCGCTCCTTCCTTACCATGTAAACTTTAATCTGTGAAAAGGCCCTCTCAACATTGACCATCAAATAAGGGCTTCAGCAAACTGTGGCTGAGTTCAGACCAGGGCACATGAGAAGGGCAGGGGCAAGGAGAGGCCCTTTGTGTGCACAAATAGGCTGCCCTACTCAATTGATGTCTGTTCTGCATGTTTTACCAAATTTATTTGCTCCTGTATTCTCAATTTACTTCTCGATTGCAGTAATATTATTACTGCATGGGGGCCCTACCCCCCAAAGTTAAAGCTCAACTGTAGATTAGGGCCTCAGTAGGGTCTGCCTACAGCAAGCACCTCTACCAACCCTTGCGGTCACACACAACAGAGTAGCTACTTCCTTGACCCACCAGAAAGCACCTTGGGGCCTCTACAAGATGTAGGAGAGCACTACAGCAATTCTACAATACAATGCAGGCGAGGGTCTGATTAAAAGGCCTGGAGGCCATGATTTCCAGCAGCCTGGATCTGTCAAGCTCTAGGTGTCCATCGCCCAGAGGACACGCAGATGTCCTAAGTGCTAGGGTGGTCCAGTATCAAAGCGGGTGCTTGGGGGGAGGGGTATTGGACCAACAGAAGGGGCACAGAGAAACTCAAAACGTATTTCAAATACCCCAGCAACAACGGCCTTGTATCCACTCACACTCTTTCAAATATTATAAAACACGCATACACATTCTGCGGATCTAAAAAATGCCCTTATTTTTGTGGATTGTAAAACAGCATGCATGGGAAATCCTCTGTATCTCTGTGTCTTTATTCATTAATAGATGTGTGTTTATCTTTGCATGCAGGTTGAGGTGATTAGAAACATAAACACAGGTACATTCTAGATTGTTCCTGCCGCAGCGGCTAATTTGCCCTCATCTTCTCAGTACAAAGTTAACTTTTTGTGCACATGCTTCGCCGTTTCCCAGCTCCGGACATGCTGAGCGGGTCCCAAAACTAAAAATATCAAAAGAAAAAAAGTCTTATGAGAAGCTGAAGGACTCAGGCCTTCCTTCCTCACTGCCCTTTGTAGAAGCTTTTTTTCTTGCCAGTGTGAAAGACATCACCCACTTAACTTAGCTAATTTACTGCATCTTTGTCCTTTTACAATAGACACACTTAAGACATTGAGTCTGGGCCCTGGTTTTAACCAGAGTACCTACGCCATGATGCAATGGGGAGGTGGGTGGGAAGATATAATCACGAAAATAATAGATTCAATTGGTTGTCACTTATTTTAATTTCCTAAATGTACAAACTAGAATGTGTGGAACAAAAGTGATGTACCCAGGATTACACAATTTTTTTTAAAGTTCTGAATCTGGCATTAGGGATCTTGGCCGACAGTATACAGTCATCATTGGTACATTTTAGATTTGCTTCCAAAGATCTCAAATCACTACATGTAATGTGTAGGCAGCTGAGCCAATTCTGATTTTTTTTAAGCTAGAAAAGTTAGTGTTCTTTAGTCGATGAATGTATGAATATAGCCAGGCTTTACTTATGTGCTGCGTGTTAAACCTCCTGATGTATGTCACAACTACTTTGTGACTCTGTTTGCCACACTGTGGCCTTTTGTCTTGAGAGACACTTGGTGTCTGATCTGGCTTCATAGGCAACACCATTATGGAACGGGTTGTTTTACTTTCAAAATAAATACAGGCTGAAAAAAACAAGTATGCGTAGTGCTAAGGGTTTAGAAGTCACGAACATCTTATGCTATGGTACCATATTGTGAAGTCTGTATAGTTTGCAGTACTCCAGCAGGACACAAAGTTACAAGCGATATCTTCCGCCAGTCCTGAAGTTTTTCCCAAAAGCAAATCACATTCTGAAACATATAGCTTTGCTTGTAACAATATAAGTGTGGGCTTACAAATCTTCAGCATAAGCACATATGTTTTTATAAAGCGCTTTGTAGACTTTTACTGTATCTCAGCACTGCACATAATGACACAGTCACACAACTGAATGTAAGTAGTGGTATTGTGCTGACCTACTGGGAAAAGAGACATGTGCACAGAAATAAGTGGACCTAGAAAAAAAACGTGCAGAAAGGCATAAGGGGCCCTATTTTGAAGTAAAAAAAAAGAGATTTACACAGCAGTAATGGGGCCTGCCTAGGGGACATAACTGAAGTAATAGAACAGCTTTATGCGGGATAAACTGACCTGCCTATGGCAGTAAAATAGTGACAGGCGTAGAAATAAGGAGACATACCCCGGAAGTTTAAAAAAAAAAAAAGCAGCTGTCTACACGGATAAAGGGGACTGCTTGAGAAGTAAAAGAAAAGAGTCACAAGAAAAGGGAAGTGAAAGAGAACTGTACAGAAAATAGCAATTCATGAAGAGAATTTTTTTTACAGGACACAAAAAATATCACTCGTTCATAGGAACTACTGCGCCATTTATGCATGAGGATTTTCATTTACAAGATTTAATGGTAACAGTTGTTTTTGTGAATTATATAAAAGTCCAACACCTCTTCAAATTAAGCCGTTTGTCGAGAGTGAACTCAAGAACACACAGTTTATCAGAAGCATGAGAGACCAAGTCATCCCTGCTACCATACCTTTGCAAAACCTTCTTTTATGACAGATTTCTGAGTAACACCCTTAGTCTTAGAGACATAAAGGTAAAAAAGAGTAGGCATCATATTAAGTGTGTCGCGGAGGGTGACTTGAAAACCCTGTGGGACTAAGGCAAAGATATTCACGAGCCTGTCTGTGTTTGGAGAACACTCACCGCGACTCCAGTTGCACAGACATGTCAAAACGTCTCCCTGTTCCTCTCTGTAAGGAAGTCCTCTTGTGTTTGCATCAACATCGTTGTGAGCGTCTAAGAAACTGTAACGGCCAGATCTACCGACTTCGATACTGGGCTGGAGAACCGGGTTTGGGTCCCCGCAGCGGCTCAACATCATGTGATTCTGGGCAAAAAAGTTAATTTCACTGTGCCTACACAAAATTAATCTGTCCTGTCTGTAAAGAAACTGGTACTCATGGAAAGCATTCTAAAGCCTCTAAAGTCGAGTTCGCGCATATAAAACTGCCCAAAAAAAAGAAATACGGTACAGAAACACACGACAAGCAATCATTATATACAGCCAGATGCAACTAGAGCCAAATTTCGGTGTGGGGGGAGGGTATTTTTAAGACAAAATTTCGGGGGATGGGTGCTAATTCTTAAAGCAATCGGCAGAGTGGAGATGGTGGGGCGCTAATTAGGCGTGAAAACAAAACAAAGGTTCCTGAATAAGTAGATGGTCTTTCAAAGACCTGCAAAGTGCTTGCTCGGGTGCGGCTGTGTGTGTGTCCGGGGAAGCTGAAACACACGAAGTGGGGGAGGGGAGCTGAAGCCCTTTCAGCACAAGGGGACAAAAGAATTGTACTGTAGAGTTTTAAACCCATCAAAGTCTAGTATTGGGACGGCTAACAAAAATGTTATGCGTCCGACTCATCTACTTGATCCCAGTAGAGATGTAAGTCATTGGGGCTCGAGCTCTCATGAGCGCGGTCGGTGCACTAGCTCACTGAGCTGCTTTACAATTCGCGCTGCCTGCTAATTTCTGTGGTGAGACTGCAGAACCTACAAAAGATTTTGGTATATCCAGTATTTACTTCTAGTGTTGTGTGTTTATAGCGTACTAACTACTGTGCTTACTCATAACAAAAGCAATGGTACTGCTTTCACCAACCTCCAAATGATGGACAGGCGAGTCAGCCCCACCAAACTTCAGGCGGATTTCAGCACCTGACTGACTAACCCACTGAGCTTTCTTGCGGAATGGATGACTCACACTGGCCTTTCAACTGCTTGGATGGGAGGGCCAGGGTAGGGCTGCTGTAACTTCTGATTGGCTGACGGGGCCCAGCCCCTCCGAGGAGTCCCAGCACCAGTCCTTCCGTCGGAGTCAGAGGACGGAAATATAATTACGTAATGGGCAGAGACAAAGAGGTGGTGCCAAATCCAAATACGTCACACGTATCATTTTGCTGGACTGGAGAAGAAACGCTGCTGATTTACGGAGCCTGATGACACAAAGGTAGCGTGCTTACACCAGGCTCATATCGCCAGAATCTCCGCTGCAGGCAAGGCTGGCCTGTGTGTATTTTTGTTGGCAAGGAGATAGCAGATGGGAGGGTGCACACGGGGAAATCGGGCTAGTCCAATCCAGCCTCTCCCCATTGAGTTCGAGGGAGGGCGGGGGGCACTCGGGTCCTCAGCTGCTCCGGAGTCTAGATTGCACGCCCGCAAAATCAGTGATAGTCAGTTTAAACCGGCTCAGCTCATTTTCAGCCGGTAGTGTATTGTCGTTTGCAATCGGTTTAAACCGAATTCCGAACAGCCTAAGTATCTTTCAGATCAACTCTACCCTTCGTTTCCTCCTCTGTCCGGAGAAAAAAGTCATGCTGTTCCTGAGCATCTGTCTCTACAAAAATCGGCAACAATGTAGCTGGATTCAATGTGTTGCACTGCTTGATGTGCACATGGCTAGCCAAAAGCGTCAACTCAGAACCTGACAAATGCGCACTGGTAAGATCTTGAGTCTTCGTTCTATTCAATAGGGTATCCACTGCATGTGGGACCATCACAATCAATGTATTATCCAATACCAAACCAGCAGACTGTCGGATAAAAACAGCCGCTGCAGCTCTTAGACAACTAGGCAACGCCCTAGCTACCGGATCTAAAGTAGCTGAAAAATACGCACATGGGCGCTGCTTGTCTCCAAATTGTTGCGTCAACACTGACAACGCACAACCTTCTCTCTCATGTACATAAAGTGTAAAAGGTTTACTGTAGTCGGGGGTACCCAACACCGGAGCAGAACACAATGCATCACGCAATTCAGAAAAACTCTTCTGACATTCGTCAGACCAAGGAACAGGGTGTGGTGTGTCCTTAAGAGTAAGTGCCAACAAAGGTTTCGCTAGCAAAGAAAAATTCGGAATCCACTGTCTACAATACGAGGTGATACCTAAGAAGGCACGCACCTCTCTCTGTGTGTATGGCACAGTCATTTGGGCAATCGCTTGAATACGCTCTGGGGTCAATCGTCTTCCATCCTTCGACAAGAAATGACCTAAGTAGGTCACTTCTTGGCGGCAATACTGCAACTTCGAAGGTGACACTTCATGATGAAGGTCAGACAGGTGTTGCAACAAAGAAAGAGTAACTTCTTTACAAAATCTCTTCATCATCAGCAGCAACCAACAGATCATCAACATACTGGATAAGAGTAGCACCAGAAGGCAATGCAAGAGTATCAAGCTGAGTTTTCAAAGCCTGACTATAAATGGAGGGACTCTCACAATAACCTTGAGGAGCGCGCTTAAACCGGAAACAGCGGCCTCCTAAAGAGAAGCCAAAAATATCCCTACTTTCCTCAGCAATCGGAATACTGAAGAAAGCGTTCTTCAGATCAATAACAGAAAACCAAGCAGCTGAGGCAGGGATCATAGTCAATAAAGCAGTAATGTCCGGGACAACAGGAAACTGTGGCACAACGATCTTATTGACCTCTCGAAGGTCGATCACAAACCGATACACAGGTGGCTGAGAAGAGTCAGTATGCTTAAGGACAGGCAGAACAGGACTGTTACACACATTACCTCTCGTTTCTTCAACCACACCTTTCTCAACCAAATCGTAGATAATCGCTAAAAGAGCTCTTTCGCCATCACTGGAAATTTTGTACTGAGGAATGCGAGATAATTTAGTATTCGACTTAAGGGTAACAACGTAGGGTGGAATCTGCAAGAGACCAACATCATTGGGACCTGTAGCCCAAAGTGTATCAGGGAGAGAACGCAGTTCCAGTGGAAGGCGATCCTTAGACAGATACATCGGGGAAATCACTTTCTTACCCACCGTAAGATGTACTCCCGAAGGAGAACAATGTGATGTTGCATGCAATCTTTTCAACAAGTCCAAACCCAACAGATTCTCGCCACAGTCTGTCGTTAGAATAAGGGGAGCCTCCAATTCACAGGGACCAATAGAAAGGGGCAAAGGACAAGAAACCGGGTTACGAACTGGGGCGCCAGAAAATCCTACTGAAACATTGGTTAAGCCAGACAAAGGTGCGCCAGGAAGTTTAGAGTGCATGATAGAACTCTTAGCCGCACCAGTATCCAAAAGAAAAGGTTCTGCCACACCTGATGTAATCACTTCAACATAAGGTCCACTCTGATCTACTGGAACTGACACTACTCCCTCCCTTTGTCCATGGCTGTCCTAACTATCATTAAAACCAGCACTCTCACCTCCAACATAATAATCATCAGTGTAGTACTGAGCGGACTGGACGGTCGGAACATTCTGTTGGTCACAATAATTCATTGAATTCTGAGGGGAAAAGGAACGTTCATTCTGGGGAAACGTACCACGACCTCTACCCCTAGGTACTTGTTGGAAACCACTACAACCTCTCAGACCAGACATTCCATTCGCACGCTGTAGCAAGATCGGGCAACTATTCTTGAAGTGACCTTCTTCTTTACAATAAGCACACTGATTAGGACCTAGCGGGAGTCGCAAAGCAATAGACTCAGGCTTCTGCAACAGTTTCTGAAACTGTGGGGGTTGCTGAAACTGACAGTGATTAGGGCGAGGCGGATAAGCCTGCTGCAGAAGAACTTTCGTTTTTAATTCTCTAGTCTTCTTCTCTACTTTATCCTTCTCATCTTTATCTCTATTCTCATAGTATTGTGCAGTAACCAAAATCTGGGCCGAAGAAGAAACAGCCCATGAACTCTCAGAGTCCTTTAACTTATTAGAAAGTTCAGGAAGTAAATTAAAAACAAACTTATCTACAAACAACCTCTCACCACCTTCTGTACTCATGTCCTGACCACTATGACCAATGAATGTTTCCTCAAACCTAGGGAAGAAATCAGAAACACTCTCGTCTTTCTTTTGTTTGCATGCTGCTAACTTGTCCCAATTCACCCGCAGAGGAGGCATCATAGTTTTCATTAAATTAATAATCCTACCAGGTAGTTCTGCAACTAAGGGTTCAGGTTTGGCACCTCCTACCTGCCGACCATCTGCAGCAGTAATATTAACCCACGTATCTCCTAACTCTGGCGCGGGATCTTCGCCCACAAGGGTTGAGGAACTACATTACCCATCAACATATCTATGTCAGCTAAATTTATAACACATGCATCAACTGTCTGAGACAACTCCTTGTAATAACCAGAAGGATTTTTACGGGGGTCAGGCAAGGTCTGCTTAAGAGCCAGGACTTCAGCTCTCTTCCAAGTGACATGTACCCACACTCGCTGAAAATGAGCCGGTGCAGCCGTAATACCATGAGCGGCATCAGCCACAACTGCCTCTCTTCATACAAGGGGAACCTCTCTCATAGGATACTGCTTCACTTTTCTCCTAACAGAAGGGTCAGGTTTGAACAATGACTGAGATGGAAGTCTAGACCTAAAAGTGAGTAGTGTCTCTACCGCTTCCTCAACATCGGAACCCACTATCGTCCCTTTAGCAAATTCAGACTGAACATTAAGCCATTCCAGTGGAATTGAACCCAACTCATTATCTTCGCACTCCTGATGAAGGAAGGTACACGTGACATCAAAAACATACCTTTGTTTTGGTGCCTCCCACTGTAGGAAGATATCCATAACCACTTGTGGACTGTACTTGGAGGTATTCAAAACCCATCTACGAGCAAGGAGATCTAACACTGCCCGCTCTTCGGGACCAGGGAGCTGACTACGTCTCTGCTTACGTTCAGAAACAGGGGTCATATTCAGTCACCCAAAGAAAGGAGACAAAAGACTAGTGACAGTCTCAGTCATTTGTTGCCGAGCAGAAGGAGAAGAAGTTGACATGAGGACAGGAGACAAAGTGTTTTGAGGTGACAGAGACGTAGGGACAGAAATAATAGAAGTCGAAGATAAAGGAGTGTAAGGCAAAGAAGTTTGGGGCAAGGCTGGTGGCAAGACTGGCGGCCTTGGAGGGGGCTGCGCCGGGGGAGGAAGAACCACCTGTGAAGCTACGGGTGGCTGAACAACAACAGGGGGTTGAACGACAACAAGGGGTGCAACAACTGGAGGTAACGGAGGTGCAGTAGCACCCTGCACATAAGGGGGTGGTAATCTCAGTAAATGTGACATCAAAGGATTTTTTTCAGGGTCTTCAGTCACATTTGAAAGGGGGGGTGGCAAAGCTGGGTAACCTTTGTCAATAGCCATGCAATGTTGTCTATCTGACACTTCAATCGCACAATCTTCTTCATCTTCCTTAAACTGCCTAGCAGCTTGCATTACCGATATATTCCTTTCCTTCCTATCTCTCTTAGCTTGCTTAATTTCTCGCTGTTTGGCTTCCTTACGCCAAAGGCGGAAAGAGTCAAACATCGCAGGCCGGGCTTACTTCTTAAATAGCGCAACTTCTAGGTTATCTAAAACATCTGATTCAAAACTACCATGTTGGGGCCATCGTAAAACACCATCTTTCCTTGTATAACGGACCCATACTTCATTAAAGGTATTGGGACCCACACCATGCTTTGAATAGAGCTCGTAAGTTGGAGTTCCAAACCGGAGGTATCGGACACGAGTCCTCCAATCGGGAATCCCTATTACAACCACAGCAAAACCATTTCCTAAATTTGCTAAAACCAGGCATCTTTTAGCTCACTAGTCTTGCTTCAAACTTCAAGGGGTTATCAAAAATGATACACTCGCAAATATACGAACCCCTCAGCTTCGACTATTGCAATGGCCGAATCAAAACCAAGAAACAAAACAAAGTTGTGGGAGCGACCCTCTTATACTTAACCAAAATGTCTGTCACGCCACCAGAAGACCGTCTAACGTCTCACCTTACAAATCATCACAAGAGGGTCCAAGACAGGGCGACAGTCAGGGCAGCAGTCCTTCGCAGCCGTTGGAAAGGGGAAGCCTCGCAGAAAAAAACCTTCAGTCCACGTCGACATGCAGGGGTCGATGAAGTGGCGGCCGTCCTCCAGAATTTCCTCCCGGGGCTCCTCACAATCTTCGGGCTTGGACCAGGACCGCTGAAGTCGCCCACGTTGGGCGCCAGTCTAAGAACCGGGGTTTAACCCAGCGGCGTCAGGGGCACTCCTAAGATCTTCGAGTTCACCTGTCTTGGTATACAGAGACACGGAATACTTCTGGATGGCATCAGAGACCAAGTTTATTAGCTGCAGCTAGTAACAGTGATCCTAGAAATTCATCACAGTGTAAATTCTCAGGAGACTGCTCATTTTACTAAGGCGAGACGTCTCCTTTTATACCCAATATTCACATTATGAATGCACACCCACTAAACAAAATTCTAGCCAATAAGGTACATTTTCAAACAAAGTATCATATAACAAAAACTCAATTTACAGTATCCCAACCCAAAAGTTAATTAATAGGAATGTCCCAAATTCAATCTCCACAAGCCGGACAAACCTATAAGTGAAAGCATAACCTATGTAATGAAGAAACATAAAAAGGAAACGGTAACAGATGCTGAACAAGATAAGGCATGTGCAAGGAAACTAAAAGTTAACGATGTCCTGAACATTGATTGGCAATCTCAGACAAAGATCGATCAGGGAAATTGGCTTTGCCAGGTCAGTTTCAGGTGAAGAGGTCAGTTTCTTACAGTTAATTTCAGAGTCAAAAAGAAACCTAGTTAATGTATACATTAACTAAGAAGGCCAGGCCACTTTATTCACCAGGCTACCTTCACAGGCCTACGTGAGGGCAACACAAAATGGTGGCACAGAACAAAGTCAGACTCGAGAATTACAAAACCTCACACACACCCTCACCCCCCCTCACCCTTATACTCACACCACCTCACACACTCTCACCCTCAAACACCCTCACCCAGCCTCTCACCCTCACACACCCTCTCACCCCCTCTCAACCCCACTTACTCTCTGACCCTCACACCCCCTCACCCTCACACCATCTCACCCTCGCACCCCCACACCCTCACCCTCACATCCCCTCTCACCCTCACACACCCTCTCACCCTCACACACCCTCACCCTCACACCTCCTCACACCCTCACCTCCACACACACTCACCCTCACACCCTCTCACACCCTCACCCTCACACACCACCTCACTCACCGCTCACCCTCACCCTCACACCCTGTCACCCTCACACCCCCTCACCCCCGTCACCCTCACCCCTGTCGCACTCGCCCTCCCTCACCCTTACACCCCCTTACCCTCACACCCCCTGACCCTCACACCCCCTCACCCACCCACACCCTCTCACCCCTCACCTTCACACAACCTCACCCTCACACCCCCTCACCCTCACACACCCCACCCTCACACCCCCTCACCATAATACCCCCTCACCCTCACACACCCTCACCCTCACATGCCCTCACCCTCACACCCCCTCACACCTCCTCACCCTCATACACCCTCACCCTCACACACCCTCACACACCCTCATTCACACACCCTCACTCACCGTCACACCCCCTCACCCTTTCACCCTCACACCCCCCCACTCCCCCTCACACCCCCTCACCCTCACACCCCCTCACCCTCACACCCTCACCCTCACACCCCCTCACCATCACACCCCCTCACCCCCTCACCATCACACCCCCTCACCCTCACACCCCTCACCCTCACACCCCCTCACCATCACACCCCCTCACCCTCACACCCCCTCACCCTCACACCCTCATCCTCACACCCTCACCCTCACACACCCTCACACACCCTCACTCACACCCCCTCACCCTCACACCCCCTCACCCTCACACCCTCACACATCCTCCCCCTCACACACCCTCCCCCTCACACACCCTCACCCCCTCACCCTCACACCCCCTCACCCACCCTCACTCACACTCACACACACTCGCACACCCTCACCAGCATAGCCTAACAAAACATAGCATAGCATAACAAAACACAGCATAGCATAGCATAACAAAAAAAGCAAAGGATAGCAAAACATAGCATAGCATAACAAAACAACGCATAGGACAGCAAAACAAAACATAGCATAACAAAACAAAACATAGCATATCAAACACAACAAAGCATAGCATCGCATAACAAAACACAACAAAACATAGCATAGCATAGCAAAACATAGCATAACAAAACAAAGCATAGCATAACATAGCAAAGCATAGCAAAACAAAACATAGCATAGTATTACAAAACATAGCATAACAAAACATAGCATAACATAACAAAGCATAGCAAAACAAAACATAGCATAGTATAACAAAACAGTATAGCATATCAATACACAACAAAACATAGCAGAACAAAACAAAGCATAGCATAACATAGCAAAGCATAGCAAAACAAAACATAGCATAGTATAAAGAAACATAGCATAGCATAACAAAACACAATAAAACATAGCAGAACAAAACATAGCATAACATAGCAAAACATAGCATAACATAACATAAAACAAAGCATAGCATAACAAATCATAGCAAAACACAACAAAACATAGCATAAGAAAACACAACAAAACATAGCATTGCAAAGCATCGCAAAACATAGCATAACATAACAAAACACAACAAAACATAGCATAGCATAACAAAACAAAGCTTAGCATAGCATAACAAAACAGCATAGCATAACAAAACACAACAAAATATAGCATAACAAAACATAGCATAACATAACAAAACATAGCATAACAAAACACAAAAACACACAGCATAACAAAACATAGCAAAATACAACAAAACATAGCATAGCTTAACAAAACACAACAAAACACAGCATAGCAAAACAAAACATATATTAGCATAGCAAAAGTTAGCATACCAAACACAACAAAACATAGCATAGCATAACAAAACATAGCATAGCAAAACAAAGCCTAGTATAATAAAACACAACAAAACATAGCACATCATAACAAAACATAGCATAGCATAACAAAGCATAGCCTATCAAAACATAGAACAAAACATAGCATATTTATTTATTTATTTATGGGCTTGTAACGCGCCGGCATCACACCCGAAGGTGTATCTCCGCGCGGTGCTGTGAAGAAACAGGTCGGGCGGCGCTCCAACTAGAATAGGGTTGTCTTTAGGCATTTCCTGAAAGCTAGATGACTCGGGCAATCTCTGAGGGAAAGGGGAAGACTGTTCCACAGACGCGGGCCCATAATGGAAAGGGCGCGACCTCCCTGTCTGGTCTTGTTATGTCTAGGAACCTGAAGTAATAGTTGATTGCTGGACCTAAGATTGCGGGAAGGGCGGTGGTATACAAATTTCTCGGCCAGATAGTGTGGACCGAGGTTGTGGAGACTCTTGTGCACCACACAGCAAATCTTGAATTCCACCCGTTTCCGGATGGGAAGCCAGTGGAGGGCCTTGAGGAGGGGCAAGGATGGAGTTCTAGGGGGGGCATTGGTCACCAGGCGGGCCGCAGTGTTCTGAACCACCTGAAGTTTATTAAGCACTCCTTCATTGGCTGCTAAGAATAGGCCATTGCAATAGTCCAGGCGGCTCAGAACGAGGGCCTGGACCAAGGTCTTTCTTGTATTGTCTGGTAGAAGGGGGAACACCTTCCGAAGGAGGCTAATGATGTGGAAGCAGGATCCCGCCGTGGTGCTGGCATGATGGGCAAGGGTGAGGTCATGATCTAGACGGACCCCCAGGTTTTTCACCACCTGTTTCGGGGAAGGGGCCTGACCCAGACTGGAGGGCCACCAGTCAGGGGTCCACAGGATTTTTGCCTCACCGAATAGCATGACCTCAGACTTTCCCACATTACACTGGAGAAAGTTCTTGGCCATCCAGCTGGCGATCGCAGTCATGCCGTTGGAGAAAGCTTGTCTTATCTCCGGGGTAAAGTTTTTAAAAGTGAACAGCAGCTGCGTATCGTCAGCGTAGGAGATGGGCATAAACCCGAAAGACCTCATAATGTTAGCCAGAGAGGAGACATATATGTTAAACAACGTAGGGCTGAGACAGGAGCCCTGCGGGACTCCTCTGGTGATGCTGGCCGAGGGGGAGCTGAAGGAGCCCATATTCACCTTCTGGGTACGCTCGGAGAGAAAGCTGGTGAACCACGCCAAGGCAGATCTATCAATACCAATCTCCTTTAATCTGGTAAGGAGGATGGCGTGGGATATGGTGTCGAATGCTGCGGACAAGTCCAGCAGCACCAACACCACTGACATCCCTCTGTCCAGGGACAAGCGTATAGCATCCGTGACGGAAAGAAGAGCCGTCTCGGTGCTATACCTAGGCCTGAACCCCGACTGAGAGTGGTCCAGACTGCCGGTCTGCTCAATGAAGCTGGAAAGGTGGTGATTCACATGCTTCTCCATCAATTTGCTGATGAACGGCAAGAGGGAGATTGGCCTCAGATTTGTCATATCTGACCAGGGGATGGAGGTGTTTTTCCTGATAGGCTTGACCATGGCCTCTTTCCACTCCCGGGGGACCAGTCCCTCGGAGAGGGAGCGATTGATCACCGTCTGAATGGAGGGACTGAGGACACTCCCAATAAGGTGCATGACACGGGCAGGTACAGGGTCCACTGGGCTGCCTGATTTAATAGTCCCAATCAGGGAGTTGACTTGGTCCAAGCTAATCTCGGGGATAGAGGACAACGCAGCGGAAACAGCGCCGACTATTCCGGGCTGGAGGCTAGAAGAGGATACCATTTCCTCAATAGGTGGGCTTGCTTGGGAAATGTTTCGATAAATAGAATCAATTTTATCGGCAAAAAACCCAGCAGTATCCTCACACAATTTTTGGGTCAGCATTTCTGGACTGTCACAGGCGACGGGCTTGGTGAATGTGCAGAGAACCTGGTACAGTAGTTTAGAGTCATTGCCAGCCTCAGACAGTTGGGAGACAATGTGGGATTTACGGGCAGCTCTGAGGTTTTTATGATAGAGTCTCATGGCTGAGCCATAGCGATCTTTATCGGCCATACTGCGTGAGATTCTCCAGGATTTCTCCAACTTCCTGCAGGCCTTTTTCTATGCACGCAGTAGGTCCGAGTACCATGGTTCCTGCCTGCAGTCAGAACGCCGGTTACAGCGTCTTAAAGGGGCAATTAGGTTGACCGCCGTGATCAAGGCATCATTGTATTTAGACAGGGCCGAACTGGTGGAGTCAGAGGGGAGAAAGTCGGGAGGTACGAAAGTGCATAGCATAACAAAACAGCATAGCATAGCAACTCAAAGCATAGGATAGCAAAACATAGCATAGCATAACAAAACAAAACATAGGATAGCAAAACAAAACATATCATAGCATACAAAATCACTCCGCACCACCACAGCATCACTATGCGCTACCACAGCATCACTCGTTTACCATCACAACATCACTCAGCGCCACCACAGCATCAATCTGTGCAACCATTCAACAACACCTGGTTCAAATATGTTCTCTCAATGTATCAAGCTTTATTACAAATGTAACAAAAAGATGTTAATATTTCACTTCTGTTCTTGGATTTTCGTCACAATAAAATACACTGAACATAATCTTCACAAAAGTTATTTACAAAACTTTAAGCTATTGCCATTATAAATTACAATAACTTTTATTTAAGTATTATTTATTGAAAAAAAATTAAAAGCCATTGTTATTTGTAATATCAATATATGTAAGTCACGTAAATGGAACACATATTGCATTACAAATGCTATAAGTGTCACATTTGCGAAAGTTATGACTATTGGCATTCTAAATGACAAAGCTATCAATTTAGCTATTTTCAAAAACAAAAAATAAATAAAAAATTTGTCATTTACAATACCAATAGCCCAAACTTTCCTAATGCGAGACCTATTGCATTGCAAATTCTTGTCTACATTAGTAGGCATTTTATAATCTTAAAAAATGGGTATCTAATATCTATGTATTGTTCATTTTATTAAATTCTAATTTATTGTAACAGTACTTGCATATAACTTGCCATATGGACAAGTCAAAGCATACCTCTACAAATAAATACACAGCTAACTTTTGCCAGTTATCAGTTTTCACTTTTTAAATACAAGTCTACAGTCTGTGTTTGAATCTGCTACTGAGTGTGTCGACAACATATACAAGCATACTCTGGTATTTGAGACCAGAGTGGTACATTTTCTAATCCCCTTTTCAAAACTATCAACTGTAATATCTGTGTCCTGTTCTGCACCCCCTCCTCTTAACTGCTCTTCAATTCCCCTCGAATCCTCCTCAGGACCAAGGAAACGAAACTGCACATTATCACAAACTTTTTTTTACATCTGCCACAATACCATGCATAAGTGCGCAATTTATTTCTCCTAAACCTAAAACAGGAGTTTCCACATAGTACAGCCTCCTAACTAAAGTTTGCATTGTAGTATACATCTAACATTCTGAAATAATGGAAGGTGCTTTGCCACACTTTGCTTGATAAACAAGTTAGTGAGTGTCCCTGCAAATTTGTATGCTTTATAATCTTGCAAGGATCCAATCCTTGTAAAGTACTTAGTTTGTGTTTTAGACACCACCTTTGAAAGATATGTACAAATGCTCTTAATATATCAATGGATTGCTGTCTAATACTACAAACAGTACTTCAGTTCCATTTCTATACAGGCGCCTGACTCCACCTTCTTTGTACCTGTTCTCCAATAAGTTGTTCTACATTTGTAGGTATCATCACCTTTTTCGCTATAGAAGTGCTATTCTTCATTTCATAACACCGTCCGTCCTCTGTAATCAATAGCATTAACCAATCTATTATCCTAGAGACAGCTTTCTTTATTCAAGAAAGACTCTGTACTAGAGGTATGTATGCATTCACTACAAAAAACTGTACAAAAGTTACTTCTATTCACTAATGTTCACTAATCTTTTTTCTAGTTTTTTCTCGTCATGCACAACACCATTTTGTCAAAAGTCTTCATTCTATTTGTAATCAAAATAAAAAGCTTCACCTTCAAATCAAAGGCCTTATCAAATACTCTCTCAACTTGATCTTTCGGTTTCAGTGCATGTCTCCTTCTTCTATAGTTCTTTATATGTCTCAGTAGATTTATAACTACTCATTTAAATTTTTAACTTTAGTTCATTCATGCGACCATTACAGTGCATAGCAATAAATACATCCAGTACATAAAAAATATAGCAGTGATAATAAATACACAATACCAGATTCAGTGGGATGAATAATTGATCATATACATTGGCCTCTGTTCAGTCAGTTAAATTAGAGTGGCTTGTGCCTCCGGTTATCAAGTCCACATAATCAATGTGTATCATAATTTTAAAAGTCATGACTGTTTCAGTATTTTAAAAATGTAGTTCACTTAGTTCAAACCATGCACAATAAATAAATCCAGGGCGACATGATAAGAACTCCCATAAATAAAATCATGCCTGTAACATGCTGTCATATCCATAAAGTGCTGGGTGCCTCAAAGAGTCAAACAATCCTAGATAATAATTCCTGCAATAACATACGCATTCACTTTATCCTGACCATGATTGCAACTCGGGTAATGCAGGAACCTCTCAATCAACCTGGGACATAAACCTCTGTCGCCTAAACCAGACACACATCAAAAACCTACTTACAGAAAAAACAATGGGTGTTGTAGTATCGTATTTTAGTATCCTCAGTGCAACCCAATAGCGTCTTATTCCCAAGTTACAACAAACAGGGCAACTCCACTTTCTGCAGAGGAAGTGATATTCAGTACAGTAAAATAAAATATGTTCATCAGTCTCCAGAACATAACCACAGGCTGGGCATGTAGTTGAGTCTGAATTGGCGGACCATGTGTTAAATGACAATAAAGGTAAGCAACCTAGTTGAAATCTCACATAAAGACTTTTTGCCACAGGTGGTGTAATCAGATCATAAAAGGGCTCAAACTTAGCAAAAGGCTTAAAAGTTAAAAACTCGGTAGTTAGATGCCCCACAGTTTTGTTTGTAATATACTGTTCCGACACAAAAGCCCAGTACTTAGCTTTCTCAATGGCTACATCTTTTTTGCTAATGCACTCCGGGCAGTCCCAGGGATGTATCAACCCCAATTATCTACAGCAAAATCTTACATGGAGTAGACAAGGAATCTGTTTGGCAGCACTTAAATTTAGAACTTCTTTCAATGATTCACAGTATTCTTCTACCTCCAGAATGGTCATAATCTCAGCCAGTAGATCAATGGTTTTATTGAGGCCACATTTCCAATTTTTTTTAACCCCAGGTCGAATAACAACGGAGTCAGTGGAGTACTAGCTGCGACAGAGGCAATGGATCTGGAAAAGATGTTTTCGCTCACTGCTAATTTATACATGTCAATGTGACCCCAGAGTTCTGCACCATAGAGTGCTGCATTTGGGCTTTCATTTGGATTTATGGCATAAAGTTAAGTAACTTTTCTCAAGTGGGAGATCCCAGCCCAGGGTTTCTGTTAGCCTTACTCCAAAATACTTGAAATTGGTCACCCTCTCAAGGGGTTTTCCCAAAATCTTCACTGGTCTTGTTTTACCCTCGCTATTACCAAATGCCATATACTTGATTTCATCCACATTCAATTGCAGGCCCTGATCTCACAAAATGCCAAAAATGTGTCAATTAGCTTCGGGAGTCCTATTGGGGTCCTGGAAATAAGTAGTGAGTTGTCAGCGAACAGCAGAATTGTTGTTTTCTTACCTTTTAGCAATTTAGAATCATTTTCACAATCCCACAATTGTTTATCTACATCATTTATATAGAGGGAGAACAATGTAGGTGTGAATACCCAACCTTTGCATACCCCACACCGAATAGGAATCTTGGTAGTTAATTTGAGAGAACTCCCCCACCTAACCTGCGCATAGTTACTCTCGTGCAACCTCGCAAGCAAATTTACCAGGTAAGCCGGGGCTCCAATCCCCAATAAAACTTACCATAGTGTTTCCCAGCGCACAAGATCAAATGCAGCTCAAAGGTTGACAACTACCTACAATTTTAGCTTATAGTACGTATTTCCAAATGAGTAAAATAAACCTAACCACCTGGTTGCTTGCGCTACTTTTAGTGTGAAATCCTACTTGGTAGGATGACAGGATCTCGTTGTCATCTATCCAAATTATCAATTTGTTCAAGACTTGTCTGGCAAAGAGTTTATGTATGTAATCTATTAGACTAATCGGTCCATAGTTCGATGGAACAGATGCATCACCTTTCTTGTGTATAGTTATTATTTTCACCCCTCTCTAAGTTTCTGGTATTTCTCCCCCCTCAGCAACAGCGTTAGACAAGAGATTTATATAGGGGTCCCAAACTAACTGCACTGACTTGTTCAAGTCACCCGGTATCTTATCAGGCCAAGGAGATAACTACTCTACTATGAAACATCATGGCTCTCTGGTTTCCTTAAACTGGTTCTGTCCCCTGGTAAAGGTGTGTCCATCTTTGTTACATTCTTCCCTGTTCTTGTTATTTAGATTGTGCCCTTTATTAATCTTCCTCATAGTTTGAATTTTATTTTCATTATTTAATAATCTTTGTAAATGTACACATATAATTTTAATAAATGACTTTGTCCTCTTACCAATAGCTATTTTTTCGTTTCACACTTTTTCTTCATTTTGTCCATTTTGAGGCTCAGTTCTCCATAGATACTGTAGTTGCTTCTGTTCCTTTTTCCTCTGAGCTTTTGTAGGCATTCTGTCTGTAATTATGCAGATATTGTTCTGTAAAAAAAATAACTATATACATTTTTTTCTAGCCAATGTACCAACTACTTTACTACTGGCTTACACATAATACAAGCACAGTTTTTATGTTACATTGCAGTTTTTAATCTACAAATGAACCTACCTCCATAACTACAAACGCTTACTTCAATGTACCAAACCCAAACCAAAACACAAATCTTAATTGATTTGTTACCTTTTAATATTATAGCACCCTTCCTAAAACACAGTTGCACCATATTCAGTTCTCATTTATACACGCTAAAAGACCACTTTATCCCTTATGTACTCAATTATCAAAATAAACATCAGCCAAAGTGTAAAGGTTCCTACAGTGTCTCAATACTGAAAATCCAAAAGCACAACATAAGAGCGATTTCTGTGCCTCTCTATCACTGTGTCACTGGTACATTTAATGTTTCAATACCTTTCTACTTCTATGTGTCAGATTTAAATTTCAAGAAACAATGCATATAACAATCTGCACATTAATCTGTATCACAGCATATAACTCACTAATTTTTCTGATTACATTCATACAGTGTGTGACAGGTTACACATATAATTCACCCGATAGTTCTAAAAGAGTACACATTTCCCAATAAACTTGTAATTACATGTGCTTCTGGTTGAGTACAACAAAACTCCCTGGTTGATTGGATACGTGCACAGATAGTGCCTTGGTGATTCCCTCAGAATATAGATAGTGCCTGCATGATTCCCTGAGTACGTAGGAACTATATCAGTGGTCCCATATCTGCATAGTTAGTGCCTGTGTATTCGCATTACTACATTGGTACTCTCTGGGTGAATGGATGAACGCATGGGTGTTACCTGCGTAGTTCAATGTATTTATTTATTTATAAGGTTTTGTATAGCGCGAACGTGACCCATGAGGGTATCAGAGTGTTTTACAGTATACAGTATAAAACATAAAAAGATAAGGTCGTATACAAGTATTTAGTATTCGTCATTACGTACAAAAGAGGTATGTAGTATATGGATAACATAGGTGGCCTGTAGCCAACAGAACATTGCACTATATACAGTTATTGAGCATTAGGTGGTTGTGATAATAAACATGCTTATATATTCTCCTTCAGTCTACCATCAGAATGTGGTATATGGATAATATAGGAGACCCGTGGCTAACAGAGCATTACACTATATACAGTTATTGAGCATTACGTGGATATGATAATAAACATACAAATAATATTCTCCTTCATTCCACCAGAGGTAGGCAGTGACATAAGTACATAATTAGTGCCTGCATGATCGAAAGAGTGCATGTGTAGTGCCTGGGTCATTGAATAAGTCTCGATATCACACTTGATATAGAATTGCAAACATGGCTCTCTAAGAGCATACATTGCTCTTTTACTCAGCATACACATGCATCTGTACGTTTCTAAAACTAAAAACAACAATTCTCACTTTTTCAAAGCACAAAACCTTTTCTTAATGGCATACCTACATCCTTAGCAAATATTTCTTGTGTCTTAAACCATATATTCAGCATTTCTCAAAGAAAAGTCACATGCTAACTGAAGTTAGCACATGAACTCTCAAAAGACATTCTGCACTAATAACCCTCCTCAATTTAAAACATGGCATGTTTAAAGAAATACACCACCCTCAACATATACACAGCATTTTAACAGCATTAAAGAACATAGATCACCATGTAAACATATGTGTGATTTCTTAATAGACATACACCTTCAGGCCATCTTTCCAAAAATATATAGTTCTCTGTATCTTTTAAGTAAACCCAAGAGTCTCATCGTACATATACCTATCTGCAACCACAAAAACCATATCTCACGATCTAAGTATATGCAAACTGGTGATATAAGTTAAAAACCACATTGACAAACATAATACATACATAACAAATATTACTACTTTATAATTCATATACAGACTCAGCACATTTTCTTTTATTTCTGACTACACTATTCCTGTTTAATAATGTGACTAAAACCATCACAACTCCCAGAATGCAAATAATACAGTTGCATTTATTCTGCACATAATGCTTAGACATTTAATACATTGTCATTTTTAAAGGCATTTCTCATGGTAATTTTCAACAGTACTAACATATTGAAAGCATACCTGCTACGAGAGACAATTCATCTGATATAGTTCTTGTCACATCACTGTGATACTTTTTTTAATCGAACTCCCATATACATCTTTATTTCTAATGTATATTTTTAAACAATAAAAAAGTTATGTAGATACCAGTGAATTCAGTTTGTAGATTATGTTGTTATTTAGCACTTTCTGTAAGTACAAAAATGATACACCACTTTCATAGAAAGCAACTATAAAATGACAACCTCTTCAAATTTTCACTCTATGATCATGAGAAGGGCAGCAAATAAAATCATGTCTTTCATTTTAGACTACTGCATCTCCACTTGTGAATGGTTAGCATCTGTTAACCCTTTCCCTCTGTTTCAAAACAATGTTCCCGTCTCCGTGTGTTCGTGAGTCCAAACTGATATTTAGCTTCAGTTTTTGAAAAATGTAAATACTAAACAACAGTTTATTACTTAGCCCCAAGTTGGAAATTAAAGTTTGCCAAGACTTAAATTGTGCCATAACTACTCAATTAAAAAAAAAAATCTGTCTCTTTAACAACCTTCCCCCAGTACCTGTAATATGTATTTTTTTCTAAAGATCCTTTCTTTAGTTTAGTGAAGAAGTGTGGCTCACTGGTTAGAGGCGGCAGACCCGGGAGCAGAGGACGGCCCGGGACCAGGGTTCGATTCCCGCAGCGGCAGGTTTCTGGACCAGGGTCAGCGGACTCGATAATTCTCTCGCCTCGGTGCCCACTCTGATCAGCGATCACACTCGGCAACTCTGGGCATTAGCTTGCCTCATCTTCACAAACGCCCCCACCAGACCGCCGGGGATGCCTGGTCTCACCCTGGAGATACCCATTAAGGGACCATCTCTCAGGGAAGCCAGGAAGGGTTTCGCAGCGGTCGAAGCGCCTTGGGACCCTCCGGGTAAGTAGTGCGCTATATAAATGCCTATACATACATACACATACATACAGTTTTTGGGAATCTTCGCGATGATTTTGTAATGGTCGCGAGTAAGTCACAAAATCACAAAACAAACAGACATTCAATCACCACCAGCACATCCAAAAATATTAACAAAAAAAATCCATTCTAAACATTGTGCTACACATATTACTATATACATGCTTCTTTAAAAACATGTTTAAACTCATGTTTTTGTACTAAGTTTCTTTAAAATCCATCTTTTAAGACCTATTTTCCGTTTTCATGGTTATTCTGGTAGTCGCAACGACACTGTTAACCGCGACGGTCGCGCCTTTTCTATAAATTGAAAAGCATATATATATGCTCACACACTGGGGGTTTATTACTGTACTCTTCCAACTCATGTTTTTTCTAGTGTATTTCTAAAACAACTATCTGTAAAACCTATTTTCTTTTTTCGCGGTGGGGCTGAAGATTGGTAATCGCGATCCCCGTAGATATGGCGTGAATGTAGAAAGAAAAAGCAGGAATTCAATAGCCACCACCACATAAAATAAATTATGACTATACAATAAATTCTAACCATCACACTAGATAAATCACTATCTAAATAACTCTATAAAAAATTTATCAGAATCTTAATATAATACAATGTGTATTAATGATTCACTGATATATTTTTTTATATTTCCAACAATATTCGTGAAGTAGCCGCGATACTCGCGATGTCCCCGTGATGGTACATGTGGAGGGGCCACGCTGGCGGTCATGAATAACACATGTGATGAAAAAAATCAATGTTGGACACATAACGTGTCACTAACACACCCATTTCTCAAACATGGGGTCAGAATATCGCCACCACGATCCCTTAGTTTAGCTTTCACACAGATTTTCAGCCCCGGGAACCATTCCCAAATGGAAAAAATAGTGGCCGCTACTTTCTGTACAGGTTGCGTCCAGTCGATCACAGCATTCCCGTAGGCACGCGCATCCACAATTAATCGCAAAACCGCAGCAAAATATCCACGCCCACTGATATATCTATAATTGTCGGCTGAAATTCCTGAAAACTTACTGAACAGATTTGCACCAAATACCAAAAAGCACGTACTGTGTAACAACATCTAACATTTTGCCAAATTTGGTGTAATTACATCCAGTGGTCCAGGCTGTAGGTTCGACGACTCATTCCTATGGGAATTAACATTACAAACGCACCATTTTTTCCGCGACCCTATTTCTCGGTCCCCACTAGATGGATCCCTCCCAAACTTTCCATGTCACACAGAACCTACTTTGACACTTTTTGGGGAAAATGTCATGAAGATTGGTCATACGACACTAAAGTTATAGGCCAGTCAAAAATGCTTTTCCTATGGAAACTATGTCCTAACTAAAATGACCTACTGGTGATTGCCAGTAGGTAGTAATAGTTACAACCTAGTTTCCATAGTAAGACTGTTTTTTTTTTTGCCAATAACTTTGGCGCCGTTAGACGAATCCTAGCGCATTTTTCAAAACTAATAACACTCACTTCAGCTTCTGCCTTGAAAATGTCAGGGTGCGGGGTGATGTCGTGGTCTCATGGACCCACCTGGCCCTGGGGACCACCACCACCCTGAGGCCAACTACAGTTAGAAAATGGAAGGAGTGATTACCCGGACCCCTCCCGGGCAGTTCTTGGCCCCAGGGACCTCAACTACCCCAGGGCAGGCCCTACTGCATGAAAGGAGGGGGGCCACACAGCCCCCCTCTCTGGAGCCAATAATAGCCTTGGAGACGGTCACCCTGCTATGTTCTAGGGTGCCCACCACAGGGAAATATCTGTTTGCTTTGGTTGGTCGGGAGCTTTAACTGCTCCAGACAAGTCACAGCAAACTTTCTGTTTTCAGCAAGCGAGAGCTGTGAAAATGCCCTCCCCTGCTGGAAGTCGAGCTTTTGTCTGTTTCCCTTTCGCTGTCAATCAAGCAGGGAAACAGACAAATTGCTTTCACACACAGGGGGTTGCATGCTTAGCAGCTCCCTGTGTGTGAAAGCAATGCTGGATCCCGCAGGAGGCAGAGAGCCAGCATGGACTGTGGGGGCCTTGAGGCTCCCCCAGTCCCAATGCAGACTGAGTGTGAACTATGGCTGGATCCTGTGGGATGGTGTCCCTGGGGCTGAAATTGGCCTAGGGAGTGGGACCATGTGGCCCCCTTCCGCAATTAGCTAATGGCCGGGCCGGGGAAGATGGGGCCCCCGGGGTGGCGGAAGTCAACCAGGGAGGGGAATCCCCCTCCTCTATTAAAAAGTAATAATAATAAAAGATCAGGCCCTCCCCATTTGCTAATGGCCGGGTCCCAGGGGACGGATTCCTGAGAGGCGTTGGAGGCCTGCTCCTGTTCTCAACCACTCTGCGAGGAGCCTCCTGGTGCACTACTGGTTAGGGCATGAAGTCCTCTTGGCTGCTGAGGGTCACTGGGAGCCAAGAACCCCTATTGTTGCCACAAGTAAGTCCCCCACGGCCGGATTGTTCAGCCCTCGTTGGAGGCCTCACCCCCATTCTCAAGCACTCTACAAACACGCCTCCTGGCACACTACTCTTGGGTGATGAAGTCTAGGGATGGGCGCTCTGAGAAACTCCACTCTGACGGCAGTTGGCAGAGTTTTTGCCGAACTCCGTTTTCCATGCCGAGTGTGAAGTGGCAAAACTCTGCCAGCAGAGTGGAATTTACCACCCTCCCCTATCAGAGACTCAAACACCCACTCATAGACCCACTCACACACTTTTATACCCCCTGAGAGCTCCATCTACACTCACTAACACACACTTACAAACCTACTGAGACACTCATATACCGACTGAGACACTCATGCACTCACTCGTGCATTCAGTACCACCGGACAGGAGCAGACTCGGCACCTGCAACGGACGGAGGAAAGCCAGGAGGCCACCGTTCCTACGAGCCGCCCAGCCACTCACCCAGGGGAGGTGCGTGGCTCAGCCAGGTGCGTGACCGGTTACGGGGCTGGGTGGGAGGTAGCCGTACCCTAGGTACAACTCCACGGGATGCCTGAATCCCCGGTACCCTTCCCTGTGCACTTATCCTTCCCTCCTCTCACGTTAGTGCACTGTATATGTAGAGCACCGGTGATAACTCCCTCAATCCCTTCCCTGTACGGACCTTAGCGGACAAACGCCTGATACTTTCCTTCTCTTCTCTTTGGTTGCTGGAGAGCTACTCCGCACGCCGGGACGGACTCCGAAGAGGAAGACCCACCACCCAGAGGACCGGAAGGGAACCGGAAGAAGGAGAAAGTCCACCATCGGAGAAGGAGCCGAAGCCGGTCCCCCCGGAGACACCCTAACCGAAAGAGTTGTACAGATCAACTGTTTGCCTCAATAAAACCTCAGTTACCCAAAGTACGGCTCTTGCCCATATCTCCTGCGCCGCTTCCCGCCCCGAGCGTAACAGCCCCACAACTTTCAAAGATCATGTCACCCTCTTAATATATGTGGTATCTAAAATAGACGCATATGTGTTGCGTTGTTATATAATCATGCAACAATTATAGGACGTCAGTAAAGTCACTTATTGTGATGTCACCAGGGTTAAGATCATGTGACATGATAACCTGGGAAAATTCATTGAGTCAAATGCCGTATGATGTCACTTCCTGTGATTTCATCAAGGCCAAAGGGCGTTTCTCATCATGTAGGGTGACAGAGCGCATTACATCACACACATATCATACAAAGACAATACATCACACAAGTTTCTACAATCAACATAAAGGAAATTCTGCATAAAACAATGAGGTCTGAAAGATGTAGGAGTCAGAGTCACTTTTGTTTGTCATCGGTACTCCAATATATCATATGTTAAGAGCCCTTGGTCTAGAGAAACGCAAGATTTGGCATTAAAACTCAGGATTAAAAACATAACACAGTGGTTGGTGAGGTCTATACTAATGAGAAGTTATAGAGTACTTTTAGAGATTTGGGAAGGATTGATGGAAAAACAGTAAATTTCTAAGCCCATGCTTTCAGTTTGCACATCTCCTTCATACCACTTCACAGCTCCGTCAGACCTGAGGGGGGGGCTCCTCCATATACTTTGCAGGGGGGCCCAATCAGGTTTTGTTACGCCCCCGGTAGCTAGCCAGCGGTGGTCCCTACATTTGTCGCATCTCTGCGACCGCATTGAAGAGCGAAATTCCTCCAATTGCCCAGTAGCAGCTTCCTCTGCCTTCTCTTTCTCTTGCTGGCTTCCTGTCTCAACAAAAAAACGATTTTAGGATAGACTCCCTAGCTTAATGACCACAATTAAATAATTAACAAAACAACAAGATCATGGAGCCCCGTAGAATCTGCTCTGTTGATTCAGCAGTGTACACTTCCAAATCTGGCGGGCGGGGAGCTAGACAATTGTCCAATCCATCCGTCCACTCCAACCAGCCACACCCCTCATTCCCACTGTCCCATGGTTTCTGCAGCTTTACCTACAGCCTGGAGTCAACAGCTTTCTGTAGATGACCTGCTGGCCAGACCAAGGCTGGCATGGCTGTGTGGAAAGCTACAAACAACAACAAACATGTAATTTATGGTGTTGTTCATTCTTTTTCTCAAATGTACCTAACATATGCATTTCTGAAGAGTAGGCTTGCATCTTGACTTCTCCACTAGCCTTTGGATTTTAAAATATGGCCTTTGAAAGTCTGAGGCCACTTCCCACGTGGCCTTCAGAGTCCATGAGCTGCGGGGCACGCAACCCCTGTGCCGACACAGACACAAAGGATTGTGGAAAAGTGACTGTGTCTTAGAACGTGAAACCCTTCTTCCTCAAAGACTGCAAGCAAGGATTGAAACGCCCCCTTTTAAAATGTTCGGAGCTAATTCATGTAGTGTCTTGTAAATGAAAGAACGCTGGAGCTCTTTTGGTTCCCACTGTACACGTAGGCGTGTGGCGTAAGCATTGGAGGGATGAGTTGAAGGCAGGATTAGAATGTTGAGTTCAGACTTCCACACAACAGAATTAAAACGTGTACAACTATTCTCGGTGAATGCTGTGCTTATTGGAGAGTACCTGGGCTGGTAGGACGCTACAACTGCTGACGAGTTAGGGGATACAAAACCCGTGCACTGAAAGGGCTGTTCCAGAGAGGTTGCAGTGTTCCAGCAAACTGCTTGTGCATGCAAGGTGTGTCAATGTTAAAATGCAGAATCATCGCTGGCACACGATGGAGTCTCTGCACAATGCAAGCATGCGTAAAGAAAGCAACCGTGAAAGTCAACATGGCGGTGGCCAGGAACTAAATGAAAGGGCTGCAAATAAAAGGTACTGTGCTATTATGCAAATTACTGCCATACGATATACGAAGTAAGAACGCCAAAGACGGATGCAACCAGGTTATGAAAGCAGTCCACAGCTGTAGTTCAGAACAAGTCAAACTGAAATTCATGTGCTATGAAGCAGAGATTAGCCAGGTGTTTGTAAAGAAACATTTCAGCACAAAGCAGATCAATTTTATTTGCTTTCATAGACCTGTAGTGTACAAATTTACATCTACTTCCCACAACCACTAATGACAGATCGTAAAACGACATGCTGGGGAGCCTCCCCAGAAAGGGGGTTGTGGGCTGTGCAAGTGGAGTTGTCCCCGGATGAAGCGGCCCACCAACAAAGCTCAGAACAACCCCCTAGACCACCATCAAGTGAAGAGCTGGAGAGTCAGGGCGAGATCCAAGTTCCAGGCTGACCCCAAAGCCAGCGCTTCACAAGGAGCAAGAGAAGCTCTGCCTGTTCAATGCCGTCTCCTCTTCATGCTTTCACACCCTCTGCATGCTCCGCAAGATCTTCCGATGGATCCCGATCGAAACCAGGAAGACGGTCACCCAGGCCCTCGTCACCAGCCGGCTGGACTACGGAAACACCCTCTACGCCGGAACCACAGCCAAGCTACAGAAAAGACTACAACGAATCCATAACGCCTCCGCCCGACTCATCCTGGACATCCCTCGACGCAGCCACATCTCCAGCCACCTGAGGAACCTGCACTGGCTCCCCGTCAACAAGAGGATCACGTTCAGACTCCTCACCCACGCACACAAGTCTCTCCACAACCTGGGCCCCAAGTACCTCAACGACCGCCTGACCTTCCACACGCCCACCCGCCAGCTACGATCCGCTAGCCTCGTCCGCGCCGCCGTACCACGCATCCGAAGAGCCACCGCCGGAGGCAGATCCTTCTTCTACCTGGCGGCCAAGACATGGAACTCCCTCCCCATCCACCTTCGGCTGGCACAGGACCACCTCGCCTTCAGGAGACAACTCAAGAACTGGCTGTTCGAGCAGTAGCGGCCCCCCTCCCCCAAGCGCCTTGAGACCCTTCCAGGTGAGTAGCGCGCTCTACAAGTGATTTGATTGATTGATTGTTCAAGCACATGAGAGGCCACTATTGTCTGAAGATGTGTATACGGCTAGTGTACACTTAAAACCGCCATCTGCATTTGAAACTGCCAAGAATACACAATTTTGGCAATAGATCGTCTGGATGGACAGAGACTTTTGAAGATTTCATTGATGCAATAGAGGAAAAAGATGATAAAAAGATTATAAAGTATCAGAGGAGCATGGCTGGTGGAGGAGTGAAAGAAGCCATAAAAAAGATACCACAAGTAGATGAAATGATATACGAACAAATTAAAACAACTTTGAATGTTACGTTTAATCCTGTGCCAAATGTAGATTATGAAAGATACATATTCAATCAAGAACGTCAAAGAATGTGTTGAGAGCCTGGATGTTCTGGAGAATCACTGTAAAATCAATGAATTTAAAGATCAGGAAGCTACCAGAGTAATTGATCGATGTCTGTTAGATTCCTTTAGACAACGAATGCTGAAAGAAACTCTGAGCTTAAAACAAGTCCTCAAGGCTGCTCATGCTGAAGAGCATGCTGATCATCAAGCAACTGAACTGAGTTGACATGGAGGCCAGAGGTGCCCAAAGAGCGTCAGCCATGAGCATGAAAAATAAGCCAAAGTACAAGGCCACAGAAAAAGAAAATGTGTTACAGATGTCTTTTCCACACAACGGTAAATGTCCCGCTATGTGACAGATATGCATCGGCTGAGGTAAAGAGAATCATTTTGTGATGACTTGCAAGGTGAAGAGAAAAGTAAGTGTGTTAACGCATGAAGATAGAATGGCCGACCGTACGCTAACTCAGCGACAGTAAACGTGCTCCCAAAAGGCCAAGCCGTTTACATCAACTGAGGCAAATCCACACCAAAGTCGATCATCATCCAAATCATCAACAAAGAGTTCCTCAGTATCAGTTTGCAGTGAAAGTGACAATGACAATTCTGCAATGTTAATGTTTACTTCAGAAAGGCATGCATGTGTGGGACTAGTCAAATGTGAAGAAAAACTCAAGGTGAAGAAAAATCGACATGCAAAAGCAACAAAAAAAATCAAACATTGTTTAAAGAGTATTCTAAAGATAAATGGGTGTTCGATACCGTTCATAATCAATCAATCAATCAATCAACATATTTGTATAGCGCGCTACTCACCCGGAGGGTCTCAAGGCGCTAGGGGGAGGGGGCTCCGCTACTGCTCGAACAGCCAGGTCTTGAGTTGCTTCCTGAAGGCGAGGTTGTCTTGGGTCAGACTCAGACGGAGGTGGATGGGGAGGGAGTTCCACATCTTGGCAGCCAGGTAGGAGAAGGATCTTCCTCCCATTGTGGCTCTTCGGATGCGGGGGACGGCGGCGGCGGCGAGGGCGTGGCTGGTCGATCGTAGCTGGCGGGTGGGAGTGTAGAAGGTCAGGTGGTCGTTGAGGTATCTGGGGCCTTGGTTGTGGAGAGCTTTGTGTGCGTGGGTGAGGAGTCGATATGTGATCATAAAGTCATATTCGTTGAAGAATAGGGTCCATCTTACTTGTCTGGAAGTAAGAGCCCTGGCTGAGCAGAGAAATTGCAGGTTCCTAAGATCCATGTAGATCGTTACTGGATGCAAAGCATCTTTTAGGTAATGATGCAATTCTTCGAATGCTGCTTTAATGGCTAGGAGCTCTCGATCAGAAATCGTGTTGTTGCGTTCTGCTGGCTGTAGTTTCTGGGAATTGTAGGCCATGGGATGCAACAAGCCCGTCCTGGTGTCTCTTTGGGATAGTACTCCTCCCAGAGCGTTTTGTGAGGCATCGGCCTCCACAATGAACGGCTGTTCGGGGTTGGGGTGTATCAGAATGGGAGCGCTAGTGAACCTAGTTTCAACTCCTGGAAGGCCTTTTCAGCTCCAGGATCCCACACAAACTTCACGCCTTTGCGTAATAAACGAGTGATAGGAGTGATGATGTCCGAAAACCCTGAGATCAAGCATCGGTAGTAGTTTGTTAATCCCAGGAATCGGTGGACTTGTTTCAGAGGGTAAATACACAAAATATCGAATTCAAAATATCGAATGGACAAAATATCTAAGTCAAAATATAGAATGGACAAAATATCTAAGTCAAAATATAGAATGGACAAAATATCGAATGGACAGAATATAGTGGTGAAAAATATCGAACTGAAGGTAAGTAATTTAATATCGATTTTTAAAATATAGAAAGTCAAAATATCAAATTTTTAATTATATCGAATTTTTTAAAGTGTTTTGTATGTTAGTATATGTATGAAAAGTGTATATTATGTTTGTAATTTATTTTAAGTAATGAATTTTATGTTATTTAATTTTTGCGTAATTTAATTCTGTAGTGGGTTGTGGGTTTATAGGGGAATAGGGTGAGAAGTAATTTAATTATATTTAATTAAATTTAAATTTTTTCTAAATTACTAATTATTTTTAATTAAATTTTGCATTTTAGTTCTGTAGCGGGTTGTGGGTTTATAGGGGAATAGGGTGGGAAGTAATTTAATTGTAATTAATTAAATATTTTTTATTTATTTATTGGGTATTCATTTTCAATTAATTGGTAATTAATTTTTACTTGGTAATTACTTTTTATTAATTGATTAATTGATAATTATATAAATTGTATTCATTTATTTTCTTTAGTGGGTTGTGGGTTTATAGGGGAATAGGGTGGGAAGTAGTTTAATTGTAATTAATTAAATATTTTTATTTATTTATTTATTTATTGGTATTCATTTTGAAATAATTGGTAATTAATTTTTAATTGGTAATTAATTTTTATAAATTGATTACTTGATAATTATGTTAGTTGTATTAATTTATTTTCAGTAGCGGGCTGTGGGTTTATAGGTGAAAAGGGTGGGAAGTAATTTAATTGTAATTATTTACATTTTAAAAATACTTGTGTATTGATAATTAATTTACCGTTAATTAATTATTCATTGGTACTAATTTGTATTATTAATTAGTTTTTTATTGAAAATTAATTAGTTGTTAATTAATTATGAATAGGTAATTCATTTTAATAACTAATATTTATTTGTATTTTTTCATTGATTCATTAATAAATAATAAATTGGTAATTAATTTTAATTAATTTTTTATTGGTATTGATTTTTAATTTATTTTTATTAATATATTAAATCATTACTTTCCCTACTGTTTCACTCTCTGGAGTGGGAATAGTAATTTTTACCCCTACGCTATCCAACGCTTTCCCTACTGTTGCACTCTCTGGAGTGGGAATAGTAATTTTTACCCCTACGCTATTCGACGCTTTCCCTACTGTTGCACTCACTGGAGTGGGAATAGTAATTTTTACCCCTACGCTATCCAACGCTTTCCCTACTGTTGCACTCTCTGGAGTGGGAATAGTAATTTTTACCCCTACGCTATTCGACGCTTTCCCTACTGTTGCACTCACTGGAGTGGTAACAGTAAATGTTACCCCCCCCCACTATCCTACAGTAAAAATATTGTATATTTTTATTAATATTACGTTAACATATATATATATGTATTAAAAAATAAAATTGTATGTTTTTTTATAACTTAAATTACTTTTTTTATAATTACTTTTAAGACATTTAAAAAAATCGACATTTTGACTAACTATATTTTTTACAACAATATTTTTAATTCGATATTTTTGTACTTACCTGTTTGTATATAGGAACTCAATATTTTTTTATTCTATATTTTGGCATCGATATTTTGGTAAGTCTATATTTTTGTATTCGATATTTTGTCCGTGATCCATTTCAGAGAACACGGGGAGGGCCATTGATGAAATGAAATGAAATTAAATGTGTATTTGTTGAGCACGATTGCTGCCCTGAGGCGTCCAAGCGCTAATTGACAAGTGTAGATTACTTAGCAGAGGGATTTCGCTGGGGGATTAGTGAGGAACGTTAAAAAGGAAAGTCTTCAACTGCTTCCGAAAAGAGGACAGATTAGAGTTGGAACTGAGTTGAAGGGGTAGTGAATTCCATAGCTTGGGGGCGTTGTAGGTGAACATCCTGCCGCCAGCTCTTGCCTTTTTTATTCTAGGGACTGTGGCCAGAAACGCCTGGCTAGAGCGAAGATTTCTACTGGGCTGGTACTGCATTATTAGTTTTGTTTAGTTTAGTTTAAAGGAGTTTGTAAAGCGCCTGGTGACGCCTCCCGGCGTGTCCCCGCGCTGTGGAGAGAGAGTATAAAAGTAGAGAAAGAAACCATTCACACAGTTCACAGTTCACGGATGATTGCCGGTCCTGTGTCCCAGAAGGCTTGATGAGGTATACACATAGCCTTAAAGGCAATTCTTTGTCGTACCGGTAGCCAATGCAGACTGCTCAGTCCAGGTTTGGCTGACAGTCTACGTGGCAGCTGGAGCAATGTGCGGGCTGTGCAGTTTTGGACTACCTGCAACTTACGCAGTGTGTATTCAGGGACTCCGAGATAGAGGACATTGCTAAAGTCCAATCGGGACTGAATCAGGCCCTGAATGGCCACCTGTTTGGCCTCCATAGGTAGGAGTGGAAGGACTTTCTTCAACATCCTAAGGAGACCAAAACAGGTTGCCAAGAGTTTTGTGGCCTGGGTATTAAAAGATAGAGCTTTGTCCAGCCAGACCCCAGACTCTTTATGTTGTCCTTGGGGGTTGGAGGGGTGCCTAGGCAAGGGGGCCAGAGGGAGTTAAAGAGTATGGGAGTAGTGGGGCCCAGAAGCATCAGCTCCGTTTTGTCCCCATTAAGTTTGAGGGAGGATGAGGTCATCCAACCCTTTACCTCCTCCAGGCACTTCGTCAGCCCTGCTGGTGCTGATAGGCCATCCTCCTGCGCCAAGGAGACCACTAGCTGAGTGTCATCCGCGTAAGAGATGATTTTGATACCAAACGGACGAACAACCTCAGCTAGCGGTCTCATATAGATGTTAAAAAGCGCAGGGCTCAGGGAGGAGCCCTATGGGACTCCACAGCTCAATGGCCTGCTCGTGGATACCATGTCTCCATCAAAAATTTGGAAGGACCTGTTGCTCAAAAATGATTTGAACCACAGCCATGCCCTGCCTGATATTCCGAAATTCGAGAGACGGCTCAGCAAGGTGTCATGGCTGACCGTTTTGAATGCCGCGCTTAGATCAAGGAGGATCACTGCCACTGATCCCGCTTGGTCTAAGATCCTTCCATTGTAATATAAATTTGACTTTTTTGTGTTCATTTTTACACCTCAGTAGTGTGAAACACGCTTTTCTCTAGCTTGACACACGGGCCGTGCTGTTGTAGTTGCTGGAGGGTGGTACAAACGTGTCTGATATGTTCTGGGACGTTTTTGGATGTAGACAACGCAGTACTGATCGATTTATTCCCTTTACACTTCATCAACGTAGTATTGGAAGGCAGCAGGTGTGTTACAGAGTCCAAAAGGCATGCTTTGGTACTCGAACAGACCATATTTTGTTCATAACGCCGTCTTCCACTTGTCACCCACCCAGACTCTAACGAGATGGTAAGCCCCACATAGATCCAGTTTGGAATAGACTGCTGTGTACCTCACCTGATCCAAAAGGTTGGAAATCAGGGGCAATGGATATCAATTTTTAACAGTGATGGTGTTTATGGCTCTGTAATCGATACACATTCTTAGGTCTCCCTCTTTCTTAGCCATGAAGAAGAGGGAAGAAGAGACAGGTGACTTGGAATGGCAAATGATCCAGTTCTTTAAGTATTCATTCAAATAGATGCGTAGATGATTGTTTTCCTTCTCAGTTAGGGAGTAGACATGGCAGTAGACATGGCTACATGGTAGCTTTGATCCAGGGACCAGGTCTATCCTGCAATCAAAACAGTGGTGGGGAGGCAGTGTGTTGGTTCTTTGTTCATCGAACACTGGGGCCAAATCGGTATATGCATCGGTACCACCCCCTGGGTAACCGTACCCATTCCAGTCAGAGGAAGAGCATGGGCTTGTATCACCCGTTCACCAGAGGTTTCTTTCTGTGGATAGCAGGAGAGATTGCAGTGGGCTGAATCCAATGTCATAACCTGAGACACCCAATCAGTGTGTGGGTTGTGGGTTAAAATCCATGGGTGGCCCAAAATGAGTTTGAATTGAGGTGCATCAATGACATCAAAGGCAATAGTCTCCACGTGTTCGTTCCCACCCATCATCAACATGGTGTCTGTCTGGTAACCAATTAGTCCGGATGTCAAATCCGTGCAGTCTTCTGCTTTTACTGTTCGCGGGTTCTCCTTGGTGATGACAGGTATTCCAAGGCCTTCCATATACTGGGTATCGATGAAATTCCCAGTAGCACCCAAGTCAATGAGAGCTGTGACAAGCTATGACTAGCCTGTTTGGGACCGTAATGTTACAGTTATACCCACACGTTGGTTGCTATCATAAAGGGCTACGGTCGTGGTCTTAGTAAATCAAGAACCCAGCAGACTGATTCCTCTTTCTACTGAGTTGTGTCATTTTCCGCCCAATCACCTCAGGTTACCGGAAGGGCATATGGTTTGCTCGATCTCGGTTTGCTTGGTTTGACGGGGCATTCCTTGACGACAAAGTGTCCACTCTTGTCACAGTATAAGCATTGGTTCTTTCTTCATCTGTTTTCTTTCTCTCCCTTGGATAAAGGACCATGGATTCCGCTTATTTGCATGGTTTTGGGGGCATCTTTTGTTTTGGCTACCTCCTTTCTGGTTTTCCCTCTGAATGCGAGTAACATGGAATCGATATCCTTGGTTTTCTCTGCTCTTCGTTCTTGAATTCTATTATTCAACTTGACTACCAAGTCAATGAACAATCCAATCTCCTCTGGAGGATCTGACATCTGGGAGATAAGATTCTTCATATCCTCATGTAACCTTCGGTAAAACGCATACACCTTTTTGACTCTGGTCATTTTGCTTCGATCACTAATCTCTTAAACATGGTGATGTAATGCAATAGATCAGTGTTACCATGTTTGAGGTTGAGGAGTTCGTTGTCAGCTGCTTGCACAAATGTGTGATGGGAAACAATTCTTCGCAGAGTTTCTTTGAATATAGGAAGGTTGTAGAGCACGGGTCGTCATTTCAACCAATGATATGGACCACAGGGCAGCGTCCTCACACAAATAGGAAAGGACAAGAGCAACCTTTGATGCATCGTCTGGGAAGGCCGAGGCACGCGCCATGAAAGGAAGATGACATTGATTGAGGAATATACTATACTTAGAGCTATTGCCTTAAAAGCATTCTGGGGCAGCCAATTGGACTGAGTGAAGGGCTATTACCTGTATGGGAGGGGTAGATCCCTGAGAAGGTGGCGAGGACCCCCAGCAGTTGAACAAGTGCGGCCGTAGTATATCTTTCTGTTTGACCCTAACAGTAGGTGTCTGACCCCAAGCCCCCGTCTGACTATGAGCCAGTTGGCCTTGAAAGATAGTTAAATCTTGCTGTAAACTCTGGTTCTCTGCTTGTATGCAGGTCAACATAGCTGCTATGTCCTGCAAGGTGACATCGGGGTTGCTCATGTCGCCTGGGCGAGATATACAACTTGGACTTCCGATTCTGTCAGGACCCCACAAGTCTTACCGTCTGCTTGCGGAGTGTTCTTGCAGGCATGACATGAACAACCTCCACCATCGCCCACCTCTCCCCTGTCCTAGCATATAATCTGACCAGGGTGATGGTGGAGGCTGGGGGAAGGAATCCTAATAGGAGGGGATTTGTCCTTTTAGTGTGCAGACCAGGTTGAGTATGCCCAATGGAGACAAAGGAACCCCTCTAGGAACTACTCCCTGTAAGGACAAACCCTACAATGGCAAAACATTCACCCCCAGTCACAGATCTGGGTTTAATCCATCATTATTTTGCTCACCAAGCCACCCCAGTTCAGACATGGCCATATGCAATTCTGTCTTGACCCTGTGCCTCATGGGAACAGTCCAGACCGAACTGCCAAGCCATGTCTTCCCTGGACCGGAATCAAGCATCCTAGGACAGGTTTCTGGCTATCAGCGTATTCAGCCAGGATAGCTTGACTCAAGTGGTGTGGAGAGCATGGGGCCCACGTCTGGGCATAGGGTGAACAGCAAAACACACAAGATGATGGACGGAATGTTGCACAATGGCAAAACATTCACCCCCAGTTACAGATCTGGGTTTAATCCATCGTTATTTTACTCACCAAGACACCCCAGTTCAGACATGGCCATATGCAAATCAGTCTTGACCCTGTGCCTCATGGGAACAGTCCAGACCGAACTGCCAAGCCATGTCTTCCCTGGACCAGAATCAAGCATCCTAAGACTGGTTTCTGGCTATTAGCTGTCTTCAGCCAGGATAGCTTGACTCCAGTGGCGTAGAGAGCACGGGACCCATGTCTGGGCATACCCTTCCCACATAGGGTGAACAGCATAACACACAAGATGATGCACGGAATGTTGCGCAATGGCAAAACATTCACCCCCATTCACAGATCTGGGTTTAATCCATCATTATTTTGCTCACCAAGCCACCCCAGTTCAGACATTGCCATATGCAAATCAGTCTTGACCCTGTGCCTCATGGGAACAATCCAGACCGAACTACCAAGCCATGTCTTCCCTGGACCGCAATCAAGCATCCTAGGACCGGTTTCCGGCTATCAGCCATATTCAGCCAGGATAGCTTGACTCCAGTGGCGTAGTGAACACAGCAGCCACGTCTGGACATACCGTTCCCACATAGGGTGAACAGTAAAACACACAAGATGATGGACGGAATGTTGCACAATGGCAAAACATTCACCCACAGTCACGGATCTGGGTTTAATCCATCGTTATTTTGCTCGCCAAGCCACCCCATTTCAGACATGGCCATATGAATATAATTCTTGACCCTGTGTCTCATGGGAACAGTCCAGAATGAACTGCCAAGCCATGCCTTCCCTGGACCGGAATCAAACATCCTGGGACTGGTTTCTGGCTATCAGCCGTCTTCAGCCAGGATAGCATGACTCCAGTGGCTTAGTGAGCACGGGACCCTCATCTGGGCATACCCTTCCCGCATAGGGTGAACAGCAAAAGAAACAAGATGATGGACGGAATGTTGCACAATGGCAAAACATTCACCCCCAGTCACAGATCTGGGTTTAATCCATCGTTATTTCGCTCACCAAGCCACCCCAGTTCAGACATGGCCATATGCAGATCAGTCTTGACCCTGTGCCTCATGGGAACAGTCCAGACCGAACTGCCAAGCCATGTCTTCCCTGGACCGCAATCAAGCATCCTAGGACCGGTTTCTGGCTATCAGGCGTCTTCAGCCAGGATAGTTTGACTCCAGTGGAGTAGTGAGCACGGCAGCCACGTCTGGGTATACCGTTCCCACATAGGGTGAACAGCAAAACACACAAGATGATGGACGGAATGTTGCACAATTGCAAAACATTCAAACCCAGTCACAGATCTGGGTTTAATCCATCGTTATTTTGCTCACCACGCCACCCCAGTTCAGACATGGCCATTTGCAATTCTGTCTTGACCCTGTGCCTCATGGGAACAGTCCAGAACGAACTGCCAAGCCATGTCTTCCCTGGACCAGAATCAAGCACCCTAGGACCGGTTTCTGGCTATCAGCCGTATTCAGCCAGGATAGCTTGACTCCAGTGGTGTGGAGAGCACGGGACCCACGTCTGGGCATAGGGTGAACAGCAAAACTCACAAGATGATGGACGGAATGTTGCACAATGGCAAAACATTCACCCCCAGTCACAGATCTGGGTTTAATCCATTGTTATTTTGCTCACCACGCCACCCCAGTTCAGACATGGCCATTTGCAATTCTGTCTTGACCCTGTGCCTCATGGGAACAGTCCTGACCGAACTGCCAAGCCATGTCTTCCCTGGACCGGAATCAAGCATCCTAGGACCGTTTTTTGGCTATCAGCCATATTCAGCCAGGATAGCTTGACTCCAGTGGCGTAGTGAGCACGGGACCCACGTCTGGGCATACCCTTCTCACATAGGGTGAACAGCAAAACACACAAGAAGATGGACGGAATGTTGCACAATGGAAAAAACATTCACCCCCAGTTACAGATCTGGGTTTAATCCATCATTATTTTGCTCACCAAGCCACCCCAGTTCAGACATTGCCATATGCAAATCAGTCTTGACCCTGTGCCTCATGGGAACAATCCAGACAGAACTACCAAGCCATGTCTTCCTGGACCGCAATCAAGCATCCTAGGACCGGTTTCTGGCTATCAGGCATCTTCAGCTAAGGATAGTTTGACTCCAATGGCGTAGTGAGCACAGGACCCTCATCTGGGCATACCCTTCCCGCATAGGGTGAACAGCAAAAGAAACAAGATGATAGACGGAATGATGCACAATGGCAAAACATTCACCCCCAGTCACAGATCTGGGTTTAATCCATCGTTATTTTGCTCACCAAGCCCCCCCCAGTTCAGACATGGCCATATGCAGATCAGTCTAGACCCTGTGCCTCATGGGAACAGTCCAGACCGAACTGCCAAGCCATCTCTTCCCTGGAACGGAATCAAGCATCCTAGGACCGTTTTTTGGCTATCAGCAATATTCAGCCAGGATAGCTTGACTCCAGTGGCGTGGTGAACACGGGACCCACGTCTGGGCATACCCTTCTCACATAGGGTGAACAGCAAAACTCACAAGATGATGGACGGAATGTTGCACAATGGCAAAACATTCACCCCCAGTCACAGATCTGGGTTTAATCCATTGGTTTTTTGCTCACCACGCCACTCCAGTTCAGACATGGCCATTTGCAATTCTGTCTTGACCCTGTGATTCATGGGAGCAGTCCTGACCGAACTGCCAAGCCATGTCTTCCCTGGACCGGAATCAAGCATCCTAGGACCGGTTTTTGGCTATCAGCCATATTCAGCCAGGATAGCTTGACTCCAGTGGCGTAGTGAGCACGGGACCCACGTCTGGGCATACCCTTCTCACATAGGGTGAACAGCAAAACACACAAGAAGATGGACGGAATGTTGCACAATGGCAAAACATTCACCCCCAGTTACAGATCTGGGTTTAAACCATCGTTATTTTGCTCACCAAGACACCCCAGTTCAGACATGGCCATATGCAAATCAGTCTTGACCCTGTGCCTCATGGGAACAGTCCATACCGATCTGCCAAGCCATGTCTTCCCTGGACCGGGATCAAGCATCCTAAGACCGGTTTCTGGCTATTAGCCATCTTCAGCCAGGATAGCATGACTCCAGTGGCATAGTGAGCACGGGACCTACATCTGGGCATTCCCTTCCCGCATAGGGTGAACAGCAAAAGACACAAGATGATGGACGGAATGTTGCACAATGGCAAAACATTCACCCCAGTCACAGATCTGGGTTTAATCCATCGTTATTCTGCTCACTAAGCCGCCCCAGTTCTTGACCCTGTGCCTCATGGGAACAGTCCAGACCGAACTGCCAAGCCATGTCTTCCCTAGACCGGAATCAAGCATCCTAGGACTGGTTTCTGGCTATCAGCCGTCTTCAGCCAGGATAGCTTGACTCCAGTGGTGTGGAGAGCATGGGACCCACGTCTGGGCATAGGGTGAACAGCAAAACACACAAGATGATGGACGGAATGTTGCACAATGGCAAAACATTCACCCACAGTCACAGATCTGGGTTTAATCCATCATTATTTTGCTCACCAAGCCACCCCAGTTCAGACATGGCCATATGCAATACAGTCTTGACCATGTGCCTCATGGGAACAGTCCAGACCGAACTGTCAAGCCATGTCTTCCCTGGACCGGAATCAAGCATCCTAGGACCGGTTTCTGGCTATCAGCCGTCTTCAGCCAGGATAACTTGACTCCAGTAGCTTAGTGAGCAAGGGACCCAAGTCTGGACATACCCTTCCCACATAGGGTGAACAGCAAAACACACAAGATGATGGACGGAATGTTGCACAATGGTAAAACATTCACCCCCAGTCACAGATCTGGGTTTAATCCATCATTATTTTGCTCACCAAGCCACCCCAGTTCAGACATGGCCATATGCAAAACAGTCTTGACCCTGTGCCTAATGGGAACAGTCCAGACCGAACTGCCAAGCCATGTCTTTCCTGGACCGGAATCAAGCATCCTAGGACCGGATTCTGGCTATCAGCCGTCTTCAGCCAGGATAGCTTGACTCCAGTGGCGTAGTGAACACGGGACCCACGTCTGGGCATACCCTTCTCACAAAGGGTGAACAGCAAAGCACACAAGATGATGGACGGAACGTTGCACAGTGGCAAAACATTCACCCCCAGTCACAGATCTGTGTTTAATCCATCGTTATTTTGTTCGCCAAGCCACCCCAGTTCAGACATGGCCATATGCAATTCAGTCTTGACACTGCCTCATGGGAACAGTCCAGACCGAACTGCCAAGCCCTGTCTTCCCTGGACCGGAATCAAGCATCCTAGTACCGGTTTCTGGCTATCAGCCATCTTCAGCCAGGATAGTTTGACTCCAGTGGCGTAGTGAGCACAGGACCCACGTCTGGGCATACCCTTCCCACATAGGGTGAACAGCAAAACACACAAGATGATGGACGGAATGTTGCACAATGGTAACACATTCACCCCCAGTCACAGATCTGGGTTTAATCCATCATTAATTTGCTCACCAAGCCACCCCAGTTCAGACATGGCCATATGCAATTCAGTCTTGACCCTGTGCCTCATGGGAACAGTCCAGACTGAACTGCCAAGCCATGTCTTCCCTGGACCGGAATCAAGCATCCTAGGACTGGTTTCTGGCTATCAGCCGTCTTCAGCCAGGATAGTTTGACTCCAGTGGCGTAGTGAGCACAGGACCCACGTCTGGGCATACCCTTCCCACATAGGGTGAACAGCAAAACACACAAGATGATGGACGGAATGTTGCACAATGGTAACACATTCACCCCCAGTCACAGATCTGGGTTTAACCCATCGTTATTATGCTCACCACGCCACCCCAGTTCAGACATGGCCATATGCAATTCAGTCTTGAACCTGTGCCTCATGGGAACAGTCCAGACCGAACTGCCAAGCCATGTCTTCACTGGACCGGAATCAAGCATCCTAGTATCGGTTTCTGGCTATCAGCCGTCTTCAGCCAGAATAGCTTGACTCCAGTGGCGTAGTGAGCACGGGACCCACGTCTGGGCATACCCTTCCCACATAGGGTGAACAGGAAAACACACAAGATGATGGACGGAATGTTGCACAATGGCAACACATTCGCCCCCAGTCACAGATCTGGGTTTAATCCATCGTTATTTTGTTCGCCAAGCCACCCCAGTTCAGACATGGCCATATGCAAATCAGTCTTGACCCTGTGCCTCATGGGAACAGTCCAGACCGAACTGCCAAGCCATGTCTTCCCTGGACCGGGATCAAGCATCCTAAGACTGGTTTCTGGCTATTAGCTGTCTTCAGCCAGGATAGCTTGACTCCAGTGGCATAGAGAGCACGGGACCCATGTCTGGGCATACCCTTCCCACATAGGGTGAACAGCATAACACACAAGATGATGCACGGAATGTTGCACAATGGCAAAACATTCACCCCCATTCACAGATCTGGGTTTAATCCATCATTATTTTGCTCACCAAGCCACCCCAGTTCAGACATTGCCATATGCAAATCAGTCTTGGCCCTGTGCCTCATGGGAACAATCCAGACCGAACTACCAAGCCATGTCTTCCCTGGACCGCAATCAAGCATCCTAGGACCGGTTTCTGGCTATCCAGCGTCTTCAGCTAGGATAGTTTGACTCCAGTGGCGTAGTGAGCACAGCAGCCACGTCTGGGCATACCGTTCCCACATAGGATGAACAGCAAAACACACAAGATGATGGACGGAATGTTGCACAATGGCAAAACATTCACCCCCAGTTACAGATCTGGGTTTAAACCATCGTTATTTTCCTCACCAAGACACCCCAGTTCAGACATGGCCATATGCAAATCAGTCTTGACCCTGTGCCTCATGGGAACAGTCCAAACCGAACTGCCAAGCAATGTCTTCCCTGAACCGGAATCAAGCATCCTAGGACCGGTTTCTGGCTATCAGCGTCTTCAGCCAGGATAGCTTGACTCCAGTGGCGTAGTGAGCAGGGGACCCACGTCTGGGCATACCCTTCCCGCATAGGGTGAACAGCAAAAGACACAAGATGATGGACGGAATGTTGCACAATGGCAAAACATTCCCCCCCAGTCACATATCTGGGTTTAATCCATCGTTATTTTGTTCACCAAGCCACCCCAGTTCAGACATGGCCATATGCAAATCAGTCTTGACCCTGTGCCTCATGGGAACAATCCAGACCGAACTACCAAGCCATGTCTTCCCTGGACCGCAATCAAGCATCCTAGGGCCGGTTTCTGGCTATCCAGCGTCTTCAGCTAGGATAGTTTGACTCCAGTGGCGTAGTGAGCACAGCAGCCACGTCTGGGCATACCGTTCCCACATAGGGTGAACAGCAAAACACACAAGATGATGGACGGAATGTTGCACAATGGCAAAACATTCACCCCCAGTTACAGATCTGGGTTTAAACCATCGTTATTTTCCTCACCAAGACACCCCAGTTCAGACATGGCCATATGCAAATCAGTCTTGACCCTGTGCCTCATGGGAACAGTCCAGACCGAACTGCCAAGCAATGTCTTCCCTGAACCGGAATCAAGCATCATAGGACCGGTTTCTGGCTATCAGCGTCTTCAGCCAGGATAGCTTGACTCCAGTGGCGTAGTGAGCAGGGGACCCACGTCTGGGCATACCCTTCCCGCATAGGGTGAACAGCAAAAGACACAAGATGATGGACGGAATGTTGCACAATGGCAAAACATTCCCCCCCAGTCACATATCTGGGTTTAATCCATCGTTATTTTGTTCACCAAGCCACCCCAGTTCAGACATGGCCATATGCAAATCAGTCTTGACCCTGTGCCTCATGGGAACAATCCAGACCGAACTACCAAGCCATGTCTTCCCTGGACCGCAATCAAGCATCCTAGGACCGGTTTCTGGCTATCCAGCGTCTTCAGCTAGGATAGTTTGACTCCAGTGGCGTAGTGAGCACAGCAGCCACGTCTGGGCATACCCTTCTCACATAGGGTGAACAGCAAAAGAAACAAGATGATGGACGGAATGTTGCACAATGGCAAAACATTCACCCCCAGTTACAGATCTGGGTTTAAACCATCGTTATTTTTCTCACCAAGACACCCCAGTTCAGACATGGCCATATGCAAATCAGTCTTGACCCTGTGCCTCATGGGAACAGTCCAGACCGAACTGCCAAGCAATGTCTTCCCTGAACCGGAATCAAGCATCCTAGGACCGGTTTCTGGCTATCAGCGTCTTCAGCCAGGATAGCTTGACTCCAGTGGCGTAGTGAGCAGGGGACCCACGTCTGGGCATACCCTTCCCGCATAGGGTGAACAGCAAAAGACACAAGATGATGGACGGAATGTTGCACAATGGCAAAACATTCCCCCCCAGTCACATATCTGGGTTTAATCCATCGTTATTTTATTCACCAAGCCACCCCAGTTCAGACATGGCCATATGCAAATCAGTCTTGACCCTGTGCCTCATGGGAACAGTCCAGACCGAACTGCCAAGCCATGTCTTCCCTGGACCGGGATCAAGCATCCTAAGACTGGTTTCTGGCTATTAGCTGTCTTCAGCCAGGATAGCTTGACTCCAATGGCGTAGAGAGCACGGGACCCATGTCTGGGCATACCCTTCCCACATAGGGTGAACAGCATAACACACAAGATGCAAATCAGTCTTGACCCTGTGCCTCATGGGAACAATCCAGACCGAACTACCTAGCCATGTCTTCCTGGACCGCAATCAAGCATCCTAGGACCGGTTTCTGGCTATCAGGCATCTTCAGCTAGGATAGTTTGACTCCAATGGCGTAGTGAGCACGGCAGCCACGTCTGGGCATACCATTCCCACATAGGGTGAACAGCAAAACACACAAGATGATGGACGGAATGTTGGACAATGGCAAAACATTCACCCACAGTCACAGATCTGGGTTTAATCCATCGTTATTTTGCTCGCAAAGCCACCCCAGTTCAGACATGGCCATATGAATATAGTTCTTGACCCTGTGCCTCATGGGAACAGTCCATACCGATCTGCCAAGCCATGTCTTCCCTGGACCGGGATCAAGCATCCTAAGACCGGTTTCTGGCTATTAGCCGTCTTCAGCCAGGATAGCTTGACTCCAGTGGCGTAGAGAGCACGGGACCCATGTCTGGGCATACCCTTCCCACATAGGGTGAACAGCATAACACACAAGATGATGCACGGAATGTTGCGCAATGGCAAAACATTCACCCCCATTCACAGATCTGGGTTTAATCCATCATTATTTTGCTCACCAAGCCACCCCAGTTCAGATATTACCATATGCAAATCAGTCTTGACCCTGTGCCTCATGGGAACAATCCAGACCGAACTACCAAGCCATGTCTTCCCTGGACTGCAATCAAGCATCCTAGGACCGGTTTCTGGCTATCAGGCGTCTTCAGCCAGGATAGTTTGACTCCAGTGGCGTAGTGAGCACGGCAGCCACGTCTGGGTATACCGTTCCCACATAGGGTGACAAGCAAAACACACAAGATGATGGAGGGAATGTTGCACAATGGCAAAACATTCACCCACAGTCACAGATCTGGGTTTAATCCATTGTTATTTTGCTCACCAAGCCTCCCCAGTTCAGACATGGCCATATGCATATAATTCTTGACCCTGTGCCTCATGGGAATAGTCCAGAACAAACTGCCAAGCCATGCCTTCCCTGGACCGGAATCAAACATCCTGGGACTGGTTTCTGGCTATCAGCCATCTTCAGCCAGGATAGCATGACTCCAGTGGCATAGTGAGCACGGGACCTACATCTGGGCATACCCTTCCCGCATAGGGTGAACAGCAAAAGACACAAGATGATGGACGGAATGTTGCACAATGGCAAAACATTCACCCCAGTCACATATCTGGGTTTAATCCATTGTTATTCTGCTCCCTAAGCCGCCCCAGTTCAGACATGGCCATATGTAACTCAGTCTTGACCCTGTGCCTCATGGGAACAGTCCAGACCGAACTGCCAAGCCATGTCTTCCCTAGACCGGAATTAAGCATCCTAGGACCAGTTTCTGGCTATCAGCCGTCTTCAGCCAGGATAGCTTGACTCCAGTGGTGTGGAGAGCACGGGACCCACGTCTGGGCATAGGGTGAACAGCAAAACACACAAGATGATGGACGGAATGTTGCACAATGGCAACACATTCACCCCCAGTCACAGATCTGGGTTTAATCCATCATTATTTTGCTCACCAAGCCACCCCAGTTCAGACATGGCCATATGCAATACAGTCTTGACCATATGCCTCATGGGAACAGTCCAGACCGAACTGTCAAGCCATGTCTTCCCTGGACCGGAATCAAGCATCCTAGGACCGGTTTCTGGCTATCAGCCGTCTTCAGCCAGGATAACTTGACTCCAGTAGCTTAGTGAGCAAGGGACCCACGTCTGGGCATACCCTTCCCGCATAGGGTGAACAGCAAAACACACAAGATGATGGAGGGAATATTGCACAATGGCAAAACATTCACCCACAGTCACAGATCTGGGTTTAATCCATTGTTATTTTGCTCACCAAGCCTCCCCAGTTCAGACATGGCCATATGCATATAATTCTTGACCCTGTGCCTCATGGGAATAGTCCAGAACAAACTGCCAAGCCATGCCTTCCCTGCACCGGAATCAAACATCCTGGGACTGGTTTCTGGCTATCAGCCATCTTCAGCCAGGATAGCATGACTCCAGTGGCATAGTGAGCACAGGACCTACATCTGGGCATACCCTTCCCGCATAGGGTGAACAGCAAAAGACACAAGATGATGGACGGAATGTTGCACAATGGCAAAACATTCACCCCAGTCACATATCTGGGTTTAATCCATTGTTATTCTGCTCACTATGCCGCCCCAGTTCAGACATGGCCATATGTAACTCAGTCTTGACCCTGTGCCTCATGGGAACAGTCCAGACCGAACTGCCAAGCCATGTCTTCCCTAGACCGGAATCAAGCATCCTAGGACCGGTTTCTGGCTATCAGCCGTCTTCAGCCAGGATAGCTTGACTCCAGTGGTGTGGAGAGCACGGGACCCACGTCTGGGCATAGTGTGAACAGCAAAACACACAAGATGATGGACGGAATGTTGCACAATGGCAAAACATTCACCCCCAGTCACAGATCTGTGTTTAATCCATCGTTATTTTGTTCGCCAAGCCACCCCAGTTCAGACATGGCCATATGCAAGTCAGTCTTGACACTGCCTCATGGGAACAGTCCAGACCGAACTGCCAAGCCCTGTCTTCCCTGGACCGGAATCAAGCATCCTAGGACCGGTTTCTGGCTATCAGCCATCTTCAGCCAGGATAGTTTGACTCCAGTGGCGTAGTGAGCACAGGACCCACGTCTGGGCATACCCTTCCCACATGGGGTGAACAGCAAAACACACAAGATGATGGACGGAATGTTGCACAATGGCAACACATTCGCCCCCAGTCACAGATCTGGGTTTAATCCATCATTAATTTGCTCGCCAAGCCACCCCAGTTCAGACATGGCCATATGCAATTCACTCTTGACCCTGTGCCTCATGGGAACAGTCCAGACCGAACTGCCAAGCCATGTCTTCACTGGTCCGGAATCAAGCATCCTAGTATCGGTTTCTGGCTATCAGCCGTCTTCAGCCAGAATAGCTTGACTCCAGTGGCGTAGTGAGCACGGGACCCACGTCTGGGCATACCCTTCCCACATAGGGTGAACAGCAAAACACACAAGATGATGCACGGAATGTTGCACAATGGCAACACATTCGCCCCCAGTCACAGATCTGGGTTTAATCCATCGTTATTTTGTTCGCCAAGCCACCCCAGTTCAGACATGGCCATATGCAAATCAGTCTTGACCCTGTGCCTCATGGGAACAGTCCAGACCGAACTGCCAAGCCATGTCTTCCCTGGACCGGGATCAAGCATCCTAAGACTGGTTTCTGGCTATTAGCTGGCTTCAGCCAGGATAGCTTGACTCCAGTGGCGTAGAGAGCACGGGACCCATGTCTGGGCATACCCTTCCCACATAGGGTGAACAGCATAACACACAAGATGATGCACGGAATGTTGCACAATGGCAAAACATTCACCCCCATTCACAGGGTTTAATCCATCATTATTTTGCTCACCAAGCCACCCCAGTTCAGACATTGCCATATGCAAATCAGTCTTGACCCTGTGCCTCATGGGAACAATCCAGACCGAACTACCAAGCCATGTCTTCCCTGGACCGCAATCAAGCATCCTAGGACCGGTTTCTGGCTATCCAGTGTCTTCAAGTAGGATAGTTTGACTCCAGTGGCGTAGTGAGCACAGCAGCCACGTCTGGGCATACCGTTCCCACATAGGGTGAACAGCAAAACACACAAGATGATGGACGGAATGTTGCACAATGGCAAAACATTCACCCACAGTCACAGATCTGGGTTTAATCCATCGTTATTTTGCTCGCCAAGCCACCCCAGTTCAGACATGGCCATATGCTTATAGTTCTTGACCCTGTGCCTCATGGGAACAGTCCAGAACGAACTGCGAAGCCATGTCTTCCCTGGACCGGAATCAAACATCCTGGGACTGGTTTCTGGCTATCAGCCGTCTTCAGCCAGGATAGCATGACTCCAGTGGCATAGTGAGCACGGGACCCTCATCTGGGCATACCCTTCCCGCATAGGGTGAACAGCAAAAGAAACAAGATGATGGACGGAATGTTGCACAATGGTAAAACATTCACCCCCAGTCACAGATCTGGGTTTAATCCATCGTTATTTTGCTCACCAAGCCACCCCAGTTCAGACATGTTATGTTATGTTATGTTACGTCTATTTATTGTGCGCGCAGCGACTCCAGCCAAGGAGCGTCCCGGCGCAAATGGCCATATGCAGATCAGTCTTGACCCTGTGCCTCATGGGAACAGTCCAGACCGAACTGCCAAGCCATGTCTTCCCTAGACCGGAATCAAGCATCCTAGGACCGGTTTCTGGCTATCAGCCGTCTTCAGCCAGGATAGCTTGACTCCAGTGGTGTGGAGAGCACGGGACCCACGTCTGGGCATAGTGTGAACAGCAAAACACACAAGATGATGGACGGAATGTTGCACAATGGCAAAACATTCACCCCCAGTCACAGATCTGTGTTTAATCCATCGTTATTTTGTTCGCCAAGCCACCCCAGTTCAGACATGGCCATATGCAAGTCAGTCTTGACACTGCCTCATGGGAACAGTCCAGACCGAACTGCCAAGCCCTGTCTTCCCTGGACCGGAATCAAGCATCCTAGGACCGGTTTCTGGCTATCAGCCATCTTCAGCCAGGATAGTTTGACTCCAGTGGCGTAGTGAGCACAGGACCCACGTCTGGGCATACCCTTCCCACATGGGGTGAACAGCAAAACACACAAGATGATGGACGGAATGTTGCACAATGGCAACACATTCGCCCCCAGTCACAGATCTGGGTTTAATCCATCATTAATTTGCTCGCCAAGCCACCCCAGTTCAGACATGGCCATATGCAATTCACTCTTGACCCTGTGCCTCATGGGAACAGTCCAGACCGAACTGCCAAGCCATGTCTTCACTGGTCCGGAATCAAGCATCCTAGTATCGGTTTCTGGCTATCAGCCGTCTTCAGCCAGAATAGCTTGACTCCAGTGGCGTAGTGAGCACGGGACCCACGTCTGGGCATACCCTTCCCACATAGGGTGAACAGCAAAACACACAAGATGATGCACGGAATGTTGCACAATGGCAACACATTCGCCCCCAGTCACAGATCTGGGTTTAATCCATCGTTATTTTGTTCGCCAAGCCACCCCAGTTCAGACATGGCCATATGCAAATCAGTCTTGACCCTGTGCCTCATGGGAACAGTCCAGACCGAACTGCCAAGCCATGTCTTCCCTGGACCGGGATCAAGCATCCTAAGACTGGTTTCTGGCTATTAGCTGGCTTCAGCCAGGATAGCTTGACTCCAGTGGCGTAGAGAGCACGGGACCCATGTCTGGGCATACCCTTCCCACATAGGGTGAACAGCATAACACACAAGATGATGCACGGAATGTTGCACAATGGCAAAACATTCACCCCCATTCACAGATCTGGGTTTAATCCATCATTATTTTGCTCACCAAGCCACCCCAGTTCAGACATTGCCATATGCAAATCAGTCTTGACCCTGTGCCTCATGGGAACAATCCAGACCGAACTACCAAGCCATGTCTTCCCTGGACCGCAATCAAGCATCCTAGGACCGGTTTCTGGCTATCCAGTGTCTTCAAGTAGGATAGTTTGACTCCAGTGGCGTAGTGAGCACAGCAGCCACGTCTGGGCATACCGTTCCCACATAGGGTGAACAGCAAAACACACAAGATGATGGACGGAATGTTGCACAATGGCAAAACATTCACCCACAGTCACAGATCTGGGTTTAATCCATCGTTATTTTGCTCGCCAAGCCACCCCAGTTCAGACATGGCCATATGCTTATAGTTCTTGACCCTGTGCCTCATGGGAACAGTCCAGAACGAACTGCGAAGCCATGTCTTCCCTGGACCGGAATCAAACATCCTGGGACTGGTTTCTGGCTATCAGCCGTCTTCAGCCAGGATAGCATGACTCCAGTGGCATAGTGAGCACGGGACCCTCATCTGGGCATACCCTTCCCGCATAGGGTGAACAGCAAAAGAAACAAGATGATGGACGGAATGTTGCACAATGGTAAAACATTCACCCCCAGTCACAGATCTGGGTTTAATCCATCGTTATTTTGCTCACCAAGCCACCCCAGTTCAGACATGTTATGTTATGTTATGTTACGTCTATTTATTGTGCGCGCAGCGACTCCAGCCAAGGAGCGTCCCGGCGCAAATGGCCATATGCAGATCAGTCTTGACCCTGTGCCTCATGGGAACAGTCCAGACCAAACTGCCAAGCCATGTCTTCCCTAGACCGGAATCAAGCATCCTAGGACCGGTTTCTGGCTATCAGGCGTCTCCAGCCAGGATAGTTTGACTCCAGTGGCGTAGTGAGCACGACAGCCACGTCTGGGCATACCCTTCTCACATAGGGTGAGCAGCAAAACACGCAAGAAGATGGACGAAATGTTGCACAATGGAAAAAACATTCACCCCCTGTTACAGATCTGGGTTTAATCCATTGTTATTTTACTCACCAAGACACCCCAGTTCAGACATGGCCATATGCAAATCAGTCTTGACCCTGTGCCTCATGGGAACAGTCCAGACCGAACTGCCAAGCCATGTCTTCCCTGGACCGGGAACAAGCATCCTAGGACCGTTTTTTGGCTATCAGCCATATTCAGCCAGGATACCTTGACTCCAGTGGTGTGGAGAGCACGGGACCCACGTCTGGGCATACCCTTCTCACATAGGGTGAACAGCAAAAGAAACAAGATGATGGACGGAATGTTGCACAATGGCAAAACATTCACCCCCAGTTACAGATCTGGGTTTAAACCGTCGTTATTTTTCTCACCAAGACACCCCAGTTCAGACATGGCCATATGCAAATCAGTCTTGACCCTGTGCCTCATGGGAACAGTCCAGACCGAACTGCCAAGCAATGTCTTCCCTGAACCGGAATCAAGCATCCTAGGACTGGTTTCTGGCTATCAGCCGTCTTCAGCCAGGATAGCTTGACTCCAGTGGTGTGGAGAGCACGGGACCCACGTCCGGGCATACCCTTCCCGCATAGTGTGAACAGCAAAAGACACAAGATGATGGACGGAATGTTGCACAATGGCAAAACATTCCCCCCCAGTCACATATCTGGGTTTAATCCATCGTTATTTTGCTCACCACGCCACCCCAGTTCATACATGGTCATTTGCAATTCAGTCTTGACCCTGTGCCTCATGGGAACAGTCCAGACCGAACTGCCAAGCCATGTCTTTCCTGGACCGGAATCAAGCATCCTAGGACCGGTTTCTGGCTATCAGCCGTCTTCAGCCAGGATAGCTTGACTCCAGTGGTGTGGAGAGCCTGGGACTCACGTCTGAGCATACCCAGCCGACTCGGGTGAAAATTTGAAAAAACACAGTTGATGGACAGAATGCAGAACAATGTCTTTCATTTACCCCAGTACAAAGATCTGGGCCTAAATCAATCGTTTTTTTGCACTCCACACCACCCTAGGTCAGACACTGGCTATATGCAAATCAGCCTTGACCCTGTGCCTCATGGGAACAGTCCAGCCTGAACTACCAAGCCATGTCTTTCCTAGACTGGAATCAAGCATCCAAGGACCGGTTTCTGGCTATCAGCCTTCTTCAGCCAGGATAGCTCTACTCCAGTGATGTGGAGAGCCTGGGACTCACGTCTGAGCATACCCAGCCCACTCGGGTGAAAATTGCAAAAAACACAGTTAATGGACAGAATGCAGAACAATGTCTTACATTCACCCCAGTACAAAGATATGGGCCTAAATCCATTGTTTTTTTGCACTCCACACCACCCTAGGTCAGACAATGGCTATATGCAAATCAGCCTTGACCCTGTTCCTCATGGGAACAGGCCAGCCCGAACTACCAAGCCATGTCTTTCCTAGACCGGAATCAAGCATCCAAGGACCGGTTTCTGGCTATCAGCCTTCTTCAGCCTGGATAGCTTGACGCCAGTGATGTGGAGAGCCTGGGACTCACGTCTGAGCATACCCAGCCCACTCGGGGTGAAAATTGCAAAAAACACAGTTAATGGACAGAATGCAGAACAATGTCTTACATTCACCCCAGTACAAAGATATGGGCCTAAATCCATCGTTTTTTTGCACTCCACACCACCCTAGGTCAGACAATGGCTATATGCAATTCAGTCTTGACCCTGTGCCTCATGGGAACAGTCCAGACCGAACTGTCAAGCCATGTCTTCCCTGGACCGGAAACAAGCATCCTGGGACCGGTTTCTGGCATTCCAGCCGTCTTCAGCCAGGATAGCTTGACTCCAGTGGTGTGGAGAGCACGGGACCCACGTCTGGGCATACCCTTCCCACATAGGGTGAACAGTAAAACACACAAGATGATGGACGGAATGTTGCACAATGGTTTGCCCAGACGTGGGTCTCTTGCTCACTTTGCCACTGGATTCAAGCTGGCCTGGCTCGACGCCAGTGACTGTAATGGCCAAAGCAGATACTTTCTTCTTTAATGGCCCCCCGTTTTTCAAGATTCCCTCCCCCCCCCCCCTAGTTCGCCTGGACTCCTGCTTCGTCCTCATTGCCATCATTATACTCACCCCCCCTCCCTCCCCTCTCTTTCATCCTTTCTTCGTAGTTCCCTTCATTCTCTCTCTGTATTTCATCCCTTCTTCTCTTTTCTTTCTTCCTCCTATAGCTTATTCTCTCCCCCACTCTCTCTTCCCTTTTCTATCTGTCTTTAATGTTATATGTAGGTATCCTTTGCTCTCGGTGTATGTATATCTCTACATGGGTACACACTGGACGTGCATGGCACCGTTTTTGCGGTTATTCCTCAATTCTAATTTTATTAATAAAAATAATTTATATAGATAAAAAAGAAAGGCTGTCCCTCTGGAAGCCATTTCACCAGCCCCAGGACTCTCTTTTCAGGGCCTTGAATGGGTAAAACCTGAGGCGGCGTCTGCCCCGGCCCCTCCACGGACGCTTTGTGCCAGAAGGGACCCTGGTTTTTACGCGTGCCAGTCACCTGCACGCCCGGCGCCCCCGGGCCCCACCCGGCCGAGCCGCCTCTCCCCAGCTCTTTTGACTTTTCCAGGGGCTCGCCTTGGAAATGAGGTTCAGATTGGACACATATTGGGCCCCCTTTGTCTCTCGAGGGTTCTACTAAGCTAATTAAATGTGATCTCAACAAACAGCCCCCCTGAACCTCCCCCAGGAGCCGGGCCCGGCCTTTCACGCGCAGCCCCTCTGCCTTCAACCGGGGCCTTGTTCAAACCCCTTGGAAAATGGACTCTTCATCGAGTTAAACCTTTTGAAAACATTTTCAGATTCCTTTTGTTCCGGGGTCTCACGGGCCTTTCTGCCCTCGCGACGGAAAGCCCCCAAAACAGCAGCTTGTCTCTTTGTGCAACTGAACCGAATGGGGGCCCAGTAGACCCCGCCCCCATTAAAAGTGACACACTGAAAGGGGGTTCTCCAATAGCCAAGCTGACACCGCTGCACTTTAATTCTCTCGGGCAGCCGCGGACTCCCATTTTTTGGGAGGGGCGGAGGTGGGTGGGTAGTAGAACAGAAATCCAACCACCTAGATATTTCTTATCCACGACCCTCTCGGCGCGCCTTATTTCGGTGAAATCAAACCACAGTGCTCCGAAAGTCACCAAAGTACACAGAAACAGTGATAAAGGCGGTTTTTTGGGGGGGGGGCACAAATAAAGCCCTCTGAAGTGCCCCCTAAACTATTAGGCTGAAGCAAAAGGATGCTGCAGAATTAAAAGTGAACCTTCGAGGTGGATTGCTTGGAGGGAGCCGAGGGTGAGGGGTGAGGCTCCGGCAGCTCCACCCGGTGACCCCCCTTCACACATACACCCCCCCCCCCCCCTCTCTCCGGGTTTCCACGACGAGTCTTGTTCACAGTTGCTAATATCCTCTTAATGACTTGTGGTGTTCAGAAAACCTGCCCCGGAGCCGGGATTTCTTCAGGCAGATGTCGAACTGGGCGGAGAACACCCCCTACCCACCCCCCCCACCCCACACACACACAGTAGAGGCTTATGCAGGGGGGGGCTCGCAATGAAGCGCTCAGCCTTTTGGGGGCGCCCGACCCCCAGTGTTTATGCTCAGCGCCCCCTCCGCCTAAAAAAAGACAAGGTGTGTCGAGTCGAGGGATCGGGCCGAAGGTGTTTGTTATTGTAATCTTCCTATTACCCCCTCATCAATCAGCCCCCAGATGACCCCCCCCTTCCCTGGAAAGGGGCATTTTGGATAATCCTTTAAAGGAATTAAAAAATAAAATTTCTATCGCTATGAGAAACAATTCGAATTAGAAAGGAAAGTCCTTCTTTCTCTTCTTTTCTGCTTTTTTTTCTTCTTCTTTTTTTTCTTCTGTTAAATTCTTCTCTCCAAAAATGCTCCTGTTACTAAGTACAGTTTTTGCTTTTTATTTCACGGGTTATTGCACTTTTGTGCTGCATTCCAAGTTGATATTTTTATTTTTATTTTTTTACTAATATTTTGTTCTGATGTTCTACATTGTTTTTATCCTATCAATAAAGCATTTTAAACTCAAAAAAGAAAGGAAAGTCCTATCAAGGAAATCGTCAAAGAAAAGCATATTTAACAGGGTTGAAGCAACGCGCACACGCCCGTGGTGCACGTGTATCACTCGCGGGGAGACGGCTATATGGAGACACGCCCGCCCACACCTCCGTTACATGCTTCTATTACACACACACGTCTGTCGGAGGCGTTTAGGAGGTTCAGCACAAGCACACACACATATCACACGCATGTACACGCCACACACACGTCACACGAGTACACACAACACACACGTCTGTCACACAGGTGTGTACGCTGATATTAAACGCACACTCGTATGGCACACGCCTGTATAACTAAATAAATACACACAAACGCGCACACTTATATATAAGCACACACATCTATAACACGTGTGTGTGGCGCAGGTCTGTACACAGTCACACACATGTACAGATATTTATAATATGCTTATCGAAATGCAGAAGCAGGTGTTTCTATAAATACACGTCTACAGCACACCCGAGTACAGCAGGTCTTTCAAATACTCACTTCCCCAGCACTCGCACATGCGTAGGTTACTGCAGCATACACACGGTTATAGCGCACACTCATATAGCGCCCAGATGCCCATGGAACACGTGTGCACACGGTAGGAGCTACGCGCAGCTGTGCCCACGGCGCACACTGGGGTGTCACTCTCCCAACATCTGTGGAGCACACATGTAAACATTTACAGTTATATCGCAGGGGTTATGACAGCTGTCGACAGCACACACACATTCATGTGCGGCTTCATATAGCGCCCACCCGACCCGCGGGCACTGGGCGCTACAGTGAGCTGCAGGTACATTACGCAAGGACACGGTCATTTTTTTTTTGTCGCCACATATGTGCCATATGACATGTTCAAAAATGCGTGCGTGCCGGCGCACTACGCGCGCAGGGGCACCGAGTATAAAACAATCATTGGCGCATTCAACCCCTCCTTTCATATCTAATCTTTATTATGTAAATATTGCTTTTAAATGGCTGCTACGGAGAAGAGCCGAGAGCGCGCGTTAATCCAATATCATTTGGCCTGCACCAAAACTAACCTCTTTCACAAGTCGGTAATTGTGGGACAACAAGTGCCGGGGGGGAGGGGGCGGGGTGCCATTGAGGGGCGAGGGGGGGGGGGGGGGCCGGGGCTTTGTCAGGATGGAAATACAAGTGCCCTGCAATCTGCTCCGCTTTTCTCTCCTTTGACGGCTTATGTTTCCCAACGTGTCCGTCAGCCGCAGAACGGGTTAAATGCGCCTTTAAAGGGCTATGAAACAGCCATTGGCGCTGTGTTCGCTAATGCCCCTTTAATACAGAGGGGGCTATTCTCGCAGCCCCCCCGCCCCCACTCTTTGACAGCAATAAATGTTTAACTTCACCTAATATAAATCAGGCCGGCCTCTTGAAACCCATTCAGTGGGAAGGAAGGCCTCTGAAAGGAGAGGCCGCCCCCCAAAGGCAGCTGCGGGGGCTAATCTGGGGGCGCATGGAGGATTGATTGGCCGCACTTGGGTTTTATTTCAGGGGTCCATGAATGGGAGGGAGGGAGGGGGGGGCAGAAAGTCCATGCCTGGGATAGAGATGTGTTCTCTGTTCAAGCCAGTGAGAAAGGGGAGAGAAAGAGGGTCTGGGGGGGCCGCTGGGGGGGCCGAGCCGTGAGTGCGCCCGGACAAAGCTGAATGTACTGGGGCGCTCTATTAAAGGCAATGAATAGTAAATGGATTCGGAGGGGGGGGGCGGTGGGGAAGAAGAGTGTGGGTGTGGGTGTGTAAATAACTGTGTATCCAAGGGTAATGCGTGTGTTTGTGTAAGTTCGTGTGCACATATATACATTTAGGTCCTGGCGCTGAAAATACGCATGGCCCAACTAAGTGTCATTTGGAAGGAAAGGAGTGCAGATAAAAGGCAGCTTCAGCCGTTTATTACCAGAGTGCAAAGGTCAAATCTTGCCACAGCACAGCTAGTTTTGAACTTCACAGCTTGCACTGTGTGTAACTATACTTTGTGGCCTGTTACACACCCTCACGTTTGCAATGATGTCATATGTCACCAGTGATGCAATATGTGAGGTCATAGGCAGTGTAGGGGCAGGGTGCAAGTTATAGTTCCATGAGTGAACTATAACTGGTGAATTTCAATATTTTTCCGAGTTTTAAATGCCAAACAATCGGGGTGCTATTGCAGAATTTCACTTTTTTAACTGAAACTTTCACCTCCTGTAACATCACGTTAACCTTTATTTTCTTCTACGAATTTGAATGTTTTTTATGTAAAGTAAGAATACATGTATTTGCATGTGTGTGTATGTGTGCCTGCGTGTGTGTGTGTGTGCATATTTGTGTGCATGCATGTGTGTGGGGGCATGTGCATGTGTGTCTGCTTGCATGCATATGTGTCTGTGTGAGTGTGCATGTATGTGAATGTGTATGCATGTATGTGTGTGTGTGTCTGTGTGCATGCATGTGTGTGTGTGCATGTATGTGTGTGTGTCTGTGTGCATGCATGTGTGTGCATGTATGTGAATGTGTGTTTGTGTCTGTGTGTCTGTGCATGTATGTGAATGTGTGTGCACGTGTGCGTGTGTCAGCCTGCATGTGTGTCTGCATGTGTGTGTGTCTGTGTGCATGCATGTGTGTGGGGGCATGTGCATGTGTGTGTCTGCTTGCATGCATATGTGTCTGTGTGTCTGTGCATGTATGTGAATGTGTGTGCATGTATGTGTGTGTGTGTCAGCCTGCATGTGTGTCTGCATGTGTGTGTGTCTGTGTGCATGCATGTGTGTCTCTGCTTGCATGCATATGTGTCTGTGCATGTATGTGAATGTGTGTGCATGTGTGCGTGTGTCAGCCTGCATGTGTGTCTGCATGTATGTGTCTGTGTGCATGCATGTGTGTGGGGGCATGTGCATGTGTGTGTCTGCTTGCATGCATATGTGCAATCTGTGTGTCTGTGCATGAATGTGAATGTGTGTGCATGTATGTGTGTGTGTGTGTGTGGCAGCCTGCATGTGTGTGTGTGACTGTATATGTGTGTGTTGTCTGTGTTCTGAGCTTCTGATTGCCTAGATGTGGGTGGGTGCTCATTATAGGATACGCCTGGGCTGTACTGCATGATGTTGGGCGTTAGGCCTAGATAGGCCTGTGCAAGAGAGCCAAGGTAAGGCGACCAGCAGAGGACAGAACCAGCTTCAGAATCCCCCACGCCACACTCAGAGTGCGGTGCAGAAAACTATACACACTGCAGCCTTTCCACACATCACTGCACAGCGCCTAGAGAGGCCCTAGGGGATGAAAACACGCCGAGAGAACAACACATGTTGGCACCTAAGATCAGGAATGGCACCCAGAAGCCATCGGGACCCCCAACCCTGCTGCAGTGGAGGAAAGAGTTGAAGACACACTTCTTTAAAGAACACGACATCACGACACAGTAACAACCCAGCTGCCCCCCGAGAGCAGGATGGCTGAGTCTGTGGCCCCCCGAGAGCAGGCTGCCTGTGTCTGTGGCCCCCAAGAGAGCAGGCTGGCTGCGTCTGTGGCCCCCCGAGAGCAGGCTGGTTGCATCTGTGGCCCCAGAGAGCAGGCTTGCTGCGTCTGTGGCCCCAGAGAGCAGGCTGGCTGCGTCTGTGGCCCCCCAGAGAGCAGGCTGGCTGCGTATGTGGCCCCAGAGAGCAGGCTGGCTGCGTCTGTGGCCCCCCCGAGAGCAGGCTGGCTGCGTTTGTGGCCCCCCGAGAGCAGGTAGGCTAGGTCTGTGGCCCCAGAGAGCAGGTAGGCTGCGTCTGTGGCCCCAGAGAGCAGGCTGGCTGCGTCTGTGGCCCCCCCAGAGCAGGCTGGCTGCGTCTGTGGCCCCCCCAGAGCAGGCTGGCTGCGTCTGTGGCCCCCCGAGAGCAGACTGGCTGAGTCTGTGGTTATGTACAAGGCGCGGTCGCCTCCTGGTAGGTTTGTGCTACAGAATGCCGCAGTCGCTAAACATTCCCGCTCACTGGAAGGAGCTGGGCTGAAACGATTGACGTCACGATGTTTGGACTGGACATGTCATGTGGGGGCATTACATGTTCGGTGCCACGTGTTAGGAAGAGTGTAGTATGTTGCGCTGGCAGATGTCTGCTCCCGCCCCCTCCCACCCTTTCCATCGCTACTGAGATGAACAGACCCCCCTTTGGCTGTACTGGTTTCGTTTCAATGACACAGATGTAAGAGTATCCTCCCGCCCAGATCCGGGCTTGGGGACGTCGGTCCTGATTGGTCAAGAGGAGTTACGTATGTGGAACGAAAGTTACATTTCCCAAAGGCATCTTTTTTGTCAAGGATTATTTGTGATAGGGTTGCACAAGAACCACAGCACTCGCACTTCACACAAAACCCCTTTCAACAGAACAACACCCATTTCAGTCTCGGGGTTCACCCTGTGGGCACCTTCGCGCTCAGGAGTGCAGACCAATGCAGAAGTCCACAGGCAGGGCTTCGTCCGGAAAACTCACGTTTTAAAAAGAATATAGGGTGAAGACACACCGAGCAGAGACCATTGGCACACTATGCCCTGGCCATCCTCTGTGCCCGGCACACAGGGCACCGCAGCCACGCCCTGCGCGCACTGCCAGCTGGGTATAACCGAACCATGCCAAGCAGCACATGTGGGAAGGTGCCAGGGCTCATGGCAGGAAACAGCCGAGTGCTGTGCCCTGTGTGCGGGGCAGGGGGCGCGTGGCGGTCCATACCACAGGCCCAGTGCGGAGACCCTGCAGGCCCAGAGCTGGGAACGCTTCCAGAAGCCACTGGTTATAACTGAAGCCCATGTCGTGCTGGACCTGTGGCATACATACCGTGCATAAGCAAGCCTGGGTGCGTGCCCCGTGCCACCCCCACGGGGCCTGACCACAATCAAAGCGCTCCAGAAAACCCAGATCTGTTACTGGGCGCTGCGGCCATGAAGCGTAGCTGGAGGGGCATTACAGGAGTGGCACAGAGAGGAAAGGGGGGTCATGCTGGGAGGAAACAGGATAAAAGAGGAGAAAGGGTGAGGGGAAATGAAAAAAAACGGAAGACAGTGAAAGAGAGAGGAAAGGGGGGTCATGCTGGGAGGAAACAGGATAAAAGAGGAGAAAGGGTGAGGGGAAATGAAAAAAAACGGAAGACAGTGAAAGAGAGAGGAAAGGGGGTCATGCTGGGAGGAAACAGGATAAAAGAGGAGAAAGGGTGAGGGGAAATGAAAAAAAACGGAAGACAGTGAAAGAGAGAGGAAAGGGGGTCATGCTGGGAGGAAACAGAAACGAATAGAAAAGGAGAGACCATGAGGAAAATGAACAAAAACGGAAGACAATGAAAGAGACAGAGTGAGTAACTGCAACAGAGAAACGAAGAGAAAGGGGAAAAGATTTGAGGAAAGTTAAAAGACAAAAGGAAATGAAGGATAGAGGAAATAAGATACCAATATAAAGGTGGGGGCAATGTGAGAATTTGGTATCACATGGAGGAAAAGAGATGAGAGAGGAACGAAAGCGGAAAGAAATGAGAGAAACCGGCGAAAGGGAAAAAACTGAGAGGTGAAAGGGTGATGACAGAATCTGAGGAAAAGGAGAGAAAAAGGGACGGGTAGAAACTGAAAGGGGGACGAGGCGAGGAAAGGCTAGAGAGGAGATACGCCGAGACCAGAGGACAGAACAAAATAAAGGAAATGAAAAAAACAATTAAGAGGGGACACTGAAAGGAAAGGGTAGAACATGAGAGGACAGACACTGAGAAAAGACACTGAAAGGAAAATAGAGAAACTGGAGGAAATTAAAAAAAACTGAGCGAAAATCCGGTAGAGAAAGAAGGCGGAGAACAAATGTGAGAAGCTGGGATAAAAGAAGAGAGAGGGACAGAGGAAATGATAGAAGGTGACGAGCAACGCTGAGAGGAAGAAGAGAAACCGGGTGAGCAAACAAGGGGCGCCCGAAGGCCTGCCTTCCGAGGGGGTTTCTGCCCCCAACAGGTGGCACAGAGTGTGTGCAGGAGCGCGGGGCCGGTCGCCGTATTCCCCTCCCAGTCCTCTTCCACCCGCGGGCTCTGAGCCCCCACGAGCCGCCCTCCTGCCCCAAGAAGGCCAGAGGCCCCCGGCACCTTCCAGCCGCCTCTCAACCCCCTCCCCTTTCCTGTCCCTGAGACCCCCTCGGGGTGCGGAGCACACCTGGCCCACACTGTCCCGCCGGCCCTCTCCACCCCTGTACACTGTCCTTACTATCCACCCACTGCGGCCCCCCGCCCCCAGGCACAGGTGAACCGGCGCTAATCCATCGGCCGCCGTGAAACCGCCGAAAATGCGCGGTCCGACCTAGCCCTTAAAAATAACTCTACATTAATTCGATGTGTTTCCAAAATAATCATTTTTGCACATAAAAACGGACAAACGCTGCCGTTACAAAACATTTTAAACGAAATAACGCGCATTATTACGCACATGGGCGCATACGGCCGTGCGTAAACCTCCCACACTTTGGGGGCTCACGCGGCCTCCTTAAATCCAATGCGGACGCCGACCGCACGGGTTAGTTTAAAATGTAAATCTAGAGATTTAAATCTCTGTCTACCTGCGCTATCCAAACCCCAAAATGGTTTATTGAAAGGGTTCGCCGGACGGGGCCCTTTGCGCGCAATAATGCCAATTAACGCCAATTAACAGGCTCACACGGGACCCGCAGCAAGCACAGATCCCACCTAAAATGCGGGCTCTCCAAAGAAGGCATTTCTGCTCAAGTCGGGCGCAGGGAGCGCCGAGGCAGCCCGGCGCGGCGCCGGCGGCTTCTCCTCTTCGGACGCAGGAATCCGGGGTTTCCAGGCGGCTACCCCCCGAGGGGACCCCTAAAACTGGGAGACTAGAGGGGACGGGAGACTTCAGGAAAGCATCCAACTCGCCGTCCTCCTCCTCTAACGATAGGACTGTATAAAGCGCTTCGACTCCAACACTGTGCGCGACCAGCCGTCAGGCGCCACCTGGCTAAAGCGCTTTAACGTCGTCTCACTGCCATCTAGCTGCCCCTGCGTTACATCGGTTCATTCAGCACACTAAAGCGCTTTATAGCTGTTTGGGCCGCCGCGTTAGCAGACTGCATGCCCGACGCGCCACGCACCCCCACGCTTCCACCAGCGCTCTATGCGCGGGATTTAAGGTACATGATATGCGCATTGAAGCGGATTATAATGTTAAAGCGTTTTATACAGGGCTTTATTGCAATGATAGGCACGCTAGAGATAGTGGCAGGCGCCTTAAAGCGCATTAGAACCGCTTCTCGGCTCCCTCCTGCGGCCTTGTCTGTCACCCTCATTAAAGTGCTCTATGCAGGCCCTGAAGCGCTTTAACGCGACGCCCGGGCGTCCATGGCAGGGTGGGGCCGCCGGCACCAGCCTGTGATTCACCTTCTTTTGAGTGTTCTTACTGTGGTTCGCGCCTGTCACTTTGTAGTGTGTAACGAGGTACAAGTAACGAAGCACAAGTAACGAGGTACAAGTAACGAGGTACAAGTAACGAAGTGCAAGTAACGAAGTACAAGTAACGAAGTACAGCGCTGCTCTTGGGGCCACAAGTCACACACCCTCAAACACATCTCGTTAACACAGCGCCAGGCCCACCTCGACCAGCACGGTGGATTCGACCCTCCGCCCGGCCAGGTGGAACGCTAGGCGCTTGGTGCGGCCCATCGAGGCGCTTTGGGTTTCGGGGACAGGCTGGTGTTCCTTTCCGCCTCTTTTCCGGGCAGAGATCCGAACATACGAGCTCTGCGCCCAGTTTGGGGGGCTCGAGGCGCACTTCTCGCGCACCGCGCACCCTGTCCGACTGACGGCCATTGGTGGGGCAGGAGGGGCCAGTGGTTGCAGGAAGCCGGCCCCTGGGTGAGAGAGGGGCGCCTTTGACCTTTGTCTCGCTCAGTGCACGCGCCCTCCCCCGGCACCTGTTACCTGCTCTTTAGTAACCAGTACATTTTCGACTGTTGAAATGCGTGGGTATGTGGCCACCCCTTTCACCACAGCCCCTCGCTTTGTCAAGGACTCACTCGTCAGATGTCACTTGCTGGAGTTTGCGCCTCTCCGCATTGGTCAGTTGAACCTGGGGGCGGCGTGTGCGCATCAGCAGGTGCCCACACAGCGCCCTCCCCTCTCTCCACGCGAGGGGCTGCTGCAGAGACCCCCTCTCAAATCCGCCCTCCCTCCGCCTCCCAGAGGGAGGGGCAGCGCCGAAGGCTTGGCTCTTTCTTGCAAACCAAGTATCTGCCAACGTGAGGGGTGATTACCAGCCAATTAGGGGGGTCAGAGAGGCTGATATAAAAGCGGCCGAGGACCTGCCAGGGGAAGTCTGCCAGACACCTCGACAGCACGAGACAGGAGCGGTGTGTGCCAGGCCGCTCTGCACCAGAAGCCCCCTGCACCAGGAGACCCTCTCCACGCAGTCTGGAAGCCAGCCACCCTCTGTCCCTCTCCAGCCACCCCCCACCCCCCCAAAAAAACAACTTTGAAGAAGCAGCTCATTACCCCCCTCCCTTTTTTGCCACACCTCAAAGAGGTTGCCCACCTCAGCGCCCTTCTAATCCCCCCCCCCCGGCTCTGCGACCACCTCAAAGCTAACTGTGACGTCTCAAGGACCTGCGCCTACCTGCGGCGCTGTGTTCCACCTCGAACCCCTACGCCCGCCTCGAGGCACTGCAGGCATCACAAGGATCTGAGCACTCTGTGCCAGAGCTCGAGGCGCTGAGTTCACCTCAAGGCCCTGCGTCCACTTCAAGGCGCTGCGTTCACCTCAAGGCCCTGCGCCCACCTTACGGCTCTGTGCCCCGTCCAGGCGCTGCGCCCACCCCAAGGCTCTGTGCCCCCTCCAGGCGCTGCGCCCACGCCGAGGCCTGGGGGTTTGTTGCCACCTCAAGACTCTGCCCACGTCAAGGCGCTGTGCCCACATTTAGGCGCTGTGCCCACGTCAGGGCGCTGTGCCCAGAGCAGAGGGCTCGATGATGGGCTCTGTGTTGCCGGCGGAGACCCTGGTGCTGAAGGGCGGTTTGAAGCCGGGCCAGGGGCTCTCCCTGGCAGAGATGATCACCTCGGACATCCTGCACAGTTTCCTCTACGGCAGGTGGAGGAACGTCCTGGGGGAGCAGCTCTTCGAGGAGAAGACGGCCCACGCCAGCCCGAAGACGGCCTTCACAGCCGAGGTCCTGGCGCAATCCTTCTCCGGCGGTGAGTACCTGGGCCCGGGGCCGGGGGTGGGGTCCGTGTGAAGGGGGCATGTCCCTGGCCATCCCTGTCCCAAAATAATTACCAGGCCCCTGAGGGACCAGCGCAGTGAAGCGGATACATGTGTGTGGGTAACCAAGAGCTCTCCGGCCCACCAATGGAGCTGCGCGTAAAGGCACCTGGCTGGGCCCCCCGACCCCGGGGAAACTACCCGTACAGCGCAGGCGGCGAGTACCTGGGCTCGCAAACTCCTTGGGAACCCTCAGCCCAAGGCCTGGGACATGTGTATGTGTGTGTGTGTCTGTGAGAGGGGCGGGAGGTCGCGAAAGAATATGCGCGTAAAGATGCAGGTATAGACGCACTTTCAGCCACCTGGCTCGTTCAATGTAAACTCCTGCTCCTTGGGAAGTGACATTCACCTGGTTTCTACAGAGCCCCAGAAGAAGCAGGTCTGTCTGGGCGAGAGGTGACTCTTAGCGGGTGTGGCGCACTGCACATCCTGCGGATTGTACAGGTCTTGCAGCCCAGCCGCGCAAACGCGCCAAGCAGGACCTGGGCTGTGATCCCGGCGCCCCCAGCAGCCCCACCCTGCCTCGGTTCCCAAGGGACCCCCTCCACTCTCCTCTCCCATGGCAGGGCCTTCCGTGGAGCCCTTTATGGCAGCTTCTAGGCGTGTAATACCACTTGACTGCAAAGGCAGCGCTCTTAAAAGGAATCATTTAGTTAACTCGGGCCTGACCCGCGGAGGCTCCGGCGCGGCCCATGAATTTCTAAGAAGGCGCTGCCTTTTCTGTGGGACGTGTCAGCGCTCCCCAGAAGCCATTCATCACCCTGCCCGGCCGGGCACCCCCGGCAGGTCCCTTTCACCCACCCTGCTCCTGTCTTAATTTACTGTGAAGCCTAATTCTGCGCCATTCAGCGCATGTCAGGCGCGTAATCGGCCCATTTAGGCGCTGGATTCCTGCGCTTTTAAACAAGTCGTGCCCACAGTGGGCGCCCCTTTATGGCCGCGCCATTCATGCCAGCCTAATGAATTTGAAATTAGCCGTTCCTTTTGGGGCGCCCCCGAAGAATGCCCGTCAATGGCGCGCCATGACAAATCGCTGGATGCGCAGAAACGGACACCGTTTAACCCGGGCTCCCAGGCTGCACTCCCGCCGCGCGGGTTCCCAGGTACGGGCTCCGGGGCCCAGGGCCCCCACTGCCCAGTCCTGCCCATGTTTTGTGCCTCTCGCTTTTCCTCCCATTCACTCCTCTGACCCCCTTTCTTGCAGTCTTTTCCCAGGCGGGACTTAGGGGGACACAGGAGCCTTTTACCCTGCGGGATTCGGGGCTTTCCGGGGGCGCAGAGGGAGGGCGGTGTGATGGGGGCTTGATGTGGGGTGTATGGGAAGAAGTGAGGATTGGGGTTACACAGGGAGTAGTAAAAGAAGAGGGGCAGCGAAGGAGAAAGAGGCGGAGGTCAAAACCTGCGCGCTCTGCGCCCGCGAGGCTGCAAGAAGCGCGCGCTTCATGGCCAAGTGAGGAGAGGAAGTCGCCCGGGATGATGAAAGGTGCTTATTAAAAGGGCTTGATTAAAAGGGCTTTATTAAATTAGCCTAAGTCACTGCGTACAAATAACGAGCGTGGGTGTTTGTCTGTCTCTCTGTACCCAGAGTGTCATTAAAATGGCTATCATTCTCACCTCTTCCATTTAGCGCCTCGAGTCGGCCGAGCTAGAGTTATAAGCGCTATATAAATACATTCTATCCACATACGTACATTAGAGCATTAAAGACAGCTCATAGCGAATGAAGGGGCGGCCTACGCGGCATTAAAATGGATCTATTTCCTTGACAGAAGGTTTACCCCCCGCCGACCGTTCGACATTAAAAAAGTTACAAAGATTGATGGGGGGGGGGGGTGATCAACATGTCGATGCAGATATCTTATATTATAGGGGTTTATGTTATAGAACAAACTAGGGTTGTATTTCTCACCGAAAGTAAATGTGTACAAGACGACAGTGCTCTCGTAACACTACATATATGTTGAATTTATACGGCGCCCATTACCTCAACGAGGTTGAGATTTTAGTAAAGTAAATGTTGCAAAGTGATGGATTTTTTGGGGCAGCGGTGGGTGGCTTCGAGGTAGGTCTGGCACCCGTCGGGACACAGGGGGGTGAACACCGCCCGGTGTATGTCTGACACCCGCTGGCACACTGGGGGTGCCCGGGGTAGGTCTGGCACAGGGGTGAACACCGCCCGGGGTGGGTCTGGCACAGGGGTGAACACCGCCCGGGGTAGGTCTGACGCCCGCTGGCACACAGGGTGACCCTCTCTCTCCTTCCCCCCTCAGAGGTGCAGAAGCTGTCCAGCCTGGTGCTGCCCACCGAGGTCATCATCGCCCAGAGCTCCATCCCCGGGGAAGGCCTCGGCATCTTCTCAAAGACGTGGATCAAGGCCGGCACCGAGATGGGGCCCTTCACGGGCAGGGTCATCTCCCCGGACCACGTGGACCTGTGCAAGAACAACAACCTGATGTGGGAGGTAAGAGAGCCGCGTGCTGGCACCAGCACACGTGGATGAGTGTGAAAACACACTCACGTGCACACACACGCACACACACACACGTACATTCATCTCACCAGAGCACAACAACAATCTGATGTGGGAGGTAAGAGAGGCGGCGTGGTGACACAAGCACACATGGATGCGTGTGAAAACACACTCACGTGCACACACACACACACACGTGCACACACACGTGCACACACACGTGCACACACACGTACATTCATCTCACCAGAGCACAGCAATCTGATGTGGGAGGTAAGAGAGCCGGCGGCGTGTGACACCAGCACACATGATGAGTGTGAAAACACACTCACGTGCACACACACGCACACACACGTCCATACACACACGTGCACACACACTTACATTAATCTCACCAGAGCACAGCAACAATCTGATGTGGGAGGTAAGAGAGCCGGCGTGGTGGCACCATCACACATGGATATTTTCACATACCCACATACATATTCTCGATCACACACACACAATTCAAGTTTGTGCAAGAAAAAGAACCGACGTGTGAGGTAAGGGGCCATGTGTGGCGATGCAGACACACCTGCACGCACAACAAATTACACGCAGATAGGGTCATCTCATCTCCACAGGCCATTAGTACAAGAACCAGCAGGCCCAACATTGTAACACAAACACACATGTGCACACATACAAGTGGACGCACACAGAAAGACAATATACTTAGACACATATCTGTACATGGAAAGGATACATTTGCTGACACACACACAGCCGGACACATAAACATGAACACACACATGGACCCCCACAGTAAATATGCGTGCACATATGCAGAGATGTAGCTATAGGGATTAGAGACAGTCACGCACAAGCACACAGAGAAGCTATGCACATATACATTGAGGCAGAAAACATACATTAACAAGCTCATCCGCATACTGGGCGATGAGACATGCACATACGTGCACAAAATATCACACATATGCACACAGCCCCACACATACATCTCGAGTCCTATACAAATAAATATACACAAATCCCCAGGCACACACATAACTCCACACACGCAAGCCCGCGCCCAAAAACACACGCAGGCACATATTACTCCGTGAAGGTTTGCGCAGACATGCATCTACATGGGCAGACATACATCTACATGGAGGAGGCGTTCACACACACGAGCGCACACATCTGCAGCGCGATGGGATGTTCGTACATGAACACAAATATCACACGCATGTTCACCCACATTCACACACGTGAACAGTCTTAGCACACACGTACAAGCACACAGGCCCTCCAAAGGTGCACACACAGGCACATGTACAGAGGAGAGACGCGTAGAGAGAGGATGAAACAGACCAACAGATCAAAGTGAAGGGGCGACGGGCGCAGGAGTGAAGCACCCTGATGCGCAGAGCCCCCTTTACACGGGACAGGAGTACAGTATCCGGATGCACAAAAGCCCGACCGATTACTTGATACAGGAGTAAAGTATCCTTATGCACAGAGCCCCCTTTACATGATGCAGGAGTAAAGTATCCCGCTGCACAGAGCTCCGTTTACATGATGCAGGAGTAAAGTATCCTGTGATGCACGTAGCTTGTTAGATGGTGCAGGAGTAAAGTATCCTAAGGAACAGACCCCCCTTCACACGGGGCAGGAGTAAAGTATCCTGGTGCACAGAGCCCCGTGGAGAAGTGTGGCACAATGGTTAGAGCGGCAGACCCTGATGCAGAGGTCTGGCCTGGGACCAGGGTTCAATTCCCCGCCTCGGCGGTCTTGGACTCCCCGGGCCTGATAATTCTCGCCTCGGTGCCTATTCTAATCATGGGTCCCAGCTGCAACAGCGCTGGGATGCCTGGCCTTCACCTTGGGGGTGCCCAGGAGTGGACATTTCACAGGGAAAGGCCAGGAAGGGTTCCTCAGCGGTATGCAGCGCCGCGACGCCTATGGGTATTAGTGCGCTTTACAGGTACAAATTACATTTACATTACATTTAGAAGGCGCAGGTGTAATCCATGTGTTCTGATGGACAGATGCCGTTTATATGGCGCGGGAGTCATTTCTGTAGAGAGTCGTCTGGCGGCAAACATATGAGAGTCAATCTCTGTGACCTCACCGCCCCCTTTACCTTCGCTTACAGCATCCCCCCCCCCCCCCCCCACACACACACATACTAGCACCTTTTATTTGATCCCATCTGGTTCCCTCCAAACTCACGCCGTGTGAAGCCGCTCTCATATTCGAGAGTTGGTCGTGTAGTCTTCAATTACCTCCTTGGGTGCTCGTTTCACCGTGCGCCCATTGCACCAGCCACCACGAGGCGCTATAAGGCCTACGGGCCATGAGCACTTTACGCATTCATGTAATTTGTTTTGTGACTTTATGTAGCGCCGACTCAGCCCTTCCCAACAGGGAAAGCTGCCGGGTAGATAAATACATCACCTCTGCGGACTGCGGCCGCGCTGGCGGTAAACTCAGCGCCGGGGTTACCGCAGCGCTATGTCCCGCTCCCGGCAGAGGAGGGCAGGCTCAGCCTACCACGCCAACCCCAGCCCCTCCTGCACCAGACCTGGGGGCTCTGGAGCCCAGGATCACGGCGAGTGTGTGTCAGGCGAGGCCTCGGGGGGCTGGTAATTGCAGCAAATGAATACCGCTTTCTGAGGGGACCGGGTCATAAATGAGCGAAGCTGTCGCCCCTGACATCAAACGACACTCAGTCATTAGACAACACTCTGAAGGGAGCCCCGACACCCAGGGGCCCCTTGACATGACTCAACAAAGACTGCTCAGGGGCCAGGGAGGAAGAGGCTGAGGAGGGGAAACAGACTGGGGGCTGCTGAGGACAGGAGACAGGCTCGAGGCTGAGGAGAGGAGACAGGCTGAGTGAGGGCTGCTGAGGAGGGGAGACAGGCTGAGTGAGGGCTGCTGAGGAGGGGAGACAGGCCGGGGGCTGCTGAGGAAAGGAGACAGGCTGGGGGCTGCTGAGGAAAGGAGACAGGCTGGGGGCTGCTGAGGAGAGGAGACAGGTTCGAGGCTGAGGAGAGGAGACAGGCTCGAGGCTGAGGAAAGGAGACAGGCTGAGTGAGGGCTGCTGAGGAGAGGAGACAGACTGGAGGAGAGGAGACAGGTTGGGGCTGTTGAAGAGAGGAGACAGGCTGGAGGCTGAGGAGAGGAGATAGGCTGAGTGAGGGCTGCTGAGGAGAGGAGACAGACTGGAGGCTGAGGAGAGGAGACAGGCTGAGTGAGGGCTGCTGAGGAGGGGAGACAGGCCGGGGGCTGCTGAGGAAAGGAGACAGGCTCGAGGCTGAGGAGAGGAGACAGGTTGGAGGCTGAGGAGAGGAGACTGGCTAAAGGCTGCTGAGGAGATGAGATAGGTTGAGGTCTGCTGAGGAGAGGGAACAGGCTGAAGGCTGCTAGGGAGAGGAGACAGGTAGAGGCTGAGGAGAGGAGGTAGGGGAGAGGTGGCTGAGAAGATGAACCCGAAACCGGTCCCAGGATGGCTTGGCAGTTCGGGCAGGACTGTTCCCATAAGGCACTGGGTCAGACTGATTTGCATATGGCCATGTTTGAACTGGGGTGGTGGAGTGAGCTAAAGAATGATGATGGATTAAACCCAGATCAGTTGACTGGGGGTGAGTGTTTGATTTGCTCAAACGCTCCGTAGGCGAAAGGCTGCTAAGAAGAGGAGACCGGCTGGAGGCTGCTGAGGAGAGGAGACAGGTTGGGGTCTGCTAAGGAGAGGAGACAGGCTAGAGGCTGCTAAGAAGAGGAGACCGGCTGGAGGCTGCTGAGGAGAGGAGACAGGCTAGAGGGCTGGGGTTAGGGGGGCTGATCTGCACACAACCCGTGTTCTTGTTTTGGGCGGGCGGGGCCAAGAGCTGCACACATTCCTCATTTAAGCAATGTGCCCCCTCCACTCACAGCTTCTGCCCCCTCTTCCAGGTGTTCAATGAAGATGGCACCGTGCGCTACTTCATCGATGCCAGCCAGGAGGACCACCGCAGCTGGATGACGTACATCAAGTGCGCGCGCAACGAGCAGGAGCAGAACCTGGAGGTGGTGCAGATCGGAAGCAGCATCTTCTACAAAGCCATCGAGGTGAGACACCAGGGCCCCCAGGCACCGAGGGCGCCATCTTGTGGTAGGACAGGCGCCTTGAGCGTGGGAAGGGGTGGTACCTGTGGCCGCTCAGAAGCGCGCAACGGGCATGTGTTACCTGGAACACGAGTGTGATGTGTGTGTGTGTTGCCCCAGTCGAAACGCGTCGTGCCACCAGATATGGAGAAAGAAAGCACTATGTTCACTCAAACGCTGGAGCGGTCTGTACCTGATTGCTGTGTCGCCGTGGATTTGCTGCACTTTGGGATTTTGGATTCATATATATATATATCCTTTCCAATGTGACCCTCAGACCTGCAATGCGCGCTGCTACCGGTGCTCTGCGTAGGGGCCGGATCAGGGCCCAAAACAACAATTTTTCAACCAAGGATGCGGCACCGCGTCCTTGGTTGAAAAAAAAAACTGTAAAAAAATATATATATATAGGTGGGGAACCTACAGAAAATAAACTAAAGAGTAATTATCGAAGTGGTGTGCGGCGTCTTCTTCATGAAGGTTTTTGCTAAAAACACACACACACATATATATATATATATATATATATATATATATATATATATATATATATATATATATATATATATATATATATATATATATATATATATATATATATATATATATATATATATGTTTCCACTCACCACTCAGTGCTCAGGGCTGCAAGTTCCTGGCAGCTAGAATACACAGGGGTCCTCCCAGCTGTGTGATGGCGGCGACTGAGCTAGCAGGGATGACTTGAGTCACTTTTAAAATGAGAAGAAACTGACCCAATGACCAAGGCACTGACTGACCCTAGCGATATACAAGGCCCTGACTGACCATAGCAATCAACAAGGCCCTGACTGACCCTAGCGATATACAAGGCCCTGACTGACCATAGTTATATGCAAGGCCCTGACTGACCCTAGCAATATACAAGGCCCTGACTGACCCTAGCAATCAACAAGGTCCTGACTGACTCTAGCGATATACAAGGCCCAGACAGACCCTAGTGATATACAAGGCGCTGACTGACCCTAGCGATATACAAGGCCCTGACTGACCCTAGCGATATACAAGGCCCAGACAGACCCTAGCAATATACAAGACCCTGACTGACCATAGTTATATACAAGGCCCTGACTGACCCTAGCGGTATACAAGGCCCAGACAGACCCTAGAGCTGTACAAGGCCCTGACTGACCCTAGCGCTATACAAGGCCTTGACTGACCCTAGCGATATGCAAGTCCCTGACTGTCCCTAGCGATATACAAGGCGCTGACTGACCCTAGTGATATACAAGGCGCTGACTGACCCTAGCGATATACAAGGCGCTGACTGACCCTAGCGATATACAAGGCGCTGACTGACCCTAGCGATATACAAGGCCCTGACTGACCCTAGCGATATACAAGGCCCTGACTGACCCTAGCGATATACAAGGCACTGACTGACCCTAGCGATATACAAGGCCCTGACTGACCCTAGCGATATACAAGGCGCTGACTGACCATAGCGATATACAAGGCCCAGACAGACCCTAGCATTGTACAAGGCGCTGACTGACCCTAGCATTGTACAAGGCCCTGATTGACCCTAGCTATATACAAGGGCCTGACTGACCCTAGCGATATACAAGGCCCTGACTGACCCTAGCGATATACAAGGCGCTGACTGACCCTAGCGATATACAAGGCCCTGACAGACCCTAGCGATATCCAAGGCACTGTTGACCCTAGCAATATACTAGGCCCTGACTGACCCTAGCAATATACAAGGCCCAGACAGACCCTAGCGATATACAAGGCCCTGACTGACCCTAGCGATATACAAGGCCCTGACAGACCCTAGAGCTGTACAACGCCCTGACTGACCCTAGCGCTATACAAGACCCTGACTGACCATAGTTATATACAAGGCCCTGACTGACCCTAGCGCTATACAAGGCCCTGACTGACCCTAGCAATCTACAAGGCCCTGACTGACCCTAGCGATATACAAGGCCCTGACTGACCCTAGCGATATAGAAGGCCCAGACTGACCATAGTTATATACAAGGCCCTGACTGACCTTAGCAGTATACAAGGCCCTGACTGACCCTACCAATCTCCAAGGCCCTGACTGACCCTAGCGATATACAAGGCCCTGACTGACCCTAGTGATATAGAAGGCCCTGACTGACCCTAGCGATATACAATGATGGGCAGTAATGGGGTTTCTATAGACAGGTCTTCAATGGAGCCCTGGAATGTCTGTAGATTCTATTCCATGATGGGAAGTAATGGAGTTTATATGGACAAGTCTTCGATGTAGCCCCAGAATGTCTGTAGATTTTATTCCGTGATGGGCAGTAAAGGAGTTTTGATAGACAGGTCTACGATGGAGCCCTGGAAGGTCTGTAGATTCTATTCCATGATGGGCAGTATTGGAGTTTGTATGGACAGGTCCACGATGGAGCCCTGGAAGGTCTGTAGATTCTATTCCATGATGGGCAGTAATGGAGTTTCTATAGACAGGTCTTCAATGGAGCCCTGGAAGGTCTGTAGATTCCATTCCATGATGGGCAGTAATGGAGTTTGTATACACAGGTCTTCGATGGAGCCCTGGAAGGTCTGTAGATTCTATTCCATGATGGGCAGTAATGGAGTTTGTATGGACAGGTCTACGATGGAGCCCTGGAAGGATTTGTAGATTCTATTCCATGATGGGCAGTAATGGAGTTTCTATAGACAGGTCTTCAATGGAGCCCTGGAAGGTCTGTAGATTCCATTCCATGATGGGCAGTAATGGAGTTTGTATAGACAGGTCTTCGATGGAGCCCTGGAAGGTCTGTAGATTGTATACCATGATGGGCAGTAATGGAGTTTGTATGGACTGGTCTTCGATGGAACCCTGAAAGTCTGTAGATTCTATTCCATGATGGGCAGTAATAGAGTTTGTATGGACAGGTCTACGATGGAGCCCTGGAAGGTCTGTAGATTCTATTCCATGATGGGCAGTAATGGAGTTTCTATAGACAGGTCTTCGATGGAGCTTGGAATGTCTGTAGATTCTATTCCATGATGGGCAGTAATGGAGTTTGTATGGACAGGTCTACGATAGAGCCCTGGAAGGTCTGTAGATTCTATTCCATGATGGGCAGTAATGGAGTTTGTATACACAGGTCTTCGATGGAGCCCTGGAAGGTCTGTAGATTGTATTCCATGATGGGCAGTAATGGAGTTTGTATAGACAGGTCTTCGATGGAGCCCTGGAAGGTCTGTAGATACTATTCCATGATGGGCAGTAATGGAGTTTGTATGGACTGGCCTTCGATGGAGCTTGGAATGTCTGTAGATTCTATTCCATGATGGGCAGTAATGGAGTTTGTATGGACAGGTCTACGATAGAGCCCTGGAAGGTCTGTAGATTCTATTCCATGATGGGCAGTAATGGAGTTTGTATACACAGGTCTTCGATGGAGCCCTGGAAGGTCTGTAGATTCTATTCCATGATGGGCAGTAATGGAGTTTGTATGGACTGGTCTTCGATGGAGCCTGGAATGTCTGTAGATTCCATTCTATGATGGGCAGTAATGGAGTTTGTATGGACAGGTCTTCGATGGAGCCCTGGAAGGTCTGTAGATTCTATTCCATGATGGGCAGTAATGGAGTTTGTATGGACTGGTCTTCGATGGAGCTTGGAATGTCTGTAGATTCTATTCCATGATGGGCAGTAATGGAGTTTGTATGGACAGGTCTACGATGGAGCCCTGGAAGGTCTGTAGATTCTATTCCATGATGGGCAGTAATGGAGTTTGTATATACAGGTCTTTGATGGAGCCCTGGAAGGTCTGTAGATTCCATTCCATGATGGGCAGTAATGGAGTTTGTATGGACTGGTCTTCGATGGAGCCTGGAATGTCTGTAGATTCCATTCCATGATGGGCAGTAATGGAGTTTGTATGGACAGGTCTTCGATGGAGCCTGGAATGTCTGTAGATTCCATTCCATGATGGGCAGTAATGGAGTTTTGATAGACAGGTCTTTGGTGACCGCCCTGCCCTAGGTACCGAGCTGTCGACCAGCAACGAGCCTGTCAATCATCCTGACTGACAGGTTATACAAGTGACAGCACAGGAGGAGGCGCTGGACCCACGCTGTGTGACACGGTAGCGCCCAGAGCGCGCATTGATACGATCGAGGCACATCACGCCTTCAGAGTCACTGCTGCACCGAGGTTAGTGCTTTAAAAGCCAGCCAGCCGTCCACTGGGCAGCGCTGCTCGTGTGGCTTCTAGGCCCATAATGGGCGGCTTGACGCAGATAGGCCTCTCCGTGTATCTGACCCCACTCTCCTTGGCCTCTTTCTTTGCGACGAGGCGGTCTCCTCCCTCCGCACTGCAGTCGGTGGCCGGCCGAGACGACCCCCTGCCTCGCCGCAGTGCTTTGAGCGACGTGTCGCGCCACGAGGCGCTTCCAGAGCCATGTTTGATCTCTGGCACTCGACAGGGACGCGGCAGCTGAAAGCTCTGCGTTCATTTCCATTCCCGGGGGATAAGATTGCCGCCGTTTCTTCCCTCGTGTTTAGACACACACTTACGGTAATTATATGTAGGGCTTTGCAAACTGCCGCATTATGTGTGCGCCGCGCTCTGCGCACTTAAATGGCTACCTGTGGGCCCGATGTTTACCAGAAGCGCCCATCACGCCGCCGGCATTGTGCAGACGACATCTTAGCAGCGCCGCCGTCCGGCAAATCACACGGCTAAGGAGCCATTTGGGGGGCGCTTGACACACCCCCTGCTGGGATAAGAAGGGATATCTGAGCATATTCACCAGCTGGGTCATTTTAGCTTCGGAGGGATCCTGCGCGCCAGGCGCACGCGCTGCGCGCCTCCAGACACCTCCCCCCACCCCCATCCCTCCAAGAACAGCATCTGAGAAAACTTCACCTGCACCCCTCAGATCTGCCGGTTATATCACCGGTCCCCGAGAAATCAGTGGGAGAGCCAAGAATGCATCACTGCTGCAGCCTACTTGGCGCTAGGTGCCCTAGTAGGGCCTCTCCCTATAGCGCTGCGTGGCGTAGGTGCAGCGCTATCTGTCCGCACAGCTTGCTTGCCAATTAGGGGCTCCTCGCATATACCTCTAAATGCACGCAGCGCTACTTGGCTTTACGTTCTATAGTAATAATATCCGTGCATGCTGCGCTGTTCGGGTAGTAGGCGCTATGACGATCTTCTCTTCATGCAGTGCTGTGCGGCATTGGATGCTGCAGTGATATCTGTTCATGCCCCCGTGTCTGACTTAAGATGCCAGAACATATATTCATGTAGCGCTGCTTTGCATTAGGCGCTATAATAATATCTGTAAATACAGTACTACTTCTGAGGTTCTTTATGAATAAATGTTTATGAAGCGCTGCCTGCACTGGGGGCTGTAGCACTGTGCTCATAACTTGCTTGTTGGCATTTGTAATATCAGTTCGTAATGTGCTTCTTGCCATTAGGCACTAGAGTAATATATTTTCATGCAGCGCTACTTGCATAAGTGCTGACCCGCCCCTGCAGCGCTGCTTGGCATTAGGACCCGGATCCCCCAGCATGCTCCCTGCTCCCTCCTGATAACCTGACAACCCACATTAAAATCATCGACAGAGATGTGCGTGGGTGTAAAACGGCCATGTTTAATATTTGACATTTCATAAACATGACAAGGTATATTAAATTCATTATTTACAGTTATCAACACGATTTTATTAATGACTTTCCAGATGATCTTCTTCTTCAGCCAGATTCTAGTCCTCCAGCACTAAGGGGCCTTCCAGCTCACGTCTTCCATGCAGAGCATCCGCGCAAGGTGCAACCCACCTGCGTACATGAGGAGTGGGCCCCGCGCAAGGTGCAACCCACCTGTGTACATGAGGAGTGGGCCCCGCGCAAGGTGCAACCCACCTGTGTACATGAGGAGTGGGCCCCGCGCAAGGTGCAACCCAGCTGCGCACATGAGGAGTGGGCCCCGCGCAAGGTGCAACCCACCTGTGTACATGAGGAGTGGGCCCCGCGCAAGGTGCAACCCAGCTGCGCACATGAGGAGTGGGCCCCGCGCAAGGTGCAACCCACCTGTGTACATGAGGAGTGGGCCCCGCGCAAGGTGCAACCCAGCTGCGCACATGAGGAGTGGGCCCCGCGCAAGGTGCAACCCACCTGCGTACATGAGGAGTGGGCCCCGCGCAAGGTGCAACCCACCTGTGTACATGAGGAGTGGGCCCCGCGCAAGGTGCAACCCAGCTGCGCACATGAGGAGTGGTCCCCGCGCAAAGTGCAACCCAGCTGCGCACATGAGGAGTGGGCCCCGCGCAAGGTGCAACCCAGCTGCGCACATGAGGAGTGGTCCCCGCGCAAGGTGCAACTCACCTGCGTACATGAGGAGTGGGCCCCGCGCAAGGTGCAACCCACCTGTGTACATGAGGAGTGGGCCCCGCGCAAGGTGCAACCCACCTGTGTACATGAGGAGTGGGCCCCGCGCAAGGTGCAACCCAGCTGCGCACATGAGGAGTGGGCCCCGCGCAAGGTGCAACCCACCTGTGTACATGAGGAGTGGGCCCCGCGCAAGGTGCAACCCAGCTGCGCACATGAGGAGTGGGCCCCGCGCAAGGTGCAACCCAGCTGCGCACATGAGGAGTGGGCCCCACGCAAGGTGCAACCCACCTGCGTACATGAGGAGTGGGCCCCGCGCAAGGTGCAACCCACCTGTGTACATGAGGAGTGGGCCCCGCGCAAGGTGCAACCCAGCTGCGCACATGAGGAGTGGTCCCCGCGCCAGGTGCAACCCACCTGTGTACATGAGGAGTGGGCCCCGCGCAAGGTGCAACCCACCTGTGTACATGAGGAGTGGGCCCCGCGCAAGGTGCAACCCACCTGCGTACATGAGGAGTGGGCCCCGCGCAAGGTGCAACCCACCTGCGCACATGAGGAGTGGGCCCCGCGCAAGGTGCAACCCACCTGCGTACATGAGGAGTGGGCCCCGCGCAAGGTGCAGCCACCAGGCTGCCCAGGAACCCAGGAGGCTCGTAACCTGTCGCCCTAGCCTCCCCAGCCGGGGCCATATTTTCCAGCGGAAGCTTACGGTCTCCCCCCTCAGTGCTGGCCTAGAGAGTACGCAAGGCGGACTTCCGTCCATTCCGTCGGTCAATTTTACTGTTCCAAGGACTTTCTACCGCAACACGCCGCTCTAACCTACTAAGCTACAGGGACGGGTGGGTGGGAGTTCGGATTAGGACGGTGGTGGAGGGAAGAGGGAGCCGTGCCATCGATCTGGTGCCGCAGAGGAAGGAGAGGCTGGGGTCCAAGCCCCCCGGAACCTAAATAGGTCCCCAGCCTCCGACCCCTGTTCCACCGGAAGTGCGTCATTCCTCACCTTGGAAGTACTAAGTGGCCGGTCGCCCTTTGGGGCTGACCGGCCACCCCTAGACTAAACAGGTAGGGGCGGGGGCCGTGGGGGCCAGGTCCTAAGTGCACGCTTGTTAATGCTCGCGCTTGTCATAGGCGCCATTGTTATATATGCTCCTGCAGTGCTGTTTGGCATTGGAGTCCTGTTGTAATATGTGCTCTTAAAATGCTGCTTGGCATTAGGCGCTATAGTAGCGTCTGTTCATTTAGCGCTGCTCGGCATTGAGTGCTGCAGTGCTTGGCTTGGCGCTAGGCGCTATATCCGCGCCCGCCGCGCTCCCGGGCAGACACAGGCCCCCAATGGGTGTCACTTGCAGGTGCGGCGCTGCTCAGCCCCCGGAGCCGTCACCCCTACACTCCCGCTTTGGCAGAGGTTCAGGCCCCGCCCCCCGCCCATTGTGCCCGGGTGCCATCCTGAATGGGGGCCTTAAGAGAACACCTTCTGTGTGCGGAGGCTTTTTTCCGCCGGAGGATTGTTTATGGAGACATGTAAAGCGCCTCTATTCACCGCCGAGTTGGCCTTGGTAGCTAGGCAATGGAGCTTTTCAGGAGTGGAGAGGTGGAAACGGGGGGGGGGGAGGATGGGGGGGGAGGGTCTCTCCAGCAGCCCCCCCCCTCCCTCCCGGCAGCGCAGCAGGAGGGCTGGCTGGGCGCGGGGGTCCGGGCTGGTGCAGGGACAAAGGGGTACAGGTAGCGCCTAAAGCTGGCGCAGCCACTTCTAGGCGCTCAGGATCTGCAGACGAGAGGGGGAGAAGTCTTTTGTCCCCAAGGAGAAGGCGGCGATGCAGCCCCCTGGTGTGTCCAGCCCTTTCCCGGAGGTGCAGGAAGAAGCCGCCACTTCTGGGGGTCACATCTCGCTGCAGCTGCACTCTCTACCTGACAAGACACCCTCTCAGCACCCACCGCAGGGCTACTGTAGCCCCCAGCCTTTAGACCCCCTCCGCCCCCCCCCCCCCTTTCCACTTCATACTGTAAGCCTTTCCTTCCCGTTGCATTCTGTATTGCGCCCTGGGCGTCCATTGAACCCCGCCCACGTGTGCACGCCTCGAAGGTTTGTAGCTAGGTGTGCACCATATACCTTCACGTACATATATATCATGCCACGGATACCTCCCCCCACGCTCTATGTTGAGTCCGAGCCTGGGTCCACCCGACCCACGTCCTGCAGACACTTGAGCAAGATCACACCTGAGAGCGTGGGACAGGCATTGAAACCCCCCAGAGCCATAGGACCCGGACCCCCAGGTGGGCTCCCGGCCCCGCCCCATCCAAACCCACAAACCAATACTTGATGACCAGAGCTGTGGGTAAAAAAGGCCCTATTTATTATATAGAAATCATAACACAAACATGACAATGTATGATGCATACAGTTTGATGCGATGTGGATTTATCAAATTCAATCGTAAGCAATATTTACATTTACTTTAAACCATAACTTCACGATCCATCCGCAAGTCGGATAGAACTCAATTTATTTACACGAAGAATGTTGTCTGTTGCTCCAGCACTAAGGGGCGTCTGGCTCGCGCCCCCCAACACCTGAGAACCACGTGAGGCGCAACCCACCTGCGTCCTTGAGAGGGGAGCCCCTGCCATCTGGGCCTTGTCCGCCACCTGTGGGGCCCACCCCTCCGCCACCAGGCTGCCCCTCGGGGCTCACCCCTCCACCACCAGGCTGCCCCTTGGGGCTCACCCCTCCACCACCAGGCTGCCCCTCGGGGCTCACCCCTCCACCACCAGGCTGCCCCTCGGGGCTCACCCCTCCACCACCAGGCTGCCCCTCGGGGCCCACCCCTCCACCACCAGGCTGCCCCTCGGGGCTCACCCCTCCACCACCAGGCTGCCCCTCGGGGCCCACCCCTCCACCACCAGGCTGCCCCTCGGGGCTCACCCCTCCACCACCAGGCTGCCCCTCGGGGCCCACCCCTCCACCACCAGGCTGCCCCTCAGGGCTCACCCCTCCACCACCAGGCTGCCCCTCAGGGCTCACCCCTCCACCACCAGGCTGCCCCTTGGGGCTCCTAGGGAATAACCAGGGGCGGGGCCCCCTGCCCTAGTTTGTAAACTGGCGACCTTGCCCCCAGCCGGTGTCTCCATTCTCGCTGGGGGGAGCTTACCGTCTCCCCCCTCAGTGCTGGCCTAGGGAGTGTGCAGGGGGACTCCCCTTAACAATGTAAAGGCAATGTATGTGGCCTCCTTCCCGCCACTCTCTATTCGACATCCAACACCTCCCCAATCTCTACCTCAAGGGACGGGTGGGTGGGAGATTCATGGGGACCCCCTGCATACCAGGGCCGGCGCCGTAAGGAAGAGCGGGCGAGGACCAGGGCAAGGTGCCCTAAAAAGGCCCAGGCCCACTCCTCCCCCTCGGTGTTGCCGGCTCCGGCCGGAAGTGACGTCACAACGCTGCCCCGGAAGTGATTCCTGCTGCAGTCATGCTTCGAACTTCGATGAGAACCCCCTCCCCCCCCAAAAAAAAGAGGAGGAGGGGCGTGACCGGGTTCCCGGGGGGGGGGGGGGACCGCGTCCTAATGGCACACTTCATTATATTTCGCGCTCTTCCAGACATGTTACCCGCAGAAGGCTTCCAAGCCTGGGTCGCCGCCGCTGCCTTGGACAGCATGGCTCCTCTTAAGGCCAACATGGCCGCCTGGAGTACACCGTCCGCGCCCTGGTCTCTGGTTCTCTGTGGAACTTATGGGCCTTAGACAGGAATGCCGCAGACAAGGGTGGATATGGAGTAAAGATCTGTCCACTCCCCCCCCCCCCCATCGCAGGCCTTGTTGAATTCATCCCAAGCCTTCTGTGTCAGACTGGCACCATACTTTCGGGATCAAATTCAGAACTTTGATCATCGACCGATGGAACGTGAGTCCCTCCCCAAAAGTGCCCCGTTGCGCCCCCAGTTCACTCGTGCCACTCAACTCCCCCTCATCTCTCTGCGTCAAACTAAATGTTTGTTGTTGAGGGTTATATATGCCTCCACCGACCCCAGTTTACCTAAAACTCTCCCACTGGCACCCGAACATGCTGCCGACTTTCGGCAGAGTGTGTTCACCCTCTCGTTGCAACCAGGAGCTTCTTTCACTCCTTGGAAGGGAGTGATCCTCACTCTGCTACTTATAAAACCTGGGGGCATATTACCAAGCACAGCGTTAAAATTATCGCTGCTTTAGCTGCAGAAAACAGCTGCTAAAGTGGCGATAATGGGCTTGACAACATGCTCTTGAGAATTCCAATACAAGCCCATGTTGACACCAGAACCTGGGCTTCTATGGGAATTCTTCAGGGCATATTATCAAGCCCATTATCGCCGCTTAAGCGGCAGTTTTCTGCTGCTAAAACAGCGATCATTTTAACCCTGTTTCTTGATAATATGCCCCCTAATGTGTACCCGGAGGATCTGAAAAACGTCCATCCTATTTCCCTGTTTCCATTTATTGTGTCTCGTGATATCCTTGAGTCCTCGCAAATGGTTTCAGGAGTGGCCACGGTGCAGAGTACGCGCTGCTCTCATACGGCTGCAGATAGCATCCGCGTCAGGTCGATCGGGGTGGGTGCCATTCTGTTGACGCTGGGTTTATTGGCAGTATTCAACACCATCTCGCCCGTACGGATGATCCAAGGGCTGCAGCCGATTGGCATCAGTGAGTTTGCACTCACACTCCTTCCCTCTTTTCTTTCCAATAGAGTGCAAACTGGCAGTTGTGGGGGTTTCAAGGCAGAAGCTCTGAGTCTTCCATGTGGGGTTCCTCATGGTTCGTCCTTCAGTCCGATGCTTTTTAATGTGTATGTTGCTCCGTTGGCTACATTGGTGCTCCCGTTCTGGTTCCAGGCGCTGTCATACGCAGATGACACCCAGATCATCATGTCTGTTTCCAACAGCCAGACTTTAGTAGCTGAGAGGTTCAATCATTGTATGTCCAACATTAATAGGTGGATGAAAGGCAACGCCTTAAGACTTAACGCCGACAAAATTAAGGCATTGTTACAACAGATCCAGACTGCCACAGCTAGACAAGTGCATCTCCTGCAGTGCCACAGTGCAGCATGCATAACCATGCTTCCTGCAGTGCTGCACTGCAGCGTGCATGCTGTGACAGGACTGCAGTACACTTTCAAACCTCCACACCTCCTGCAGTGCTGCAGTGCAGCATGCATAACCATGCTTCCTGCAGTGCTGCACTGCAGCGTGCATGCCGTGACAGGACTGCAGTACACTTCCAAACCTCCTGCAGTGCTGCAGTGCAGCTTGCATGTCCATGCCTCCTGCAGTGCTTCAATGCATCGTGCACGCCCATGCCCCCTGCAGCGTGCATGCTGTGACAGGACTGCAGTACACTTTCCATCCTCCACACCTCCTGCAGTGCTGCAGTGCAGCATGCATAACCATGCTTCCTGCATTGCTGCACTGCAGTGTGCATGCTGTGACAGGACTGCAGTACACTTACAAACCTCCACATCTCCTGCAGTGCTGCAGTGCTGCAGTGCTGCAATGCTGCAGTGCTGCAGTGCAGCGAGCACGTCCATGCCTCCTGCAATGCTGCAGTGCAGCGTGCACGTCCATGCCTCCTGCAATGCTGCAGTGCAGCGTGCATGTCCATGCCTCCTGCAGTGCTGCACTGCAGCGTGCACGTCCATGCCTCCTGCAGTGCTGCAGTGCAGAGTGCACGTCCATGCCTCCTGCAGTGCTGCACTGCAGCGTGTATGTCCATGCCTCCTGCAGTGCTGCACTGCAAGTGCACGTCCATGCCTCCTGCAGTGCTGCACTGCATCGTGCACGCCCATGCCCCCTGCAGCGTGCATGATGAGACAGGAACTGCAGCACACTTTCCATCCTCCACACCTCCTGCCGTGCTGCAGTGCAGCATGCATAACCATGCTTCCTGCATTGCTGCACTGCAGTGTGCATGCTGTGACAGGACTGCAGTACACTTACAAACCTCCACATCTCCTGCAGTGCTGCAGTGCTGCAGTGCTGCAATGCTGCAGTGCTGCAGTGCAGTGCGCACGTCCATGCCTCCTGCAATGCTGCAGTGCAGCGTGCACGTCCATGCCTCCTGCAATGCTGCAGTGCAGTGTGCATGTCCATGCCTCCTGCAGTGCTGCACTGCAGCGTGCACGTCCATGCCTCCTGCAGTGCTGCAGTGCAGAGTGCACGTCCATGCCTCCTGCAGTGCTGCACTGCAGCGTGTACGTCCATGCCTCCTGCAGTGCTGCACTGCAAGTGCACGTCCATGCCTCCTGCAGTGCTGCACTGCAGCGTGCATGCCGAGGCAGGACTGCAGCAGACTACCACACCTGTTGGAGGTGTTCATGAGTATAGTGTGTTGGGGGTGTTTGCGGGTATAGTGTGTTGGGGGTGTTTGCGGGTATAGTGTGTTGGGGGTGTTTGCGGGTACAGTGTGTTGGGGGTGTTTGCGGGTATAGTGTGTTGGGGGTGTTTGCGGGTATAGTGTGTTGGGGGTGTTTGCGGGTACAGTGTGTTGGGGGTGTTTGCGGGTATAGTGTGTTGGAGGTGTTCACGAGTATAGTGTGTTGGGGGTGTTTGCGGGTACAGTGTGATGGAGGTCTGTTCGTGAGTCCAGTGTGGTGCACTGCAGCGTGCGTGCTGAGACACGAATGCTCTGTCATGCCACCAGCCCAAGCCACTCACAGGCAGTATGCCAACCATCATTCACCCAGCCACAGCGAACACAATGTAGGGCAGAAAAGCTCAACTTTCCTTTCCTTCTTTGCAGACAATCCCCCCTGACCAGGAGCTGCTGGTGTGGTATGGGAACTCCCACAACACCTTCCTGGGGATCCCCGGGGTGCCCGGCCTGGAGGAGGAGCAGAAGAAAGCCAAGACAGGTGAGTGGTACCCAGAGTCCCTGGCTGCATCCGGTGTGAGAATTAAGAATCACTGTGCTGATGAGTGAGGTGCGAGCAAAGATACACCCCAAAATCCTGTGCCTCCAACAACCTAAAACCTTCTACCTGCTGCCAAACACACCAACAAACACACCGTGTCCAGTGACATCTCCAACACACTGCACACTCTGACACACACCTCCTTCACACTGACACACCTCCAATTCACTGCACCTGCTGACACCCCTAACACACTGCACCCGGTAACACACCAACACACTGCACTCACTGACATGCACCTCCATCACACTGACACACCTTCAGTTCACTGCACCTGCTGACACTTCCAACACACTTCACCTAGTGACACACCCCAACACACTGCACTCACTGACATGCACCTCCAACACACTGCACTCACTGACATGCACCTCTAACACACTGCACCCACTGACATGCACCTCCAACACACTGCGCTCACTGACATGCACCTCCAACACACTGCACTCACTGACATGCACCTAAAACACACTGCACTCACTGACATGCACCTCCAACACACTGACATACCTCCAATTCACTGCACCTGCTGACACCCCTAACACACTGCACCCGGTAACACACACCAACACACTACACCCACTGACATGCACCTGCATCATACTGACACACCTTCGGTACACTGCACCTGCTGACACTCTCAACATACTTCACCTAGTGTCACACTCCAACACACTGCACCCACTGACACACATTCCATCACACTGCACTCACTGACATGCACCTAAAACACACTGACACACACCTACATTATGCTGACACCCACAACTAATTGCACCCGCTGAGACACACTGCACTCGCTGACATCCCCAAAACACTGCACCCCTTTCACCCCCAACACACTGCACTCGGTGATACACCCCTCCAATATACTGTACTTGCTGAAACACACCTCCACCACACTGTACCTGCCGACATACACCCCTAACACACTGTACCCGGTGACACACACCCAACACATTGTACCTGCTGACACACCTCCAATATACTCAGTAGCGGCTTGTGGAGGGAGTCCTGTCGGGTGGTGACGCGGGCGGGGCAGCGTGGTGGTTAGTAAACTCCGTATTATGGCAGAACGGACGTAAGTATACAAACAAATAAAACTAATTTTGTTGCGCGCGCTGCATCGCATTTGGCGATGCAGCGCGTGCAACAAAATTCATTTTTTAAAATTTGTATACTTACCTCAGTTCGGCCATAATCTAGAGTTTACCCCCCTCCCCACCCTGCCCCTGCCCCGCCCTGCCTTACCGCCCGGCAGTACTCCCTCCAGGAGCCGCTACTGAGTATACTGCACACACTACCATACCCCTCCAACACACTGCACCCACTTACACACATCTCCATCACACTGTACCTGCTAACACAAACCTCTAACACTCTCTACTCACTAATACACACATCCAACACACTGTACCTACTAATACAAACCTCTAACACTCTGTACTCACTAATACACACCTCCAACACACTGTACCTACTAACACAAACCTCTAACACTCTGTACTCACTAATACACACCTCCAACACACTGTACCTACTAACACAAACCTCTAACACTCTGTACTCACTAATACACACCTCCAACACATTGTATCAACTGACAGACATCTGCAACATATTGAACTCACTGTCAAACACCTTCAACGCACTGCACTCATTGACACAAAATTCCATCACTTTGCATCTGCTCCTCTCCACTCACAACCCAACCACCTGTACCCACTAACACACCTCCAATGCACTGTACCCACTGAGAAACGCTTACAACACTCTCTAGCCACTGATACTCTGACACGCACCTCCAATGCACTGTGGCTTATTTACAAGACCCCCGTGCATTAGGTGTGTCACTTTTTATGACGCTACGTGACCCCGCCAAAGTCCCTTTGCTTGGATTTTATTACCCTCGTAGATATGGTATGAGGCAACGCAGCTCAAGGCAGGGAGGCGTTCCATGGGCGTTGCGATGGATTTTCCCATGCAGCACCCCTGGGTTTTGACACTGCCCCAGAGTGACAAGGATCTGTAAGCCGGGGAATGCGTCAAAACAAAATGTGCCCCTAGGGCAGGCTTAACGAGTAGAAATATCTTTCTTTCTCCTCGTTCTTTCCTCTTCCCATGTGCGCTGCATTGTGCAACAGAAATAGAAAGAGGAAAGCGCCTCCATGGAGTGTTTTGGTGCTGGAAGGCGTCCTTTCCTGCACAAAAAATATCTTGTCAACAACGCAGACAACCTTGTACCATGGCGCAAGCGTGCCTGCTTTGGCGCTGGGCAGTCAATTGTGCGACCGCACAAGGGAAGGGACAGGAATGTGCCATATTGCCATAAATACCGTGCATTCCAGCCCTTTCATTTTGATGTAGGGCAGTGCAGCAAGAAAACTTGTGGCGCTGCCCAAAGCCAAAGACACGTAAATGAGGCCCACTGTGCCCAGTCACACCCCAAACACAGTGTAGCACTGATGTCCCACCACTCAGGGCCTGCTAACACACACCACCAACACAGAGGGCCCACTCACACCCCAAGAAACAGTACCCTGTAACCCACATCCAACACACCCTAGCCGCTGACACACATCCAACACTGCACCTGCTGACACCCCAAAACACTGCACCAGCTGACACCCCAAAACACTTCACTTGCTGACACCCCAAAACACCGCACCTGCTGACACCCCAAAACACTGCACCTGCTGACACCCCAAAACACTGCACCTACTGACACCCCAAAACACCACACCTGCTGACACCCAAAACACTGCACCTACTGACACCCCAAAACACTGCACCAGCTGACACCCCAAAACACTTCACCTGCTGACACCCCAAAACACCGCACCTGCTGACACCCCAAAACACTGCACCTGCTGACACCCCAAAACACTGCACCTACTGACACCCCAAAACACCACACCTGCTGACACCCAAAACACTGCACCTACTGACACCCCAAAACACTGCACCTACTGACACCCCAAAACACTGCACCTACTGACACCCCAAAACACCGCACCTGCTGACACCCCAAAACACTGCACCAGCTGACACCCCAAAACACTTCACCTGCTGACACCCCAAAACACCGCACCTGCTGACACCCCAAAACACTGCACCTGCTGACACCCCAAAACACCGCACCTACTGACACCCCAAAACACTGCACCTACTGACACCCCAAAACACCGCACCTGCTGACACCCAAAACACTGCACCTACTGACACCCCAAAACACTGCACCTACTGACACCCCAAAACACTGCACCTACTGACACCCCAAAAAACCGCACCTGCTGACACCCCAAAACACTGCACCTACTGACACCCCAAAACACTGCACCTACTGACACCCCAAAACACCGCACCTGCTGACACCCCAAAACACTGCACCAGCTGACACCCCAAAACACTTCACCTGCTGACACCCCAAAACACCGCACCTGCTGACACCCCAAAACACTGCACCTGCTGACACCCCAAAACACCGCACCTACTGACACCCCAAAACACTGCACCTACTGACACCCCAAAACACCGCACCTGCTGACACCCAAAACACTGCACCTACTGACACCCCAAAACACTGCACCTACTGACACCCCAAAACACTGCACCTACTGACACCCCAAAAAACCGCACCTGCTGACACCCCAAAACACCGCACCTGCTGACACCCCAAAACACTGCACCTGCTGACATCCCAAAACACTGCACCTACTGACACCCCAAAACACTGCACCTACTGACACCCCAAAACACCGCACCTGCTGACACCCAAAACACTGCACCTACTGACACCCCAAAACACTGCACCTACTGACACCCCAAAAAACCGCACCTGCTGACACCCCAAAACACTGCACCTACTGACACCCCAAAACACTGCACCTGCTGACACCCCAAAACACTGCACCTACTGACACCCCAAAAAACCGCACCTGCTGACACCCCAAAACACCGCACCTGCTGACACCCCAAAACACTGCACCTGCTGACATCCCAAAACACTGCACCTACTGACACCCCAAAACACTGCACCTACTGACACCCCAAAACACCGCACCTGCTGACACCCAAAACACTGCACCTACTGACACCCCAAAACACTGCACCTACTGACACCCCAAAACACTGCACCTACTGACACCCCAAAAAACCGCACCTGCTGACACCCCAAAACACCGCACCTGCTGACACCCCAAAACACTGCACCTGCTGACATCCCAAAACACTGCACCTACTGACACCCCAAAACACTGCACCTACTGACACCCCAAAACACCGCACCTGCTGACACCCAAAACACTGCACCTACTGACACCCCAAAACACTGCACCTACTGACACCCCAAAAAACCGCACCTGCTGACACCCCAAAACACTGCACCTACTGACACCCCAAAACACTGCACCTGCTGACACCCCAAAACACCGCACCTGCTGACACCCCAAAACACTGCACCTGCTGACACCCCAAAACACTGCACCTGCTGACACCCCAAAACACCGCACCTGCTGACACCCCAAAACATTGCACCTGCTGACACCCCAAAACACTGCACCTGCTGACACCCCAAAACAGTGCACCTGCTGACACCCCAAAACACCGCACCTGCTGACAACACAAAACTCCGCACCTGCTGACACCCCAAAACACTGCCCCTGCTGACACCCCAAAACACTGCCCCTGCTGACACCCCAAAACACCGCACCTGCTGACACCCCAAAACACCGCACCTGCTGACACCCCAAAACACTGCACCTGCTGACACCCCAAAACACCGCACCTGCTGACACCCCAAAACACTGCACCTGCTTACACCCCAAAACACCGCACCTGCTGACACCCCAAAACACTGCACCTGCTGACACACACCTCAAACAACCTGTGCCCACTGACACATCTCCAACACATTGTAGCTGCAGGTCCTGTGCTCACATGCACGCCACCATCATACTGTACCCACTGATGCATCAACACACTGCACTCTCTGACACACACCTACAACACATTATGGCCATTGTCAGCCCAACACCCTGTGCCTACTGACACACACCACTAACATGCAGTTCCTGCTCACACCGCAAGAAACTGTACTATCTGACACCCCAAAAGACTGTGCCCACTGATACCTCAAGAAAACATTCTATGCCAACTTAGACCTTAAACTGCTGTGCCCTCTGACCCCCGGAGTCTGAAACAAACATCCATTACATTATGCCCACAGACCTGCCAATGCCCTATGCCAGCTGGCACCCCAGTACTCTGTGTTTACTGACATTTAACGTGGGCACTGACACCAGACACTGTCTGCCTGCTGACCCATGAACCCCCTGTGATCAGTGAAACCCACCAATGACATTCTGTGCCCACTGATAGCCGCATATTGTGCCCATAAATCGGAATCTCCATCCGATCCCTGTCCTCCGAAGACTCTTCATCTTGCCCTGGATTCGATTGCCAACTTTTTGCAGCGCGTGCTCACGCTCACACTGCAATCAGGACTCTTTCCCGCTCATGGAAAGAAGCAATTGTGGCTTCTCTGCTCAAAAAAAAGCTATGGCAGACCCCGAAAACTTGAATATGTCCCACCCCATATCCTTGTTACCAGCTCCCGCTGAGATACTGGGGAAATGAATGAACCAGAAATGAATTAAATTGATTGGGACTCATGAAGTCATTGGTCACTCGCAAATCAGGTTCAGGAGTGGGCACAGTACAGAATCGACGCTCATTGTGGCTGCAGGTAGTATCCAGCGCCAGGTTGATTGGGGGGTGGCGGCTATACTCGTAACGCTCGACTTATCTGCAGCATTTGACGGCCTCTCACCAGTACGGATGGCCCAACGTCTAGAGCAAGTTGGTGTTTGTGGTTCCACCCTGAAGCTTCTCCGCTCTTTCTTAACCAACAGAAGACACATTGTCAGCTGCGTGGGTATCTGGGCGGAAGCCTTTAGCCTCCAATGTGGTGCGCCCCTGGGCTCGTCTTTGAGCCTGACCCTTTTTAATATATATATGGCCCCACTGGCAGAAGTAGTGCACACCTTCGGGCTCCATGTACTGCCGTACACTGGTGACACCCGGATCCACCCGGATCATTGAGTCATCTCAAAGGTCCCTACGTCGGTGGCAGAGAAGTTCAACCAACGCATGACGAGCGTCAGCAGGTGGTTGAAAGACAATGCCCTAAAACTGAATGCTTCAACAATATACAGGGGTTCTGCCCAAATTACCCTCCCATACCTGGGCAAGGAGCATCACAAGGATGAAGAAGTAGAAAAAATGGTACTGAGGAATCAATAAAACATGGGTTTCTTCAAAACAAGATATGTTTAATTATCCTGTTTTATACAGTTATTTGTATCGTCATTAAATGGTACAATTTAAGAAGGACATATATACGGATCACAAGACAAGGTGGATCAAAATATACACAATAGACAAAGACCTACAAATGCAATATATACATTATATATACAACAATGTACCCTAAACAAAGAGAAAAAAGAATAGGAAATCAATTTTCTGTCAATACCCACTCCTCAATTTGAGTGGAGTATCACAATCAAGGAAGTCCTTATAGCGCCTAAGTTGTTACTCCTTATAACCACAAGCAAAAATAATGCTTAATCAAGGCGCCTAACGTCATTCAAACAATATACAGTATAAATGGACTCCTTAGAAAGGTAAAACTGAATGCAGTAAAAACTGAGGTTCTAGTGTTTGGCACGCAGGAATCCACCTGGTCCAATATCTGGTGGCCGGAAGACTGCAGGCCCCTTCCCACTCCAGTCAAGTCAGACAAAAACCTGGTTGTCATCTTTGATAACCCCTCAAGATCTGACACTCAGGTCGGCCTCACCCCCAGCACGTGATTCCTCATCACAAGGACCTTGAGGAAGATCTTTCCATACCTACTCTGCCTTTTCTTTTTCCCCTGGGTCTCTCCTTACAGTTGGTCCACTGTCGGCACAAGCGCTGTAACGCCCCGTTGCTGAGGCATCCATGCGCTCTACAAATTTTATAACATAACATTTCCATGGAACTGCGTCCATCTGTCTTCTATCATTCTGGTCAACTCGCGATTGGATTACTCTATATCTCAACATTAAAACCTCCTGCCTTAATAATCTTCAAATAGCCCAGAATGCAGCAGCCCGATTGGTCCTCAACATACTCAGACACCCCTCGATCAGGGGTGGGATTCATTCCCTTCACCGGCTCGTTGTCAAAAATAGGTTTACTTTCTAAGCTCTCTGTACCACATTCTTAGCCCTGAATCAGAAAGGACTCAACCCACTCTTTCGATGGCGCACTCCCAGCAGGCTTCTTCGGTCTTCCTTCCACATAAGGCAATTATTCCTGGATTTCGGAAGGCCAGATGGGGCGGTCACTCCATCTTGGTGGCCACTGCCAAATTTTGGAACACCCTTCCCACCCACATCTCTGGACTTAACTCTTTCTGTTTTAAAAAAAAGAATCTGAAAATGTGTCTTTTCTCTTTTCAGACCTCTCAGTTGTCTTCTGCCCTCTCACACATCCTCTGCTCACCGTGACACCTCTCAAGACACTCTGCCCACTAACAAAGACGCACAAGGCTGTCCATTCCCCTACCCACTGACAGAAGCCACTAACACATTGTGCCATACTGGCATGCTCCCTAAAACACGCTGCCGCTGGCACGCAGGGACAACACACGTGCCACTGGCATGCACCCCAAGTACACTCTGCCAGTACCTGCCACGGGTGGCAGAACAGCCCAAAAGTATGTACCTCAGAGATGGAGTCTCGTGAACATCAATTATGACTTTTAATATTGCTTTGATTAAGGTTTTTGGAGCACATTTCTTAAGCTGTTTTTATATTTAAGATTTTTTAAACATTTCTGCTTTCTTAGTTCTACTTTCTATACTTAGTTGTATATTTAGAATGCTCAGTCTTCTGTTCCATACTTTCTCTATATTTCATTTTTCTTCCAATTAGCTTATGTTTGCTTTGACTTATATTACATTGTTAAACAATGTATGTTATTTGTATTCTATTCAATTGATAACATTGCGGTTCAGAGTTCAAATGTGCCACTTTCGGTGTCCTATATTTCACTTTCCATTGCCAATGTCCTATATTTAATTGTGTTTGCTGTCCTAGATTTCCTGTTTTCAAAGTTTAATTCTCCTTTTTTAATTTCCCAAATTACGTTTGTTCTTTTTGCACTCTGTTATTTTTTATATTTTCTTTGACCCTTTTTATTTAATGACGTATTTTTTGTATTCTCTTTCATTTCATATTGTCCCTTTTACGTTTCTTATGTTCTTTTGTACATTTAGTTTAGTGTTGTCTATGTGCTAACCTAACCAATCACAAGCAAGAGTACAGTGACAATTAGAACAAAGAAAGTAGTGTACTGTGTACCAGAATTGGGGTCCAGCACAAAAATCCAGACTATGGGTATGACTAAAATGTTGTTTCCTGTCTAGGAAAGTCATCGTAAATGGAAGAGGAAACCTCACCGGCATCCTCGCCCCACCCTGGTGGGCCAATGCCACCGAGGCGGACTCAACCTCCTCGAAGACTGTGCCGGAAAAAAACGAGTTCTTAGATACAATCTAATTGGCAAAGCAAAAAGGGAACTAGACTAAGCTAAAAATATATTTGTGTTCCTGGATTAATAAAATGTAATCAGCGGGTCACTATTTGATGACTAAAATCCAAAGGTGACGGTCTGTTGAGAGTAATGGCTCAAACCCATCTACGACCTGCCCAATAATCTAGGACCACCAAGGTATTTTTAGTTTAATCTGGTTCCCCTTGTTGCTTTGTCCACTAGATTGTATCTAAGATCTCATTTTTTCCGGCACAGTCTTCGAGGAGGTTGAGTCCGCCTCAGTGGCATTGACCCACTAGGGTGGGACGAGGATGCCGGTGACACGTTATGTGCTTGAGGTTTCCTCTTCCATAAAGGATGACTTTCCCTAGACAGAAGACAACGTTTCAGTCATATCCATAGTCTGGATTTTGTACCGGACCCCAATTCTGGCACACACTACGCTACTTTCTTAGTTCCAATTGCCAGCGTACTCTTGCTTGTGATTGGTTTGAATCTGTTAAGAGATGTACAGATGTCATACTCATCTGCTCTCTATCTGTTATGTTTTTATCAAGTACTATCTCATACTTTTTATTTACATTGAAATGTTCCTTCTTCAGTTGAGCATTTTTGTACTGTTATATATCATGGTTTGTGTTTTCGATGTTGCTTTACATTTCACATATATTTTATTTTTTTATAATCTATTTTATATTTTTATTTGCTATTTCATATGTCTGCTCTGTTGTAAATATTAGATACTGTTACATACTATTTATGTTTTGTTTGTGACTTGATATATTTTGATTTCTGAGTTTAGTATTAGGTTTTCATCTCCTATACTCTGTTATGCCTTATTTTGTGAGGGACGTTATATTTAATTTATTTAGTTTTATAGGTTTTACGCTTTATTTCAGAAATTCAGCTTTATGTTGTTTTCTAATTTCTTTCTTATGTTTTTATATCTTATTTTTCATTTCTTAATTTATATGTTCCCGTATGTTTTTCACGCCATTCATGGCCTAATCTATATTTAGCATCTTGCATTTTTAAGAGTCCCATGTTTCCTTTTCTGTGTCCTTTTCTTCTTTCATGTGTCTACTATTTGTATCTCCTATTATGTGTTTTTGTTGTAAAGTTAGATTTCATGTATTCCATTTTACATGTTATGCCCATTTGTTACCTGTAGTTTGTTCTTTTTACTGTGTACATTCTTTTCATGTTTTTGTGTTTTTCCTCACCATGGAATATTATGCCTTCTCCTGTGATAAACCTTAGCCTTGCTGTATGTAGGGCTGCTCTTTCGGTTCACGTATTCTGTCTTACATTTGTATTACCTTCTCTTACCTGCGATTGTTACGTGCTATTCTTTCTACTATTGTGTTACCGATGTTTACATTATTGTCATGTTCTTCGTGTTTCTCCTCGTCCTGGTACATTATATTATGCCTCTTTCAGTGATAAACCTCGCCTTGCGGTGTGTAGTGGCTCTGCCGGTTCACGTATTCTGCCTTATGTTTGTGTGTCCTTTGTTACCTGTGTTCTTTCTACTGTGTTGAGGTACCTCACACTGGTACATTATAGCATGCCTCTTTCAGTGATGAACGTTAGCCTTGCTGTGTGTAGTGTGCCCTCACGGTCCACGTCGTCTCACCCACGCCTCCTCTCTCGTTTCCTTCACAGATGACTTTGGCGCCTTGGACGCGGCCTGCTCCGCCTCAGGGCGCATGCGCTGCGTGATCTGCCACCGAGGGTTCAACTCCCGAAGCAACCTGCGCTCCCACATGCGGATCCACACCCTGGACAAGCCCTTCGTCTGCCGCTTCTGCAACCGCCGCTTCAGCCAGTCCTCCACCCTGCGCAACCATGTGCGCCTGCACACGGGCGAGCGCCCCTACAAGTGCCAGGTGTGCCAAAGCGCCTACTCCCAGCTGGCGGGGCTCCGGGCGCACCAGAAGAGCGCCCGGCACCGGCCCCCCAGCGGCTCCCTGCAGGCGCACTCGCCCACCCTGCCCGTGCCGCACCCGGCCTCCCTGGCGCACCACATTCCCACCCTGGTCCTGTGAGGCGCCTGGCACCCAGGCCTGGCACGGATCCGAACCTGGCTTGTGACCCACGGACTCACCGATGCACCCGCCGTGGAGGGCCCACGGAGGGACAGGGCTTCTCCAAGGACTCACCCACCCTGCCCGTGCGCACCCGGCCTCCCTGGCGCACCACATACCCACCCTGGTCCCGTGAGGCGCCTGGCACGGAGCTGGCTTCTGACCCCCGGACTCACCGATGCTCCCGCTGTGGGAGGGTCACGGAGGGACAGGGCTTCTCCACGGACCCGGCCACGTGCCCATCACGGCTTCTCTGGACACTTAGGGCCTTATCTATGAAGGCCTTGCGCCACCGATGCGTCACTTTTTCCCATTTTAAAAGTGACGCACCGGCGGCGCAAGGCTTTCATAAATAAGGCCCTTAATGTAATCTATTTCTGGGCAAACACTTGCGCCAAACTCGAACCCCGCGCCCCCTGAGAGACGCTTGTGCTGAGCAAGAACGGGGAGGGCACGGGGGCCGGAGCAGAGGCATGGGGGCAGGCACCCCCACAAGGAGGCTGGGGTCTGCTGGAGGACTTCCGAGGCCTGGCCCCGGAATACGCTACGTTTGTCAGAGGCAGGGTGGGATCCCGGCGCTCCCACCCCTGCGCAGGCAGGTGCACGAACCGAGGAAACAAGCATCGGACCGCCTGGTCTCTGAACCCCTCTGAGCACACCCGGAGGCACCAGTTATCAAGAGGGGGCAAGGACTGAACAAGCATGGAGAGCGCGCCCCCGCCCACCCCCCTGAGGAGGACCGACGGCTAATGAACAGTGACCAAGCCCCCTCCACCTCGAGGGCGCCGCTGGCGAGGCAGCCACTGGAAGGCCATAAGGACCACACCTCTGTCCCCCACTCCAGAGGGGGCCCCTGAGTTCTCAGGGTGGACTCGGTGGGAATGACTGAGTACATGGCTACCCCCTCCCCACCCACGAGCCCCAACACAGAGATGACCCCAGAAAGGCCAGGACTGGGCGAGCACGGCGATAACTCTCTTGCCATCCAGAGGTGCCAAGGATTGAATGGGAATTTAGCTACAGCATGACCAAAATATCGAGCACTTAAAGACTTGGAAATGTCTCCCCAAGTAAACTCACGCAGCCCCCCGGCAGCGGGGTGCATTCACTAACTACTGGCTTTTGTTTTTGTTTCCGGCGGCAAAGAACGCTTTCTTGGACTACCATAGCGAGAAATGTTTGTTAATGATGCAACCCTTTAACTGGAACTTAGAGAAGAGGAAATTCTATGTCATGTTCCTACCGTAGGAGCTGCTATGTGCAAACCCTATTCCTTCTTTGATAGCACACTGCCACCCGGTGGCGAGTATCCGCACTGCACATTAATTTAAGGCAGACAGCGCACCGGCAGGCAACACTATGTCCTGCACCCAATGCAGTTGACTTTCCTTTTGTAAACGTAAAATATACATATATACATATATATATACACACACTTATACATATATAAATCTATACATAATTATATATGAAGTTTAAAATATATTGAGTTAACTCAAACTATGCTCTACTTCCAGAAAAAGTCACTTTAACTTTGTAAATATTCATGTAAAACATTTGTTTACAGAGCTTTGAAAAATTGCTTGATTATATCTGTATAAAATGTGTACATAATTTCTACTTTACGCTCTTCCGTGTATTCCAAATAAAATTCCTGAACACTTTTCTGTCTAATGTCTAAGTGTTAAACATGAATTTGAGGCAGGTGAAGTCACCCTGGCGCTCCCAATCTGCCCACTTCTGCTGACTCTAGACACAAAGGTAGGGTGACCAACCAGCAAGGGTGCAAAATCCAGGGCGGTGAGTGTAAGAAATTAGGACAAAGGGTCAAAATTCAGGACAAAAATTCAGGACAGCAGGTCAAAATTCAAAACAAAAGGTACGTTTTACAGACAGATCAGAAGAGGTTGAGCAATAGTATACAAGTAAATAGACAACGATTTAAGAACAAGTGAAAAGTAGTGTATTTTAGATTGAGACAATTGTGCACTTGATGTTTTTTCAGTCTGCGCGCAGCTTTGACCAAATGTGCAGGTCTGTTTGTGGTAACAAAACTGCCCCCCCCCCCGCCCACACCTTTCCAGCCTCCCAGGGAACCGCCCAATGCCCGGTCCGGCCAGTCTGGCCTTGCTACCACCCACCAATGGTGACCCTCCTCTTCACATAGACCCTTTCTCATGTGTATTTGATTTCTTTTATAGTGCTACTCCTCCCAAGTATGTAGGGCAGGGTGTCAGACTGCGTTATATCACACACATATTATATAGAGACAATGACTCATATAAATGTGAAAGTCAATCTATAGGAAATGTACTCAAGCTAATGGAGGTTACAAAGTGTAATAATTCTTTCATCCATCATTCAATATTTCACCATTCATTCTGTCCGTCCATCTGTGTTCCCATCTATATCTATATTCAACCATTTGCAAACCTATCCATCATCCATCCTCTCATCCGTCCCTCCATCCCCTCTTCCACTCATCCATCCATTCACTCACCCATCCAGCCATCCTTTCACTTACTCAATCATCCACACAGTCACTCATCCTTCCACCCATTCACCCTTTCAGTCATCCATCCATCCATCCTCCCTTTCTCTTTGCATCCCTCTTTCATTTAGCCATCCATCCACCCATCCATCTGCTCAGCCATTCATGAATTCATCCATTGACCCCATCACTCATCCATCCTTTTACTCATCCATCCATCCTTTCTCTCATCCATCCACCTTTTCCCTCCTTAATTCATCCAGCCATCCTGTCTATCATCCATCCACCCTTTCACTCCTTCATTCATCCATCCACCCTTCTGTCCATCCACCCTCCCTTTCACTCACTCATCCAGCCTTCCACCCACCCTTTCGCTCATCCATCCATCCAACCTTTCACTTAACAAATCCTCAATCCATCCATCCATCAGTTCACTCATCCATCCACTCATTCACTCACCTGTCATCCACCGTTTCACTTATCCATCCATCCTTTAACCCGTCCATCTACCCTTCCACCCATACATCCATCTATTTACCTTTTCCCTCATCCATCCTTCCACTCACTCATACGTTCATCCTTTACTGCTTCTGTCATTGCATCCAGATCACAAGTAGTGTTATACCTACAAGCCAGAACTATTGGGTTTGTCAATGGTTGCTAGTTGCATAAAATAAAAAAGCAGCAACCATGGCTTTATTGAATATAACATTGAAAATGCATCAGTTTTAAAATAATGAGACAGTAAAAGATCCATGACCCTTTTTTTAAAAACTTGTTTCCCCACCTCTTCATGAACTGGATTCTCACCCAGCAGCATGGGCGTTTTTGTTCATTTCTTCCACCTGACTGAATGTCCTGCCCTTGACCGAGGCAGGAGGAGGCCCATCACATGCAGTAAGCGCACAGACTGGCCTATTGTCATTCTGTATGTGGCAATCAGAAGCAGGCAGAATAACAATGTGTGGGGTGGGGCTGCTCTTGTGCTCAGAGGATTGCGAGGGGGTCCCATCAGGGAGCTGAGGCTTCTGGCAGGGGAACAGGGATGTTCCCCAATGCCAAAAATTACGAACAAAAGGCGTCCGTAAAAGGGATTGTCATGGACAACGGACATGAGATCCAAATTACAGACGGTCCATGAAATTTACGGACGGTTGATCACCCGACACAAAGGGGCGTAATATACAGATCCCTTGCGCTGCCGGCGCATCGCAAAGGGTTAGTAAATAAGACATGGACAACAGCTGACAAGGTTTGCTCAAGTTTATTCTACCCCGGATGACACACTCTATTCCACGCTATACCAAGTAACACCACATAGCAATATACAAGACCACGCAAACAGCACACCTCCAAATCACAGTCCACCATACAATACCACACCTCATCTGTCATATTACTCCTCTTACCATGATACAACACACCCACCCACCTTACAACACACTAGCTCTTCAAACCAAAGCACAACAAGCAGTATTATATCATATTTTATTCAACATTCTGCAACATACCACACGTAGGACCACAAGCTGCATGAAACAGGCGATCATTTCTCACTGAGCACTATACCACCCGCTAAACACTGCATCGATCACAATGTCATCATAAAAAACAACATACAACACAACCACCAAACATCACACCCCACTCTGCTATCAAATCCAATAATATTCCACCCTGATACCATATGCTGCATAATTCAGGGCACCACATTGCATCATGCCACACCACATACTACTATATAACACCATACGACACAACAGGTCACCTTCCGTCTCCATCCAGCGCCACAAAGCACCACATAAATGTATACTTGGCCACACTACTTCCAGCCTTGTCCACGTGACACCTGACCACTCAGCACACTACACAAGACTCGCTCATTTCAGAGAATGCCATTCATGTCGACAAATCTCAAGATACCTTTCTGCAAAACCGCTCAACCAAGCGGTACCACATAAAAACAGCACACACTCCCAACACCAGAATATAATCACAACACCGCACATATCCACACATCACACTATGCAATACCATACTCCACAATAAAACACCAACATGACTAGACTGACACATTAAGCACCATAGCACCCCACACCACACCACCACCAGGCCATCTTATCACATCACTTGTCACAATACGCCACAGTATAAAAAAAACAACTCACACATGGAATCACACTGAATCACTCCACACCACCACACACCAGTCAAAATACATCTCACCCCACAACACAACCTGTGCCAAATCACACCACGCCAAACCACTCCACGCCATCTCTGCAACAGAATACCATTGCTCCAGCAACACTCTACAACATGACGCCACATAATACGCCTGACAGTGGCACGTTTTGCTCTGTCACTTGTCAGCAGTTGACACTGCACTACACCCTGCAAGATTATACCACCTCACTATATAACCTAAATCACTTAGCCATGCAATAACAGAATAAAGTACCCACCTCTCAACCATCCTGGGCACCATGTATCATCACACAGCAAGCAACAAACACCCCCATCCATCACCAAACGTCACACGCATTACCAATGAACAATGGCACAACTTTGAACATTAACTCCCCATACAACAACATGACCACACTTAGCAATTCCATACACTAACAGCTTCACACAAAACACCACCTGCTTCCACAACTCGCTACACAATAAAACTCAGAATGTATGACATTACTACGCCATCTATTACCCCACAGTAGGTTACAACACGGTTGTTACAATAACTGCATTGTTACTACGCAGGCTTAACATCGCAAGTCGTTTGTACGACTTGCCATAGATGGTGTGCTGGACTTAGGAATAGTATAAATTACTATTCCTACTCCAGTTAGCGGAACAGCAGGGAATGTGTTGGGTTTGAAATCCAACACATTTCCTGGTGTTGCACGCCACCTAGTGCAAGTCGTAGAAACGATTTGCATTGCAAAGCCACGCATGGTAACAACGCGGTCATTGTAACGACCACGTTGTTACCTACCTGCGTGGTAAACCCTGTTTCCCTGAAACTCCATATCTCACAATACAGCGCCACATTAACAAACACCACTTCACACTGGAGATCACAGTCATGCCTACACCTCCTTACACAAAACCACTCTACCCGTCACCATACCACTCCCACCACCACATGACAATCTTGCAACACCATTAAACAACACCACAAGGAACCACACCATGACACAGTACTCTTCCGACAGATCACACTCATCACGCAGCAGCACCCTTTCTAGACCACAACTTCTCACTCCATATTACAGCACCCAATGACTCTTGAGCTGTCGGAAATCAATCAATCGATCAATCAATCAATCAATCAGAACATTTGTAAAGCACACTACTTACCCTTGAGTCTCTCAAGGCGCTGGGGGGTGGGGGTGGCGCTACTGCTCGAATAGCCAGGTCTTGAGTTTTTTTCTGAAGGTCAGCAGGTCCTGGGTCTGCCGTAGGCTGATGGGTAGGATGTTCCAGGTCTTGGCGGCGAGGTGTGAGAACGATCTGCCGCCAGAGGCCGCTCTTCTGGCTGAGATGTTGCCTGGGTTAAATATGAGCAGACACGACCATGCAGCCATGGACACACATGAACCAGAGAAAGACTGGAGCAGGAGAAACACATGAGCAAGAGAGACAGATGGCTCAAAGAGACATATGAGCAAGAGAGACAGACAGGAGCGACAGATGGACCACAGAGATACATGACATGGGAGGTGCATGGTCACAGGAAGTTATGTTATGTTAATGTAATTTGAAATTGCTCACAAATCACCCCGGAGGGGTATCTTGGGGCTGAGCAGATCACAGGCAGGAGGAACGCATTGGTTGTGGGGTGGGTAAGCTGTGTCTGGGAAGTTCCAGGTATGGGAAGCCACAGGCCTCGGAGGCTTTAGATCGAGGAAGCTGCAGAGGGCCTCAGAGGCTGTGGGAGGCTACAGACCTCCAATGATGTGGGCTCAGGAAGTAGGGTTTGGGAAGATTCTGGCCAGGGCTTAATTTGAATCGGTGTTTGCAGGTGGGGCCCTCCAGCACTCATTTCGGGAGACAGTAACTTATTTTTCCATCATTAGACTTTGCCTCAGAACAAGATAGAAGAAGGCAGAAAAGGGAGCAAGGAAGAGAGTGATGGAAAAACAACGACGAAAGGAGAAAGGGAGGATGAAAAAGATCCTGCAAGAGTGAGATAAAGGGTCAGGGAGTGTCTGGTGGTGGATGAAAGGAGACATGAGGTGGCACAAAGACCAGACAGCCGTGGGATTCGGCAACTCCAACACTGTTGCAGCATCAGCCGCGGGTTTCTGAGGAAACCTTTGGGCACAGCGACTTACTATTTTACAAACTAAGCATTGGACGTAAGGAGGCCAGCCTCAGAGGTTGGGGACCAAGGAGGCCAGGGGGCATAGAGGTTCTAGGCCATTCCACTTCAAGGCACTGTATCTCAGTGGGGAATGGTCAGAAAGGTACATGTGTGCAAAGACAAGTCACATCAATTGAGAGGCCAGTGCACTCCGGGCCAGGGCGACAAAGCGCATTGAAGCAAACCATACCGATGTCGAGACATGATAGGGAGGTACAGGACAGCAACAAGACGTGAACTATAACTGCAGAGAAGCAGAGAATGCAATGCAACCAGGGATAGGCCTAACTGTGAACACTACAGGCAAGGGATACACAGATGTGGAGCTGTTGGCACAGGTTCGCCAGCCCACATCTCAACCACATCCTGTAAGCTAGTCTGGTTGGTAAAGCACTTACAGAATGCATTGCACTTCGACAGGTGCACCCTGCCGCCAGCACAACCCTAGAAGCAATAGAGACTAATCACAAGGAGAAGGGGGTTTGGAAGATCTTGAGGAGGGCTTCTATGAAATAAATACCACCCGGGTAAGTGAGCTCTTGCGGCAGGGAGTCACAGAGATGGCAGAGATGAGCAGTCATGATAAAAAAACACAGGACTGATTGACACAGAAAGAAAAACCATAGGAACAGGGAACTGAAACATAGAGTCATCAGGCTGAGCAAACACTATGCATCAGCAGTGAGTGCAGAACCAGAGGGAAGATCAGATCAGGGTGAGAGCATGGAAACTCGTTCCGGCGTTCCGGAGAAGTCGATGGTTACTGGACCCAAACTGGGCCAATTGGAGCCTGTAATCTCTGGTCTCCTTGGGCAAGATTACTGCTGAAGCCACAACTGAGCACCAGATGCACCCTTTTAGCATTTGACCATCAATGAAATTAAATGAAATGTGATATTTATAAATCACAAACTGTCACTCTGAAAGGAGCCTCCTGGCGCTGTACTGATAACAAACTTAGCAATGGAGAATGGAGACTTAGATGAGGGCTAGACTGAGTTCGTCTGATGATCCCTAAATCCAGGTCTTTAGGGCCTTCCTAAACTGCATTTCAGGTTCTATCGATCGCAATTTATTTGGCATAAGATTCCAGGCCTTTGCACCTAACACGGTTGCAGATTTCCCTCCCCACGTTTAGGTTTAAAACCAGGCGGTTTGAGTAGGTTTGCAAACGAAGAGCAGAGTGTCCTCGTTGTGGTGTATGGTGTGAATCTTGTGGAAAGATATACTGGCCCCAGTCTCTGATAGCTCTGAAGGTGGTGGCAAGAAGTTTGAATAAAATTCTCTTGTGTAGCGGGAGCCAGTGAAGAGATTTCAGAGCTGCTGAGGCTGAAGCCCTACGGGGAAGTATTAAACCCAATCTGGCTGCTGCGTGCTGCCCTACCTGAAGCCTCTTTAGGGTTGACTTATTCACCCCTGCCAGGAGGCTATTACAGTAGTCTAGGTGCGAGAGTATCAGCACCACCGCAACTGTTTTCCTAGTTGAAAGCGGAATCAGACCAATTTTTTTTCAGGGTTTTGATGAGGGCGAAGCAGGTCCCCGCCACATTAAGTGCATGGGTTTTAAAGGAAAGGGAAGAGTCAAACAACACCCCCAGGTACTTGGCCACCTTCACAGTAGGTGGGGGGGCTGCTGTATCCTCCGGCCACCAAGCCTTGGGTTGAAAGGGATTGTCTTTTCCTATCAGCAGAATGTCTGTCTTGTCCGTATTACATCAGAGGTGATTGATTTTCATCCATTTGATGACCTCCGTAAGACAGACAGGATTTGAAGTTTTCTTCTGCTTCCATGGAGTTTTTATTAAGGGACACGATCAGCTGCGTATCGTCAGCATAAGATGTTATCTCAATCCCATAAGATGAAATGAGGGAGATAATCGGAGCCATGCATATATTGAATAAAAGTGGGCTAAGTGAGGAGCCCTGTGGGACTCCTGTAGTGCTGGTGCGTTCAGAGGAGAGGAAGGGGCTACGAGAGACCGCTTGCCTCCAGTGGGTCAGGAAGGACTTGATCCAGGCCAGCGCAGAGTCGGAAATGCCGCAAGATTTTAGTCTGGCCAAAAGTATGTCATGAGAGAAGGTATCAAAGGCGGCAGACAAATCCAGAAGGATCCGCCTTGCCTTCCTGCTATTATCTGTGATGAATTTCAGAGTGTCTGATATCTCTAGTAGTTTGGGCGAAAGCCGGATTGTCGAGGGTGGAAAATCTGAGATGCTTCAAAGAAATGAGAGAGCTCCTTATAGACCATTCTTTCAGTTATTGTACCCAAAATGTGCAGTAGGGATATAGGCTTGGGATTTGAAAGATTGGAAGGGTCTATATTTTGTTTTTTCTTTAGTGGCTTCACTATGGCAAGTTTCCACTCGTCGGGCACCATGCCGGAGGCAAGAGAGGAATTCACAATGTCATTAATCACAGGATTTAGTATATCCATGATTTGATATAATATCGTCGGGGGCACGCACCCAGTGGCGAACCTGATTTATACGCTAAGATAGCTGTGTGTGTATGAAAAAGAGTGACAGTTTGAAAAACGTGAAGGGCGGGCCTATTATGGCTATGGACCAATGCATGTTCGTTGACAAGTTCTTCTGAACTTAGAGTTCCAAAATCCTTTTGTATATTCTTAATCTTGTCCTCAAAATATGTTGCAATATCACTGCAGAGAGTCTGAGAGGGAGGAATTTCTGAGTGTAAGGCTTTGGGGTCAATAATGGATTTTACGATTGAGAATATCTCTTTTTGATTTTGCTTGGCCATAGCTATTCTGTTAAAAAAAGTATCTTTTTTTTCAAATTTAATAGCTGAATGACATTGTTTCCTGTGAGTTTTAAAGATATGCAAGTCGGCTAACTCGTAGCCCCTTCTCCATCTACATTCTAGTTGTTTGCAGTGTAAATTCTGCTTCGCTAGATCTTTTGTAAACCATGGGTCATTGTGTGATTTTGTTTTTCCCCTTCTAGTAGTGTGCTTGGATGGAATTAATTCCTCACTTATAGCCGTCATCCAAGTGTGGAAATGCTGGGAATCCTCTACTGGCTCACCAGTAAGAGCTGTCGTATTTTCTTGGGCAATTTTGGGCAGATTGGGGTTAGTAGCTAGCAGATGCCATTTATGCCTAGGCGCCGCCATAGGGCTGTTCATGGCTGCCTGTACAATCTTGGGTATTAAGATGGTCAGGGGGATAGAGTAATGGTCAGACCAAGCCTGCGGGGTAGGTGTCTCTGTCCGAAGTGAGGTGAACTTGGAGCAGACTCCTTCCAATGTATGTCCTGCCCTGTGTGTTGGTGCCCGAACCAGATGATTCAGGCCAAGGGGAGGAATTGTTTCCAAAAAGGTGGCGACCTCCGGGTCGCTACCGTATTCTAAGTGCAGATTTGTGTCTCCCAGCATGGTAAAATTGGCGTATCTGAGCAGAGCGTGACTAAGTGTTTCCCCTAGTGAGTCAATAAAGGCACCGCTATGGCCAGGAGGGCGATAGATCAAAGCCCCAGAGAAGGAGAGTGATCCATTTATGCACGTGTAGGTTGACATTTTTCCATTGTGGTGAGTCTCTGTGGATAATGGCCAACCCTCCTCCCCTAATAACCTCCCTGTCCTTCCTACAGATCCTATAGTTAGGGGGTAAGGTAGTTACAATATCTGGGTGGGGGTCTTCTTTTAACCAAGTTTCAGTTATACATAGAAAATCTAATTCTTTTTCTATGATTAGCTCTCTGAGGTCCAGTGCATGTTTGACTAGGGAGCGTGCATTGATTAATCCCCCCTTTATTTTAGCCTGATGGTTAACTGCTTTGTTTTTTTTACCATTGTGTGTTTGATTTCAGTGTGTTGGACTTGGCCCATTTCCCTCCAAAAAATTTCGTTTTTCACCCCCCTATGATAGGATGTCTCCTCCATGGTAAAGATTACTGTATAGGCCACGAGTGGTACGAGCTGCCCTGTTTAATGTGATAATGTGATGCAATGGTGTGCACTTATTTTCCCCCCATTGTGTAAATGTACCCTGGTGAAATGCTGTATTTAAAATGGATGCCATGGCTGTGCGTTGTGCCACCTGACTGCAGTAGGTTAGCAATGTAGATGTTAGATACCCAGCCATCCCTGTTTTTGGAGGGAAAGCCTGGCATCCTGGGTGCTCTACTTCTCCCCCTGAGCCAGTTAGAACTAGTTCGCCTGAGAATTCTAGAAGGCTCTGGCACTGCCTGGAAGGTGGGGTGAGGGGGATATAAATAAGGGGGATGTGCCACCATGTGCTGAGACAGAGCTGGGACAGGATCGTGAGGGGACCTGCTACCAGAGGATGCCGCCACTTGGGCCTGTGTGCTGGACCCTGCACCCATCTATCACCCCTCTACTATCCCCAGGGCTAGTGGAAGCCCCACTGCAGGAGTTCAGGCTGCTGTGTAGGAGGAGGGCCATGCTACAGTGGGGGATGGTTAAGGCCTACTGCCCTGTTTTGATGAGTTCTCACTAACTGCTGACCTGGCCCAGTAGTGCCTGCTGCTCTGTCTCCCGGCCCCCTGAAGAAGGAGGGCCCCCTAGGTCCCTGAGGCTGGTGGGACCTGGCGCCACGCAAGCGCTGCACATAAAAGCACCTGGAAGGGAAGGAGCGCCTTGGACTGGACCCCCACCCCCCAGGAAGTGAGGAGCGTTACCCTGGGGCCCCTGAGGGTTGCTGTTGGGACTGTCCGCCCCCCTGGCACTGTTTGCTACTGGAAGTGCTGTGCCCAGAGGAACTGAGCCTGTCAAGCACCATACCTCAAGCCCTAGAGAAGAGGAGCTGAGGCCTACCTGCCTAATCGCCACGTGGAAGGGACTGCTGGTATGCCCCTATGTCGCGTTGAATCAAGCGCTGTGCTGGTAAAGCGCTATTGTTGAAGATGCTGCTGCCCTGCGAAGCGCTGTGAGTGTTTAAAGTGCTGTATTGCCCTGGGAACTGCTGCTGGCCCAAGCGCTGTGAGCGCTGGTGTGTACTCTAAGCGCTGTGTCCCTTAAAGCGCTATTTCTTTCACCACTGCGGCCCAGGGTTACCTTTTCTGCCCGGTGCTGCCCGGAAGTCCTCTGAGGACCGGGGAACACTGCCGCCGCCCAGGCGCCCAGACGAGAAGTTGCCACTATCACCGCCGCGGCCTGGCACTTGATTGGGGACGTTCCCGCTGTGAAGTGCATCGTTGCGGCGTCCTCCCGAGCCAGGAGAGGGCCAAGGGGGTGAAGAGTGGGCCGCGCTATGCCCTGAAGCCGCACTTGTGCCTAGTTAAAAGTTGCAAGTGTATAGAGAATGAAAGAAGGCACCCTGCCTGGGATTTGTAGAGGTCCTAGCTAGAGGATCCAAACATTATAAAAAAGGGGGGTGGTTAACCCAGAGGCTGAAGCTGCACAGAACAAGAACAGGGTCAATCCAAACAGACTCAACAACATATATTAGAAAAATACATATTTTTTATTTTTTCCTTTTTAAATATATTGTTTGTAATTTTCAAAAGACAAACATGTATAAATTAGATAGTGCATGTTGATTTCACAGTAGTACTTTAAGGAAGAAATTAATATTATACTACAGAGACACAAGACAAAATTTTATACTGAATTAAGATCTACCCAGTACTGACCACACTTCAACCATACAACCACACTCATTCACACGAGAGTTTACTCTATCTATTGTTTGAACATTCAGCTTTCATTCATCCATTCATTCCTATAGTCCTGGCGTAGGCAACAATAGATGGTCAATAAGTTGCCTAAATCGGGAGGTTAATCCAGGCAGATGGTATTAATACGGGTCCTGATGTAGTTAGGACAGAATGCCGTATTCCTGGGAAAACAGGGGACAGGAATAAAATCTGGAAATAAAAAGCAGTGAAACTGAAAGGCTATCAGTTTGCCTTCTTTGGATTCCACGAAACAGGGAATCTCACATGGGGAGTGTTTCCAAGTAGTCTGTTACTGCACAGTGTCAAAAGAGTCAACCTTATATGTATCACATCAAGACGCCTTATATATGTAAAATGTATTATGATAATGAAATTGTATGTTGAAATGTCCTTTTGTATATATAGCTAGAACACAACATTAAGACACTGCTTTTTATTTCCAGATTTTATTCCTGTCCCCTGCCCAGCATACTGCTGGGCAGGGGACGAAGGTGTGGCCACATTGGCCTTTCACCGAAACGCGCGTCGGCATGTTTTCCCAGGAATACGGCATTCTGTCCTAACTACATCAGGACCCGTATTTTTCTAATATATGTTGTTGAGTCTGTTTGGATTGACCCTGTTCTTGTTCTGTGCAGCTTCAGCCTCTGGGTTAACCACCCCCCCTTTTTTATAATGTTTGGATCCTCTAGCTAGGACCTCTACAAATCCCAGGCAGGGTGCCTTCTTTCATTCTCTATACAGTTGTTCTTCCCCCCTTGGCCTGCCTATATCATTAAGAAACCCTACGGGGAGCCCCCAGTGCTTAATTTGTAAAATATTAAGTGCAGGTGCTCACATTTTTTAACAAGGCCACACACCTGGCTCCACCCACTCACTACACTGGCCCCACCCACTTCCTCTATTGGCTCCACCCACATCTGGACCTAGTATTGCTGAATGTGCTATAACAAGGGTTAGAACTGAAATCTCCAGGTTGAAAGGTCATAAAATGAGCCATGTGCATTGCCATAAGGATGCTCAAGAGGACAGTCTATACCCTGTACTGTGCACCTGTGGCTGAGGGTCAGTTACTAGCTACATCTGATCGAAGCACAGATGGGCCAAACTGTGGCACAGCAAGATCCTGGGGAGGATACATGTCACCCACAAGGGTGTAAATCTGAAAAAAACACACATCCACCCAAAGAGGTGGGATACTGAGCACCACACACCCAGGACATCTCACCTCCATGTCCCTGGCACACATGAAGCCCATCAAGGCCCCATTAGCTACAGTATGCACAGGCTGTCAGGGTCTGATTTGCAAAACCCCTGCAGGTGCCAGACAGTGGGTAGAACTTAGAGAGCCATGCGAAGGACGGATCTCCTGTCTAGAGTCAAGTGCTGGCAGCGAGCTACCCACTGCACACAGGTTACACAAATCTTACAGGCTTAGGCCCCGGCCAGCAGTGTTAATATTATGAAAGTGTCAAAAATTACCAATCTAATACCAGTACATGCGTTACACCAGGGGTAAGCACCATCCTGTCAAGTATGTGTAAAGAATGGTCACATTATTTCAGCAACTCTTAAGCAAGAGTGGACAGAGTTGTGCCAAGAATACTCAATACATGTCAGGAAATACCACTGTTACGCATGTTCTGATTTGCCCCATCAATCACTAATCATTAGTGCATGTTCAGATCTTCACATCCCTCTTTAATCAAAACTATATGTTTAGATTTATCCTATTACACAGTAATCTGCCTCAATCATTAAACCTTGGTGCGTGTTCAGATATGCATCACTTCTTCATGAAAATCATAATGGGCTACGCTTTCTCAGTGCTGAGACAAGAGGACTGTTTTATGCACCTGTTGTGCCAAAAGTGAATCCATTTCCCTTAATATTTCCCGGAGTTAGAACATACAGGTGCATAAAATCACACGCTCTGTGATGAGACAGAGGAAACCATAATGATTTGGCTCCGTGATACCCTTTTCTGTAATGTGCCAGCGCAGAGTGGGATCTGTGCTATTCTTTAGGGCATCTTATGCACATAAATAACTCAAAATATCTCCAAGTTACTGAAAGTCTTGCTCGGAACTAACTAAGCTCGAAAACACGGGGCATTCATTGCTTTTTTGTGTTTTTGAGCTCTGCTGTAAGGAAAAACGTGCATTAACTGGAAGATGTTTTTAATCAGTGTGTGAGCTGAAGACGCCAAAAAGTAGCGCCTAGACCCCTTCTGTGTCGGAGCAGTGCAGAAAATGGCATCATGTTACAGGGCCAGATGTGCTGTTACATATTCCTTGTGGTATGGAATTGCTTTATTTTACCTGCGCATATGGCGTTCTCAGACAAACGGTCTATCGCTCGTTAACAGAGATCCCGCAGTATATTTTCAAACTGGCTCAGTTCTGTGCATGAAATACTCTTTTAAACATTATGGATTTCATCCTTTTCGACTCACTCATGTCGCCACAAAGTAGGTGGTACAGACTAATGGCAGGCGGCTGGTTGGATGAGTGAATTAAAATCAGCATCAGACTCGCAGATCAAGTAATCTTTGTACCCTGGCTGGCGTGCGCACACACACACTCGTGTCATGGCCGGAGACATCAGCGCTTTACTGGGGCAGTCACAGCGCCCCTCTCCCATGCACGGAGGATGGTTGGGCCCTGGCAGTGCACAGTGGAAAGCTGAAAGTCTGGTGGCATGACCTAGCGGCCTAGTTGTTTGCTAATGCTGTAAATAAGGTCTTGACACTTACTTTCAGCGAGGGCCGTGGTGAGGTGCGGGTATGCTGGGGCATGGCAAAAGCAGGAAATGAGCGCGCATTGCTGTAAATCTGAAAAAAATCAGCGCAAACTGTCTGCTGCCGCGCACAGCTCCAACCCCCACAGAAGACCAGGTACCCTGCCCAACTCAGTGTCCCGCCTACTGTTCCCGGCGCGGCCCTGGGCTGCCAGTGACTGATTGATTGAGAAGAAGTAATTAACCCTTGAGGAACAGTGAAGAACTTTAAACAAACTTATAGAAGTGTAACAACACGTTCTTCACCAGTCTGGCAGTCTGTCTCATCAACAACAACACAAGCAGTACTTAATGTAACACAGCAGCAGAAACACTTCTTACGGTAGAGCAGCACAGCACACTCTCTGTGCAACTAATTATAAATCAATTACTGACGTCCATAAATGAGTGTAGCCCCGGCCCTGCTAATTAAGTGCCGGTGCTAAGCACCGGCAAGCACCGGCACAAATTAAGCCCTGGGAGCCCCCTTCTTTTGCTTTAAAAGTTGCAAATGCCTACCCCGCACTGGCGCCTAAGCAGAACTCACTGCCGCGGCCCCTAGGGCCGTCCGAAGAAGCGCAGTGCCTGGTCCCTCACTGCGGCCCCCGGAGCCAGGAGAGGGCCGCCGTGGCATTGAGGAAGCCGCGCTGGACCTCGTGAAGCCGGAAAGGCCGCACACAGATTGGTTGCTGCTTACGCGGCCACTGGGAGGTGCGCCCTGATTTGCGGCTGTTGCCGCGCCTCCCGAGGATGGGCCCTGAGGCCCAGGAACTGCCTGGTGCCTCGCGCAGCCGACGGAAGCCCCAGGACCCAGGAGAGGGTCACGGGTGAAGACCAGAGGAGACCACCTTGTGCGCCCCCACCCCAGCAACCGCTGCTAGCCCGTGTTTGGTCCCTAGCTGCAGGAGGGCAAGGTGAGACGGCTGGGGAGCCTCACAGAACTAGCGGCTGGCTGGAGGTCACGGAGGGGGAGCCCCGAGGCACATTGTCGGTGCCTGCCCCTCCTACTGCATAGGACACCGAAGAGAGGAGCCCGGTTTGTGGGGGCTCAGCTGCAAGGTGGTTGGGGACTGGAGTCGGGGCACAGGGTCGGTGCCCCCCCGTGACTGCATGTAGGGTCGAGACTTTCCCCATGCTGGAGGCCCTGGGAGAGGGGCTTTCACCTCTCCAGAAGTGACTGGGCTTTGCATCCCTGCCCCGCTAGCCAGTGGGCAGTGGGAATGGACGGGGCCTGCTATATACTCACTACTGGGAGTGTTTTAGGCCCCCCCCCGGGGTTAGGTTAATGCTAGGTGCCTAGGTTACTGCGCCCCCTGCGCATGGTTGGTTGTGCCGATGCGGTTGCTGAATCCTAATGTCCTGCCAAAGTTATAGGCCCCCATGTGATATATTTTAGGCGTACCTCCAGTTGCTAATGCTGTAGATGGCATTTATATTTGCCCAGCGTTACCGGCCTAATGTTGTGGGCCTGAGGTGCTATGCCATACTCCCTTTATAATGACAGGTGGCTCGATGTCGAGAGGACTGTTATTGCCCATGTTTATCTAAAGGAGTATTACGCCAGTTGCAAGGAGTGCTTCGACCCTGCTTCGATGATTCAATGTGGCCTAATGCGTTTTTCATGGTAACTGAGGAGGCTTTATCATTTTTTATTTCAGTGCTGACCCGAATGGACCTACCTTCTTCTTGCTTTTCCCATTTTCCCTGTGAATAATACCCCCCTGGTATACATTGCCCTGGCGCCCGTTGGTGCCCCATTGTGATTACTGTGATTTCTGTTGTGTCTCTTTTTGTGCTGTGCCTGGTGTGTCGTCTGTGGGTACTGCGTGGATGCTCCACATGTCCTCAGGAGTTTGGCCTGCCCGCTCTGCTCCATGCTACCCCCGTAGAATTGGTAACCCCATTTCTAACACAGTGATTGGTAACTGTTCTCTGCATTCCCAGCAAGTCACAGGGCTCCTCGATCAGCCCCATTCTTTTTAATCTTTATCTGCAGCCCCTGATCCCCATGATCAAATCCTTCGGTATAGATTTGATAAACTATGCCGATGACACACAACTGGTGTTCTCCTTAGAAGGAAGACAGGCGGTGACCATGGAGTCCTTCCAGAACTGCATGAACAAGGTGGCCAGGTGGCTGACATTAAACTCCCTTCAATTTAATGAGGGGAAGACAGAGGTTGTCTACTGTTCGTCAGCCAAACTGAGTCAACAACCTTCCCATGAGATCAGGCTTGCGCCGGGAGCAGAACCTTGCATCCCAGTTAAGACTGTGCGCAATCTAGGGGTATTGTTTGATGCGGATCTCCAAATGACCTCCCAGACCAATAAAACCATCAGTGTCTGCTATGGATTGTTGAAGGCACTCAGACAGATTCTGCCCCTCCTGCCTGATGAGTCTAGACCTCTAGTAGTTAGGAGTGTGATTCTGGCTGGACTAGACTATTGTAACTCTCTATATTTAGGGGCCCCCTTATATATTCTACAGGGGCTCCAGAGGGTCCAGTCTATAGCGGCCAAGCTGGCTCTTAAAAGACCTCGTAGTTCCTCCACTACGTTGGCGCTAAGAGATCTACATTGGCTGCCAATCGGGAGTAGAGTTGCCGTCAAGTCCCTTTGTATCGTGTACAGAGCCCTGCACAACACAGGACCTATCCCTCTACAGGAAAGGCTCTCCTGGTATAGACCTTCCAGGTCCCTGCGCTCTGCTAGCCAGAGTTTGGCAGCTACTACCAGGATCAGGAGAACGAGGATGGGAGGCAGAGCTTTCTGCACCTCTGCCTCTAGGTTGTGGAACGAGCTTCCCCAGAACATCAGACAAATTGACACCCTATTGGGTTTCAGAAAGAGCCTGAAAACCTGGTTGTTCGCCAAAGTATAATCTCTGTAACTCTATTTTAATAGCTCTGGCGGCTGTTCTATATATCATGACAGCTAGTGTATTGTTGTACCATCTGACTTTTTCCTGTTTGGGCGCCAGGATACCCGTAGGGTGACAGCTGCGCGTAATAAATAACAAATACAATACAATACAATGCAATACAATACAATACAGGGCCTCTGATTTTGTCTACTTCCATATAGTGTCCGCACTTCATTTTATTATTTGAGGAGCATATTATCAAGAACAGCCAATAAAATTATCGCCGCTTTATCGGCAGGAAACTGCCGCTAAAGCGGGGATAATGAGCTTGATAATATGCCCTTGTGAATGCCCATAGAAGCCAAGGTTAACACCAGAACCTGGGCTTCCATGGGAATTCACAAGGGCATATTATCAAGCCCATTATTGCCGCGTTTATCGGCAGTTTTCTGCCGATAAACGCGGCGATAATGTATCACCCTTTCTTGATAATATGGCCATAAATGCCTTAAGAGAGTCGGCGAAAATACCTTATTTGATTGGAAACCAACAGCATAGTTGGCACTGGACGTGAACCTGACGCGGACGGCCGCACATAGGCTTGCCTTTGGTGCGCCCGCGGCGTGCATCCATTGTGCGTCTGCGTTATTCCCCACTTTTGTACTGTGAGACCGGTATGCTTATGGAGAGACTAGGCTGTCTCTCTCACAAGATGGAGTCCGTTAGTTGTGCTTGGAGTAAGTGAGGAGAAATCTAGCGTTAAGGCAGAGACGTAGAGAAGTCAAAAGCTTACGCGTACGGTAGGAGGGGGTGGAGATGTAGAACTCAGCAAAGCAGACAAACCAGTCAATAAAACAATGTCTAGCCAGTGCTTTAAAAAAAAAGGAAATATGCATTATTTTAAACATACAGAGAACTGGAAGGAAGTTATTCATAAAGGCAACTTACACTTATGAGTAATTTACATTCACAATTTACTCCTACATACACTTTTCAGTAAATGTACTAGTTTTTGCTATTCGCAAAACCCGAATGCAAAGTTACAAAAAAAATTAGGCTTTCATGTCCCCACCACCTGAAAAAGGGGATGGAGCAAAATGGATGAAAAAGTCCAGCACCACGCATGTCCAACCAGTAATACTTTAACACCTTCCCACAGAAAATAAAGGAAACTGGGACTTAAAATAAAACCCCATAGGAAATCATATTAAATGTCACTAAATGGTTTAAAATGATTATAAATATAAATAAATATAGTTTAGTGTTAAAAAAATTAAACATAAAAAATATACAATATTTAATTATAAAATATTTTAACAACCTTTTTTGAACATACAAATTAATGTAACTAATTTATATTAAATATAATTAGATTACTTTTAATTCTATAAATTGCTTTCAATAATTATTAATGGACAATATGCTTTACTTTAGGTGGGAATATATCTTAATTTAAACTTCAAAATATAATTTTTTTAATTATATTAATTAATGAAACATTTAATTCAAAATTAAGTTAATAGTACTGTAACATGCTTTTCTTGTGTTCTACATTGAAATAAATATACACAATTAATTCACTATAAAAAAAATTCACTAATTTATTATAAAGTTTCATAAACGTTATAAAATGTTCTCAATACAGTACTATATAGAGAACCCACCTCGATTGTGGAGTCTCCCCATGGTAAAGTATAGGGAAAAGGAAAAATAGTTACATATGTTAAATATTAATGTAAATTAACTTTACCTATTCATTTTAAATGTAGGACAAAATAAAAAATGTTGCAGCAGTACCAACTTAATTTTGAATCAAATCTTTGATTAATTAAAAATACAAAATTATTTAAAAGTTATGTTTCTGAAGTTTAAATAAAAAAATTAATTCTCATCTATCACAAAAAACATTTTCTAATGCATTAATAGTTATGAAAGTGTTTAGAATTGAAAGTAATTTAATTATATTATAATCAAAAATATGACATTAAATTATACATTTAAGAAGTTTGTTAAAATATGGTATAATTAATTTGATATTTTTCTAACTATAAATTATATTTATTCATATTTCTAAATATTTTCAACAATTAATTTAACATTATTCCCTAGGGTGTTTTATTTTAACTCCATACCTCCATTAATTTCAATGGGATGGTGTTGCAGTACCAGTGGTTGGCCATGTGCAGTGCTGGACTTACTCCAACACTGAACTGGAGTACTTTTCCACTGTGTAGGTCCCTTTTGGCTGTAGTAACTATAGAAGTACAGCTTGTGAATAGCAACAAGGATTACACCGTTGTGGGTGGGTGCATTTCCCTTCCTAAACCCATATTCATCCATAATCCCCCTTACTCCTCCTTACACCCCTCCCATTCTTGCAGGCACTCCCTCTGGCCCCTCCCACATTTGCTAGGAGTGCACTTACATTTGTGAGGATCTATCCAGGGAAAATAAAAGAGAGGTGAATGTGGAGAGTTCCACTTGTAGGTTTGTGAGGAGCATTTTATAGTCCAGCACTTCTGAAAGTACTACATGATGCAGATTGTGAGTTGGTTCCAAAGTGTGCAAGTGCGCATGTGGAAATAATGTGACTCCGGGTATTCCCACAGGCGCTGGCCCTGGGGCTTGTCTTTGGCAAAGAACCTTCAAAATAAGTCACGCAAAGCCTTTTCGATTTGTCAGGGGGTTCTTTCACCACACATCAGTCCCTAGCATCTGCATTTGTCGCATGAGTTTATCTATGCAGCAACATATCTTTCTAGAAAGGTCTCTGAGAGGGTGGTCCTCTGTACAGTCAGTCAGAGCAGCTTCCAGACTACTCTTCTCTAGTCAAACAAACAAAGGCATCAAGCGGAAAACCTGCACAGATACCACATTACTTCAACCCAAAAGCAAATCCTTCCAGAAAATCAGACACAAAGCTCTTTCAATGTAAAGATGATCTGATTCCCTTTTATTTCCAGGCTAGTTGTAAACTAGGACAAGAAAAACTTCCCTGGTCATTATATCCCTACTGCTAATCTGTGAACAGGGGCAAGCGACCCAAAATGGAGTCTAAAAAAGTGGGCTGAGATTCCCTTGTGGGAGCACCACTTTATTCAGAGTGCGCCGACACAAACAAAAAACCCATAATCAGAAGTTTGTTAAAGAGTGTTGACACGTTTCGCTGCTTTCGTCACTTCTTCAGCAGATTAATCGAAACTAAGACAATTATTTGCTCACAACCTTCAGCAGGGGATTCAGTAATAGCCACAAATCCAGGAACACTTACACGTATGAATACAAGCTTGGTTGACGTACGCGGATGATCTTGGTTGCAGCACACGATTGAGCTCAGTTGAAGTACATGACTGTGTTTCTTTGCAGCACATGCTTGAACTCTGTTGAAGCACCTGCTTGAGTTTGGTTGCAGCACACGATTGAGCTGGGTTGAAGTACATGCTTAAGTTTGGTTGAAGTACATGACTGTGTTTAGTTGTAGCACATGCTTGAGCTCTGTTGAAGCACATGCTTGAGTTTGGTTAAAGTACATGCTTGCGTTTGGTTGCAGCACGTGCTTGAGCTCCGTTGAAGTACATGCTTAAGTTTGGTTGCAGAACATGCTTGAGCTCGGTTGAAGCACACACTTGCGTTTTGGTTGCAGCACACGCTTGAGCTCCGTTGAAGTACACGCTTGAGCTTGGTTGAAGTACATGCTTGAGTTTGGTTGCAGCACATGCTTGAGCTCCGTTGAAGTACACGCTTGAGCTTGGTTGAAGTACATGCTTGAGTTTGGTTGCAGCACACGCTTGAGCTCCATTGAAGTACACGCTTGAGTTTGGATGCAACACACGCTTGAGCTTGGTTGAAGTACATGACTGTGTTTAGTTGCAGCACATGCTTGAGTTTGGCTGAAGTACATGCTTGAGTTTGGTTGCAGCACATGCTTGAGCTCGGTTGACTCCCAGCTTTATCCAAAAAAGAAAATTCTTTAAAACCTTTATTTTGGATAGGCCACTCACAGGCTTTACAGTGATTCTTGATTTGTTTCGTTATATTTATCCTGTATTCCTGTGTTGCAGATTATTTATGCTTTGTATTTTTCCCTTCATGATCTAATTCTGATAAAATTTACTTTTTTTGCCTATACAGATGTCCATTTGTTTTTGTCTTAATGTTAAGTATTGTTATGTTTAGCTAAGTATATGTTTTGTGAAGTCTTCATAATTTATTTTATGCAGGATAATTAAGTTACCTGTACTCAATTCATTTACATAACTAAGTTAATTTCGTTAGTACAACAAACTCCTTTGGAGGCAATTTTACCTATCCTACTACGTTTTTACCCAAGCCCCCAAAGGTTTACTGGGTTGCTCACTCTATCTACCATGAGCTCGGTTGAAGCACACACTTGCGTTTGGTTGCAGCAAATGCTTGAGCTCGGTTGAAGCACACACTTGAGTTTGGTTGCAGCACACGATTGAGTTCGGTTGAAGTACATGCTTGAGTTTGGTTGCAGCACACAATTGAGCTGGGTTGAAGTACATGACTGTGTTTAGTTGCAGCATATGCTTGAGTTCTGTTGAAGCACACACTTGCGTTTGGTTGCAGCAAATGCTCGAGCTCGGTTGAAGCACACGCTTGAGTTTGGTTGCAGCACACGATTGCGTTTGGTTGAAGTACATGCTTGAGTTGGGTTGCAGCACACAATTGAGCTGGGTTGAAGTACATGACTGTGCTTAGTTGCAGCATATGCTTGAGTTCTGTTGAAGCACATGCTTGAGTTTGGTTGCAGCACACAATTGAGCTGGGTTGAAGTACATGACTGTGTTTAGTTGCAGCATATGCTTGAGTTCTGTTGAAGCACATGCTTGAGTTTGGTTGCAGCACATGCTTGCACTCTGTTGAAGCACATGCTTGAGTTTGGTTGCAGCACATGCTTGAGCTCGGTTGAAGCACACACTTGCGTTTGGTTGCAGCAAATGCTTGAGCTCGGTTGAAGCACACGCTTGAGTTTGGTTGCAGCACACGATTGCGTTCGGTTGAAGTACATGCTTGAGTTTGGTTGCAGCACACAATTGAGCTGGGTTGAAGTACATGACGGTGTTTAGTTTCATCACATGCTTGAGCTCTGTTGAAGCACATGCTTGAGCTCGGTTGAAGCACACACTTGCGTTTTGGTTGCAGCACACGCTTGAGCTCCGTTGAAGTACATGCTTGAGTTTGGTTGCAGCAGACGATTGAGCTTGGTAGAAGTACATGACTGTGTTTAGTTGCAGCACATGCTTGAGCTCGGATGAAGCACATGCTTGAGTTTGGTTACAACACATGCTTGAGCTCGGATGAAGCACACACTTGCGTTTTGGTTGCAGCACACACTTGAGCTCCGTTGAAGCACATGCTTGAGTTTGGTTGCAGCAGACGATTGAGCTCGGTGGAAGTACATGACTGTGTTTAGTTGCAGCACATGCTTGAGCTCGGATGAAGCACATGCTTGAGTTTGGTTACAACACATGCTTGAGCTCGGATGAAGCACATGCTTGAGTTTGGTTGCAGCTAATGTCTATAAATTGGTATTTGTTAATTAAAATTTTTTAATTGATTAATTGATAAATATATTATTTGCGTTAATTTAGTTTAGGGGCTGGTTGTGTTTTTATAGGGAAATTGGGTGGGAAGTAATTTATTATAATTAATGATTAATAGTGAATATTTATTGGCATTGATAATTAATTTATTGTTAATTAATTATTAACAGACAATTAATTTTTAATAATTATAATGTATTGGTATTGAGAATTAATTTATTGTTAATTGCACATTAATGGGTAATTAATTTTTAATAATTGATTACTTGATAATTATATTAATTGTGTTAAGTTTTATGCAGAGCGGGTTAGGGTTTATTGGGGAATAGGGTGGGAAGTAATTTAATGTTATTAAGGTAATTATTAATTTTATTTTATTGATATTATAAATAGTTTATTGTTAATTTATTATTAATTCATTATTTAATTTATAAAATTGATTAATTGATAAGTATATTATTTTTGAACTTCAGTATCCTTTTCTCTGCTCATTTTACGCTGGGCGGGTTCCTTATCTACCGAACCCCCAGATTGGCTGGTACCTTTCTCAGATCCTGTGCTGACGCTGTTGTTGGGTGGGCGCTTCGTTTAGCTCATTACTTGGTTTTAGGAGATGTGAGCCTTCACCTTGATCAGCGAGATGCTAAAGACTCTTGTGACTTTGTAGATTCTCTTCAGCTGGCCCAACTTTCCCAATGGGTTTCTCATCCTACCCATCAAGCAGGCCATATTTTGGATCCTATTTGTTCTAATTTTCCCTTGCAGGTTGCTGAGCCTCTGCCAGTCCCCTGGTCTGATCATTTTCTTACATGTTTCTCTTGGAAGGTTTCACTGGCCAGTCTGCCCGGGCCGCTGCAATCGCCCCTGGCTTTTGGAAAAATGGATCCGCTTTGGTTCAACAATTCCTTGGTAGCTGCTCGGCTCCCCCTCCTGCAGGGGAGGTTGTCTGGGTTTAACAAGTGAATTTCGATCCCTCTGGTGGCTCTAGCCTCTCCACGTCCACCCAGTCTGCCATTACCCAGGCCAAAAGGCAATACTATTCCCTCCGGATTGATCAGGCAAAAAACAATTAGAAAGAAATTCTTTCGATAGTCCAGAGTTTTTTCTCTCCCTGGGCTGAGACCTGCACGCAGCCAGCCTCAGAGGCTTGGTGTAATGCCCTCTCCACGTTTTGGGGCTTTCTCTTCTTGCCTAAGCAGCCCTATGACCTCTGTGCCTCCTGCTCTGTTGTCATCTGAGCCTTCCCAAGCTTTGATCGTGTTTTCCCTTGTGGATCTGCCCTGTACTCTCAAAATTCACAGAAGTCTGAAATCAGGCTCGCCTTCTGACCCCTGCAGGGCCAGATTGCTGGCGTCGGCTGCTGAGGTCATTAACCCGGAGGTTAATATGATCGTCAACACGTCTCTCCGGGAAGCCCTTGTCCCAGAGGGATGGAAGCAGGCAACCATTCTCCCTCTGCTGAAAAAGCCATCACTGGATCCTTCGATTCTTGGTAATTATCGTCCTATTTCCTTTTTGTCCAGTCTGACTAAGGTGTGTGAGAAGGTTGTGACTAGGCAACTCACCGAGTTTGGCGAGGGCACCAGCTTATTGAACCCAGCTCAGTCAGGGTTTTGTGCATCTTACAGCAAGGAGTCTGCATTGGTTGAGGTCTCAGAGGCAATTCGGGAGTGTATGGATGCCAGCGGGAGGGCAGCATTGATTATGCTGGATCTCTCGGTGGCATTCGACATGGTGCCCCACGCCCTGCTTCTTGCTCGGCTCTCTGCGATCAGCATTTCTAGCACGCCTAGTTCTGGATCAGATCCTTCCTGGAGGGTAGGACGCAGCAGGTCTGGCTGCCGCCGTTCTCATCGGCACCTCTTCCAGTGACTACGGGTGTTCCTCAGGGGTCTTCCCTTAGCCCACTCTTTTTTAACATCTATGTCACCCCTCTGATTTATTTGGCAGAGGGGTTAGGGGCTAGGGTGATGGCCTATGCGATGACACCCAACTCCTGATCACTCGGGGCTGGGAAGATGCCTCAGTCTCTTCTGTCCAACATTGTTTGTCCTCAGTGTTTCACTGGCTCGCTGCGGCACAACTTAAGTGTAACAAGGATTAATCAGAGATTCTTCTGTATGGCAAATTTTAGAGAGGTTGTGGATTTCCCCTACCTACCTTAAAGGGCAACTCTGCTAAGAATCTGGGTGTGTGGTTTGAGGACAACCTACTATTCTCCACCCAGATCTAGAGGCTGGCAGGCACCTGCTTCGCAATGCTGAAAATGCTAAGGAAGTTCGTTCCTCTCCTCCCCAGATCAGCGAAGGAAACGGTTGTCCGTGCTTTGATCCACTCTCACCTAGACTACTCCAATGCGCTGTATGTTGGTACTCCGGGCTGTCTTCTGAATAAGCTTCAAGTCCTGCAACATTTGTCCGCCAGATCCTGCTGGATCTCTCCAGCAGAAGCAGCGTGTGTTTCCACCTGCGAACATTGCACTGGCTTCCTATTGAGGTGCGGGTCAATTTTAAAATTTTCACCATCGCTCACAGTGAGTGCCCTCTATGGCCGTGGGCCTATTTATTTACAGAAGAGGTTTTCCTTCTATGTACCGCATCGTCAATTGCGGTCTTCCTCACAACTTTTGGCCCGGACCACACGGTTCACCCACCAGAGGCTGGGAGGGAGTTCCTTTGCCCTGAAGGCTGCGCGGGCTTGGAATGCCCCGCCGCTAGCTTTACGCTGTATTCACAATTCTGTGGACTTTAAGAGAAAGCTGAAACCTTTCTCTTTTAGCTTCAGTTTTTAGAGACTCATGACTCTTTCCTGATTGCGCCGGGACACTCTTTGGAGTAACTGTGAGCGCTACAAAAGCAATTAACATAACGTAACATTTTTAACCCGTACGCTATCCAACACTTTCCCTACTGTTGCACTCTCTGGAGTTGGAATAGTAATTTGAACCCTTTCACTATCCAACACTTTCCCTACTGTTGCATTCTCTGGAGTGGGAATAGTAATTTTTACCTCTATGCTATCAAACACTTTCCCTACTGTTGCACTCACTGAGTGGGAATAGAAATGTTTACCTCTATGCTATCAAACACTTTCCCTACTGTTGCACTCACTTGAGTGGGAATAGTAATTTTTATCCCTACGCTATCCAACACTTTCCCTACTGTTGCACTCTCTGGATTTGGAATAGGAAATTTTACCCTTACGCTATCCAATATTTTCCCTACTGTTGCACTCTCTAGAGTGGCAATAGACATTTTTACCTCTATCCTATCAAACACTTTCCATACTGTTGCACTCACTGGAGTGGGAATAGTAATTTTTACCCCTACGCTATCCAACACTTTCCCTACTGTTGCACTCTCTGGATTTGGAATAGTTATTTGTACCCCTTCACTATCCAACACTTTACCTCCTGTTGCACTCTCTGGAGTTGGAATAGTAATTTTATTCACTCCGCTATACAATATTTTTCTGTATTCTTTTAGTTAATGTTGTGTATAATTTATTTGACAAGGTTTAAAAATATTGTAGTTTTTAGATTTGTTATATATATTTTTTATATATGTATTTATATTATTTTTGTATGTTTAAATATGTATTTATAATTTATCAAATGCTTTTAACAATTTATAAGTTATTAAAATAATTATTTACGAATATTATTAAGTATATTTATTATATTTCATATGTATATATTTAATTTACTTTAAAATTATGGGGTCGATTCCGATCCGGGAAAAAAACGTCTGTACGATTCGCATCCGGAGCCCTCTCCATACGAATCGTACCTGTCCGTCCGAGTCGCGTAGTACGATCCGTATCTCGTGAATCCGTCCGAATCGTCGCGATCCGTACGTATTGCAAGGCTGAAACCGTGAACCGTAGGACTCGTACACATGCCGTACGGCCCGATGAGTACGATCCGGAACGGGGTATGAGGACGCGATTCGTACGGTCCACGTCAGGTAAGGGTGATTCGTACGGAAAAGCACACAATCACATACACACCGTAGGGTCTGTATGCCCCATGATCGCGGGGTACGGTGCATACCCCTGCGATCATGGGGTGTATGCACCGTACACCCTGCGAACTTGGGGTACGGTCCGTACAACCCATGATCGCGGGTTACGGTGCGTACTCCCCATGATCGCAGGGGTACGCACCGTACCCCTGCGATCTTGAGGGGTACGCACCATACCCAGGGGGGCGTTCCGTACCTGTTTCGAGGCGAACTCTCCTTTTACGGCTGTTTTCGGCTGTCGTAGGAAAAGGGTCGTACGGTGCGTACCCGACACGAATCGTACTTGCTGGTTCAGAAAAACCAGCCCCGAGCCATACGGATTACACTTACAGCGGGTTCCGATGGAGAATCGTACGGGGATTTCATTTGTACGGTCTCTGTATGATTCGTACGGAGTACAGCTCCTGGTACGAATCGTACTTCATCGTACATACTGGGGACGTTGCAGGGTACGATTCGTAAGGGAGAAACGCTCCGAGCGGCTATTCAGAGCGTTTTTTTCGGAATCGACCCCTATATGTATTAGTTATGACTTTTTAACATTTAAAAATATTTTAACTATGTTTCTTTTAATTATATGTAGTATTTACTTTATTTTACATTATTTTTTTAACATTAAAAAACCCAAATTTTTACCAACGATATTTTAGACATTGATATTTTTTTTCTCAATATTTTTGTTCTCACCATAATGTAGATAGTATGGCAATATTCTTGACTTTGCTATTTCTGTCACCATATTTTTGTACCTCGATATTGTGATACTCGATATTTTGTCAGTGGTTCAGTTTGGTTGAAGTACACACTTGAGTTTGGTTGGAGCACACGCTTGAGCTCGGTTGAAGTACACGGTTGGGTTTGGTTACAGCATACACTTGAGCTCAGCAGAAGTTCATGCTTCAGTTTGGTTGCAGCACACGCTTGAGCTCGGTTGAAGTACACACGAGTTTGGTTGAAGCACACGCTTGAGCTAGGTTGAAGTACACAGTTGAGTTTGGTTGCAGCACATGCTTGAACTCGGTTAAGTGCACGCTTGAGTTTGGTTACAGCACATGCTTGAGCTGGATTGAAGTACATGCTTCCGTTTGGTTGCAGTATATGCTTGAGCTTGGTTGAATTACACACTTGAGTTTGGTTGCAGCACTCGCCCGAGCTCGATGGAAGTACACGGTTGGGTTTGGTTGCAGCACATGTTTGAGCTTGGTTGAAGTACACACATGATTTTGGTTGCAGCACACACTTGAGCTCAGCAGAAGTTCATGCTTAAGTTTGATTGTAGCACACGCTTGAGCTCGGTTGAAGTACACACTTGAGTTTGGTTGCAGCACACGCTTGAGCTAGGTTGAAGTACACAGTTGAGTTTGGTTGCAGCACATGCTTGAACTCGGTTAAGTGCACGCTTAAGTTTGGTTACTTTCTCACGAGACTACGCTATGATCAAGACAAACTTTGATTCGAGAAGTTGCATTTCGAACAAATACACTGTAGAGACGCTGATTCAAAACGCTGGTCCCATCATCTTTTCATGCTCAAATATTCAACAAAAGAAGGTCGTTTGAAACTCCAAGTCAACACTTTCTTCCAGAACTGTGTGGATCTAGACAATACGGGATCTCTACTCTCTAAAGATTGAATTGTCCTGAGGATGGCCTTAAGGATATAACAACCACAAGGCCGAAACGTTGACTCTTTTGTCCATATTTTCCAAGTTTAAATAATACAGACAACTTAATCATTGTTTAAGGTTGTGCAAGATTCATTGTTATCTATTTATTGGTACACAGACAAAATATCGAGTTTTAAATTTCGATATACAATTATATCGAAGTTTAAATATCGATGGGACAAAATATAGAAGGTAAGTAATATCGACAGTCTTAATATCGATATTAGTATGATATCAGTAATATCGAAGTTTTAAATATCGATGTCAATAATATTGAAATAAATAATTTCGATGTTACTAATATCAATTTTTAAATAAATTTAGTGTATATTATATTGTATTTATTATGTTTTATTATTTATTTTTAATGTAATTTAATTAAATATTGTCTTTTAGTACTGTAGCGGGTTGTGGGTTTATAGGGGAATAGGGTGGGAAGTAATTTAATTATGTTAAATTAATTATTAATTAGTAGGAATTATTAATTAATTAATGGAGAATTAATTTTTAATTAATTTTAATTAATTGATTAATTGATAAATATGTTCTGTAGCGGGTTATGGGTTTATAGCGGAATAGGGTGGGAAGTAATTTAATAATAATTAATTAATTAATATATGTTTGTAAATATTTTAATTAATAATTAATTGGTAATTAATTTATATTAATTAGTTAATTATTAATATAATTTTGTACATATTTTTAATTATTAATTAGTTGGTAATTAATTAATATTAAGTAGTTAATTACATTAATTAGAGTAATTTTTTTAATATATAATTTTTTTGTTATTCTTAATTAATTAATTGGGAAAAAATAATATTAATTATTAAATTAAATTAATTACAGCTAATGTGCTAATATATTTACTTTATTGTTATTGTTAATTAATAATTAATTGGTAATTAAATAATATTATTTAATTTTGGGTAAAGGAGTAATTTTTTAGGTTTCAGGGTCAGTTTTCAGTTTTTGGGTAAAGGGGTATTTTTAGGGTTCAGGGTCAGTTTTCAGTTTTTGGGTAAAGGGGTATTTTTAGGGTTCAGGGTCAGTTTTCAGTTTTTGGGTAAAGGGGTATTTTTAGGGTTCAGGGTCAGTTTTCAGTTCTTGGGTAAAGGGGTATTTTTTGGGTTCAGGGTCAGTTTTCAGTTCTTGGGTAAAGGGGTATTTTTTGGGTTCAGGGTCAGTTTTCAGTTTTTGGGTAAAGGGGTATTTTTAGGGTTCAGGGTCAGTTTTGGGTTTTTGGGGTACAGGGATATTTTTAGGGTGCAGGGTCAGTTTTGGGTTTTTGGGGTACAGGCATACAGGGTAAAAATAAAATAAATTTACATTAAATCAATTAAATGAAATTAAAAAAAATAAAATTACATTAAATTATTAAGTGTTTATTTATTTTAAATGTATATGTATTAGTTTTAATTTTGTTTTAATTTTTTTATTTAATATTTGTAAAATTATATGTATTTTAAAATTATTTTTACATTATTATTAATACATTTAAAAAAACGATATTTTTAATTTCGATATTTTTGTACTACGATATAAATTTTTCGATATTTTTGTACTTACCTTTATGAAGATATGACTCCGATATTTTTGATTTCGATATTTTTGTGCCGATATTTTTGTATTTCGATATTCTGTCTGTCGATATTATGTCAGACATTCCTATTTATTAAGAGTGGACTACAGCGCAAGTGGATGTGAAGAACAATTTATTTATTTCTTGTCCATTTGTTTTTGATGAATTTGGTTCTTCTTATTTATTGTAACATTACCCTTTTAGAACAAATATATATAAAGAGATATTGTTAATCAAACTCAATACCCGTGTAGCTTTTCCTCTTCTTGAGTATTTTGATTACTGTGTCCAAATTTATGTGACAAATTATAACAATAGCACGTATTAATTTAGTTTAGTTGATCAGAAGCTCAAGAGTTTATGCGATCAATCACCTGCGATTCAATTTCTGAAAAAATTCCCTTGTTGGCATCTTTATTGTATCATATTAAGTTTGATTGCAGCACACGCTTGAGCTCGGTTGAAGGACACACTTGAGTTTGGTTGCAGCACACGCTTGAGCTAGGTTGAAGTACACAGTTGAGTTTGATTGCAGCACATGCTTGAACTCGTTTAAGTGCACACTTGAGTCTGGTTACAGCACACGTTTGAGCTGGGTTGAAATACATGCTTGAGTTTGGTTGCAGTATATGCTTCAGCTCGGTTGAAGTATACAGTTGAGTTTGGTTGCAGCACATGCTTGAACTCGATTAAGTGGACACTTGCATTTGGTTACAGCACACGCTTGAGCTGGGTTGAAGTACAAGCTTGAGCTTGAGCTCAGGAGAAGTACACGCTTTTGTTTTAATTTTTTTATTTAATATTTGTAAAATTATATGTATTTTAAAATTATTTTTACATTATTATTAATACATTTAAAAAAACGATATTTTTAATTTCGATATTTTTGTACTACGATATAAATTTTTCGATATTTTTGTACTTACCTTTATGAAGATATGACTCCGATATTTTTGATTTCGATATTTTTGTGCCGATATTTTTGTATTTCGATATTCTGTCTGTCGATATTATGTCAGACATTCCTATTTATTAAGAGTGGACTACAGCGCAAGTGGATGTGAAGAACAATTTATTTATTTCTTGTCCATTTGTTTTTGATGAATTTGGTTCTTCTTATTTATTGTAACATTACCCTTTTAGAACAAATATATATAAAGAGATATTGTTAATCAAACTCAATACCCGTGTAGCTTTTCCTCTTCTTGAGTATTTTGATTACTGTGTCCAAATTTATGTGACAAATTATAACAATAGCACGTATTAATTTAGTTTAGTTGATCAGAAGCTCAAGAGTTTATGCGATCAATCACCTGCGATTCAATTTCTGAAAAAATTCCCTTGTTGGCATCTTTATTGTATCATATTAAGTTTGATTGCAGCACACGCTTGAGCTCGGTTGAAGGACACACTTGAGTTTGGTTGCAGCACACGCTTGAGCTAGGTTGAAGTACACAGTTGAGTTTGATTGCAGCACATGCTTGAACTCGTTTAAGTGCACACTTGAGTCTGGTTACAGCACACGTTTGAGCTGGGTTGAAACACATGCTTGAGTTTGGTTGCAGTATATGCTTCAGCTCGGTTGAAGTATACAGTTGAGTTTGGTTGCAGCACATGCTTGAACTCGATTAAGTGGACACTTGCATTTGGTTACAGCACACGCTTGAGCTGGGTTGAAGTACAAGCTTGAGCTTGAGCTCAGGAGAAGTACACGCTTGAGCTCGGTGAAAAAAATGCTTGAGCTTGGTTGACATACATGGTTAAGTTTGGTTGCAGCACACACTTGAGCTTGGTTGACACACACACTTGAGATGCGTTGCAGCATATGCTTGAGCCCGGTTGAATTCACGCTTGAGTTCGTTGGCCGCATACGCTTGAGCTTCATTGGATTCCACCGTTGAGTTTGGTTGCAGCACACGCTTGAGCACGGTTGAGGTTCACGCCTGAGTTTGGTTGCAGCATACGCTTGAGCTCGGTTCAAGTAAATGTTTGAGTTTGGTTGTAGCACACATTTAAGCTCAGTTGAAGTACACGCTTGAGTTTTGTTTCAGCACGCACTTAAGCTCGGTTGAAGTACATGCTTGAGTTTGGTTGCAGCATATTTTTTAGCTCGGTTGAAGTAGACGTTTGAGTTTGGTTGCAGCACACACTTGAGCTTGGTTGCAGCATACACTTGAGCTCAGTAGAAGTACATGCTTGAGCTTGGTTGTAGCACACGCTTGAGCTTGGTTGCCGCACATACTTGAGCACAGTAGAAGTACATGCTTGAGTTTGGTTGCAACACATGCATGAGCTTTGTTACAGCACACACTTGAGCTTGGTTGAAGTACATACTTGAGTTTGGTTGCAGCACACACTTGAGCTCGCTTGAAGCACACGCTTGAGTTTGGTTGCAGCACACACTTGAGCTCGGTTGAAGTACACGGTTGAGTTTGGTTGCAGCACATGCATGAGCTTGGTTGCAGCACATGCATGAGCTTGGTTGCAGCACATGCTGCATTTCCATTGAAGTACAGGCTTGAGCTCCATTAAAACACTTGCTTGAGCTCAGAGAACAAGAGTTTCTTGATTCACTTTAGCCAGGTTAGGAACATTGTGTTTGTACTGCACATTATTTGGATTTCTTGTTTTGGAGATCACTTTACCAACATTGGTCACAGCAGGGAGTGCTTCAGCTTATCTATGGTTTATACTTTTGCACAGCTTTGTTGTGAGTTCCAATCGCCCTGCATATTTATGGTGAAATGTTACACCTGATTCACACCCCAGTGATACCAAGGTGGGTAAAAGTGCTTTTAAAATGTAAATTCCACTTTCTGAGTCAAAGACTTGCAGCTGTTGGAACTTGATGTTCATTAACTTGAATTCTGCAAGAAGCGCAAGACCAGGCTCTCCAAATAACTTACCTTCCAGCCCTACCAAGGCCGGGTTACAACAGCACCTGCAGGTCCAGGATGCCCTACCAGGTGAGAGTGAGCCTTTACAGGCAACATAACATTAGAAAGCCTAACATGACATGAGATAACATAACAAGACCCGACAAGACATTTCAAGACATGACAAGACATGACAAGACATGACAAGACCTGACAAGACATAACAAGACCTGACAAGACATGACAAGACATGACAAGACCTGACAAGACATGAAAAGACATGACAAGACATGACAATACATGACAAGACAGAACAAGACATGACAAGACCTGTCAAGACATGACAATACCTGTTAAGACATAACAAGACATACCAAGACATGGCAAGGCCTAACAAGACATGACAAGACCTGACAAGACATAACAAGACATAACAAGACATAACAAGACATGACAAGACCTAAGACCTGACAAGACATAACAAGACATGTTAAGATCTGACAAGACATAACAAGACATGACAAGACATAACAAGACATGACAAGACTTGACAAGACCTGTTAGGACCTGACAAGACATACCAAGACATGACAAGACCTGACAAGACATGACAAGACCTGACAAGACAGAACAAGACATGACAAGGCCTGACAAGACATGACAAGACATAACAAGACATGACAAGACATGACAAGACAGAACAAGACATGACAAGACCTGACAAGACATGACAACACATGACAACACATGTTAAGACCTGACAAGACATAACACGATATGACAAGACCTGACAAGACATAACAAGACATGACAAGACCTGTTAAGACCTGCCAAGACGTAACAAGACATGGCAAGACCTGACAAGACATGACAAGACCTGACAAGACATAACAAGACATAACAAGATCTGACAAGACCTAAGACCTGACAAGACATAACAGGACATAACAAGACATGACAAGAGCTAAGACCTGACAAGACATGACAAGACCTGACAAGACATGACAAGACCGGCTAAGACCTGACAAGACATAACAAGACATGGCAATACCTGACAAGACCTGACATGACATAACAAGACATAACAAGACATGACAAGACCTAAGACCTGACAAGACATGACAAGACCTGACAAGACATGTTAAGATCTGACAAGACATAACAAGACATGACAAGACATGACTAGACCTGACAAGACATAACAAGACATAACAAGACCTGACAAGACCTAAGACCTGACAAGACATAACAGGACATAACAAGACATGACAGGAGCTAAGACCTGACAAGACATAACAGGACCTGACAAGACATGACAAGACATGACAAGACATGACAAGACCTAAGACCTGACAAGACATGACAAGACCTGACAAGACATGTTAAGATCTGACAAGACATAACAAGACATGACAAGACATAACAAGACATAACAACACATGACAAGACCTGTTAAGACCTGACAAGACATAACAAGACATGACAAGACCTGACAAGACTTGACAAGACCTGACAAGACATGTCAAGACATGACAAGACATGACAAGACATGACCAGACCTGTTAGGACCTGACAAGACATATTAAGACCTGACACGACCTGACAAGACATGACAAGACCTGACTAGACATGGCAAGACATAACAAGACATAACAAGACCTGACAAGATATGACAAGACATGACAAGATCTGACAAGACATGTCAAGACATAACAAGACCTGACAAGATATGACAAGATATGACAAGACATGACAAGATCTGACAAGACATGACAAGACATGACAAGACCTGACAAGACATGACAAGACATGACAATACATGACAAGAAAGAACAAGACATGGCAAGACCTGTCAAGACATGACAATACCTGTTAAGACATAACAAGACATACCAAGACATGGCAAGGCCTAACAAGACATGACAAGACCTGACAAGACATAACAAGACATAACAAGACATAACAAGACATGACAAGACCTAAGACCTGACAAGACATAACAAGACATGTTAAGATCTGACAAGACATAACAAGACATGACAAGACATAACAAGACATGACAAGACATAACAAGACATGACAAGACATAACAAGACATGACAAGACTTGACAAGACCTGTTAGGACCTGACAAGACATACCAAGACATGACAAGACCTGACAAGACATGACAAGACCTGACAAGACAGAACAAGACATGACAAGGCCTGACAAGACATGACAAGACATGACAAGACAGAACAAGACATGACAAGACCTGACAAGACATGACAACACATGACAACACATGTTAAGACCTGACAAGACATAACACGATATGACAAGACCTGACAAGACATAACAAGACATGACAAGACCTGTTAAGACCTGCCAAGACGTAACAAGACATGGCAAGACTTGACAAGACATGACAAGACCTGACAAGACATAACAAGACATAACAAGACCTGACAAGACCTAAGACCTGACAAGACATAACAGGACATAACAAGACATGACAAGAGCTAAGACCTGACAAGACATGACAAGACCTGACAAGACATGACAAGACATGACAAGACCGGCTAAGACCTGACAAGACATAACAAGACATGGCAATACCTGACAAGACCTGACATGACATAACAAGACATGACAAGACCTAAGACCTGACAAGACATGACAAGACCTGACAAGACATGTTAAGATCTGACAAGACATAACAAGACATGACAAGACATGACTAGACCTGACAAGACATAACAAGACATAACAAGACCTGACAAGACCTAAGACCTGACAAGACATAACAGGACATAACAAGACATGACAGGAGCTAAGACCTGACAAGACATAACAGGACCTGACAAGACATGACAAGACATGACAAGACATGACAAGACCTAAGACCTGACAAGACATGACAAGACATGTTAAGATCTGACAAGACATAACAAGACATAACAACACATGACAAGACCTGTTAAGACCTGACAAGACATAACAAGACATGAAAAGACCTGACAAGACTTGACAAGACCTGACAAGACATGTCAAGACATGACAAGACATGACCAGACCTGTTAAGACCTGACAAGACATATTAAGACATGACAAGACCTGACAAGATGTACCAAGACATAACAAGTCATGACAAGACATGACAAGACCTGTCAAGACATGACAAGACCTGACACGACCTGACAAGACATGACAAAACCTGACTAGTCATGACAAGACATGACAAGACCTGTCAAGACATGACAAGACCTGACAAGATATGACAAGACATGACAAGATCTGACAAGACGTGTCAAGACATAACAAGACCTGACAAGATATGACAAGATATGACAAGACATGACAAGATCTGACAAGACATGACAAGACATGACAAGACCTGTTAAGACCTGCCAAGACATAACAAGACATGGCAAGACCTGACAAGACATGACAAGACCTGACAAGACATAACAAGACATAACAAGACCTGACAAGACCTAAGACCTGACAAGACATAACAGGACATAACAAGACATGACAAGAGCTAAGACCTGACAAGACATAACAAGACCTGACAAGACCTGACAAGACCGGCTAAGATCTGTCAAGACATAACAAGACATGGCAATACTTGACAAGACCTGACAAGACCTGACAAGACATGTTAAGATCTGACAAGACATAACAAGACATGACAAGACATAACAAGACATGACAAGACATGACAAGACCTGACAAGACATGACAAGAAATAACAACACATGACAAGACCTGTTAAGACCTGACAAGACATAACAAGACATGACAAAACCTGACGACTTGACAAGACCTGACAAGACATGTCAAGACATGACAAGACATGACAAGACATGACATGACCTGTTAAGACCTGACAAGACATAATAAGACATGACAAGACCTGACAAGATGTACCAAGACATAACAAGTCATGATAAGACATGACAAGACATGACAAGACCTGTCAAGACATGACAAGACCTGACACGACCTGACAAGACATGACAAGACCTGACTAGACATGGCAAGACATAACAAGACATAACAAGACCTGACAAGATATGACAAGACATGACAAAATCTGACAAGACATGTCAAGACATAAGACCTGACAAGATATGACAAGACATGACAAGATCTGACAAGACATGTCAAGACATGACAAGACCTGACAAGACATGACATGACCTGACAAGACATGACAAGACATGACAAGACAGAACAAGACATGGCAAAACCTGACAAGACATGACAAGGCACGACAAGACCTGGAAAGACATAACAAGACATGACAAGACCTGACAAGACATAACAAGACCTGACAAGACATGACAAGACCTGACAAGACATGACAAGACCTGACAAGACATAACAAAACCTGTTAAGACCTGACAAGACATGACAAGACATGAGAAGACCTGACAAGACATGACAAGACATGACAAGACATGACAAGACATAACAAGACATGGTAAGACATAACAAGACATGACAAGTCCTGTTAAGACCTGATAAGACATGACAAGACATAGCAAGAACTGACAAGACATAGCAATGCCTGACAAGACCTGACAAGAAATAACAAGACATGACAAGACATAATAAGACATGATAAGACCTGACAAGACCTGAAACGACATAACAAAACCTGACAAGAGATGACAAGACATGACAAAACATAACAAGACATGACAAGACATGTCAAGAGCTTACAAGACATAACAAGACATCACAAGACCTGACAAGACATAACAAGACATAACAAGACCTGACAAGACATAACAAGACACGACAAGACATGACATGACAAGACCTGTTAAGACCTGACAAGACATAATAGGACATGACAAGACCTGACAAGACCTGACAAGACATGACAAGACCTGACAAGACGTAGCAAGACATAACAAGACATGACAAGAGCTGACAAAACCTGACAAGACATGGCAAGACCTGCCAAGACATGACAAGAAATGACAATTCGTGACAAGACATGACAAGACCTGACAAGACATGAAAAGACCTGACAAGACATGGCAAGACATGACAAGTCATACCAAGACCTGACAAGACATGACAAGACATGGCAAGACATAAGAAGACATAACAAGACATGACAAGACATGACAATACCTGTTAAGACCTGACAAGACATAACAAGACATGACAAGACCTGTTAAGCCCTGACAAGACATAAGAAGACATGACAAGACATGACAATACCTGTTAAGACCTGACAGGACATAACATGACATGACAAGACCTGTTAAGACCTGACAAGACATGACAAGACATGACAACGCCTGACAAGACCTGACAAGAGCTGACAAGACATGACCAGACATAAAAATACATGACGAGGCAGAAAAAGACATAACAAGACATGACAAGACATAACAAGACTTGACAAGACATGACAAGAGCTGACAAGACATGACAAGCCGTAACAAGACATGCAAGACATAACAAGACATAACCAGACCTGACAAGACATGACAAGACATAAGAAGACCTGACAAGACATGACTAGACCTGACAAGACATAGCAAGACATGACAAGACATGAAAAGACATAGCAGGGCATGACAAGACATCACAAGAGCTGACAAGACATCACAAGACATGACAAGACATCACAAGACATGACAAAACATGGCAAGAAATGATAAGAGCTGACAAGACATGACAAGACATAACAAGACATAACAAGAGATGACAAGACATAACAAGACATGACAAGACATGACAAGACGTAACAAGACATGACAAGACATAACAAGACATGACAAGACATGACAAGACGTAACAAGACATGACAAGACATAACAAGACATGACAAGACATAACAATACATGACAAGACATGACAAGAGCTGACAAGACATGACAAGACTTGACAAGACCTGACAAGACATGACAAGATCTGACATAAAGAGACACTTATGATGACAGCCGACAAACCAGGTTAAGCCGAGTAAAAGCCATGCTTCTGGCGAGGTCCGCTTATGCCCTTCTCATCTCTACCTCTCCATGCAGTGGCCCATGAGACATCTTCGGGCAGTGCCCTGATTCTGCTGCCATGTTAGACACAGACACCGCCTGTGCCAGTTCCACATGTTATAAAAGGTTGGTCACGAGGCGATAGAGTCTTCAGTCCTCGGGCGCCTGCAACTCTCGATCTTCGCTGAACAATCTTACTGGAAGGAGAACTTGCTCCCCTCAAGCTCCTTTATACTAGAGCATTAAATTTAAAACAAAAAGCAAACAAAAACACATGGTTTACTGATGAGATCTTGGCCACGATGTATAAACCCCACACCCTTGAGCCAATCAAAAGCCAAAGGAGCCACACAACTGGTGCCACAAGTCATTGATTTCAACTGGGGCTCCCTGTTCTTTTTTTGAAATTTTTGTCTGTATTTATCCATATTTATTTTTAGTCAGTTTCACTGTATTTGTAGTGTAAAAAATAACAAAATCATGGGTATTTTTCCACAATTATTTAACCAACAAATGTTTAATATCATTTGAATGTTTAATGGGTTTTAGCTGTTTAAAGTTCCATACAGTCATTGAAAACCATTTGCGTTGCAGAACAGCTTCGACAGCTGCGCTGCTGCAGTTATTCAGATGTGTTCAAATATCTTTTACATTTTTGTTTAGCTTCCCTGCCTGTCAATCTGCACAGTGATGAGCCCAGCACTCGCGATTGACAGCGGTGAGTATCGTCCAAAAGAAAACCTATTTTCCGTTTTCATTCATGTTTAAAAATAAAGACAGACCAGAAAACAGTTGTTTTTCTGTTTGTATTTATCTCTAAAAATCAGTAAAAACGTAAAACTGAGAGCCTAAACTACAATCCACTACCTCTGCCTCTTACATCCTGGATTTATTTGCATCACTAAATCTTTCTGGTTCCATGTTTGCTACCTGAGGAGAACTGAGATCTCCGCGTCTAGCGAGTGAACCAGAAAACGCCCTTGGAAGATTTCTTGAGAACAGGAGGGATGGAAACAGGTCCATCTGGCTTCCCCTTCTGAGTCAACAAGCCTTTGTTGTTGTCACTGTCCTCTTTTAGTTCTAATCAATGGGAACTTAACTGACCCATGTTCAAAGGAGAAGCATCAGGCTCGTCTGGTGATATCACTCCTGGCAAAACGTATAAGAGCTTTCTGCCCAGATGCTGGCATTCCTCTCTCACCCTCATCTGGGTCCCTTCCTTTTCCACTAGTAACTGCCCAGGTATTGCTCCAACTAAGGAACCCTGCCCTCCTTCGGGCAACCCAGTAATCCAGGGACCCGGGCAGTGCAATTGTTCTAGACACAAGTGGTCCTAATGGGGGAAGTGTAGCCCTTGACTTCCACAGCATATGTGATAATAAAACCTACAAACAAGTACTAGTATTACTGGATTAGATGTTTCCAAGGGGAAACATAAAGATTAAACTAAAATGGTGGAAGAATAGAATCCTAGAGATACCCACTTTCAGGCTGGCATGGTGAGGAGATAAAAGGAGGTAGTGTCGCTGCGAGTCATGTAATCTTAGACGTCCTGTAACCAAGAAAGAGCTATGCTCCGGGCGCCTAGATAAAGAAGGGCCGTAGTTAGCGCTTGTCAGACATGTTACTCTGTCACAAACGTGATGGAGCTCCCGTCCACCTTATTACAAGTGCATCATATCCCGGTATCATGTCCTGTGCCCCCTTGAACAAGGCGGGCATTGTTTTTCAATTTTTGTTTTTTTTTATTTTTATTTTTTATGTGAGATATTTTCAAGATGACATGTCCCCAAATAATGGTGTGACCATGATGGTCCACTGTCTTGTTAAATGCTTGATTGGTTGTAATGTTGCTTGGAGGAAAAAAAATCAATAAAAGCAAAGTTTTAAAATAAAAATAAAAAACAAGGCTGGCATTGTGTCTGCCATGTTTGTGACAAAGTAACCGTCCGATGAACTCTAAAGCGGGCCTCAGCTCTAGAAATAAGATCTGGTGATCTACAGGATGCAAGGCGGTAGAACCATAGCCACTGCAATGCCTACATCAGTGGCGGTAGAGTGTGTCCGCGGTGAAGACTACAACCGATTCAAAGCTGTGCCCAGGATGGTACCCTCCCTGGCACGGGGTGCAGAGTGTGGGTCCCTACCTCCTGCATCATTCAAGCAAGGAAGGGGACACTACCTCCATTTAACTCCTCACCATGCCAACCATTTTAGTTTAATCTTTATGTTTCGCCTTCGAAACATCTTATCCAGTCATACTAGTGCAACTGTTCCATGTATGCCAACAACATTTGATTGTAGTGAGAGCCACTAAAGTCCTGGACTTGCCCTTTCCAATCTCCTCATTTTCCTGATAGCAGTTGACATGCAGGTGTACATCAAGCAAGAAAACATAGAGACATTTCTCTCTGTAAATTCATCTTTACAGCGGCATCACGGGGCCGGTTTAGCATCTGACGGACAGTATTCCATAGATCAGGTTGGTGGAAGACATTGTTATGTTATGTTATAAGATACTTGTAGAGCGCGCGGCTACTCAAAAGAGTGTCCCAGCGCTAGTAGACCGCAAGGCTAGCCTAATAATAGTCTTAACAGAAAGAGAACTAGAATTGTTGCTGAAACATCCAGGTTTTAAATTGTCTTCTGAAAGTCATTAAGTCAGGTGCCTGCCTGAGTGACAACGGCAGAAGGTTCCAGACACGCGCAACCTGCACTTGGAAAGAGTGGCCGCCGCTCCGGGTGCAGGAGAATTTGGGAAGAACCATCAGGTGCTGGTGAGATGATCTTAGAGTTCTACCAGGTGCATTGTGTAGAATTATTTTTCCCATGGGGCAGTGTGTGGGGGGCGCCATTACCTTCACCATTCTGATGGACTCTTGTCTTTCAAGTTTACAAGATGAAAACTGCTGTACATTAAGGGAAGAGCCGTCCCAGCGGTTCCTTTCAATGTACACATAGTTTACTTGACTGCTGCCATTGGTTTGGCAAGCCATTCACCAAAGTTTTCGTTTTTCTGAAAGTAACTTTAAAAGTTGGCGTTTGTTTCAGAAAAACAAAGATATGGATAACCGCTCCCCCATACACTGGGAGCTGTTTCGCAGCGTGTGGGGCGCCATTATTTTTTTTGTTCCTCACTGCCAGGTTTTTCCTGGTGGTGACGGATAGGAAAAACAAGACATAACACTGTCCACCCAAAATAAGGTGGTCAGCGTCAAGTCCTTTCTCTGATGGCTCCTACTCCGTTGGGTAATCAGAGAGCGGTTTGCAGGAGAAAGCCATTTAGGGCTTCATATATGCAAAACCTGAGGTCTGCCCATCTCTGATTGAGGCTGGTGGATCAAGAGTTTGCGGACAGGATTATCCGTTGCATTTGCGAGGGAGTACGCTGTCCACCAAACTCTAATCGAGCCCAAGTTTGACCATGTATCCTGAGACAGCCAGAAAGGGACATTGTTCTCTTTTTCTGAGTGACGGTACAAGACCCTGTGTTAAAATGTGAATCAGGAACTGACGCTGAACCAGCAGGAGGCTGTTTGAAGCCAGTGCCTGCAAATATACCATTGGACCAGCAGATGGCAGTGTGACACCAGTGACTGTACAGAGGTTTTTGAGCCAGCAGGTGGCAGTGTGATGCCAGTTCCTTCACTTATGATACTGAAAAAGCAGGTGGTGTGTGATACCAGAGTTTGTGTGGGCTATTGGACCAGCACATGGCAGTAATATACCAGTGTCTGCAGGTGTAGCATCAGAGATGCTGGTAAACCAGCCTGTAGCAGTGTGATACCAGTGCCTTTAGTGATGCTATTGAACCAGCAGGTGGCGTTGTGACACCTGTGTCTCTATACAGGCTATTGGACCAGCAGACGGAAGTGTGCTGCCAGTGTCTTCAAAGCAGCTACTGAACCAGCAGGTGGCAGTATGGTGCCAGTTCCTGCAGATATGATACTGAGACAGTAGGTGGCAGAGAGATACCAGCATCTGTAGAGGGTATTGATCTAGCAGTTGGCATTGGGATACTGTTATCTGCTGGTTTAGCTTCAGAGCTGCTGCTAAACCATCAAGTAGCAGTGTGATACCAGTGCCTGCAGAGATACTTGTCCGCCAGCAGATGGCAGTGTGATACCTGTGTCCACAGATTTTGCTTCAGAGATTCTAATAAATCATTAGCTGGAAGTGTGATATCAGTGCCTGCAGAAATGCTATTGAACCAGCAGATGGCGGTGTGACACCAGTTTCTCTACAGAGGCTAATGAAACACTAGAGGGCAGTGTGATATTTGTGTCTTCGGAGAGGCAACTGAACCAGCAGGTTACAAAGTGATACCAAAGCCTGACGATATACTACGTTACCACCAGGATGCAGTTTCATACCAGTGTCTGCAGGTTTAGCTTCAGAGATGCTATTAATCCAGCAGGTGGCAGTGTGACAGCAGTTATCTGTAGAGAGGCTAATGACCCAGCAGATGGAAGTGTGGTATAAATGTCTATACAGATGCAATTGAATCAGAAGGGAACACCGTAACACCAAGCCTTGCATGGGGGATCAGCAGTATCAGTAACGCTATTGAACCAGCAGGTCTCCGCGTGACATTGATGTCAACAAGCCCTGTGTGGGTGGATTAGCATCAGTAACACTATTGAATCAGCAGGTGGTGGTGTGAGCCAGTTGTCCACAAGCCCTGTGTGGTTTGACCAGTATCACTAACACTATAGAACCATCAGGTGTCAGTGTGAGCCTGATGTCCACAAGCCCTGTGGGGGGGGGGGGGGGGGGGGGATAATTATCAGCAATGCTATTGAACCAGCAGGTGGCAGTGTTACAGCAGTTACCTGTAGAGAGGCTAATGAACCAGCAGAGGGAAGTGTCATATAAGTGTCTATAGCACGGGTACTCATAGTACGGCCCGCGGGCCGCCAGCGGCCCAGCAAGCCTTTCTGGGCGGCCCGCGGACCTTGCAGACAGTTTACCCATGTTTAAAAAAAAAAATTAACGAGTGTCTGCAAACACTGGGGGCTGAGACTCTGCTGCTCTGTGGGGTCTGGCATTCCAGTGATAGTCAGAGTGCAGCTGCAGGGGCGCTAAGAGGTGAAATACAAAAGCCTCATTAACATACAAATGGTCTTTTAAAGACCTGTGAAGTGCTCGGGTGCCGCTGTGTGTGTGTGTAAATTGTAAATTGATAAATTGATATTTGTATAGCGCACTACTCACCCGCAAGGGTCTCAAGGCGCTTGTACGAATACCGCTGTGGAACCCATCCTGGCTTTCCCTGTGAGGCATCCACTCCTGGGCACCCCCAAGGTGGAGGCCAAGGCATCCTTAGCGTTGTGGGGGCCGTTGTGGAGATTAAGCAAGCTATTGCCCAGAGTTGCAGAGTGGGACTCCATGATTGGAATAGACACCGAGGCGAGAATTATCAGGTCCGTGGAATTTTGAGCCCAAGACCCGCCGAGGCGGGGAATTGAACCCTGGTCCAGGGCTAGACCTCTGCATCAGGGTCTGCCACTCTAATCATTGAGCCACACTTCTCCTTTGTTTGTGTGCCCGGAAGCTGTCTCAGCCCAGGCACACCCAGACAGGGTGAGATGAAGAGGGTGACAGAGTGAGGTAGAGGGAGGGAGACAGAGGGAGGGAGGGAAAGGAAGGGAAAGGGAGGGAGAGGGAGGTAGAGCAAGGGAGGGAGGGAAAGGGAGGGAGAGGGAGGGAGAGCGAGGGAGGGAGGGAAAGGGAGGCAGACAGAGGGAGAGGGAGGGAGGGAAAGGGAGGGAGAGCGAGGGAAAGCGAGGGCGCGAGGAAAAGGGAGGCAGACAGAGGTGTTGCGTTCTAATCTAGGACCCTGATCGATACTGTGACCTTAAGCCCCTATTTGGCTATAAATCCATTTATTCCCCATATTGGCATAACCGTTCAAGTACAATATTCAGAAACTCGTCTCTGGCCTCACACGAACAGAGCCACATTTCAGAATAGCTTTCTCTGCCACTTCCTTTGCAACCAATTAGTGCAATGACATAGCAGAAGTTACTATCTGAGATTCCTAGATTAACACTCCGAGTTCTTCAACAAGATAAAAACTCAGCAACCTGGAAATCCCCGCTTGCTGTGTTTTGATTAGTAATAGAACTCTAATGAGCACTGATAGACGATCACTTCCTAGTGACATCTTTATTGACGTCTTATGTCCAAAAACTTACGTCAAACAAGGCACCTTTCAGGTATAAATATTACCAACGTTGCCTTAAAATGCTGCTGTGTTGCTATTGTTTTCGCTGAAGCTATCAATGCCATCGCTGCTGCGAAGCTGTGATGCTGATGATACCATAGCTGCTACCGCTACTGCTATCGCTGCTAACTAGCGAACGATGGTGTGGTGAACTTAGGAGCTGAACAGCCGTCCCCTGCAAAGAGCCCAGCAGATGCAAGCTGCCCGCGGACGCTGCCCCTCCTCCTCCTCCTCGATGCGCTGAGAAGAGACGCTGTCTTTCTCCTGCAGAGAAATCCAGCTCCGGCGTTTCTAGTCTACCCTTGCGGGTGACTGGAATATCGACCCCCTGAAGGAGATACCAGACCTCCATCATTCTATTCCAGAGGTATGGTGTTGACTAAACCCTTAGAGAGAATTCTTGAAGCAAACCTTGGCAAAACCAACTTAACTTAAAGCTACTTACTTACTCCCCTCCCAAGTATTAGGCTTAGGTCAGGTACACTGGGGTAGGCGTAGTTAGAAGCACCAGTTGAGTATTTTAGCATAATGTATATATGAATGTATATATATGTTTTATTCATTTTAAACCATTGTATGGCTAAGAAACCGTATCAATGCTTTTACAGTATTATTTCGCAATACTCATCTTACTGTACGTACTTTTTATAATAACAAGTCTTGCAATTGTGGCAATTCATTTCTCTTGTACGAGAAGAAAGACTGTTCAATAAATGTTACCCTTTATTGACAACGCCCGTCTCTCGATTCTCTACATATTGTGAAAGTAAACTGCACAACCACTGACTGAGTAAAATAACTGTCTATTGTTTTACACGACCCTAGAGATTGACTCTTGATCTGAGGAGCAAAGTTGTCATGTTGCACGGTTGTTGGAAAACTGAATCCCTTCTTGGCTGTGCCAGGGAAGCTGATCACTTCCTATTTCAGTCAAGAAAGTTTCCAGTGACCTCTGAGCTAGTTGGTAACAACCCCAATTAAGTTTAACATAGTCAGTGGAGGCCTGGAAGATCCGCACTTCTACGTCGATACTACTGTTTATGTTATTCCAATGTGCAGGGCCTATTGGGAAAATAGGAACTACACTACATGGCGCCCAAACGTTTGGTAAGGCGATGAACTAATGCAAGACGTTAGAGTAACTCAGTCGTGCATTTTTCACACAGACCCCTTTCTCCCATAAATACTCCAATAGACGTCTGGAGTGGGTGAAAGGTTAAAATCCGCCCGAACCCAGTAGGAAGAGATTCCTATGTAAAGCTCTGGTTTATTCAACGTTGAAGGATACAGTGTTCCAAAATATTGTGCACCTAATCTTTGTCTCCTTGGAGACCTACTCTGCAAACCCTGCATTTAAAAAATGTCAGACAGTGAAGAAGAAAGGGAAGCAGCTAGGCTGGCAACCCTACTAATAGAGGAAGACTAGAGTCTCCTACAGACTGACCCGGATGCTATCGACATCCCGGTCCATTTAAGAAAATCTATAACTTTAAAACTTATAGAAAACGGACTGACACCACAAGGTGGTACAGTAATTTTCGTGATAGAGGCACACAAATATCGGCAGACAGAGGTATTCTATTCATGGATAAACTTTCCAGCGGCAAACGCTAGAACAAAAGAGTTTCACTATTACAAAATAGAGAAACCTCCGGATGAGTACGCTCCTTTTGAGTAGACTGAAATCCCACTAAAATTCCAAGAGCACCTGCTCTGGTTTAATGGCGCCCTAAAACATAATGATCATATTACCAGGCTCGGTCCACTAGGTAGACCAGGAGCAACGTGCCTGCACGCCCAGTCCGACCCTTCAGCCAATCACGGGTGCGGAAGGCGGGGCAGAGCCAGGAACATCTGGGGAGGCGAGCGATTAGCGCTCTAGCTCTCCCAGACTCGAGGGCTATAAAGCAACTCGTCGGCGTCAACGCGCAGTGTTGACGCGCAGTGTGGCGCCTAATCCTGCGCCTAAGACGAGCCAAAGACCAGCCCGTCTGCGCCCGTCCGCGACTGGACGGGGCCAGGGGCAGGGGACTATGGCGGATTCTATACTCGCCCTCGAGCCGCTTCATCGTCATGGGCTCACGTACACCAGTCAATCCCTACTCGCCTTAAACAGGTATGCCACCACACTGTGTTCTCATAAGGTACTGGGGAGTCTGGAAGGACCGTTTTCCTGCAGGATTTGTTGTACTCAATTTACTAGTAGTGCTGTAATCACTCCTTGCCAGCTAAAGTCTACTAACTTTCAGTCAAATTTGATTGATAGTCCTCCTAATGACTCAACTCTTTCTTGCAAAAACTTATTGTGTAATGTCCGCTCCTTAGTTACCCATTCCACCCAAGTCTGGGATCTGATAACATCAGAAAAGCCACACCTATGCTTTTTAACAGAGACGTGGTTGAAGCCCACTCTGTTCCGGCCATTACTATGGGGGTACCACAAGGATATAAATTAGTAAGGATGGATAGGCCAATTAAAATTGGAGGGGGATTAGCTATTGTTTTTAAACAAGAAATCGAGGTAGTGGTCACTGAGACTGTATGTAATTCGCAAATGGAGCTCCTCATTTTCACTATCAACCCTAACTCTAGAGAAACAAGGAAGGGAGCATTAGTCTATCGACCCCCAGGTCCGCCCGGGAATTTCTCTCTTCAACTTGTTGAAATACTGGCCCCACATATACAGATGGACTCTGATTTCATCTTGGTAGGGGATTTCAATGTTCATAGTGAACTTTCCTCATGTGTGGAGGCACAGACACTCTTGGCAGATCTAACCACCCTAGGTCTGCACCAAGTTAATCAGGGACCCACGCATTTAGCCGGTCACACTTTGGACCTAGTGCTATATAATTCCACCTCTATAAAGTGTCTACCTCCCTGCCAAGTGGATTGGACTGACCACTCTATCATTGAGTTCTATACTCGGCCCAATCATGTGCCTAAGGGAGTACAGAAGACCTTGGCCGATGTCAGAAGACCCTGGAATAAATTAACGCCTGAGAGCTTTAGGGAGAAATGTATCGAACCTAATTGGGCTGAATGTGGCGACAACGTCACCGCGGCACTAGCCGCTTTCAATGAAGCGGTAACTATCTCGATTGATCATGTTGTTCCTTTAAGAACATACAAACCCCGACCTGCCCCAAAACAAGAAGTCTGGTACACAGACGATCTCAGGCAACTAAAAATCACGGCACGGAAATCGGAAAAACGATGGAGAGTCACACATAAGGATGAGGATAAAGACATTTATAGGACTTCCCAGAAAAATTATCATAAAGCCATTCGATCTGCCCGGAAACATCATATAGCAGCCCAAATATCAGCTGTGGGTAAAAATGCGAAAGTCCTTTATCAGATCTTACAGACCTTTGTCAAGCCTGCAGCTTGTGAAACAGAGGGGATTGAGTCCCAGGAACTCTGTGATAACATCTCGCAGGTCTTTGTAAGGAAAATAGAAGGCATTTATGCTAAGATCTTAGCCTCGAAATCCACCTCCAACACCTTGAGAACTGTTGATAGTATGGCTCCTCCACACTTCAGCACAACAGAAGACAATGCTAGCAAGCTTGTTGAATTCCCCCCTATATCAATAGAGGACATTGGCACTCTAATTAATCAAACCAAGAGTGGTTGCCCGTCGGATACTGTTCCAGCTCGGATCATGTCTCTCTTAAGGGAAGATCTAGGAGCGGGGATCCAGTGGGTGCTTAATCTATCCTTAGGATCAGGAGAAGATCCTCCTGATTGGAAGCGTGCGTTGGTGAGGCCTCTACGGAAGACCAACTCCATTCCATGGACTGACCTCACTAACTTGAGACCCATCTCTCTTCTCCCTTTCTTAGGGAAGCTTGCTGAGAAGTTTTTTAACCGGCACTTATCTAATTACATCGAGAGTGCAGGGGGACTAGACCCCTCCCAATCGGGTTTCAGACCTAGGCATAGCACCGAGACCGCCTTGCTGTCCGTCGCTGACAATCTTCATATGCTGCAGGATAAGGGGTACTCCGTTATCCTGGTGTTATTAGATTTGTCAGCGGCGTTTGACACTGTGTCACATGAGATCATGACCACCAGACTAGTTGACATCGGTCTGGGAGGCAAGGCTCTGGCATGGTTAAGGAGCTTTTTCAGCAAACGCACTCAGAGAGTAATACTGGGCCCATACCAGTCAGAGGAGGTGGAGATCTCAAAGGGGGTGCCACAGGGCTCCTGCTTGAGCCCAACGTTATTTAACATCTATGGCACCCCTAGCTAACATCATGAGATCCCACGGGTTTATCCCTGTATCGTATGCAGACGATACACAACTCCTCTTTCCGTTTAAAATCATGACTCCTGAAGTGCGTCACTCCTTTGCCCAAGGGATGAAAGAAGTGGCACATTGGATGGCAGCAAACCTCCTTCAGTGTAACGTCTCCAAGACGGAGGTGATGCTCTTTGGGGAAGCCAAACGACTGTGGACTCCTGACTGGTGGCCTTGTGATCTTGGCCCAGTCCCTGAGCCAAAAATGGTAGTGAAAGACCTGGGAGTCAAACTGGATCAGGAGCTCACCCTAAAACATCATGCTACTCATGTAGTAAGCTCCTGTTTCCATGTTATTGGACTTCTCCGAAGGGTGTTCCCCTTGCTACCGGATACCACCAGGAAAACTTTAGTTCAGTCGCTCGTGTTGAGTAGGCTGGACTATTGTAATGGTTTGCTGCTAGCCGCTAATGAAGGGGTCATCGCCAGACTTCAAGTCGTGCAGAACACGGCTGCCCGCCTTGTTCTCAATGCCCCGGCCCGGACTCCTTCAAAGCCACTTCTCAAAAAACTCCACTGGCTCACCATAAAACAAAGAGTGATGTTTAAAACTTGTTGCATCATCCACAAGTGCCTTTCTGGTAGAGGCCCGGATGATTTAACCAAGAAATTCATCCCATATATTCCAGCAAGACCCCTGAGATCCGGAGACCATGAATTATTATGTGTCCCCAGATTCTGGAAGACACGACAAGGTGGAAGAGCTTTGTCAGTGGCAGGCCCGAAACTTTGGAATGAACTTCCATATGAAATCAGAGCATGCAGGGAACACTTTCCCTTCAGGAAAAAATTAAAAACTTTCTTGTTTAATTATTGACATTGTTGAACATTGATAATACATGACAGGGCTACTTGCTTTCTGATGTCGCCAAAGGCGCCGAGATACTCCCCAGGGAGTCGATTCCCAGCGCGGTACAAGTTTGCAAATAAATAAATAGATAAAACGTGGCCGGTTCTAGCCAGCTACACACCACACCCGGACATTGCAAAAATGTCAAAAGAAGAGCTGTTAGTACAGCTAAAAACATTAATTAAAATACATAGGCAATTAGTCCAATATGTAATGCGGACTGCAACAGTCCAACCAGCTGTTAATGTACCACAGCTGACCCCTCATCAGGGGAACACTAATAACATTACACCACAGAACATACAGTCATGTCTTGGTAAAACACCCGTAAAACGGGAACAAATTCCTTTCTGGTTAGCACAGAAAATCACTCAAATAGAGGCAGTATTTCCGTATACTACCCCTATCGAGAAACACAGAATCTTGACCATCTGCCTTCCTATGGGAATCACACCACACGTGGAGGACTGCGACACTTGGGGTACAGTCTTTGCTTCCATTTACACAAAAACACATGGTGTTCCGTCTATGGTGGTAATACCAGATGTACTAAGACAGATTCAGAATGAATTCGGTCCAGAGCCCGCTTTAAATCTAGGTATGAAATTACTGAAAGACTTCAAGCAGGTCTCGGCTATATTACTAGCCAACATAAAAGGAGAAGCAGCATCTGTGGCGATCCGCCAGAAGTTGAAGGAAACAGATATAACAGATCAGCCAATTGAGCTTGCCAGAATCATAGAGAAATGCTATGAAGAATTAGGTAGAGACAGCTTGGGTGGGAAACCAGTAAAGCCCCAACTGCTCGAAAATCCTGAAAAATTATGTATTAAAAATAATTCAAACACTCCTAAAAAGAGCTGGGAGGGAAATAAACAATCCACTCCCAAGGAAAACGTTTTCCAGCCCAGAGGAAGGTCTCCTCGACGGAGGGAAAGAACTCCGACTCGAGAACACCAGTCTCCCCAGAGGGAGCCCTCTGAGAAAAGATACAACCTTGGAAATAGGGATAATTTGAAAAAACCTGATAGATATCAAAGTATTGATACACGTCCCTCTCGATCTTTTTCGCAGAAATCGGAAAGAAGAGGACGGTCAGACCCAGGAGAGCACACCAAGTCCAAAGACAAGGAACCTGCTCAGAGTAAAAAATCTCAATTTCCAAAAAAGAAGGTAGGCAGTATTAGAGTAATCAATCTTGCCGAGAATACTGAGGACACAGTTGAAAAACGGGGAGTGGGCACAGACAATGCTAGACAGTGCAACAGAAATCAGTATAGCCCGCAAGATCTTGATGAGTCATCTGGAGACAGTGGACACAAATGAATTCATTCAGGTTGAAACTGCCGACACCAGACTTAGCGAGCCCCATAAAATATACGAAATAACATTGCGTATAGAGGGTGATAAGACTAGGAAAATAAAGGGTCTATTTTGGGATAAACTCTCAAAAGGCTATGATATTCTGTTAGCTGAAAAAGATTGGCCCCCAGAGTTTGTCAGGGAGTGCCCTTGTGGCGAAGAAATGATTATACCTGCCTTCTCGAATCACATTCCGATTCACAAAAAATATACTTATGCAAGGAAATGGGCAGTAGCCCAGGCACCGGCATTATATAAAAATCATGTAGGATGGGATGAGGACTCACCTCCTCACAAAATCCAATTAAAAAGTGAACCAACTGCCCAACGGCAGTATCCCATTAAGCAAGAAGCTAAAAAACAAGTCAGGGAGATCTTAGATCAACTTGAATATCAGGGGGTGATTGAAACATGCACCTCTCAAATGAACAATCCTTTGTTTCCTGTCTCCAAACCAGACAATTCATATCGTCTAGTTTTGGACTACAGACACCTTAATGCATGTTGCAAAACTTTTGCAGTACAAAACTCGCATAGTGCAGCCCTAATGAACAACATAGTTAGGAAAAAATATAAAACAACATTAGACATATCTAATGGTTTCTTTTGTCAAAACATTGCACCAGAAAGCAGGTATTTGACCGCTTTCTCAGTATTTGGGTCACAGAAAAATTTCTGTCGACTCCCACAGGGGTTCAAGAACAGCCCAGGACTATTCTCAGCTAGGGTAACAGAGTTACTACAAATATATGATGATGAGGCATTATCTTACGTAGATGATATCTATCTCACAGACGACGACTTGGATACTCACTTGAAAAGAGTGAACACCATTATACTTGGGTTCGCAGCAGAGGGTTACAAATTCAACTTTAAAAAGTCTCGAATTGCCCATCTGACAGTACTATTCTTAGGATACGAATTATCAAGTGAAGGGAAAAGCCTAGCGGACAACTTCTTAGAGAAGTGCGCTGTACTCCAAGCTCCAAAAACGCTGAAGAATTTACAATCCATACTAGGTTTTCTGAATTTCCGAAGAACATACATTCTAAATTACGCAGAGAGGGTTAAACCTCTCTACGAACTAATAAACCTGATTTTAAACAAATCAATTGGACTCAAAAACACACAGAAATTTTGAGATCACTGCAAACAGACATGTTAGCAAAAACAAAATTAGATACACGTGACAACACACGCGATCTTGTAATCCGAGTCATCCCAGGAAGATGCGGATTCACATCCCTGACCTCTAATGAGGGAGAAAAGGTACCAATTTCAATTAAATCTCACTTGTACACACAAGCAGAAAAAACATTCAGTCACACAGAAAGAACTGTGAAAGCAGTGCAAATTGCATTAGCAAATGAACGAGAACTAGCACATGGTAAAAGGATTAATATCCTCACAGCGGAATCCGCCTTCGAGGCGCTATTCAGCCCAGTAAACCTGCCTACAGTGTCACTGGATCCGAAATGGATACAGTGTATAGATTCTCTAGGAGCGGAAGATGTGAAGTACTATTTCGCCCTGCAATTCGAAGAACTGAATGATTTAGAATATGAAGAAGAATATCCTCTGCCAATCGAACTTCTGCCTCTCCCACAGTACGCCTGTATAATCTATACAGATAGATTTGTACATCATTTCAACGTAGAGAGCAAATCCTACGATGCAGCGTGTGCGATTGTTAAAGGTCGGTGGCTGTGCGGTAAATTCAGACCGAAAGTAACAAAAACTGAATCAGTAAGAAACTGTTCGGCTCAGAGAGCTGAAATCAGATCTTTAAAGATGGCGCTTGAAAATGTAGAACGTGAATTCCCGACACTAATCGTGTGCGATTCTCATTTTTGCGTCAACTCTTACAATAATAAACTGCAGAGTTGGATTGAAAACGATTACAAAGATGACACAGGTGCCACAATAAAGCATAAATTGCTCTGGAAACAGGTAGTTCTTTTACAGAAAGAACTACAAAAGACTCACGTGTCAGAGTCTTCAACGTGATGGCGTTCACGTTGCAGGGAATTCATTGGCTAATACAGCCACAGCGGAAGCAACTAAACCGGCTTCCGTAGCCACAAAAACACGTACAGAAAAATACATAGACGGGGAAACCTTGCTGGCAGTAAAAACGACCGTAAAAGGCGACTGTGCAGCACTCACCGTGAACTATCCACTCAATTATGCATACGTAATCGATGCAAACTCCGTTCCTTTTGCTCGAATCCCTGGAGTGGGGGAAAGGGTAATTCCAAACAGGGACCGGAGGGGCTTCCTCATACAGGAAGCACACATGGGATTGGGTCTGAGACACCAAACAATCAGGGACTCTCTGAGAGAGTTAGAATCAGAGTACTGGGGGCCGGAAATGAGTGAAGGTATTCATGAGTTTGCAAAAAACTGTGAAGACTGCAACAGAGATCGCAGTGGAGAACCGGCCAGTGAAGTGTCAGAAGCCCTAATAGAAAGCATTAGGCAATCTATCCGCGCTATCAAAAAAGAGAAACGCGTCCCATTGTACATCATTAAGGCTAAACACACTTAAATAATGTGGCCTCCAGCGCTCGGCTGACGCTAGAACGGTTATAAAAGATCTGCAAGTCTTTATCGGCACATACGCAATTACCACGTTCCATTCTGACCAGGGTCCTGCTTTCAGCTGTCGAGCTTATAAGGAGGCCATGGCCAGCATGGGAATTGGGTTGCGGTATTCTTGTCCGTCGCACCCCGAAGGGAATAGTGTGGTAGAAAGAAAAAACCGAGACATAAAGCGATCTATAACAGCGAAGGTATTAGGTTCAGGCGCTGGGTGGGTCAAACATCTAATAAGTGTCCAAACTAGTCTTAACAATTTGCCAAGAAATTCTCTAAAAGGTTTCAGCCCATACGAACTATTGTTCGGAATTAGAATGAGAATTCAGGACTTAGATAGTCAAGTATCAGTGGTACAAGATAAGAAAACAGACTTTGACATCAAAGATCCTTTGGCTGTTTTACAGGACCTGAATGAAACAAGAAAATCCTTAAGCAACATAAAGTTAAAGCAACAGCCAGATACCACTGACGAGGCACCACAAGCAACAGCCCCAGCAAGGCCTGTCTGGATTCCAAAGATTGGGGATCTAGTCAGAGAAAAAATAGCGGTGAAGAAGGAATTTGGGCCTTCTTACAGAAAAGCAGTACCTGTCTTGGGAGTCACCGGAACAAGATCAGTAGTACTACCGCCCCTTGCTGGTAAAAAGGAGAACAGAGTTGTATCAATCGACCTGGTAAAACCACAAGCATGTGGCCTACAATCAACAGTAGGCCCAGTGGACTCCCAAGAAACAACAGAATACCCAAACTTGCAACAATCCAAGAGGTTCAAACTGAAAGACTAATCACATTCGATCAGCCTGCAATGCACAGAGAAGGACTATGCAATAATGCCATGGAACTCGTGCCTCTTGAGACACAGATTGAAACAGTTCGTCAAGAAACACCAGTCTACAATAATGTGGCATCAGAAAGTGCTACCGAAAGACAGATTGAAAGAACAATCCCAACAATTGACAGAACTGCCTCTGGTTATTTCATCGACTTCGACAACTTTTCCGAGGATCAAAGCAACCCCGAAGTGATGCCAGAAACAAAAAAGACTTCTAAAGAAACTACAACGGAACTCTTTCAACAAATCAAAGAATTATATCTGGATTCACCGTTGATTGAGCATTGGATTATTTCAGGGGTATTCATACTCCTACTATTCCTAATTTTAGTTTTAATTTTAGGAAAGTTTATTACAATTGAATGGACACAGCACGTCAGAACATCAACCTAGTCCTCAAACCACACAGATCATCCCACGTGAAGAAAAGAGAACTGTCAACAGTAAATGTCACAGCCATTCCGTTACCCGGTGGGGTAGTATGGGAGAAAACTGACTATGAGATCTATGGTCCGGTCGAGATCCTGAAGTATCCTCATCAACTGAAGGTTTCCTTAAGTGACTTTGTAAAACCAAGTACATTCTCTGATGATTGGGACTTTAACAGTATTAATGACATGATGTCTGATTTAGTAATGTCAGCTAGATTCACAGAACATGATTATTTACAAGGTTCGTCTAGTTATGAACAGTTATTCTGTTATACACATTATGGCGATCATTATTTGCACAAATCTGCACAACCTAGAAATATTTTTAAGTATAATCAATGGGAACATTGTGCTACACCACCTAAAAGCAGTTCTAAAACATTCTTTGAGAAATTCAAGTACTTCTCAGGGTTTAACACCAGTGATGCAGAAACGTTTTATTACAAACTGTTAGATAAAACAGGAATGAAAACAATGCTGACAAACACTAAATTAATATATTCAGAAGCATTTTATGAAAAGATGATGACATTTGGTTTTGATTATTGGAAAAATAACATTGAAACAAAAACCATTTGGGGTACGAAAGAGTGGCAGGTACAAGGCCTAGAAGCACTATTCAGAACCTGCATGATACCAGAACAAATTATGTTTTTAAATGACACAATTCACCAAACATCCTGTCTTGGCCTAGCTAAGATCAAAGACCTAAACAAACCGTCTATTCCGAAGCCAATAGCTGAGAATGCAACAACAGATATTGAGATAGACGTAACTAAAATTTTACATTTTAACAGAACACATCCTGATTGGAAAAAGTGGTTAATCTGGCCTACTGACACAAACAACTGTCAAGATAGATTCCTGAATAAAACACACGGGTTAGAAATGACCAGACAAGACCCTAGATACTCCCAGAGACAACATCCAGGGATAGTAACAACATACAGTGTAGGGAAACTCTGTGTCAAGCTATCCACGTCGTCCCTTACCTTGCTTGAACAGATGCCCTCTGGGATGACGCAGATGATTCCGCAGAGACGCAAGGGACCAACTTCCCTGATTACTAACTAAAACTTACTGGTTCTAAAAATCACAGCAAGAATTTAACTAGAAATTAGGGAGGAGGGCCGGTACTGGACGTTGAAGTGATGAATCTTGATTCTTGCTGTCGACCTGCGAGGCAACAAGTACAAAAGACTTTACTATTCAGGTCCTATAGATTTCTCCTAACTACTCTGGATCTTGTAACTAATCTAGTCTAGGCACCTAAGACTCTGTCTGGGTGTTTTGATGTTCCCCTACCTGCGATCAGTAAGATGTTGGCCTTCGTCCAGTATTTCTTTATAGGGAGTGAAGATGAAGTCGTGAAGTCGTCAAGTGTCCTCGAGGATAAGTGGTCAGCTTGTAGGCTGTCAGCTTGTATGCTCAAGGTGGGTTAGGCTGGAAATTAAAGAGATGGATTACTTTACATTCATTAAAAGACCTTCGCAAAACCTTCCTAACAATTCTACCACTTACTTGCAATTAACTTCTTGCTTCCTAGACTTGGGGTTCTTGTAATTTTCCTCTAAATTCAGGAAAGATAAGCTGAGACCAAAAAGGTATACAAAATCCTATACCTAACAACAAGTGCTAAACTAAATTCGCAATCTAAAAATAGCTCTGAATATTACACACATGAAATCCTAAACAAAGTTCTTCTTTCGTAAACTGAGATACAAAAAATCAGAAATGTCCAAAGTCTTTTCCTTGCGTTTTCTTCCGCGAGTTAAAGTTCCAAAAATTATTGTTGACCTTTCTTGCGAAGGGCGCCTTTTAACTAAAAATGAAAGTACTTAGCTTTCTGTCACTTTGTCTTCCATGGTCTTCATTACGGTTGCAGAAGAAGAAGCGTCATGAAGAGGAGCAATGAAGAAGTCCTGCCGGTATAGAGAAGCCTTCAGGTAGGTCCCAATTCCTGACGCGACCTTCTTCGATGGAAGTCTGAAGGCAAAGCGCCTTCCAGAAGGCTGGGTGCGGTTTAAGTACCGGACCGCACCCAGCCCCACCCGGTTACGCACACAGAACGTGCGCGAGGTCGAAATCTCCCGATCCCTTCCAGAAGCGCACCAAAAAGGCGCGTGCGAGGGATGCGGGGAGAGAGCACTTCTCAGAGCGAAGGCTTGGTTTTCGATAGCGCTGGTTCCAAGTCCTGAAATAAAACAAATGGGAACACAGAAACCTGCACAAAGCATAGTAAAAGCATGCTTGAAATGACCACAATAAGTTACAAGGCATGAAATATTGTACACCCAAACACACTGACTTGAAGCGTGCAGGCGCACGGGACAGGGGCGGGTTTCCAAAAGGGAAATGCTACATATGCCTAAAGGGGATATGTACTCTTTAAGGAAGGGCAGGTGTGGAATCATGACAGTACTCCCTCCTCAAGATCCCCCCAAGAACTGTGGAGATGGGTTTTGGTTTGTCAGGGTGTCTTAAATGAAAGTTCCGAACCAATCTGGGAGCATTTTTAAGATGTTCTAGGGGCTCCCATGATCTTTCCTCAGGACCATAACCCTTCCAGTCTATGAGGTAAAACAGCCTTCCCCTAACTCTCTTGGAATCCAAGATTGATCTTACTTCAAACTCTGAGTTGCCTTTAACAATGATAGGAGGCGGAGATTTGGAAATACGAGTTTGGGGATGAAAAGGCTTGATTAGAGAGACATGGAAAACTGGATGTATCAAATACTTGCGAGGGAGAGCCAATTTAACACAAACCGGGTTTAGTACTTTTTCAATGGAAAAGGGGCCAATAAACCTTGGATTAAATTTTCTGTTCCCTTTTAATTTTAAATTTTTTGTACTCAACCATACTTTATCACCTATACCATAAAGAGTTTGAGTTTGAGTTTGAGTTTAAAAATTCTTATATAGCGCTCTTACACCAGCGGTTTCATGGCGCTGTAACTGGCAGATCTCCACAATAGACAAGGAAGGGAGGTCGGGTAACAGAGGATTAAAAGAAAATTTTGCTGAAGAAGTAGGCTTTAAGTTTCTTTCGAAACTGGGAATATGGGGTTAAAGATCTGAGATCAAGGGGTAATGAGTTCCAAAGGGTTGGGGCAAGGGTCGCAAATTTTGAGCCCCCCCCACTTTTTCCGGCGAAACCGGGGAACTATCAGGAGGGATTGAGAAGAAGATCAGAGCTCCCTAGTTGGCAAGTAGGGGATAATCTCCGAAGAAATAAATGCAGGGGCCGTACCCAATCGAGCCTGGTAAGTGATAGATGCAAGCTTGAATTGGATACGTTCCCGAACCGGAAGCCAATGTAAAAGTTTCAGAAGGGGGGTGACATGTGAGGATTTAGGAAGGTTAAAGACCAGCCGCGCCGCCTGGTTTTGGATCATCTGCAACCGCCTGAGACTATATGCAGGTATACCTGCATATAGGGCGTTGCCATAATCCAGGCGGGAGATGACCATCGCAAGGACGATCAACTTCAAGGCCTCAAAGGTGAAAAATCGAGAGACCTTGCGGATGGTACGAAGAGACAGAAAAGAAGAAGAAACCACAGAACTAACCTGGGAGTGAAGGGTAAGGTGAGAGTTGAGTTTGATACCCAGGGTTTTGACCGAAGTAGAGGGGACCGGAGAGGGACCAAGGGAAGGGGGCCAAAAAAGTGAAGACCAGGGACTGGAGCAACCACCTGTCAACACCAACTCGGTCTTATCAGGGTTGAGTTTCAGGTGGTTGAAATCCATCCAGTCCCTGATGAAAATCATAGTAGACTGGAAATTAGAGATAGAGGCAGAAGAAGAGGACAGATTGAAGACAAGTTGAAGGTCATCCGCATAGTTGTATACGGTGACCTCCATTTGTTGTAAAGAAAAAATGAGGGGAGAAATGTAAAGATTAAGCAGAAGAGGTGAAAGGGAGGAGCCTTGGGGGACCCCGCACAGGACCTTCCGAAAGTCCGCAGTGAAGTCACCCAGGCGAACTGCCTGGGTGCGGTCCCTCAGGAAGGAGGACAACCAAACCAGGGCCGTACCCCCGATCCCCGCCACCGCGACACGGGAGAGTAAGATGGTATGATCCACCGTGTCGAAGGCGGCAGAGAGATCGAGGAGGACCAGTGCTTGGAATTGATTGGTGTCCCTCCCCTCCCTGAGGTTGTCAAGGACCGAAAGGACTACGGACTCCGTAGAGTGTGCGGGGCGAAAACCAGCCTGGCGGAAAGCCAGTACCCCATTTTCTTCCACAAAGGTGCTCAGCGACCTGGTGACATGGCGCTCGAGCACCTTAGCCAGAAATGGTAGGAGAGAAATGGGGCGAAAGTTGGCTGGGATCGAGGGGTCTGCGCCAGGTTTTTTTAAAATGGGTAAAATGATAGCTGATTTCAAGGGGTTGGGAACAACCCCCTGAGAGAGTGAACTGTTTAGTAAGTGAAGGGGAGGATCAGGGCAAGAGATGTAAATGTGACGGAGTATTTGAGCGGGACAGGTGTCAAGGGGAGAGCCAGATTTTACAAGGGGGATTAAGGATGTGAAGGATTCCTTGGTCAGAAGGGGGAGAGAGTTTAATTGTCCTTGGGAAGGAGGGCACTGAGGATCAACAAAAGACGGGGAAGGTGCAGGGATATTAGCTTTAATGGCAGCAATTTTATCAATGAAAAAGCTATTCAGAGAGTGACAGAGGGCAAGGGAAGGAGAGGGCTTAAGAGAGGTACGATCTGAGAAGGCTAGGTTCTGAACAATTGAGAAAATTTCCCTTGATTGGTTCTCGGCTGTGAGGATCTTGAAGAGAGGTTGTTCAGATCGATGTTTATCCTTGGCTTCTTTTTGGGATTCTTTTGCTTTAGCCAAGTTGAATTTAGCATCCTCCTGAATGGTGAATACCTTGGGCACATAGTCATAAATTGTAGGTACGGAATCATTGATGTCGTTGTTGGAATTTTCGGGAATGCTTTTTGGATGAAAACCGAAATTACAAAAGAATGGGGACATCTTAATGGAAGAATGCTCAGAGTTGTTGTAGGCGAACTCCAAAGGACTTAACAGATCGGACCATTCTTCGGAAACATTAGGTAACATACAACGAAGATACTGTTCAATAGTTTGATTAGTTCTTTCAGTTAAACCATCGGTTTGGGGATGGTAACTAGAGGATAAACGAACCTCCATATGTAACAAAGAACTCAGCTTTTGCCAAACCTTAGAAACAAACTGAGACCCCCTATCCGAAATTACAACTGAAGGAATTCCGTGTAGTCTTATCACATGGATCATGAGCAAGTGGGCAAGCTCCAATGCAGTAGGAAGCTTTTTTAAAGGAATAAAATGGGCCATTCGGGTGAACTGGTCTACAACAGTTAAAATTGTATTGAATCCCTTCTTGGTTTCAGGTAGTTCAACTATGAAGTCTAATGATATAGTATGCCAGGGTTGAGGAGGAATAGGTAATGGCATTAACAACCCACTAGGAGCCTGATGAGAGGACTTGTGCTGAATACAAATGCTACAAGTTTCCACAAATTGTTGGATGTTTTTAGCCATAGAAGGCCACCAAAACTTCCTCTTGATGAGTTCCATAGTCTTCAAAATACTTGGGTGGGCTGACAAAACCATATCATGATGAAGATGAATAATGGATCTTTGAATTTTCTCATTTGGAACAAAGATCAAGTCATGGACCATCAGCAAATTGTCTTTCTCAAATATAAAAGGATGATCTCTTTTCCAAACCTCCAATTCCTTTTCTTTCAGAGCTTCTTTGATGTCGTTAATGATGTCACTAACCGTTAAACTTCCCTGAAAACAAGAAGTTGGGATTACAGGGTGAACTACTTCCGGTTGATCTGGACTCTTCTCTCCAAGTCTAGATAAAGCATCCGCTTTTAAGTTCTCTTTTCCCGGACGATATGTGATTACAAAATTGTAGTCATTGAAGAACATAGACCAACGCAGTTGCCTAGCAGATAGAGCCTTTACAGATCTCAAAGCTTGGAGATTCCTGTGGTCTGTATAAATCGTTACAGGATGACGAGCTCCCAATAGGTAGTGACGCCATTCTTCAAACACTGCTTTGATTGCTAACAACTCCTTGTCGGCAATTGCATAATTTTGTTCGGCTTCTGATAATTTTCTTGAGAAGTAAGCTATAGGGTGCATTTGGTCGGTATCAGAATTTCGTTGTGAAAGAATGCCACCCAATGCAAATTGAGAGGCATCTGCTTCCACGATAAAAGGTAGATTGGGGTCTGGATGACATAAAATTGGAGCCATGGTAAATCTCTTTTTTAGATTCTGGAATGCTTCATCAGCGGCTGGGGACCACAAAAACTTGACTCCTTTTCTCAACAACTTGGTAATGGGTGTTATAACCTGAGAAAAGTTCTGAATGAATCTGCGGTAAAAATTTGCAAACCCTAGAAAACTTTGGATTTGTTTCACAGAAGTGGGACTCGGCCAGGTTGTTACTGCTTCTACCTTTTTAGGGTCCATTTCTATTCCCTCTGGGCTAATAATATAGCCCAGAAAATCCACTTTGGTAACGTGAAACAGACTATTTTCCAATTTTACGAAGAGTGAGTTCGAAAGTAGTCTTTGAAGAATGGCGCGAACCTGTTTTACATGTTCTTCCTCGGAATCAGAATATATGAGAATATCGTCTATGTAGACTACACAACAGATGTCAATGAACTCATGTAAAACCTCATTTATAAAAAACTGGAAGGCTGCAGGAGCGTTACATAAACCAAATGGCATAACTTGGTATTCAAAGAGAGCGAATTTAGTACGGAATGCTGTCTTCCATTCGTCTCCTTTCCTTACCCTAACTAAATGGTAAGCTTCACGTAAGTCCAGTTTTGTATAAATCTTAGCCTTCTTTATTTGGTCTAATAGTGTAGGGATCAAAGGCAAGGGGTACCTGTTCTTAATGGTTACGTTGTTTAAGGCTCTGTAGTCTATGCACGTGCGCAGCTCCCCTCCTTTTTTTGGAATGAAAAAAAGAGCTGATGAAACTGGAGACTTAGAGTGTCTAATGAAGCCATTAACAAGATACTCATCCAGATATTCTCTGAGATGAGCGTTCTCTGCCTCCGTAAGAGCATATATTCGACTGCAAGGTAAGGTAGCTCCAGGCACCAAATCTATCCTACAGTCAAAATCTCTATATGGTGGTGGAAGGGTGTTGGCCTTCTTCTTGTCAAATACATCAGACAGGTCATCATATTCCGATGGCACCCCTTCCAGAATTAGTATATTGGGTGATTCCATTCCAAAGTCAAAACCTTGAACCACATCCTTAGATCTCTTAGTAAGGAAGCAATGATCTGTGCAAGTAGGAGATTGAAAAGTAATCGACTTGGTTACCCAATCTATGGACGGGTTATGTTTTACCAACCAAGGCATTCCTAGAATCATTTTGAATTGAGGGGCATCAATAATGTCAAATTGTATTCTTTCCCTATGTATAGGAGAACAATCCATTTCTAATATCTCGGTCTGTCTATTTACTGGACCCGAAGTCAATTCTTTGCCATCCACTGCTCTAACGATTTCTGGATGGTCCTTTGACAAAGATCTGAAACCTAACTGAAGAAAGAAATGAGAGTCTATAAAATTGCCGGTAGCACCAGAATCTATGATGGCTTCCACCTGTCTAGAGTAAGATTCTGGAAGCAGACCTCGGAGTTCTACGAGAATTGAAAAGTGTCTACAACCGATGGGAGGAAGAGTTGAGGCCAAACTAGAGAACAAACTCGATAAACTGACCTCTCCCTTTACCGAGTGTTCTAGTTTTCCGACTTTTCTTGTGTGACAGCTAAGTCGGATGATTTGATCTTAAATTTGTTTGGTCGTGTGGGACATTCCTTCACAAAGTGTCCTGTCTTCCCACAATAGAGACATTGATTTAATCGCCGTCTCTTTTCTTTCTCCTCCTTAGACAAGGGACCTCGGATAGAACCTATCTGCATAGGTTCTACAGTATCAGACTTGGAACTAGGTTCTCGGTTAGGTGCTGATGTGGATCTTTCCTTAAAGAAAACTAGTTTGTGTTCTGACTTCCCTCTTTCACCCTTTCTTTCTGAAATACGATGATTTAATTTTACCACTAAGTCAATGAAGGCACTTATCTCTTCGGGGGGGTCTCAAATCTGGGTGATCATGTCTTTTAATTCGTCCTTCAATCCCCTATAGAAAATTGAGATTCTTTTGTCCTGAGGCCAATCTGCTTCTAATACCAAACGATTGAAGGTAGATATATAATGTAACAAATCTGATGAGCCTTGCTTTAAACCTAACAGCTCATTGTCTGCAGTCTGAACAAATAGATGTTTAGCAAACATCTTCTTTAAAGCCCTCTCAAAATCCCTAAAGTTATACAAGATCCGATCATCACTTTCCACTAAGGGGACTGACCAAAGGGCAGCGTCTCCACCCATGTAGGATAACATGAATGCTACTCTGGAAGAATCATCAGGAAAAGCTGTGGTCTTTGCTATAAAGTGCAAATGACATTGTTGCAAGAACACTGAGAACTTATTGCAATCCCCATAAAATCTCTCTGGAGGGGCTAAAGGGGTGGGTACCGGAGTCACAACTTGGATTTGTGTTGGAGAACCTGAATTGGAGGAACCCTGGAAAGTGGCTGGTTTCAAGACTGACTTCTGCTGCACAGAGTCCTGGAGAGAGGATAAATCCCTACGTAAAGCAGCGTTATCCTGTCTAATTGCTTCTAACACAGCAGCCAAATCCTGCAAAGATACCTGATCCATTGCGTCTGGGCGGAATTATCAACGTGGGCTTTGCCTTCTGTCAAGCTATCCACGTCGTCCCTTACCTTGCTTGAACAGATGCCCTCTGGGATGACGCAGATGATTCCGCAGAGACGCAAGGGACCAACTTCCCTGATTACTAACTAAAACTTACTGGTTCTAAAAATCACAGCAAGAATTTAACTAGAAATTAGGGAGGAGGGCCGGTACTGGACGTTGAAGTGATGAATCTTGATTCTTGCTGTCGACCTGCGAGGCAACAAGTACAAAAGACTTTACTATTCAGGTCCTATAGATTTCTCCTAACTACTCTGGATCTTGTAACTAATCTAGTCTAGGCACCTAAGACTCTGTCTGGGTGTTTTGATGTTCCCCTACCTGCGATCAGTAAGATGTTGGCCTTCGTCCAGTATTTCTTTATAGGGAGTGAAGATGAAGTCGTGAAGTCGTCAAGTGTCCTCTAGGATAAGTGGTCAGCTTGTAGGCTGTCAGCTTTTATGCTCAAGGTGGGTTAGGCTGGAAATTAAAGAGATGGATTACTTTACATTCATTAAAAGACCTTCGCAAAACCTTCCTAACAATTCTACCACTTACTTGCAATTAACTTCTTGCTTCCTAGACTTGGGGTTCTTGTAATTTTCCTCTAAATTCAGGAAAGATAAGCTGAGACCAAAAAGGTACACAAAATCCTATACCTAACAACAAGTGCTAAACTAAATTCGCAATCTAAAAATAGCTCTGAATATTACACACATGAAATCCTAAACAAAGTTCTTCTTTCGTAAACTGAGATACAAAAAATCAGAAATGTCCAAAGTCTTTTCCTTGCGTTTTCTTCCGCGAGTTAAAGTTCCAAAAATTATTGTTGACCTTTCTTGCGAAGGGCGCCTTTTAACTAAAAATGAAAGTACTTAGCTTTCTGTCACTTTGTCTTCCATGGTCTTCATTACGGTTGCAGAAGAAGAAGCGCCATGAAGAGGAGCAATGAAGAAGTCCTGCCGGTATAGAGAAGCCTTCAGGTAGGTCCCAATTCCTGACGCGACCTTCTTCGATGGAAGTCTGAAGGCAAAGCGCCTTCCAGAAGGCTGGGTGCGGTTTAAGTACCGGACCGCACCCAGCCCCACCCGGTTACGCACACAGAATGTGCGCGAGGTCGAAATCTCCCGATCCCTTCCAGAAGCGCACCAAAAAGGCGCGTGCGAGGGATGCGGGGAGAGAGCACTTCTCAGAGCGAAGGCTTGGTTTTTGATAGCGCTGGTTCCAAGTCCTGAAATAAAACAAATGGGAACACAGAAACCTGCACAAAGCATAGTAAAAGCATGCTTGAAATGACCACAATAAGTTACAAGGCATGAAATATTGTACACCCAAACACACTGACTTGAAGCGTGCGGGCGCACGGGACAGGGGCGGGTTTCCAAAAGGGAAATGCTACATATGCCTAAAGGGGATATGTACTCTTTAAGGAAGGGCAGGTGTGGAATCATGACACTCTGCCTCGAATGGATAGGATCATCCACACTGGCTGAAATTAAGCAACACTTATCTTTACTTAAAGATGGTGCTGATTTGCGCTATTTCATTCTTGGACCACGCAAACAGCGTCAAAAGCGTTTCATAGCGACCAGTATCTATGCTGCGTACAACAAGGCTTGGAAAGTTACACAAATTGAAACAGCAGAAAAAATACAAGAAATTGATCGTATTCATTTGGAAAAATCACTTTCTGTAGTGGACAATGGGTTAATGACTCTGTCCTCCAGAATATATTCGTTGGACAATATTGTATCTTCTGCCTTTGACATAATAGACAGAGACTTGCTAATGTTACAGCATGGCCAGTCACAATTACGTTCTATTGTACAATTAGGCTGGACGCTGCAAAATCTTCGTTCAGGCTATGTGCCTGGGCGTTTAATCAACACAACGTCATTGTTTTCCATTTTTAACCTTACTGATAAACAAATCAGCTTGGCACAGAAAGGAGCAGACTATACAATCCTGAGCATCGAAAAACTTGAGAGATTACCATTGACAATGTCATAAAGTCCTGTCATTGAATGGATAATACACAGAATTATCACTATTCCGATAACAACTTTCCGATTTAAAAAGTGCCTTGAATACATACCTACTGGCCAGTATGAACGATTGGGAAAAGGATATGTAAAATCAGCATGGAAATTACCATACACACATTCATGCTATAGTGACAGCGACAAAAATGTATTTCTTAGTGGTGAAAACTGTAAACGTTCACTAAGCGGTATACTTTTGTGCCAGGGTATTAATTTACACGGAGCCTGTGAAGGTAATTCTAACAACCTTTCATGCCACCAGCTTGTCACACCTGAAACTCAGATAGAGCCCTTCTTTATGCAACTCGCAAATGGGAGTTACATTCTAAGAACGGATCACAGATGTTGTGGCCTTGTGCCAGGGAAAAGTTATCTCGTAAGCGTAACTTCCATGGTCAAATGCTGTATGCAAGCATTGTTCCCGAGCGGGCCTGGAGACATAGAGACTCCCATCTGGCCTGGACTGAATCTCTATTCTATACGAATTGATACTTTAAGCAAAATTAAGTCTGTGCTTTTGCAGACAACAGTGCCCATCACGTCATCAAAAGAGACGTATGATCTTCTAGTTGCAAGACAGCTACGGAGGTTCATGACCTTTTATCAACAAATTGCCCCGTGCATTTCGTAGAAATGTTGAGCCAACTCCTTAACATGTCTAGTGCCACAGGCATCCCAGGCATATTTAAGACGATTTTTACGGGACTGCTAACATCATTTCAAGCAATTCTGGGAATCGTTCCAAATTTTTGGGGACTTGTAGCAGGGATTTTATTTTTGACCCTCCTGCTTCGTTATGGCAAGCCACAGCTCAGACATGACTCCTATGGGAATGGAAGAGACAATCCTAGCAATTCGCTACCGGGACAGAATAACTAGAGTCCTTGGATTGGCCAGGCTGAGAGATCTAAACATGACCTGGTTCCTTTCATTCAGACCGATATGGCAAAATTGCATCTTACCTGTACTACGATGTATGCTATGCGGAGATGAGTGCGTGTTGGACATCTGTCTTTCACTTCCATCGGCAGTACCAATGGATATCGATACTCTGCTAAGTCCGATAACGGCTCACGCATTGTGTTGTCCCCAGCGGCTACCAATCCTGATGACGGCATTCGTTGAGACTCCTGTGCTACGACTAGGTGGTAACAGTGGAGCGAGTGACAAAAGCAACATCACCCAGGTACGACCTTCTGTGAGCATTGCTGATCCCGACTTTGATGACAGCAATCATTCTCACACCTGCCAAGTTACAGCACTATCGAATTTGGTCGAACTGTCACCTGATTTTGTAGACCAATTCTTTGAGAGCCTGTCTGATATGATGTTCTCACCCGAACAGAAACAATAACTTTAGAGAAGCATTCCGACACACAGCGTTCCTATGAACTCTGAATTCGGCCTTCAGTTTTGAACAACAAAAACTGCTAAAAGCGTTGGAACTCTAATTTCCCCGTTCAAGCAATAATTCTTTTGAATTGAACACTTTTTAATATTCACCCTTTTTGGCACGAAAAATTCTTTGCTTAAAGTAAAACTATTCATAGAGAACAGAAGCTTCAACTTCTATTTCTAAATACATCTAGAGACATAATAACTTTACACCAGCCTCTAGCACATTTTACTGCAATGCATTTATATGTGATGAAATTATCTCGCCCTTCTTCTGTATTCAGAGATATTTCATGTGTAATTCTTTTTGCATAATCGTTCATTGATTTCATATGCTATAATTTTTGAATGATTTCTATGCTTCAAAAACGTACAGTACCTAAATTTTCACGTATTACAAATACGCCTATTTCAAATGCATATATGTATTTTGGGGTGGGCAATGTTACACATGCATTTATTGCTCTAGTTTTAGTAATTTGATGGACATGAATTTGTGGAGTGGGTGTTGCGTTCTAATCTAGGACCCTGATCGATACTGTGACCTTATGCCCCTATTCGGCTATAAATCCATTTATTCCCTATATTGGCATAACCGTTCAAGTACAATATTCAGAAACTCGTCTCTGGCCTCACACGAACAGAGCCACATTTCAGAATAGCTTTCTCTGCCACTTCCTTTGCAACCAATTAGTGCAATGACATAGCAGAAGTTACTATCTGAGATTCCTAGATTAACACTCCGAGTTCTTCAACAAAATAAAAACTCAGCAACCTGGAAATCCCCGCTTGCTGTGTTTTGATTAGTAATAGAACTCTAATGAGCACTGATAGACGATCACTTCCTAGTGACATCTTTATTGATGTCTTATGTCCAAAAACTTACGTCAAACAAGGCACCTTTCAGGTATAAATATTACCAACGTTGCCTTAAGATACTGCTGTGTTGCTATTGTTTTCGCTGAAGCTATCAATGCCATCGCTGCTGCAGAAGCTGTCATGCTGATGATACCATAGCTGCTATCGCTGCTAACTAGCGAACGATGGTGTGGTGAACTTAGGAGCTGAACAGCCGTCCCCTGCAAAGAGCCCAGCAGATGCAAGCTGCCCGCGGACGCTGCCCCTCCTCCTCCTCCTCGACGCGCTGAGAAGAGACGCTGTCTTTCTCCTGCAGAGAAATCCAGCTCCGGCGTTTCTAATCTACCCTTGCGGGTGACTGGGATATCGACCCCCTGAAGGAGATACCAGACCTCCATCATTCTATTCCAGAGGTATGGTGTTGACTAAACCCTTAGAGAGAATTCTTGAAGCAAACCTTGGCAAAACCAACTTAACTTAAAGCTACTTACTTACTCCCCTCCCAAGTATTAGGCTTAGGTCAGGTACACTGGGGTAGGCGTAGTTGGAAGCACCAGTTGAGTATTTTAGCCTAATGTATATATGAATGTATATATATATTTTATTCATTTTAAACCATTGTATGGCTAAGAAACCATATCAATGCTTTTACAGTATTATTTCGCAATACTCATCTTACTGTACGTACTTTTTATAATAACAAGTCTTACAATTGTGGCAATTCATTTCTCTTGTACGAGAAGAAAGACTGTTCAATAAATGTTACCCTTTATTGACAACGCCCGTCTCTCGATTCTCTACATATTGTGAAAGTAAACTGCACAACCACTGACTGAGTAAAATAACTGTCTATTGTTTCACACGACCCTAGAGATTGACTCTTGATCTGAGGAGCAAAGTTGTCATGTTGCACGGTTGTTGGAAAACTGAATCCCTTCTTGGCTGTGCCAGGGAAGCTGATCACTTCCTATTTCAGTCAAGAAAGTTTCCAGTGACCTCTGAGCTAGTTGGTAACAACCCCAATTAAGTTTAACATAGTCAGTGGAGGCCTGGAAGATCCGCACTTCTACGTCGATACTACTGTTTATGTTATTCCAATGCGCAGGGCCTATTGGGAAAATAGGAACTACACTCAGAGGGAGAGCGAGGGAGGGAGAGAAAGGGAGACAGACACAGACATTGGGAGAGCAAGGGAGGGAGGGAAAGGGAGGGAGAGGGAGGGAGGGATGGAAAGGGAGGCAGAGAGAGGGAGAGCGAGGGAGGGAGGGAAAGGGAGGCAGACGGAGGGAGAGCGAGGGAGGGAGGGAAAGGAAGGGAGAGCGAGTGAGGGAGAGCAAGGGAGAGAGGGAAAGGGAGGGAGAGGGAGGGAGACGAGGGAGGGAATGGGAGGCAGAGAGAGGGAGAGCGAGGGAGGGAGGGAAAGGGACGCAGCCAGAGGGAGAGCGAGGGAGGGAGTGAAAGGGATGCAGACAGAGGGAGAGTGAGGGAGGGAGGGAAAGGGAGGCAGACAGAGGGAGAGGGAGGTAGGGAAAGGAGGTAGGGAAAGGGAGGCTGACAGAGGGAGAGCGAGGGAGGGAGGGAAAGGGAGGGGGAGGGAGAGCGAGGGAGGGAAAGGGAGGGAGAGGGAGGGAGAGCGAGGGATGGAGGGAAAGGGAGGGAGACAGAGGGAGAGCAAGGGAGGGAGGGAAAGGAAGGCAGACATAGGGAGAGCGAGGGACGGAAGGAAAGGAGGGAGGGAAAGTGAGGCAGACAGAGGGAGAATGAGGGAGGGAGGGAAAGGAGGGAGGGAAAGGGGGGCAGACAGAGGGAGAGCGAGGGAGGGAGGGAAAGGGAGGCAGACAGAGGGAGAGCGAGGGAGGGAAGGAAAGGAGGCTGGGAAAGGGAGACAGACAGAGGGAGAGCGAGGGAGGGAGGGAAAGGGAGACAGAGAAAGGGAGAGGGAGGGAGACAGAGGGAGGGAGACAGATGGAGACCTGTGAAGTGCTCGGGTGCCGCTGTGTGTGTGTGTGTGCCCGGAAGTTGTCTCAGCCCAGGCACACACAGGCAGGGTGAGATGAAGAGGGTGACAGAGTGAGGTAGAGGGAGGGAGACAGAGGGAGGGAGGGAAGGGGAGGTAGAGGGAAGTAGAGCGAGGGAGGAAGGGAAAGGGAGGGAGAGGGAGGGAGAGCAAGGGAGGGAGGGAAAGGGAGGCAGACAGAGGGAGAGGGAGGGAGGGAAAGGGAGGGAGGGCGAGGGAAAGCGAGGGAGCAAGGAAAAGGGAGGCAGACAGAGGGAGAGTGAGAGAGGGAGGGAAAGGGAGGCAGACACAGCCAGAGGGAGAGCAAGGGAGGGAGGGAAAGACGGAGGGAGAGTGAGGGAGGGAGGGAAAGGGAGGGAGAGCGAGTGAGGGAGGTAAAGGGAGGCAGACAGAGGGAGAGCGAGGGAGGGAGGGAAAGGGCGGCAGACACAGATAGAGGGAGAGCAAGGGAGGGAGGGAAAGGAAGGCAGACAGAGGGAGAGCGAGGGACGGAAGGAAAGGAGGGAGGGAAAGGGAGGCAGACAGAGGGAGAACGAGGGAGGGAGGGAAAGGGAGGCAGACAGAGGGAGAGCGAGGGACAGAGGGAAAGGAGGGAGGGAAAGGGAGGCAGACAGAGGGAGAGAGAGGGAGGGAAGGAAAGGAGGGAGGGAAAGGGAGGCAGAGAGAGGGAGAGCGAGGGAGGGAAAGAGAGACAGAGAAAGGGAGACAGAGAAAGGGAGAGGGAGGGAGACAGAGGGAGTGAGACAGACAGAGACAGACAGAGGGAGGGAGACAAACAGAGGGAGGGAGGCAAACAGAGGGAGGGAGACATAGGGAGGGACACAAACAGAGGGAGGGAGATTGTGACAAAGGGAGACAGGGAGGGAGACAGACAGAGGGAGGGAGACAGACAGAGGGAGAGAAACAGAGGGAGGGAGACAGACAGATGGAGACAGAGAGAGGGGCGACAGACAGAGGGAGGCAGAGGGAGTAGGAAGACAGAGGAAGGGAGACAAGGAGAGGGAGACAAAGAGAGAGAGACAGACAGAGGGAGACAAAGCGAGGGACAGGGGGGGAGACAGAGAAGGGAGAGGGAGGGAGACAAAGATGGGGAGCGGGAGGGAGACAGAGAAAGGGAGAGGGAGGGAGACAGAGAAAGGGAGAGGGAGGGAGACAGAGAAAGGGAGAGGGAGGGAGACAAAGAGAGGGAGCGGGAGGGAGACAGAGAAAGGGAGAAGGAGGGAGACAGAGAAAGGGAGAGGGAGGGAGACAGAGAAAGGGAGAGGGAGGGAGACAGAGGGTGACAGACAGAGGGAGCGAGGAGGGAGGGAGGTGGGTGACAGACAGAGGGAGGAGGGAGGGAGGAGGGTGACAGACAAAGAGAGGGAGGAGGGTGACAGACAGAGGGAGGGGTGAGGGTGACAGACCGAGGGAAGGAGGAGGGAGGGCGACAGAGTGAGGAGGGAGAAAGAGTGAGGGAGACAGAGAGGGAGAGGGAAGGGGAGAGAGGGAGACAGAGAGGGAGAGGGAAGGAGAGAGAGGGAGACAGAGATGGAGAGGGAAACAGAGATGGAGAGGGAAGGAGAGAGAGGGAGACAGAGAGAGAGAGAGGGAGACAGAGGGAGACAGAGAGAGAGAGAGGGCGAGAGAGGGAGTGAGACCGTCAGAGTGAGTGAGACAGAGGAAGTCAGGAGGAGAGAGAGGGCGAGAGAGGAAGTGAGAGGGAGTGAGACAGTCTGAGTGAGACAGAGGAAGAAATAGGGAGAGATGAAGGGAGGGAGAGAGGGAGAGAGAGGGAGAGAGAGGGAGAGAAATGGAGATAGAGGGAGAGAGAGAGAGGGAGAGAGAGAGAGAGTGAGAGAAAGAGAGATGTGTGAATGCCGGGTCTGGTGGCTCAGTGGACGAAGACGTCTGCTGCAGTGACCTGTGTTCAACCTCATGATCACAGTTTATTTGTTGCTCTAGCCCCGGCCTCTCCCCCACTGACCCCACCCCCACCGGTTAAGCCCTCGGACACAAACCACACTGTAAATTTGGCCCCCGCGAGAATGTTTGTGCGTACCCATGGTCTATAGAGATGCCATTGAATCCGAAGGTAAAACCTTGACACCAATGTCTACAAGCCTTGCATGGGGGATCAGCAGTATCAGTAACACTATTGGACCAGCAGGTGGCATTGTGGCACTGATGTCCACAAGTCCTATGTGGATGAATCAGTAATGCTATTGAACCTGCAGGTGTCAGTGCAATACTGATGTCCACAAGCCCTGTGTGAATGGCACAGTATCAGTAACGCTATTGAACCAGCAGGTGTCAGTGCGAAACTGATGTTCACAAGCCCTATGTGAATGGCACAGTATCAGTAACGCTATTGAACCAGCAGGTGGCAGTGAGACACAGATGCCCACAAGCCCTATGTGGATGGCACAGTATCAGTAACGCTATTGAACCAGCAAGTGGCAGTGTGGCGCTGATGTCCACAAGTCCTGTGTGAATGGCACAGTGTCAGTAACGCTATTGAACAGCAGGTGTCAGTGCGACACTGATGTCCACAAGCCCTATGTGAATATCACAGTATCAGTAACGCTATTGAACCAGCAGGTGGCAGTGTGACGCGGATGTCCACAAGCCCTATGTGGATGGCACAGTATCAGTAATGCTACTGAACCAGCAGGTGGCAGTGTGGTTCTAATGTGCACAAGCCCTACGTGGGTGGCACAGTATCAGTAACGCTACTGAACCAGCAGGTGGCAGTGTGACGCTGATGTCCACAAGCCCTATGTCGGTGGATTAGTAACGCTATTGAACCAGCAAGTGGCAGTGTGATACAGATGTCAGGACCCATGCCCTGAGCCAGGGATGTGTTTGAAAAAGCGGATGGCAGTGTGATGCAGATGTCTGAACCCATGCCCTGAGCATGGGATATCTTTGAACCAGCAGGTGGCAGTGTGATACAGACCTCCAAACCCATACCTTGAGCCTGGGATGTCTTTGAACCAGCAAGTGGCAGTGTAAAACAGATGTCTTAACCTGTGCCCTGAACCAGGAATGTCTTTGAACCAGCAGGTGGCAGTGTGCTACAGATGTCTGAACCCATGCCCTGAGCAACAGATGTCTTTGAACCAGCAGGTGGCAGTGTGATACAGATGTCTGAACCCATGCCCTGAGCCGGGGATGTTTTGAACCAGCAGGTGGCAGGGTGATACAGATGTCTGAACCTGTGCCCTGAACAACGGATGTCTTTGAACCAGCAGGTGGCAGTGTGATACAGATGTCTGAACCCGTGCCCTGGGCCAGGGATGTCTTTGAACCAGCAGGTGGCAGTGTGATACAGATGTCTGAACCCATGCCCTGAGCCGGGGATGTTTTGAACCAGCAGGTGGCAGGGTGATACAGATGTCTGAACCCATGCCCTGAGCCAGGGATGTCGTTGAACCAGTAGGTGGCAGTTTGAAACAGATGTCTGAACCTGTGCCCTGAGCCAAGGATGTCTTTGAACCAGCAAGTGGCAGTGTGATACAGATGTCTGAACCCATGCCCTGAGCCAGGGATGTCTTTGAACCAGCAGGTGGCAGTGTGATACAGATGTCTGAACCCATGCTGTGGGTTCGGAGAGGAAGGGCGGTTGTCTGATCCTTTGGCTTCTGCCGATGAGGAATGACCAAATCTAGTCCAGGGTTGGTCCTTGTATGCCGGCATCGTGTAGTCTGGCTACAAGTGTGCGGTTGGAGATGGTGTTGAATGCTGCCGATAGGTCGAGTAGAATCAGGGCTGCAGTGTGGCCGGATTGAGATGGGTCAAGGACAGCATTGTCTTCGATGAACCTTGCCAGTTCTGAGTTGGCGGTTTTCTCAGCAACTTTCGCTGCAAAGGGGAGGAGCGAGATGGGCCGGTAGTTCTTGAGGTCGGTGGGATCGGCTGGGGGCTTCTTGAGCAGGTGCCTGACTTCTGCGCGTTTTCAGTCATTGGGGAAGGTGCCGGTTTCGTAGGTGGTGTTGATGGTGTGTTGTAGTTTGGGTGCAATGGTGGTGGCAGCTCTGTGGTAGAGATGTGGTGGGCTGGGGTCAGTTGGGGCCGCAAAGTGGATGGCTTTCAAGGTTGAGGTGGTCACTTTGGCCGTGATCGGTGTCCAGGAGGACATGGTGGGCTGGATGGTGTAGCCGGAGGGCAGGCTGGCTGCGGAGTCGGGTGTATGGTCGTTGAAGTTGTCGTAGAGGTTTTAGATCTTCAGTTGGAAGTAGGTTCTGAGCTTGTCGCAGAGGTCTTGGGAGGGGGTGATGTCCGTGGCTTGGCTGCGGGCTTGGGGAATTCCTGGATGTCGCTGAGGAGTTCCTTGGAGTTGCTGGAGTTGGAGAGGATTTTGTTGTGGATGAAGGTTCTTTTGGTGGTTCTGATGAGTTGGTGGTAGTCTGTCATGGCATCCTTGAAGGTGGTGTAGTTTCCAGGTGTCTTGCTGCTTCTCCAATTCTTCTCCAGGCGTCTACAGATGCATCTGGCTTCTTGAAGATCGGGTGAGGGATGTGCATCTGGGAGGCGGGAGCGGGGATCGTCCGGGGGGAGGGGCTGCAGGGGCAGCAGTGGTGGGAAACGGATTAAGGGAATAATAAAATAATATTAAATTAAATAAAACAGTGGTGGAGGCTAAGGGGCTGCAGGCGAAGGGCAGAGCTTGGAGTGGGCTAATAGGGGGCTAGATCCCAGGGGTAGTGGGCAGCAGAAACAGGCTTCTGCGGGTGGGCAGCACCCTCAAACCTACTAGGTAGAGGTCAGAGGTCTGCACAGCACAGCAACGGCACAGCAGAGCTGCTGGGGAGAGAGCTGACCTAGTCAGGAGGTCAGAGGTCGTGCTCGCGCTACCCTGCAGTGGCTGCCATTAAATAGGGGAGGGGGAGGGATGTGCAGCTGGGAGGGGGGAGCAGGGATCGTTTGGGAAAGGGGCCACAGGGGCAGCAGCGGTGGGAAACGGAGGCAGGGAAAAATACAATTAAATTAAATAAAACGGTGGCAGAGGCTAAGGGGCTGCAGGCGAAGGGAAGAGCGTGGTGTGGGCTAATAACGGGCTAGATCCCAGGGGAAGTGGGCAGCAGAAATGGGCATCAGCGGGCGAGCAGCAGCCTCGAACCTACCAGGTGGAGGTCAGAAGTCTGCACAGCAGAGCTGCTGAGGAGAGAGCTGACCTAGCCAGGAGGTCAGAGGTGCTAGAAGCAGGGTTGTATTGGAATAAAAAATCGGCCCAGGCACACTAAAAAAAAAGTGCCCACATTTGCATATTGCCTTAACGCAAAGCACTGCTTCTGCAATGTTTTTAACCCCTTCCATGCTCATGACGAGCTCAGCTCGTCATGGAGTGGCCATTCATTTCAATGGAAATTACACATAAATCCCTGAGATGCCCAGAAAGAAGGGGGTGGGGGTACTGTAACGGAGGCAGGTTTTCTTAACTTTACTTAGATACTTTTTAAAATGCACCGTTTAGTTCACACTGGTGAAACACACCTGAAAAATAAGTGAGGAAACTTCTGCTCAGGCCCCCTGCCCCCACTCAATATACATACATTAAAGGGCCAGCCCAGAGAGAGAAAGGGAGTGACGCCTCTGCCCGTTGATAAAAGGGAGGTAATGGAAGCCAATCTGCCTCCAGAAGACCACTCAGGCACCCGCTGGGGTCATCTGAACAGCACAGACACTGCCCAAATCAGCGGCCCACAGCTGGAACTCAGATACCGGCCCCTCAGCCGTTCCCTGAGTTACCAATCCAACCCTGGCTAGAAGCGTCTGGGGGCCCTATGCATGATCAGCACTAGAGATGCCTTTGAACCAACAGGTGGTAGTGTGGTAATGGTGTACTCAAGCCCTCAGCAGATTATCAGTACTGCTATGAAACCAGCAGGTGGCCCTGTGATTAAGAGGCCTTAGAGTTGTAATACCACAGAACCAGAAGGTGGCGGTGCACTACCAATTTCTGTAGGCTGTACAATGTTAAAGAAAAACAGCTCCAAAGAACACATGGTCTAAGAAGTCATTTCACCTAAATTGTGTAATTGAGATTCTTCAGATGCATGGCATTTACTAAAAAACAATTCACTTATTTTTTTCTGAGCATTGACTTTCTGTTGTTTTTATGTTGTAACTGATATAGCTTGAAATAGAGCTCTGTGCTAGTAGGGCAGAGCGGGCCCGGACCAAACTGCCTTAAGCGCATTATCGGCAGGAGCACCCCAGAACCCCACATCTGGCCTCAACCAGGGCCAGATTGGAAACCAAAACAGGCCCTGGCAAAGTGCTCGGCCAGTCCCCTCAGGGGGTTTGGGGGTGCGACCGAGCTCTTAGCCGGGGTCGGTTTTCGGCTGATTTTTTTTACAGGGCCGATTTCGCAGCTATGCTGCAAAAACGGCCCTGTAACAAAAACGCCCCCCAGGGGCCCAAAATCGGCTCCCACCCTTGCAGAACACCAGGGGATTGCCCGGTGCCCGCAACGGCCAGTCCGGGCCTGGCCTAAATAGGGTATCAAATGCACAAATAGCCCTATTCCTGCAGAAAAGGGGGCCCCAAAAGGCCATCTGTGAATCCCTGCCCTGGGTCAGAGCGGTCCCTCCTCCTGCCTGGTGGATGGATGCTAGGACACACACGTGGCGGGGGTGCGCCGTCCACCGCATCACAGGTGCACTATAGCTACGGCACGCTCTGGTCATGTGGGGGATGGGGTATGTGCCCGCAACCAAACCTTCATATGAGGCCCTGCCGCTCTTCTGTCCCAGCCTGGATAGTAAGTGCTTTAGGGGAAAGGAGCACGGGAGAGTGTGAGGAAGAAGCCGAGTGGTGGAAAAGACAGTGAAAAGACAAATGTGGACGAGTACGGGGGATGGGGAGAATGGGAGAGAGAGAGGGAGAGAAAGAGAAAGAGAGGAGAGACAGAGAGAGAGACAGAGAGTAGGGAGAGAGAGCGAGAGAGCAAAAGAGGGATAGAAAGAGAGAGGGAGAGAGAGAGAGAGAGAGAAAGAGAGGGAAGACAGAGAAAGAGAGAGACAGAGAGAATGGAGAGAGAGAGAGAGGGATAGAGAAAGAGAGAGGAGACAGAGAGAGCGACAGAGAGAGAATGGAGAGAGAGAGAGAGAAAGAGAGACAGAGAGAAGGGAGAGAGAGAGAGAAAGAGGAGAGAGAGAAAGAGAGAGGGAGACAGAGACAGAGAAAGAGGGGGAAGAGAGAGAGAGAGAGATAGAGAGGACTGAATAGGAGGGTACGTGGGGAGTGTGGTCGGGACGGTAGACACTAAAAGATTAAACAATTGTTTAAAGTAAATTTGATAATGTGTTCTATGAACAGCATAACACTGATTCTAGGAGCCCCACCTGCCACCTTCATGGGCGCAGAATGCATGTTGTACTAAGGCAGAGGTCTTCAATCTGTGGGGCGCGAGTCCTGGAAATGGGGTTGCAAATTCCCCTGCTTCACTTGTCCCTGCAATCCAAAAGGTTTGCTTTCCTTTTGGAAAAAGACAGCTTTCCTGGGAGGGTTAATTTAGAGGCTTATCAGCTGCCTTCTTGCTGCAATGAAATGCAAACCAGTTAATCTGCACATGCAAAGGATGAGCAGTTCTGGTTTTAATTGATCAAATAACTCCAAGGTTTGTGATGACAAAAAACATCTTTGAGTGGAAGTGCAAAGAGTTAACAATTGGGTTGGGAAGTGCATGCTTTTAATTTGACTGCATTTACACAGCCCTTAGTACCCCTAAAGAGGTGTTGAAGGGACCCTTTTGAAAAAAAAAAACAGCATTACATACGCTCTATTATTAGTAAAATCTACATTTTGGAAGCACCACTTTATAGTTAAACTATTTGCAGGTTTTGCAGCATTCTATCCTACACTGTGTGCAATGAAAGTATAAAATAATGACTTGCATATTTAGAGTGCTTTCTGTCACAGCCTGGGACTTCTTTGCACTAAAAATGCACATCACTATTATCGACTGCAGCAATCCAGATTTAATTCCGTGGCTCTCTGGTTACACACAGACCTCTGCAGGGCATTAAGTAATAGAAGTTTCATAATGTACTGCAGTGCCTTTCCCACGGAGTAACCACTTTTTAATGTATTTTTCATTTACGCTGCCCATTCTTTTATATGGAGATAGCTGATGGTGAAAGACCTAAAAACCTACAGAATATTTTGGTGCTTATTTATGAGAGGCTTGCGTCGCCAGAGCATCACTATGTTTTTTACGCTCCGTTGGAGGTAGCATCTCAACCATCCCTATGAGGCGGTGCAAAGTCCCCCTAAATGGCTGTGCACGGCCTCATAGATATGGATTAAGACATAGCAGCGCAAGCCACTGCGTTGCCTTGCACTGCGTCAAGGAGGGGTTCCATGGGCTTTGCGTGGTGTTCCCACACAACACCCATACATTTTTCTGCTACCCCAAATTTATAAAATCACAAACCTGGGCCTGCTCCAAAAATGGACGCCTCCCCAGTGGAGGCGGAACAAGGAGAAATGTTTTCTTTTCGCCTCATTTTTCTTCTCTCCATGTGCACTGCATTCGGCAGCTCACATAGAAAGAGGAAAGCGTCTCTCGGGATTGTTTTTGTGAAGAAATGCGCCCCTTCCTGTACAGACACAACCCTGCCTATGTTGGTGCTAGGCAGCGATTTGTGCTCCAATGCAAGGGAAAAGGATAAGAATGCACCGTACTTCATAAATATTGTGCATTCCTGTCCTTTCACATTGGCATAGGGCAGCACTGCAAGAAAACTTGCGGCACTACCGTACGGCAATTCCTCATAAACTAGGCGCTTCGTTTTTAGCTACACCTTTGACTACATCCTCACGCTCACTGACCTTTGGTTTGCTAAACACTGTTTAATATTATTTCCGAACCGTAAACATTATTTGCTGTGGGAATTGGGGGCTTTTATGGCTGTTGATGATGAGGAGTACCAGGTTCTAGAAATTTTTGTCAGAAGGCGGATCCTTACGTGTAAAAGTTTGACAAGGGTGTCTCAGCATCAAAAAGTTTGAAGACCTCTGTGCTAACGACACATCTCACGCTAAAAGCATCCCTTAATTCACAGAATGTCATAGATTTTGCCTCAGCCTACACTAGGGTCGTTAATTGGTTGAAAGTCCTGGATCCACTCGTTGACGCACTGTGTGACTTGCGGCCCATCGCAGGCTCTCTGGGTCATCACCTCTCACCTGTGCTTAGAAGTGGCAGCGCCAGCATTAGACGCTACCTGTACCCCCTTTGTCCCTGCACCAGCCTGGACCACAGCGCCCACCCTTCATCAGGCTGCCTTCCTGCTGCGCTGTCGGAGGGGTGCGGGAGGGACCCCCCCGTTTCCACCTCTCCATTCCTGAAAAGCTCCATTGCCTAGTTACCAAGGACAGCTCTGCAGTGAATAGAGGTTCTTTACATGTCTCCATAAACAATCCCCCGGCGGAAAAAAGCAGCCGCACACAGAAGGTGTTCTCTTATGGCCCCCATTCAGGATGGCACCCGGGCACAATGGGCGGGGTGCGGGGCCTGAACCTCTGCCAAAGCGGGAGTGTAGGGGTGACAGCTCCGGGGACTGAGCAGCGCCGCACCTGCAAGTGACACCCATTGTGGGCCTGTGTCTGAACTGGAGCGCGGCGGGCGCTGATATAGCACCTAGCGCCAAGCCAAGCACTGCAGAACTCAATGCCGAGCAGCGCTACATGAACAGATGCTACTATAGCACCTAATGCCAGGCAGCATTTTATGCTACACAAACAAATGATGGGCGGAATGCTGAATAAATCATACGTTCAGTCAAGAGATCTGGGTTAAATCCATTTTTCTTTTGCTCACCATGCCACTCAAACTGGAATGGCATGGTGAGCAAAATAAGCGATGGATTTAGGCCCAGATCTCTGTACTGGGGTGAATGTATGACATTGTTCTGCATTCTGTCCATCAATTGTTCTTTTTGCATTTGTCACCCCGAGTGGGACGGGTATGCTCAGACGTGAGTCCCGTGCTCTCCATGCCACTGGAGTCAAGCTATCCTGGCTGATGAGGGCTGAAAGCCCACAACCGGTCCTAAGATGCTTGATTCCGGTCCAGGGAGGACCTGGCCTGGCAGTTTGGTCTGGACTGTTCCCATTGGGCGCAGGGTCAATAAATAGATATTACTATGATTCCAGTGCTAGGCAGGGATGTGAGAACATATATTACTATAGTACCTAGTGCTAGGTAGGGATGCATAAACAGATGTTACTAACTAGGACCTAGAGCTACGCAGGGATGCATGAATGGATACTACTATGTTGCCTAGTGCTAGGCAGCGATGTATGAACAGATATTACAATAGCACCTAGTATTGGGATGGGTGAACATATATAACTATAGTACCTAGTGCTAGGCAGAGATGCATGAACAGATAATACTATATTACCTAAAGCTATGCTGGATGATAATAGAGTACACAGTGCTAAGGGATGTGTGAACAAATATAACAATAGCACTTATTGCTGTGCAGCGATGCATGAACAGTTATTGCTAAAGTGCCTAGTGCAAGGCAAGGATGAGCAAATGGATATTGCTATAGTACCTGTTGCTAGGCAGGGATACCACTGCGAGTGGTTGGGGTTCCTTTTGAAAGGGTGGGGATGGACTTATTTGTCTCCTAGACCCACCTACTGCATCAGGGAATAGGTATATCTTAGTGGTAGGTGACCATGCTACTAGATACCCTGAAGCCATACCTCTTAGAACCATTGATGCACCTGCAATGGCTAGAGCACTGCTTGGTGTGTTCACCAGAGTGGGTTTTCCAACAGAGGTGGTGTCAGACAGGGGCACGAACTTCCTGTCCAGCTATCTGACTGCTATGTGGGATGAGTGTGGTGTCAACTACAAGTTCACCACCCCCTATCACCCACAAGGAAATGGTCTTGTTGAGAGATTCAACAAAACCCTCAAGGGCATGATAAATGGGTCTTCAGAGAAACTCAGGAGGAGATGGGATGTTCTCCTCCCATGCTTACTGTTTGCCTACAGGGAGGTGCCACAGAAGAGGGTTGGTTTCAGTCCTTTTGAGCTGGTGTTTGGACACCCTGTGAGGGGGCCATTGAGCCTGTTTAGAGAGTCTTTAGAGAAGCCTCTTAAAGAAGCTAAGGACAATGTGCTTGATTATGTGCTAGGCCTGAGATCTAGAATGGCGGAGTACATGTACAAGGCAAACAGGAAACTGGAGGCCAGCCATGAGCTCAGGAGGCACTGGTATGATCAAAAAGCTACTATGCCTGAGTATACTCCAGGACAGTTGGTCTGGGTGTTGGAGCCTGTGGCTCCCAGGGCCCTCCATGACAAGTGGAGTGGGCCCTATCCAATCTTAGAAAAGAAGGGTGAGGTTATCTATTTGGTTGACCGTGGCACCCCCAGGAACCCTCACAGGGTCCTGCATGTGAATAGATTGAAACTACACCATGACAGGGCAGACATGACCATGTGACTAGCCACTGATGAGGGTGTGGAGGAGGAAACTGAGCCTGTGCCCGACCTCCTCTCCACCAATGTACAAGATGGGTCAGTGGAGGGAGTTGTGCTCTCTCCCAAGTTGACAGATCAGCAGCACAGAGACTGTAAGCAGGTGCTGGAGCAGTTTGCTGGCCTGTTCTCTCTGACCCCAGGTATCACCGAGTGGTGTGTGCACCACATTGACACTGGTGACAGCCGACCTGTCAAAAATAAAATGTACAGGTCGTCTGACCATGTCAGAGACAGCATTAAAGCTGAGGTTGTTAATATGCTGGAGCTGGGGGTAATTGAACCGCCTGAGAGTCCATGGGCTAGTCCAGTGGTACTGGTACCTAAACCTAATCCTCAGGGGGGGACCCAAGGAGGTTCTGTGTGGACTACAGAGGTTTGAATGCAGTCACAAAGACGGACGCTCACCCTATACCTAGAGCTGATGAGCTCATTGATAGGTTAGGGGCTGCTAAGTACCTGAGTACTTTTGATTTGACTTCAGGTTACTGGCAGATTGCCAACACTGATGGAGCAAAGGAGAGGTCAGCATTCTCCACACCAGAGGGACATTATCGTTCAAGGTAATGCCCTTTGGATTAAAGAATGCACCTGCCACCTTCCAAAGGTTGGTGAACAGGTCTTGTCTGGGTTGGAACAGTTCAGTGCAGCTTACCTGGATGATATAGCTGTATACAGTTCGACCTGGGGGGATCACTGAAACCACCTAAGGGAAGTGCTTCAAGCCATGCAGCAGGCAGGCCTGACTATTAAGGCAAGCAAGTGCCAAATAGGGCAGAGTTATGTGGTGTACCTGGGCCACCTGGTAGGTGGGGGCCATGTACAGCCTCTCCAAGCTAAAATCCAAACTATTTTGGATTGGACAGCTCCTGTTACCCAGACTCAGGTCAGGGCATTCCTTGGACTGACAGGATACTATAGAAGGTTTGTTTAAAATTATGGGACCATTGTGGGGCCCCTAACAGAACTGACTTCTAAAAAGAGACCCAAAAAGGTGATTTGGACCCCAGAGTGTCAGAAGGCTTTTGACACTCTGAAAGCCGCCATGTGTTCAGCACCAGTGTTACTGTCCCCTGACTACACAAAAGAATGTGTAGTTCAGACTGATGCTTCAGAGAAAGGGATTGGTGCAGTTTTGTCACAGCTGAATGAAGGGAGCCTTGACCAGCCAGTTGCCTTTATTAGCAGGAGGCTTCTTCCCAGAGAGCAGAGGTGGAGTGCCATTGAGAGAGAGGCTTTTGCTGTGGTGTGGTCACTGAAAAATGTTGAGACCATATTTGTTTGGGACTCAGTTTCGTGTTCAAACTGACCACAGGCCTCGCAGGTGGCTCATGCAGATGAGAGGGGAGAATCCCAAGCTGTTAAGGTTGTCCATTACCCTACAGGGAATGGACTTTACAGTGGAACACAGACTTTGGGTTGCCCATGCCAATGCAGATAGACTTTCCAAGTTTTTCCACTCAGCCGATGAGGACTACCAGGGTGTAGGTTAGTAACCCATCACCTTTTGTTTGGGGGGGGGGGACTATGTTGCAAAGTCATCCTGTGCCCTGGGCACCCCCAACTTATTGCTGACTGGAACTGGTGGTAACTGACTCTGACTGACCCTGGGCTCTGTTTAACCAGGCCCCGGGCCAGGGCCAAGCTACAAGGAACACATTAGAACACAGTTAAGACACCCAACATACACTAGGGTACACTTTAGCATGGTGGGGTACCCCTGTAGTTGCCATGACCTACCACCTAAGCCCCTAGTATGTAATAGGGCAGGGGATTGAAACTACCTAGAAGTCTTCAGTATCCTGGGGCATGGCAGTTTAGAGGCCAGCAGATTCTCTGCACCAGCAGGTGTGCACTGCTGAAGCCTGAGGTCAGTTTAAAAGCTGCACTGGTGGCCAGGACATCTTTTAAATCTTAAATTCTGCCCAAACTCGACTTTGGGGGTAGGGGCCCTTAAAAATTAAAAACCTACCATGTTTTTGCATATTATGGTCCCCCAGGGTCACCCATAGGTATCCCAGTTGTGGGGGTCAGTTATCTATAAGGAGCGCCCTTATAAAATGAGTTTTTAGAAGCCTGGCTAAAGTGAAATTTTACATTTCACTCCCCACATTGTCTTAAAGAGGTGCTCAAATTCGACTTTGATGCTGGAAGAATTGGGTAAGGGTGATCTGCAATATTTCTGCACATTCAGAACCCCTGAAGTCTCCCCTAGTTGCACAGGGGGTGGGGGTCCGGTAGAAATTAGGGAAATACTTATAAAATATGGTTTTATAAGCCCTGGTGCTACAAAAGTGGCACAAGTCATTTTCCCCATTGCAAACCCCATGGCCAATAGGTTAACATGGTAGGAAGTGATTGATTAATAAATATTGATAGGAGAGGACTAGCTGGCCTATTCAAAGACTTCCCAGAATGGTCGTAGTAAATCCAACGATATTATATTGTTGAATTTCTCCTAAAGTGTACATACAATAAGTTATGAGACTTTCTTGTTTGTAAGTCCGTATTCAGCCTTTCAGTGGTCTGCCCTGATTGGTCAGAGTTAAGTGGATTAGCCAGGCTGCTGGGAGGGCAGTGATCTGTTCTATAGGAATGCCAGGCCAGGAGGTGGCGTCGTAAACTACACTCTTCAAAGGCAAGAGGGGAGGCCTGGGTTTTAGTCCACTATGACAGTTGTGACCCAGAGTCAGGACTAGGCTTAAGAAAGGTATTTGCAGATGGTACGGGGATGGTCTATGGAAATGAGATATCCCAGGGGGTGTGTTTAGCCAACTCTTACCTCCTTGCTGGTAAATCAGCTATTATGGATTTGGAAGGATGATGCACTCTGGGACAAACTAATGCCACACTCCACAGGATGTGGTCATAACTATGAGGAGTTGCCCTGCTCTCATTGGTCAGCAGTGACCTGGTGCTTGACCCAGAGAATTTTGAATAAGTATCTGAGAGGGGTAGAGCCCTCCAGATCTGCTTGAAACTGAATGAAGCAAGAAGTGCCCTGGTGAAGGTTTTGATGTGCAAGGAACTCTAATGCCTGACCTATGAAGACTGCACCATCTGAAACTACAGCCCTGTGGATTACCTTGCTGCCAAAAGACTCAAGAGTGGAAACTCCCTGCAAGCTACAGGTTAACAGAGCTCACCTGGACAGCCCCACAAAGAATTCAAAGACTGGGTACCAGTGGATTTGTAAGGGTTTTGTTCAAGTGGATTGCGGAATTGAAGTTTCACACTTTCAAGGACCCTCTTGGAGATTCCAGAACCTTGGACTGTGTGTTGGATACTTTGGGACCCACAAGCAGAACGCCAGGAAGGTATTCTAACTGGACCCCGCTTGCTGAAGAAGGCGGCCCACTACAGTGGTGAGAATTCTTCAGAACAATTTATAAAGGTGTGTGTATGTTGTGTAATACCTGTCCTGCTCCTTTAACTGTGTTCATTCCACATTCCTTTATACAGAGTTCTTACACTGTGTTCTCACCTATGTGTTCCAATGTTATTCAGTTGGAGCTGACTGCTTAACCTGTAAGGCTGTGTACCTGCTCTACTCTATATTAAACTAAATTCAACCTACTTGGAGTCATCTCTTCAATACAACAGTGTGTCCCTGACAGAGAAAACGGAATGACTTAAGGGGCATTGTTGGTTTCTAAGCACTAGAAAGTGATTAATCTTTAAAAATTCATATCTCTGGTTCCCTACGGTGGATTATTTTCGTTTTGGTGTTATTTAAAAGATACAAATATTACCTATTTTTATAAATTGGTTTTGGATTTTTATTTTGTGTTGTGTCTTAATTATTTACTGAAATAGTGTTTTTGAATGCTTTACATACCTGTCTTTGAAGTTAAGCCTGTCTGCTCGCAGCCAGGTTACCAAGGGTTGAGCAAAGGAATAATTTTCTAAGATCTATGCTGAGTCCTATCATGTGTTAGTGGCCTTATTGCCAGTGGCAGACCACCATTTGCCCCTACCAATAACCCACTTTCCAACACCAGCTATGATGCTTTCTGTGACATAGCACTGGAAGCATACTACATAGTGGGATTCTAGAATAGTAGTTGCAGCAGTTGAAGTGGATCTACTGGTGTGAGGAGATGTACCTGCTTGCTCTGGAATAAAGGCTTTACAACATACTTCCTGGCGTGATTTACATCTTTACAGAAAACAGGAAATTGGTCTAACCATACACGGAAAGACCAGGGAAACTTGCACAGCTCTGCCAAGTATCATGCATCAGGTGTTAGACTAACGCATTTCAGTGTGGTGGTCGGCATCACCGCACTGAAATGCGAAGTCACACATAATTATAGCGCCTCCCCTTCTCAGCGCAAAGCAAATCATGTACCACTAATACAGAAAAACGAAAGCTATATTCGTCTGGAGTGGCGCACGCCATTCGCGCTGTTCACAGCAGGCTTTTCGGTGTCAGCGAGTCTGCAGCTATAAGCTGCTACACAGTAACAATTCACCGACACGCACAGCAGCGTGAGTCATGACGCTGCAGCGCGAGGGGTGAGCCGGCGGTTACAGTTCGAATAAACGAGTGGAAAGCTGCAGCAGGCAATGGCAGCACTGCCCGTAGAATGGCCAAGTAGTGCAAAGGTAAAACAGGCGACGGACCCGACTGGCGGCTCAGCTGACTCCTGCACAGACAGCGGCAGCCGATTGAGTTGCTGTGCCACTCCAACATACCCAGGCTGGTGGTGATGTTTGCTGTGGTGGGAGTCGTTGGTAAGGTGTTGCGGCCCGTATGAAGGATTGTATCTCAAAGTTAGTAAATTGTGCTTTGTGATGATTCTCTTGTCTCTCCTGCAAAATGTGTTATTAAAAGCGCGCCGCAGTTCTGCTGGCCGGACTACCTGCGTTTTACTGTAGTTCAGCGTGGATAACTGCATGCAACAATACTAGAGCAAGTCTAGAAAAAACTAGGCTGTGAGCGATGATCAGTTGACGTGGTGGGGCAGCTCTGCAAGAATGGCCTGGCCGTTCGCCCTCTGCCTCTAGAATGAAGCAGTAGGGGGACAAGAAGGTCTGCATTGAGCAGGGGTTGCTGAGGTCAGACCACAGAGGCGGCTTTGAACATGGAAACAAAATGTATACTTCCTGAAGTTCACTGAAGTTCACTGATGAACAAATCTCCTGGAATGGAGATTTGTTCATCTTTCAGCCATGTAATCCGTCGCAAAGGGACTACCACATGTGTAAATAAAACATAACTAATGTGGGAGGGTGCAGCACTGATAAAGGGTTCAAACTGCAGTTCGTGAAGACAGGAGAAGACCCAGGCGGTTGGAGAGGGATTAGAGCACATTATACATCAGAAAACAAATGCGTGCAGGGGCCTCTCTGCTCATCTGGGCAGACTTGTGCGGGCTCTGTATTCACATCACGATATGTTAGAAATGCAAGTTATCATAACTTTTTGCAGCTGCCTCCTAGGGACTCATTGAGCAGCTCTTTCCTGAGAAGTTTGCATGGAGTGCAGGTTTCAGCTTTGGGCCGAAATCAACTGCGCATCTTTATTTTTCTTGTTTAATTTCATTTGCGCAGGACTGCTTGGCAACACCCAACAGTTATTTTTGTTTCTTGAGCCACAGTCATGATATTCTTCTGAGGTACCACCTGTCTGCCCTGTAACAGCGGAGAACTGTACATCACACAGCAGTCTATCTTCCCACTGACAGTAAGCTGTGTTACTAGTAGTCGCTCGCACTAACTCGTTTTGGGTCAGGTGACTATGAGAGCCACTGTGGTGCTTGCCAACATAACTTTTCAGGACGCAAAGCAACACTGAGTCAGAAGATCCTGTAGTGTAGTTCTTTGTGACAGGCTGCAATTGGTGTGATGGTGCCACCAGCAGGGCTTGACAGGTAGTGGGCGGCATGCAGGACCGGGGCGCACTGCTCAGTAATACAGCTTGTGCTTATGATGTGACTCGTCTTAGAGTTCCTTGCTGTTCACATGGGTGTAATTTCTGGTATTTATGTTTCCCTCATCTTCACTGCTTGAGTTGGCTTGTGAGAAAGTGTCACTCATAGTCCTTGTAATGTCACTCATAATTACACTTCCCAAATCTCACCTCTCCCCCCTCAAATCCGTCCTCCATTCAGCAGCTCGCTTTATTTCAGGGTTCAAACGAAGTGACCATATCACTCCTATCCTGTCTTCTCTCCGATGGCTTCCCATCGAGGCAAGAGGTATTTACAAAACGGCTTGCATCGCCCACAAAGCCTTGCACTCTTCCTCCCCTCGCTATCTGGCGAACAAACAGAAATTTTCTGGAGGCTTGAGACCGTCTCGGAATGCGGAAAAGTTCCTGCTTGAGCTCCCCTCCTTCAAAAGGGAAAAATTGATGGCTCATTCGTTCTCAGGTAATGCGGTGAGAATCTGGAACTCGCTTCCTCCTTTGCTCCGTGCCATCACCTCCATCCGGATCTTTAAAGCGGACCTCAAATCTCTTCTATTCCAAAGACACTTTCAGAACTAATTCCTTCATTCTCAGACCCCGCCAGGAAGTTTGTTAGTCATTGTAAATTTGTTATATTTATTTATTTTTTTGTACACTCCTTGCTTGCTGTGTTTGATATTGTGTTCCTTTTGCCGGCTGTGTTTGATTCTGTGTCCTATTTTTGTACGTTCCATTTTGTAACATTTCTCGCATGTAACGTAACTGGTTCTGTTGTACAGCGCTCTGACACCTTCGGGTAAAGTCTGCGCTCTATAAAAATGCATTAAATAAATAAATACATTTTAAAAATGTCACACATAGCAATTTGAAACCTTGGCGGCTATGCTTTCAGCCATGAGAATCACAGAGCTCTCATCTCCCAGGTACATGAATGTATCCAGCCCAGGCTCCCTGGTACATGCATGTACCTAGCCCAAGCTCCCAGGTACATGCATGTACCCAGCCCAGGCTCCCAGGTACATGCATGTACCAAGCCCAAGCTCCCAGGCACATGTATGTACCCAGCCCAGGCTCCCAGGTACATGCATGTACCCAGCCCAAGCTCCCAGGTGTTGTGTTCCAGCTTATGCACGCCTGTGACGTAACAGGCGTGCAGCGTAAATGACACGTGACCACGTTTGAGTAAAGAGGGGCCCCGCATGTACGTCGGTCACTTGGCGACGGTGCGCAGAGCCATGAGCATGACCCAGTGTCCGAGCCTTTATTAATGAGAGGCCAAGTGAAGGCCTTGGTTAAATCCCCCCGGTGCCCCCTGAGAATAGGCCCACATTAGCCTTGGCCCCTAGCTGTCACTGGCCCCAGCGACACAACAACTGGCGACGAGGGTGGTTGTGCCCTCGCGTGCGTCCTGATTTGGGGCAGCTGCGAGGTTCTAGCCTACACGTGCAGTGCTCGTGCCCCGTTCGCCGCACACGCTGCACGTGGGAGAGTGAAGAACTCAACTCCCGCCGGCGCCACAGGTGAGCTGCTGCCAATTCCTGAGCTCCGCTCCCGTGCACGACGGCATACAACTACTCCCGCTGCTGGCGGGTGTCCCAACATCTGCCCGGTGCCACATCTTCCCTGTGCCCACACCCGAGCCCCGTGCAGTGCCGCACACGAGCTGCTTGCTGGTGCGTGAATCGCGCTGCCCGGGTGAAGCGGCGCCGTGGTGCATACAGGCCTGGCCACGCCCCTCGCTACCGCGCGAGCGGGGCACGGCCTGTAATATCCCACGCATCGCGCGGGCGTGCCTGCACGTGGTGGCATACCCGGCCAACCTCGACCTGAGGAGTGCAGTGGGGCTGTCGCGCCCCTGGGGGGCAAGAAGAGAGAAGCGCAAGTCGGTGGGCGCTGTTGGGAGGACAAAGTACAGGCCGGCCCCAGAAGACGCACACATACATTGTGCGGTCAGTCACCAGCACCCAGCAAGCACTGGTCGCTGTGCCCTTCATCACCTCGTCGAGTGGTGCAACCAATAGAGTCCAAGACTTATCGAGTGCCACCCCGGACACAGTGATCGCGCACCGGAGTTATGGCCACAATACCCCCCATCGAACCGTTTGTGGTGGAAGGCTCGCCATCATCGCTAGCCCCCAAATGGAAAGACTGGGTAGACCGCCTACTCATATTTTTCGGGGCCACAAAGAACAGAAGAGGGCCATGGTGCTCCACTTAGGAGGCAAGGACGTCCACAATATCGCCAAAACATTGGTCGAGGCCACGCCGAAGACTCATCATTCACTCATCAATGCCCTGAATGCTTACTTTGAGCCAATGGCTAATCAGGACAATGAGAGGTTCATCTTCAGGCAAGCCAGACAACTGCCGGAGGAGTCACTAGACACGTATCACGCCAGGCTGAAACGGTTGGCATTGTCATGTGGGTTCGTGGACGTTACTGAGGAAATACGGGGTCAAATAATTCAGGGCTGTGCATCAGCCAGGCTACGGGAACGAATCCTGGAGGAATCTGGGAAGCCCCTAGCTGACATCCTGACCCTGGGCCGCACAAAAGAACTGTCCAAAGCCCGAGATGCTCACATGGAGGCGGCCCTCCAAGCGCCGGTAAAAGCTGAACCGGTTAACAAGATCCAGATAAAATCACCAGCAAAGTGGAATAAGAAGGCCCCTAGAAATTCGGCGAGAGCAGCAGGGAAGTCCTGTGGATACTGCGGAGGCCCACCCCATCAGGCATCAGAATGCCCAGCTCGAGGGAAGAGGTGCTCAGGATGTGGTCGATTTAATCACTTTCAAAAAGTATGTCGATCAAAGAAGTTCCGCAAGCCACGGCAAGTGGTGAACGCCATACCAGAAGGCGACCCCAGCCAGAGTGATATGGATGATGATGAGGAAGAGGAAAGGACGGTGCACAAAGTGCACATGATTGGCACAGATACTCGACGAGCCAGGAAGCTTCCCCAGTGCTGCATCAGTGGCGGAGCAAGAGGTCATGGCTGTGGTCGACACAGGAGCAACCATCAACCTCATGAGTGCAGCCCTATACGGGACAATGGATCGTCCACCAACACTGAGTCCCTCGCCCATCACTGTATTCGCATACGGTCAGGACACCCCGCTCAAAATCAGAGGAAAATTCAAGACGGCAATCAATCATGGCGACAGGACCGTCACCACCAACGTATTCGTGTCAGAGGATGGGCAAGGTATGCTACTCGGATGCCGGGCCGCGGAAGATCTTGGAGTAGTCACGTTTGCATTCGGAGTTCACAGCGAATCGGTACAGCAGCTCATAGCTGACTTCTTGGATATTTTCAAGAGCATTGGGAAATTCACAGGCCGCCAAATACACCTACACATTGACCAGGCTGTTCAGCCAGTAGCCTTGAGGCATCGCCGCATCGCGTTCCACCTCTGACCCCTGGTAGAAGAACTCAAGAAGCTAGAGGCAGCGGGCATCATAGAAAAAGTGACGGGCCCCACGCCGTGGGTATCGCCCATTGTGGTCACCCGAAAGCCGAAACAACCGGGAGCTGTCTGGATCTGCGTAGATATGCGTCTTCCTAACGTTGCCATCAAGAAGGAGCGCCACATTACGCCCACAATTGATGACCTCATATGAGAAATGGCGGGCGTGCTGGCTTTCGAAACTAGACCTCCGGTCCGGATACCACCAATTGGTACTCGATGAAGAGTCACGGAATATAACAACATTCTCGACACACGACCCCTATCCATCAGCAACTTCGCGGAGGCTACTCTGAAGGATGACTGTCTACAAAGAGCGAGGAAAGCCCTTCAGAGCGGGAATTGGCGTCGGGCCAAGGAGGAATGGAAAATACTAACACCGAACGCCCAACGCATTATGGAAAGCCTATACCATGTGAGAGGAGAACTGAATGAAGACAACACAGGATGCCTGCTAAGGGGTCACCGGCTGCTGATACCCTCAACCCTGACTGATCAGGTGGTGCAACTGGTCCATGTCGGCCACCAAGGAATGGTGAAAACCAAAGCAAGGTTGAGGACCAAAGTGTGGTTTCCGCTCACGGATGATCTAGTGGAAGCTACCGTAAGGTCCTGCGCAGCCTGCCAAGTCACGGGGGATGCCCCGCAGGAAGCACCAGTCATAGTCGAGCCTCGACCTCAACAACCTTCGGAATGCGTCAGCATGGACTTCGGAAGTCTTCCCGATGGACGACACACCATGGTTGTAATAGATGATCACTCCAAATATCCTGATGTAGAAATAATAACCACCACCAGTGCCACCGAAGTAATACTCAAATTGGAGAAAATCATAGCGGCTCATGGTGTAATGCGAGAACTCAGAACGGACAATGGCCCTCCCTTTCAAGGCCAGGAACTAGCCAACTATTTGAATGCCCTAGGAACCCGGCACCGCCGCATCACCCCTCGTTGGCCACAAGCCAATGGCGAAGCTGAGCGTTTCATGCGGACTCTCAACAAGGTCATCCGAATCGCGCATGACAAAGGACAGTCGCTGGAAATGGCGATATTCACATTCCTGCGAAGCTACCGACAAACACCCCACACCACCACAGGGGTAGCTCCGGCACATGTTCTCATGGGACGGGTGGTGACAGAATCCATTCCCAATCATCCCCAGTGGACACCTGCGATTGCCAATGAAAGCAGGATCGAGGCAAAGCGACAAAAGTCATATGCCCAGGCCAGCCGGAGGAGGAGAGCTGTTCATACTCGAATCGAACGAGGTGATCTTGTACTGTTGAAAAACAGAGTAACCAGTGGAAAATTCAGATTAACATATGAAAAGAGACTTTGGAAAGTCATCAGCGTGAAGGGCACTCGCATCATTGCCACCCGAGGTCGCGAAGTAGTGACCCGGAATGTATCACACTTTAAGCCATATCATCCGGAGGTGGAGACAGCCACAAGCCCGGAGTGTCCGGCGTCTCGAGTGATTGCGAGTCCAGTGGCTGAGGACATCCAGGAATCTCGCAGTGATCCTCCGAGAACCACATCTCCTGCCGTGGCAAACGAAGGCCCAGATGACGCTGAGAGCTCCAGTGTGGAACCAGAGGGTCAGGAATGTGATCCTGCCAGCCGCAGCCAAGCCCCCCCGGCCGGGGGTGATGTCCCCAAAACTTGTGGGCCTTCCTCCTATAAGCTGAGAAGCAACCCAGCACCTTCCTGTTGCCTTCGGGACTATCTCATGTAAGACTGTTCCAATATGTTTAGATATACGTTTATATTGAGTTATCATATTGAGGAAATATAAATTTTATGGTCAAGTTGTGTTCCCTAGCGTGTACCCCACCGTCTCCATGTGCCAGCTTAAAGTGCATGTAACTTCCCTCCTGTGCCAGCTATGAAGACGCAAATACATTTGCGTCCAACGTTAACATGTCCTCTTTCAGACCCACCCTGAATGGGTTGAATAGTCTGTTCCTAAGTATGCTATGCCAACGTCTTTTTGCAGTGTACTTTACACGTTTTTCAGCTCTGGCAAAGTAGGCCCCGAATTTCTGCCATCGAGCCTTTTTCTGGCTTCTGACTCTGAAAGCCTCAGCCCAGGCTGTCTCTGTACCCGTGAACTCTGACTTACTTCCAGCACGGCCCACCGCGCTTAGCTCAGCCTGCTGCCTGCCAAGACTGACTACAACCTTCAAATTATCTGTTCCGCTCCTCGAAAAATACATTCCTGCCTACTAGTTTAAGTAAACATTCCCCAGCTGCAGAGCCGAAGGGCCGGCCTGTCTCCGTGCAAGTAATTCATAGCCTCTGTTACCATGCTCCCATGGAAGGCCCATGCCCCCACGCTTCTCATGCAGACACTTAGGCGCTTATACACGCACTCACAGTCAGTATAGAATAGCTTCTGCCCCAGAGACCTTTTCCGTTCAGATAATATGGTTCCCAAACATCAGATATCAGATATGATAGAAGTACAAGCTGATCTGACATGCCAGACTTCTGTCTCTTTCCGTCAGTGTAAATGTCAAGCCCCCTGCACCCTCCAGTTTCACGTCAATCACACGTCATGCAGCTGCGCGCGCATCCAAGCCTCTGATTTCCGCTGACATTGCAACATTTCTGTTTAGTGCCACCCCCATGTGACACCTACCTGTGACGTTTCTAGCGCACACCTCTAGTTCACGCCTAGTCCACGCCTTCTGATTACGTACTAGTAACACGTGGATGCTGTTATCTTGTCTTCTCTCAGCTGTTACGCCTCCTATATTGGTTTCTATGGTGTAAATTAAGTATATAAGCTATGTATTGTCAATAAAATATTGCTCTATCCCTTCCTGGACCCTTTGTGGTGCCAGGAACCTGATATCCAGTTCCGGAACGATTCCTTTTTAAGGAATAAAACCCCTAAGAACTCTAACACCACGGACTCTGTTTCTTTCTTTCCGATTGAGTTATTATTGATTAAGTACTTACCTGCATAGAAATTAAGACGGTAAATTAAATATTTACGACATTTTGGCGCCCGAATAGGGACCCCTCCCCCACCCCACGCGCCGGTTGGTGCGTTGCAAGCTCTGTCCCCTGCCATCAGTTAGAAGGAAACTACGCGTACCGGCAGGATTTCCTGTATCTCCCTCTGGCCCACGGAGGTGACGAAGACTGCGATCAGCACCCAGACGAGGCAGTGAGGAGTGCGGAGGATCCCGACCAGAGCCTAGCCGAAAGAAGCAGGGTCCGAGGTGTCAAGAGGCCCACCAGTTTTTCCGAAGTTTTCCGAAGTATCCACGTGTCGAGTCGAGCCGAGTCCAGTCCAGTCAAGTTTTCCGAGGCCTTCTGTTTCCGTGCTTCCCGGTGAGTACCATTGCTGGGACGTATCTAGACGGGTTTGGGTACACAAGTCCGGTCTGCACTGTTTTTAGACAGTGTATCTGTACTGTTTAGCAGTACATCCGTTATTTCAAGTTTTTGCACTGTTCTTAGCAGTGTATCTGTACTGTTTAGCAGTACATCGAGTATAGGGGGTAGTCATATATGTCTCAAATGTCTTTTCATGTGATTAATGTCGTGGTATGAGTGTGACTGTTTTTAATGTGCATTATCGTGTTCCTGTATAACTAGCTATATTCAGTATTAAGTAGCAAGGATTGAGCATTCAGTACTAAGTAAACAAGATGCCGTTTTTCAACAAGTTAAAGCAGATAGGAACTAGGAAAGGGATACTAGAGGAAGAAATTCCTATCCCCCCTAGGGACACTCCTGGAAATTTTATGTACCATAAGCATGGCATAGATGCCATATTATATCTAGATTTATGGGCCGATTATACTAAACATCTAGACGAAAGACACAGATGGCCCGTTACCGGAACATGGGATGCCGAGTGCATCATGAAGGTAGAGGAAGCACTATGGAAAAGGAAAGCCAGACAATCTCAGAAAGACGCCATAGAGTTTTGGCGTAAGGAATCGCATAAGCGTGCTGAAAAAGAACTACGTAGAGAAGACAGACTTAAGGAATCAGATAAAGCCCAAGAAAACGAATTAGTTACTGAAGGGATCCGAGTAAAATCAGAGCAAGTAGACCGTGCACGAAACAATCTCGTAAACGGTATGTATCTCGCGGCCGAGGGTTCGCCTGAGGCCATTTCAGAAATACCGAAAAATCTGCCGTCACCATTGGTTCCAACTAAAGTAACTCATAGGACCACTAAAGACATATTCCTGAATTCCTATCTAGAGGATGTAGCACCCGCTTACACAAATCTGCCTGTTCGCGCCCCGCCTACTGACGGGGACGGAGGTGTCAACCCGCCTCCAGACCAAATTCTGCCACAACTGCAACCAGGTTTCCCCGTTCGATCGGCCATTCCTCCACCTCCACCACTTCCCACACCTAAAACTGATCTACCGAAACCACGTCTACCTGACCCTACTAAAAGACAAATTCAAGTTCAGACACAGACTCCACAGAGAGATAATGTTCAAGCTTCCGCCTCAGGAGGTGCGACCGGGGGTTTTCGGACCCCGCCATTAACACACAGATTAAACCTTAAGGATATGCAGAGTCCTTTCACGTTCAAATCACCCCGCCTCGACATACTCAAAGAAAACCTTACAGTTTGCAGATATGATCCAGTACCCGGCAAAGACGATAGAATGATGATGGCATCACTACGGTTACGATCTGCTACTGATTTCCTGCTGTTATTTGCAGGAATGAAGGAGCGCCTAGATAGAATATATCAGTTTGTTCAGACTGGGAAAGACCCTGACAGTATTAAGGATGCCATGGAACATCAGAAAGTTGACGTTCAAGCACAGATACTACGTTTTTTCATAAACTGCCTAATAAGAGAACGAGACAGGCCTGAGACAGATCAGGGTGAATTAGATGCACTCAACAGGTGGGGTCAAAATATATCTGAAGGAAAACACGACAAGGGGACTTGCATAGCCAGTATGTACAAGAAAATAAGAAAAGCAGTGATAGACATACACAAAGAAGAGAAAGAAAAGGCTTCCTCCGAGGGGGAAGAAGAACCTGAAGAACCAGAAAAGACTACAGATACTATAGCGTATGTAGGTAAGGGAACTTACCTTAGGAAAGGCATTCGTCCAGAAAGCAAGAGAGTTTTTCTCTCTGCCTTAACAAACCCGAATTCTCCTGAACATCAGTTCCAGGAGACTGATAAAAGGCTCCGAGAACGAATGGGGTACCATGTACTCAATTCTATGGATGAACAAGAACTAGCCCGGTCAGCCATATTATGGACTGACAATCCGGATATATACAATGATGACACCGTAGCGCAGACATTCCTGAACCTTTCCCCAGACGAGCAGAAATTAGCAGGTGTATACATGATTCAGCACCTCCTGACGAAATACAGAAACCAACATTCTGATCCAGGTCCCTTACACGAAACATTAGAAGCACTACTCATGGATAGATGGAGAGGTCTAAGTACCAAGTTAATACAAATAATTCTAGAACAACGACATAGATATAACACTTTCATAAGCTCCGAATATGTTCCCGCTCCGCCCCCAGAAAGAAAAATGTATCATATGGAACGTCTGAGTGGCATTGAAAGTCAGAACCCCTTACGAGAAGTGCACCCAGTTATGGGTGAGGATCATACCTTGAAACGTGTGTATGTACACACGCCTCTGACCAAGTTAGAACTGTTAGAAATGAAGAAACTAGTCCCGTGCCATGATAAAGACCCTGCAGGTTTTCACAGAGAGCTTAAAGACATGTTACTAATGGGGGATTACACATATGAAGATATCATGAAAATGTTAAAGGTACTGCTGCCCACGGGCATCTACGAGAAACTAAAGGAAAAAGAATGGGAGGTGGGAGAGAAAAAGATTGTATGGGCAGAAATAGAAGACGAAGAGAACAAACGTGTCCCAGGGGTAGGCCTTGGGGAGAAAACTAAAGCATTACCAGGTCTGATAGTACAGGTTCTGCCAAGATTACTGACAACAAGAAAGGAAGACTGGGATGCAATCTCAGCATGTAAACAGAAACCCGACGAAGATACTAGTGACTTCTATTCAAGATTCGAGAAATGTTTTATTATTAATAGTGGTCTTAAACCAAGTAGCGAGTCGTACCCGCATCTTTTTGTATCAAAGTTAGTTGAGAATTCTCTGTTAGCAGTCAAAAACCGTGTATACAAGGTTGAGAGTACATGGCAAGCAAATACGCCATCACAGATGTTACAAATGTTACAATACCATCAGAACAGAATTAGAGAAGAACAGGATCAGGAACAGGAACGTATGAAGGACACGAAAATGAAAATGCTAGTAGCCCAGTCGGTCCCTACCGACGGCCACAGAAAGGGTACGACCCAGACAGGTCACGCCGTAGCTCCCGTTAAAGGGACATGCAACTATTGCAAGCAGCCAGGCCACTACGTACATGAATGTCCAGTTCTGAAACATAACATATCAACAGGTAAAACTAAAGAGAGATCGCATCCACCAAGACAAGATCAGGCCCAGCAACAGACCTCACAGAACGTACAGCCCATGCAGAACACGCAGCCTATGCATGCTTCATCTCATACAGCACAGACAGTAGCGGTATCACAGCCACAGCCCATTGCCGCGACTCAACAAGTTTCCCAACAGATGTACCAGTATGCCCAAGCTGCTTACCCCGATTATCCACGATATGCATGAAACAGCCTAGAGAGGGAGTTGGGTTTGCCTCTTATTGAAATTCCTGTAGATCAAGAAGGTCCTTATGTACACAGTCAAGTATTGGGAAAAGACAGAAAGTTTTTAATTGACACAGGGGCAAGCCGCACCACAATAAGTCATGACGAAGTCCCAGGGGCACCCCTCTCAGGCTCACAGAATGTTTCCCTTGGTTTTTCAGGACAGCCCATTGTAAATGAAGTATCAGAACCAGTCCCCCTGGCTGTGGGTCCATTATCACGAGTTACAGACTTGTTACTTACGAAATCATGTCCAGAGAATCTGTTAGGAATAAAAACATTGAAGGCTCTAGGAGCTATAATATGATGTTCCCCGGAGGGAGTTAGACTCTTTCTGCGGGATTTCAAGGGTCATTATGTATTACGAGAGTTTGATGTCAGATTGAAAAATGTACCAGATCACCTGTGGGCAAAAGGCCCAACTGATGTAGGTTGTATGCATATCACACCATACCGTGTTACACTCAAGACAGGAGTTGTTTTACCGCAAATCAGACAATACAAGTTACCACCCGATGCTGTAGTGGCTTTACTGGAAATCATTGAAGAGCTCATTGCCCAAGGAGTGGTCGTAGTGGCCACTGATACCGACGAGCGACTCCTGAGGCGGAAGCCGGGAGCGCAAAAGCTTTTTTAAAATTTATTGTGATACTCTGTTCTTAAACTCACCAAGCTTCTTGCACTTCCTGTTCCTTGTAAACAGCGGTCCTACGCTGCAACGATTTCCTAATTCCTGGTCGCCATTCTCGAGGGCGAGGTGCGCCACGAGACACGCCCACCTCGGTTGGCCACGCCCCCTCGCCATTGCTATAAATAGTGCGCGCAGCTCTAAGGCGCGACACTGATACCGACGAGCGACTCCTGAGGCGGAAGCCGGGAGCGCAAAAGCTTTTTTAAAATTTATTGTGATACTCTGTTCTTAAACTCACCAAGCTTCTTGCACTTCCTGTTCCTTGTAAACAGCGGTCCTACGCTGCAACGATTTCCTAATTCCTGGTCGCCATTCTCGAGGGCGAGGTGCGCCACGAGACACGCCCACCTCGGTTGGCCACGCCCCCTCGCCATTGCTATAAATAGTGCGCGCAGCTCTAAGGCGCGACACTGATACCGACGAGCGACTCCTGAGGCGGAAGCCGGGAGCGCAAAAGCTTTTTTAAAATTTATTGTGATACTCTGTTCTTAAACTCACCAAGCTTCTTGCACTTCCTGTTCCTTGTAAACAGCGGTCCTACGCTGCAACGATTTCCTAATTCCTGGTCGCCATTCTCGAGGGCGAGGTGCGCCACGAGACACGCCCACCTCGGTTGGCCACGCCCCCTCGCCATTGCTATAAATAGTGCGCGCAGCTCTAAGGCGCGACACTGATACCGACGAGCGACTCCTGAGGCGGAAGCCGGGAGCGCAAAAGCTTTTTTAAAATTTATTGTGATACTCTGTTCTTAAACTCACCAAGCTTCTTGCACTTCCTGTTCCTTGTAAACAGCGGTCCTACGCTGCAACGATTTCCTAATTCCTGGTCGCCATTCTCGAGGGCGAGGTGCGCCACGAGACACGCCCACCTCGGTTGGCCACGCCCCCTCGCCATTGCTATAAATAGTGCGCGCAGCTCTAAGGCGCGACACTGATACCGACGAGCGACTCCTGAGGCGGAAGCCGGGAGCGCAAAAGCTTTTTTAAAATTTATTGTGATACTCTGTTCTTAAACTCACCAAGCTTCTTGCACTTCCTGTTCCTTGTAAACAGCGGTCCTACGCTGCAACGATTTCCTAATTCCTGGTCGCCATTCTCGAGGGCGAGGTGCGCCACGAGACACGCCCACCTCCGTTGGCCACGCCCCCTCGCCATTGCTATAAATAGTGCGCGCAGCTCTAAGGCGCGACACTGATACCGACGAGCGACTCCTGAGACGGAAGCCGGGAGCGCAAAAGCTTTTTTAAAATTTATTGTGATACTCTGTTCTTAAACTCACCAAGCTTCTTGCACTTCCTGTTCCTTGTAAACAGCGGTCCTACGCTGCAACGATTTCCTAATTCCTGGTCGCCATTCTCGAGGGCGAGGTGCGCCACGAGACACGCCCACCTCGGTTGGCCACACCCCCTCCAACGCCCCCTCCCCCCATTATAAAGCATGTGCCTTGGCAGGAAGCGCAGCGGACGAGCGCAGCGGGCGCGACGATTGCGCGCCGAAGGCGCGCTTAAGGCAAGCTCGTCTGCGCTCGTCCACGACCGGCCGGGGCTAGGGGCATGCCACTCTGCCCGCCTTACCAGCTATTCCTCTCCCCAACTTCGTTGCCTCCAGGGCCCTTGGCCACTACCTGCCTCAACTCATTCTCGCATTTTGTCTCTTGGCCTATCCCCTTCTGCCTCTTCGATTATCCCTTTCCCCCAACCTACCCCTTCTCCTCCTTCTAGAGGTAGCATCACTCCTGTTGCCTCCAGAACCCTTACGGCTATCTATTTAAATACTAGGTCTGCAGTAGCTCATGCCCATGAGCTCTCTGTTCTACTGGATCTTCAGGCCCCCGACTTGCTATTCCTAACGGAAACATGGTTCTGCGATGACTCCCTCCCTGTCCTCTTGGCTACACTTCCAACGCCATATTACGCGATCCGCGCTGATCGCTTAAATGGCAGAGCCGGGGGCGGGGTGGCGGTCATTGCTCGAACCGACCTCCCATTCCAAACCTTATCCCTACCAGATACTGCTACTACGGAGTATCTAGCCATCCGTACCACTTCCATCTCACCCCCACTTACCTGCATACTCATCTATCGTCCCCCTCAATCCCCGCTATCATTTCTCACAGACTTTCTAGAAGTCTTAGCTACAGCTACAGTTAACAATTCTTCCATTTTGCTCTTGGGTGATTTTAATTTTTGGCCCACTGACCCAGCGGAATGTTCATCTTCCAAAGAATTTTCAGAAACTCTTCACTCTCTTAATTTCATTTCTCATATTCACTCTCCAACCCACATCAAGGGTCATACACTTGACCAGATTTGGTCTCTTAATTGCCCAGTAGAGTCCCCTTCTGTCTTGCCCTGCACTTGGTCTGACCATCATTTGATTTCTTTTTCTCTCCCCATCCACCCCCAGGTCAAACCCTCACTCCCAAAAAACATCTGGGTGCGAGCATGGGGCAGAGTGGACCCGGATAGTCTAGTTTCCTCACTTGCCACTTCCCTTTCCTCTCTGGAAAACCTGCCTACTCACTCCCAGATCACAACCATCGGTCAATGGCTCTCTACAGGTAGTGACTCTGTTGCCCCCCTGAAGCGGGTCTCTACCAAACGAGAGAAGGATGCCAATAAGTGGTTCAGCCAAGATCTTAAAACCACTAAACTAGCGGTCCGCCGCGCGGAGCGAGCCTGGAGGAAAAATTATTGCCCACTTTTGCGACTAGAGTTCATCAACATCTTGGCCCTCTACAAAAAAAACATCTTGGAGGCGAAAACCATCTACTTTTCCTCCAAAATACTCGCAGCTGAAAACAAATCGAAGGAAATCTTTTCGATTATCCATAATTTGGCATTCTCGGACAGAACCTCCCTCAAACCTACCCCTTCACTGGATCTCTGTCACTCCCTCAATCACTTCTTTATCCAAAAAATTGCTATTATCAAAGCCAATATCCCCGCTCCTTCCCCTTCCTTTGTGGACCCACAGTGCCCTCCTCCCAAGGCACATCTCACTGCCTTTCCACCTCTTACTCAAGAATCTCTGACTGCCATAATCCCACTTGTCAAATCTGGTTCCCCTCTGGATCCCTGCCCGGCCCATATTCTTCGTCACATCTTCCTTAGCTGTCCTGTCCCCCCTCTCCACGCTCTTAATAGTTCTCTCTCTCAGGGCGTGGTACCTGAATCACTTAAATCTGCCGTCATCGTCCCCATATTGAAAAAACCGGGCGCTGATCCCTCAGTTCCAGCCAATTTCCGTCCCATCTCTCTCCTGCCGTTTCTGGCGAAAGTTCTCGAGCGCCATGTTACTTCTGCCTTGAGCTCTTTCGTGGAGAAGAACGGGGTCCTTGCCCCCCGCCAGGCTGGGTTTCGCCCCACACACTCTACGGAGTCCGTAGTACTTTCGGTCCTTGACAACCTCAGGGAGGGTATGGACACCAATCAACCTCAGGCCTTAGTCCTCCTCGATCTCTCAGCCGCTTTTGACACGGTGGATCATTCCATCCTGCTCTCCCGTGTCAGGGCGGCGGGGATCGGGGGTACGGCTCTGGTCTGGCTGTCCTCCTTCCTGAGGGACCGTACCCAGGCTGTCCGCCTGGGTGACTTCACTGCGGACTTCCGTAATGTTCAGTGCGGGGTTCCCCAAGGCTCCTCCCTTTCCCCCCTCCTATTCAACCTATACATTTCCCCTCTTATTTTTTCACTGCAACAAATGGAGGTCGCCGTATTTAATTATGCGGACGACCTCCAGCTTGTCTTTAACCTCTCCTCTTCCCCTGACTCTGCTCTCAACTTTCAAACCATCATGATCCACATCCGGGACTGGATGAACCACAATCATCTCAAACTCAACCCAGACAAAACAGAGCTGGTGTTGACGGGTGGTTCATCCAGCCCCTGGTCCCCCTTCTTTTGGCCCCCTTCCCTTGGTCCCCCGCCTGTCCCCTCGACCTCAGTAAAAACTCTTGGCATCAAGCTTAACTCCCAACTCACCCTTCACTCCCAGGTCAGCTCTGTGGTTTCCTCTTCCTTTCTGGCACTGCGTACCATACGCAAGGTGTCCCGTTTTTTTTCATTTGATGCACTTAAACTGATTACCCTGGCCATGGTCGTGTCCCGCCTGGATTACGGCAACGCCCTATATGCAGGTATTCCTGCATATAGTCTTCGGCGGTTGCAGCAGATCCAAAACCATGCGGCGCGCCTGGTGTTTAAACTCCCTAAGTCCCATCATGTCACTCCCCTTCTGAAATCCCTACACTGGCTCCCGGTCTGTGCCCGTGTCCAGTTCAAACTTGCCTCTATCACTTTTCAGGCTCGACTGGGCACGGCCCCGGCTTTCATTTCATCTGAAATTATTCCCTATGTTCCCACTAGGGAACTGCGGTCCTCTACCCTATCACTTCTCACGGTCCCACGGTTCCGGAGGAAGAAATGGGGAGGCTCTAAGTTCGCGACCCTCGCCCCGATCTTCTGGAACTCACTGCCTTTGGAGCTCAGAGCCTCTACCTCGTACCTACTGTTCCGGAAACAGCTCAAGGCACATCTTTTTGCAAAATTTCTTAACTAACTCCCCCAGCTTCTCCCCCCATGTTTAGCTCTCTGTCAGTCTAGCGCCATGAAACCGCTGGTGTACGTGCGCTGTATAAATATTTTTAAATAGAAATAGAAATAGAAATAGACTCCAATATCTGTAATTCACCCATCATTCCAATTCTTAAACGTACTGATCCCAATACACCGCCAGTATATCGGCTGGTGATTGATCTGCGAGAGCTGAATAAATGCATTGTACCACAGTACCCTGTGGTCCCTGATATCTCTTCCCTATTGACTGCTATTGATTCTGAAGCAACGTTCTTCACTGTAATTGACCTCAAGAACGCTTTCTTTAGTGTACCTATTGATCCAGAGAGCCAATATCTCTTCGGATTCAGTTTAAATGGACGAAGTTTCAAATTTTCCCGCGCACCTCAAGGATTCACAGAAAGCCCCAGCATCTATAGTCAAGCACTGAAAAGACAACTAGATTGTATTCAAATGCCAGTTAACACCGCTTTACTGCAATACGTCGATGATCTGCTGATCACCGCACGAAGTGAGCCCGAATGTGAACAAGCATCACTGACAGTTTTACATTTCCTGGCCGACAAGGGACACAAGGTGTCTCCTTCGAAGCTTCAATTCTGTGTTCAGCAAGTTGTGTACTTGGGTCACTTGCTGTCCAAAGTGGGGAGACAGCTCACTCCCGATCGCATTCAGTTAATTGTAAATATGCCACAACCCCAGACACAAAAGGAAGTGCGGGCCTTTATAGGCCTCACCTCGTACTGCAGACAATGGATTCCTCAATATGCATTTCTAGCTAAACCACTCATCCAGTTAACGACACAGGAGGCAGCGATTTCGACTGTCCTCCCTTGGACTCAGGAACACACACAAGCCTTTGAGGAATTAAAGAAAGCATTATGTTGAGCACCAGTTTTAGCGACACCATGTTACAGTAAACCGTTTACACTTTTTGTTACAGAACGTGATGGCACAGCATTGTCTGTCCTCACTCAAGACCAAGCAGGTTCACATAAGCCTTGCGCTTATTTTTCAAGTACATTGGATTCAGTAGCCCAGGCACTCCCTGCGTGCTTAAAGTCAGTAGCAGCAACAGCATTAGCAATCAGACAGAGCGACTCAATTGTTTTAGGCCATCAGTTAACAGTACAAGTTCCACATGCTGTAGAAGTTCTTTTAAACAGAACCCAGACTCAGCACTTGACTATAGCACGACTGACAGGTTACGAATTAACGCTATTCCAGCCACACATAGAAATCAGACGCTGCAGCATTCTGAACCCCGCAACACTGTTACCTTCAATTATGACAGATCCAGCCCCGCATGATTGTATAGAGATCATTAATGCAGTAACAAAGCCCCGACGAGACTTAACAGATGTTCCACTGACAAATCCAGACCTGACACTTTATGTGGATGGTTCATGTATGAGAACAAGTACAGGAGAATTAGTGGCCGCGTATGCAGTGACAACTGAAACCGAAGTAAAAGAAACACATCGTATTGACACACTGTCCGCTCAAGCGGCAGAGCTTATTGCTCTGACCCGAGCCTGTATACTAGCCAAGAACAGAAATGTCAACATATACACTGATTCCCGTTATGCGTTCGGAGTTGTACACGACTTCGGAATGTTATGGCAAGAACGAGGTTTTTTGACCTCTCATGGTGCCAAGATCCAACACGGTCCCCTCATTCAAGCACTGTTAGAAGCAATACATCTGCCTTCAGGCATATCCGTCATGAAGTGTAAAGCACATACTAGAGTTACAGATTCTGTTTCCCAGGGTAACGACCTGGCAGACCAGACAGCAAAACATACAGCATTGACTCACACTCAGACAACTGACATGACAAAGACAATAGGACCGACAAATTGTATGACAGTCAGGGATCCCACACTAGATGTAATCGATATTCAGACACATGCTACTCCAGATGAAATAAAGAAATGGACTGAACTAGGAGGGATCCAGACAGATCAAGGTTGGATGACGAAGGGAAAATCTACATGGTTTCTCCCTGATTCTATGGTTCAAGTCATGATCAATACAGCACATAGTAGAGCACATCTAGGAGAGAAAGCGATGTTAGACAGTTTACAAAATCTTTGGAGCAATAAACACTTACGAGCAGCGGCAAAACAGAAAGTGCGTACTTGCATGATCTGTTGTCAGTTCAATCCAGGTAAAAGCGTCCCTGTAGAGCAAAGTGGATTTCATCCTCCCGATCACCCTTTTGAAGTCCTCCAGATGGATTATATCCAGATGGACCGTTGTCGAGGATTCAAATATGTCCTCGTAATTGTTTGTGCACTTTCCCGTTGGACCGAAGCATATCCAGTCCCAGATTACACTGCTCCGACCACTGCCAGGCAGCTGGTTCGTGAATTCTTCCCACGGTACGGCATGCCTCGTGTCGTGTACTCAGATAACGGACAGCCATTCTCATCCGAACTAATGAAGCAAGTTTCCTTGCTGCTAGGATATCAATGGAAATTCCATTGTGTCCGACATCCCGAAGCCGCAGGCCTTGTAGAGAGGCATAATCAGACATTAAAGACCCGCCTTGGTAAAATATGTCAAGAGAAAGGGGTCGACTGTATAGTCGCCCTGCCAGTTGCACTGTTCTATATGAGGATGGTTGCCCACTCGAGATCAGGACTATCCCCGTACGAAGTGGTCTTTGGTAGACCACCGAATATGTGGGGGACGCCCATTCCTAAGAAAATTACTGATGTTGATTGCAATATGTTGACAGATTACCTTGCCTCCTTGATGTCTGCACTCCAATCATGTCGTTCACAGGTTGCCGCAGCCTTCCCTGACAACACTGATGTAAAGCCGCATGATGTCCGTCCTGGCGACCTGGTTTTAATTAGGAACTTTGACAGGAAAAGTCCGCTGGAGCCCCGCTGGAAAGCGCCGAAGACCGTCCTTCTTACTACGAGGACAGCAGTGAAAGTGGAGGGCAGAAAGGGGTGGATCCACACGAGCCATATCAAACTATGCAATGAACTGAAACCAGACCCAGGCTCGTCCACCCCTTCCAAAGACTGTATCGAGCCTAGTGACTTTAAAGTTTCCGAACGAGAGAAAACTCCCCAAGAGGAGTATCGATTAAAGCTCCGATCTAGCAAGTCAGACAGTTTAATTGTTTAAGTCCTCCCCTAGGTGAATCGGTTAAATAGTTTCTGACATGTATCCCCTAGATCGAGATAGAGAGAGAGAGAGACAATTCAAGAAACGTACATATTGCAAATCACTGCGTAGTCACTGTATAGTGACATTGTTAATCATGTTTTTTCTAAGTCTTCTGATTATTGTTGCAAGTATACTACTTCCTATCTATTGCCCTATTTTCAAGCGTGAACAATCTGCTTACAATGTTTCTGCTGAACATTCTTTTAGCGAGTTACCTCCACATGAACTTTCTTACAGACTTGCGCTGCGCAACAACACATTCATTAGTATGCTACATCATTCCCATCAGACGAATAATGCTACAAATTGCTGGATATGTGGCCGACTCCCTCCCTACCAGAATTACAAGGGAGCTCTGCCCCTCTTTCCGTACCCGTTCACTCACAACGGCTCCTGTGGTGCATGGTTTAAAATAATTAATTCCTTAGATCCTGATATAGCTGTTTTCGAAGGGAGCTGGGTTTGGGGAAACTTGAACTTAGTCCTGCTCGACGTCTGTTACCCTGATAAGGAGGGACTCCCCACTAGAATAGGAACTGATCTAGAAAATGAAGTATATGGATTAAGTAACTACACAATTAACCTTATGATTCTTACTGTTGAATCCGAAGCTGCACCAGTTCTGCCCGCTATGTCAGTATTACCAGTCACTGGTGAATTATGTGTCAGGAAGAAAGGTTCAGTACACTTAGGTCATAGTAAATGTACTACTGTGGTCGAATTCAGTGATCATGGTAAATCGTCCTTTAAAGCTATCCGTCACTCCTATTTTGTTTGTGGTCATACTGCATACATACGCTTACCTCCAGATTGGGATGGTACCTGTTATATTGCATTCCTTCTGCCACCTGTTTTTCTAGCTCCTCCTGATTATCACAGAAATACAAATCTAGTAAAGAATAGACTCAGAAGAGATCTCCCGCTTATCGCCTACACAGAAACGGCATGGGAACAATACACCGATTTCAATAAAGGATTCTTTTTCTTTTTAGGCCCCGTCCAAAATAGTAAACTAATACGCAGATTAACTAGAACACTTGAAGCAGTAGTGAATGAAACTGCCTCCGCCCTAGGTAACCTAACCGAAGAGCAGTCCGCCATGCGGGTTGTTGTCCTTCAGAATCGTCTTGTTATTGACGTCATCTTGGCAGATAGAGGTGGAGCCTGTAAGGTCATCGGGTCAAGTTGCTGTGTTTTCATTCCAGAAAACGCGCCATCTGTATACAAAGCTATTACACGTCTTCATAAAATTGCTAATCTGATACATCAGAATCCAGGCACCTGGACTTGGTCCGGTTGGTTCTGGACAACGTTAACAGCTTGGGGATGGAAGATCCTATCCTTCCTAGGCATTGGCCTAGTCCTAGTATTCAGTTGCTGCCTGTGCTTACAGTGTGGGCCAGCGATTTGTGGACTGTGTGCCACATCATGCATTGAACATTCCAGTTTTCTTTCAAGACGTGAAAGAAAGAAAGAAGAGCAAATGATGTTACAAGAACAGACTGATCGATTCATGAGGATCGATATATCATGAAGGGTCCGTAGGGAACAAGGAGGGAATGAGGAAATATAAATTTTATGGTCAAGTTGTGTTCCCTAGCGTGTACCCCACCGTCTCCATGTGCCAGCTTAAAGTGCATGTAACTTCCCTCCTGTGCCAGCTATGAAGACGCAAATACATTTGCGTCCAACGTTAACATGTCCTCTTTCAGACCCACCCTGAATGGGTTGAATAGTCCGTTCCTAAGTATGCTATGCCAACGTCTTTTTGCAGTGTACTTTACACGTTTTTCAGCTCTGGCAAAGTAGGCCCCGAATTTCTGCCATCGAGCCTTTTTCTGGCTTCTGACTCTGAAAGCCTCAGCCCAGGCTGTCTCTGTACCCGTGAACTCTGACTTACTTCCAGCACGGCCCACCGCGCTTAGCTCAGCCTGCTGCCTGCCAAGACTGACTACAACCTTCAAATTATCTGTTCCGCTCCTCGAAAAATACATTCCTGCCTACTAGTTTAAGTAAACATTCCCCAGCTGCAGAGCCGAAGGGCCGGCCTGTCTCCGTGCAAGTAATTCATAGCCTCTGTTACCATGCTCCCATGGAAGGCCCATGCCCCCACGCTTCTCATGCAGACACTTAGGCGCTTATACACGCACTCACAGTCAGTATAGAATAGCTTCTGCCCCAGAGACCTTTTCCGTTCAGATAATATGGTTCCCAAACATCAGATATCAGATATGATAGAAGTACAAGCTGATCTGACATGCCAGACTTCTGTCTCTTTCCGTCATTGTAAATGTCAAGCCCCCTGCACCCTCCAGTTTCACGTCAATCACACGTCATGCAGCTGCGCGCGCATCCAAGCCTCTGATTTCCGCTGACATTGCAACATTTCTGTTTAGTGCCACCCCCATGTGACACCTACCTATGACGTTTCTAGCGCACACCTCTAGTTCACGCCTAGTCCACGCCTTCTGATTACGTACTAGTAACACGTGGATGCTGTTATCTTGTCTTCTCTCAGCTGTTACGCCTCCTATATTGGTTTCTATGGTGTAAATTAAGTATATAAGCTATGTATTGTCAATAAAATATTGCTCTATCCCTTCCTGGACCCTTTGTGGTGCCAGGAACCTGATATCCAGTTCCGGAACGATTCCTTTTTAAGGAATAAAACCCCTAAGAACTCTAACACCACGGACTCTGTTTCTTTCTTTCCGATTGAGTTATTATTGATTAAGTACTTACCTGCATAGAAATTAAGACGGTAAATTAAATATTTACGACAATATATGCTAATCGTGAACCTGAACATTGCCGCATTACCCCAAAGAACAGAATAGTCCATTCAGAGACTGCACGGATGGTTTGTCTATGTATGCCTGTTTGTTTTTTTTATATTTTAGGAGGAATGTTGTTCCAGCTTATGAACGCCTGTGACGTAACAGGCGTGCAGCGTAAATGACACGTGACCACGTTTGAATAAAGAGGGGCCCCGCATGTACGTCGGCCACTTGGCGACAGTGCGCAGAGCCATGAGCATGACCCAGTGTCCGAGCCTTTATTAATGAGAGGCCAAGTGAAGGCCTTGGTTGAATCCCCCAGGTGCCCCCTGAGAGTAGGCCCACATTATCCTTGGCCCCTAGCTGTCACTGGCCCCAGCCACACAACACCAGGTATATGCAGGTACCCAGCCCAGGGCTTTGCCTCTCTCGGGATCAGAAGCACAAGGTTAGGAAGCAGGCCACAGGGCAATGAGAGACCGGAGGGCTGCGGCCCCCCATGGATGTCCCAGCCACTGACGGCAGCGGCTGAGAGCAGCGTGGCGCCACATTACTCTGCGAATGTGTCCCCCGCCTGTGAATGTTTCTATCATAATGATAGGATAATGCAAGGTTCGGCCGGGCGGTGTCACTGCACCCTCTGAACGCGGGGCGGAAGGTGCAGCCCGAAACACATTCAGAGAGCACCGGAAGTGACGCACCGCGCCCCCCCACGCCGACGGCCGTGCGCCGCCGACGGAAGTGACGCGTGTGCCTGGCGCTGCCTGCCGGAAGTCAGGCTCCTCGCGCGTGGTTAGACCGCTGAGTGGACGCCTCGATCCCCCTTGAGCCATGGCGGTGGAGGTGCGGCTCCCCACGGCCCGGAGGAGGCTGCCCGAGGCCCTGGACAGCGGCCGGCACCTGGTGGCGCCCGGGGACACCATCACCACCGACAGCGGCTTCATGAGGTGCGGGGGGGGGGCTGCTCAGGGGGTAGGGATGCCCCTCGGGGTGCAGGGTGCACCAGGGCAGCCTCGGTTTCAGCGTGCTTGTGTGTGACATTCCCATGGCTGAAGTCTGCTCTGGAAGGGCAGGGCTTGGCTTATGTGACTCCTGGTAGTAGCAGCTCCCATGACACCACTGCTTATCATTTGTTGGCTTAATTGTCACTCATGCGTGTGCTTCTTATTCAGTGGATCAACTTTTATGGCTGTTTTGTAATTTACTTGTGTTTCTTAATGCAGTTGAGTATCTTGCAATTCAGCATGCCCTGTTCAGCATGTAGCCCTTTTATTTCACCACCCCACAGGTGTGCTATTTATCCGCATATCTTGTAGCATTCGTAGAGGTGTGGCACTTATTTGCTGCTAACCTACACAGTAGAAGGCACACGTCTAGTTAACTTTGTAAGGAACACACCACTTCCACACACCACTTCCAATACAAACAGCCATAGTGTTTTTATTGTCACTAAGGATGTCCTCCCACCTGCCTATCATGTATCCTTCCTGCTAGAAATGCACCCACTTAGTTGGATGGGTCCCCATACTATGAAAGGTTCTTTCAAGCTCCTGCTATAGTTGGGCAAAAAACATGATGTAAGACCAGCACACCCTTCCACGAAGCCACACAGCTACATTCGGGGTACATGTTAATTGGCATTTTGCACTTGAAGCCCAGTTGTGTCTCACACGCACTGGTGAGGAACAACCTTCTCTCCACCTCAGATAGGTACACCTTTTCCCATTCTGCTGGTATGGCTCCTACAAATGTCCTGTTTTATGTGACTAAACAGAATTAAATACAAGAAAAGTTATTGATATAATTTATTGATTGACTTTTGAATATCATTTAAGGTGTGGGACAACACCACGTGAACAGTGCGTGACTTGACTAGCTTTCACGCTAGTCCTAACAATAGTCCTACAAATGTCCTACACATACTCTGTGGTTGTAGCACAGTAAACCTTGAGAAGGCAGAAAGTTGTTGAGCAGATGCCGTGCTGACCTTCTCTAATATCACCATTGGGTCAACCTATTTTATGGGTTTGATTCGATGACTGGAATGAAAACCCATGGGGCACAAGAAAGTAGCTGAGGTGACCAGTGCATGGGAAGGTCCTTTGCACTTTCAGTGAACTACAATTGTACTCAGTACTTTAAAACACCTACAGGTCTTGTATCTGTTAGTAATGACTCACTACACATCTTCCGCTTACTGGTTGTGCAAGGGATTGAAGAGCCCAGAAACCCCTCCATAGGAAGGTGTTGCCAGTGGTTCCATGAAACCTGGTGCTTATTTGCCTAGCCTTCAGGTATCCTTGGACTAGATCCCTTCTCCCTCAAGAAAGTCCTTGCCTATTGAGATTTCAACTCTATGGTGAGATGGTGTCTAGTCTCTGCCGCTCATGCCCGGCTTGGCAATGTAGGGACCCCACTTTCAGTGCTTTAGAGTGCTGCTCCTTTCTCTTCAAAAAGTAGCTGTAAACGCCCAAGCTATTGGAGAACTCTTCGCACTCGTACTGTTGAGATGGACACAGCTAATTTGGGAGGGCCCATCAGTACGGTACGTATTGGGACAGGAGGAAGAGCTTGGGACATGGTATGACTGAGGAATTTTGTTTTTACGTATGTTGAGCACAGAGCAGCTGTTTAAGGCGGGGCATAAAAAGACGTCGATTGTGATTGTCACATAATTGAAGCAGAGGAGCAGGATTTGCAGTCTTGGGGTTCATTCTTCCTGGGCTTGGAGGCAGTGTGCTTCCTGGTACAGGATCTTTGTGCAACTGCATTTTGAGGTGCTTTTTATTTTCTTATCTACTCCTATTGGGCCATAAAATAGCTTTGGACATTTTTCTTTTCTTTTTTTGTAGATTGTTAGAAATTGGATTACTATTTGTGGTGGTTGACTTTCCACCCCAGGGAACAAGCATAACATTTGCCAGTCTGAACCCTCAAAATCCCTAAATTACCCTGAGCTCAATCCCCTGGTATCAATGGCACAGAGCAGACAGACTAACGCAATGTGTAAAGTATGTCTAGCGTGCCAAAATGCAAAACAATACAAATACCAAACCAAATTAGAAAAAAAGAGTAACATTAAATAAACAAAATGACAAATCCAATAAAGAAGACCAGAGCCATACATTTAAAACATTTTATGTACGAATAGTGCCAAGAAGCCTAAAGTGCCACTGGTAGCCAGTGGTTGCGTAAACTGGTACCTAGATGCAATTTTAACAGGAGGTCAGCCATGAACCTTGGAGTTCACGTTTGTCTTGGGTGTAGGAGAGAGCATGTTGAGTCCTCCAGGGATCTTCTCCAGTCACAGACAGCAGGTTCAGCCCTCTTCTGATCTTCCTTAGATTCAGGAGGGTTCGGAAGTGGGTGTCTGGATTTGCCATATTTATGTCTGGCATGAGCTAGTGGGTAGGAATGACTCCTGGGCATACGTTAACCAATAGGGTAAAAATTCCTGGGGCAAACCCTACCCACTTTAGGCATATTCAAGGTGACGTAACACTTTAGCCACAATAAACGAAGCGTTGTGTGTTTGGGACAGGAGGGCGGTTTGTACCATGGTAATCCTAGTGTTCTCTCACATGTAACACTAAAATACAGTTCGGGCAGTCACTGTTACCCCCCCTTTAAAGCCAGAGACATAAGTATAGTAGAACAAAGCAGTGTATTCCTGCAACCAGACCGTGGATACACAAAAATAGTCTTGCATACTGTTCTTGAACCCTTGAAGTGTGCCCCAAATCTTACATGTAAAACCCCAGTAGGCCTGTCAAGCAGGATTTGCTACTCCAGCTGGATTGTACACTGAAATGTCAATAAGAGGCCTACTGTGACTGGAGCCCGCTTGGCGGAGGGGACAAAGGAAGGGCCCTGCCCAGGTGCTGTCTAACATTTACTTGTAATAGGGGAGGCCTCCTTGAAGTGCGCCTCTAGTGTTATTTGTAAAACCCAAGAAGACCCATCAAGCTGGATTTGACAATCAAGTAGGATCGGAAACTATAAATGCTGACATTTCCATCCTGCATATTCTGTCTGGTTCAGAGGTCATCTCTGCCCACTCAGCTCAGCCTATTTGCTCCTGTGAGGCGCTTCACACACATTCAAATGTGAAGTTACAGCTGGCAGAAATGGGAGAGATAACTTTTTAAAAGCAATCTTACTTTAATATATTTTTTGAAAATCTGACTTCACCAATACATTGGATTTGTAACCACAATTAAAATGAGTTGCTTATTTTTCTAGCTGTTTTCTAACCGAAGTTAGCATTATTCATTGTAATGATGTAACCCAGCGTTTTCCTATAGAAAAGCCAGCCATGCGACCCTGGGAATAGCTTTTGAGACATTTTCACTGTAAGGACATGTTTAACATTCAATTTCTCCCTGTCCTACTTTTAAATACAACATTCCCTGCGATATGGAAAAGAATGCCTACATAGGGGTGACGTATAAATATTTAAAAGGAAGGTTTTGACCTGTGGAAAGTAATTATTTTAACAGGTTGAATTTATAGTGTAAAACTGCAACACCCAGGCTACAGATGGAAGGCTTGCAGTCTTGTTTGCAATGTCATTGAATTAGGTGGCACAATGTGTGCCACACTACACTAGTGACATTTAACTTGCTGGTCCTGGGTACTCAATATACCATATATTAGGCAGGTTAAATGTGCCAGTTAGGGGATGTGCCAATTTCACCATGTTGAAAGTAGGGAGCACATCACAGGCTTTTTATCCCTGGTAAGCAGATGTAATGTGCAAAGAGTTCTACAGTCTGAAAAAATATACGTTCTAGCAAAAGGCTTAACAACTGAGGTGAACCTGCAGAGAGGAAAACGTTCCTACACAGATGCTTCTCTTTCTGTTTATTGCAAACTGTGTTGCATTCCACAACGAGTTGACTTAGGTGCTCCAGAGACCCCTTGATTTTAGGTACTACACTGTTATTTTCTTATTCACACAGTTCTTTTTGGTTTTATAATCTGTTCCTTTTCTTTTTGTAGAGGCCATGGGACTTACATGGAAGATGAGAAGCTCCTCGCGTCAGTCGCTGGTGCAGTGGAGAGAGTCAATAAACTTATTTGCGTCCGAGCTTTAAAGACCAGGTGCGATTTAGCTGTGTGTGTTAAACAACGTTGCCATAGAACGCAGTAGTGTAAACCTACACGTAGCCTATTATTGTTATATCCCCAGTTCAAAGTTGCCCACTTCGCTTGAAAACATAGGTGATATAGGAATTAAACGAAGAACATATTTCCATAGATAGTCATAATTTCACACAGCATTCCATTAACAGCAGTAGTTCAGGCTTAAGGCATCTTTTTCATCTTGAATTCGCTGAAAATCACGGACAAGAAAACAAATTGAATTTATGAACCATGGCTTCCTTTGGTTTTTTCTTTCAGATACAATGGCGAGGTTGGCGATATTGTGGTGGGAAGAATCACAGAGGTAAGAGACTTTCTGGGTTTGCCTTCTTTGTCAGTGAACACAAGTTAGAATTAGCTAAATTCTCTTACTGTCTCTGCACAGGTGCAGCAAAAGAGATGGAAGGTTGAGACCAACGCCAGGCTAGATTCTGTGTTGCTGCTGTCCGCAGTGAACCTTCCAGGAGGGGAGTTGGTGAGTCTGAGCCCTGCCATCTTCTCAGAATTGGTTTCTTCCCGCCTATGAGAATGTACATCCTAAATAGGGTGTGGGGTTTTTCTGGGTGTTTGTTGTGCCAGTTCCCCGGCTGGATAGGTCAAGCTTTTGTAAACAGCTATAGGATTGGATCATTTATGACACGAGGTGCCAGAAGGAGATCCATGTGTTCCAGGCCTTATTATTCCTTCTGCCCTAATGCTGTGTCTGCTGTGCACTACTTTTTTTGTTATAAAGATGAACCACCTGGATCACTACACCCTGCTGGTGAAGAGGATATACTTTTTTTAATAATGAATTCGCTTGGTGAATGGTTTGAGGCCACATATGGTAGCATAAGTTGGATGAATAGGGCCCTTTCCAAGATGACAGCCTCCGAAAGTTTTAAGTAGGCACACTTGGGGATGAGGTTTGGAGTTAAATGGAGTGTCATTTGGGTGCCACGAATGATGCTTAAAACATCCTACCTCATTACTTCAGGCATCATGCACTGAGCAGGCTGAAAGATAGAGGCCATTAATTGAATACTAAACTCACTATTCATCTTTACAAACAATTTTTCTCCAGGAACGCTCCAGTAACTGAATGTCGAAGGCCAAGTGGATGCTGATGTGTCCTTTAGCATGTGTTTTAGCCTTACAGCTTTTTCTTTTTAATTTTACGTTGATACAATTAGTCTTCCTTTCTTAGCAAGTTGATGCATGTTTAACATCTTCAGCCCGGCGCAGATTCCTGCGCTGTGCTGAACGTTCTAATGAGCCAACGGGTTCATGACGGAACGGTTCCGTCATGAGCACAGGCCAACCGACGCTCTTGACGGAACCGTTCCGTCAATAGCATCTAAGGGGTTAAACAAGAATTTGATTTATCAAAGAGAACTAGCTCTGGAGTGGGTGCTCCTAGCGTATGTTTGTTTTGGAAAGGAAACACATTGTTTATAGTAAAGCCCTCACTCACCAACCTAGTTGGTGACTTGCTTCATCATCCGGCCCCACCCAAGGCACTGAGTGCACCATAGGTGTGCTACAACGCCTGGATCCAGCGGAGCTGCTATTGTGCTGGGTGAGTGCAGTGAGAAGGAGTTAGTGAATGTTAAAAAAGCTGTCCTGGGGTCCCTAGGATAAAGTAGCATTTGCAATGCAATAGGTCTCGCATTTGCGAGACTTTAAGCCATTGGCATTGTTTAATGACAATGCCTTTTATTCAAGTGTTGGTTTAAAAAAAATTAAAACATAAATAAAAGGCATTGTCATTTACAATGCAAATAGCTTAAACTTTTGCAAATGTGAGACCTGTTGCATTGAAAATGCTTGTTTCTATAGTGCCAATTAGGTCGTCCAATGGTTAAATGAATCGTGCCAGTTGAAAAGATGTGTGTTTCTCTTCAAATTGTTTTTTTGGTAATGTGTTTTAGGGCCTCTGAAAAGCAGCATGTCTTTTCGTACTTATTTACATTTTTAAATTTCAGATTTTGCATACCTAGGCAACATTATGCCTACATAAGCAAGGTTTACAATTTAAAAATGTAAATAAGGACGAAAAGACGAGATGCTTTTCAGATGCCCCATAAAGCACATTTCCCAAAAGCAATTAGAAGAGAGACACATAGCCTTTCAATGCACACAAATGCAACCATAAGCATGAAAGTTTAAAGAAACAAGCTAGTACCTTTTCAATAGATATAAAAGTGACATAGAATGCAAATACTGTAATAGTTTAGCTAACAGAGAGACATACCGCCTTACAACCTGCATAAAGACACGGATAAAGTGTCTTTCGTTTGCTAAACACTTACTGCATTTTCATTGTATATCGTGTAAAAGTATCAATACCTTTCGATTTGTACAAATGATCTGTCAAATGTGAGTTTAAAAAGACAAGCAGATACTCTTGCCCTTCTCATTCAACGTTGTGTTTGTGCTTTTGCTTAAGGTATCTGCTTGCTTATTTAAACCTTCACATTAAACATGCATCACGTTTCATTTTTTTTCTATCACACTGTACATACAAAACACCATAATGTGGGTTTGTAAATACCAGTCTTATTTGTAGCTTGTGAAGTAGGGTCATGCCTCGTGGGAAGTCCCATCCTGTGATTTATGGGCATTCACTGAATATCGATCTTCCCAAACAAGACCCATATGCAGTTTAGGAGAGTGATGGCAGTCTTTACAGCTATGCCTCTCCTTTCTCACAACACAACTAGAAACTATTTCGAAATCTTCTGCCCCCCCCCTTCCCTCCTGCTGGTAGCTGTCTCCCTTCCCGGACAAGAAACAAATTGACCAATGTGTCTACACACTCCCTTTCAAACGAACGCTGCTAGACATCTGTAGATGTGGAGAGTGAGAAGGTTGGGGGAGGGCAGCACCTTAGTGGCCCGTGCTTGCTAGTTTGCCTTTCTGTGTAGAGACCAGAGAGACAAAGAGATTATCTCGGAAAATTTCTCTGTTAAGAATAAGGTTGTTTGGAGAAGCCATGTCTTCGAGAAGACGGCCGCCCCTTAGGGAGGAGAAATTAAAATACCTGTTTGTGGGGGGAAGGCGCTCTTAAAGTGAAAGCGGCACCGCTCACAAAGTGAAAGCAGCCCCGTTTGTAAACAACTAAGGCACACTTATAAATCAAAGCAGCGCCCTACACAAACAAAGATGCACAAGGTGAAAGCGGCGCCATTCACAAACATTAAAGGAGTGAGGCCATGCTGTGGGGTAAAGCGCGGTGCTCACCTCTGCTCAGCCACTTTTTACATTTCAATTGAATGCGGCACTGTGGAAAAGAACTAGAGAAAGGCGCACTGCTATGCCGCTAGTTACATTTAAAGTGAAAGCTGCGTTACAATGCACTTGAAAACCAGAACGGGACAGTGTGCCATGCCTGCTAAAGCAATAAGGAACAAGCGAATGCCATGTGCATTTCCATACAAAAAATGCAGAAACTGAAGTACTCCTATCCAGTCAACAGAGAGAGCAGAAGCAGACTAGCGCACGCGCCTCAACGGAAGAAGTCAGAAGGGTGCACCCGTGAGTGATGCGTGCTAAATAGAGCAGTCTGTTCTTTTTCTAAGCACATACTTGTGCTTGTGGCACGCTGCTTCGCACTCCCGCAAGGCGTATGCCGCCACAAGCACGAGTATGTGCTTGGAAAAACAGCTGCATGGCGGCTAAAGGTCTCGCATGCGCACTGCGTAGGCAAGACCTAACAAGCATTGGAAATGCAATAGGTCTCGCATTAGGAAAGTTTGAGCTATTGGTATTGTAAATGACACTTTTTTTATTTATGTGTTGGTTTTGAAAGTAGCAAAATTAATAGCTTTGTCAGTTACGATGTCAATAGTTTTAACTTTTGCAAATGTGACACCTATAGCATTTGTAATGCAATGTGTGTTGTATTTACGTGACTTAGATGTATTGATATTACAAATAACAATGGCTTTTAATTTTGTAAATAATTAATACTTAAATAAAAGTTATTGTAATTTATAATGGCAATAGCTTAAACGTTTGTAAATAACTTTTGTGAAGATTATGTTCAGTGTATTTTATTGTGACGACAATCCAAGAACATTGCATTTGCACCTACAAACACAGAGCCACACACATGTAGATGTGGTGGATCTGGGGGATATGGTGGTGGTGGATGTGGTGGTGGTGGTGGATGTGGTGGTGATGGTGGTGGATGTGGGGGTGGAGGTGGTGGTGGTGGTGGTGGAGGAGGTGGTGGTGGTGGAGGTGGTGGTGGATGGGGTGGTGGTGGTGGTGGAGGTGGTCGATGTGGTGTTGATGTGGTGGATGTGGTGGTGGTGGATGTGGTGGTTGTGGATGTGGTGAAAGTGGTGGTGGAAGTGATGGTGGTGGATGCGGTGGTGGATGTGGTGATGGTGGATGAGGTGGTGGATGAGGTGTTGGTGGATGCGGTGGTGGATGTGGTTGTGGTGGTGGTGGATGTGGTAGTGGTGGTGGTGGTGGATGCGGTGGTGGTGGATGTGGTGGTGGATGTGGTGGTGGATGTGGTGGTGGATGTGGTGGTGGATGTCATGGTGGATGTCATGGTGGATGTGGTGGATGTGGTGGTGGATGTGATGGTGATGGTGGATGTGGTGGTGTTGTGGTGGTGGTGGATGTGGTGGTGGTGGTGGTGGATGCGTTGGTGGATGAGGTAGTGGATGATGCGGTGGTGGTGGATGCGGTGGTGGTGGATGCGGTGGTGGATGTGGTGGTGGTGGATGCGGTGGTGAAGTGGTGGTGGATGTGGTGGTGGTGGTGGATTTGATGCTGGTGGTGATGGTGGATGTGGTGGTGGATGTGGTGGTGGTGGATGTGGTGGATGCGGCGGTGGTTGTAGTGGATGCGGTGGTGGGTGTAGTGGTGGTGGGTGTGGTGGTGGTGGGTGTGGTGGTGGTGGTGGGTGTGGTGGTGGTGGTGGTGGATGCGGTGGTGGTGGATGTGGTGGTGGCTGTGGCGGTGGATGTCATGGTGGAGGTGATGGTGGATGTGTTGGTGGATGTGGTGGTGGTGGATGTGATGGTGGATGTGGTGTTGATGGTGGATGCGGTGATGGTGGATGTGGTGGATGGGATGGTGGTTGTAGTGGATGTGGTGGTGGATGTAGTGGTGGTGGTGGATGCGGTGGTGGTGGATGTAGTGGTGGCTGTGGCGGTGGATGTCATGGTGGATGTGGAGATGATGGTGGATGTGGTGGTGGATGTGGTGGTGGTGGATGTGGTGGTGGTGGATGTGATGGTGGATGCGGTGGTGGTGGATGCGGTGGTGGTGGTGGTTGTAGTGGATGTGGTGGTGGATGTAGTGGTGGTGGGTGTTGTGGTGGTGGTGGATGCGGTGGTGGTGGATGCGGTGGTGGATGCGGTGGTGGATGAGGTGGTGGATGAGGTGGTGGATGTGCTGGTGGATGAGGTGGTGGTGGATGTGGTGGTGGTGGATGCAGTGGTGGATGCGGTGGTGGATGCGGTGGTGGTGGTGGTGGATGTGGTGGTGGATGCGGTGGTGGTGGATGTGGTGGTGGCTGTGGCGGTGGATGTCATGGTGGATGTGGAGGGGATGGTGGATGTGTTGGTGGAGGTGATGGTGGATGTGTTGGTGGATGTGGTGGTGGTGGATGTGATGGTGGGTGTGGTGTTGATGGTGGATGTGGTGGTGGATGCGGTGGTGGTGGATGCGGTGGTGGTGGTAGTGGTGGATGGGGTGGTGGTTGTAGTAGATGTGGTGGTGGATGTAGTGGTGGTGGGTGTGGTGGTGGTGGTGGATGCGGTGGTGGTGGATGTGGTGGTGGTGGATGAGGTGGTGGATGTGGTGGTGGATGTGGTGGTGGTGGATGCAGTGGTGGATGTGGTGGTGGATGTGGCGGTGGGTGTGATGGTGGATGTGGTGGTGGATTTGATGGTGGATGTGGTGGTGATGGTGGTGATGGTGGATGTGGTGGTGGATGTGGTGGTGGTGGATGCGGCGGTGGTGGTGGATGCGGCGGTGGTGGTGGATGCGGCGGTGGTGGTGGATGCGGTGGTGGTGGTAGTGGTGGATGGGGTGGTGGTGGATGGGGTGGTGGTTGTAGTGGATGTGGTGGTGGCTGTAGTGGTGGTGGGTGTGGTGGTGGTGGTGGTGGATGCGGTGGTGGTGGTGGTGGATGTGTTGGTGGATGTGGTGGATGCGGTGGTGGTGGATGCGGTGGTGGTGGATGCGGTGGTGGTGGATGCGGTGGTGGTGGTGGATGCGTTGGTGGATGAGGTGGTGGATGTGGTGGTGGATGTGGTGGTGGTGGATGCAGTGGTGGATGTGGTGGTGGTGGATGTGGTGGTGGAAGTGGTGGATGTGGTGGTGGATGCGGTGGATGTGGTGGTGGTGGTGGATGCGGTGGTGAAGTGGTGGTGAAGTGGTGGTGAAGTGGTGGTGGATGTGGCGGTGGATGTGGCGGTGGATGTGGCGGTGGATGTGGCGGTGGATGTGGCGGTGGATGTGGCGGTGGATGTGATGGTGGATGTGGTGGTGGATTTGATGGTGGATGTGGTGGTGATGGTGGATGTGGTGGTGGATGTGGTGGTGGATGCGGTGGATGTGGTGGTGGTGGATGTGGTGGATGCGGCGGTGGTGGTGGATGCGGTGGTGGTGGTAGTGGTGGATGGGGTGGTGGTTGTAGTGGATGTGGTGGTGGGTGGATGCGGTGGTGGGTGGATGCGGTGGTGGTGGATGTGGTGGTGGTGGATGCGATGGTGGTGGATGCGATGGTGGTGGATGCGTTGGTGGATGAGGTGGTGGATGTGGTGGTGGATGTGGTGGTGGTGGTGGATGCGGTGGTGAAGTGGTGGTGGATGTGGTGGTGGATGTGTACTCATCCATCCATCTATTCATCCAAGGTTTATCCACATATAATGTACATTGAAGAGATATAACACCACTTTGGTAAAATCCTGCATTCTCCATACATCACCTACTCACTTTAATCAGGATATGGATAAATGAACACTGAAAAACTCATACCAAGCCGCCCTGTTAATGTCCCCCTATACAAAACACATATAATAATATTCGCACATATTGCATCTCTTGAATGAAGAAAAGATCACCCACTATCTATGGTGATCTATGGTGATAGATACCAGTTCACCCTTATGGATATGCCTACCACGACGAGCCACAGAACAGCAGGCGTGGTTCTCTAACTTTATAAAAAGGCACCTTGTACATGAATAGAAGATTACTTAGTTCAATAGGTCATCATAAAAAGAAGACTGTAAGCGCTGATGTGCTGAAGAGTATATCTGTTTAGCATATAAGTGTTAAAGGAATGTACGTGCAACAGGCACACTTCTAGTGACATGTTCTCTACCAAGGTCTCTAGGGCGTCGATTGTAAATATTTGGAGATGCTGCAAAGTTGTTTTCACCCTACCAAAATATAATGCATGCTATGGAATGGAAAACTGATACCATAAATCACTAGTACGATTGCCACATAAGACAAGCCTGGGCAAAGGCAAGCGCAGCTGAAGCCACAAGTCAAAGATGCTTGCTCGATTTACTCATCCGCGCAGCTCTTTGGCATCTGCAGACTGCCAAGACACACAGACGCTTAATTCAGAAAGAATGTGAGTCGAATGAGGAGGTGGTTTGTAGGTACAGGGTCATTTAGGGGAAAACAGCATGTAAGGTAAAGAATAAGGTTCCTAAAGACAATGGAACACTGATAAAGTATATCTTACACGCGTGCATGTGTGTTCACTTTAAGAAATCACACGGAGCACACCTACTTTGCATATGATTACATATGGTTGTAATCTAACATCCCACATAACTCCACACGATGCCGTTGGCAAATCTGGCAGACACATGCCGAAATGGTTTGAAATTCAGGCATTCAAATGCAAATGTAAGGACACTGTTGTGAAAGCATGTGTGAGCCTCAGCAGATGAACACCAACAGAGATGGTTCCATATATAGTGAAACGACGTGGAAGTGATACTGGTACAAGAGAAACCTAACAATGTATAACCATCTGCAGAAAAGTATGCCTGTTTCACAATTAGTACAATTGTCAAAGAAACCCATTAACCTATTTCACTGAAGTAACGTGAGGTCATATGCAAATTGTCCCCTCTGTGACATCATGGGAAATTACTTAGTAGGAAAGGACATCCTATGCATTTGAGCTCCAGTAAGACATCATAGGAAGTGATATTGAAAGCCATTCGATCCTCGACAGTGTCATAGAGGGTGGCATTCTGTGCCTTTTAACCCCTCAATGGCAGCACAAGATTGGCAGCACGTGCCAGTTCACCCAATGAGATCACAGTGTGTGCAGTCATACCAGCATGAAAGATGGTGGCTGGCACAGTGTGTTGTGGTTTCATCACTCTTCAAACTGGAGGTTGTACAACGGTAAATAACAGTGACTGTTGAAAGACACAAACAACGGCCACGAAATGCAAACTTACTTTTAAAAGTTTGGTTGACAGATAAGTCTATCTGGCAGAGGTCAAGGATCACAAGTCGCCAATTGTTTTAGCAACGCAGTGCAGAGTGGCTAAAGTTGGGAAAAAAAAATAATAAGCTTTTGACATGGCTGCCTGCGTCGTTTTGTAAGCATGCACACCATAAATGCGTGTAACGACAAAATGGCACAGGCATACAAGCCGGCCGGCTGAGGGCATTGCTGTGGGGAGGGGGGATGAGAAATGCGACACGGCGGGCAGGGGAGGGGGCGGAGCGGGGAGAGCGACATGAGGGTGTGAAGCAGCAGGGGAGGAGTGCTGCTGGCGATTGACTGGCGATTTGATGATGTGCACGCGCATTTTAGGTCAATGCGCTTGCGCATTGACCTAAAAGCCACGGGCACAGCATCAAATCGCCAGTCTAGGTAAGGCTTATTTAAGCCCCTATAGAGCTTGCCAGCTATGCGCATGCGCACAGCAGGCGAGCCCTAAAAATGACTATTTTAATGAGTGGGCCCTTGGCAGTTAATAAAAACAAGAGTGAGATATTTAAGGAGATCTTAAGGTAATTCCAATATCCTAGTAGGTCAACATGTTTCAGCCATGCTTTCTTAGTGGTAGGACTTTCTTCAAGACCTATGTGTAGTGCAAAGTGAGTGGTCTAAAAACGTGTTATTAAAATACCATATATGTAACACGCGCTAAGGTGTTGTAGTGTAGTTCCTATTTTCCCTATAGGCCCTGCGCATTGGAATAACATAAACAACAGTTTAGACGTAGGACTGAGGTCTTCTAGGTCTCTACCGACTATGTTAGACTTAATTTAGGTTTGCGCCAGCTAGCTCAGAGGTCACTGGAAACTTTCTTGACTGAATAGGAAGTGATCAGCTTCCCTGGCTCAGACAAGAAGGGATTCAGCTTCCGACAACCGCATAAACATGACAACTTTGCTCCCTCAGAATAAGAGTCAATCTCTAGAGTCGTGTGAAACAATAGACAGCTATTTCACTCAGTCAGTTGTGCAGATTTAATTTCACCAAGGTGCAGAGAATAGAGAGATGGGCGTTTTCAATAAAAGGTATTATTTATTGAGCAGTCTTCTTTCTAATGCAAGAGAAATGAATTGCCACAATTGCAAGACTTGTTATTATGAAAAGTGCGTACAGTAAAAGGAGTATTACAAAATAATACTGTAAAAGCATTGATATGGTTTCTTAGCCATAAGATAGTTAAAATGAATAAAATATATACACTATATATACATTCATATATACATTGGCTAACGACCTCAACTGGTGCTTCTAACTACGCCTACCCCGGTGTACCTGACCTAAGCCTAATACATGGGAGGGAGTAAGTAGCAGTTTAGGTTAAGTTGGTTTTGCCAAGAGTATGATTCAAGAATTCTCTCTAAGGGTTTAGTCAGCTCCGTACCTCTGGAATAGAATGTAGGAGGTCTGGTATCTCCCTCTCAGGACCCTATACCCGGTCACCTGCAAGGGTAGGCTGGAAACACCGGAGCTGGATTTCCTCGGCAGGAGAAAAGACAGCGTCTTTTTCAGCGCGTCAAAAGAGGAGGGGCAGCGTCCGTGGGCTTCTCTCATCTGCTGGGCTCTTTGCAAGGGGACAGCTGTTCTGCTCCAGTATTCACCACTGTGTGTTTGCTTAAGGCAACGTTGGTATATTTATACTTTAAGGTGCTGAGTTTGACGTAAGTTTTGGACATAAAACATCAATAAAGAAGTCACTAAGAACTGGTCATTCTTACAGTGCTCGCAGGAGTTCTATTACTAATCAAAACAAAGCAAGTGGGGCTTTCCCAGGTTGCTGGGGGTTTGGTGTGTCGAAAGAACTCTGTGTGCTCTCTAGGAACCTAAGGAAGTAGCTTCTGCTGTGTCATGGACTGCAGAGGCGAGTTACTGAAATATGGCTCTGATTATTATGCCATTATAGGGATATTTATTGATTATAGCCATATAGGGGCATAAGGTCACAATATTGATCGGGTTCCTAGATAAAACACATCAGTGTGATATGGGAGAATTTCCTCTAGTGGCGCTTTCTCAGACAATATCCGGAAAGTGTTCCATTTGGGGGCCCGACCTGTAAACACACTTTCATCAAGGTCTAGGACCCTTCTCTGTACCTGCTTCAGCCGCCATGGAGCTCCGTGGTAAACAAGAATTTAACCTGTTTAAGGCAGCAGCGAAGATTCTTTGGTAGCTTTGGAAAACCAAACATCGCTTTCTGAGAATTCTTTTCCTTCTCTTCAGAGGCGGCGATCAGCAGAGGACGAGCTGGCAATGAGGGATTACTTGCAGGAAGGGGACTTGATCAGTGTATCCTTTGTCCGTTGAAGCGAGGTGAAGCAGGTAAAGTGGTGCCTGCTTTAGCTAAGGCACAGTGTTGGAGCAGCACTAGATGCTTGCTATCAATGAACCTATGGTCCTTTGTAGTACAATGGTTGTAGATTGTTTTGCCACCATTTTAAAGGGAAGCTAGTCTGCTACAAGTGGCTGCTTTGTTGGACACTTTTTGTGCATTTGGGGTTGAAGCCACATGCTGGTGGTGTGCGGAAAGCAGTGTAAAAGACATTGCGGGATTCTTAGAACGGAGTCTTAGAGAATGGTGCTATGTAGCGTGTACTGGCTGCAGGTTGCTAAGTGCTGTATGGATTATGAATTGAATGTTTGAGAAACTGATCTAATATTGGGTGCAATATTAATTGGAAAATGCTTGTTGCAGTGTTTTTCAGTGTGTTTTTAAGGAGCTGTACAAAGAAGTAACCAATTATTACGCTGTTTCTTTAACTAGCATCACTAGGCAGAGGTTCAGGCCGTCTATTCTGATGGTGCGCTTTCGATGCACACACGCAGTCTGAAATATGGCAAGGTAAGAGGGTTGCTCTGGGACTGGGTGTCCTTCCTGGTCTAGAAAGTTGATTTGCAGCCCAAAGCATCAAGCATTCTATCACGCTGTCCGGTGGTTTGGGGGTGTTTGAAGGAGCAGAGGACATTCTGTGAGGACCCAGAAATCCAGTTCTCCTTTTCCCACAGCACAAGGCGAGGAGAGCACCTGTCTGAAAGCACAAAGACAGTGTGGGTTACTTGCATGGCTATTTGGCTTTGGTTTGAGCAGTCCACTTGTGTTGAGCAGCCCGTGGACTCTCTCTTTTGTGCACTTGCTGGGTATCGATGGATTCAGCATGTGTGAATTCAGAGATGATAGAGAGCGGTGCGAGTGGTACTAGTTGTGAGATGCAGTGTGTGAGAAAGATAGATAGGAGGCAGTACGTTGAAGCTCTAGCAGAAGAGGTGTGTTTTAGGATACTACTAGATTAAACACTTGTATGGCACAGGTTATGTTAATATTTATTTATAGAGCGCACTTCCCCCCCCCTTAGGTTTCATGGCGCTAGTGGTGGAGTTTTAAAAGGAGGATGGGCCAATGCACAAGCTAAACTGTAGGTACCAGCGGGCTGTGTTCCAAAACTGCTGAGGCGTGTACAGAAAAAGTGCTGTGATAACTTTCACAAACAAAAATCTTTGGAAGTTGCAGATGTGCTAGAACCCCAAACTTATATTTTCTACAGTTGTGGGAGAGCGGGCACTCTTTCTGTTCCGAGAATACAAAGCCCCTGTTTTGGAACCTGCCAACTTCTGAATGTTGTGGCGGTACTGTGGAGGGTAAACCCTCTGAGGCCAGTGCTGTTTTTTTTCTGGGAAATTGCGACATAATCAAATTATTCCTCCTTTATGCTTACAGTCGTTGTTAATCAATGGCAGCATATTTAAAGTCCGCGTAGATGGAACATTTACAGCTGTGCATTTAGGAATCTGCTCTCTCCAAGGGATGCACTAAACCACACTAATCTGGGATTAAGGGGTGGAGAAAGCAGTATGTGTACCCTGTGGGCAGCAGAATAACTGGTTATTGTGTGTTGGTGTAGCTTTCCCTGAATTGAATTGCTTCTTCGTTGAATATACGGTTGCGTGAAGTCAAGTGATTGGTGGAGTTGGGGCTTGCCACCAGTGAGTCCAGAGACGAAGCTGAAACGTGTTGACTCTCCCATAGTAAACTCTATCCCTTTGGTCCTTGGGCTCGTGGACTGCACTGTGACAGACTCCATGATTTCGTTCCTTGGGCTCTCTCAGGGTGTACTCCCACCCAAAGTGTCCTGCTCCTACATTAGATGATTCCTTTAACTTGCTTGGCTTGTTCTTGTCGACTTGATCAACTGTAAGTCTTTGTGTCCTCCGGTTCAAGCATTAGGGTGAGATGGATTTTCGGGCTCTGAGGAGAGTGAAAGCTTCATACAGATAGGCGAGGAAGTCTGTAAATTGAAAAAAAAAAAGATGTTACAGGTGTATTGTTTCCTACTAACCAGGTTGACTTGGAGCGTTTAACTATTTTTAATTGTAGTAAATTTGAATGTAATAGACTTAATAATTGTTCTGGGCTTTGATAATTTGTGTCACTGGATCCACTTTGTGCTGTCACCTATTCCTTCACCCATCTTTGTCTCCTTATTTATTTATATAATTCCCTTCTGTCCCACTCATATCTATCTTTCCTTTTCTGTGACATCTTTAGATCTTTCCTTGTCCTTTTTTTCTCTCCTGCCCCTCTCCTCTGCTTCTTCCATTTGTTTTTCCTGGGCTCTGTTTTGTGAGTCCTGTTTCGCTCCCATGTCCTGCTAAGTACTGTAACGCTCCCGTTTCAGCTGGGCCAGGGTTTGCTGGTGCAGGTTTCTCCCTCCCTGGTGAAACGGCGCAAGACTCACTTTCATAACCTGCCATGCGGGGCATCCGTGATCCTGGGCAACAATGGCTTCATTTGGATCTACCCCACTCCTGAGCAGACGGAGGAGGAGGCCGGGGGGTTTGTCACCAATCTGGAGGTGAGATGGAGCCATGCTTATGTGATTGTGCTATAGTTGACTCGACTGCCTCACTTTAATAGTTTCTGTTTTTCCTTCCTTGGCCCAATCTGTTCATCGCATCATTCCAGTTCTGTCCTTTCAAGTCCACTCAGCACCTTTTTTACTCTTCCCTTTTCTTGCTACCCCAGCTGTGAGTGGTCCTGGCTGCCCCGGAAGCGAAGCAGGGGTTAAGCTGACCCCGCTGCTTGCTTGTCGATGCTACTCTTTCCAGAACACCTCAAATGTCTTATGCAGGCTTGTGTTCCGCATCCCCACCCGGTTTCCTCACCTTTACTGTCTTGCTTTTCACAGCCCATTCCCCTGTCTGACAGAGAAGTGATCTCACGCCTGAGGAACTGTATTGTGGCTCTGGCCTCTCAGAAAATGATGCTGTATGACACCAGCATCCTGTACTGCTATGAGGCTTCCATGCCTCACCAGGTAAGGCCTGGTGCACACACCACCCTTCACTGTACAGTGCTGTGCCTGGGAGGCTTTCTTAAAGAGCCCAGGATAGGGGGTGGTGGGCTTAAATTCTGCACCTCCCGCAGTATCTCTTCAGCTTTGTTTGCGCTCAAATAATGTCTTTCTTTAGTGCCTGCTCAGAAAGGTTATCTATCAGTTGTAACAATTGCATGTGTCTGTGTTGAAAATGGGGCGCGTGATGCCAGCATTCCATACAACAAACAGTTTGAAGTGCAGCGGTGCCACAGCACTTTATTGTAACCTGTCTGTGTATTAACACGCACAGTGTTGGATTACAATAATTCCTGTATTCAAATATATATAAACTCTGCAGCAGTAGTTTTCTTCACATTTTGTCCATGTGTTGAAAAATACATTTTTGATTTGCTGTAAAATCACTGACTATAGAAAATATATCGCATTGTAAAAGTGTTTGAATTGTAACTCGAATACCTAATTGATGTCCATGCAGTTTTCAAATATCAGTTACCAAAATCTAGCATGGTCATGGTACTAGCATGGTCGCCTGTTGTAATAATCCTTCACTGGGCTCAGGGTTTGCCCATTGTAACTGGTGCCAGGCTGATGAAACCACTTCAGTATGCTTCACCAGTGCCTGGTGGTTTACTTGCTTCTGAGTCAACCCTCTGTACTCACCACTCCTTTGTTCTCCCTTCCATAGATCAAGGATCTATTGAAGCCTGAGGTGGCGGAAGAGATTGTGATGGAAACGAGGCAGCGACTCATCGACCAGGAAGGTTAGGTTGGAAACTCCGAAGGAAGGACATGAACATGGAGTCAGGTGGCGACAGTGCTCTGCGGCCCACCGCTGTCAAGGTGGCAGACTCGGATCTGCAACCCTTCCAGTGAGTGCACTTCTGGTTCTGCTAGCACTTGAGTCCATCCTCATTCTGCTCTGGGCGGGGTCCGACTTTAAGACCCTCCTGCTCCTGGACACGTTTCAGTAAGAGACCGATCTGTGAAACTAGCCCTGCCAGAACCATGACATTCCAAGAATTTCTTGTGGGATACTGTACACAGGGTAGAAGAGTTAAGAACACCACTGCTGTCAAGTAATGGCCTAGCTGCTCCTGCAAAGACTGGGTGGCTGTAAAGACATAGATATATTCAAGATTCTTGGAGCGCAGCCTGCAACTGGGCGAGTTAAGAGGTCCTATCTTTAGGACCAGTCGGTGTGGAGAGAAACCTGTTTAATGTTTTTGTAGTGTTACATTTTACCTGTCTACACCCACGGTAAAAACAGCTAAATCAGTGTACATTTTTATTGTTGTAATCATTTTACTGGTAACATAAACATGCTTAATGTGCTTTCAATTGCTGAGTTTTTCAAATTGTTCTCTACTCGCTTCTTGATAGTTTTTGCAGTTGTGATCAATAAAATATTTTCCTAAGCATGTGAATTTCATTTTTGATCTACAAAACACATAACTGCTCCCCTAATGAAATAACCATGTGGGGTTTGTTAGTAAGTAAAATGGGGAATTTGAACGATTACGCCTCTGACAGAGTCCAGCATTTTGCCCTATTGGGTTTAGATGATCCGGTGATGCAGTGGGTGCACCAGAGTTAGTACGCGTTCTGCTTGGAAGCTCCTTGTCACAGTCCTGCTCAATGAAAGATTTGGACATGGCACAACTCCCCTGCCTGACCTCAAGATAGCCGCGCTCAGTTGGTCTCTCCACAATGCTCCACCACTCTTGGAAAATAGAACGGGTCATCGACCTGATCTTAACCACTTCCCTCACCTGACCTTGATCCTGCTCTCCCCTAGGACATGTACTCTTCAAACTTTCCCTCGACTGTAGAGACCCTGCCATTTGACTGATGCCCGGTGAAGCTACCTGTTAGCTGAAGAGGAGACGGGCTGTGGATCCCTCCTCTGCCGTCACCTATCCAGCCGGACATTGGGCAGACGTTCTTTCATCTCTCTGTCGTATATTCCTCCTACCCTCTCATCTTACCCCCTCCACGCTCCCTCCTTCTTGCCTTCTATCCTTTTAAAGTTTTTCTGTTGAGACCTAGCTATTTGACCAATGCCCGGTGGAGCTACCTGATAGCTGAAGAGGAGATGGGCTGCGGATTCCCCCTCGGCCGTCACCTACCCAGCCTGACCTTGGGCAGACCTTCCCTTCGTTTCTTTGTTATATCTTTACCGTACCCCTTTCTCCCCTACCTCCTTACCCTTCTCACTCTCATTGGTAATATGTAACTGATATAAGTTTGCAACTATGTGGAACCTTATGTAAAGCGCTCCGATACCTTCAGGTCTAGCCAGCGATATATAAAACTCTTTAAATAAAATAAATAAATAAAAACAGCAACCAAAAGTAGTAAGAGAATACTTTACTCGTAATGCATAAAAGACGCAGAATGAGCCCCAAAAGAATTAAGCCAGCTTCCTGTGGAATTCCATAAGGCAGAATGCACCTCCTGCTTTACCACACCTGCAGGCGTTATGCAATGCATTCTCCAACAAGCGAATTGCCAGGATGAAAAAGCTAGAATGTCACCTGAGGAACAAAGCAACATACAAACTTTAAGCTATTCTGGGTTTGAACGACGGATGATAGATGAGAGGGGAAAGCTGAAAATATGAGTCTGCATATCCCTTATCAGATTTCATTAAACAGGATCACCCTATATGTGGATTATTAAATGTTAGATCATTTCCCAAGCATTGTGTGGAGATTCAATTGTTGTTGGAATCTCGCAAATTGGATATATTATTCATGGCGGAAACTTGGACACATCTTGACTGCGACTTAGAGCCAGGACTGGCATGTCTGCCTGGCTATAAAGTTTGGCATAAACCTAGAACAAGTGGAAGGGGAGGATGAGTAGGTGTGATCTTTAAAGATACATGGAGCTTGACCACAATAGACATTGATGTGACAGAGGGTTTTGAAATGATGGGATTTGGGATAAAAGACTCTAATGGTCATGTATTGACTGGGATTGTTTGTTACAGACCTCCAGGGGCTATCCATGCACAACAGCAGTCTGTGATTGAAACTATTAGTAATATGGCGGCTACTCATGCCAGATTACTGGTTCTAGGGGATTTCAATATGTGGCTCAATGGAACCCATGACTTCGGTCTTAGTAGTTTCCTCCAATCGTGTGAAGGTTTCAACTTATATCTGCTGGTTGTTGAATCGACACATAAAGGTTGTCATATGCTTGATTTGATTTTCGCAGATAAAACTCTGTTGGGAGTTCTGAACATTTTGTCTGTGGAATGGTCTGACCATTTTTTTGAATACATTTCAGGTATACAACCTAAAATCTCGTAGTTTGGCTGCCAGGGAATCTAGAAACTATGTTAGTAGAGATTGGAAATCCCTTTTAAAAAAAGGGAAGCACTTCTCCGGTGTCTGGTCTTTATGATTGTTTCAAGACTGATAGGCATGTGGAGGAGAACTATATGTCACTTTGTACACAGATCCTCTCTACACTGGACCAGACCGCCCGCTAAAGAATCATAAGAAAGTGGGTAGACCTTTGGCACCCTGGTTTATTGATGAATTGAAAAATCTTAAACTAGAGTGTAAACAGGCAGAAAGGAGATGGAGAAGGGTGTATGAAGAAAAAGATAAATCTGCTTGGAAATTTGTAATTACCAGATATAAGAAAGAAATAATTAGTGCAAAGACTAAGTATTTCTCCAAGACTATTTTGAATGCTCCGAATAACACCAGAAGCATTTTTAAAATGTTGAATAATCTGACCAGCCCTTATTGTGTAAAGAATTAGACGCCCCCTACTCGGGGTCTTTGTGATAGCCTGGTAAGGTATTTCAATGACAAAATTAAATTCCTCATTGACGGCCTCTGAGAGGTTATGTCATAGGAGAGGGCTGAGGGCATAGAGCATAAGGGTCATGTTGATGGAAATCCAAATTATGTTAAAATGGTAGGAGATGAAGAGATAGAGATGATGCCTACCATAACTGATTTTGAGAACATCGATGGAGGAATTTCATAAAATGGCCTTGGGTATCTCTTCGGGTTCACCTTTGGACCCCTTACCACATAATGTGTGGAAGGAGTTGGGAGCAGAACTATCCCCTACTCTCTGCCTTATTTGTAACCGATCTCTTCTTAGGGGAATAGTACCGACAGGGTGGAAACAGGCACTGGTAACCCCACTACTAAAAAGGTAACACTGAATCCAGATTGCCCAAAAAATTATAGGCCAATCTCCCTGTTACCTTATCCCGCAAAGATTGTAGAACACCTAGTTAGCAGAGCTCCCTCTAAAGATCTGGAAACCAATGGAATCCTAGAGGATGTGCAATTCGGTTTTCGTCCAGCTCACGGTACACAGACCGCTTAAGTGACTGTGATGGGCGAGCTTTGTATGCGGGCAGACAGAGGTCAAGCCGTAGTTTTAATCCTGCTTGACCTGTCTGCCGCATTCGATACGGTCAATCACGCTACTCTTCTGGAGAGACTTAAAGAGGTGGGAATAGCAGGCATATGTGTATTTGTAAAGTGCATGTTCATCCAAAGGTCTCTTGGAGCTGAATAACACGTTCCTTGTTACCCAACTCAATGGTACTCATTTTATCGACCTCAGATAGATGAAAGGCTGAGTGGACCCTCCGGGATTTGAACCTGTGACCATGAGGTCGAACACCGGCCCCTACAGTGGATGCATTAGTCCACTGAGCCATCAGGCACAGCTCTGAGCTGGTTTCAATCCTTTCTTTCAAATAGGAGACAGGCAGTGGCGCTTCCCCCCCCTATCAGTCAGATTTTACTGTTATCTTGCATGGCATTCCTCAGGGCTCTGCGCTCTGCCCTATCCTACTGAATATTTATATGAAACCTTTAATTGCTGTTATAAGGTCATATAATATTAATATTGTAAATTATGCGGCCGACACTCAACTTATACTCTCCTTAGAGGAAGAACAGTCTACACCTCTTGAGGTGTTTCTTGAGTGTCTTCGAGACACTGCTCAGTGGCTGAAGGAGAATTCGCTACAGTTTAATGTGGAGAAAACCGAGATTCTCCACTGTCCAGTGGGGAAGAACCCCAATGTGCTCCCCCTGAATTTCTGGCCATTAGCGTCAGCCAGCCCACCGCTGCCTGTCGAGAAGGTCCGTAACTTGGGTGTTATGTTTAATAATAAGCTGACGCCTGATTCACAGATTAATAAAACCGTGGGGAGTTGTTTAGCCATTATTAGAGTCCTGCGCAAAGTTCTTCCGCTTCTGCCAGTACAGGCTCGAGCATTGATAGTGCAATGTACCATCCTAAGCAGATGAGACTACTGCAATGCCTCACTGCTGGAATCACCGAGAGATTTATTGGAAAGGCTCCAGAGGATTGAAGTAATAGCAGCTAAATTAGCCCAGGGGAAACCAAGACGTTCCGCTACCTCCTTGGCTCTGTCAGAGCTGCACTGGCTCCAGATATTCCAGAGAGTCAAGTTTACATTTCTCTGTATAGTTTTTAAGGCCATTCACGGGCTTGGGCTGACACTGCTGAGGGGGAAATTTGCTTGGTATGTTCCGGAGAGAAACCTTCGTTCCTCTTCAGCGAGGTTGGTAAAGGTGCCTAGATTCAAAAAAATAAAATTAGGAGTTAGGGCGTTCGGCACCTTGGCTGCTTGACTATGGAACAGGCTTCCATTGGAGCTGAGACAAATGGAGAACCTCCTTCCATTTAAGAAGACTAAAAACGTGGCTATTTCCGAGTGCGTAACTTGGTCACTCATACGTTTCCCGGAACACTAGTCTGACTGTACACTGTTGGGTCCGCGCCAGGATGCATGTTAGGTGATAGAGTGCACTACAAGTGTTACAAATAAATAAACTTAACACACAAAGAACAGAAATAAAGTCAAGAACAATCTGCAACATCTCCCCTCCTTCAAACCTCTCCCAAGTTTCGTGATTTAATTCAATCAAACACCCCAACGGGATCACCAGCCGACACCAACCCCAGTTTAAATCTTCAAATGCATTCTACTAAATGCTTGTGTGGAACCCATGCCCAGAAAAACAACTCCCTAGATACTAAATTTGTGTCACCTCAGCGTAATCGGTAAATCGTCCTCATCAAACCACTCTAATTTTTTTTTTAACATTGACCATTCAGCCAAGCTAATTACAGACTGCTTTTGGGGTGTGTCACTTCAGGGAAAATGAATAGGAAGGGCTGTCTTCTCCCAGATGTCCACCTAAGTAAAGGAGCACAATAAGGTCACAGCTCTACTCCTGTTGGGCCCACCCTCTGCTGTCGACACAGTACTTCATTTATACTGGATCTCCTCGTATCTCACATATAGACAAAGCTTGATGACGATGATGCCACCATTTATCTCCTCTCTCAAACACACTGCATTCCTGTGTGTGGCTCGATCATTTACCAGACCCAATCAATGCTTTCTATCTCGTATGATACAACCATACAGATAATAATGGCCCAGTCTCTCGTATTTGATTCTCCAAAGCTTCAATCGATCACCACAACAAACATATTAGCCCTATCTCTCACATTTGACACCTTCAAAGCTCCCCCCTCTATCTCTGCTACATTGACTACAAAGCGCCTTCGATTGAGTGGACCGGATCCAGCTCTGGGAAAAATTGAAGAATTGGCAAGTTCCACCTCATCTCCTGAAAGCAATAGAAATCCTACACTCCAAAAACTGGGTCAGGATCAAACTGGGGAATGGAGGCAATCTGTCGAGGCCATTCCCAACAACAAGAGGGCTCAACCAAGGGTGCGTGCTGGTACCAATGCTATTTAATTTATTTCTTGGGGATCTCCCACCATAACACCCCTCCATCAACTCCCACTCTCCCAACCTAGGGTCGGCTCAGCTGTCCAATCTTCTGTATGCCGACGACCTGGTGCTATTATGCAGAGCACAAGTTGGGATGCAGCACCTCATGAAAGCAACTGGAGTGTACACAGGAGGATGAAAATAGCAAAAAAGTCAAAATAATGATCTTTGCCACAAAGGCCCTGTAGGGGAAGGGTAGTTGGCCCCTCTGTGAGAGCAGAATTGAAAAAACAAATAGCTACAGGTACCTTGGCCTCATACTCGACAGCGATGGTTCCTTCATGTCACATAAGGAGGAAATCAATAGGAAAGGGGTCGCTCTTGCTGCTGGCCTGGCAGCATTGTTCAGGAACCTGAATGGGCTCTCATACAGCCAGATTCTTGAAATCGCCAGGGCGAAGGTGGTCCCCAATCTGGCCTATGGCAGTGAGGCGCTTCGAGGTAGAGACACATCGATCATGGACAAAACAGTGGTTGCAAATGCAAGCAAATCTTCCAGCTCCCCCAAAGCACCTCTCCAGCCCTAGAGAGAAGTTGGCCTAACGGCTAGGGTGGTCGACCTCAAATCTGGGTAACTGGGTTCAAGTCTCGGCAACAACGCTGAACATACTATGATTCTGGGCAAATCACTTCATCTCCCCGTGCCTAACAAAAAAAAATTCATGTGTCCTCATGTAACGCAACTGGTGCTATGTGAAGCGCTCTGATAGCCGATACCTTCAGGTCAAGTTCGCGCTATATAAAACTCCATTAAAAAATCAGGCTTGAATTCGGGCTAACAAAGCAGTTCTACGCCAGAGGAGTAGCTTTTGTCACTTTTTGCCACACGTTAAAAACTCAGAGGTTAACTCCATCGACTTTCATGTATGGGGGAGATAATAAAGAAGCCATGTTCGCCTGTCTGTAAACACCTCAATGACACCATCAACCGGTTAGGCTTGGTGGAACTGTGGTCAATTACCGTAAGCCTAGACCAATTTAAACAAGCATTTACAATGCAACGGTCTTGCCTTTGCCAAAGTTAGAGCTATTGGCATTGTAAATGACAACATTTTTATTTATGTGTTGGTTTTGAAAACAGATAAATAAATGGCATTGTAATTTACAAAGTCAATAGCTTAATCTCTCGCAATTGCGAGACCTATTGCATTTGCACCCACGGAGAGCCACACACACAGAGAGCCCTACACACACACAGAGCCCTACACACACACACACACACACACACACACACACACACACACACACACACACACACACACACACACACACACACACACACACACACACACACACACACACACACAAACACACACGCACAGAGCCCCACACACATACAGAGCCACACACACACACAACCCCCCCCACACACACACAGAGCCCCCAAACAGACACACAGAGAGCCACACACGCAGAGAGCCCCCCCACACACACAGAGCCCCCCCACACACAGAGAGCCACACACACAGAGCCACACACAGCCTCACACACACACACAGAGCCCCACACACACAAGTCACAGAGAGCCCCACACACAGAGCGCCCCACACACACAGAGCCCCCCACACACACAGAGCCCAACACACACAACGCCCCCCCACACACACAGAGCCACACACAACGAGGAACAGGGGGGGCAGAAAAGCGAGCACAACGAGGGAACAGGGGACAGAAAAGCGAGCACAACGTGGGAACAGGGGACAGAAAAGCGAGCTCAACGAGGCAACAGGGGGGTGTGGGCAGAAAAGCGAGCACAACGAGGAACGGGGGTGGGGGGCAGAAAAGCGAGCACAATGAGGCAACAGGGTGGTGGGGGGCAGAAAAGCGAACACGAGGGAACGGGGGTTGGGGGGCACACACAAAACAGAGACTTCATACGAGGAATCGCATGCGCAGACATACTTCTATCATTTATCAAGAGCCCAAGTTTTTTTTTTTACTAATACCTTTGGATTTCAGGATCCATTGCTCTAAACAAGTGACTATGACTAAGGATGCAAAATCAAAATGTAAGATTAAAGCGAAAAGCGAAGACTCAGATATGCGCGATCAAAATTAGCGTTATAATGGTGCCCCACTGAAACTGGCAGAGCTGAAGACTGTTCTATGACGAGCTTCATTCAAAGTGGGAGACTCGAGCATCATACGTGCAGTTTCTGCAATAAATTATTAGTTTATACGAATGCAGTCCCTGCACCCCCAAAGCGGGGGTTGGGGGGGGCAAAAAAGCAGGGGGTGGGGGGCAGAAAAGCAGGGGGTGGGGGGGCAGAAAAGCGAGCACAACGAGTAAAGGGGTGGGGGGCAGAAAAGCGAGCACAACGAGGAACAGGGGGGTGGGGGGGCAGAAAAGCGAGCACAACGAGGATCAGAGGGGTGGGGGGCAGAAAAGCATGGTGTGGTGCCCTGGCAACGGGTGCCTTTCACCCAGGCAGACCAATTTCCGGTGTCGTCTTTGGACACTTGTATTTAGCAACGAGAGCCGAATTTGCCTCCCCCTGTAGGATTCGGTCACGTTTTTGAAACATATGGCTGAATAAATGCTTTTACTTACTGCGTGTAGTGTCAACAATTGAGAGCAACTGCTCTTTTGCAATAATTGGGTGCCCCGCTTATGAACCAATTCAGGCTTTCAAATACCGTGAGTTTACTCAGTCTGTGCGTAGCAGCGCCTGACATTTACTTGGCTACGCTGGGCCTGCTAATAACAATAATTACATGGGCTTGGATTCCTGCCCGACTTCGCACTTTATTGAGGCGGCGCGAGCACATCTGATGGCCGCGGAGTTTTCTGTATTGTTTGTCCCGATTTTATGATTGACAGAGATTTTGATTAAAATACAAATGGAAGCCATTTCAGCGTTTGTGTCACATGTGACGGTTGCATGGATCTTGTGAGTGCACTCCTCTCAGAAATGCCCAAGCCGAGGCAGCATGGCCGCTGGAGAGGGAGGGAGGGGTTGGGGCCCGGGGAGCGGCAGAGGGAAGGGGGGGAGGCGAGTTAAGAGCGGGACGGAGGAGAGCCTGCACACTTGTCACTCTTTCCTCCTGTAATGCACTGTTTGCTACCTCATGTATTGTTTGTTCACAATTGTCACTTTTACCTCATGTAACAGCTCTGGAAACACCACCCCGTTTCTCTTGGGCCCATCAGAAATGCCTCAGAGAAACTCACGGTCATTTTGGGATTTGGGGGCGTGTTTTTCGTTCTCTTTTCTTCCCATTGGCTGGAAGGTAAAATTCCAGCCAAAGGGAAGAAAAGAGAAAGAACCTAAAAAACACACCCCGAATCCCAAATAGACTGGGCTTGAACAGAGTGATGCCCCTCTCCTCCAATGGCTGGCCTCCGTTTAGGAAGCCAGCCAATGTAGAAGAGGGGCGGGTTCAAGCCCCCACTCTGGAAAACATCAGTTCTCCCCAGCGAGACTGCGCAAGCGCATCCTTCGCTAGGCGAAACCTAAAAAGCAGCATACAAATCGTCCAAACTCTTACCATCGCTAAAAGACAGGGCTGCCCGAGCAAAATGCTCACACGCCTGGGTCATATTCAACAGCTATAACTTCCCGAGACCTCTGCAGTACCTGAGCGAAGCACTAAATTCCAGGATAAAAAGCACATTTCTGTCTTGCTGACTGGGAGGCTTTCCGTCTCTACTGCACAACAAGCCCCGGTTGAGGACAGCAGGGGACATGACTTGTAGGCTATGTGGCTTGACAGTTGAAAACCTGGTCCACACCACCTGCCTTTGCAAAACCACCCTAGACATTCGGCGTACACTCTGCCCCCTCAATTGAACCAGCAAGGGGTGCCCACCTGTAGGGAAGCCATCTTGACCTGCTTCAGTTCCTTAGACCAGGTTTCTATTGCCAGAACTGTCAAATTGATACTTGTATAGCGCACTACTCATCCGCAAGGGTCTCAAGGCGCTTGTACGAATACCGCTGTGGAACCCATCCTGGCTTTCCCTGTGAGGCGTCCACTCCTGGGCACCCCCAAGGTGGAGGCCAGGCATCCTTAGCATTGTGGGGGCCGTTGTGGAGGTTAAGCAAGCTATTGCCCAGAGTTGCAGAGTGGGACTCCATGATTGGAATAGGCACCGAGACGAGAATTATCAGGTCCGTGGAATTTTGAGCCCAAGACCCTGCCGTGTGGGGAATTGAACCCTGGTCCCGGGCTAGACCTCTTGCATCAGGGTCTGCCGCTCTAATCAAGTACATACAAGGCCTAGAGAAGGCCCTCATAATGGCATCACAACAACACCCGGGCCCAACACATCGAATTGCCCCAACAGCCAACTGACCTGAGCCCTCCTCATGGAAACAGACTTTTTTCTGGGCCCAGCGCTAGTAAAACTCTATATTCAAACTGCCCTGCCCTCTCTTACCTTTTGGCTCCTATTTTTAACTTGTCTCTTGATGTATAAAATCCTTTAACTTGCTGCTCTTTGCATATTACTTCAATACTATTCACCAAAAAGATCCTTACGCTCCGAACATAGTCACCTACTGGTAGTGCCTCGCACCAGGACGGTGACATGGGGCGACAGAAGTTTTACCAATGCTGCAACCAAAATCTGGAACATGCTCCCAAAGGAAATAAAACTGGTACCATCGTTATTTCAGTTTAGAAAACTGGTAAAAACTTGGTTATTTGACCAATAATCCGCTCAGAAACAATACGTTTGAAGGAAGATACCACCTTATTCTGGGACTTTCAGCAAAATTATAGCGCCAAGACACCCACGGGTAAACGCTGCGCTTTATAAATTTTTAAAATAAATAAATAAATATTACACACGTTTTTACTGAAATATTAGTATGACTATTTTTAGGATTGTTTCTTGCAGTGGTTTGTAAAATAAAAAGTGCTGGGGCTCTGGTCAGGAGGCAGCGCTAACAGGAGACATGCTGGTGTAAACTGCCACCTGACTAGAGCCTCAGCACTTATTATTCTGGAGAGGACCTGGCCTAATGGCTAGAGCTGCCGATTGCTGAGCTGGGGAACCGGGTTCAAGTCTCGGCGTGGCTCAACATCCTGTCATTCTGGGGAAAATCTCATGCCTTACAAATGAGTGTGTCCTTAATGGGTGCTGTAAGAGCAGGTGCTGAGGATTAGGAGCCGCTGCTGAGCACCGGCACAAATTAAGCACTAGTTTATTGTAAAGATTGAAATAATCAAACAATAAAACATATTATTAAACTAACCAAAGGACATAGAAATTATTCTAAAACTGGACCCCCCTCCCCCAACAACCATATTACATCTTAGTTTTTTGAGTTCCTCTGTGCCACCGACAAAGAGATGGTGATCAAGTGTCTTAAGATCAACTCTTCAAATTCTGAAATCCTGACCTGTGGGCAATGGAACAGCCACCAGGCCAGTATAGCCCAAAGTTGACAAGGAATCCCCAGCAACAGCTAGGAAAGTAAGGAACTTTGGAGTAATCATGGATTCAAAGATCTCTCTAACGGCGCATGTAAATGAATAAATAAGGCACACCTTACAGAATGTGGATGCTAAGAGGCATCCCACCTTACCTGGAATACCAAGAAAACGACGGGATATTCTTCCACTTTACGAGTGAAATACGCATACTGCTTTTTCTAGGTGCTTGCTTCTATGAAAATTGTGAAGGGTACAAAACACTGCAACAGGGCTGTGTGTACACCTCCACCCAAGAGAACACAACACCAGTGTTCAAAGCATAACACTGGTGTAGGAAACTGGGTTATTGTTGCAGTATCCCCGGCCCCTACTTTTTGTCTGGTTTTTGATGCAACTTTGACTGAGGTGTCCTGGGGCCCTGCTAACCAGGTTACCGGTGTTCTTTCCCTAAAACTATACCACAATTGGCACAATGTCAGCATTGGGACTGAAGAGGGTCCACTAAGGCTGCAGCACAAGTTGTGCCGCCCTAGGGACCTTTCACCAAGACCATGAAAACTGACATTGCAGACTACTGCAGTTGATGTACAATCTCCCCAATAAACTACATGACATATAGGTAAGTCACACCTACTGCGGGCCTTTCTGTCCTATGGCAGGGTGCACTATCTCATGTGTAGACATATCTGCAAGAGCAGATATGACCCTATAATATCTAAGTCGATTCTTAGATATTGTAAGTGCACAGGTAAGCCATGGAGAGGGCATGGGCTGTATACTTGTCATCACAAGTCTCCTAGTTCCATGATGGCTTTTCTGTACCCTAAGATGTTTTATACCAAACTTCTCATCATAATAAATCCTCACTGATGCCAGTGTGGGATTTATAATAAATAAATACATGAGATACCTTAGAGGGTCATCTGCAAACCTACCAACCACTGGTGTGGTCTTTGACTAGTCTTAGCCAGCCTGCCACCACCAGACAGGTTTCTGACCTCTTAGAGTGAGAGCCAGACCTCTCAGAGGCCAGGAACAAAGCCTGATCTAGGCAGAGGTGGTTCACACCTCCCCCAGCCAGGATGCTTCAAAGGTGATGGCGGCTTTGAAATGCGAGCCAGGCATCTCCTGATAGTGGTGGATATCAACCTCCCTGTCCTGCTCCACATTTGGAGGGAGGACAGGCGGGAAAATTAGTTAAAGTAAGAGAGGGTCCCCATTCAGCCAGCACCACCTCTAAGGTGGTGAGATGTGGAGCCCACTTTTCATTTCCCTCCATCTTTGTTTGAGAGGGAATTAGTCAATTAGGATCAGGGTAGTGCTTCTTCCCACAGGAAGTGTTCACTTAGCGGATGTAAACACCCTTAATGTAGGTTGCCCTTTAGCTACTACCGGTCACTCCCTTTAACGCCTCTAAATTTAGTATTTGGGTGGTATCCCTGGACCCTGAAATTTAGATTTGATAGGTACAAAATAGATATGGACAAGACGACCTGGTCCAGAATTTGGTGTGAAACCCTGCCTGCTGCTTCCAGGACTCGACAATAGTGATGCGGTGTCTTGTCCTGCTGCTGTGAGGACTCCTGGAGCACCCAGAGCCCTTCTCTAATCGCCAAAGAACCTACTTGGGGAAGAGTAACTTTTCCTCTGCAGACCACAGGCACTGAACCTGTAGAGTCCAGTTTACCGACTTGCCGTTCCCCGCAACTCCGATGCAGCACCCAAGCACAAAGCTGTACATTAGCTCCGGAGGGTCAGAGCTGTGTCCCCACCATATTTGGTGACACAGGACCTTCCATTCTGGACTCCAGCTGCCTAGGAAGTAAGCACCCATCAGGGACGTTGAGACCCACTTTGTGAGTGGCCCAGCTATCCTGGAATCGTCCCTGCAACCTACCGGCTCCTGACCGCAAAGACATCTTGATGCACGCCGCCCAGCTGACCTATCCACTCTGCACTCAGCCCACCCGCCCTGGGTACCGTCAAACCAACTGGGCTATCATGGTACTGAGGCCCTTGTGACCTGCTTCCTCTAGTGGGACCCCTCAGACCTATCTTTAAATCCCCTTGTGTCGTGTATTTTCAGGTGGCCCCCTTTTTGTAGCGCAACAGCTACCACTGACCTCCGCACCTTTTTCCTGGCTGAATCTGGGACCATTTGAGGTATGTGATATGTTGAACCCATTATATAATGGTACTATACAGCATTTAAACATGAGTAACATAGGTAGGAGGTTTGAAATATGTACATCCTACAAAATCAGACAGTCATCCTAAATGGCATGTTTAATTAAATTTGAACACACTACTGACTCCACCTCAGTGAGAGGTAGGTTGTAGCTCATATTGATAATCTAGTAACACTCAGATTGAGCGAATATGTTCAGAGTCTGGAATATCGATTGACCATATATTCCTACTTACTCGCCTGCAGGTTTGGCTATATTCTCCAACCTGTGATATATATTGACTGATGGCGAGTTTGTACCAGTTTCTAACCAGAGGCATTAGAAAGATGGTTGTACTCACTGTTGAATTTATATGTGGAGTGACCTCCAGTTGTAGGGTTCCAAAACACTTTGGACCTTTTATATCGAATGCAACAAGTAGTATATGATGTATTGGAAGATTGACACTGGAGTGTGATGTGTGGATTAACAACCCCCTAGTCCGGAGTGGAGTGAGATGCAATTTATTTATTTATTTGTATATAAACATTGACGTTTTTTCCATTCATAGGAGGACTATCTTTTATGATTTCTGTATATTAGATGTTATTTTGTAATTTAGAATTGTTATTTTTATTATTATAACCAAATGTTTTTATATGTCTTTTATGCAGGATTTTTAATCTACCAATATTTTAACAGGGAATTTATAATTTTTGTCTTGAAGATGGTGGTTGTAAATCATATTACCCACCAAAACGTGTTGACGCATTTGTTGTGCCAAGTTTGAGGAACAGACAAACACATTAGAAATAGAATTGGTTGCCATAATGGGTGGTCTTTAATGATCCCTACAAACTAGCCTAAACCAATGACAGATGTAATTGTCTTGCATGTTCTCTCCACTTTTTACGCACAAATAAGTCCTTCACCACTGGAAGGGCAAACTCATGAAAGCACTCCTGTGCGAAAAAAAAATCGCTTTAAAAAGTCAACTCTCCATTAGTCGTATTTCATTAGGGTTTATTCAACAGCATATTCCAATAGTGAAATGTCCATTCATTTGTATGCTTTAATTCTTCATTATAATTGAGTATTGTTCAATTCATAGGAATATCAACAAGATCCCCAGTGCATTTCGGATATAGCCCTTCTTCAGGGGGTTCTCCCAGTGAAACAAATGAGGTACTCTGAATGATCCTAGACCAGAATGCGTGAGTGGTACATTATAGTGGGATATTGCAACTGTGTCGTAAAAAGTGTTCGGTGAATCATGCGGAAAAATGAAAAAAGTGATGACTGTATTGCAATAGTGCACGAAGTGCTAGATATATAAGGGAAAACAATCGCCGTAACAAACTGTTGAAATGGTGAAAACACGCGACTTCAAATTCGTGTTAACAAAGGGGCTCAGTACAGAGCCCCTTTGGTAACACGAACTATAAAACTATCACTTTGTGCACTATTGCAATACAGTCATCACTTTTTTGATTTTTCCGCATGATTCACCGAACACTTTTTGCGACACAAGGTAAGGCACTACTTTTCTAATAACAAAATTGTAATGAAGCTGGTTAATCCGATTCATAATGAAGAGAGATGTAGATAGGTTCAGAGGTATTCTTTATTCGCCTCACCCACGAACAGCCAGGATACAACTCGCAATATTTAGAACAGGTTCATCATTCTAAGAATCATCAGTAGAGAGAAATCTAAACATTAAGAGGAACAAGAACTTATGGGTAAAGTAAGACATCACACATCTCCCACCTTCACAAATAATGATAAAGCTGATGAAGAAAATGAAAAGAAGAAATACAAAAAAAAGCACAAACATCTTAACATTACTAAAAATGGAAATAAAGATGAACTAAACATAATCCTTCATATAAGACGGTTGTCTGCGTTGTCTCTGACTTCTCAAGCGACAATCAGAGAAACGGTTGGAACTGGAACTGGAAACAGGGGGTTTAATAGAGAAGGAAGACCCACCATCAGAATCAAGGTCACCCTTAGGGGTATTCTTAGATCTAATTACAACCACCCGACTTTTGTTCCAAATTCTTCCATCTTGTGTTTTAATGGCATTATCAAATACCTTAGAAACAGGCCTAACATTAGTGTATTTAGACCATGCTCTTCTCCCAAAAGGTGCTTTAATTTTGACAAGATCACCCACTCTAATTTCTTGAAAATGAACACACTTTTTTTTATCAAAATACTTTTTTCTCCGAGTTTGCTTATCTAATTCCTTCTCCCTCCAAACACCAATATGATTGTCAACCAAGCCTTTGTTCAAGTTCATCCAACCAGGACACCACATAGTGTTGGGTACTCTTCCTTTGAATAATTCAAAGGGGGATTTACCAGTGGTAGAGTGAGGGGAACAACGATAAGCCTCAATTCTTTCCTTAAGTGCTAATTTCCAATTTAGACCATTAGCCCTAGCTAGTTGAATACATTCTTTTAACGTTTTGTTGACCCTCTCGACTGCTCCATTAGTTTCTGGGTGATATAAAGAAGATCGTTTGTGCACAATGCCACATTTGGAAAGAAAATTCTCAAACATAGCAGAACAAAATTGAGGACCATTATCTGATAAAATACTGTTGGGAAAACTCTCTCGTGAAAACCTCAGATAAAACTTTTATAACAGAATCTGAAGTTATCTCATTCACAGCACTCACCTCAATCCAACGTGAATATAAGTCAACTAACACTATCAAGTATGGAGTGTCTGAAACACCAGTAAGAGGTCCCAAGATATCAATTGCTATCTCATCCCAGGGATGGTTGGGTAAAACTCTACAAACCATGGGCATCTGCTTGGTTTTCAGTATCTTGTCACTTGCGCAACATTCAACACAGTCTCTTACCATGCGTTCTATCTCTAAATCCATCCCAGGCCACCAAAACTGTGTGCGTAGCATTTATTTTGTTTTCACTATTCCTAGATGGCCAGAGTGAGCATGCAACAATAATTTCCTCCTTAAAGAAGAGGGTGGCACCACTCTCAAACCACGTGTTAAAAGATCATCAGTAATGGACAACCCTTGAGCAACTAATGACCACGGCTTCTCTAAACACTTATTGTCCTTTAGTAAGGATATAACTTTGACTAACTCCTCATCCTTTAACAATTCATCTTTCCACTCTTCTTTCCCAACCACGCCTTCAGTGACCTCACAAACATTGAGAAAGTCATCTTCATCCTCAAATACATCTTCAATGCAAAATTCATCTCCTTTTACAAGCCTAGAAAAACAATCAGCAGCCTTATTCGAAACGCCAGGTAAATATTGCACCTCAAAATCAAACTCCTGCAACGATATTATCCATCTTCTAATCCTTGAGGAAATAGAGTCCAAACCTTTCTTACAAAAAACCTCTTTCAAAGGTTTGTGATCTGACTTTACAACAAACTTCGTACCCCAAATCAGATTCTTAAATTTTTTTAGAGCCCAGAAGATAGCTAACGATTCTTTCTCAATTACCGAGTAATTAAGTTCTGGTCCACGAAGACACCTTGAGGCACAAGCAATCAGAGATTCACAGCCATTCTTTTTTTGTACTAAAACTGCCCCAAGACCTTTGTCACTTGCATCCGTGTACACAAACTTTGGTAAACCAGGAACAAATGCTTGGAGACAGGGAGCTTTTTTTAACTCCTCTTTTATCTGAACAAATTCTTTCTTACAGTCATCAGACCATTCAAATATTATATTTTTTGCAGTGAGCCTTCTCATATTCTTTGTTTTATCAGCAAAGTGTAAAATAAACTTACCATAGAACTCTACCATCCCAAGAAATGACAGTAGCTCGTCTCTGCTTACGGGTTCTGCCATGTTATCTATGGACGTTACTAGATCTGATTTTGGATAAACTCCTTCACTCTTAATGCAGTGACCAAGATAGTTCACCTCTTCTAAACCAAACTTGCACTTCTCCTTTTTAAGAGATAAACCAGCTTCAGATAATCTTTTCAAAACTTCACACACATGTTCATTATGCTCTAGCATGCTAGCCCCATAGATCAGAAGATCATCTTGGTAACATTTTACCCCTTGAAGACCTTTTAAAATATGTGTCATAATTCTTTGAAAAACGGAAGCTGATGATATTAAGCCAAAAGGCATCCTTTTGAATTTATAAGTTCCCATTGGAGTTATAAAAGCGGTCAAATCTTGGCAAGAGGCATCTAGCTCCACCTGGTGATAAGCAGATGCTAGATCCAAAGTGGTAAAATACTTTGCCCCTTCTAATGTTCCTACAATTTCATCAATGTTTGGCAAGGGAAAACGGTCTACCACTACTTCCTTATTCAATGCTCTTAAATCAATACATAAACGAATCTCGCCAGTTGGCTTCTTTGCTATGACAATCGGAGCCAACCATTCCGTAGCCTCAACTGGTTCTATAATTTTGTTCTCAATCAATTTTTCAATTTCCTTTTGTACCTTTCCTTGTTCTGCCAAAGGAATCCTCCTTACCTTTGCTATTATTGGCGTTGCATTTCTTTTTTAACTTAATACAATGTTTGTAACCTTTCAAACACCCTAATTGCTCTTTGAATACATTAGGAAATTTACTTGCAAACATCTCTGACAAATTTTCTACCTCTTGTATTTGTACTTGAGGTGAAGCATTCGGATTGAGTGTAACACCTAAGTCACGTTGGTCTCTCCAACTAATTAATGCATCACCAAAATTAGTCACATAGATCTTACCAGGAATAATACGACTTCCCAATTCAAGAGTGGCCATGAAGTATCCTAATATTTTAATTGGTTTTTCTCCATAACCCAAAGGTATGATGTCGCTTTTGAAAAGTTTGACATTCTTTCCAAAAGTCTTGTGTAATAATTTTTCATCAATCATAGTGATTTGTGAACATGAGTCAAATTTAAACTCAATCATGTTATCATCCACTTTCACTAAGTGTGAGGGATGATCTAATGGACCACTATTGACTTGGAAAGTAACAGTTTTCACCTGGGGCTGAGACCATCTCCTATTGACATTATCTCTTCTACTGCTTTTAGTCCTGCAACATTTTGAAAAATGACCTTTTCTACCACAGTTATTACAAATTGACTTCAGAGCAGGACAACTTGGCGAGTTAGCTAGATGACCAACATTTCCACATCTAAAACAAGAAAACTTGTTATTGAAATTTGGATTGAAAGTATGTGTTCCATTTTCATTTCTTTTTCCTGACACTTTTTCTTCTTTCTTTACTTGACACACAACTTCTTCAACTTTAGCTTCATCTTTCTTTTCAGGTTCAATCGCCTTTTCCTTTTCACCTTTCAGTTCATCAACACACTTCGTCATGTGTTCAACCTGCTTTGCTATAACTAGAACTTCTTCCAATGGTGGTTCATCCTTCAACCAGAGTTCCTTTCGGATGCTGTCGTGTGCGCATTTTAATACAAATTGATCTCTTATTCTTTCTTCTAAAGTCTGTCCAAATTTGCACGATGAAGCCAACTTCCTTAGTGCGGAAACATACTCCTCAACTGATTCATCTTTCTTTTGCCCTCTTAAACCAAAATGATATCTTTCCATTATCGTGCTCAATCTTGGGAGATAGTGTCGGTCTAACTGTTCAATAGCTATCTCATATTCGTTTAAATTCCTTTGTTCTGATGCAGTGAGTTCTGGTAAATGTTCCAAAACATCCTGACCTTCTCCTCCCAAACAGTGTAGCAGTAATGAATGTTTCCTTTCTGCACTTAGGTTCGTGCCGCATACTCTTGCATAGTTTGCAAAGATCTTCTTCCATTTCTGCCATTTTACATTTGGTTCACCTGGACTTGTCAAGAAAAATGCGGGTTGTGTGACATTCTGCATTTTTTTAAATGTAATTAATTTAATTGCTCCTTTTTAAAAAAAAAAATGAATCGACTACTATTTTCTTTCAATATGAAGTGAATAATATATATTTTTTTTAATTATGTATTCCTACTGTATTCCCTTTATTTTCACTAGTAAAACACTCCTCTTTCTTGTAGATTATCCTTTTCTTCTTTTTTTTTATCTTGCCATTATGAGGTCATGAGCAGTGAATCATTTCTTTGTTGTAGAATTCTCTCCTTATAAATATATTCAGCATTCTGATACTGCCATTGTGATGACAGACATAATGAAAACGTTCCTTTCAAGAGTCTTTGTCTTTTATTTGTATACGTATACGTCACAATTCCCTTGTTCGTGCTATGCGCTGCAAACTCAGCTTCTTTTCTTGCAGTTTGTTCACAATGCCATGCGTATTACATCAATGACACGCAGAAGAAGCGTCATTGAAACGCACGGTGACTACGCATGAAATTCCTACGCGCCTACGTCACTGAAACGCACGGCCATCAAGATCTGTGCGCGAGTAAACGTGAGCGCGAGCCAATGCGCAAATCATTTCAACAGTTGATTTTAGCGCGCGGAATCTCTTCCTTTTTATCTCGCTGCCTTAATTTTAATAAATTCCCTTTTTCCTTAAACCTCCCGCTTAACTCCTCACCGTACGGGCTTCTCTTATTTTCGGTGATTATGTAGATGAGCTGCCGCTGGGAAGACAACGCTTCCTTTTTCTTTGATGTCAGCCGCTGGAGAGGTCGGAAAGGACTGCGTGTTGAGGCGGAGAGGTAAGTTGATCGAAGCTGGTTAATCCGATTAATAATGAAGAGAGATGTAGATAGGTTCAGAGGTATTCTTTATTCGCCTCACCCACGATACAACTCACAATATTTAGAACAGGTTCATCATTCTAAGAATCATCAGTAGAGAGAAATCTAAACATTAAGAGGAACAAGAACTTATGGGTAAAGTAAGACATCACAAAAATCTTTATAAATCCTTCTGAATCTCTGTATCCAGATTCGGAAGGACGTAGAAATCTCTGTGGGCCATACTGCCCAGAAGGTCTGGACTTATCATGGTTTTAAAACATGTGTCAGCTGTGAGGTTATCTTGTTTGCAACACATGGGAGCATAATACTAATACGTGCTGGCCCGGGAGTAATATTGGTGACTTCTCCATTTTGATATTAGAAAAGGAGTGTCTTACCTTGGATCATCAGATTGCAACAGATCTTCTATATTGTTTATCAATCAATGGCTCATTACTGACCATTGTGAAGACTGCAATTACATGGTGGCGTTCTGGGAATTTCTTACTGTAGTTGTGACCAGGCTTGGTACCTACATCGTCCGGATATCTAGGACAAAACACATTACCTATGCCTTGAAAAAGTCTTCTTGATATCACGTGTCGGCAAGTCGTGTGCTGGGAGCTTTTATTGAAGTGATTTTTGGAATAAAGACTATCAAGATCATTATACGTCTTGGATCCTTATGTTTTGGACCAATGTTGTTGTAAATGTCTCTATACTGGAGTTAAATGGGGTTACTTATACCCATGGATGTGATTCATATCTGTATGACTAAAAAGTGACAATAGGTGTGCTGTTCAAGCCCTTTTTCTCTCTTCATGTACAGCCAGTCATATAGGTAGAGGTGCATTACATCGCCGCGGTAAATGCTATCTTGAAAACAGCTGAAACAAAACATGTTGTGCATGGTATCAAATACCTTGGAATCAAACCCCCACCACGGTAACCAGTGTGGGAGGTATGATTCCACCCTTCTGAAGCAAGCTTCGTGGGTCCCTGGTATTCCAAGTACCTGCCTTCTCGAACAGCACAAAATGGTTGCTGCCGACCATAGACATATTTTTGCCCTCCTGCTGCTGAGCCAAGCTCGAGCAGAGGAAGGCAGCATAAGAGGCATCCTGTCACAGGGAGGTGTGACCACCTCCCAGCCAGGATTTAGTGTATTGGAGATGGGTGGGTGCACTTCCAAAGTGCCAGAAAGTCTGCACAAGGGGCACATTTGGTGTCCCTGTGCATAGTCCAGCTCAAACCTGTTCTGTGAGCCGTTGGCTCCTGCTCTGGTGCAAAACTGTACAAAGGGTGTTGGACAGGCCTCGTGGAAGGTCCGCTCCCTCCCCGCACGACAGGCCCCGGACCCCGGCTCTCCCTGTATTTCCAGCAAGCACCATTCCGGCAACCCACCGAGGCAACCCACACCCCGTCCCCAACGGGACTCCAGTCCTCGAACACCCCGGTATCGGCTGGCCCGGGCCCCCGTCAGCACCATTGCTCCGGCCCAGCCGCCATCTTTGGACACTGCATCACGCGGCCGCGTGGCCTCGGCTCGACCCCAACCCTGGGCGTGGCCAGGCCCCGACATCGAGGCACCACCATCCTCCCAGGAGGTGAAGAGACCACTTGGCAGGTCAATGGGAGAAGGAGCGCCAACGGCTCTCCCCCGCCAGGTGTCGATCGCCCCCGGCCTCCCCGGGCGCGGGCTCCACCCCCCTGCTGGGTGTCTGGACTCCCTCATCCCGGACCTCCCGACCTCCAAGAGCGAGGGTCCGGACATCAAAGGACACCAGACCTATAACTGGGGCAGCTCCAGAGCAGGAAGGCAGTTGTATCCTGGAGTCGAGAGACACCGAGAAGAACTCATCCTTGACGGACTGCTGGCGCTGCCGCAGCCCTGCCTTGTGAACCCATCTCTGAAGCCTGCTGGCGCTGCCGCGGCCCTCTGCAACGTGAAACCTCGTCTTGGCCTGCTGGCGCTGCCGCGGCCCTCTGCATCGTGAACCCTCGTCTTAGCCTGCTGGCGCTGCCGCGGCCCTCCTTCGAGAACTATCATCCAAGCCTGCTGGCGCTGCCACGGCCCTCCTTCGAGAACTATCATCCAAGCCTGCTGGCGCTGCCGCGGCCCTCCTTCGAGAACTATCATCCAAGCCTGCTGGCGCTGCCGCGGCCCTCCTTCAAGAACTATCATCCAAGCCTGCTGGCGCTGCCGCGGCCCTCCTTCGAGAACTATCATCCTAGCCTGCTGGCGCTGCCGCGGCCCTCCTTGCGAGAACTATCATCCTAGCCTGCCGGCGCTGCCGCGGCCCGACCTTGCAGACCCCTAAGCTCGAGGATTGTGAGCTTCCCTCTTGCCGCACCTGTACTGGACCGGTACCCAGACTGTCCCACTACCCCTTTCCCTACAGAGACTTGAATTGAGAGGACCACTGTATCGCTGATAACCTTGCCTCAAGAACCGTATATAAAGTGTGTTGACCTCATCCTTGTGTGGTGTCCATCTGTGGGGGGGAAGTTACTTGTCTGTACGATCGCTGGAGACGGCCCTCACCGGAGGCCTCTCCCCCTGTCCTCGGCTGACCCTCCGGGTCCCCGTCTAACATTGGTGGCAGCGGTGGGATCCGAACCAACGCATATCGTACAGAGAGTAACTCACCCCACGACACACAACCACCATGACAACAAAAGAGAGCGTAACAACGGAAAAATTCCAGATGGAAAAACTAGAAGAATACAACCACAGAGAACTGAAACAATTCTGCATAGAACTAGGCATTGCTACCACAGGACTGAGCACGAAAGAGGATTTCAAGCACGCCCTGGAATCTTGGGCGGAGACGGGTACGGCTGTACCCCAGAACCAAAGCCTCGAGGCACCCGAAACAAGCACCACACCGACGGAAGAAAGAAGATCGGGTCTCTCCCTAGAGGAGGTCCGAGAACGAGAGAAAAGCAGGCTCCATGAATTGGAATTGGCTCGACTTCGGTTAGATGGAGAACTCAAATTGGCGGAACAAAAGATAACGTTGGAACACTTGCGGCTCCGATAAGAGCGAGAAGAGAAACAAAGACAGAGAGAGTTAGAAGAGAAAAAGCTAGCCTACGAGCATGAGCGCAACCTGAAAGAACTAGAGATTCGGAAACAGAACAAAGATCTCGGGGTCCCCGAGCGCCCGAACCCTCCTGCCACTACAGACCCCAAGGTCCACATCCCCAAGGATGTCGTCAGAGAGTACTACCGGAACGATGATATCCAGCAATGGTTCAAAGCCTACGAGGTAGCCATGACCTCCCACCGGATTCCCCGGAGCGACTGGGGAGCCGGGTTATGGGGGAGGTTTGTCAACGAAGGGCGAGACGCCCTGCTGCAACTCCCGGATCATCAGATGACATCCTACGACCACATGAAAGCCGCCCTCCTCACTCGATACGGGCTCACGCCCGAGATGTACCGCCAGAGGTTCCGCGACTGCAAACGGATCCCGGGTACAACTTGGGTGGAGTACGTGAACTTCTTTAGCCGAGCCTTCGAGGGGTGGATCAAGGGCAGCAAAGTGACCTCCTACGAGCAACTCTTCGACCTTATTGTGTGGGAACACCTTTCTAATAACTGCTTCGTCGAGCTCAGGCAGCACCTCCTCGACAGTAAACTGACTGAACCTCGGCAACTCGCCGCCGAAGCTGACCGATGGGAAAGCACCCGAGTTGCCCGAAGCGGGCCCAGCGAACAGAATAGAACCACTCAAAAGGGCCCCATCGCCCCCGAGGAGGAGGTGGAGGCTAAGCATGGGCGAATTTTGCGAATCTCGCGTTCGCGAATTTTGCGGATTTGCGAACTCGCAATCCGCAAAATCCGCGAATTCTCGCGAATTTGCGGATTTTTTTTTGTGTGTTTGCGCGGGTTTCTGCCAGTTCGCGAGCGTTTTGTACAATGTCGCAAATTGCGAACTTACCTGTCGGGTCGCAAGTTTCGCGAACTTGTTGTTTCTACGTGTCCAGCCTGTTTGGGACACTCTTCTTCATCACTGCCACTCTCTGTCACCACTGCCACTCTCTGACTACTCATGCCACCCTCTGGCCCACCCATGCCACCCTCTGTTTCATCACAGCACCCTCTGGTTGTCCAGTCAGTGTACATTATTGTGGCAACGCAAGCACACCTTCCCTGCCTCAAGTGACCTGAATTAATTTGGGGCTGATTAATGTGTCACAGAATATTTTTTTAGCTGGCACCTGCTTCCTTAGTGCTTCCTGATTAGTGAACTTTTGCACTTGCTAAGTGCTTTCATTGTTGCAAAATTAGTTACAACACCTGCCCTGCCCCAACTGACAATAATGAATTAGGGGCTGATTAATGGATTTGAACTGCCAGCCTGGCTCCTGCTTGTCTCCCTTAGCTGTAATTCAGGACCTTTGTGGCATATGTGTAACTATTCTGAGGTTCAGAGCAGGGTCACATAATAGTTGCAACTGGCAACTGAACTCTGGAGGGGCCCCTCAGCAAGCACTACAGGAAATGGCTACTAATGATGAGCCTGAACTTTTGAACCTGGTAAGTAGTTACTTTCAGTTTGCTAAAATCGTATTTCTGCAATTTTGCACTTATTCGCGGGGCGCGAACTCACGCGAACTCACGCGAACAGTGCGAGCAGTGCGAGCAAAATCCGCTGCTCGCGGATTTGCGGATTTTGCGGGAGATTCGCGAATCTCGCGGATTGCGAATTTCCCGAAAATCCGCAAAATCCGCGAGCGAAACGGATTTTCCGCCCATGCTTAGTGGAGGCCAGGGTCGGGGCAGAGACGCCGTCCCAGTGGCTCCCGTCAGCAACGCCCCGCCCCCGGCCGGCAGGGGGAACCCCCCGATGCGTCCAGGTTTCCGGGCCAACGTTACCTGCCACCGATGCCAGCGACCCGGCCACTACGCTAATGATCCCAATTGCCCGAAGAACCAGAGCCCTATGCCCCGCCAGGTCGCTGCCGCCGCCCTGGGAGAAGAACAAACCCAAGAAGACACTGAAGAGTACGAACCAGACCAGCCCGAGTGGGAACCAGCCGCCATGTCCCTGGTCTGCCTAGGGGAAAGAGACATGATCCCGCGGGCCCCCCTTCCCGCCAACACGCAGAAATACAGCCAGTGGGTCAGCATTAATGGGTACCGGGCTGAAGCCCTCCGCGACACCGGGGCCAGTGTGACCGCAGTCCGCTGTCATCTGGTGACCCCGGACCAGATCTTACCAAACATCCTTTGCCCCGTACGGTCGGCCGACAACTCAGAAAGCCTGTGTCGGATGGCCTGCGTCCCCTTCGAGTGGGGAAGAGTGTCCGGAATGCTGAAAGTAACTGTCCGCGATGATGCCCCCGTGGACTGCCTCCTGGGGAACGACCTCGAAAGTTCTCCCTGGGCAGCCGTTGAGAGAAGAGAGCACCTGGGGATGCTGGGCCACCCCGAATGGGTCTGCGTAACGACCCGGTCCATGGCCGCCCGCGCCATCACCAGTTCCGAAGAACCCGAATGGCCCGAACCTCCTCCACCGATCGTCCCCGAGGGAGCAGCCCCGGGCCCAGTTCCCCAGAGTCCAGCAAAGAAGGACTCGATCGGCTCCGGGACCTTCCAGAACTGGCCCAGTGGCATCAAGAGGGTGGTCCTACCCAGGAACAATTCCGACAAGAGCAGAGAACCTGTCCCTCCCTTGAGGGACTCCGGCAACAAGCCCTCGCCCAGAGCACAGGAGACACCTCAGGGGCCCACTGGATTTATTGGGACAATGACCTGCTCTACAGTGAGCAAAAGATTGCTTAGCTGGGGGCCAGCCGGGTGCTGGTGGTACCCCTCCGCTTCAGAGACTTCCTCTTGAACTTGGCACACGATGTGCCTCTTGCCGGACACCTGGGGCAAGACAAAACGTACAGCCGCCTGGTGACCCACTTCTACTGGCCCAAAATGCGAAATGATGTCTCCAACCACTGCCGGACCTGCCCTACCTGCCAGGCCAGCGGGAAGAGCGGCCGAAAGACCAAAGCACCCTTGCAACCCTTTCCCATCGTCACCACCCCGTTCGAACGGGTGGGAATAGACATTGTGGGGCCCCTGGACCCTCAAACGGCACAAGGGCACCGATTCATCCTGGTCCTGGTGGACCACGCCACCCGCTATCCTGAGGCCATCCCCCTTCGAACTGTGACAGCGCCCGTGGTAGGCCGAGCCCTGATGGGGATCTTCTCGCGGGTAGGCTTCCCCCGAGAAGTCGTCAGCGACAGGGGCACGAACTTTATCTCGAAGTACATGAAATCCTTCTGGCAACAATGCGGGGTCACCTACAAATTCACGACCCCCTATCACCCACAAGGAAATGGGTTGGTCGAGCGGTTCAACCGCACGCTCAAAGGAATGATCATGGGCCTAGTAGAGCCCCTACGTCGCCAATGGGACGTGCTGCACCCGTGTCTCCTGTTCGCCTACCGAGAAGTCCCCCAGAAATCCCTGGGCTTCAGCCCATTTGAGCTCCTGTACGGACACCCCGTCCGGGGTCCCCTCAGCCTGGTCAAGGAAGGGTGGGAGGTAGCCCCCCAGAAGACTCCTCCAGATGTATATAAGTATCTCCTGACCCTTCGCAACCAGACCCGGCGATTCAGGGAACTCGCCAAAGCCAACCTGGAAGCCAGTCAGGAGGACATGAAGAAATGGTATGATCAGCACGCCTCCTCCATCGAGTTCGAGCCGGGACAACAAGTCTGGGTGATGGCCCCGGTCGAACCCTGTGCCCTGCAGGATAAATGGACAGGACCCTTCAAGGTGGTCGAGCGTAAGGGCCCCGTCACATACCTAATCGACATGGAATCCTCCCGGAACCCCCTACGGGTCCTCCACGCCAACAGGCTCAAACCCCACTTCGTACGCTCGGAACTCAGCCTCCTGATGGCTACCGATAGTGGAACGGAAGAAGACTCCGAGCCGCTCCCTGACCCACTAAGAACCCTTGAGCAGGATGGCTCAGTGGAAGGGGTCCGACTCTCCGAGGCGTTGTCCCCGGAGCAACGCCAAGACTGTCGCGCTCTCCTGCTGCAATTCGCAAATCTGTTCTCCCTCACACCCGGGGTCACCCCCTGGTGCCTTCACGACGTGGATACCAGGGATAGTCCACCTATTCGACACAGGGCATACCGGGTTCCAGATCGGGTGCGCGCCTGCATCCAGAACGAAGTTACCAAAATGCTGGCTCTGGGAGTGATCAAGCCATCTGACAGCCCCTGGGCCAGCCCAGTCGTACTGGTCCCTAAGGCTGCCGCCCCGGGCGTTGCCCCCGAGCTCCGGTTCTGTGTGGACTATCGGGGCCTGAACGCCGTTACCAGAACCGACGCTCACCCTATTCCCAGGGCTGATGAGCTGGTTGACCGCATGGGGTCCGCCCGCTACCTGAGCATCTTCGATCTAACAGCGGGCTACTGGCAGATCGGCCTCACCCCCGGGGCCCAAGAACGATCCGCCTTCTCAACCCCGGATGGCCACTACCACTTCAAGGTGATGCCATTCGGCATGAAAAACGCTCCAGCTACCTTCCAACGGCTCGTGAACCAGGTACTGGCGGGCCTCGAAGAATTCAGCGCCGCCTATCTGGACGATATTGCTGTGTACAGTCGCCACTGGGCAGACCACCTCCACCACCTCCGGGAAGTCCTGCACGCCCTCCGACAGGCTGGCCTCACCATCAAAGCCAGCAAATGCCAGATCGGCCAAGGGTCCGTGACCTACCTGGGACACCAAGTGGGGAGCGGTCTGGTGGCCCCCCTCCAGCTCAAGATCGCGGCCATCCAGGCCTGGCAACCCCCTACGACCCAAACCGAAGTCCGGGCCTTCCTGGGGCTCACTGGGTACTACCGGCGGTTTGTGAAGGACTATGGCAGCATTGTGGGGCCCCTCACAGAACTCACATCCAAGAAGAACCCCAAAACAATCAATTGGACTCCAGACTGTCAAGCGGCCTTCGAGAGGTTGAAGGCCGCCATGTGCACCGCCCCCGTGCTCCAGGCCCCCGACTACAGCCGGGAGTTCATAGTGCAGACGGACGCCTCGGATCATGGCATTGGGGCTGTCCTCTCTCAACTCAACAACGAGGGAGTCGATCAGCCAGTGGCCTTCATCAGCCGACGCCTGCTGGCCCGGGAACAGTGCTGGAGCACTATCGAGCGCGAGGCGTTCGCCGTAGTATGGGCCCTCAAGAAACTCCGGCCCTATCTCTTCGGTACCCATTTCCGGGTACAAACAGACCACCGACCCCTACAATGGCTGATGCAAATGCGGGGGGAGAATCCAAAACTGTTGCGATGGTCCATCTCTCTGCAAGGGATGTACTTCACTGTGGAGCATCGTCCTGGCCAGGACCACGCCAACGCAGATTGCCTGTCACGCTTCTTCCGCCTCGGCGATGAGAGTACCCAAGAGGATGGGTGACTCTCCCTGACTTCAGCAGGGGGGGACGCATGTTGGACAGGCCTCGTGGAAGGTACACTCCCTCCCCGCACGACAGGGCCCGGACCCCGGCTCTCCCTGTATTTCCAGCAAGCACCATTCCGGCAACCCACCGAGGCAACCCACACCCCGTCCCCAACGGGACTCCAGTCCTCGAACACCCCGGTATCGGCTGGCCCGGGCCCCCGTCAGCACCATTGCTCCGGCCCAGCCGCCATCTTTGGACACTGCATCACGCGGCCGCGTGGCCTCGGCTCGACCCCAACCCTGGGCCTGGCCGGCCCCGACATCGAGGCACCACCATCCTCCCAGGAGGTGAAGAGACCACTTGGCAGGTCAATGGGAGAAGGAGCGCCAACGGCTCTCCCCCGCCAGGTGTCGATCGCCCCCGGCCACCCCGGGCGCGGGCTCCACCCCCCTGCTGGGTGTCTGGACTCCCTCATCCCGGACCTCCCGACCTCCAAGAGCGAGGGTCCGGACATCAAAGGACACCTGACCTATAACTGGGGCAGCTCCAGAGCAGGAAGGCAGTTGTATCCTGGAGTCGAGAGACACCGAGAAGAACTCATCCTTGACGGACTGCTGGCGCTGCCGCAGCCCTGCCTTGTGAACCCATCTCTGAAGCCTGCTGGCGCTGCCGCGGCCCTCTGCAACGTGAAACCTCGTCTTGGCCTGCTGGCGCTGCCGCAGCCCTCCGTCGAGAACTATCATCCAAGCCTGCTGGCGCTGCAGCGGCCCTCCTTCGAGAACTATCATCCAAGCCTGCTGGCGCTGCCGCGGCCCTCCTTCGAGAACTATCATCCAAGCCTGCTGGCGCTGCCACGGCCCTCCTTCGAGAACTATCATCCAAGCCTGCTGGTGCTGCCGCGGCCCTCCTTCGAGAACTATCATCCTAGCCTGCTGGCGCTGCCGCGGCCCTCCTTGCGAGAACTATCATCCTAGCCTGCCGGCGCTGCCGCGGCCCGACCTTGCAGACCCCTAAGCTCGAGGATTGTGAGCTTCCCTCTTGCCGCACCTGTACCGGACCGGTACCCAGACTGTCCCGCTACCCCTTTCCCTACAGAGACTAGAATTGAGAGGACCCTCGTGTCCTGACCCCACTGTATCGCTGATAACCTTGCCTCAAGAACCGTATATAAAGTGTGTTGACCTCATCCTTGTGTGGTGTCCATCTGTGGGGGGGAAGTTACTTGTCTGTACGATCGCTGGAGACGGCCCTCACCGGAGGCCTCCCCCCTGTCCTCGGCCGACCCTCCGGGTCCTCGTCTAACAAAGGGCATGGGAGTAACCTCCTCACTGTCCTGACCCTCCCCTGGGAGGGTGCCCCTGAATCTGTCCAACCCTCTCCCCGTGGGTACAAAAGCGCTTACCTGGCTGTAGGACCCTAGATATGACGTGGACAAGATTCTGAAAAAGAAACCACTGACCTTCGACCGTCTGGATGCTCTGGACTTCGACTGAGCCCGACTTCGTCTCCCTCTCCGTCCAAAGCATCGTCTGTGCCGTACACCATGTAGGTTTCATGCAGCAGCTATGGAGCATCAAGGAAAACTGAAGAATCTCCCTTGGTGTGAAGGAGTCATACCCCTGCATTTGCAGACACCGTAACGCAACTGACAGGTCTGCTGATCCTGAGCTCCTGTGGACTCCGAAGCCTCCAGCAATACAGGATGTGGGTTCCCATGTTCCCTGCGATCGAGCTGCCCTCTCACCAAGTGTGAGGCCAGTATCCCACGTGTGGACCGCATAACCCGAACTCCTGCGCACTGCACACATTTGCAAGTGCATATGCTTGTTGGTGTTCCCCAACATCATGCATTGGGCTGTTGATAGCTACAACCTCAGCGCACATTTCTTACAATGAACTTCGGCCTCCTCACACTCCGTGCCCTGCAAGCTGTTTTGTGAAACTGCTAGAGGTCCCCTCGCAACTCCTGTGCCTTCGGCATGTGACTCCATTTGAGGGACAATCCTCTTTTTGTTGGGCTCCCCCGGTTGCTCCAGGCCTGCCATGACTCCTCGTGCTGTGTTGAGTCCTCTGGTCCTTGCTGGGCCAGACCGGAACCTTTCTTGACCTTCTTCGTGGGTGGCCATTGCCAAGGCTTGTTGATGCTTCCACCAGACACCGACCCCTCAGCACTCAACATCCTTTGTGGGACAGTTCGTATCCAGCTCCTGGTCGTCCTCGACATCTCCTGGTCGTCCTCAACATCTCCTGGTCCCTGCAGCTGTAGAGTCAAGGCCTCCTTTGCACCTGAAGCACCCGACATCAGTAGGCATTAATCTACCGAGCCATTGGTCACTCTTTAGTGGCCCAGACTCTGTCGGCTCTGCTTTCAGATTCCTTCCATCAAGAATCCACCCTGCGGATTCCACCTGACACTTTCATTCTTTCCAGCAGTGGCATTTCTGTGAAGTCTCCCATTGAGAACGACAGTGGTTTCCGACGCCACTTCAGTCCTATGCACCCAGCTCCTCTGGGATAGGTAACTCTGGTACTTCAGTATCCACGGGTGGGGTGGCTCTCCAACCTTCTATGTTCCAAAGGTTTTCCTTGTAATCCACTGGGAAGGGTTCTTAAACTTAGAAATTGCAACTATGACTCTCCCATTGAATTTTACATAGCACGCAGTCGTGTTCTCACAGTGCTCCCATCCTCCGTGGGGTCCCTACTTACTCACCTTGGGTGGTTCCTTGGGGTCCCAGCGATTCTCTACTCTCTAGACACTGTGTTGACTCAAGTTGTGGTTCTTATACCACTATTTTAGTATATGGTTTGGTCTCCCCCGGGAGCCCACTGTGTATTAGTGCTATTTACAATTGTTTCGGTGCTACAGTATTGTATGCTTTGTGTTTATACGTGTGTAGCAGACACTGTGATGTATTTAAGGTATTATAATAATAAATATATATTCTTATAACTACTGTGTGGTTCTCCTTTCATACAATAAGGTAGCATTCTGGCAGAACAAGCTGCTTAACATTCCTTCAAGACTAAGCCTGAAGGCTGCTCTCCACAGCTACCACTTGGATAGCTTTCTAAAGGTTATCTTTGACCTCTTAAATCGCCATAAGGGTTGTTTGGACTGCTGCAAGGTGCCCACTTTAATTAGTGGACATCATATACCAGGACAACTTCTCACAACTCCAGTGCCGGTGTTATTATACGCTGATGACGCTGTTCTGCTCTCTACAACACCGTTAGGATTACAGCGCCTGATGAATAGATTTTCCTCCTTTATCAGTGATAGAAAACTAATAATTAATAAAGGGAAAACGTTTACCATGTCATGTGGGGCTAAAAGTAAAGTTTCTAACTGTTTTTTATTGACAATGTCAAGGTGCAGCAGGTGGATACATTTTATTATCTTGGTATAACCTTCTCCAAAGATAGATCATGGTCCAATGAATTTAAAAACATTTGCATTAAAATGGCTAAAAATGCACATGGTGTTTTTAGATTTGCTCATAAGGTTGGGGACCGACGTACAAATGATATGCTTAAGATCTATCAAGCCAGGTGTGTTACTATCGCTCTTTATGGAGCCGGTGTATGGGGGCACAGGTGTGACCATAAGTTGCAGCAGGAGGAAAATTCCTTTCTAAAAAAGCTCCTGTTGTTGCCAACTTCTGCTTCTTCCGAGTTAATTCACTGGGAAACAGACACCAATTTCCTGATCGATCAATTATCCCTGAGGCCACTTATGATCTGGCGGTCAATCTGGCTTCAGTAGGAAAAATCTTTTACTAGATCGATCATCGAGGGCTGTCTCTTGTTGGACAAATTTTCTAATATTCCCTGGCTAAAATATGTGATTAGTTGTTTTTCAGAGATTTTTAATTTAAATGTCCTGGTTCACCCTGGCGCTGCGGCTCTAATCCCAAAGGCTGAGCTGAAATCTAAATTTTTGGCCTTTTCCATGAGAAAGAGAGCTGTTGCTAACGGATCCTTATCAACTGTCACTTTTTACAATAGCCATACTATTGCTGAAGGTTTTCCCCTCTACTTAATATGGGTGACTAGGCCATCTCACAAGTTTGTGCTAACCAGGCTGAGGTTTGGTGTAGCACATCACTTAGTAGCTCTGACAACTCTTAAAAAACATCCGCAGGGGCCATGTATGTGTGATGGTGTATCTAGACAAAGCACTCTGCACTTTCTTTTGATCTGTAAACTGTAAATGAATTTTCGTACTACTTTTTTAAAACCACTATTTCTTAAGTATGAGTACGCACAGTTATGCAGGCCATGAGTCTTATTTTTAACCTGCAACATGTCGATGTCTGTTTTTTAACTGCTACGTTTTTAATCCAATCTGTAAAAGCGAGGGAAAGTATGTGTTTTTAAATTATCGTGTCTGTTACTTTCTGGTAGTTTTTTTTTTTTATTCTGTAAACCACTGTTATTATTATGCAATGTACGTGTTTTGTGCTTTTATGGTCATTTTTTATGCACCGAATAAAGCTTCATGACTTGACTCTCACAACTCCTCTCAAGATCAACATCCTGACTTATCTTGCCTTACTAAAAGTAAAAAAACTACTGGTAGAACATTATTCTCTACGCAAGCTACAAAACTTTGGAACCCCTCTTAGAAACGTTGCTAATGACAGAGATGATGACATTCGGAAATGCAAGGAGGCACTGGAGTACTTGCGGCTGCTCCAGACAGATGAGGTTTGTTATACAGTCTACAGGTTTTTAGCAGCTGTGGTCAAGGTCAGGAAAATTGTTGGGAAGTAGTGCCATTTTATCCTTAAAGAATGGCTGTTTTTACTTATTTATATTGAATTGTTTTGCACTGTTCTAAAATCAGCTGTTTTATTATTAGTCATTTCGATTGTAAGCAAAACATGGATAATTAACTTATGAATGTGATATTTTCGCAATTGTTTGTTTTATATATCTGCTTTTTTGGTTCTCAAAAAAAACAAATAAAGTTAACTGAACTGAAGTGACCGAGAACTCTTGACATCAGCGGCAGTCAGATCAATGTTCTCCACTCTGCTTTAGAGGACAAAAGGCACCAAAATAGCACAACCGCGCTCTGTACATGATCGATTATTGGAGACCACTTGTATTTGAGAATACTTTCGACTACAATCACCACAGGACAGATAATGACATACCCTCTTGGTGGTCTTCAAAGTGTCCTCAGCATAATTAGCTGTTACTGTAGCAGTCAGGAAGCGACCACAGGGCTAGCTTGGATCATAAAACCACCCAGGTGAGCGAAGCACAACTACCCAAGGTCAAGCATAGTAATGAACTGAGTTGATATAGTTGGTATTTTGAACACTAATACAGCACATCATTCTCTGCTATAATCGAACATCATATACTAATGCGCATTTAATGGATGTCTCTTACACAACCCCTCCACCCCTTCTTTACTTGTCTCTTATTGTTATGTGTACTTGTGAAGCGCACTATCACCTGCAGACTTATCCTGGAGATGAGCAGGCGTGTGCCTACCTCTGCATATGGTAGGCTGGTTAATTGAAAAGCCAGTTATTCAGCTACATGAGGAATTCTGTCCCATATGGGCAAGGCTTACCCAGCAGGTAGCTCAACTGCACCGCTTTCTGCACAGGTCTTGTAGGGTTATAGAAAAATGTGAATAAAAGGCTTTTTAGGTAGAGCCTAGAGCAGCGCATGCGCTGCTCTAGGAAAACGGCCTCTTGGAATTGCTTTAGACTTCCGGCCTATGGCTTGCGGTTACGAGCAGCGGTGCACAGTGTGGCATCTGTTTTGTGTCAGATTTCACACGAGTGCGCGCACCATTCGCGTCCCGCTGCATTCCTCGTTTTCAATTCTGCACGCAAACGTGCTGCAGCTGCATGCTTCGCTTTCAATTGTACCGCCATGCGGCCGCACTTGGTCTTAGAAGGCCTCTGCGGGCACAGCTGTTGCTGAACACCCAGGCTGTCCATTCTTGAATCCCCCAATGCCCCTTTTTCCTTTAACCTACAGTTCCCGTCTTTTCAGCTCAACTCACTCTTGCAGTCGCAGGTTCATTTTCAGCACTGATTTCACCCTGTGGTACAGCTTTCCAATCGTTCCGAAAGCAGCCGCAAAAATTAAGCCCTGCCTGTGTCGGCATTGGTGTTACAGGGGCAATATGAACAGAACGCCCTTTTTTCTCTCCGCCCTATCGTCTTCAGAAGGATGCCAGCAAGGCTCGCATTTCACTGACCTGGTCACGCTGCCACACAGAGGCACGCTGCCTAAATGTCCACCAGATATGGTAGTTGGGCCTATGGTGCTCAGTGCCAAGAGCGTCCGCTCCATCACTGAACCCCGAGCTACTCGTGTTGTGCTTACCAGGCCTCCCTGGAGTTTGCTGCACCAAGTGAAGGTCTTCTCAAGAAGGACTAATGGGCTATAGAACAGTGTAAACTTCTTTCCTGGGACTGGCGAGAGTTCTTGCTCCCGGGCACAGCAGTGCCTGCTAGCTTCAGTGTAGATACACAAAAAGGCCCGGCAAGCTCCCCTGCCAGGCATTTCTCCAGGGTCTGTGTATTCGAGGGCACGTAGGCAGTCCTTGTGACAAGCATTGATGCTGTCCTTCAATTAATTAATCAAGCAGTCAGGGTAGAATATAGCGCGGCTATTCATCCGTGATGGTTTCAATGCGCTGGGGGAGGGTGTGTGCTGGTCGTAGGATCCCAGGATCCTTGGAAACACAGGAAGCAGGTACGACGGAAAGCTCACTCACTTGCCAGGTACCTCATCTCTAGGCTTTGACTTTTAGCAGTAAGCAACTCACACAATCAAGCTGTGCTCTGAGGGCGCTGTGTGGAGGCAGCAGAGGTATCACTCACAAACATGTCATTGACAAAGTGCATTTGTATTTATAGAGGCAGTAGACAGATACATAGTACATATCCATCTTATGCGAACCAGGCACACCCAGTGTGTGAAAAGAAGCACCATCGATCCGAGTGGGATGAGGCGAAGTGTGGGCGCACACTCGCGCTGTTCGTTATTTGCACACCAGTTCCAGCTGTAATCTGGACGAGCACACCGACTCGATAACTCTCAGCAGCAACACACTCCCTTGCAGGGTCACCTCTCCCAACACCAGTCAGGTCAGCCTGGTAAGGTCTCCATATATCCCTGGGGTGACACTGGGCGGGAGCAGCTCACTAAATGTATCTGATTGTGTGTTACAGAAAGACATGTCAGTATGCCAGCCTTTCAATCAATCAATCAATCAACCTTTTGTAGGGCACGCTACATACCCGTGAGGGTCTCAAGGCGCTGGGGAAGGGGGGCCTCTACTGATAGAACAGCCAGTAAGTCTCCTGAAGGTGAGCAGGTCTTGGGTCTGTCGGAGGCTCAGTGGGAGGGTATTCCAGGTATTGGCGGCGAGGTGGGAGAAGGATCTCCCGCCAGTGGTTGTTCTTTCGAGTGTGCGGGACAGTGGCGAGTGCGAGGTCGGCGGAGCGGAGCTGGCGTTTAGGGATGTAGAAGGAAAGTCGTCTGTTGAGGTAGGCTGGGCCCCGGAAGCTTGTTTCCTTCCCAGTATAAGAATTGGCTTGGTAGTTTGGTTTGCCCTGTTCCCATCATGCACTGGGACAGGAACAGACTAATTTGCATGTAGCCAGGTTCTGAGCTGGGATGGTGCAGTGAGATAAAAAAAAACGGTGATGGTTCAAGCCCTGATCTCTTGACTGGGTAGAAGTATTCTACATCATTCAGAAACTCAGTCCATCACCACCCCCTTTTCCAAAAACGGTCTCGTGGAGTGCCTTGTGTTCATGGATGAGGAGCTTGAAGGATATCCTCTTGTTGATAGGCATCCAGTGTAGGTTTCTCAGGTGGGGGGTGATGTGGTTGTGGCGTGGAACATCGAGGATCAGTCGTGCTGAGGCGTGTTGGATGCGTTGCAGTCGTTTGATGAGCTTGGTCGGGCCTCCTGCGTAGAGGGTGTTTCTGTAGTCGAGTCTGTTGCTGATGAGGGCCTGGGTGACTGTTCTTCTTGTATCTGCTGGGATCCACCTGTAGATCTTGCGGAGCATGCGGAGGGTGTTGAAGCAGGAGACGGCTTTGACTTTGCTTGGTCATGAAGAGCGCCGAGTCGAGGATGATTCCCAGGTGGCGTGCATGGTCGGTGGGTGTCGTGGCTGCCCCTAGTGCCGTCGGCCACCAGGAGTCGGCCCAGGCTGATGGGTTGGAGCCGAGGATGAAGACCTCCGTTTTGTCCGAGTTCAGCTTCAGTCTGCTGATCTTCATCCAGTCGGCGACGGCCTTCATTCCTTCGTGGAGGTTGGCTTTGGTGGTAATGGGGTCCTTGGTGAGGGAGAGGATCAGTTGAGTGTCGTCGGCGTAGGAGATTATGTTGAGGTCGTGCTGTCGGGCAACGAGTGCGAGCAGAGCCTTGTAAATCTTGAACAGTGTCGGGCTGAGGGAAGATCCCTGGGGTATGCCGCAGATGATCTCGTAGGCTTTGGATCGGAAAGGGGGGAGGAGGACGTTCTGGGTCCTGCCGGAGAGGAAGAAGGTGGTCCATTCCAGGGCTTTGTCTTGGATCCCTACGGCGTGGAGGCGTGCGCGTAATGTGCGGTGGCAGACGGTTTCAAAGGTGGCGGAGGGGTCCAGGAGGATGAGGGCTGCGGTCTCACCATTGTCCAGCATGGTCCTGATGTCGTCAGTGGTGGTGATGAGGGTGGTTTCGGTGCTGTGGTTGCTGCGGAACCCTGACTGGAAAGGGTCCAGGATTCTGTTTTCTTCGAGGTATCGGTTAGCTGTCTGTTGAAGATCTTCTCGATGACCTTGGCTGGGAACGGTCTCTAGGGTCTGGCTTGGGTTTTTTGAGTAAGGCGTTGATCTCGGCGTGTTTCCAGCTCTCTGTGAAGGTCGCAGTCTTGAGGGAGAGATTGATGACGTTGCCCAGGTGGGGTGCGATGGAGCTGCTGACTTTGTTGAAGATGTGGTGCGGGAATGGGTCTGACGGGGAGCCGAAGTGGACTGTGCTCATGGTATTGATGGGGTCATCGATGCTCACGCTGGCCCAGGCTAGCACGGGGTCGTGGTCGATAGTGTGCAGAGAGTCTGTTGTGTTGCTGTCTGTTGGGGCTGTCTGGGTGATGAAGCTGCTGTGGATGTCTGCTATCTTGCGTAGGAAAAAAGTGGCGAGGGAGCCTTTAAATGTCGGGGAGATCGGCGGGCCCAGCTCATAGCCATATGTCACCTCGTGTGCAAGAGACCAAGAGCCACCAATCGCCTCACACCCCTTTGCACATCTCTGTCATAAGTTAGCATCACCAGTAAGGAAGCAGGCACCAGAATCTCGCCAGTAATGGCTTCCAGAACAACACACACCCCCTAGGGCAGAACCAGGCCAAATGGGATCCCAAGGCCACCGTCACCCCCAGCACTGGAAGTACGCATTATCACTTAAACCATATCTGTGAAGAGGGGCAGGTGTGTAATATATTGTTGATATGCTTAAAGTGCAGAAGCCTATGCCTACCGTTTAGAGATATAGTCTTAACAACCGAACAACACTATTGCCACTGTAGGTCACAAATGACTATTGCCAGGTCCCCCTACCATTTGAGTCCAGCTGTAATGACTCCTGGCCTACGTGCTTCCTGCACAAAAGTATAAATTCTCGTCACCAACCGGTGCGGATCAGCCGTCTGCAGGAGTGAGGACAACACGGACAGCTATGAGGGTTCTAGGATATTATCACCCAGTAGTCCCCCCATTGTGTGTCACGCTCTTTGGTAATGGAATTGGGTGAGAGTGGTGGGCTTATCAATCTGCTCCCGAGCCACCTCTCAAGTACACATCTCGCCATCCTGAAAAAGTACCCAATAGTAGGCACTCCCACATCTTCCAATCCAACCGCCGCCCCCCACTCCTGACCTATTAGAACACCAAGCCAGAGGTATGTGTAGGGGTGTACAGCAATACGCCCGCCTGTCTCTCCAGAAGGCACCGCCAGAAGTCAACTGTAGCTTTCAAGGAATCAAATATGCCAGATGATTGTATTGGGTCTCTAAACAATGCCTGAGGTAGTGTGTGGGTATTTGCAGCATCATGTTCAAGCCATAGATGTGCTAAGTCATCTGGGCCATGAACTCAATAGTGAGCAAACGCACTCTGTGCCACTTTAATGTTTGTAGACAGGGCACAAGTCCTAAACAAGCATTGGCATAGCCAATAGGTCTCGCTTTTGGGACTTATTGTAGCACTATATCCTTGGTGCTACAACATCAACTGTTGCATGGCTAAACACTCATAAGGTTGTAAAATATAAAAAGACAAATAGGAGCAGTGCCAGCGCCATCTTGCTTAGCGAAGGCCTCTGCGAGCGCGTAAGCAGCAACCATTTTAGATACCGTGGCCATTTCGTACACTGCTGGTCACCTGTGTGACACTGTGACCTCGCTATCATCCCCCGCGCTCTGACTAAGCCGGAGCACACATACTGGGGTCATAAAACCATGTCAGCACGACAGTGCCCGGGAGTCACTTCCCGCGCCAAACCTACTTGTCCTTTCATCCTCCAAGCACGGGCAGGCCCCTTTGATCACCTCCTCCACTGCACCTGGCGGGGGTGACCTGTTCTCAGGACACCCCCGCATCGCACGGCCACCAGCTGTGTGTGTGTGTGTGCCCCTCGCTGCTGCTCGCAGCCCCGTGTGCCTGCCGCCCTAGCTGCCCGCCTCGTTGTTCGTTGCCCCCGCAGCTCCGCCGGTTCTGCACTGTATTTTGTTGCCCTTCAGACTTGTGTGACTGTATTGCCTTTTGTTTAAATTGTATTTTGCCTTCTGTAAATCTTGCTCGTTTTTCCCCCCCTGTGCCTTTCCCGCCCCGCTCCCCGCTTCCCGCCGCCGGCCACGCGGCCATGCGGCCATGCCCCCTTTGTGTTCTGTGCTTTCCCTGCTCCCGCCTCCCAGCTGCTCCTCCCTCCCACTTGTCCTTAAATGGCGCAGGTGAGTGTGACCTGTTCTCAGGACACCCCCGCGCCACACGGTCACCAGCTGTGTGTGTGTGTGCCCCTCGCTGCTGCTCGCAGCCTCGCTGCTCCATGTGCCTGCCGCCCTAGCTGCCCGCCTCGTTGTTTTTTGCCCCCGCAGCTCCGCCGGTTCTGCACTGTATTTTGTTGCCCTTCAGACTTGTGTGACTGTATTGCCTTTTGTTTAAATTGTATTTTGCCTTCTGTAAATCTTGCTCGTTTTTCCCCCCCTGTGCCTTTCCCGCCCCGCTCCCCGCTTCCCGCCGCTGGCCACGCGGCCACGCCCCCTTTGTGTTCTGTGCCCTCCCTGCTCCCACCTCCCAGCTGCTCCTCCCTCCCACTTGTAGTTAAATGGCGACCGCGCGGCGCAGGTGAGTGTGACCTGTTCTCAGGACACCCCCGCGCCACACGGTCACCAGCTGTGTGTGTGTGTGCCCCTCGCTGCTGCTCGCAGCCTCGCTGCTCCGTGTGCCTGCCGCCCTAGCTGCCCGCCTCGTTGTTCGTTGCCCCCGCAGCTCCTCCGGTTCTGCACAGTATTTTGTTGGCCTTCAGACTTGTGTGACTGTATTGCCTTTTGTTTAAATTGTATTTTGCCTTCTGTAAATCTTGCTCGTTTTTCCCCCCCTGTGCCTTTCCCGCCCCGCTCCCCGCCGCCGGCCACGCCCCCTTTGTGTTCTGTGCCCTCCCCGCTCCCGCCTCCCAGCTGCTCCTCCCTCTCACTTAGCCTTAAATGGCGATCACGCGGTCACGCGCAGCGGGCGCGCCGATTGTGCGCCGAAGGCGCGCCAAAGGCAAGCCCGTCTGCGCCCGTCCGCGCCTGGACCGCGCCCAGCGCCAGAACCCCTGGCCCCCGCTGATGCAAGACGACCAGACGGACCTACGACGCCGCCACACTCAACGCACTCAACACCGGCCGGAACCCTGCTTGCTACCAAGCAACCCGAGACGCACCCACGGACCCTTCGCCTGCCAACCCTGCAAATTCACCTGCCTCCGGACCTGCACCACCCCGCCAAGTCGAGCACCAGCAACAACCACCTGAAGTGCATCCTGCTGAACACCCGCTCCGTCCACAGGCATGCCGTAGAACTCTGGGACCTGCTCAACGCGACAGCACCGGACGTCGCCTTCCTCACCGAGACCTGGATGAACGCGTCCTCAGCGTCCGACATCGCCATAGCCATCCCGGGCGGATACAAGATCACCCCGAGGGATCGCGTCAACCAGACGGGAGGAGGCATCGCCATCATACACAAGAACACCATCCGCATCTCGACAAACGCCAACGAAAACTTCACCGCCGCCGAACACCTTCACTTCCAGATACACACTGACCCCAAGACCACCCTCCGAGGCACCCTCATCTACAGACCACCGGGACCACGCACACAATTCAGCGAAGACATCGGGGACTTCATCAGCCCACACGCCCTGCCCTCCACCGACTACATCCTCCTAGGGGACCTCAACTTCAACCTGGAAAACAACAACGACAGAAACACCACCGCCCTGCTGGACAACCTCGCCAACCTCAGACTCAAGCAACGGGTGAACACTCCCACCCACTACGCCGGCCACACGCTTGACCCCGTCTTCTCATCCAGCAAGCACATCTCCTTCAGCCACGCCACCGGACTCCACTGGACCGACCACAGCTGCATCCACTTCAGCTTCAGGAAAACGGCGACCCACCACCACCCGAAACAGGTCCCCCGCCGAAGCTGGAGCAAGATCACCGCCGAGCAGCTCTCCTCCTCCCTCAGCCAGAACACACCCACCTGCACAGCGGACCCAAACGAAGCAGCCAACAACCTCGCCAAGTGGCTGACCGCCTGCGCCGACAATCTCGCACCACTAAAGAACCCTCCCAGCAGAACCAGTAGCAAGAAAAGAACTGCCGCACCCTCGAGAAAGCCTGGCGGCTCTACCAGACCACAGTCAACAGGACCGCCCTCAAGCACGCCACCCGCAAACACCACCAGCTGATCCGCGCCACCAAGAAGGCGGCACTCAAAGAACGACCGGACAACAATGCCCACGACAGCAAGGAACTCTTCAGCATCGTCAAAGATTTCTCCAACCCCAGCGCCGGAAATGACATCACTCCCTCGCAAGACCTCTGTGACTCACTCGCCTCGTTCTTCCACAGCAAGATCGCAGACATTCACAACAGCTTCGGCGCACAGACCATGCACCCTACCGCCGAACCAACGCCCGCCACCTCCACCCTCTGCAACTGGACCCCGATCAACACCGAAGACACCACCCGCAGGTTGAACTCGATCCACTCCGGCTCACCGACCGACCCCTGCCCACACCACGTCTTCAACAAAGCCGACGCCATCATCGCACCCCAGCTACGGGACATCATCAACTCCTCCTTCCACACCGCCACCTTCCCGGAGAGCGGAAGCACGCCGAGCTTCCCGCCCTCCTGAAGAAACCAATGGCGGACCCCACCGACCTCATGAACTACCGCCCCATCTTGCTTTTTCCCTTTCCGGCCAAAGTCATCGAGAAGACCGTCAACAGACAGCTGGCCGCCTTCCTCGAGACGAATGGATCCCTCGACCTCTCACAGTCCGGGTTTCGGGCCAACCACAGCACCGAGACCGCCCTAATCGCAGCCACCGACGACATCAGAACCCAGATTCACTACGGGGAAACAGCTACCCTCATCCTCTTGGACCTCTCTGCGGCGTTCGACACAGTCTGCCACCGCACCCTAGCGAAACGCCTCAGCAACATCGGAATCCGAGAGAAAGCACTGGAATGGATCATCTCATTCCTCGCCGGAAGAACCCAGAGAGTCCGCCTCCCCCCGTTCAGATCTGAGGCCACCAAAGTCATCTGCGGCATTCCACAAGGATCTTCACTCAGTCCAACCCTCCTCAACGTCTACATGAGCCCTCGCAGCCATCGCACGCCAACACAACCTCAACATTATCTCCTACAACGACGACACCCAGCTAATCCTCTCCCTCACCAACGACCCCACCACCGCCAAGGCCAACCTACACGAAGGGATGAAAAACGTCCCCGACTGGATGTGGTGCAGCCAACTTAAACTGAACTCAGACAAGACGGAAGTCCTCATCCAGGGACCATCACCCTCTGCCTGGGACAACTCATGGTGGCCCCCGGCCCTGGGCACCTCTGTCAAACCAACGGACCACGCACGCAACCTGGGCTTCATCCTGGACTCCTCCCTGTCGATGACCAGACAAGTCAACGCCGTCTCATCCTCGTGCTTCAACACCCTGCGCATGCTCCGCAAGATCTTCAGATGGATCCCGACCGAAACCAGGAAGACCGTCACCCAGGCACTCGTCACCAGCCGACTGGACTACGGGAACACCCTCTACGCCGGAACCACAGCCAAACTTCAAAAAAGACTCCAGCGCATCCAGAACCCCTCCGCACGACTCATCCTGGACATCCCCCGACACAGCCACATCACCGGACACCTGAGAGACCTGCACTGGCTCCCCGTCAGCAAGAGAATCACGTTCAGACTCCTAACCCACGCACACAAGGCTCTCCACAACCTGGGCCCCAAGTACCTCAACGACCGCATGACCTTCTACACGCCCGCCCGCCAGCTTCGATCAACCAGCCACGCCCTCGCCACTGTACCTCGCATCCGCAGAGCCACCGCCGGAGGAAGATCCTTCTCCTACCTGGCAGCCAAGACCTGGAACTCCCTCCCCACCCACCTTCGGCGAACCCAGGACCATCTCTCCTTTAGGAAGCAGCTCAAGACCTGGCTGTTCGAGCAGTAATTTGACCCCCAGCGCCTTGAGACCCTCCCGGGTGAGTAGCGCGCTCTATAAATGCCGTGATTGATTGATTGATTGACTGGCTACTCAATCTGGTCCCAGGTTCTAACCGACCCCTGTGGACATAGTTTATTACCCACATACGACAGAACTTGCTTCACCAACAAAAGGGACGGAATTTAATCAGTGACACGACCCCTTAGATCTGACCGATCCCACATGTTTTAGATCCTGTCGGAATGTCCAGCTGTGAGATAGCGATCACCTGTTAGATCTGGGTGGACGGACGATTGCTGCTAGGTTTGTGTGGGAACTAGCTTGAGGCAGGGGATTCCAAGGATGTTTGACTATGCAATAAACTGATGCCAGGAATGTTTGACCATGTAATAAACTGACGAAAAAGCATATAAAAGGCCATGCCACAGAGATGCAGTTTGAGCACCTCCTGACAATAGCCCCGGTGTCTGATGTGATGTACTCTCCTCTAAAGCAATAAACCTGTTCTTCGCCTTCCAGTTACCAGCGCCTGCCTCGTTATTTTGATTACTAATCTTAAGGTGAATTAAAGGTGGTTTGCACCAAGCGGCATCGAAAGTCTTGGGAGTCTCGCTGCTTTTCATAAATTGGCGCACCAAAGTGGGGCCCATCAGCGACACGTGGGTCCGGTAGAGAGGTCCTAACGACGGAGTGATCATCTAAACGATCGGGAAGTGCACTTGCCTGAAAGAGACCCTCGTCTGGCGGCCGATCAACTGAACTTCACCAGTTCCGAACGGACCTCTCTCAAGTGACCTGCGGTCCTGACTGGGACCTTACAGGAACGCCGCATTGTTGGAGTGAGAGGACAAACGGGCGCTGGAAGGGGACGGCGAAGAAACTGTCCATAACGGTCTGGGTAAGGTCGTGAAAAATCGATTCTTACTTTATTATTGATTGTTTGACTGGTTGAATAAGTTCGACCGAATACTAGTATTCCGCTCTTTGAAGTTATTGGTAGTAATTGAGACATTCCCTGCTTGCAAACAACGTAGAATAGGAATATTCCCTCTTTGCAGGCAGCGAAGGACAGGTAGTGCGGACCTTTGTCCTCGACCTATTGAGATTTTTTTGTTGACCTTTGTTACGTCATGCCTGTCTTCTCAAAATTGTTTGATTGTTTTTGGCCGGACCGTTTATTAGAGGTCAGTCATCCGGCACCGCCGGAAGGTACCCCTAATAAGGACATGTATGTGAAATATGGATTAGCCACTGTAAAGTATAGCACTAAGAAAGATCAGAAAAATCAGTGGCCACTGATGGAATCTTTTTCAAACTGATAAAATATAAACGCTAGGAATAGCCCTTCGCAGAAAAAGAACTACGCCAGCCATGCTTGACAGCTATGGTTTGTGGCAAAAAGAAGCCACTCAACGAAAGAAAAGAAACAAAGCTAGACTAGATAAAGAGATACGAAAAGCAGCTCACAAAGCTTGTAAAAAGTTTGAAGACATAAAAGAAAGAGAAACTGATAGAAAAGAACAAGAATCAAAGATTTCAGGCCAATGTCCTGTTAGAACGCCCTCAACTCTTTACCCTGAGTTACCAGCTAAACAGAGAGTAGATGATGATTTGTTATTAGGTCCTCCGATCATCTACATGCCACCTAATTATGCCCCCACTCATCCTGAAGTACAACGTCAGGAATCCCAAAATGTAGTCGAAGGCAGCACCATTGCCTTGACTCTCATAGCCTCAGCACCAACAGAGTCTCTTGTGCCTAGTGCCTCATCAAAAGGCGCGTCAGTAGAAGCTGAATCAAAAGAGAAAGGGTTGTCGAGGATCCCACGATTAAGTAAAGACGAACGAGCAAGTATGGATAAAATGGTTAAAACGCTATTAGATAGGAAAGAGACCGAAGAGTATATAACCGACATGTGCAACTCCTATGTCGAAAACCATAAGCGACACTTCCTTGTACGCCTCTGTTATCACACACTCACTGCTTATGAGGAAAAGTACAAAGATATAGTGCCCGAGCGACTAATGGCTCTTTATAGAAAGGTAGATATGGGAGATGAAAATGACTGTGATGTAGCGGAACTCTTCTCGTACACACTAGAGGTATTCCGTCATCTCATCGAACAAGAACGAGTAGTTAAGGATAAAACATCTACAATGAAAGGGCCCCGATAGAAAAACCGGATACCATGATGCCAATAAAAGAAGCTGTCCCTTTTTGGGTCCCCCCTAGAGGACAAGGGAACCATGATGACATAAACCACCAGGATGCTACAGGAAGGGTGGTCTACAATTGGGTATACCAGCCATGGGACAGACAAGACATCCTAACATAAAAAGCAGTGGGATTCTTACGTAAATCTTTACCAGATTTACGTAAAAATCCCACTGCATTTTATACAGAATTAGGTACCGCTCTAGGATCAATGATTATGACACTCGCCGATATCGATTTGTTCTTTGGGCTATGTCTGCCAGCGGATGTGTGGAAACAAATTAGGAGAGTAGACCACACAGAGCTGCTCGGCCATACCTGGGAGCAACTCTGTGTTTTAGATAAACAGCGAAACCCCGCAGCCTCTTCCACCACGCTGGGCTGGAAGATACCTGAACCACTACTTTTGGAATCACTTACCAATAACTCTTCAGAACCTATCACTTTCCAAGTGGTCTGCTTCGCTTGCAAGGAGCTCTGAATTAGTAGACCCATATTCCAACAGGTGTTGGCGCAACCCTGGTGAACAACAACTGAGCAGGTGCTCTTTGAGAATCATTCCAACCAATACGTCACAATTAACTTCCGTGCAAACTCGTACCCAATCAATCAATGTCCCATAACATTCATCCTCAAACTCTCCCCAAGACTGGTGAGACAGTTTCCTACTGCCCCTGAATTTCAACCTATACTCCTCTTCTTGGGAAACAGGTACCATACACTGGGGATGGGACTTCCTGCACTGAAGCATATTTTGCTGCCACCACTGGACTCAAGCCCATCTGGGGAATCCAGAAAATTAAAACTGCGTGCAGGGGATAGTCTACCCTGCAGAGCTACTTTCTCTCTGGTGAAGGCCCTCTCAGCCTTCTCTATCCTCTCCTGCGCTACGACCCTCTCAGTCTCTAGTTTTTGCTGCTCAAGGGCCAACGTCTTAAGACTCAACTCATGAGCCCATAATGCCATTTTCTCCTCTAAGGCTAACTTCCTATTCTCCTCTGGGGACAGGGAAAGGGATGAGGTGCTGCACGTGACACTGGACCCAGCAAGGGACTCCTTATCTATGGGGTCTTCACTATCCGCTGGCGCCCATGCACTGTCATTCTCTTCCTCCTCTTCAGAATCTTCAGGGCTCCCCACAGACCACCACACTCATGGCGTGCGGCCCGGGCCCTATCTTTCTCACTGCGCTCATGTTCCCAGTCATCCTTCTGCCATAGGATCAGATTGTCCTTCAGTTTGGACTGGGTGTCTGACTCATTCACTGCTATATCTCTTTCTTCACAGAACTCTACCAACTCATCCATACTGTGTCTAAACAGACCACAGAAATTAAAAGCAGACTCCATTATGGCAGGACGCTCAGGGACACGTGCAACACAGGGGACCTAACAGTCTGCGCTGAAGCAAGAGTACACAATTCACAAAGTATTCAGCAAGCTCCCTATCCCAGAGAACTCACACTTCACTTGTCTAGTGCCACACACCATTCATCCACACACAACCCCCCCTCGGACTGGTAAGGCAGTTTCTACCACCCCTGATTTCTCAACCTGACCACACGTGACACAGGTACCAAACTCTGGGAGCGGGGCGGGGAACAAATGCACTGGACACTATCAAGCTGCCACCACTGGATCCCAACCTTTGGTGAATTCAGAAAACTCACACTGCACTTAGGGGATAGAACCCACCCAGAGCTAGTGACACCTAACTCACAGTGCACAAGAAACACATTTCCCAACAAATGACTTTTAGCATAAACTTAAAAAATATAATCCCCAAAATGTGATTATCTAAAATGCAGAGTTTTGTGGTGCAGCCAGTTGCTACTGCGGTACAGCGCAAACACAAGTCCTTTCCCCACCGCTGACCAACAAAGTTAGAAATGGGATTTCCGGTTGGCTGAGGCTTGCGCCAAAGCCAGGCAGAAACCACCATTCTAAGTCAGGGTAAGGAAGTCACCCGCCAAGATAACCCCTGCTCACCCCCTTGGTAGCTTGGCACGAGCAGTCAGGCTTATCCCGGAGGCGATGTGTAAAGCGTTTGCGCACGCACCCAGCAACAACACCCAAGGCCCACCACAAAAGAAACTCCACACAAGGTTATATATAAAAATAGCCTTTGTATTGTACAAAACACATTAGATAATAAATACACATTTTACAATGTGCCATAGGCGCGGGCAGAATTTACAGGGGATCAGGTACATGAGGCAGGGCCACGGGCGCCACTGTCGGGAATAAACACTTTCAGAACTAACACTTGCTAGAATTAGCACTTTGTAGGGATAACCCTTAACACATAGAATAATTGTAGAACCAAATAGAAAATAGAGCACACAACCAGTAATCACTGGTAACAGGTAAGTACCTTTATACTTTAGAGTATTAGCATTGCTTTCACAGATACAATACAAAATTCATTATTTGAAAACACCAGATGAAGCTAAATCACAAAATCCATATAGCAAAAGTAAATTATTAACACAATATATACAACAAGAAAAAAGGAATCACTATTTACAACAACATTATACAAAAGACAAGAAGAATTATTTTCGTTAAAAAAGGGAGAAAGAACAATTATTCATGTGTCCCAAAAGGTTCTCACCCACACAAACAACTAACACACTCATGTATACACATTCACAAAAGCTCCAATTGTGAAAAGGTAGCTGGGTACTAGTAGACAAGGAGCCCCCTGTCACTAGAGCAGTCTCAACCAGATTTTTGAGACCCGCACTCTGGTAGTCGACGCGCGTTTCGGCGGCTCTAGGCCACCTTCCTCAGGACCTTTCCCCAGATGAAACAGCAACCCAGTGAGACCCAAGGGGACACCATAAGATCTTGGTGTGTGTTCAATTCTTGATGTATATTCAAGTGAGTAGCTGTATCACAGGTATGAGGACTTTCTTTCTATTCATTTCCTCTTTATCCAAACATGGGTGTCTCTCCAAAAATGCCCAATTAATAAGTCCCCGATGTCGCACACTTATGTCGCTTGATCCGTGGGTTTATTGAGATAAACTAAAGTTAATAAGCATAATTGCTTACATATTGTGCCAGGAAATTCCTTAATTTATAAGCCAAGAACATGTCTTTCCGTTTCCGATCTGAATGCCCACAGTGGAGGATTCTCGTAAATGTGCACTAAGTGCACCGTCAAACAGGAACGCCACGGTCAACGGCGACATCGGACCGATGTCGCCGTTGACCGTGGCGTTCCTGTTTGACGGTGCACTTAGTGCACATTTACGAGAATCCTCCACTGTGGGCATTCAGATCGGAAACGGAAAGACATGTTCTTGGCTTATAAATTAAGGAATTTCCTGGCACAATATGTAAGCAATTATGCTTATTAACTTTAGTTTATCTCAATAAACCCACGGATCAAGCGACATAAGTGTGCGACATCGGGGACTTATTAATTGGGCATTTTTGGAGAGACACCCATGTTTGGATAAAGAGGAAATGAATAGAAAGAAAGTCCTCATACCTGTGATACAGCTACTCACTTGAATATACATCAAGAATTGAACACACACCAAGATCTTATGGTGTCCCCTTGGGTCTCACTGGGTTGCTGTTTCATCTGGGGAAAGGTCCTGAGGAAGGTGGCCTAGAGCCGCCGAAACGCGCGTCGACTACCAGAGTGCGGGTCTCAAAAATCTGGTTGAGACTGCTCTAGTGACAGGGGGCTCCTTGTCTACTAGTACCCAGCTACCTTTTCACAATTGGAGCTTTTGTGAATGTGTATACATGAGTGTGTTAGTTGTTTGTGTGGGTGAGAACCTTTTGGGACACATGAATAATTGTTCTTTCTCCCTTTTTTAACGAAAATAATTCTTCTTGTCTTTTGTATAATGTTGTTGTAAATAGTGATTCCTTTTTTCTTGTTGTATATATTGTGTTAATAATTTACTTTTGCTATATGGATTTTGTGATTTAGCTTCATCTGGTGTTTTCAAATAATGAATTTTGTATTGTATCTGTGAAAGCAATGCTAATACTCTAAAGTATAAAGATAATAAATGATATATATTTTTGAAAAAAATAAGAAAAAAATGTGGTTGGTGCAATTTTGTCACTTTTATATGAAGAATTTGATAAATACAGATCTGAAATAACTGAGGCCTAGGAGGGAACTTTTTCTCTTATTATTTGCTTTTTCCCCTCTGTTCCCTGGCCTTTACTTACCTTATTGAGGGGGTCCCATCATCTTCGCTTTCTAACAGGTAAGTACCACCTACGCAACCCTAACCACCTTAGGAAAATATCACGTTGGGAACCCGGACCTCACTAGCAACACCTGTACTAGGGAGAACAACCACCTAAGTATCACTATACAGTTAGGGGTATAGGCATAAAATCATTACACATGATGCATAAAAGCACATTCAGAGGTGCAGGAAGACCAATTGCGCAGAAATTACATAGGCCACCACCTGTGACTATCCCCAGGCCAACTGGCTTCTCTGGGGCTGAAACGCCCTGTGTCCCAAATTGTCAGGGGGCCTAAATGGAGCAGCTGCCCACTAAGTGCTGGGCAGCTGGCAGGGGGGGATTGGCAAGGCGGGCATTCGGGAATGGGCCGAAGGGCCGGTGCCTCAGTGCCCTCTGTGGGCCGTTTTTTTCTCCCCTGTCCCAGTCCACTGAGAGTGGACTAGGAAAGGGGAGAAAAAAAACGGCCCACAGAGTGCACGGAGATAGACAGAGAAAATTAAAGCAGCCTCGCTGTGCGGCAGTACAGCGATTGTCAGCTGTGGCCTCTCCTTCACCCCTGCCCTGCCAAGCAATCACGTTACACAAGGGGGGTTGAACCCATGCAGTCGCGGGGACCTGGGCGCTATATGGTATGTGTAGAGAAGGGTCCCCGCAAGGGAAATGTGTCATGTACACCATACACGTATTTAAGGATTTATTTGTACTTTCTCAACTCTATAAACAATGATCAAAGACTAGAGAGGAGGGTATTGTAATTTATTTTCCAATACCTGGTGTCAAACATATAACAGTGCATCCATAATTATATTCAGAAGGCCCCAAAGTAAGGGGAGGAAGGGGGATTGAGAGGGAGGGGGTGTGCTCAGGGCAGTGTAAAGTTAAAGAGGAGTAAACATAGTCAAGGTGAAAATAATCATTGGCAGTAATAACATATGAATCAGAACAGATCTAATACAACAGCCTAGATACTTAGGGCATTCAATTTATTCCCCTTGTGAATTGCTACCTGCCAATCACGCGATTCACAAGGGGAATCTATTCCCCTTGTGAATTGCTACCTGCCAATCACGCGATTGCTAGCGTAACTTTTCTATCTTTTCACGAGTCAGTGACCAGCAGACTCCGCCCCTCACTCTGCAGGGCTGACTTGCGGTTTCACCTCGGACGAGCACGGACTGCTTCTAGCACTAGCAGGATTGATTTCCCGCGAAATTTAAAAATCTCGGCTCCGGTCTTAATTTTGCCTAACCATCGAGTAAGTCTGGTGTTGATGCGGAACTGATGCTAATCGCCCGTCACCACACTATGTGGCCACAACTCAGAAACTGACTATACAGTTGAGTAATCCCGACCCTCGGAGCCAATTTGATGCGACTCCATACTATTGTTAAAGGCGGCTACATCTCTAAAATATCACAAACAGTCGAATAACTCCGATCCTCGACTTAATTATGCTGTGAATCACAGACAGACCAGCACTATTGATATTATCGCCCCTCCCTACCCTGTTCCGCCCTTCCTTCACACCTGTCCTGATGAAGACCCCGTTAAAGGACCTAACTTAGCCTACGGCCAGGGGTCGAAACGTCGACGGCTCTTTTTCTATGACGTGGACCTCCGGCACTTGTCCTGTAATTACTCCTAATGGTTCATATGTGACCGTTGAAGGTCTTTTGTGCAAGATTCTTATATTGAATGCCCTAAGTATCTAGGCTGTTGTATTAGATCTGTTCTGATTCATATGTTATTACTGCCAATGATTATTTTCACCTTGACTATGTTTACTCCTCTTTAACTTTACACTGCCCTGAGCACACACCCTCCCTCTCAATCCCCCTTCCTCCCCTTACTTTGGGGCCTTCTGAATATAATTATGGATGTACTGTTATATGTTTGACACCAGGTATTGGAAAATAAATTACAATACCCTCCTCTCTAGTCTTTGATCATTGTTTATAGAGTTGAGAAAGTACAAATAAATCCTTAAATACGTGTATGGTGTACATGACACGTTTCCCTTGCGGGGACCCTTCCCTGCCAAGCAATCAAGCTGAGGCTGGGCTGGGGAGGGGTGATTGTTTGCAAGAATCGGCCTCCCTGGGGGCCAGGTGTTTCTCAGTCCTTTGAGCCATTTTCACCTCGGCCCCCCTGGGGCCCATGCAGCCCAGAAACGGAATTAGTCTTAGCGCCTTGCCCACAGCCCTTCACATTCAGGGCATAGTGGACGAGGAAGAATGGGTCTTGCTGTGGGGGCCAGGTGATGTTTGGATTTTTAGGTCTCGGCTAGCCGCGCGGAAGCGCATCTCCGCCGAGATCTTTTGTTAGCGAGTGTGCTTCCCAGGAGACAGTTCCGGCCGCGCGCATCCTTGGAGCCGATTTGAAACGCAAACGCGCGCTGTGGCCAGGCGCTGTCTCCTGGGAAGCTCAAGCACCACACACGCATGCGCATACACACACACAAGCGCCCATGCACGCACGCACATACATACATACAGAGACACCCCCCCTGACACATACACACACACGCGCACACACACAAGTGCACCGAGGCCCCCCTCCCTCCCTCCCTCCCTCCCCCGCCGTCACCGTCGCACACATACATACACACACGAGCATACACGCACACACACAAGTGCACCAGGCCCCCCCAGCCTTTTGGAACTTACCTGGCCAATGTCGGGGACTCTGCTCTCAGCACGCGGCGCCCAACCTCCTGCTGGCGCAGCCCCGGGGCTCCACACCGCTCAGAGGAGCCCCGTCCGCGAGACGCATTTGACTCCGCCTGCCTCCTCTTCCGGTCTGGACGTGGCCCCGCCCCCGTCACAGGCGACCGTGCCTGACTTCCGGGGCGGCCGCGGCGGGATTCCGGGGGCATTTAGGATGCTCTCTCAGCTTGCACTGGGCACACTCCTTAGTTACTGCAGTCAAAATAATGCTCATGGGAGGGGCCTGGCTAGCAGCCGATGATGGCGGCAGCAACCTAGAGAGGCTCCCGTAGCAAGGCGGCATCCCGCAACAATCCGCATGCCTATCCGCTCACTGATCAGTCCAGAAGGGGTGTCCTGGGTGCGGTGACCGAACGGCGCAAACAAGGAAAACTTGGGACCGCTCAGTCCCCAGCATCGGGACGAAACTTCATCCGAGTCCCTCACGGAAGACAGGCCTGGTGGCACGAGGCGAGCGCCGGTGTCGAGTGGAACCTTGGGCCGGGCGGAAGTCTACCCTCCCCGGCACGACCAACCGGAAGTAGCCTCTGACGACGGCACTCGACGCCACTGGCTGGCAATCCTTCCCGCCGACCACTTCACCCTTCCCGCGGCATATCCAGTGGCACTACGCTGTGGTGCCCCCTTTGCTGCGCTCGACACACACCGTGGGACCTGCGAGGCGCCAGTCGCCATTTTGCTTGAACTTGCCGAAACCGCAACAGCTCCGCGGCCGTCGGCAGCACCTTGCCATCGTCAGCGACCCCTGGCCCATACCCTGTCTGGACCTTCTGCATACCCCCTCCCCCCCCAAGCGGACGGCTACGGGCGTCCGGCCTGCTCCATCATAAACGGTGTCTCGCCGCAAAGGAACAATGGCGGGGAAGGGGCCACGACAGACCGCCGCTCAGGCGAAGCTCGGAAAATTTGCTTATGACAACCAGACGTCCACTCAACCTGAGCAGCGCAAATCACTGGGAAAGGGCGCGGACAACGACGGTGCAAAAAAAGCCACGCTGGACGATGTACTGCGAGCGCTGGAGCAGGTACAGGCCACGGTGGGCTCGACCGCGGCCGAGGTTACCCTTATTAGAGCCGACCTCCAGAAAATGAGCGAAAGGGTGAAGCAGGTGGAGGTAGTGACCAAATCATTGATAGAGGACGTTTCCGACCTACAAGTGGCAATGGAGAGACTGCAGGCGGACAATAAACTTCTTAAAAGCAAGCTGGACGACCAGGAAGGGCGTTCCAGACGCAACAATGTCCGTATCTTGGGGGTTCCGGAGTCCGAAACAAAGGGAGCCATGGACTTATATGTTGAGGACCTTATAAAGACAAAACTGGCCCCGAAGGGACTATCCAACTTCTTTACACTAGAGCGGGCCCACCGGGTCCCTGGGGGGACACCTACCCCGGGGGCCGCCCCGCGCCCCATCCTGGCACGACTCTTTAACTTTAGAGACCATGATGCAGTCCTCCAGGCAGCCAGGGTGGCACCACCCATCCAAATCCAAAATTCACGGATATCCTTTTTCCCGGATTACACGGCGGAGGTCACCTGCAGAAGGAGGACCTTCTTAGAGGTTAAAAAATCACTCCGCGACCAAGAACTGCCGTACTCCATGTTGTTTCCGGCCCGACTGAGAGTGGTGGCCGATAAGAAGGTCTGGTTCTTCGACTCGGCGGAGTCTGCAAGAGAATGGCTGGATGGTTGGCGCACGGTGGACCGCACTTCCAACCGCCGACGCAACAGGACGGGAGAGGAGAGCCGGCCGGGCTCACAATCGTCGACCAGGGGCAGTGCGAATGGATCACCGTCGCAGGACCACATGGGAGCTGCTAGAGGCGAATGACACTACCATGAGGGACTAAATGTGTAACCTGGACCTTACTCCCACTATGATTGTTCACCAAGTCGTTCATTGACGCTGGCCCGGACAACCCGAGGACAGCAGAGGGACCGCCTGCTTTGGGGGACACTCTCCCCTGACGCGCAAGTACTCTGTTTTTGGCATGGGATAAGCGCTCTGCTAAGTTGGGGTGGCGGGCAGTTCTGAGTCCGTTTGGCAGGGAGGCAGGGTGGGGGGGGTTTGTTCGTTTTTACGGGATGTTCACAGAATCGATCACAAACTGTACAATGCACTATGATGCTTATTGAACTGTTGCTGGGGAGGTGGAGTCTGATCCGATGGTTTCTGCCTCTGATGTTTATTGATGGTGGATGTACAGCCTAACGTAATGCGAACGGGGGAGACGCGAATGGGCGGCTCCTCCCTCAAACTTCTAGCCTGGAACGTGCGCGGCCTAGGTGATAAAGTGAAGCGCGGCCTCGTTCTGTCCGAGGTGAAACGTCACAAACCTGACCTGATACTCCTCCAAGAGACCCATCTAATGGGTAGCGCCACTAAGGCCCTGGACAGAAGGGGGTATAAAATGTTAACCCACTCGGAATTCTCCACTGGGTCCCGGGGCACGGGTATCCTACTTAGAAAGTCCTCCAATTTTATCACCCTCAGCACTAGGACTGACACACAGGGCTGTTTTGCGGCAGCGGCAGGACAATGGGACGGGTGCCCCTTGACAATAGTTTCAGTTTACATCCCACCATCACTGCACTCCGTGATGTTGCCAGCCCTGGGCGACTTCTTACTGTCCCTCCCCGAAGGTGACATGCTTCTAGGCGGGGACTTCAATGCACCTGCAGACCCGCAACTCGATAGGTTCCCAGCGGCTGCCCTCCCGGGGGGTCCTTCCAGGTTTCAGCGCTTCACAGAGGCACTAGGGCTGGTAGACATATGGCGCCATGTTCACCCTACACTGTGACAGTACACGTACCACTCCACCGTCCACAATAGCCTATCCCGCATTGATCACTTCCTGGCGTTAGGGGGTGGGTTACAGCGCGTAGAGGAGGTGCACATACACCCTAGGGGCATCTCAGACCACTCACCACTGACTCTCACCATTACCTCAAGGACACGAACACGCCACCGCGTCTTCCCTATGCACGCCTCTTATCTGAAGGTCCCTAAGGTCAGGAAGGCCCTGCAGACCGCCACGACGCATTATTTCACGGAGAACGAACCGACAGCAGCCTCGGCTGAGGTCCTCTGGGAGGCCTATAAGACAGTCCTAAGGGGGCAAGCCATCAGTTCTATAACATCACATAGAAGAGAACAGGCAGCTGAACACGCGGCCCTTGAGCTCCGACTGCGTGAAGCCACCACTGCCCATGAAGCAGACCCCACGGATGACACAATACATGCACTCGCACTTGCCCAGCGCCTGTATACAGACCACGCTCGGCTCATCACACAAGGCCACATCTCAGATACACAAAACCGAGTATATGATGTTGGGGACAAAGCGGGAAAAATGTTGGCCTGGCTCGACAAGAGAGGGGGTAGCTCCAGAGGGATCCAGCAGGTGAAAGACGATGAGGGCAATACTCAGACTGACCCAGATCGCGTGGTGGAGGCACTGGCTACCCATTTTGAGAAAGTATACACTCCGGAACGGGACATCACCGCGATTGCAGCCCAAAGCGCACTATACGACATAAATATCCCAGCACTGTTACCGGAGGCTGCAACTGAGCTTGAGGCACCATTCACCGCTGACGAACTGCGGATCGCCATTGGGGCCCTCCGTACGGGCAAAGCGCTAGGGCCAAACGGCATCCCAGTCGAATGCTTCCAAGCACGCACAGACGTTCTAAGCCCATACCTGCTCCGAATGTACAAAGAGTACCGTGATAAGGGGGTGTTCCCGCTAGACCAACGAACGGCCACGATCGTGGCTATTCCAAAGCCCGGTAAGCCCCCTGGGGAATGCTCCTCATACCGCCCTATATCTTTGCTCAACGCAGAAAGTAAGATTCTAGCAAAACTTCTGGCAAATCGTCTCCTGCCTCATCTGTCCGATCTTATTAACCCGGACCAGTCAGGGTTCATGCCCCACAGGAACACCTCGCTCAATCTCAGACGGGTGCATGGGGTGTTAGCTAAAGCAGATGACATAGGCGAACCTGCGGCCATATTGGCGCTTGACGCAAAAATGGCCTTCGACATGGTGGAGTGGGCCTACCTCTTTGAGGTACTCCAGTATATGGGATTCGGACCCGTCTTCATCTCCTGGATCAAACTGCTATACACCGCACCGGTAGCGCATGTGGTAGCGAACGGCCACATTTCACGCTCCTTCCCACTCAGGCGCGGCACCCGACAAGGGTGCCCTCTTTCCCCCCTTCTTTTTGCGCTCTCACTAGAGCCCTTGGCTATCCGCATCAGGACTACCCCTTTGCTTAAAGGGATTAAATGGAAGGAGGGCTGGGAAGACCGCGTCTCGCTTTACGCGGATGATATGCTGGTGTACCTGACGGACCCCGATCACGGCATACCGGCCCTCTTGCGCCTCTGTAACGACCACGGAGAGATGTCAGGATACACTATTAACTGGAGTAAATCTGAATTGTACGCCCTGACGGGTGGCCACCCAACGCTTGGTCCAGACTGCCCTCTGCGACTGGCCGGCTCCTCATTTAAGTACCTTGGTATTCACGTTACGGGTGACCCGGCGGAACACGAAAAACTGAACCTCGCGCCACCGCTGGACCGCCTCAAGCAAGATGCAAGCTTCTGGGCGGGATTACCGTTGACGATGCTTGGGAAAGCAGCCCTGTTTAAGATGAAATACCTGCCCCGCTTCCTATATATCCTAGACAATACCCCCTTTGCTGTGCCCCAGAGGTACTTCAAGAGGGTGGCGGCAGTGGTCTCTGGTCTGCTGTGGGACAACCGCCCGGCGCGTATAGCACACGCCAAGCTCTGCAGGAGCTGGTACGAGGGCGGCATCGCACTTCCCAACCTCTATCTCCACTACTGGGCGGCACAGCTCAGACCGATCAACCAGTGGCTGCATGCATCGCAATCGGACCCGGCATTCCAGGCGGACAGGGCCCAACTGGGTACCAGTGGCCTATTGGCCCCGCTTTATGATAGACGGAAACTCAGACCGCTGAAGGGCCCCACTAGACTCACGGTGGCCACCTGGCACGCAGCCACCGCTGCACTAGGGTGGAAAGACACACTCACTAAACTCACTCCACTCTGGGACTCACGAGCCCTAGGCAACCTTCGGACCAGTAAGGGGTTCTCCCGCTGGGACGATATCGGCATCTCAACGGTGGGGGACATGTGGGAGCATGGGGGAGTCATTACTCTTGCCCGCCTGAAAGAACTCTATGACCTAGGGCCACATGAAACCTACCGATATGTCCAAATCCGTCATGCATTACTGGCAGCTGTTCTGGCGGGATCGACTCTCCCCGAGTCCTCCCCGCTAGAGGATCGCCTTCTGACGGATTTCATGGTAGAAAAAGCCACCTCCCTCACCTACCGAAAACTCCTTAACAATTCCCCGGACCCGCTAGTGCCTCTTAAGGAGAAATGGGAGCAGGAAGTGGGCGAGATGGATGAACATGAATGGAACGAGGCACTGGCGTCCCCTAAGGAAGCGGGAATATCGTCTAGAATGAGGCTCATCCAACTCAAAGTTCTACATAGAACATATTACACCAGGACATTGCTTCACCGCATACAACGAGCCCCTGACCCTTTCTGCTTGCGAGGCTGCGGGGAGGAGGGCACACTCTTCCACACATTCTGGGAGTGCTCAGTTATACACTCCTATTGGTGTCAGGTCATGCGCACTGTGTCACAGGTGTTGGAGGTTTCGGTGCTCCCGGAACCGCGGCGTTGCCTCCTCAATGTATGGGAACCAACTGACTTGCCCCGGCATGGCCGCCTCTGGGTAACATTAGGGATGATGATGGCCAAGAGAGACATCGCGCAGCGCTGGGGGGTGGCGGACCCCCCGACGGCCTCACAATAGTGCGTAAATATGGACAGGGCCATGGTCACAGAACGGGCAGTTTACTTGAACAGGGCATGCCCGGCCAAGTGGAACAAAGTGTGGTCCCCATGGAACACATACCGGGGCGACATCTGCGATCCACTACCTGAGGATGACCCATTAGACTCAGACGAAGAAGACGGGTTGGGCTGAGGAGGGCTGCGTGATGCGGGGGGGTACACCGGGGAGGGCTGGAGGGATGAGGATGGTTTGCTCACACTCTACCTAGCATAGGGGGCGGCATAGGGTTGGCCCTAACTCAGGAGTAAACTCATATCTAACTGGCAATAAGCTTATTTCATTGATCGTGCTGTGACTTCCCGAAGTTTTGAATGTTCTTTTCTTAGGTATAAAACAGAAAATGGAAAACCTCGTACACCAAGCATGGACCATTTGCATTTCGCCATCACCACTTGTTTACCGATCTTTACCCTCATGACTTTGACGACTACCGGCACAACTGTATTGTAATGATCGTTTTTCTTTGACACCTTATTTGGCGGCCGGCCCAATTGGGTTGTAGGCGGCAAGCGGTGTAAAACTGTGAAGGCACAATAAAGGTTTTCAAAAAATAAATAAATAAATAAATAAATAAATAATAATGCTCATGAGTCACGTCTTTGGTAACCCCTCTCTCCCTTCGAGTAATTCTCCAGCAGCGATTTCTGCACCCGAGGCCATCGCCTGTGACTGCCTCTCCGTCTCCTGACACCCCATCCATCTCTGCCCTCCCCTCGTGCACCCTACTAATTCTCAGGTCTGCTTCTTTTGAAATCATCCTTTATTGTAGCTAAAACTGAACATACACAACCGGCTGCTCTTGCATCTATGGTGCATACTTTTAATTTATCCTGCTGTATTTATGTATTCGGAGACTCTCCTTGCTGCATGACGCTCTCTAGCGCCCCTTCCCGGTGGTCGTTCGTGGCAAGAATGTTAAATAACTAAATACAAGTAAATACATAATGCTTCTAACGTGCACTTATTGTCATGTCGCAGAATTATACCCAACATCAGCCTTGTTCACGCTGTGGGTGGCTGGTCACAGTCAGGTTTAGCGAGACGTGGTGAACATCAACTGTTCGAGGTTCAGGCCGGTGGTGCACGGGTAGCTTGGGGACAAGCGTGCACCGGAAGCCGAGGGTGACGTGCACCTCAGATAGTGTGGCTCGGTGATGGACATGCTGCTGACTTAGGTTCAGGCCGGTGGTGCACGAGCAGCTAGGGGACAGCCGTGCACCGGAAACCGCAGGTGAGGTCACGTGCACCTTCCGCAGGCGTGGCTCGTTGAAGGAATCTGCTGACTTTAGCGCTGCGCGAGGACGCCAGGCCAGCTTTGGCGAAGTGAGTGCAGAGTAGTGAGTGCAGAGTAGTGAGTAGTGAGTGCAGAGTAGTGAGTAGTGAGTGCAGAGTAGTGAGTGCAGAGTAGTGAGTGCAGAGTAGTGAGTAGTGAGTGCAGAGTAGTGAGTGCAGAGTAGTGAGTGCAGAGTAGTGAGTGAAGAGTAGTGAGTGAAGAGTAGTGAGTAGTGAGTGCAGAGTAGTGAGTAGTGAGTGCTGAGTGCAGAGTGCTGAGTGCAGAGTAGTGAGTGCAGAGTAGTGAGTGCAGAGTAGTGAGTAGTGAGTGCAGAGTAGTGAGTGCAGAGTAGTGAGTAGTGAGTGCAGAGTAGTGAGTGCAGAGTAGTGAGTGCAGAGTAGTGAGTGCAGAGTAGTGAGTGCAGAGTAGTGAGTGCAGGGTAGTGAGTGCAGGGTAGTGAGTGCAGGGTAGTGAGTGCAGAGTAGTGAGTGCAGAGTAGTGAGTAGTGAGTAGTGAGTGCTGAGTGCAGAGTGCTGAGTGCAGAGTAGTGAGTGCAGAGTAGTGAGGAGTGAGTGCTGAGTGCAGAGTAGTGAGTGCAGAGTAGTGAGTAGTGAGTGCAGAGTAGTGAGTAGTGAGTGCAGAGTAGTGAGTAGTGAGTGCAGAGTAGTGAGTGCAGAGAGAGTGTGCAGAGTAGTGAGTGCAGAATGAGTGTGCAGAGTAGTGAGTGCTGAGTGAGTGTGCAGAGCAGTGAGTGCAGAGTGAGTGTGCAGAGCAGTGAGTGCAGAGTGGGTGTGCAGAGCATTGTGTGCTGTTGAGTGCAGAGTGCTGTGTATTGGCAATGTTAATGACAATGCCATTTATTTTTGATTTAAAGAAAAAAAAATGTCATGAGCAATGCCAATAGCTCTACCTTTAATGATGCCGAGACCATTGCATTGCAAATGCTTGTTTTTATTTTATTTACTTATTTATGCGATTTTATATAGTGCGGACTTTACCCGAAGGTGTCAGAGCGCTTCACACAAGGAACAGCAATAATACATGAGGAGAAAAATTACAAGTGGACAAATTACAAAAGCAAACGTTAAGTTACATGAATCAAAAGTGACAATAGTGAGCAACCAAAATACATGAGGTAGCAATCGGTACACTACAGGAGGAAAAAGTGATATGTGTGCAGGTTACAAAAGCGTACAAAGTACAAGTAGAGGTATAATTCTGCAATAAATGGCAGACACTCCAGCACAAGAACAAACGTTACGTAGGCAATGGTGGCACTTGTGCAAGTATCTAAAGCAAACAAAAGTGAGAGGTAGCATACAGTGTGATACCAGAGAAAAGTGATGTGTGAAAGTTACAAAAGGGTACCATACACAGGTACAAGGGTAATACTACAGTAAATGGTAAACACTCAAACTGCCAGAACACACTGGGAAGGCACTTCCCATGCACCAGCTTCACCTCAGCCTCCCCCCTGGCTACCTGGGATGACCCAGAAAGCTGTGTTTTGTGCTCCCCTGCCAGGACATTTTCGCGAGGCCTGAAGGGCTGATTAATTTACTAATTGCAGGGGCCTTACATGTTCATGTGCTCCTGAGCTGAAGGTCTGGGGAGGGCTAAGTAGGTTGGTAATAGCAGGGGCTTTGCTGCTTTTCAGGTGCTCCTGTGCTGGAGGGCTGGAATAATTTTGTGACAGAAAGGGGCCTTGCTATTTTTTTTAGTTGCTCAGCATGTAGGCCATTGGCACCTTTGCCCTGTGTCCTGTGCAAGAACAGTATCCTCCCACTTTCATTCCTTGTCTGTGCAAATAGTTTTTCATGAAAGGGCACGCCCCTTGAATGTGGGCCACGCCCCTGAAATATGGGCCACGCCTCTTGAATGTGGGCCACTTTTTTCGTCAGTGACCGGGCCGAATTGTGATCCCAATCCGACCCTGGCAGCTGGGAATCTCCTTCGAGCTTCCACAGAGATAAGGGGCCCAAAACAATGTGGGAGCCTGGAGCCTCTTGTGGGCTCTGCAACAAATATGGCCCCCTCAGAGTCTCGTGGGCTCTGTAACAAATGTGCCCCACACTGGGGGCGTGGCCCTCTGCCAACTGGGGCCGCTCTACCCTCTGTAATGCCTTCTTAATCGTGGGGGTCCGTCTCGGGGGACTCAGAATTGACAACTGCCCCCTGAGCCTCGTAGGGGCTCTGAATACAAATGGCCCACTCGTCGTTGGAGCGGCCCTCTGTCAACCGGGGCCGCTCTAGGTAACAAGGAAACTGCCCGGGCCCCCACGGGGCCGTTCAAGATAAATGCTGCCCAAAAAGTAAAGTAGCACCACTGCGGGGGGCGGGCACCGGCAATGTGCCCCGACGCCCCCTCTTTTAAGTGGAACACGGACCCCACTCACCAGGACTTCTGTAGGCTGCTGGTCTTCCTTCCAGTGCGGGGCTCTCCCTCACAACACAAGAGCCCCGCCAACCACTGAGGCACACCACTGGTTCTTCGGGCGCCGTCCAGTGCGGGGTGGGCTCTCGCCTGGACTCTCCTTCTTGGCCACCTTGTGGCGGAGTGCACAGGAGCGCGGGGTGAGCTCCTGTCAAGCTTCTGGCTTCCCCTGGGCAGTACCTGCGGCCGGCGCCCCAGCCGCGATCAGGCCGCCATTTTTCGACGTCCTCGAGGACGCTCCTTCAGTTGCCGGGCAACTCCCGGCGCGCACCAATCCCAGCGTGGCTTGGGGAACGACGCCACGGGGGTATCCCGGGCTGGCAGCCAATCACAGCGCGGCCCGGGGAATGACGTCATGGGGGTGTCCCGGGCCGGCAGCGGTGAAATCTTCGGGGCAAACGAGGGGTAGGCACCCTCTTTATTAAATATAAGGTCCCTGGCGGGGTGGGCACCTGCCAGGGTGCAACAAAGACTCGGCAAGATCGCGGGTCAAATGCAGGTTGGGCACCTGCTCTGAATTAAGTCAAGTCAAGTCAAGTCAGATAATTTATATAGCGCACTACATACCCAGAGGGTCTCAAGGCGCTTAGGTAGGAGAGGAGGATTACTTGTCAAATATCCACGTTTTAAGTTGCTTTCTAAAGGCTAGGTGGTTCTGGGTAAGGCGAAGGTGGGTGGGGAGTGAGTTCCATGTTTTAGCTGCCAGGTATGAGAAGGATCTGCCTCCCATGGTGGTCTTGTTGATGCGGGGTACAGTGGCGAGGGCTTGGCTGGCAGAACGTAGTTGGCGGGAGGGGGTGTAGAAGGACAGTCGTGAGTTGAGGCATTCTGGTCCGATGTCGTAGAGTGATTTGTGTGCGTGGGTTAGCAGTCGGAAAGTGATCCTCTTATTGACGGGTAGCCAGTGGAGGTCTTTCAGGTGGCCAGAGATGTGTTCGTTACGCGGGATGTCTAATATGATCCTGGCTGAGGCGTTTTGGATTCGTTGGAGTTTCTTCTGGAATTTAGCGGTAGTACCTGCGTAGAGGGTGTTGCCGTAGTCCAGTCGGCTCGTGACCAGAGCATGGGTGACTGTTTTTCTGGTTTCGGTGGGGATCCAGCGAAATGTTTTTTTGAGCATGCGAAGAATGTTGAAGCAGGATGAGGATACGGCGTTGACTTGTCTGTTCATTGAGAGTGAAGAATCCAGGATAACGCCTAGGTTCCGTGCGTGGTCTGTCGGGATGGGTGCTTTTCCAAGGGCTTCCGGCCACCAAGAGTCGTCCCATGAAGAGGGGGATGTACCTAAGATGAGGACTTCTGTTTTATCTGAGTTCAGTTTCAGACGGCTTTGTTTCATCCATTCGGCAACTTCTTTCATTCCTTCGTGTAGGTTGGTTTTGGCGGTGCTGGGGTCATTGGTGAGAGAAAGGATCAGTTGAGTGTCATCCGCGTAGGAGATGATGTTGAGGTTGTGTTGGCGAGCGATGGCCGCAAGGGGGCTCATGTATACGTTGAAGAGGGTGGGACTGAGTGAGGATCCTTGTGGTACTCCACAGATGACTTCAGTGGGCTCGGACTTGAATGGTGGAAGGCGGACTCTCTGGGTTCTTCCGGTGAGGAACGAGGTGATCCATTCAAGTGCTTTTCCTTGTATTCCGATGTTTCTGAGGCGTTGTAAAAGGGTGCTGTGGCAGACTGTGTCGAAGGCTGCAGAGAGGTCGAGGAGGATGAGGGCGACTGTGTCTCCATTGTCCAGTAGAGTTCGAATGTCATCTGTTGCTGCGATGAGGGCGGTCTCAGTGCTGTGTTTTGCTCGGAAGCCAGATTGTGAGGAGTCGAGGGATTTGTTGGCTTCTAGGAAAGCGGAGAGTTGGTTGTTGACAGCTTTCTCGATGACTTTGGCTGGGAAAGGAAGGAGCGATATGGGGCGATAATTTTTGAGTTTGGTGGGGTCCGCTGTGGGTTTTTTCAGGAGGGCGGTGAGTTCAGCGTGTTTCCAGCTTTCCGGGAAGGTAGCGGAATTGAAGGAGCAGTTGATGACGTAAGAAAAGGAGGGGGAGAAATCCCCACATGGGGAACCCCTCAGGTCGGGATCACGGCTCCAATGCGCTGATTTCAGAAGGGGAAGACCAGCGCTATCCAGGGCTGGCAGGCAGGAATCCCAAATTCCAGGGGAAGTATGGCAAAGAAAAGGGGGGGCAAGGCTGGGCCCAGGATCCAGCTCACAGGGCCCTCCAGGTAGGGAGGCAGTCCCTAGTGGCGGTATCCTCCTGGTGCCCAGCAGCAGCAGGCCCCCCTCTTTATGTCAGGAACAGAGAACAACATTCATGGGGACACAGCCCCTTTTTATACAGTGAAATCCTTTGTCTGGGGCTGCAGGATGAAGGTAAAACCAGATGCAACTGGTTTTGGAGTACTTTGTTTTTCTCAGCCACCCTTTTCATTCACTGGCCAGGCTAGGAACATTAGACGCACCACAGGGGGCGGAGCCAGCATTATGTGGGGGAAAGCCCAGCCCTATTCAGGTCCCAGGTGCACCCCTCCCTCACATCAGCATGCTAATCTCTCCACTCACCACCGGGGCAGACCCAGCATGACTCCTGGAGCCTGGCACACCAGCCAGCTCCAGCCAATCACAAGCCAGCACATTCACTGCACAGGTACACCAACTTCTAGAAGTGGCACTTCCACACTAGGTACATTCACGCCACACACATCATCCCGCAGCATTTAATCACACAAGTCCACACATACAAAACTTGCACGTGCACTCCCCAAGCTTTAGGAACTACCAGGGACACATACAATCCCCATGCATTCCTATGGGAGGGCAGGCCAACCTCACTCCCCGCACGCACTTTACCCTGGGACACAGTGGTAAAGTGCGCAGAAGCCAAAAATCACTAACACAAGGTCACCATAAAAAGCAAAAAGTTCAGGGGTGAACCTGCCAGAAGGGCCAAGTCCAACAACCTTCCCGACAAAATAGTACAGAAAGTCAAAACTATGATCCCGGAGAAAAAGATCGACTGGTCCATTGTAACTGCATGCCGCCAGAAACCACAAGAGGACATCTCGGAGTATTTCTCCAGATTTGAAACAGTGTTCTCCGATTACAGTGGACAAGACATGTCCACCGCAACCGGACACCACTTGTTTGTCCAAAATTATGTGAAGGGACTGCTACCAGAAGTATCACAAAAACTGCAGACCAGCGAAAGCAGCTGGGCAGCCTCTAAACCAGCGGCCATCCTCCAGATGGCCCAGTACTATGAACACCAGAAAAATTAGATTGATAGAGCCACGGAAAGGAAGAAGAAAGACTCAAAAGAAAGGGTGATGATAGCGCACGGAGTGAATACAGGAAGAGAGCAATATAAGGGAGCATACCAACAGAATACCCCTAGGGCACAACCGCCCAGAAGTAATTCATCTACGCCATATACAGGACTACAAGACTTAGGACTGGATCAGTGTGCGTTTTGTAAAGAGTTCGGACACTGGAAATCCCAATGCCCGATTCTGCTAGGAATCGGTAGGGGCAGAGAGGCGAGGGAGATAGCAAATGAACAGAGAGGAAGAGGACATGGGAGAGGGTACGCAAGTGAAGCAAGCGAAGGAAGGTCAGGAAGAGTGAACGCATTTGACTGCCCTAGACAGAACCAGTGTCAACAGACAGATCACGACAACATGTATGACTTTGCATAGGACACCCAGGGGCAAGGGAGGGATCCAGTCGAGCTCTATGTTGACCAACAAAGCCCTTACGTTACCGCAAAGGTCCTGGACACAGAGTCGTCATTTTTGGAAGACACCGGAGCAACACGTAGTGCGCTATCCAAATGACTGATTCCAAGGGAACCCTTGTCTGGCTCACATATAACCTCAATAGGATTTGATATTACGCCCTCCACCAACCCTTTGTCCAGACCGATCCCCTTCAAACTTGAAAACAATGTTATCGACACGACGTTCCTTCTCTCCTCTAACACCCCGGCGCCATTATGGATCTCGATCTACTGAAGCATTTCCGTGAAACTATCAGGTGTTCGCCAGACCGAGTACGAGTCATCTTGTATGACAATCACCAACACCCAAGAGATAATCCATCCCAACACATGTATCCTATTTCTGAGACAGACACATCCTTACTAGACACTTTACCCTTGCATCTGTGGGCCAGGGCTGATTCAGACGTAGGACGAATGATGATTGACCCAGTACACGTGACAATACGACAAGACGCAACCTTACCGAAAGTACCCCAGTACAAGATATCCCCAGAGGGCGAGAAAGCATTGACCGAAATCATACAGTCACTAGTAGAGGCAGGAGTGGTAGAAAAGGTAGTGAGCAATGTTTGTAACAGTCCTATTTTACCGATCATAAAGAGACACGGAGAGGGAGACGGAAAAGCCTACCGCTTCATCATTGACCTGCGGGAGATAAACAAAATAGTAGTACCACAGTACCCAGTAGTTTCTGATATCACCACCATCCTGACCCTAATTCCGTCCACTGCTACCACTTTTACCGTTTTCGATCTCAAGAATGCCTTCTTCTCCATACCCATTCACCAAGACAGTCGCTATCTTTTCAGATTCACTCTAAGATCCCGCTCATATAGAGTTTGTCGAGCACCCAAGGGTACACCGAGAGCCCGAGAATATATAGACAAGCGCTCAAAAGACAGTTAGATGCCGTTCAATTACCAGACGGGGTGGTGTTGATACAGTATGTAGACGATATCCTTCTAGCAGCAGACACGACTCCACTAGGCGTCACAGCCACCATCCAACTCCTACACTTCCTTGCAGAAAATGGCCACAAAGTTTCTCGAAAGAAATTGCAGTTCTGCAAACCACAGGTAACATATTTAGGTCACCTCTTATCGAAAGAAGGGAGGAAACTCACACCCGACAGGATCCAGGCAATTCTAGACACTCCCGTTCCCAAGAATCAGAAACAAGTCCGCTCTCTGATAGGCCTCACCTCATTCTGCCGACAGTGGTTGCCGAACTTTAGCCTCATTGTCAAACCCCTTCTCTCCCTCCTAGCCAAAGACACCCCCTCACCTCTCCCCTGGACACCCGAATGCCAGTCAGCATTCAAAGAATTGTGAGATGCCCTTTGTTCGGCACCTGTTCTAGGAACTCCAGACTACTCCAAACCATTCTTCCTTTACACGCATGAAAGGAAGGGATGTGCATTGTTCGTCTTAACACAGTCAATTGGTCACAAGTATCGCCCATGTGCATATTTCTCTGCCACCCTCGACCCAGCTAGAGCATTGCTTTCGTGCTTGCGTGCTGTGGCAGCTGCAGCAGTATCCATACGCCAGAACGAAGGAATAGTGCTCTCCAATCCAATAACTGTGTTAGTACCCCATGCAGTCGACACTCTACTGAACCAGACCAAAACCCAACACTTGAAATGAAATGAAAATGTGATTTGTAGAGCGCTGCAGCTGCCCTGAGGCGTCCAGGCGCTAAAACAGAAGAAGCCCTCATGAGGTTACTTTATTAGGCATTAAACAGTAGGGTTTTTAGCTGTTTGCGAAAAGTAGTCAGGTTGGGGTTGTTCCTCAGCTGCAGAGGGAGGGAGTTCCAGAGTTTGGAAACATTATACGAAAAGGAGCGTCCTCCTGCTCTGGCTCTGCGGATCCTGGGGATCTCGGCCATGAATGCTGTTGAGGAGCGGAGGGATTTATTGGGCCTGTAGGGAGAAATCAGGGAGCGGTTGATGTCTGGGCCCGTTTCCCAGAATGTCTGGTGGGCGATGCAGAGCGATTTAAATTTTACTCTGTCCCTGACAGGTAACCAGTGCAGGGTCTTTAGGCCGGTTTTTATTTTTTTTATACTTAACTAGCGCACCACTGACAGGATACGAGTTGACCCTGCTAGCACCACACATCACTCTGAAGCGATGCACCACTCTCAATCCAGCCACTTTGCTACCCCCTACCCGAAACTGACCCTGGTGTGACTCCCCTGCACGACTGTGTAACCCTCACTGATGAACAGACAAAGAGTAGAGTGAATCTCCGAGACACTGCCTTTTCAGAGCCAGATGGAGAACTATGGGTAGGCGGCTCGTGCATCAAACTCCCCGATGGCACCACCTCAGCCGCATATGCTGTCACCACAGCCCGAACCATCCTAGAGACAGCCCGCATTGCCCAACGATCCGCCCAAGCAGCTGAGCTCATTGCCCTCACACGAGCATGTATTTTAGCTGCTGGTACGACAGTAAACATATACACCGACAGCCAGTACGCCTTCGGAGTGGTTCACCATTTTGGGCTCCTATGGAGGGAAAGAGGGTTCCTGACCTCACACGGCACACCCATCCTACATGGAGATCTAGTCTCCGCATTGACAAAAGCAGTCCTCCTCCCCAAGCAGCTAGCAGTAATTAAATGCCAAACGCGTAAGAAAGTGACCGATCATTTTGGACAGGGAAATGCACTAGCCGACATTACTGCCCGAACCACAGCCTATGACAGAACCACAACACGAATGTACGTAACCAGGTCACAAGCAGAACAATGGACTGACGCTAGGATGACTGTAAGAGACATACAAACGACAGGCACGCAAGACGAACTGACTGAATGGGCTCGGTAGGACTGAAAGACAAGGAAGGCTGCTGGAGGACAAAAGACGGAGACAAATAGCTGCTACCTAATGCCTATCTGATCCTCATATTGACCATGGCACATTTACCAGCACACATAGTATCTGCCCCCATGGCATGACAGCAAGATAACCGAATCGGCAAAGCTCCTAGTACAACAATGCATAGTATGCCTGCAACACAACCCAGGGAACGGGACCGTAGTACCACGGGGAGGGTTGGAGTCCCTGACCATCCCTTTGAAGTCCTCCAAATGGACTACATCCAGCTAGAGAGGTGCCATGGTCTAAAATACGTTCTAGTGATCGTGTGCGCCTTTAGCAAATGGGTATAGGCCTACCCCACCCGCGACAACACCTTAGCTACTGCAAAGGTATTACTGAAAGAATTCGTCCCTCGCTACGGCCTTTGTAGAATTTTATGGAGCGATAATGGCCCCCATTTCGTAGCAGAAGTTATGCAGAACATACTAAAAGGGTTGGGGGTAAAGCAAAAGTTCCATGCCGTTTTCCACCCCCAATCAGCGGGCTTGGTAGAGAGACACAACGACACGCTAAAACTGAAGCTAGCAAAAATAGTCGTCATGACTGGGCTGAAATGGCCCAACGCCCACCCACTGGCATTGCTATCAATGCGTTCCACCCCAACAAAACACCGATTGACCCCCTATGAAGTAGTCTTATGAACATTTGGGCGGCACCAAAACCAACCTCCATTAATGATGTCCCGGACATACTAATATCCGACTATTTGTACAAATTAACGAACAAACTAACACTTATCCACCAACATGTGCAGCAAGCCATACCAGACGTATCCAGGAGCCCAGGACACGATATCCAGCCTGGGGACTTTGTGCTGACACAAAATTTTCAGAGGTCGAAAAGTCTGGATCACCACCCAAACTGCCATTAAAGTGGAAGGAAAAAGAAACTGGCTTCATGCACACCACTGTAAGAAGATATCTCCAACACTGACGGCCCATGAAGAAGTGAACAACCAAGAAGAGCTTCTGACAAAAAACCGACCAGCCCTGAGTTGCTACCCACAGACAGAGACACTTGAACTGGCAGAGTTTCCCGACCCCACGGTACCATCCAAGAAAGGGTCAAATTTGAGATCGACGAAGGAGAGTGCTCCCACAAGCAGGTCACTAACTGAGTCAAAAGTCTCAGAATGATAGCTAACACTACAAATGCTACCAGTAGAAACGCTACATGAAAGTATGGGGTCTTGTCAGTCATCGAGCCTCTTGAAGGTGATAAAAGAACAGGGACGACCAAAGAACCACCGCGACGACTCCAAACTTGCCAAATTGCACAATACAAAAACAATCGCCCTCGTGGCAGCATCTCTCACCTGCCTCTTGCTGAAGGTCACAATCTGGATCGTTGAAGAGAGTGCTCCCGCTTACAGGACAATGTCACCCACCATGCAACCCACCACCAAGAAAGAACACTATCTGGTATCACTGTCACCACGCCTCCGAGAACGACGCAAAGAATTTTGGAATAATTATTTCGTACAATTATTGCACCAGCACAATCTTGCCGCAAATGCCACGAACTGTTGGATCTGTGGGTTGCTACCTCATGCCACTGAACACTCCATTCCTTTCATCCCGTCACCCTTTTCTGTTCATGGATCCTGCCTCGCTTGGTTAATGCTCCTGCAAGAGAGCTACAAAGACAATCAAACAATTCTACAACGAGTTCTAGCTGAACAAAACAGGAAGAACGTTCGCTCCCTTCTGCCCTCTGACTTCGAATGCAACCTTTCCAATAAACATTCCCGCCAAAGAACGAATTGAAATGCAAGTGTACCACAACCCAGCCAGACCTACCTTTCACTTTTAAAGTGCGATAACCCCCGGCGCTCTGCTCTGCTCACCCCTCCGTTGCCATTTTGTTTATGTTTTTGTTGTTGTGCTCTGTGTAGAAACCCGTCCTCTTGAGCCCGCCCCGCCTCCCAGCTGAGCCGCCCTCCCACTGACTACATACAGCGCTCCCATACCTGGAAGCGCTGTGATCCCCTCATCGCTGTTGTGCTGAGTGGTCGCTCCCCAGTCTCACTGCCGAGAGCTGGTATCGTTGTGCTGCGTTTTGATTCAATACCGCCTTGTGATTAATTGCCTGAATACTGCCTTGGTTGCTGCTTCGCTTTGTTTGCATTTAAATTGCCACAGTGACTTTCACTTTTAAAGCGCGATAACCCCTGGCGCTCTGCTCTGCTCACCCCTCCGCTGCCATTTTCTTTATGTTTTTGTTGTTGTGCTCTGTGTAGAAACCCGTCCTCTTGAGCCCGCCCCGCCTCCCAGCTGAGCCGCCCTCCCACTGACTACATACAGCGCTCCCATACCTGGAAGCGCTGTGATCCCCTCATCGCTGTTGTGCTGAGTGGTCGCTCCCCAGTCTCACTGCCGAGAGCTGGTATCGTTGTGCTGCGTTTTGATTCAATACCGCCTTGTGATTAATTGCCTGAATACTGCCTTGGTTGCTGCTTCGCTTTGTTTGCATTTAAATTGCCACAGTGACTTTCACTTTTAAAGCGCGATAACCCCCGGCGCTCTGCTCTGCTCACCCCTCCGCTGCCATTTTGTTTATGTTTTTGTTGTTGTGCTCTGTGTAGAAACCTGTCCTCTTGAGCCCGCCCGCCTCCCAGCTGAGCCGCCCTCCCACTGACTACATACAGCGCTCCCATACCTGGAAGCGCTGTGATCCCCTCATCGCTGTTGTGCTGAGTGATCGCTCCCCAGTCTCACTGCCGAGAGCTGGTGTCGTTGTGCTGCGTTTTGATTCAATACCGCCTTGTGATTAATTGCCTGAATACTGCCTTGGTTGCTGCTTCGCTTTGTTTGCATTTAAATTGCCACAGTGACTTTCACTTTTAAAGCGCGATAACCCCCGGCGCTCTGCTCTGCTCACCCCTCTGCTGCCATTTGCAACCTTTCCAATAAACATTCCCGCCAAAGAACGAATTGAAATGCAAGTGTACCACAACCCAGCCAGACCTACCTTTCACTTTTAAAGTGCGATAACCCCCGGCGCTCTGCTCACCCCTCCGTTGCCATTTTGTTTATGTTTTTGTTGTTGTGCTCTGTGTAGAAACCCGTCCTCTTGAGCCCGCCCGCCTCCCAGCTGAGCCGCCCTCGCCCCTCCCCCTCCACTATCCATATATGACAGATGCACTTGCGTGCAGCGTTCACGCGCAGCGGTCCCGCCCCATTCGCGCCGAAGGTGCGCCAAAGGTAAGCCCGTCTACGCCCGTCTACGCCCGTCCGCGCCTGGACCGCGCACAGCGCCAGACCCCCCGGCCCCTGTACCCCCCACCCCACCCGCATCTCATACGACGCCCCCACCCTCCTAGCCCTAAACCCCGGCCGACTCCCCAACTGCGTCCAAGCCGCTCCCGGACACATCCATGGACCCTTCTCTTGCCACTCCTGCAAGTGCGACGTCACCAAGAACAGCTACTCATCCACTAACACCAAACAGAGATCTGACACCAACTACCTAAAATGCATCCTGCTCAACACCCGCTCTGTCCACAGACACACCATCGACCTCTGGAATCTACTAGACACCATCTCTCCAGACGTCGCCTTCCTAACAGAAACATGGATGAACGCCACTTCAGCCCCAGACAGCACCATTGCCATCCCGGAAGGCTATAAGATCATCCGCAAGGACCGTACCGACCAAACAGGAGGAGGCATCGCTATCGTCCATAAGAAATCCATCCGCATCTCAACCAGCTCAGACGTCAATCTCGCCAACACTGAATACCTTCACTTCCAGATCCACATCGACCCCAAGACCACACTCAGAGGCACCCTCCTCTACAGGCCACCAGGACCCCGTGCACAATTTAGTGAAGACATCACGGACTTCATCACCCCACACGCCCTCCCCTCCGAGGATTACATCCTTTTGGGAGACCTCAACTTTCACCTTGAAAAGAACAACGACCGCAACACCACCACCCTTTTGGACAACCTCGGACTTAAACAACTTGTCACTACCCCCACCCACATCGCAGGTCACACACTCGACCCTATCTTCACCTCCAGCAAACATGTCTCCTTCAGCCACACCACAGCTCTCCTTTGGACTGACCACAGCTGCGTTCACTTTACCTACAACAAGACCACATCCAACAACCATCCCCAACCCACTCTGCGAAGAAACTGGAACAAAATCACCATCGACCAGATCTCCTCATCGCTTCTTCAAAACCCCCCCGCCCACTCCTCAAACCCCGACCAAGCAGCCATTAACCTCACCCAATGGTTATCCAACAGCGCCGACATCCTAGCACCGCTGAAAAAACGACAAATCAAACTAGGCAGCAAGAAGGCCTCCTGGTTCAACAATGATCTTAAGAAATCCAAGAAACTCTGTCGCTCCCTTGAGAAGGCCTGGAAAAAAGACCCAAACACCAGCACCAAGGACGCCTTCAAAAACGCCACCCGCATACACCACCAACTGATCCGGAATGCCAAGAAAGCCGCTCTCAAGGACCGACTAGATAGCAACGCCCACAACAGCAAGGAATTATTCAACATCGTCAAGGAATTTACCAACCCCTCAGCCAACTCCTACGACATCACCCCCTCTCAAGCCCTCTGCGACTCCCTAGCCTCATTCTTCCACAACAAAATTGCAGACATCCACAACAGTTTCGACAACCGACCCGAAGACCAACCCACCCAACCCTCTGCCGGACCCCCACCCCCCTTGAACATCCTTAATGACTGGAACACAATCTCCACTGAGGACACCATCCGTCTGATGAACTCTATCCACTCAGGATCCCCCACAGACCCATGCCCTCACCACATCTTTAACAAAGCAGACTCCATCATAGCACCGCACCTCCGAGACGTCATCAACTACTCCCTCAACTCCGCAACCTTCCCGGAAAGTTGGAAACATGCCGAACTCAGCGCCCTTCTGAAGAAACCCACAGCTGACCCCACCGAACTCAAAAACTACCGCCCCATTTCGCTCCTTCCATTCTCGGCCAAAGTCATCGAGAAAGCTGTCAACAACCAGCTCGCCGCCTTCCTCGAAACCAACAAATCCCTCGACTCCTCTCAGTCCGGCTTCCGAGCCAAACACAGCACCGAGACCGCACTCATCGCAGCAACAGACGACATTCGAACTCTGCTAGACAAGGGAGACACAGTCGCCCTCATCCTCCTCGACCACTCCGCAGCCTTTGACACAGTTTGTCATAGCACCTTAATACAACACCTCAGAAACATCGGAATCCAAGGAAAAGCACTGGAATGGATCACCTCGTTCCTTGCCGGAAGAACTCAGAGAGTCCGCCTTCCTCCATTCAAATCAGAAGCTACCGAAGTCATCTGCGGCGTGCCGCAAGGATCTTCACTCAGCCCCACCCTCTTCAACGTATACATGAGTCCCCTCGCGGCTATCGCACGCCAACACAACCTCAACATCATCTCCTACGCTGATGACACTCAACTGATACTATCACTCACCAAAGACCCTAACACCGCCAAAACCAACCTACATGAAGGAATGAAAGAAGTAGCCGAGTGGATGAAGTACAGCCGTCTAAAACTGAACTCCGACAAAACTGAAGTCCTAATCCTAGGTACCTCCCCCTCCGCCTGGGATGACTCTTGGTGGCCAGAGGCCCTTGGAAAAGCACCCATCCCGACGGACCACGCACGGAACTTAGGTGTCATCCTGGACTCCTCACTCTCTATGAACAAACAAGTCAACGCTGTCTCATCTTCTTGCTTCAATATTCTTCGCATGCTCAAAAAAACATTTCGCTGGATCCCCACCGAAACTAGAAAAACAGTCACCCACGCAATGGTCACGAGCCGCCTGGACTACGGCAACACCCTATACGCCGGTACCACCGCAAAACTCCAGAAAAAACTCCAACGCATCCAGAACGCCTCAGCCAGACTCATACTAGACATCCCGCGTAAAGACCACATCCCCGGACACCTGAAAAACCTCCACTGGCTCCCCGTTAACAAGAGGATTACTTTCCGCCTACTAACCCACGCACACAAAGCACTCTACGAACTTGGACCCGAATGCCTCAACTCACGACTTTCCTTCTACACCCCCTCCCGCCACTTACGATCCTCCAACCAAGCCCTTGCAACTGTACCTCGCATCAACAAAACCACCATGGGAGGCAGATCCTTCTCCTACCTGGCAGCTAAAACCTGGAACTCACTTCCCACTCACCTTCGCCTCACTGAGAACTACCTTACATTCAGAAAGCAACTTAAAACCTGGATATTCGACAAGTAATTCCCCACCCTTCCTAAAGCGCCTTGAGACCCTCTGGGTATGTAGTGCGCTATATAAATCACTTGACTTGACTTGACTATCTAAAGAAACGAACTGCCGCAACTTTAACAGTGGCCCTATCTGTGGTAAATGTCTCAGGCCTTGTCTGCATCGAAGGCCATGGGACTAAGATCGTGGGTCACAGCTCTTGCTAAATAACGAAGAATCTGAACACTGCCGACCCCCCTTCATTTGTTGCATCACCCAACATGTACTTCATCTGTGGTACCAAAGCCCACACCTGCCTCCCAAAAGGCTGGGGGTGCACGTGCTACATCGCTTTTGTTCTGCCTCCGACCTACACAGCACCTGCAGACCATCACAGAGAAAGGTGTTCCAAAGACTCAGAACAAGCAGACTCCGCCGCATCACAATTCCTCGATGCAGCAAAAGGACTCATCCCGCTATGGGGTCCGATGGCAAACAGCCGAGCCATCTGACACCTGTCGCAAGCAGTAGAAACAGCCCTGAACGTCACAGCTGGCATCCTCACCAACAACACTGCCGAGCTTCAGGCGGTACGCCTGGTGGCTTTACGGAACCGCCTTGTTCTGGATGTGGTATTAGCAGATCATGGAGGAGCATGCCGCATCATCGGTGCCAGCTGCTGCACCTTTATCCCAACAACTCACCTTCAGTCTATAAAGCAATTGAACATCTTCATAGGTTGGCATCAGAAATCCATCAGGAAACAGAAACGTGGACACTTGGAAGCTGGTTTTGGGACGTTTTGAAAGACTGGGGTTGGAAAATAGTGATGATCTTCTTGGTTCCAATCTTTGTAATATGTGGCTGCTGTTTGGGGATACAGTGTATACCACCCTTGTTCTCTCTCTTTGTTTGAACTCTTTGCGCCCTAAGACTTTGGACACTCGATTCGAAAACATGAAATTAATGTATGACAGAGAGGTACAGGAGATTATGGACATTGACGTGAACTGACAAGCTGACTAGGATATGTTCAAAGGGGCGACTGTAAAATATCAAACGACAAATATGAACATTACTGGCGCCATCTTGCTTAGCGAAGGCCTCTGCGAGTGCGTAAGCAGCAAGTCCAGCAACCACTTTAGACACAGCGGCCCTTTCGTACAGTGCTGGTCACCTGTCTGCCACCCTGACCTCGCTATCATCCCCAGGGCTCTGACTACGCCAGAGCACACATACTGGGGTCGTAAAACCATGTCAGCATGACAGTGCCCGGGAGTCACTTCCCGCGCCAAACCCACTTGTCCTTTCATCCTCCGCGCAAGGGCAGGCCCCTTTGATAACCTCCTCCACTGCACCTTCTCTAACCGACCTCTGTGGACATAGTTTATTACCCACGTATGACAGAACTTGCTTCACCAACAAAGGGGCCGGAATTTAATCAGTGACACGACCCCTTATATCTGACCGATCCCACATGTTTTAGATCCTCTCGGAATGTCCAGCTGTGAAATAGAGATCACCTGTTAGATCTGGGTGGAGGGACGATTGCTGCTAGGTTTGTGTGGGAACTAGCTTGAGGCGGGGATTCGAAGGATGTTTGACTATGCAATAAACTGATGCCAGGAATGTTTGACCATGTAATAAACTGATGAAAAAGCATATAAAAGGCCATGCCACAGAGATGCAGTTAGAGCACCTCCTGACGATAGCCCCGGTGTCCGATGTGATGTACTCTCCTCTAGAGCAATAAACCTGTTCTTCACCTTCCAGTTACCAGCGCCTGCCTTGTTATTTTGATTACTAATCTTAAGGTGAATTAGAGGTGGTTTGCACCAAGCGGCATCGTAAGTCTTGGGAGTCTCGCTGCTTTTCATCAAGGTCCCAAAGACGAGACCTATTGGCAATGCCAATGCTTGTTTTAAATCACTGCACGTGTAACACGAGACCTGCAAAATAAACTTGTAAATGGTGTCTGAGTTATAATCCTAGCATTAAAGCGTTTTAACTCATCTACCTCCTCTATCTGTAGCCCATTACATAATAAGACCAACACTCTGATCACTATTGCACAACTGTTATATCCTGTGTTTATTTAATTTGCATGCATGCATTAACTAATGTGTTCTCTACTTTGTACATGTTACATCATTGTTATTATTGTTACCTGGCAGATTCCTGGAAGCTCTAAGAAAGGCAGTTGGTGCTGTGGGCTGATGATGGGAGCTGCTCTTTGAAGGTCTTGAATGCTGATTTATATTTATGGTGAATAAACCTAATTCTACCTACTCTACTGTGTGGACTACCTTCTTCTGACGACATAACAACACTATACATATACTTTTTTTTTGCAGTGTTGTATAGCGCGTACTCGACCCAAAGGTATTGGAGCGCTTTACATGAGCACCGGTTACATTACACAAGGACACATTCATTTTTACTATGGATAGGGAGATTAAGTGATTTGCCTAGAATCACAGGATGTTGAGCAGAGGCCAGACTAAAGCCCGGTTCCCCAGCGCCAAGGCGGCAGCTCTGGCCGTTGGGCCGCATCCTATACAAAACTGTTATATTCTGTACATTATTAACATAGTGGTGTTATCATTTACTTAAGGTTCTGATTCCAATTGAACATCTCTATGGAATGTTAAGGACAGAGCATTCAGTTGCACTGGTACTCTGGACCTGTCCAGTGCTTGTTGCTCTGCTGCTCTATAATTTACAATAAATCTATTTTATATAAATAATTGAAGCTTTAATAATGGCGACGAGGACAAGAGCATATCTTTCAACGGGAAGATGCAGCACAGAGGAGTTGTGCTCTTGAAAGGAAGAAAATTACTTTGTTAATTGTTTTGCAGAACGAAGAAAATTCAATAGAATTAATTTATTGCAAAGAACTTGTTTACTGATAGTATTTTAAAAGAATCCACATGAGTGTATTTTGAAACAAAAACTTAAGGATCAAAAGGAGACAACAAAAGAAGTAACTGAAGACTATGTGCTGGTTTTAAAGAAGGAACAATCAATTTTATAAAAAAAGGAAGAGGAAATAGGATCGGAAATAACTTCAAGCTCAATGAGGTACTGTTTTGGCATCATTTTGCTATGTGAAATTCGCCTTGTAAAGCTAATGGTAATGGATGCATGCAAGTGGCATTTTTCAAAAGAAGTACGACCGTACGATCAGGACTCAGGAGTGAGCGCTAATATTCTTTAAATCCTTGCACTGTTGTTGAATGACAGAGGAAGAATTCCAGCATGTCAAGAATCAAACAGCCGACTTGCTTCGCGTCATTGTTCCTAGAGCCTGAAGCATCCTGGGAAAGGTTTCAAGGCATCCTGGGAGCGTGTGACGTCAGCGAGAAAAACATGACGGCCATTTTGTTCACGATCCGAATTCACGTAGCAACCAAAGCAAAAGAGCTTACTTTAAAAATAAAAGTTTGGCATAATTAATAATTAATTTCGCACAGTGAAGCGGAATAAATGCGAGACTCTTCTAGATGGAATGACAAGTAAGAGGACAGTTTTTGGGGATTAATACAGAAAGGAAATCCTTCTCTTGGTATTGTCATGAGAGTCAGTCTATTTGCACTCATTTTAAGAAGCAATTTCACTTATAAAGCAATTTCGTATAAGGAATAACTAACAATTTGCGAATACAAATCAGCATGGTATGATAAAATATTACAACAGAAGTGATTTTCACATTTTATCCATACAGGATGATTTTCAAATTTTATCCATACAAGATATTAGTTGGAAAATTGGATTATACGTCATATCTACACAGTCTGTGGTATAAAATAAATTGAAGGACATTATTGTAGTGTTTTTGTGAATTTAAAAATGCAGTTTGATCGTCCTGCGAAATTCTTACAGTCCAACGGGGAACCACCTTTGCCCTGGTCAAGATGGAAAGAGGAATTTGTTAATTACATGAAGGCAATAGACGGAGAGAGAATGGGGGCAGAAAGGAAGAAAGGACAGATGGTTTTTAGATCCCTTCCTCAAATAACTCTTACTGAGAATGGAGAGGCAACTAATGTATATAATGAGGCTTTACTCAGAATGGAGAAAAGGTTCATACCAACGAGTAATATCGCAATGAATAGATTCAAATTTTATACAAGGAGACAAGAAGAGAATAAATCTTTTGACGGCTTTGCGCACCTTAAGCTTACATTGCAACTTTGGAACTATTTCTGACAAAATGATTAGGGATCAGATTGTGGTTCATGTTAAGTGTAAGAAAACGCAGAATAACTGTGGGTTATGGGAGATCCAAAACTTTCGGAGGCTATATCTACAGCCAAGGCCTTCGAACAAACTGAAAAATGGATGCATACAGTCAGGAATATGAATAGTAAAAGTGAGAAATCTGAAGAAGTGGCTTTGATTAAAAAAGAAGAGGAAATGAAATATGACTCACAGAAGTCAAATGGGTTTCAGGGTCAGAATCATTTTATAAATAGCAATAGGAAGTTTGATAGATCTACTAAAAATGTATGTTGTTACAGATGTGGAAATAGAAACCATGTGTCATCGTTCACAGGTTGTCCTGCAGTTAGAAGAGAATGCAATTATTGCGGAAGGATAGGACATTTTGCGAACATGTGCAGGTATCAAAAGAGATTGCCCACGTAATTTCGACTAAGAATTTCTTCCATGTTAGAAGGATCGGTACAATGTGATAAACCTATTGATTTTGCAAGTTCTTCCGGAAATTAGTCCACATTAGGGTTTGTGGTGTCTCTGAGAAATAGTGTTGCTAATATGGAAGACCCTGATGACACATATATTATAAATTCACCTATGTGTTTAGTTCAAGTGTCTAAGGTGGAATTAAGACTCATGGCTGATTCAGGTTCATCATGGACCATCATTTCAAATCAATATTTTGCAGAGAAATTGGATAAGGTATTTAATATTGGAAATATTATTCCATCGGACATCAACCCTGTAAGTTATGATGGTTCACACATTGCCATGATAGGATACTTTAACACAGATTCGATTTTTAAAAACAGGTTTGCGAACATAAAGCTATATGTGGCAGTAAAAGGAATAAATGTGCTTGGCTGGAAAGATCAATATAAACTGGGAATAATCCTGAAACCAAGACTCAAGGATCCGGTAATTTTGGATGAATCCTTTTGCACTAACAACGTTTCGTTCACAGGAGAAAATGATATGGAGGAATTTATTAAGATTTCATTTAAAGATGTGTTCTCAGATGTGTTAGGTAGACTCAAAGATTATTCCAATCAGATCAAAATTAAAGCTAATGTAAAACCTGACATACAAAGGATAAGACCTGTGCCAATTAATGTAAGGGATGAACTTAAAGAAATGTTGAATGAACTCTTCACTGAAGGTATCATAGAGCCTATCCATTCTTCGGAATGGGTTTAGCCAATTGTTTTGGTCCGCAAGCTGGATAAAAAAATTGAGACTCTGTGTGGATTTAAGGGCATTGAATTCAGAAATTGTGGTAGATTGTCATCCATTACCTAACATCAATGAGGTTGTTTCCATGCTAGAGGGCGCAAAAGTGTTCTCCACATTAGACTTGAGATCGGCGTATCATCAAGTACCATTAACTGAAGAGTCAAAAACCTTAACAGCATTCATCACACCACAAGGTTTATACCAGTACACCAGAATGCCATTTGGTTTAGCCTCGGCGGCATCGGTGTTTCAGCGTGTAATGTTTAACATCTTTAGAGATATTGATAACTTTGTGAAATGCTTTCAGGACGACATCTTAATTTTTTCAGAATATAATCAGGATCATTTAAAACATCTCTCTGAGGTTTGTGGCAGATTGAAAAGAAGTGGATTGACACTGAAGGCAAACAAATGTAAAATGTTGAGTATTTGGGACATACATTGACAGTGTGATTCCAAAAAAAATCAAATGTGGAGGGTATAATGAATGCTCTATCACCTAAGAACAAAGATCAATTGCTTTCCTTTGCGGGGGATGTGTGAATATTATTCAAAATTTGTTACAAATTTTGAAACAAAAATAGAGCCTTTGCGAAGCTTGTTGAGACACAATGCGTCATTTGTATGGTCAGAATTACATGAAAATGCTTTTAATGAAATCAAAAGAGACATTCTTAATGCACCCACTCTCAGACCGTTTTGCATGAAAAAACTGTGTATTATTACGGTAGATGCTAGTTTATTTGGCATTGGTGAGGTGTTGTCGCAAAAGTGTGGGAATGAGGAATGGAATGTGTCTTTTGCTTTAAGAACTTTGAATGAAACAGAAAGAAGGTATGCTGTTATAGAAAAAGAACTTTTTGCATGTGTATGGGCTATAGAACATTACAGAAATTATATTTGGGGAGCAAAGTTTATTCTTAGAACGGATCAAAAGCCATTAGTGAATATTTTATCACCTGGGGGTGGTTGGAATTCCACGGCAAGGATTGCAAGGTTAACCTCTAGGTTACAAGAATGTTGTTTTACTACAGAATTTGTGCCTGGAAAGAAAAATGTCACGGCTGACTTTATGTCCCGTCATCCATGTGTGTCAAATTCGGAAGGAAAGGAGGAAGAATTAGATATTGTAACTACCATCCAGGATGTGGTGATTGGTGCATTTTCTAGTATTTCTGAGGAATCGTGGAAATTGAGTGAAGAAAAGGATTCTTTGTCTTAGCTTGTCAAGACTTATTTGGTTGATGGTTGGCCGAATAAGCAAAACATTCCAGGAGAGGTAATGCCTTTATTTAAGGTTTCTGATGAATTAAAGTTAGATGGAGATTTAATTTATAAGGATGGAAAATGTGTGCCACCTTTGGGTGTGAGGGATATTATTCTAAGGTTAGCCCATGATACCCATCCGGGTATGTCAGCAATGAAAAGTTTAATTAGAAATTATTTTTGGTGGCCAGGAATGGACCGCATGGTAGATCGTCTGGTTAGAGACTGTTTGATTTGTAATTCTGGAGATAAAATGTTGAAAGTTAATGTTCCACCTCTCAAGACTACAGAGTGTCCGCAAGAACCCTGGAAAAAGTTAGCGTTTGATATTTCTGGTCCTTTCTTGAGTTTACCTATAGACTCACGCTATGCACTGGTATTAGTAGATTATCACTCAAAGTGGACGGAAGTTAAAATGGTTCCCATGGCTACCACTAATAAAGTTTTGGAATTTTTCAAGGAAGTTTTTGCTAGGGAAGGTTCTTCTATAATTGTTACGTATAATGGTGTTCAACTGACGTCCAAAGATATGGAGCAGTATCTCAGTTCCCACACTATAAAACATATTACAACATCTTTGACTGCGCCTCATGAGAATGGCCAGGTAGAACGCTTCAATAGAGTTTTGAAAGGTTACATTACGGAGGTCATGAAGGAAGGAGGTGATTGGAAAAATGTATTGAGGGAAAGATTATGGAAGTACAGAATTACACCACATTCTTTAACAGAAGTCAGTCCGTTTCGTTTATTAAGAGGCAGAGATCCTGTTTCTAATATCTGTCCATGGTGGCTCAAGGAAAGGTTTTGTGATAACATTAAGATTGTATCTGGAAAAGATGTTATTCATCTCAGAGTGATAGAAAAACAATGTAAATATAAGGACTGGTATGACAAAAAATGGGATGTCAAGCAACATAATTTTAGGTAGGAGAAGGGGTAAGAATAAAGAAACCTGGTTTGGTTGGTAAGTGTGTGAGCAAATTTTACAGACCCATTAAGATCACTTGAGTGTTTAAGAATTCTGTTATAACACAGGATGGCAAAGTCTAGAATGTTAGGCATGTCTCTAGGTCTCCTGAGCTGTATAGCAAAAGTATTGTTGATACACCAAATGTTTCATATAAACTTTCTTCAGGTGATTTAAACACTACTGATGTACACGATGATTCTGTAGCTAGTAGAGGTAAAGACTGTGCGTACTAGAGCATTACCTGCAAAAATGCTGGATTATGTTAGATAGTTTCTTTTTAAGTTATCTGTTTTTATTCTTTTTTTTTCTCTTCTCTTTTATATATGGAGGATATGTTATTATTCTGTACATTATTAACACAGACCTGTCAAGTATCACGCATCAGGAGTGATACTCACGCATTTCAGTGTGGTAATCCGCATTACCGCACTGAAATGCTTTGTCACGCATATCTGCATAGTGTCTCAGATGTCACTGCAAACTTTTAAGTGGGGCAGGAATCAGCGCGCCAGCAGCGGCGTGTCCACGCAGCTCTCCCAGGCTCGGGACCCGGGCTCAGTTCGCAGAGAGCTACGGCTTGTACTCAGCAAGCAGGCTCACACTCCCTGCTACAATGTTTCATAATTGCGATTTCCTCGCGGTGAGCCTCTGGCTGTCAGCCTGACGCCACGGGGCCCCAGTCAGGTTGCGTGCTAGTATGTGCCTGTGCCACGAGGGGAGGGGGCTCGTCGTCACATCCTGCTTTCTGAGTGGGGAGTTCAGTTTTTGGAGTCGGAGGGAGAGGGCTGCTTTCCGAATTAACCGTGCCGCCTACAAACCATTCATGCCTCTCGCAGCTTCCTGCTGCAGCTCGCACCGGCCCGAGGCAGCCCGCAGTGTGCTCTCAGCTGCTGCACCCAGCTAAATTCAAGTCTTGCCGCAGCTGAGGGAAGGAGTCAGTCATCCGCGATGCAGCGGCCACCAGGACAGTCTGTCACTGACTGAACGGTCCCGCTCAGTACTCACTGAACATCCCCGTCCGGCGCATGATACGGTGGCAGGATGTCCAGTCTCCTGCATGCCTGCCGGGCCCCCAGGAGTAAGAGTTTGTTAATTGCTATTGTCCATCCTCACGCCCTGCCTGGCTCAGAGTTAAAGGAGGAAGTCGGTGTTTGAGAATCGAGCACCTGCTCACTTCCTCCTGACCTCAACTATGCCCCGTACTCGCCACACCAGCGCGAGTCTCACAGTGAGAGCAGGTGCCACAGGCCTAGGTAGGGCAACATGGCTCGCTCTCTGACTTTTGAGAAAAGAAAGGCTAAATATCTCCGCAGTGACACGCCAGCAGCTCCTCTCTTTCACAGTGATTGGATTTTGGATGATTCTGATCTCGGAGACTCCGGTAAGAAGTAAATAAATGTAATAACCGACCGCAGATCACATTTAAAATGTTACGGGGTCCTCCAGCAGGGCATAGTGGTTGGCAAATGGGTACACTTTCCCTTTGTGCATCTCGAGGGAAAATGCCTGCAGATTAATGTTTTCACCGGATAGAGGTCGGAGCTCTGTCTTGTCAGTTTTGACTCTCACCATAAAGCAGCACAGAGGGTTAATATGCCTGCTGCACAGATAGTCTGCCATCATTTACACTGTATTTTATGTGCATAGCTCAGTGGGTTGTTACTAATGTGACAGAGATCCCTTTATTACTTGTGGTTTAACAGCACCTGGCACTTAGTTTAGGGTGGAGATTATTTAGAAATAACTGGATTAAACGCACCTGCTGCAGAGTTTGAGTTTCCCGTTGGTCAAATGAGTGTTAGCTCTGATATTTTTGTATATCCGTGGATATCATTGCATGATTTTGGTCACTAGAAAGTGTCACTCATAGTCGTTGAATGTCACTCATAAGTACATTGAAACTATCAACATGTCACACTTAAGCAATCTGAAACCTTGGCAGCTATGTTAACATAGTGGTGTTATCATTTACTTAAGGTTCTGATTCCAATCGAACATCTCTATGGAATGTTAAGGACAGAGTATTCAGTTGCACTGGTACTCTGGACCTGTTCAGTGCTGCTCTATAATTTACATTAAATCTATTTTATATAAATAATTGAAGCTTTAATAAAAACCTTCCACACAGGCTGGCGGGATATACACTGCCATGCCTGGCATTGCCAGCCATACACCCACGGTGTATGTAGCGCGTTACCCGTCTCGATAAAGCGCTGCGACTCCCCATAGAGGTAGGAGGCACTAAAGGTTCCCTTGGGTTCGTTTGTGTTTTGTTTCGTGAGGTCGTTGGGCTTTCTTTTCTGTGGCCAACTTTCTTGCTTGACCATCTGCTGTCCGCGAGCCGAACTCCTTGGATCTACGAAAGCGCATGCGCACAAAGCCTATTAAGATTGGTAGCCCTGTTGGAGTCAGGCAAAAAGTCAGCATGAGCTTTCCCAGTGTGACTTCCCGGAAAGATAAAACGGCCGCGGCGGACATATTTTCCTCTGCGCATGCGTTCGGTATTTTTCATGCCCTGTCGAAGGTTTTGTACGTCACCGCGCCCTGTAGTCTTTTCCCAACCCAAGATGGCGGTGGGGTTGAGCCCAGGGCGGTGTGAGCCCGGCGCCCGGCTTTGAAGCAGGAAGCCCGGGCGGGGAGTGATGTAACAGGAGCCAGAGGCGCGGTGGGTGGCACCGGGAAGAGGGCAGCACCGGGCCCCGCCAGCGGGAGCGAGGCCGCGCCGAGCCGGGGTCTCCACACAGCCAAGGTGGGCAAGGCTGCTGGAGCCTTCCTCCACACCGGCCCTCAGGGTGCCCACACCCGCTGCCCATAGACCCCCTCGCCCCTACCTCTGTCCAGCGCCCCGACAAATAGGTAGGCTCCTCCCTGGCTCTGCTGTCTCCCTCCCTGGACATATCTATCCTGTGTCCCCTCCCACCCTAAATAACAACACATCAGAGGCTGGCCCCACCCCTTTAGGTCCCCCACGGACCAGGACCCGGGGCCTGGCCTCCCAGAGACTGTGTTTAACTTTAATTCCTTCCCCTCTGAGCCTCACCTTGTTGCCCCCTCCCTTCTGAGCCCCACCTTGTTGCCCCCTCCCTTCTGAGCCACACCTTGTTGCCCCCTCCCTTCTGAGCCCCACCTTGTTGCCCCCTCCCGAGCCACACCTTTTGTCCCCACCCCCCTTTACCTCAGAGCCTTTCCTGCCATTTCATGTCCCCACAGAGCCTCTCCTGCTCAGGTCCTCTTTGAAGCCTTGTGCTTCAGGGCCCCAGTTGCAGGGGCCCTCCTTTAATTGTCACAAACTGATTTGTACAATCAACAACTCCCACCCAGAGGCTTTACCCATGCCCCCACTCCCTTACACCATTTGTCTGCAGACACTGACTGCACCTCCCGTGTAAATTCTGCTCCCTCACAAACCCTGCTTCCTAACAAACCCTTAATACTTCCCACTTTATGACTTCCTCTTCTTTTTCCAGGCTATGGCCTTACTCAGCCTGTCTCATTGCTTAAATAAGGCTATTTGCGTATTGTCACCTACTGCTGAGCCGCACCTACACTGTTGGAGCTTTAACTGGACTCCGTGGATAAAGCCCCTCCTTCCATGGTGATGTGCATGAAGCAAGAACACAGGGTAGGCACATGTCCAGTGCCACAGCTGATCTTTTGACATTCACAGGATCACCGCTGCTTTGGGCACAAACATCACATTAGTACAAGGGACTGAACCTTGCATCCCACTCTAGCGATTGAGGGCAACCAGGGCACACCTTGAAGTGATGGCCTCCTGCTGAAAATCCTTTACTGCCTGTAAATAACCAAAGGAAGACCAGGGGATCACAGAATTGCCATTTTACGGTGCTATCAGACAACCGCAACTATATGTTGACTCTAATCACTGGAAAACTTGAAACCGTCTTAGCAAAAAGAAAAATACTTGCAAAAACAGATTTCCTTTCTGAGCTGGTGTACTTCAACCTATGCTTTTCAAGAACTGATTGTTAAAAATTCCTCATGACTATGAAGCCTCTGATTGGTGCAAGTTGATCATGACTGTTGTGCCCCATTACCTCAGATGCCAAATACCACCTATGGCTGATACAGGACCCTGTTGAAGCGCCCAAATTCCCTGAAAGTGTTACTCTGATCGTTTGAACTCCAGGGTATTTTTATTGATAGCATTTGAAAGCTGTGAACCGACGCCAGAAGTCATCACTGTGCATGTCCAGTCTGAAGTATCTTGCCACCCTTTCTGTAGCCCACCCTGCTCCCCGCACGGGGTGGCGCAGCCTAACTTTATGGGGCAGCAGCCTGGCAAAGTGCTTGGGGACCAAAGGAGGCCAAGCATGCCAGCCTTGAACTTTATGAAAGGCACCCTGAAGAAGGACCCTACGCGGCATGGTGGACCATGCCTGAATATTTTTGTGGAACATGGTAAGTTTTCTTTGCTATACTATCATTTTAGTGTACCATCAACCTTTTGAAATCAGTGTTTTCTAATTGGGCTATAGCGTCCTGAAATATGATCCTCTTTAATTTTCAACAGCTGCCAGAGCTCTGCCAAATGAGCATGTTGTCGAACTCTGAGACAGACGTTCAGGGTACAGTAGTGTATTCAGAGTAAAAGCCTCATTGGAATCTTTGCTGCTTCACTTGCTAAAGTAATTATATTATGATTTTTGTGCTAATGCTACAGTTTTCATGTTGGCAGGCTGCTTTGTAGTTGTGGCATAAATATAGCTTTAGGTGTTTTTCCAGCCTTATGCAAAAAAATACACTTGCGTATATTGGGGGGCTTTGGGTCAGCCTTCTTTATCCCCTGGGCTATCCAGCTGTCATTCCCAGTTCTCCACCCACATCAGCATGCAGCATTGGTCAAGGCTCTTTTGTACTGTAGAGTGATAGCATATTATTGGATCACGTGCTCATCTGCCTAAAAAGAAGTGCATTTCAGTACTAGGGCTACTTGGTCAATACTTTATTTACTATTGCTTTTTTCTTTTCCATCCTTATCCTATGTAGTCATCCTTTTATTTATAAACTCGGTCTTGGGGTGACAGTAATTCAAAGTCAAAGGTACCTTTTCTTTATGCCAATAAAGATATATTCCAGTGATGTCAAATGCGAACTACCAAATGAACATTTTAATAAAATTAAAGGCCTTTCTCCCTCATGACTACTTGAAATCAGCAGTCCAGGCCCTATTCATTCCCAGATTGCACTATGGAGGTGCTTCCCTATGTGGTCTTTCTTGATCCAAGTTGGCTCCTCTTGGGGCCTCTCTCAATGCTACAGCTAGGCTCCGTGCAGGATCAAAAAGAACTGGCTCCCATATGAGACAAGGATACTGTTAAAAATTGCCTGCACGACCCACAAAGCACTACATTCCAACACCCCAAGATACTTGACACACAACTATAGTTATATGGTGGATGCAGATCATCTAGAAGCAACATCACTTTGCTACTAAAACCACAAAAAGTTCATAAAAAGAAAACTAGTAACAGAGGCTTCCCTGATAGTGCCGTGAGGATTTGGAATTCCCTACCACCTGAAGTCAGACTGATTTCCTCAACTGCTTCTTTAAAAAAAAGACGTGAAACTTCAACTTATGAGCAAATATCTGTCTTAGGTCAAACAATTTGACTCAAGATCTGCACTCATGAGGATTATCAGTAGACTTTCTAACTATATCTATTTTCTTGTCGACTTGTCCTAGAGTCATTACCTCTACATTTCATGAACTTACACAGTTGATACTTCTCTTGATAATATTGTTTGCTTTCCTGTCTTTTTTTCTTTCTGGTCATTTGTAAAGATCTCCGATACCTTCACAGGTCATATTTGCCCTATTCACCTGTCGAACGGATTTTGCCCAAACGGTGAACATTATTTAACATATTGTAATATTTGTATATACTAATAAAATGTGTGCCAAGTGTCACACTTCATTTTCAAAGCTGGACAGTGGTAAGAAAAAACACAGGGTGACCCTTAATGGAAATTTAGTTTAAACATAAGTGAACATAGGTCACATTACCTGTCCGCGATACCTAAACTTACTTTAACATATATATATATATGAGGTACGTTCAGTTCTCAGCAGATGTAGCGCAGCGCAGTTAGCCACACCGACAAGCAGGAACAGGCGAGACCCAGAAGTGGTGCAATACGATTTTATTTAAAGTTTAGCCCAGCACCAATATATATATATATATATAGGGTATATATTGGGAGCAGTGCGGCGGACTCCCTCTCTGCTTTCACCCACTTGGGACATTTATTTTTAGACATATCTTTGTTTTTATCCAATACGGAGTATGCAAATCCACTTGGGCCTAACTAGCAGGACTACAAGTATGGCAGCCATTTAATGGACTACAACAACCATAATGCCAACGCCCATTTGGGGCAGGACTTGTTTATCAAATAAATCACCTGTCCTGAATCTAGTTTGTTGCCTCTGTCATTCAAGATATGCAAGCTGCCAGTGACCAAGGGTACACAGATACTCGAAACGCGCTTGGCCTTCAGAAAGGAGCAAGCGGAGGCAAGCGCTGACAAAGCAACCGCCTGTGGCATTTGTGTGCATACCCTTCTGTGTGTGGCATCTCTATTTGGGGCGACTCATTGTGTTATGTTTCGGTCATGAGAGGTCGCTCTCGATACCAAAGTGATAGGGAGCAGATTGGGACTTTACACACGGTGCAAATCCACAGTGAGGCCTCAGATAGAGGTTTGTGCAGTGTTGGTTAAATAATCAAACTGGAATAGAGAAGACTCGAGAAATCCATTAATGATGCTCAAACTGCACTAGCGATGTAGATGTAGCTCATAGTTTCAAGGCAGACATACGTAAAGTCAAGGGGTAATTATATACTAATTCACCACTAATCCATAATGGGTTCCAAAGTAGCGTGCTACTCACCGAAAAAGCGCTTCAACACCTCATATGGGGTAGCAAGTACTATATAAATGCAAACCTTTTTCCCCCTTTCTATCCCTCCGCTACCCTTATCCATCCAAATAACTGAATAACCTATCCACCGCTCAAATTACTTTCATATTTCACTATACTAATTTTCAACACTAATCCTTTATGGGTTCTGAAGTAGCGTGCTACTCGCCAAAAAAGCACTTCAACACTCCATCAGTGGTAGCAAGCGCTATAGAAATGCAAACCTTTTTTGCCTCTTCTATCCTTCTGAATCCAAATAACTGACTAACTTATCCACTACTGAAATTACTTTCATGTTTCACCATACTAATTCAACACTAATCCTTTATGGGTTCCGGAGTAGCGTGCTACTCGCTGAAAATGCGTTTCAACCCCTTGTCATGGATAGTAAGCACTATATAAATGCAATTACAATACAATATCATAACAGAGGTGTGCGCTTGGAACAAGATACTTGAGGTGAAACTTAATGGGTGCTTTGAAATCATTTGACTGTTTATTTTTCTCAGAAATGCTGGTATTGGAATGGAATCTCTAAGCCAGAGTGGTTGGTGAAATTAATATCAAAATTAACAAGCCAAAATGTCTGTTTAATGCGGTAATACCTGTAGCGACGTGCATGAAAGGTAGAGAAGTAAAATAAGGACTCAGTATACAGATCCCTTGCCTTTGATACTGTCTTGTTTTGTCACTATCAAATAAAAGTTTTATGGGAAAGGGGAGTGGGTCGGGCTTCGTTACAATCCTTCTTTAATTGCTATGGTTAAACAAGCTTTTGCAGTGCAATATGTCTCTCATTTATAGAACTTTGAGGTATTGGCGTTGTAAATGTCAATAGCTTAAATTCTCGTAAATGCGAGACCTATTGAATTGCAAATATTTTTTGTTACCAACCTCCCCATGCCATGCTTGCATGTGAATAGATGCCATGCCCCTTTCTTTAGACGAGCTGTGTAAAGAAAGTGGCGCAGCAGCCATTAAAGTGAACAGGCGGTATGGGGCATTTTTAGCCAAAAATCGCCCCAAACAGCATTTTAATTTTGATGGCGGCAGTTTCCCTCTCTCTAGACGCAGCTCGTCTAAAGAAAGGGGCGCAGCCTCCATTAAGTGCAAGCATGGGGCGCTTGGAAACAACCCCCAAAAATATATTTGCAGTGCAATAGGTCTCGCATTTGTGAGAGTTTAATACTATTGTCATTTAGAATGCTAATAACTCAAAACTCTCCTAAATGCAAGATCTATTGCATTGCAAAGAAGTGGGCACCATTGTCCCGGCTGCTTGGAAAGTGAAAGCGCACATGGCGCACTGAACTTTGCTGCAAAGCACGTTGTGCCGGCAGTAGGACAAAACTCACAAAGAAAATAGTGCTTGCAGAATAAATAACACAGACTGTGTAACAACAGAAGTAAAAGGGCCAGTCTTCATGGGTGGTTGCAAATGAAGACATGGCGGTACTAAGAGAGGCTAAAAATCCGATTACTGAATCAGAAGCCAGCATTTACAAAGGCCAAAGACACAAGCCAATAAAAAATGTGGGTGGAGCTTGAAGTCCATACTCTATTACAGCATGCCTTGCAGAGCAGCGCTTGCGCTGCAGAGGCTGGATTTGAAAGGAAAAGGCCATAATGAAAGCTCTATTGCTACCTGACCGCGTTTTGACATTGAAACAAAAAGTGGACCATACTGAAAGGAAAGAGGGCCTTTGGTATACTCTGTCTTTTGTTTCTCTTAAGCGTAAAAAATAAACATGGACCCGGTGGCATTGATGAGCTGCGCTGGGTGGGCAGTGTGAGGGGCATAAAGCACAAGGGAAGAATGGTGGGTCAGGAGAGAGATTTAACAGGGTCATGGGCAAATGGGTGAGAAGGGAGGGGAGCTAGAGGTGATGTCGAGCAGGTGAGCGAGAAGTGCACAGGGAGAGAGTGAGCAGGAGAAGGGATGAACAAGAAACAATGGTGGGCGGGGTGAAGCGATGATCACCAAGAGGAACAAAGCGACACACTAGTGGAAAAAAACAGAAGTAAATTGAGATGGATACACTGACAATGTAGTCCCTCTTGCAATTCAATGCAAGCACTGCATTGGCAATGGAAAGGCACATTCTGGATGAAATAGAAATACTCCTAAGGGCTGAGCCGTGCTCTTTTTAACAGTTTCAAGGCACTGGCTGGAAGAGGCTGTTGAAAAAGCCAGTTGTTCCCAAATTGCGGGTCGTGAGCTGATTTTTGGTGGTCCGTGAAAGTTCAAGCAATAAATAACGATGCATTTAAATTCTGTATTTATCTTGTCACATTTGCTGTACTTTAAAGACGGAGGTCCCATCCCAGGCTTTTTTGATGACCAGTTGCTGCTTATTTTTTTTTATTACGCGATTGGTGTACATAAACTCCTTTCCCTTTTTAGTAAGAGAAAGTAAAATGAATTATGTGACAATCTTGCTGGGGTACAGAGAGAATGGAAGTAAAGGCTGGAGGATACTAATTTTTGTTCATGTACAGCAAAATGTAAATACCTGTAAATGAACTGTACACATTCAGCAGTTAAGAATGCAAAAATGAAGACTTTTTTTTATAATGCCAAAGTGTGCTGAAAACAAAGATTTTAATAGGATAAAAAAAATCAACACTTTACTTGGTGATGCACTATTGATAAATATACAATGAGCCCCGATTTCCTAACGTTATCATTTCTGTTGAATATGGTTTCAGTAGTAAAACTTGTCTGTGTGAATTTAGTAGCCATTTAAATCGCAAGCGTGCTTTCTCTAAATGACAGTGCGTTGCCACACCTTGCTTTAGTTTCATTAAAACATAATCTGTCTCATTTCCATTAAAGCTAAATGGGTTGCACACGTTCGTCGTTCTAAAAATTGGGTTGTGGTTCTAAAAAGTTTGGGAAGCACTGTTGAGAGTGAACTAAAGCCACGTCTAGGTATATAGTAATCAAATATCTGTTTGACAGCTGTATTGCTAGCCACATCTTAAAAGGTCTTGGGCAGCCACAGTGCTGATTGACCAATTGTACATTTTTCCTAACGTAAAGCTCTCCGACTGCCTACAATTGACAAGCACTCTTACACTGGGGATTTGACATCACCATTATTATAAAATTTTGACCGGATTTAATTTTTCATAATACTGCGCTGGTAGAGACCACACCACTCTATCAAATGTCTTTTCCTCTACTAAAGCAGTGGTCGCCACTGGTGAGTCCGCCAGTTTATATCGGTAAATTATATGACTGCATTACCTTGCCGCTAGAATCTCTCCTCTTAAAGACAGTCTGACAGGGCTGTATGGTGAATTATCACTTTCTCTAAGCAGTTAGCTGACAGCTTGGCGTACAGCTCACATGCCATTGGGTGACAGGCCTTTGGTAACAAGGTGACATTGTCTTCTTTATGTAGAACAACAATAATGGCTTCCACAGAACAGCCTCAATGTTTGTGACTGGGAAAATAATGAAACGGGTCCGTGATTATTGCCTTGTAGCACGACCTGTAGAAGGGAGCCGAAAAGCCATCAGGACCTGGGGCTTTTCCTTCAGGGAGAGAATGAATGATCTTAAAACTCTCCACTAGCTCAGTTTGTTTCTCCAGTATGGCCACCACTTCTGGCTATCCCAGCAAATCTGTATGATCTAAATAATCCTCAGTTTTCTGAGTATAGACAGTGTATTAATGAAGGTCTGGTAGCCGAGTGTAGTTTAAGATGATTTGTTTAGTCTTAGTTCCAGGTTGGTAAATCCATAGAGAGCAGCCCCACCAGGAGCAGCCTGCCTGGTGCTCAGCCCACACTCCAACTGTCGCACCTCAACTCACAGGCACCTGCACGTTCCATACATCACCACTCCAACATTCCAAGCAGCACATTCACAATGGCTAAGGCCAAAGCAACCGGGGATAAGCATAAATACATATACAGTATATTACATAAACCCTCCCCCTTTATAAAACATAAAAAAAATGGAAAAAAGCATTGACAAGAATAAACATGACCAACAATTACATCAAAGTACACAAAGGATGGAAGAATGCATTAACCCGAAGAACTATAATAAGGCATTGAGAAAATTTAAAAGATGCATAGATAAATATAGATTTAAAAAATCACGTATCCTTCCCCTTTATAAAATGGACAAAATTTAACAGAAGAAAGAACATTTTCTTTAACAACACACAATACTAGACAGCAGACTGAGGAAGAACCCCATCAGTCCCACATCAGCATACAAGACAAAATCGCACCTATTATCATCACCATCCACGCCAACTGGCCAGCCAAGCATGACTGATAGTACAACATAGCACAACAATAACTAAATGTGGCAAACACACACACAAACGATAGTGGAAGAAAAATACAAAAAACAACGAAAATACTTCACACAGAAGTAATGTGCGCAAATGCACTTGACTAAACGTCCCCCAAACAAGGGAAAGTAGTGTGACACGTAACAGGTGAAAAATTCACCTCCAAAACATCCCTCATGTAAAGGCATATAGCTAACAATGTAGAAATGGGTGACTGCCACCCATACAGCCACCCCTCATGTAAGGGCAGCAAACAAAACGTGTAGAAATGGGGTACAATCATCCTTCATGTAAGGGAATGAAATATAAAGTTTGGTGATGGGAGATTAGCAACCCATCCAGACATCCCCCTAGAAAGGGCATGCAACAAACAATGTTGCTATGGGTGACGTCTACCCAGAAAACCATCCCTCCTGTAAAGACAGTAGCATGCAACGAAGATATGGGTGACACCCACCCATTCAGCCATCCCTCATGTAAGGGCGTGTAGGCTAAAATATGAAAATGTAGCAATACAAGATGACATACCAATTAGTGGCGACACCAATGTAAAAGAAACTTGCACAGTATGAAAAGACACCTACTCTGTAACTAGATCAATATAGGAACAAAAGGGGGTGGTGATGGACGGAGCATCTGAATCAATCAAACACTCACACCAAGTCAAAAGATCTGGGTTTAATCCATCACCGTTCTTTAGCCCACTCTGCCACCCCAGTTCAGACATGGCTATATGCAAATCAGTCTGACCCTGTGCCTCATGGGAACAGTCCAGCCCGAACTGCCAAGCCATGTCTTCCCTGGACCGGAAAAAAGCTTCAGAGGACCGGTTTCTGGCGGTCCTTGGATGCTTGATTCTGGTCTAGGAAAGACATGGCTTGGTAGTTCGGGCTGGACTGTTCCCATGAGGCACAGGGTCAAGGCTGATTTGCATATAGCCATTGTCTGACCTAGGGTAGTGTGGAGTGCAAAAAACGATGGATTTAGGCCCAGATCTTTGTACTGGGGTGAATGTAAGACATTTTTCTGCATTCTGTCCATCAACTGTGTTTTTTGCAATTTTCACCCTGAGTGGGCTGGGTATGCTCAGACGTGAGTCCCAGGCTCTCCACATCACTGGAGTCAAGCTATCCAGGCTGAAGAAGGGTGATAGCCAGAAACCGGACTTGGATGCTTGATTCCGGTCTAGGAAAGACATGGCTTGGTAGTTCAGGCTGGACTGTTCCCATGAGGCACAGGGTCAAGGCTGATTTGCATATAGCCATTGTCTGACCTAGGGTGGTGTGGAGTGCAAAAAAACGATGGATTTAGGCCCAGATCTTTGTACTGGGGTGAATGTAAGATATTGTTCTGCATTCTGTCCGTCAACTGTGTATTTTGCAATAGATCAATATAGGAACACAGCAAAAATATCCCCCGCACTGCGAACCTTGCGCAACAGTAGGGCTTGCAATCTACACAGGAACATAGCACTTATGAGGTCAATGCACAACTGAGCATACTGATCAGGAAAACAAATAAAATAAGAATAAGACAGCGCATAGAAATAGTATGTAATGTGCTCATTACACTTAGTGGCATAGAATTGAGAAGAAATATGGGTTTGAAAAGGACAAGAAAAAAAAACATCCTATATAAAGTTGTCGATTCCGATCCTGGAAAAAAAACGTCCGTACGATTCGTATCCAGAGCCCTCTCCGTACGAATCGTAAACATGCCGTACGACCCGGCGAGTACGATTCGGACCGGGGTATGAGGACGCGATTCGTACGGTCCACTTCAGGTAAGGGCGATTCATACGGACAATCACATACACACCGTACGGTCCGTACACCCCATGATCGCGGGGTACGGTGCGTACCCCTGCGATCATGGGGTGCATGCACCGTACCCCTGCGATCGCATGGTGTACACACCGTACACCCAGCGAACATGGGGTGTACGCACCGTACCCGGGGGGGGCGTTCCGTACCTGTTTCCGGGTGAACTCTGCTTTTACGGCTGTTTTCAGCTCCCGTAGAAAAAGGGTCGTAGGGTGCGTACCCGACACAAATCTTTCTTGCTGGGTCGGAAAAACCAGCCGCGAACCGTACAGATGTCGCGTACAGCGGGTTCCGAGGGAGATTCGTAGGGGGATTTGATTCATACGGTCACTGTACGATTCGTACGGAGTCCAGCTCCTGGTAAGAATCGTACTTCGTCGTACGGGGGATGTTGCAGGGTACGATTTGTACGGGAAAAACACTCCGAAAGGCTATTCGGAGCGGTGTTTCCTGAATCGGAATCGACCCCAAAATGTAACGCCATTTACTGAAACCCAAAAATAACGCAAACCATCATTGTAAGAAGCCACATGACAAATGAGAAACATAAAATATGAAAGCAGCCAATATGAAAAGAACATATTGTGGAAAGTATCCTGGAGAAGAAAAAAATAAAACTTAAACTTGGAAAAGAAAGCAACTGTAGAAATGATGAACAGCATAATGGCAGGAAACCAGGAATACAGGATCAAGTCACAGGTGAACGGCACTCCCAAAACTGCAAGTAAAATCTCCTCACGCATCACCAACTGTAGGGGATTGAGTTTTCAGGTTGCTGCTCCTCTGTAAAGTTTGACGAAAAACAAATGTGGTAACTTGCCAGACCGCAAACCAACTGTGGCAAAATGTAAGCCAGTTCTATGGCCCACATGTTGCACCATCATTAAAAATCTGGAGTCATCAGTTTCCACATTGAAATTCTGCTGAGAAGTGGCAGCACAGTAAACTTTGTTGGACAGCCCAATACCCATCGAGAATGAGAAACACTGGCATTCTGTTGTTTTAAGTTTTCCGTCTGTCTGTGCCCCCTGTGTGTGCACATTCGTTTCATTGTAAGCATACGCTCTATTAAATATGTCAAGCAGTGATAATACTAAGATCCTTGTTGGTACGTCGCAGCAAACCAAGAAGGTGACAAGTACGTATGAACAGTGTCGGGAGGTTCCAGGTGCGTACGTGCACCAAACGTCCTTGGAAAGCAACACGCAGTCTGGAATGAACAGTGAGACCTTCAGCGTGTCACGTGTCGCACAACAATGAGGAGATGCCTGCATGGTGTGGAGACACGCACATTCACTGTAGCTGCACTACGGTAACGGTTTTGCAAAGGTCATATGAAGACGAGAAAGACCAATTTACCCAAGTCAATTAGGGGTATTGCACCACGTCCGGTCTCCGGCTTTGCGTTCCCAGATAACTTCATTTGAATCATGACTGCTCTTTCAAATCACCTACACCTCCCTAAATAATGTGATGACGGTACAGATGCCAAAGAGATGATTTGAGACAATCGCAGTTTTTGTAAACGCTGCCAAACTCTCTGTATTTTCCACATAAACGATGAAAGACCCAAAATACATCACGTTACTTGGAATGATCAGCTGTCCCCATAGCAAGAAATTCAAATTTGTAAGAACCTGAAGGACGACTGGGCCTGTCCGATGAACAGGATACTGGTGGGGCTGCCAGGCATTCAGATGATTTTTTAAGGTTCCTTAGTTTTCCTTACGTAATGTCTTGAGAGTAGTTTCTTGAATCGTTACATTACACTGCTTGACACACGTTGTTAATGTAGATCTTGCTCCAAATCGTCGCCAAAAATGTAGTAATGAAAGACAAGTAGCCGAGGTGTAGTTTGTAGATTAATTTAGTATTAGTTGCAGGTTGGTAAATCCATAGAGAGAAGCCCCCCCAGGAGCAGCCTGCCTGCTGCTCAGCCCATACTCCTACTGCCACATCACCACTGCAACATTCCACGCAGCACAATCACACTGGCTGAGCAGCTGAGGCCGAAGCAACAGGGGATACGCATAAATACATAAACCGGATATTACAAACAGGCATAGGAGTTTTTGAATTTTGAGGCACTTTGAGCAACTTCCCTATGAAACTTGTGTTTGTCTTTGATAGCTGTAATTTAAATTGAATTGTGAATGTGGTTTCTGCGGCCCAGCCTTGGGTTGCTCAAGGCCGTGTTGCTTTTGGTTCTTATCCTCGTGTTCATCATTGCAGTTCCTGATCGAATCCTTCCCAGGATCCTACAGTATGGTAGTGTTCAGTCATAAGTGTGCCACTGGCTCATCACAAGTGCTCAAGCAGTACAAGGGGAAGCTTGCATATTTTTGCCTTCTTTGACCTTCACACACAGACTTGTGTATATTACGCTGCGTTTCCACAGACCGTAATGTCACCTGTGTATGCTTTCAACAGTGGCAAACTTACAGAGCTGACCATTTTAGATGCTTCTTTCATGCCGTCATGCACATTTTCAGTTGTAACACTGCTTTCTCCGTCAATAATGTTACTTTTTACATTGGCTTCAATTGTATTTCCAAGGAACCTGGACTTTTCCAAACTGATATTTTTCAGAGCGTATTCCTGATACATTTGTATTTGTTAGAACGTATTGCTCATATGTTTGTATTCGTTAGAGCGCTTGCTGATACATTTGTATTTTTAGCGCGTACAGCTGATACGTTTTGTATTTGTTAGAGTGCACTCTTGGTACGTTCGAATTTGTTTGCGCGTGCTCCTGATACATTTATATTTGTTAGAAAGTACTGCTGATAGATACACTGGTATTTGTTACTGTGTACTGCTGACACGTTTTGTATTTTTTTTTTTTAGAGTTTACAGCGCATACATTAAAACATTTTTTTTAGTGCATACTCCTGATCAATTTTGTTAGAGCCTACTTCTGATACTCTTGTATTAGTTGGAGTGTTCTTCTGATACTCTTGTATTAGTTGGAGTGTTCTTCTGATACTTTTGTATTTGTTGGAGTGTTCTTCTGATACTCTTGTATTAGTTGGAGCATACTTCTGATACTCTTGTATCTGTTGGAGCATACTTCTGATTCTCTTGTATCTGTTGGAGCATACTTCTGATACTCTTGAATCTGGAGTGTTCTTCTGCTATCTTGTATTTGTTGGAGTGTTCTTCTGATACTCTTGTATTTGTTGGAGTGTTCTTCTGCTATCTTGTATTTGTTGGAGTGTTCTTCTGATACTCTTGTATCTGTTGGAGCATACTTCTGATACTCTTGTATCTGTTGGAGCATACTTCTGATACTCTTGAATCTGGAGTGTTCTTCTGCTATCTTGTATTTGTTGGAGTGTTCTTCTGATACTCTTGTATTAGTTGGAGCATACTTCTGATACTCTTGTATCTGTTGGAGCATACTTCTGATTCTCTTGAATCTGGAGTGTTCTTCTGCTATCTTGTATTTGTTGGAGTGTTCTTCTGATACTCTTGTATTAGTTGGAGCATACTTCTGATACTCTTGTATCTGTTGGAGCATACTTCTGATTCTCTTGTATCTGTTGGAGCATACTTCTGATACTCTTGAATCTGGAGTGTTCTTCTGCTATCTTGTATTTGTTGGAGTGTTTTTCTGATACTCTTGTATTAGTTGGAGCATACTTCTGATACTCTTGTATCTGTTGGAGCATACTTCTGATACTCTTGTATCTGTTGGAGCATACTTCTGATTCTCTTGTATCTGTTGGAGCATACTTCTGATACTCTTGAATCTGGAGTGTTCTTCTGCTATCTTGTATTTGTTGGAGTGTTCTTCTGATACTCTTGTATTAGTTGCAGCATACTTCTGATACTCTTGTATCTGTTGGGCTGAGTGGTCGCTCCCAGTGTCCCTTGCAGACATCTGGTATCGTAGCGCTGCATTGCTTCGTTTGCTTGAATTAGCCATCTCATTTCGCCTGCTGTGTACTATATTAGCGCTTTGCTTCATCTGCGCTCTGTTTATTTGCTTGAATTTTGAACTTCATTTGCGCTCTGTTTATATGCTTGAATTTTGCCATTTCATTTCGCCTGCTGTGTGCTATATTAGCGCTTTGCTTCATTTGCGCTCTGTTTATTGGTGACTGCTGTTTAGACTTTATCAGCGCGTTTGCCTCTAGCGCTCCGCTGTGCTCCCCCCTCCGCCTCCATTTTGTTTGTTGTTGTCCTCCTCGTGTGCCCGCCCCGCCTCCCAGCTGGGACGCCCTCGCCCCTCCCCCTCCACTATCCATATATGACAGTTCTTCCCGCGTGTAGCGTTCACGCGCAGCGATCGCGCCCCAGTCGCGCCCCAGTCGCGCCCCAGTCGCGCCCCAGTCGCGCCGAAGGTGCGCCAAAGGTAAGCCCGTCTACGCCCGTCCGCGCCCAGCGCCAGACCCCCTGGTCCTCGCACTGCCCACCCCTCCCGCATTACCTACGATGCCGCCACCCTCCTAGCCCTTAACCCCGGTCGCGCCCCCAACTGCGTCCAAGCCGCTCCTGGACACACCCATGGACCTTTCTCTTGCTACTCCTGCAAATTCATCGGCACCGACAACATCTCCGCTACGACCACACCACAGATTCCCGACCCCACCCACCTACAATGCATCTTGCTCAACACCCGATCGGTCCATAGGCACGCCATTGACCTATGGAATCTACTAGACACCATCTCTCCAGACGTCGCCTTCCTAACTGAAACATGGATGAACGCTTCCTCCGCCCCAGACATCACCATTGCCATCCCCGAAGAATATAAGATCACACGCAAGGACCGTACCGGCCACACAGGAGGAGGAATCGCTATCGTCCATAAAAAACCAATCCACATCTCAACCAGCTCTGACGTCAATCTCGCCAACTCTGAACACCTTCATTTCCAGATCCACATCGACCCCAAGACCACACTCAGAGGCACCCTCCTCTACAGACCACCAGGACCCCGCGCAAAATTCAGTGAAGACATCACGGACTTCATCACCCCACACGCGCTCCCCTCCAAAGATTACATCCTTCTGGGAGACCTCAACTTTCACCTTGAAAAGAACAACGACCGCAACACCACCACCCTCTTGGACAACCTCGCCAACCTCGGACTTAAACAACTGGTCACTTCCCCCACCCACATAGCAGGTCATACTCTCGACCCTATCTTCACCTCCAGCAATCACGTCTCCTTCAGCCACACCACGGCTCTCCTTTGGACTGACCACAGCTGCGTTCACTTTACCTACAACAAGCCTAAACTCATCAACAACCCCCAACCAACTCTGCAAAGAAACTGGAACAAAATCACCATCGACCAGATCTCCTCATCGCTCCTTCTAAACACCCCAGCCCACTCCTCTAACCCAGACCAAGCCGCCGCCAACTTCTCCCTATGGTTATCCAACTGCGCCGACATCCTAGCACCACTGAAAAAACGTCAAAGCAAACCTGGCAACAAGAAGGCCTCATGGTTCAACGATGATCTTAAGAAGTCCAAGAAACTCTGCCGCTCCCTTGAAAAGGCCTGGAAAAAAGACCCAACCACTAGCACCAAGGACGCCTTCAAAAACGCCACCCGCATACACCACCAACTAATCCGAAAGGCCAAGAAAACAGCATTCAAGGATCGACTAGATAACAACGCCCACAACAGCAAGGAACTTTTCAACATCGTCAAGGAATTTACCAATCCCTCGGCCAACTCCAACGACATCACCCCCTCTCAAGCCCTCTGCGACTCCCAGGCTCTATTCTTCCACAACAAAATTGCAGACATCCACAACAGCTTCACAACCAACCCGGAGACCAACCCACCCAACCATATGCTGAACATTCACCCCCCTTGAACACCCTCAACGACTGGTACCCAATCTCCACTGAGGACACCATCCGCTTGATGAACTCCATCCACTCAGGATCCCCCACAGACCCATGTCCTCACCACATCTTCAACAAAGCAGACTCCATCATAGCACCACACCTCCGAGACGTCATCTACTGCTCCCTCAACTCCGCCACCTTCCCGGAAAGCTGGAAACACGCTGAACTCACCGCCCTTCTGAAAAAAACCCACAGCGGACCCCACCGAACTCAAAAATTACCGCCCCATCTCGCTCCTTCCTTTCCCGGCCAAAGTCATCGAGAAAGCTGTCAACAACCAGCTCGCCGCTTTCCTCGAAGCCAACAAATCCCTCGACTCCTCACAATCTGGCTTCCGAGCAAAACACAGCACTGAGACCGCCCTCATCGCAGCAACAGACGACATTCGTACTCTACTGGACAATGGAGACACAGTCGCCCTCATACTCCTCGACCTCTCTGCAGCCTTCGACACAGTCTGTCACAGCACCCTTTTACAACGCCTCAGTAACATCGGAATCCAAGGAAAAGCATTTGAATGGATCACCTCGTTCCTCACCGGAAGAACCCAGAGAGTCCGCCTTCCACCATTCAAGTCCGAGGCCACTGAAGTCATCTGTGGCGTACCACAAGGATCCTCACTCAGTCCCACCCTCTTCAACGTATACATGAGCCCCCTCGCGGCCATCGCCCGCCAACACAACCTCAACATCATCTCCTACGCTGATGACACTCAACTGATCCTTTCACTCACCAATGACCCTAGCACCGCCAAAACTAACCTACACGAAGGAATGAAAGAAGTTGCTGAATGGATGAAACACAGCCGCCTGAAACTGAACTCCGATAAAACAGAAGTCCTCATCTTAGGTACATCCCCCTCTGCATGGGACGACTCTCTTGGTGGCCGGAAGCCCTTGGAAAAGCACCCATCCCGACGGACCACGCACGGAACCTGGGCGTCATCCTGGACTCCTCACTCTCAATGACCAGACAAGTCAACGCTGTCTCATCATCCTGCTTCAACATCCTTCGCATGCTCAAAAAAACATTTCGCTAGATTCCCACCGAAACCAGAAAAACAGTCACCCACGCTCTGGTCACGAGCCGTCTGGACTACGGAAACACCCTCTACGCAGGTACTACAGCTAAACTCCAGAAAAAACTCCAACGAATCCAAAACGCCTCAGCCAGGATCATATTAGACATCCCGCGTAACGAACACATCTCTGGTCACCTGAAAAACCTCCACTGGCGACCCGTCAATAAGAGGATCACTTTCCGACTTCTAACCCACGCACACAAGGCACTCTACGAAATCGGACCAGAATGCCTCAACTCACGACTGTCCTTCTACACCCCCCCCCCCGCCAACTACGATCCTCCAGCCAAGCCCTCGCCAATGTACCTCGCATCAACAAGACCACCATGGGAGGTAGATCCTTCTCATACCTGGCAGCTAAAACATGGAACTCACTTCCCACTCACCTTCGCCTTACCCAGAACCACCTAGCATTCAGAAAGCAACTTAAAACGTGGATATTTGACAAGTAATTCCTCCTCCCCTCCTAAGCGCCTTGAGACCCTCTGGGTATGTAGTGCGCTATATAAATTTTATGACTTGACTTGACTTGACTTCTGATACTCTTGTATCTGTTGGAGCATACTTCTGATACTCTTGAATCTGGAGTGTTCTTCTGCTATCTTGTATTTGTTGGAGTGTTTTTCTGATACTCTTGTATTAGTTGGAGCATACTTCTGATACTCTTGTATCTGTTGGAGCATACTTCTGATACTCTTGTATCTGTTGGAGCATACTTCTGATACTCTTGTATCTGTTGGAGCATACTTCTGATTCTCTTGTATCTGTTGGAGCATACTTCTGATTCTCTTGTATCTGTTGGAGCATACTTCTGATACTCTTGTATCTGTTGGAGCATACTTCTGATACTCTTGTATCTGTTGGAGCATACTTCTGATACTCTTGTATCTGTTGGAGCATACTTCTGATACTCTTGTATTTGTTGGAGTGTTCTTCTGCTATCTTGTATTTGTTGGAGTGTTCTTCTGATACTCTTGTATTAGTTGGAGCATACTTCTGATACTCTTGTATCTGTTGGAGCATACTTCTGATTCTCTTGTATCTGTTGGAGTATACTTCTGATACTCTTGAATCTAGAGTGTTCTTCTGATACTCTTGTATTAGTTGGAGTGTTCTTCTGATACTCTTGTATTAGTTGGAGCATACTTCTTATACTCTTGTATCTGTTGGAGCATACTTCTGATACTCTTGTATCTGTTGGAGCATACTTCTGATACTCTTGTATCTGTTGGAGCATACTTCTGATTCTCTTGTATCTGTTGGAGCATACTTCTGATTCTCTTGTATCTGTTGGAGCATACTTCTGATTCTCTTGTATCTGTTGGAGCATACCTCTGATACTCTTGTATCTGTTGGAGCATACTTCTGATACTCTTGTATCTGTTGGAGCTTGGAGCATACTTCTGATACTCTTGTATCTGTTGGAGTGTTCTTTTGATACTTTTGTTTTTGTTGGCGTGTTCTTCTGCTATCTTGTATTTGTTGGAGTGTTCTTTTGATACTTTTGTTTTTGTTGGCGTGTTCTTCTGATACTCTTGTATTTGTTGGAGCGTACTTCTGAAACACTTGTATTTGGAGCGCATTGCTGTTACTCTTGTATCTGGAGCGTACTTCTGATACTCTTGTATCTGTTGGAGCATACTTCTGATACTCTTGTATCTGTTGGAGCATACTCCTGATACTCTTGAATCTCAAGTGTTCTTCTGCTATCTTGTATTTGTTGGAGTGTTCTTCTGCTATCTTGTATTTGTTGGAGTGTTCTTTTGATACTTTTGTTTTTGTTGGCGTGTTCTTCTGATACTCTTGTATTTGTTGGAGCGTACTTCTGAAACACTTGTATTTGGAGCGCATTGCTGTTACTCTCGTATCTGGAGCGTACTTCTGATACCCCTGTATCTGTTGGAGTTTATTGCTGATTATATTACGGTTTCTTAGAGCATATTGCTGATTCACAACACAAGCAATTTCTCTGTTATTTGATCAGCCTTTGTACTCCGTACTTACTATGCGTCCAACCGCTTTTGGGTAGTAAAGGCGCGTTTCTCTTGCCAGGTGAGGAGAGGAGCGGTGTGGGTGGCCTCTACCCTTCCACTTCACACTGCTTTCTCCTGGCCTACAGAATCCGTGTGACCTTCTCCCTGTACCTCCTCTGGACAGACATGAGGGTCAGAGCTGGGCTGGCTGCTTCAGGATCCTCCACACTCCACTGGCCCTTGGCTGCTTTCCTGGGAGCTGATCTGTTTCCCTCAGATCCTCCCTTATGGTGTCCCAGGGTCTTGCCGTGCAGTCTCTGCTCTTCGACCTACTCTTGCTTATCTCTGGTTTCAGAACTGTGGTCGATGAGGATAGGATATCGGGACCTTGTTAGTTGTGGCCCCATTTTACTCTGGTCCAAATCGCCCCCTCCTCCACCCACTGCTTTTACTGAAGTGGAAGTCTTCTTTAGTTAAGATCAGATTCATGCTGCGTTGCTTGCAGTTTGAGCCCCTTCGCTTCTGTTCTTTGAGGGGCAGCTGAGTAGGATCCCCTATGAATGCCCCCATGCAGCGGCAGACTGGTGACGGTGCTGCAATGGTGCACATTGCAGCACAGTCTAACTCCTGTCAGGCGTGCTGCCAGCATGCTTGGTTTTCAAAGGCTCCATCCAGGTCACAGCCGTAGTTTGAGGCTTTGCTATCAAACTCTATGGGTCTCTTCAAACTTTGGGGGTCTCTGTGAGACTGTTGTGCTTCTAAAAACTGTGTGGGAGATCAAATCTATTGCTTCTTCTTACAGACACCACTACAATTTGCCAAGCATCCTGCGCTGTAGCTGAGCAAGATCAGACTACAAACCAAGTACCCAGTGGCAGATTAATGTTACTCTAAGGAGACGTACTCATTTGGGCATTTGGATCGTACCGAATTCTAGAATAACACGCATAGTGGGGTTGGAATGTCTGCTCTCACGAGCCATTTTTTAGGTCGAGCTCTCGACCTATTGCTGCCAAGTTCCTTGTCAAGGGACTCAGACAGGGGAACGCGCGTTATTCTGGTCAGTGAACGCGCAGATTCTGGTCTGTGCACGAGCTTCTAAGACGTGCCTCCCAGAAACTGTGAACACGCACCAGCCGCCACCACATGCACTAGACGCGCACACAGTAGCAGCCGCCCCCAGCCGCGCACACACGCACCAGCTCACACACGCACCAGCCGCCCCCAGCCACGCACACACGCACCAGCTGCCCACACACGCACCAGTCGCCATGGCTGCGCACACACGCACCAGCCGCCCGAGCATGTGCACGAGCCCCCAAGGCACCAAGTCTCACTCACCGGGTGTCATCTCCTCCACCTCCATTGGTGTGGCACACACGGGGCTTCTCTCACTGATGGGAGCCCCGCACTTGTATCCACAGCCTCAGTCACCACTTTTCTGCCGCCACCGCCGGGCTCCCCCTCCGGCATGGGAGCCCGACGTCACCACTTCCATCTCGGCGAGTCACTTCGTGCACGAGCTTATGGCGGAAGTCCCGCCCCACAGCAAGCATGACGCTGCCGGACTTCCGGATTTCGCGCCAGTTCGGGCCGGTGGCTTGCCAGGAACTCAAGCGATTTCCAGGTACTTGTTAATTTACACAGCCATATTTCAACAGTGAATTAACATATAAAACAAAGAAGTTAACAAGAGGTGTGTGTTTCGAGAAAACTGAAGCGAGCAGCACTTTGCAGCAGTCGGGACTGTGTACTAATGGTTTTATTTTTTTATAAATGTAACTTGGTCGGCAGAATATGGATGAGGATGGGGTGAAGAGCACGGAAACAAATAGAGTCCCGTAGCGTGCGGAGTGCTAAATGAGTCTCCTTGCAGGATACAGCATTCAGAACTCTGTTGACTGTGAAGCTCCTCCTGGGCAAGACGAGAATAAAGAGGGAAGCTATCGAGACAGGAGCAGACAGCTGTAACACAGCCATCTCTAGTCATGGGCAAGGAGTACCCAAAGTCTGTTGTGTATGGGAACCAGTAGGGCTGCCTGCAGACATCTAAACTTGCTTGTAGCAAAGCCCTATCTAAATAGATGACAAAACCCCAAACCGCACCAGTGGGCTGTCAGGGTCCTCCCTAAGGTACCTGTGCCACTGCGCAGGTTTGCTGTTAAAACTTGAAACAAGGTCATTATTTTTCCCTCCTATGTGTTGTGAAACACTAGATAGTGCCCCAAACCCAGTTATTATAATACTTTCAGTGAGGTGTGGTTTTGTTCGTCTGTTTGCAAATATATCCTATATGAGGAGAGTGGGTGGGGGAATGGCAAGTGGTTAATTTATCATATTTCGGTGCTGTGCATTGAAATTCAGTAATATGCCTAATTATTGCTGCAATGGGATGTTATTGTATTTCTACTGGTAGAATCGCATTAGACCAGGCCTATACCTTGTTGTTGTGGAATCTGAATGCCACGGAACAGTAAATAGGTGCAGAAGTGTTTTCTTCTCGGTCTGCGCGGTTTTACAGTCCTGGTTTTGCTCATTGCATGTTAACCTTTTTTCTTTGACATCAATTTAGTTTTGTTTATTAAATCTGATAACCAGCATTCTCCTGCATTGCTGAAGCGGCCCTGCGACAAATGAAATGCTACATGCCTTGCTTTGCCTAAAGCAGAATAGGTCCTGTAGATTTTTCAAACCATGTGTAAGATAAATTGGCATGTATGCAATGGAACTGTGCGTCCATTCTTGCTGTTGAAGACAAACGTTATTGAGAAATGCGAAATAACGCCGGGTCGTATCATGAAAAACTATATGTAGGGGTTTTAGGTTAAATTACTTCTATATTGTTGGTTAGCTTTCGCTCAAAAATAAATGTTTGCAGTATGTATGTAATACGAGATACATTTAACATTTTTTAGAAGATTAACGAGAAAAAAATGTTTTATTTATCAATGCTATTGTAAAGTTTTAAGCGCTTAGCCTTTTTTCAGCATATAGCTTGTGTTCTGTAAAACTTGCAAACCGAAAAGAAAAATACTTGTATGTTAAAGAAAAAAGTGAATTAAATCATGAAGGAGATTTAAAAAAACTAAGCTATTGATTGCATGCCTACTGCTCTATGGCATTTTCACATAAACCATAATATTGAAGTTTCTACTGTTTTTAACCTTTATAAGTAACTGTGTCTGATCAAGCAATTAACTGTACTCAACCTTAGGATAAAAAACAAAACAGGATCCGAGCAGGCAACAGAAAGCATCAAAAGCAAGTAGTGTTTTACTCACTGAGCCATCTTGTCCACATTTTGTTTCATATTACCACAGCTAGCACAGTTTGTTCTTCATAATGCGCATAATTACAGTTTTGTTGGTGCTATATTTATGGTCTTGTGCAGTGCATTCACGTATAATTGAAATTATGTTCATAAAATGGACACGTCCATGTAAAGGTAGTTTGACAGAAACAAACACATAGGTGTCTATATATGTGTGGTTAAAGCCTGCCCAAATTCTCATTTATGCTTTACTTTGCAAACTACACACCAGATGATAAATCTGCCACACCCCATGGTTTTGTGTGGTATAAAATGGAGGGAGGGGGTGGCGGAGCTAGGATTCATTAGTATTTTGAGGTACCAAATAGATATGCTGTCATTTATTCCTAAAGCAAATCCACGTATTTTTATGACAAATTAATTTAGTTAAGTTGCATATACTAGTTCATGCAACATTACCAGGATGAATGGCTTTATGAATCTTGTGATGCTTCACACGCTACTTCAGTACTCGTACTTCTAAAGCATGCACTTTTACATACTGAAAATTAATGATGTATTTTGATATGCTGTTTAAACTTTGCAGGGAATCTCGTTCTCTGCTCAAGCTGGTTAAAGTGCTTGTGTTGTGAATGCCGAGACGACTGTTGTGAATGCCGAGACGACTGTTGTGAATGCCGAGACGACTGCTGTGAATGCTGAGACGACTGCTGTGAATGCCGAGACGACTGCTGTGAATGCCGAGACGACTGCTGTGAATGCCGAGACGACTGCTGTGAATGCCGGGACGACTGTTGTGAATGCCGGGACGACTGTTGTGAATGCCGGGACGACTGTTGTGAATCCCAGGACGACTGCTGTGAATGCCGAGACGACTGCTGTGAATGTCGAGACGGCTGCTGTGAATGCCGAGACGGCTGCTGTGAATGCCGAGACGGCTGCTGTGAATGCCGAGACGGCTGCTGTGAATGCCGAGACGACTGCTGTGAATGCCGAGACGACTGCTGTGAATGCCGAGACGACTGCTGTGAATGCCGAGACGACTGCTGTGAATGCCGAGACGACTGCTGTGAATGCCGAGACGACTGCTGTGAATGCCGGGACGACTGTTGTGAATGCCGGGACGACTGTTGTGAATGCCGGGACGACTGTTGTGAATCCCAGGACGACTGCTGTGAATGCCGAGACGACTGCTGTGAATGTCGAGACGGCTGCTGTGAATGCCGAGACGGCTGCTGTGAATGCCGAGACGGCTGCTGTGAATGCCGAGACGACTGCTGTGAATGCCGAGACGACTGCTGTGAATGCCGAGACGACTGCTGTGAATGCCGAGACGACTGCTGTGAATGCCGAGACGACTGCTGTGAATGCCGAGACGACTGCTGTGAATGCCGAGACGACTGCTGTGAATGCCGAGACGACTGCTGTGAATGCCGAGACGACTGTTGTGAATGCCGAGACGACTGTTGTGAATGCCGAGACGACTGTTGTGAATGCCGAGACGACTGTTGTGAATGCCGAGACGACTGTTGTGAATGCCGAGACGACTGTTGTGAATGCCGAGACGACTGTTGTGAATGCCGAGACGGCTGTTGTGAATGCCGAGACGGCTGTTGTGCATGCCGAGACGGCTGTTGTGCATGCCGAGACTGCTGTTGTGCACGCCGAGACGGTTGTTGTGCACGCTGAGACTAGTGAATGCTGAGACTGTTGTGAATGTAGAGAGAATGCTGAGAGACTGTGGGGAGCTCTGAGAGACTTTGAGGAGTCCTGAGAGACTGTGGGGAGTCCTGAGAGACTGTGGGGAGTCCTGAGAGACTGTGGGGAGTCCTGAGAGACTGTGGGGAGTCCTGAGAGACTGTGGGGAGTCCTGAGAGACTGTGGGGAATCCTGAGAGACTGTGGGGAATCCTGAGAGACTGTGGGGAATCCTGAGAGACTGTGGGGAGTGCCGAGAAACTGTTGTAGTTGTAAATGCTGTGGGAAATGGCCATGGCAGGATGCTGGCATTTTTAGGTCTCGCTAGCGAATGCAGCTAAGCTGCTTCGCTAACGGGACTCTATTGCTACCGCTTTCTGTCCCAAAGAGAGACAGGAGGTGGCACACACGGACAGGCGATGTGCACGCGTATGGATTGGAGCTGTGCACTCCGTACACGTGCATATCTCCTGTCCCCGGAGGCTGGCAGGGTGCGTAGCAAGCGCCTTTAGTCCCCCCCCCCGTCGGCTCCACGGAGCCAGCTTGATTTTAAACCTAGAAAGAAATGCTTGTTATTTTTCTCTACCCAACACTCCTCCATGCGAGCCCGCTGCTCTCGTGTGTTTCCTCTTCTACTATAAAGGCACCACGGCACTTAGCAGCGAAGTAACAACACATTCTTTCTCATGCTACAGCACCACGTCAGAAAGGAAATGGGTGACCCGCGAGAATGTGAAGCAGCCCTGCACAATATTATGTTTTTTCACGGACTGACTGTGACTTACGACAATGCTGCAGATCTTCAGATTTATGTGTATATTTAACAGAAGAATTACGTTGTTCCTTTCGTGACGCGAGAAGGAGGCGATACGTGTGCTGAGGTGTCCTGGGCTAGATGGCACTCAGAGCGACAGCGCTGCCCCGGCCACTAGGGGGCAGCACAGGGACTAGAAAAGCTACATTGGAGGGAAGAAGTGCAGCTAGGGGTGAAATTGGATACTGCGACTTCTTTTTTAATGTTGGACAGTGTGCGCATCGGCAACTTTCTTAAATCGACATTTATACTTAGCAGTCACTGTGTTTCAAACCAAACTGTCACAGGGCAGGTGCCCCAGTGTTTTAAACGATTTACTTCCTCCCAAAAATTGTTTGCACATACTGGGAAAGCAGCCTAAAGCAGTCGCGCCTTTCAGTTGCGCTGCTTAAATGCTCTTTCCTAGGGCTTAATTTGAGATAAATGATGTACTGGGGCCCTTATAACACGTAACATTATTTATAGTATCCGTTTGTTATATGTGGAAGTTCAGGACAAGGAAGTACGCCTGAAAACATTCACATGAACTTCACATACAGATAACGATTATTACACCAACTCCATGCATTTCTAAAACACCACAGCCCAGCCTCCTTTTATTGCTAGCTTTTATGACCTGCTCCGCTACTTGAGCACACTCAAGCAAGCATTTGCAAACATTTGTTCCAACTGAGACCCTTCAGTGAATTGGAAAGCTGAAAGCCTTGCTACATTTAGTATGTAAATATACAGTAAGGTACTTTTAATATTATAATTTAAGAACGCATTCTTGATAGCTTCCTTAACGTTTTTAAAAATATATTTGTATATTTATCAAAACTACACTAAAAAGTACATCTATCATTGAGATGCAGGAATTGTTACAGTACTTCGCTGAAACCCTCCAAATAGAGGTGTCCTCAAGGCAGTTAAATACAGCTTTGTTATTGTGCCCATTCAAATAGTGGCCTCTCAGCTGATGCTCCTATTCTGCGGGAGTCCTGCAGAACGGAATGTGTAAATTCGCCCGTAATGCATCTGGACTAGCTTGCCTCCCTAGTCAGATGTACACCACGTCTTAGGGCTATCATGGACCCTTGACTTGCTTTAACATCTCTCACTCTTTCAAGATGGGACTTTTTGTACTTCATGTGAAAGCGCCTCAAGGTCATCCTGACTCGTGTGTGCGCTATAGCCCAGCCGGACCCTCGTAACTTCTGCCAGAGTGCATGATGGTGGTAGGAGGTAACTCAGCGGGTTTACACATCTGCTGGAGAAACGTTCTCGCAGGCTGCAGAGTGTAAGTTTGAACCCTAGCAGGGCTGGCTGCGCGCCGTTCTCCCACTGTCAGGAAAATGACTATCATGGAGATGCAGGAATTGTTACAGTACTTAGCTGCCACCCTCCAAATAGAGGTGTCCTCAAGGCAGTTAAATACAGCTTTGTTATTGTGCCCATTCAAATAGTGGCTTCTCAGCTGATGCTCCTATTCTGCGGGAATCAAACAGAACGAAATGTAGTCATCAACATGGGCATCTGAAGCCGGATGCAAAAATAAACATTCAGCTGAGTGAAAACAAATGCACCCCCCCAACCAATTTTCCAGACAGGTGTGGCTTATTTGGTGGCACCAGTACATCAAAGGTCACCAACTAAACTATACACGTTTCTATTAATAGTGCACCAGAAGCACTGCACCAAAGTGCATGGATGCAAGTGTTTTATTGCACCACAACAATAGCTGTTTCTATTACTTAAATGAGGGCAACAAGATTTTTTTTGCTTACATTAGACTACATTGCACTGTTAAAACATCACAAACACTTGTTAAAACAGTCTTATACATTGTCTGAAGCACTTGCATTCAAGCAAGTGCTTTTGTACTTAATATATCAGTGCACCAAAAATTTAATTGTCACACTTTTCCAGTTTTATTGTAATTCTGCTGATTAGCACTAATTATTGTATGTTTAGTACAAATAAAAAGCAATTACAGGTTGGCTGCACGCCGTCCTCCCACCGTCAGGAAAATGAGTATCATGGAGATGCGGGAATTGTTACAGTACTTAGCCGCAACCCTCCAAATAGAGGTGTCCTTAAGGCAGTTAAATACAGCTTTGTTATTGTGCCCATTCAAATAGTGGCCTCTCAGCTGTTGCTCCTATTCTGCGGGAGTCAAGCAGCATGGGATGTGTAAATACGCCCCTAATGCAAAGTTAGAACATAGTGCTACATAAAACTTTAATAAATAATGCACCACAGACGCTTTTAAAAACAAATAAATAAAAAAACAATGCCATTTACAATACCAACAACTTCAAACTTTGCTAATGCGAGACCTATTGCATTGCAAATGCTTGTTTTGGAACTGGTGTTTGGTTTTAGGTGTGGTCGATCTTGATTTCATATTTAAATATCTTGAGCTCTTGCCACTACTGGCTTGAAAATGGTCTTACAGGATAGAACTTTAAATACCCTGGAGTGAATATGAATGCGGTCTCATCATAGCAGGTTCTTCTCATGCAAATCTTTTGTAGAGCCCAGAGGAGGGAGCAGCGACACTGCTACTTATTAAAGGGCCCGACACACAATCCTTACAGTGGACTACTTTATAAAGAGGTGTGTCGTACGAGCTGTCTGAACGCTATTAGAACCCTGAGATGAACCGCTTCCTTGATTCTTGACATGGTGTTGTGATTAAAGAGACATTACTTAATCTCGCAGCGCGTAATACGGCAACAGCTGGGTCACCCTCTGATTGACCGGCCAGCAGCATTCCTCCCTAACAAATGTGATTACCTCATGTGCTTCGTGAACATTTCCAGATCATCTCAGGGCCTTCTTCAGCAAAACTGGCAATCTACTCGTCAAGGGTTTGCATCCTCATGAAGTTACATTCTGGTACCATTCTTTAGTCCGCCTCCCCCCCCCGGCCCCCCCCCCCCCCCCCCCCCCCCTCCACCCCACCACCTCACCACCTCATGCTGGAGGTATTTAGCATCCTCTGGTCTCCTCAGCACTTTATGAAAACTATGAAATAAAAATAAAAAAACATAATGATGGATTTTGTCAGAGCAGTCGGTTGGCTCTCATTTTTCTTAGGGGCACGTTCACATCATTCTGAGAAGTTCAAAGGGAGCCCCTCCCCTGCTGGGCACTCCTACACATGCACATATTTCATATATTGGTCCTCGCCCTACGGAAGCAGTTTCCAAAAGGCTGGGTCAGATGGCCCGCGGGGCAGCCCATACCACATTTCAACAGATGGCTGATACATAAATGTTCTGTATAAAGTTGAACTGGAAAGCGTGTTTCTTTGCAGGTTGGAGGTGTAGATTCCAACTTGATCACCACTCGACAGTTGTTGCCATAGTTTGGTCTCAGCTGTCTCCCCGAATGCTGCTCCAAACTTCATGTTTTGAAACTCCCCCTGCCATAGTGTACTTGGTAAGGTTCTCTCCTTCTGCTTGAAACTGTGTCAAACCGTGAACAAAAACCTTGTTGCATTCCATTGGGCTTGCGGCTACCATTCCTTACTGGTCTCTTCACATATTTTACCTGGCTGCCTCCCTATCCACCTTGCAGAGGAATGAAGCGGGACAGGCCTCTCTTCGGATTTACCCGCTACTACAAACTCTTGGTTTCAGGTTTCTTGCTGATTACAAGCTTCACAATGCTGCTTTGTTGCTCTTTGTGGTGCCTTCTGTTTTTAGTCATGACAGGAGACCCCACTTTAATAATGTCTAATTAGGTAACTCTTGGACATTTTTATCTTCACACTTTTTCAATATACACTCTAAGCATCCTCGCTCATCACGGCTGATAATATAAAAAAAAGCTCTCCGGCCAACAACCCCCTTGAGGGGCTTGTTAGTTGCCGGCCCTACAAGGGGCATCCCGATGATGAAGCATGCCACCCATTTGGGTCTGAATGATCAGATTCCTTCGACCTGCCTTTACTTTTGTTTATTGCTTTCTGGTAGCACCATGACCCCAGTATTACAGCACGTGACGAGCCATGCCTGGGAGGCAGTTCTGGCAGATGGGACATATGAGGGAGTTGAGAGCTAGAAGTGGGTAAAGTGCTAGGCCAGACTAAGTGTCAAACTCTTTGTAATACTAAAAGAGCCTTGCCTCTGACATAGGTCGGTCTCTTCCTGACCAAGCTCGGAGGGTTGTTGGTTGTACCGCCTTCTGTATATTGTTGGGATTGTTCTAAGACTGATTGTGCTCCTCCCTGGACCTGCTCCACATCTCCGTGAGTGGGCCGCATAAGTGGTGAAGGGCACTGGTCTCCAGCTCCTGGTGCTCAGCCGGTACTTCCTCTCCTTTGCTGAGGGTCACGTCTGTACTACTACTGCGGTCTGGTCTGCAGCGGCGTATTGAGGAAGAACCTCGCAGCACACCTGCTGGAGAAGCACAGAGGTAAAGCGGCCAGAGTGCTGGACGCTCAACTCTGGAACTCCCTGGATGCCTTTCCCCAGTGCCCTCAAATAGGGACCTAATCCCGCCTGATTCCTATGCCCAGTCCTTTGCTCTAGGTGTGATTTAGCCCTTGCTGCTCATGAGGCTTTCCTGCTCTTTTCTTAAGGAGCCTCGAGTTTTGAGATGATTTAATCGCAGTAGTGAGATGATTACTAAGGTGTGCTCTTGCCACCTGTAGGAGCCTGCCCCCCTCAAGGTTCTTCTTGTAAATCATGGGCTGACCTCTAGCCTCCATTTCCCATCCAGATGGGAGTACCATTTGAAGCCTGACTGCCAGTTTTGATGGCAATTGTGATGAAGAGCTTACACCTTTGTAAATCTAAATTCAAATCGGGAGAGGAGGAAACCATTGTAATGTTTGGAGAATAAGAGTAACTTGCTCGTGTTGCTGAGGCTGGTCCACCACTGCTCTCACCTCAGTGTCCTCTTGAATGAAGTCTGCTAGGCAACATCCTCTATCTTCTCAGTGACGACCATCTCCTGTTCCACAGGCCCTTGTTTTTAAGGCATTATTTTCCCCAAATAATTTGTGCTCTGATTAGTTGTATTTGGCAACTCGGTGCCACGATGCTGCCGTGGAGGAGTGTAGCACTGTACCTACAACACTAAAACAAGCATTGCCAAAACCGATAGGCGTGGATTTAATGTGCCAACACAGGCAGCCTTAGCACATTAGAGGAAGACCCTAAAGAGGTATTCATGAGGAGTAGACAGGCAAGGCTGGAGTTGTAACGTAGTCCCTCATGCAGTTCAATGCAAGCACTTGCGTGGAAGTGGAAGGATACACCCAGGCAGTCAACAGCATTAAGTGAGAGATGAAAACTCCATGGCACTGAACAAAGACATTAAAGACAAAGTCTTGAGCCAATGACTGAAACACTGATCTTAGAAATCCAATGGTTGAAAGGTTTGGGGGAAAGCCTTCTCTGCATTGGCTTACAGTATGTCTCTTTGAAAGATGTGCTGTCAAAACCAGGACCTACAAAGGCAAAAAAATGCTGTAACGATATTCATTTTCAGCCTACTTAATATTGAGCTGAATTTATTGTGAAAGGAACTTATGCAACATGCAAATATTTAGGTTTAAAATTGTAGCCAAATGCTGTGCATGTTCAAGCAAACTGCTGTATACGCTACTGGGCATTGAGTTTGAGGCTGTTCTTCCCAGTGGTGTTTCACCCATGATTTTTTCATTGTAAAGAAAGGTAGATGTGATATTTATATTTTAAAGCGATTATTGGTACTTGTCTGTAGGTAAATCAGCACAGCACTGCCTAAACTTCTCTGTGCAATGCATTACAAATAATTGATATTTTTCAATCACTACATCCCAGAACTACTGTGTGTGCAGATGTTTGCCAACAGCAGATGCATGGGATAGAGTACCCCCTGTCATTAGTGCAACCCTGTTGTCAGGGTTGTCCCCAGTGCACAGCGTTGTATGACAAACAATTGTTTAAATCCAATGTTCAAATAAATCAAAAGGTTGACAAACAGTCCATCATCAAAAGTTCTTTAATGACAACAGGGTTGCACTATTGACATTGTTTACAACGCTGTTTGGCACAGACAGCAAAGCCCCAGTTGCACGCGACACCGGGTGAACTGAACAATTATAGAATTAACTGGTTGTGCGTGTCCTACCCCCTCTGTTCATAGAGTACCCCCTGCCATGGATGGAGTACCCCCTGCCACGGATGGAGTACCCCCTGCCACGGATGGAGTACCCCCTGCCATGGATGGAGTACCCCCTGCCACGGATGGAGTACCCCCTGCCATGGATGGAGTACCACCTGCCATGGATGGAGTACCCCCTGCCATGGATGGAGTACCACCTGCCGTGATGACCCAGCCATTGCTATGCCCAGAGTCCTCCTTTCACTCTTGTTCAAACATCTTGACACACGCAATGTCTTCATTCGGGGTCTGGGAAAGAGAATGTTTTTCTGATAGCATGTTTGTTCTTCTAGAGAAATGGAAACACGTGCTCTCTGGTTGAGAAACTCTGCTAGGATCTGAAGGTCCAACACCTTCGTCCGTACACCCTTCGGAACGGTACCAGCCACAGTAACGTAACCAGGTTTGAAGACCGTCTGTAAAGCGAGAAGCTTATTATCGCCCCAACTTCTCTACAAATGCTATTCCTTGTTCACATCCCACGGAGAGATGTATGTCTAGGATCTTCCTTAACTGAATGCTCCTCAGAAGTCTGTTCATCATCAAACCCTGTACTCCGCTAGCCCATTAATCACCTCCTGTCCTTCTGAAATGGTGGCCCTATAAAAATAAGTAGTCCTACACGACTTACCCCTCATACAACTCTGTCATGTAGTTTACAGTGGGAACCGTCTGAACTGAAACATGACGGACACCTCTTCTCCAACGCAAACGAGACCATTTCTGCCAGGCCAATCTATATGCTTTCTTCACTCCTGAAGAGGCCAGGATTCAAAATCCTGCATCTTGCGTCTCAAAACCACACAGAAAAGTCACTCTTTAGCACATTCAAACCACAGTCATACTTTATTCTCGTTTCTTTTTGACTGAAGCACATGAAAAGATGCCATTTTAAGGACTGACTGATAGTTCAGCTGTCACCTGACCTTATGTGATCAAGAGAAAAAAGAGCTTTAAGTCGTACTACTGAGAGACAGGCTGTTGAGTACAGCATTTGATTGGGCAGAAGCTGTGTGCTTCCACTTAAAGAGTGCGGAGTGCTTATATTACACGTTCTGCCATGTGGGAAAGCATATGCTCGGTACACCAAGACTATATTCTTGATGGAGGCGATCAAGGCTATAGGCCTGATCTATATATTCTTAAGTTTTATTGGCAGTAGACTGTGCATATTTATTGTGGTTGCGTGTGGTAAAGCCAATAGGCCTTCGTGGTGGATAGATATTGCACGAAGTTCAAGCTGGTAGGTAGACAGTCATTTTAATATATAGAATCTCACAGAAAATCATAGTGGGGATGAAAGTGTTTCAGTGTGATAATTATTTTTTTGGCCTTCTAATGAGGGGCTACATCTGTAATTTACATAGTTAGTTTTATGACTGCATGCCTCGTGGGAAAGCTTCTGCTCAACACAGTAGGTCTCGGAAGGCAATAGTGAAAAGCCAGTGATAAAACTTGTAATCTTGATCGCTTCATTGATAAATGTTCAGTCAGGTGCCAAAGATCTGATTGATCTACTGTGAATGTTTCTGACGAAGGCAGTGCGCATAACATGTATATGGAACAGCACTTTCATGGGGGATTGGTATTACACTGTATTAAAATCTGTAGACGGTTTGTTTCATGAAATTTAACAGAACACAATAATAAGCAAGGGTTTGGTGCTGATTACCTCGTCTTGCAGGCCATGGGGGTAAAAGATTTACCCTGTGAGAATCCTTGTTCTGCCATCTTGTATTGTGTTGTGCATTGCTTTGCTACCTGTAACTTGCGCAAAATTGTAATCTTATCACCGTATACCTGATTAACTTTTGAGCTAACTTAAGATCAGTACAGTAAACTTTTAAAAGTGGACTGTTATTGCACTGTATTAAAGCACCTAGACCAGTATTGTCTTACATAGGAACTCATAGATTACTGTTGTAGGAAGGGCTTGAGAGTTGGTCACCACCTCCGAGAACCCCTTGGGTAGAAGGTTTCAGAGAAAACATCCTTGTTATGTTGTCTGTTGTTTGCCAAAGGCATATTTTCCATAGTTGAAATGTTATGAATGTTTGCCCGATGGTTGCCTTGTGGGAGCCTTATGCTCCTGAGTTGGTTACGGTGACAAACCAATGACAAAGGATGTAGTCCTGATGGGTCATTGGGAAACGTTGTCAGACGCCATAGTCCGATATTCTGTTCATCGTGAAAAGTTGCAACGAAGGCAATAGGTCTCATTTATTTATTTTGAAAAGCATATGTTAAAGCGAATAGACTGTTAAGGGCGGGTTTGCGTCACGCTGTGTTAGGGCCTGTAAATCGATGGAAGCTCGCAGATTACTGTGATAGTAGGCGGGGTCTTGGTCTTCATTTACCCTTCTGATAATCCATCTGGGTAGAAGATTTTCACTTTGACAATCATTGAAAGTCCCTCCCAGGAGGAGTTTTATATTGTTTTACCAACTACAATTTAGTATTTATTTGTAATTTTAAGGCTGTATACTTGCTGGTTACTTGTGGGAAAGTTTATACTCCATACACTAGGCCTGAAGTGGTTATTGTGGTGAGCCCGGCGATTGGCCTGATTGGTTCATTGGGAAAAGTATTGTCAGTTGTCATGGGTCTGAACAGTTTATTAAGAGGTGTAATGACTAAGGCAGTAGGCTTGGCTTATTGTGGAAACGTATGCTAAAACCAGTAGACCTTTACAGATGTATAGGTGTAGACCTGTAATTAGTTGCGTGCAATCTCGTCCTTTACCACAGTAGATTGGATTAATGTATTCATGTCCCTGTTTTTATGTAGTGCTTTCCACGTTTGATTTCTGGTATCAAGCGCTTGATAATATGAAAGCCTGTGCACTGTGATACAACATGAAATATTAGCACAGTCCCTGTTGCGGTGCATATGGTGCTCGTGGTATGTTTAACATTCTCAGTCTTAAACATTAATTGGTTCTGTCAGGGTTTCAATTGCTTTTAGAGCATAAAGCTTACTTGCAACACATAACAATGATTTGAGAAAAAAGCAATTAACATAACACACACCAAGGTTAGAATTCAATACTGTATTCAAAATTAAATGTCTACTATTTATGGCTGTCGTAATTTACAAATTCATTTGCAAGAAGAAATAGGGGATGTAACATATGTCTGCACAACGCTCATAATCACAGTTTAAATCATCAATGGATCCTGTAGCATTTGTGCGATAATCATAAGGACAAACAGAAACTCTTTTTTTCCCCTTTTTTTGACTGCACGTTTATCTGTCTTGTATATAGTGTACTGTCAAGATCACCAATCACCACGTTACCTTCTCACCAAAGTCGCCTATTTCTTCTTGCAATTGAATTTGTAAATTGCGACAGCCATAAATAGTTGACATTTAATTTTGAATACAGTATAGAATACTAACCTTGGTGTGTGTTATGTTAATTACTTTTTCCGCTAATCATTGCTATGTGTTGCAAGTAAGCTTTATGCTCTAAAAGCAATTGAAACCACAACAGAACCAATTGTTTGTTTAATGCGTATATCCAGTTTCTGAGGGACACCGGGCCGCCCCATTATTGTTTCTAATAACATTCTCCGTCAGCATGCTTTCATGCCTCCAGGCTTTAGTTAACAGCTTGTTGAGAGCCTTCTCTGGGGTTTTCAGGGCCAGCCGGGACCGTGGGGCTCCAGGGCCAGCGAGCCCCCATGGGGCTCCTGGGCCAGCCGGGACCGTGTGGCTCCTGGACCAGCCAGCCCCCATGGGGTTCCTGGACCAGCCAGCCCCCATGGGTTCCTGGACCAGCCAGCCCCCATGGGGCTCCTGGACCAGCCGGCCCCCGTGGGGCTCCTGGGCCAGCTGGCCCCCGTGGGGCTCCTGGGCCAGCCGGCCCCCGTGGGGCTCCTGGGCCAGCCGGCCCCCGTGGGGCTCCTGGGCCAGCCGGCCCCCGTGGGGCTCCTGGGCCAGCCGGCCCCCGTGGGGCTCCTGGGCCAGCCGGACCGTGGGGCTCCTGGGCCAGCCAGCCCCCATCTGGCTCCTCGGCCAGCCGGACCGTGGGGCTCCTGGGCCAGTCAGCCCCCATGGGGCTCCTGGACCATCCAGCCCCCATGTGGCTTCTGGGCTAGCCGGGCCCGTGAGGCTCCTGGGCCAGCCGGACCGTGGGGCTCCTGGGCCAGTCAGCCCCCATGGGGCTCCTGGACCAGCCAGCCCCCATGGGGCTCCTGGACCAGCCAGCCCCCATGGGGCTCCTGGACCAGCCAGCCCCCATGGGGCTCCTGGACCAGCCAGCCCCCATGTGGCTTCTGGGCTAGCCGGGCCCCGTGGGACTCCTGGGCCAGCTGGACCGTGGGGCTCCTGGGCCAGCCTTAGCCATTGGCAGACACACAAAAAATATTTTGAGAAATTTGTATTTTCTTTTAAGGTGGAATTAGAAAGAGGTCTAGAGTGTCATTGTACGGTATGTGTGTGCGCACTCTGGTAGAGCCCAGAAAAGTGCATCGCTTTTCACGTGTTGTTGGATGTCTGTTACCACTTTAAATCCAGTGGGAGACAGACATATGTCACCCCTGTATATATTTCATGCAGCCCACTTACGATCCCTTTTTTTGAGGCATCCTCTATGCTTGAAAACATCCCTCTCTGCAATTGTGGCTCTACCCATGTCAGTAACCCCGTCTCTGATACGGTTCGATCACTCTTGAGCACCATATTGAACCACTAAAAGGTGTTTTTATGCAATGATTTCCACAAGTGGCTGTTTTTTTCTGTAGTCCCATTCAATGTATTTCTGGATTATTTGCTTGCCCAGTATGTAAGTTGATCAATGATTCACAAATTAGGCCACTGTGGACCACTGTTCCTAAAATCTTTAGGCACACAAGCTCTGTTGTCATCCTTGTGTGTATAAGTACCAGGAGCTGATAGTGATCCTGTACAGTTCATAGCAGGACGGGCCAGAGTTAAAAGAGATCTGCCTGGCTGGTTACTACCTCTGAGAAAACTTACCACTGTTTCTGCCATTCTCTCCTGAGCCCCGTCACTCTTGCTAGTAGAAGCCGTTTGTCTTTTTCAGTTGGAGCCTTTTTGTCCAGCTGTTGGCGTGATGCACTAATGGGCACAGCCTTCCAAAAGCCGCCCTTCCACCTTACAACCGCCTCTGGTTGGTGTCCAGAGCCACCTGGTGAAGCAGTGACTTCACATCCTCTCCCTGGGCCCATGGTGCGCCTGGCACATGCCAGGAGGCCTGCTTCCCAAACCCTGCCCGCCTGAGCGTAGCATGTGCGCACTGGGAGGAAGCTGCGGTTTGCTGCCTCCTCATCCCTGTGTTGAGCATGGCAAGGAGGCCAAGGGCGCGGAAGTGGTTAACCATGCCCCTGTGCCCTCTAATTTGGGGGAGGAGGATAGAGGATCTGGGCACTGGGTTTGATGCTGAGGCACCCTTCCTGGAAGCCACATTGCTGACTTTGCTCCTGTACGTGGGCCACACAGGACTTGGCAGGAGGTACACCCAGGCTCTGATTGCTGGCACTTGATGGACGAAGATGCAGGAATCTGTACCCTCCAGAGAAGCGTGTGATAATCCTTCATGTGTAGATGTAACAAAGTGTGGCATTCACTTTCAAATCAATAGTGATGAGGACCGTTAAGGCTGCTTACACTCTCGATAGACTTTCTGATGACTCTTTGGTTGTGCTTGGAAGAATGAAGGTCTGAGTTGGTCCATCCCGGACATAAACCTATGACTTGCAGGTTTCCAGGCTACTTAGCCTTACGTGGCACACACTGCCTTTACTTCCTCCAGTTCCAGGCACACATCCCAATTAGGTTACACCGTCAGTTGTTCTCTAACTTCATGGACTCACACTGCCTTTATTGTCCGAAAGTGTGGGGACGCGTGTTATCTTTTACAAGTTTAATCGTCTACTCAATTTCTAAAGCTGCTTCCTTTACATATGAACACAAAAGTGAACTTTGGTCCCACTTTTTCTAAGGGTTTACTCTCTCTCTTATTTTCACCATGCATTAAAACAGACATTGGCAATGGCATTCTCTTTGCCTTTTGCTTGGAGGAAGTTAATATTCTGGTCTTCATAACATATGAAAGGTAGATTCTGGGCAGCAGCAGATCAACCTTTTCTGACTCAAAGAATTAGGATAAGGCAGCTGGTAGTAGCAGGAGGAACCCCGCACATTCAGAACGGGTACAGCAAAAGTCGCTTACACACCAATGAGGGAGTCTGGGAAGTGATAGGACTGCTGTGAGCTCAACGCTGCTCGAGAAGGCACCTCTTATCGAATTGCCATAAACGTGCTGGCATAGGATGACAAACGTCACCTACCTAGCTTGCTACGTTTCATCACTTGGTTCCACATTTAGCCCTCGGAAGCATGCAGGATTATACTATTCACTAGCGGCACAGTGTCCTGGTTACTGGTTTGGACAAGGTTATTTCCCTTATGCTGGCATTAATGTTCTCTCTTTGTTAGGCTGTCAGACCTATATTAAAATTGTGTATGTGAGCTAAAATGTTTTTACTGGTGTCTCCCTCTTACAAGACTAACAACCGAATAATCCAGCAAAAGGCCCATCTTCTGTTTCCTGTTGACCTGTTTCGATGCTCAAACATTCCCCTCATACAATCGGGCGCCTCCCTCAGGACAATAGGTCTGGTGATCTCAGTTAAATATTGTAAAACAGTCTGTGGGTCGTACGGATATTATGCAAGTACAATTAATATTTCCTTTTTGTTTTTTTGTATAAGCTGGATCAACAGTCGTTTCCAAACTTTTTAGAACCACAACCCGCTTTTTAGAACGACTAACTTTCACAACTTACCTACCTCTGATGGAAATGAGGAGGGGCAATTTTTGATGCAATTAAAGGGTCACGTAGTAGCTCATTGTCCTTTACAGACAGCATATTTTCCTCTGAAATGGCCACTAACTTTGCACAGACATACAGTTTTACTGCTAAAACTATATAGCGTCAAAAGATGTGTGGAGATCAGGTTTCTGTGAATATTGTTTGTTCATCACCAAGTAAAGTGTCTTGATTTGTTTTGAACCTATTAAAATCTGCTTACAGCTCACTTCAGAATTACAAAAAAGTGCTCCATTTTGGGTTTCCTAACTGCTGAATGCATACAGTTCATCTGCAGGTATTTACATTTTGTTGTGCATTGTCAGCCTTTCCTTGCTTGCCTTCACTGCCTGTACTCCAGAAAGATTGTCACATAATTCACTTTAAAAACTCCACTCACTTTGCACTCCGAAAAAGGAAAGTAAACACTAATCCCATGTTAAAAGAATACACAGCAATTTGTCAGAAGACACAGCCTGACATTTGACCGCTGTCTTTAAAGGACGCTGACTGGAGTGGACACCAGTGGGTGCCGAAGACAGCTGAGGGCTCGACCGGACGCTTTGCCGGTTTACATACAGTTCATGACCAGGGCCACTGAAATTCTCCTATTCTGTTGGTTTTTCTGCACAATGATAGATTCCCTGCATTTGCCACATAATCCATCTGAGCGTTAAAAAAAATACTTGGTGACTTGTGTTTCTAAGCAGTAGAAGTGCCTTCAAAAAGATTGACTGGCCTTCTTTTCATTTGCTAATTGTTGTATTTAATGTTAAACTGATCCTAATAAGGTGAACTCTTTTCCCTGACCATGTTACCATGTGTAAAGTGACAAAAGAATACTGTCACAAATTGTACCGCCCTACGCAGCATAATATGCTTTTTCTTTCCGCATGATTTAGTCACCTGTTCCGCATGATTCCACTGCTGTACAATTCCGGTAGCTCTGGTCATGACCCACTTGGCACCCCAGCTGGCAGTGGACTATCATACAATGTGACAGTAATGAAATGTTAAACCTGCCCACAATTTTTAGGTCTCGCCTAGGTAGCACTTGCGCTGTCTGTGCGAGACGTGCTGTATTCAGGATATGGGCTTTAAAACCTCCACGCATTTTGAAGGACCTCCCTTTTACATGTGTTGTTACTCAGAGCTTATGAGCACTATTTCTTTCTTTAAGCTGGAGATCTCAAGACCAGTGGTTTACAGAGCTCTATTGTAAACCGGGTTCTAATTCTTGCTCTTATATTGCCACATCTGCTATGCATTTAAAGACAGAGGTCTGTTTTGGGTGCAGCGGCCTCCTCCATCCTTCTTCTTTTAAATGCACAGCCTGGCGTCACGGTCCCTGCCTTCCTGCTGCTGCTGCTGCTGCCTCCGTTTCGGAGCTCAACAAGCATTTGCACTGAATTAGGTATCACATTTGCAAGAGTTTGTGCTATTGGCATTGTAAATGACAATGCCTTTTATTTATGTGTTTCTAAAAACTTCAAGTGGTGCGTAAACATGCCTGGAGCTTCCAGTCGTGCTATGTGACTGGGGGGGATAAGCCTCCAGGGACCACTTGTGAGTACTGCCGTGGATCTGCCATTGACTGTCCTTGCAGAATGGAAAAGCCGCATGGAATGGAGCTGTTTCTTCAATAAGCTAGAACTTTGTAGCCACTGATGGAGTTTTATGTCATTGTGACTTTATTTCAATCATAGCCCAGGAGATTTATGTTGTGATTTCTTGATGCAAGTGTTGTGCAGATCCGGCTAATCTAGAACACGCTTTCTCAAAAGTCGCTTTCTGTCTCTGGTCTGCGCTGCTATGGGGAGGACTAGTCTGGCTCAGAGAACTCGTGCTTGCCTGACCAGGAGTTTCTATGGCTTGCTGGTGAGAGAGAACCGACACCCCCCCCCCCCCCCTCCCCCCACACCTTCCCTTCCATCCTCCCCACCTGCAACCTGGCTTTCCATACAGCTCAAAAGACTGGAGTTTTAATTAATCCCTGGACCTTGAATCTTGACCTTGGCTAGACTCACCTCTCTGACACCTGCAGGGTGCTTTAGACGATAGTGCCACAATGCCCTTTGGGTGGGTGAAGACTCTGTAAATGCCTCCCTCTGCTCTTCACCCTGCTATTATCATTCCTACACCCCCTCCTGCTCGTTTCACCCCATCTTTTATTCTAAGCAACTCCTCCCTCTTGTGTCACCCCTCTAGTGTCACCCTGTCTTTCATTCCCACCTACCCCTCCCTCTCGTGCCACTCCATCTTTAATTCTTACCCGCTCTCTCGTTTCACCCCATCTTTCATTCTTACCCCCCCTCCCTCTCGTGTCACCCTATCTTTCACTCCCACCTGCCCCTCCTTCTTGTGTCACCCTATCTTTCATTCCCACCTGCCCCTCCTTCTTGTGTCACCCCATCTTTCATTCTTACCCGCCCCTCCTTCTCCTGTCACCCTATCTTTCACTCCCACCTGCCCCATCTTCTCGTGTCACCCTATCTTTCATTCCCACCTGCCCCTCCTTCTTGTGTCACCTCATCTTTCATTCCCACCTGCCCCTCCTTCTCGTGTCACCCTTTCATTCCCACCTGCCCCTCCTTCTCGTGTCACCCCATCTTTCATTCTTACCTGCCCCTCCCTCTTGTCACCCCATCTTTCATTCTTACCAGCCCCTCCCTCTCGTGTCACCCTATCTTTTATTCCTACCTGCTCCTCCCTCTCGTGCCACCCTATCTTTTATTCCTACATGCCCCTCCTTCTCGTGTCACCCCATCTTTCATTCTTACCCGCCCCTCCTTCGTGTCACCCTATCTTTTATTCCTACATGCCCCTCCTTCTTGTCACCCAATCTTTTATTCCTACACGCTCCTCCTTCTCGTGTCACCCCATCTTTCATTCTTACCCGACCCTCCCTCTTGTCACCCCATCTTTCATTCTTACCCGCCCCTCCCTCTCGTGCCACCCTATCTTTTATTCCGACCTGCTCCCCCCTCTCGTGTCACCCTATCTTTTATTCCTACATGCCCCTCCTACTAGTGTCACCCTGTCTTTCATTCCTAGCCGCCCGTTCTGTTGTGTCTCTCCTCTCATGTCACTCTTTCTTTCCGAGCCGCCGCTCCTTCATGGGTCACCCTATCTGGCATTCCTACCCACCCCTCCCTCTTGGGTCACCGATCTTTCATTCCTACCCTGCCTCCTCCTCTTCTCTTTGGCCCTTTCTCCTCGTCCTCTCTTTGGTCCTTTCTCCTATTCTTCTCTTTGGGCCTTTCTCCTCCTCCTCTCTTTGGCCCTTTCTCCTCGTCCTCTCTTCGGCCCTTTCTCCTCGTCCTCTCTTCGGCCCTTTCTCCTCTTCCTCGGCCCTTTCTCCTCTTCCTCTCCTACCCATTATTCCTCCTTTGCTCTGCCTCTTCTCTCCTTTCTGCTTTCCATTCTCTGTTCTCCTTGTGACCCTACTGAGATCCATGCATGGTTTATGCTTTTCTTGCTTTGGGTGACCCTCTGAGGGCTGGGTGGAGGGGGTTTGTGCAGTGCTCCCTGGGCACAAGGCCTACAGTGGTCTGACGGGACAGCTAGGGGTCGTTGAGCTTTGGGACATGGCCTGCAGTGGTAGGACAGGACTGTTAGGTGTTGTTGAGCCTGGCTACTAGCTCTGCAGTGGTTGGACAGTACTGTGAGGGGTCATTGATCCATGGCTACAAGGACTGCAGTGGTTGGAAGGGACCGTCACCTGTTGAGGACCGCTCCAGGGAATCTCAGGTGTGTGGGTCATTGCCCATGAGTAGAAGAGTTGGATGAGGGTTGGCCTTTGGCTCACCTACACGTGTACTTCAGCTGAACTTCAGCTTGGCCGTCACCTGTTGAGGACCGCTCCAGGGATCTCGGGTGTGTGGTTGATCACCCTTGAGTAGAAGGGTTGGATGAGGGTGGGCCTTCGATGCTCTGACCTCCCTTTGGCTCACCTTTATCTTGCCCGTCACCTGTTGTGGACCGCTCCAGGGATCTCAGGTGTGTGTGTAGGGGGCAGTGGCGAGGCTTACCTGGGCTGATATTGACTGCCCTTTTTCTAGGGCTGCACACGTGTGAAGGCGAGCTCAGTGGAGGGTTCTAGCGCCATTGGTCATGTGTGCATGTCCCTACATACACCTTTGCAGAAGGGAGTGAGCACAGGGCTGGCTTGGCAGCCGACTGAGAGGAACTGTCCTTATTGAGGCCATGTTGGCTTGTTCGAAGCTCTGGGACTGGTGCTTTGACCACCTCTGGATGCTGGACCATCGGAGGCAGATTTGACCCGTCACACCCTAAAGCGCGCATCCCTCCAAACATGGATTGTGGCACTAGACACGCGTGGTGGCTTCTAGGCGCATGACAATGAACATTCTCCTGAAGACACTACATTGACTCCCACTATCCTGACAGGCTCCCACCAGGAGTCTGGTGCCTCCTTCTGTCGTCTCAGGACTTCCGTGGCACGTCAAGCTCCGGGAGCCGCCTGACCTCGGGGGGGAGGGGGGGGGGCACCGAAGCTCCATCCCAGGTGACTAGAAAGTCCGAGCTGACGGGATGAGGTGGAACAGGGGGGCTCGAGGGGCAGAAGTGTGAGCTGCTGCTAGTAAATGCCTGAGCAGCCTTATTCTCACCTGGCCAGCTGCGGGAACCCTGCAGGACCACCGAAGCTGCAGCCCACCAGGGAATGGACCATACTGCCTGTCATCCGTACTAGGTCCATGTCACCCGACACTGCCTTCACTTCAGCTTGGCATGAAAAGCTGCCCTGCCAGGGGTGGCACCTCCAGCGAGGGCTGCGGCCTTGGTCCACTCGAGTGAGCCTCGTCCATGCCAGGAGGGCTGGGTGGCTAGCGCCCGCCAGAGCGGTGTGCCTGGAGACCCCATGAGGGGCAGATCGCGTCACACCCAGGGGCCACAGCCTCGTGGGCAAGGACCGCTGCTGAGGTTCAAGGTGGTCTGCTGTGGGGCCAGGGCCCACAGCCTCGTGTGCAAGGGCCGCTGCAGAGGTTCGAGGCAGTGTGCTGTGGGGCAAGGACCCACAGCCTCCTGTGCAAGGGCCGCTGCATGAGGATCGAGGCGGTCCGCTGTGGGGCCAGGGCCCACAGCCTCGTGTGCAAAGACCGCTGCTGAGGTTCGAGGCGGTCTGCTGTGGGGCCAGGGCCCCCAGCCTCGTGTGCAAGGGACTGCTGAGGTTCTAGGCGGTCTGTTGTGGGGCCAGGGCCCCAGCCTCGTGTGCAAGGGACTGCTGAGGTTTGAGGCGGTCTGCTGTGGGGCCAGGGCCCACAGCCTGGTGTGCGAGGACAGCTGCTGAGGTTTGAGGCGGTCGGCTGTGGGGCCAGGGCCCACATTCTCGTGTGCGAGGGCCGCTGCTGAGGTTCTAGGCGGTCCGCTGTGGAGCCTCCTGTGCAAGAGACGCTGCTGAGGTTCGAGGCGGTCCGCTGTGGGGCCAGGGCCCACAGCCTCGAGTGGTAGGGCCGCTGCTGAGGTTCGAGGTGGTCCGTTGTGTGGCCAGGGGCCACAACCTGGTGTGCGAGGGCTGCTGCTGAGGTTCGAGGCGGTCCGCTGTTGGGGCAGGGCATACAGCTTCGTGTGCAAGGACTGCTGCTGAGGTTCGAGGCGGTCCGCTGTTGGGCCAGGGCCCACAGGCTTGTGTGCAAGGACCGCTGCTGAGGTTCGAGGCAGTCCGCTGTGGGGTCAGGGCCCACAGCCTGGTGTGAGAGGGCCGCTGCTGAGGTTCGAGGCGGTCCGCTGTGGGGCCAGCTTTGGGGCCAGGGCCTACAGCCTGGTGTGCGAGGGCCGCTGCTGAGGTTCGAGGCAGTCCGCTGTGGGGTCAAGGCCCACAGCTTCCTGTGCAAGAGCCGCTGCTGAGGTTCGATGCGGTTCGCTGTGGGGTCGGGGCCCACAGCCAGGTGTGCGAGGGCCGCTGCTGAGGTTCCAGGCGGTCCGCTGTGGGGTCCAGCTCCAATGTGGGGGCATTGATCCACCCGGGCTCCTTTGCCCCTCCTGACAGGACCAATGCTTGATGCAGGCTTGCGCGGACGGCGAGGTGTAGCCTTCATCTCCCACAGGCATCCGTCGCGCTAAAATGACCAATTAGAAGCCCCATTATGGCGGATAATTGCCCTCCGCGCATTAATGCACTTTGCGAGCCTGGCGGGCGCCGGGGGACAGGTTCCTCTAAGTGAAATTCTCACCTGGTGGGCCCGCATTTCAACACGGACCCATGCAGCAGCCTTTCAACGCCGTCTGCGGGGACAATGACATTATTCCACCTTTTTTGTTTTGTGTGAAATGTTTATTGTGAGGCGGGAGGCTGGGAGGGATCGCTTTCCGAGAGCCATTCATCCTCTGACGCTTGAGCCGGGCTCGCCTCAAGCTGTGTCCCCAAGCTGGGCCTGCTCTCAGCCTCGGGCCGGCCGCATTAGGCTCTGTCGGGGCGTGAGCTGTAATTATACACTTGTACGGGTAATGAGAGCACGGGTACCGGTGCAGAGCCATGCCACAGCGCCCTGCCGAGCGCACGGCCTCCGCGCTGCAGCGCCATAGAGACTGCGTCCAGGCGCTGGAGGCCACACGTCTGCCACGAGAGCCTTTCTTCAGCGTCATTTACTGAGCCAGTGTAAAATACTAACTCATGGCAGGGTTGCTATGTTTAAAGCCCTCAGGAAGAGGGTAGAAATGGGGTGACTGACAACTGACGACCCCTAAATTATCCTTGAACCCTTGTATCCCCTCACGGTCTCTTGTCCTTCGTCGTTGTCCCGTTCCTGCTCATGGACTCTGACACTGCTCAGTATCCCCTTCCCACCGTGTCCCCTGGCATTCTCTGTCCTCTCCTGTGGCCCCCTCTGAACTTTCAGCACTAGGTACCCCATGCGCTATCTACACTGCCGGCCGCTGCCTGGGCGCCTCCCCAGCCTTGGCACCTCCCCTTGCCACCACCTGGGCGCCTTCCCCTTGCCACCACCTGGGCGCCATTCCCCTTGCCACCACCTGGGCGCCATTCCCCTTGCCACCACCTGGGCGCCATTCCCCTTGCCACCACCTGGGCGCCATTCCCCTTGACACCACCTGGGCGCCATTCCCCTTGCCACCACCTGGGCGCCATTCCCCTTGCCACCACCTGGGCGCCATTCCCCTTGCCACCACCTGGGCGCCATTCCCCTTGCCACCACCTGGACGCCATTCCCCTTGCCACCACCTGGACGCCATTCCCCTTGCCACCACCTGGACGCCATTCCCCTTGCCGCCACCTGGACGCCATTCCCCTTGTCGCCACCTGGACGCCATTCCCCTTGCCGCCACCTGGACGCCATTCCCCTTGCCGCCACCTGGGCGCCATTCCCCTTGCCGCCACCTGGGCGCCATTCCCCTTGCCGCCACCTGGGCGCCATTTCCCTTGCCGCCACCTGGGCGCCATTCCCCTTGCCACCACCTGGGCGCCATTCCCCTTGCCACCACCTGGGCGCCATTCCCCTTGCCACCACCTGGGCGCCATTCCCCTTGCCACCACCTGGGCCCCATTCCCCTTGCCGCCGCCTGGGCCCCATTCCCCTTGCCGCCGCCTGGGCCCCATTCCCCTTGCCGCCGCCTGGGCCCCATTCCCCTTGCCGCCGCCTGGGCCCCATTCCCCTTGCCGCCGCCTGGGCCCCATTCCCCTTGCCGCCGCCTGGGCCCCATTCCCCTTGCCGCCGCCTGGGCCCCATTCCCCTTGCCGCCGCCTGGGCCCCATTCTCCTTGCCGCCGCCTGGGCGCCATTCCCCTTGCCGCCGCCTGGGCCCCATTCCCCTTGCCGCCGCCTGGGTGCCATTCCCCTTGCCGCCGCCTGGGCGCCATTCCCCTTGCCGCCGCCTGGGCGCCATTCCCCTTGCCGCCGCCTGGGCGCCATTCCCCTTGCCGCCGCCTGGGCGCCTACCTCCCCTTAGCGCCGCCGCTGATGTATGTCGCCTATCTCCCCTTGCCGCTGCTGCTGCCTGGGTGCCTACCTCCCCCTGCCGCCTGGGTGCCTACCGCCCCTTGCCGCCGCTGCTGCTTGTCGCCTACCGCCCCTTGCCGCCGCTGCTGCTTGTCGCCTACCTCCCCTTGCCGCCGCTGCTGTTTGTCGCCTACCTCCCCTGGCCGTCGTTGCTGCCTGTCGCCTACCTCCCCTGGCCGTCGTTGCTGCCTGTCGCCTACCTCCCCTGGCCGTCGTTGCTGCCTGTCGCCTACCTCCCCTGGCCGTCGTTGCTGCCTGTCGCCTACCTCCCCTGGCCGTCGTTGCTGCCTGTCGCCTACCTCCCCTGGCCGTCTTTGCTGCCTGGGACCTGCCTCCCCTGGCCGTCGTTGCTGCCTGGGACCTGCCTCCCCTGGCCGTCGTTGCTACCTGGACGCCTACCTCCCCTGGCCGTCGTTGCTGCCTGTCGCCTACCTCCCCTGGCCGTCGTTGCTGCCTGTCACCTGCCTCCCCTGGCCGTCGTTGCTGCCTGGGACCTGCCTCCCCTGGCCGTCGTTGCTACCTGAACGCCTACCTCCCCTTGCCGTCACTGCTGCTTGTCGCCTAGTTCCCCTTGCCGCTTCTGCTACCTGGGTGCCGACCTCTCTTTGCCACTGCTGTTGCCTACCTCCCCTTGCCGCCGCTGCTTCTTGTCGCCTATCTCCTCTTGCTGCCGCTGCTGCTGCCTGGGCGCCTATCTCCCATTGCTGCTGCTGCTGCTGCTGCTGCCCGGGCGCCTACCTTGCCGCTGCTGCTGCTGCCTGGGCGCCTACCTTGCCGCTGCTGCTGCTGCCTGGGCGCCTACCTTGCCGCTGCTGCCTGGGCGCCTACCTTGCCACTGCTGCTGCCTGGGTGCCTACCTCCCTTGCCGCTGCTGCTGCTTGTCGCCTACCTCCCTTGCCGCTGCTGCTGCTTGTCGCCTACCTCCCCTTGCCGCCGCTGCTGCTGCCTGGGCGCCTACCTTCCCTTGCTGCTGCCTGGGCGCCTACCTTGCCCCTTGCCGCTGCCTGGGTGTCTACTCGCCTTACTGCCGCCTGGGCGCCTACCTCCCCTTGCTGCTGCTGCCTGGGCGCCTACCTTGCGGTGGCTGCTGCCTGTGCGCCTACCTCCCCTTGCTGCTGCTGCCTGGGCGCCTACCTTACCGCTGCCTGGGTGCCTACCTTACCAATGCCTGGGTGCCTGCCTCCCTTTGCCGCTGCTGTCGCCGGGCGCCTACTTCCTCTTGCTGCTGCCTGGGCGCCTCCCCTCCCTTGCTGCCGCCGGGGTGCCTTCCCCTCCACTTGCTGCCGCCTGGGCGCCTACCCCCCCTTGCTGCCGCCTGGGTGCCTATCCCCCTTGCCGCCACCTGGGCACCTTCTCTCCCGTCTCGCCGCCTAGGTGCCTTCCCCTTGCGGCCGCCTGGGCACCTACGCCCCCTTGCTGCCGCCTGCACACCTACGCTTCCTTTGCTGCCGCCTGGGCGCCTACTCCCTTTGCTGCCACCTGGGCGCCTACTCCCTTTGCTGCCACCTGGGCGCCTACTCCCTTTGCTGCCACCTGGGCGCCTACTCCCTTTGCTGCCACCTGGGCGCCTACTCCCTTTGCTGCCACCTGGGCGCCTACTCCCTTTGCTGCCACCTTGTCTCCGGACTTAGCGGTTGCTCCCACTCGCCTCCTGCAGCTTCTGGTATTGTAGCGCTGCTCTCCTCCTCAAGCGCCTCGCACAGCTTCTGCCTGATTAACTGTTTGTGCCAAGTAATCGTAGCGCTGCTCTCCTCCTCAAGCGCCTCGCGCAGCTGCAGTTTTATTGACTCTGCCAATTTAACCCGGATTTGGTGCCTGTGTGCTCAGCAGTGCCCACAGGAGTATTTAACTGAAATCTAATATTTACAAGACGATTATTGTCTTCCTTGTGGCCAATATCGGCGTGTTAGCCTGTTTGTGTGTTTTTAAAGCGATCGCCATTTGGTTGTGCCTTCAGGCCGTCCCTCCCCCCACGCTCCCGCCTCCCAGCCGCCCCGCCCACGCTCCGCCCCCCTCCATCCTTCATTTATGACCGCTGGACAAGCGCGCAGCGTACACGCGCAGCGACAGTTCCCAATCCGCGCCGAAGGTGCGCCAAAGGTAAGCCCGTCTACGCACGTCCGCGCCTGGACCGCGCCCAGCGCCAGACCCCCTGGTCCCCGTAATGCCCAGCCCACTCGCATCACTTACGATGCCACCACCCTCCTAGCCCTTAACCCCGGCCGCTCCCCCAACTGCGTCCAAGCCGCTCCTGGACACACCCATGGACCCTTCACATGCTACTCCTGCAAGTTCGACGGCACCAAGAACAACTCCTCATCCACTAACACCAACCAGATATCTGACACCAACCACCTACAATGCATCCTGCTCAACACCCGCTCGGTCCACAGGCACGCCATCGACCTCTGGAATCTACTAGACACCATCTCTCCGGACGTCGCCTTCCTAACAGAAACATGGATGAATGCCTCTTCAGCCCCAGACATCACCATTGCCATCCCGGAAGGATACAAGATCATCCGCAAGGACCGCATCAAGCATACAGGAGGAGGCATCGCTATCGTCCATAAGAACTCCATCCGCATCTCAACCAGCTCAGACGTCAACCTTGCCAGCGCCGAACACCTCCACTTCCAGATCCACACCGACCCCAAGACCACACTCAGAGGCACCCTCCTCTACCGACCTCCAGGACCCCGTGCACAATTCAGTGACGACATCACTGACTTTATCACCCCACACGCCCTCCCCTCCGAGGACTACATTCTATTGGGAGACCTCAATTTTCACCTGGAAAAGAGCAATGACAGCAGCGCCACCACCCTTCTGGACAATCTCGCCGACCTCGGACTCAAACAACTTGTCTCTACGCCCACCCACATCGCAGGTCACACGCTCGACCCTATCTTCACCTCCAGCAAACATATCTCATTCAGTCACACCTCAGCTCTTCACTGGACGGACCACAGCTGCGTTCACTTTACCTACAATAAGACCACAACCCACAACCATCCTCAACCCACCCTGCGAAGAAACTGGAACAAAATCACCAGCGACCAGATCTCCTCATCGCTTCTACTAAAACCCCCGCCCACTCCTCAAACCCCGACCAAGCAGCCATTAACCTCACCCAATGGCTATCCAACAGCGCCGACATCCTAGCACCGTTGAAAAAACGCCAAAGCAAACTAGGCAGCAAAAACGCATCCTGGTTCAACGATGATCTTAAGAAATCGAAGAAACACTGTCGCGCCCTCGAAAAGGCCTGGAAAAAAGACCCAAACACCAGCACCAGGGAAGCCTTCAAAAACGCCACCCGCATACACCACCAACTAATCCGGTCTGCCAAGAAAGCCGCATTCAAAGACCGTCTAGATAACAACGCCCACAACAGCAAGGAATTATTCAACATCGTCAAAGAATTTACCAACCCATCAGCCAACTCCAACGACATCACCCCCTCCCAAGCCCTCTGCGACTCCCTAGCTTCCTTCTTCCACAACAAAATCGCAGACATCCACAACAGCTTCGACAACCGACCCGAAGACCAACCCACCCAACCTTCTGCAGGACCTTCACCCCCCTTGAACATCCTTAACGACTGGAACCAAATCTCCACTGAGGACACCATCCGCCTGATGAACTCCATCCACTCAGGATCCCCAACTGACCCATGCCCTCACCACATCTTCAACAAAGCAGACTCCATCATAGCACCACACCTCCGAGATGTCATCAACTGCTCCCTCAACTCCGCCACCTTCCCGGAAAGCTGGAAACACGCAGAACTCAGGGCCCTTCTGAAAAAACCCACAGCTGACCCCTCCGAACTCAAAAACTACCGCCCCATCTCACTTCTTCCATTCCCGGCCAAAGTCATTGAGAAAGCTGTCAACAACCAGCTCGCCGCCTTCCTCGAAGCCAACAAATCTCTCGACTCCTCACAGTCCTGCTTCCGAGCCAAACACAGCACTGAAACCGCCCTCATCGCAGCTACAGACGACATTCGAACTCTACTGGACAATGGAGACACAGTCGCCCTCATCCTCCTCGACCTCTCCGCTGCCTTCGACACAGTCTGTCATAGCACCCTTCTACAGCGCCTCAGAGACATAGGAATCCAAGGAAAAGCACTGGAATGGATCACCTCGTTCCTCACCGGAAGAACACAGAGAGTCCACCTCCCACCATTCAAGTCAGAGGCCTCTGAAGTCATCTGCGGCGTGCCACAAGGATCGTCGCTCAGCCCCACCCTCTTCAACGTATACATGAGCCCCCTTGCGGCCATCGTTCGCCAACACAATCTCAACATCATCTCCTATGCGGATGACACTCAACTGATCCTATCACTCATCAAAGACCCTAACACCGCCAAAACCAACTTACACGAAGGAATGAAAGAAGTAGCCGAGTGGATGAAGCACAGCCGTCTGAAACTGAACTCAGACAAAACAGAAGTCCTCATCTTAGGCACCTCCCCCTCCGCCTGGGATGACTCTTGGTGGCCAGAAGCCCTTGGAAAAGCACCCATCCCGACGGACCACGCACGGAACCTGGGTGTCACCCTGGACTCCTCACTCTCGATGTCCAGACAAGTCAACGCCGTTTCATCATCTTGCTTCAACATTCTTCGCATGCTCAAAAAAACATTTCGCTGGATCCCCACCGAAACTAGAAAAACCGTCACCCACGCACTGGTCACGAGCCGCCTGGACTACGGAAACACACTATACGCCGGTACCACCGCAAAACTCCAGAAAAAACTCCAACGCATCCAGAACGCTTCAGCCAGGCTCATACTAGACATCCCGCGTAAAGAACACATCTCTGGTCACCTGAAAAACCTCCACTGGCTCCCCGTAAATAAGAGGATTACTTTCCGCCTCCTAACCCACGCACACAAAGCACTTTACGAACTTGGGCCCGAATGCCTCAACACACGATTGTCCTTCTACACCCCCTCCCGTCAGCTGCGATCCTCCAACCAAGCCCTTGCCACTGTACCTCGCATCAACAAAACCACCATGGGAGGTAGATCCTTCTCCTACCTGGCAGCTAAAACCTGGAACTCACTTCCCACTCACCTTCGCCTTACTCAAAACCACCTAGCATTCAGAAAGCAACTTAAAACTTGGATATTCGACAAGTAATTCCCCACCCTTCCTCTAGCGCCTTGAGACCCTATGGGTATGTAGCGCGCTATATAAATCTCTTGACTTGACTTGACTACCCCCTTTGCTGCCACCTGGGCGCCTACCCCCTTTGCTGCCACCTGGGCGCCTACCCCCTTTGCTGCCACCTGGGCGCCTACCCCCTTTGCTGCCACCTGGGCGCCCACCCCCCTTTCAGCCGCCTGGTGCCTACCTCCCCTTGCCGCTGCTCCTGCCTGGGTGCCTACCTCCCCTTGCCGCTGTTGCTGCTTGAGTGCCTACCTCCCCTTGCCCTTGCTGCTGCCTGGGTGCCTACCTCCCCTTGCCCCTGCTGCTGCCTGGGTGCCTACCTCCCCTTGCCGCTGTTGCTGCCTGGGTGCCTACCTCCCCTTGCCGCTGCTGCTGCCTGGGTGCCTACCTCCCCTTGCCGCTGCTGCTGCTTGTCGCCTACCTCCTCTTGCCGCCGCCGCTGCTGCTGCCTGGTCGCCTACCTCCCCTTGCTGCAGCTGCTGCTGCCTGGGCGCCTACCTTTCCGCTGCTGCTGTCTGGGCGCCTACCTCTCCTTGCTGCTTCTGCTGCCTGGGCGCCTACCTTGCTGACGCTGCTGCCTGGGTGCCTCCCTCCCCTTGCCACTGCTACTGCCTGGGTGCCTATCTCCCCTTGCTGCCGCTGCTGCTGCCTGGGGGCCTACCTTCCCTTGCTGCTGTCTGGGTGCCTACCCTCCTTGCCGCCGCTGCCGCCTGGGCGCCTACCTCCCCTTGCTGCTGCTGCCTGGGCACCTACCTTGCTGCCACTGCTGCATGGGCGCCTATCTCCCCTTGCTGCTGCCTGGGCGCCTACTTTGCCGGTGCCTGGATGTCTACCTCCCCTCACCGCTGCTGATGCCTGGTTGCCTACCCCCCTTGCCGCAGTGGCCGCCTTAACACCTACCTCCCCTTGCTGCTGCCTGGGCGCCTACCATGCTGCTGCCTGGGTGCCTACCTCCCCTTGCCCCCGCTGCTGCCTGGGTGCCTACCTCCCCTTGCCCCCGCTGCTGCCTGGGTGCCTACCTTCCCTTGCCCCCGCTGCTGCTTTTCGCCTACTTCCCCTTGCCGCTGCTGCCTGGGTGCCTACCTCCCCTTGCCCCCGCTGCTGCTTGTCGCCTACCTCCCCTTGCCCCCGCTGCTGCCTGGGTGCCTACCTCCCCTTGCCGCTGCTGCCTGGGTGCCTACCTCCCTTTGCCGCTGCGACTGCCTGGGCGCCTACCTCCCCTTGCCCCCGCTGCTGCCTGGGTGCCTACCTTCCCTTGCCCCCGCTGCTGCTTGTCGTCTACCTCCCCTTGCCGCTGATGCCTGGGTGCCTACCTCCCCTTGCCCCCGCTGCTGCTTGTCGCCTACCTCCCCTTGCCCCCGCTGCTGCCTGGGTGCCTTCCTCCCCTTGCCGCTGCTGCCTGGGTGCCTACCTCCCTTTGCCGCTGCGACTGCCTGGGCGCCTACCTCCCCTTGCCCCCGCTGCTGCCTGGGTGCCTACCTTCCCTTGCCCCCGCTGCTGCTTGTCGCCTACCTCCCCTTGCCGCTGCTGCCTGGGTGCCTACCTTCCCTTGCCCCCGCTGCTGCTTTTCGCCTACTTCCCCTTGCCGCTGCTGCCTGGGTGCCTACCTCCCCTTGCCCCCGCTGCTGCTTGTCGCCTACCTCCCCTTGCTGCTGCTGCCTGGGCACCTACCTTGCTGCCACTGCTGCATGGGCGCCTATCTCCCCTTGCTGCTGCCTGGGCGCCTACTTTGCCGGTGCCTGGATGTCTACCTCCCCTCACCGCTGCTGATGCCTGGTTGCCTACCCCCCTTGCCGCAGTGGCCGCCTTAACACCTACCTCCCCTTGCTGCTGCTTGTCGCCTACCTCCCCTTGCCGCTGCTGCCTGGGTGCCTACCTTCCCTTGCCCCCGCTGCTGCTTGTCGCCTACCTCCCCTTGCCGCTGCTGCCTGGGTGCCTATCTCCCCTTGCCCCCGCTGCTGCTTGTCGCCTACCTCCCCTTGCCGCTGCGACTGCCTGGGTGCCTACCTCCCCTTGCCGCTGCTGCTGCTTGTCGCCTACCTCCTCTTGCCGCCGCCGCTGCCTGGGCGCCTACCTTCCCTTGCTGCTGTCTGGGTGCCTACCCTCCTTGCCGCCGCTGCCGCCTGGGTGCCTACCTCCCCTTGCCGCTGTTGCTGCCTGGGTGCCTACCTCCCCTTGCCGCTGCTGCTGCCTGGGTGCCTACCTCCCCTTGCCGCTGCTGCTGCCTGGGCGCCTACCTCCCCTTGCTGCAGCTGCTGCTGCCTGGGCACCTACCTTTCCGCTGCTGCTGTCTGGGCGCCTACCTCTCCTTGCTGCTTCTGCTGCCTGGGCGCCTACCTTGCTGACGCTGCTGCCTGGGTGCCTCCCTCCCCTTGCCACTGCTGCTGCCTGGGTGCCTATCTCCCCTTGCTGCCGCTGCTGCTGCCTGGGTGCCTATCTCCCCTTGCTGCCGCTGCTGCTACCTGGGGGCCTACCTTCCCTTGCTGCTGTCTGGGTGCCTACCCTCCTTGCTGCCGCCTGGGCGCCTACCTCCCCTTGCTGCTGCTGCCTGGGCACCTACCTTGCTGCCGCTGCTGCATGGGCGCCTATCTCCCCTTGCTGCTGCCTGGGCGCCTACTTTGCCGCTGCCAGGATGTCTACCTCCCCTCACCGCTGCTGATGCCTGGTTGCCTACCCCCCTTGCCGCCGTGGCCGCCTTAACACCTACCTCCCCTTACTGCTGCCTGGGCGCCTACCATGCTGCTGCCTGGGTGCCTACCTCCCCTTGCCCCCGCTGCTGCCTGGGTGCCTACCTTCCCTTGCCCCCGCTGCTGCTTGTCGCCTACCTCCCCTTGCCGCTGCTGCCTGGGTGCCTACCTCCCCTTGCCCCCGCTGCTGCCTGGGTGCCTACCTCCCCTTGCCGCTGCTGCCTGGGTGCCTACCTCCCCTTGCCGCTGCGACTGCCTGGGCGCCTACCTCCCCTTGCCCCCGCTGCTGCCTGGGTGCCTACCTTCCCTTGCCCCCGCTGCTGCTTGTCGCCTACCTCCCCTTGCCTTTGCTGCCTGGGTGCCTACCTTCCCTTGCCCCCGATGCTGCTTTTCGCCTACTTCCCCTTGCCGCTGCTGCCTGGGTGCCTACCTCCCCTTGCCCCCGCTGCTGCTTGTCGCCTACCTCCCTTTGCCCCCGCTGCTGCCTGGGTGCCTACCTTCCCTTGCCCCCGCTGCTGCTTGTCGTCTACCTCCCCTTGCCGCTGATGCCTGGGTGCCTATCTCCCCTTGCCCCCGCTGCTGCTTGTCGCCTACCTCCCCTTGCCGCTGCGACTGCCTGGGTGCCTACCTCCCCTTGCCGCTGCTGCTGCTTGTCGCCTACCTCCTCTTGCCGCCGCCGCTGCTGCTGCCTGGGCGCCTACCTTCCCTTGCTGCTGTCTGGGTGCCTACCCTCCTTGCCGCCGCTGCTGCCTGGGCGCCTACCTCCCCCTGCTGCTGCTGCCTGGGCACCTACCTTGCTGCCGCTGCTGCATGGGCGCCTACCTCCCCTTGCTGCTGCCTGGGCGCCTACTTTGCCGCTGCCTGGATGTCTACCTCCCCTCACCGCTGCTGATGCCTGGTTGCCCACCCCCCTTGCCGCCGTGGCCGCCTTAACACCTACCTCCCCATGCTGCTGCCTGGGCGCCTACCTCCCCTTGCCGCTGCTGCTGCCTGGGTGCCTACCTCCCCTTGCCCCCGCTGCTGCCTGGGTGCCTATCTTCCCTTGCCCCCGCTGCTGCCTGGGTGCCTACCTTCCCTTGCCCCCGCTGCTGCCTGGGTGCCTACCTTCCCTTGCCCCCGCTGCTGCCTGGGTGCCTACCTCCCCTTGCCGCTGCTGCCTGGGTGCCTACCTCCCCTTGCCGCTGCGACTGCCTGGGCGCCTACCTCCCCTTGCTGCCGCCTGGGCGCCTACCTCCCCAGCTGGCGCTGCAGTCTGGGTACTTCTATTGTGCTGTCTCAGTGCCTCCCCTGACGTAAGTAAGTAGTTAAGAAAACTGTAATGGCGAGACCTAGGGTGTGAAACGTTCCCAATGAAACCCAAAATCTAGGTTGCCCTTTGTCAGTGTGGATGTGCCTTAAATGCGTGTTTGGGTTCACGCCTGTTTCCTTGGCTATAAGGCCCTTTTATGTTTTCAGGGTAGAGTGAGTGATGTGCTCTAGTATTTGGAATCACCTACTGGCTGGATGTCCGGTTCCTAAAAACAGCCTTCATGGTTACAAGCGAGCCCTTCCGTGGTCTGCTCTGTCATACGTAGCATATCCTTGCTCCGCGAGGGGCAAGAGAGGGACTGTGGAAGTGTTAACTTTAGTCTTCATTGAGAACAGGCAACGTTCACTGCCTTGAACTCCATGCTGCAAAAAATAAGGCCTGACAAAAATCGGCTTGCCTTGGCAGATGGACTTTGATTTTAAGCTTTCGTTCATCGCTGCTGTATACTCAGTGACCAGTGGAGTACCGGGGAGGATTTATGGTTAAACCTGGGCCTGTGCCTCAGACCCAGCTAACATTGGATTCCTAAAACCGTTTTTTTAGGTCTTGCTTGAAACATCTCATGTATGACAGTTTGTTAGCTTAAAGGGGGCTAAGAAGCCCGCTCATTGCTTCCCGTTGGTTGGCTTCATTGTCACTTTTGTTTTCTGGCTCCTGTTTGGTCAGTGTGTGCCGGCTTCACTTCCTCTTTGTGTTTCTTCCTCCCCAGAGAGTGGCCCAAGTGCTTCTTCCTTTCTTTGTGACTGTCCTTCCTCTGCAAGTGTTTTCCAGCCCAAGTTACTTTTTAGGTCGAGCCTGGGCAGCGCATGCGATGCTCTGCGAGGCATGCTGTATTAAAGAATGGAATTAAAGCTCCGCCCATCTCTTCTATTGGCTCCTGTCACAATTCCTTCAAAGTTGTTGCTTTTCATTGGTAAATAGGCTTACTAGTCCCTTTTGGTACCGCCTTGTCTGTATTTGTAACCTCCGATAACTATGGGACCTTTTACTTATGGTCTTACATGGTCTGCTTTATCTAGCTGGTGAGCACTATTTTCTTTAATGTTAATTAATGTAAAAAACACAGAAGGCATGCCAGCTTTAGCAATGAGGGTTTTTTTGTGGGTATTTGCAGCGTATAATGCACGCTTTCACTTCCGCTTATTGGCCGTCGACTATAAAAATACCACCCCCCTTGCCCCCCCCCACTTGCACAGACTCTGTGCGAAGCGGTGCCGTTTTTAGTAACTGAGCACTATAACTTTGAAACATAATCTGTTACTTGTCCCCTCGCCCCGCTGCACAGACTCCTGCCTGTTTTTTGTTTTTACTACTTCACATTTTTGGTTGTTTTCAAGCGTCCCATGCTTCTCTTTAACATTAATAGCGGCCACGCCCTTTTCTTTAGATGAACCGTGTCTATAGAAAGGTCTGTGGCCTCTATTAGAGTGAAACCGTGGCATGGGGCACTTTTACCAAACAATGCATTTGTTAATTTGACAACAGTTTTTTTGGTAAAAGCGCCCCATACCGCACTTTCACTCTAAAACTAGCTGCAGACCTTTCTGTAGACACAGCTTGCCTAAAGAAAGAGGCATGGCCTCTATTAACGTGAAAACGCGGCATGGAGCACTTGTAAACAAAAAGTATTTGCAATGCAATATGTCTCACATTTGTGAGGATTTAAGATATTTTCATTTACAATGCCAGTAGCTTACTCTGGTCAAATGCAAGACCTATTGCATTGCAAATGCTTGTTTCTTATACTTGCAGCACACATTAAGGGTGCATTTTCCTATTTCGTCTTCTTCCTGGTCCCTCTCTGTGCTTTTGCTTTCACCTGCTCCCTTCTTGTTCTCCAGTTTCCACAGTTTTTCCCCTTGATACTGTTCGCCCTCCCATTAGCCTCATAGTCGCCATATCAAAAGACGCGTGGTCAAGCCAGTAGGTCCCACCTGCGCAACGTCCATTGGCTTTGTCAAGTTTTTTTTTTACTTTGAACCATGCTGCACAGCAGTTGTTCTGCTGTACAACATGGCAAAAAAATGACAAAGCCAAACAGCTGTACTATTTGGCTTTGCCAACGCTTTTTTTCTTCTTTTTTTTAAGCCATGTTGTACAGCAGCACATGAATGTTAAAAACAAAAGAAAAGAAAACCTGCCACTGGCAGTGTTGACTACATCCTAGTGCTTTAAAAAAAATGTGTTTTACTTTCCATCCATGCTGCACTCCAGTCATGCTGCTGTACAACATGACTAGAAAACATTGACTAGAACAATAGCTCTCGCATAGGCGGGAATTATTGGATTTGCCAGTGCTTGCTCTTTTTTAGGTCTGGTGTTAGCCAGGATCTTTTGATTCCCTTTAAGTTATATACATAAAATATTTACTTATTGGAGCTTTCAGCCAGCCTCCTCATCGGTTGGCCAGTTGTTTTGTCATCTACTCTACAGCATTCAGCATGAGGCGTTTGCTCAGTCCACTGCAGCCATTGGCTGGCTTCACTGTGAGTGACAGCTTTCTGTTCTTTCACGAGAAATGAATCCACACACACACAGTGGTCGAAGAGGGGGAAAAAAAGTAGGGGAACTATGGGTGGAGAATCAGGGGGGCGGAAATAACCGAAGATTGAATCAGTAGGCGGAGTCAGGGGTGTGGCTAGAAATAGCAAAACATACCAATGTTTAGTACGTTTAGCATTTCACTGACCAATTACAGCTTATAACGTTATTTAATTAAAACAATGGATTAACATGTTTATTTGAGGTTTAATTCAGGAAAAAGCAAACACTCCTAGGGAATACAGGTTTATGTCAAGCGTGTAAAATATAAGCAAGAACAACATATTACCTTAATGCTTTTACTCTCATTGATCAGAAATCCATGATTCTTTTTTGTCTCAAACATTGAGGTCATGAATACAGGGCTCCTCCTGTACACATGTGTTAAGAAGGGCTCAAAAGAGAAAGGGACTCTTCAGGAGAATCTAGACTCATGGAAATCCACAAAGGCTCCTTCATATTCATGTCAGCCAGCTAGCTGCTCAATCATAATATAGCAAAAAGAACAACTGGTGGACAGAATGCAGAATAATATCATACATTCACCCCAGTACAGCGATCTGGGCCTAAATCCATTGTTTCTTTGCTCACCATGCCATTCCAGTTTGGAGCCAGCCATATGCAAATCAGTCTTGATCCTGCACCCAATGGGAACAGTCCAGCCCAAACTGCCAGGCCAGGTCCTCCCTGGACTGGAAACAAGCATCCTAGGACCGGTCTCGGGCTTTCAGCTCATCATCAGCCAGGATAGCTTGATTCCAGTGGCATGGAGAGCACAGGACTCATGTCTGAGCATACCCGTCCCACTCGGAGTGACGAATGCAAAAAGAACAATTGATGGACAGAATGCAGAACAATGTCATACATTCACCCCAGTACAGAGATCTAGGCCTAAATCCATTGTTTTTTTGTTCACCATGACATTCCAGTTTGGACCTAGCCATATGCCAATCAGTCTTGATCCTGCGTCCAATGTGAACAGTCCAGCCCAAACTGCCAGGCCATATGTATTCAAGTGTCCTTTCATTCAGGAAGTGAACACAAAGCAGTACCCACTGAACTATGCACATAACATATTGCTCTTTGATATGCATGGTACATGTTCTTTGCAGCAGGCATATTACCCCCCTGCGCTACCTTAGATAAGTATCACAGCGACTAAACAAAACATGCTCCCATCTCTCTCCAGCAGGTACATTGATCACCAAAGTTATCTTGGCACTTGTATTGTTGACCGAAACCCGTTCACTGCTCCTGCCCCGTTCACTGCTCCTGCCCCGTTCACTGCTCCTGCCCCGTTCACTGCTCCTGCCCCGTTCACTGCTGCCGCCCCGTTCACTGCTGCCGCCCCGTTCACTGCTCCCGCCCCGTTCACTGCTCCCGCCCCGTTCACTGCTCCCGCCCCGTTCACTGCTCCCGCCCCGTTCACTGCTCCCGCCCCGTTCACTGCTCCCGCCCCGTTCACTGCTCCTGTCCCGTTCACTGCTCCTGCCCGGTTACCACTCCTGCTCATGCCTAATCACCGCTCCTGCCCGTTCACTTCTCCTGCCCCATCAGTTCTCCTGCCCGTCACCTCTCCTTTCCTGTCACCTCTCCTTTCCCCTTTCCCGTCACCTCTCCTTTCCCCTTTCCCGTCACCTCTCCTTTCCCGTCACCTCTCCTTTCCCGTCACCGCTCCTTTCCCGTCACCGCTCCTTTCCCGTCACCGCTCCTGACACGTCACCGCTCCTTTCCCGTCACCGCTCCTGACACGTCACCGCTCCTGACTCGCCACCGCTCCTGACTCGCCACCGCTCCTGACTCGCCACCGCTCCTGACTCGCCACCGCTCCTGACTCGCCACCGCTCCTATCCGGTCACCTCTCCTGCACTAGTATCTCTCATTTCAGGAGAGGTGACAGGGCAGGAGAGGAGACTGGGCAGGAGAGGTGACGGGGCAGGAGAAGTAATGGGGCAGGAGCGGTGATTAGGCATGAGCAGGAGTGGTAACCGGGCAGGAGCAGTGAACGGGGCGGGAGCAGTGAACGGGGCGGGAGCAGTGAACGACGCGGGAGCAGTGAACGGGGCAGGGGAAATGATGAAGCAGGAGTGTTGATCGAGCATGAGCTGGAGTACCGACTTTCCTGTAGTCTCTTCTGTCCAGTCCTGCTCCTACCCAATTCACTCTGTGTACAACATTGACAAATTACACAAGGTGTCAAGTTCCCCACAGCACTCTGTTTGGGGAAAGCTCCTCTGTAATCACCAACTCCATCTCCCTGACACTTGATATGCTAAAGGCAGAGTGGGGCGCATTGTCATTCGAAAGGGGATAATCAGCCTCAATCGGAATGACAATGGGCCTGCCCTCAGTCTGTGCGAGCTCAGGGAGGGGCTGCTGCAGCCTCTGGAGTTCAACAGAGAAGTGAGCAGCCCCTGGAAGCTGAATGAAAAAAGTTATGGTTTAATGTAGGACTATTCTGGCCGTCCCGGGATCCTTATTTTGAAAGTAAGAAGTAGGGGAACGAACTGAAATAATCTTTAGAAGTAGGGGCACGCTGTGCCCTTCCGTCCCCGCCCACTTATTTATTTATTTATTTCAAAGGTTTTATATAGCACTACTGGACTCAAGAGTATCAGAGCGCTTTACACGGATGGTGAACATAATGAGATAAAATTAACAATTAAGCGAAAAAGAGTTACAGTAGGATAATGCATTCAACAGGGCTAAGATGGCAAAGAAATGGAGGTATAAAATTAAGTGGAAAATGAATAATTAAAAGTTAGGAGAGAGAGGGGGGTGAAGAGAGGGGGAGTGAGAGAATGAAGGGATTGAGAGGGGGTGGGAAGAGGAGTGGACAAGGGAAGAGAAAGGAGTGAACATGGTCAGTCAGTAACATTAGATATCCCAATACTTGTTGAGAAGAAGTACTATGAGTTCCTTTTTGAAGAGAGGGTAAGAGGGGTTGCAGCGAAGATCCTTAGGGAGAGAGTTCCAAATTGTAGGAGCGTTACCAGAGAACGCACGGGATTGGGTCTTTTGACATTTGAGTCTGGGTGGGATCAAGACAAGGGAGTTCGTGCTCCTCCGGGACCTGGAGCAACCTGCTTTGTGTAGTTTCGTTGTAAGGTAAGAAGGGGTGTTTTGGTGAAGAGCTTTGTGAGTGATGCAGGCAATCTTGTAGGTGGATCTTCCTTCTATTGGGAGCCAATTGAGATTTTTGAGTGCGCGGAGAAGTGATCAAATTTTTTACAATCAGAACAGATTGAATAGGGTTGGGGAGAGGATGGATTCTTGAGGGACGCCGAGTGAGACAGGTTGAGGTTTAGAGAGAAAGTGGCTGAGCTTGATTTGCTGTGATCTGTTTTGAAGGAATGAGGAGAACCATTTGAATACGTTTGCCATCTAAGCCGAACTGGTCTTTGAGAGTGTTGAGATGGGTGGGGTGGTGGATGGTATCAAATGCAGCTGATAGGTGGAGGAGGATTAGTAATGAGGATTCCCCTTTGTCTAGGGAGCGAGGAGTGTCCTCAGTGATATTTAGCAAAGCAGTTTCTGTACTGCATCCCTTTCTAAAGCCGAATTGGAAAACATCAAGGAGGTTGAAGGAGGCGATATGTTTCTCTAATTGCAATAGGACACATTTTTCGAGGGCTTTCGAGAGGAATGGAAGGTTAGAGATAGTGTGAAGGTTGTTAAGGTCATTGGGGTCAGCAGTGGTGTTTTTGAGAATGGGTGAGATTTGACCAAGCTGAAGAGAGGTGGGGACACAGCCAGTGGAAAGAGAGGAGTTGATGATTTTGGTCCATATCGGGGCAATGATAAATTTAAGTTCTTGAACCAAAAGGGTGGTAAGAGGATCTTTGGAGTGGGAGGAGGGTTTTAGTTTGGCAATGATATTGGTGATCGTAGATTCTGAGACCGGACTAAAATCACTCCATTAGGCATTGTTTTTAGCAGGGGGGCTTATTTTCCAAAAGGTATCTTGTTGGGGGAGAGCAGGGAGGGGATGAGAGGGATTGAGAGGTTTGGAAAAAGTGGACGGAGGAGAGTTAGGAGTGTTGGGGAGGGTGTATAGGATGGGAGTAGGTTGAAGTGAGAGTGGGAGGGAATAGAAGGATAGTTCGATCTTGTTGATTTTGTTCGTAAAAAAACTGGCAATTTCTTCACATCTGTCAATAGAGGCTAATATTTTAGGAGGGCCAGTGGAGGTTTGTTTTTTAACAATGTTAAAGAGTTCTCTAGGGCGGTTTCTGGCTTGATCAAGTTGTGATCGTAGAAAGGAGGCTTTCTCATTAAAGATATGTTTTTTGTACTGGGCTCTAGCAGTTCTAAGGAGAGCCAGATTGTCAACGGTTGGATGAATCCTCCAAACCCGTTCAGAATGTCTAATGTCCGTCTTTCGTTATTAAGTTCAGAATTGAACCAAGACTTAGGAGTGTTGCTTTTTTGTTGTTTGAGTTTGATTGGAGCACTTTGGTCGAGGGCTTCAAGAATCGAATTGTTATAATGGTTAGTTAGGTCAGTGGTGCTGTCAGAGAGAGGGGGGAGAAGTAAGTGGGCCTTAATAGTGGATTCCAATTCGCCAGGAGGAATAAGGTGAAGGTTGCGTGTGGATTTCTTAGGTAAAGAGCTGATGCGGGCGGTGCGAGTCATGGATCTATTCATGGTGAAGAGGATAAGGTAGTGGTAAGACCAGTCTACCGGAAGTATATTTGAGAGGAAGGCCAGATCGTTGCTAGTCATAATAGCATCAAGGGTGGCACCTTTGTTATGGGTGGGAGAATGGCAGAATTGGGTCATAAATGGTGATGTCCATGGTATCATAAATAGGATGACAGCAGGATCATCACTTTTGTTCCAATGGATGTTGTAGTCACTGAGGAAGAGATTTTTAGAATGTGAGAGCGATGATTGTATAATAAGATCAGTCAACTCTTCTGTAAAGGGGATGTTATTTCCAGTGGGATGGTAGATAGTGTGCAACCGGGTGGTGGGGGAGTCTGGCATAATGAGATCAGCGCAAAGGTATTCAAAGCATGGAGGGTCTTGTAGATGAACGAGCGAGATGTTAAGTTCAATTTTTAAAATGATGGCGAGTCCTCCTCCTGTTTGTTCGATTCTATCTTTTTTAATGATAGAGTAACCAGGGGGGATAAGCAAGTCGAGGATGGGAGTGGAGTGGGCCATGAGCCAGGTTTCAGTTAGGAATGCAATGTCAATGTTTTCACTAAGAATGGTTTCAGCAATCTCAGTAGCGTGGCAGGAGGCGGATCGGCAATTAATCAGCATGCAACAGAGGGGAGTGGGATTGGGCGATTTGGAGGGGGGGACAAGGGGGGATAGGTCTAATTTGTTGGGGTGGTCTAGGGGAGGTCGGAGGAAGGGAGAGTCTGCTTATTCCTAAGAGAACAGGGATGGTAGACAGTTGAGTATGGGGAATAGTGGACAAAGGTGGTGATGGAGAGGTAGTTAAGTTAGTGGAACTGTTAGCTTCAGAGGTTATTGGGCGAGTACCAAGTTTTGGCCGTTGTATGCTGGTATTGTAGGGAGTGACGATTAAGGAAGGTTGAGTGGGTAAGGTGCTGGTTGTGTAGTTGCTAGAAGTTAAGTTAGTGGAACTGTTAGCTTCAGAGGTTATTGGACAAGTAGTGGGGGGACAAGGGGAGATAGGTCTAAGTTGTTGGGGTGATCTAGGGGAGGTCCGAGGAAGGGGGAGTCTGCTTGTTCCTAAGAGAACTGGGATGGTAGACAGTTGAGTAGGGGGAATAGTGGACGTGGATGGTGAGGGAAAGGTAGTTAAGTTAGTGGAACTGTTAACTTCAGAGGTTATTGGGCGAGTACCAAGTTGTGGCGGTGTAGGTATGTTGGTATTGTAGGGGGGGGACAATTAAGGAAGGTTGAGTGGGTAAGGTGCTGGTTGTGTAGTTGCTAGAAGGAGGAGTGTTTCTGTTAGTGATAGAGTTTGGCGGACAATATGTGGATGTGTTGAGGAGAGTGTCGTTGTGTGAGGAGATGGTTTTAGTAAGGAATGAGATATCGCTTCTGAGTGAGGAGAGTTCTAAGATGAGGGACATAAGGACAAGTTCAATGGTAGGGGAAGCCAGTGTGTGTGTGTGTGTTGATGAGTGCTGTGGGTCCGTATTTATTGGGCTGTTGGTCGAGTTAGGGTTGTTTAGGGGGGGGATAACGTGTGGAAGATGAGGAGGAAAACCTGGAGGGGGGGTGGAATTATAATGAGGGGGAGGATCATTTTTGGAGAGCGGAAGTGAACAAGAGGATGATGTAGGAAAGGTATTCATTTCGGACAGACATTTCGGTGAAAGTGGCATAGAGGAAGAAGGTGGTGTATTTGTTGGATTGTGAGTTGTTGAAGAAAGCAGGGAGGATTTGGAGGGTGATTGTGGGGGATATGTGGGGGCAGTTAAGGGGGAGTGGGGAACTGAGTCAGAGAAAGATGTGGTAAGGGAGTTAAGGGGAGGGAGGAGCATAGAAGAAAGTGTGTAGTGGTAAAGGGGGGGTGCTATGGGGTAAGTGGCAGAGGGAGAATTGATAAGGGAGTCCGGGGGAGGGAGGAGAAAGTAAGAGTGAATTATGGGAACAGGGTGGAATCTGGGGATAAGTGGCAGAGGGGTACGGGATGTGGGAGTCAAGGGGGGGAAGGGCATAGAAGAGAGTGTATGTATGGGTCGTGGGGGTCCCAGGAGGTAAGAGGCTGAGGGAGAAGCGGGAAGGGCGTCGAATGGAGGGAGGAGCGTTGAGTAGAGTGTGTTTTTGGAATCGAGGGAAATCATCTGGTAAGTGGGGCATGCAGGGGGTATCGTTGTGTGGATGTATGATGTGGTGCAAGGAGGGGGGATGCTTGAGAGGAGGTTGAAAGGAGAGGCGCGTGCACCAGAGTATATCAAATTAGGAAGCGGCGATAAGGGGGCGGGAGAAGTGAACAGAGATGAAGACAATAAGAATTGGGGAAGGTCAGAGAGACGAGATAAGTGGGATGGGGGGTGATTTAAGAAAGGCATGACAAAACCAAACAAGCATAGGCAAAGCCAAAAGGCTAGCAGCAATGCCATACCTATGAGCTTTGCCAGCGCCCGTTTGAAGATCCTGCCAAGGCCATGGTAAACAATGTTGTTACTAACAGGAGCCAGTGAGTGGTATACAGTAAGATCTGACCAAAAACAGTATTATAGTGCTGTCACTTATGCTCAACTTTAAACACCTTGAATATTGTAATTGTCTGAATGAATTGGATGAATTTTTAAACAGATGAGTTGCCCGAACAGTTTAAGCGTCAGATGCAAAACAAGCACTGGCAAAGTATATCAGTTTGACATTGGTATAGCATCCCCACAGATCTGTTATGCACACGCCATACATATGTCAAAACTATTGGCTTTCATAATGCTTGTTTTTCCTGGCAGCACTGGGAGCGAGCGCAAAAAAAATGGATGCTGCATAAAAAAGGGTTGTTTTATTTCTACAGCATCCATTTTTCAGACGCTTCTGTCAGTGTTTGCCCCTTATTGCTTGTGGGACGTTCTCCAACTGGTCACAGATTTATATTAGTTCCTCTAGCGTTCTAGGTGGTAGGAGGCGTCCAGACAGCCAGTATAAGAGCAGTGAGACTAAAATATTCTTGTGGGCTGATCGAACATGTCATTGACCGTTTTCTCAAGCCAGTGGCTGAAGGTTCCAGAGCACAGGTAGCCAATGGGTGAAGGCTGCTGCCCAGAGCCCCTTAAAGAAAGTGTATGTGCACCATAAATGGCAAAAGTGCAGTACATCTCAAGGATAAAAACCCTACAGCATATAAAATACTCGTGCTCCCTGGCTTCAGTGGTCATGCTGTGCCTAGGGGAAACCTAGCACAGTGAATAAAGCTTGAGCAGATGGCCCTCTGCTGTACACAGCTATGCACAAGGCAAGATTGCACAAATGCGCTCCTACCCCTGTCAGCTGCAGTCTCTGACCTCTCTGGCTGGCCTTGGCTGCCACCTCTAAGTCATACCGGCTCTGTGCACTTGGGACCCTTCATCTCAAAGGCAGCCCACGTAGGAAGACAAAGCAGGTTTGAGGGGCTGGGCTGAGCGCCATCAAAGCTGCCTTTGACCCACAGAACAAAGAAGGCCCCGCCTGGCATGTGCAAGGCAAATGGTTGGTTTCTAGGTGATACATTTCAGGGCGATCTTTCCCAAACTGGTCCATGGATGCTGGGTGTTCTATTGAGCATGTTCCTGGGAGGTGGCTGATGTCGGCTGCTGGCTGCAATCCCCTCCTCCCTTTATCCTCTCCCTAATAAGGTGACACTCTCTTGATTCCTCCTTGCTGGAAAAGAAAATCCTACCCATACAAGTCTAAAAATGTTTATTAACAAAATCAAAACATATCTGTGAATAACCGAAATGGGTGAAAAAGGGGCTCTGGTGCACAGGTGCAGCACTATGAAGTAAAGAGAAAGGATGCAGGTGACCCTTAGAGAGATACAGAAAGGTAAACTGTTGCTGCTGAGAAAGCTCTTCAGAAGTGTGTCCCTTAAAGAGCCAAGCGCGATAGGAGGCTCCACATCTCCTAGGTGGACACACTGGAGCACAGGGTTAGCATGAGCAGAAAGAGGACTGCATCTTCACATGAGGCTCTTGAGCATTTGATCTGTCAGTAGCCATTAATACTATGCCTAGGCGTAGGGAAAGGGATAGGAACATGAGGGCTTTCAGCAGTTCAACCTAATACAAGATGGCCGCCGCGATCCACCCCGGCTGGGAGCCATTTTTCTCGAGACTCCAGCTGTAACTGACCATCACAGCGCACATTGCATTATTTAAGGACCAGCTTGAGCTGCCTCTTTGCCACATTCTGGAGATGCGGTCCACGGAGCTAGGTTGGGAAGTCCAAGCTGAGCATTGGTGCAATGGGTAATGTCCATGACCCTTGGGCCATTTCTGGTATATTTATTCTTCTTTGCTATTAATGTAGGGTTATCTTTCCCATGTTTTCACAGTTTTACCTTTAATACCAGCAAGCCTCTTCATTTGCACTTATGAGGCTTGGATAATCTGTGTTGCCACGTATGTCCCCACCTAAACCACTAGGAGCCTGCCTGATGGCTTACATTCATGGATGTATTATCCTATTTGTGTGTGGGTCTGTGGTGCACAGCTGAATACACCTGTATAATCGGATGTCTGCATGGTACTTTGAACACTAGCTGTTACAGGTACTTTAAGTCACACAAGGTCCCTAAACCTGGCTTATAGAGGATGGTACCTCGAAGGTTAGAGACCTCACCGTTTTAGAGTGTGTGGTGCAGTGCGGGGGTTTCAGGTGTATTTTCATTTCTGTGTTCCTTCTCCTTTTTTAGATTCCAAAGGTGGATAATCTTCATTTTTGTTTCAACTCGCCCTCTATAGGTTAGGAGTGCAAGGGTCTCAGAGGTCCTGATGAAGTCTGCACATCTTGTGAAGCAGATGAAACCTATTGACTGGTATAGACACACAGGCTCAGCAAATGTATTTGTGTCATGTTATGCTTTTTACCATATCACAGGGCCCATCATATTACAGAATTGGTTTAGAGCTCCCAGGAGATATCTTTTTTTATCATTTTCTGTCCTAAAATCCCGTTATGAACAAAGAGGTTTAAAGGCTCCCTCCCAGTGCGAGGTTGAGTTCACCTGCTGGTGAGCAGCGGAGGAAGCATGCCACGTGATTAGCACGTGGGTGAGGGTCCTATAAGAGCACATACTGTGCCTAGTGAGCGCCAAGCAAAATGTTTCTTTTGAGAAACACTCTCCTCTTTTGGTTTATGGGTCACTTGGAGCAGGCAATCACTACAGCCCTCTCCTTAGATCGTAATTCAGGCCAACGATCACTACAGCCCTCTCTTTACACAGTAATCTGGGCCAACGATCACAACAGCCCTCTCTTTACACAGTAATCCAGGCCAACAACCACTACATCCCTCTCCTTGCATCGTAATCTTGGCCAATGATCACTACAGCCCTCTCTTTACACAGTAATCCAGGCCAGCGATCACTACAGCCCTCTCTTTACACAGTAATCCAGGCCAATGATCACTACAGCCCTCTCTTTGCAAAGTAATCCGGGCCAACGATCACTACAGCCCTCTCTTTGCAAAGTAATCCGGGCCAACGATCACAACAGCCCTCACTACAGCCCTCTCTTTACATAGTAATCCGGGCCAACGATCACAACAGCCCTCTCTTTACATGGTAATCCAGGCCAGCTATCACTACAGCCCTCTCCTTACATGGTAATCCAAGCCAGAGATCACTACAACCCTCTCCTAGCATAGTAATCCAGGCCAGCGATCACTACAACCCTCTCCTTACATAGTAATCCAGGCCAGCGATCACTACAGCCCTCTCCTTACATATTAATCCAGGTCAACGATCACTACAGCCCTCTCCTTACATGGTAATCCAGGCCAACGATCACTACAACCCTCTCCTTGCATCGTAATCCAGGCCAACGATCACTACAACCCTCTCCTTGCATCGTAATCCAGGTCAACGATCACTACAGCCCTCTCTTTACATGGTAATCCAGGCCAGCTATCACTACAGCCCTCTCCTTACATGGTAATCCAAGCCAGCGATCACTACAGCCCTCTCCTTGCATAGTATTCCAGGTCAACGATCACAACAGCCCTCTCTTTGCATTGTAATCCGGGCCAACGATCACAACAGCCCTCTCTTTACATGGTAATCCAGGCCAGCTATCACTACAGCCCTCTCCTTACATGGTAATCCAAGCCAGCGATCACTACAGCCCTCTCCTTGCATAGTATTCCAGGTCAACGATCACAACAGCCCTCTCTTTGCATTGTAATCCAGGCCAGCTATCACTACAGCCCTCTCCTTACATAGTAATCTCTGCCAACTATCACTACAGCCCTCTCCTTGCATATCCGGACCTCACTACAGCCCACTCCTTGCATAGTAACCCGGGCCAACAATCACTAAAACACTCTCTTTACATAGTAATCCAGACCAACGATCACTACAGCCCTCTCTCCTTGCAGGGTAATCCGGACCAACGATCACTACAACCCTCTCCTTGCATCGTAATCCAGGCCAACGATCACTACAGCCCTCTCCTTGCATAGTATTCCAGGCCAACGATCACTACAGCCATCTCCTTGCAAAGTAATCCGGACCAACGCTCATTACAGCCCTCTCCTTGCATAGTAATCCAGGCTACTGATCACTACAGCCCTCTGCTTGCAAAGTAATCCGGACCACTACAGCCCTCTCCTTGCAAAGTAATCCGGACCAGCGATCGCTACAGCCCTCTCCTTGCATAGTAATCCGGGCCAACGATCACAACAGCCCTCTCTTTACACAGTAATCCAGGCCAACGATCACTACAGCCCTCTCCTTGCATCGTAATCCAGACCAACGCTCACTACAGCCCTCTCCTTGCATAGTAATCCGGACCAGCGATCGCTACAGCCCTCTCCTTGCATAGTAATCCGGGCCAACGATCACAACAGCCCTCTCTTTACACAGTAATCCAGGCCAACGATCACTACAGCCCTCTCCTTGCATCGTAATCCAGGCCAACGATCACTACAGCCCTCTCTTTGCATTGTAATCCGGGCCAACGATCACAAAAGCCCTCTCTTCGCAAAGTAATCCGGACCAACGATCACTACAACCCTCTCCTTACATGGTAATCCAAGCCAGCGATCACTACAACCCTCTCCTTACATAATAATCCAGGCCAGCGAACACTACAACCCTCTCCTTGCATCGTAATCTAAGTCAACGATCACTACAGCCCTCTCTTTACACAGTAATCCAGGCCAGCGATCACTACAGCCCTCTCTTCGCAAAGTAATCCGGACCAACGATCACTACAACCCTCTCCTTACATATTAATCCAGGCCAACGATCACTACAGCCCTCTCCTTACATAGTAATCCAGGCCAACGACCACTAACCCTCTCCTTGCATAGTAATCCAGGCCAACGATCACTAACCCTCTCCTTGCATAGTAATCCGGACCAACGCTCCCTACAGCCCTCCCACCAGAGAGCGACCCCAGGCCACACCTCTAGTCGTCTTCCCTACCATTGGAGCAGCCATTGTTACGGGCTACTTAGGTGTCACTCAGAGGACACCCCCTCTCGAGGCATCCCTGTAGAGCAGTCTCTTTAGTCCCCACCTGTAAGAAACGCTCGTTTAGATCCGACCACTGCGGTTCACGAAGATGAGAGCAAGGCCTGCAGGTTCGGGGGGTCACGTAGCTCCCTGAAGCCGCTCTAGAGTTCAGACCGAAGTAAAGAGAGACTCGGGGTACGCTTCACAGGCCGATCCTCCAGGGTGGGCACCACGCCCCCAGCCGACCCTCCTCCATACCCGACAGACGCTCTGTGAACAGGGACCTGTCTGTTTCTAAGCTCTAGCCTCGCACGTGCTCTCAGGGTCGCTCCCAGTCTCCGCTTGCTGTAGCATTGTGTCCAGGCCCTGCCTGCGCCCCAGCAGCCCTGGACCTGCACGTGAGAAGGCGCTTCGATGGCCGCTAATAGGCGCTTCCGCCGCTCCGCTGAAAATGACTGCCTGACAGTCTGACGCGGATTCCAGGACGTCTGGCAAGTCTCATCTTCGTATTAAAACGGGTGTACATTGTCTGGCACCTTTAATTGGTACCGCCCAGTCACGCAGCGCTTCGAGGAGCAGCGAGCCCCCGCTGGGGGCTCGTCGGTTAATGCAGGGGGCGACGGCACCCTCTTCCTCCCCCACCCCCAATCATCCCTGGTTAGCCCCTGGCCCAGAGCCTTTCTTCCCTGAAGCGCCTGTCACTTCCCCTCCTCCTGCCTCTGGGCGCCCGGCCGTCTCTGCCGAGATTGGAGGTTCTTCGGGCGGCAGCATCGTTATCTTGTCAAGCCTCTGAAAGCGCCTCTTTTATCTGTAGCGCTTCGGCAGCGTGGCAGCTTCAGCAACCTGCCCATTTTGCAAACTGTCTCTAAAGTGCTGCTGAGTGCGGGCTCGGCGGGGCGAGGGGAAGCGTTTGGTTACCACCAGGACGTGGAATAGAGCACCCCCACCGGGGGCTGCTGTGGTACCAGATACATGGAGCACTCCCACCGGGGGCTGCTGTGGTACCAGATACATGGAGCACTCCCACCGGGGGCTACTGTGGTACCAGATACATAGAGCCCTCCCACCGGGGGCTGCTGTGGTACCAGATACATGGAGCCCTCCCACCAGGGGCCGCTGTGGTACCAGATACATGGAGCACTCCCACCAGGGGCTGCTGTGGGTACCAGATCCATAGAGCCCTCCCACCAGGGGCCGCTGTGGGTACCAGATACATGGAGCCCTCCCACCAGGGGCCGCTGTGGGTACTAGATACATGGAGCCCTCCCACCAGGGGCCGCTGTGGTACCAGATACATGGAGCCCTCCCACCAGGGGCTGCTGTGGGTACCAGATACATGGAGCCCTCCCACCAGGGGCCGCTGTGGGTACCAGATACATAGAGCACTCCCACCAGGGGCTGCTGTGGTACCAGATACATGGAGCCCTCCCACCAGGGGCCGCTGTGGGTACCAGATACATGGAGCCCTCCCACCAGGGGCCGCTGTGGGTACCAGATACATGGAGCCCTCCCACCAGGGGCCGCTGTGGGTACTAGATACATGGAGCCCTCCCACCAGGGGCCGCTGTGGTACCAGATACATGGAGCCCTCCCACCAGGGGCTGCTGTGGGTACCAGATACATGGAGCCCTCCCACCAGGGGCCGCTGTGGGTACCAGATACATGGAGCCCTCCCACCAAGGCCGCTGTGGGTACCAGATACATGGAGCCCTCCTACCAGGGGCCGCTGTGGGTACCAGATACATGGAGCCCTCCCACCAGGGGCCGCTGTGGTACCAGATACATGGAGCCCTCCCACCAGGGGCCGCTGTGGTACCAGATACATGGAGCCCTCCCACCAGGGGCCGCTGTCGTACCAGATCCATAGAGCCCTCTGTAATGTTTTGCCATGTTTCGCTCTAGTCTTTGTAGAACCCTTCTTCTCGCCTGTTCTTTCCCTTGTCCCTTTAGTTCTATTTAGAATGTATTTTGAACTGTTCATATTCAGTTGACTATCTGGCTTGCTGTTGAGCTGCTGCGCAGCACCTGTTGTGAATAAACCTACGTTTCAACTACTTTGATTCCGGCTTCATCACTACACCCTCCCACCAGGGGCCGCTGTGGGTACCAGATACATGGAGCCCTCCCACCGGGGCTGCTGTGGGTACCAGATATATGGAGCACTCAGACCGGGGCCGCTGTCGTACCAGATACATGGAGCCCTCCCACCTGGGGCTGATGTGGGTACCAGATACATGGAGCCCTCCCACCAGGGGCCGCTGTGGGTACCAGATACATAGAGCATTCCCACCAGGGGCCGCTGTCGTACCAGATCCATAGAGCCCTCCCACCAGGGGCCGCTGTGGGTACCAGATACATGGAGCCCTCCCACCGGGGCTGCTGTGGGTACCAGATACATGGAGCACTCCAACGGGGGATGCTGGGGGTACCAGATACATAGAGCACTCCCACCAGGGGCCGCTGTGGGTACCAGATACATAGAGCACTCCCACCGGGGGCTGCTGTGGGTACCAGATACGTGGAGCCCTCCCACCGGGGCTGCTGTGGGTACCAGATACATAGAGCACTCCCACCAGGGGCCGCTGTGGGTACCAGATACATGGAGCCCTCCCACTGGGGGCTGCTGTGGGTACCAGATACATGGATCCCTCCCACCGGGGGCTGCTGTGGGTATCAGATACATAGAGCACTCCCACGGGGGATGCTGTGGTACCAGATACATAGAGCACTCCCACCAGGGGCCGCTGTACATAGAGCACTCCCACCAGGGGCCGCTGTGGGTACCAGATACATGGAGCCCTCCCACCAGGGGCCGCTGTGGGTACCAGATACATGGAGCCCTCCCACCAAGGCCGCTGTGGTACCAGATCCATAGAGCCCCCCACCAGGGGCCGCTGTGGGTACCAGATACATGGAGCCCTCCCACCAAGGCCGCTGTGGTACCAGATACATAGAGCACTCCCACCTGGGGCTGCTGTGGGTACCAGATCCATAGAGCACTCCCACCAGGGGCCGCTGTGGTACCAGATACATGGAGCACTCCCACCACCTGGGGCTGCTCTGGGTACCAGATACATAGAGCACTCCCACGGGGGCTGCTGTTGGTCCCACGTATCACCACCGGGGGCTGCTGTGGGTACCAGGTACATTGAGCCCTCCCACCGGGGGCTGCTGTGGGTACCAGATACATGGAGCACTCCCACCAAGGCCGCTGTGGTACCAGATACATAGAGCACTCCCACCTGGGGCTGCTGTGGGTACCAGATCCATAGAGCACTCCCACCAGGGGCCGCTGTGGTACCAGATACATAGAGCACTCTCACCTGGGGCTGCTGTGGGTACCAGATACATGGAGCCCTCCCACCAGGGGCCGCTGTCGTACCAGATCCATAGAGCCCTCCCACCAGGGGCCGCTGTGGGTACCAGATACATGGAGCCCTCCCACCGGGGGCTGCTGTGGGTCCCACGTATCACCACGGGGGCTGCTGTGGGTACCAGATACATGGAGCACTCACACCGGGGCCGCTGTGGGTACCAGATACATAGAGCACTCCCTCCTGGGGCTGCTGTGGGTACCAGATACATAGAGCACTCCCACCGGGGCCGCTGTGGGTACCAGATACATGGAGCCCTCCCACCAGGGGCCGCTGTGGTACCAGATACATGGAGCACTCCCACCGGGGGCTGCTGTGGGTACCAGATCCATAGAGCCCTCCCACCAGGGGCCGCTGTGGTACCAGATAAATGGAGCCCTCCCACCAGGGGCCGCTGTGGTACCAGATACATAGAGCCCTCCCACCAGGGGCCGCTGTCGTACCAGATCCATAGAGCCCTCCCACCAGGGGCCGCTGTGGGTACCAGATACATGGAGCCCTCCCACCGGGGGCTGCTGTGGGTACCAGATACATGGAGCCCTCCCACCAAGGCCGCTGTGGTACCAGATACATGGAGCACTCCCACCTGGGGCTGCTGTGGGTACCAGATACATAGAGCACTCCCACGGGGGCTGCTGTGGGTACCAGATACATAGAGCACTCCCACCGGGGCCGCTGTGGGTACCAGATACATAGAGCACTCCCTCCTGGGGCTGCTGTGGTACCAGATACATAGAGCACTCACACCGGGGGCTGCTGTTGTACCAGATACATAGAGCCCCTCCCTCGGGGCTGCTGTGGTACCAGATACATAGAGCACTCCCTCCCGGGGCTGCTGTGGTACCAGATACATAGAGCACTCACACCGGGGGCTGCTGTTGTACCAGATACATAGAGCACTCCCACCAGGGGCCGCTGTGGGTACCAGATACATGGAGCACTCCCACGGGAGCTGCTGTGGGTACCAGATACATAGAGCACTCCCACCGGGGCTGCTATGGGTACCAGATATCACTACTGGGCTGCTGTGGGTACTCGATACATAGAGCATTACCACCACTGGCGGCTGCTGTGGGTACCAGATACATAGAGCACTCCCTCCCCCTCTCCCTCCCCCCTGGGACTGCTGTGGTACCAGATACATGGAGCCCTCCCACCGGGGCTGCTGTGGGTACCAGATACATGGAGCCCTCCCACCGGGGGTTGCTGTGGGTACTAGATACATAGAGCATTACCACCACTGGCGGCTGCTGTGGGTACCAGATACATAGAGCACTCCCTCCCCCTCTCCCTCCCCCCTGGGACTGCTGTGGTACCAGATACATGGAGCCCTCCCACCGGGGCTGCTGTGGGTACCAGATACATGGAGCCCTCCCACCAGGGGCTGCTGTGGGTACCAGATCCATAGAGCCCTCCCACCAGGGGCTGCTGTGGTACCAGATACATAGAGCACTCACACCGGGGGCTGCTGTTGTACCAGATACATAGAGCACTCCCACCGGGGCTGCTATGGGTACCAGATATCACTACTGGGCTGCTGTGGGTACTAGATACATAGAGCATTACCAACACTGGCAGCTGCTGTGGGTACCGGATACATAGAGCACTCCCTCCCCCTCTCCCTCCCCCCTGGGACTGCTGTGGTACCAGATACATGGAGCCCTCCCACCGGGGCTGCTGTGGGTACCAGATACATGGAGCCCTCCCACCGGGGGCTGCTGTGGGTACTAGATACATAGAGCATTACCACCACTGGCGGCTGCTGTGGGTACCAGATACATAGAGCACTCCCTCCCCCTCTCCCTCCCCCCTGGGACTGCTGTGGTACCAGATACATGGAGCCCTCCCACCGGGGCTGCTGTGGGTACCAGATACATGGAGCCCTCCCACCAGGGGCTGCTGTGGGTACCAGATCCATAGAGCCCTCCCACCAGGGGCCGCTGTGGTACCAGATACATGAAGCCCTCCCACCAGGGGCCGCTGTCGTACCAGATCCATAGAGCCCTCCCACCAGGGGCCGCTGTGGGTACCAGATACATGGAGCCCTCCCACCAAGGCCGCTGTGGTACCAGATACATGGAGCCCTCCACCGGGGGCTGCCGGGGTACCAGATACATGGAGCCCTCCCACCGGGGGCTGCTGTGGGTACCAGATACATAGAGCACTCACACCGGGGCCGCTGTGGGTACCAGATACATAGGGCACTCCCTCCTGGGGCTGCTGTGGGTACCAGATACATAGAGCACTCACACCGGGGGCTGCTGTTGTACCAGATACATAGAGCACTCCCACCGGGGGCTGCTGTGGGTACCAGATACATGGAGCCCTCCCACCAGGGGCCGCTGTGGTACCAGATACATGGAGCCCTCCCACCAGGGTCCGCTGTCGTACCAGGTCCATAGAGCCCTCCCACCAGGGGCCGCTGTGGGTACCAGATACATGGAGCCCTCCCACCAAGGCCGCTGTGGTACCAGATACATGGAGCCCTCCCACCGGGGGCTGCTGTGGGTACCAGATACATGGAGCCCTCCCACCAAGGCCGCTGTGGTACCAGATACATGGAGCCCTCCCACCTGGGGCTGATGTGGGTACCAGATACATAGAGCACTCCCACGGGGGCTGCTGTGGGTCCCACGTATCACCACCGGGGCTGCTGTGGGTACCAGATACATAGAGCACTCCCACCGGGGCCGCTGTGGGTACCAGCTACATAGAGCACCAACACCCGGGGCTGCTGTTGTACCAGATACATAGAGCCCCTCCCCCGGGGCTGCTGTGATACCAGATACATAGAGCCCCTCCCCCCGGGGCTGCTGTGGTACCAGATACATAGAGCACTCACACCGGGGGCTGCTGTTGTACCAGATACATAGAGCCCCTCCCAACGGGGGCTGCTGTGGGTACCAGATACATGGAGCCCTCCCACCGGGGGCTGCTGTGGGTACCAGATCATAGAGCCCTCCCACCAGGGGCCGCTGTGGTACCAGATACATGGAGCCCTCCCACCAGGGGCCGCTGTGGTACCAGATACATGGAGCCCTCCCACGGGGGCTGCTGTGGTACCAGATACATAGAGCACTCCCACCGGGGCCGCTGTGGGTACCAGATACATAGAGCACTCCCTCCTGGGGCTGCTGTGGTGCCAGATACATAGAGCACCAACACCCGGGGCTGCTGTTGTACCAGATACATAGAGCCCCTCCCCCGGGGCTGCTGTGATACCAGATACATAGAGCCCCTCCCCCGGGGCTGCTGTGGTACCAGATACATAGAGCACTCACACCGGGGGCTGCTGTTGTACCAGATACATAGAGCACTCCCACCGGGGCTGCTATGGGTACCAGATATCACTACTGGGCTGCTGTGGGTACTAGATACATAGAGCATTACCAACACTGGCAGCTGCTGTGGGTACTGGATACATAGAGCACTCCCTCCCCCTCTCCCTCCCCCCTGGGACTGCTGTGGTACCAGATACATGGAGCCCTCCCACCGGGGCTGCTGTGGGTACCAGATACATGGAGCCCTCCCACCGGGGGCTGCTGTGGGTACTAGATACATAGAGCATTACCACCACTGGCGGCTGCTGTGGGTACCAGATACATAGAGCACTCCCTCCCCCTCTCCCTCCCCCCTGGGACTGATGTGGTACCAGATACATGGAGCCCTCCCACCTGGGGCTGCTGTGGGTACCAGATACATAGACCACTCCCACGGGGGCTGCTGTGGGTCCCACGTATCACCACCGGGGGCTGCTGTGGGTACCAGATAAATAGAGCACTCCCTCCTGGGGCTGCTGTGGTACCAGATAAATAGAGCACTCCCTCCTGGGGCTGCTGTGGTACCAGATACATAGAGCCCCTCCCACCGGGGGCTGCTGTGGGTACCAGATACATTGAGCCCTCCCACCGGGGGCTGCTGTGGGTACCAGATCCATAGAGCCCTCCCACCAGGGGCCGCTGTGGTACCAGATACATGGAGCCCTCCCACCAGGTGCCGCTGTGGTACCAGATACATGGAGCCCTCCCACGGGGGCTGCTGTGGTACCAGATACATAGAGCACTCCCACAGGGGCCGCTGTGGGTACCAGATACATAGAGCACTCCCTCCTGGGGCTGCTGTGGTACCAGATACATAGAGCACTCACACCGGGGGCTGCTGTTGTACCAGATACATAGAGCCTCTACCCCGGGGCTGCTGTGGTACCAGATACATAGAGCACTCACACCGGGGGCTGCTGTTGTACTAGATACATAGAGCACTCCCACGGGAGCTGCTGTGGGTACCAGATACATAGAGCACTCCCACCGGGGCTGCTATGGGTACCAGATATCACTACTGGGCTGCTGTGGGTACTCGATACATAGAGCATTACCACCACTGGCGGCTGCTGTGGGTACCAGATACATAGAGCACTCCCTCCCCCTCTCCCTCCCCCCTGGGACTGCTGTGGTACCAGATACATGGAGCCCTCCCACCGGGGCTGCTGTGGGTACCAGTTACATGGAGCCCTCCCACCGGGGGCTGCTGTGGGTACTAGATACATAGAGCATTACCACCACTGGCGGCTGCTGTGGGTACCAGATACATAGAGCCCTCCCACCGGGGCTGCTAAGGGTACCAGATACATAGAGCACTCACACCGGGGGCTGCTGTGGGTACCAGATACATGGAGCACTCCCACCGGGGGCTGGTGTGGGTTCCAGATACATAGAGCACTCCCTCCTGGGGCTGCTGTGGGTTCCAGATACATAGAGCCCTCCCCCCCCCCTCCCCCCTGGGACTGCTGTGGTACCAGATACATGGAACCCTCCCACCAGGGGCTGCTGTGGGTTCCAGATACATAGAGCCCTCCCTCCCCCTCCCCCCTCCCCCATGGGACTGCTGTGGTACCAGATACATAGAGCACTCCCTCCAGGGGCTGCTGTGGGTCCCACGTATCACCACCGGGGGCTGCTGTGGGTACCAGATACATAGAGCACTCCCACCTGGGCTGCTGTGGGTACCAGATACATAGAGCACTCCCACGGGGCTGCTGGGGTACCAGATACATAGAGCCCTCCCACGGGGCTGCTGGGGTACCAGATACATAGAGCACTCCCACGGGGCTGCTGGGGTACCAGATACATAGAGCACTCCCACCGGGGCCGCTGTGGGTACCAGATACATAGAGCACTCCCACGGGGCTGCTGGGGTACCAGATACATAGAGCCCTCCCACGGGGCTGCTGCGGTACCAGATACATGGAGCCCTCCCACCGGGGCTGCTGGGGTACCAGATACTTAGAGCACTCCCACCGGGGCCGCTGTGGGTACCAGATACATAGAGCACTCCCACGGGGCTGCTGGGGTACCAGATACATAGAGCCCTCCCACGGGGCTGCTGGGGTACCAGATACATGGAGCCCTCCCACCGGGGCTGCTGTGGGTACCAGATACATGGAGCCCTCCCACCAGGGGCCGCTGTGGGTACCAGATACATGGAGCCCTCCCACGGGGGCTGCTGTGGTACCAGATACATGGAGCCCTCCCACCGGGGCTGCTGTGGGTACCAGATACATAGAGCACTCCCACCAGGGCCGCTGTGGGTACCAGATACATAGAGCACTCCCACCTGGGGCTGCTGTGGGGGCTGCTGTGGGTACCAGATACATGGAGCACTCCCACAGGGGCCGCTGTGGTACCAGATACATAGAGCACTCCCACCGGGGCTGCTATGGGTACCAGATACATAGAGCACTCCCACCTGGGGCTGCTGTGGGGGCTGCTGTGGGTACCAGATACATGGAGCACTCCCACAGGGGCCGCTGTGGTACCAGATACATAGAGCACTCCCACCGGGGCTGCTATGGGTACCAGATACATAGAGCACTCACACCGGGGGCTGCTGTGGGTACTAGATACATAGAGCCCTCCCACTGGGGGCTGCTGTGGTACCAGATACATGGAGCCCTCCCACCAGGGGCCGCTGTGGGTACCAGATACATGGAGCCCTCCCACCGGGGCTGCTGTGGGTACCAGATACATAGAGCACTCCCACCAGGGCCGCTGTGGGTACCAGATACATAGAGCACTCCCACCTGGGGCTGCTGTGGGGGCTGCTGTAGTTACCACGTATCACCACGGGGCTGCTGTGGTTACCACGTACGTCACCGATGGCTGCTGTGGGTACCACGTATCACCACTGGTGGCTCCTGGGGGTACCACGTATCACAACCGCAGCTTCTGTGGGTACCACATATCACTACTGGGCTGCTGTGGGTACTAGATACATAGAGCATTACCACCACTGGCGGCTGCTGTGGGTACCAGATACATAGAGCACTCCCTCCCCCTCTCCCTCCCCCCTGGGACTGCTGTGGTACCAGATACATAGAGCACTCCCTCCGGGGGCTGCTGTGGGTACCAGATACATAGAGCACTCCCACCGGGGGCTGCTGTGGGTACCAGATACATAGAGCACTCCCTCCTGGGGCTGCTGTGGGTTCCAGATACATAGAGCCCTCCCTCCCCCTCCCCCCTGGGACTGCTGTGGTACCAGATACATGGAACCCTCCCACCAGGGGCTGCTGTGGGTTCCAGATACATAGAGCCCTCCCTCCCCCTCCCCCCTCCCCCATGGGACTGCTGTGGTACCAGATACATAGAGCACTCCCTCCAGGGGCTGCTGTGGGTCCCACGTATCACCACCGGGGGCTGCTGTGGGTACCAGATACATAGAGCACTCCCACCTGGGCTGCTGTGGGTACCAGATACATAGAGCACTCCCACGGGGCTGCTGGGGTACCAGATACATAGAGCCCTCCCACGGGGCTGCTGGGGTACCAGATACATAGAGCACTCCCACGGGGCTGCTGGGGTCCCAGATACATAGAGCACTCCCACCGGGGCCGCTGTGGGTACCAGATACATAGAGCACTCCCACGGGGCTGCTGGGGTACCAGATACATAGAGCCCTCCCACGGGGCTGCTGGGGTACCAGATACATGGAGCCCTCCCACCGGGGCTGCTGGGGTACCAGATACATAGAGCACTCCCACCGGGGCCGCTGTGGGTACCAGATACATAGAGCACTCCCACGGGGCTGCTGGGGTACCAGATACATAGAGCCCTCCCATGGGGCTGCTGGGGTACCAGATACATGGAGCCCTCCCACCGGGGCTGCTGTGGGTACCAGATACATGGAGCCCTCCCACCAGGGGCCGCTGTGGGTACCAGATACATGGAGCCCTCCCACGGGGGCTGCTGTGGTACCAGATACATGGAGCCCTCCCACCGGGGCTGCTGTGGGTACCAGATACATAGAGCACTCCCACCAGGGCCGCTGTGGGTACCAGATACATAGAGCCCTCCCACCAGGGGCCGCTGTGGGTACTAGATACATGGAGCCCTCCCACCAGGGGCCGCTGTGGTACCAGATACATGGAGCCCTCCCACCAGGGGCCGCTGTGGTACCAGATACATGGAGCCCTCCCACCAGGGGCCGCTGTGGTACCAGATACATGGAGCCCTCCCACCGGGGCTGCTGTGGGTACCAGATACATAGAGCACTCCCACCAGGGCCGCTGTGGGTACCAGATACATAGAGCACTCCCACCTGGGGCTGCTGTGGGGGCTGCTGTGGGTACCAGATACATGGAGCACTCCCACAGGGGCCGCTGTGGTACCAGATACATAGAGCACTCCCACCGGGGCTGCTATGGGTACCAGATACATAGAGCACTCCCACCTGGGGCTGCTGTGGGGGCTGCTGTGGGTACCAGATACATGGAGCACTCCCACAGGGGCCGCTGTGGTACCAGATACATAGAGCACTCCCACCGGGGCTGCTATGGGTACCAGATACATAGAGCACTCACACCGGGGGCTGCTGTGGGTCCCACGTATCACCACTGGGGGCTGCTGTGGGTACCAGATACATAGAGCACTCCTGGTGTAAGTGTTACCCTTCCCGCCCAGTCCTTTGCCCCTCTGATCTCCTGCATGCCACCCATTTATTTAATTATTTTATGCGTTTTTATATAGCGCGGACTCTACCCGAAGGTGTCAGAGGCTTCACAGCAGGAACAGAACTGATACATGAGGAGAACATTACAAGTGAACAAATTACAAAAGCAAATGTTACATTACATGAGGCAAAAGTGACAATTGTGAGCAAACAAAATACAAGAGGAGCAAACGGTGCATTACAGGAGGAAAGAGTGACAAGTGTGCAGGTTACAAAAGCGTACAAAGTACAAGTAGAGGTGTAATACTGCAATGCATGGCAGACACTCAAACACAAGAACATACGTTACGTAGGCAATGGTGGCACTTGTGCAAGTATCAAAATCAAACAAAATGTAAGAGGAGCAAACAGTGTGTTACAAGAGAAAAGTGACGTGTGCATGTTACAAAAGAATACCAAACACAGGTACAAGGATAATACAGCAATACATGACAGAACACACTGGAAAGGCACTTCCATAGTCATGGAGAATAGGATTTTCTATAATAAAAGGTCTTCTTTCAGATAATAAAGAGGGCATGAATTAACTTTGGAGGTGTCTTTGACGGAGGAGAACTTTGAGGTCCGTTTTGAAGGCCTGGTGCCAGTCCCAGTGCCCAGCCCCTTGCCCCCTCGGATCTCCTGGTTTCTGTGCCCCCTCCAGCCCCTGTTTGGTCCCACCACAGCTCTTTGTATAAACATTGCCCCTCCGTGGCCCGCAGGGAGCCGCAGGAGCGCTCCACAATGCCTGTTTTCTTTTCTCTTCCTTGGTCCTTCTCTCCAGGCTGTAATGCGATCCCGGCGCCGCCCCTCTCGCCCGGCAGATCTTGGCAGCAGAGCCCGTTAACCCCTCCCCTGCTCCGGGGAGGCCTCCGTTCTTCGAAGGCAGGAGGCCTGGGGCCGCCTGAGATATTTCAAGTATGTCTCCCCAGACGGCGCCTCTTCGGGCCTCCAAGTCCGAGGCACGTGTGCTCCAGGTCCTGCGGGAGGCTGCGCCCTTGTTCACGTGCGAGCTGTGCCCACGTGCGTGCGGATGGGGACCCTGCGCGTGCCGGCTGGGCTCACGTGCGTGCGGATGGGCACCCTGCGCGTGCAGGCTGGGCCCATGTGTGTTTGAGAGGGCACCCTGCATTGGCCGTTTTAGCGATATCTATTATGACCCTGGCTGCCCGGGCAGTGCCCGCTGGGCCAGTCAGTGTGCCTCCTGTGTTTTGTGGTGTGTGTCTGTTGTGGTCTGCTGGCCTAGTTGTATCTGTTTATTTCTCTAATATTAAAGCAAACATTGCCTGCAGTCCACAAGCTCAATTTCATGCCGGTCCCTTCAGTGCAGATACAGAATCGAGCATCCATCAAACAGATCCAACAATGATTACATATTTTATTTAATTCACAAACAAATATTTAAAAAAAAACATTGTAAAAGTAAGGTTAGAGCATGTCTAAATTCAGCGAGGGGCCACCATAATCTGTTGGATGCAGGGCTCCCACAAACCAGTCCAAGGATATTGACTGACTTTGTATCCTCTGTCGGACTTGGCCCTCCATGCAGAGTTGCCCCCCCAAACTTTACACCTTCTTCCCTCCTGTTCTCTGAAGCCGTTTTTGTTGACTTTTCGGACTTTAACACTGCTAACCAGTGCTGAAGGGCTCATGCTCTCTCCTCCAAACATGGTAAAGCTGGATTGCATCCCATTGGTCCCCTCATTTACTTGCAAAGTTCCTAGTAAAGTGGTTCTACCTGTGCCCACGGCCTGTAAATTAAATACCTCTAGTGGGCCTTCAGCACTTGTTGTGCCAGCCACTCAAGTACCTTTTAAACTGCCAATTCCACCTGGCAAAGCAATCCGTTTCATGGTGGACAGAGTGCTGCGCAATGTCAAACATTCCCCCCCGGACAGAGATCTGGCCTAAATCCGTTGTGTTTTTGCTCCCTATGCCGTTCCAGGTTAGACCCAGCCATATGCAAATCAGTCTTGACCCTGTTCCTCATGTGAGTCTCTGAAAAGATTTAGCGCTCTGCCCATCATTTCCTACTGTTTGCCCGAAGTAAACCTTTTGCCAGACCCAAACCTTCTGTTTTAATACATATAAGATCGATCTAAGTCATCGCTGTGGTAGGCCCTAAACGGCCCATTGGGCAGGGTGCATTGTATTTAAGAATTTGGCCATGTACTTTTAAGTTTTACAAGTCCAGGTAGTAAAAAGCTCTTAAATTGTTCCCTCCATTAGGCCTACCTCTCCCATTAGATAACATTGAGTTACCTTATTACATTTAATAAGTGACACTTTTCAATTGATGGTAGAAATATTATATTTTCATTCAAATGAATTGTAATTTAAAATCAAGGGGTAAAATTAGATTTTAGATTACACTTTTGAAAATGGCACTTTAAGAAATGTGGCATTCTCCTGCCCTAAACATCCTGAGACCTTGTAGGAGCTTCCAGCTGCCTGAGCCTGTTAATTGCCCCCCTATTAGGAATGCGTATTGGGCCCAGGCAATACGACATGGGTGTAGCTGGGGGAGGGCATTCCTGCCAGCATGGGCGGGGCGGCGCTGTTACCTGCCCTCGCTTTCCTTTCAAAGGAGCTGCCTCAGCACACTCGCAAACAGCTTGACACCAGGCTTTTGTTTTCCTAGACCTAGCAGGACCTGGGCAGGGGAAGGAAGAACATTCCAGAACCAGATGTGTGAGGGAAGTCTAGGAGTTTCTCCCACTTAAAGCTGGCACCAGGTTTTAATGTTGGACCCTGGAGCCCACTTTTTAGTATCCTCCTGGACCTGTGGAAGACTAGCGAAGGACCGCGTTGTACTCCAGTGAACTGCTCTACTGCTTGAGACCTGCCATGTTTCTCAGAGGACTGCAGTGCTGCTACCAGAGGACTGTCCTGCCCTTGAGGGCTGCCTTACTGCTTGAAGGAGAGGACCATATTCTTGAACCCAGGACTTAGCAGAGTCACTTTAAGGGTCAGTTGGCTGACCTCCTGTTCTGCGTAAAAGAGGCCACAACAAGCTCCAGAAGCCTCTTTGCTATTGCCCAGCTGACCTGCTGCAACTGGATCTGCCTGGACCTACAGCTAGACCTAATCAATTTTGGAAAAGGTGATGGACAGAGTTTCTGAATGATGCAGAATACTCCTACCCAGTCAAGAGATCAGTGCTTGATCCATCACCGTTTTTTAGCTCACTGCACCATCCCAGCTCAGAACCTGGCTACATGCAAATTAGTCTGTTCCTATCCCAGTGCATAGACCTGCCAGGTCTGCCGAAATGAGTTCCTGATCCCCAGAAGGTGCCTCCCCAGGCCTTGGTCCCTTGGCTGGCATCAGTTGGGATCCTCCCTTGGACTCCTGAACTTTGGAACTCTGTGCACCCAACTTTGAGAAGGTACCTTTTTCAGCAGGACTAACCAGGCCCATATATCCAGCCTGCACTACATCTCGGTCGGCCCATTCTTGTTACTTTGTCCCGGTCTAGCACAATAAGATACCCACAGTTGGCGCTTTCTGGTTCTTGGAGCTATTTTTACTTCAACCTTTAAGATTGTATATCCCTGATTCTACTGATTAGATTTTTGACGTTTTGGTCTCATTTTATTTATTAAAATTCACTGTTTTTCTAAATTGGTTTGAGGGTTTTCTTGTGGTGTTTTTTTTTTTGCACTTTCTTGCTATTTGCGTATTCAACACAGTGCCTCTAAGTTGAGCCTGGCTGCATTTGTGCCAAGCTATCAGAGGGTTAAACCGAGGTTAAATTAGTGACTTTTGTGATTCATCCTGTCCAGGACTGTGGTTGTTGCTTGAGAAGGGTTAACACCTTCCTCAACCAATAACCTAATTTCTCACAGCCTTCAATTTCAAATTCTTTAATATTGACAGGATGTTTTACATTTTTCAATTGCATGTTTTGCTTCTTAATTTATTTACACTTTATTAATCTGTTAATATTTAATTTCCTAAGCAGTCCATAGCCCCCTGAGTAGGCTTTGAGGATCCCCAGGGGTCCCTGGACCACAGGTTAAGAACCACTGGTCTGCAGATAATCTGTGTGATGTAGGGATGCGTGGAGCCCGGCCTGCCACTGGCTGTGAAGGCATTCGGCCTAGACTCCCCAGCCACAGCGGTCTAGAACATGGGTACTCACAAACATTTTCCTGGGGCTGCAAAGTTTGGTCTATGTGTGACGAAGGGTCACATTGATGCCCAGCGGGGGGTGTAAAGTGGATGTGGGGAAGCAAAGCATGTATATCTAGTGGCTGTCTTTAAAATCTAAGGTGTCCATAAAGTTAAGGGCCTGGTTACTTCCTCTCCCTAACTGCAAAGCAACCTTTAAATGAGCGCTTGCTGTTTTTTTTTAATGTTAGTGCTGAGCGCCCTGGGCAGCAGCAGCCCAGTGCTGCTGCTGCCCAGGGGGCCACATGTAAAGGTCAGGAGGGCCGCGTGCAGCCTCTGGGCTGTACTTTGAGTATCACTGGTCTAGAAACTGTTAGTAAACCGGGACAGCAAGGCTGAACAGGGTCCACGGTAACCCTAAAACACACAAACAGTCTCTGTTTTAGGGGTTCAGTGACCCTGGCTACCCTAGTCTAAGTCTGCAAGTGCCTTCCCCAGCCTGACCTGAGCCCAGCCTGCATTCCTGCAAGTTACAGAAATTCCCTCCCCGGCCTGCTCTAATCTCAATTTAAGGGCCTATTTTTTGCCTGCAAGTTTTATAGATGTGTCCTCCCTTGCCTTCCCTAACCTCCGCCTGCAAAGGCCTAGTGACAACATGCTAGTTATAGATGTGCCCTCCCCGGCCTACTCTAACCTCCGCCTACAACGGCCTAGAGAAATGTGCCCTCTCCAGCCTACCCTGGTCTCTGCCAACGAAGGTCAAGAGACACCCTGCAAGTTACAGTTTTGCTGTCAATGCTTAGTGTCTGGTTAGTGTTAACCGTTCTTAGGGTTAGCTGTATGGTTAGGATTAGGTTTAGTTGCCTGGTTGATTTATCTCAGGGTTAGCTGTGTGGTTAGGACAAGGGTTGGGTTTAGCTGTCTGGTTAGTGTTAACTGTTCTTGGGTTAACTATGGTTAGGGAAAGGATTTGGTTTAGTTAACTGGTTAGTTCACTTGTAGGGGGTAGCTCTCTGGTCAGGCAAGGGCAGGGTTTGGTTGTCTGTGTAGAGTTAACTGTTGGGGTTTGCTCTATGGTTCGGCATGAGGTTTGTTTAGTTCTCTGGTTCGTGAACGGGATGGGTTTAGCTCTCTGGTTAGGGCAAGAGTAGGGTTAGTTCTCAGCTTAGATTTACAGGAGCACATTAGACTAACCACTGGGTTACAGATAGGATTGCAATTGATTGAGGGTTGAAGAATCGATTTCTAGGGATAGTTGTGGGTTTAAAGATAGTTCTGTGCTGGTTTACAACCTGGCTATAATTGGGGGTTGTGGATTCCGGTTCGTGACACCATGGGTGAATGATGGGGTTAGAGTACATCACAACCTGGGTGAATATATGTTAAAACAAGATTTCTTAATAGAGAAAGGGGAAACATGCCTTTGAATGTCTAACTTTCAGCTTTCCTCATCATAGACCTACTTTCCAGTTAGATTAGTTGCTGCCTTGGTGTGCCCCAAGGCAGTGCCATCCACCCAGGCTAGCTGCAGAGAAGAGTGCCCACCCTTGGGTGGCGTGATTGTATTGCGAAGGAAGGCTTCCGCCCCCTCTTGCTTGCAGCTCCACTGCCTTTCCTGGGCTAGCTGTGGAATACGATATTTCTGTCCTGGTTCCAAGCGGTGAGGTTATCGTATGAGAATGTTCCAGCTGAGGTGAAGGTGGTCCACAGGGGCTTCGACTGGTGTTAAAGACAGCCCTACATCGATTTCACCCTTGTGCTCGCAGTGCAGTTCCCTCTGACATAGTTACAACATAGGCATGGAGAGAGCAAGCTTCCCTCACACACCAGCATCAGCAGCGCAAGCTTCCCTGACACATAACGAGTACAACATGGAGAGAGCAAGACACACACACACTCACACCGCCATGGAGAAAGCAAGCTTCCCTCATGCATAACGAGTACGACACGGAGAGAGCAAGCTTACCTCGTGCATCAGCAACCTCACTGCAAGCTTCCCTCTCATTCATGTACACACATATGTTTACCTAAACGTGCATATTCAGTGCAAGACCCCTTCAAGGCTACAATAACAGACCGGTGGAGTTCAAGCTTCCCCTAAACTCTCCCAAGTATCTGCAGTGAAAGGTTCCCTCACGCACCAGCAAGAGCAGTGCAAGTTTTCCTTCCTCTCTCTAACATGGACATGCACCTGCAATACAAGTTTCCCTCCCACTCTCTCATGTGGATATGAACCTTAAAATTTGTACGTAAATCTAGGCTGGACATAAAATCTGTGAAACCTCGGCCTAAAGTGCGTAGTGCATTTGGTGTGCTAACTATTAAAACCGCATGATCTGCGTATAAAAGCACTGGGAGAGATTTACCTTGAATTCTGGGGAAATCATAAGTTAATGTAATCATTGATTTATGTAAATTGTGTGTGTGTATATATATATATATATATATATATATATATATATATATATATATATATATATATATATATATATATATATATATATATATATATATACACACACACACACCAGGGAGACCGATTTTGTCTGCAAAGGATTCAGTATTAGAACCAATGGCCAATTTCATCGATTACTTTCTTAACCCTTATGTCCAAAATTTAAAATCATACATAAAAGACTCCACTGACTTTCTTTGCACAATAAAAAATTTAATTTGGCAACCCAACTTTCAGATGATTACAATGGACGTAATCGCCCTCTACACAAACATTGACAACAAACTGGGCCTGCAAGCCTGCCAATATTACTTGCAAGATCGGAATATCCATTACACGGATCACAACAACATGTTAATGGACATGATTTCTTTTTGTTTAGTAAACAATGTCTTCTTATTCGGAGATAAAATCTTCAGACAACGAAATGGGGCCCCTATGGGCTTTTCTTTCAGCCCAAGCTATGCTTGCATAGCAATGGGATGGTGGGAGGAAACAGTGGCTTGGAACGAACAACATCATCACTTCATCCGCAATATAGTGACCTGGAAAAGGTTTATTGATGATCTTTTCATCATCTGGAGTGGAAGTGCAGCTGAGTTCCAACAATATTTTGAATACATGAACACCAGTACACCGTGCCTCAAATTCACCTATCAAATGAGCAATAGTAAAGTAACTTTTTTAGACATGGAGGTGTATGTTAAAAACAATCAGCTAGAATCAACACTTTATCGAAAAACCACTGCAACAAATGCAACCCTAGAGGAAACCAGCTTCCATCAGCCCTCTTTGATTTCGAGTATTCCCTATGGGGAATTAACAAGGTAGATGTAACTACCGAAACGCGTTGGATTTTCTTGTGCTTATTAAATTCCTTTTGGCAAGAACATTGGTTTTTGTGGCGGCTCACTTTGTTGGTTCAAGGATCGACTTTGTGGAAAATATATATATATATATTTATCAGAATACACCCCTGTCTGACCCCTCTACCTACACCGATGTCATTGGAAACTTCTCCCCCACCACCAATCCTGTTCCGCGCTTTCAGGTCTGTATGGCGATAGGCCAAAAAGTGAACAAGGGCCTCATCCAGTCCATATTCTAAGAGGATGGACCATATACTGGACCTATTGACAAAATCGAAAGCTGAGGACAGGTCCATAAAAGCTAAGTAAAGTGGCGAGTGCTGGGCAATAGTATACTTCCCTATGATCAAATTAAGATTAAGACATTGCTCATTTGTGCCAACTTTACCCCTGAAACCTAGTTGACATTGTTCTAAAATCTGTTTCACTTCTGTCCAGGTTAACATTTTTGTATATAAAACTCTGCCTAAAATTTGAAGGGTGTTCTCTATGTGGGAGATCAGTCTATAGCAACTAGGTGGTGTGCGATCGCCCTTTTTAGGTCTCGCCTGGCGAAAGCAGCGGAAGCGCTGCTCTTATTATGTTGAGGACCTTTTGCAATAGTCTGCCAAACCTGAATGCACGTGCGTCCAGATGGACAAAAATGGCTGCTCTCGCCATCCACATAGCTAAACAGGCACGCGTACGGACAAAGAAATGCACGCCCATGTGGACAGTCCAAATCCATCTTCGTTTCCTTAGCGCAGGGATGTGTACCGGCGCATGCATTTTTTTCCCGTACGCGTGCTTGGCAGCGTCCTTTCCCGGGATTCTTACAGTCATAGCAATGAAAATGCCGTGTATGCAGCTTGCCGGAGTTCGACTTTCCTGACACGCGCGCAATCCGATCACCCTACAATACCAGTCCTTCTACTTCACATTCCAGTGCACACTCTAACTCCAAATCAAACGCCCTGCATTGATAGGGATCTTCTATCTCCAACTCAGACCCTGCAATCTAAAAGGACCTAATAAGACACCTTTTAACCATAGCCCACACTTAATACAACCCAAGGTACCAATGAGATCCAGGCCAGTAAATATATACCCAAACAACCCACCATTTCATTTCAGGCACACTCGAACACCAACCCAGGCACCAACCAACGCCGTGGGCCTCCATACCCCAGACCAAGAACATTGTCACCCCAGTCCAGACATCAGAGAACGAGTGGAACATAGACCCCGCAGGAAGTCGCTATCCAAGCCGGGATCCTACTGGCAGGCACACGGACATAACGCGGGGTGGGCGGGGAGACCCTGTCGCTGGACGCCATTTTGCCAGAGAGGCAGACACATTGGAACAGCGGAGTGCGGCTACCCAGGAGGCGCATTTGAACACACAGTGAAAGCGCCGCTCATAGGCACAGCACCACCCCGGCAGGACCCGGGAAGGAGTAGGACTCAGCCCGAAGCACCGGACCGTGGAGGTCTGCTTGTCAACGGCACCCACCTTTACATTTTATTTTTCTTTTTTCTTTTTTTCAGATAAATATATTTTGAGACATTTGTGCAGCTGTACATATCATTTCATCATATATCATGCTCAACAAATTCATGACTGTTACACAAGTATTTTCAAAAAAATCTATAAAGTGCAAATGCAAAACAGTAAAGCATAAGAACAAATGTGCCCTCTAATAACATGTAATCCTAACATTCATACATACATGCTCGCATACCAATCATAACTTTTTCTTTTCTTAAAAAACATACCTAACAACATAAACACATAGACTAGATCTCACAAGACGTAGAAAAATGACAACCCGAAGGTGTACTTGATGGAATACAGTAAGAACTAAGATGGAACAGTTCTGCCAATTAACTTTTTGGTCTAGATGGGGTTGACCAGTTCATATCCAAACAGTAGATGTTGGGCCGACGTACGTTTCGGTGAATGTCACCTTCCTCAGGGCCAAGGACAGCATGTAAGAAGATATATATATATAACATAGATACAAATTCTCTACTTATTTTTAAAAGAGCGAGGGCATGGTACAGTTTTCTGAAAATAAAGAGAAACGTTTGTAAATATAATCTTTCTTTATACTCATTCGTTATCTGACATTGTAATTCAGTGGCATCAACTATATACATAATTTTACATCACTTGTAGGGTTTTTAACTGCTCATATAAAGCAACAAAACAATCTTATCAGTGTTGAATCTAAATAGGATAAAGAGCTTTATAGACAGGAAAGAGGAGTAGTGATTTAGAAGACAGGTTCCACCAAAGTTGTTCACCCAGTGTGCAAGAAACTTTTCTAGGTGGTGTTCTATTTTAATGGAATGAGAATGATGATGTTTATACCTATTGGGTAGATGATCAGTGAATAGAAGGCACTGAAGACCTGGCTGTTGTTTTAGGCGTATACTGTAAAAGATATAGGGATATATGTAAATATATCATTACATTAGAATGAGGTTGAAGTCTTAAGTGGTATACAAATCGCGCCATATTACCTTAATTGCATAGGGTTTTTTCAAAAGTTGAGAGTCCGTTAGAAATGAAGGTCGGAGGGCCTCTATATGTCATGCATTTCTTCTGTATAGGAGAAGGTGATAAGTCTAATAAGTATATGAATGTTGGCAGCCAAAAGAGCGAAGATTTTAAAGGAAATGATAATGAAAATACCTGATCGCTTTTACTTTGTAGTATTCGAATATTTGGGTAGTACAGTTCAGCCAGCCTCTATATCTGTGATGAAATAACAGGGTATGATATGCCTGTTACAAGGAGTTTGCTGCATTACTTATTGGCATTCACGATAAACATATATGAGCATGCCAAGGTAGTATAGTACTTTATGGAGTCATCCTCATTATAAGGAACAGTGTACATTACTGCACGTAATATTGCGTGTCAAATTTATGGCATAGAAAGTTACGAGAGATTGCATAAAAAATGCCCGAAAATAATGCGGCATTGCCATTATCACTGTGTGGTGAATAAACCACTAAACCTGCTTGCCTTAGAAAAGTAGGAGCTAGGTATATGGTTCATTATACTCTCCTTTTACAGGACATTGGATATGGGAACAAACGTTCGTAGGATATGTGGGAAATGGAATTACGAATCAGGTGACATTAATCATGAAAGTGGAAACTTCAAAGTATTATCAAAACATATACCTTTTCTTTTCTTACACACTGGGTGAACAACTTTGGTGGAACCTGTCTTCTAAATCACTACTCCTCTTTCCTGTCTATAAAGCTCTTTACCCTATTTAGATTCAACACTGATAAGATTGTTTTGTTGCTTTATATGAGCAGTTAAAAACCCTACAAGTGATGTAAAATTATGTATATAGTTGATGCCACTGAATTACAATGTCAGATAACGAATGAGTATAAAGAAAGATTATATTTACAAACGTTTCTCTTTATTTTCAGAAAACTGTACCATGCCCTCGCTCTTTTAAAAATAAGTAGAGAATTTGTATCTATGTTATATATATATATCTTCTTACATGCTGTCCTTGGCCCTGAGGAAGGTGACATTCACCGAAACGTACGTCGGCCCAACATCTACTGTTTGGATATTTATTTATTTATTTATTTAGAAGTTTTCTATAGCGCTAACAAGACCCGAAGGTAGCAGAGCGCTTTACAGTAAAGGCATGAAAAGGTGGACAAAAAGACAAGTAACAAATAAAGGTGATCATCAAATGACAGTTCGTACAGTAGGACTTCTTGGCAATAGGATACTGAGTTCTCACATAGTTCTGGGGGTGGATGTTGATCCTAGTTACCCAGGACCTAGGGAACGGATGAGGAACAAGGATTTGAGTTGGCTCTTGAATTCCGCATAGGACGGTATGGTTCTGATATGCGGGGGGATAGAGTTCCATATTTTGGGGGCATTTCCTGAGAAGGAGCAGTCCGCAGTTTTCTTCTTTCTGGTTTTTGGTAGGATGAGCAGCAGGGAGTTAGAGCTTCTCAGGATTCTACTTTGGCCAGCTTTTGTGAGTTTGTTTGCCAGGTATTCTGGCTTTCCGGTGTGAAGGGCCTTGTGGGTTAGACAGGCCGTTCTGAAGGTGCTACGCATATCCATCGGGAGCCATTCAAGATCTTTGAGTGCAGGGGAGATGTGGTCGGATTTTTTGCATCCTGTGATCATTCTTGCTGCCGCATGCAATGTTGTTTTTAATGGGGCCAGGTGTGATTTGGGGATGCCTGTTAGGATTGAGTTCCCATAGTCCAGGATATGAACTGGTCAACCCCATCTAGACCAAAAAGTTAATTGGCAGAACTGTTCCATCTTAGTTCTTACTGTATTCCATCAAGTACACCTTCGGGTTGCCATTTTTCTATGTCTTGTGAGATCTAGTCTATGTGTTTATGTTGTTAGGTATGTTTTTTAAGAAAAGAAAAGGTATGATTGGTATGCGAGCATGTATGTATGAATGTTAGGATTACATGTTATTAGAGGGCACATTTGTTCTTATGCTTTACTGTTTTGCATTTGCACTTTATAGATTTTTGAGAAAATACTTGTGTAACAGTCATGAATTTGTTGAGCATGATATATGATGAAATGATATGTACAGCTGCACAAATGTCTCAAAATATATTTATCTGAAAAAAATAAAAAATAAAAATAAAATGTATATGTTTTGATAATACTTTGAAGTTTCCACTTTCCTCTTTGGCATCCTGTTATAAAAATAGCTTGGATTTATTCAATGTTAAAGGAATATAAGTCCCTATAGAGGTATTTCGTATTTTTTGCTTGTCTTTGTCTCCCCTCTCTGGACCTAAAATTAACTGGGAGAACTCTCTCTTTCTGTGTAACGGCACCCACCTTTGACTGCACAGGGTCTCTGCAGTGGAACAGCTGCATTGTTTTGATGCCTGGTCTTGCAGTTCCGCAATTAAGCTTAGAACCTCACAGGTATGTGCCCACTACCCTAGAACACCTTTACACCTTGGCTCCCACTCTCGTCTGCTATACCGCGCCGCTATCTGCCAAGAGGCAGTATTGTGTTGTGGGTTTCTCTTGGGAAATGGGGAAGAAAAACACCCATGTAGAATGCCCTGTGAACTACTCTCTAATGTCCCTTCAGTCCCAAGGGATGAAGAGTTATCACACCCCTCGCCCCACAACTGTCAGTTGTGTGGTGATAGAGTACAGCGCCTCTAAGGGCTGCAGCCGAGGAAGGGGGTCTGACCACCGTGTGCCTTCTCGTAATACAACTGCGCACCCCGTCTCCTGGCACATCACAAGCATTCCGTTCCACCGCCCTCTTTCCCTTGGCACCCCTGTGCACCCTCCCCAGTTACTTCACACTATCACAACCGTCTCATAGCACCTCACAAATGCGCCATAGCCCGCCTTCTCATACCTCAGAGACCCCCCCCCCACCCTTCCATCCTTCTGACGTGCCGCCTTCTTCTGGTACCTCACACAACCCTACCATCTCCTGACACGCTAAAGCATACTGGCCTGCTTTCTGACAGTACAACAATACACAGTCCTACTCCTGGCTGCTCACACAATCGCTAAGCTACCACCACCACCACCACCTCATCCTGGCAAATCACACACCACCACCTGTCCTTGGTGAAGCCAACCCAACACCGATAACTACGCACTCTGCTTCGTCCTTGTACCACATAAACACCCCCTTTGCCACCTTATTGTACTGTATTCAACACCCATTCCCGTAGCATCTCCGGTCACCTCGTCACTATTTTCCCCTCAGCCTCCCATTACAACCCTGAACAATCGCCGCCTGCTGGTCGTCCGCATAATCCTAACGTCTTGAAATCTAATAAATTCCATGGATGCCACATCGTCCGGCAAGCCACTATCTCCCAATACAACAGTGGACGCCACGCTATCTCTTGAGAGATCGCACACCCTGCCCTACCTCGTTCTCCTTACACACCTCTACTTCCTTCCATCTAGCGCAACAAAACTGTCCACTGATACCTCCTTGCACCATATGTTATATTATATTATGAGGATTTGTATAGCACGTTTAACACCCATGGGGAAACCATGATTTGGCTATGATGTAGGAGAAGGAGCGTTATGCTGAGTTGCTCTTGCGGATGCGAGGTATTTGCACATGGTGGAATGTGGCAGAGCGCAGTTGCCTAGTGGGTCCGTAGAAGTCTAGTCTGTGGTTGAGGTAGGCAGGTCCAACGTTGTAGAGGGCTTTGCATGCGTGGGTGAGCAGTTTGAATTAGCATCACTTATGGATTAGTAGTCAGTGTGGCTCTCTGAGGTAGGGTGTGATGTGTGCGCTTCGGGCGATGTTGAGTATGAGTCGACAGCGTTCTGGGTGCTATTCAGTGTTTGTATGAGTAAAATCGTAATGCCAGCGTAGCGTGTGTTGCCATGGTCTAGTCTGCTAGTGATAAGGGCCTGCATGACCGTGCGTCTGTTGTCAGTGGGGAGCCACCGGAATATTTTGCAGATTATACATAGGATGAAGAAGCAGGAAGTGGTGACAACGTTCATTTTGGCTATTGTGAGTCTGTTATTCAAGATGATGACCAGGTTTTTGGCACTGTCAGTGGGAGTGGGTCCCGGGTCTGTTGGCCCCCAGGAGGAGAACCATGGAGAGCTTTTGTTCCTGAAGATCAAGACTTCACTTTTATCTGTGTTGAGTTTTAGGCAGTTCTGTTTCACCCAGTTTGATAAGTTGGACATGCAGGTGGTGACGTTGGTTCTGGTGGTGTGGTTGTTGTCTTTGAGGGAGAGGATGAGATGCAAATCCAGCAGCGAATACAATTTAAATAGTCTTGCCTTTTATTAAGTTAAAGCCATTTGCTTTGCTATACAATACCATTAGCAAAGTAAATGGCTTTAACTTAATCAAAGGCGAGACCTATTGCACTTTCAATGCTTGTTAAAAATGGGAACAAACGTTCTAGTAGACCAGGTCTTTGGCAGTGGGGCATTGGTTAGATTATTAAAAATATTTAACAACGGAGGGGCCAAAAAATCTGGTTTATATTTGATCAGATCGATGGGGCTTTATTGCCAGCACTCTGACTTATAGCCTCCTCAACCTCATTTATTGATATTGAGACACCTGGTGGCACCCTATTGATAAAAGGGTCGAATTCAAAAGCAGGTGCTTGGTAAATAGTGGAAAAGTGACTTTCCCAAATAGCGCCCATTATGTTGCAGCTGATGGGTGTTAAAGGTTGTCCCATTGATCTTATCTCTTTAATGGTAGTCCAAAATATATTCCCATTATTTAAGCTAGCGACATTAATGACTGCATCCCAGTGATCATTTAATAACTGTTCCTCCCTATTAGCCATAGCCTGCTTATATGTTAACCTTAAGGACTTCAAATCATTTCAACTAGGGTTTTGAGTTAGGGCCTTGCAGAGCTTCCTGTTGGCAAATGAGCGCTCCTGGTTGAACTAAGGAATGAAGGCCGTCGCCGACTGGATGAAGACCAGCCGTCTGAAGCTGAACTCGGACAAGACGAAAGTCCTCATCCTCGGCTCCAACCCTTCAGCCTGGGACTCCTCCTGGTGGCCGACGGCACTGGGTGCAGCCCGACACCCACCGACCACGCACGCAACCTGGGAATCATCCTCAACTCAACGCTCTCAATGACCAAGCAAGTCAATGCCGTATCCTCCTCCTGCTTCAACACCCTCCGCATGCTCGGCAAGATCTAAAGAAGGATCCTGACAGATGCAAGAAAGTCAGTTACCCAGGCCCTCGTCAGCAGCAGACTCGACTACGGAAACACCCTCTACGCGGGAGCCCCGACCAAGCTCATCAAAAAACTACAACGTATCCAAAACGCCTCGGCACGACTGATACTCTACGTACCACGCCACGGCCACATCACCCCCCACCTGAGAAACCTGCACTGGCTCCTAGTCAACGAGAGGATATCCTTCAAGATCATCACCCACGCACACAAGGCACTCCACAAGACCGGCCCAGCCTACCTCAACAGACCGCTCTCCTTCTACATCCCCAACCGCCAGCAACGCTCTGCCGACCTCTCACTCGCCACCGTCCCATGCATCTAAAGAACAACCACCAGTGGGAGATCCTTCTCCCACCTCACCGCCAAGACATGGAACACCCTCCCACTGAGTCTACGACAGACCCAAGACCTGCTGACCTTCAGGAGGATACTCAAGACCTGGCTGTTCGATTGGTAGCGCCAACACCCCTCCCCCCTCTCCCCCCCACACCCCCAGCGCCTTGAGGCCCTCGCTGGTATGTAGTGCGCTTTACAAATGATTGATTGATTGATCTAGGTTTACGCTGGTTTAGACAGCGAGGATTTGATGGCTCCACAGAGTTTGTTTGGTAAAGGCACTCATGGCCTCAGAATGTGGATCCAGGGCCTCTAAACAGATGCTAAGGAGATTCATGTTTACCCTAACCATAGACTAAATAGGTCTGTGTTATTAACGCCTCGCCAAACCAGTCTGCGGTTATCTGTGGATGGTGATAGATCCCTAGCACCACATTCTGTCTGAGGCTTTGGAACTGGAGACATTCGTAACGTTATTTGTATTGGGTTATGGTCCCCAAAGGTTGTGGCCATAATTTTTGCTTTAAGCAAGCTTGCTTCCAAAACGGGGGAGATACAAAAAGAATCAATTGTAGATGATCAGCCCCTCCCTCTAAATGTTGGTTATGGGGGGGGGGGGGCATTATCTTTCATAATTGCAGCAATTTGCGCAACAATAATTAGGTTGTGCGTGTTTAAATGGTCCGTTAGCTCTCTACCCCTATTGCATTTGTCTGCTGCTGTGTGAATATTCGCTTGACCATGAGTTAGATCGCTTCGCATTAAAGTTTCCCCCAGACAGATTCCTGTTGACTTAAGAGTTTTTGTATTTTCGATTGAAGCAATAAAATAAAACAAATTTATAAAATGCATATTAGGAACGGAAAGACAATCATTGTTATACAATTAATTATCTAAACGGAAATTCCCTGGTTAAATAATATGCTTTGAAAATGATTGTTGTCTGCATATACAGTTTTTATGCGTTCCCCTGTCTTGATATTAACCCAGATTGATGAGCCCCCAAATGGTCGACCCTGCTTGGGGGTTGTTGCTAAGATGTTATGGCATTCATACCCCTCAATATGCAAATCTTGGGTTGCCCATGTTTCCTGAAATAAAAGGACATCTAGGTCTTTAATAAGTTGAACCCAATCTGGCTGGTGAAGTTTAAAGTATAACCCTGCAACATTTGATATTTATTGGTTTGTATAGCGCTGAATCGCCCATGATGGTATCTCGGCGCTTCGGACGGAGGAACATCAGAACTAGAGGAAAAATTAGAAGAGGTGCGTTTTTAGCATTTTTCTAAATTGAGCCAAATTCTGTTCAAATTCAAGCTTAGAATACGGAGGTCTGAACAAGCTGAGGCCTTCGTTTGAATAGGTGCGATGAGCGGATTATGGGGAGTAGTACGCTCAGTCACTGGCAGGACATGGGCTGACCTAATAGTGGGATCAGTGATTTCCCCAAAAGTTGATCATCTTGGGTGTCTAATCCAGAAAGTGTCCCAAACCTGTTAGAGATAGTAATTGGCGATGGCTTGTTGGTGAGAGGGGCATGACTTGGTTGATGAAAAATAATCAAGTGGTAATGCGCATATGTTAGTGCTATTAGTTGTAATGAATTTGCAACCCCTTAGTAGGTGTCTCACCAATGAAGGTCTGTGGAAATTGATTACAATATTAATATTATTATTATTATTATTATTATTATTATTATTATTATTATTATTATTATTTATTATTTCTGAAGCGCACTGTCACCTTGCAGGCATCCTGGCGCTAACGAACTCAAGGGCAAAGAACATGTATCAGACAGAGCAAGGACCACACAACTAGTTACTCAGGAAACAACCAGGTTTTAATCTTTCTCCTAAATGGGAGAAGCTCCGCTGTTTGTCTTATCTCGAGTGGGAGCAGATTCCATAATTTAGCAGCTGCCACCTCGAAGGATCTGCCTCCTGCTCTAGCCTTCTTAAATCTGGGTACTTTCCCCAGCCTAGCCGCTGAAGACCGAAGGGCCTGGTCGGTGTGTACCAGGTAAATTTCGATTGCAGGGAGGCAGGGCCGATTCCGTAAAGAGCCCTGAACACCAGACAGTCCCCCTAGATATTTTTTGTAGATGCACCGACCCACCCAACCCTGCGTGCCATAATATCCTTTGATTCAGAAACCTGGAACCTTCTATGCCTTGATGGCCAGTCCGCTCTTTCATTGCGGAGCTGGTCCCATGATTCATGCTGATCCCTCCTTAGAGTAGGTACTCCTGCCAGTACCAACACATAAGGTCAAGCGGCGGGCAGCAGACTCAGGCTGTCCTGATTCGCCATCGGGCAATTATTGCCAGGGGTGGCGGGACCACTAATACTCGAGGTACTAAACTGCCTATTCCGATTTAAACCACTGGGCCTGTTAGCACCGTTTCTATCTATAGGCAATTGAGGACAGCCCCCGGATGGATCGTGTATCGAGCGAGGGGGGATTGCGGGAGTAAGAGCTCTAACGGTTTGCGCACAGTTTCGGGATCTAAAATACTCATTCCGACGCCTGCGCTATCCATGGCCCTGCTCCCATCAACCCTGTTAGAACCATCATTTGTACTTTTCCCTTCAGTTGACCATCCCCTTAAGTGAGTGCAGCCAGATTATCTAGGCGGCTCTGTAATAAGACCAACTTTTTATCAATAAGTTCAGTGATTTGTTTGGCCACCAGTGCCACAACAATATTAGCAACAATGTCCCTTTAGTTCTCAAGGCTAGGTACTGCTTCAGTTTTTGCACTAGTAGAGCAGCTCAGTTTCACAGTCTGTGTAGACACAGAGCAGTCGGCGACTCTGGCTGTGCCCGTGCCCGATGGTGGCTGTGTCCAGCTGTAGAGGCTGGTTGGACTGCGGGCAGGGGCACTCTGAATAGGCTGCTTCCTTGGACTACAGATTGATTTCCCAGGCCCAGACTTTCTTTTGCGTTTGACAGCAGGAATTCCCACTGATGTAACTGTTAAGAATGATAGGAAGGTCCACACCAAGCGTAGTCTCATCAGGTAAGGTTTATTCAGCAAGTAGAGACAGCTTAACAACCACCAACTGCCCGCAAGGACAGTCCAGCTCCAACTGACCCAGAACGGAGTCAGAACATTCCACATTCTAGAAGCTTGCGTGCTGGGACGCACACAAGCAGCATACAACACACCTCCCCCCCCAAATACACAAAAAAAAACAACAACAAAAAAACTAAGAACAAACATAATCTTTCATTTTTGCAGGTGGACGCGAGACACGTACACTCCTTCTGGGAACCACATCTGCAGCTCTATGCACAGACTCATCTTGAGCCACAGATCCCAATTCAATGACATCAACTAAACCATCAGAGTCATTGGAAATCTCCTGCGGGCCAAGGGTGGTGACAACAGGTACATCAGAATTAATAGGCAGAGGCGCCTGTGAGTTTTGCATAGTATTGAAATCATCTAAAAACAATTGATCATTATCCTCCGCATAAGAATGAGAAAAACATTTCCTAGTATTCTTTAACAACTTGTCAGATCTAACAACAGAGACACGTCTGAAATTCCAAATTTTCCCCCCTTCAACGCGTACAGCCTTACTAAATACTTCAATCACTCTAACAGGATCCGACCACCTAGCCCAATTCCTGGCAGATGAATTACCAAATTTCACACGCACAAGGTCGCCAACTTTGACCTTGTGGCGTGAAACGCTTTTCACAGAACATTTACCCATTTTCTCTTGATAATTTTTGACCCGTTCTCCCATTTCCTTTGCACTGAAAGCAGACACAATGGGGCCATTAGATTTCAACCACCAAGGTAACAGCTTGGATCCAGGTTTGCGACCTCTTAGTAATTCGAAAGGGGAACACCCCGTCACCGAATTAGGTGAAGTACGATATGTAAGCAAGGTGGCACATAATGCTTTTCTCCAATTCAAATCATTTCTGACCGCTAACTGAATGGATTCTTTGACCACTCTATTAAAGCGCTCGGTCTGGCCATTAGCTTGAGGATTATAATTGGAGACCCTCTTGTGAGATATGCCATGTTCTTTAAAAAATGTTTCAATCTCACTGCTAGTAAACTGCGTTCCATTATCTGAAATAACCTCAGAAGGAAGGCCCTCCCGACTAAAAACATTGTTAAGGAAATCAATGACCTGCCTGGAGGTGATCCTTTCAACGATTTTGACCTCTGGCCACTTCGAAAAATAGTCAATAAGAACTAAACCGTAAACCTCCTTGCAACCAGGCAAATTCAAAGGACCGATGATATCAATCCCTAACCTTCTCCAAGGACCTTCAGCATACTCAATGGGAGTGATTGTGGAGGACAATGGTTTGACACTCTTATCACTACTGGAACAAGATACGCAATTCCTGACCCATCTATCCACAATGGCATCTAAAGAGGGCCACCAATAGTACTCCCTTAGCCTCCTCTTGGTGGTGGACATGCCCATGTGACCCTCGTGAGCAATCTTTATTAATTTTTCCCTGACTGACACAGGAGCAATGATCTTGTCACCCCTGGTGATAATGTTATTAAAACACATGAGCTCATCCTTGACTTTAAAGAAGTAACTTATTTCACCCGTCAACTTCCTTTCTTCAGGCCAACCACATTTTAGATAAGTATTGACCAAACCCAAAGTGTTGTCCTCAGACATTGCTTCCCCCCAAGAATTTTCACTGATGACTTCTGTATCATCCACATTAATGTCTTTCATAGTGTAAGCTACGTCACACTCATCAGAGTGTACAACCTCGTGATGAGGTAAAGCTAACCTGGACATGCAGTCAGCATGCACGTTTAGTCTTCCGGGGATATACTCCACAGTGCATCGATACTCCTGTAGTTTGGCCGCCAACCTGGCCAAACGGGCTGTTAGAATCCTACCACCTCCCGCAGCCAACATACTCACTAATGGCTTGTGGTCGGTTCGAAGTACAAATTTAGTGCCCCACAAAAATTGTCGAAAATGCTGGGCTGCCCAGGTACACGCTAACAATTCTTTTTCAATAGTTGAATAGTTACTCTCAGCACCTTTCAATGTCCTTGAAGCATAAGAGATAATACTTTCTTCACCCAAACCTTTCTGCATCAGAACTGCCCCCAACCCAGTATTGCATGCATCAACTGAAACAATACATTCTTGACCCACAACAAAAGGTTTCAAGAAAGGAGCAGGACAAATTTCCTTTTTTAACCCATCAAATTGCAGTTGCTGTTCATTACCCCAAACAAATTTTTCATTTTTTTTTAGTAACAGTCGAAGTGAAGCCACTTTCGAAGCATAGTTCTTTACAAATTTGCTAAAGTATTCAGTTAAACCAAGAAATGAAAACAATTGATCCTTATTGGTAGGAGGAGGGGCCTTTGAGATACTGGAAATATGATCGAATTTAGGTTTTATCCCTTCCTTGGAAATCTCATGTCCCAAATAATCTACCTTTTCCTGTCTGAATTTGCACTTAGCAAACTTGAGGGTCAGACCTTTTGATTGTATCCCTCCCAAAACAGCCTTAAGATTCTTATCATGTTCTATCACATCACTGCCAAAAACCAAGATGTCGTCCTGGAATGCGATAGCCCCATCACATCCATTCAACACTTCCTTCATCAAGCGCTGAAACACTGATGCGGCACTGGCCAGGCCAAACGGCATCCGTAAATAGCGAAACATACCCTCAGGAGTTACAAAGGCTGTAAGATTCCTAGAATCCTCATGCAAGACAACCTGGTGGTATGCACTAGCAAGATCTAAAGTAGTGAATACGCTAGCACCAGAGAGAGTGGAAATAAGCTCATTGATTTTGGGTAAGGGATGCATGTCAGACCATATCTCTTTATTAAGGCTTCGAAGGTCCACACATAGGCGGAGCTCGCCATTGGCCTTCAAGGACAGAACAATGGGGGAAACCCAAGGAGAAGACTCGATAGGTTCAATGATATTTGATTTAACTAAATCATCAAGAATCCCTTTCATTTTGCTACGATAGGCCAAAGGTACATTCCTGACTCTATGCCTTACAGGTACCGCATTGTCCTTAAGAATGATTCTATGTTTGAATTGGGCATACTCTCCTAACTTCCCATTAAATACTTTTGGGAATTCCCTTTTGATGCTATCTACAAATTCATTGTCACTCTAGGCAACCATGCAAACAGGCCAAGGAATACTAGGGTCAATATATACAGGGGGTGAGGCATTGGGATCTAATTTAATGCCCATCTCTTTCTGATGGGGCCAGCCTAAAAGCGACTCACCTTTGTTTGCGATATATATTTTAGCTTGAGTGAACCTGTCTTTAAATTCAACCTTTGCCCAAAAATAACCAATTAATACAATCTTGTGGCCAGTGTAGCTGCCAGGTTTGATATCGGGACAAGTGTATTCTCTATTAGGCCACAATTCTTCAAAGACTTCTTTCCCAATTATGGAGTACCATGCACAGGAATCCACTAACATGGAAACCTCCCTTCCATCAATGTGAAATAAAGCAGAAGGAAAGCTTTTGCATTCGTGAGAGGATATACAAGAAATACAGTTGAATTCGCTAAATTCTGCTTCAAACTCCTCTTCATCTACAGAGATACAATTAACTTTTTGGGGTGAACAACACATTTTCCCAAAATGACCTGTCTTTTTGCATTTTACACAAATCTTTTTAAGAGCAGGACAACTTTTAAAATTCCCCACATGGTCAAAACTCCCACATCTATAACAGATAATGAAAGTGCCTCTATTATTAAACCTGTTTTCCTTCGTGAAACCTTCATTAAACCTGTTTTCTCTCATGAAACCTTCTCTTTTGAAAATGGGTACAACAGATTTCTTTTGAAATGCTTGACCTCTCACAACAGAAACTTCAGGTACAGCTTCTTGGATCTTTACTGAAACACCCTGACTCTGACTTCTTATTTCAGACACGAACTTTTCTGACTGTTCGATCCCTTTGGCTATGTTGACTACTGCTTTCAGTGAAGTCTCCGTTCCTAACCACAATCTTTCCTGTATCTATCTTCTTGCTCTTAGTCTTCATCATTATCTGGTCCCTAAGCACCTGTTCATAGTTAATTGTGTCGAAAGCACAGGAACCAGCCAGAGCGCGTAATGCAGATATGTAGTTCTCTATGGATTAGTTTTCCTTTTGCGCTCTTGAGTAAAATTTAAAACGTTCCATTACTGTGTTCACTTTTTTCCCAAATCTTATGGTAAGTTGCTTTACAGCAATTTCAAAAGCATCTGTATCAGAGCTAGAGTCTTCCAAGGGAGGCAAATCCGATAACTCCTTTAGCCCTTGGCCACCTAAAGACAAACGTAGTAGATCTAATTTCCTTTTTGCAGAGCAGCCTTCCTCCTCTAAAACACTGACATAGGCCAGAAACATGGGATACCACAAATCCCAATCCATTTTTGGCTCTCCTGCCACTGGTAAAAAATGCGGTGGAACCATGATATTTGCCATGGTTGTTGGAGTTTCTTTACAAAATAAATAAACAAGCTCCCTATTATTTTTTTAATAAAAAAATAAATAAATAAATAAATAAATAAAATTCACTTTTCCTTTACGTGGATTAAAACATTTCACTTTTCACTACACCGTTGTGTTACTTGAAGTTGTTTCAAACGTTTTTCCCGTGTAAATATATGCTGCTCAGCAAGCTCCTCGTACTTTCCCAAACCAAAATGGCCGAAAACAAAGAAGATGTGAAGCGTCACACCCAGAATGCACTGCGAGAATTGTCGATTGTCTGGTGACCTGATCCTGACGTCAGTGCAGCAGAAAGAGAGAGAACAGTGAACATCAACGTTCTACTGCGCAGATGGTTTTCCGATGCGCTCGAGCGTTATCAAGTGAGTTGAAATGCCACAACGTTTCCCTATTAAAAGTTCTCTTCTCGTGTGGTAAATTTCCCCTTTCCGTGTGCTTTTTAAAGAATGCCAGCCGCGGGTACCATCAAATGCACTGACTGAAAGCCGCCGCTGAACACGGTCATTGCGCTCGCTCAATATTTAAATTAAAGTTAGTCCTACACTGCCGCAGGTGTTATCAATGCACTTTTTGCTTTCTTTTACCCGCCGCTGGCGCTATCAGTGCGCATTCATACAATTTAAAAAGGAATGAAAAGTCTTACTTCCAGTTGGTTCGCTCGTGAACGCTGTTCTCCTTTTAACCTGTAGACTCGTTCTTCTCACAAGGTTGCTCCCATCCTCGTCGCCAGTATGTTAAGAATGATAGGAAGGTCCACACCAAGCGTAGTCTCATCAGGTAAGGTTTATTCAGCAAGTAGAGACAGCTTAACAACCACCAACTGCCCGCAAGGACAGTCCAGCTCCAACTGACCCAGAACGGAGTCAGAACATTCCACATTCTAGAAGCTTGCGTGCTGGGACGCACACAAGCAGCATACAACAGTAACAATACTGATATCCGGTTGTGGGGCTGCTTCCTCAGGTATACCTCGCCCACTTGTGCTCCCACGCACAGTTGGGGATGGATGAATGGTACCCTCTGTCCGACCCTCTGTACCCATAGACAGACGCCGCCTGAGACCATACTAACGGCCCGTTGAAGCATACTGGTCGTGCTGCTTGTGGCGTGCTGCGTTTCCCCATGGTAGCAGTAACAGTAACAAAGGTGAAAGCGGCCTCGGTCAGGGATGATCGAGCAATCACTGTGGTTTGCACCGTTTTCAGATGCTATTTGAAAGGGGGGTAGCCCAGCCCACCCTCGTCCAGTCGCAGACGGGCCCGGGCATGCGCTGCGGGAGGCCTCCAGGCGCCTAATGTGGGCGCAAGGGAGCCTGGGACCTTGAGTCCCGTCCCGCTCCCCCTCCAAGCACAGAGGCACAGGTTTCTGTGACCCCACTGTACTCCTCTGTCAGCAAATTAAACTACAGCACATCAGGGCACAGCCCGCAGTCATTGCCTATCTTCCTCAGAGCGCCGTGCCACACTGCAGCTCTGCAGGGCGCCAGCAGCTCCGCAGGACGCCAGCAGCTCCGCAGGACGCCAGCAGCTCCCCAGGGCGCCGGCAGCTCCGCAGGGCGCCGGCAGCTCCGCAGGGCGCCGGCAGCTCCGCAGGGCGCCGGCAGCTCCGCAGGGCGCCGGCAGCTCCGCAGTCCGCCGGCAGCTCCGCAGTCCGCCGGCAGCTCTGCAGTCCGCCGGCAGCTCCGCAGTCCGCCGGCAGCTCTGCAGTCCGCCGGCAGCTCTGCAGGGCGCCGGCAGCTCTGCAGGGCGCCGGCAGCTCTGCAGGGCGCCGGCAGCTCTGCAGGGCGCCGGCAGCTCTGCAGGGCGCCGGCTGCTCCGCAGCGCACCGGCAGCCACACTCTACCTCTTGCCTCTCCGCTTCACAGCTTGTCACGCTAGCGCCTCACAGAAGAGTTCAGCCGTCCCCCTCGACGCTTACCGCATTCATTGAAGTGCGTCCTGGGGCTTCTCGCCACAACAATCCACTGCCCGTGTGTTTCACCTCGCCAGCGTAGGGGTCTGTCCGCCGGCTGGTCGGTGCCCTAGACCGGCACAGATCAAGCCCACCGGCTACACCAGGCCCAATCCACCGGCCACGCGTGTTTGACCCGCCCGGCCGCAGGGCAGATCGTCTCTGGTGGTCGTAGCGGTGTCGGTGCACAGCCGGAAAAGTGTCACCATGCAGCATGCGGTGACCTCTTGGCAGCCGCGTACACTTGGACATACACCTGCAGTGCAAGCTTCTCTCCCCCTCTCTCAAGTGGAGATGCACCTGCAGTGCAAGCTTCCCTCCCTCTCTCACAGGGACATGCACCTGCAGTGCAAGCTTCCCTCCCTCTCTCTCACAGGGACATGCACTTGTAGTGCAAGCTTCCCTCCCTCTCTCTCTTTCACATGGACATACACCAGTAGTGCAAGCTTCCCTCCCTCTCCCTCACAGGGACACACATATGCAGTTCATGCTTCCCTCCCTCTCTCTCACAGGGACATACACCTGCAGTGCAAGCTTCCCTCCCGCTCTCTCACGTGGACATGCACCAGGTAAAAGCATATAGAACTCTGTTCTCACTTCCGTCCTACACCTCACCTGCCCAAATAAGGCTGGAGTTTGGCCTAAAAAAACAAGACCTTGCAAGACAAAGAGCCTACATTATCTGCTGCCACAAACTCCGCTCTGCTTCCAATGACACCTTAAACGCGATGTTGTGGCAAGACATACAAAGCAGGGATGTATCTCAGGCACGCTCCTACTTGAAGGCAGCATTGGGGGCTGTCAAGGCTTCCGCACTTTGGGACATGCAACTGGGGCACAACCCGTTTAAAAAAGCGGTTTGGAAAAACATAAAAACTCTTTCCCTAATAGAGGACAAGGCCGTTTTTGCTAAAAGAAACCATGCGTGGATGACATTAAACACGTATAAATCCCTGACACCACAACTTTACTTCAGCCAGGGCTATCCCAAAACCATCAAACTGAAGTTTCTGAAATGCAGATTAGGGATCCTGCCCAGCAGAGAGCATCAACCACCATGGCTCAGGAGCAATGGCCATGAAGCCTGCCCGCTCTGCAACCTAGTAACTGGAGACATACTCCACATGACCTGTCTCTGCGAAGAGCTTCGACAAGTCCGCCGACAGCTACTAAGGGACCAGCTCAAGCAGATAGGGACCAGCACGCGCAAGCAGGCTGTGCTTGCATGCTTGAACCCTGCGAATACAAAACTGAATTGTAGATACGTCAAGTTTCTGACCACGATTGATCAACGACTACCAAATCTACAACTCGCAGCAAGCACGGGTTCTGGCAACTAGCGGACGAATTTTGGGCTACAAACGCCTAGCCCGGCCGGGCTCAGAGAACTCTGCTAGACAATTATTCTCGGTCCCTCACGGCATGAACAATTACACAGACTATTCTCACCATATTTTAAGAAATTTTTTAATTGCAACGATTGTATTCGTTTAATTAACTATACAAAATAAAATTTATCTTATCTTATCCTTCTCTCTCACGTAGACATGCACCTGCAGTGCGAGCTTCCCTCCCGCTCTCTCACGGGGACATGCACCTGCAGTGCAAGCTTCCCTCCCTCTCTCACTCTCTCTCGTAGACATGCACCTGCAGTGCAAGCTTCCCTCTCTCTCTCTTTCTTTCTCTCTCTCTCACGTGGACATGCACCTGCAGTGCAAGCTTCCCTCTCTCTCTCTTTCTCTCTCTCTCTCTCTCTCTCACATGGACATGCACCTGCAGTGCAAGCTTGCCTCCCTCTCTCGCTCTCTATCTTAGACATGCACCTGCAGTGCAAGCTTCCCTCTTTCACGTGGACATGCACCTGCATTGCAAGCTTCCCTCTCTTTCACGTGGACATGCACCTGCAGTGCAAGTTTCCCTCCCTCTCCCCCACGTGGACATGCACCTGCAGTGCAAGCTTCCCTCCCTCTCTCACAGGGACCTACACCTGTAGTGCAAGTTTCCCTCCCTCTCTCACATGGACATGCACCTGCAGTGCAAGCTTCCCTCCCTCTCTCTCACATGGACATGCACCTGTAGTGCAAGCTTCCCTCCCTCTCTCTCATGTAGACATACACCAGCAGTGCAAGTTTCTGTCCCTCTCTCTCACGTGGACAAGCACCGGCAGTGCAAGCTTCCCTCCCTCTCTCTCACATGGACATGCACCTGCAGTGCAAGCTTCCCTCCCTCTCTCTCACATGGACATGCACCTGTAGTGCAAGCTTCCCTCCCTCTCTCTCACATGGACATGCACCTGTAGTGCAAGCTTCCCTCCCCCTCTCTCATGTAGACATACACCAGCAGTGCAAGTTTCCGTCCCTCTCTCTCACGTGGACAAGCACCGGCAGGGCAAGCTTCCCTCCCTCTCTCTCATGTAGACATACACCAGCAGTGCAAGTTTCCGTCCCTCTCTCTCACGTGGACAAGCACCGGCAGTGCAAGCTTCCCTCCCTCTCTCTCACATGGACCTGCAGTGCAAGCTTCCCTCCCTCTCTCTCTCACGTGGACATGCACCTGCAGTGCAAGCTTCCCTCCCTCTCACGTGGACTTGCACCTGCAGTGCAAGCTTCCCTCACGTGGACATGCACCTGCAGTGCAAGCTTCCCTCCCTATCTCTCACGTGGACATGCACCTGCAGTGCAAGCTTCCCTCCCTCTCTCTCACATGGACATGCACTCGTAGTGCAAGCTTCCCTCCCTCTCTCTCACATGGACATGCACCTGCAGTGCAACCTTCCCTCCCTCTCACACGTGGACATACACCAGCAGTGCAAGCTTCCCTCCTTCTCTCTCACAGGGACATACATCTGCAGTGCAAGCTTCCCTCCCTCTCTCTCACATGGACATGCACTCGTAGTGCAAGCTTCCCTCCCTCTCTCTCACATGGACATGCACCTGCAGTGCAAGCTTACCTCCCTCTCTCTCATGTAGACATACACCTGCAGTGCAAGTTTCCGTCCCTCGCTCACGTGGACATGCACCTGCAGTGCAAGCTTCCCTCCCTCTCTCTAACATGGACCTGCACCTGCAGTGCAAGCTTACCTCCCTCTCTCTCATGTAGACATACACCTGCAGTGCAAGTTTCCGTCCCTCTATCTCACGTGGACATGCACCTGCAGTGCAAGCTTCCCTCCCTCTCTCACAGGGACATACATCAGCAGTGCAAGCTTCCCTCCCTCTCTCTCACGTAGACATGCACCTGCAGTGCAAGCTTCCCTCCCGCTCTCACGGGGACATGCACCTGCAGTGCAAGCTTCCCTCCCTCTCTCTCATGTGGACATGCACCTGCAGTGCAAGCTTCCCTCCCTCTCTCTCACGTGGACTTGCACCTGCAGTGCAAGCTTCCCTCCCTCTCTCACGTGGACATGCACCTGCAGTGCAAGCATCCCTCCCTCTCTCGCTCTCTCACGTAGACATGCACCTGCAGTGCAAACTTTCCTCTCTCTCTCTTTCTCTCTCTCTCACGTGGACATACACCTGCAGTGCAAGCTTCCCTCCTTCTCTCTCACGTGGACATGCACCTGCAGTACAAGCTTCCCTCCTGCTCTCTCACGGGGACATGCACCTGCAGTGCAAGCTTCCCTCTCTTTCACGTGGAAATGCACCTGCAGTGCAAGCTTCCCTCTCTTTCACGTGGACATGCACCTGCAGTGCAAGTTTCCCTCCCTCTCTCCCACGTGGACATGCACCTGCAGTGCAAGCTTTCCTCCTTCTCTCTCACGTGGACATGCACCTGCAGTGCAAGCTTCCCTCCCGCTCTCTCACGGGGACATGCACCTGCAGTGCAAGCTTCCCCCTCTCTCTCTCTCTCTCTCTCTCTCTCTCTCACGTGGACATGCACCTGCAGTGCAAGCTTCCCTCCCTCTCTCTCACATGGACATGCACCTGTAGTGCAAGCTTCCCTCCCCCTCTCTCATGTAGACATACACCAGCAGTGCAAGTTTCCGTCCCTCTCTCTCACGTGGACAAGCACCGGCAGTGCAAGCTTCCCTCCCTCTCTCTCATGTAGACATACACCAGCAGTGCAAGTTTCCGTCCCTCTCTCTCACGTGGACAAGCACCGGCAGTGCAAGCTTCCCTCCCTCTCTCTCACATGGACATGCACCTGCAGTGCAAGCTTCCCTCCCTCTCTCTCATGTGGACATGCACCTGCAGTGCAAGCTTCCCTCCCTCTCACGTGGACTTGCACCTGCAGTGCAAGCTTCCCTCCCTCTCTCTCATGTGGACATGCACCTGCAGTGCAAGCTTCCCTCGCTCTCTCACGTAGACATGCACCTGCAGTGCAAACTTCCCTCTCTCTCTCTTTCTCTCTCTCCCTCTCTCTCACGTGGACATACACCTGCAGTGCAAGCTTCCCTCCTTCTCTCTCACGTGGACATGCACCTGCAGTACAAGCTTCCCTCCCGCTCTCTCACGGGGACATGCACCTGCAGTGCAAGCTTCCCTCGCTCTCTCACGTAGACATGCACCTGCAGTGCAAACTTCCCTCTCTCTCTCTCTCTCCCTCTCTCTCTCTCTCACGTGGACATGCACCTGCAGTGCAAGCTTCCCTCTCTTTCACGTGGAAATGCACTTGCAGTGCAAGCTTCCCTCTCTTTCACGTGGACATGCACCTGCAGTGCAAGTTTCCCTCCCTCTCTCCCACGTGGACATGCATCTGCAGTGCAAGCTTCCCTCCCTCTCTCACAGGGACATACACCTGTAGTGCAAGCTTCCCTCCCTCTCTCACATGGACATGCACCTGCAGTGCAAGCTTCCCTCCCTCTCTCTCTCACATGGACATGCACCTGTAGTGCAAGCTTCCCTCCCTCTCTCATGTAGACATACACCAGCAGTGCAAGTTTCCGTCCCTCTCTCTCACGTGGACATGCACCTGCAGTGCAAGCTTCCCTCCCTCTCTCTCACGTGGACATGCACCTGCAGGGCAAGCTTCCCTCTCTCTCTCTCACATGGACATGCACTTGTAGTGCAAGCTTCCCTCCCTCTCCCTCATGTAGACATACACCTGTAGTGCAAGCTTCCCTCCTTCTCTCTCACATGGACATGCACTAGTAGTGCAAGCTTCCCCCTCTCTCTCACATGGATATGCACTAGTAGTGCAAGCTTCCCTCCCTCTCTCTCACATGGACATGCACTTGTAGTGCAAGCTTCCCTCCCTCTCTCTCACATGGACATGCACCTGCAGTGCAAGCTTCCCTCCCTCTCTCTCATGTAGACCTACACCAGCAGTGCAAGCTTCCCTCCCTCTCACAGGGACATGCACCTGCAGTGCAAGTTTCCGTCCCCCTCTCTCACGTGGACATGCACCTGCAGTGCAAGCTTCTCTGCCTCTCACAGGGACATGCACCTGCAGTGTAAGCACCCCCAAGACTACAAGAATAAGCCATGGAGTGCAAGCTTCCCTCATACAGAATACGCACAGGCTGATTTGTTGCTCTTGCTTATAGTATTCGCAGTTGTGGCCGCACGAGTATTGTTTGCTTGACCGGGTGGCACCCATGGGTATGAGGACGTGTTTAAGTTTATGGAAACTGCTAGTTTCTGCTGATCACCTTCGAGTCCAATGGGCTACGCTCATCAATGACGCCTGGACTAACAAGGCTTGGGTTTTTGCAGTCGCTGCTTCAAGGAAGGTTGTGGTTATATTTGCGTGTAATATTTTTTTTATGAAAGATTACCTATAGAATCTATTTGGTCATTCTGTAATGCTTTTTATTGTAACTGTTTGTAAAACTATTCAACCCCAGGCAATAATGCACATCACAGTCGGGCACACGTCACAGCAGTGTAAAATCCCATCATGTACTGCTTGTAAAAGTACAGGCAGCAAACATGCATGTCTCCAGCTACCAGCCATGCATGTGAGGGCTAGCAGTTGCCATGTCACCAGGCTGCACAGACAGCTCACTTAATAGCTGCTGCCACTATAGATATAGCGCACTGAAGACCATGGTCAGGCGAGGCATAGGTTGCTCTCCTCCAGACCTTCCTAAAAGTAGCGTGGCCAAAGAAGCATAGCTAGGGCTCCTGTCCAAGAGGTGTGGCCTCTGTAATTAAGGCTATGGCTTAAAACGGGTGCATCTAAATGATGTGCTTCACAGTGTGTCACCGGACTAGTATTTGAGCGCCTCTGGTAGCTGTGCTTTGCATCCAGGCATATCGTGCATCGACACTTGCCTAGAGCAAGTGAGACCCATTAGCTTTGTCAATGCTTGTTAACAGTATCAAGTAAATTGGTAAGAATGCAAACACAAGGAGATGGTGGACGTAGGGCTGAAACATTTCACCCCCCCCCCCCCCCCAGTCACAGATCTGGGTTTAATCCATCATCGTTCTTTAGTTCACTTTGTCACCCCAGTTTAGACCCTGCTATATGCAAATCAGTCTTGACCCTGTGCTTCATGGGAACAGTCCAGCCCGAACTGCCTGAACCAGAAACATGCATCCTTTCCATTCAGCCAGGCTTGCTTGAATCCAGTGGCAAAGTGAGCAAGGGACCCACGTCTAGGCATACCCTGCCAACTTAGGGCAAACATAAGGAGATGATGCTCCCTTTGCCACTGGATTCAACCTAGCCTGGCTGATGGTGATGTTACCTTGAAACCCGTCCTAGGATCATCTTCGGTCACCTCTCCCCGGGCTGGTCACCTGTCTGCTGCCCACCATCTTTCGGTCCCCCGCCGAGTCCAGCTAGCAAAGTGAGAAATCTAGGCGTCTTCTTCGATGCTGGCCTCAATTTTATGGCACATGCGAATAAAACTGCGGCTTCAGCTCATATGAAATTGAGAATGATTAGGAAAATACTACCTTTCCTACCGAACACGGCCGGGAAAAAACTGGTCAGCTCACTAGTCCTGTCCTCCTTGGACTATTGTAACGCTCTATTCTTAAATGCCCAAGTCCGAGTGACAAATAAGATGCAGTCAATCCAAAATGCAGCCGCACGAATGCTGGCTGGGATCCCCAAGTTCGCACCAGTTACAAACATCATTAGGGATCTCCATTGGCTCCCGATACGCAGCCGTATCAAATTCAAATCGCTGTGTATTGTTTACAAGTCACTCAATAATCAAGGTCCCCACTTTCTCAAACAGAATCTTCTCCATCATGTCCCAACCCGATCTCTTCGTTCCTCTATTCAGAACTTCTTGGCTGTGCCTCACACTAGAACAGTCACCTGGGGCGACAGGCGTTTCCTGGTTGCCGCCCCTAGACTCTGGAACACCCTTCCTGCACATATCCGAGCAAGTCCCTCCCTGTTCACATTCCGCAAACAGCTAAAGACGTGGTTATTTGACCAATAGCCTTGTATATCTTCTTTACCCCAGTTGCTGATCCATCCCTTAACTAGCGCCGAGACGCCCACGGGTATTCGCCGCGCTCTACAAATGTCAATAAATAAATAAATAAATAAATAGGATGCTTGTTTCTGGTCCAGGGAAGACCAGGCTTGGCAGTTCGGGCTGGACTGTTCCCATGAGGCACAGGGTCAAGACTGATTTGCATATGGCCATGTCTGAACTGGGGTGGCTTGGTGAGCAAAATAACGATCGATTAAACCCAGATCTGTGACTGGGGGTGAATGTTTTGCCAATGTGCAACATTCCGTCCATCATCTTGTGTGTTTTGCTGTTCACCCTATGTGGGAAGGGTATGCCCAGACGTGGGTCTCTTGCTCACTACTCCACTGGAGTCAAGCTATCCTGGCTGAAGACGGCTGGAATGCCAGAAACCGGTCCCAGGATGCTGGTTTCCGGTCCAGGGAAGACATGGCTTGGCAGTTCGGTCTGGATTGTTTCCATGAGGCACAGGGTCAAGACTGATTTGCATGTGGCTGGGTATGAGCTGGGGTGGTGAAGTGAGCTAAAGAATGATGATGGATTCAACCCAGATATGCGACTGGGGTGAGTGTCTGAAAGGTTTCAGCGCTGTGTCGTGGGGGGTGTCCGCATTACCGACGAAGGATGGGAAGAGCTGGAGACCATGCACTGAGTGCATCAATCAATCAATCAATCAGTGTACTTGTAGAGCGGGCTACTTGTGAGGGTCTCAGGGCGCTGAGGGGAGGGGGTGCCGCTACTGCTCGAAGAGCCAGGTCTTGAGGAGCCTTCTGAAGGTGAGTAGGTCTTGGGTCTGCCGTATATGGGTAGGGAGGGTGTTCCAGGTCTTGGCGGCGAGGTAGGAGAAGGATCTGCCACTGGAGGTCGTTCGTTGGATGCGGGGGACAGCAAGGGGAAGGCTAGCGGAGCTCGCGGGTGGGGGTGTAGAAGCAGAGTCTGCTGTTCAGGTAGGCTGATCTGGCTTTGTGTGCGTGGGTGAGGAGCTTGAAGGTGATCATGTGGTCGACGGGGAGCCAGTGTAGGTCTCTCAGGTGGGGGGTGATGTGGGTGCGGTTGGGGACGTTGACGATCAGTCGGGCGGAGGCGTTTTGGATGCGTTGTAGTCGTAGGTGTTTGGCTGGGATTTCTGCGTAGAGTGTGTTGCCGTAGTCCAGTCTGCTACTGACGAGGGCCTGTGTCACAGTTCTTCTTGTTTCGGTCGGGATCCACTTGTAGATCCTGCGGAGCATGCGAAGGTTGTTGTAGCAGGAGGAGGAGACTGCGTTGACCTGCTTAGCCATGGAGAGGGAGGAGTCGAGGATGAATCCTAGGTTGCATGCGTGGTCTGTGGGTGTTGGTGCTGTTCCCAGTGTGGTCGGCCACCAGGAGTCGTCCCAGGCTGAGGGGGTGGGTCAGAGGATGAGTACCTCCGTCTTGTCTGAGTTCAGCTTCAGACGACTGTTCCTCATTCAGTCGGCGATGGCCTTCTTTCCCTCGTGGAGGTTGTTTTTGGCGGTGTGCGGGTCTTTGGTGAGGGAGCAGATGAGCTGGGTGTCGTCGGTGTAGGAGATGATGTTGAGGTTGTGATGGCGGGCCACATGTGCGAGGGGGGCCATGTAGATGTTGAACAGCGTCGGGCTGAGAGATGAGCCCTGGGGGACTGCGCAGATGATGTATGTGGCTTCGGATCGGAAGGTTGGGAGGCGGACGCTGTGGGTTCTGCCGGAGAGGAAGGCCGTGGTCCAGTCAAGGGCCTTCTCTTGGATTCCGGCTTCTAGGAGGCGTGTCTCTAGAGTGCGATGGCAGACCATGTTCCTACAGGTCCAGGAGGATGAGGGCTGATGTTTTGCCCTTGTCTGCATGAGTTTTGGCGGTAACTGCACCCCCTCCCTCTGATGATTGATTTCTACCCTCTGTAAGCCCTGCTGTCCTCTGCCCCGGCTCCTGGGGTAGGGGGATATCAGCAGTGTTGAGGAAGGATGGGTAGAGCCGGAGACCATGTGCTGTATGCATGAGGCTGGGTCCTGCAGCTGCATCCCGCTGCAGCTCTACCCCAGTACACCCTGCCGTCCGCAGCTCCGGCTCTGGGAGATGTCCGCAGTACTAAGGAAGGATGGGTAGAGCCGGAGACCATGCACCGAATGCAGGAGGCTGGATGGTACGTGCACCCCTCTCCAGCTTGATCTCTGCCCTCGGTACACCCTGCCCTCCACAGCCGCAGCTTTCCCAGGGGGCTGGGAGGAAGGTGTCCGCAGTACCCAGGAGACCACGCACTGTGTGCATGAACATGGCTTCCCATTGAGGCAAGATCAATCTACAAGACTGCCTCTATCACCCACAAAGCCCTGCACACTTCCTCCCCTCGATACCTGGCAAATAAACTTAAACTCTCTGGAGGCTCGAGGCCGTCTCGTAATGTGGAAAAATTACTGCTTGAGCCCCCCAGCTTCAAAAAGGAAAGATCGATGGCTCAATCCTTCTCAGGCAATGCGGTCAGGATCTGGAACTCGCTTCCTCCACTGCTCCGTGCCACCACCACCACCCGGACCTTCAAAACTGACCTCAGATGTCTTCTCCTCCAAAGACACTTCCAAAACTAATACACTCCTCTTCGAGTCCCTCAAGGAAGTTCTTTCATGTTGTAAATATGTCATCTGTCTGTACGATCCGAATCCTATTGTTTTTTTGATTTGTGTGACTCCCAGATTTTGTTTTAATTGACTTTTTCATCCATCTCGTTTTTATCTGTACCGTGTAAGTGTCTGAATGTCCTCGTGTGACGTACTTGGTTCTATTGTGAAGTGCTCTGACCCCTTTGGGTAAAGTCCGTGCTGTGTAAAATTGCATTAAATAAAGTGAAAATAAAAATAGAACTATACATGAGTCCTGGATAGTCCTTGCACCCCTCTGATCTCCACCCTTGGTACCCTTTGCCCTCGCTGCCCCGGCTCTTTTTGGGGGGTGGGGGTGGCTCAGCGTAGAGCCTGACTCCTGTGGCCCCTGCAGACCCGGCTCCCTGCTCCGGCTCTGTGGGGGGGCTCAGCGTGGGGCCGGACCCCGTGTGCACGGGCCCGGGTGGCCCCCGCAGCCCGTCTCCTGCCCCGGCTCTCAGCGGGTTAAGCCGCCTGCAGTGGGTGTTCCCTCCCGGCCTGATGTCATGCGCCGGGCAGGGGGGGCCCGGGCCCTTTGTTGGCGGTGGGCGGAGACCCCTCCTCCCGGGGCAGGAGCAGACCAGCAGGCCGGAGCCTCTAACTTTCCGCCGGATCCAGGGCCTGGGACCGTACCGGGCGGGGACTGGGGGCGCAGGACGGGGGGCCCCGCCGAGGATGGCTGCTGAGGACTCCCCGGGGCCACAGGCGTCGGGCCAGGGGGCCTAAACCCGGGGGCTGTCGCCCCTGCCTGGACTCACACGTTCGTTCGGAGTGCGCAGGGACGGATCAGAGACCCCCCTGGATCGGAGACGGAGAGGGGAGCCATGGCCCCCCCACATCAGCGCATGGAGCGAGACCCCTGATCGGAGCACCGGGACACGGGGCGAGGCCGCCGACGCTGGGCAGGGGGCGAGACCCCAGATCTGAGCTTCAGGACACGGGGCGAGGCCTCCAGAGGGAGCGAGACCCCTGATCGGAGCACTGGGACACGGGGCGAGAGCCCTCCCTGATCGGACCTCCGGGACACTGGGTGAGGCCTCCTAACTTCGGGAGGAAGGGAGAGGCTGCGACCCTGGCCAGGAGGGGGGCCCAAGAGTCTGCCCGAAGCCGCCATCCGCTCATGAAAATGTTGGAAATCTGCTTAAAGTTGGTGGGGTGCAAGTCCAAGAAGGGATTGTCTTCGTCGTCCAGCTGTTACCTGGAAGGTAAGCAGTGAGTGACTCACTGACCACACTTGTATAGCGCCTAACTTGCTTTTTGGGAGGGGGAGGGGGGGGGGGGACAAACGTGGGCGTAGGCCCTGCCTGTTACTTTGAAGTTGGTACACCCATGTAGCGCCTCGGCTGCAGTTTGTGAAAGTGGGGCTGCCAGAGGACCGTCCTCGGGCGGTGCCCTGCCTGCCCCACCGTGCCTGGCTGTTACTTTGAAGTTAGTGGCCGACTACGTCACTATAGCGCCTAGCCCTAGGCTACAGTTTGTGGAGGCGGGTTGTGCCGAGGATGGCCCTGGGGCAGTGGTCTTCCTGTTTCTCCCGTACCTGGCTGCCACTTTGAAGTTAGTACTTCTCTCCAGCGCCTAGATTGCAGTCTGTGAAGGTCGAGGTGCTCGGAAGACGTTCTGGGGCGGTGCCATGACTGCCCATGCTCTGCCTGGCTGTTACTTTGAAGTTAGTACACCTCTCTAGCGCCTAGACTTGGGTTTTTGGAGGTGTATGCCATGGGACGACCCCCTGCGGCCTCTCTTGTACCCGGCTCTTACTTTCACATCAGTGAGTTACAGGCCTTTCTTGGCGCTCTCCGAGCTCTGGCAGCCTCGACTGCAGCTGGGGGGGGGGGGGGGGGGGGGGAGGCTGCCGGCCCGGGGGACCTCTGAGCCAGCCCTGGAGCCGGGCCCAGCCCCTCCCACGCCTCCTCTCCATTCCTGGAAAGTGAGGCTGAGGGAATAACATTAGTCCTAGCGCTGGTTCTTACTGTTCTTGCCGGACCACACGTGTGTAGCGCTATACACGCACAGGCGGCGCTATAAGGCTCGTGAGGACTTTGGGGTTCTGAGGCTGACCTAGTCTGCTCGCTCCTGGAAAGTCGTAATGAGTGGATAGCTTTACTTGTAGCGCCTAGAGAAAGAGTCGAGCATGCAGCGTAGCGCCTCGATCTGGCTCTGACGTGTTCAAAGACTGCCTCGCGTCTGTTGCTGCCCGAAGGCGGCGTCACAGCGCTGTGGGGTAACCGGAAGGAGGGGGCGCGGAGCTGCTTGTAAGGTGCTCTGACTGAGAAGGGAGGCGAGGCTACAGGAGATGAAACGCCAACCTATGCCACAGGGTGACTGAACAATGCATCATTGGAGCAGGGAAACAAGGCACCGACTGTGTATGGGCCCTGGACCCGAGGAGGCCTCTGCCTCCTTCCTGAGAAGGGTTCTGTGAGTGGTCAGGACCATGTCACATCCTCATGAGGGCCTCAGAGGTCAGTGATGGGCCCTGGAAGTGTGGAGGTCCATGCCTCCTTCATGTGATGGGTTCTGTGAGTGATGGGTCCTGGAAGTGTGGAGGTCCATACCTCCTTCATGTGATGGGTTCTATGAGTGGTCCGGACCATGTCACATCCTCATGAGGCCCTCAGAGGTCAGTGATGGGCCCTGGAAGTGTGGAGGTCCATGCCTCCTTCATGTCATGGGTTCATTGAGTGGTCAGGACCATGTCACATCCTCATGAGGGCCTCAGAGGTCAGTGATGGGCCCTGGAAGTGTGGAGGTCCTTGCCTCCTTCATGTGATGGGTTCTGTGAGTGATGGGTCCTGGAAGTCTGGAGGTCCATGCCTCCTCCATGTGAAGGGTTCTGTGAGTGATGGGTCCTGGAAGTGTGGAGGTTCATGCCTCCATCATGTGATGTGTTCTGTGAGTGATGGGTCCTGGAAGTGTGGAGGTTCATGCCTCCATCATGTAATGGGTTCTGTGAGTGATGGGCCCTGGACCCGAGGAGGCCTCTGCCTCCTCCATGTGATGGGTTCTGTGAGTGATGGGTCCTGGAAGTGTGGAGGTTCATGCCTCCATCATGTGGTGTGTTCTGTGAGTGATGGGTCCTAGAAGTGTGGAGGTTCATGCCTCCTCCATGTGATGGGTCAGTGATGGGTCCTGGAAGTCAGGGGGCCAGTGCCTCCTTCATGTGATGGGTTCCTTGAGTGGTCAGGACCACATCACATCCTCGTGAGGGCCTTAGGGGTGAGTGATGGGTCCTGTAAGAGTGGAGGTCTATGCCTCCTTAATGTGATGGGTTCTGTGAGTGGTCAGGACCATGTCCATCCTCATGAGGGTGTCTGGGTCAGTGATGGGTCCTGGAGGTCAGGAGGCCAGTGCCTCCTTCATGTGATGGGTTCCCTGAGTGTCATTATGATCATCAGGGGGAGGTGAAAGAGAAGCTTGTGATCCACTCGGCTTCCAATGGTTTGTATGCAGATCAAGAAGAGAGTGGGCCACTTGTCCTGTGTCACCAGGGTCACCAATTGTGTGGTTGGTCTTTCTTAAAAAAAGTGCCCTCATATACGGACACAGACGTAGGGAGGTATATGTTGATTCTCTGTCTCCAGAGAACCACATAGAGTCAGAACAAGTCGTTCAGTTAGGATGCCGCATTAGGCCTTGATGACTGAGTGGTATTCTCGATGATAGCACAAACTACGAATATCTAAGGTTCAGACCATAAAGATCTGCCCCATACCGCAAAAGGTAGTGAGTAAATTATTATCACCTTTTCACACTTAAGAACCTGAAGTCGCTCTTAATCCAAACGGTCCTGAAGAAAGCCTCTAGAGGTTCCAAGAGGCTGAAACATGTTGACCATAAAGATCACTATCACCAGTGCGTTAGACCAGTAACTAAGTCTGCATACGCACGCCCCCTGTTTCTTTTAATTTCCAAATCCACATGCCTCAAAAATAAAACACAAGAGACTGGAATTAGGAATTTTAACTCGCCTTTATCTCTGACTACTACTGTCAAACCAGTGGGTCTTCCTCCGTGAGGAGGACACCATAACCTACTAAGAAAAGACCCAATGATCATGCTGTTACTTTACACAAAGGCGGAGAATCAACATATACCGCCCTGCGTCTGTGTCCGTATATGAGGGTACTTTTTTAAGAAAGATCAACCACACAATTGGTGACCCTGGGTTCCTTGAGTGGTCAGGACCACGTCACATCCTCATGAGGGCCTCAGAGGTCAGTGATGGGTCCTGGATGTGAGGCGGTCCATGCCTCCTTCATGTGATGGGTTCACGGAGTTTCAGGACCAATGTTCCCTCTAGTTATGTTCCTCTGTGTGTGGCAACGAAGGCTCTTAATGCATCTCCGCCTAGGCCATGTGCACCAAAGACGTCAAATATTACAATGCAACGTACTGAAATCAGTGGTGTTTCTCACTTCAAATATGTGTTTGAAAATCGAAGTAAAATTGTGCATGTTGTTTCAGTTTAGTTGCATGAAATAGTCAAATGGGAAACACTTGTAATTTTACCCCAAATCATTTCCCATCCAACATGATGCTAAAGATACTGCAGCCGTAGATCTCTTTCTAGTCTCTCTGCTATGAAAAAGGGGGGGTTCACACAAAATACCGGAGTATTTCGAAATCTGTCTTCAGGATCCAAGCATCCATTGTATACACAGAATTTGACTCTTAAGCTCCACAAACATCTTATTAATAGTAGTCTTGAGTACAATCCTCAGCACAAGAAGTTACTCAACTTCTGGTGAGTTGTGGATGAAAAACTCGCATCACGTCTAATCAACATTAGCTGTAAGCATGTCAACTGGCAATTTCCCGACAACTATTACAGTAGTTTTATCCCCCCGATTACTTTCCGACTTACCAGGGACTTCAGCCCATATACTTTTATTGAATCAAGACCATGCCAGCACATCTCTTTTCTACAAAGGCTCCAATACTACAGATTGTAACTTTCCCACTGTATCACATCTGCCATCATATACATATACATTTTAGGTTTTGTAAGACATGCTTTCCAGCAGACATGCAATCACTGATGAAGGTGAACATAGGGCTTCTGTACCTCAAAACAAATTGTTTACACCGTTGCAAGAGCGCAAAACAATGCCCAATAAAACTACATACAAGCTTGACTTTTTAATGTTTGCGTCACCATTACCAAAATGTGAAAATTGCAAGCACTTGCTAAGAGGTTACTTTTCCGTATTGAATATAATATAAATAGTTGATATTTACATATTTGTCTGCAAAGGAAAAAGAGAGAAAAGGTAAACATCATACCATTTTCGAATTTTGTAGAGCTCATATGCAATCTTTAAACTTCTTCCAGGTGCTGAGTGAGAATAGAACTAGGAAAGAAGTGACAGGAGAGAGGGAGGATGAGGAGAGCAAAAATGGAAATATTGGGGTATTCCGGAAGTCTGTGTAGTACATGTGCCATCCTAAGGCTGCTCCCAGGCGAGAAAATGAATGAAGAGAGAGGGAATATGGGGTATATGGAAGAGAACATTACAGCACGTTGGATGCTTGTTTAATTGATATACTGCCCCAAGACAACTTCAAAATGGGGAAAAGAGCAGAGAATAGGGGATTATGAGCCAGAGGTAGGCGAGGAAGCATGGATTTATGATGATTTATCCAAAGCATTACACTTTACCTCCACGCTGTCTCTTGTCAGATACCTATGCAGCTCTTCACAGCAGCCTTAGGGCAGCATAAGAGTTGTTTAACTTCCCAATAAGTTAGAATGTTCCTCTCTTTCCTTTACCTGCGATTCGGTGCCCTTTCAGCACTTTAAAGAAGCCTTAAGGTAGAATATTTTCTTTAGGCAATTATTTGCCATAAAGTTCCCTTATTCTTTCGCTCATCTTTCCTGTTCCCTCTTTGATACATCTGGTTCAAGGCATGTGTGCTGTAGATACACATGCTTTGCCTACTTCTAGTGTCGGGTCCGGATGTTTGCAAGTTGTTTTTCTTCAAAGAAGTCTTTTCTAGTCACGAGGTAAGGTGACTCCTCCTTTCGGTTATAGTGGGCATGGTCATCGACTCCATTGTTAGCGTATTTTTTTCCACCATCAGGTTCCGATGTGTATTGCTGCGATCCAGTTCGAAACAGTTCTTCAGTTTCCCCTTGACGCGTAATCCCCTCTACAGTATAGTTTCATACCCGTTTCCCACTTCTCTGCATATCGTTTCCATTAACGGAATCTACTTTTCGATCGTAAAGCTTGGTTGATGGCCTTCGGGCCTAACCGTGTCAGATCAGCTTCCTTCCATGGAACGGACACCATTCAACTTCTACCTTCAGTGCCACGCAAAGTATCTGCACACAGATTCGCACAGGATGTATAACTTGTGCTTGTCTCCGGAGTGCAAGGAAGGAGACATCAATGCTTGCAGATTTTTTCGATGGAAGAAAACGATTTGCGATCGTCTGGCTCGACGTTGAGAGATGCTGCTTCAGAGCATCGAAGACACGCAGGACATCTTCGGTGAAGATTCCAGGCAAGGAGACATTGAGGTATCAGCGGCAGAGGAGGAAGAAGCCTTCTCCATGCAGGACTCTTGCTCGGAGCTCGAGGTAAACCTCCATGCCGAAGAACTGCCGCAGGGACAGGGTGACATGAGTACAGAAGACCCCTTGCCGTTTCACATTACTCCAAAAAAGCACAAGGCTTTGGCACCATCTCTGCCTTCCGGCCAAAGTCGCCATTACAGGTAAGGGGTTAACCCAATAGGAGTTTGTGGACCTGGGTACGGTTCGGTATAGAAAAGCAATGGTCCTCAAACCAATCCGTAATCGGAGTAAAATAAATTACATTATTTTCTTAGTTAAGAGCTAAATGAATACCACAACTCTTTTAGTAAACAATAATTCTACAGGAAAAATGAGGATGAGCAGCAGCCAGTAGTATATGAAAAACAATGAGTTTATTCCATTGAGTAGCAAGGATATATTACTTTTCAAATTATGCAATAACACTTTAAGGGGTTGCTGCTAGGGGAACGTGCAAAGAAGAGAGGGCTCAAAATTTGGTGGACGGGAAGGTAATCCCAGAGTGAAGTGAAGAAGAATAGGAAATTTCAAAGTGGGATTGATTCAGCATATCAATCTTGTTGGCTTGGCCCAAAATATCTTAAAGGTCTATTTACATAATTTTTACAATCACAGAGTGTTATCTTGTGAGGCACGTCAGGGATGGGTGTTGGCAGGGTCCAGGTAAACAGGGATATGTTCGTCGACGTTTCGACTCGGCTTGTGGCACGTAGGACAGTTGAACCTTGGCCTGCGAGTCTTCCTCAGGACAGGGATGCAAGGGGATGGGGGCAACCAACTCTGGTATGAGATTCCTCATCTAGTGGAAGAAAGGATGGCTATCAGTACTGGTACATCAGATAAGCTGGCACATCAAATAAACTCCTGTACAATGGATGTGATTAAGGAGCTTACCCGCATTTCATCATGGCGAGAATTGTAATTGTTTCGATCGTAAGGCAGGAACAGCCCTTTCACTGCCACTGGGATTTTCCGCAGACTGCCACTCAAAGGTCGGTCAGGTTTGCACCATATGCAAGAGGTCTGTAAAAACAGAAGGACCGATTGGTCGCCTGTGTGGTGAAGTTTAAATTGAAAAAACAGGGCTAGCGCAGTATGGGACATGAATCTCCAATGTCTGTCCCCTAAGTAAACCCACCAAGGAACCACTCGTGACCGGCTCCTACTAATGGGTCCATGGGACAGTTGCCACTCATGCAATACAAGCGGGCTGGGTGCCCTGAATGTTGCCCATAACCTTCTAGTATGCACTTACAAGAGGCTTAGTAATTCAAGGGCTAAAGGGGCCTAGGGGGTGCCAGTCTAACCGCCCGGTAGTGGCGCGGAGACCGAGAGCGGAGGAAATCCTTGTCCCTCGCTAGTGACAAGCCGGCAAAGTGTAGTGTGTGCGACAATGGAATTACCTGGTCAGTGCGGGTTCGTCCTCACAGAGAAGAGACAACGCCCTCCGTGCACTGCTAGTATTATGCACACTTGCGTGACCCTCACGCTTCCCGCGTTTGATGGAAATAGAGGGTAGGCTACCCTTAGTGTTGTGAGGCGTAACTGGCTCGTTTGCGTGAACCTCACGCTCGCCGCGTTCCAGCAGAAAAGGATGGAAACAGGGGAGACTCCTCCTAGTCATCGGTGAAGATTGTGACTTTCAAAGGTGTGAATTAAAATACTAGAGTGACATAATAAATTATGAACACACCTAAGAACATAATATGTGAATTATTTACAGTGCAAATAAACAAATCAGGGTGACATAATACATTATTAACAATTTCTAATGCAACAACATAATACATACGATGTACATGAGTCTCGGGGTATCCATAGTGAATGGACAGTGTTGGGTTCACTTATCAGTAATTACAACAACTGTGAACATGCAGTTCCATAAGAATGCGGGCACTAGATGTAGGTAGTGAACTCATTCCTAGTAAGTGATGGCTCGCCGAATGCAAAAGTGAGGTGATAGGCAGACAAGTAGCTGTACTCACCAATGTCTAGAATGAACCTATCTCCTCAGATTTGTTCAACCCCCTTGCAACTGTGTCTAAGAGGTGTATCCACCTACATTCTCTGACGTTCAAGATGTTAGTAAAATCCCTACCCCTAAGAATTGAGTTTTACTCTCTCAATTACCCACCATTCCAAACTTTCAGGTGTATGTTCAAAGTGGCCAAAGTCAGCACCAAGACAGCATTTCCAATGCCCCGCTTCCAGGCCCAGCTCCGAAACAGCCAGTCAAGCCTTCCAGCTCTGTACCGGGTCGGCAAAAGACTTTGTCAGAACCAAAGCCCTCCGATTCCAAACAGAAATCCAGCTTGGAGGTGAAATCCTCCATGCCGAAAGCCAAGCAGCCTTCTGAGCTGAAATCTTCCTTACTGAAAGGCCAACACACGCCAGCACCGAAAGCACTGGCGCGGAAACCAACAGATATTACTTCGGATCCGAATTTAGACATTGTTTTACCTAAAATGGATCCCAAGCAAAAGAGACTATATATTAACCCTGAGACTGGTCATGTTCATACCAGGTTAACACAGAAACACATGCTTCCTGATGAGGACACTACTTACAATATCTCTGTTGGACTTGGCCCTTCTGGCAGGTTCACCCCTAGACTTTTTGCTTGTAATGGTGACCTGGGGATGGTGATTTTTGGGTTCTGCGCACTTTCACTGTGTCCCAGTGGAAAGTGCGTGCGCACTCTGAGTGCATGTGATGAGATAGGCCTGCCCTCCCATAGGAATGCATGGGGAATGTATGTGTCCCTGGTAGTTCCTGATGCGTGGGGTGTACAGGTTCGAATTTGATATGTGCGAACTCGTGAGAGTGAATGCTTCGCAATGGTGTGTGTTGCATGAGTGTGTCATATGTAGAAGTGACACTTCTAGGAGTTGGTATATTAATATAAAATATGCCTGGCGTGTGATTGGCTGGAGCTGGCTGGTGAGCCTGGCTCCAGGAAGGCTGGGTGGGTCTGCCCGGTGGTGAGTGTGAGATTAGCATGAGTGATGTGTGGGAGGAGTGTGCCTGTGTCCTGGATGGGCTGGGTTTTCCCCACACAATGCTGGCTCCGCCCCCCTGTGTTGTGACTGATGACCCTAGCCCTGCCAGTGAAAGAAAGGGGTGGTTGGGCCATCAAGGGTACTCCCAAACCAGCTGCGACTGGTTTCTCCCCCACCCTGCACCTCCAAACAAAGGATTTAGGTGTATAAAAATGAGGCTGTGTCCCCACAGATGTTGTTCTCTTCCAGGATCCTGAGGGGGCTGCTGCTGCTGTCGCTGGGCCAGAGGACCACCACTTGGGGTGACTCCCTGCCTGGAGACCCAGTGAGCTGGCTCTGGGCCCAGCCTTGCCCCCCCCTCCCTGCCTGCCTAGAAGGACTTTGACCTGGCTTTAGGGGCTCCTGGCGCTGGGGAGCGCCTTACCTTGCCCTATAGCGCCTGGGAGCGCTTTGTTCGGCTTGCTAGCGCTTGGGAGCGCTTTTCTGGCTCAGCCGGTGCCTATCCGGCGATTGCCCCGTGTTGCCGATTTTGAAATCCCCTGGCAGGTGCCCACCCTGCCAGGGACATTGCCGCCCTAATATCGAGTGCCCACCTCGATTTATTGTGATTTTGAATCAGCCGGTGCCCACCCGGCATTGCCCCTCGAAAATCACCGCCAAAGCCCAGGGGCATTGAATTCGTTGCCGGGCCGCTGCCTAGTGCGACCCGGAAGTGCCGCCTCCCCGTCCTCAGGGCCGTGCTGCTACTGGCTGCCCTCAGCAGCGCAACCCGGAATTGCCTGCGGCTCGCCTGGTTGAAGGCGGGGCCTCGGGACCAGAGTACGAGGGAGCCTTGGAGGCTCCAGAAGAAGACCGCCGTCGCAGCCTCCTTCCCCGCCGCCAGCCTGAGAAGAGAGAAGCTGGTAAGTGCTGGGGCGGGGGAGAGCACAGCGAGCGGCAGAGGGGAGACCCTTTGAGCGGCCCCGGTTGTCAGAGGGCCGCTCCGACGAGCAGGGCATTTTCCTCAGAGCCCGAGGGCTCCGGCAGCATTTGCGGCATCTCGAGTCCCCTAGAGGGGGGGACTCCCAACAAAGCGCTCCACGTGTTCGGGGGTCCCCCGTGAGGGACCCCACCACCCCAGCGAGGCTCTAGGGTCCCAATTTTGCTTCGAGTCCCCAGGAGGGGGACTCCAACGGTGGCCATTGTTGAATAGAGCCCGGAGGGGCTCAGGGGGCAGTTCGAGTTGCGCTGCAAAGCCCACGAGAGGCTCAAGAAGGCACCACAGTTGTTGGCAGAGCCACAGAGGCTCTAGAGGGCATTTCTTTGTTCAGGATCCCAGCGAGGCTCAAATGGGGCCAGTCATTTGTTTAGAGCCCTGAGAGGCTCCCACGTTGGCCCCAGCCTTGCCCTCACAGCTGCCCAGCACTTTGTGGGCAGCTGCCACGTGTAGGCCCTGACATTGGGACACAGGGACTGCCACAGGTGGTGGCGAATGTGGATTTTGCGCTATTGAGTTGCTTCTTCTTACACCTCTGAATGGGTAGATTATTCATCATGTGTTCTCTTGTGCTGCACCTCTGAATGTGTTTTTATGCGTCATGTGCTTTGTCCTTTTACACCGCTGAATGTATTGTGATGCATCATGTGTTTCCTTCCTTAGACCCCTACAGGTATAGCGATACTTAGGTGGTTTCCTTCTTGCTAGTACAGGTGGTACTAGCGAGGCCCAGGTTCCTTGTGTGATCTCCTAGAATAGTGAGGATTGCCCACCTGGTACCAGTAGTGGCTGGTTGCCTGTTACAAGTTCTATTTTTGTGCTACAAGTATTGTATTCTAAGTTCTAAAAGTGCTAAGTTCAAAAAGTGCTGATTCCTGACAGTGGTCCATGTGGCCATGTCTTGTACATATCCCTTGTAAATTCTGCCTGTGCCTGTTGGCACATTGTAAAGTGTGTGTTTATCTAATGTGTTTTGGTGTAATACAAAGGCTATTTTTATTTATAACCTTGTGTGGAGTTTCCTTTGTGGTGGGCCTTGGGTGTTGTTGCTGGGGTGCGTGCGCAAATACTTAACTCATATCGCCTCCAAGTTTAGCCTTGCTGCTCGCGCCACGTTACCTAGAGGGTGAGCAGGGGTTATCTTGGCGTGTAACTCCCTTGCTCTGACTTAGGAGTGGTGGTCTCTGACTGACTTTGGCGCAACCCTGGCCACCCGGGGATCCCATTTCTAACAATCTCTTTAAAGAGGAAATCTGTTGCTACCAGGCCTTTTCATCCACCACCACCATCCCCTCCACCACCTCCTTCAAATCCTTTGCAAAGCACCCCTCCGGATTCTCCACAATCTCAACATGATGACGTTGATGTGTATGAAGGGGGACACATTTACCAGTAGAACCGTGGATGGATTATACAATTGATCCTCCAGCAGATAATGACCCAGACCTTTACCCAGCCAAGCCATCTCCTCCAATCGACAATGTATCCCACCAGGAAGTCATTGCCAGGGCTGCACAATATCATGGTGTGGCACTGCACAAAGAATCATTAGAAGACCTTAGGAATCACACATAGGTTGACACAAACACTTCCTGTGCTTAGGGTCATGATGAGACCCGCTGATGACATTTTTAGGGACCCGGTACGAGCACACATCTTGCCTCCTAGCGTTGACAAGAAGTATACAGCCTCCCCAACAGACACAGTATTATTAAGGGCCAGTTGCCACTAGATTCACTGGTAGTGTCTAATGCTCGCAAACTGGCTAATTCTCAAACATCAGGGGACTCCCCTCCACCAGATAAGGAGTCTAAGTTAATAGACGTTTATGGCAAGCACATAGCTGCTCAAGCTTCAAATCAGTGGTGCATTGTAAATGCACAAGACTATCTATCCAGGTGTGACAGGGCACACTGGGATGAGATGGAGCAACTGCTACAATGTCTACCAGAGGAGCACTAGTCTAAGGTGCAGTATTTGGTAAATGCGGGTAAGCAAATTTCAAATTCCTCCATAAGGTGTGCCTTAGATACTGCTGCAAGAGGGGTCAAAACGAGCATTTTGCTTAGGAGGCCCGCACGGTTAAGGATCTCTGGGTTTAAGCCAGCGGTCTAACAATCCATTCTTAACACGCCATTTCACAAGAAACATCTTTTTGCTCCTGAAGTAGATCCGGTATTAGAAAAAGTGAAAAGGACCCTGAAGTGGCCAAGTCCATAGGAGTGCTGCAGTCTCCGTCAAACAGAGGCTTCTTTTGTCCTTCCTTTAACTGAGGGGAGTCCAAAACAACATACTCAGACCAGAATACCTCCAACTACAAGGGTAACAACCAGTCCTCTCCCTCAAAAGGCTGTTTTCGGGTAGGTTATAGATTGAACAACTTTAAAGGTAGGGGTAAGGCCAACACACGCGGTAACTCCCCTTACCCAAATAAGCAGGGACTTGCCCTCGCTTCCCCCGACTATACCATACCTGTGAGGGGAAGACTTCAACAATTTTTCTCTATTTGGCAATCTATAACAGACAAATTTGTGATTGGAATGATCTAACATGGTTATTGCCTGGAGCTTACCAGCAATCCTCCAAACATTCCACCTCAACCTCACAAATTGTCTCCGGTACACCGAACAGGAAGTGCAATCGCTCTTACTGAAAGGAGTTATAGTTCCGCTTCCAACACAGTACCAGGGCTCAGGGGTTTGCTCTGTATTTTCTCATACCAAATAAATACGGTTCCCTAAGACCTATTCTGGATCTCTAAACCATTATGTACTGTCAGAACACTTTCACATAGTGAAGCGTCAACAGGTTCTCCTACTTTTACAAAGAACAGATTTTATGTCTACTCTAGACTTAAGACTCATATTTCCATGTTCCAATTCATCCTGCTCATCGCAAATACCTTAGATTTGTGACAGCACGCAAGCATTACCAAGTCAAAGTACTTCCCTTTGGAGTGACTACAGCGCCCATAGTATTTACCAAATGTCTGGCAGTAGTCGCTCCTCATCTCAGAAGGCAACATATTCACCTCTTCGCCTATCTAGACACTCTGGTGCAGCAGGCACTATTCATCTTTAGAGCTCGCACTTACGTTTAGAGACTGTGCTACTGCAACATGCAATATTCACAAATAGAGCTCACAGCACTGCAGTCTGGAGTACTTCACGCTCACACTGCTGCAGTGTATTTATCTTAGAGCTTCTGGTGCTGCACTGGTCACCTGTTGAGATCACACTGCTTCAGTGTATTCATATTGTAGATCCTGGTGCTGCAGTGGTCATCTGTAGAGGTCACCCTGCTGCAGTGCATTTATCTTAGAGCTGCTGGTGCTGCAGTGGTCACCTGTAGAGGTCACACTGCTGCAGTGTATTCATCTTAGATCTGCATGTGCTGCAGTGGTCACCTGTAGAGGTTACATTGCTGCAGTGTATTCATCTTGTAGATCCTGGTTCTGCAGTGGTCACCTGTAGAGGCCACTCTGCTGCAGTATTCATCGTAGCGCTGCTGGTGGTGTAGTTGTCCCCTGTAGAGGTCACCCTGCTGCAGTGGTCTCCTGTAGGGGTCACACTGCTGCAGTGTATTTATCTTAGAGCTTCTGGTTCTGCACTGGTAACCTGTAGAGATCACATTGCTGCAGTTTATTCATCTTGGAGCTGCTGGTGCTGCAGTGGTCACCTGTAGAGATCACACTGCTGCAGTGTATTCATCATGTAGATCCTGGTGCTGCACTGGTCACCTGTAGAGATCACACTGCTGCAGTTTATTCATCTTGTAGATCCTGGTGCTGCACTGGTCACCTGTAGAGATCACACTGCTGCAGTGTATTCATCTTGTAGATCCTGGTGCTGCAGTGGTCACCTGTAGAGATCACATTGCTGCAGTTTATTCATCTTGGAGCTTCTGGTTCTGCACTGGTCACCTGTAGAGATCACACTGCTGCAGTTTATTCATCTTGTAGATCCTGGTGCTGCAGTGGTCACCTGTAGAGATCACATTGCTGCAGTTTATTTATCTTGGAGCTGCTGGTGCTGCAGTGGTCACCTGTAGAGATCACACTGCTGCAGTGTATTCATCATGTAGATCCTGGTGCTGCAGTGGTCACCTGTAGAGATCACATTGCTGCAGTTTATTCATCTTGGAGCTTCTGGTTCTGCACTGGTCACCTGTAGAGATCACACTGCTGCAGTTTATTCATCTTGTAGATCCTGGTGCTGCAGTGGTCACCTGTAGAGATCACATTGCTGCAGTTTATTCATCTTGGAGCTTCTGGTTCTGCACTGGTCACCTGTAGAGATCACACTGCTGCAGTTTATTCATCTTGTAGATCCTGGTGCTGCAGTGTTCACCTGTAGAGATCACATTGCTGCAGTTTATTCATCTTGGAGCTTCTGGTTCTGCACTGGTCACCTGTAGAGATCACACTGCTGCAGTGTATTCATCTTGTAGATCCTGGTGCTGCAGTGTTCACCTGTAGAGATCACATTGCTGCAGTTTATTCATCTTGGAGCTTCTGGTTCTGCACTGGTCACCTGTAGAGATCACACTGCTGCAGTGTATTCATCTTGTAGATCCTGGTGCTGCAGTGTTCACCTGTAGAGATCACATTGCTGCAGTTTATTCATCTTGGAGCTTCTGGTTCTGCACTGGTCACCTGTAGAGATCACACTGCTGCAGTGTATTCATCTTGTAGATCCTGGTGCTGCAGTGGTCACCTGTAGAGATCACATTGCTGCAGTTTATTCATCTTGGAGCTTCTGGTTCTGCACTGGTCACCTGTAGAGATCACACTGCTGCAGTGTATTCATCTTGTAGATCCTGGTGCTGCAGTGTTCACCTGTAGAGATCACATTGCTGCAGTTTATTCATCTTGGAGCTTCTGGTTCTGCACTGGTCACCTGTAGAGATCACACTGCTGCAGTGTATTCATCTTGTAGATCCTGGTGCTGCAGTGGTCACCTGTAGAGATCACATTGCTGCAGTTTATTCATCTTAGAGCTTCTGGTTCTGCACTGGTCACCTGTAGAGATCACGCTGCTGCAGTGTATTCATCTTAGAGCTGCTGGTGCTGCAGTGGTCACTTGTAGAGGTCACCCTGCTGCAGTGTATTCATCTTAGAGCTGCTGGTGCTGCAGTGGTCACTTGTAGAGGTCACCCTGCTGCAGTGTATTCATCATAGAGCTGCTGGTGCTGCAGTGGTCACTTGTAGAGGTCACCCTGCTGCAGTGTATTCATCATAGAGCTGCTGGTGCTGCAGTGGTCACTTGTAGAGGTCACACTGCTGCAGTTTATTCATCTTGTAGATCCTGGTGCTGCAGTGGTCACCTGTAGAGATCACACTGCTGCAGTTTATTCATCTTGTAGATCCTGGTGCTGCAGTGGTCACCTGTAGAGATCACACTGCTGCAGTGTATTCATCTTAGAGCTGCTGGTGCTGCAGTGGTCACCTGTAGAGATCACACTGCTGCAGTTTATTCATCTTGTAGATCCTGGTGCTGCAGTGGTCACCTGTAGAGATCACACTGCTGCAGTTTATTCATCTTGTAGATCCTGGTGCTGCAGTGGTCACCTGTAGAGATCACACTGCTGCAGTGTATTCATCTTAGAGCTGCTGGTGCTGCAGTGGTCACCTGTAGAGATCACACTGCTGCAGTTTATTCATCTTGTAGATCCTGGTGCTGCAGTGGTCACCTGTAGAGATCACACTGCTGCAGTTTATTCATCTTGTAGATCCTGGTGCTGCAGTGGTCACCTGTAGAGATCACACTGCTGCAGTGTATTCATCTTAGAGCTGCTGGTGCTGCAGTGGTCACCTGTAGAGATCACACTGCTGCAGTTTATTCATCTTGTAGATCCTGGTGCTGCAGTGGTCACCTGTAGAGATCACACTGCTGCAGTTTATTCATCTTGTAGATCCTGGTGCTGCAGTGGTCACCTGTAGAGATCAAACTGCTGCAGTGTATTCATCTTAGAGCTGCTGGCTCTGCAGTGGCCACTTGTAGAGGTCACCCTGCTGCAGTGTATTCATCATAGAGCTGCTGGTGCTGCACTGGTCACCTGTAGAGATCCGGGTACTGCAGTTTATTCATCTTGTAGCTCCTGGTGCTGCTATGGTCACCTGTAGAGATCACAGTACTGCAGTGTATTAATCATAATCAATCAATCAAATCATTTGTAGAACGCGCTACTCACCCGTTAGGGTCTCAAGGTGCTGGGGGGGGGGGGGGAGGGGGGTTGAGTGGGGGGAGGTGGGGGAGGCGGGGCGCTGCTATTGCTCGCAGAGCCAGGTCTTGAGGTGCTTCCTGAAGCTGAGATGGTCCTGGGTCAGTCATAGGTGGGTGGGAAGAAAGTTGCAGGTCTTTGCTGCCAGGTAGGAAAATGATCGTCCTCCGGCGGTGGTTCTGCGGATTCGTGGACGAATGCGAGGGCGAGGTTGGTGGCTCGGAGCTGGCGGGTGGGGGTGTAGAACGCAAGTCGGCTGTTGAGGTATTCTGGGCCCATGTTGTGGAGTGCTTTGTGTGCGTGGGTGAGGAGTCTGAACGTGATTCTTTTGCTGACGGGGAGCCAGTGGAGGTTTCTCAGGTGGGTTGAGATGTGGCTGCGGGGGGGGATGTTGAGGATGAGTCGTGCGGAGGCGTTTAGTATGCGTTGGAGACGGTTCTGAAGTTTGGCGGTAGTTCCAGCGTAGAGGGCGTACCCGTAGTCTAGTTGGCTGGTGACGAGGGCCCGGGTGACTGTTCTTCTGGTTTCTGGGGGGATCCATCGGAAGATCTTTCGGAGCATGCCTAGGGTGTTGAAGCAGGAGGATGAGAGGGCGTTGACTTGTTTGGTCATTGTGAGCGAGGAGTCTAGGATGAAGCCCAGGTTGCATGCGTGGTCCGTGGGTGTCAGTGCGGTGCCCAGCGCCGAGGGCCACCAGGAGTTGTCCCACGCAGAGGGGGATTGTCCGAGGATGAGGACCTCCGTCTTGTCAGAGTTGAGCTTGAGACAGCTGTGCTTCATCCAGTCTGCTACCTCTTTCATTCCCTCCTGGAGGTTTGTTTTGGCGGTGGCTTGGTCCTTGGTGAGGGAGAGTATCAGCAGGGTGTCGTCAGCGTAAGAGATGTTGATGTTGTGTTTTCGTGCGATGGCGGCAAGGGAACTCATGTAGATATTGAAGAGTGTTGGGCTGAGTGATGACCCTTGAGGTACACCGCAGATGGTTTCGGTGGCTGAGGAGCGGAAGGAGGAGAGGTGGACTCTCTGGGTTCTGCCGGTGAGGAGCGAGGTGACCCATTCCAGGGCCTTCCCCTGGATTCCAGTGTTGTTGAGGCGGTGTACTAGGGTGCGATAGCATACGGTGACAAAGGCTGCTGAGAGGTCTAGGAGGATGAAGGCGGCTGTTTCTCCGTTGTCCATTAGAGTTGCTTGTGCTGCCGTGGTCACCTGTAGAGGGCACCCTGCTGCAGTGTATTCATCTTAGAGCTCCTGGTGCTGCAGTGGTCATCTGTAGAGGTCTCCCTGCTGCAGTGTATTCACCATGCAGTTTATTAATCTTGTAGATCCTGGTACTGAAGTGGTCACCTGTAGAGATCACACTGCTGCAGTGTATTCATCTTGTAGCTCCTGGTGCTGCAGTGGTCCCCTGTAGAGATCACACTGCAGCAGTTTATTCATCTTGTAGCTCCTGGTGCTGCACTGGTCACCTGTAGAGATCACACTGCTGCAGTGTATTCATCTTGTAGATTCTGGTGCTGCAGCGTTCACCTGTAGAAGTCACCCTGCTGCAGTGAATTCATTTTAGAGCTGCTGGTGCTGCATTTGTCACCTGTAGAGATCACACTGCTGCAGTGTATTCATCTTGGATCTGCTTGTACTGCACTGGTCACCTGTTGAGATAACACTGATGCAGGTAATTCATCTTGTAAATCCTGGTGCTGCAGTGGTCACCTCTAGAGGTCACCCTGCTGCAGTATTCATCGTAGAGCTCCTGGCGCTGCACTGGTCACCTGTAGAGGTCACACTGCTGCAATGTATTCATCCTCTATCTGCTAGTGCTGCACTGGTCACCTGTAGAGATCACGGTACTGCAGTTTATTCATCTTGTAGATCCTGGTGCTGCTATGGTCACCTGTAGAGATCACAGTACTGCAGTGTATTAATCTTAGAGCTGCTGGTGCTGCTGTGGTCATCTATAGAGGTCACCCTGCTGCAGTTTATTCACCATGCAGATCCTCGTGCTGCAGTTTATTCATCTTGTGGATCCTGGTGCTTCAGTGGTCGCCTGGAGAGGTCACCCTGCTGCAGTGCATGTATCTTAGAGCTTCTGGCGCTGCAGTTGTCACCTGTAGAGGTCACCCTGCTGCAGTTTATTCATCTTGTGGATCCTGGTGCTTCAGTGGTCGCCTGGAGAGGTCACCCTGCTGCAGTGCATGTATCTTAGAGCTTCTGGCGCTGCAGTTGTCACCTGTAGAGGTCACCCTGCTGCAGTTTATTTATCTTGTAGATCCTGGTGCTGCAGTGGTCACCTGTAGAGGTCACTCTGCTGCAGTGCATTTATCCTAGAGCTGCTGGTGCTGCAGTGGTCACCTGTAGAGGTCACTCTGCTGCAGTGCATTTATCTTAGAGCTGCTGGTGCTGCAGTGGTCACTTGTAGAGGTCACACTGCTGCAGTGTATTCATTTTAAAGCTCCTGGCGCTGCACTGGTCACCTGTAGAGCTCATACTGTTTCATGGAATTCATCTAAGAGCTCCTGATGCTGCAGTGGTCGCCTGTAGAGGTCCCGCTGCTGCAGTACAGATTGAACTTTGGTGCTTACAGAGTTCGTGTTGCACATTATTCTGCTTTAGAGCCCACTGTGCCTCATTCCAGAGTATTGACTTGTAGGGACTCTTACTGCTGCAGTGCAGATTTACCTTTGAGGCTTTCAGTGTTGCAGTGATGCCCATTATTCTGCTTTGGAGCTCGTTGATTTACCTTTGAGGCTCGCAGTGTTGCTCTTATTCTGCTTTAAAGCTTGCAGTGTCTCATTCCAGAGTATTAACGTGTAGGGAATTACTCTGCTGTAGTGCAGCTTTACCTTTGAGGCTCGCAGTTGTGCACATTATTCTGGCTTAGAGCTCGCAGATTTACCTTTGAGGCTCGCAGTGTTGCAGTGATTAATATTGTTCTGGTTTAGAGCACGGTTCACCCTAAGTGGGATGGGTATGCCCAGACATGGGCCCCTTGCACACTGTGCCACTGGATTCAAGCTAGCCTGGCTGAAAGGGTAATACCCAGAAACCAGTCCAAGGATGCTTGTTTCTGGTCCAGGGAGGACCTGGCTTGGCAGTTGGGTCTGGACTGTTCCCATGAGGCACAGGGTCAAGACTGATTTGCATATGGCTGGGTCTAAACTGGCGTGGCATGGTGGGCAAAAGAACAATGGATTCAACCCAGATCTCTTGACTGGGGGTGAATGTATGATTTATTCAGCATTCCGTCCATCATTTGTTTCCATAGCACTGTATCTAGAATATGGGCTTTAACCACCACCCCTTTTTAGGTCTCGCCCGAGCCAGCGCATGCGCCGTCTGGTGAGACATTTAGTAACTGGATTTTCAAAGTGCTACCCAAAGGCTTTTCCCGGCCTCCAGCGTGCGGTTACACGCGTGTGTACGTGCACAGGCCATCTGGCTTTCTGTAATGGCTCATTAAGCCTTACAGCACGTGAATCCTCTCCCTTCTCCCACTCCCTCCTTGTCAGCTTCTCTTATTACAAGCTTCCCACGTCGTGCGTTGTTGAATCCATTTCACAGGGAAGCAACTAAATGAAAGAAGGTAAGAGAGGTGGGCTGCTCCAGCGCACCACTTGCAGGCTTGTTTTTTTGGTTATAGATTTGTGTTTACTTGTTTTGTTGTGCCACTAGGTGAACCCAGTTAATCAGCGATCCTTAACCGAATAAGTTGTGCTTGCTTTGCCGAGTAGTTTGCCTTATCAGAGGCAGTTTAACTACAATATGTTCCACTCAACTTGTCTAGGTTTAGCCATTTCTGGGGTGTGTTCAGCAACGGAACTTTCACTACGCCGGTTGAGGGCTGATGCTCACTGATGCCCACTTAACACTTCGTGCAGGTGTCTGTCAGCTGTTTTCGATGTTGACACTGATTGTGTAGCCACAAGGGGAGATGAAAAGTTAAATGTTTTCAAAAGGTATGAAACGAGGTTTGAGGAAAACACTCTTCTTTTCAAGGACCTGTTTAATTCTTATATCTTACCAACGCAAAGCCTATGTAGAGGTCGCATTTAAATTTGGCGAATCTCAAGGAGTGGGGTGAGAGATTACTTCATTTTTTTTCTTTTCCATCGTTTGGGGAAGTTCTACCGCATGTAACAAGCATTAAAAAAAAAAGTACCTTTTGTACGGGATGCAATCCTACACCCTCGCCTGTCACACACGGTCCTACTGAGCATTGATGGGGCACTTGGCTATAGGCCACCTCATGCTTGCCTTATTTACCTCTGCTTGTTCAACTGTTGATCTGATGTCTGCTGTGACAGCACAATACTGTCTGATTACTGTATGTTGTTGCACCTTGAAAATGTCAATAAAAATTCACAAAAAGAGAGTATTGATAAGAGGACTTTAATTACATTCTGTGGTTATTCTGTTTTGTATTGGGCAGTCTTAGCCATGATGAAAGGTGCATTACTTTAGGAATCCCAGCGATAGCTAACGTCACGCCAATCTTGTTCACTAGCTTCGCTGGTGTTTTTGGGAAGGTCTTCCACAAAAATTAGCATTGATCGCACGTGTGCGTCCCCCTCGTTTGCTCCTAGAGGGAGCATGAAAATCTAAAACAGTTGTTAAACTGTACGTGTTAAATTAACTTCCTATAGATTCAGATAATCTTAATCCCATGGACTCGCTCTTTCCCATCTGGAACGGAATCTCACTTCAGGCAGGTCAGAACAAAACGGCGTTTAAAATAGAAACAAGCATTGGCATAGCCAATAGGTCTCGCCTTTGGGACCTTATAAGTGTTTAGCTATGCAACAGTTAATGTTGTTGCAGTAAGGATATTGTGCTGCCTAACTAAATACTTATAAGGTCCCAAAGGCGAGACCTATTGGCTATGCCAATGCTTGTTCAATTTGGCTCCTTTTACTGTCCTTCCTAAATGCCTGCTATTCACTGGGTAATATGCTTAGTAGTCCGTCCTTTTTTACTTTTGTAACCTCTCAAGAGGATTGTCCCTGTTGCATGTGATTTTACTCTTTATGTTAATTGACGATACTTGAAAAGCACTCATTTCTTTTTGTTGACCTGCCTCTACTTGTGCGTGTTATCTTTACTTCGCGCAGGCTGAAAGGAGTCCAGCTGAATCATTTACTAGTGCTTCTGTAGTAGGGGATCTCTGTGTATAGTCATAATCTAGTGAATAGTCCCGCCCATGTGCGTGGACCCCGGCAATCAAAAATAATCTCTTAAGTTGTCAAAATAATGCAGAAACTGCAAAGACACTTAAGAGAGAATTTAAAGACAAATAATGCAGCCTATATCCACAGGCTACACTGTCCAGTACTTCAACTAGAAATTCTACCAAAAATCACCACACACAGCACAGCCTGCTAGTTTCTACCATAGAGAAACCTGCCTCCCCCAGTCAAAGACTCAGGAATGATAGAGAGGAAGGTAGGGACAGACAAGCCCCATAGGCTGCCATTATGTGGCTTAAATAGGATACTGTGCCTTTAAGAGAACTTTCCAGAACTTCTCCCAGTATCCCAGAATGCATAGCAGGTCCCTCTACTTTCAGTTCTTTTTTCCGGCTCCTGCTTACAGGACCCTGGCATTGAGCTCTCCCTTTTTCAAGGGTTTATTGGAATTGTTTTTGCACTTTTGAATTCTAAAAGTGTTGCAGTTTACTTCTTGGTGTTCTCTTCTCCCTTTTGTGCTGTTTTAGGTGTTTTGGGGCTCCAAAATGCCTGGCCTTTTTGTTAAGTGCCCAGCATGTGAGAGGAAGAAGGCCAAGAGTGACCCCCATGAGGTCTGCAACGTGTGCCTTCCAGAAGATCATGTCCCTGAGGATTGTGTCATCTGCCAGCAGCTTTCTGCTCGGACCCTGAGGGACAGATTGAAGATCAGGCTGGCTGGCCTGGAGGATAGGCGTCTGCGGGCTGCAGGTGGGTCTGGGCAGCCTGGGAAGGTTCCCTCTGCCTCTGCTGAGGCCCCTGGGGGGCTCCCCGGGGGCAGGAAGTCCAGCAAACGGTCCCATTCTCCGTCGACGGCATCGACGACGACGTCGAGAGGGATGACGACCGCGTGCTCCCCTTCTCCCCGGGGCTCCGGGTCGAGACGGCGTGACGGCTCGACGGCGAAGGAGAAGCCGACGTCGAAGCCGCCGTCGACGTCATCGTCTTCGTCGACGTCGAGATCTTCCTACCGACGCCGAAGGCAAAGTGACGTGTATCGGCGCTCGCCGTCGAAGCGGCACCGACGCTCGCCGTCGAGGCGACACCGTCGATCGTCGTCGAGGCGACACCGCCGATCGACGTCGAGGGGCTCTTCGACGTCGGGAGCATCAAGACGACGGCGGCGCTAGTCGTCGAGGGCGGCCCGCCCGCCGTCGAGAGGACGACGTGAGAAGTCGCGGAAGAGGAGGTCGACGTCGAGGAGTCGGCGTTCGACGCCGAGGAGGAGAGGGTCGACACCGAGGAGACTGCGTTCGACGCCGGAGTCCAGGAAGCGTCATTCATCGCCGGAGAAGCGTCGCTCTGCGTCCAGCAGACAGCGGTCAGCGTCGAGGAGTAGGTCACCCTCTCCGAAACGGCACAAAAGGGACTCTAGTCCCAGGAGTCACGCTGCTTCCAGTGGAGGACGCAAGAGGAAGCGGTCGGCTGCTGATGGGGATGGCTCTCCGCGCCCTTCGCCTAAAGGGTCACCGGGCTCGGTGTACTCGGAAGTGTACACGCCATCTCGGCCCAGGACTCCGACTCCTCCCCCTGTGCCTAAGGAGGACCCTCCCCCCAAACCACCACTGCCTTCAGGAGATCCTCCCCCACCTCCGGTCCCTCCGCATGGGCCCACCCCGCAGCCGAAGGTTCCTCCGCCGAGGTCCACTTCCCTGCCGTCCCTGCCTGTTCCTCCTAAGGGGACTCTGAAACCGAAACCCCGGGAGGAACCGAAGAAACCCCGTGAGGAACCACGGAAGACCCCTCCACGTAAACCGAAGGAGCGCCCACGAGCTGGCAGGTCTCGCTCTCGCTCTGGGCGGAAGGAGTGATCGCGGCGCAGATCATCCACGAGATCGAGACACCGCCATAGGAGGCGCGAATCTCGCTCACACACGAGGTCCTCTGGGACCAGGGATTATTCCCCTACCCTATCGGGGTCACCGGACACCAGAGTGTCCCCGATAGATGACCTGGTTGCTTTTCAGGACGTCCTGTTGAGGGGCGCGGCGAAGCTAGGCATATCCCTGACAGTGCCTACTCCAAAGACGTCGGTCATTTTCGAGACTCTACATCAGAAGCACCTGTCTCGTCCTCTCCTGCCCCTGGTACCGGGCCTGGAAGAACCAGCTATGGCTCTGTTTCTCACACCGGCGGTGACGAGGGCGGCTCCGTCAAGATTACTAAAGAAGTACCGGGCTCCCGACTCGGATCCGGCCTTTTTGAGAGCGGAGCCTCCGCCTGACTCCGTCATCGTCACGGCGGCCCGCAAGCAGCATGCCACCACTCCGTCCTCCACGGTTCCCCCGGACAAGGAGTCAAGGTGGATGGACTCGGCGGGGAGAAAAGTCTGTGGAACTTCCGCTACCTCCATGAAAGCGGCGAGTGCCACGGCTCTGTTGGGACGATACGACCGCGCCCTCTGGGACTCCCTCGAACGCTTTGCGGAGCATTTGCCTCGGGAGCAGCGTGAAGACTTCATGGAAGTCCTGAGTGAGGGGATGCTGGTGGCCAACCAGATAATCAGCGCGGCTGCGGACTCTTCCCTGTTGGCGGCTCACGGATTTTGCCACGGAATCAACCAACGGCGCCACGCATGGCTCCGGCTTACGTCCCTGAAACCGGACGCACAGCAGAGGGTGGCCAATCTGCCGTTCTCCGGTGAGACCCTCTTCGGGAAGCATGCGGATGATGAAATGGCCCGCATGAAGCCGGAGGCCGAAACGCTGACGGCTGTGGGCCTGGAGAAGCCCAAAGAGACCAAGAAGCAGTACCGCCCCTTCCAACGGCGGTTCGGCGGACAAGGCCGTGGACGAGGACAGGCTTCGGGGCACTCGCAACAACAGCAGCCGTTCCATAAGCCTTTCCAGAAGCGGCAGAAGGGCAGGGGAGGCCAGCAGTCGGCTCCGGCGCCCAAGGGCCAGGCGGGGTCTAGGCCCTAGGAACTTACTTCCCCCGGATCCGTTACCCACTCCGGTAGGGGGAAGCATCCAACTTTTTCTGGCAGAGTGGAGAAAAATTACTCAGGACAAGTGGGTGCTGAATATTGTTTGCAATGGATACAGTCTTCGGTTCACCAGCCCTCCTCTAGCGATTTCCCCCGGTCAGCTCGCAGTTTCAGCTGCGCGAGCTTCAGGCGGAAGCGGATGTCCTGTTAAGGAAAAGGGCGATAGAAGACGTACCTCGGTCTCAGAGAGGAAGAGGTCTGTACTCCCGGTTCTTTCTGGTTCGCAAGAAGGACAAGAACGAGTTCAGGCCCATTCTGGATTTGCGACAAGCAAACAAATGGATTCGCAGAGAAAAGTTCCGCATGCTGTCGTTGCATCAGATTTACCCTCAGTTGCAACAGGGAGACTGGCTTTGCGCTATAGACCTACAGGATGCTTACTTCCATGTGCCCATTGCACACAAACACAGGAAGTTCCTGCGGTTCCAAGTCGGCACCAATCACTATCAATACACAGTACTCCCATTCGGACTGAAGTCTGCGCCGAGAACGTTCTCGAAGTGCATGGCGGTGGTAGCAGCGCACCTGAGGAAGAACAAGGTGTTCGTCTACCCTTACTTGGACGATTGGTTGATCAAGGCATCCTCCTTCTCGGAAGCGCGAGCACACTTCCAGAAGACGTGCGTTCTCCTGAACAAGCTGGGGCTGCACATCAACATGGCCAAGTCTGTCCCGACTCCGGTCCAATGCATACAGTACTTGGGAGCCTCCATCAATACGCTGTCAGCAAGCGTGTCTCCTTCGGAAGAGCGACGATTATCACTCCTTCGGAAGGCTCAGGCTGTTATGACGACTCCATCTACAACAGTGAGGACGGTGTCTTCTCTACTGGGATCGATGGCCTCTTGTATCTTCCTGACGCCACACGCACGGCTGCACATGAGACCGTTGCAGGAGTGCTTGGAGGACCAGTGGGATCAGAGGAAAGGATCTTGGGACGACAAGATTCGACTGTCGCTGCATGCTCTTCAGTCTCTGAAGTGGTGGTGTTCGGCGGAGAATCTCCTCAGAGGGGTTCCCTTTCACAAGGACATTCCCACGCAGACTGTCGTGACGGATGCGTCTCTTCTGGGATGGGGAGCGCACTCCGGGACTCTACAGATTCAAGGCACGTGGTCACCGATGGAGGCCACGTATCACATCAATTTCCTGGAACTCAGGGCTGTTCACTTGGCGCTGAAGGCCTTTCTTCCGTCCTTCCAGACCAACTCTCTGCTTGTACAGACGGACAATACCACCACGATGTATTACCTCAACAAGCAGGGGGGATCGAGATCGCGCACTCTGTCACAGGAGGCGCAGACGATCTGGCACTGGCTCCTGGCCAGAGGACTGACGATAACGGCCACCCATCTACCAGGTGTGCAGAATGTTCAGGCAGACGCACTGAGCAGACTGCTTCAGGAAAACCACGAATGGGTCATAAACGACGAAGTACTAGGAGAAGTCTTCGCAAGGTGGGGAACTCCAGACGTAGATTTGTTCGCCACCACCGAAAACAGCAAGTGCAGAGACTTCGCCTCCAGGTACTTCCAGCAAGGGACGCTGGGGAATGCGTTATGGATCAACTGGACGAACGGTTTTCTGTACGCCTTTCCTCCCATTCCCCTGATTCCGGCGGTACTCATCAAGCTGGCCCGGTCCAGAGCTCGGATGATACTCATCGCCCCGGAGTGGCCCAGGCAGTGGTGGTTCACGGACCTTCTTCACCGGTCTCTCCTTCCTCACATTCGGTTGCCGTGCAGGCCGGACCTTCTCACGAAATTCGGGGGACGAATGTTACACCCCAACCTCTCGTCTTTGAGTTTGGCGGCATGGCCAAACTCAAATCTGCCCGATGACTGCATGGACATACTGAAGGAGTCTAAGAGACCTTCCACTCGGACCTCATATGCTTACAAGTGGAAGAGGTTTTGTATCTGGTGCCAGTCTAAGAACCATGATCCTACGACCTGCAAGGAAGATGTCATCCTTCCTTACCTTTTACATTTGGCGCAGTCTGGCCTTAATGTCCATTCCATTAAGGTACGTCTTGCTGCATTGACTGCCTACAGGAAATGCCCTTCACAGACTTCCTTTTTCCAGATCCCTGTGATCAAAGATTTTCTGGAAGGTTTGAAGAAAGTATTCCCTCCTGTCAGGCTTCCCTCGCCTTCATGGGAATTGAATGTGGTGCTGTCCAGATTGATGAAGGAGCCTTTTGAGCCTATTCATAAGGCTTCGTTGCAGCACCTGTCCTGGAAGGCGGCTTTCCTCGTGGCCATTACATCGGCCCGCAGGGTGAGTGAAATTCAGGCGTTGTGTTGTAATGAACCTTATACTGTATTTCATGCTGCTAAGGTTGTTATGCGTACTCACCCTAAATTTCTTCCCAAGGTTATTTCTGATTTTCATGTCAACCAGACTATAACTTTGCCTACGTTTTTTCAGAACCCTTCATCCCCAGCGGAGAGGTCTCTCCATTCCCTGGATGTTAGGAGGGTGTTGAAATTTTATCTGGATAAAACCAAGGATATTCGTAGGTCTGACCAGTTGTTCATCAATTATGTGTCGGTCAGGACGGGTCTTGCGACCTCGAAGCAGTCCATCTCTAGGTGGATTGTGTCCTGCATACAATTGTGTTACCAAAAGGCTAATAAGACCTTAGGAGGTAAGCCTAAGGCTCATTCCACCAGGGGCAAAGCTGCCACGACGGCTCTGCTCCGTAACGTGCCGATTGCTGAAATCTGCAAGGCAGCCACTTGGAAGTCGGTTCATACCTTTGCTAAGCATTACTGCCTGGACACTGACGCCAGGGCAGACGCTCAGGTTGGGCAGGCTTCGCTGCGGAATTTGTTCGCACAGTAGTGGCGTTATGTATTTATTCTCCACCGCCGCTTTGGTGTGGGGATGGGCTTGCCATTCTATTCACTAGATTATGACTATACACAGAGATCCCCTACTACAGAAGGAGTAGTTTCTGTCCTGTAACTCCAGTTCTGTAGTAGGGGTATCTCTGTTATAGTCATAAGCGCCCGCCCTCCTCCCCGGTGGAGATTTTCATTATGTAAAGAATGCGACAGGTCTGGCGTGCTTCGCCTTCAAAAAGAACTGAAAGTAGAGGGACCTGCTATGCATTCTGGGATACTGGGAGAAGGTCTGGAAAGTTCTCTTAAAGGCACAGTATCCTATTTAAGCCACATAATGGCAGCCTATGGGGCTTGTCTGTCCCTACCTTCCTCTCTATCATTCCTGAGTCTTTGTCTGGGGGAGGCAGGTTTCTCTATGGTAGAAACTAGCAGGCTGTGCTGTGTGTGGTGATTTTTGGTGGAATTTCTAGTTGAAGTACTGGACAGTGTAGCCTGTGGATATAGGCTGCATTATTTGTCTTTAAATTCTCTCTTAAGTGTCTTTGCAGTTTCTGCATTATTTTGACAACTTAAGAGATTATTTTTGATTGCCGGGGTCCACGCACATGGGCGGGACTATTCACTAGATTATGACTATAACAGAGATACCCCTACTACAGAACTGGAGTTACAGGACAGAAACTACTCCTTCCGCTTTATGGCTACGTTGCGTTTTGCACATGCTTTGAGCAACGTTCATTTTCTTTATTTACACTTTTATACGCTTCGTGCGATGTTATTTGTACTTCTTTAAACATTTTGGAGATGCTCAGCGTGGCGCCGGCTTTATTCTAGGTTCCAGGGCAGGTGCTTTGAACGTGGCTCTAGCGACCGGTCCTTGCAATTGAACAGTGTTTGGTGCATAAAACTGACTTCATCCACCCAGGCTGTACTGTAGCTTTCAATACGTCTCGTGAATGAGGCCCCCTTACAGTCCTTTAGTAAGCTACGCTGTGCAGTGTTTCAGTCGGGGACACTGAGCAGGACTTTAGTGTGAGGGCACTGTGAAGTGCTTGTGCTTTAGGGAGAGACAGTCCATGCAGTGATTACTGAGGGACACCGTGCAGTGCTTTAATGAAGGCAGGGAGCAGAACTGTAGTGAGGACCAGTGCGTGGTGCTTCAATGATGAACACAGTGCAACAGTGTGCAGTGCTTTAGTGCGAGACACTTCACAGTGCTTCAGTGAGACCGGCTCCATGCTGTGCTTTAGTGAGGGACACTGTGTAGCGCATTAGGCAGAGACACTTTTTATACATTTTTAAAAACATTTTGGAGATGCTCAGCAGCTGCCATGTGTTCTGCACATGCTTTGCGCTATGCTATTTTTCTTTATTTAAACTTTTACATGCTTTGCCCTATGTTGCTTTTATATTTTTAAACATTTTGGAAATGCACTGTGCGGTGCCAGATTTATTTTAGCTTCCAATGCAGGTGAACTTTAAATGTGGCTCTAGCGAGCCGCTCGTGCAATTGAACAGTGTTTGGTGCATTACACTGACTTCAGCCACCTGGACTGTACTCTAGCTTTGAATACATCACTGCTCCGATGCCATCAGGGAACTGATGCCTCAACTTCAGAGGACTATCCTTTTCCTTTCAACTGGACTCCTTGTTTAAAGCCCCTACGTGTAAGGTCAGAGTTCAAACCTTTACTAAAAAGGTCTGCTACTTTTAATTTTTATTCTTATGTCACATAGGCCTAAATGTACAATAAAGCAACAAACAAAATATGACTCATATGCTTGAATAATTTGTAGTCCTGACTAACGCTTGTCAATGGATTAGATGCTCGGTTTAAAGCACTACAAAAAAAACCTATCATTTACAACTCCAATAGCTCTAACTTTAACAAATGTGAAACCGATTGCATTGCAAATGCTTGTTTTAACTTTTTATTTTATTTAAAGAGTTTTATATAGCGCTGGCTAGACCCGGAGGTATCAGAGCGCTTTACATGAGGTTCAACAAAATTTAAAGATTACATCAGTTTCAATATACAACAGTTGCTAGAAAAACAATTACAAGAGCATAGAGAACGAGAAGTGGAGTATAGAGGGTAAGGAGGTAAGGGGGTAAGGGTAAAGGGGAAATAAAGCAGAAAGACGGAGGAAGGTCTTCCCAAAGTCCAGCTGGGTAGGTGAAAGTCGAGGGGGAGTCCCAAAACCCATCTCCTCTATAGCTATCAGGTAGCTCCTCTGGGCTTTGGCCAAATAGCTAGATCTCAAGGGAATCCTAAAACGAGTATGGAGCGCAAAATAATGGAGCGTAGAGGGGAGAGTGAGAAAAGGAGGAATGGGGATATACAACATGGAGAGACAAAAAGAAGTCAGTCTAAAGGCCGACCGGGTAGGTGACGACCAAGGAGGGAGTCGACGTCCCATCTCCCCTATAGCTAAACCAGGTAGCTCCATCGGGCATCAGACAAAATAGTTCAGTCTCAAAATGAGGAGAGAAAGAAAGACCTAGATAGAGGGAGGATGCAGGAAGAGATGACAGGAGAGATTAATGGAAGTCTGGCTGAAGACCGACTGGGTAGGTGACGTCCAAGGATGGAATCCCCGACCTTTCTCCCCTATAGCTAAATCAGGTAGCTCCATCGGGCAACAGGCAAAATAGCTAGCTCTCACATGCCAAGGGAAAATTCACGGGTAAGCAGGGTGGGGACTAGGGCCAGGACAAGGTGAGGGTAGAGGTCAGTAGCAGGTAAGTGGAGAGGAGTAGAGCGGGGAGGAAAGAAAGAATTGCAGATGTTCGCATAAGGGTAGGCCCAGTCCTGGACGGGAAGAGTAAGTCCAAGTTCAGCAGGGGGGGAGGAGGGGGGGGGGAAGAAGTCATCATTTTCGGCCATGGTGGGGTCAGGTATTCTTGGACCCTGTTCCATATGGGTTGTGTCAGATGGATATATAGTCCAGGTGAAAGGCCCCCATATATTGTCACTCAGCAGGCGGAACCTCATGGAGCCCCCATTCTACAGAGGAGATGTGTCCACTGCAGTCTAGAAGCAGGATTCCAACACTGGCAGGATCGCCCACACCATCACACTTCCTGGGGTAAGTCTCAGCCCCACACGGAGTCCACGCATCAGGCAATCTACTGCGGCCCCACTGAGTGCCAAATCCAGGGCCTGTGAGCGGGGGAAAGCAAATCACTATCCATTGCCCCCAACACCCCACCCGACCAAGCGCCACCTCACCGCCAAAGCTCGGGCTCCACAGCACAGTATACTCAGTGCAGGTCCGGGGGCTTTACAAGAGAGGGCGGGGGCCACATAGCAGGCACCCCCGCAGGTCCTTCGTGCTCCTTGCCCCCGAAGTTAGACTCCGTCACAAGTAGATTAAAATAGTTGGAATGAGAAAAAAAAGTTATTAAATATACATGCATTTTTATTGTTTTCTGGCATTTGCATAGCGCAGTAAGTCATTACTGTGACATCACCAAGCTCCTGGGGTGATTGTCCAGATTGTTTGATCATTATTTTATTGATGTGGCTCTACATCACTTTTAATTACTACTCACAACTTTAAAGACTTAAGTTAATTTTATTTATACTGTTTATGCATTTTTTAACCATCAATCTAGATTTTATCTTTTCAGTCAGATTTAGCGACTCGAAAGAGTAGTTATGTAATGTTCGCTTTCCCCTTCCTCTGTAGACATCATTGGCGTGTCAAAGACTTGCTCAGTGAATATTGCTTTTCCTGATATTTTGAAGCCTGGCACCCAGTGCCACTGCCCTGATTCTGCCCACGTCTGCTGGTCAGGGAATCCATCTCAACACATGCCTTCCCATTGCTGCTGACTCACCAGAGAATGGTCTTGGTTCAGAGGCGGTGATGTGCTTGGCATGCTGGAAGGAGGGTGAGTCAGGTTGGCCTAGGACCATGGGATGGCACGGCCACATTAGCACTGAAAGGTGTTCTGCTGGTGATTAGATAATGTCATAGGGTCCAGGGAAGGCTTCATAGGAAGGAGTACAATAGTGGAGAGGACCAGGGATGCAAGATGGAGGTCAGGCTTGCCACCTTTTATCTTGTGTTTGCCGCACTCTGACTGTTGCGGTGGTTTCCCCCAGTTCTAACCAAGCTGGTCGTCAATACAGTATGATACCAGAGTTTCCCTGTCCAAGACTGTTCGATCATTTTCCTGTAAAAACATTGAAATTCCTCTTTGTAAATAAGCGGTCTTGGACCCCATTTAGAACATGTGGAGTATTGAATAAGAGTTTGTGTCTGCTTCTAAGTGTCTTGGATTGTCTGGAGAGATTTAGCTTGCGTTGAGTGGCTGGCACCTCTGAGTAGTTTTAGTTAGGACAGCTTTTGCATAGTTAAATCATTTTTTTGTTTTCCAATAACTTTGGCGCTGTTAGACGAATCTTCCTGAAACTTTCCCCAAAAATCTATCCACCTCAGCACCTTCCTGGAAAGTTTTGCTGTGATCCTTCAAGAGGGGGCAGAGAAAAGAAGGGAGGTCCCATTGAGGAAATGAACAGCAATACTGCAACAACTGCTGAACAGAATTACACCAAATTTGGCAGAATCCTACATCTTGGTCCAGAACTGTGCCGTTTGTGATATGGTGTAAATCCGTTCAGTCGTTTTTGAGAAGTTAAGGTTCAAAATGTATGTATACAGCACGCCACAGAGGATCTGCATATTCATTAGATCCAAAGATTTGATCAGAATGGCTGCCACCGCATCAACAAAGATGTGGCTGCAGTAGCGGTTGAAGTGTAATAAAAAAAAGTGTGGGAATTGTGATGCTGCACACAGTGGGGGGAGGGGTAGATGAGCGTGGGGACCTAGTCAAGAGTGTGGCTAAATCAAACTATTCTGTAACTTGTTTGATCTTTCACTTTCAGTTAGCTGCATTTCAAATAACACGCCGCTTACATGAACAAGTTAAGAAAGCGATGTTGATCAGCAGGAAATGCACATTGTACATTACGAAGCCTTGTTGGTGCACTGCAGAGGTCTGTGAGTAACCAGAGAGCCACGGTATTGAAACCTGGTTGGTGCAGTGGACAAGAGTGACTTGTGTATTTTAGGTTATATGAGGTCATTCTGTGATGGAAAGCCCTGTGAATATGTAAGCCATTATTTGAAACTTGTATTACACACGTTATAAGAGAGGTTGCTACAGTAGCTAAATATTTCCACCCCAGATCAGCAGCTGTGATTTAATAAAGAAAAGACAAAAAAAGACTCCCGAAAGTATTAAATCTTTCTAAGAAGTGTGAGAGGGGGCACACACCTTTTCCCTGGGCCTGCCTCTGTGAGGGCTGGGGACCCCTTCCTCCAGAGACAATGTGTTTTGATTTTTGGAAGGGTTTCATGCCCCTCTCCCTGGCCATCGATCGGTCCAGGGGACTCTTCCCCTTCTGCCTGATATGATGCAGTGCTCAGGGAAACCCCTCCTCCGGTACACTGGTGTTCCCTGCCCGGGAGAACGTGGGTGGAGACTATCTTGTCTTTCAGTTTTTTTTTGTTTTTTTATTTTTATGAATATATGATTGGCTGGAGAAGGTTCTGAAATATTTTTTCACTGCCAATCTTTAAAATCTCAAATCAATTTCGATTAGTGATTTTGTGATGTTGAAACAATGTTTTCACTGTCTTGGGGGACCACCCTCAGGGTGTCTGATAGCAGCGGATTGTGGAAGCTACCCAAGAGCATGGAACAGTGAATGGACACTGGGGAAAAAAACGAGAACCCAGCAGTCAATTCACGAATCAAAAAAAGTGATTCCAAGACGCCTTTTCAGTGCTGAATTTGACTGCCATTTTGTTTATTGACTTGGGGCTTAAATCTGTAAAAACCAACAAAAAAACAATCATTTGCAATGCAATCGGTCTCGCCTTTGGGACCTTATATGTATTTATCTATGCAGCGCATTAGCCTGGGTACTGAAACATCTACTGTCCTTTAACACGGAGGGAAAGTAAGCACCAAACTGCGTGACACGCAAGGTATCTGAACATGGAGAGAAATATTTCCTTTCAGTGGGAAATGGTATAGTCCAAAGCCCTGTTTTAATATAAAATAAGGGCTTTCGGTGGTCATATCACTGAAAATACAAGATTAAAAAAAAAATACTATTGTCTTCCGGTGCTCGTGGAAGACAATCTCTATGGACTGGAATCTAGAGAATGCTAAAGTGATTCTGGTATTCTACTGACCTCTGCTGTTTGCTTGTTTTCTATCAAGAAAGTTAAATAGAGGCAGTTGCCCGAAAAATGTTTTTAAAATATCCCTCAGCCGAAAACAATTCTGGCATTTTAGTGACCTCTACTGGTCGTTTTCTATCAAGACAGTTAAATAGAAAAAATGTCCCTGAGCGGAAGCAGACAAGTCCTAGGGCTGATCTCTGGAGCCCACAAAGTACATGCACAAATAAGTATATACTAAAGTATATACAAGAAAGTATATACAAGAGTACATACACATAGAAGTATATACTAAAGTATATACAAGAGGTCTTGAATGCTCTACCTAAACAATCACCAGGAAAGAGTAAGCACTGTAATGAGTGCCAGATCCCAGGGCGCAGGTGATAGAGAAGCAAGAGCTTGAAAAACACAAGGTTGCTGGCAGCAGGTTGGGCAGACTTCTTTCAGCTGTGCCCAGTGGGCACTGGCTGATGTCGGGGTTGGGTACAAGACCTGCCCTGGCCAAGCATGTCTGTTGTCCTCTGCCACGAGCGAAGGCCACACTCTGGGGGTGGCTGCCAGCCTATGGTTGACAATGATGTATGAAATACCAAAAAATAAAAAAACATTTGTCTTCAGAGCTGAATTCCAAGGGATCATGTTAAGCAAACGGGCCGTGCTCAGTGGGCTGAAGTGCAGTGTCGTTTGACATAGGATGGTGTGCATTGCTCCAGATTGGCACCGTTTGGAAGCCGCTGCTCCTGAAATGAAGTATTTGCCCCTGTTCGTCCTTGCTCCGGGGTATTTGGGAGTCTCTACTCACCTCCTTGCCAACAGCACTCATTTGAAAGAGGCGGAAAATGTTCCTTAATTAGCCCTTTTAGCCGCTACTTACGTCAAACAATTAGTCATGGTTGTGTGGGTATGTGTGACGCGGTGGAGAAGCAGACCAGGACTATTGGGGATGGTTATACTCTTTAGGTTTATTTACAGTCACAACCATCACAAATTAAGTCAATGGCTCACTCCGATGTAGAGACACAAGTCCAACAAAAAGAAAACACAAAGCAAGGGATTCTGGTTCTTGTATTTTGTCACCCTCTATTTCGAGTCTTCTCCTGTAAGTCCTCTACTGTACTTGAGGAGTGTTACGCTTGTGCAGGTTTCGGGAAAGAAAAAAAAAAAACAAGAACAACCGTAAGGTGGAGTCCAATACGGGGTATGGCGCAGGAAGCCGGGTAAGTGAGGGGGGGGGGGGTAGCACCGAACCTTCACCAGTGAGCTTGTGGTGTCTGTAAACGAGCCTCTTACGCGCCGTTATGCCACTTAACTACTGGATTCCTAGTCACCTCGCCCCTTTCCCTCCTCCGTCCCGCGACCCCAAGGAAGATGAAAATGACCCCGTACCTTGTGCAGCCACGACCCCCGGTGGCCGTGGCTGGCTTGCTCGCGTTGCCAGGTGGGGTCTGGCTGCCCGTCTGTTCCGGTCCTCGCTCCTCCGGCGCCGTCGGCTTCCTCCGTCGGTGTAGAGCGTTCCAGGTCCTCGACTTCTGTCCCTGTCCTCCACGGCGGTATCAGGAATATCTTCACCGGTGTCTCCTCCTCGCTCATGTTCTGCGGCGGTCCTCGAGAACGCCGATAACTCTCTGCCTCTTCCGTGAAGTAGCTGCTCTCCGCACCACGTGACTCCGTCACCTGGTATGCCGAAGTGAAGTCCTTAAAGGGCCAGTCCTCTCCATGCCCGGTCTGTAAACACATAAGGGAAGCCGGGGATAGAATGGGTGGAAACTGTCCCGAAACATCGTCCAGTGACTGAACTTCCTCACAGTAGGTAATGGCTTGCACCCCGTGTCGTGTGTGAAGTTGTGTCTAGCTTTCGTGCAGGATGGTTGATGGGGTGGGGTTGGGGGGATATTCCTTGAGGTCTTATCTCGGGTCCAGTGACGCAGTGACCCACATCGGGATACTCATTGGGGTTTTTTCTTGGGTCCAGTGGCGCAGTGACCCGCCGTCAGGGATACTGTGTGGGGTTTTATCTCTGGTCCTATTGGAGCGGTGACACACGTCGGGGCTACTCAGTGGGCTTTTATCTCGGGTCCAGTGGCGCAGTGACCCACGTCGGGGATACTCTGTGGTGTTTTATCTTGGGTGCAGTGACCCACGTCGGGGATACTGTGTAGGCTTTTTATCTCTAGTCCAGTGGCTCAGTGACCCATGTCGGAGATACTCCGGGGCAGATTTACAAGTCCCTTGAAACACCTTGCTTCACCTTTGCTTCACCGTTGCGTCACTTTTGTGATGCAGCAGCGGTGTAAACTATGCAGCCAATTTACAACGGTACGCATCTAGGGAGATGCGTCATGTTGTAAAGCCCTGCGTCACATTATACCTGTTTATTTATGATATATGCAGGGTGGGCGTTCCCACGCAGGAAAGCCTCGTAGAAGTAGGGCAGTGAAATCTACAAAATTTCACTTTTCCACTTCTGGGACGCCAGTGCATCAAAACCTTACGCCTGCTTAAAGCAGGCGTAAGGAATGACGCAGTTCAATAAGGATAGGCCTCAACTTGCATTGCTGGAGTTGCGTTGTGCTTGCGACACTACTCCAGCAATACTTGATTTTTGAGTCAACAGATGCCTCAAAATTTCTGATGCATCTGTCAATGCTTGTGCAATGGTTCGCCGTATTGTAAATACAGCGCATCCATGGTGGCGCAACGATATCGCAGGCTGGCGCAGGTAAACTGACGCATCTATACAGTTGCGTCACTTTCTTGTAAAGCTGCCCTTCAGTGGTTTTTTTTTCCCTTGGGTCCAGTGGCGCATTGACCCACCATGCCCTTGCCACTTCAGGCTGGCACGCCGTGCCCACGGATGCACCAGCCTGCTGTGAGATCTGTAGGTCTGGCTGCAGGCCGGTGCGTTTCTCACACATGTCGTTGTGATCCTGTCTTCTGCAGACCCTTCGAAGGGCTCTGGAGCAGTCCCAAGTCAAGTCAAGTCAAAAGATTTGTATAGCGCGCTACATACCCAGAGGGTCTCAAGGCGCTTGAAGAAGGGTAGGGAGTTACTTGTCGAATATCCACGTTTTGAGTTGCTTTTTGAATGCTAGGTGGTTCTGAGTAAGGCGAAGGTGAGTGGGAAGTGAGTTCCAAGTTTTAGCTGCTAGGTAGGAGAAGGATCTACCTCCCATGGTGGTTTTGTTGATGCGAGGTACAGTGGCAAGGGCTTGGTTGGAGGATCGTAGCTGGTGGGAGGGGGTGTAGAAGGATAGTCGTGTGTTGAGGCATTCGGGTCCGATTTCGTAGAGTGCTTTGTGTGCGTGGGTTAGGGCCGGAAAGTGATCCTCTTATTGACGGGGAGCCAGTGGAGGTTTTTCAGGTGATCAGAGATGTGTTCTTTACGCGGGATGTCTAATATGAGCCTGGCTGAGGCGTTCTGGATGCGTTGTAGTTTTTTCTGGAGTTTTGCGGTGGTGCCGGCGTAGAGGGTGTTTCCGTAGTCCAGACAGATCGTGACCAGAGCGTGGGTGACTGTTTTTCTAGTTTCGGTAGGGATCCAGCGAAATGTTTTTTTGAGCATGCGAAGAATGTTGAAGCAAGATGAAGAAACGGCGTTCACTTGTCTGTTCATCGAGAGTGAGGAATCCAGGATGACGCCCAGGTTCCGTGCGTGGTCCGTCGGGATGGGTGCTTTTCCAAGGGCCTCTGGCCACCAAGAGTCGTCCCAGGCGGAGGGGGAGGTACCTAAGATGAGGACTTCTGTTTTGTCTGAGTTCAGTTTCAGACGGCTGTGCTTCATCCATTCGGCGGCTACTTTCATTCCTTCGTGTAGGTTGGTTTTGGCCGTGTTAGGGTCTCTGGTGAGTGATAGGATCAGTTGAGTGTCGTCGGCGTAGGAGATGATGTTGAGGTTATGTTGGCGTGCGATGGCCGCGAGGGGGCTCATGTAAACGTTGAAGAGGGTGGGACTGAGTGAGGACCCTTGAGGTACGCCGCAGATGACTTCAGTAGCCTCTGACTTGAATGGTGGAAGGCGGACTCTCTGGGTTCTTCCGGAGAGGAACGAGGTGATCCATTCCAGTGCTTTTCCTTGGATTCCGATGTTTTTGAGGCGCTGTAGAAGGGTGCTATGGCAGACTGTGTCGAAGGCTGCGGAGAGGTCGAGGAGGATGAGGGCGACTGTGTCTCCATTGTCAAGTAGAGTTCGAATGTCGTCTGTTGCTGCGATGAGGGCGGTTTCGGTGCTGTGCTTGGCTCGGAAGCCGGACTGTGAGGAGTCGAGGGATTTGTTGGTTTCGAGGAATGCGGCGAGCTGGTTGTTGACAGCTTTCTCGATGACTTTGGCCGGGAATGGAAGGAGTGAGATAGGGCGATAGTTTTTGAGTTCGGTGGGGTCAGCTGTGGGTTTCTTCAGGAGGGCGCTGAGTTCGGCATGTTTCCAGCTTTCCGGGAAGGTTGCGGAGTTGAGGGAGCAGTTGATGACGTCTCGGAGGTGCGGTGCAATAATGGAGTCTGCTTTGTTAAAGATGTGGTGAGGGCAAGGGTCAGTGGGGGATCCTGAGTGGATAGAGTTCATAAGACGGATGGTGTCCTCAGTGGAGATTGGCTTCCAGTCATTGAGGATGATCAAGGGGGGTGGGGGTCCTGCAGGGGATTGGGTGGGTTGGTCTCCGGGTTGGTTGTCGAAGCTGTTGTTGATGTCTGCAATTTTGTTGTGGAAGAATGAGGCTAGGGAGTCGCAGAGGGCTTGAGAGGGGGTGATGTCGTTGGAGTTGGCTGAGGGGTTGGTAAATTCCTTGACGATGTTGAATAATTCCTTGCTGTTGTGGGCGTTGTTATCTAGACGGTCCTTGAAGGCTGCTTTCTTGGCATTTCGGATTAGTTGGTGGTGTATGCGGGTGGCGTTTTTGAAGGCGTCCTTGGTGCTGGTGGTTGGGTCTTTTTTCCAGGCCTTCTCGAGGGAGCGACAGAGTTTCTTCGATTTCTTAAGGTCATCGTTGAACCAGGAGGCCTTTTTGCTGCCTAGTTTGATTTGTCGTTTTTTCAGTGGTGCTAGGATGTCGGCGCTGTTGGATAACCATTGGGTGAGGTTGGTGGCTGCTTGGTCTGGGTTTGAGGAGTGGGCGGGGGGCTTTTGAAGAAGCGATGAGGAGATCTGGTCGATGGTGATTTTGTTCCAGTTTCTTTGCAGAGTGGGTTGGGGGTGGTTGTTGGATGTGGGCTTGTTGTAGGTGAAGTGAACGCAGCTGTGGTCAGTCCAAAGGAGAGCTGTGGTGTGGCTGAAGGAAACATGCTTGCTGGAGGTGAAGATAGGGTCGAGTGTGTGGCCTGCGATGTGGGTAGGGGTAGTGACAAGTTGTTTAAGTCTGAGGTTTGCGAGGTTGTCCAAAAGGGTGGTGGTGTTGCGGTCGTTGTTCTTTTCAAGGTGAAAGTTGAGGTCTCCCAAAAGGATGTAGTCCTCGGAGGGGAGCGCATGTGGAGTGATGAAGTCCGTGATGTCTTCACTAAATTGTGCGCGGGGTCCTGGTGGCCTGTAAAGGAGGGTGCCTCTGAGTGTGGTCTTGGGGTCGATGTGGATCTGGAAGTGAAGGTGTTCAGAGTTGGCGAGATTGACGTCTGAGCTGGTTGAGATGCGGATGGATTTCTTATGGACGATAGCGATGCCTCCTCCTGTGTGGCCGGTACGGTCCTTGCGAATGATCTTATAGCCTTCCGGGATGGCAATGGTGATGTCTGGGGCTGAAGAGGCATTCATCCATGTTTCTGTTAGGAAGGCGACGTCCGGAGAGATGGTGTCGAGTAGATTCCAGAGGTCAATGGCGTGTCTGTGGACCGAGCGGGTGTTGAGCAGGATGCATTGTAGGTGGTTGGGATCGGATATCTGTTGTGAGTTCGTAGATGAGGAGTTGTTCTTGGTGCCGTCGAACTTGCAGGAGTAGCAGGAAAAGGGTCCATGGGTGTGTCCAGGAGCAGCTTGGACGCAGTTGAGGGAGCGGCCGGGGTTGAGGGCTAGGAGGGTGGTGGCATCGTAAGTAATGCGGGAGGGGTGGACTTTACGAGGACCAGGGGGTCTGGCGCTGGGCGCGGTCCAGGCGCGGACGGGCGTAGACGGGCTTACCTTTGGCGCACCTTCGGCGCGAATTGGGCGCGGTCGCTGCGCGTGAACGCTGCGCGTTAGGTCATTGGTCATAAATGGATGGTGAAGGGGGCGGGCAGCAATAGCGAGAAAACCCACTGCATGGAAAGGCGCGATGCGGCAGATAGCGCCTCATTGACCGCTTCGAGGCGGATGGTGGAACGAGCAAAGGGCATTGCAGCTGCCGTTCTAAAATAAAAAATTTAAAAAATTAAAAAATATTCTGTTTAATTGTGGAAAAGATGAAATCCTAATTTTCCTCTTGATTTAAAATATGTTTCTAGTGAGAATGGGACGGGGAGCACTTGAGCTGGAAGTTTAAAGTTTGACGGTGGGGGGTGGGAAAGGGGGTGAGAGGTGGATGGATGGATGGATGGATGGATGGATGGGAGGGAGCGAGGGAGCGAGGGAGAGAGAGGGGGAGGAATGGAGTGTCTGCGCGAGAAGGAACGCGAGGCCTGTGGCTAGGGGCGTGAATGAGCAGGTCCAGTAATGGCCGCACTGATGGATTAATTAAGCATAATAAATGCTCCTCAGGCAGCAACGCTCCTTGTCCTATTTTAAGCGGGTGGAGGTGATGGCGGCCCTGTCACTTGCTGCCTCGGGTTTTCATAGTTTAGATTATTCAGGCGATAAAACATGAAGGAAAGAAAGGGTTACATGAACCCTTGTTGCACAGCCAGCTCAGACCAGTCTGGTGTGGTGTACAGGTGGCATAGGGTGGAGACCGGGAGGGAGGCAGGTCACCGGCTATATGAAGGCAGAAGTACATACTATACCCTCACCCTGTACATTGGATAGTAGGTTTTATGTAGTGCTCAATACCGTTGACGAGGCCTCAAAGCGCTCTGATTCACATCCGGTTTCTGGGCAAATGGCTTGTTGGGTTGGTTGTAGGTAGGCTAGTGTAGGCGTAGGGTGAGATTCAGGGGCCTGTTCCAGCCTCGGTGCAGAGAGCTGGTGGCTTGGCGTGAGCACGAGGTGTTGCAGTGAAAGCGTGAGTAGTTGTGGCCATGCATGCAGGTACGCGCCCCTTCCCCTTATGTTCCTTCAGCGTCACAAACTGTGTGTCAGGACCAGATGTGTAACACATCCCTGAAGGGCTGCATGGGGTGACGCCCCCTGTCCCTGGAAGGGACTTGGCCTGTGCCTTATATGCTGGCTGGGTGTGAGGCAGTGAATGTATGGGGGTGACACTGTAGATGCCACTGCATGGTGCCTGTGGTGGCACCTTCGTGATCTCTTGGACTTGTCGCAACAGATGCTCCAAACTGGAACGTCTGCATGTACAGACTCGTGTATGTCCACGTCCCCTTATCATCACCCCTTGATGGGTTAACCGTTTATTCATGAGCTGTCCCCACGTCCTGAAGCCTAGGTCCAGCCAGTGCCCATTATTGGCTGCACTTAAAGAAGACCGCTTGTGCAAGGTAAGCACCCCAAAATAAACGTGGAGACGGTGACGTGTAATATGCTCCGGCATCACCACCTCGGGTCCTTTACCTTTGTGCTTCGGTCTCATGGTTTATGTTGTGACCCAGATCCCTTCATGGCTATATTGAGCATATTACACACTTACTTGTCTTGTCACTTGGAATTGTATATGTATGTGTACATTTTTACATGTCATTCATGGCACTATGTCCATACGCATGAATTATTGTCTGCAAATCACAGGAATGGTAGAATTTAACATTTCTGCGAGTGAGCGGCCTTCAGCCGTTCCTTCATGTGATGTAAAACTCATGGCTGGTAGAAAAGGGGACTATGATGCACCCTGTGGAGGATGCATTGATTGGCTCAGCCAATGACAGTGCTCCGAAGCCTGGCATTAACTACCCTTTAGATATATTCTAAGTTGAATGATTATATAAAGCCAGTACACAATCTTAACTCCGCCCCCTGAGGATGACATCACCAGAGGGACGGAGGACATCACTGGCCTCTTCAGTGACGTGCCTTTCTTTTTTAGGTCGAGCCAAGAAGCAGTGCACATGCGCTGCTCTGCAAGGCATGCTGTAATGTCTCTGGGCAGTTAAAACACCCGCCCACTGCTTGTGATTGGTTACTTGGTCCGCCTTCATACATTCCATAGTTTTGGTTTGTGGATAGAGTACATTTGTCCCGTCCTGGCGTTTGCCCCTGCTGCATGGATCTTTTCGATATGTGCCATATGTTTTGGTACCTGCACTACTTTTTCTTTAGCCTCGGCTTCTTTAGTAATGTTCTGTCGTCTTTTACTTTCCTTTCGACCCCGTTGTCCTTGTAGACTTTGGTCCCGCCCCCGTTGTCCTTATTCCCTTTGTTCCTTCCCCCTCCACCATTGTCTGTTTTCTTTTTTCCCACCACCTCCCATTCTGCTAATTCCCTTTCTTCCCACCATATTCCCTTTGCTCCTGCCCCTTCCCCTGTAGTCTGTGTTGTCTTTTTTCCTGCCCACCTCCTGTTGCCTCTATTCCCCTTGGTCCTGCCCCATTGTTTGTGTTGTGTTTTTTTTACGCACCCCCTCTTGTTGTCTGCATTCCCTTTGCTCCCACCCCCTGTTGTCTGTGTTGTATTTTTTTCCCGCCCTTCCTCCTGTCACCCCTAACCCCTTTGTTCCCACCCTCGTCTCCCCTTGTCTGTTTTGTCTTTCTTCCCGCTCCCCCCTCCTATGCTCACCCTTGACCCGCACAGCCGTAATTGACTGGGTAAGAGGTGCGGCTCTGGACAGGTGAGGGAGGTTTGTTTCTATCCGCCCCATAGCCGGGTGGTGATTCCCGCAAAACTGCTGGTGGTTGCGCCTGACCTGTGCAGAAGAGCACACAATCGTGTGCCCCTGTTCTTAAAATGGCTCTCTTGGCGTTGCTTTGCTTTTTTTGGGATTACAGAAGCCCTGTGCTTTTAATGTACCAATCCAACTCAGATCAGTATATAATAATAAAGATTTAAAAAGCCCTTGCGAGACCTATTGGCTCTGCCAATGCTTGTTTCTTTTCCATTCCCTCTTCCCAAAAACTCCTTCCGAGAGTTGGACAGGAAGGAGCAAGTTTGTGGAAACCCCGCTCCGCTGTATGACTTTTGTCCCTTTGGCCAATTACACAACATTTCCCAATATGAAGCTAATATGCATGTTTCCTGGTCGTTGAGCTCTTTGTGCACTATTCACTGAGGCCCACCTTTTAAATGTGGGATTCCCCCATTGATATAGGACTGAACTCTGGTGACCGCGTTGGTCTGTTCATGGCCTGCCGCCTCTGTTCAACACGCTGAAGCGTTGTGCGCATGCGCGCTGCCCCGTCCGTACCGTGCAGAGGGTACGGAGGGGTACCTGAAAATACAGGACCAAAGTCATGGTAGTAAAGAGTTCTATCCTTGAATATTTGGGTGTTTTTCTGTACTTTTAATCACACTTTCATAGCTGCCAAGGTTTCAGATTGCAACGTGTGATATTTTTGTAATGTACGTGTAATTTATTAGTGACATTCCAACAACTATGATTGACACTTTCTCCAGAACAAAATCAAGCAATGAAAACGAGGGAAACAAAAATAGGAAATGACACCCATTAGAGCAACAAGAAACTCTAAGAAGATGTTAAAATTGCCGGAAAGCACCAGAAATGGAAGGGCACACACATAGCTAGGGGTCACAATTCGGCCGTAAAGTGTATTTAAAAAAAAAAAAAGACACATTGAGCATTTTAATAAAAATCCATTCGCTGATTACAGTACGGCGCCACCAGCTATTATTAACCTTTGTCTGAGAGTAAGTTGCTTGGCTATTTTAAGCACATAACATTACAGTACAATGAGGCATGATTGGGAGGGGGTTAGGACAAGCCTCAGGAGAAGAGTCTGACTGAGGTATACATAGCCTACCTATGTCGGCTGTATTTTAAAAAAAGAAATTTTCTGAGACACTGACTAGCAGTAATAATTCTAAAGCTCAACATCCGACCACCCTGGCCAGGGTCCGGTAAGTTTCCTCAGCGCTATGACGTACGAGTAATTGTACCAATGTGTGTCATGCAACAGGCTAGGCTGTAAGTCTAGTCTAAAAAACATATATGGCACAAAATTGTTTATTTTAAGATATTCCAGCTATTTGGCAGAAACAAGTCAAACCGCCACTGGCCTGTAACCCACGCTACCGGGCAGAATGGTATAATTTGGTATAATTTGAGCACTCCCAGGGAGCTCCTATGCCCAAACCTGCAGTGGTGTCTGCTGCTTTGCTAGAGAACATGCTTGTGTCCTCGAACTGCTTACTTCTGCACACTGGATACACTGGATACCAGGCCCTCCCAGCTGTCCTGCCTTCAGCTGCCTAGAACTCACACAGTTTGCGGGGCTCTTTGTGAACTTGCCTTGCCACCTTGCACCAACCCCTGGATAGACTCGTAGACCTGCTCTTCATCTCTCCCACGGATGGAAGCACCAAAATTAAATATGCCTACTATGATCCCTCATCCAGAACCCCTCTTCGCACCTGGCTGGGAATAACCCATGCAATCAAGCTCTACGTCGCTCCCCACTCCTGGCTGTGCATCACTGAATGCTGCCGGCGCTTGCTGCAGCAGTATTAGAATACATTTCACACTCCTAAAATTAAATTAATTTGATAGTGTTAGTGACAGACAAATTATAGTGAGTTCACTTGCAGTGTTCTAGTTCGTCTTCGCACTCGCTTCTCTTCCCAGGCTAAGGCAGCGTGACTCTGCACCGGTGACGACAGGCCCTCAGCCTCTCACTGAGCTTAACTGCATCATGTTGCCTCGTGTTGGCCGCCCGAGTTGCTGGCGGGCGGCTTGTCCATTTAGCTCCTGATCCTGCCTCCCTCACATCGCGGGCGGCCCGGCTGGGCAGGACAGGTCAGTCTGAGTGACTGGTGCGAACAGCAGCGTGCTGCGGGGCCGAGCAGCACCATAATTACCCCTAGTCGCCCACGAACAAGTTAATAACTCCTGACTGCACTTTCTGGAAGCAGGACGTGACGTCCTCCTGTGACACGCTACACTGACCGCCGGGCTATGGCACCACTCAGACTGTCTAGTAACTCAGATCCCGCTGCGCACCCCGCAGGAATAAAAAAAGATACATTGTAGCAGCACTGGCATACAGTACCCAGGGCCATTCCTGGGCACTGTAAGTACAGTGATGCCACTAAGAGTATATGGTGCTTGGAGGTTGTCATTACGAACTCAACAGCCCCATAATGGCTACTCTGAAGACTGACAAGTTTGATATCAAACTTCTCAGCACATTAAACCCACACTGATGCCAGTTTGGGATTTAATGTAAAATGCTCTCCAGAAGGCATCTTAGAGATTCCCCCTGAAACCTAACTTACAATCCACGTCTTGTCTGAGAGGCTGCCTAGGCTGCCACACCGCAGACATGTTGCTGGACCCCTGGGTGGAGAGCTCCCGCTCTCCTGAGCCTGCAGCAATGCACACCCTGGGACGAGGTGACAAGCCTCCTCCCCCAGGATGGGCAGGGGAAGCTTCAAAGGCATTCCGCCTTTGTGAGCTTCTCCAGACCCCTTGCTGTACTCAGCAACTGACCCCCACCAGTTCTGATCCCCACTCTGGCGGGAAGACTGGCAGGAAACCCTACGTCAGGAAAGGGGATGTGCCAGCCCGTGCCAAACACCCCTCAGGTGGGAGAGGCGAGGTGAAGCACAACTCCGGGCTACTTCCATCTTGAGGATGGGGAGCCCAATCAGAGATAGGCTCCTGCCCACCTTCCACAGGAAAGGAGCAGGATAGGGGGTGTACCCACTCCAGGACAGGGACCCATTGATCCCTGCCCTCACCCTACCTGTAACGCCCCTAAGTTTAGTACTTAAGGGCACCCTGAACCTTACTTCCTCAGATCCAGATTACGGAACAAGAAAGAAGAACAAGGAACAAGAAGACCTGCCGTGCAGCTGCTAAAAAGAGGAAGACGCCTCTTTTTGGCCCCAGTCCTACAGGCCTGTCGACCCTCGAACCTGCTCCCACTAAGCCCCGGCGTCTCCCGTGGTCAGTAACCTCAAACACCCCGGAGGACCTGACTGCCTTGTGACTCTGACTACCTGGGTCTCCCACGAGCAGTGGTACTGCTCAAAGCAAGTAACAAGCCCCGGCATCGGTCCGGAACCGCAAATCCGGCACACTCTGCACCCGCCAAGCCTGGCCTGTGCTGGAGTGGATCAAGACCCTGAGGACGTCCCCCTGGCGATTCTGACCTGGAATCCAGTGCCCAAGGACCCTCCTTGACGGCCCGGCAACGCCTGCAGCCTCAGGACAAGGGACCGCTCCAACCGTGACCAGCAGGGGGTAAGATTTCCAGACCTCAAAAGACACCCCTGCACCCGGCGCCCCACGGCCCCCTGTGCCCAACTCTTGGGTGCCTACCTATCCTCCAAGATCCCAACTTACCCAACTTACCCCTCGAAGTGTTGGTCGCTCCAGAAGATCCTCCATCCCCGAGCCTGCAGCCTTTGTTCCAAAGCACCCTGCACCCAGCCGCCCGAGTGCCCCTGGCAGTGCAACCTTTGTCCTATCCTACTTCCCCATTTGCCCTGAGCAAGTGACCAGAAGCCCAGCTCCCACAGCCGCGTGGCCTGCTAGCCAGCAGCCACCAACCGAAGGCGCCCTCCCTCTCATTGGATTACATTGGGCCTAACTACCTCTGCACCAGGCTGCCCCTGTGCCGCTGAGGGTGTACCAACTGTACCTACCTGGCCCTGGGGGACCCCTGAGTCGATGCCCAGAACCTTAACCCTGCCAGTCGAGTACTTACCTAAAAGCCGATAACTCACTTTTCTTCCATAGGCTAACATTGACTGGTTTCCCTTAGAAATTCTTCTAAGTGTGGAGTTTTGGAACTTTAAAATATTCACCTAAAAGCAGCCGAACAACGAATTCCGATTTACTCACCTGTTATCAGGAGAGACCTCAGTGCTGCATCTTTTAGCCCAGCACAAACGCTGAAAAGTAATTTTAACCGTACTTACCAGTAACCTGAATTTTCTTCCATAGGAAACCATTAACTGTTTTTCTGTGAAATTTCTTATAAGTGTCAATTTTTGCAAAATACAAATATTCTTTAAAAATCGTACCAACTACCAAAACGTCTTACTTACCTGTTTTAGGTAGAGGTCCCAGTGCTGAACCTAGGAGTCCATTGCTGGATTACAAAAAAAACGTGAACACGCTTTACCTGCAAAGTGAATTTCCTTCCATGGGATAACATTGGCAATTTCAACTGAAAAAGTTTCTAAGTGTCAACTTTAAAAATACAATAATATTCCTTAAAAATCAGTACTGTAACCAAAACACTTTTACTTAACTGGTTACAACACATGTCCCAGGACTGAATCTAGGATCCAGTCCTGTAGTTAGCAAAGAAATCTACAAAGTAATTAATTGCATTTAACTGAAAATTCCATTGAGCTCAATGTTGCATTGTTTAAAATTGTGTTGCCTATTGCAACAAACTTTAAGTCTATTGCCTATTTGAAAGTATTTAACAGAAGTGATCTACTTATAGTATAGTAGTATAGAAAGTATATTTTGACACCTTGTTGGTTCTAAAATAAAACAACTATATCTTTTGATATAAAACAATTGGCCTAGAGTTCAGTTCTTGAGTGTGTGAGACCATTTGCTGTCTGATACTGCATTACTGCTCGACCAAGCTACCACTTAGGAGAGTAAGGTTATATCTAACTTTAACCTATGCCATACCTCTGGGGACTGTGGACTCTGTGCACACTGTACCTTACTTTGGTCCAGTATATACAGAGCCACTTTCTTACACTAAGCCTGAGTTGCAGGGAGGGCTCCCAAGCGGCCTACCGGAGAGCAGCCCGTGCAAGCACTGATGCGCGCCACCAGCTGCAACACACTGCTTACAGCGTGATTTCTGTGACAGCTCTCATGTGCATTATGCGTGACAATGCATTTCAGTGCGATGATGCGGAACACCACACTTAAATGCGTTAGTGTCATGTCTGATGCGTGATACTTGGCAGGACTGCACTTTCAGTCCCTGTGGGAGAGATGAGTAGGGTGACCAACCGTCCGTAAATTTGACGGACCGTCCGTTATTTTAGTATGATGTCCACAAGGCGTCTGTAATTTGGGGTCCCCAAATGACGGACGCCTTACAGACATCATACTAAAATTAAATTGGGTCATTTCAGTAAGGTATGCTGTTTCCCTGAGAGATGTCCCATGAGATTATAAGTTTTCACTCGAGGCCCCTGGCACTTATCTTTTAAACCGTAGACTGAGGCTGCCTGCAGCAGCCCCCCCCCCCCCCCCCCTTGACCTCTGTAGACTGAGGCTGCCTGCAGCAGCCCCCCCCTTGACCTCTGTAGACTGAGGCTGCCTGCAGCAGCCCCCCCCCCCCCCTGACCTCTATAGACTCAGGCTGCCTGCAGCAGCCCCCCGACCTCCGTAGACTCAGGCTGCCTGCAGCAGCCCCCCCTGACCTCTGTAGACTGAGGCTGCCTGCAGCAGCCCCCCCAACCTCTGTAGACTGAGGCTGCCTGCAGCAGCCCCCCCGACCTCTATAAACGGAGGCTGCCTGCAGCAGTCCCCCCCCCCTGACCTCTGTAGACTGAGGCTGCCTGCAGCAGCCTCCCCCCCCGACCTCTGTAGACTGAGGCTGCCTGCAGCAGCCTCCCCCCCCGACCTCTGTAGACTGAGGCTGCCTGGAGCAGCCCCCCCCGACCTCTGTAGACTGAGGCTGCCTGCAGCAGCCCCCCCGACCTCTATAAACGGAGGCTGCCTGCAACAGCCTCCCCCCCCGACCTCTGTAGACTGAGGCTGCCTGGAGCAGCCCCCCCCGACCTCTGTAGACTGAGGCTGCCTGCAGCAGCCCCCCCGACCTCTATAAACGGAGGCTGCCTGCAACAGCCCCCCCCCGACCTCTGTAGACTGAGGCTGCCTGCAGCAGCCTCCCCCCCCGACCTCTGTAGACTGAGGCTGCCTGGAGCAGCCCCCCCGACCTCTATAAACGGAGGCTGCCTGCAGCAGTCCCCCCCCCCCCTGACCTCTGTAGACTGAGGCTGCCTGCAGCAGCCCCCCCTGACCTCTGTAGACTGAGGCTGCCTGCAGCAGCCTCCCCCCCCGACCTCTGTAGACTGAGGCTGCCTGGAGCAGCCCCCCGACCTCTATAAACGGAGGCTGCCTGCAGCAGTCCCCCCCCCCTGACCTCTGTAGACTGAGGCTGCCTGCAGCAGCCCCCCCTTGACCTTTGTAGACTGAGGCTGCCTGCAGCAGCCCCCCCGACCCCTGTAGACTGAGGCTACCTGCAGCCCCCCCGACCTCTGTAGACTGAGGCTGCCTGCAGCAGCCTCCCCCCCGACCTCTGTAGACTGAGGCTGCCTGGAGCAGCCCCCCCGACCTCTATAAACGGAGGCTGCCTGCAGCAGTCCCCCCCCCTGACCTCTGTAGACTGAGGCTGCCTGCAGCAGCCTCCCCCCCCCCGACCTCTGTAGACTGAGGCTGCCTGCAGCAGCCCCCCCTGACCTCTGTAGACTGAGGCTGCCTGCAGCAGCCCCCCCTGACCTCTGTAGACTGAGGCTGCCTGCATCAGCCCCCCTAGCCCCCCAGACATCTGTAGACTGAGGCTGCCTGCATCAGCCCCCCTACCCCCCCCCAGACCTCTGTAGACTGAGGCTACCTGCATCAGCCCCCCTACCCCCCCCCCCAGACCTCTGTAGACTGCGGCTGCCTGCAGCAGCCCCCCCTGACCTCTGTAGACAGAGGCTGCCTGCAGCAGCCCCCCCTGACCTCTGTAGACTGAGGCTGCCTGCAGCAGCCCCCCTGACCTCTGTAGACTGCGGCTGCCTGCAGCAGCCCCCCCTGACCTCTGTAGACTGCGGCTGCCTGCAGCAGCCCCCCCTGACCTCTGTAGACTGCGGCTGCCTGCAGCAGTCCCCCCCCCCTGACCTCTGTAGACCGAGGCTGCCTGCAGCAGCCCCCTACCCCCCACCCCCCAGACCTCTGTAGACTGAGGCTGCCTGCAGCAGCCCCCCCTGACCTCTGTAGACAGAGGCTGCCTGCAGCAGCCCCCCCTGACCTCTGTAGACAGAGGCTGCCTGCAGCAGCCCCCCCTGACCTCTGTAGACTGAGGCTGCCTGCAGCAGCCCCCCTGACCTCTGTAGACAGAAGCTGCCTGCAGCAGCCCCCCCTGACCTCTGTAGACAGAGGCTGCCTGCAGCAGCCCCCCCTGACCTCTGTAGACTGAGGCTGCCTGCAACAGCCCCCCCCTGACCTCTGTAGACTGAGGCTGCCTGCATCAGCCCCCCTACCCCCCCCCGACCTCTGTAGACTGAGGCTGCCTGCAGCAGCCCTCCCTGACCTCTGTAGACTGAGGCTGCCTGCAGCAGCCCCCCCCAGACCTCTATAAACTGAGGCTGCCTGCAGCAGTCCCCCCCCCCCACCTCTGTAGACTGAGGCTGCCTGCAGCAGCCCCCCCTGACCTCTGTAGACAGAGGCTGCCTGCAGCAGCCCCCCCTGACCTCTGTAGACTCAGGCTGCCTGCAGCAGCCCCCCGACCTCTGTAGACTCAGGCTGCCTGCAGCAGCCCCCCCTGACCTCTGTAGACTCAGGCTGCCTGCAGCAGCCCCCCCTGACCTCTGTAGACAGAGGCTGCCTGCCGCAGCCCCCCCCGACCTCTGTAGACTGAGGCTGCCTGCAGCAGCCCTTCCCGGACTTTGCAAAGACTGTGGACTGGCCCATTGTCATTCTATAAGTCTTGTAGTGACAGCATGTGATGTGGCTTTTCCTGCATCAGATTAGGGCAAAGCATTCTCCCTTTGTCTTGGCGCTATGCTGGAGAAAATAAAAATAAAATAACAGTGTTTTCACTGTACATTTAAAAGTCAGATTTCAACATACAAATAAAAAATACTCTTTAATGTTTGTTACATTAGCTCAAATCTTGATGGCAGAAAGGGCCTGATGTCTCTTTGCAAAGCGGTGCACATGCTGAAAAACTGTGAAGTGCACGATTGCCTCAACCGTATATAAACTTATTTCGGTTGTCTATGTACTTATATATTATATATGTCTGTAAAAAGGATGTTTTCTCTGTAATTGTTGTCCTAAATTTTGACCCTCTGACCTGAATTTTTAGACTGACTGACCTGAATTTGCACCCATGCCAGTTAGTCACCCTAGCTGAGAGCTCCAGGGGCTGAAACCCTGGCTCTGCTGTGCACATATGAGAGGAGCGTGTCATCGTAATACTCCGAAAACGTCCTGATAGTTCTCCACTCAAAGGCCTTTGTAGCCATTGATGTGAATGAGTGTGCGTCCGGCTTGTGGAGTAGCCCGCCGATGCACCAGACTGCAGCACATGGCAAGTGTAGCCCACATCATGCCACAGACATGGTGTGAGTGGGATTTATTTTCCATGTGTTAGAAACACAGACTATAAGTGGTGAAACCATTTATGCCATGGTTTGAGTATGGACAGAAATAAAATCCAACACAGGTACAACGAGCACGCAAAGCAACTGCGCTACCTTATAAGCAAGTGCACATACATGTGTGTGTGCGGCAGAGTATTGTCCAGACTAGCTTACATCCATTCCCTCTGGCTCCAGCTCTGTGTTTCAGGCCACAGTCTGCCCCTGCTGGTGTTTTCAGTTGTTTCCATAGAGTGAAACACTATTAATGCTGGGGACTGGTCTAATGTTTAGCAGGCACTGTTCGTGCCGGAGGCTCTTGTAATAGGCAGCAGGTGGCAGTTTGCATCTCGGGTAGACTTGAAAAGGGAGGAGACCCTACTCTCTTCAAGGCTAGAGTCTGTGTGTCTGTGTGTGTGTGTGACAGGCAGCAGGGGGGCATTTACATATTGGATAGACATGACATTGAAGGAGACAGTCCTCAGCAAGGCTGGAGTGTGTGAGTGTGTCTTGAGTGTGTGAGTGTGTCTTGAGTGTGTGAGTGTGTCTTGAGTGTGTGAGTGTGTCTTGAGTGTGTGAGTGTGTCGTGAGTGTGTGTGAGTGTGTGTGAGTATGTGTGAGTATGTGTGAGTGTGTGTGAGTGTGTGAGTGTGTGTGAGTGTGTCTGAGTGTGTGTGTCTGTCTGAGTGTGTGTGTCTGTCTGAGTGTGTGTGTCTGTCTGAGTGTGTGTGTCTGTCTGAGTGTGTGTGTCTGTCTGAGTGTGTGTGTCTGTCTGAGTGTGTGTGTCTGTCTGAGTGTGTGTGTCTGTCTGAGTGTGTGTCTGTCTGAGTGTGTGTCTGTCTGAGTGTGTGTCTGTCTGAGTGTGTGTCTGTCTGAGTGTGTGTCTGTGTGTGTGTGTCTGTCTGAGTGTGTGTCTGAGTGTCTGTCTGAGTGTGTGTGTCTGTCTGAGTGTGTGTGTCTGTCTGAGTGTGTGTCTGTCTGAATGTGTGTCTGAGTGTGTGTCTGAGTGTGTGTCTGAGTGTGTGTCTGAGTGTGTGTCTGAGTGTGTGTCTGAGTGTGTGTCTGAGTGTGTGTCTGAGTGTGTGTCTGAGTGTGTGTCTGAGTGTCTGTCTGAGTGTCTGTCTGAGTGTCTGTCTGAGTGTCTGTCTGAGTGTCTGTCTGAGTGTCTGTCTGAGTGTCTGTCTGAGTGTCTGTCTGAGTGTCTGTCTGAGTGTCTGTCTGAGTGTCTGTCTGAGTGTCTGTGTCTGTCTGAGTGTCTGTCTGAGTGTGTGTGTCTGTCTGAGTGTGTGTCTGAGTGTCTGTCTGAGTGTCTGTCTGAGTGTCTGTCTGAGTGTCTGTCTGAGTGTCTGTCTGAGTGTGTGTCTGAGTGTGTGTCTGAGTGTGTGTCTGAGTGTGTGTCTGAGTGTGTGTCTGTCTGAGTGTGTGTCTGTCTGAGTGTGTGTCTGTCTGAGTGTGTGTGTCTGTCTGAGTGTGTGTGTCTGTCTGAGTGTGTGTGTCTGTCTGAGTGTGTGTGTCTGTCTGAGTGTCTGTCTGAGTGTCTGTCTGAGTGTCTGTCTGAGTGTCTGTCTGAGTGTGTGTCTGTCTGAGTGTGTGTCTGTCTGAGTGTGTGTGTCTGTCTGAGTGTGTGTGTCTGTCTGAGTGTGTGTGTCTGTCTGAGTGTGTGTGTCTGTCTGAGTGTCTGTCTGAGTGTCTGTCTGAGTGTCTGTCTGAGTGTCTGTCTGAGTGTCTGTCTGAGTGTCTGTCTGAGTGTCTGTCTGAGTGTCTGTCTGAGTGTCTGTCTGAGTGTCTGTCTGAGTGTCTGTCTGAGTGTCTGTCTGAGTGTCTGTCTGAGTGTGTGTCTGAGTGTGTGTCTGAGTGTGTGTCTGAGTGTGTGTCTGAGTGTGTGTCTGAGTGTGTGTCTGAGTGTGTGTCTGAGTGTGTGTCTGAGTGTGTGTCTGTCTGAGTGTGTGTCTGTCTGAGTGTGTGTCTGTCTGAGTGTGTGTCTGTCTGAGTGTGTGTGTCTGTCTGAGTGTGTGTGTCTGTCTGAGTGTGTGTGTCTGTCTGAGTGTCTGTCTGAGTGTCTGTCTGAGTGTCTGTCTGAGTGTCTGTCTGAGTGTCTGTCTGAGTGTCTGTCTGAGTGTCTGTCTGAGTGTCTGTCTGAGTGTCTGTCTGAGTGTCTGTCTGAGTGTCTGTCTGAGTGTCTGTCTGAGTGTCTGTCTGAGTGTCTGTCTGAGTGTCTGTCTGAGTGTCTGTCTGAGTGTCTGTCTGAGTGTGTGTCTGAGTGTGTGTCTGTGTGTCTGTCTGAGTGTGTGTCTGTCTGAGTGTGTGTCTGTCTGAGTGTGTGTCTGTCTGAGTGTGTGTCTGTCTGAGTGTGTGTCTGTCTGAGTGTGTGTCTGTCTGAGTGTGTGTCTGTCTGAGTGTGTGTCTGTCTGAGTGTGTGTGTCTGTCTGAGTGTGTGTGTCTGTCTGAGTGTGTGTCTGTCTGAGTGTGTGTCTGTCTGAGTGTGTGTCTGTCTGAGTGTGTGTCTGTCTGAGTGTGTGTCTGTCTGAGTGTGTGTCTGTCTGAGTGTGTGTGTCTGTCTGAGTGTGTGTGTCTGTCTGAGTGTGTGTGTCTGTCTGAGTGTGTGTGTCTGTCTGAGTGTGTGAGTGTGTGTCTGTCTGAGTGTGTGTCTGAGAGTGTTCTTCTTGAATAGACCTGAGATTGAAGCAGATTCAGTCCTGCAAGATATGAGTTTCTTCGAGGCACTTGTTGTTTTGTTGAGGACACGTTTGTTGCACGAGGCAGGAGCTACTTGATCCGCCACGGAGCACACGTAGTGTGATGATTGGTATGTACAGGGCGCACTCGAGGAGCTTTGCAGTGCAGTGCTCCAGGTGTGTGTGCTTTCTTAGGGCATTGCGCTGCTGTTGTGCACCTTGAATACTATTATTCTGCAGTCGACGTGACCAAGTGTACCGCTGTCCTATAAAAGAAGATTAATGGTTTCTTTCTCCTTCTCTCCTTTTCTTCCCCTCCTCCCATCTGTTCTTCCTGGTGGTGTTTCTTTATCTCAAATGTTCTTTTGGCCCATGGTTTCTATTCCTCGTGTGTCTCATGCACCGTTCTCTTGCCTCTTGTGTTTCTCTCCACCCCTGTTTACTCTCCATGGCACTCTCCTCCTCTTCTCTCTCCTGTTCCTTGCTTTCCATCTTCAATCCCCCTGCCTCCTTTCCTCTTAACTTCTCCTCCAGAAGCCCTGCAGAGACCAATCGGGTCGGATTTTGAGCCTCAGGGTCTGAGTGAAGCCGCACGGTGGAACTCCAAGGAGAACCTCCTCTCGGGCCCCAGCGAGAACGACCCCAACCTCTTTGTTGCACTCTATGACTTTGTGGCGAGTGGGGATAACACCCTCAGCATCACCAAAGGTAAGTGAGTGAGGATAACACCCTCCGCATCACCAAAGGTAGGTGTGGGCTGGAGCTGACCTGGGGTCTGCGAAGGGAGCAGGGCGATGGGCTGGGTCTGCGAAGGGAGCAGGGCGATGGGCTGGGTCTGCGAAGGGAGCATGGTGATGGGCTGGGTCTGCGAAGGGAGCAGGGAGATGGGCTGGGTCTGCGAAGGGAGCAGGGCGATGGGCTGGGTCTGCGAAGGGAGCAGGGCGATGGGCTGGGTCTGCGAAAGGAGCGGGCTGGGTCTGCGAAAGGAGCAGGGCGATGGGCTGGGTCTGCGAAGGGAGCAGGGCGATGGGCTGGGTCTGCGAAGGGAGCAGGGCGATGGGCTGGGTCTGCGAAGAAAGTAGGGCGATGGGCTGGACATGCACTAGGCAGGGATGTGGTGGGGGGGCTGCAGAGGGAGCAGGGCGATGGGTGGACATGCACTAGTCAGGGAGGTGTCTGGGGGTCTGCGAAGGGAGCATGGCGATGAGCTGGTCAGGGAGGTGGCCTGGGGTCTGTGAAGGGAGCAGGGCGATGGGGTGGACATGCACTAGTCAGGGAGGTGTCTGGGGGTCTGCGAAGGGAGCAGGGTGATGGGTGGACATGCACTAGTCAGGGAGGTGTCTGGGGGTCTGCGAAGGGAGCATGGCGATGGGGTGGACATGCACTAGTCAGGGAGGTGGCCTGGGGTCTGTGAAGGGAGCAGGGCGATGGAGTGGACATGCACTAGTCAGGGAGGTGGCCTGGGGTCTGTGAAGGGAGCAGGGTGATGGGGTGGACACGCACTAGTCAGGGAGGTGGTGGGGGGCTGCAGAGGGAGCAGGGCGATGGGTGGACATGCACTAGTCAGGGAGGTGGCAGGGGGGTCTGCAAAGGGAGCAGGGCGATGGGTTGGGCGTGCACTAGTCGGGGAGGTGGCAGGGGGGTCTGCGAAGGGAGCATGGCGATGGGTTGGACATGCACTAGTCAGGGAGGTGGCCTGGGGTCTGTGAAGGGAGCAGGGCGATGGGTGGACATGCACTAGTCAGGGAGGTGGGCTGCGAAGGGAGCAGGGCGATGGGTTGGACTTGCACTAATCAGGGATGTGGGTGGGGGGCATCCCGCTCTTAGGGATACAGCTAGGTCTCATGCTCGTAAAAGGGAAATGGTGGAGCAGACTTACAAGAAGATGGACAATTCTCTAAAAAGGAGAGGGCTGTGCACGCTAAAAAGATGAGTTATTCCTTTAAAGGGACAGGGTTGAGCGGACCTAGAAGAGGATGGATAATTCTAAAAGATAGGAGGTTGACCATGACATGGACAGGTAGCTGATGGTAGAGGAGTTATTCCTTTAAAGGGAAATGGTTGAGCATGCTTAAAAGAGAAGTTGTACTACAGGGATATGACTCCTGCCTTAGAAGGGAGATGGTTGAGCATACTAATAGAGGAGGTGACTCCTTCCTTAAAAGGAGGTTCATGAACATACTAAAAAGGAGAACTATTTTTTGGGCAGCTGCCATGAGGTAGTGCTGTCACTTATACATAGCAAGAGGATGTCTGCTCCACGTGCAGTAAAGAATGGCATGACGAAGACATGGACAGGTAGCTGATTCTGCCCTGGCGTGTTCAGGTTGTCCTTTAAGTTATAATTTTAACCGATGTCTCTGTATTTGTCCGAGCTGGCATGGGTATGCAGGTGCTAAGCATTGGCTCAATATACCTTCAGCTCACTGACTTTGGAGTGCATCCTAGTTCTTCCAACCTGTAGTCTGTCCATTATTTTGCAGGTGAAAAGCTCCGTGTCCTTGGTTATAACCACAATGGAGAGTGGTGTGAAGCGCAGACCAAGAACGGACAGGGTTGGGTACCTAGCAACTACATCACCCCTGTGAACAGCTTAGAGAAGCACTCGTGGTACCATGGACCGGTGTCGCGCAACGCGGCCGAGTACCTGCTGAGCAGTGGTATCAATGGCAGCTTCTTGGTGCGGGAGAGCGAAAGCTGCCCTGGGCAGCGGTCCATATCACTGCGATATGAAGGACGGGTCTACCACTACAGGATCAACACTGCCTCCGATGGAAAGGTGAGGAATCGCGGAGGGGCCTGTGGTGGCGGATGTGTGTGAAAGAGGGGCGGTGTCTGAGACTGCAAGAGACCAATGGACAATGAGATGGGGTGGTACTGCAGAAGAGTGACAAATAGAGCTGGATGGGGTGGTACTGCAGAAGAGGGACAAATAGAGCTGGGTGGGGTGGTACTGCAGAAGAGGGACAAATAGAGCTGGGTGGGGTGGTACTGCAGAAGACGGACAAATAGAGCTGGATGGGGTGTTACTGCAGAAGAGGGACAAATAGAGCTGGATGGGGTGGTACTGCAGAAGAGGGACAAATAGAGCTGGATGGGGTGGTACTGCAGAAGACGGACAAATAGAGCTGGGTGGGGTGGTACTGCAGAAGAGGGACAAATAGAGCTGGGTGGGGTGGTACTGCAGAAGAGGGACAAATAGAGCTGGGTGGGGTGGTACTGCAGAAGAGGGACAAATAGAGCTGGGTGGGGTGGTACTGCAGAAGACGGACAAATAGAGCTGGATGGGGTGGTACTGCAGAAGACGGACAAATAGAGCTGGATGGGGTGGTACTGCAGAAGAGGGACAAATAGAGCTGGATGGGGTGGTACTGCAGAAGACGGACAAATAGAGCTGGGTGGGGTGGTACTGCAGAAGAGGGACAAATAGAGCTGGGTGTTGTGGTATTGCAGAAGACTCAGAAATAGAGCTGGGTGGTGTGGTACTGCCGAAGAGGGGGAAATAGAGCTGGGTGGTGTGTACGGCCGAAGTGCGGGAATTAGAGCTGGGTAGTGTGGTGTGGTACTGCCGAAGAGTGGGAAACAGGCTGGGTGGTGTGGTACTGTCGAAGAGCAGGAAATAGAGCTGGGTGGTGTGGTACTGTCGAAGAGCGGAAAATTGAGTTGGGTGGTGAATACAGCCAAAGAGCAGGAAATAGAGCTGGGTGGTGTGGTACTGCAGAAGAGCAGGATATAGAGCTGGGTGGTGTGTTACTGCAGAAGAGCAGGAAATAAAGCTGGGTGGTGGTGTACTTTGGAAGAGCGGGAAATCTAGCTGGGTGGCGTGGTACACGCAGGCAATTTAAATAGAAGTCACTAAAAAGTATATCATATAGTCTGTAATGCATTGGTACAAGAAAAGCCAAGTTATGCATCTTTTATGGTACCACTACACACCTGAACTCTAAAATACCATACACTTTGGAGAATCAACATAGAAAAAAAATTAAGAAATAAACCACCTTACAACAATCATAACAGCGTATCTGAACTCGTATTATGAATCCAATTAGGTGTTTGTTAAGCGCGACTACTCACCCATAATGGTCTCAAGGCGCTGGGGATGTGGTGGTGGGTGGGGGGGGGTCACAGGTTCCAGTCCATCAAGGAAGGGGGTCTGTTGAAGAGCCAGGTTTTGAGGTTTCTTGCGAAGATGGGGAGCGATGTTATCTGTCTGAGGTGGAGCGGAAGGTCGTGCCAGGCTCTGGCCGCGCAGGAGTAGGAGAGTTGGGCTGATCATATGGTCCTTTGGGGTGCGTTGAATTTGATTCGGCTGTTCAAATATGCTGGTCCGGTGTCGTGGAGAGCCTTGTTCTCGTAGGTGAGCATCTTGAAGGTGACTCTAGCTTCGATGGGGAGCCAATGGAGTGTGCGCAGGTGCCGGGAGATGTGGCAGTGTCTTGTCAGGTTGAGGACCAGTCTTGCGGCGGCGTTTTGGATGTTCTTTAGCTTGCTGTGAGATTTTTGTTTATTATTGTGTCATAGTGCGTTGCCGTAGTCGAGCCTGCTGATGACCTATGCCTGAGTGACGGTCTTTCTGTGTTCGAGGGGGATCCATTTGAAGGACTTACGTATGAGGCGGAGGGTGTGGAAGCAGGACGACACAACGGAGTTGATCTGGCAGTCCATTTTGAGCTCTGACTTCAGGATGATTCCCAGGTTGCGTGCGTGGTCCGTGGGGGGTAGGCGGGCTTCCGAGGGCAGTGGGCCACCAGGCGTCGTACCATGCGTCTGGGTTTTGGCCCATGATGAGTACTTGTGTTTAGTTGTAGGCAGCTGTTTTTCATCCATTTGGCGACTGGTTCCATGCCTTCTCGAAAGCTGTGTCTGGCGGTATTGGGTTTGTTGGAAAGGGAGAGGATGAGTTGGGTGTTGTCTGCGTATGACACAATGTTGATTCCATAGGTTCTGACGCTGGGGGAGAGCGGAGCCATGTAGACGTTGAAGAGCGTAGGGCTGAGGGAGGACCCCTGAGGGACTCCGCAGAAGGTAGGTGTAGGGTCCGAGAGGAAAGGGAGTAGTCTGACCCACTGCGTTCTGCCTGAGAGGAAGGAGCGGATCCAGTCGAGGGCCTTGTCTTAGATCCCTGCGTCGTGGAGTCTGCGTATTAGGGTGCGGTGAGAGACTGTGTCAAACGCCGCTGAGAGGTCGAGGAGGATGAGGGCTGCTGTTTCTCCTTGGTCCAGTAAGGTACGGATGTCGCCTGTTAGAGGAGGGCGGTTTCCGTACTGTGTTTTTTTCTGAAGCCGGATTGGGAGGAGCCGAGGATGTTGTGCTCTTCGATGCACCATTCCTCAGGTCCTGCCACTCCAGATCTGCTCCACCTCTTCTCCCCTCCCCAGCCCTTCAGGTCCTGTCACTCTAGAGCTTTTCGCTGTCCTCTTCCATCCGACGCCATTCCAAAGCAGCCGCTTCTACCCACAGCCCCTCAGGTCCTGTCCTGTCCTTCCAGAGCTGCTTCCTCCCTTCTTCCATCCCCTGTCCCTCGGGTCTTACCAGTCTAAACTAACTGCCTCTCCTCTTCCATCTCTAACCTCTCATTCCTTGGTTTGGGTTTCCCTTGTTGTTGTCCTGAGCAGTCATGGTGCATAAGCAGACTGTCCCCACCATTGCATTTAGTTCCATTGTTGGGCTCTTGGCCGCAACGAAGTGAGTAGGTAAGGAGATGGCATAAAATAATTCAGCTCTGACACCACTGGCTGCTTTCCCTGCTGTTGCTTTCACACTCTTCCCCCCCCCCCCCCCCTTAATCCTGCTAGTCTTCCAATCCTTCTCTCCCCTTTCTTAACATTGTTCTCCACCAGCGCCCGTTCTCATCGACATTTTATATATGTGTATATATATATATATATATATATATATGTTCGAGGCATGAGGGCTGCTGAATTCATATCTGTGCGGAAACAGCAAAATACAAGTTGGGCGGCACACTTTGTACTTATGATGTGACTTGTATCACATATTTGGATGCAATGACGGAAACAGCAAAATATAAGTCGGGCGCCACACAAAGTGTGGCTCTGTGTGGGTGTAAATGCAATAGGTCCTGCATTTGCGAGCGATTACGCTATTGGCATTGTAAATGACAATGCTATTTATTTACCGATTAAGCTATTGGCAATGTAAATGACAATGCCATTTATTTATGATTTAAAAAAAAAAAAGTCATGAGCAATGCCAATAGCTAATGCCGAGACCATTGCATTGTAAATGCTTGTTCGTTCATGAGATGGTGCAAGCCGGCAGGGCTAACGCGTTACAGATTATCCACCAAATGCCCTTTATGCAGCCGCCCCTGAGGAAGAAGTTTAACACTTCGAAACGCGTCGGGCATTGTGACTTTTAAATCCGGCATGAATCAGCTGGCCGTCAGGTTAATAGACTTCCAGCAGGAGTCGCGTGCAGCCGGATATGCTTGGGCATTTGGTGGGATATATATATATATATATATATATATATATATCTATATCTATATCTATATCTATATATATCTATATCTATATGTATCTATATATATCTATATAGATATATATTGCATTTAGTTCCATTGTTGGGCTCTTGGCCGCAACGAAGTGAGTCGGTAAGGAGATGGCATTAAATAATTCAGCTCTGACACCACTGGCTGCTTTCCCTGCTGTTGCTTTCACACTCTTCCCCCCCCCCCCCTTAATCCTGCTAGTCTTCCAATCCTTCTCTCCCCTTTCTTAACATTGTTCTCCACCAGCGCCCGTTCTCATCGACATTTTATATATGTGTTATATATATATATATATATATATATATATATATATATATATATATATATATATATATGTTCGAGGCATGAGGGCTGCTGAATTCATATCTGTGCATAGATCGCCGCCTAGTGTTGGGTCCGGATGATTGCACATTGTTGTCCTGGAAGAGTCTTCGTAGTATCACAAGATAGGTGGCTCCTCCCCTGAACTACAGTGCGCATGGGCATCCTCTCCATCCCCAGATTGTTTTTTTCCGCCATTGGGTTCGGATGTCTAATCTTAACTCCAGTTAAATAACTTGTAATCTTTCTATTCCTAAGGCCAAAAGGCCTTCTTAGCGTCGGTATTGTATCGTTCGGTGCCTGGCCCTTTCGGTTCTTCGATCGGCGTCGAAAAAAAGTTTCTCTCGACGACTCATGCCCAGACTACATCGACGATGGAACGGACCCCGTTTAAGCGGTGTCCTGTGTGTAATTCGAAATATTCGAACTTAGATGTGCCCCCAGTGTGCAACACCTGTTTGTCCCCCGACCACGACGAGTCAAAATGTTTCGCCTGCTCAAGGTTCCGGTCAAAGTAGACTATTAAACTTCGACGTGCGGCGAGGCAGTCGGCCCAACAGTCGGCTCCAGCACCTGCAAACATCTTCGATGCCGGGGACGAGGAACTCTTCCAAGATGAGGATGAGGCGGAAGATGACGTTCCCGAAGAAATGTCGGAACCGGCGTCGAAGCAAGACTCCAATTTCGAAGTGGACGAGCCAGACGAGGAGTTCGCCCACGACCAGGATGTCGTCGAGGTAGGGGACGACGATCAGGCCCTTGCGGCCGTTGATGACGACTCCGGTGGTGAACCGAGTCGGCCCGCAGTTCCAGGGCCTATCATTGACATTCAGCCCGCTCCGGCTCCGGTCGAGGCATCGCCGAAAGGCCTTAGCCAAGATCCATCCTTTCGGTCTACAGCCCCGCGACATAGCCAGGCTAAGACCCTTTCAAAGGAGCCATCGGTCGATTCCGTGAAATCGAAACTGAAACAGACGGAGACGAAATCGAAACCGAAACTACTCAAAATGGTGGTCGGTTCGACGTCGACGCACGCCCCGAAGGTTGTCAGCGATCCTTCGACTGCCAAGATGCCCGTCGGCGCCAAGACTGGGACTCCGAAGCAGGGCTCTGCCACCAAGACCGTCGCCTCGAAGGCCTCGGCGCCGGTGCCTGCGTCCACTACCAAGCATGCCGAGAAGGGCAAGGGACTTCCGTTCGGGAAAGATCTCCAGCCACCCCTCTCGGGACTCAAGGCTGGGCTGGCGAAGAGGGTCGAAGCCACGACCAAGGACGCCCCGAAATTTTCGTCGACGCCCAAGGACGGAGGTGCACCGCGCAAGGAGGTCGATTCGACTCGCTCAAGCGAGCGGCCTACTCAGGCGTCGGAGAAACACAAAGCCGGCGCTTCCGGTTCGAAGCAGGCTGAATCGACGCCACTTAAGTTGGCCTTCCGCCCGATGCCCGTCCAAAGACTCAAGAGGCCTCCAAGGTGGCAAAGGTGTCCTCGCATGCACAGGTCGTCTATCATGAGCCTTCTTACGACAACCAAACGAAACAGTTTATTGACTCGGAGTCGGGCAGGCTTACCGTCCCCAAGCGGAAGATCACGCCTGAACATCCTTTGGAGGGTTACAAAATTCCCCTAAAAAAAAAGATGGCCTCCGCCACCTCTCCGGTTCTTGTTGAACCTCTTCAGGACTACTCACACCACACTGTTCATTCTCCAACTCAGAGTGAGGAAGACTTAACTGCGGACTATAGCCAAATGGGCTTCTCTTACCATACTGACACTGATCAGGATGTCTCAAATCAATGGTCAGGGGACCCCCATACCGCCCCAGACTCTCAGTCCTACAATGTCAAGCAATCTCCAACTGAGGACACTGCGGCGTTCAATGCATTGATAGAGCGCGCAGCCCTCAATCATGACGTCGAAATGCATGCTGAGCCAGTGGATGAAGACTTCTTATTCGACACCTTCTCCACATCTGAACGCTCCACCAAGACTCTGCCCATGCTTAAGGGGGTCCTCAAACATGCCACAGCCATTTTCAAGGAGCCTACAAAAGCCAGAGTTATCAATCCGCGGATCGACAAGAAATACAGGCCTGATCCAGTGGACCCCACCTACATCAAAGGACAGCTCCCCTTGGACTCCCTTGTGGTGGCTAACGCGCACAAAAGGGCTAACTCTCAATCAACGGGAGACGCTCCCCCTCCGGACAAAGAGTCCAAAATCTTTGAGGCGTCTGGGAAGCGGGTGGCTGCGCAGGCCGCTAACACTTGGAGAATAGCCAATACACAGGCCCTGTTGGCTAGGCACGACAGGGCGCATTACGACACCCTAGAACAATTAATGCAGCACATGCCTGATATGTACAAAAGGCTGCGGAAATGGTTATACAAGAGGGTAAACTGATCTCCAATGCGTCCATCAAGTGTGCACTGGACGCAGCGGACACTGCAGCAAGGGCAATCAATACTAGCGTGATGCTGCGACGCCACGCATGGCTGCGCATCTCTGGGTTTAAACCCGAGATCTAAACTACTCTTCTCAATCAGCCGGTTAATCCGGACTTCCTGTTTGGACCCGATGTTGACACAACACTCGAAAAAATGAAAAAAGACACTGAGACGGCAAAGTCCATGGGGGCTCTCCAGTCACAACAGTTTCGGAGCGGTTCCTTTCGTCGCTCCGGTAACAGGGGAGCAACAAGAGGACAAGCTCTACAGCACTCCCAGTACGCCAAGGGCAACACGCAGTCTGCATACACTAAAAACACCAGAGGTGGATACCGTGGGAACAGCGCCAAAGGGAGAGGCCGCGGCAATAACAACGCCAGGTCCTCCACTCTCAACAAACAGTGACTTCTCGTCACTGCCCCCTGACCATCTAACACCTGTCGGGGGGAGACTTCAGCAGTTCCTGCCACTCTGGGAAAACATCACAACAGACAGGTGGGTGAGGCAACTTATCCGTTACGGCTATTGTCTAGAACTAACCTCCACCCCCCCACCCCCCCCCCCCCCCAACATACCCCCAAGAAACCGTCCTATGTCCGCAGAGCACTCGCACTTATTGCAGAAAGAAGTCCTCTCCATGCTGCAAAAAGGAGCCATAGAACTGGTGCCTGCCGAAGAAAGGGGTGCAGGGGTGTACTTCCTGTACTTCTTGATTCCAAAAAAGGACGGGTCCCTAAGGCCCATTCTAGACCTCAGACCCCTCAACCAATACATCCTCTCGGAGCACTTTCACCTGCTAACTTTACAACAAGTCCTGCCGCTGCTCCGTCAGGGCGACTTCCTAGCCACCCTGGACCTCAAGGATGCGTATTTCCACATTCCCATTCACCCAAGTCACAAAAAGTATCTCAGGTTCACAGTCAACGGTCAGCCTTACCAATTCAAAGTCCTGCCATTCGGGGTCACTACCGCTCCCAGGGTTTTCACCAAGTGCTTGGCAACTGTGGCAGCGCACTTGCGCAGGGAAGGTATTCACGTGTATCCCTACCTGGACGACTGGCTCGTCCAGGCAAGGTCTGCCATACAGTGCGGCCACAACATGTCGCGGACCATTCACCTCCTTCAGTCTGGGGTTCTCTCTCAACTACGCAAAATCTCACCTGCAGCCAGCCCATGTGCAACAGCACCTGGGGGCGTCAATAAACACCCAGTCGGCCACGGCGCAGCCGGCCGCAGCCAGGGTCAACAGCATGCAGGCGCTCATCCGGAGGTTCCGACCTCAGCAATCCCTCCCAGCACAGGTTTTCATGCAACTGATCGGCATGATGGCATCCTGCATATTCATAGTCTCGCACGCGAGGCTGCACATGCGTCCCCTTCAAGAATGCTTAGCCCGTTAGTGGAACCAGGCTCATGGACATCTAAAAGACCTAGTGTTGGTGACCGGTCGTACTTACAACTCTCTGCATTGGTGGAACCCACAAAACCTTTGCAGGGGACGACCGTTCCAGGAGCCTGTCCCACAAATAGTGCTAACGACGGACGCATCTCTCCAGGGTTGGGGGGCGCATGTCCTCCACTACACAGTGCAGGGACTATGGACAGCACAACAGCAACGGATGCATATCAATGTGTTGGAACTCATGGCGATCTTCATGGCACTGAAGGCATTCAAGTTGCACCTGTGCAACAAGGTCGTGTTAGTCCGGACGGACAACATGACCGCCATGTATTACATCCAGAAGCAGGGAGGCACGCACTCCCCGCAGCTGTCCCACCTAGCCCAGAGCATGTGGAAGTGGGCCATTCAGAGGCACATCTTCCTCATGGCGGAGCATCTCCCGGGTGTCGACAACCAGATGGCGGACCTGCTCAGCAGGCACAGTCATCAGATGCACGAGTGGGAGATCCACCCGTCGGTTCTCCATTCGTACTTCCAACAGTGGGGTCATCCAGACATCGACCTGTTCGCCACAAGCGAGAACGCAAAATGCCCAAACTTCGCCGCCAGGTTCCCACACCCGCAGTCTCAGGGCAATGCGATCTGGATGAACTGGTCAGGCAGATTTGCGTACGCTTTTCCGCCAGCCCCCCCTCATACCTCTGGTGGCGCGCAAACTGCGACAGCACTCCATGACACTCATCCTGGTTGCTCCAACGTGGGCACGGCAAGCTTGGTACACCACGTTCCTGGAACTTTCAGTGGTGCCTCACCAGCGGCTGAACCTCACCCCAGCCTCCTCACGCAGAGCCATGGCGACATTCAGCACCCAGATCCACAACAGCTGAACCTTGCGATTTGGCTCCTGAGGTCATAGAGTTTGGATACCTGAACTTGCCTCCTGAGTGTATGGACATCATCAAGGAGGCAAGGCGACCAACTACCAGGGCCTGCTATGCGGCCAAATGGAAGCGGTTTGTTATTTACTGCTCCAACAATAACGTTAACCCGTTGGACGCATCTACGCAAAACATCATATGTTACTTGTTGCATCTGTACCGATGCAACCTGGCGTACAGTTCCATCAGGATCCATCTGGCTGCCATAGCAGCTTACCTTCAAAACAGGCAACACCTTTCCGTTTTTAGGGTACCTGCCATTAAAGACTTTTTGGAAGGCCTTAAAAGAGTGATCCCTCCCAGACACCCCCCTTCACCAGTCTGGTACTTAAATATCGTTCTCACCAGACTCATGGGGCCACCCTTTGAGCCACTCCATTCCTGTGACATACAGTTCCTCACCTGGAAGGTGGCCTTCCTGATAGCTATTACATCCCTGCGGAGGGTCAGTGAGCTGCAAGCCCTCACAATTCAGGAACCCTACCTGCAAATCCATGCGAATAGAGTGGTGCTTCGCACCAACCCTAAATTCATGCCAAAAGTGGTTTCGCAGTTCCACATCAATCAAAACATCGAACTGCCCGTTTTCTTTCCTAACCCAGATTCGGTGGCAGACAGAGCACTGCACACCTTAGATGTCAAAAGAGCTCTCCTGTATTACATCGACAGGACAAAAGACTTTCGAAAGACTAAACAGCTATTCGTTGCATTCTCTCCACAACATAAAGGCAACCCTATCTCCAAATCAGGTATAGCCAGGTGGATTGTTAAATGTATCCAGATCTGTTATCAGAAAGCTAAACGCACACTAACAGTTCCTCCTAGGGCGCATTCCACACGCAATTTGGGGGCTTCCATGGCTTTCCTGGGTAATATTCCTCTAGAGGACATATGTAGAGCAGCCACATGGACCACTATACATACATTTACCAAACACTACTGCGTAGATGTACACTCCAAACAGCAAGCTGCTGTAGGTCAGGCTGTTCTCAGGACTCTCTTTCAGACTGCTGCAGCTGGCACGGGCACCCGCAAGTAAGGAGGAAACTGCTATTTATTCTATGCACAGATATGAATTCAGCAGCCCTCATGCCTCGAACGGAATATGCTACTTACTTCTTGGCATGAAGTGCTGCTGACATTCATATCGCCCGCCCTCCTCCCCGGTGCCTGTCGCAGCTGCAGCTCTCAGAAGCATTTTCAGGCATGGTCATCACTTTCAGTATCACACTCCATCTCTGCCACAATGGCGAAAAACAATCTGGGGATGGAGAGGATGCCCATGCGCACTGTAGTCCAGGGGAGGAGCCACCTATCTCGTGATACTTCGAAGACTCTTCCAGGACAACAATGTGCAATCATCCGGACCCAACACTAGGCGGCGATCTATGCACAGATATGAATTCAGCAGCCCTCATGCCTCGAATATATATATATATATATATATATATATATATATATATATATATATATATATATATATATATATATATATATATACATATATAATGTCGATGAGAACGGGCGCTGGTGGAGAACAATGTTAAGAAAGGGGAGAGAAGAATTGGAAGACTAGCAGGATTAAGGGGGAAGGGGAGAGTGTGAAAGCAACAGCAGGGAAAGCAGCCAGTGGTGTCAGAGCTGAATTATTTTATGCCATCTCCTTACCGACTCACTTCGTTGCGGCCAAGAGCCCAACAATGGAACTAAATGCAATATATATCTATATATATATATATCCCACCAAATGCCCAAGCATATCCGGCTGCACGCGACTCCTGCTGGAAGTCTATTAACCTGACGGCCAGCTGATTCATGCCGGATTTAAAAGTCACAATGCCCGACGCGTTTCGAAGTGTTAAACTTCTTCCTCAGGGGCGGCTGCATAAAGGGCATTTGGTGGATAATCTGTAACGCGTTAGCCCTGCCGGCTTGCACCATCTCATGAACGAACAAGCATTTACAATGCAATGGTCTCGGCATTAGCTATTGGCATTGCTCATGACTTTTTTTTTTTTAAATCATAAATAAATGGCATTGTCATTTACATTGCCAATAGCTTAATCGGTTTAATAAATAGCATTGTCATTTACAATGCCAATAGCGTAATCGCTTGCAAATGCAGGACCTATTGCATTTACACCCACACAGAGCCACACTTTGTGTGGCGCCCGACTTGTATTTTGCTGTTTCCGTCATTGCATCCAAATATGTGATACAAGTCCCATCATAAGTACAAAGTGTGCCGCCCAACTTGTATTTTGCTGTTTCCGTCATTGCATCCAAATATGTGATACAAGTCCCATCATAAGTACAAGTCATAACTATTGGCTTTGTCAGTGGTTCTTAGTTGCACAAGATAAATAAACATCAACTATGGCTTGTATATAATATTGAAAAAGCTTTGTGCTCGGAGGAGTCAGAATGCCACCTGGGACCATGAGCCAAAGCTGTTACATCTCCGACCATCATAGATTAGAATTGGGCCTTCCAAGCCATCACGTTTGGCGGAGTTATTAGACTCTGGCAAACAAAAAGCGTAGTAACGGGAGGAGATATCATCTACTGCGTTGTAATGCCACTAACCATCTGGGACACAGCAATCGCGTGGTAACGACATGCTATGTAATTGCGTGCTATGTAATTTATTTTCCGATGTTAAAACTACGTTATAATCCCATGCGTTGTTACAGTTTGTGATGTATCGTCACACAATTGCATCCAAATATGTGATACAAGTCACATCATAAATACAAAGTGTGGCGCCCGACTTGTATTTTGCTGTTTCCGTCATTGCATCCAAATATGTGATACAAGTCACATCATAAATACAAAGTGTGGCGCCCGACTTGTATTTTGCTGTTTCCGTCATTGCATCCAAATATGTGATACAAGTCACATCATAAATACAAAGTGTGGCGCCCGACTTGTATTTTGCTGTTTCCGTCATTGCATCCAAATATGTGATACAAAGAGAAAGCAAAGAGTAAGCCAGCCTCTGGGGATCAGATGTGGGGAGGAAAAAGACTAGGGCTGCCAAAAGTGGCTCCCCGCTGCGGGACGCCTGAGTGATTTTTATGGCGCTCTGGCGCCTTTCCAAAACATTGTGGGCGCTCCTCCAAGGCAGGAAAAGATGCCCACTGCCACACCAAGAGCAGAGATCTGGGCAGAAGAAGGGTGCAGTCTCCGAGGCTGGGGACATGGAGCTGTACCAGAGCCAGCATGCTTGCCGCATCGGAGTCTGAGGCGAGACCGAGGGAGTGGGGTCCAGGGAGCAGCAGGCAGCGGCGATGTTAGGGCACCGAGAACGGAGCAGCTGACTGAGCCCGGGACCATGAGCTCGCCCTTCCCTCTGCCCCGGCCGCTGTGGCGCTCTGTCAGTCTGGCCCCCGCTCGCTGCTCGCACTGTGTGCCTGGTGGTGCTGGGGCAGGGCGCCGTGGGAAAGACCGCTAACTCGCTGCCTGCCAGCTGCGTGCTTTCATTGTGTGTGTGTTGAGCCGAGGGAGGGGTGGAGCCCGGCGGCGAGGGGGAGGCGGCGGAGAAGGAAAACATCCCTGGCTGCCTGGTGTGTATGAGATCCCCGGCAACAGAAATTGCTACGTCCATCCCGGCAACAGAGTCTGTAGCAATGGCGAAAAACATCCCTGTAAAATAAAAAGTAAACGCCCACAATGGCCCACCTCTGAATGAAGAAACAAAGGGGGCGGGGCTTAAAAAAAAGACAGAAACGCCCACGAATCTGCTCCAAGACTGATTGACATTATTCTCTTCCAATGGCTAGCCTCCATTTATGGAGCTAGCCAATGGAAGAGAGAGGCGGGTTCAACCCCAGTATTGAAAAACATAAGTTCTCGGCCTGCGCGAAACTGCTGCGCAGTGGACGCTAGGCCGAGCCCTAAAAAAGAGAGGCTGAGGTGGGAACGATTCCTCACTGATATGGCGCTGTTGTTGGGGCATAAATGGACCAACGTTTTAACCGGAGCCCTGTTGAGGGTATGATGGAAATTGCTGCCATGGGGCCGACGGAACCCACTGAGGGTAACTACATGTTCCAGCATGCTCCTGGGCACTAAGCCACACCCACTAAGGGCGGGACTAGAAATGTACAAATGGCATGCTGGCTTTCCTGATGACCTTTATGTAGCCGCCCCTGAGGAAGAAGTTTAACACTTCGAAACGCGTTGGGCATTGTTAAATCCGGCATGAATCAGCTGGCCGCCAGGTAAATGGACTTCCAGCAGCAGTCGCGTGCAGCCGGATATGCTTGGGCATTTAGTGAATAATATATATATATATATATATATATATATATATATATATATATATATATATATATATATATATATATATTTATATTTACTTGTTGCAATAATATTTTGATCAGATATGTTGAAAACAAGGCTAATTTCTGTTCATAGGACAAAAAGCTAGTTAGGTGGTTTACATGACCTGTCTAAAAAGACAAAAAGGGAGTATTACAAGCTGACCTGTGGCTTGTTGAATGTCCGGTCGCTACGCAAGCACAGACTTCATATTTATGATCTCCTCAGGGAAAAACATTGGGACTTAGTTTTTCTTACGGAGACATGGCTGGACTCTGCCTCCTCCCCTGAGGCCCTGGAAGCCATTCCGGAGGGCTATACCCTTGTAAGACAGGACAGATCCAAGGGCAGAGGTGGAGGAATAGCCATTGTTGCTAGGGAGGGCTTACGCTTTTGGAGCAGACTGTGGTCACTGATAGTGAGGCAGGCGCTTTCTCCATTCAAGTTAACGGGGGGTACACTGTGAAGGGCCTCTTGATATACAGGCCACCTGGCTCATCTGCCAGATTTGTAGACAGCCTGGTTGAAAGTGTTACAGAGGCAGCCTTACGCACGGATAGGTTCCTGGTGTTGGGTGATCTTAACCTATACTTGGACGATCCAAGTAGCCCCGCTCGCCCAGATTAAAACAGAGGGACGTGCACTGAAAACTGCATCTTGGTTCAATGAAGAGGTGCGTAGGGCCAAGTCCGTGTGTAAACGTGCAGAAAGGCGGTGGAGAGTAGATTTCGCCACCCAAGCCAGAATGGATTATGTCTCGAGTAGGCGTAACTACCACTAATTAGAAAGGCCAAAAAGGTCTATGACACCAGGATTGGGGAAGCTGAGAACTCCTCGAAGGAACTGTTTTTAATATACAAATCCCTTTTGGTGGGGAAGCCTGCAGCAGTCCCAGAGGAATTCTGCACGGTGGACAATTGTAACCGAGTAGCGGAGTTTTTTGCCAATAAGGTAGCAACCATCTATTCGGCTTTCCCCAGCTGGGCCATCATAGACCCCGAGATGGTAGAGGCACTCGAAGTAAGGGGAGTACAACGGGTGCTAACGACACTCGTAACCCCACCTACTGAAAAACTCATCCACATTTGTGGGTCAATCAAATCAGGCTCCCCTCTAGATCCCACTACACCCAGACGCCTGTTGGGTAGTCTGCATGTCTTAGAGCCATATATCCGTCATCTTCTGGATATCTCATTTGAGACTTATACTATCCCAGATGCCTGGAAACGAGCGGTAGTTCTTCCTCTCCAAAAGAAGCCCAATATCAGCTATGATAGGTTAGACAATCTTCGCCCCATTTCCCTCTTGCCATACATGGCAAAGATTGCTGAAAAAATTGTTAACCTTCAGCTGATGGGCTTTGTAGAGGAAGCTTCCCTGCTCCATGACTCTCAATTTGGCTTCCGTCCACGGCATTCGACGGAGTCAGCATTGCTCATGGCAGTAGAGTCCATACGGCAGGGAGTGGATGAGGGCCAAACCATGGCCCTGACCTAAGCGCAGCATTCGACACTGTAGCTCATTCCACCTTGCTACAGTGTCTGAATGACGGAGGGGTGTCAGGTCCTGCGCTTAGATGGATCCGGTCCTTCCTGTCAGGCAGATGCTTCCAAGTCCGCCAGGGAGATTGCTATTCCAGGGAGATTGGGTTGGGCCAGGGCGTACCGCAGGGCTCGTCCCTGAGTCCGACCCTGTTCAACCTATATGTCTCCCCACTGGCGGCCATTGTTGAAAGCTATGGAGTACGTCTTGTGTCCTATGCCGATGGCACGCAGCTGGTAATATCCCTCTCGCGTGCACCTGGTCTTATGGCGGACAAGTTCAGAGTATGCATGCAAGAACTGGCAGCCTGGATGTCCGCCAACTGCCTGAAGCTTAATGGCAGTAAGACCGAGGTGCTCGTGGTAGGGGGAGGCCCATCTGCTTAGTCGTCGGCGTGGTGGCCATCCTGCCTAGGGGAGGTACCTGTTCCCTGCCAGGAGGTAAGGAACCTGGGGGTATGGCTGGATGTTGATCTCGCCTTTGGCTCCCAGGTCAGCCGAGTGGTGGGGACATGCTTCGGAGTTTTAAAAACTCTGAGGAAGGTCTTGGATCTCCTGCCAATCACAGCTCGACGGACGCTGGCGCATGCGCTGGTCACCTCGCGCCTGGATTACAGCAATTTGTTGTATCTGGGGGCCACGGGAAAGGTTCTCAATCGCCTCCAGGTACTGCAAAATGCTGCCGCTCACCTTGTTTTGAGGCTTCCTAGAAGATCTTCCTCCAGGGCAGCGCTCCAGGCTCTGCACTGGCTTCCGGTCAGGAGCAGGGTAGAATTCAAGGCTCTTGTCACATGTCATCGCATTCTGAGAGGCAAAGCCCCTGCCCCGTTACAGAATCTGGTTACAAGCCTACAAGGAGCTTGCGCTCCTCCTGTACAGGACTTCTGAAAATTCCCAAAATTAAGAAAGCACGCATGGGGGGCAGATCATTCAAATACCTGGCCGCGAAGAGGTGGAATGACCTGCCGCCAGAATTAGGTCTGGAGCCTTAAGTTTCCGCCTAAACAAGGATTCTGAAGACTCATCTCTTCAGACGCTAGGTTACTGTGATGGCTGTTTAGACTGTTACCCTACTTACCATAGCGCGGGGACACGCCTTTGGGCGTAAACCAGGCGCTTTATAAAACTCCCTAATAATAATAATAATAACATAGATCAGTGTGGTTAATCTCCACCCCCTGACACTGCGCTCCACCCCCTGACACTGCGCTCCACCCCCTAACACTACGCGTCACCCCGTGACCCTGCCGTTGACCCAGCGCGTCACCCCGTGACTCTGCGCTTCTTTGGTATTAATAGGAAAAAATAGGGAAGAGGAGAAAATTCTAAGGTAAAGGGGGCGTGAATAATAACAGAAAATTCCATTTAGAATCATGACCTACATTTACTAAACCGACATGGAAAGAAGCCAAACTTGAGCAACTTACACAATCTTTGAATCCAATTGAATGCATTCGAGCCTTTCCACTGTGTTTGACACGTGATGCAGAATTTAACCCAGAATCCGGTGTTACCTTACTATTATGAACCACAGCATTATCACTACGATGTGTACAAAATCATTGTCAGTAGGCTGCATTCTACTTCCAGGAACACGCAAAATACTTTGAGATTTTCAACTGTTACATACTTTACTATGATAGACACAGGACGGGTTGTTCTATAAGTGCTGGGCGCACGCGCAACCCTGGCTCAAATTAAACACTGGCTCATGCGCTCTCCTCGGTCTCCTAAGCTGAATCTCCTATCCTCGCTCTCTCGCCCCCTGCTCCTCCCACTCCATCCACGGATTGTTCGTCTTTGGCTCGCCCCCACACTTACTGTCCTTCAGTCCAGCTGTTCTCAGAGAAGCCCAGCTGAGGGGCCCGTAGGATGTCTTTGATTAACACCCCCTCGTCGGTCTGGCTCCTGTGCACACGTGTGAGACTCTGCCCCAGCTCTTCTAGCCTGGTCTGACCTGAAGGATGCCCGGAGCCCGGGGATGCCTGGAAGGCCCTCCATGCTGTCCCCTCCTTCGGCCTGCATGCCTCGGATTCCTCACATACAATCTTCATTATTAGCATTTTTCTAAAGTGCAGTTGCTCAGAAAGCGACCCCCACTCCCTCACCCGGCTCGTCTGTGTTCTGGCAGCTGCTGGGACTTGAAAGGGGTATCACATGTAAAGGGGTCACAGGCTGCCTGAAGGCCCCCCCCCCCCCAAGCATAGTAGTGGCGCCCCCACATCCTACTAACTTGAACAGAACTGGTTTATCCTTATGGGACACTTGAGGCCGCAGTTTATTTAGGCAGTTTCCAACCTACAAGCGATGCTTCCTCCTCCATTTCCTTCCTTCCTCACTGAGCCTGTTCCTTCCTTACCATACCCATAGGACTGTCCTAGCTTCAGAGCTCTTACCACACTCAGAAGCACTGAGCCCTACTCTCAGTCCTCAGCATTCCCTCGCCCCATCTGCTCCCAGCTGAACAGGGGGCTCTTCACTTCCGGCATTGCCTTTTACTTTCTACTTCTGGTGTACCCGTTTACTTTCAACTCCCGGGCAAGCGCCTGCTTCTAGCCCGCCAGGTGATCATTCACTTCTGTTGTAACCAATAATAATAATAGTCTTTATTTAGACATAAAACAATATCTTTAAAAGTTTTTCCCAAATCACATTGTGTATAGTTTTGTGAGAGAAATAGTTTAAAAGAGAAACCCATACAGACATGAAAAGCATAAAAAAATAAGAATTTAAACTATTTTGTTAAACATGACCTGGCGTGTCTGAAACCTCTCCCGTTGTATTCAATTATAAAATCAAACCATAAAGGGGGCATGCTACAGAGTTTCGATTGGTGTTGCGACCCTCCTGGTCGTTGGGGCTTCTGTTACAGTACATTATGTAATCTAAAAAGTCAGTGGCAAGGCCGTGGCAGTTTTCTTTGTATTAAGGCAGCGATACGCTTGTTGAATAAATTTAGCACATTTTATGTTTAAAACAGTATTGTCCATGGACAAGGCGGCTATGATGGCCTGTTCCATGTTGACCTAAGCAAGCACCTGCGTTGGGGATTAAAGATAGGGCAGATGCAGACCACGTGCAGAATTGATTCTATCGCTAACCCACATCCTCTACAGGTTGTGTCCTCCTCCGTACGACGCCAGGTGGGTAGATTTTGAAGAAAGCGCCAGTAGTCCCCCATTCTTAGGGCGATGAAACTGCTCTTTAAATGGAGTGAAAAATTGGTGGAAAAATACGTGGCTGCAGATACTTGTTTGTAGGAGTTAATTACTGCCCAAGAATGGCTACGTTTGTGAGGAGGGCTTTATCAGTAGCGAGAGATCTCGATCTCACACATTTTTTAATTGCATTCTTAAAGGCAGATTGGCTAGGATTGAGGGCCCAAAGGTCAGCGGCTGACATCTGGTGGATGTAATCCTTCAAAAGACAGCCAAATGATCCTCCTGGGTTACTCTCATTCATTTCTTTTCAGACAAGAAATTCTAGTGTGCCAGATTCATCCTGTCTTAGTTTGTGGCAGAGCTTGGGGTATGTACCAGGGTTATGGGCATCGTAATTTGTTAGCCCCAGCTCTAATCTGATCTGTGCAGGGGATGCAGAACAATGTTGTAACCACTTAACGTTTATTCTTCTGGGCAAGGGGCTGTTCCAACCCAGCCAGGTGACCCTTTATTGCAGACAAACTTTGAACCTCTACTTCTGGGCAATCGTCGGCTTCCAACCCTCTGGGTCACCCTTCATTCCTGCAGAGGCAGGGCTGTTTCCTTCCTGCTGCCTGTCCCTTTTCTTAGCATCGTATTGTAGTACCGGCATGCTCTGCTGGCGGCATTGTGGCGTCTTCATGTCCCCACCTTAGCGGAGTCACAGTTCTTCCACCCTCTACCCGTACCCCCTGGCGCATAGTCGATAGAGTTGCTCTTACCTTTCGTAAAGGTTTGTTCACAGATGTAAGATATATGGCCTTCATCTGGGCTGTAAATGGATGAGTACCACAATGAATTAAGCTATGCTTAACCCCACTAGGCCTGCACCCACGTGGGATTCAGCCTGAGGCCTTTGAGCCTCCATGGCACCCAGGAAGAGTTTCAGAGCCTACGTTCTCTGCCCTTCTCTACCCTTCTCTGCCCAAGGGAGTCGGGGGTTTCTTCTTAGAGCGAAACCAGTCACTACTGCCAATGGCGCGCAGTCTATTCCCTGCCCCTGTAGTGGAGAAGGACAATAGGATTGTTGACTGTTTGGCCCAATCAAGTGACGTCTTCAAATTCACCCCACTGCCCTGGCTTCCAAACCTCCCCCTCCCATGTGTAATGGGGCGGGGGGGACACTGGACTCCCGTTCTTTGCGAGCTCTTTCTTCTGCTGGCCACCAAGGAATCCCGGTGACCCCACCCTGCTGCTGCCTGCAGACTAGAAACCGGAGAGCCGAGGGGAACCCGCCATCAGTCTTTGTTTAAATACATTTCTTTCCCCGATGTGTTCTTGTCATCACCAGCTTTTTAACCATCACATACATTCACCTCTGGTTTCTCTTCTCCTTGATAGTGGTGCTCTCACACCCTGACCCTCTCCCCACCCATCTCTCAAACAACTGATGGCCTCTCCTGACAGCGGTCCTGTAAGGCTGCCTTGGGTGGTCCCGTCTGGAATAAACGCGTGTTAAAGAGGCGCCCCTGGAATCCACACCCCAGCAGCTGACTGCAACAGCTTCTGTGGGGGCCAGACCCTCTTTGAGGGCCCGTTTCCTCGTCTTTCTGTTATTGACGGGCCCGTGGCCCTATTGGGGTGCGCAGTCTTGTAAACGCGACCTCTTCCGTACTCTGAATTTACCCGCCAAAGGAGTACGTCCCGCATTGGGTGCTTGCATCACCCCCAATGACCCGCCTTTCCATGCAGAGTAATACAGTCCACCTAATGGTGGCACTGTCCGTCTGTTATAAGCAAAGTGTTTAGCAATTAAATATATTATTAAAATACTAGGGTGCTCAGACTATTCTTACGGCTTTGGGTCACCGGGTACAGTCTAAATTGTAGCATTTGTAGGTCTGTAATAGTCAGTAGGTGCGGCAGTGCTGACCAGTACCTGAAGTAGCACAAGCAGCAGTGGCCGCCTGAGAAATATCTTGGGCCTTGGCACTCATTATACTACAAATTAAGCACTTCCCTAGATCTTAGCTCCTTGAGTGTGTGCTAATGGGCTATGATGTTGCTGCTCCTGTAGCTTTGTGGCCCAGTACCCTCCCAGCAGAGAGTGGAAACTCAAAGGAGGAAGGAATATTGTCTGAAAGAAAAGTCAAAATATAAAGAACTGCTTGTACAGTATAAGGGCCGAATCAAGACAGCCAAAATAAAAATGTTCTCTGAAAATATAAGCTCCGCAAATATTAACAGAGAACTTTTTTTAAAACAGTTCAATCCTTGTCAAGACGGAATCATCCGAGCTCTTTTAATCCCAGATCAATGATTCTGCAACAAGTTGGCAATGTTTGTTCTGTCAAAAGTCAATGCCATTTGATTTTTTCGCCTCCTTTAAATACACCAAGTACAGTTGACGTCTTAACATATGCCAAGGAACTGGATGTACTGCAAACCCCCTGCTCCTTAACTAAACCACTATTCGTAAGTTTTTTACCTCTTCCTAAGGATAAAACAATCAGTCTTATTAACTTCATCAAATCAAGAGCCCCTTCGGATCCCAGCCCACCACAGGTTAATAAGCAGGTAGCAAGTGTAGCGGCCGATCCGCTTATGAAATTACTAAACGAAATATTGAATACAGGGCACTTTCCAGTTTTATGGAAGAAGGCATCCCTCCTACCATTGGTGTAAAAACCCACTCTGGATCCAGCGATGGTGGAAAAAATGTAGACTCATGTCTTGCCTACCTTTCCCTGCAAATATATTGGAGAAAGCCATGAATGAGGAGATGCTAGCCTTTTTGGATGCAAACATGCTGCTTTATTCCTCACAGTATGGCTTCAGAGCAAATATTGGCACTGAGTCTGCCTTGGTAGCGGCCTCGGAGGGAGTTAGAATAGCAGCCGACAAGGGGGGAAGAGTGGCTCTGATTTTACTAGATCTATCTGCTGCATTTGATACTCACTCGTCATAGAGAAGCTCCATTTATTCGGTTTCAGAGACTCAGCCCTGGCTCTGTGGAGCTCATTTTTGAGTAACAGACAACAGCGGGTGGAGATGAGGCATGCAAGTTCCATACCTTTCTCTTTACCCTCTGGTGTTCCTCAGAAGTCCTCTCTTAGTCCCACGCTGTTTAATATCTATGTTAGCCCTCTTGTTAATCTGATTCGTTGCTTTGGTCTGGCTGTCTTTTCCTATGCCGATGATACTCAGATAGCGGTATCTATTTCAACTGACGTAAACAAAGAAGCAAGAAATGTTTGTAACTGCATGTCCCAAGTTGGACCATGAATGCAAAATAATTGTCTGAAACTGAACTCGGACAAAACTGAGGTGATGCTTTTCGGTAAAGAAACGAACTTCTAGAATGACTCCTGGTGGCCGTCGAGCCTGGGCGCGTTAACTGTCCTGGCCCAGAAAGTAAGAAACCTAGGAGTTATTTTTGAATCAAAACTACAATTTTCTGAGCAAACAAATTCAATCACCGCTTCAGGTTTCTTTGTACTGAAGGTTTTGAAAAACCTTTCCATATATTCCCACTGATCTGCAAAAACAGTGACAACAACACTTGTGTTCTCAAAATCGGAATATTGTAATGCTCTGTATTTGGGTGCTCAAAAATGAGTGATAAAGATATTACAGGTATTACAAAATGCGGCAGCAAGATTGCTGCTCAGAATCCCTAAATGTAACTCTCTAGCACAATCCCTGCGGGATCTACATTGGCTCCCTGTGAAAAAGAGAATTCTTTTTAAGGCTATGTGTATAGTCTACAAACACCTACACCAGACTGGCCCGAAGTACTTTCAGGATCTTTTTTCCTGGTGCAGGCCAAGCAGAAATCTTAGACCTAGCTCCTCACCATGTGTCATCATCCCCAGATCAAATAAAGCAAGATGGGGAGGTGGGGCTTTTCCCACAGGGGCAGGGAAATGCTGGAACTCACTACCTTTTAAGCTGCGCTGTCAACCATCTCTGATGCAATTGAGGAAGCGGCTGAAGACCTGGCTATGTACCGAAGATGTCTATTAATTTCTCTGTCACACTCTGACTTTTTCAGTATTGGACTGGCTTCTGATGTTCTGCCTAAAATGCTAAGACACAGTAGGGTATTCGAGCACTTTACAAAATCATTTCATTCTTTCATTTATTCCACACTGAACCACCACAAGCTGCCTCGTTTGAGTATCGCTTGTACATTACCCTGGTATGAGTAACACCTTACGCATGGGGGGGGGGGGGGGGGCAGGGCTCCCATGGAGACGCTTAACATGTACTTAAAGGTTCATTGGTCCCGATGACTTCACCTCTTGACCTTGCAGTGAGACATGTTGACCCTGGTTTGAATGTAGGCATTGCCATTTAACCTGTTTATAATAACATGCTAGTCAGTGGCTACAGTATAAGCAGCAGTGTTTCCTAGACACATTTGCTCACTAGTCCATATGAGTTAGTTTAGCCAGAAGCCCGGCCCCTCTCCTCTGGCAGGTCCCGGCCTACATCCATTGTAAGAGCTGGAACTGTGGGCTTTGCTTTCGTTGTCTGTCTGTTCATTTGAGAGCCTGATTTTGCTCCCTTTTCCCTCACACTCCTTTTAAGCACATTATCTGAAGAGTTCACCCAGTGCTTCCCTTCCTGCCCAGCCGGTGAGTCAAGCTGCTCTCACCACTGGGAGTGTTGTGGGAGTGACTAATCTTGGGGCGGGGGGAAGGTTGCCCACAATTTAACCCTGTGCCTTAACTCCTTATGCTTATCCATATTTTCGTTTTTAATCTCCAGTTATGTTTGCTCTCTTGGTAATATTACCTCCATATTTTACTATCCCAGGTGTAACTCAGTCACGCTGCAGTGTGTTAAAGGAAGCCCTCTGTGGATGACTCTGGCCATGCAGGAGTTTGGAGAGTTCACCTGCCTGACCAATTTTTGGGTGGATTCTACCAGACCGCACTGGCTTTCTGGTTGCAGAGACATATTGTGGACAGGGCCTTACCGGGGAACCAATAGCAGCCCTGGCACAAAATGCTCAAGCCAGCCCGCTCCCTTCATCTCGCTCCATCTCTTTCCAACTATCCATTCTCTCGCTACTTCTCTCCTCTCTCTCTTTGATCTTTCTCTTCCTCTCTCTCTCTCTCCCTTTCTCTCTCTTTTCTCCCTCTCTGATCTTTCTCCCTTCTCTCTCCCTTCCTTCCTCCTTCCCAGTGCCTGCTGCAATTAACCTCTGGAAGCTGGGGAAGTGACAGTGGCCACTCAGACTTTACAAAATAAAGTGCTTAACCATCCAAAAAGTGAATAAACCCAAGGGAACCGTTTGGTTACTAGAATGGGAAAGCATTACAAAAATTAAAATAACCCTCACCCCCAAAAGGTCCCTTGGTGGCATGCTTCATCATGTGGTTCTTCCCGCCCTTCAGTGGGACAGGGCGTGCTGCGACCGACGAATATGTGAGAGCACTTTGGAGTGAAGTGAACTATGTGTATTGGTGTGAGAGTGGAATGGTCCGGAATGAGTGAGTTTAAAAAATACCTGGCTTTATAGAAAAACTAAACTTTAATGCACCCTATAGCTGGTATTGATAAAAACGTGGAAAGAAGGAGGCAAAAAAGCTTTAATGAGCAGCTCCCTCGCTGGTTGACATGTTTCGAAGCCTACCCCTAAGCTGCTTCAGGACCAAATACAGTGATCCCTGTTACCACTCTAACTAATGCCTAGTGCTGTTTGCCTATTTGGTGTTTGTTTAATATGTTTCTGAGCAAGACATTTGTTCGATACCAACTTGGAATATTCTTTAATAGAGCGAATATTCAAGTTCTTAATTTTTACAATATTATAGGTTTCCTAATTGGACCCCATGAGCGTCAACACGGAAGGGGAAGAGCGCTTATAGTCAAACATTTGTCAAAGCATCTCTCACCCATAGAACACTGCCTGCCCCGGGCTCCGTCAAACGACGGAGGAGATTGAGTCCATGACTGATATATCTCTTCACTTCCTTATTTGATATGTAGTGACGGAGGCACCAGGAGCTGCCAGGGCTTTCCAAACTGGCCTTCAAGGGTTTTAGCCTAGCATGGAAAGGTCTGTATGACCAACATACAGGGGCTCGCAGTCTGCCCATTGCTTACCATTGGTTGACTTTACTGTCACTCGGATTTGCTCGTTTTCCATTGGATGCGATCCTTGTGTCAGCCTGTCCATCTTGTGCCCGTCCCTCCCATGCAGTATACCCTCTTTGCATTGCTGGCGTCTGTCCTTCCTCTTCTCGCTTTTAGGGAGCTGCTTTTTTGTTTTTGTTTAAATAATGCATGAGAGTGTGTTGCTGTCTCCCTCATGTGTTTTCCTCCCCTGCCACGTTGCTCTCACCCATGTGCTTTTCTACCCCCACTCGCACTCCTGTTCCTCTGTCACGTGCTTCAACCCTTTGTTCTTCCTCTCTGCACCACATTGCTCTTCCTCCATGTCCTCCCCCAGCCGATGTATTGTTTCTCCCCCCCCCCGCCTGCTTTGTTGCTTGTCTCCCCCGCCTGCCGTGTTGCTTTACCCCCCACCCCCTCCCAAAACTCCTCCTTCATTTCATTTTGTTTTCTGAATCACTCTTGCACTAAGTTTTGAAAGAGCACTTTTGCTTTACTTTTTTAAATTTGCTGATCCATTTGGAGTGCCATTTATAGGCGTGCACATTCGTGTTAACTGCGACTTTTCTCTTTTTCTTTTAGCCGTGCTGCTCATAAGGCAGAATACTGTACACCGTGGCTAAAAACATTGGCAAAGCTGGTTTTGCTTTCCTTTAGAAGGGGACTTAAGACTTGGCTTTTTACCCAGTAACTGGTTTCTATCTTCCTCTTTTTCATTTATGCTGTGCTGTGTTTTGCCTACCCTTTAGGCTCTTTGCTAAAGCGCCGGGACACTCCTCGGAGTAGCCGTGCGCTATAAAAGAGCATTTTAACATAATATTTAACAAAGCCAATAGGTCTGTAGGCGCGACCGTTTGGCTTTGCCAATGCTTGTTATTTTAATAATGTGTTTAAAGTTGTTGCAACATCTTCGTTTAGCAGAACGAAGAGTAGTAATCAGCTTTGGTTTGACATTCACATTTCTGTGCAGAGTGTACACCACGGAGGAAACAACTCTTTAGTTCAGATTTTTTATTTTTTTATAACACAAACTGTAGGCCTTTTTTGGAGTTATTTGTTGAAACTGCTTCTTGCACTGTTCTGTTTTTAACTAGGGGGTGAGTCAGTATCCTAATAAAAAGTTCCCCTTTTTTTCGCCTCATCACCCTATTTTACTCACCACTTTTTTTGTGTTTTGCACTGCACTGAATTCCCTTGTGATCTACCATTTCCGGTCTAAAGGGATTGTGGGTCTGATCCAATCCAGACAATTATCGTGGGTATGGCAACAAGTCTCTATGATCAAGAGACATGCCATCCCGATAGATGGATGACCAAATGAGAAGATTGATCACTGCGATACATTGATGGGAATCCATTCAGTTGTTCTTGGATCTCACTAGTAATCACTTGTCTTTTGCTCTTTTTCTTGCTTTTTATGTCCTTATGGGCTTATACGTGATTTGTGTTCGGACTCACTCGGTGAGGAGTTGGAGCCAGCCAGCTACATTAGTTGCTTTTAGACCCCCGGTTCTTTCTACCCAATCATTAACATTGTATTCCCATCTGCTTGCACATGTATGACTCCATCCTTAGGCCTGCGTGTGCATGTTGTGTGTCTGCATGTGTTCGTTGTATGTATTCATGAACAGCAATATAGGTGAAGGAGGCAACCTTTTGTGCTTGACATTAACTGAATCTGCTGGGCCCGAGGGGGAATCTCAGAAACGTCATCCTTCCAGGATTGGTTGTTAAATAGAGGAGCATTAAATTGCAAAACAGAAACAACACTCACGCACCACAAACCTGAGGCATACTGTGGAATTAAAGCAAGTTTTGTCTATGTACCTGTGGGACTGTTGGTCTCTGTGCGCGATTCCCTGTGGAGAAGTGTGGCTCAATGGTTAGAGCGGCAGACCCTGATGCAGAGGTCTGGCCCGGACCAGGGTTCAATTCCCGCCTCGGCGGCTCTTGGGCTCAATTTCCCCGGACCTGATAATTCTCGCCTCGGTGCCTATTCCAATCATGGGTCCCACTCTGCAACTCTGGGCAATAGCTTGCCTAATCTCCACAACGGCCCCCAACAGCGCTAGGATGCCTGGCTTCACCTTGGGGGTGCCCAGGAGTGGGCACATCACAGGGAAAGGCCAGGAAGGGTTCCACAGCGGTATGGGTACAGCGCCTTGAGACCCCTTCAGGGGTGATTCGTGCGCTATACAAGCACTACATTTACATTTTTTTGTGTGTGTCTGTGCAGTTGTCTGTGTGACGACCAGTGTGTGCTTGGATTCCTGTAGGTGTCATGCACTGTGCACGTGTGCTTCTAAGTTGAGTGTCTATGCCTAGAGCTTCTCCACTAAGGCTACACCTATGAGCTTCGGCGTAGTTGTTGGAGGGGGTCTCTCTGCCATCCTCCACTAAGCTGCTTGCCTCACTTCCATCACTTGCTCTTCTCCGGTATTTCGCTTCCCTTTCCTTTGTTTCTGCATCTCTCGCTCTTCTGCACTTCACATCCCTTCCTTGCTCTGTACTTGTGATTAACTTCCCTGTTTTTTCTCTTCCCTGTTCCAGGCTTTCATCATTTGCTCTTCTCTTGTATTTTATTGTTTCCTACCTTTGCTCCTGCACTTTCCTACCCTTGCTTTGCATTTCATTTAACTTCCATCGCTCGCTCTGCACTTCACTTCCATCGCTCACTCTTCTACTCATCACCTCCCTCCCATTTCTTGCTCTGTCCTTGCATTTTGCTTCCCCGCTCGTTTTCTCCTCTGCCCAGGCTTCCATCATCCTCCACTCCTGCATCTCTCTTAAACCCTTGCTCTGCTCCTGCACCTGCACCTCACTTCTGTCATCCATTCACTCCAGCTTCTCTTCAGCACTGCACATGCACCCTCATTCCTTGCCACCACTCACTACTGGCGCATCCTCCTTGCCTGGCCATGGGTTCATACACTCCTCACCTCCTTTCATCGCTCAACCTAGTAGCTCTCCCTTCCATCGCTCCCTCCTGCTCCTCTGTCCTCTCCTCCTCTCATCACTCAGTCCAGTACTTCTCTGTTCCATCGCTCCCTCCGGCTCCTCTGCCCTCGCCTCCTTTCATCGCTCAACCTAGTACTTCTCTGTTCCATCGCTCCCTCCTGCTCCTCTGTCCTCTCTTCTTCTCTTCTTCTCATCACTCAGTCCAGTACTTCTCTGTTCCATCGCTCCCTCCTGCTCCTCTGTCCTCGCCTCCTTTCATCGCTCAGCCTAGTACTTCTCTGTTCCATCGCTCCCTCCGGCTCCTCTGTCCTCTCCTCCTCTCATCACTCAGTCCAGTACTTCTCTGTTCCATCGCTCCCTCCTGCTCCTCTGTCCTCGCCTCCTTTCATCGCTCAGCCTAGTACTTCTCTGTTCCATCGCTCCCTCCGGCTCCTCTGTCCTCTCCTCCTCTCATCACTCAGTCCAGTACTTCTCTGTTCCATCGCTCCCTCCTGCTCCTCTGTCCTCGCCTCCTTTCATCGCTCAGCCTAGTAGCTCTCCCTTCCATGTTGTGTTGGTAAAGCCATGGCAGTACCTAGTAGGATGGTCTCCTGGGTCTTCAGAGCGGTCTACTCCAGACCATGGTTAACAGGACCTTGTCTCCTCTGCCCCTTCTAGCTCTATGTGTCTTCGGAGAGCCGCTTCACCACGCTGGCAGAGCTGGTCCATCACCACTCGACTGTCGCCGACGGACTCATCACCACTCTGCACTACCCAGCACCCAAGCGCAACAAGCCCACCATCTACGGCGTGTCCCCCAACTACGACAAGTGGGAGATGGAGCGGACCGACATCACCATGAAGCACAAGCTGGGAGGAGGACAGTATGGGGAAGTGTACGAAGGAGTGTGGAAAAAGTACAACCTCACTGTGGCGGTCAAGACTTTAAAGGTATGGAGAGCTTCATGGAAGAGGTAGGGAGAGGTCCATGGAAGAGGGTCTGCGAGTGTGTGTGTGTAGGTAGGGAGAGCTCCATGGGAGAGGGTCTGTGAGCGAGTGTGTGTAGGTAAGGAGAGCTCCATGGGAGAGGGTCTGTGAGCGAGTGTGTGTGTGTGTGTGTGCAGGTAGGGAGAGCTCCATGGGAGAGGGTCTGTGAGTAAGTGTGTGTGTGTGCAGGTAGGGAGAGCTCCATGGGAGAGGGTCTGTGAGTAAGTGTGTGTGTGTGTGTGTGCAGGTAGGGAGAGCTCCATGGGAGAGGGTCTGTGAGCGAGTGTGTGTGTGTGTGTGTGTGCAGGTAGCGAGAGGTCCATGGGATTGGGTCTGAGTGTATGTGTAGTATGAGAGAGAGCTCCATGGGAGAGGGTCTGCGAGTGTGTGTGTAGGTAGGGAGAGCTCCATGGGAGAGGGTCTGTGAGCGAGTGTGTGTGTGTGTGCAGGTAGGGAGAGCTCCATGGGAGAGGGTCTGTGAGTGAGTGTGTGTGTGTGTGTGTGTGTGTGTGTGTTCGCAGGTAGAGAGAGCTCAATGAGAGAGGGTCTGTGAGTGAGTGTGTGTGTGTGTGTGTGTGTGTGCGCAGGTAGGGAGAGCTCAATGAGAGAGGGTCTGTGAGTGAGTGTGATTGTGTGTGTGTGTGCAGGTAGAGAGAGCTCCATGGGAGAGGGTCTGTGAGTGTGTGTGTGTGTGTGTGCAGGTAGGGAGAGCTCCATGAGAGAGGGTCTGTGAGTGTGTGTGCGTGTGCGTGTGCGTGTGTGTGTGTGTGTGTGCGTGCAGGTAGGGAGAGCTCCATTGGAGAGGGTCTGTGAGTGAGTGTGTGTGTGTGTGTGTGTGTGTGTGTGCGCAGGTAGGGAGAGCTCAATGAGAGAGGGTCTGTGAGTGAGTGTGAGTGTGTGTGTGTGTGCAGGTAGAGAGAGCTCCATGGGAGAGGGTCTGTGAGTGTGTGTGTGTGTGTGTGTGTGCAGGTAGGGAGAGCTCCATGAGAGAGGGTCTGTGAGTGTGTGTGTGTGTGTGTGTGTGTGTGTGTGTGTGTGTGTGTGCGTGCAGGTAGGGAGAGCTGCATGGGAGAGGGTCTGTGAGTGAGTGTGTGTGTGTGTGTGTGTGTGTGCGCAGGTAGGGAGAGCTCAATGAGAGAGGGTCTGTGAGTGAGTGTGAGTGTGTGTGTGTGTGTGTGCAGGTAGAGAGAGCTCCATGGGAGAGGGTCTGTGAGTGTGTGTGTGTGTGTGTGTGTGTGTGTGTGTGTGCAGGTAGGGAGAGCTCCATGAGAGAGTGAGTGTGAGTGTGAGTGAGTGTGTGTGTGTGTGTGTGTGCAGGTAGGGAGAGCTCCATGAGAGAGGGTCTGTTAGTGTGTGTGTGTGTGTGTGTGTGTGTGTGTTTGTGGGTGGGTGTGTGCAGGTAGGGAGAGCTCCATGAGAGAGGGTCTGTGAGTGTGTGTGTGTGTGTGTGTGTGTGTGTGGGTGGGTGTGTGCAGGTAGGGAGAGCTCCATGAGAGAGGGTCTGTGAGTGTGTGTGTGTGTGTGTGTGTGCAGGTAGGGAGAGCTCCATGGGAGAAGGCCTGTGTGTGTGTATATATCCAATGCTGCGGTTCACTGCATATCCAATAACGCAGATCTGTCCGTCACAAATACCATGCTACACTTCTATTCACAACATATCCCATGCTTCACTCCTTTTCACCACATGTCCCATGCTGTGCTGCAGCTGGACTCGCCACATATACCATACTGTGCTGCAGCTGGATTCACCACATATCTCAAGCAGTGCTGCAGCTGGATTCACCACATATCCCATGCTGTGCTGCAGCTGGATTCACCACATATCCCATGCTGTGCTGCAGTTACAGCCACCGTCCGTCCCTTGCTGTACCAGTGGCCGTGTAATTCCTGCTGTGTTTCCACACTGTCATGCAGGCCTGCCCTGTTCCCACCTAGAGTTTGCTTTTCCAAGTGATCGTCAGAAGATCCATGGCCCTTGGAAATATGAGCCTCGAGACATTTGTTTGGATAGAGCGCCATCTAGTGGCCAATTTCCGTTACTGAAGCCATATGACCGCTCCATTTGAGCTGCTTTGCTGGTGAACTGTGGTCCTCTGCGCCCAACTTATGAGTTTTGTGTCGGGCACATGGGCCTCTGACAGTTACCAGTTTGGGGATCCCCCATCCAGTGTCTTTTGCAGTTGAGAGCGCACACAGGTAACCCGTGGAGGTGTTGAGAGAAGAGCACTGTCCGCCCGTCTAGGAAGCCACATGCCACCCGATGTAACCCTTGATTGAGAAGTGGATTGGCATTGCGAGAACCCTGTCCTGGGGACCATCTGCCTCTGTGCCGTGACCCCTGCGGCGGGAACCCACCCCGTGCCGACTCAGCCAGGACCCCATCCCCGTGCCCCGGCGCTGGGACCCCACGCCCCCCTCTCAGCGCCTGCACCAGGACGTCCCCTGTGGCCCTGCACCAGAACCCCCTATGCCCCTCCGCCATATCCCCCTATGCCCCTGAGGCGTGACACCCACTCCGTGCCCCCTCAGCCAAGACCCCACCCCAAGCCCTTGCGCTGGAAACCCACGCCCGTGCCGCGACCCCCTCTTTGCCCCTGTGCCAGGACTGTGCCCCTGCATCAAGACCCCCCCATGCCCCTGCACCTTATCCCCCTATGCCACTGTGGCGGGGCTTCCACCCAACGCGCTCCTGTGCCAGGACCCCACCCCGCGTCAGGACCCACCCCCGTACCCCTGCGCTTGGACCTCTCTGTAGCTACTGCTGAGAGAGTGGCACTGGGGCTGCCCAGCACTCTGGGTATCTGCAGGGCACACATGTATGTCTGGAATGGGTGGAGTGTCGAGAGAGGCCCTGAGGCTGCCTAGCTCTCTGGGTATCTGCAGGGCACACATGTATGTATGGAATGGGGTGGAGTGTTGAGAGTGGCACTGGGGCTGCCCAGCACTCTGGGTATCTGCAGGGCACACATGTATGTCTGGAATGGGGTGGAGTGTCGAGAGAGGCCCTGAGGCTGCCTAGCTCTCTGGGTATCTGCGTGGCACACTGGAATGGGATGGAATGTTGAGAGAGTGGCACTGGGACTGCCCAGCACTCTGGGTATCTGCAGGGCACACTGGAATGGGATGGAATGTTGAGAGAGTGGCACTGGGGCTGCCCAGCACTCTGGTATCTGCAGGGCACACATGTATGTCTGGAATGGGGTGGAGTGTTGAGTGGCACTGGGACTGCCCAGCACTCTGGAATGGGGTGGAGTGTTGAGAGAGGCCCTGAGGCTGCCCAGCACTCTGGGTATCTGCAGGGCACACGTGTAGGATCGGAATGGAATGAGGTGATGAGAGAGTGGCTCTGGCTACTCGCCACTCTGCTCATCTCTGCACCACTGCAGTGTACTTGACAGGGTGATTCTGAAACGGGATAGGGTTGTTAAATGAAGCACATTGAAGCCGCTGTGCACATTGGTGTCCTCAGCTTGGAAGGGGCTGAGGCAGTGTGGCTTCAGGCGGCATCAAGGTGGTATGCAGATGTCTCCAGAGAGATCCTGGCCCTAAAACTTATGTTTTCTCCCACTGCAGGAGGACACCATGGAGGTGGAGGAGTTCTTGAAAGAGGCTGCGGTGATGAAAGAAGTCAAGCACCCGAACTTGGTGCAGCTGCTTGGTAAGTGGGATGACCCCAGACGAGGCACTGGGGACCCTGAGATACGGTGGTGGTGGCATATGCAGCACCGAGGGGACTGCTCATACAAACCCGAAGAGATGCGCTCCTGGAGGGGGGGGCAGGTCAAGCGCGGTCCTGGACTGACCTAGGAACCAGGAGGCTCTGCTTAGCTGGAGGACAATCTCTGTAGTTGGCAGGTCCACAAATCCCTGCCGCATAGGCGAGGGTTTGCTGCACGTGGGAGGGAGGGTGAAGAGCAGTCCTTCATGTAGATGGCAGGTCCCCAAAGCTCTGCTGTAGCTGCATAGGGGAGAGAGTGCAGAGGGGGCGATGGGCACTCTGTCATGTCGCTGGGTGGCCTCTGGAGCCGTGCAGCGCCTGAGCACAGGGCTGACCCCACGCATGGAGCTCAACAGGAGTGGGCAGTCACGAGGGGGGGGGTGTGCTCGTGCTGTATAATCTGTCCTTTAGTCATTAGCTGAGCTCATCTAGCCTCTCCCCTTCACCTGGAGAATTTGTCCCTGAGGTCACAATGCCATGTTTCCTGCCTGTCCCCTTCTGACCCACCCTGCCACCTCCTGCCCCCCCAGCCTCCTCATGCCTCTTCTTCCAGCCCTCACACTCACCTTGTCACCACCACCGGGGTTTTCAGTTGCTGCGAGAATGTCGTGAAGGTGCTGGGAAGGTGTGGGGACCAATCTGTAAAGTGTTCCTCTGAAATGCCCACAATATTGGAATTGTGCCTGGGCCACACGAGATAGGCAGGCCCCTGGGTGCCCCGGGGTAGCGAAGTGCTCCTCACATGGACACAGCATTGGCGCTTCCTTCCAAGGAGACCCAGAGTAAAGGGCCCCTGAAGTCCCAGGTGGCTGTGCATGTTTCATGCCTGTAACGCGACCGTTAGGTTCAGGCCCTTGGGGGCCTCGGGGAGTGAAGTGCTCCTCACATGGACACAGCATTGGCGCTTCCTTCCAAGGAGACCCAGAGTAAAGGGCCCCTGAGTTCCCAGGCGGCTGTGCATGTTTCATGCCTGTAACGTGTCCCTTAGGTTCAGGCCCCTGGGGGCCCCGGGGAGTGAAGTGCTCCTCACATGGACACAGCATTGGTGCTTCCTTCCAAGGAGACCCAGAGTAAATTCACACATTGTGTACATTCCGCCACCTTGTGTCTGTTGTTTGATTACATGTGGGAAGGGTTTCCATGTCACGCGTGATGACCACCGAGGTGCAGTTATCTTATTCTGGGACGCAGAGCCTAGCAGTGTGATGGATGAAGGAATGCGAGGCACGGGCTGACCACCGAGGTGCGGATATTGTGTTATGCTGCACATATCAGTGTGTTGGATGAAGTAGTGTGAGAGGTAGACCTGCAGTTTCATGGTTTTCAGTACCCTGGTAGCGTTGTGCAGCTCTGCAGGTCCCTTTGTTATGTCCTATGATAATCCTCTTAGTTGCTCACTGCACTGGGTTCTCAACCTGAGATTTGTTTTCAAGTTTTATTTTCTCCTATAAGTGGATATTGTGGCTATTGGTAGACAGTTTCTACTTTTTGCCTTACCTCTGTCCCTTGTTTAGGGAGTCCCCAGCCTGCACTGACTCTGTCTGTTGCTTCTTGTGTTGGCCAGGTGTGTGTACGCGGGAGCCTCCCTTCTACATCATCACAGAGTTCATGACCTTCGGTAACCTGCTGGACTACCTGCGGGAGTGCAACCGCCAAGAGGTGAACGCTGTGGTCTTGCTGTACATGGCCACACAGATCTCCTCCGCCATGGAGTACCTGGAGAAAAAGAACTTTATACACAGGTAAGATGCCCTCTGCGCTGACTGGTGTCTGGTCGTATTTGGGACGGGGGGCTTTGTTAGTGATGTGTTCGAGCAGGACCCCAGGGTGGTGCACGGCAGATTGAGCAGTGCTGAATTTTGAGCCTGTGGCATGTTTGAAGCAGCGTCGGCCTGGTCTAGAGGGCAATCAGGTAGTGCCCAAAAGGCCGCTCTGACAGGTCAGTGTGCAGGACAGTATTTTGGCTATTTCTGGCCTCTTTTATGATCTGGTGGGTCATATTTACTGTTGATTTCTGTGACATTACCACAAACATTGCCTGTAGCAGGAACAAATGCATGCACTCTCCCCATACCATGGCAAATACTTACACAGAGTTCAAAACCACCCTGATCTGCAAATGTGGCCCACTGTTTTACCTTTCTAATCCACTAATGGGGTCCACTTATATTTTGGTGCCCAGGCCTCTTTTCTGTCCAAACCTGACCCGGGTTGAGCAGCAACCCAGTAGGGTTGAGCTGGACCCTACAGATGACGGTTTCGACCACAGGTACTGAGACCTGAGGAGGTGGTCAGACAGCAGTGTGTCAGAGCAGGAAGAGGTAATTGGAGAGTGTGGGTGGGTGTCAGGTACTGCTTAAAGGCAAGGGGATTGAACTGCTTTGCATCTGAGAGATGACCTGGCGACTGTATGGAGAAGTTGGTGTTGGAGGGAAGGTGAAATGACAAAGAGCGCACATTATTGCTCTAATTTCTGTTACTAGCAAATCATTTTAAAGTAGTGTATGTTTGTAATTATGCTGTGAATGAATGCACATATCAATGTTAAAAAGGAGGAAACACCGGCCTGTGAGTCTTCCTCCACTCATGTGACAGTGCAGCAAACATGAAAAATGTAACATTGCAGAGCCGCACTCAAAGGCAGGCTGGGCTGTGATGGAGTCAGTGGGTGAAGGAATATCTGTTGTTACCACACTTGCATTTACCCCGCGTGTAATGCAATGTGTTGCCCTTCTCAGACCTCCTAGATATACATCATCTAAACCCCTCACCCTATCCTTCTACCCGTAAAAACCTTTCACAACCCTAAGTTCTTACTTATTCCTACACCCTAGACACCACTTACCATCTCCTACCCATCCATAAACCCTCAACATCTTTACACCCCCATACCGTTGTCCATCCCCGAACTCTCAAAATCCTGTGGCAGCCATTATTTCCTCTTAATTTCGATATAAGAATGAAATTAAAAGAAACAGCTGCACAGTAAAGTCCTGATTTTAATGTGCCAGAAACTGACATGCATAGTGCTTACCTGCGTGGTAATTACCATGTTGTAAATAAAAAATGTGGTAACATGTGGAAATGCCCACACTGTAAATGTAACGCGTGTTAATGACCACGTTGTAAATGTAACACGTTATAATGACCGCGTTGTAAATGTAACGCGTAGTAATAACTACGTTGTAAATGTAACTCGTTATAATGACCGCATTGTAAATGTAACACTTGGTAATGACTACGTTGTAAATGTAACGCATTGTCATTACAATGCTGTAAATGTAACGCCTGGTAATGACTACGCTGTAAATGTAACACGTGGTATTGACCATGTTGTAAATGTAACGTGTGCTAATGCCCATGTTGTAAATGTAAAATGTGGTAATGCCTGCATTGTAAACGTAATACGTGGTAATGACCACGTTTCAAAGACTATAAACGGCATCAATCGTGAGTTTGTAAAGCGCAACTACTTCACTGAAAGGTGTCTAGCGCACTGGGGGGAAGGGTGACGGACTCACAACTTCTGGCTGTTCATGGTGATTCATCGAAGAGCCAGGTCTTAAGGTCCTTCAAGAACTTGGAGAGTTTGGTGTCTGTCGGCGGTGGAGAGGGAGTGTGTTCCAAGCATTGGTCGCGAGGAAGGAGGATCGTCCTACTGTTCTGGTCTTCTTGAAAAGTCGTACCGTCTCAAGAGAGCTGGGCTGAGCAGAGGGATCTTTGGTGTGCGTGGAATGAGAGATGATGGTTAGGCGGGTCCGGTGTTATGAAGGGCTTTGTGTGCGTGGGTGAGAAGCTTGAAGGTGATTCTCTCCTCGACGGGGAGCCAGTGTAGTAGTGTCTGTAGGTGTTGGCTGATGTGGCAGTGGTGCAGTAGGTTGAGGACTGGTCTGTCGGTGGCGTTCTGGAGTTTGCGGGTGAGGTTCTTGTTGATCCCAGCCTAGCCGTAGTTGTCTGCTGCTGATGAGGGCGTGGGTGACAGTTTTCCTGTGTTCGAGGGGAATCTAGTTGAAGGTCTTTCGGAGGAAGTGGAGGAGGTGGTTGCAGGAACAGGTGACCGTGTTGATCTGGTGGTCCATTTTGTGTTCGGAGTCCTCGATAATTCAGAGGTTGCATGCGTGGTCCTTGGGGGAGGCAGGAATGCCTAGGGCGTGGGACCACGAGGTGTCGTTCCAGGCATCAGGGTGTGGGCCCATGATGAGTACTTAGGTTTTGTCCGTGTTGAGTTGTAGGCAGCTGTTCTTCATCCACCTGGCGCCTACTTCCATTCCTTCTTGAAAGTTGTGTTTGGAGATACTGGGTTCGTTGGTTAGGGAGAGGATGAGTTGGGTGTCGTCTGCGTACGATATGATGTTAAGTCCGTGTGATCTGACCATGAATGTGAGCGGACCTTGTAGACGAACAGGATGGGGCTGATGGAGGATCCTTGGAGGACTCCGCAGGTTGTCGGTGTGGGCTCTGAGAGGAAAGGAGGGAGTCTGACCCGCTGCGTTTCTGCCAGAGAGGAATGAGCGGATCCGGTCGAGGGCCTTGTTCTGTATTCCTGCGTCGTGGAGTCTGCGGGCTAAGGTGCGGTGAGAGACTGTGTCGAAGGCAGCGGAGAGGTCCTGGAGGATGAGGGCCAGTCTTTCCTCTGTCGAGGAGGGAGCGGATGTCATCTGCTGCGGCGAGAAGGTCGGTTTTGGTGCTGTGATTCTTCCTGAAGCCTGATTGGGAGGAGTCGAGGATGTTGTTCTCTTCTATGAAGGAGGTGAGTTGACTGACGGCTTTTTCATTGACTTTCGCCTGATACAGGAGTACGGTCTGGGGTCTACAGACTGTTTTTTCAGTAAAGGCTTGATCTCTGCGTGTTCCAGTCGGGGAAGGAGGTGGTCTCGAAGAAGCGGTTGATGATGTGTTGAAACTCGGGGGCAGTGATGTCTGTGGCTCTGTGGTAAATGTGTTGGGGGCAGGGGTCCGTGGGGGCCCGGAGTGGGTTGACTTCATAGTCTTCAGGGTGTCTTCCATGCTGAGAGCGGTCCAGCTGTCGAGTGTTGGCTGCGTGGTGTAGGGAGCGGTGAGTGTGGGTTCCATGTGTAGGTTGTTGTCGTTGAAGTTGTTATAGATGGTCTTGATTTTGTGATGGAAGAAGGGTGGGATGTCTAGTCTTACTGTTGGGTTGGGTGAACTCCTTGATGATGCCGAAGAGTTCTTTGCTGTTGTGTGCATGGGTGGATATTCTGTCCTGGAGTGCTTTCTTCTTTGAGTGTCTGATGAGTTTGTGGTGGGCAATGGTGGCTGCTTTGAAGTTTTCGAGGTCTGCTGTGATTTTGGAGTTCCCCCATAGCATTTTGAGGTGTCTGCAGGTTTGTCTAGATTCTCGAGGAGCTGTAGAGCTGGCGGGTCGGAGGACCAAGGTCCCTGGCGCTGGGCACAGACGGGCTTGCCTTTGACGCGCCTGTGGCGTGCCCACTGTGCGCAGCCGCCATTAAGTAGGGGTCGTGGGAGAACGGATCAGCTGGGAGGAAGGAGCACACAGGAGGGGGATGGGCTGCAGGGGCAGCAGCGGCGAGAAAGGAGGCAAAAGGGAAAAGGAATAGAGGAATAAGGGAAATGACAAGGAAAATTAGGATATAATAGTAAAATAGATGGTTTTCCCGAATACTGTCCCTCTCGTTGATCTTGTATTTTGGTTTAGAGGTGCCTGCTGTAATACTCTTTGGGTGCTTTGGAGAAGTCATTGTATTGAAACTAAAGTTTCCGAATAGGAGAAAAGAAAGCTCCTTCCGGTCATAATACTGGGCAGCTCATTGAGTGCTTCACGGTGAATTGGAGACAATTAGGAAGTGATAGTGATGCTTCAAGTCTCATATTTTTGTTTAATTTGTAGGATTTTCTTTTTATTTCTTAAATTGTAACAGTGAACATGGATAGATTAAAGTGGAGGAGTGGGGTGATGATGGATGAGTTAGTGGGTGAGAAGATGTGTGGCATGAGGCTGAATGTGTCTATGGACAGTGCCTGGGTAGAGGTTGAGAGAGAGGGCTCAAGAGTGTGGGTTGAGGGCCTGAGAGTGTGCAGACGAGGGGACGCGAGAGGGTGCAGACGAGGGGACGCGAGAGGGTGCAGACGAGGGGACGCAAGAGGGTGCAGACAAGGGGACGCGAGAGGGTGCAGACGAGGGGACGCGAGAGGGTGCAGACGAGGGGACGCGAGAGGGTGCAGACGAGGGGACGCGAGTGGGTGCAGATGAGGGGACGCGAGTGGGTGCAGATGAGGGGATGCGAGACGCGAGGGTGCAGATGAGGGGACGCAAGAGGGTGCAGATGAGGGGACGCGAGAGGGTGCAGACGAGGGGACTGAGAGGGTGCGGACGGGGGCACATGAGAGCGTCCGGACTGGGGCACCCGCTCTCAGGGTTGACGGGCACTTGGAGGCTGCGGACAAAGGGGAGGGGCCCTTAGAGGGTGTGGACGGGGGAGTGGGCCAGAGAGGACGTGGACGGGGGGGTCCTGAGGGGGGCGAGGTTCCTGAGAGGGCACTGACGGGGGGGTCCTGAGAGGGCCGTTTGAGGGACTGAGAGCATGGTTAGAGAGTGGCAAAGTGTGAATTTGGGGTGACAGATTGGAGAAATCGAGTGGATTGCCAGCAAAAGGCAGTAGGAGTTGATAGAAGGTGCCGAGACCATGACGATGTGGTTTGTCATTAAGTATCTGAAACATAACTGAACAGTCTACAATTTAATGCAAGAAAAATAATCCAGATCTGTTTCTGTTTTGTTTAATATAAAATAATTGTATATTTCTCTCTTTGGTTATTTTTATTTGGTCAGTCGTAAAATTGGTGGGTGTGAAAATGTTTACTTAACATGACGGTGGACCCGATTGGGCCTGATATCCCACTGTATTACCTGTTCTGCTCAAAAGACTAGATAGTGCTGTCTTGGCTCCCGGGGATCCGGTCTTTACCTCACATCATAGTAATGAGAAACCTAGACTATTGCACATCACCCCATAACCCTCATGAGAGAATCGGTCTGATTTATACTCTGGGTTAGTGCATGAAAACGTGATTCCTTAATCCATTACATTTGCATCTAATGCACAAGAGAAGCCCAATTTCATAAATAATAAGTCCTACTGCTAGACGTTTCTTTACATATAAACCACACTAGGGAATGTTGGGCGGCTCAACAGCCAACGCGTGTTTCGCCCCCGGTGCGCTGGGGCTTTTTCAAGGCTTAGAAACAGTCATGATTGTCCTCCATTCCTGGTTGTTGGAAGATTATGTGGCTACTCTTGGTGCCATGGTCCACTTCTGTCCAAAAGATGAGTCAGAGAATGTAGTTTTCTGTACAGAGTTTGTGGCGTCCGTCAGGGTTGGGATAACTGCGGTAGGTCCGTGGAGTGATCTGAATTTGTTCAGAGGTGCTAGATTACAAGACTGGGGGTGGGGGGGAGTATAGGAAGGCAGCAGTAAACCAGCAGGGTTGAGAGCTGACCCACTGGGCGGTGCCCACGAGTACAGATGTTGGATGGTGGGACCACCCAGCAGATTGCATGCAGAGTGAAAACAAGCTTCCTGAGACTGGTTTTGGAGTATCACTTTATCAGCCAGGCTTACTTGAATCCAGAGGCACAGTGAGCACGGGACCGACATCTGGGTATACCCTTGGCCTCCTAGGGCGAACGTAGTAAACACAACAATATGCTGGACGGAGTGCTTAAACTTTTCAACCACTGACCCCCAGTCGAGAGATCTTGAGGGTGCTTTTCAGCCCCGTCTGCCTTTCTGCGGCTGCCAGATCAACCCTGGTTATTTAAATCTCACATTGTGAATAGATGCCCCATAGGACTTGTACATATGTTTCCACCTTCCCCTTTCATCATGCCTCAGTGGGACCTTAATTTGGTTCTCACCTTTCTAATGTGCACTCCATTTGAACTTCTGCACAATGCCCCAAACCTTTTTAGTGGCAATCACACCCACCAGAAGGGTGAACGAGTTGCAGACTTTGCCTTCCAGAACTCCTTACCTGACGATATTCCCTGACAAGTTGGGGCTTCACACTAGGGACTCTTTCCTTCCGAAAGTGTTAGCACCCTTCCATGTGGAGCAATCTGCCACCTTGCACACTTTCTACGTTCCCCCGCACCCTCTAAGGAAGAGGAGCGACTCTACCGTCTGGATCATAAAGAGGATTGTTGTTCTACCTTGATGGCACCGAAGAATTCTGGATGGACAACCAACCTTTCGTGGTGTATTTTGGAGCGAAGAAAGGTCGTGCGGTGCAGAAGCGGATTATCTCAAGATGGGTCGTCCTCTGCATCACCATTCGATATGCTCTTGCGAAGAAGCAGCCTCTAAAGGCTTAAGAACTCAGTCCACCAGATCGAAGGCTGCTACCACAACTTTGCAACGTGGTGTTCCAGTCCTTGACAATTGTCAAGCAGTAGCGTGGCCGTCACTCGTTCACCAAGCACTACTGGCTGGGCAGTCCAGTCCGAAGGGACGGCCTTTTTGGCTGTTCTGTCCTGCAGGATGTCCTTGTCTAAAGTTCTCCGGGATGGTATTGCTTGGGTATCTGTTCAAAGGTAAGGAATCTGCGGCTAGATGTCTCTATCAGATGGACAAGTTACTTACCTTTGGTAACGCCTTATCTGATAGAGACATCTTGTCTGACACGTGCGATCAAACTTTGCTGCCATGTAAAGGCTTCTTCTGGCCACACAGGATATAATCTAGCCGCTGCAAATAGGATTTAGAGACAGTCATTGTTGCCTGGGTTGCTGGATCTCAAATTGTGATATTTGGGGGAAGGGCATGAGGGTCAAATGTTCACAAGTTATTGTTCACCAGGAATGAATCATGTATATGTGTGAACAAGAGACCTATTAAATGAGTATTTTTTAAAGTTAGGAATGGCCTGTGTTGGTCATGGACGAGATTCTCTCTCATTGACACCGATGGATTTCTATACCAGGCCTGAACTGGATGCCATGCTGGGTGCTGTCCTAATAATCAATAAACTGTGTTACGTTAAGGAGTCTCTATGCCACATATGAACTGTGTGCGACACTCTGGTACCTTTGACCTGTCGATTGTATCTGATTATGAAAGTAAAGCTATGTGTAACTGGTAACAGTTTGCCTCAGTGAAGTATGAAGTGCTTTTTCTTCACCTTGCTTCTTTATTCTAAACTGCAGGGACCTTGCTGCCAGGAACTGCCTAGTAGGGGAGAATCACTTGGTGAAGGTGGCTGACTTTGGCCTTAGTCGGTTGATGACGGGAGACACATACACTGCACACGCAGGTGCAAAGTTCCCCATCAAGTGGACTGCGCCTGAGAGTCTGGCATACAACAAGTTCTCCATCAAGTCTGACGTCTGGGGTAAGAAGCGTTCTACTTGCAGAAAAGCGATTCCAGGCCTCGCCAGAGGCAGTAAGCGATATATAAATGCAATTACAATTTGCAGTTGCCGTAGTCACAAATTCAGTATAATCACTTTTTGCATCTGAGGGATACAGCGGAGCACTGGTCCCAGGCACACAATTGATACCTGGCATGTTAGTAGACCTCAAAGAAGGCCCATTTCATCTATGTTAAAGTCACTAAGGTTGCCACCCATAATTAAAACTTGCAAAATACAAATTAAACTATCCCAAACTAATTAAAAGATGCAAGTACTTGCTCCAAATGTGAAACTACACCTGATCATCATTCTGAGCATTTACTGATTTTGAAATCCACCTCAGACCTGGCCTGAAAGGAGGGCACCGAGGCGTAATATCAGAGTTATATGGGGTGTCTAGGAGATGCAGATATTGGGATGTGCGGATATTTGGAACCAGGAGGCAACGGGGTGATGGCGTGACAATAGTTTGTAGTCCATGTTTGTGTATCAACCACCGCAGTGATTTACAAGGGTGTCCATCTTGTGTTTGTGTTGCAGCCTTTGGTGTCTTGCTGTGGGAGATCGCAACGTATGGAATGTCGCCCTATCCCGGCATTGATCTGTCCCAGGTGTACGAGCTGCTGGAGAACGACTACCGAATGGAGCGCCCAGAAGGCTGCCCGGAGAAGGTCTACGAGCTCATGAGAGCATGTAAGGGTGCTAGCGATGCCATTGCTGTTCATCCCTGAGGCTTCCATGAGATCTGGTGGCCCTAATGCAATGAAGTGCTTGACAGGCTGTGCTTGTGTTCTGCTGGGCTTTTGGAAGTGAGACATCAGTCATAGATGGAGAGGCACCGTGTGTGCCAACACTGCATATTAACCCAAATTGCCTAGCAGGCATTGCAAACATTGCAGAGGATTCAAGCCTTTCACCAACGAGTTCTCTATTTGTGCAGCATGTGCTGCAGTAAATCACATGCTCTCAAGCGTCTGCCTTCCTGTGTTGGGGACGCACGTTGTGAGTTGTTTTGGTTGAAAGAGGTGACACAAACCCACAGCACACAAGGACATAGACTCCACCTTAGATTGTTTTTTTAGGTCGAGCAGACCTAAAAAGCATGCGAAGCATGCTTTTGTCTGCGAAGACAACTTTTGCTGGCGTGTCTGGGGGAATGTGAGACCGTGTCCATGAACGAGCCTCTGCCGTCTCCGATTTGCCCTCGAGGGCGCGCACGCCCAGCCGGCGCCGTGCACATCCCCTGCCTGGTGCGCGCTCTTCAATGAATGAAAGTGAAACTGGCTGCAGTGCCTTGCATCCATGCTGCGTTAGTGTCTTTCCCGTTTATTTCCCTCCGTTTCTCTCGTGTCCCCTTCCCTCCGCCTCTCTCGTGTCCCCTTCCCTCCGCCTCTCTCGTGTCCCCTTCCCTCAGCGTCTCTCTCGCCTGCATCCTTCCCTCGGCGTCTCTCGCCTCCCCTTCTGTAGTTTACTGTCCTCCCTCTGCCTAAGGCTCTCTCCAGGTCCTTTCCCTACCTGCCTCTCCATGCTCCGCTCTCTGTCTCGAGGGCAGCGGTGCTCCTCTATCTCTTCGGTGTCGTTTCCTGTCCTAGCTGCTAACTTTCCTCTGCAGGAAGTCGCCGCTGCCCCGTCCTCGGCTCCAGCAGTGCCCCACCCTCTTAACTTCACGTCCCTCCCTTAGCTCCTCCCTGTGGTCTCCTCCCCTCTCCCTATCTCTCCCACCCCTTGGCGTCCCGGCTCCCAGGCTCTCCCAGCAGTGTCTCCACGGCTCTGCGACATGGGGCAGTAGCTGCTGGTTGAAGCAGATCACGGAGAGCCCCCCTGCTTCCTGGTTTTCATTCGCGGCCGATGAGAGGCGGGCCGCTTTGAACTACAAAATGACGTGACGAACGTAACGTTTGTAGTTCAACGCGGCCCATTCCTCAGTCGCGCCACAAAAAAAAAACAGGGGTTACAACCTAATGCTTGTCCCCTGCCTCGCTCTCACGCCTTCCTGATCCCGTCTCACCCTTCCTCCTCTCCATGCCTGGCTGCACCTGGTTCACCTCGCTCCGCTGGAAGGAGGGCGGGATGGCAGAGGAGCCCAGTAAGGGCCACTGAAGGCCTGGAAGCTAAGGTAGGTTCAGTCCAGGACAAGCAGGGATGAGCTGGCCGTGCCAGGCGAGATATGCAATGTACCTCGATGTATCACGGTGTGCCACGGGGCCTAGGCATGCCGCCCTCACACCCAGTCACAACAGCAATGCAGTAGTCTCCCTTGCAGCAATACTCCTCAGCTCGGTGGAGCCCAACATGGCTCTGAGCTCCATGCTCCTTATGCCTCGTTGCTCACATGCCCGGGCCGTGAACGCACTGCTCTCTCCCACAGTGAAGCGTTATTAACACCTCTGCAAGCAGTCCTCACCGCAAGTTGGGCAAACCTGTGTAAGGACCCCTTTCTCACACAAGCCTATAAATATCGGAAAATAGATTCATATATTTGAAAAACAGCAACCGTCAAAGTCTAAGAAAAGCCGTGCCAAAATATTTTCCCCTTTATTTTTTTATTTTAACAAGATTTCAGCTATAAAAACACTTGCTATATGTCATTAATTTACAAGCGCTAATGATAGTGAGCTAATCAAGTTCCCTTTCTACCTCGGGATGCAAAAATTACCTGTTCAGTGTCCGCTTCGTCTGTAAAGACCGTAGGCACGAAACCCATTATTAAGTAGTAGAGCCTTGCCGTGAATTACTTCCCTTATCTCAATGAATGTCTAAATGAACAAGTACGGACAATCCTAATAGGTCTCCGTCTTTTTTGTACCATTAATAAAATGTTTTATGCATGCGTGCAAATTGCAGAGACACTATTACATAGTAGTGTAGTGCAAACCCTTTGGGGTGCTAGTGTGGGGCTATTGATTGGTTTAACAGTACTGCGAGAAATGGAAGCATGGTGGTGGAAGGAGATAATGGATTTACGTGTTGGTGGTTGTATTGTGAGGGTGATAATGTTTCATTGAGGGAAACTTACCTATTTCCAAAACTTAAAACATACATAGAAATATTGCCATTTACAGTATCAATAGCTCAAACTTTCCTACTGCGAGACCTATTGCATTGCAAATGCTTGTTCTACCATTGGGTCCGGTTGTTTCTTCCAAAGCTCTGGGGCTGTCGCTCAGTGTAGACAAAATTCAACCATCGACTCATTAGAATTGCTGCCCTCAGCTTAGCGATTGGGTAATTTAAAGAGCATATTATTTAGGGTGAGGCCTGCTCTGTATACGTCTTAGTGGTCGTAATACTCTTTTAATGAGTATCACGACCACCATGAACTGTTGTTCCCTTTGAGGGAAAAAGCCTTTAGGGTTTAAGAGGAGATTTCGCAAGATGGGAACAACGATAATCTTTTCTATATTCCTTCCAAAACATTTTGATTATTTATTCTCCCTCCAAATGCTTCCCTTTTCAGCGCCACATCTCCCAACACCTACACATGTGTCCGGGTACATCTGCTGCAGTCCTTATGGTTTCTGTGATGTCATTTAATCCTGGTTTTGTACTCGCTTTCTCTTTGTTAGTACTCCCGACATATCTAGGTGGAGTGCAAACTTCTTTCCCATTGTGGGTCAGGGATTTCCTGCCCAGTTCAGTTACCCATTGAGTGATAGTTCCTGATTTGATGTTGCCCTCCATGAATGAGATTAGAGAGCTGGTACCAGCCTTTTAGTGCATCCAAATGGGGCTAATTGTCTTGTGGCAGCTGTTATATGGTAGGAGTGTCCAGGGAAGCAGCTGAGAGTATCCAAGCCTCTGCTGCAACGTCTTTATGTTGCCGTTCACAAACCGTGTGGAGCAGTAGTCCGTCACAATACTTTCCTTGTTGACACGCTTTTCATCTAAAGGTAGTAAAAAGGGGGATTCAAATATAGTGGAATAACTGGTAATGGAAACTTTGTGACAGGGAATCTTTTTTTTGATTCACATGCTGTGCTTTATTCCGCAACCTAGTGGTTGGGTCTGGTGGAAAAGTCTCCTTGAAGCCCCCACATCCCCCCACCAAGTGAGCATCATCGACCATTTGGGTTTAAACCCCTCCTCATGTGACATTAGATGTATGCCCCAGAAATCCCTTGATGCAGCTGCCATTTTCAGATTCTTTTCTCTTCTTCAGGATGGCCGCATTCTCTTGAGTTGAGTTTGTAAATGGTGCTCTACTTGTGGAGTGGGGGAGGGGGGTTCACATGTGAATCCAGAAAATTCTTCAAGCTGCAAAACTATCTATAAACATTTCTTTTTGCAGCGTGACTCTTTTCTGGATTCACAAGCTGTGCATTGATTACAGAGCGGTTTTCCTTCATGTTGGGTTGGTTGGGTTCTTTAGAGTGTGCACTTGCAAACAAATCTATCAGTACTCTTTGTCCAACTTCTGCTTCACTGTTGATTTGAACATCAACGCAGTAGTGTTTTGTGAAGTATGTATCGATGACCATGTAGCAGCTGTGCTAATGTCCTCTAATGCTTTGCTGCCTAAGAAGGTGAGTTTTGCCCTTTTTTCCTTGTTGAGTGCGCCTTTAGCTTTTCTGTTGAGTTACTCTTCCTGCCCTGTGGCAGTATTGTATTGCTTCTATCCACCTTGCAGTTGTTCCCTTGGTGACTGGAAGTCCTTTCCTTAGGTTTGTACAGAGGATACAAAGAACTGTTCTCCTTTCCTGATGCCCTTTGTTCTCTCCAAAATAGTGCATATTTGCCATTTGTTCATCCACCATGTGCAATGCTCTTTCTGTTGTGTTTTTGGTTGTTGAAAAAAAAACCTGACAGGTGTATTGCTTGCTTTACATGGAATTTTGATCCCACCTTTGGAATGAATCTTGGGTTTGCTCTCATACCCACCTTGTGTCTTGGTTTGGCTCTTGGGTGGGGAGAGCTTTTTTCTCACTTACTTCCCTTAGATAAGAGCTAGCGATGAGAGAGGCAATTTTGAAGGTTAGTAACCTCTATTGTGCATTCTGCATTGGTTCAAAGGGTGACGTCATCAGTTGGGTGAGAGCATCGCATTCAAGTTCCATGTAGGACGTGGTTCTCTTCTTGGGGGTGCTTCTTTCTTTCCTACTCCTAGTAAGCGCTTCACCGCTGCTGTGGTGAAGACATTTCTACCCAGTGCGCCTCTTCTGTACGCTAGAGTGGCACCAAGTGGACTTTGATAGAGGCATAAAGAGCTGTTTGTCTTGTAGATGTTGGGTATCTAATGCATGGTGTGTAGGAACCTGCGTCACTGACTTCCTTCAAAATAAACGCCCAGACAAAATGCATGTGACGTTAAAACACTTAACTGGGAGCATAAGGTCCTAAATTCCCCTAAGCACCAGTTGTCGGATTAATTGCTGATTAACGGAGGTGCTCTCCTTGTTTTGGTCTCTGGCAGCAGTCATTAAGGACTCCTTTTACAGAACTAAGTCCCAAAAACTAATTTTTCCCATTGCCTTTACTGTACCCTTCACCCCCTTGAAGTTTCAACAAAGGCGTCCATGACAACCTGTCAGATCAGACAAACTCAAGCAAGTTCTGCAGTCATTACCCAGGGTGCAGTCTGTTCCCCTCTTCGTCTACATGGTCTTGGTTCAACCATAGCAAACAGCTACATGCGACAATAGTCCTGTGGCCATACCAACTATCTGAAATGGCCTTCCAACCTTGCCCTCCCTTATCTACTATGTAATGTGCATCTGGGGTGAAATTCGTATATGCATGTTTATATCTGCTATACGCGTCTACTGTATCCGCATATTTATCAATTAGGTTTTCCTGTACCAGCTTAACTAGCCGGCATCCTTGTACAGCGCTCTGATACCTGCCGGGGCATGTCTGTGCTTTATTAAAGTTTAAAAATAAAGTAAATAGCCACTCAGCCTCTGGGGTGCTCAATCTCCTATCCCACAATCCCCTGCCTGCTATGCTGCCACTTCCTACGGTTTCTACGTCACTGCAAATGAAGAAACTGGCTCTGACATGTTTTTGTTGGTGGACCCTCCTGCATATAGTTTTTTCCCTCCACAGGAGTCAATATCGTGGTACCTTGGCCATTCAGTTTACACGGCATCTTGGAGCACAAATCTGTATTCTGTGTGTTGACCAGTTCTTCTGATACTTTCCTGAAGTTCCTCTTGAATTGTGTAGTAGATGCAGCTAGGTCTTGAAACACTGCACGTGCAGGTGTGGGTTTTGTGTCTGCCTTGTAGGTCGCTAATTTCTCTACAGTATTTTGCGTCCAATCAGAGTCTTTTCCTTTCCTTTCATCTGCCCTGTGCACTCACTCTATAACTATAGCATCTCCAGCATCTTTTCCAAGGTGCCTTGGAATAGCTCAATGACACATCCAGTGATAGCTGACCCTTGAAATGTGTCCCCCAAATTTTTAATCTGCATATTGTGGAGGGTAACCATTTAATCCACATGGAATTGGGCAATTTCTGAAAAGATCTTAAGTTGTTCTTCTGCTGAGTCCAGTCGCTGGTCGAGGGTTTGCTTGTCTGATTTGGTCTGTCATTTCATTGTATAATTCTTTTGCTCAACCTGAGCCTGTTATTGGTGAACAAATCTGTTGGGTTCTGCTTTTAAGTCATCAATGCAAATTTTTAAGCCCTCATTTATGAGTGCTCCAGTAGCTTTAACCTCCGTTGTGGGAGTATTGTTTTATGAGTGAGTCCATTTGGAAGTAGTCGGTGATATTGCTGAGTGGCCCGTTATAATATTTGTCCGCAGCCTCCAATCGTTTGCTTGCTGGGTTTTCCTGCAGACAGATTTGTCACCTCTGTTTGACAGTACTCCACAGGTTAAAGCAGTTTTGTTCTCACCCGACCTCTATTACATCAAATGCCAGGCATAGGCCGTGGGACAGAAGGTGTCGTTAGATCAGCCGAGCCACATAAGGTAGTGAAACCTTGAAGGAAAGTGCCACTTTTTGCCTGACACTTGATGCAGTTTGACTTGATGTGCTCTGGGTCCCTTTCTATCATGTTACTTTGGTATAGTATTTACAGAGCCAGCTTCCTACACACCTCCCAAGTGCCAAATGCCTGAAAGCCCTGTGTGTGCAAACTGCCTTTTTACAACAGACTTTGTTGTTGAAGTCCTATAAGTCTTTTCAGAATGTTCTTCCACCAGCTGATGAGGTCCTTAGTAGGAAATGCCTAGATGGTTTAGTGAAGGAAGTTACACCCCCAAGATGCTGACAGCAGCAGCCAGATTCAACTGAACTAGAATTCTTTAAACATCAACAGGATCAAGTTGGAATTCCATAATAAATCCGCAGGGCTTCGGGTGAATAGCCACAGCACAGATCTGTTTTGTGTAGCTGACCAAGGGAGGGTGGTGGACAGTGCACCACACTCTGACCTCAGTAATGTAGACCATGGCCTAAATCTCGGGCCTTCCCCACCTCACCCGCATTGCATTGTAAATGGTGGCGGGGCAGAGACCTCCGTAAAAAGAGGTTACCTAATACAACTATCTGTATTGGAAAATTAGGAGTTCAGAACTAGATGATTTGTAATTCCTATTTTCAAAACAGAAGAAATAATTTGACCCACGTGGAAAGAAACCGAGGCTTATCCAAGACTGAGTGCTGTCCCGTGGAGATTCATACAGTACGGTCAAGAGTTCCAAGTGAAGGAGCGCACCTATTGAATACGTTGAAAGAAGCCAGGGAGTAGGGGGACTTTGCCCGAGTCATTCAATAATAACAATGATATAGAAGACGGGAAAACTGAATGAAGACGCTCCTCATAAATTCCAATATCACGAATGATTATGGAGACCAAAATACTGGCCACAAGACTGTTGAGAGTCCTAACCTCTTTAGCCACAACGACCAGCAAATATCTATGCTGGGCCCTCTACCAGCCTTAATGTCCGGGGGTTACACAACTGGCTCAACAAGACTAGAAACACCAGAGAACCGATCCTTGCCATAGTATTGCAAGATGCCGGAAAGGCATTTGATTCCATCAACCGATGGTTCCCAACATCGAAAGGCTTCGGGTTGGGCCTGGGCTTCAAGTGGCAGGCTTTACTGCCTGAGGCTGCGTCAGCTCCACTTCAAATGACTGGTCCGCCCTAGAGTAGGGTTCCAGATGGGTGTGCCTGCGTTCCCCGTTACTTTTCACCCTTTGTTTAGAACCATGGCATTGCTGAGTCGGGTCACGAAACAATACAAAGGGGTTCTCAGTGGAATCTAAGATGCGGCAGAAAAAGTTACTTTATGGCGGTGATGATGTTCTCTATGCAGCCAATTCCTCTGCAGCGGTGTCAAAGATACACTCATCGTTTGAAAATGTCAGACACTCCTCAGGATATAAAATGAATTGGTAAAAATCAGGACTATTTAAAAAAACAAATGAGAAATAGGGAGGGAATTGCTTCACGCTGTCGAGGTGAAGGAAAATGGCATCAGGCATCTGGGAATAAATAGAACACCCAAAAAACGTATTCCTGTGAAGAAATATGGACGTATTCTCAAACAAGCTTCGTACAGATGCCAGAAGGAGGCACTCTTTTCCACTCACAATGGAAAGAGCGATGATTTTTAGATTATTACATTACCAAAACTGAGCTGCATGATGCAAAAACAATCAATCGATTGTTGTGCATCACAAACAGCAGTGCCTGAATCTTCCTTTCTTTGATTAGAATAGGAATTGCACACACGACTCTGCGATTGGGGGAGGGGTGGGTCTAGGATAGCAGTGAAAACATTCTGTAAATATATGTACAATGGAAGAACTGCCCTGCTAGAGACACCAGGCGGGTCGCAAAGTCTGAATTTCTACCCCATGAGATGACCCTGTGATGAAGTTAGACAGGCTATAATTAAAAAAACACCTACATGCCAGCACTACATATATGGGGCAATGTGGAGGGAAAACTTGTGATGCCAGTATAATCAATACTTACCTCCTGGTCTACAGGTAGTCTATGTGGATAGGAACAGTTTTGAAGGAAACCCCATTGTGGACAGGAAACCTAACGAAAGAGCTCCATAAATTGAACTCCTTCAGCAGTGGAATCTCATTGAGATATCCAGGGTGGGAGAATCTGCAAGTGGCAGCATTAAAACATTGCTAAGATTTCAGAAAGAATACAAACCCAGCTATGCAAATATAGAGAACTCTGCTTGCATTAAATGCGGAGGCAGTGGAATGAGCGTAAATACCGGACTAAGCCTTCCTAGAAAGAAAGATCTTACTAGAAAAATTGGTCAAGGTGGTGGTATCTTTCATATGCAAAACACTCCTTAATAATACGCCTGTGTGCCAAGTATGAAGCGGCTAAGAAACCTAGGAGCTTTAGAAGGTATTAACTGGGAGGCGTCATTAATGCACCCTAAAGAAGTGATTAATCAAGAAAGGCGATGATTGGTTCAGTCCAGAAGCGAGGGTGTACATCAACAAAAATAGCTCTAGGAAATATATCCGACCACAGACCCACATGCAAAACACATTATTTAGAAGATGGCACATTTCTACACACAGTCCGAGGAGGTGATGACATGTGAGGTATTGGTGGGCAATAATAGCAGAATTAGAAGCAGTTATAGTAAAAGAAATTGAGTTCTCTCCCCAGTTTGTGAAATTGAGTATCCCAATGATGTGGATCAGCCAATAGGTAAGCAGTTGATCTGGCCCCTGATTTGCATTATAGCGTACAGAGACGTTGCAATAGAATGAGGCAGCTCTAGGTTTCATTATAGCGTACAGAGACGCTGCAATAGAATGAGGCAGCTCTAGGTTTCATTATAGCGTACAGAGACGCTGCAATAGAATGAGGCAGCTCTAGGTTTCATTATAGCGTACAGAGACGCTGCAATAGAATGAGGCAGCTCTAGGTTTCATTATAGCGTACAGAGACGCTGCAATAGAATGAGGCAGCTCTGGGTTTCATTATAGCTTAGGGACGCTGCAATAGAATGAGGCAGCTCTAAGTTTCATTATAGCGTACAGAGACGCTGCAATAGAATGAGGCAGCTCTAGGTTTCATTATAGCGTACAGAGACGCTGCACTAGAATGAGGCAGCTCTAGGTTTCATTATAGCGTACAGAGACGCTGCAATAGAATGAGGCAGCTCTAGGTTTCATTATGGCGTACAGAGACGCTGCACTAGAATGAGGCAGCTCTAGGTTTCATTATAGCGTACAGAGACGCTGCAATAGAATGAGGCAGCTCTAGGTTTCATTATAGCTTACAGAGACGCTGCAATAGAATGAGGCAGCTCTAGGTTTCATTATGGCGTACAGAGACGCTGCAATAGAATAAGGCAGCACTAGGTTTCATTATAGCTAACAGACGCTGTAATAGAATGAGGCAGCTCTAGGTTTCATTTTAGCTAACAGACGCTGCAATAGAATGAGGCAGCTCTAGGTTTCATTTTAGCTAACAGATGCTGCAATAGAGTGAGACAGCGCTAGGTTTCATTATAGCTAACAGAGACCTTGCAAGAGAATGAAGTAACCAGCGAATTCCAGCAAAACTAGGATGGTACATGTTGTGGGTATGTGCACAGAAGCTGAAAAATTGACATGACAGTAGAGGTTGCCTAAGGAAGTAAAAGGAGACTAGTTGATTAGAGAAACCAATTATCGTTTAAGGGAAGAGCGTATTGGAACAGAGCATAACACAGATGAAGAAACAATATTGAGGGCTTGTTTTGGAAGCATTGATAATGGTTGGACTGCGGGGAAATGTAAAATGAATGTATGGAATCTAGACATTTGCTACTGGCCTAGATGTTATTCTAAACAATAAACATATTCCAGAAAAAAGATTGGCAAGCAAAGAACATACCTCAGCAGTGAGAGAGAGGAGACTGATATTGAAGTAAGATTGTTTTAGAGTAAGATGTATGCTCTGCAGTGTTGAATGTGGTAGAACAGTAAAACTTTAGGGTGAGGACAATAAGCATGGTGTGAACAGCAACTATTGTTTCAAGAAAACCAAAGCCAGATTTTGAGTGCTTTGAGAGAGAAGTGGCAATGGGCAATCTTTTCTCTATTGTAGAGTTGAACTTGACAGTGGAAAGGAGGAGAACAGATTGTTTAGTAAAAAATGATAACCTCATTTGATTGAATATGTTAATAGTGATCAGCCAGGGTAACAAATGTTCAGTGGCTGTAGAAACACATAATGTGCGTACTCCTTCCATGTAGTGTTGGGTCCGGAGTTGTGCAAGTTGTTTTTCCTTCAAAGAAGAATTTCGAGTCACAAGACCAATTGGTGACTCCTATCGGTGATACTGCGCATGGGCATCAAATCCATTGTTAGATTGTTTTCTCTCCACCATCGAGTTCGTACGTGTGTGACTATGCCCCATGTTTCGACTCCAGAACGATTCTTCAGTTCTCTTACTGTCTTTGACCGCATCGTTTTGATCGCGCTTCTCCCATCTGCGCTGCTCTTGAATTTTATCAGTTTGAGATCCGACCTAATCACCCTTCGGGGCAGCGCCCGACTCAGCCTACTACCTCGTTCACTCCTTTTCATCTAAGATGCTCTTCCGATGGAACCCACACCCTTTAGGTTTTGCTCTTGTTTGCCATGCGAAATATCTGCACACTGATCAACACCTTGTCTTTCGCTGGACCATCGTGAGGCCGACTGCGACGCGTGCAAGTCCTATTGTTTCAAGAAGACTCTTGGGATCAAAGTGTGCATTGAATGAAAATGTGGATTAAAAATATAAGGCAGTTTCTTCTGACCTACTTTTTGACAGGGGTCAAGTTCCACCTGACTATAGTTGCTACTATGGCTCGTAAGCTAGCAAACAACCCGGCTACTGTGGATACCCCACATCCTAAAATGGAAAATAAGAGAATGGGTGCAGCAGGGAAATAGTCTCAGCACAGATAGCTAAACAGTGGCATATTGCCAATGCCCAAGCTCTTCTGGTGCGCTATGACAGAGCCCATTGGGAGGAGATGGAGGAACTTTTACTAAACCTCTCTGTGTACCATTTTAAATGGGGACAGCAAATTGTCACAGAAGGTCAGGCCATCACCAATAACTGTGTCCGATATGCACTAGATGTGGTGGATACAGCTGCTAGGGGTGTCACCATCAGGATGCTATCAACACAACATGCATGGCTTTGGTGTTTTGGTTTTAAAATGCAGAGGTCCAGCAGGCAGTCCTAAATGTCTTTTGACAAAGAATATATGGGTGGGAATGGGTTTCCCCTTTAGGTTATGATAATTTATGATGTATAGCATAATCTGAAAGAAAAAGGTTAGTATTAGATTCCTTACCTTAGAATATCCCCAGGCGTCAGACTGGATCCGGAAATTTTTGCATAGCAATACCTCTGCGCGTCGTTAGGCGTCGTCTCTGGCTCCGCGTCCGTCGTCGGCGCCGGAGTGACGTCGTCGGAGTACTTAGACGCCGCCACCCATGCGCGCTGACGTTAGTTCTTCTTTTTTCCGTGCCAGCTAGCGCAGATCCGGAGAAGCTCTACCCCTTAGTCACTTTTTGACTAAACCTTTTTGATCATTTTTGATCCTCTTCTAGTCGTTCTCGACTCATCAGGTGCCGGTAGGGATCCCCGGGTTCAAACCCTGCTCGAAGTGTAGTCGACTGATGTCGAATACCGACCCCCATCGCCGGTGTCTGCAGTATCTAGGCCTCGACCACGACGACCGTGCCTGTACCGATTGTCGAGCCCTGACGTCCAAGGCTAGGCGGGAGCGGTCCCGCAAGCGGCTCGAGCTCCGGCATTCGGCCCCGCGCCGTTCGAGGTCCCGGTCCCACGTGAGGTTGAGATAGAGGTCGCGGGGTCGGAGCCCTCGCAGCTCCAGAAGTCGTCATCGGTCTTCTGGTTCCTCCTCAGGTAAGAGGCATGAGAGGTCGGAGCGGCGTCATCGCTCCTTCGACCGCCCCCGACGCTCGCCCGACGCGGCTGTTGTTTTGGGTGGCACCACCCACGCGGCTCCGCTGAAGTCGCAAGCGCCGCATCCTGCCCCACACCTGGGCACGATGCAACGCGGGAGGAGATAGAGCAGTACCTCATGGCCATGAGGTCGCTCTCTTCTCCACCGGGCCCCATGGCGTCTTTGGGCCCAGTGGGCCCGGCTCCGGGGCCTAGCGGGTCGGGTGCTCCGGCACCGACGCCGTCGTCTGCTTCGGCCCGGCGCCGCCGGCGACTTCGGTCCCGGCGCCGCAGGGCCTGGCCGGATCTGGATCCGGGTCGACGCCGGTCGACCTTACGACCTCACCGGCGCCGTCCCCAAGGGTGTCACCACCGGCGCCGACTTCGGTCGACGCCGGCCCAGTCCTTCTGTCGCTCCTGTTTACGACCTCACCGGCGCCGTCCCCAAGGGTGTCCCCACCGGCGCCGACTTCGGTCGACGCCGGCCCAGTCCTTCTGTCGCTCCTGTTCAGCCGTCGACACGGCCCCATTGGGAGCCGTATGAGACGGCGGTAGGTACATTCCACTTTAATGAACAGGCCCCGATTGTTGATCCTGGCTACCGGGAATTGGGTGACGACGAGGACTGGGAGGGGTCTGAGGACCCTCTGACACGGGAGTGTCAGGACCAAGAGGATGTTTTGTTGCCGACTGTCCCGTGACCGTGACCCCCAACACCCGCAATAAAAACGGATGGTGGAGAACACGACTCCGGGAGAAGGCGGGTAACAAAACAAGGGTACCCAAGGTCTTGGGGGACACAACACGTCTCCTCTGGCTTCTTGGCAGCTGACAGCTTGACACAGACGAGACCGCTAAAATGAAAAAGGGGACAAGATTAATCACACCCCTACTAGTATTAACAGTGCCAAGTACATACAAGAACCACCAACCTCCCTGCTTACCCCTAGATAACTATCGGGAGTGACTTGATACGAAACAGGAATTCATCCACTGCAATCGTATTGGTTGTTTCTTGCGTAACCCCAGACCAACCACGCCCCCTCTGGAAACACCGAGAATGTCAAAGGGGGTGGGATTCACAATTCTTAAGACAAAAAGGGGCAGGGGAAAAAAGGTATCAAGGGAATACGAAAGACACCCAAAAAACCCCTGGAAGCGAAAAAAAGAACATGAAGGTAGCGCAAAAACGGCCGTTATTCAGCTCCTTTGTGAAACCACCCAAACACAACGAACAACAAGATGGTTTGGATACAAAAAGGGATAATAACAGGACGTCAATATTCAAAGGAAACGCAGTTGCGAATCCCAGAACGTCTCCGAAGATCAAAAACAGGTCCCCAAAAAGGGTTCAGTAAAGCCCAAGGGAATAGGAAAACAGGGGGAACAGGGAAAAAGGGAATCAAAAACCCAGCACTGGAAAAGACCGCTGGAACAAAGCTCGAAGGAAGGGGAACAAGGTAGAACCACAGGAACAGGAATCACACGGCAAGGGACCAATGAAGAAACCAAGCACCTGTTTCCTGTTGGCAGCCCCCTTTTAAAGCGAGCCCTAGGGAGCGTCCATAAATTTGCATATGCACTCTGCACTTATATGAGAAACCGCTGAACGGGGAACTAGACAGAAGGCACCAAGCCCCCTTGAACTCCAACAGTACCCCCTCCCGAAAGCCTTCCTACAGGCCTAGGCTTCCCAGGGTGCAGGCGATGAAACAGACGAACTAACCGGGCAGCATGAACCCTACTTGCCGGAACCCAAGAACGGTCCTCTGGGGGGGTAACCCTTCCAGTCAATGAGGTAATACAGCCGTCCCTTCATCCGCTTGGAATTCAAAACAGTTTTAACCTCGTACTCCACGTTATCATCTATCAAAACGGGAGGAGGAGGTGGCAAATCTTGAGAAGTGGTGACGAATGGCTTCAACAAAGAGGTGTGAAATACAGGATGGATACCATACTCAGCCGGTAAATCCAACCTAATTGCAACTGGATTCACCACCTTCTGGACAGGAAAGGGACCTACAAACCGAGGCTGTAATTTTCTTGGTCCCGGCAACTTCAGATTCTTCGTTGATAGCCAAACCCTATCCCCAACTGCATACAGAGGAGCTGGTCGTCTATGCCTATCTGCCTGTACTTTCATGGCTTTCTTGGACTCAGATAATTGCAGTTGGGCCAACTTCCAGATCTCAATCAAACTCTTACTCTGGGAATCCACAGCTGGTACCCTCTCAGATGGATGAATAGGAATTGTCTTAGGATGGAACCCCATCGAACAATAAAACGGTGACATGCCCAAAGCTGAGTGCATGCTGTTATTATATGCAAACTCAGCCACAGGAAGGGCTTGTACCCAACTGCCCTTCTGCGAAGTTAACAAATAGCGCAAATACTGCTCCATGGTTTGATTGGTACGTTCTGTTTGCCCGTCGCTTTGTGGATGGTAAGCTGAAGACAAACGTACTTCCATCCTTAATGACCGTCACAGGGCAGTCCAAAAATGTGAAACAAACTGTGCCCCTCTATCTGAAGCGATGGCAGTAGGAACCCCATGCAGTCGAATCACTTGGGCCATAAACACATCAGCCAATTCTCTAGATGTGGGTAACCCAGGCAAGGGAACGAAATGAGCTATTTTAGTGAATAAATCCACCACAACTAAAATGACCGTAAACCCCGAATTAAGTGGCAAATCGGTCACAAAGTCCATACTGACCGTATGCCAGGGGGAGGGAGGCACTGGCAATGGGTGCAACAACCCAGATGGAGACATGTGTGAGGACTTACTAACAGCACACACCGGGCATGAGGCCACAAATACCTGTACATCATGGGCCAAAGACTTCCACCAAAACCAACGCATACACAGCTCTTTGGTTTTATTGACCCCCGGATGCCCAACCAAGGACGATGAATGACAATACGTAAGAACCAGTGTACGCAACTCTGGGGGCACAAACAATTTCTCTGCCCGATACAATAATCCATCCTTTAACGTAATTTCAGGTTCCGACAACCACGGAGCCAGATCCAACTGCTTCATTTCTTCCTGCACTTTAACCATGAATTCGTCTATGGAAGCACAACCAACTATCTTATCACCGGGAATCATAAAACAGGACTCCTCTGTCTTACTTCCCTTTGACGGATCCGCATAAATCCGAGATAATGCATCAGATTTCCTCTGTTGAGCAGCTGGCCTATATGTGATGGTAAAATCGTATTCATTGAAGAATAGCACCCATCTCATCTGTCTGGGAGTCAAAGCCCTAGCGGACCGGAAAAACTCCAAGTTCTTGTGATCCGTATAGATAGTAATGGGGTGACGAGCCCCCCAAAGGTAATGGCGCCATTCCTCAAAAGACAGCTTTATGGCCAAAAGTTCCCTCTCAGCTACCGTATAATTCTGCTCAGCAGGTAGTAGTTTCTTTGAAAAATACGCAATTGGATGCATCAACCCAGATTCATTATCACGCTGAGACAACACGCCCCCAACGGCTATCTGGGACGCATCCGCCTCTACATAAAACAGAAGAGCAGGATCAGGATGCATCAACACAGGAGCAGATGTAAAAAGCCCAATTAATCTTTCCAGAGCCAACTGTGCTGCAGGCGTCCACTCAAACACCACTCCCTTCTTCAACAATGAAGTCATAGGCGAAACAATGTCAGAGAAATGACTGATAAAACTCCTGTAGAAGTTGGCGAAACCAAGTAGCACCTGTATATCTTTAACACATGTGGGTATGGGCCAGTTAACAATAGCTTCGATCTTCCGGGGATCCATCTTTATAGAAATCAAGAATCCCAAAAACTCAACATGTGTCTCACCAAAAGTGCATTTATCCAGCTTGACAAACGGTGTTCCAACAACTTAGACAAAACCTGCGAAACATGAGCATTATGTTCCTCAAAGGACGGGGGAAAAACCAAAATGTCATCAATGTAAACAGTCACACTGACATCCAAAAACTCACGCAAAACCTCATTTATAAAAAAACTGAAAAGCGGCAGGGGCGTAACACAAACCAAAAGGCATAACACAATATTCAAACAAACCAAACTTAGTATGGAACACCGTTTTCCATTCGTCGCCCTCGCGAACGAGATGGTAAGCTCCTCTTAAATCAAGCTTTGTGAACACCTTGGCATGTCGCAGCTGATCTAACACAGGTATGAGAGGTAATGGGTACTTGTTCTTTATTGTGACCTTATTCAACGCCCTGTAGTCCACGCAAGCGCGAAGATCACCCTCCTTCTTCGGTATAAAAAATATGGAAGAAGACACAGGCGAAGAAGAAGGTCGAATAAACCCATTCTTTAACATCTCATCCAAATACTGCCGTAGATGTTTCTCCTCTGGCTCCGACAACGCATAAACCCTACTACAGGGCAAAATGGCCCCCGGAACCAAATCAATACGGCAATCAAAAGCCCGGTGGGGTGGCAAGGTGGAGAAGTGTGGCTCACTGGTTAGAGGAGGCATACCCTGAAGCAGAGGTCAGACCCGGGACCAGGGTTCAATTCCCAACGCGGCAGGGTCTTGAGCCCAATTGTCCACGGACTCGATAATTCTCACTTCGGTGCCCACTCTAATCATGGGTTCACACTCTGCAACTCTGGGCATTAAGCTTGCTTAATCTCCACAACGGCCTCCCGCGGCGGGATGCCTGGCCTTCACCTTGGGGATGCCCAGTACGGGTTATCTCACAGGGAAAGGCCAGGACGGGTTCCCAATGCAAGCGCCGAGATGCCCAAGGGTAAGTCGAGCGCTATATAAGACCTCAAAAAAAAAAAGACACACGCCTGATCCTTATCAAACACCTCCTTATAGGCCACAAACGAAGGAGGCACGCTGTTCTGACCGCAACCACTCGCTGCACATGACAACGGAGACACCCTTTCAGTCGCCTCACAATAACAGTGAAGAAGACAATACTCCGAATCAAGCGTGACCAACCTCCGCGCCCAATCGATTCTGGGATTATGGGCCTGTAACCAGGGCACCCCGAGTACCACACCAAATGCTGGTGCAGCGATCAGATCGAAACACAGTCTCAGAATGCCCATTATCGAATGTCATCAATGGTTCGGTTTGTCGTACAATCGACCCAGAAGTTAGCTCCGTGCCGTCAATAGCCCTCACAGGTTCAGGTTGTTTCTTCATCACACAGGGAACCAACAACTTCTCGGCCAACCCAATGTCCATAAAGTTCCCTGTGGCCCCACAATCCAATAATACCGACAAGGAAGCTCTACCACCAGATGAATAAGCGAAGCAAGCCGATACCGTGAAATGATGCGGGACTCTTTGAACCGCCCCTTGTACGTCATAAGGATTACAAATCCCTCTTTCATGGACATAGGACTCTCACAATCCCTTCCCACGAGAGCCACAGCCTTATTCTCCGGGATCCGGGACGGTTTCACTGGACACTCTTGAGCAAAGTGTCCACCGCTTCCACAATACAAACACAACTGCAACAAGCGCCTTCGCTCCTTTTCCTCCTTGGATAAGGGACCCCGTACCCCACCCAAAGGCATAGGTTCAGGTTCTGTTTTTACGGCCCCGTTCTCAGATGTTTCTCTCTTGGTTACAGTTGTCCTTGGGGGTTGAAACCTGATCTTATCTCCTTTTCTTTCAATCATTCGATGGTTAAGTTTAACAACCAAATCGACAAACTCCACACAATCATCAGGGGGGTCTACAACCTGAGAGACTATATCTTTTAAGTCCTCGCACAAGCCCTGAAAAAACAAAGAAGTTCTTTTTGCCATGGGCCATTGTGTCTCTGCTACTAAGCGATTGAAAAGTAGCCACATAACCCAATAGATCCTGCTTACCCTGCCGTAGCTTTAACAATTCAACATTGCTTGCCTGCATGAAAGCATGCTTAGCAAACAGACTATACATCTGGTTCTTAAAGGCCGGGAAACTACTTAACACAGCGTCATCGTTTTCCACTAAGGGGACCGCCCAACTAGCGGCAGTACCCGAGAGATATGAGATCACAAACGCTACCTTAGTGGTGTCATCAGGAAAAGTGGTTGGTCGACACATGAAGTGCAAATGGCTCTGGTTCATAAATATGGCAAATCTGCTACTATCCACGGAAAACCTCTCTGGAGCTGCTAGAGGCACTGGCACGGGAGTGTTCACTGTAACGGACAAAGGAGAAAGAGACCCACTCTGCCCCCCACTCCTCTCATATTTAAATGTGGCTGGTTGAATCAATGGGGGCCTAGCCTTAACTGAGGGATCCCTTCCTCTGCTCCTAGTGCTTTCCTTCACCTCACTCAGTGTCCCCCGTAACTCCTGATTCTCCTGACGCAGGGATTGGACTTCACCCTGCATGTGCGCTAAAGCCTGCTTGATTTCCTGCATCGAAGAAGCCCCCCCTGCTGCCTCCTCAACCATTCTTCACTCGGGCGGTGTATTAATTCGAAGGCTTGGTTTTCTGTTCCGTTGCCGACCGGCCCAACACCGCAGGAGTGAAGAATGTCCCAATCCTCTACCCACACCGTGACCCCCAACACCCGCAATAAAAACGGATGGTGGAGAACAAGACACGGGGAGAAGGCAGGTAATAAAACAAGGGTACCCAAGGTCTTGGGGAACACAACACGTCTCCTCTGGCTTCTTGGCAGCTGACAGCTTGACACAGACGAGACCGCTAAAATGAAAAAGGGGACAAGATTAATCACACCCCTACTACTATTAACAGTGCCAAGTACATACACGAACCACTGACCTCCCTGCTTACCCCAGATAACTATCGAGAGTGACTTGATACGAAACAGGAATTCATCCACTGCAATCGTATTGGTTGTTTCTTGCGTAACCCCAGACCAACCACGCCCCCCTCGGGAAACACCGAGAATGTCAAAGGGGGTGGGATTCCAATTCTTAAGACAAAAAGGGGCAGGGGAAAAAAGGTATCAAGGGAATACGAAAGACACCCAAAAAACCCCTGGAAGCAAAAAAAAGAACACGAAGGTAGCGCAAAACGGGCCGTTATTCAGCTCCTTCGTGAAACCACCCAAACTCAACGAACAACAAGATGGTTTGGATACAAAAAGGGATAATAACGGGACGTCAACATTCAAAGGAAACGCAGCCGCGAATCCCAGAACGTCTCCGAAGATCAAAAACAGGTCCCCAAAAAGGGTTCAGTAAAGCCAAAGGGAATAGGAAAACAGGGGGAAAAAGGGAATCAAAAACCCAGCACTGGAAAAGACCGCTGGAACAAAGCTCGAAGGAAGGGGAACAAGGTAGAACCACAGGAACAGGAACCACACGGCAAGGGACCAATAAAGAAACCAAGCACCTGTTTCCTGTTGGCAGCCCCCTTTTAAAGCGAGCCCTAGGGAGCGTCCATAAATTCGCATATGTACTCGGCACTTATATGAGAAACCGCTGAACGGGGAACTAGACAGAAGGCACCAAGCCCCCTTGAACCCCAACAGAGGACTGGACAGTGGAGCTTGGGGAAGCCAGTGGCCTGGACCTCTCTCCAGACACTGGTTTTGTCTTCCCTCCTACCGTGGCTACGGCGGAGGGGGCAGCGTACAGTGTAGTGTTGATACGGGCGACTAAGGCCTTGAACCTTACGTTCCCCTCAGCGGCCGTGAGGACTAATCTCCTCACCGAGGTCCTCAAACCGCAGGCAAGCTCGGTCGAGCCTCTGCTGCCGTTCAATGAGACCTTATGTGACGTTCTGCTGGGCACTTGGTCCAAGCCCACCTCAGGACAGCCTGTGGACAGGAACGTGGCCAGACGCTACCGCCCTGCTCCGGGTGACCCTTGCTTCCTGTCGACCCACCCCACCCCGAGAGCCTGGTTATCCAGGCCTCCAAACCCAGACCGCATTCCCGTCGGCTCCTCCCGACAGGGAATCCAAGAGGTTTGAGCAGTTTGGTAAGGTGTTCTCGTCCCTGAGTTTGGGACTGCGGTCAGTTAATACTGCATGCCTCTTGGGCCGCTACACCCACACCCTGTGGGACGCTGTTGCAGACGTGCTGCCACAATGCCCTGAGGAGGTCCGGGCTAAACTCGCCCAAGCCCTATCGGAGGTTCGAGATGAGGCACGGTACTCTATCCGGTGCAGACTGGATACCATCGATACACTGGGCAGAGCGATGGCTACGACGGTGGCGGTTCGACGCCACGCCTGGTTGAGGTTTTGGCCGATATCCAGGCTACTCTTCTGGACATGCCGTTCGATGGCCGTCGCCTGTTTGGCGACCAGGCAGACTACGCGCTTGGGCGCTTTAAGGACTCCAGGGCTACGGCCAAATCCTTGGGCCTCTCGGCCCGCGCCAGCAGATGGGTGCCTTTCGCTCCTTTCGTGGCCAAGGAAGGGGCGCCCCCACACGTGCCGCGAGCCACACGCCGCCTCAACAGAACTTCCAGCGCGGTGGCGGCCGTGGAAGCCGCCGGGGAGGCGGTCGGGGACAACGGCGAGGCCAGTCCGCACCCGCTCCCTCAGCATCTGCCTCAAAACCCTTCTAGTCTGAGTTTTCAGGCCCATGTGACGCCCGTGGGTGGCAGGGTTCGCCATCACCTCTCCCACTGGTGCACCGTCACATCGGACAGGTGGGTGCTGCAAATCGTCCGGAGGGGCTACTCCCTCCCCTTCGAGACGACCCCAAATGCCATGCCACCGCAGTACCACCGCGTGTCGGGGGACCACTTGCGACTTTTGCAGGAGGAAGTTACGGCCCTCTTGGCAAAGGGGGCCATCGAGCGCGTTCCTGGGCCAGAAGTAGAGTCTGGTTGTTACTCCCACTACTTTCTGGTACCCAAGAAGGGCAAAGGGGGCCTACACCCTATTTTGGCCCTACGGAATGTCAACGGCTTCCTCCGGAAGGAGAAGTTCAAGATGTTGACTTTGGCTCAGGTCTTGGCTACCCTAGACCCGCAAGACTGGATGGTGGCGTTGGACTTGCAGGACGCTTACTTTCACATCCCCGTCCTGCCAGCCCACCGGCGTTACCTGCGGTTCACGGTAGGCCACGAGCACTTTCAGTTCACCGTGCTCCCCTTCGGCCTTACCAGCGACCCACGGGTGTTCACGAAAGTGATGGCGGTGGTCGCAGCTCATCTGCGCAGGTTAGGGGTTTCAGTCTTCCCCTACCTCGACTACTGGTTGTTGAAGGCGGGCTCGCCCCAGACAGTCGTCAGCCACCTCCAGATGACGGCGGATCTCCTGCACCAGCTGGGGTTCTCCATCAACGTGCCGAAATCACACCTGTGCCCCTCCCAAAAGCTCCTCTTCATCGGAGCTGTTCTCGACTCGCCGCAGTTCCAGGTCTATCCTCCCGAGCAGCGAGTCCGGGATATTCAGGCTTTGATTCCGATCTTTCAGCCTTTATCCCGGATTTCGGTCAGGTTGACGCTGCGGCTTCTGGGGCTGATGGCTTCCTGCATCCTTCTGGTGCATCACGCCCGGTGGCGGATGCGGGCTCTGCAGTGGGACCTGAAGTTTCAGTGGGCCCAGCATCAGGGCAACCTGTCCGACCATGTCCTGATCTCGGAGGGCACTGCGAGACAACTGCAGTGGTGGCTCACGGACCGCGATTGGGTCAACGGCAGATCCCTCTCCCTCTCCCTTCCCCAACCGGAGCACGTGGTTGTGACGGACGCGTCCCACCAGGGCTGGGGAGGCCACTTGGGAGAGGCGGAGACAGAGGCCTCTGGTCTCCGGCGGAGTCCCGGCTCCATGTCAACTTTCTGGAGCTGCGGGCGATTCGTCTGGCACTGAAGGCATTCCTCCACTCTGTCCGAGGGAGTGCAGTGCAGGTGTTCACGGACAACACCGCCATGTGGTACTGCAACAAACCGGGCCGTGTGGGGTCCTGGACCCTCTGTCAGGAGGCTCTGCGCCTCTGGCAGTGGCTGGAACATAAGGGCGTGACCCTGGTGGTTCAACACCTGGCAGGTTCTCTGAACAACCGGGCGGACGAACTCAGCCGAAGATGCTTGATGGATCACGAATGGCGTCTGAATTCTGACGTGGCGCAAGGCATCTTTCTACAATGGGGAGAGCCTTGGTTAGATCTATTCGCCACCGAAGAGAACGCACAATGTCATCAGTTCTACGCGTTGGAATTTCCAAGGCGGCACTCGCTCGTCTACGCATTTCGTCGCCAGTGGAGTTGCGGTCTGTTATACGCCTTTCCGCCTATACCACTTCTGCCCAGAGTGCTGAAGAAGATCAAGCGCAACCGGGCCCAAGTCATCCTTGTGGCTCCGGACTGGGCTCGAAGGTACTGGTATCCCGAGCTACTCAATATGTCAGTCGGTCCCCCGATCCGTCTGCCCCTTCAGGAGGACCTTCTGTCGCAGCAGCAGGGGACGGTCCTCCACCTGAACCTGTCCAGTCTCCACCGCCATGCTTGGAGATTGAGCGACGACAGTTGAGGCCATTTGACTTGCCTCCTGAAGTCTGTAATGTTGTTCTGGCAGCCAGGCGTCCCTCCACATAGTCGGTATACGCCTGCCGGTGGAACAGATTTGTGGCATGGTGCAAAGCAAAGGCTGTGGATCCTCTTTCTGCCCCTCTTTCTGAGGTTCTTCTCTTCCTTCTTTCTCTTGCCCAGCAGGGCTCTGCTCTGGGCACACTCAAGGGCTACCTTTCTGCCCTTTCGGCCTTTCTAAGGCTGCCTGATCAACCTTCTTTGTTCAAGTCCCCTATTGTCCCTCGTTTTCTCAAAGGCATCACACATATGTTTCCACCTGTTCCCTAAGTGATGCCTCAGTGGGACTTGAACCTGGTTCTTACTTTCTTGATGTGCGCTCCCTTTGAGCCACTTCATTCTTGTCCTCTCCGTCTTCTCACTTTGAAGACAGCTTTCCTGGTTGCCATCACCTCTGCCAGGAGAGTGAGTGAGCTCCAGGCTCTATCTTGCAAACCTCCTTTCCTATCTGTACACCCGGACAAGGTGGTGTTGCGTACAAGACCCTCTTTCCTGCCCAAGGTAGTCTCTGCTTTCCACAACGGGCAGTCAATCACCTTGCCCTCCTTCTTCCTGCCTCCGCATCCCTCAAAGGATGAAGAGCGGCTCCATCGTCTGGACACAAAACGTGCGCTTTCATTCTATATGGATCGCGCACGCCAGTTCTGGGTGGATGACCAACTCTTTGTTGGTTACGTGGGTGCGAAGAAGGGACGGGCGGTGCATAAGTGGACCATCTCTCGGTGGGTCGTCTTACGCACCAAGGCGTGCTACTCCTTAGCTCGAAAGGAGCCTCCAGTTGGACTGAGGGCCCATTCCACTCGGGCCACGGCGGCTACTACTGCCCTGGGTCGGGGAGTCCCCCTGCAGGACATTTGCCAGTCCTCGGTGGGCCTCGCTGCACACCTTTGTGAGGCACTACTGCCTGGACAGTCCAGTCAGGAGGGATGGCTTCTTTGGCCGTTCCGTCCTCCAGGACTTTCTGGTGTAAGTATTGGTTTGCAGACCCACCACCGGGGTTGGTATTGCTGGGGTATCTATTCTAAGGTAAGGAATCTAATACTAACCTGTTTCTTTCAGATGAACAAGTTACTTACCTTCGGTAACGATATATCTGTAAGAAACAGTAGTTAGTATTAGATTCCTTACCGCCCCACCCATCCTCCCCGTTCTGCGAACCGATATCTAGCGTTAAGGTCATCCCCTTTCAGGGCCCTAGTTTCATGGCACCAGTGTTGATTTTATCATGGCTCTGTGTATCTGGCGCGGAAAAGCTGTGTCTAAGAACTGACGTCAGCGCGCATGGGCGGCGTCTAAGTACTCCGACGACGTCACTCCGGCGCAGACGACGCCGACGACGGACGTGGAGCCAGAGACGACGCCTAACGACGCGCAGGGGTATTGCTACACAAAAATGTCCGGATCCAGTCGGACGCCTGGGGATATTCGAAGGTAAGGAATCTAATGCTAACTACTGTTTCTTACAGATATATCGTTACCGAAGGTAAGTAACTTGTTAGTTAAATTAACAATTTTTACATGTTTTTTGAATGTGTTATATTGATATACACTTTTTATATTTATAGGGACTTTTTCAAGGGAGACTGTATATCCTATTTTGTCTTGAAGAAGGTGGTCGCAATTAGAATAACACCACTGAAACGCGTCGACGCATTTGTTTACAGTATTGGGTTGTATCCAAGGAATGTGTGGGGGTCTAATAGAATATAGAGGGCTGTCAACTCCAACACACATGAGCAGATAAATTCCATAGGAAACAACTTTACTATTGATGTGATTACTTGTTTACACTGAATTTTTGCTGTCTCTACTAGTTCTTTTATATTGTTTTTAGGTCTCGCCTGTCGATGCGCATGCGCATCGAGCTTGCGAGACTATGGGGGCTTAACCACTCTTCAACTGACTTGCAAGGAATAGTGGCGATTCCTTGCAGTGCCCGTGACTTTTAAGCTCAATGCGCATGCGCATTGAGCTTAAAAGCGCGTGCACATCAGTTCCCTCAGCCGCACTCCAGGCCCCCGCTCCGCCCCCTCCCCTGCCCGCCGTGTCGCATTTCTCCTCCCCCCTCCCCTTATCTGCCTTCCCTCCGTCTGTTCCCTCTCCCCGCTCCGCCCCCTCCCCTGCCCGCTGTGTCGCATTTCTCCTCCCCCCTCCCCTTATCTGCCTTCCCTCCGTCTGTTCCCTCTCCCCGCTCCGCCCCCTCCCCTGCCCGCCGTGTCAATACCTTTGTGATGAAGTCCCTACGACGGATCTCTTTATATGTCTAATTGTTTCTTATACGCCCCTTAAACCAAATGTTATATTATCTTATCGATATCCGCTGTGATACATCATATACCTTCCATCCTTAATCATATACTTTTAGATTTTAGAAGGTATCTGCAATGTCATGTACATTTCCTCATCAATTCCCAAATCGGGTTCGCCCAGCATGTGATTGATTCGGCCCCAGCCGTGTCAGTCACGCATGGAACTAAGCCGTCGAGAAGTCTCCCGCATTCTCTGCTAGTCTGCTCACTGCTCTACGAAAATAATGCATTTTAATTGTTCAGTCTGAAACCTTCTCTCGCGGAATAAATTCTCCGCCTCTCGCGGCAGCCAGTGCTCCCGGGGATTCTGACTGGCGGCAGGGAAAATAAATGACGGTGCTATTTTTAAATCCCACAACGTGCGCACGTGCACTTAGCGCATCGGTAACTGGCTCATGCCAAGCCCTTGTCAGCTCGTTAGGGGCCGCGCGACAATGGAATCTATAGCAGCAGCCACGTGACACCGCATGGACCTGCAAGATTACCAGGCACACTCGACACCAAAATATACCTGGCAGCAAAGCGCAATACTCCTGGGTTGTTGGCTTAGAATGCCTAAACGTTTTATCATATTTTTTTGCAGCATTCACCCTTATATTTAGTTAACTTTGTGTGACTGTTTTTCCATATATATATTTTTTAATTATTTGCAATTCATAAAGTTTCCCTTATTCTGGGGACAGCAAGGTACTGTGCAGGCCTTGGCTGTGGGCACATCAGGACAGGTCTGTGAGGGGCGTGCACACTGCACTATAGGTGCACTATCATCCATTGCCAGCTCAGACATATGGAATGTCTCCAGCCGTGAATTCACCTCTTTGACATGTTGGGTGCACTTCTTTTCGTACAGCCCTGTTGAGGCTTCAGTAGGTTTGGTCTGAACACGTCACGGGCAGCATGCCAGGGTGCAACGATCATTATAGCTGTACGTCGCGCACAATGTCTGACCGCCCCAGGAATCGGGTGTGTACGCTCTTTGTGTTCTCTGCACTCAGTTCTAGCTCATGTTGCGCTGTATGTTGCAAACTGTTTCAGTTGTGCAGAGGCTGTGTTCTTTCGGTGCATTCGCCTTTTTCCTTGTGTTTTTCAGTTGCGTACTGCTCTGTGTGTAGGGGCTGTGTGTTCTTTATGTGCACACTGCACTAGCTTAGTGCCCTGCCTTTGCATTTGATGCACGCTGGTTTTGTTTTGTATGGGCTGTGCGCCTTAAATTTGCTCTGTTCCATACATACTACAAAAACATTCTGCATATAAAATGCACTTTTTTATGTAAACCGTCTTTAGCAAAGTAAGCTTAAGAAAAAACACAGCGCAAACTAGTAATGCACTGTTTTCGTTTTGCCTGAAAGACAATAAAGGCTTTCACATTTGAAAAGCCTGAAACACCTGATTTTCTATACATCATCATGTGGAAACACAACATATGTCAGTATCCGTTGGTGACACACTCCAAGTGGTGCAAACATCGTTCCCTTTACCTCCATTGCCTAAGTGGTATAAACTGTGCTGCTGGAGTTGCGCTGCTTTGCACTGGAGCAGGTTCTCAGTAATACGCCCTAGAGGCGGTAATATAAACACAGACTCAATATATTGCATGCCCCTAAAGCGCTTGCTGTTCAGTACTTCGGCTATGCAGCGCTATCAATTAAAGATGTCGGGCAAATGAGCAGCACTCCTCTCATTGACAAGGGTAAACATTGGACCCCGCAGCCTGCGGGGTGGGCATAGATGCCGGCAACAGATGCGCTAGCCCACTCAGCTGTCGCAGCTCTATACAGTATCATTAAACTTGCCTTTAGACTATGTTTGGTAAGGGGTGCGCGCCCGTGCCTATTTTTAGAAGGGTGGATGAATGGTGGTGGTAGGCTTGTGATTGTATGCGTTTATCGCCGATATTACTAAGTGAATGAAACAGGCCATTGTGCATTGGCTAAAATTATTGGATCACACATTTTTCAGTCACTAAAGTCGACAATACTAATTTTCTTTATTCTTATAGTCGCACCGAGCAATCGGTGCAGGCTGAGAAGCCTCGTTACTGTTAAATATTTTTTAAGAAACACTTAAAGGACATTCTAGGTTTGTCACATTTTGTGGCAGTGCATGGATACTCTTGTACTGCTCTGTGTGTAGTCTTTGCATTTGATGCACGCTGGTTTGGTTTTGTATGGGCTGTGTGTTCTTTATGTGCACACTGCACTGGCTTAGTGCCCCGTCTTTGCATTTGATGCACGCTGGTTTTGTTTTGTATGGGCTGTGTGTTCTTTAGGTGCACACTGCTCTGGCTGTGTGCAGTATTTGCATTTGATGTACGCTGTATTGATTTTGTATGGGCTGTGTGTTCTTTAGGTGCACGCTGACCTGGCTCTGTCTTTACCGTCTTTGCATTTGATTTGCTCTAGTTTTGTATTGGCTGTGTGGTGTTTAGGTGTATGCTTATTTATCCCTGTGTGCATTTGTGCATGCTGCTTTAGCGGTGTACTTGCTCTGAAACAGGGTGCAGCAAAAGCAGTTTTTCATAAGCTGTGTGTTCTTTAGGTTGGAGCGTCCTAAATTTTAGAATGACAACCATTGCGACTCACCTAGGTTTAATGGACATGTGGTGTGCCCCCCCCCATGTCATTTTTTCTAATACTGCTACATTTATTATTAAGTAGCAATATCGAAAAGCTAATTGCTTGCATATGCTGGGACTTTTTCAACTCGACTAAACTGGCGCACGATCCACCTGTGGGTCACACAACCCACTGTTTGGGAAATGCTGGTTTGGCTGCATGCTGCTTAATCCCTGTGTACTTTGATGCACACTGCTCGTGTTATGTGTACTGTCGGAACTATTAATGCATGCTGCTTCAGTTGTGCATAGGCTGTGTGTTCTTTAGGTGCACGGTGCTCATGTTCTGTGTGAACCGTCTCTGCATTTGATACATGCTGTTTCGGTTTTGTATGGGCTGTGTTTGTTTTTGGTGCACGCTGCTCTGACTGTGTGCACTGTCCACCACATCCACCATCATCTCCACCATCACCTCCACATCCACCACGACATCCACCTCCACATCCACCGTGACATCCACCGCCACATCCACCACCACCACATCCACCACAACCACATCCACCACCACCGCATCCACCACCACCGCATCCACCACCACCGCATGCACCACCACCACCACACCCACCACCACCACCACACCCACCACCACTTCATCCACCACCACATCCACTACAACCACCACCCCATCCACCCCATCCACCCCATCCACCGCATCCACCACTGCATCCACCACTGCATCCACCACCGCATCCACCACCGCATCCACCACCGCATCCACCACCGCATCCACCACCGCATCCACCATCACATCCACCGCCACATCCACCACCACATCCACCGCCACATCCACCACCACATCCACCACCACCACCACCACCACATCCACCACCACATCTACCACCACATCTACCGCCACATCCACCACCACCACCACCACCACATCCACCACCACATCCACCACATCCACCACCACCACCACATCCACCACCACCACCACATCCACCACCACTTCCACCGCATCCACCACCACCACATCCACCACCACCACCACATCCACCACCACATCCACCACCAGGTGCAAATGCAATGTTCTTGGATTTTCGTCACAATAAAATACACTGAACATAATCTTCACAAAATTAAATTACAAACGTTTAAGCTATTGCCATTTATAAATTACAATAAATTTTATTTAAGTATTAATTATTTACAAAATTAAAAGCCATTGTTATTTGCAATATCAATACATCTAAGTCACGTAAAGACAACACACATTGCATTACAAATGCTATAGGTGTCACATTTGCGAAAGTTAAAACTATTGACATTGTAACTGACAAAGCTATTACTTTTGCTATTTTCAAAACCAACACATAAATAAAAAAAGTGTCATTTACAATACCAATTGCTCAAACTTTCCTAATGCGAGACGTATTGCATTTCCAATGCTTGTTTTATATATTGATGTTCTGTTTTTAACATTATTCTTCATGTACTTGAAGTGTTTTTATCCGAAAAATTTGATATAGAAATTGAATTTCAAATAAAATAACCTTTTTATGTATTTCTTTGCCATTCTCATCATATATGTGTTGATTGACTAGTAGGGTCTGGGGGTCTTGAAGTGTATGCGGATAAGTATGAAAGTATGAGATAATGAAATAGGGATTTTTGTACAACTAACAATTCACCCAAGAGAGTTGTCTTTTACTTAACTTTTGACAAAGAACACCTCTTTGGCCCACAAGTAGACACTACCCTTGATAAAAATGAAAAAGGATACTGACACAGCTAAGGCTATGGGAGTGGTACATATGACAACTCCTAGAGGGTCCTTTTGTCGCACGGGCTACAGGGGTGCATATAAGTCTGCCATCACATACGCCTCCACCTCCCAACAAAAGCAAGCCCAGTCTGCCTACAGTAATATCTTGTTCGAGGCATTTGAGCTGCAGATTATACACTTTTCATAGATCGCCATCTGGTGTTGGGCTCGGATGTTTTCATGTTGTTTTGGTCTTCAAAGAAGTCTTTGTAGTCACGAGGTTGGTGACTCCTCCGTAGCTTTTCTAATTGCAATCACATCTCTCAGAAGAGTCAGTGAATTCCAGGCATTAACAATACAAGAATCACTTTTTACAAATCCATCATAATAAAATGGTTCTTAGCACTAACCCAAAGTTGTACCCAAAGTAGTATTCAACAACCAAGGCCTCCCCCACCTAACACCAGTTCACAATCGACCTATGGCAGAGTTAGACGACCAATTGTACTACTGCCCAAGAGCAGTAGTACAATTGGTCGTCTAACTCTGCCATTGGCCGAACGTGAAGTGGTGTCAGGTGGGGGAGGCCTTGGTTGTTGAATATTGATTGAGTGGGGTGTGGCTTCCTCCATTATTCCCCCTAGGGCTCCTTTTGCTTGAATGGTACCCACAGTAGTATCTGCCTTCCATCTCAACCAGTCTGTTGTACTGCCAGTGTTTTTTCCTCAACCAGACTCAGTGGCAGAACGAGCTCTACACACCTTAGATGTTAAAAGAGCAATATGTTACTACATAAAAAGAACAAAATCTTTAGACCGACCAAACAACTTTTTGTAGCTTTCTCCCCACCTCATAAAGGTAATCCTATATACAAGACAGGAATTGCAAGGTGTATTGTAAAATGCTTACAAATATGCTACATCAAAGCCAAACGCACATTAACCATTCCCCCTTGATCTCATTCTACACGCAAACTAGGGGCTTCAATGGCATTCTTAGGCAACATTCCCCTAGATGACATATGGAAAGCAGCAACTTGGGCTACCCCACACACCTTCACAAAACTCTATTGTGTAGATGTGTAAGCAAAACAACAAGCTAGTGTGGGCCAGACTGTGTTAAAAACACTATTTCAAGCTACTGCAACAGATACACGTAGCCACCGCTAAGAGGTAACTGCTGTATAGTCTATGCAAAGTGTACAATCTGCAGCTCATATGCCTCAAACGGAAAATGCTACTTACCAGTATGCATCTGTTCTTGGCAGGTAGAGCTGCAGAGTTTTATACCCCCACCCGCCTCCCCGGATACCTCTATCTGTTCCAGTATTATCTTACTTAGATACATTACACATGGACATTTTTCTGTTTCTCACTACTCCATCTACCCCAACGTGGAAAAAACAATCTAACGATGGAGCCGATGCCTGTGCGCATTTTCAACCGAAGGAGGAGTCACCAAACTTGTGACTACAAGAACTTCTTTGTAGACAAAAACAACATGCAAACATCCTTGCCCAACAAACGGATGCCGCTCTAGGCAAAGTGTACAACTCTTCAGCTCTACATGCCAAGAACAGATGCATACTGGTAAGTACCATTTTCCTTTTAGAGGTTCTGTCCAAGGCGAAAACAATAAGGAAAGTTTGCAGGGTTAGCTCCACCCCACCCATGGTGCAACACCCACTGAAAAGCAGTGACTACCCAGTCCTCCACTCCCTCCAACCACTCCACCCCTGTCGAGGCAGACTACAATCTTTCTACCCCATCTAGGAATCCATCTATCACCACAGACAGAATGGTCCTAGACATTATCCAACATGGCTGTTGTCTAGAGCTCATTACCACACCACCCAAAATCCACCTCGCACTCACAGGTTGTCACAGGATCATCTAAGACTTCTCAAACAAGAAGTCAAAGCCCTTCTTCTCAAAGGGGCTATAGAACCTGTCCCAATTTAACCGCAGGGATCAGGAGTGTATTATCTATACTGTCCTTTTTCCCCAAAAAGATGGGTCACTAAGACCAGTTTTAGATCTTGGACCCCTCAATCAGTGCATCCTCTCAGAACATTTCCATAGGGTCACCCTACAGGATGTCATTCCACTTATCCAACAGGGCGACTTCATGGCAACACTGGACCTAAAGGACCTGTTGCTATAGTTCGCTACATGAGGTTGGATATGCGTACCCTACAGCAATGTTTAGTACGCCCCTGGTAACAGTAACAGGGTCACCTCGAAGATCTAGTGTTGATAGACTGCCAACTCTGCATTCTCTGCAATGATGGAACACCAACAGCCTACTACAGGGGCAGTCTTTTCTGGACCCTGTTCCTCACCTCACTCTCACCACAGGCGGGTGTGGTGCCCATCTACGAGACCTCACAGTACAAGGTCTGTGGGATGCAAAACATCAATCCCTACACATTACCTACTTGGAGCTTCATGCGATCTTCCTAGCACTGAAGGCTTTCCTTCCTCACCAATCTCACAAGGTTTTCCTAGTGTGGGCAGACAAGGACTGTCATGTACTATCTACAAAAACAGGGGGGGTGGTGTATGGTTTTAACCACCACACTCCTCTCTTGGCGGAATATCTGCCGTAAGACGGTAACAGTTTTGCAAATCTACTCAGCAGGCGCACCAAAAGATCCACGAGTGGAATCTCCCCCTGCTTGTCCTCCTTCCCTACTTCCAAAGGTGAGGGGTTCCCTCAAATAGACCTTTTCACCGCGGCGAAAACACAAAATGCCCAAGCCTCGCCTCCAGGTCCCCACATTCACTCTCCAAGGGCAACGCACTATGGATGAGCTGGTCAGGGATATTTGCCTACTCTTTTCCACCTCTCCCTCTCATTTGGTTTCTGGTTTGGCAAACATCTCTCCATGATCCTGGTAGCTCCCACCTGGGCACGTTAGCCCTCGTTCACAACACCACTAGCTCTTTCAGTAGTTTCACACAAGAAGCTCCCCAACAAGCCGCACCTTCTCACTCAAAATCAAGGACAGATCAGACACCTGGACAACAAAACTCTCAATCTAGCAGTTTGGCTCCTGATGTCAGAGAGTTTGGCATTCTTAACTTGCCACGGGAATGCATGGACATTCTCAAGCAAGCATGCAAGCTGACAACTAGAGCATGTTATGCTACAAAATGGAAATGTTTTGTTTGCTACTGCCAACCTAAACAAATGAATCTTATTAAAGCCACGGTGCAAGGCGTTATCTGTTACCTACTCCATCTGCAAAAGGCTGATTTAGTCCATACTTCCATTAGGTTTCACCTCACTGCCATGGCTGCTTATCTCCAAAATAGGCAGCATTTCTCACTGTTCAAAATCTGTAATTAAAGCATTTATGGAATGTCTGAAAAGAGTAATTCCTCCTAGGGTTCCTGTAGCACCCTCCTGGAACCTTAGCATTGTTCTAACAAGACTCATGGGTTCCCCTTGTGGGGCTCTTCACTCAAGCTCACTTCAATTTCTTTCTTGGAAAGTGGCATTCTTGGTTGCCATTACCTCACTCAGACGTGTTGGTGAGCTTCAGGCTTTGACCTTAGAGGAACCTTCCTTTCAAATACATAAAGACAAGCTAGTTCTTCGAACTAATCCTAAGGTAGTCTCTCAGTTTCACATCAGTAAATCTATTGAGCTCACAGTTTTTTTTCCTAGCCCTGATTCTGTAGCAGAAAGAGCTCTTCGTACCCTAGATTAAAAAAGAACAGTATTAGGGGTGTCTTTCATAGATTCACATGCGTGAATATTCCCCGTCGTCGAAGTGGGAATCCCACGGTACATAAAATAGCAGTAATATATGCATATATAAATAAAAATTACCATAGTTATTTATATATACATACATAAAATACAGTAAAATATCCAAAATTTTAAAGTACCATAGAACAGAATAGGCCCATAGAAAGCCTAAGGGAGAACTCACTTTAATAACATATCAGTGTCATTATGTATTGGTCCACATTCTAGCCAATCAGGCTGTAGCTCCCTCTAGAACCTTCTCCTTAGAAGCCCAAGTCCTCATATTTTCTACTGCACGTCGTGTGAAGGGAGTCTCCCTGAGCTCTGCTCAGTTTTTCTTCTTACATAGCTGTTTTTTCTTCTCAGATGTCTTCCTCAAGGAAATCTTTGTTCAAACAATGTCCATCATTTGGAAAATTGTGTCTCTTTCATGAAGATCCGCACAGTAAATGTATTTACTGTCTCCACCCGGACCATCAAGTGAAGAACTGTAAGTACTGCCGTACTTTTCCACCTAAAACTTTAAGGGACAGAGAGGCCTGTCTGCTTCTGTGGCTTCAGAAGTTGAAGACTACTGACTCTGTGGTCTCGGAGGATGAGATTATCTCTTCTTTCCAGTCAAAGACCTCTCAGAAGCGTGGGTCGGAGCCAGAGATGCCTTCTCCTTTTCTCAAGAAAAGTAGACTTGTAGAAATCTCTAAGGATGTCTCCCCACAGGATTTACCTCCAATTATGCCTACGAGACCTGGTTCTCTGGCATCACTGTCCAAAGCCATGCCATCATCCTCAAAAACGGGCACTGGCTCGTCGACGCGTCCGTCGACGACGAAATCCATGGATGCTGTCTCCGCGTCGATGACGACATGTTCTATGCCTTCCAGGACTACGTTGACGACGTCCACCTCGTGGACGGCTACCCATGAGGTGAGACCCATTACCTCTATCTTAAAGATCTCGTCGACGACTATCAAATCAACTCCGTCGACGAAGAAACCACCGTCAACACGTCCTTCGACGACGCACTCCTCGTCGTCGGCCAAGATTACAGCATCGCCGACGGGCTGCTGTCCGTCGACGGGACCTTACTCGTCGACGACTACTTCGTCGACGACTGCCTTACCGTCGACCAGGTCTGTTTGATGGTAATCCATGATGAGATGATTTGGATCATGTTGACCATCTTTTGAACTAGCTCTTTGCTTTGGGTTCTTATTTCATTGCACCTTTGCTCTTCTTCTTGTTCCTTAGAATTTTACCTAATGGTGACTGCAGCACCTACTGACATAGTGTAATCACAAGTCAGTCGGGCCAAACTAAATTGGCCTATAGACCTCCTAGGTTCTTTGTGTTTTTCACATGGTCTGGAGGACGTCTGTCGATTTTGGGACTGGTAAGTATTCCTTTGCCGGTTATCCCCTAATTAAAAAACAAGAACAGCGCAATCGACAGTATGAAACAAATAACTGTCGCAATATGGGCCAACATGTTTCTGCCTAACGGGCAAGACGTCCCTTGGCTTTCATCAGGGCCACTACTCGTAACTAGTTGCTACTGTTAACAATGTGTAAACTAAATAATACACCCAACAAATCAGTGAAAGAAATAACTGTTTAAAGCGATACAACCTGTACCTACAGTTACGTACACATCCTCCTTGTCAGTGGATCTCAAAAGTAATCTGAGGACCATACCAGAGGAAAACCACCTACAGAGGTGGTTCAAATGCAAAGAAACAGTGACAGTCCCAGCGTCAATTTTCCACCAACTGTAAAAATATCGAGGATGAATCTCCAATTACATCTTGAATTGGTCCAACATCACCTCCGATCAATGGGTCCTGGACGTGATTTCAAAAGGACATACCCCGGAGTTTACAAAATTTCCTCCCAATCACCCACCTACTGGTCTGCCCCCTCCCCATTTCGAAGAACTATTGGCTCAAGTAAAATTGATGATCAGAAAGGGTGCTATCGAGATCGTACCACCAGGCCAGCAAGGCCAGGGGTTTTACTCCCGCTTCTTTTTAGCCAAGAAAAAGTCGGGAGAGTGGAGCCCCATTTTGGACTTAAGGGCCCTGAACAAATTCATCACGTCAAAAACATTTCAAATGTTGACCTTGCTCCAAATTTTAAATTATCTCAATCCCGGAGAGTTCTTATCCACGATCGACCTCCAGGACGCATACTTTCACGTGCCGATACACCCCAGGCACAGAAAGTATCTCAGTTTTTCAGTCGGACACCTACATTTCCAATTCAGAGTTCTGCCGTTTGGCCTACGCTCAGCACCGAGGGTCTTTACCATTATCATGGCCCCGGTAGCTGCTTTTCTGCGCCTACAAAGCATTCAATTTTATCCATACTTGGACAACTGTCTTATAAAGGCTCCGAACCTCCAGCTGGCAAACCAACACACTCAGTTTTGCATCGCACTTTTTCAAAACTTGGGCCTTTCCATCAATTGCCAAAAGTCACACTTTCGCCCGTCACAGCCGCAAGATTTTCTAGGAGCCTCACTAGATTCTCGGCTGGCAAAGGTTTTTGTCTCCCAGGAAAGACAAGACCGCATGCTCAAGATGGTACGATTCCTGCAGTCAAAGCTGTACGTTTCAGTCCGGATGTTGAAATCATTCCTAGGCATGGCTTCCTCGGGCATACAGTTGATCCCCCACTGCAGGTTACATATGAGAGTCATACAAGAGGATCTAGACAAGCAGTGGAAATAGATTTCAGGATCATTCAGTGACAGGATCCTTCTAACGCCCCGCATTCAGATGGCACTGGAGTGGTGGGCTCACCCTCCGAACATATCCATGGGTCGGTCTTTTTAAGACGCAACTCCCACTCTGACACTCACAACCGATGCGTCCCTGGAGGGTTGGGGAGCGCATCTCGAAGGAATGTCAGTAAAGGGGAGGTGGACTGCAATCCAACGCACTTGGCATATAAACCGCCTAGAGCTTCTTGCGATCTTCCTTGCCCTGAAATCTTTCCAGAGGATAGTACAGGGCCAATCTCTGCTGGTGAGGACAGACAACACCACCAGCATGCATTACCTAAACAAACAGGGCAGCACAAAGTCCCTTCTGCTTTCTTGACAAGCACAAGAGGTATGGGAATTACCGATTTATCATCAAGTTCATCTTACAGCCATCTTTGTGGTCCTGGGTGTTTCCAATGTTCTGGCGGATTCACTCAGCAGGTCTCTCTCGGACAATCACGAGTGGGAACTCAATCAACCAACTCTCGAGTTCATTTTCCGTCAGTGGGGCCAGCTGCAGATGGATCTCTTTGCGACTGCCGCCAACAGGAAATGCCAACGCTTTGCAAGTCGTCATCCCCACAGAGTCGAGCGGAAATGCATTTTCGATCAACTGGTAGAACGAATTCATCTACGCTTTCCCTCCGCTTCCTCTGATTCCGCGCCTGTTACACAGAATGAAGCTTCAACCCTGTCGTGTCATCCTGATCGCACCCAAGTGGCCGCGACGCCCTTGGTTCTCGGACCTTCTTTTGTTCTCCCAGAACGAGCCAATATCGCTTCATCCTCTGCCTCACCTCCTCACGATGAAGCAAGGGCAGATTTGCCACCCAGATACGGCATACCTCCAGCTCCATGCCTGGAACCTGAACACAATGAATTTGCGCGTCTAACCATCGACGCAGATTGCAGAGAAGTGTTGGCGCACGCTCGCGCTCCTTCCACCATTAAAATTTATCAACTGAAATGGAAGCATTTCTGTGTCTGGTGCCACACCAAAGCCTTGGATCCAATGACCGCCAAACCGGAACAAATCCTACCTTTCTTCCTATCCCTTGTAAAGGCAGGACTTTCTCACTCCTCTCTTAAGGTGTTTTTGGCAGCACTTTCCCGCTTCCGTCATGATGGTTCCACCTCGCTGTATTCCTCTAGAATCATCCAACAGTTTTTCAAAGGCCTCTTCCGTATGTTTCCACCCATTCGTCGTTCTCCACCTGCTTGGTGCCTAAATCTGGTCTTGTCTCAGCTCCTCCTACCTCCTTTCGAGCCCATCCACTCAGCAGGCTTAAAATTCCTCTCGTGGAAAGTTGCTCTATTGCTCGCCTTGACATCATCTAGGAGTGTCAGTGACATTCAGGCATTCACAATTCAGCCTCCTTTTCTCCAGTTCTCCAATGAGGCTGTTACACTACATACTAATCCAAGATTTATCTCGAAAGTTCCAAGTGATTTCCATCTCAATGAACCTGTCATTCTAAAGACTTTCTTTCCTGATCCACAAACTCCTGCTGAAAGTTCATTGCATTCCTTGGATTTGAAACGCTGTCTCAAGTTTTACATTCAGCGTACTGCATCATTCAGGAAATCAGACCAATTGTTCGTGGCCTATGGCCCGATCTGCAAAGGACAGCCTGTTACCAAACAGACTATTACTAGGTGGATTTCTTCTACCATTACTTTTTGTCATCAACGGGCTGGCAAGCACCTTCCTGCTCCAGTACGAGCTCATTCAGCTAAAGCTGTGTCAACTTCTACTGCCCTCTTTGCGGGGGTACCTCTACGGCACATTTGCAGAGCTGCTACGTGGTCGAGCAGCCATACTTTTACGAAGCACTATTGTCTGCAATCAACAGACGCCGCAGATGCAGCAGTGGGACAAGTGGTGCTGCGGAATCTTTTTCAATAAGGTGAGCCTCTGTGGCTACCCGCCTCCAGTCATAAAGGTTTGTTTTCTCTCTTGAATTTTGATATATTACATATTAAATGATATGTTCTTGTATGCTTGGAGTTTTGTGTTGCCTTTATGACTTGTATGATGATTTACTGCTTTCTACTCTTATTCAAGCATGTGAATCTATGAAAGACACCCCTAATACTGGAGAAGAACATAAGTTACTTACCTGTAAACTGTGGTTCTCCAGTATTGGTGTCTTTCATAGATTCACATGTGACCCTCCCTTCCTCCCCTCAGAGGCTCTTTTCTCCTCAGGCACTTTTGGTTATTGTGCTACGAAAATCTGAGGACTTGGGCTTCTGAGGAGAAGGTTCTAGAGGGAGCTACAGCCTGATTGGCTAGAATGTGGACCAATACATAATGACACTGATATGTTATTAAAGTGAGTTCTCCTTTAGGCTTTCTATGGGCCTATTCTGTTCTATGGTACTTTTAAATTTTGGATATTTTACTGTATTTTATGTATGTGTATGTATGGGCAATATTGTACAGGGCTGCCGGTGCCCTGATCACGGACCCCCCTGTGAGACGGCTTCTTTCATGACCGGAGCTGTTGTTGTTCATATATATATATATTCACTGAAAAAACCATAGGTTATAGACCATATATAGTTAGGAATTAGCATTTACAAAACCTTGAAAATTCACTGAAAAAACCATAGGTTATAGACCATATATAGTTAGGGATTAGCATTTACAAAACCTTATTTTACTCACACAAAACCATTGAAATTCGCATGTATAGTTAGTTGCACTAACTATATATCGCGCACCCGCAATCCACTGCTGATCATGTCACATATTACTTCATTCATGACATCATTTGTTTTTTTTGTCTCTGGTGGCCATCTTTGGGCTACATTGGGCTACATTTGGGCTCTAACATATATATAGCCCAATGTAGCCCAATATATATTTTTTAAAGTTAATTTTCGTAAAAACCACTGGAGCATATATCTTGAGACATAGCAAAGGCACATTGGGCTACCAGTCCCTACAATTTTGCCAAGTTTTGTGGAAATCCATTCAGCCGTTCGAGCTAAAAGTGAGTCCAACCGCCCTATGGAAAACTCAATGTTAAAAACACGTTTTGGGACTCCCCTTTTTTCTCGGCCCCTGCTTGACGAAACCCCCCCCAAACTTTCAGGGGACGCTCAGAAACAAAATGTGCCATTTTCCTGAAAATTTCAGCCAATTCCGTCCATCACCAAAGTTATTCAACATAGAATTTTCAGAAATCCCTATTCAAAAAAATCCTAACTATATATACCTACTGGCGACCGCCAGTAGGTTATATATAGATATATATATATATATATAACTATGGTAATTTTTATTTATATATGCATATATTACTGCTATTTTATGTACCGTGGGACTCTCACTTCGACAGGGAATATTCAAGCATGTGAATCTATGAAAGACACCAATACTGGAGAACCACAGTTTACAGGTAAGTAATTATGTTCTTATGTTCTATGTGGATAGAACTAAAACTTTCAGGAAAACAAAGCTACTCTTTGTAGCCTTTACTCCACCTCATAAAGGTAACCCTATATCCAAATTAGGCATAGCGAGATGGAGAGTCAACTGTATTGAAACTAGCTACATCAGAGCCAAAATACCTTTACTGGTTACTCTTAGAGCACATTCCACTCTTTTAAGAAATATTCCCATAGCTGACATTTGTAAAGCAGCTACATGGTCTACTCCACACACATTTACCAAACACTACTGTGTGGATGTTTTAGCACAAGCCAGTGTAGGTCAGTCCGTGCTACGTACTTTTTTTCAGACTACTGCAACTCCCACCGGCTTGCCACCACTTTTTAGGAGGAACTGCTTTACAGTTGATGCAGAGGATGTGTATACACAGCCACACATGCCATTGAATGGATTACTTACCCTGTAAGTATCTGTTCGGTGCATGTAGTGCTGTAGATTCACATGCACCCTCCCTCTTCAATGGATGCCAGCGGCCCTTGTAGTTACATTACATACTTATGTGATAGATTTACATTTAGTACTCTTCTTACACTCCTTTCTCACCTGCCTGCGGGAAAACAATCTAACAAATGCCAATGCGTAGTATCACCGAGAGGAGGAGTCACTGTCTCGTAACTCTAAAGTCGTCCACGGAGAAAAACAACTTGCACAACTTTGGACCCAAAACTAGATGGAGGAGCATGTGAATCTACATCACTATGTCACGAACAGATGCTTACAGGGTAACTTAATCCTTCTGTCTCAGTATGCACGTTAAATAAAATCACACTTGCGGCCCTTAAACCATGCATGAGTCTTTGAAGGTTGTCTCCTTGATGCAGGCAGCTAGTCCTGCTCTTGTGAGTTTGTTAATAGTAGTTTAGTCGGAGACGCTCCTGGTCTTTAGAGCTGATAGACTGGGACCTTGCCGTTTTTATACGGATAGCATTCTTTCTCTACGTTTATTAGAGCCTGTGCTGCTAAGGATATCCTAATTCTAGCTCAGCACACCTATCTCTGTTTCTTAGAAATATGAAAATCGAGAACTCTCTGAAGACCTGTGAGGGTAAGCTCTTTGGAAAGCCCGGTGGATATGGACATCTATGCTTCTAGGATGAAAATGTACTTCCTTGCTGTTGAAACACATTTGGTCTATATGCTGGTCTCCCTTTTTGGGCTAATATTCAGAAAACTAGATTGAACTCTCCTGAGAAATTTGGTTTGGAGGAAACCTTAAAACTAGTAGCATCGGAGATGGTCCATCTGAGATTTGTGGTGCCGACACTGAATGTATGGGCTTATGCTGATGAGAATACTTCCTTGTAATCTTATATTTAGAAACCGAACCTCCAGGTGGACAGTGCAGACTCTGCATCCTACAAGAAAATGACGTTTGTGGGACTCGATTGTATGTATTTTGGAGGGAGATGGTAGGCAGTAGAGTGTGGTAGTCTCCAGAGACATGTGCACCACTTATAAAATTAATATCTAATCAAGAAGAGATGTGAGGTAGACAAAGGCAGTGGCTGTGCCTAAAAAGTGTTTTAAGTTCAAAAGGGGTGCAGAATTGGCGTCCCTGCACAATACTGGGTAACCAGGAGCATTTTATTCTCTAGAGTGTGACCCAGTGGTCTATCAGGAATAAAACTGCAACCCTGACGACCTGTCCGCCTCCTCTTGCTGCATTGAAACACAAATGGTGGAGCTGCCTCTTCCTGTTCCAGTGGATTCTTTGGTGTCTGTGGTTTCCATATAGAGATGAGGCTTCTTGGGGAATGTGTAACAACGCTGAGCGAGCCCTTGTTTTTGCAGTAAGGGTTTTACGTTACTTGTGGTGTGTTCAGGAGTTTGACATCAGTTCGGTGTTTGGATTCTTTAATAATATGCTCAGTAATGTTAAAATATATAGGTTAATACAGAATATGCTAATATAGATGGATTTAAGGAAGATAACCATGATGGATTGCTGGTGTTGGAGGTCAGGAGCTTTTTCCTTAATCTTTCATGTGATGGAGGAAGAGGCAATATTAAGTAGCAGTAGTTGTCTTTCATTAGAATCTTTATCAGTGACAAGTGTCCTACCCACTAATCTATCCTAGAATAAGATGTAAAAAAGCTTATTTTTACTTTGAAAACGAACTAAGATTGTTACTCATGTGGTGGACCGTTCAGAATGTTGCTAACAATAAAGGCGCAAAGAAAATCGGAACCCCTAATGAGAGACATGGGGAAAGTTTTCAAAATATTCAGTGGGGGTGTGCTGCTAGTGGGTGATACATCGGTAAATGTGTAGCTTTATGCGGGACACCAAATGTAGAGTATCGTAGTGACTTTGTCTGCACGAGTTGTCTCTTGCTGGAGTGCATGGCTGTACATTTTGTTCAATAGCCTCTCTGTGGTGAAGAGTCCTCTTTGGTGAAGAGATAAGCGGGTGTCAATAAGTGCATTCTGTCTTCCGCAGGTTGGCAGTGGAGTCCTGCAGACCGCCCCTCTTTTGCTGAAATCCACCAAGCTTTTGAGACCATGTTTCAGGAGTCCAGCATATCCGATGGTAATGTCCTGTTTGCAAGTGTGACGGAGTAAGGCTTGAGTGTGTTAATCATGTACTGCCTGAAAGGTGGGAGGGAAACCCTGTGACAACGTTGTACTGGCCTTGGCAGCTTCAGGACCAGTCCTATGTACAATGAGCTCCTGTTGGTAAATTCTTCTTCTAGGAGGAGGACGTGACAGATGTTTGTCTCATCAGGTTGTACATTCAGTGTGTTGACCTCTTTCTTTTGTTTTCAGAGGTGGAGAAGGAGCTGGGAAAGAAAGGGCTCAGAGCTGCGGTGAATCCTTTTCTGCAGGCTCCTGAGTTGCCAACCAAGACCCGGACGTCCCGCAGGGCTGCCGACAGCCTGCCTACCTGCGACAGTCCCGAAGGACCTCCTGCAAGAGGCTTTGGGGATATAGGTGAGTTTTAGTGGGGTTCACTTGTCTCTCTCCTCCTACTTGGAGGGACTAGTGGGCGGATGACAGCTGCTTAGAGGGAACGTAGAGGACTGTCTGTATTCTCAGGCCTTGTGGTGTTCTTTGGGGAGTTGGTTGTACTGCCATCTCGGGCTTGGTTAGATGGATTAGTCCCATTTCTTTCCTTCTTACTTAGATGCTTTGTCTGATGATGTTGGTGAAAGCATTTGCTGAATTTGGCACGTGTGGTTGTATGCTAGGATCATCCTGCATCTGTCTGAATGTTTGATTTTTAGGCTTGCATCATAACATTCTTTTGCTCTGCTCTCTCTCTCTAACATGTCCCATTGGTAGAGCACCTCTCACTCATTCAACATACCCGCTTCAGAATCTGTGAATATTACAGTCTTGTTATCCAACTCTTCTCCATATTTCACACCTGTTTTACCCACCAGTAAAAGCCAACACCAACAAATATAGCAGCGTATTATATGCAGCCTTGAGCTGCTGCAGGGTGAGGCATACACCTGACTGCGACTTGCCACTGGATCCTGCACCCTGCGCTGCATGCACCAGGCTGCTGGCTGCGGCTTGGTACTGGATCCTGCGGCACTCGCAGCATGCTCTAGGATGCATGCTAAGCCGCAGCACTGGATCCTGCAGCACTCACTGCATGCAAACCGGCAGCTGGCTGCGGCTTGGCACTGGATCCTGCAGCACTCTACGCATGCACCAGGTGGCTGGCTGCGGCTTGGAACTGGATCCTGCAGCACTCAATGCATTCACCAGGTGGCTGGCTGCGGCTTGACACTGGATCCTGCTGCACGCGCTGCATGCAAGAGGATGCATGTTACATCTTGGCACTGGATCCTGTGGCACTCAAGGCATGCACTAGGTTGCATGCTAAGGCTTGGCACTGGATCCTGTAGCACTCTGCATGCACCTGGCGCTGGCTGCGGCTTGGCACTGGATCCTGCAGCACTCACTGCAAGCACGAAGATGCATGCTAGGGCTTTGCACTGGATCCTACAGCACTTGCTGCATGCACCATGCAGCTAGCTGTGGCTTGGCACTGGATCCTGCAGCACTCGCTGCATGCCAAGGTGAAGCACTGGATCCTGCAGTAATCGCTGCATGCACTAGGATGTGTGCGAAGGTGCAGAACTGGATCCTGCAGCACTTCCTACATGCACTAGGATGCAAGGATAAGGTGCAGAACTGCATCCTGCAAAACTGCTGCATGCACTGTGATGAAGGCTGCAGTGTGGAACTGTGAGCTGTGACTTGCCAACTATTCTAGCTTTTAAACTGAGGTCCATGAGTGATATGATTCTTTGCCCACGATTCTCTGTATTCATTAGCACTTGTGTTTTGTTCTCAGCTCTTGCAAAGTTTTGCAGAGTTCACTCACACCATCTCCAATACCTAGTCTGCAGACTCCTATCTGCACCTGCTGGGTCCCCTGCTGCTTTTAGTATTCATTTTTAGGTCTCGGCTGGCGAAAGCAGCGCGCATGCGCTGCTCTCATCATACGAGAGCTTCTTGGAATCAATACAGATTCCAAAGCTCTCGGAAGCGGAGTTGAAGCCCTGCCCATTTTTTTAATTGGTTCGTGTCCTCTTGCATGCAAAACGCTGGCTTCTCATTGTAAAGGAGGCTTCTTAGTCCCTCCTTGTTGCCGCCTTGTCTCCTTTTGCCTCCCCCCAACCCCCCCCCCCCCCCGCCCCCCTACCGGGATTTGCTCTTTTTCCAGCGGCGTGACACTCTCTCCTTCATTAGTCCCCATGCACTTTTTTCTTCTCTCTCAGCTTTGGCAAAGTCAGCCCCATGTTTATTTTCGCATCACGCTTTCACTCGAAGTGAAAGCGGGATGCAAAAGTAAACACGCGGCTGCCTTTGCGGTACTGCGCTTATTTCATGTAACCCTTCGAATGAATAGATCAGGGACACACACACACGAGAAAAAAATGCATCTTGGAAAATTAACCATTAAATACTAAGAGACTCACAATTACATATTGGAAGATTGAATTCAAGATTTGAAGCAAGTGCATTTAAATGCCATTTTAAATAAACAACGTTATCCAAACGCCAAGTCTGCAAAACTCAAGCCTTCCCGGGCAGAGTTTCAAACTTTCTCTCTGTCTGTTAATAAGCAGATCAACACGAGAAGGGGGCGCAATTTATGATGAGCTACATTACAATGGGGGAGGGGACAAGACTGTCGATTCAGTGACCTCACCTTACTGCTGCAATACTGTTCAGAAAGCGAGACTTTCGTTCCAATCAATATTAAAATTCCACATCACCGTAACAAAATGAGGGTCTTTACTGGTCATTCGCGATGCACTAGTATTATAATTATTAATATTATTACCATCCTTATCTTGGGGTTGCGCTGCTGTTCAATGAACGTATAGTCAGGGCAGCACTGCTAACACCTTAACAAGACATACGCGCCACTATTGCGACCGCTTTAGAAAGGTGCAATTTTTGGAACCCTTACTTCTACTCCTCGTCCAACAAATAAGAGATCTACTATTACCATCGTCAACTCAAAGATTTATAATTGCCTATAGGTGGCAGCACCATTGACTCAGATGAGCATTTCTGCTTATTTCTCCCTAGCGGCTAAAGAATGCCGCTGAGACCCTAGCATTTAAACTGTTAGTTGATGTTATGTTATGTTATGTTAAAAAATTTGTACCGCGCACGTACACCGAGACGGTTTCTTGGCGCTCATAACAGACATAACAAACTGAGGCAGGGAGCATTACTCAACGGCCTGCTTAAAAAGGTGGGTTTTCAGGGTTTTACGGAACAAATCATAAGTAGGGCAGTGACGGAAGGGCACAGGAAGGGAAGTTGAGGTGAATGAAACAGCAGTTCACCCATTATACTATGCCCACGAAAAAGAATAAGGTGAATTACTATTTTAACTCTTGTCCTCGAACATCTGAGGAAGTGTTTGAGAGCCTTCCATTTCTATAGGAACAAAAAACAAGCTTTGAAAATGCAATAGGTCTCGCCTTTGATTAAGTTGAAGCCATTTGCTTTGATAATGGTATTGTATAGCAAAGCAAATGGCTTTAACTTGATGAAAAGCGAGACCTATTGCATTTTTAATGCTTCTTATTCTTCAGATTTGTACCTCCTAATTATACTAAATAGGTACTCGTGGTCAGAGGACACCACCTACGGAGTACGGTGAAGTAGCCTTCTTCAGGCTACCTTTAGTACCTAGTATAGTGACAAAAGCCCAGCATTCACATTCAGTAGAAGAGTAGAAACCCTATTCATGCCTAGACGTGTGAAACAATACTTGCATGTGCTCCAGTACTTGACCATCATACAGTATGTCTTGTGAGTAGCTGTGCAAGCTTAGAGCCGGCACAGCGATCTTTGTGCCATTTGTTCGCCTACTGTGCAATGTGCCATATAGAGAAAGTACTCGGACTCACATGAAAGAACTACATTGGCTGCCAGTAGCGCAGAGGATAACCTTTAAAATTCTTACTATAGCTTTCAAAGCAGTTCATGACCTTGGCCCCTCTTATCTGAGAGACAGATTTTCCCGCTATGTCCCTACTCGGGCTCTGCGTTCAGCAGATTGCAATTTTTTAAGAGTACCCCGATTTCAGCGAGTTCGCTTGGGAGGCCAATCTCTTGCTGTTACCGCGGCCAGGACTTGGAATACTCTCCCCCTCCCCCTGAGATTAACTGAAAATTTTGTGACATTTAAGAAGGCACTTAAAACTTATCTTTTCAGAATTGCTTATTAATTTCTTCATTGAAAAAGAAAATTTCTGTTCTCTTCTTTCCCTTCGGCCACTTACCTGTTTCTTTTTACGCGCCAGGACACTCTGGTAGTATATGAGCACGATATAAAACAGCTAAAATAAATAAATAAATAAAATAAATTTGCAGGACACTGTCCAATCATGGTAAGGCCATTTACAATATTAATCTTTCCGAAGCTGCTCACATGAGTGCGATAGAGTCAAAAATAACTCCTATGCGGCACAAGACCATTGCTTTGGTGGCATGTGTTCTATGTAAAGAATATTATTCTGAAAGTTAATTTTTGGAGTGTGTCACTGTAACTGGGTGCAGATGTACCTGCATGTGTGAGGTCCATGGTTGCATTTTTAACAGTTTGTTGAAATATGTTTGTATCTTCCCAGAGCATCCCGACCCTGAGCCAGCAGCCTCTCCTCTGCTTCCACGCAAGGAGCGGCCAGCTATGGATGAAGATGAGCGTCTGATCCCCAAGGACAAGAAAAGTCTCTTTGATGTCCTGAAGAAAAAGAAGAAGAAGGCTGCGCCCACACCTCCCAAGCGTAGTAGCTCTTTCCGTGAACCGGAAACCCATGCTTCTGAGCGGAAGGTTGAGGACGACGGACGAGAGCACAGCAATGGCCTATTCCTGAACTCTACAGGGGTACCTCTCGACTCACTAAAGCTCCAGAGCAATGGGTTGACGATCACTAATGGGACCTTAGGGTTTATGTCCCCTCATCTGTGGAAGAAATCCAGTCCAGCAGGCAGTAAACAGGCAGCAGCGAATGAAGAAGAGAGCAGCTTCAACTCCACCCGCCGCTTTCTGCGTTCCTGCTCGGCCTCCTGTGTTCCTCATGGGGCTAAGGATACAGAGTGGAAGTCTGTGACTCTGCCACGTGATCCCCAGTCTACTGGTCGGCTGTTTGACTCCTCCACCTTTGGAGGCCATAAAAGTGAGAAACCAGCCTTACCCCGCAAGAGAGCGAATGAAACCAAGGTCGATTTGGCTCCACGGGGTGCAGTGACACCCCCTCCTCGGACCCTAAAGAAAAATGAAGAACCTACTGATGAGGTTTTTAAAGATCCAGAGTCTAGCCCCGGATCCAGTCCACCCAGCCTAACCCCACGACTTGGTCGTCGACAACCCACAGCCTCACCTTCCTCACAGAGCCAGCTTCAAAAAGACGATGGCGCCAAATCTAGTGCCTTAGGACCTGTAGTGCCTTCAGAAACCAGCTCAAAGCAGAACTCTACTGTGAGCCCAGTCACTGTCAAGCAGCCTGTGGAGGAGTCGAGGTTGAGGCGACTCAAACAGACGTGTGAGCCACCTGCAAAAGACAAGTCAAAATCATCAAAATTTAGGGCTTCCCCTCCCCAGCCGCCATCCTCCTCCTCCTCTTCCTCCATAGGGAAACCCGGCAAGACTTTGCACAGCCCAAGTCACGAAACCGCAGGGGATGTAGCACCAGGTGCCAAACAGAAACCTTTGCCTCAGGGCTCAGACTCTACAGGCAGTGACACAGCCAAGTCCTCTCAGACTGGTGAGGGCTTCAAGCGACCTCTGCTTCCCTCTGTAATGAAGCAATCACCCTCCAACAAGCCATCACCCACCACAACCGCTCCCTCAGGGGTGACCTCATCACCGTCAGCTTCCCATGGTGGTGACCAGCAATCCTCCACTGCCTTTATCCCCCACATCCCCACCAGAGTCTCCCTCCGGAAAACTCGACAGCCACCGGAGAGGATTGCTAGTGGCACCATCACTAAGGACGTTGTGCTGGAGAGCAGCGAAGCGCTCCGTGTAGCCATCAACAAAAACTCTGAGCAGATGGCCAGCCACAGCGCTGTCTTGGAGGCAGGCAAGAACCTCTACACTTTCTGCGTAAGTTACGTAGACTCCATACAGCAGATGCGCAACAAGTTCGCCTTCCGCGAGGCCATCAACAAGCTGGAGAACAGTCTGCGGGAGCTGCAGATCTGTCCTGCTACTGCTTCCAGTGGGCCTGCTGCCAGCCAAGACTTCAGCAAGCTTTTGTCCTCTGTGAAGGAGATCAGCGACATTGTCCAGAGGTAGCGTATGGACACACACTCATTCAGCATCACTGGCTGCAGGCTGCTGATTCAGTGGAGGGTGTTTTTGTGGTGGACAGAGGCAGGTGCCAGCTCGTGCCAGAAGGCTTGGGCCAAAGGAAGCTATGCACAAAGCCTTACCCTTGACTTACCTTTGCACCTCTAAAAGAGAACCTTACTCCTTCACCCCGCTTCCCCATAACAGGAACATTTAGGAGCTCACAATACATAAATTAGTGAATTCCACATATTTGTTTATTTGTTGTATGAGGGACACAGTTTGATGCTGAAGTGAAGGCTTCAAGTGATCTCTATGCATTTCAGTGGCCACCTTCTCGCCTAGTGAGCAGCGTAGGTCTTCTCTAAACCAGCAGCGTTGCTAGACACCCCAAAGAGAGCTCGTCCACTTCTGTGGATATACAGTTTGAAGCAAGGGACCACTGCAAGCTGAGGATGGCCTAGGGTGTTGATTGTGCACTGCTCCAGCATTTGCTCCCCAGGGAAATTCCAATGACCGAATTGAGTATGTCACTAGTCCCCAGCGAGGGGCTACTCATCCTTAACTCGGCTCTTAGGAAAGGATTAAGTTGAGCCTAAAGTGTAATCCAACAAAAACTAGAGTCAGTTACAGGTCAGCAACCTTCTCAGCCTGTCCTTGAGGGCACAAAGGCCCATCATATAGCAAGATGCAGCTCAACTCAAAAAGATTAGGATGGCTCAAGTGTTAGAAGTTGGTTCAGTCTACTATTAGGTAACATTCCAGCACAACATAATGCCTCAGTGAAGACCAGGATGTGGGTCCTCCCTTCCAAGGAGTGTGGTGCAGAGACGTCCATGGTGGTTTGTATCGATTGAGTGGGTGACAGTTCTCCCCTGGTCCATCTGTCCTGCAGACGGTATGCCAGTAACCTCCAGTTTGTGGAGCACGGTAGGATAGATGGCTCATAGATTGCTCATGGATTGAGAGGGACAGGAAGGCCAGAGGAGCACCCTCATTATGTTGACCCTTCAAGACCGAGAGCAAGCAGCACGCGACTAGTTGGGAGTTTTATTCCTTGATCCAGCAATGGGTCACAGTGGTCGTGACGCTGGGGATGGACATCCTGTCAGAACCTGTGGAATGTATTTTTCACATTTTGGCTGTGCTTTATTTGCGGAGTTTTCCACCTGTTGGGAGAGTTCTACGTTCGGTGAACGTACTGTATATACAACATGTGTGTACAGTTCATGGCGACAGATGGAGTTATCCAACATCACCTCAGTGTGCAATCCAAAAGAATCCTGGGTTGTCTGTCCTTGCACAATTGTGAACGCAAGAGGATCCTTTACCCAACCTGTCCTACCTTGAAGACAGAAGTAATTTCTTCTGACTGTGAAAGATATTGTAATTATTGCAACATGCTTGTTTGTCTCACTACAACTCATGTCTGTCCAAAAAATTCACCTCTTCTCTCATCAAAACCCCTAGTCTCTCCAGCATTCCTGAGTAGATCCAGCTCCTCTTTCTCGTTATTCGCTTGTTTCACCAGCAGTGCTGGCTCTGCTGAAGAGAGTCCAGCTTTCATGGCCCTACTTCTTCTAGTCTCACCAGCAATTCTGGCTCTGCTGGAGAGAATGCATCTCTAATCTCTCTGAACTGCTTGCCTCACCAGCAGGCCTGTCTCTCCTAGAGTAGATACAGCACTTCTGTCCCTACTCCTGCTTGTCTCACTTGCCTTCTCGCCTCTCCCAGAGTAGATACAGCTTTCCTCCCTACCCCTGCTTGTCTCTCCAGCAGTGCTGCCTCCTGAATGCATCTCTAATCTATCTGCTCCTGCTAGTCTCTCCAGCAGTCCTGCCTCCTCTCCTGAAGAGTATACAGTTCTTTCCTCTCTACCCCTGCTTCTCTCACTTACTGTCCTGCTTCTCCTAGAGAGACTGCATCTTTTAACTCTTTGCTCTTGTCGTCCAGCAGTCCTGACTCTCCTGGAGAGACTGCATCTCTAAACTCTCTGCTCTCATCTCCCAGCAATCCTGCTTCTTTCTTCTGGAGAGACTGAGTCTCTAAAAACTCTGCTCTTGTTGGTCTCCCAGCAGTCCTGCTTCTCCTGGAGAGAATGCATCTCTAAACTCTCTTCTCTTGTCTGCATTTATAATCTTTATACTAGTTTGTCTCACCAGCATTCCTGCGCCTCCTAAATTGGATGCAGCTGTTTCCTCTCTTCTCCCACTTGCCTCATCCTGTAGTCTTGCCTAGTCCACAGAATGTACATCTTACCTCACCAGAATCTAAGGTCATCCATTAAATGGCCTTAGGTGGGCCCGACATCCACCTGTCCACAGTGGCTGTCTTGGTTGAGGGTCCGTCACGTTTGGCTGCTGCACGAGTTACTAAGGGCACATAGAGACTGGCCTGAGTATGTGGCCAAGTTCAGGTTATTCAGCAGCGCATGCCAGGCATCATGTCCTTTTTACGAATGCCATTCCCTTCCCTGCTAGGATGGGACCCTGCCCTTTACCCACTCCATGAGCACAGTGCAGCAACACTACTTCCAACCTCTGATCACATGTTCGTAATCGCCAGATACTACACTCAAATGCAGAAATTCCAAGTGGCCTTCACAGCATCTCTAAGAGTGTAGCCCTGGTCCCGTGTGTGCGTTGTCCTTCTCTGTGCTGTGACGAGCATGGAGGACATGAGTTCAAGGCTTGCCTTATCCAGCGTTGCACCGCCGGGCAGGCTCACAGGATACTTGATGCTGCTCATCCCTTCTGTCTGGTGTGATGGCAGGTGACTGAAGCGGAGTCAGTGGCGGTCACCAACAGAATCAAAACTAACTACCCTGTTTCCGTACTGTTCAGCATCCTCAGGCACAAGTATTATGCACACTATGCAAATTCTATTTCAGAAGGAGCACTCGGTCAGCCTGGCACCTGTTAGTTGAAGAGTGGCCACCTGGCAGAAATGAATTGTTCTACCTTCTGCATTTACTGGGTCATCCTGTGGCAATGGTACCCAGAGCCTAGTTAGGGTGTGGGAACTGAAGAAGTGTTTTAATTACAAATATGACTTTTTTTTATTATTTAAATGTTATTGTGGGCCTTTGCTGCCCAGGTTTTAAAGTGAATTTGCTAAAAATCAAGTCCACTATTCTCAATTCTTGCAAGTTACTGGGTATCCCCTACACAGCGCACAGGTCTTTTCCATTCACACATACCCTCAGATGCAGTCAGGCCGAGTGTGGGGTCCTTACCCAGCACTGCACGCATAGCTGCTATGGGACACACAAGCAATTGGGATCAAGGGATAGTCGCAGTGGCCACGGATGTGCCTTACTATTATGCAATCACCACTCGGAGTGAGTCAAAGTGATTCCCTGTCACCTTGTGCCTCGCGGGCATTCTTTTCAGCAATGTCCTTGTCCTTTTCAAGCTGTGTTGAGCTTGATCTTACACGCACTTACCCCTCACTCTGCACAGATTTTAAAACTTTAAAGTGAGGGGATCGAGGCGTGAAAATAAATGTTAAAAAATCACAAACCCATAAGCTGCCTTTAAGAAAGATTTCTGATGAACTCAGATTGTGTTTTGCGAAGGTACGTGTTCCATTATCGGTGAGATTTGTTGTCATTTTACACCTTTGGTTGACTTTTTCTGTAAATAGCCCTTGTCTGTTGTTTAATGGTGCTTTCTATGCCTGTTAACCACTTCTAAATACGTGGAAGGTTGAATTCCACCTGCAATGCTTCAAATTTGAATTTCCCCTATTGTTTTTGTTGTTGTTGTTTTTTTTAAATAAACTCACGTCAAAGGAGTTCTGGCCTCATCTTCCATCAATGTGCTACAAGCAAGATCCCAGCGCTCCAGCCCACCTGGCCACCTACGTCACACAAGTTGTAACTTTAAGCTGGCTTTGAGTATTACAATTGATATAAAATGAGTTGTAAGGATCCTCTACTTACTTGCCCTCTACTAACTGACCGCAACAACAAAAAAAGCAGAGCAGCTCTTAAAAAAGCTGATGATTGTCAAAGTGCTCCTTTTAAAAAATATAAATCCGGTAACCGTGCCAACAAGGGATTTCGTTTGAAGATTAGCAAACTAAATCTATCAAAATCAATTGTGAGTGCCCAGATTAGTGGCCTCAAATATATGAATTATATAAATCAGTTAAAGTCAAAAGTGAATATAGCACAAAACAGTAACAGGTGTATACTTTTTTTTGTAGAAATGTATATAGTGCAATATTTTTAATTCAAAAGGTACAAAACATTCACATAGACAAAAATGACAGAGATTGATTTTCTTCTAGATATAATTACCCCAGTCACTTTTGTGAGTAGCCCATTTCAATAGCCTATTTACAAATAGAAATTATCATTTAACATTCAATAATACATTTATATATAACAATTTTTACATGGAAAATTGGTTAAATTAGTTGATGTTTCAGTCTTTTCGTGTGATACATCTAGTAGACCATCTTCAGGACAGAAACATTTATATGTGGACTGAAGACCCTCAAGATTAGATCAACATAGGACCTTAGAGCTATTAGTCTGAGTAGATAATTGAGTCATCAAAAAAGTTGTTGCCAGAGATATGCTTAGGTTTCAATTTGGAGTTTCGATGCTTGCGTTGTGGAGTACGGGTAACACCATCAGAGATCGGCGTCCAGGCTGAAACAAAACCTCTTAAAAAAACATAAATTGCTGTAAGCCTTCCACTGTTCCATGCTAACTTCTCTTGTTTCCCCGTAGAAAATAGGCCTAAAATTATGTATGCGCTATGATGACATTGTCCTGAAGCACATAGTATGAATTAACGTGAATTGTCTCTTTCAGAGGATAGTACTGAAGCAGGTGGAGTAAGTAAAAGCATAGAATACTACTAACATCCCAGCAGCCGTCACTGACTGGAGCATGGATTGTGCTGCACACAGAGGAGGCACAATAAGGCAAAATAGTGTTGTGGGTGAAGGGAAGAGATGAAAGATAACTACACAATACGCTGTATGTATTGAATATAACACTGGCCCTCCAATCAGCTTGAATTCTAAGAACATTCACATTTTTTAATATTTTGGATAAGCTGAAACACCTTCAAACTGCATTCATGAGCAAAAAGAATACACCATAATACTAAGATTTAGTTAATGGGGTTGTCAATAGATTTAAAGTTAAGAACTGGGAGAAGGGTACAGTTACTTTTGAGGCATGTGTGGCTGTAGATACACAGTTGTGCATAAGTCTGCCATCTAGTCTTGGGCTCGGATGATTGCAAGTTGTTTTTCTTCGAAGAATGTTTTTGAGTCACAAGGCTGTCCCTCCTCTCTGTGATACTGTGCATGGGTATCGACTCCATTGCTAGATTGTTTTTTTTTTCCACAGACTGGTTTGGATGTACTCTCTCACGCTCCAGTTGGAGATCGTTTCGGGTTCCCATCGGCTAATCGTCGGTTCATCTAATCAATGGTATTGTCTCAATCATAGATGTTCTTCTATCTCTAGCTCAGAAACAAACCCTCGTGTTGAATGTATCAATTCACCTTAGTGGCCTTCGGGCCTTGCCCGACTGGGCCTCTTTCCTACCTTTCAGCTCTACCCGAAAATGAGCTGCTGATGGAACGTACTCCGCTCCGATTTTTGTTGCTCAAAATGCCCCCATAGCCACCAACATTTGGTGTGTAACTTATGCCTCTTGCCCAACCATCGAAGACACCTGTGAGGCCAGCAGGTCATTTTAGTCTAAAATGACACTTTGGGACCGACATGTGCGGTTTTTTAGAAATGCAGCGCAGCGACTACACTCCAGATATCTTCAGCCAGTCACAGAATGAGGAAGAAGAGGCCTCTGCAGCAGTGGTTAAGTCTGTTTCCATAAAAGTGTCTGATTCCTAGTCCAACACTGAACAAGATCCAAGTCACAAGCAGTCCCCGGAAGACCATCGGACCGTGAATACAAATACCCCTGATCCAAAGTCCACAAAATCGGCTCCAACCGGTAAAACTGCTCACAGTCCACCACTGCAGAAAAGCCATTGCACGTATCGATTTGTAGGACCGACCTTGGGCTCTGCACCAAAACATCGGGCTACGGCAGGGGTCTTCACCATCAAATCTGCATCAGAGCCTGTGCACCGAACCATACCATTGGGTTTGAAGGCCAAAACCTGCAGCTCTCGGGCAGTCGCACTGAAATGTTACATCTTCGGTCCTGAAAAAAACACTCAAACTAATTTTCGAAATAATGCAAGAATGGCTCGATCTGAGACAAAAGCTATGCACAGTCAGACTGGAACAAAAAAGGTTTTCCTACAGTCAACAATGCTTCCAACTTCTAAAAGACACCTGTCTTTTGAGGAAGACACTACGGGTCCTAGTCTGCCTCTAAAGAAGACCAAAAAGGACATTGACACGAGCCCTCCACATATGATTACCCCTACTTCTCCCGCTCCACCATCTCAGATTTCCACCCGTCCACTTCACTCACCACAACAGTTGGAGGAGGGCAACATTACCCCGCACACACATTCACCCATTCGGGATGACCAGGATGGTGAGTTGGAGATACACAACCTACAGTCCCTTGGGATGACCATGATGTAAACCCACAAAGGAATCCAGAGCCTGACTTCTACCCAGCAGGTCCATCTCCACCAGATGATGCTGCTGCTCATCGAGATTTAAAAGCTAGAGATGCAGCTTACCGCCAAGTGCCTTTACATAAAGACCCAATAGAAGATGACTTCCTTTGTGAGACCCTCAAAACTGCTCAAAGGGGCTACCCATATTTGCCGATGCTTAAAGGATTTATACACCGATTGGTTACTTTTTCAAAAATCCTGCAGGGCCAAAAATAATAACTCCCAAGAAGAGACAAAAAGTACCTTGCAGGACTGTCTGAACCCATGTACATTAAAGGTCAGTTAACAGTGGACTCGTTAGTGGTGGCTAATGCAAGAAACCGGGCAAACTCGCAGACTACAGGGGATGCACCTCCCCAGACAAGGAGTCAAAATGAATTGATGCATTCAGTAAACTGGTAGCCGCTCAATCACTTAATCAATGGAGATTAGCTAACAGCCAGGCTTTTAGCACGTTATGACAGAGCACACTGGGACGAGACGAAGGGGCTCATCCAACAGCTCCCAGCCGAGCATAAAAAGCAGGAGTATGAACTAGTAAATGAGGGCAAACCCATCACAAAAAATCCCATTCAATGTGCTCTAGACTCTGCTGCAGACATGCTTGTCTCAGGATTCAAAACTGAGGCTAGACAGGCTCTCCTTTGATAAGAAACACCTTTTTGGACCACAGGTGGATGCAGATCTAAACAAAAATGAAAAAGACACAGATGTTGCAAAATCTATAGGGGTCCTTCAATCACCCTGATTTTGTGGGTCCTTTTGTGGCCCCACTTGTAAACCCCGCAAGGGCTGCATCAACAGACACCTCTGTATTACCGTATAAAACCCAAGGGCAAACCTCAACCTCTAAAACAAAGGCAATTATAGAGGAAACAATTTCAGAGGTCGTGGACAATGAAAGGATTCCCGTACCACAAGCACTTCCTCCAAACAATGACTCCTTTACTAGTCCCCCTGATCATCTAACCCCTGTCGGGAGACAATTCCTCACAGAATGGAAAACAATTCCAAAAGATCAATGTATTGGGGACATTATCCAACATGGCTACTTCCTAGAGCTTGTCAGAAGCCCTCCAAACATTCCACGCAAAAAAATTACTAACTGCCCAAACAACAACAACTTCTGCTCAAGCAGGAAATAACAGCTCTCCTACTCCAGGGAGCCTTCGAGCCAGTACAACCTGAGTTTCAAGGAACAGGCGTATGTTCACTATACTTTCTCATTCCTTAAAAAGCCTGGCCACTAAGATCCATTTTAGACAGCAGACCCCCAAATCATTACATTCTTTCAGAACACTTCCACATGGTCATCCTGCAGGAAGGAGGCAACTTCATGTGTGCATCAGACTTCAAGGACGCTTATTTCCATATGCCAGCTCATCCTGCCCATCACAAATACCGGCAGTTTGTCTTTCAAGGCCAACACTATCAGTTCAAACGGAGTCACAACCGTGCCGCGCGTATTCACAAAATGCCTCGCCATTTTTGCGGCACATCTGCACAGAGAAAGCATTCCTGTATTCCCTTACTTGGACGATTGGCTCATAAAAGCCAACAACACTCCAATTTGCAATCAGCATACCCAAAAGACGATCAGCCTACTACATCGTCTTACATCTCCATCCACTACAAATACAATCATACTTAGGAACAATCATAAACACACAATCGGGGTTGGCAAACCCATGTACGGTCAGAATTCAAAACATTGTAATACTAATCCAACAGTTTGGAACCAGGAATCAACTCGGGGCAGGCATGATGGCATCCTGCATTGCAATAGCCCCACATGCACGGCTACACATGAGACCACTCTAAGAATGCCTTTTGCAACAATGGAATCAGATACAGGGTCAAATGAGGAATCTAGGGTTGGTAAATAAAAAGCCGCAAACATCTCACTCTATAGTGGTGAAGCTCACAAAACCTTTCCAAGGGGTGGCCGCTTCTAGACCCAGTGCCCCCAGGCCATTCTTACAGCGGATGCTTCCTTGACATGATGGAGAGGCCATCTGCACACTCTTACAATTCATGGTGCATGGGATCTTAAACACCAGGGTCTCCACATCAATTACCTAGAGCTTCAAACTGTTCACCTTGCATTGAAAGCGTTCCTAACTCACCTAACAAACAAGGTTGTACTGATCCGAAAGGACAACATGACAAGTATGTACTATCTGCAAAAACCCAGGGGGAAAGGGGCACACACTACAGTTATCACACGTAGTACAAACAATCTGGCGCTTAGCGGTACCTCACAGCAATTATCTCCTTCAGGACATGTACCAGGAACAAGCAATCAAGTTGCAGACCTCCTCAGCAGGATGCAGCAACAAGGACACGAGTGGGAACTCCAGCCCCAAATACTGCAACCATACTTCCATGAATAAGGGTTTCCACAAATAGACTTGTTTGCAACCCCAGAAAAGAAAAAATGCCCAAACTTTGCCTAAGTTCCCACGCCCACTATCCAAATGCAGTGTTCTATGGATGAACTGGGAAGGGGTATTTGCTAACACTTTTCCCACCTCTCCCACTATTTCCATTTGTGGTCCGAAAGCTCAGGAAAACATCCCTCAACCTGGTCTCTGCAACCAAGGTTCACCACACTACTAGAACTCTCCCAGTTCCTTGCAAGAAACTTCCCCTCAACCCGAACCCTCTCGCGCAGAACCATGGCAAAATCAGACATCTTAGCCCCAGGGAGGTAAACCTGGCCATATGGCTCCTGGAGACATAGAATTTGGATATCTAAACCTTCCATAAGTGTATGGATATTCTTAATGAAGCTTGTTAACCTACAACTAGAAAATGTTACCCGGCTGAAAGGAAAAGATTTGTGTTCTATTGCCACAAGCAAAAAGTTAACCCTTTACAAGCAAATGTAGAAACAATCGTTGATCTCATCTTGCATTTTCAAACATCAGGCTTAGCGCGCACTTCAATACATTTACACCTTGCAGCTATTGCAGCATAAATACAAAATAGACAACATTTGTCTTTTCTGGAGGGACTGAATAGTCATTTCCCTTAAACTCCCACCAGCCCCAACATGGAATTTAAACATTGTTGTAACAAGGCTCACGGGGCCTCCATTTGAGCCAATACATTCATGCCAACCACAATACTTATCTTGGAAAGTAGGATTCTGAATAGCTATCCTTTCATTAAGGTATTGTCCGTGAGAGCCAGGCACTAACCCTAGAAACATTCTTCCAACTTCATAGGGACAAAGTTGAGCTCAGAACAGACCCAAGGTTTTTCCCCAAAGTAATCTCACCCTTTCATAATAATTAATCTATATATTATCTGTCTTGTTTCTGCGAGCTGATTCAGTGGCAGAAAGAGCTCTATATACCCTGTACGTCAAAAGAGCCTTAATGTATTAAATCAACTGAACTTAAACATGTAGAAAAACTAAGCAATTCTTTATTGCTTTCTCACCTCCACACATAGGGTACCCAATTAATTTTTTTAAATTCTCCAGTGGATAGTATTCCAACTTGTTACGCTCAAGCTAAAAGACTTACCTGTTCCTCATAGGGCTCATTAAACTTGTAAAATAGAAGCTTCTATGGCCTTATTAGTAATCCTCTTTATTTCTGACATCTGCAAAGCAGCATCATGGGCCACAACACACCCTTTCACAAAACATTATTGTGTGGACTTTTCAGCATGTCAACAGGCTATTGTTGTACAAGCTGTTTTATGTACCCTATTTCAAACAACTGCGACCCCACGGGCTAGCCACCGCTTGGGGAAAGAAACTGCTTTACAGTCTATTCACAGCATGTGTATCTACAGCCACACATGCTTCGAACAGAATATGACAACCTGTAAGCATCTGTTCTTGGCATGTAGTGCTGTAAATACACATGTACCGCCCCACCTCCCCGGACGCCTGTGTAGGTCACAGTTTACTTTATATCACCTTCATTTACATTACTTGCATGAACATCACATTAATAATATGTACTTGAACTCCATTCTCACCTGCCTTCGTTAAAACAATCTAACAATGGACTCGATGTCCATGTGCAGTATCACCAAGAAGAGGAGTTGGACATCCTTGTGATTCGAAAACATTCTTCGAACAAAAACTTGCAATCATCCGAGCCCAACATTGCACAGCATTTGAATCTAGAGCACTACATGTCAAAAACAGATGCTTACAGGGTAAGTAGCCTAATCCATTCGTAGCATATGTGCCTGTAGATACAAATGCTATGCATACTCCGGCTATCTAGTTTTGGGCTCGGACGTTGCGAGTGTTTTTTCTTTAAAGAAGTCTTGAGTCACGAGGTCTGAGCCACTCCTCCTCTGGATGTAGATGCACGTGGCCATCTACTCCATTGTTAGATTGTTTTTCTCCTCCATCGGGCTTGTATGTGATCCAAATTGCTCCCTTTCTTGACAAGGTTGTTGGTTCCTGTTGTGGCCTCGAGTGCACTAACTTCCACTCCATCGTGAGGAGATTCTTTGACTAGCTTTAAACTTGTGGTGTTGGTTTACAGTCTTTAGTCCCATCAACAATGACCGTCTGGGCCTCTCGGCCCTCGGGGACCTTTGGGCCACCACATGCTCTGGATTCCCTTCAAGACTGCAGACATTCTGAAGGTAATGGAACAGAGGTCCTTCAAGAGATGCCCCCAGTGTCACTCTAAATATCCATGGGCTGATCTCCATGCCATCTGTTACTTGTGTGTCTTGCTGGATCATGACAAGAACTGCTGTGATTGCTGCCCAGATTTGAGCAGCAAGAATATCTTATGTTGGCACCGTCGAGTTAAGCAGCAAGAATATCTTATGTCGGCACGGAGACCGACGGTGGGCACACAGTAGAATCACTTTAGAGATGCCGGACCAATTTGGCGAAGCCAATTCCCTGGGTGCCGAAGAAGAGCTAGAGGAGGTGGGTGAGTCGCTCGATCACCGGCACACCAACCTATCTCAGAATACATAGACTTTGATGGCTAGTAGTACAGCAAGGAGTTCTTCCAGGAGGAGGGATTAAACTTCTTAGGACGCTCCAGCTCTGGACTGTGTGTGAAGATCACGCCACATATGAGTACTGTCGATGCCACAGTGCCCATCATTCCTCATTTTGACCACACGTCTGTACTGAGCCTCTCCCTTCCAGGGGATGGCCATCAAACCCAGTGCCAAAACTACTGCCACCTTCTGCTGTGTTGCCACCCTCAAGTGCTGGCTGACACTGTTCCAAGGCCTTGGAGCAGAGGACAGGCTCAGTAAAGGGCCTCGATCATAGACTCTCCTTGACCTCGAAGATGCCCCTCGGCATTGATCATTCCAAATCGGCTGTACCTTTGAAGCTGAAGGCCCACAGGGAATGACCGCTCTCGCAGCTGAAGCCATCATCGGCCCATAATTATTGACGCTGATGCCTGCTGCCTTTGACCTCGAGGAACACAATCTTGGAGTTGTATGGGAGCCAAAAAATGTCATCCCCCTACATAAGAGCAAAATTGTGGCATCGGACAATATTCTGCCCCACAACCACAAGCTTGCTTGCTGTGGAGGAAGTCTGGCCATGGGACACTCAATGGGGCTCTCTTTCACCCATGTTGAGCACACCTACTGCTTGTCGCTCATTACCACCCCACAAAACATCCCCCCCTGCACCCTTGGCCCTGAAAATCTCACACTGCTTCATGAGGAGGTTCAGTCACTCCTGTCAAATGGAGCCGTAGAGCCAGTGCCCCGCCAACACCAGGGCAAATGAATCTACTCCTTACATTCCACATTCCCAAGAAGGATGAATCTTTCTGAAAAACCCTCAATCTCCTTCCTCATCAAATACATCCCGTCAGAGCAACACCACAAAGCCGCTCTACAGGATGCCACTCCCCTGCTGCAGCCGTGCAACTTCATAGCCACCCTCGACCTGAAGGATGCCCACTACCACATCCTGATTGATTCTGCTCATCGGCACTACCTCCACTTCATGACAAGTAGTTAGCAGTACTAGTTCGAAGAGCTGCCCTTTAGGAGTCACGGCTGCTCCAAGAGTTTTCACCAAGTGTCTAGTGGTAGTGGCCGCCCACCTCAGAAGGAAGGGAATCTGTTTTCACCTAACTTGTCGACTGGCTGACCTAGAGTGGAAGCAGACAAGAATTCTGGGCTTACACCCAAGACACAGTCTCCCTCTTTCACAGCTGAGGGCTCACAGTAAATTCTACAGGGTCCCATTTTTGAACCACCCTAGGTTCAACCCTTATAAGGGGCAGTCCTTAATTCTGTTGCTGGCAAATCCTTCTGCAGCTCTCAGAGGGTGCAGGTGTTCCAACAGCTGATTCCTCTTTTTCACCCACTCAGATCCCAGTTCAAACTGTTATGCGCTTGTTAAGAATGATGGTCCCATGCACTGTGATAGAACCCCACACCAGACTTCATATGCGCCCACTTCAGGAGTGCCTCTCCAGCCAATGGTCACAAGACAAGGGTCTCATGGAAGGTCTAGTGTTGGTAAGGGCCAATGGCCATTGGTCTCTGCAGTTTGGGAATTTCAACAACTTGTTGCAGGTTAGGCACTTCCCAGACCCAGTCCCACATGTTACCATCACCATAGACTCGTCCCTAGCCGGCTGGGGAGCATACCTAAACAACATGACAGTCAGGGTCTCTGGCCACCTTATCTACGGGGACTCCACAACAACCACTTGGAGCTCTTAGCCATTCATCTAGCTTGTAAAGCTGTTCTCGTGCATATTCAATGCAAAGTGGTAATGGTGAAACCGGCACCGTGACTGCCATGTTCTTTCTACATAAGCAGGGAGGCATCCACTCACCTCCCCTGTCGGCCCTAGCACCACAGATTTGGCGCTGGGACATCTATCACTGGGTTAATCTTCTGGCAGAGTACCTACCGGGAGTGGACGACGACTTTGCATTCCTGCTGAGCATGATGCAGGAATGAATCTTTGAGTGGGAACGCCACCCACAAGTCCTGCTTCAGTTTTTCCACGGGTGGGGTATCCCAGACCTAGACCTTTTCGCCACTACAGAAAATGCAAGAAGCCAAGACTTTGCCATCAGGTTTCCACATCCCCAGTTTGTGGGCAGTGCTCTGTGGGTGAATTGGTCAGGGATCTTTGCCTATGCTTTTCCTCTTCTCCTACTTATTTGTAATGTGGTCAGAAAGCTGAAGCAAACCCCCCTCACTCTCATCCTTGTGGCTACAGCAAGGGCCAGACAACCATGGTTCCCAACCCTGCTCATGATGCCCGTTGTCCCATTTGAGAAGCCCCCAAACATGCAGGACCTCCTCACTCAAGACAACAGCAAGGTCAGGCATCCAGACCCCAGGCAGCTCAACCAAGCTTACTGGCTCCTGAAGTCATATAGTTTGGTGACCTGGGGCTTCAGCAGAAGTGCATGGATGTATTCAGAGATGCCCTTAGGGTCACCACACGACCTGCTATGCTGCTAAGTGGGTAATATTTCCTGCTCTACTGTACTCTAAACAAACACTAATCTGCTCACCCCCCTACAGTACAGGACATTATTTGTTGTCCCCTACACCTTCAAAGGTCACGGCTGATTCATACAGCAATCAGGCGACTACTGCATACCCGCAGAACAGAGAGCACTCTTCTCTCTTCACAATCAATGTTATCAAAACCTTCATTGAGAAACTCACACGGGTAATCCCAACTAAGATTGTTCCTGCCCCTTGTCCTCACCAGACTAATGGAGTCACCCTTCAAGTCTTTGCCTACATGCCTCCTGCAGTTCCTCTCTTGGAAGGTTGCTTTCCTCATTGCAATCACACCACTCAGATGCATCAGCGAATTGCTGGCCCTCACTCTTCAGAAACCTTTTTTCCAAGTATAAATAACAAGGACACGGTGGTTCTCAGAACCAGTTCTCAGGGACTGGTTGAGGAAGATGGCGGCGGGCTAACGCCTGCCGGGAGAGCTCTGTCTCTGATCGGGAGATGTCTGGTCACATCGAGGTACTTACACCTTCTTAGCAAGCCCCGCAATAATAACTAAGCGATGAGTACAGGAAGATGTCTTCTTTTCCCCGTATTTTTCATTCTTATTAACTCGTCGTATCTTCTGCCCTCTGTTCTGACGGGATCCGACTCTAGTAAACAGAGCCGAGCGTTAGGACCCAGAGGCGCGATGGGCGTTGATGCAGGGTCCGACGTCAGACGTGGCGAAGCTGGAGACCGAGGCAAACGAAGGGAGAACGAGGTGGTGAGCCGCTCAAGCATATGGCGCAAGTTTCAAGTTGCAGCAGCTAGTCTACCCTAGAAGACGCAGGATTACGGCGGTGAGCGGGTATCGTCCCTGGGCTGAAGAGGAGGGAGGAGATTTGCTAAGCGCCTGCAGTGTGTTTTCTATGTGTAGGGAGCTTGGGGAGTATCATAATACAGCAATTGGTAACTGTTTGGGGCCACAGTTATTGATACAGACTTCTGTGGGTGCGTCTATAGGTCCCATGGACACTGACACTGATACAAATAATAAGGATATACAAATCCCCCCAATAACATTGAAAGAACTTTCCCCACAGCAGGAGATTCAAAAGAGGGGAAATGGCAACTTAGGGGCTGAGGAAGTGCCAAGAATACTGGGAGTTGTGGCCACAGCTCCCCCAGTATTAAGGTGTAGATATCTCCTCCGCTCTTTACCTGGGAGGGAGTTTCCCCATCCATCCTTAAATCAAGCTGACTGTTTGCCCCCCTGTTCCTTTGACCCCACAGCAAAAGAAAAGAGAAAGGAGGGAGAGAAATAAAATCGAAGAGGTGAAAAAACTGGAAAAAAAGCTCAGTGATACTAAAAACTACCCCCTCCTTAAAATCGTATTTTAAAATAATGGAGAAAACGGTATCTAGCTTGGATGCGGTGAACAAGCAGGCTACGCTGCAGACTGAATATCAGGTACTTACCACTGCCCCGGCATCCTGCTCTAGCTCTTCTGTTGTGACTAAAAATAAGTATGCTCCTTTGTTGGCAGAGACGGACTTGAGAGAATTTATATCTAGTGCTGATTTACAGGATAACAGCAGTGAGAATCTTACCTCTCAGACTTCTGCAGGACTTCCACCAAGCACTTCCCCACACCCGCAAATAGCAGCTTAACTGAGACAGCTGATCCTTCGGGGGGGGGGGCAGTTTGAGGGTGGATTATCAACTGCAACAGCAGCAGAAAGAGGGAAGTGGAAATGGAAATATGGAGAGCTTAATCCGATCCCTCCGTGAAGATCTTTTGGCAAAACTATTGCCCAAATTTGAAATATCTGAAGGGAATCGGAAGGAAATTACCAAGAAGTGCACTAACCTTGAAATTAAACTAGATGATATCTGTACAAGAACAGAGGTGTTAGAAGGGGAGGTAGCAGTTCTTACGAGAGTCTCACAAGCTCATTCGAAAACGATATCCGAATTGAAAGTTCAAAATCAGACCCTACAACAAGATATGGAACGCTTGGAGATACATGCAAGACGGAACAATTTAAAATTTCTGAAAATCCCTGAAGGAGCTGAAAATGGAGATGTGAAGTCCCTGATTTGCAAGCTGTTGAGGGAAGGGGTCTTAAAGGATAGATCTGATATTAATCTCGAGAACGAAATACAGCAAGCACATAGAGATCCCTTCAGGCGTTATCCTGATAGGAATGCCCCTAGGAAAAATTTGGTAAATTTCCTTTCATACTCCGTTAAAGAACTGATTTTAGGTAGGGCTCTCATTGATCCAGCACTCCAGATTGACTCTTCTAAGTACCTAATCCGCTCTGATGTAGGCAGAGTGACTGCACAGAGACAGTGGGAGTTGGGGTCCCGAATGCAGGAATTAAGAGGTTTAGGGGCTCAGGTCATGATGAAGTTCCCAGCCTCGCTACGGGTGGTATGGAATAATAAGACATACAATTTTATGTCCCCTCAGGAAGTTGATAGTTTGCTTATCAGCTTAAGAGAAGCTCAGCGTTAGATACATATTATAATAAACGGTATGAGAGGTGCAAATATCGTAGAAAATTGAAGGTTAAATCACATTGAGCTTAGATAACTGGAGTACAGCATACATAGAAACACATACGTATATAGGTGTTCAAAAAATAAATATATATATATATATATATATATATATATATATATATATATATATATATATATATATATATATGAAATGAGGGGTACTTATCCATAGCGAAAAAATAAATATATATATATAAATAGCACAAAAAATTAATAAATACATAAATAAGATGAAAAGTTGGGTGTAGGTACACTATTTTATTAAATAGACACTATTAGGGCCAGAATCCAGATTGGGGATAGAGCCCTCAAATGGCGATACAATCGCCAAGGTTCATAAGGGGGGGTTCCTCAAAGGGGGAGGTGGGAGGGGGTGGGGGTGTTAAAGAGAAAAATCTTTCCTCATATATTCAGAAAAGCTGGGATAGACATAATTCAAATTTTAAATAGTGTCGATATTGGAGCCAAATTAGCCACTAGATACCTTCTCTTCTGTGACTTAATATGGAGAATAAAACAAAAATAATTAGTTGGAATGTCAACGGGTTGAGGGAGGACAGGAGATTTAATAGAGTTTGCGAAATTTTGAATAAGTCTGGAGCCCATATTTTTCATCTAGAAGGAACCCACCTTGAACAACCGGAGTGTAAGACAGCTTTTAAAAATCAAAAGTGGGTACAGGATCTCCTCTGTTCTAAACAGAGTGGTAACACTAGAGGAGTGGCTATAATTATTCGAACCAATAGTGGGATTGGGGTCGAGAAATATGAAACTGACTATACAGGTAGATGGCTGACCGCCTCCTTAGTCATAAAAAATACACGGTTGACATGCGCAATCTATTATGGGCCAAATCAGGACTCCCCAGAGGCTCTGATAAGTTTAAAAACTAGTTTCCTTGACTTGAATGCTCCTATTATATCTGAAAGAGACACGTTAGTGATAGATTCCTTACCTTAGAATATCCCCAGGCGTCAGACTGGATCCGGAAACTTTTGCGTAGCAATACCCCTGCGCCCCGGTAGGCGTCGTGTGCGGCTCCGCGTCCGTCGTCGGCGCCGTGAGCGCCGGGATGACGTCGTCGGAGTACTTAGACGGCGCCCATGCGCGCTGACGTCAGTTCTTTTTTCAGCGCCAGCTAACGCAGATCCGGAAGAAGCTCTACCCCCAGTCACTTTTTGACTGAAAACTTTTTGATCCTTTTGATCTTCTCTTTGGTCGACTTCTCGACTATCGGTGCCAGGGATGCCCGGGTTCAAGCCTTGTTCGAAGTGCGGCCGACTCATGTCGGTCACGGACCCCCATCGCCGGTGCCTGAAGTGCTTAGGCCTCGACCACGACGATCGATCCTGCTCCGACTGCCGGGCCCTGACGTCGAAGGCTAGGCGGGAGCGGTCCCGCAAGCGTCTCGAGCTGAGGCAGTCGGCCCCGCGCCGCTCCAGGTCCCGGTCCCACGGGAGGTCGAGGGACAGGTCGCGAGGTCGGAGTCATCGACGTTCCGGGAGTGGACACCGATCGTCTGGTTCCAAGCCCTCAGTTAAGAGGCATGAGAGGTCGGAGCGACACCATCGATCCTCCGACCCGCCCGACGCTCGCTCGATGCGGCCGGGGACTCGGGCGACACCGCCCACGCGGCTCCGCGGGAGTCGCAAGCGTCGCCGCCTGCCCCACACCTTCGGGTCCCTGGGCACGGCGCGTCGCAGGAGGAGGTCGAGAGGTACCTCATGGCCATGAGGGTCCTCCCTCCTCAGTCGGTTCCCGTGGCGCCTTCGGGCCGATCGGTTCCGTCTGGAGGTCCTTCCGGGTCGGGCGCTTCGGCCCCGACGACGTCGGGTGCTTCGGCCCCGGCGCCGCTGGCGACTTCGGTCCCGGCGCCGCACGACCTCGCTGGATCCGGCTCCGGATCCGGGACCCCGCCGGTCGACCCTACGACCTCGCCGGCGCCGTCCCTTCAGGTGTCGTCCCCGGCAGCCGATGTGGTTGCCGCCCCCAATGTTTCCTACGGTCCTACTCAGGAGTCGGAAGGGCGCCGCTGGGCGCCGATTCCGTCGGCCTTTGGAGACTTTTATCTCCACGAGGAGGCCATGGCTGTTCATCCTGGTCTCCAGGAGCCAGGTGACGAGGAGCAATGGGAGGGGTCCGAGGACCCTCTGGCACGTGATTGCCAGTCGCAGCAGGACTGGACATATGAGCTTGGGGAGGCCAGTGGTATTGACACCTCGCCAGACACTGGATTTACGTCGCCCACGACTGTGGCTTCGGAGGCGGGTTCTGCTTACAGCGTAGTGTTGACGAAGGCAGCTAAGGCCTTAAACCTTCAGCTCCCCGTCGCGGCCGTGAGGACTAATCTCCTCACCGAGGTCCTCAAACAGCAGTCAGGCTCCGCGGAGCCCCTCCTGCCGTTCAATGAGGCCTTGTGTGACGTTCTTCTGGGCACTTGGTCCAAGCCCGCCACAGGCCCCCCTGTGGACAGGAACGTGGCCAAACGCTACCGCCCGGCACCGGGCGACCCATGCTTTTTGTCCACCCATCCCACCCCCGAGAGTCTGGTTATCCAGGCCTCAAACTCCCAAACCACATTCCCGTCGGCCCCGCCCGACAGGGAATCCAAGAGATATGAACAGTTCGGGAAGAAGGTTTTCTCGTCTGTGAGTTCAGGGCTGCGGTCTGTGAACACCGCCTGTCTCTTGGGCCGCTACACCCACACCCTGTGGGACACGGTTGCGGAGGTGCTGCCTAGATGCCCGGAGGAGGTCCAGGCTAAACTCAGCCAAGCCCTGGCGGACGGCCGAGATGCAGCACGCTTTTCTATCCGGTGTGGGCTGGATACTACGGACTCACTGGGCAGGGCGATGGCAACGACGGTGGCGGTTCGACGCCACGCCTGGTTGAGGTCCGCCAACTTCTCGGCCGATGTCCAGGCCACCCTCCTGGACATGCCGTTTGATGGCCGTCGCCTCTTCGGCGACAAGGCAGACCATGCGCTGGAACGTTTCAAAGACTCCAGGGCCACGGCCAAGTCCTTGGGCCTTACGGCCCCACGCCAGCAATCGGGTGCCTTTCGCTCCTTTCGTGGCCACGGAAGGGGCGCCCCACCACGTACCGTCAGCCACGCGCCGCAGAATGTTCAACAACGCGGTGGCGGACGTGGGAACCGCCGTGGCGGTGGTCGGGGCCAGCGGCGAGGCCAGTCCACACCTCCCTCAGCAGCCCCTGCCTCAAAACCTTCCTAGTCTGAGTTTTCAGGCCCATGTGACGCCTGTGGGAGGCAGGGTTCGCCATCACCTCTCCCACTGGCATACAGTCACTTCGGACAGGTGGGTGCTGCAAATTGTCCGAAGGGGCTTCTCCCTCCCCTTCAAGTCATCCCCTCCATCCATGCCACCTCAATACCACCGTGTGTCGGGGGATCACTTGCAACTTCTGCAAGAGGAGGTTTCGGCCCTCTTGGCCAAGAGGGCCATCGAGCGCGTTCCTGGGCCAGAAGTAGGACGTGGTTGTTACTCCCACTACTTTCTGGTACCCAAGAAGGGCAAAGGGGGCCTACGCCCTATCTTGGATCTGCGGAACGTCAACGGCTTCCTCCGGGCGGAGAAGTTCAAGATGCTCACTTTGGCTCAGGTCCTGGCTGCCCTGGACCCAGGAGACTGGATGGTAGCGTTGGACTTGCAGGACGCCTATTTCCACATCCCCGTCCTGCCGGCCCACCGGCGTTACCTGCGGTTCACGGTAGGCCAAGAGCACTTTCAGTTTACCGTGCTCCCCTTCGGCCTTACCAGCGCCCCACGGGTGTTCACGAAGGTGATGGCGGTGGTCGCAGCCCATCTGCGCAGGCAGGGGGTATCAGTCTTCCCCTACCTCGACGACTGGTTGTTGAAGGCGGGCTCGCCCCAGACAGTCGTCAGCCACCTCCAGACTACGGCCGACCTCCTGCACTTGCTGGGGTTCTCCATCAATGTGCCGAAGTCACACCTGTGTCCCTCTCAGAAGCTCCTCTTCATCGGAGCGGTTCTCGACTCGGCGCAGTTTCGGGTTTACCCACCCGAGCAGCGGGTTCGGGATATTCAGGCTCTGGTTCCCATCTTCCAGCCGTTATCCCGGGTCTCGGTCAGGTTGACGCTGCGGCTTCTGGGACTGATGGCCTCCTGCATCCTTCTGGTGCGTCACGCCAGGTGGCGGATGCGGGCTCTGCAGTGGGACCTGAAGTTTCAGTGGGCCCAGCATCAGGGCAACCTGTCCGATCATGTCCTGATCTCAGAGGGCACTGCGAGACAACTGCAGTGGTGGCTCACGGACCGCGACTGGGTCAGTGGCAGACCCCTCTCCCTACCCCAACCGGAGCACGTAGTTGTGACGGACGCGTCCCTCCAGGGCTGGGGAGGCCACATGGGAGAGGCGGAGATCAGAGGCCTCTGGTCTCCGGCGGAGTCCCGGCTCCATATCAACCTTCTGGAGCTGCGGGCGATTCGTCTAGCACTGAAGGCATTCCTCCCCTCTGTCCGGGGGAGCGTAGTGCAAGTGTTCACCGACAACACCACCGCCATGTGGTACTGCAACAAGCAAGGCGGGGTGGGGTCGTGGACCCTCTGCCAGGAGGCTCTGCGCCTCTGGCAGTGGCTGGAACATCAGGGCGTGACCCTGGTGGTTCAACACCTGGCAGGCTCTCTGAATGCCAGGGCGGACGAACTCAGCTGCCGGTGCTTGATGGATCACGAATGGCGTCTGAACTCGGACGTGGCGCAAGGTCTCTTTCGGCAGTGGGGAGAGCCTTGGTTAGATCTATTCGCCACAGAAGAGAACGCGCAATGTCATCAGTTCTGCGCGTTGGAATTTCCAAGGCGGCACTCGCTCGGAGACGCTTTTCGTCGCGAGTGGAGCTGCGGTCAGTTGTACGCCTTTCCGCCTATACCACTTCTGCCCAGAGTGCTGAAGAAGATCAGGCGCGACCGGGCCCAGGTCATCCTTGTGGCTCCGGACTGGGCACGAAGATACTGGTATCCCGAGCTACTCAGCATGTCAGTCGATCCCCCGATTCGTCTGCCTCTTCGGGAGGACCTTCTGTCGCAGCAGCAGGGGACGGTCCTGCACCCGAACCTGTCCAGTCTCCACCTACAAGCTTGGAGATTGAGCGGCGACAGTTGAGGCCATTTGACTTGCCTCCTGAAGTCTGTGATATCATTCTGGCAGCCAGGCGTCCCTCCACAAAGTCGGTATACGCCTGCCGGTGGAACAGATTTGTGGCATGGTGCACAGCAAAGGCTGTGGATCCTCTCTCGGCACTCCCTTCGGAAGTGCTGCTCTTTCTTCTTTCCCTTGCCCAGCAGGCCTCTGCTCTGGGCACTCTTAAAGGGTACCTCTCTGCTCTATCAGCCTTCTTGAGGCTACCAGATCAGCCTTCTTTATTCAAGTCCCCTATTGTAAGTAGATTTCTGAAGGGCATCACGCACATGTTCCCTCCTGTTCCCTTCGTGATGCCCCAGTGGGACTTGAATCTTGTTCTCACTTATCTGATGTGTGCTCCCTTTGAGCCACTGCATAACTGTCCTCTTCGTCTCCTTACTCTGAAGACTGCCTTCCTGGTTGCCATCACCTCTGCCAGGAGAGTGAGTGAGCTCCAGGCTCTTTCTTCTTCTCCACCTTTCCTGTCTGTTCATCCTGACAAGGTGGTGTTACGTACACGACCTTCCTTTCTGCCCAAGGTTGTTACGGCCTTCCACATCGGGCAGTCCATTACCTTGCCCACTTTCTTTCCGCCTCCGCATCCCTCGAAGGAGGAAGAGAGGCTCCACCGCCTGGATCCAAAACGTGCGCTCTCCTACTACATAGATCGCCAATTCCGGGTGGATGACCAGCTCTTTGTTGGTTACGTGGGCGCAAAGAAGAGTAAGGCTGTGCACAAGAGGACCATCTCTAGGTGGATCATCTTGTGTATCCAAGCATGTTACTCCATGGCGAGGAAGGAGCCCCCGGCTGGATTGCGGGCTCACTCCACTCGGGCCACGGCAACGACAACTGCCCTGGGCCGCGGTGTCCCCCTGCAGGACATTTGCCAGGCAGCTACGTGGGCCTCGCTGCACACGTTCGCAAGACACTACTGCCTGGACAGTCAAGTCCGGAGGGATGGCTTCTTTGGCCGTTCCGTCCTCCAGGACTTTCTGGTGTGATATTGGTTCGCAGATCCACCACCGGGGTTGGTATTGCTGGGGTATCTATTCTAAGGTAAGGAATCTATCACTAACGTGTCTCTTTCAGATGCACAAGTTACTACTTGTGTAACGATATATCTGTAAGAGACATTAGTTAGTGATAGATTCCTTACCGACCCACCCATCCTCCCCGTTCTGCGAACCGATATCTAGGGTTAAGGTCATCCCCTTTCAGGGCCCTAGTTTCATGGCACCAGTGTTAGTTCTATCATGGCTCTGCGTATCTGGCGCGGAAAAGCTATGTGTCAGAACTGACGTCAGCGCGCATGGGCGCCGTCTAAGTACTCCGACGACGTCATCCCGGCGCTCACGACGCCGACGACGGACGCGGAGCCGCAGACGACGCCTACCGGCGCGCAGGGGTATTGCTACGCAAAAGTTTCCGGATCCAGTCTGACGCCTGGGGATATTCTAAGGTAAGGAATCTATCACTAACTAATGTCTCTTACAGATATATCGTTACACAAGTAGTAACTTGTGCTTTAGGGGCCGATTTTAACCTAATATTCGACCCAAGTTTAGATCGCACTTCTGAAGTTGCTTCCCCCTCATTACAGAAATCAAAGAGAGAACTTAGAAATATAATGAGGGATTTCAACCTATTGGATGTCTGGAGGGTTAAGAATCAAAAAAATAGAGACTATTCATTTTATAGCTACAGACACAGACATCACTCGCGTATTGACTTCTTTCTCATCTATCAAAGTTTACTTTCTGAGACCATGTCCACTTCTTATATTCCAGCCATACTATCTGACCATTCTATGGTAGAATTAACGGTCAAATTTCCACAGGGCACACAAGTCAGACGGTGGACCTTAGACAGATCTTTACTGTTGCAGGACGGAATAAAAAATTATCTGCTGAAACAAATGACGGAATATTTTAAGTTTAATATTGCCACTGCATCCGATCAAATAGTGTGGGAAGCTTTTAAGTCCTACCGTAAGGGGGTATTTACCACCATAATGATACAGAGAAATAAGACTAGGAGGAAGACGGAGGAAGATTCTCTATTCAAAATAAAACAAAAAGAGCAACAACTGCAGAAGGTCTCCCTAGAACAGCAAACTAACTTGATCACCATACAGAGAGAGTTAGAGAGTTTAAAAGCTAAATATTAGGCTAACTTGGATAAAATCATTAAAGAAAGATGGGATGCAAGCAGACTGCAGAACTTCTCCTACGGAGAAAAATGTGGTCGCATTTTGGCATGGATAGCTAGGTCTGATAGAGCTAGGAATCAAATAAATAGATTAAAGATGCAGAGCTCTGGGGACATATCATATGATAATGATGAGATCTCTCAAGAAGTTAAAATATGCATGCAGAACTTATACACGGAGAATAACAATAAAACAACAACTGATGGTGCAGCTACTTGGCTAGAGGGGATATGCCTTCCACAGGTAACTGAGGCGGATAGTGTGCTCTTGGGTTCTCGCATTAAAGAGGGGGAGGTTTATGACCTGTTGAAAAGAATGGCCAGGGGGAAAGATGCCGGCCCTGATGGGCTTCCGGTGGAAGTATATCAAATAGGATCTGATATTGTTGTTCCTATCCTTACGGCTTTATTTAATAAACTACATCAGGAAGGAGAGTCTATCCCGCTGACTTGGTTGGAGGCCATAGTTACGCTTGTTCTGAAGCCTAATAAGGACCCCCTGATCGTCGAGTCCTACAGGCCAATCTCGCTGCTAAATACAGATTATAAAATCTTTGCAGGGGTTTTGGCGGCGAGATTGGCCAAAGTATTTAAATCTGTGGTTCACGAGGATCAGAGGGGTTTTATGCCGGGCAGACAGCTGAATGAGTTGACTTTCCAGGCCATTTCTGCAATTGACTATGCCACAGAATTTTTTTTTCCTTTAACCATCGTAGCAATTGACGCCTCCACAGCCTTCGACCAAGTTAGTTGGGTGTACTTGTGGGAAGCCTTATTAAAGTTTGATATTCCAACAAACTTTATAGCATCTATAAAAGCATTATATCTAAACCTCAAGGCTAAGATTCTTGTGAACAATTTACTCACAGACTGGGTCCAAATAACAAGTGGCACCAGACAGGGATGCCCCCTCTCTCCCTTATTGTTTAATTTATATATAGAGCCCTTAGTTATTCAGTTAAGATCGGATGTTTTAATTGAACCTTTTCACATAAATGAATTAGATCTAAAATTCGCATTATACGCTGATGATCTTCTAATGTATACCTCTAACCCTGAGGTAGCAATCCGCCGACTATTTCATCAGGCGGAAGTCTTTGGATTGCCCTTGGGGTACAGAATTAACAAAGAAAAAACAGAGGTTATGCAGTGGAACCAGGAGGATCTGCTCCCCGAAACGAAGCCCCAGATGAGATATTTAGGAATACATCTCGTTCAAAATATTTCTGAGACATCTAAAGTAATTCTCGAGAAAGTCTACAAGGACATTTGTGGGCTTACATCGTTGGTCTGGATTGCCAGTAAATATTTTCGGGAGAGTAATAAAGATGGTTATTTTGCCAAAGGTCACTTTCCTTTTTAACTCAGTACCCCTGACATTCAGTCCAAAAGACATAGCCAAACTACAGGGAAGGATTGGATCTTTCATCTGGAACTCAAAATCGCCCAGAATCTCTATGAAAAAATTGAGAAGAAAACAGAAAACAGGTGGACTTGCTATGTCAGACATACTTCACTATTGCCATTCTTTTCATTTTAAAAACTTTAGAACAATGGCTGATCAAGCTGATACATCTTGCTTGGGTCGGTTATTCCAGGCGTTACTACATGGTATCCCTCTAGGGCACGAATCCTTCTTGTTTAAATTCGGAGACCCTAGATTCTACAAGAAGGTTAGACTAAAGGTTTTAGACACAGCTCTGAGGAATTGGGTCTTTGCTAGAAAAAAGCTAGGCATCCCATACTACACACCTCAGGCCCCTATATGGGATTCCCCGGGGACACCAGAATGCCTTAGAGACCGGCTATCGCTTCCCCTCAAAACAGCTGGTATTTTGCTGTGGCATGATCTTCTTGATAACTCACAGCTATTGGGGTGAGACTCACTCTTTAGGCTGACAAGTGGAACTCTCACTAGGTTCACATATTATCAATTATCCAGCTGGTGGACTACCATACCTTGTTAATTAACAACTAACCCTAAGTTTGAACTAGTAAAGAGAAAAGGGAGTTGGAAAACAGAGGTTTCCTTCTGGTATGATGCACTAAACGAGAAAGATGAAGTTACAGATATTGAACTTAACAAGCTGTGGGGAGGAGCGGAAGCTTTACAATGTGATAATCTACCTACTTCATGGGAAGACTCTTTTAAATTATTAAATACAGTGGTGAAATCGGCCCCCCTAAAACGAAATCATATGTTCACCCTGTATAGAGCATATATATCTCCGAAAAAATTGGTAAAGATTACGAACCTTGAATATTGTTGCCCACCTTGTAAAGTACCTGCCGCAGATGATTTACACATGTTCGTAGAGTGCCCAAGACTGTCACCCTTTTGGTCTAAAATTGAAGAAATTATAACCGATGTCTTGGGTATACATTTTGTGATTACCCTGAGGATGATTCTCTTTGGTTTATGGGTAGAGTACCAGCTTAAGGATATGAGGACTAAATTTATGTTCTATGTAATGATTCTAGCTAGGCGGGAAATTTGTAAGGCCAGGAAATCAGAGAATGTTCCCACCTTTTCCGACTGTTTTAAATATATTATATATATTAGTGAGTCTGACATAGCATGTGACAGTTCTAGTCCGGATAAGATCTGGGCGGCCCTTGTGGCTTGGCGGAACAGATGAGAGTATTCCTATGATTTCACCTGGGTACTGTTGGCGCTTGGTCTCCAACCTAACTAAGGGCCTCCCGTGTAAAGCGTATGGAGTGGACAAAGCAAACCGCTAAATCTAGAGGGGTTTTTCTCTCTTCTGTTTTTGGATTAAATCCTTGTGGCCGGTACATCGTAATATGAAGAGGAGGAGAGAGGAGATTCCCTATCTAGAATACCCATTATTTGTATACGAGGAATACAAAAAAAAAAAAAGAACCAGTTCTCAGTACCAGTTCTCAGTTTTTGCCCAAGGTGGTCTCTCCTTTCCATATTAACCAATCCATTGATCTCCAAGCTGTCTTCCCATGACCTGACTCAATAGCTTAAAGAGCACCGCAAAGGCTTGCCATCTGATAGAGACTTCTAGCTGCAGATTCCTTAACTTAGAATATCCCTAGGCGTGAGACTGGATCTGGAAATTTTTTGCAGCAGCACCTCTGGGCGCCGGGGGGGGCGGCGCCACACGACCCCGCCCTGACGTCCACGTACGTGACGTCAGCAAGGTCATATAAGTCCCTCCCGGCGCGCTGAAGTCAGTTTCCTTCTTTTCTGCGTGCAACGCTGATCTGGAGTGAGCGGTTCCTCTGGCCTGTTTTCAGGCCTCCCTTTCGACGCAAAGCGTCGGGAACAGTATACGATGCCTTCGGGCTTTAAATCTTGTAATTCCTGTTCGCTGCAGATGTCTGCAACGGAACCGCATCTTATTTGTATGTGGTGTCTGGGTGAGCACCCTGACTCCATGGACTGTGAAGCCTGCCAATGTCTGAAACAGAAGTCACGGCAGGAGCGCTGTAAGAAGCTTCTCTCGGCGCGGTGTCCCGGTCGGAGCCGTCTTGCCCCCCAGCCTCTTCGTCGATGGCGGCCCTTCTACTGTTTGGCTCCGCTGTCGATCGCCCTCTGGTGTCCGGGGCCGTAGTTCTCCACTTGGTAAGTCGAGGTGCTTGTCGCCTAGGTCTTTGACCTCACCTTCTTCTGTTGTGAGGGGCACTGGTTCCCGGAACTTTCCGGACATGCGCTCCTGACGATCATCCCCCTCTTTCTGCCCTTTCCGGGTGTAGGGGCGACTTGGGCTCAAATGAAGGCCTATGCTACGGCTTTGCAAGCCTTCCTTGGGTCTTCTCCCGTTCCTGGGGTGTCCTCGAGACCTCCGCTTCTTGTGGGGTCTCCGACGGACTTGACGGCGGGTTCACCCCCGGCGCCAATTGAGCCTTTGCCTCCCAGGAACGTCGGAGATGTAGTGTCGTTAGGGCATGGCACGGTTGGGCCCCCCTCCACGGTCCGCATGGAGTCGTTTAGGCGGAGCCCAGCTGGGTCCCCCTCTATGACCCATGGCACCTCTGCTGCATAGCCCCACGGGGCTCCCTGTGGCGCCACAGGTTGTTGCTGGCGCTCATAGCCCTGACTTGAGCACACCCCAGCCTTTGGGGCAGGCAGCCACCTGTCTGGAGCTGGAGCCAGCACCTTTCCAGCGCCGGAAGCTTGCCTCTCCAGCCCTGGCTCCCTCTCTTTCTTCAGAGGGAGAGCCTATCATAGTTTCGGCACCGATGCTGATGAGTCGGTGTCTTGCAAGGCACGATCGGCGCTGACGCGTGTCGTTTCGGTGCCGTGTCGACCCAGAGTTCTTGACTCTTCTAGAGAGGCCCTGGAAAGAGTTTGGCCCTGCCAGGCATCACCGGAGCTTGTGTTGCCAGTGCCCCCTTTGGAATTTGTTGAGCCTCCTCAGGAGCTCCCAGATCAGGCAGGCTGTTTGCCTCCCCAGGATCCCCGTAGTATCTTCATTCTTCCATGGGGGTTCCTTCCGTGGGGCATTGGGCGCACCCTCAGTGTCTTGGGAGGGTCAGCTTACAACCCTCCTACACTGATGAGCTGTTGTCCCCTCCGCCGAGGGATACCGAGGCTGGTGCGGCTTTTTTGAGAGTGGTCTCATTGGCCACCTGCATTTTAAATGTGCTATCCCCTTCTGCCCCTTTGTATGTGGACCCCTTGCTTGAGGTCCTCCACCTTGGGTCCGGAAATGTGGAGCCACTTTTGCCTTTTGAGGCTTCCCTTTATGATGCCTTTTTGGGTACCTGCTTCAGGTGACCCGGTAGCTAGTTCAGTTTTGCACCGCCACTGTCCACCGTCCACCGTCCGGCTCCACATGATTCTGTTTTGTCTTTTTGCCCACCCTGATGCTCAGGGGTTTGTGTAGTAGACTGCCTTTCCTTCTCTGCCCCCTCTAACGCTTCCTCCCTCTCTGGAGTCCAGATGGCTTGAGTCATGGGGTAGGAACATCTTTGAATCCACTAGTGCAGCCCTACGGTCCTTGAATACAGTATGTGTTTTGGTCCGGGCTACCTCTGCCCTGTGGGACTCTGCAGAGTCTTTACTTCCTGCCCCTCAAAAGGTGCTCACTTTGATCTCCTTCATCTCCTCCGGGTTGGCCATAACCTTGCCGAATTCACAATCTGTTCAGACTTGGATACTGCTGATGAGCCATGGCAGGTTCTGTTGCCTTAAGGCGGCACGCTTGGAATGCGAGATAGCGTCTTCCCTGAAAATATCCGAGAGCGAGTGATCAACTTGCCCTTTGATGGTGTTTTGCTGTTTGATGCTCATGCACAATCGGCGGTTCACTGGCTTCTGGTGGGCTTTCGTCCTCCCACTTAGGTCCTTATAGGCCTGTCTTCTTTGGTGGTACTTTTTCATTTTGCATCCTTTAGATGCGCTCTGTGTTTAACATGAGCAGTGAGCCTTACGTCTTTTTTTTTCTGTGATCAAGGGTACTTACCCTTTTATTGGCATCCCTGGATGCGTTTTGGTTGTAGCTGCCTGTTGGCCTTCTGTGGACGTGTTCTACAGGTTGCTGTGTCTTCTGACTGTGATATTCAGCCGGTGGCTCAGTTAGGTAATGTAATTACGGCTCGGAACTCAGTTCACGGGTTCGGTTCGTTACTGCGTTCTTTGGTTTGGCTTATTGCCCTAAGAGTTGTTCCCCGTTGTTTGGGGTATGCGTACTCCATGTGGGGTACTTGTACGCTATTATATAGCTTTGTTTATTTTACCTGGGCCTGGAGATCCTGTGAGCTCCATGCGTCGCTTGGTGGTCCGCTGTACGGTGTTATTCCCTGGTGCCATCTGCTTACGCCATGGTCATCTGCCTCCTTGGGAGGTTTCATGGTCTCCTCTTCAAAAACGACCCCTACCTGCCTTTACTGTACTAGGTATGATCTGGTATGGGCTGGTTTATGCTCCTGACTGGTTCTGTTTCTACATAATTATATGTTTCTACATTTATGTATACGTTTCTACATTTATGTATACATGCAGGTTGCAATAGTATTCCTCTTCCTACGTTGCCACCTCTTGTCGAGGCTGCGAGATCTGGAACAATATCTCCATGTGTGGAAGAGCTTTTCCTTGCTTCCGTTTACTGGAGTGTTTTCCCAAATTGATATATACTCCCTTTTTGGTGTTCGACGCAGTACGTGTCTTTTCTGGAGTGTTTGTCTCGGATTCTGAGACTGGCTACCATTCGTTGACGTGGTGTTTTTTGCACCTTCCTTCGGATATGCACTTTTTTCCAAATGATCACCCACTCTTGTTATAAAGCTACGGGACAGTTTTTCTCAGGGCAGTGGTCATTGACTACTGCCTGCAAGCCTACATTGTGGGTTGTTTCTCGCTTTGGCTTCATGCTGCCCGGTCAGACACTCTTATACTTCCTTTGTAAGTCACTTTAAGGTCTCTAAGACCGTTTGCCTGCTGCATATTTCTACCTGCTTCACCGGGTGGGGGATTGATGCTAATTGCCCCTCATTACCCCTTTTCGGGTTGGGTGTGCACTTGGCGTGTTTCTTGTCCTGCTGGCTATTCCCAACACATTGCTCATGTTCTAACTCTTGTCTTTGGGCTCTTAACACCGGCTCCTTCGGCTTCCTTCTATAGGCTTGTCTGTTAGGTGCTGGTTGCATCTCTTAAAGTTCGTTTCGAGCTTGGGTCAGTGCACTCATCGTTGCCTTTAAGCGGAGAATGGTCCTTCTTCCTCTCTCTTTCTTGCTCTGGTATAAGGCTCATGCCGTTTTACCTGTCATTTTTTACACTGGTATGGTGTGGTGCCATTCTGGCATGTTTTTAGGATATCTTCTATCCTGATATTTATGCTCTTAGAGCTGCTTGGGTTGTTAAAATCTAGTTTGCGACATCAACATTATCGGCGCCATCTTGTCCCTTTTCAGGCTCATATGTGCGCGTAAATAGCAGCCATTTTGAATGCCATGGCCTCTCTGCCCACTGCTGATAGCCAGCGCGTCTTTCTCTCTCTCCCTCTGACCTCGCAAGCATCCCCCGCGCACTGACAGCCACCGCTCTCACATGCTTGGGCCATAAACCTCCCCTTCAGCGCGACCCTGCCTCGGAGCCACATCCCGTACCCGGCTAACACCTCCCTCCATCCCTTTCATGATCACGCATCTTTTTGATGAACCCCCTTCCTCTGTGCCCGATGATCCGTCTCGATCCCAGGCCACCACCTGGCCCTGCGGATGCAGTTTATTGCCCCCTACAGTAGGAAGCTGCCCTCTTCAAAGGATCTGCAACTGATCAAAGCCCCCACCCCATGAGATCCGATCAGCCGCACACATTCCGGGAACCAGCGGAATGTCCAGCTGCTTGACAGTCATCACCTACTGAGATCGGGGTGGGGACTTCTATTGTAAATGTGTGTGGGAACAGGCTTGAAGCGGGGATTCCGAGGATGTCTTTCCATACTTCAAAGTGTTGACAAAGATATGTTTCATGTAATAAAGCCATAAACCTGTGTATAAGAGGCCAGGCCTCAGAGATGCGGTTAGAGCACCTCGAGAAGATACCCTGTTGTCTGATTTGATGTGTTCTGCTCCGTCGGAATAAACTTCTGTTTCCTGCCTTCCAGTCTCCAGCGCCTGCCTCTTTGTTTGAGAATTTCGAGTGGTATGAGAGGCGGCTAACGCCGGGCAATACTTAAAGGTTATCGGTTGAAATCGGCCTTACCTTTCACAGGGTTGCTGTCTGGCTGTTCTACCACAGCTTTCCTCCTTTATCCATCACTCTGTTGCCGGATCAGATGATTGGCGCTTTCTATTGTTCTGTCGCAGACTCGCCTCCCTTTTGGGGTATTGCTTTGGTACCTATTCTAAGTTAAGGAATCTGTGGCTAGATGTCTTAATAACTTGGAGCTTCTTAATAGTTTTCTGGTCGGCTCCAAGGTATAGAACGTTCCCGTAGTCCAGGCGCGAGATGACAAGCGCCTGTACAACGGTTCTCTGTGTTGATGGAGGTAACATCCAGAGGATCTTTTGAAGCCATTTTAGGATGACAAAACATGTTGAGGCCATCTTTACGGCCAGCTGTCTCATGGTGATATTTTCATCAATGAGGAAACCAAGGTTTCGGACAACCGCCACGGGCAACGGGCCAGGTCCCATCTTGACGGGCCAATGGTGAGGGCCCCAGAGGTCCTTCCCCAGTATCGCCACCTCAGTTTTGTCACCGTTTAGCTTCAAGAGGTTTTTTTTCATCCAATCGGATACTCGGGTCAGTCCTATGTTAAGTGCAGAGATGTCATTACTCGTTTTATTTGATAAAGAAAAGATGATTTGAGTGTCGTCAGCATAAGAATACAAACTAAGGCCAGCTTCTTCGATAAGTGTTGCAAGGGGTTTCACATAAACATTGAACAGGAGAGGACTAAGTATGGATCCCTGAGGGACTCCATGCGCTGAAGGACAAACTGTAGAAGAGGCAGAAGTAGAGAACACCTGAAAGGTGTGACCACTAAGGAAGGAAGCCAGCCAAGCCAGAGCCGATCCCTCAACTCCCAGGGAACGGGGGTTTTCAATCAGAAAGGAGTGAGACACTGTGTCGAATGCCGCACTCAGATCTAATAAGATGAGGGCGCAAGTCTGACCCTGATCAACACTGTGTCGCAAACTCTCAGTGACCCCCAGGAGTGTGGTCTCGGTCGAATGGTGAGCTCTGAAACCTGACTGGGACGGATGGAGAAATACCGAGTTCTCTACTAGGTGAGTAAGCTGCTCATTGATGTGCCTCTCCAGTATCTTAGAAAAGATAGGGAGCAGTGAGATGGGCCGGAAGTTGGAAAGATTGGCCACACCAGCTCCAGACTTCTTCAGTAGAGGGACAACCATGGTATGTTTCCACTCCTGTGGAACAGTAGATTTCAGTAATGACTGATTTAAGAGGTGCATTAACACGCGGCGTGGCTCAGCCTCAAGTTGTTTCAGTATTTTGGCCGGTAGGGGGGTCGCGCGGGGAACCAGATTTAACACTGTTAAGGCAGGAGGAAAAAGAAATATCATCAAACAGTACCCAAGCAGTAAGTTTGTTTGATATCGTAGAAGGAGTCAATGGTTTTGGCACCAATTCAAACAGTGGCGAAACGTCAGAGTCATCAGAGTTAAGTGAACTATAAATGCGTTCCACTTTTGCAATGAAAAACTCAGCAATTGCATCACATTTGGCCTTATCAAGAGCCGGTGGGGGCGGTGCCTGATTTGCGCCCGTAAGATTTTTCACCACTGAAAAAAGGGTGCGAGGACAGTTTTGTGCAGTCGTGATCGTATTAACAATAAAAGCAGCTCTAGCCATTTTACAATGATGATGATATTTCTTCAGATCTTCCTTGTATGCCTTTTTTCAAGAAGGCGAATAGGAGCGCCACCATCTCCTTTCCAAAGCCTTACAGCTGGATCTCATGCGTTTTAATTCCTCAGTAAACCAAGGAGCAGGAGAACGATGTGAAGAAGTAAGTTTGAGTGTCAAAGGAAGAGACTCATCAATGGCAGAAGTCAGCCAAGTAGATACTGCAGTGTTTGATTCGTCAACTGATGGCTTAATGACAGGCAAGGTGTCTATCAGATGCTTATTAAAACTTGAGATGTTAAGCTTACTCCAACGGCGAATATACTCTTTTTTACTACCATTTTGATAGATGGAGGAAAGCATCCTAGGAAGAGAGAAATGGACAGCAAAATGGTCGGACCATTCCAAGGGACGGGCAGGGGAAAGGCAGTCATATGAAAGGTTGGAGAGAACTGGATCTAGTAAGTGACCAGCGACATGTGTAGGCCCCCTATTATGTAGGTGAATGTTGATGGATTCTAACTCCGATAAACACTGTTTGCTAACCTTGCATTGCACATCCTCGTAATGTACGTTTAGGTCGCCAAGAATAGTAAAATTTGCAGCCTTCAAGGATATAGGGGCAATGGTATCTGCGAAGGAAGACACCCAGGTATTTGGATTGCCAGGAGGTGGATAAATAAATAGACCGGATAGGGTGAAATTAGGATTGATCGCTCCAAGTTATTCAGAACGCTGCGGCACGTCTTCTTCGCAAAGTTCCCAGAAGGGTTTCTGCTTCACAAGCACTTCACGACCTCCACTGGCTGAAAGTTGTAAACCGGATTAAATTTAAAGCTCTTTGTCATCTTTTTAAAATTAAACAAGGCTCAGCCCCTAAATACCTTCAGAGACTTGTCCAGGCTTACAAACCCGGCCATGAGTTACGCTCTTCTGGACATGGTGATTTCACCGTTCCCAGGTTTAGGTTGGCCAAAATGGGAGGTCGTTCTTTCTCCCATCTGGGCCCCAAGATGTGGAATGCTTTACCAATGACCTTGAAATTGGAGCGTAATCTTCTCCGTTTCCGCAAAGGTCTTAAAACTTGGCTCTTCCAGCAGTAATGCCTCAACCGTCAGTCTCTGGATGTGTTCTCTATACTGCTAGTTTTCTTCTTGAGTCTATCCCTGGCGCCGGGAAACCCACTGCGGGTAGCTGAGCGCATTATAAGTGTAATAAAATAAATGTCCCTATCAGATGTACGAGTTACTTACCTTCGGTAACGATGTATCTTTTAGAGATGTTGTCTAGCCGCAGATTCCTTAATTCCCACCCAGCCTCTCTGTTCGGCGAGGACCTTGTCTAGTGGTGGTCTCTGCTGGCCTCTTCAACTGCCATTGGGTCATATCGCGAGGGGGTTCAGATTGTTGCACTCCCCTTGGTGGTTTCATTTACATTTAACTTCTGCTGAGGGGTTCCTTTTCTGTTATATGATGCCTTTGATTCACAAGGAGATTCGTTTTCCTCTCCAGTTCCCTTCCATCTTCTCTACCTCGGGGTCCTGGTCTCCTCGTGGTGATTCTCTTTTTGAGGGTTGGGTGTGCTCTGTTTCCTGCCTCTGTTTTTAGAGGGGAAAGGCCAGTCTTTTCATTTTTTCCTACAGTGGACTGTTGTTCTTCTGTGTTCTGTTCTTAGTGGATGTCACAGTTCCACGTGGCACTATCAGTCTATTTCTGACTGTTGAGATGTTCTTCCCTTGTTGCACTTGGGGAGGGGTCTTTGCTTAGCTTGCGGGCTCTTTCTCGCATCTTCCAATGATATGTGTAGGCAGTGTCTAATTCGGTCTTTAAGATGGTGTCTTCCACCGTCCTCCTTAATTCACAGATTTTTCCTCCCTTGCACACTGTTCCCATACTTTCAAAGTTTTTGGTTGGTGGCGCCGCGTTGTACCGCGGAAAAGTTTCTCAGAAGAAAACTGACGTTAGCCCGCCAGGAGGGACTTTTATGACCTCGCTGATGTCACATAAGTGGACGACGTCCGGGCTGGGTCGTGCGGCGCCCTCCCTCGGCTTGCAGAGGTGCTGCTGCAAAAAAATTCCGGACCCAGTCTCACGCCTGGGGATATTCTAAGTTAAGAAATCTGCGGCTAGACAACGTGTCTACCAAATACATTGTTACCGAAGGTAAGTAACACGTACATTACGTGTGCTCTAAAGTATTACGTTGACACGACCAAATCCTTTTGCAAAAGAAAAAACTGTTTGTTTTCGCCGAGTCTCATAAAGGCCACTCAATTCTAAAGGCAGGATTTTCCAGGTGGAATGGTAAATGCTTCCAGACCTGCTATACTAAAGCTTAAAGATCCTTAGCTTCCTGCCCCAGGTAACACTCCACCTGCAAACAAGGCACTAGTATGGCTTTCCTGAGGAACATACCCATAGCAGACATACATAGAACTGCCACGCGGTCCACCCCACACACTTTCTTAACATTGTTTGGACATCCTATCACGAGAAAGGCCGGAGTTGGTCAAGCCGTCATCAAGACTTTTTTCCTCAGATCGCTGTACGACTGACTGGCTAGCTACCACGTAGGGGAGTGCTGCTCTTCAGTCTATAAACAGCATGTGCATCTACAGCCACACGCGTTACAACTGTTTGTTGCATGTAGTGCTGTAGATTCCCATGCAAGCACTCTCCTCCCTGGAACACAGTGATTTTAGTATATATCTTTACCTTTAAGTTGATTCTTTATTCTTGCATGGTTACCTTTCTTCATGTACACACTACTCCCTATTAACACTTTGCTGGGCAAAAAACAATCTTAAAATTGAGTCGTGCCCATCTCCATCTAGAGGAGGAGTCCCAGAGCCCTCATGAGTTGAAAGACTTCTTCGAAGAAAAACTATTTGCATCATTCGAGCCCAACCCTAGATGGCAGGAATATGCACAGCATGTGAATCTACAGCACTACATGCAACGAAACGATGCTTACCGGGTAACATATTCCTTACAGCCCTGGTGTGCAAAGAAAGACGCCTGAGCAGTACCAAGAGCAGACAAAATCACCAGTCCAAGGTCTCTCTGCTACTCGCACATCCATGCAGCTTTCCAGATCTTGACAGAATACCAAAGAGATCTAAGAGTAAAACGAGCAAGAATGGAAAGAGTGACCTAAAGGAGCACATGCTATGGAAAGAAGGATGCCCGGGATCAGCCCCTCTTCCTGATGGCAGTAATAACTACTGCAGTTTGAATAGTAGTACCATTATATGCTGTAAAAGCGCGGTCTACTGGTTGGGTTTGAACATTTCACAGGTTTTCTCCGTGGTAATCTAGTCTAGATTTACATGATGTTTATTATCCCACTATCTATTTTTGAGTCCGTAAACTTTCTTTTAATGTCTAAAGTTTTTTTCTTTGGTAATCTTCCATAGATGGTCGTCATGACTCACTAAACCTTCACGTTCAGGCCCACCATTGTCAGTTTTTTTCCTTCCTTCTGTTGGGGTTGTAAGTGAAAGCAAACAGACATGGGTCAGTGGCCGATCTCCTAAGTTTCAAGATTATAAAGCCTATTGCAATTATCTCATCAAATACAGAAATACTTTGAGGACGACAGCGATTACGGGGACACTTACACCAGGTCCTATTGGGTGGAATTAATGGCACGTGGTACCCCAGGTCTTAAAGGGGATCAGGAATGACAAGATCACGTCTTAAGGAGCATTGTTTTCCATACACCCAAGGGTAAGAGGGTGATGACAATATAAACAATCCAGAAGAGAACAGTTGGCATAATGATGTGAAATCTCCTCAAGAAGTTGACAACTCCTACGCATGTAGACCATCCTCTCTGGGTGATTTATCAGTGTATTAAACGGTGATCAAGAGAGCACGAGATGTTTCTGTATCACAGAAGAAGAGACATGCTTTGTTGGAAGCCTTACATCCATTACAAGGACAAATCAATTTCTCCCAGTGCTGCAACGAGACACCAGTCCAGCATCCTCAAAAACAGTAACACCAAAATAAACGTTAATGGTAAGTCCTTCCCACAGCACCCTACATATATGAAGTACTAAGTTCCCACCCGAAATACTAATGAGGGATACGGCACAAAAGGGCAAATGCTTGAATGGTCATTGGGCCACACCAGGAAAAGGGATAAATGCTGTAGGAAAGAAGGTGAAGAGAGCGGCAGCTACTGGTGCTCTACTTTGCAGATCTGGCCATGCGCAGTTTGAAGGAACTGAGGCAATCATTCAGCATTGAGGAGGTGGGAAAGTTATCACCAATTCATGTTTAAAGTCCTTTCTGGATGGATGCAGCAGATGCGACCAGCAGACTGCTATGTACTTGACCAATATTGTGCAGATATTAAACTCTTGCTTTAAGCGAAATACAGGCCAATATCATGAACACCCTCTTTTCTCTTGAGAATATCTGGTTGGTAATTCCTTAAAACAGTTTAAAAAAGCCAATGAAGTAGCAAATGCAGCAGATGCTTTGCACATCAGAGGTACATTAAGGAGAGACTCAACAAATGTAAGAAGAGAGCGAGGCCGAGCCAATAAATTAGCAAAAGCGGCAGACGCTTTGCATGCCAGAGGGGCATTTAGGAGATACTCGCCAAATGTAGGAAGAGAGCGAGGCCGAACCAATGAAGTGGCAAAGGTGGCAGATGCTTTGCACGCCATAGGTACGTTTAGGAGAGACTCGCCAAATGTAAGAAGAGAGCGAGGCCTAGCCAATGAATGGGGCCCCCTCCCACTCGTTGCTTCCGGCCATCGCCAGCATTCAGACTTGGAGACCCATTATTAGCACCGGTGAGTGCCCGCGAGGCCTGGGACGGGGGTCTACCCACAGGATCACTGATCTTGATATCAGCTGCCTCCGACGCGCTAACCGCAGTGGTGGTGAAGCACGCTTCACAATATTTTTTAACCCCTTGCCCGCGGCCGGAATTCCGCTCCTGTGATGTACATTCCGCTCGCGGGCGGGGTCATGACGGCTCCCGGCCATCATCATCACAGGAGCACTGTGACGCATGACGGACGGGAGCCATCATCAGCACGCAAGGGGTTAACTTTAATTCAACTTGGATGCCTGACCCCAAAATGGCGCCTCCTTGAGGCAAATTGCACCCTAGCGCTGTCTGCTGACCGGTGAGCACCCGTGAGGCCGGGGATGGGTTTCTGCCACCAACACGCTGACCGCAGTGGCTAAAATCTTCACCAATTCTTATTCTCATCTCAAAATAAACTGAGTAGGATGCCACCCTGAGGAACCCCTGACTGACCTAAAAATGGCGGCCGTTCGATGGGATACGGCGATCGCCTCAACCTTCTCCTAGGTGAGTGACTGGGACTTGGGCATGCCACTGGGAGCAGCATCAAAGTCCTTGTCTAGAAGTGGCAAGGAGGGGATGACATTAGCCTAGAAAATGGGGCACCTCTACCCCAGCATGTCCCACAGAAAGAAACCTCACCTGAGCGGGTAGCCTGATACCAACATGGCGCTCGCTTCGGACAATAATAACTGACAACTCCATCAACAGCACAGGTCATCCAATATCCTGCTGCCTGAGGTCTTGTACGGACAGCATCCGGGTGCTAAGGTGGCACTGTTGAGCAGGCATGTGTAGAAGTGAACTCGAAGTTATGCGAGTGTCCCCCGGTCCATCCAAATGTAGCGTGCCTCTTCCCAGACCACAGACAACCCCCTCACTTGACCCACTGGGCTTTACCCATCTTAAAAACGCTGACCTGGCTAAAAAAAATCTCTTCCCCAGAGTTTAAACCTGATCTCAAGATGGCCGTCCTCATGCTTTCTTTCTGGGCTATAGAGAATCATGGGGGCCGACTAATCTGAACTATCAAGGACTCATCCGCCTAGCCTGACTAGTCGGCCGCCTCAGTGAGACCCTCCATGATGCCCTTTCCTCTCCTGGGCAAAATCATAGGTCCTCCTCCAGACCTTGACCATCCTTTACCTGACCCTGTTCCCGCTCACCCACCTGGACCTTTACTCTGAAAACTTTCCCTTGACAGCAGAGACCTAACCATTAGACTGATGCCTGGTGGAGCTACCTCGTAAGCTAAAGGGGAGATGGGCTATGGATTCTCTCCTTGACCATCACCTACCCAGCCGGTCTTTGGGCAAACTCTCCTGTGTCTCTCCTGACCATATCTCCCTCCTTCCCCTTTCCCCTACCCCCTTCCCCTACCCTCTCTGCTCTACTCTTCTCCTCTTTCCAGCTTCTGACCTTTGCCCTCCCTCACCTGTCCTTACTCTTAGTCCTCACCCTGTCTATATGTGAACTTTGCATCATCAATTGAGACCTAGCTATTTTGACCAATGCCCGATGGAGCGACCTTGTTTAGCTAAAGGGGAGATGGGCCGTGGATTCCCTCCGCGGACGTCACCTACCCAGTTGGTCTTTAGATAGACTTCCTTTCGTCTCTCCTGTCGTCTCTTCCCTCATCCTCCCTCTTCACACCTCCCTCTTACCCCCCTCCATTATTTATGTCTCTCCTCTCCCATTATATTGCTATTTTTTTTACGTAATGTGTAAGTGCTATCCTTTTCTGTAACATTGTGGAACCTAATGTAAAGCGCTCTGATACCTTCGGGTCTAGCCAGTGCTATATAAAACTTTAAATAAATAACGAAGTATCAAAGGCGACAGAGGCTTTGTACCGCAGAGGTACATTTAGGAGCGACTCGCCAAATGTAAGAAGAGAGCTAGGCCGAGCCAATGAAGTTGCAAAGTTAGCAGACGCTTTGCACATCAGATGTACATTTAGGAGATACACGCCAAATGTATTAAGAGAGCGAGGCCATTGACCATTCACAAACTCACAAAATGAAGTGAATCAAAACTCAGTGCCAGCTCTGTCTGTCACACAGTGTTGTGGTGCCAAGATGGGCAAATAAGACAGTGCTTTTACGGCACTAGAAACTCACATAAAATACTCAAGGAGTTATGAAATCAAATTGTCAAATGGTGTTGAATTGATCAAGAAAATCTGTCTATGTGACTCAAAAGAACATTATTTGTTTGGACGAAAACTCTCACCCTCTTTGGGGTGGCTTGCTTCCTCGTAGGGTTCCCCCTCACACCATAAACCAATTATCATGGTATGGGCTAAGCTCCCCTGCAGGGGAGGGGCTCAAAGAATGTTTGCCTTATGTGTGCATTGTTTGGGTGATGGCCAGAGTTTGAAGAGAAGGTGGTGAAAAACAAGACTAAAACTAACTCTTGGTGGAGCTAGCAATGTCTATATTATTGCCCCCAAGAAATAGGATTAAAAATAAGTGAGTGGTTCTAATAAATAATTTGGATTAGGGTTAAACAGTTTTCCCTTTATATTTTTAATCCCATACCTTCGGGACATTAATATAGACATCGTTATCTCCACCAAGAGGTAATTTTAATAAATGTGAAGAGAAGGAGAAAAACAAGATTAAAATTTCCTCTTGGTGGAGCCAACAATGGCATTATTTATGTCCCCAAGGAGTACAGTTAAAAATAAAGTGAAATTGTTCAACCCACACTAGTGCACATACACAGCGATCATTCGAAAAAGCTCCTCTCTTGCTGGCGGTGAGTTGTAGCACATGCCCTAAATATCAGTTTATTGTGTGACGAGGAACCCTATGCTGAAGGTTTTGTTGTTTTGAGTCTTAAAAAGTGGATACTATTTCACCATTTGATTTGATATTTTTTGTGTGTGTTAGGTAAAGGCTAAACGTGTGTCTTTAATACTCCCTTTTTTATGCTTTGATGAGTTTCATATCACTAGCAGAGGAAATGGGCAGACCTCTTATGGTTTAGTCTGTCGTCCCCAAAAACACACACCAACTTGGAGCATACCATGTGCGTATCTGTGAAAACAGGGAATCGCCTCTAATAAGTGGGTACTGCACATCCTAAAATATTGATTTTGCATTCAGTTGGCGAGTACTCCATCGGCGATGAAACAAAAAAAGAGACAATCCAAACTATGTCACTTCTACAAGAAATAAAGAAACTAATATTCCTTTATGCAAAAAGAGAACTGCAAAAGGAACGCAAAAGGCAAGTCGTACCAGTATTATTTTTAATTTCAAAGCAGGACTTGACTGTGGGCCCCGTTCTGAATCTAAGATTTCTAAACCTAAATTGTCAAACCAAACGTTTCAGATGAAGATGCTTTAAAATTAAAAGCCCTACTGAAAGAAGGAGATTTTCACTAATTATTGCACCCCTTGTGGATGGTGCCAGGCTGTACCCGAAAACTCCTACAATATCTTCTGTGCCGATAGATGGCGGTATTGGCCTGCTTTGAGACTGGTGTCCACGCTGAGTCCTGACATAGTGAAGGAAGCCGCTTAAAGGCATCCCCCCCTGCACCTTAAAATCAGTTCCTCGTTTTCTGCGCTTGAAGACGTGAACCCAGGGCACTATTCCTACCGGTACCGGATATTCACTACATTTAGAAAGAAACGTAGCCTGAATGTCGCGTCCAAAGATGACATGTTTCAAGCGGGCACAGGGGTTTGAAGTAGATGTCGTTGATGGACTCACCTTAGGTCTGAATATGATTGCTTCCGGGGCACGTATAACTCCAAGATGTGCAGAGAGTGTTCCTTGCTGCACACAAGGGTCCTCATAGACATCGAAGCCGAGCCCTCTGTTGTGGAACACAAGAAGCATGGCCAGCCCCTCTCGATGTATAGGTGCTCTTAATTCGGCCTGGGCAAAGCTCGCGGATTTTCACTCTGGGGACTCGCACAGTTACATAAAGATTCCGTGGATGAACGCCAAGAAGTGTAAATGCACACTACGCTTTTCGCACTCTGAACAACACGCAGGAAAATGGAGAAAAAGTATTTTAAACTCCGGGCCGCAGCCCTCTCAAAAATGTGCAAACTTTTTCCCTTAGAAAAAACTAAAAAAGCTCATGCAAAAGAGGCCCGTCCTGCAGCTCCAGGCCAACCACTATCAAGTTTAAGGAACAAGGTGAAAAAAACAAATCCTAGTCATGACCATCAAGCAATAAACTTATCCAAAAGTTCCTAAACTTTCTTGATTTTTCAAAACAAATCTTACTATACGGGTTGCAGACCTAGAGAGTGACCCTTTCCCTCCAAATCCAAATAAAAAATGACCACGGGATGGACAAAGCAGTGGGAGGAGCCTTCTGGGCAGGAAGAGGCTCTTAAACACCCTCTGCATCCTCCACAAGATCTTCAAATGGTTCCCCTCCCGTAGTCAAGGAAGACAGTCACCCACGCACTCATAACCAGCATACTGGACTACGGTAAGGCACTCCACGCCTGCATCAACAAGTCCCTACTCCGCAAACTCTAGACAATACAGAACACCGCCGCCAGACTCGTCCTAGGCATCCCCCGGCACAAACACATCACTCAGCACCTGCAAAGTCTCCACTGGCTCCCTGAGGAGGAAAGGGTCACCTTCAAAATCCTCACTCACGCCTATAAATGCCTACACGACAGCGGACCCAAATACCTCAACAACAGAATCAACTTCCACGCACCCAAAAGAAACCTCTGATCTTCAAACCTCATACTGGCTGAAACCCAGCGCATCCACATAGCAATTCCCTGATTGATTGATTGGGGTCTATGCGTCACTTCCTGTCTGTTAAAAAAATGATGTAAAATAAAAAATTGGTTTCGAGCTAAAAAAAACAAACTACTGGAACTGTTCGTTCGGGGAGAATACCAACACGAATAACAATTTTCGAGTTGATTTTGCTGCCGCTTGAGTATACAATCTTCTCTGGAAGCAGCTCTCTGATTTCGACCACCCCTGGTGTTAGTGCCCTTTTGATCCAGAGGAGAACGAGGAGCCCGCAGTCCCAGCACGAGACTCCATCCTCAGGGTCTGACTTTGATTCACTTCCAAAACTTGAGCCTCTGCTCCCAGAGTTCCCTAGTCTGTCAACTACTTTGCAGCAGGTTATGGTTTTCAAGGAGGCTCTGCTGCCCATAATTTGAGTTGTTTTCAGGCCCCATGGCACCTTCAAAGCCTTCATTCAGGCTTCCGCCAGCGGGTTATCCCCTGGCGCTGACTGACCGCAGAGTCCATTTGCTCTACCTCCACCGCTGGCATTCACCTCCTCTTCTGTGCTACAACCCCTGCTACCCGGTTCACTGCAAACATCTGGAATGATTACAGTGGCTTCGGCCTCATTTCCAGAACCATCTTCAGCTGGAGACCATCCAACGTTGAGGCACATGATTACCAAAGCAAATTAGGGGATTATGAGAGCTCTCATCCAGTCCATCTGTTGTGGCAACAGTACTTTCGGAGAATCAAGGATTTCTTTGGGTCCGATTCAGATGTCATTCAAGACCTCCAACATTCCCCTTATGAGGAGGAGGCAGATAAATTGAGTCCAACTGGAACGTGTGAGGGAATACCCCTATTTGGGTATCCTAATAGACGACCACCTGACATGGAAAAGGGCAGTGGTAACTAGAAAATTGCTCTTTCAACGAGCTACCTCTGCCCTTGTTTCATTCTCCAGAAAACTGGGTAAACCAACTCCATCAGCGCTGCTTAAGATCTTCCAAGCCAAATGTCAGAGTATCGCCACATATGGAGCTGGGGTATGGGGTTATGCTAATGTTATGGAACTGCAAAAAGTCCAAAATGTCTTTACTAAATATCTGCTGGCCCTCCCACAGAGTGCCCCCACTTATGGATGTCATATCGAGCTCGGGATTGACTATCTGGTAGATTACATCAAATGCCAACCTATACTCTTGTGGCATCGTGTTTGGTCCAAACCACAATGTCATCTCACGCGTGCCCTAATCTCTGAATGTTTAGAGTTGTCAGCCTGGAAAAACATCCCGTGGCTGGCGTATGTGGTTAACTTCCTGAAAGATCTGGATCTCACTGAGTATATTATCGAGCCATCATCTATCAGTGGGATAAGCAGAAAATCCTTGAAAAACCAATGTCTCAGTCATTTAAGGGAATTGCGCTTGTCTGGTGAAGTTTCTAAGCAATCTAATGCACACATTCTGATGGTTCAAGTGTCACCAGGCATACAGCCTTACCTCACATATTACTTAACTAATCACGAAAAGTATTTATTAACCAGGTTCCGATTTAATTTGTTTTTTCGTTTGGTTTCTTTCCCAAAAATGTCAACCTGGACTCACGATCTGGGGAAATGTCCTTGTGATAAAGTATCCTCGCAATCAACCATGCATACAGTATTGTTTTGCCACTATTATACTGAAATACGTAGGCGCTGGGTTTTACCAGTGCTGCGCCAGATGGGGTTGAGGACCTGTCGCCCGGCGTTTCTAGCGCTTCAACAGCTTGATACTCAATATGTGGCAAAAAACTTAGTTATGTTTTTGAAATTAAGCTTATCAACTCGCAAAGCTATAGAACTGATGCCTACTTGAACATCTGTATATCTGTATTAATCACGTTTTGCGAACCCCAATGTATCTCTTTCTCATTTATCCATTTATTTTAAATTGTACTGTAATAATGTATTGTAATAACAATAATGCGCTTTGTATTTATGATGATGTGTTTTAAACAATTTGTGTACTTTTTATGATTATCAAAATGATTAATCGAATAAAAGACTTTTTGATTTGATTGATTTGAGTCCAACTCATATTGATGCTGGCCTATATCTGGATTTTCAAAATACTAGTGCCTTGGATGTGTCGCCAGAGTCCACCTTACGGCCTCATGCAGAAGAACTTGCCTCGTTTGCGGTAGTGGTTGTAGGGATGTGCGATTCCCGGAATTGCCGCACCTCTAAGAGACTAAGGTTATCCTCCTCATGGAAATTTAGCGAATTGGGCTGTCAAACTCTGAGCCGTTGTTGCCTCTAAACAATGTCCTACATGACTCAGTTGTGGCCTTTTGGTCAGAACTATTACCAGTTTGGCTGTGAGTTGCCCCAGTGCGAGATGTCGCAGTCCAATGCCAGGTGAACAACATTTTTGATGCAACGTCCAACCTCCAGAGTCTTTCATACAGGCCTCCATGAGCAAAGTAAACCTGGACTCTTTGTCCACATCTCCACTAGACAGTCTAGGAGAATCAACACTATGGGGAAGAAGTTATTTTCTTCTACTAGTTTGGAGTTACGTTCCTTCAATGCGGCTACATTTAGAAAGTACATAATGGTCAGGATGTTCCAAAGTATGCTCTAAGTTCTGGTCTGGACCATACAGAATTGGTTGCACATGCTTTAGACACTAGTGTCACTCCCAAGCCTGGATGCATTCCACTGGGTTCTCTGAGGTCATCCAGGCTTCCGTAGTAGATGACCATTTGATGGATCTAGGCTGTTTGGTGCGAAGGCTAATTATTTAGCCCCGGAGTAGTGTAAATACAGCAGAGGTCCCACCCACTCATGGGGTTACTATCCCTGCTCACCAATTCCATCATTTATACAGGAAGTTTAGAGAATAGTCCAAGAGTCTTGCATCTCACCAGCTACATCCCTCTCAGCCTTTGCAGCAACCCAAGTGGACTCTTCTTGGTGGCAGAGTTTCGAAGAGACATACCAACAACCGCCCTCACACTGCTCAGGCTCCTTCTCAAGACACTTTGGCCAAACCTCTTAAGTTTGCCGTCCAGTCTCTCATTGAACCTGAAGATGACTGAATCGAAGACCGCCTCCCTTACTAGTACTCCCCTGTATTGAAGAAATGGGGGTTTTAAATTATTGCAGTTGGTTTTGCTCTTTTATTTCCAGGCGATCCTCTTCACGTTTCCCCTTTGTATGGGAGAAAATTCAAAAATGCATAAAAAAATTGTACAGTAAGTTCTAGGGGTTCACCTTTCAGGTTTAGGGTAGCAGCAGGCCAAGGTTCAATGTTCCACCAACAGATCGCCAGGAGAGTCCTGGATTCAGCTGGGAGCAGGGTGCTGAAGACGTTGGTAGCTGGTGCACCACGAAGAAGGGGGCCACTTCAAAACAGACTGCACAAGGGGACTTACAGGTAAGTCCAAGGGATCCCATATGAGGGATTAGGTTGCAAGGGTCTCAGGAGCATGGGGTATCTTGACACTGAATAACAGATGTTTATTGTTACCCAACTCAATGGTACTCATTTTAGCGACCTCAAATGGATGAAAGGCTGAGTGGATTCTCCGGGATTTGAACCTGTGACCATGAGGTTGAACAGAGGCCCCTGCAGTGGATGATTAGACCACTGAGCCACCAGACCCGGCTTATAACATTGAGCAGGTGCCTCTGAAGTGTGAGAGTAGCTTTTTCTTAATTTCTCGCAAGATGTACGGCGAGGAGGAAGAGGGCAGACCGGGGACACCACAGTACAGGTAAGTGACTTTATTTCTTTTTAAATTACTTTTTAACTATTTTTTATTAAGGGGTGGAGGCGGGTGGCGGAGCGGAGTTCCACAGAGTTTTGTCTCAACTCTGTAGACCTCCCCCTAGTGGTACTATGCCAGCTCTGCCCGGGGTTTCTATGTACATCTTTGAACATCTACATTTAAGAGCATAGAGAGCATACTCACTCCTGCAATGCAGCAATTTCTTGATCCTAAGGGGTTTATCAAAAACAGGCAAGCTAACCTGCGTGGTGTTGATCTCATGATTGTGTTCCTTGCATCTATGTCATTTCTTAAATCCCCCACTCTCACCGAGCCAAGTCTCATGTCTTTGCATTTCAGGACTGCACATTACCAGCTGTTCTCTCATGGACTTAGCTCTGCGAAATGCAATAAGGGGCCTAACCTGCAAATCAGATCGTATCAAAGGATCACTTAGAAGAAGATGCCAATGGTTTTGAAGAATTTGCCTAAGTTCCCACTGTTTAGTACTAAAGCCTGTAATCAAACTGCTCTCTTGTCCACTTTGAACTGATCTATACCTTTCTGAAAAGAGCAGTTGTTCTCTAGTCTTGCAATTAGCTCTTGTCCTGGCCCCATGAGGCACTTCTTGACTATCCCCTCCAGCACAGAACCTGCCAGCCAGCTCATGTTGGACCTGATTCAATTGCACAGTACTGCTACACTTTCTACACATGCTGAGATTCTTCACATATAGAATGCTGAACTTCAGTTTGTTTGGATGGAAACTGCGGCCATGCAACACTTTGTTGCCTGCAGTGGATTTCCTATAGGTTTTAGTGTATAACTTGCTCTGCTCTAAATACACTAAAAGCTCAAAAAAAATTGAACTTTATTTTGGCTGATCTGTGATGTAAAATGCAGATTAATATTGTTGATGTGATTCTTATCTACAAATAAATCATCAATATAGCGAGACCAAAAAATCATAAGGTCCGCCCACTCCTGTGCGAACTCTTAGGCCAGTACCTGCTCCTTCCACCAGCCCCTATGCATAACTGGGGGCGAAGCAGGCACCCATGGCCGTTCCCCACAGCTGCTTAATATCTCATTGCCAAACAGGAACATGTTGTTTTGTAGGCACCAGCAAATCACTGTGAGCAACATTGAAGCGTGCTTCAGCAATGACATTGGTCTACAGCTAAAAAAATATTTAACTGCTCTCAGTCCATCTTCATTGGAGATGCTAGTATACAAGGATGACACGTCCATGGTCATTAAAACATAGGCATCTTCCCAATCGATGTCATAAACCTTCTTTAAAAAATTGCCGGTGTCCTGCACATAAGAGGACACGTTTTTAACAAAATCCTGAAGACAAAAATCTATATATTTAGATTTGCTCTCAAACAGGCCACCTTTAGCTGAAATAATTGACTGACCCAATGGTGTGATAACGTTTTTATGCACCTTTGGTATTAGATATGGAAAGGGAAAGATTGGAGAACATGTCTTCAGAAATAGATATTCCCCTTGTGTAATGAGCCCTTCTCTTTTTCACTGTGCCAATTCTGTGACAAATGATCTTGATGCTCTGGACCACACCTTTATCAACTTTGCAGTAGTATTGGGTATCCCGCAATTGACCCAATGCTTCCTGCATATATCTAATAGTTAATACCACAACACAACCACAATTTCACAGTCTTGGTCTGTTAAAGAAACAGGTCCAAGTGGTAGTTGACGCATACAGAGAACACGTTGGAAATATGCAAAAGGTCATCAAAGTCCAAGCAACAGAAAGTCCTTTGTCTTAGGTTGCAAATGCTTTTAATTTTCAAGGATGAACAATCTGTATAGTAGTCCACAGATGAGCAAGATCAAAGATGAATACAGCCGACACGTGTTATGTAACCCTGGGCGTAGTGGGCGTAGTGGGGCTTCGCGGAGCTACGTGAAGTGGGCGAGAAACTACGCCCACCTCCGCACTCCACGTAGCCCCACTACGCACCGCAGGCCTCCCTCCCGCCCTCCCTAAATACTTTAAATTAAGAGTGTAAAATAATTAAAAGGCACTTACCTTGCCCGCCGCTGCCCGCCGCGTCCCCGGGGCTCGCTATCTTCATTGCTGCCGTCTTGTTTACTAATGCGCATGCGCGGGCGGCATTATTAATTATTTTACCCTCTTAATTTAAAGTATTTAGGGAGGGCGGGAGGGAGGCGGGTGGCGGCCAGCTACGCTCCGTATGCGGAGCGTGCATAGTGCCGCCTGGCTACGCCTGCTACGCAAAATGCGGAGTAGACGGCACTACGCACACTCCGTGCACGGAGCGTAGCTGGCCGCACACCCCTAGTGTTATGTCGAATGACCGCTTTTCCAAGCCTCCAAAAATAAAGCATTTTCACCTGATTTCCTGGAAAGCACTGGATACGCCTCAGAGCCTTGAGGTCAAAAGTCAATTGATGGTCCCTAGTTCATGTAACCCTTAAGAACTAAATCAACACACACCGTTATAAGGCAGCCTTACGTTAATAGTCGTAAGCGTGCTTAAAATGATGAAAGTGGACTATGGTAAGTTCAAATATACAAATCCAAAACCACAGCACCGCAGCTTGTTCCATAGTAAAGACATAGGCAGTGGCCACAACAAAATATTTCCACCTTTGTCTGCCTGTCTGACAACTACATCTTTTCTTAGGTGGATCTTATCAAATAGTTGATTGTACTTGAATTGGGAAAGGACCAATCAGCTCTCTATACTGCTCCTTTCTACCTTGGTATTGTAACACTTTTAAGTCATGCACTATCAGTTCAGTGAACATATCTATGAAATCCCATGGGGTCACAGGGGAGAAAATAAACTTGGGCTTGAATGATGTCACAGGATTTCAAAAACATCCAGATCTTGTTGTTCAATAAGCATTTCAACTGTGACAACTACCACATCTCCCCTGGACATACGTCCATGTTCCATTGAGTGTTCCAAATCTGAAATTTGTTGGTTGCTCATATCCCTGGGGTCTGACGTTGTCAGTTCCCCTGTTCTTGCGAGATTTTCACAATTTAAGTTTCCGGATGAATTTAAAGCGATCAATCCTTGTTTGGATATAGTCCAAAGGAGTTGGGACACAGAAGGATAAGCCAAGGGCTAAGATATTGTATTGTAATGTAATGTAATGTAGTCTTGTAAAGCGCACTGCTGCCCTGAGGCGTCGTGGACCGCTGGGGAACCCGTCCTGGCTATCCCTGTGAGATGGTCCCTACTGGGTATCTCCAAGGTGAAACCAGGCATCCCCGGCGAATGTGGGGGGCCGTTGTAGAGATGAGGCAAGCTAATGCCCAGAGTTGCCGAGTGTGATCCCTGGTTAGAGTAGGCACCGAGGCGAGAATTATCGAGTCGCTGACCCTGGTCCATGACCCTGCCGCATCGGGAATTGAACCCTGGTCCCGGGTCTGACCTCTGCTTCCGGGTCTGCCGCCTCTAACCAGTGAGCCACTCCACTCTACTATATTCAGTTCCTCAGTGCTTAATGCAATATCCAACAGATTGATAATATTAGTCATATTAGTCAAATGTCTGCTTTTCTATCAATCTATAGGATTAGCACAGTACCATCCACGCTGAGATAGAAAGGGACAAAGTTTTTTGCAACTGTGCTAATCCTATGCTTAATGCCTTTGCCGTAGAAATGGCAAAAGACTTTGTTCCTGTCAACATCGTCGTGGATAGCACTGTGCTAATCCTACACTTAAAGATTTTGATAGAAAAGCAGACATTTGAGGTGAGCACATTTAAATTGTCGCTGGTGTTGAGGGTGCTCTATACAGGAGCTGCCTTGAGAACGACTTCTTTTTTGCATACATATATATATAACAATATAATAAAGGAAGAACTTTGAGGCTTTGAGGCGGGAAAACTCGGGAACCACAGCGCCAATCCACACACCCGATACACCATTGTAATCGTCAGGGTGTGCAGATGGTTATAGGCTATATAAATTTTTAAAAAAAGTTATTTAAAAAATGTACATTAAAAGACAAAGTAGTCCCTCTGAAGTAGCATCGTCCGCGATGTGCGTGCTCACGTCAGAAGCGCGGGGAGGAGCGGCGTCCAGGAGCGGGACGAGGAGTGGCAGACATGGCGCGGGGGAGGATCGGTGACGCGAGGAGCAGCGGACAGGCCGGAGGAGCGGTGACCAGCTGCGGTGAGGTGACAAGCAGCGGACAGGCGATAGGAGATTGAGGTGACGAGCAGCGGACAGCGGCGGTGAGGAGCGAGGAGCGGCAGACCGGTAAACTGAGGAGCGCGGGGGAGGAGCGGCGGCTGAGGTAAGGGGACCCACAGACAATGTCGCGGCAGGCAGGGGACCGGCCGGGCGGGGGCCCGGGCTTCTGGACAATGTCGGGGCGGGCGGGGGTCCGGGAAGCCTGATTGCTCCCGGAGAAGGTCGGGACCGGCTGATAGTATATATATATATATATATTTACGCTCCGACCTATGGTAACTGAAGTTTACCATTCATCTTGAATAGCAAAAGTCTGGGCTCAAGGAAGCCGTTCTGAACTAAAATCTGAGGAAATGAGCAACAGGAAAATCAAGGTATTCTGAAATTCAGAGAAACAAACGGTGACATATGAGGAATGTTGCTTTAGGTAAATTGGTGATTCATTGATATTCATTTATTACTAACGACAAAGCTGACCCAGTCTTTTTTTTACTAAGGAGGATCCCAGTATTGCCAAGGGGGTACGAAAAACGTTGGATTAACCTCTGGGAAAACAGCATCCAAAAAGAAAGCTACTAGGCAGTGGAAATACCGGTAGATGGCCTATTCCTCTACATAGCATGGTTGCAGCTAGCGGCCCACAAGAATATATGCCGGCAGAAGAGGAATTTCTGAATGAGTTACTTGTAATCTTGGCTGTGCTATGTTATTTTCGAAGAAATTACTGGTCAAAAAATTGTCTTTTTATTTTATGAATGTAGGGATTTCGTTTGTGGATACGTTATTGTCATTTATTATTTTTTCTTTCAGTAAATTCAGAATATACAATATGTTAAGCAGTTTTGTGTGTATGTTCAAAAATGCAAAAGGTGGCCCATTGATGACATGCTAAAAAAGTGTTACACAAAGTTGAAATGAATTAAGAAGAATATGCGGATAAAACACTAGGGCTAATGAAAATTCAATTCTTTGTTGAGTTAGCACATAAATCAGGCAGCTTTATCTCTGAATATGGCGCTCTCCTGCCCTCTCCCTTTCATACAGCGCAGCCTTTCTGGGCGCTGTGCCTCGCTGCTTTGCGTTACACCTTTGTGAATTTGGACCAAAGTGCTTCATACTTTCAGGAGAGAAGCCTGTACAGCAGATGTACCACATACTGCCACTAGAGGGAGGCAGGCACACAGATATCCAGGCTGTGATCTGTTTTTCAGAGCTGCCATCATGATACAAGTTGTCCCACTATTGATTGCAAGGTTTACGTATAGCACAGACTTGGCCCAAAGGAATTATTGCACTTTACAAGAGAGCAGAAAACTGAGTTCTGAGTTCTGGTTAACAAACGTCATAAAAAAAAAACTATTAGCACCAGAAGAACAAGGAACAAACAGTTTATGCCAAAAGGGACCTTACCGTAGAAGTAGTTAACCAACCAGCATAGGAAGTCAGTAGTAACTAACCACGAGACTAGAAAGAACAAACCTTTAATAACAGGAAAGACAGATGCATTTAAGAGAAGCATTGAGCCCCACTTTACCCAAAGTGTCTCTCAAGGATTTTGAGCTATCGCTTGAATGTGAACAGACAAGAGGTTGTGCAGGGCTGGAGGGAAGCACTTCCAAAACCTTGTGGCATCACCAGAGAATGCCTGTCTCGTGCAGAGTACTTGCCTGAAAGTCAGAGGTTCAAGCAAGAGGGACTATGGGGCAGATTACAAGCCCCGTACGCCACATTTGCGCTGCCGTTGCATCACTTTTGTGACGCAGCGGCGGTGCAAAGCCAGCGCCATGCTGCAGGGTATTTACAACGTGAAGCTACTAGGGAGATGCGTCACGTTGTAAAGCCCTGCGCCACATGTGGGTGCTCCGGCACGGGGGGGGGAGGGGGGTGTTCCGGTGCAGAAACACCTCCTAAAAGTGGCTGAGTCAAATCTACCAGATTTCACTCAGTCACTTTTACGGCCATGCTGCGTCAAACGGATTGACGCAGCATGTTAGGCATAGGGGCACCCTAGTGTGGAAAAAGGTAGGGCCGATGTCGAACAAGAACCTTTTTCAGTATTGCCCGGCACTAACTGCCTCTCATACCACTCCAATCTATCAAACAAAGAGGCAGGCGCTGGAGACTGGAAGGCAGGAAACAGAAGTTTATTCCGACGGAGCAGAACACGTCAACTCAGACAACAGGGTATCTTCTCGAGGTGCTCTAACCGCATCTCTTAGGCCTGGCCTCTTATACACAAGTTTATTGCTTTATTGCATAAAACACATCTCTGTCAACACTTTGATGTACGGAAAGACATCCTCGGAATCCCCGCTTCAAGCCCGTTCCCACACACATTTACAGTAGAAGTCCCCACCCCGGTCACAACAGGTGATGATTGTCACGCAGCTGGGCATTCCGCCGATTCCCGGAATGCATGTTGTTGATCGGATCTCATGGGGTGGGGGTTTTGATCAGTTGTGGATCCTTTGATGGGGGAGCTTCCTACTGTATGGGGGCAATAAACAGCATCTGCAGGGCCAGGTGGTGGCCTGGGAACAAGCAGGACAATCGGGCACAGAGGAAAGTGGGTTTTATCAAAGGATACGGGATCATGAAAGGAATGGAGGGAGGTGTTGAGCTGGGAACAGGATGGGGTTCTGAGGCAGGGTTGCGCTGAAGAGGGGTTTATGGCCCAAGCATGTGAGAGTGGGGGCTGTCAGCGCGCGGGGGATGCTTGCGAGGTTAGGAGAGAGAGAGAGAGACGCGCTGGCTATCGGCAGTGGGCAGAGAGGCCATGGCATTCGAAATGGCTGCCACTTACGCGCATGAATGGGCCTAAAAAGGGACAAGATGGCGCCGATAATGTTGACGCTGCAAACTAGATTTTAACAGTCCTCCCTTTTCAATATATCTAGCCAGCTTGTCTAATCTATATCTATCTTCATCAAGTTCCCAACCTCAACATCGTACAATGCCCTCATGCGTTCCTTTTCAAAGTCCAGAGTCTTAGGGCAGATACAGTTTGCACATAGTGAACACAGAGGTGGCAGGCATTGGATCCCCAGGCAGAACCCACATATCACAACAACAGGTATCAGGATAATTGTAAGTAACCTCCACCCCCAGTTCTTCACAGTACTCCAAAACCAACCACCAAGCGACCATTCTTCTTGTTCCTGGTGAACTTCTGAGGAAAGTCTGTGGAGATGTTCGATGGCTTTGTACACTGAGGGTGAATTGTCCGGGATATATGTGCAGCAGCTGGACCCAATGATGCGGCATGCTCCTCCACGATCCGCTAGAACCACATCTAGAACAAGGCGGTTCTGGAGTGCCACCAGGCGGACCGCTTGAAGCTCGGCTGTATTGTTCGTGAGGATGCCAGCTGTAATGTTCATCGTTGTTTCAACTGCCTGGGTCAAATGTCGGATGGCACGGCTGTTTGCCATCGGCTCCCAGAGTGGAACAAGTCCCTTCATTGCATCGAGGAACTGTGCTCCGGTGGAGTCGGCTTGTTCAATGTCTTTGGCTCGTTTTTGTCTGTGATGATTCGCTGGAGCCACATAGGTCGGAGGAAGGATGAAGGCAATGTAACAGGTGCCCCCCCAGCCCTTGGGGAGCCAGGTGTAAGCCTTTGTACCACAAACAAAGTACATGTTCGGAGAGGAGACAAAAGAGGGTGGATCAATGGAGTCCAAAGTTCTGATGATGTGGCAAGCGCTGCGGCCTACCAGTTGTGTCCCAAGCCCTTCGATGCACATAAGGCCTGTGACGTTGATGACGGATAGGGCCACATTCAGGGTGGCAGCTGTTTGTTTCCGGAGGTAGGAAAAGGTGGGTCTGGTTGGATTATTGAACACCTGCATTTCAATCCGTTCTTTGACAGGGATGTCCAGGTGGATAGAGTCGTTGGAGGTCTGTGGGCAGAAGTGTGCAGCAGTTTTCTTCGTTTTGTTCTGCCAAACCTCATGAAAGAAGAGTGTCATAGTTCTGCTGGAGGTGGTATTATCCCTATAGCTCTCGTGCAAGAGGATCAGCCAAGCAAGGCAGGAGCCGTGAATTGAGAAGGGCAAAGGGATGAAGGGTATAGAATGTCCAGTGGCGTGGGGCAGCAACCCACAGATCCAGCAGTTGGTGGCATTGGTAGCAAGATTGTGCTGGTGCAGCAGTTGCACGAAGGAATTATTCCAAAACTCCTTTCGCCTTTCTCGGAGTTGGGGTGAAAGAGAAATCAGATAATGTTCTTTCATTGTGGTAGGCTGTGCAGTGGTCAGGAATGTCTCATGGGCTGGTGCGTTCTCTTCCACAATCCAGAGGGTGGTCATGAGGAGGAGGCAAAAGAGAAGGGCGATAAAAAGTGCAATAGTCTTTGAACTGTGGATTTTGTCAGTCTTTGGATTTCTGTAGTGAATCTTCGGATGTCCGGTTGCTTCCATCATCTTCTTATCGGGCGCTTCCATCATCTTCAAGGGAGCTCGTTAGCGGGCAGAACCATGAACTTCGTCTGGCTTTCTCTCCTGACAGCCTTTGTAGTGTTAGGTCACCGCTCTGAGAATTACGACTTAGTCAGTGGTCTGCTTAGCCGAAGCTCCCTCCTTTCGTCGCAGGTTATACCCTTCTCTGGATGGCACAGTGGGGTCAGGATATTTTGCCAATTCGAGTGTCTCTGTCCTTTCGTCGCAGGTTAAACCCTTCTCTGGATGGCACAGTGGGGTCAGGATATTTTGCCAATTCGAGTGTCTCTGTATCAGGATAACAGTTCAAGGATGGTCGATCTTTGTTCAGGAGCTCCTCTTGGGTGGCCACGTCTTCGGTCGTCATCAGAGTCGAGGAGATCTTCTTGCAATGGTGTGCATGCACCCAATTGCGCTTCCCTTCCACTCGAAGAGCTGTTCGGGTGGTGATTAAGACTTGCCAGGGGCCCGTCAACCGGGGTTCCAGACTCTTTGCACGCTGGAAGTTCCGGATTAGAACAAAATCCCCGGGTTGCAGGTTGTGTCCGGGACCCCTGGAAGCATCGGGAATGGCATGCAACACCTGTTGGTGGATAACAGACAGTGTTTTAGTCAACTGGTACAAGTAATCAGACATTAGGACGTCCGGGACGTCATGAATGGATGTCGGTTTTGGTGCAGACCAGACGCTCATGGGCCGGCCGAAAACGACCTCGTATGGTTTAAAAGTGGTGTTTGGTGGGGGTGGAACGCATTGAGAGCAATGCCAGTGGGAGAGCGTCTGGCCATTTCAGTCCTGTGGTAGCCACTATTTTAGCTAATTTCAGTTTCAAGGTGGCTTTATGTCGTTCAACTAGTCCAGCAGATTGGGGGTGGAAGACTGGGTGGAACTTTTTGTTTTACACCCAACCCCTTCAAGATGAGTTGGATAACTTCGGCTACGAAGTGGGGGCCATTGTCGCTCCACAAAATCCGACAATGGCCGTAACGAGGGAAGAATTCCTTTAGTAGTACCTTTGCAGTGGCCATAGCAGTGTTGTCGCGGGTTGGATAGGCTTCCACCCACTTGCTAAATGCGCACACCACAACAAGTACGTACTTCAGGCCTTGGCATCTTTCTAGCTGGATGTAGTCCATCTGCAGGACTTCAAACGGGTGATTGGGAACCCCAAACCCTCCCCGGGGTACTACAGTTCCTTTCCCAGGGTTGTGTTGCAAACATATCAAGCATTGTTGGACCCGACGTTTGGCGGAGTCTGCGATTTTGTCGTTGTGCCAAACTCTGGAGACAAGCTCGGTCATAAGGGCTGATCCTATGTGTGCAGGGGAGTGTGCCATGGTCAGTATGGGAATCCGGTATGAATCAGGTAGCAACCATTTGTTTGTGTCTTTTGTTCGCCAGCAGCCTTCATCGTCTTTCAGTCCCACCCGTGCCCATTCAGTCAATTCGTGTTGTGAGCTGGCCATTTGGATTTCCCTAATAGTTTCCCTAGCGTCTGTCCAATTTTCGGCTTGTGACCTGGTAACGTACATGCGTGTTGTCGTCCTATTCTCAGCTGTGGTTCGGGCAGTCATGTCGGCTAGTGCATTCCCCTGTCCAATGATGTCTGTCACCTTTTTGTGTGCTTGGCATTTTATTACTGCAAGTTGTTTGGGAAGAAGGACTGCTTCAGTTAGGGCGGAGACTAGATCTCCGTGCAAGATAGGGGTGCCATGTGAGGTCAAGAATCCCCTCTCCTTCCAAAGGAGCCCAAAATGGTGAACCACCCCGAAGGCGTACTGGCTGTCGGTGTAAATGTTTGCTGTGGTTCCTGCTGCCAGGATACATGCTCGTGTGAGGGCAATCAGTTCTGATGCCTGTGCAGATCGTTGTGTGATGTGAGCTGTCTCTACTACAGTTCGGGCTGTGGTAACTGCATAAGCAGCTGAGGTGGTGCCATCGGGGAGTTTGATGCAAGAACCGTCCACCCACAACTCTCCGTCAGGGTCTGGGAAGGCTGTGTCTCTGAGGTCAACCCTACTCCTAGTCTGTTCATCCGTGAGGGTTACGCAGTCATGTACAGGGGACACATTGGGATTGTTCTCGGGTAGGGGTAACAAAGTCGCTGGGTTCAGTTTGGTGCATCTCTTCAGGGTGATGTGGGGTGCAAGCAGAGTCAACTCGTATCCAGTCAGTCGTGCGCTCGTCAGATGTTGCGTCTTAGTCTGGTTCAGGAGGGTGTCAACCGCATGGGGTACTAACACCGTGAGGGAATTCGAGAGTACGATCCCCTCACTTTGTCGGATAGAGATAGCAGCGGCAGCTACAGCTCGAAGGCAGGCAGGCAAAGCTCTGGCTACGGGGTCAAGAGTGGCAGAGAAGTAAGCGCATGGTCGTTGCTTTGGGCCAATAGACTGGGTCAAGACAGACAAAGCACATCCCTCCCTTTCGTGAGTGTAGAGGGAGAAGGGCTTCGTGTAATCGGGTGTTCCTAGAACAGGGGCTGAACAAAGGGCATTCCTTAATTCTATGAAGGAGGATTGGCATTCAGGGGTCCACGGGAGTGGGAAAGGGACATCTTTAGCTAGCAGGGAAAGCAGTGGTTTTACAATGAGGCTGAAATTCGGTAACCATTGTCGACAGAAGGAAGTGAGGCCTAGTAGGGAGCGGACTTGTTTCTGGGTCTTAGGGACAGGGGTCTCTAGAATGGTTTGGATTCGGTCGGGGGTAAGTTTCCTTCCGTCTTTGGACAGAAGGTGGCCTAGGTAGGTGACCTGGGGTTGGAAGAATTGCAGCTTCTTTTTGGAGACCTTGTGGCCATTTTCCGCAAGGAAGTGCAGGAGTTGGATGGTGGCTGTGACTGCAAGTGGAGTGGTGTCGGCCGCCAAAAGGATGTCATCGACGTATTGTATCAACACCACTCCATCGGGTAACTGGACTTCGTCAAGTTGTCTCTTGAGGGCCTGACTGTAGATGCTGGGGCTTTCTGTGTAGCCTTGGGGTGCTCGACAGAATCTATATGAGAGGGCTTTTAAGGTGAAGCCAAAGAGGTATCGGCTGTCTGGGTGGATGGGGATAGAGAAGAAAGCATTCTTCAGGTCAATGACAGTGAAGGTGGTGGCAGTGGAAGGAATCAAAGTCAGAATAGTGGTGATGTCTGAAACCACGGGGTACTGAGGTACAACTACCTTGTTGACCTCTCGAAGGTCGATGATGAAGCGGTACGTTTTCTCATCTCCCTCTCCTTGTTTCTTTATGATGGGTAGGATAGAGCTGTTGCAAACATTGCTAACTACTTCTTCTACCACTCCTGCATCTATCAGGGACTGAATAATCTTTACCAATGCCTTCTCGCCCTCGGGCGATATCCGATATTGTGGAAGTTTCGGGAGTATTGCATCCTGTCGAACAGTTATGTGCACCGGGTCAATCATCATGCGTCCTACGTCCGAGTCAGTCTTTGCCCACAGATACGGAGGCAGAGTGTCAAGTAGGGACGTGTCAGTGTCAGAAATGGAAAACATGCGTCGGGAAGGACAATGTCTGAGCAGAGCCAGGTTGTCGTACAGAAAGACCCAAACTCCATCTTGTGAACATCTAATTATAGCTCGGAAATGTTTCAGCAGGTCAAGTCCCATAATGGCGTCAGGGGTATTGGAAGAAAGCAAAAACGTCGTGTCAGTGGTGTTGTTCTCTAGGTCAAAGGAGATCGGTGTGGACAAAGGGTTAGTGGAGGGCGTTCCATCGAAACCTATCAATGTTACAAGTGAGTCAGACAAGGGTGCCCTTGGAATCAGTTGTTTATATAACGCACTACGTGTCGCGCCAGTGTCTACCAGAAATGGAGACTTCGTACCTAGGACCTTAGTGGTGACATAAGGACCTTGCTGGTCAACATAGAGCTCGACTGGATCCCTCCCTTGCCCTAGGCAGTCTTATGCGAAGTCGTGGGTGTCGTCACAGTCAGACTGTTGGTACTGGTTCTGTCGGGGACGGTCAAATGTATTCGGTCTGCCTGATCTGTCGTTATTCGTATCATTCGTGGACCCTCGTCCCTGTCCTCTATTTCTCGGTCCACCCGCTAAGTCTTTAGGGTCCCTATTCTTGTTCATCTCCAACAGAACTGGACACTGGGATTTCCAGTAGCCGAATCCCTTGCAGAATGCACACTGGTCTTCGCTAATATCTTTACATCCAACATAGGGTGCGGGAGCACGGTCTTTAGGGGGTGGATTCCTAGGGGCATTTGTCTGGTAATTCCCCTTGTACTGCTCTCGACCTACAGTCACCCCTTGCAACTGTGCAATCATCACCCTTTCCTTCAAGTCCTTTTTCTTTTTCTCAGTCGCCCTATCATTTTCGTTCTTCTGATGCTCATGATATTGGGCCATCTGGAGGATGGCCGCGGGTTTGGAGGCCCCCCAACTACTCTCGCTAGCCTGCAGTTTCTGAGAGACCTCCTGCGACAGACCTTTAACATAGTTCTGGACAAACAGATGGTGTCCGGTTGCAGTGGTCATGTCTTGGCCGCTGTAATCGGAGAACACCGTTTCAAACCGGGAGAAGTATTCCGATACGTCCTCCTGGGGTTTCTGATGACAGGCCGTTACTATCGACCAGTCTACTTTCTTTTCTGGGATCAAGGTTTTTAGTTTCTGCACAATTTTGTCTGGGGGTTCTAAAATGGATTTCAAAGGCTTCTGTCCAGGCTCTCGCTGTCTATCTATGCCATCGAGTTGTGACCAGGTATGTCCAAACAGCTCAAGATGGTTGACTTTCCGGATTTGTTTCCACACATCAGCTGGCCGGCATAACCCGAAAAACAAATCGATGTCGGCTAGGGTCATAATCGTTGAACCTAAGGCTGTACCTAGTTCAGTGTAGAAGGCAGTGGGGTTTTTACGTAAATCGGGCAGAGATTTCCGGAACGTCAGGATATCCTGCCGATCCCATGGTTGATAGACCCAGTTATACACCACCCTCCCTCTTGCATCTTGGTGGTTGACGTCATCGTGTGTTCCCTGACCTCGTGGGGGAACCCAGTAGGGAGCAGCCTCTCTTATTGGCATCATGGCGCCAGCTTGCTCTATTCGTGGCTCGGTCACTACAGAAGTCGTAGGTTTAGCTTCCAACCCTTGTTCAGTGAGGTGGCGGAAAACCTCAAGCGTTCGCGCAAGGAGGTCTGTCACATCACACTCGCCCTCATCCCCGATATCGACCTTTCTATACAGAGTTGTTAGGCTCTCGGGACCTTTGTCTCGATATCGGTCCTCATACGCATTCAGGGCATGATAACACAATCGTACGACAAAGTGTCGTCTGTGGCTCCCCGCATATGAGTTGAACATATCCATGATGTGTTCCTCACTCTCCTTTCATTCTGCTAGTGTCTTTACTACCTTGTCAATTCCTGCTCGCTCATCTTTGCTTAACCTGTTCGTTCTTGTGGAATCTATCTTTCGGGCCTCAGGGTCATCTAACATTGTTGCTTGTGCTGTGTCTAGTACAAGGGGTTCGGCCAGCGCGGAGGCCATGAGGACCGAAGCCCTGCTACTACTCTCGCCTGTGCTTATGGGCATCGGGTGCTGTGCTAAAGATTGGGAAGGGGCATAAGGAGGGGGCATGTAGATGATTGGAGGACCTAATAAAAGATCATCGTTGGCTCGCTGCTTCGAGGGTAATTCAGGATAGAGCGTAGAGGGTGTTCTAACAGGACGCTGACTCGATGTTTGACTCTTGCTTCCGTTTGGCTTCCTCTCTTTCCTTTATTTCTTCTTCTAGTTTCCTAGCAGCTAGGTGGGCTGCCTTTCGTAGCTCTTTCTCTAATCTAATTTTGTTTCTCTTTTTACGTTGTTCCGTTTCTTTGCGCCACATGCCGAGACTATCAAGCATAGTGGGCGTTGTCTTGTTGTTACAAAGGGCTGTTTCTAGCGCGCTTATCTTATCTTCATCGAAGGATCCTATCAGTGGCCACTGACTTTTCTGATCCTTTTTCGTATATTTATGCCATAGTTTGCTATAGGCTATGGCGATTAATCCATGCTTCATGAACATGTCCTTATTAGGGGTGCCTTCCAGAGGAGCTGGATGGTTCATCTCTAATAAGCGGTCCGGGCTGAACCAACTACCAATCAGTGGGGAGAAGATAGGCATGACGGGTTACAAAGGGGACAAAAGTCTGCACTACCTATCTTATCACTGCTTGCAAAGACTAGACAGAATATTTCTATTCTTCGTTATTTGCAGGAAGAGAATACCTCAAAAGAACCAATATCGAACAGTCAATGTTCGGACAATCAAACAATCAAATGGGGAGAATAATAGGCACGACGGGTTACAAAGGGGACAAAAGTCTGCGTTACCTACTCTTCACTACCTGCAAAGAGAGAACCTGTTCTTCTCCGTTTGTAGACAGAGAATCTCCAGAGAACAATCCGCGAACAACAATGTTCGGGTCAAACAATCAATCAGTGGGGGAGAAAGATAGGCACGACGGATTACAAAGGGGACAAAAGTCTGCGTTACCTACCCTTCACTACCTGCAAAGGAAGAGAGAATCTATTCTTCTCCGTTTGCAGACAGCGAATCTCCAAAAAGAACCAACAATTCAAAGAGTAATACTTATATTTTCCAAACAATCAAACAATCATTTCGCAATTTGTCGTGTTACACGACCTTACCCGGACCGCATGGACAGTTTCTTGTCTTCCGAATCCAGCGCCCGATCGTCCTCTATTCTCCGTGACTGTCGCGGCACTCCTGATGGTTCCCAGTCAGGACCGTAGATCACTCGAGAGAGGTCTGTTCGGAACCAGTGAAGTTCGGATGATCGGCTGTCAGACGAGGGTCTATCGGACAGGAGCTCTCCCGATCGTTGCAGTCGTTCACTCTGTCGTCAGGACCTCTCCCACTGGATCCACGTGTCACTGATGGGCCCCACGTTTGGGACGCCAATTGTGGAAAAAGGTAGGGCCGATGTCGAACAAGAACCTTTTTCAGTATTGCCCGGCGCTAACCGCCTCTCATACCACTCCAATCTATCAAACAAAGAGGCAGGCGCTGGAGACTGGAAGGCAGGAAACAGAAGTTTATGCCGACGGAGCAGAACACGTCAACTCAGACAACAGGGTATCTTCTCGAGGTGCTCTAACCGCATCTCTGAGGCCTGGCCTCTTATACACAAGTTTATTGCTTTATTGCATAAAACACATCTCTGTCAACACTTTGATGTACGGAAAGACATCCTCGGAATCCCTGCTTCAAGCCCGTTCCCACACACATTTACAGTAGAAGTCCCCACCCCGGTCACAACAGGTGATGATTGTCACGCAGCTGGGCATTCCGCCGATTCCCGGAATGCATGTGGTTGATCGGATCTCATGGGGTGGGGGTTTTGATCAGTTGTGGATCCTTTGATGGGGGAGCTTCCTACTGTATGGGGGCAATAAACAGCATCGGCAGGGCCGGTGGCGGCCTGGGAACAAGCAGGACAATCGGGCACAGAGGAAAGGGGGTTTTATCAAAGGATACGGGATCATGAAAGGAATGGAGGGAGGTGTTGAGCTGGGAACAGGATGGGGTTCTGAGGCAGGGTTGCGCTGAAGAGGGGTTTATGGCCCAAGCATGTGAGAGTGGGGGCTGTCAGCGCGCGGGGGATGCTTGCGAGGTTAGGAGAGAGAGAGAGAGACGCGCCGGCTATCGGCAGTGGGCAGAGAGGCCATGGCATTCAAAATGGCTGCCGCTTACGCGCACGAATGGCCCTAAAAAGGGACAAGATGGCGCCGATAATGTTGACGCTGCAAACTAGATTTTAACACTAGCCTTGCTGGAGCTGCATCGCGCTTGCGACGCAACTCCAGCAATGCGTCACCTTAAGGGCAGCAGATGCGTCACGTATCTGTCTATTCTTGCCCCATGGTGTGCCGCATTGTAAACGCGGCGCATCCATGGTGGCGCAAGAGATGTCTGCCATGACGCACAATAACTGGCGCATCCCTGCAGATATGCAGGGATGCGCCAGTTATTGTAAATCTGCCCCTCTGTGTTTCTTGATCCTCGCTGAGTGCCAAAGGCGTTTAGCTTTCTAGCCAGGCGTGATGGAGGGCAGATGTGAAGGACTTTGAGTGATGTTTGCAATCATAAGTTGGGATTTTGCGTTGACGAAGAGTCTTTACAAAGAACAGGAGAGTGCGGTTGACTTGTGTTAGAATTGGAGGTCTCTGGTTGGCACAGGTATGCACTTGTGACAAGCAGGGACCCTCTCCTCTAGTCAGGGCAAGGGAACCACTCCTTAGAATAACCCCTGCTCACCCTTTAGGTTGCGTGGCGCGAGCAGACAAGGCTAATCCTCAGGGCGCTAACTCAGTTAAGCATTTATGACCACATACAGTAAACACAATGACCCACCACAAATGGACACCAGGTGTAAGGTTTGTATAAAAAATACGTAGAATTTATGTAAAATAACTTTCATGTGCAGGATTACTCACAAGACCAATATAACGTAAAGCAATGAGGCCACCAGATGTGATTAGGCAATAGTGTTTCTGTGAGAGAAAGAAATCTTTCCAGTTCGTGATTCAGTACTTATTTAGCAAAGTTCAAGGGTTGGAACACGATCCCCCACCTTCCTAAAGCGGGTCCTGACCTGGTCGTACAGTTCGCGGATGACCGGGCGCTGCGAAGCACGCTGGCGTACTCTGTGCTGGACGAATGGAGGGAGGCCTACTGAGGCTCACGCGCTGTGCAGTACGTAGCGTACGGCGCGGTCGGCTTTAGAGCGGGATACGAGTCTCAGGGCGGCCGTACGACTCGTTCGAGTTAAAACAGTGCAGCGGGGAAAACAGACCGTTGCGGACCCCGAGTCCGTGACTGGCACTGTACCTTGATTTGCGTGATGTAGCTTTGGCGATTTGGTCCACATGGCGTACCTGGTGGGGACGAAACGTACTCTTAGTACGTGCCGGCGGGTGAAGCGTACTTTCGGATCTTTGGGGGGCTTGATGCTTTCCACCAGGCAGGCGCGGCACAGGGCCTCCAGTACGGACAGTACTGGGGGTCTCTCCACAGTGCGGCACGGCCTGTCTCAGGTGCCAGGAGGGCAAAAGCGGGGCAGCTGGGTACGTTTCAACGTACGGCCGGCCGTTCGAGGCGTAGGATCACGCTCCAAGCGGAATTTCGGTGGGAGGGGCGAGGGAGCACACCACGCATTCCAGGAGCAGGCGGGGTGACAGGGGAGCAAGCAGCCCGGCCCGACGGGGAGAGAGCGACTCAGCAAGAGCGGGGCTCTCAGCGGGCAAGGGCGGCCAGGCTCCTGAGTGTCACGGCCCTAGGAGGGGGCGAGGCCACCAAGGATTACAGCTCTGGCGGGAAGGAAGCACACAGCTTGGCCAAAACTATCAAAGGAACAATGAGCCCAATGGTCCTGGGGCTCAGGTCAGGGGGCTAGCTCAATCAAGCCCTTGGAAATAGTTTTAAGCACAAATGAAGCAAAGTCCTTTCTGGTCTTTTCCTCTCCTTCCTCAGCAAGGCACCACTGGAGGCCAGTCCTTTAGATCAGGGACAGTCTTTCCTCCTTCAGCTTCTTCTTGGTCCTTCTAGTTGGGCAGAGGTTCTTCATGGTAAAACAGGATCTGATATCTTAGGAGCAGGGCTCCTACATTTATACTGAGTTTCTTTTGTCTTTGCAGGCCAGGGGGGGCTTTGCATAGTCTAATTCAGCTCTGGGGCACTTTGTTTTGCAGACTCTGGCTTCTTCTTTCAGAGAGCAGGGCAGGGACATCAGACGCTCTCCAGGGGGGGTGGAGCCAGCATTGTGGTGGCAGAGCACAGCCCTATTCAGAGTCAAGGGGCACTCCTTTCACCCATCCTGGTGTTATCTCTCTATTCACCACCTGGCAGCCCCAGCCTGTCTCCTGGAATTCCCCAGCCCTGTCACTAACCGAAACCAGACAGCAGATACACATCCTAGCAGAGGCGGGCTGAAATGGTTAGGCAAGCAAATACTAACTTTCTAAAAGTAGTATTTGCCAACACAGGATATTAAAATAAACGTTACCAAAAGAAGTATTTTATTATTCTGAGTTCAGGCATACTAAACTTGACATTCTACCATGCTCTCTGAGTCTGTTAGGATTATATAGTGTAATAATTCCAGCAGCCCATTCTGGCTTATGGAGAGCAGGTAGCCTTACAATAGTGAAAAACGAAAATGGCTGTAATTCCCTATTAGGACATGCCACACACATCCGGGAATGTCCTACCTTATGCTTTCAATGCACCCTGCCCTTGGGCCTACCATAGGGGTGACTAATATGAAGTTAAGGGAAGGTTTAGGGACTGGCAAGTAGGTGCACTTGCGCAGTCACCATGACAGTACCAGACTGCACGCAGGTTCTGCAATGGCAGACCTTAGACACATTTTACTAGGCCGCTTCTGTGGGTGGCACAACCAGTGCTGCAAGCCCACCAGCAGCATTTGTATTTACAAGCCCTGGCGCTCCTGGTGCACTTTACTGGGGTCTGACAATAAACCAAATAGGCCAATCATGGAAGCCAATTAAATATAGCAATATACAGTAGGGAGAGCATATGCACTTTAGCACTGGTCAGCAGTGGTAAAGTGCCCAGAGTCATTAAACCAACAAAAACAGGTCAGAGAGAATATTGGAGGAAGGCAAAAAGTTTGGGATGACCCTGCCAAACGGGCCAAGTCCAACAACTTGTTTCAGAGCAGACAGCTGCATGGATGCGGCCCTCAGAGAAGCCAGGCCTGGGCTGGGGAGACCAGAGAGGAGTGAGTTACCATAATCCAGTCTGGAAAGAACCGGTGCCGGGTCATAGGTTTCAAGGACTGAACTGACTGAGGCCCTAAAGCCGCCTGAGCCTGTTGCGTGCACCTATGGCCATGGCTGGGCTTTGCCTCTGTAAGTCTAGATGCTTTTCAAGGATAAAGCAGAATGATTCAGGATTCTCCACAGTTCAGGGAAGAGGAAGCTTCCAGAATCTCTAAGGGAGCTTGCACTTCTTTGGAGCGATTCGTAGAAACCCCGTTTTCATGAGGTTGAGTTTTTGGAGGTGATTAGACATCCGTTTTCGAACCTTATCAAGGGTGAAGAAGAGAAGACTGATGTATTCAGATAAACATATATTCAGCCGGATGTGAGTATCATCCTCATATTGACATTAAAAAATCAGAGTTTCTTGGGTTCTAAGCAAGAGGTTTAAGATATGGATTGAACAGGGCTGGGGAGGGGTGGAGTCCTGTTGTACCCTTTCTTGTGGGTGGTTTTGCCAGAGACGGCGCTCCCTATTTTCACTGTTTGTGATCTGTTACTCAAATAGGAGTCAAGCTGCTCTAGGGCGGTCCCATCATGCCCATCCATTGCTTGGCTGCTGAGCAGAGCGCATTGGTTTACTGATTCGAAGGCAGCGGAAGGTCCAGGAGCACAAGGAGACCAGGAGGTCCCTGAGTCGAGGAGGCGGGAGAGTCACTGCCTGGCCTCAACCCGGCCTGAAGCTAGATCGGAAACCATCGAGGAGGCTGTCGGAGTGGATGTTGAGTGATACGTCGGATGCTGCTCAACTTTCTAATACCTTCCCTAAGCATGGAAGTGTTTGTATTGGCTGAAGGTTCTTCATGTCATTTGTGTTGGACTTTTTCAAGATGGGGAAGACCTGGAAGATATTTAGATTATTGGGGAGAATGCCTTGTTTCAGTGAGGAGTTGACCAGGGCGGTGACCGCAGCCTGGCCGTCTCCTTGCTCCGTGACCCGGCGAAGCCTCGGAGAGGTGCTATGAAGGTTTGACCCTAGTTAGTGTCAAGTAACTCTGAGCCAGCGATGTGTCAAAGTACAACCAGGTCCCCTGGGCTTTGAGGATCAGCATCTAGTTATCTGTAGTAGTGAATTTTGGGGGCAGTGATTGCTCAATAAACTTTACTTTCTCTGCAAAGAAGTCGCATTGTTTGTCGTGTGGATACTGCGCTAATCAAGGACTGCGAGTTTGTCAAAAATGAGCTTTGGGTGATTTTTTGCTGTATCAAGCATTGATTTCATGTGGCTGGACATAGCTCTGAAGATGATCAGTTTGTAGTTTCTCTGGGCGGCATTGAGAATAGTAAGATTCGTGGCCCAGGCTGCTTGTCTTCAGACTTTCTGAAGAAGTTTCAATGATTTCTTTCGGTGAGTAGATGAATGAATGAATGAATGAATGGAGGTCTTATAAAGTGCATACTATGCCCGGAGGCGTCAAGGCCCTGCAGAAGGGCGGTCACACAGTGGTACCTGTCAGGCTCATTCTTTGAAGAGTGCCTGGTAGAGGCTTGAGGGAGGGACAGAGATCCTTCGCGAGCCGGAGGGGGAAGGCTTAGGTCACGTGCTCTTGTATCTCAGTAGAGGACATTCATTCCTTGCATTGCCCATGCTTGGTGTACTCTTCTGCTATGGAGTTAATGTCTCACTCGGGTCGGGTGGGAGGGACACCCGAGCAGGGTTGGAGAGGTTGTTGACTCAATGTTTTTATTGTCACAGAACAATGACTTTCCCTCTTGAATTGGCTGGAAATTTTTGGGTGGGCAAAGGAACGCTTGAAAGGAATTTGCCGGTGGTCGGATCGATCCTCATTATCGGTGTCTTCAGTGGTCAGACGCGTGTCCTTGGAGACAATGAGATCAATAAGGGCACTGGATGAGGTTCTGTATTCCCCCGGAGGGCGTGGATGACATTCTGTATTCTTCGGAGGGCGTGGATGACATTCTGTATTCCCCCGGAGGGCGTGGATGACATTCTGTATTCCCTCGGAGGGCAGTGGATGATGCGCTGTATTCCCTCGGAGGGCAGTGGATGACGTGCTGTATTCCCTCGGAGGGCAGTGGATGACGTGCTGTATTCCCTCGGAGGGCAGTGGATGACGTGCTGTATCCCCCCATAGGGCGGTGGATGATGCGCTGTATTCCCCCGGAGGGCGTGAATGACATTCTGTATTCCCTCGGAGGGCAGTGGATGACGTGCTGTATTCCCTCGGAGGGCAGTGGATGACGTGCTGTATTCCCTCGGAGGGCAGTGGATGACGTGCTGTATTCCCTCAGAGGGCAGTGGATGACGTGCTGTATTCCCTCGGAGGGCAGTGGATGACATGCGGTATTCCCCCATAGGTAACCATTAAGAGAAATGGGGTAACCCGTAAGGTATGGACCTGGGTATATTATGACATGAAAGAACAATGGTCCTAAACCTATTGAGTATATGAATTGACTCAATCAATTGTTATTTCCAAATTTTTAACAGTCTAGAGCACCAATATCAAATCTACTCTAATATACTCAGTTATCTTGTTACAAAATGATAAATCACCACCACGATCAAAGGCAAAAAAGGTACAATGTATTTAATTCATTGATTCATCTTTTGTTAATTCATTATTATACACAATATATTATTTCAAAAATCGGTAAACGCAAGTGGTTGCCCGAAAAGAGCGTGCAAAGAAAAGGGTGATTAGAGTGTAGAATAAGTGAGCAGAAAGGAAATTCACAATAGTAGTCAGGATAGATTCACATTATTTATCAAACAATACCGGACATGTAATTTTTGCGGTATTGAGTACCTGGCCAAATATAAAATTCTTTTTAAAACATTGCAATCAAAAAGTTGTTAAATCCAGACATATATGCCCAAAATGTTTGCACTGTATGAAATCAAGAATAATTGGTCCAAGGTAAGAGGACCAATTATTCTTGAGACTGCACAAATTCAAGGAGCGGAGCATCGTCTTTTATGCCAAAAATCACATTCCTGGCTAGCATCAATTACATACAAACTGACCAATAGAAGAACGACATTTCAAACATATCGCATGACGACAATCTCACTTTCCGTTGTCCGGCCCACCAGAAATGACCAAGCAAATTCCAACATTCCTGTTCGAACGGGCCGGACAAACCCATCATAAAGACCTCAACCCAAATCAATAATTAAGCCATAAAAGAAGGAACAGAAGCAGATGAGAAGCAAGATAGAAGGGTGTGTGCATGTACCATAAACTCAGCAATGTCCTGCTCTTTGATCTCTATCTGACCAGCTGCTTAACAAGGAACTGGCTCAACGAGGTCAGCCTTGGGCAAGGGAGTCAGTTCGGCCAGGTCACACAGAAGTCAGTTAAGGTGTATGTGTCCCAAAGACTCGTTCGGCCATAGTCATCTGCCTATATGAGGGCAACCACACAAAATGGCTGCCGCACTCAAAATGGAACCCGAGGGTTCAAACGAAATCCCTGAATACGTAGTGTTCTCATTGATCGGTTATGACGAAAAACACTCGTACATACAGCACTCGTCATTTGCGGTCCGCTGATGCCAAAATCGTCTATCCCCGACGACCTCATTGAACGGGTTCAGAATCTACAGAACCACATACCTTCAGTACCGCAGTACCACAGAACCACAGTGGATGACGTTCTGTATTCCCCGGAGGGCAGTCTGTATTCCCTGGAGGGCAGTGGACGACGTTCTGTATACCCCAGAGGGCGGTGGATGACGTTCTGTATTCCCCTGGAGGGCGTGGATGAAATTCTGTATGCCCCGGAGGGCGTGGATGACGTTCTGTAGTCCCCCGGAGGGCAGTGGATGACGTTCTGTATTCCCTCGGAGGGCAGTGGATGACGTGCTGTATTCCCCCAGCGGCGGTGGATAAAGCGCTGTATTCCCCTGGAGGGTGGTGGATAACGTTCTGTATTCCCCCCGAGGGTGGTGGATGATGAGCTGTATTCCCCCGGAGGGTGGTGGATGATGTTCTGTATTCCCCCGGAGGGCGGTGGATGACATTCTGTATTCTTCGGAGGGCGTGGATGACATTCTGTATTCCCCCGGAGGGCGTGGATGACATTCTGTATTCCCTCGGAGGGCAGTGGATGACGTGCTATATTCCCTCGGAGGGCAGTGGATGACGTGCTGTAATCCCCCATAGGGCGGTGGATGATGCGCTGTATTCCCCCGGAGGGCGTGAATGACATTCTGTATTCCCTCGGAGGGCAGTGGATGACGTGCTGTATTCCCTCGGAGGGCAGTGGATGACGTGCTGTATTCCCTCGGAGGGCAGTGGATGACGTGCTGTATTCCCTCAGAGGGTGGTGGATGATGAGCTGTATTCCCCCGGAGGGTGGTGGATGATGTTCTGTATTCCCCCGGAGGGCGGTGGATGACATTCTGTATTCTTCGGAGGGCGTGAATGACATTCTGTATTCCCTCAGAGGGCAGTGGATGACGTGCTGTATTCCCTCGGAGGGCAGTGGATGACATGCGGTATTCCCCCATAGGTAACCATTAAGAGAAATGGGGTAACCCGTAAGGTATGGACCTGGGTATATTATGACATGAAAGAACAATGGTCCTAAACCTATTGATTATATGAATTGACTCAATCAATTGTTATTTCCAAATTTTTAACAGTCTAGAGCACCAATATCAAATCTACTCTAATATACTCAGTTATCTTGTTACAAAATGATAAATCACCACCACGATCAAAGGCAAAAAAGGTACAATGTATTTAATTCATTGATTCATCTTTTGTTAATTCATTATTATACACAATATATTATTTCAAAAATCGGTAAACGCAAGTGGTTGCCCGAAAAGAGCGTGCAAAGAAAAGGGTGATTAGAGTGTAGAATAAGTGAGCAGAAAGGAAATTCACAATAGTCGTCAGGATAGATTCACATTATTTATCAAACAATACTGGACATGTAATTTTTGCGGTATTGAGTACCTGGCCAAATATAAAATTCTTTTTAAAACATTGCAATCAAAAAGTTGTTAAATCCAGACATATATGCCCAAAATGTTTGCACTGTATGAAATCAAGAATAATTGGTCCAAGGTAAGAGGACCAATTATTCTTGAGACTGCACAAATTCAAGGAGCGGAGCATCGTCTTTTATGCCAAAAATCACATTCCTGGCTAGCATCAATTACATACAAACTGACCAATAGAAGAACGACATTTCAAACATATCGCATGACGACAATCTCACTTTCCGTTGTCCAGCCCACCAGAAATGACCAAGCAAATTCCAACATTCCTGTTCGAACGGGCCGGACAAACCCATCATAAAGACCTCAACCCAAATCAATAATTAAGCCATAAAGGAAGGAACAGAAGCAGATGAGAAGCAAGATAGAAGGGTGTGTGCATGTACCATAAACTCAGCAATGTCCTGCTCTTTGATCTCTATCTGACCAGCTGCTTAACAAGGAACTGGCTCAACGAGGTCAGCCTTGGGCAAGGGAGTCAGTTCGGCCAGGTCACACAGAAGTCAGTTAAGGTGTATGTGTCCCAAAGACTCGTTCGGCCATAGTCATCTGCCTATATGAGGGCAACCACACAAAATGGCTGCCGCACTCAAAATGGAACCCGAGGGTTCAAACGAAATCCCTGAATACGTAGTGTTCTCATTGATCGGTTATGACGAAAAACACTCGTACATACAGCACTCGTCATTTGCGGTCCGCTGATACCAAAATCGTCTATCCCCGACGACCTCATTGAACGGGTTCAGAATCTACAGAACCACATACCTTCAGTACCGCAGTACCACAGAACCACAGTGGATGACGTTCTGTATTCCCCGGAGGGCAGTCTGTATTCCCTGGAGGGCAGTGGACGACGTTCTGTATACCCCAGAGGGCGGTGGATGACGTTCTGTATTCCCCTGGAGGGCGTGGATGAAATTCTGTATGCCCCGGAGGGCGTGGATGACGTTCTGTAGTCCCCCGGAGGGCAGTGGATGACGTTCTGTATTCCCTCGGAGGGCAGTGGATGACGTGCTGTATTCCCCCAGCGGCGGTGGATGAAGCGCTGTATTCCCCTGGAGGGTGGTGGATAACGTTCTGTATTCCCCCCGAGGGTGGTGGATGATGAGCTGTATTCCCCCGGAGGGCGGTGGATGACCTTCTGCATTCCCCCAGAGGGTGGTGGTTGGCGCGCTGTATTCTCCTGGAGGGCGGTGTATGACTCAATGTATTCCCCTGGAGGGCGTGGATGAAATTCTGTATGCCCCGGAGGGCGGTGGATGACGTTCTGTATTCCCCTGGAGGGCAATGGATGACGTTCTGTATTCCCCCGGAGGGCAGTGGATGATGTTCTGCATTCCCCCGGAGGGTGGTGGATGACGTGCTGTATTCCCCCAGAGGGCGGTAGATGATGTTCTGTATTCCCCCAGAGGGTGGTGGATGACGCTCTGTATTCCCCCAGAGGGCGGTGGATGACCTTCTGCATTCCCCCAGAGGGTGGTGGTTGGCGCGCTGTATTCTCCTGGAGGGCGGTGTATGACTCAATGTATTCCCCCGGAGGGCAGTGGATGACGTGCTGTATTCCCTGGAGGGCAGTGGATGACGTTCTGTATTCTCCGGAGGGCAGTAGATGACGTTCTCTATTCCCCAGAGGGTGGTGGATGACGTTCTGTATTCCCCTGGAGGGCAGTGGATGACGTGCTGTATTCCCCCGGAGGGCAGTGGATGATGTTCTGTATTCCCCCGGGGGCAGTGGATGACGTGCTGTATTCCCCCAGAGGGCGGTGGATGATGTTCTGTATTCCCCCAGAGGGTGGTGGATGACACTCTGTATTCCCCGGAGGGCGGTGGATGACGTTCTGCATTCCCCCAGAGGGTGGTGGATGACGTTCTGTATTCCCCCGGAGGGCGGTGGATGATGTTCTATATTCACCCGGAGGGCGGTGGATGACGCGCTGTATTACCCCGGAGGGCGGTGGATGACGTGCTGTATTCCCCCGGAGGGCGGTGGATGACGTTCTGTATTCCCCCGGAGGGCGGTGGATGACGTTCTGTATTCCCCCAGAGGGCGTTGGATGACGTTGTATATTCCCCCGGAGGGCATTGGATGAAGTTCTATATTCCCCCGGAGGGCGGTGGATGACGCACTGTACTCCCCCGGGGGCGGTGGATGACGTTCTGTATTCCCCCGGAGGGCGGGGATGACCTGCTGTATTCCCCCAGAGGGCGGTGGATGATGTTCTATATTCCCCCGGAGGGCGGTGGATGACACGCTGTACTCCCCCGGGGGCGGTGGATGACGTTCGTCTGTGACTGGGACTCTTGTGGGCACGGATTTCAAGACTCATGGGCAACAAGGGGACTTGTTTGTTGGAAGCTCTTTGCAGCGAGGCGCCCCTATGAATTCTTGCTTCACCATCATGGTTACAGCGAGGATGGATAAGGTGGAGCCGGAGGGGGGTTCAGGACGCGCTTTGAAACTCCACTGAGCAAAGTTTCTGTGAGGACCAAGAGACCCAGGGTGAGGCTCCCAAGTGTGTCTGAAGCTCCAGGCAGTGTCCACCTGCGGATCAGAAATGATGCGCATGCGTTGAAGAGGTGAATGAGGCTCTTTGGAACAGGGCAGTTTGGGCCTTTGATGAGCACCAGATAGAGGCCCGAGGGAGGCCCATGTCAGTCGACCGGCGGCAGGAAACAGATCCGATCCGTTTGTATTAAAAAGAAACGAGGGGGGTTTAAGGGGGGCGGCTCCCTTGATTACGTGCTGCTTCCGTACAGGTCGCCTCGTGCTCAATGACACAGACAGCAGCCTGGAGCAGGCAGGTGCTCGCAGAGGTCCCAGGGTGGGGGACGGGGGGGCCTAGGGGTCGGTGAACTTCACCCAGAAATCACCACCTCGCCTGCCTTCAATGTCCTTCAGGTCTCACAGAGCTCCAGGGACTCGAAGCCTCACACACACACAGGCCACAGCTCTCCACTCACACACCGCCCAACAACCACTGCACAAGCACGAAAGTGTTTAAGAGAAGAGAGACATTTCAGAATCAAAAAAACTGGCAGGGGCAGATTTACAAGCCCTATGCGCCGCTGGTGCATCATGTTGCGTGACGCACCGGTGGCGCAGCCTGCTAAGGGATATTTACAAGCACCGGTAAGGCCACCCTGCGTGACTTAGCCTGTGCTTGTAACAGCCGCCGCCGGTAGTGGGAGTACCTGCCGGGCGGTGACATGGGCAGGGGCAGGGTGGGAAGTAATAATGTATGGATTATGGAGCTTTACAGGTAAGTAAACATATAAATAAATAAAACGAATTTCGTTGCGCGCACTGCATCGCATTTGGTGATGCAGTGCACGCAGCGAAACGTGTGCAGGAAGGGGCCCCTTCCTTCACAAAAGCAATCTCCCCACGACGCAGGCACCCTTGCACCATGCAGAAAGGATGCCTGCCCCAGAGCATGGCAGCTGTTTCTGCACCAGCGCTGTGGAGAGCACAGGCATGCGACATATTCTTGTAAATATGTCGCATTTCTGTGCTCTGAAAGTGCCGCAGCGTGGCGCAGCCAAAGGGCTTGCAGTGCCGCGCTGCAGCACTTTCTTGTAGATCTGCCCCTGAATTCTAAAAGACCTGTGCAACCCACGGGGAACGGGCTCCGAAAAAAGTTCCAGAAATCCGTGAAGGCTCACTGTGCCAGGGTTTCAAAACAAGCCTTGGCCCAGTCAATGTGTCCGGCTTCCATGGTGAGTCCTGACTGAGTCCGCAGCTGGGACAATAAAAACAAAAATTAGGATTGCTTTCTTATGCAATCCACATACGGGATATTTTAATGCGTCATTGGATTCCAGTGATAGAGCGAGTCCCCTCGTGCAATGCAGTGAAAACACTTGAGTATAAGCAAGGTGATACACCAAGCAGCCAATAGCAACTTCACGTCTGCTCCACTGGGTGGAGCCAGAGCCCCACTCATGCATATTTCAAAGCATTGATAACAATAAATCATCGAGACAGCTGCGCTGTCAAGCCAGACCTAAAAGAGATTAAATACATTTTTCTGCTGAAACTTCTTGGCATGTATCATGACCATAACTATAAAAGAATAAAGCTCTACAGTAATATAAAACTGAACTAAAAACATGACAACTAAACTGTTAAGTGTATCTATCTAAGTACCTATAATAATAATAATAATCCATATTTGTAAAGCGCACAATCACCCGTAAGGGTCTCTAGGCGCTGGGGGCCGTTGTGAAGATTAAGCAAGCTATTGCCCAGAGTATCGCGGTGCTGGGCTGATCTGCAGCCGGATCCGGGGATCAAACCGTCATCCCCAGATTCCGGAATCAGTTGACCTTGCCGCGGCGCCACACCTACCTACCTACCTACGGGCCGGTGGTGGTTTAAGATGCGCCCACCTGAACGTGTGTTAAATACTTCTTTCTCCTCCACATACGTAAGTCAGCACTCGAGCAGCTGCTTAATCCAATAATTTATTTTTAAAACAAAGCCTGAAGAGTCAAAATCAGCACGTTCAGGCACAGACACTTCATTTGAGATGTCATCAGTGATGTCAGAAATGATGTCAAAGTACATGTCATGAGTGATGTGATCTGTGAGGTCATAACCAGTGCATGGCGGGGGTGCAAGCTATAGTTGGCTCTGCCAAGTTCAACAATTTCAGTGATTTTTTGAAGTTCAAAACGTTAATATTGTCGCTGACGTACTCCCCTAACTTTAACATTACTGGAACCTTTATCTTTTCCAGTGAATTTCTAAGTACTTTTAGAGAAAAGGTCCTTTTTTTACACCTAACTATAATGTTACTTTTACCTTAGTTTTTTTCTAAGGATTTAGTAACGTAAAGTCATATTTTATTACCATATGTAGGAAGCTGGCTCTGTATATGATATTGACACTTGGTGGTAATATCGTGCACAAAGTACAGGGGTTCCCCTAAAGTGTACAGGGCTCAATGAAACCCAAGGTGCTCTGTTCGTGGCAGTGTGGGCGCACCGCCCTTGGCATAACACAGAGGAGTGTAAGACATTTAGTGCAAATCAGTGCTCAATATTGGACACACGACTCAAGAAGGAGATCCAGACCAATTTGAGAAAAATAAATATACTTTATTTGTACTTTATGTTTAAGACCAAGGTCTCTGCAATTAGGTAAGTATGCTTTTGATTAAAGCGCTTCAGAGTCGACAGTGTGATTTCAGAATAGTTTAATATAATCCTGTGGAGGAAAAACAATTATGCGCGGTGCCAAGCACGTCTACCACTTAAAGTTCCAGTTCGGAGGGTGCAGGGTTCAGTATCCATGCCGCGGCGGTTGATACTATCAATGGTATTTACCTTGCGGTCCATGGAAGGCAAAGACGTGGGATGGTATTCCGCCACTCACCGGAACTTGGAATTGGTGTAATGCTGCTTTAATCTGCTGAGCGAGGGATCTCCCCCCGCTGACTGTATCCAGTGTTGCCTGCTCTGAGCTGACGCTCATTCTCCATCGCTCCGTGGTGCAGCCTCCCCTGGACTCGCTGGTGTGAGCGAGAGCTGCAATCTGCACACTCTGCCTATCGCTCCCAGCTAGAGTCAGAAGGGTTGAGGCCAGGGTGTGAAACCACAGCGCACCTAGCCTGGGGGACTGCGAGGACCAGAAATCCCAGCTGGGATCAGCTGGTTCCTCTTCCCCCAGGTGACACGCCCACGGACACGCCCACCGACGAAACGCATAAATATCAACTTGCTCCCCGGGACGCGGGACGCGCGCGGGACCAAGCGCGGGGCTAAGCCCGGGCAAAGGGCGGGCCCTCTGAGGCCGTCCGAGGACGAACTAGGACGGGACGGGCCACCCCGCTAACCATCTGCTCCTGGTAAGCAAAGTCTCCATCTGACTTGTTCCCCCTACTAGTGCCAATTTCTGCTCTCTAACCACGAGGGAATAGAAGCTAGCAAGTACCAACAGATATCGTGGAAAAAAAAAAATGGGGCTTATAAAATTACGATCTAGGACTATCTTTATGAAACGTATGGGTACAGAGGACGCTGTTCGGAAAACTTCAGACAAATCAATAAAACAAGGTCGAATTACACGGACCCCGGCTATCACTGAATATTTCTCTACCCTAACATCTAAAGACGAAATTGACAAAAAAATTCTGGAGACAGAAGAAATAGCCAACTCAATATTGCATACAGGGTTAGAAGAATGTACGCTCACTAAATTTGGGTCAAATCTAAAATCAAATCTGAGCGATATGGTTCCGGACAACATACAAAAATCTTTTAACAACTCTACAAATTTTCAAACCCAGGGACATGAGGAAAATCATTTAACATCTTCAACACCTAAAAAAAGCCCTGGAAATACCTGCCAACTGGAAGAACTCTGTGCAAATAATTCCAAGATATCACAAAACCAACCTGAGCCAAAAACAATAAATAGTCCCCTTTTACTAAAAAACCAAGCGCAACCTCAAACACTTGAATCATCTGTAGACCCTTTTTACATAAAAACCAACTATTCAGCTAACATAGCTACACCAATGTCAAAAGCCCTGTTTTCCTTACACGAAATACTTGAGTCGGTCCTTTCCTTTCTGGGAAACATATTAGAAAATTCGGACCAAACCTTGGATGTTCAAATTGGAATCCTTAAGCATCTAGTAGAGGAAAAGAAGAAAAAGAAAGAACCTCCTGAAATGGAAAAAAACCAATTGAAGTCCAACAATAATGAACAAAGGAATTACACAAGTTACCAAAATAGAGAAAAAGAGACAGAAAAAAACGACTGTGGTACACAGACATCAGATGTTCCAAAACAAAAAACGGGAAAGCTAGTACGACAACATGAAACACCAATATTCTCCCTGAAAAAACTTTTTACAGAAAAATCCGTTAATGATAAGCAATACCCAATTTTCACAAAGGTAAAGAAATCAAACACACCAAAAAATGAAGATATGGATGAAAATACCCAAAAAGTCAGCTTTAATAATACACCAGAAAGTGAAAAAGGAGGAAAAATGAATAAAACTATAAATACTGAGCAAGTAGAAGGAAAAAGAAAGAGGAAAAAACCAATAAGACGTATCCATAGAAAAAAAAAACGCAAGCTGAAATTTCAAAAGTTTACAACTGTCAATAACATACAAGAAGTACAAGAAACTGAATCTATAAAGTCCGGGACCATTGTAAATACGGAAACTAGTTCAAAAAAAAGAGAAGAGAAATTAAAACCATTAGATCCGACTGCAAAAGAATTTCTTCCGTATAATGTCCTTGAAGAATCACAACATCAAAACACGACTGAAAGAAATAACAAAGGAAAAAACCAACATGGAGCAGGAACACCATACTCCAGAACATTACAACTCGAAGAACTTTTTCCAATGGATATGATACCACTTAATAGAAGAAGGGTCATCAATCTCCTTCATCATCTAAAACCTTTGGAATCCTTGAACAGCAACGAGATAGATCTAGTAATCTTCCCGCAACAGGATAATAATAAAATAGTTACAGTAACCTTCTGGTCAAACGTTATACCTGGGATTATAATTAGCGAAAAGGAAACACTACACAAACATGGATACGACGTCTATGTAAGAAAGGATCCTAATGAAAACAGAATTCCCCCAGGGTATGATGAACAAATTCGAAAAATCTCAAACTCTCAATACAAAAATCCTCTGAGAGAAACTGATGCGTCCAGAGTAACGTACTCAGGAATTAAACACTCAGGGAAAGACACTCTGAAGGTAAAAGTGGAAAATGGCGAAAGGTTAGTATGGCAACAAGATTTAAAGGAAAAGGAATACAGAGAAAGCATCAGATCTTGGTCATGGGTATCTGAGAACTTGAACAGCAATAAATCCTCCTCATGTCCGGGACAATCTGTTTAGCAATGGTCTAAAAATAATATTGTGGAACATGGCGGGAAAAACTAAGACCAAATTGACGGAAGCCATAAGCAACCACCCAGATCTATTAATGCTACAGGAAACCTGGGCAACTGAAACATTTTCGCAAAAAAACTACTTTGTATATGACATCCCAGCCAAAGCATCCAATCGGGGCCACGCAAAAGGTGGTTTGGCCATTCTCTTGAAGGAGGATTATATGTGGGCCCAGGAAATTATCCAGACCAAATCATACTACCTGCAATGTTTAAAGGTCCTTCTAAAAACCCATAATGCAGCACCTAAAAAATCATTCTTGTTATTCAATGTATACGCCCCTCCTGGCAAGAACTACGATACCACTTTTCTAGAAATTATGGAATCCATCACACAGATTGTAGAAGATCAATTATATATTCCATACATAATAACAGGCGATCTAAACGGCAAAATTTCCAATTCGGAAATTGGTAAATGGATGCAACTTTATGATGAGGAATTTGTCGATCTCTCAGCCCCGCAATTACCCAAGGGTGCAAAATGTGATAAAAGAGGGAAATTACTACTATCGACACTACCTTCCCTAAGAGGGGTAATTCTGAATGGAAACATAGAAGGAGACATTCCGGCATCATACACCAGACGGGGCAACGGAAGTTCATCCATCATTGATTATATTATCTGCAATATGAATCTAATAGAGACTGTCACTCATCTAAAAATACAGTCAAGTCAAGAGAGTGACCATGCACTGTTGATTTTAAATTCTGAATGGAGGCCTCAAACAGCAACTGACAGGCAGTTAATATTCCACAGAAGTTCTGTTGTGGTAAATAGTGATCAAAGAAGAATTTTCTGGAGCTCCAAAGCACTGGACAGAATATCGACATTGATTGAACAGAATGATCTCTTATTAAAAACAATCTCGGACGACCCAATAGAAAATTTTGAACACATTACTAATGAGCTAAAAAATCTTCTATTGGATAAATTGCATCATGCCTCCACAGGTGCCAATAATGGAAACAATAATAGCCGTAATAAAAATAACACACAAAATACCCAAAATTCTATTACTAAGAAAAAATTGAACAGACTGGTACGTGCACAATATCTGAATCATTCTATGTCAATTAAGAAAGAAATCAATAAACTAAAAAACAAACTCAGTAGAGAAAAGCAAAGAATGAAAAAAGAAATTCAAGATCGCAATTGGGTGGACATTCAAGAAGCTGCAAAAGACATAAATTCCCGTAAATACTGGTCCCTTGTAGCTAAACTAACTGGGACGAAAAAGAAGCTCCAAGCAATACCTGTTCCACCAAAGGATTGGGAAACTTATCTTACAGATTTATACAAAGCAAACCCGATAAACTTTGAGGGGAAAAGCTCAGAACAAGTCAAAGGAGACGTTGACTTACAAATATACAGAGTTACAGCTATCTCAGTGGAATGGAACATTAGAAAAGCGAGAAAAACAGGTGCTTCTGGCCCAGATCAGATTCCTATAAAGATCTACCAGGCAAATCCAAGAGAATGGAGTAAGTTGTTATCACACCTATTTAACTATATTCTTAAAACTGGACAAATGCCAAAATCTTGGCAGGGGAGTACCATCATCCCAATACACAAAAAGGGAAGTAAGACAATCGCAGGAAATTATCGGCAAATTGCATTAATGGATGCTGCAGGAAAAATCTTCGCAGCAGAGGTTCTACAAAGATTAAAGGACTGGGCTTTTTCACTGGATAAAATCCCAATGTTTCAAGCTGGTGTTAGGCCAAAACATTCAGTTACGGATAATATTGCTATCATCCAAACAATAATAGACAAATACGTAACAGGAAAATCTCAGGCGGTATACGCAGTGTTCATAGATTACTCGACTGCGTTCGATCGTGTAGACCGACCTACTCTATGGCACAAACTCAAGGAACTTGGTATTCCAGAACTACTGCTCCAAACTATAGTGAACCTTCACACCAACACTTGGTGCCAGGTACAAATGGGAGGTGAAAAGGGCTTAACAGAAAGGATAAAAACAGCTAACGGCCTAAAGCAAGGGTGTCTCTTGGCCCCACTACTATTCTCCCTATACCTCAGCGATTTACCTAAGCAATTACAACAGGGCTCAAATTTATCCCCAAAAATTGCTAAACAAAGCATTCAAGTGCTACTCTACGCTGATGATATCGTGATGCTTGATCTCACTCCCTTTGGTCTGCAAAAATCCTTGGACATTCTTCATAAATATTCAAATACAAACTTCCTAATCCCGAATTTAAAAAAAACAAAAATTGTGGTCTTTTCAAGGAAGAAATCCAGTGTCAAATATAGATGGAGTCTAGGCGGAGAAAAAATAGAAACAGTAAGCGAATACCCATATTTAGGCAGGATACTCTCAAAGAATAATACAAATGTAAAACAGTTAGAAAACTTAATGATGAAGTCAGAGGTACATACAGAGGCCCTCTTAAGACTATATCGGTCAACTGGGAATCGGCATTTCTCCTCTTTAATAAAAATATATAAGGCAAAAATTCCTCCTGTACTGTCATATGCAACAGAATACATTCCGATGAAACAATGGACCTACATGGACCGCAAAGAGGGAAAAATTTTAAAAAAGATAATGAAAGTTTCTGACTCCACACCAGTTCAAGCATTACGTTTGGAATTCTCGATCACAAGTTCCTACGCCACGGCGGTAGCCAACGTAATCAGGTGGAGCTACAATCTTCTCCATGCAAAGGAGGGCACATTAAGACATTTGTTGAAACAAGAAATCTTCGAGGGCGAATTTAAAAATCAGACGTTTTTAAAAAATATGACAATTATTTTTCAAATGGCAGAAATTAGCCCGGAAATGCTAAAAGGCTGGACAACAGCCCAAATGAAACTCTTCTTAAAATGCTTCACCCCGAAGTTAAGTTACGAAGTAGATTACCAACATTGTAAAAAACTGTCAACATACAAATCCTTTGTAGATTCTTTGGAATACAAGCATAATCAACCATATATCGGGTTTTCATTGACTCATGGTGCAAGGAGGTCAATCACCTTGTTAAGATTGGGCACCTTACCCATACTAACTTACACAGTAAGATGGTTGCCAGGAGGATCTTTGTTATGCCCCCTGTGCGAAGGGGGAGACCAAAACTTAGAGCACTTGTTGTTCGTGTGTCCAAACTTAAAAGTATCTACTGCACGGACAAGATTCCTTGCCCCTATCTATCGAACTTGCAGAATCTCCCGAGTGAGCGAATTAATAGAACTATGTAAACAACCACCAAACGAATTCGTCTGTTATAACTTTTATAAATTTCTTAAATCTTTTTTAATATTGTATTGATTAAAATGTGTAACTATTTTTTTATTTTTTTGTAAAATGTAAATTTGTGGTCCTCTGTTGAGTACCTATACAAATAAAAACTTTTGACTTTGACTTTGACTTGTATTCAGTAGATGGCCAACACAGCTACCATCGTGGTCGCTGGCAGCTGATGTGGATCGGATGGAGGAGTTCGACCTTCGTCGGACCGTCATGGCGCGGTAGCCCCCAGGCTGGCAGTACAGAAGGTGCCGGAAGAGGCTGACGGCGCCCCTTGCAGGTGGGTCCGGGCTGTCTGACACAGAGCTTGCCACATCTTGGGTCATTAGGCTGAGAGGATCTCTCTAGGTCGTTGATGCCGTCCAGTGGGGATGCTTTCTTCTGGCAGGGATCAGCTGCGGTGACACAAGTGCCGGTCCTCTACGACGGTGGTGCTGGAGTTCCTTTATAGCAGTAAGTCACTTTGAATCAAGTGTGCCTCCTCACCGCCGCAGTTCTTCAACAAGATGGCACCGAGGGCTAGCACCTCTAGTCCATAGGGAGGTTCTTGGCACTTTGGTGAAGTTTGGAAGGTACCTGGGGTTTCTTGGAGGCCTTGGAAGGTTTCTGAAAGCATGGCAGGTGGCAAGGGTTTTGCTAAGTTTTTCCTTCAGTTCCTGGTTGGTCAGCGGTCTTCATTCGTCTTCTTCATTGGTTGGTTGAACCTGAGGGTCAGGTCTGGCGGAGCCATATAAATACTAAATTAAGGAGGTGTTTTAGGGGAGTAGCAGGTAGAGCCAATGGGCACCTTCCTGGGGTGACTATTATGCCACCCTCCTGTGCGAAGGGGCATAGACCTAGCCCTGATTGGGGAGTCCCTCATCTTAAAGATGGCGGGGACTGAAAGTTGTGCTTCACCTCGCTTCCCCACTCATTAGGGGTCGGCAGAGGTGGGCACACCTCCTATCTTTTTGAATTATTCCCCCAGTTTTCCTACCAAAGTGGGGGTGCAATCCAGGGGCTGCCATCTTCGGCTAGCAGCAGAAGCAGAGGGTCACATTACAAAGGTGGCAGGCCTATGAAACTTCCCTTCTTCGAACACTGAGCCCATCCTGGGAGAGGAGGTGAGACTCCTCTGCCCAGGATGTGCATTGTTCCTGGTCCCAGAGACCAGGGTGTCTCTATCCAGGGGTCCAGAAACATGTCTGCCGGCGGCTGGCTTCCTGCAGACGGTCAGAGACCACACCAGGGTTGGTAGTGATTCGGAAGGCACCTCTGAGGAGACCTATGGGTACAATGGTACAATATATCCCAAACTGGCATCAGTGTGGGTTTATTGAAAGGAGACATTTGGTAATAAGCAGTCCTGTGTTCAGGGATGCCATCATGCTACTGGGGTACACGAGTTGTCGAGTTCCCAGCCCATGTACTCTCTAACGCTTCACGGGCACTTACAATATTTGGAAATGTTGCCCACTATTGTTGGGCCACACTAATTTTAGAATTAGGCAGAGGCCTAGGCCTGTCCCTGACAATGCGAGGTTCTAGACCCGGCCTGTGATTGCGAGGGGCGCACTGAAACGAAGAGTGGCATACTGTCCCTGTGCGGGGAATAGTGCATAATACTGCGGTGTGCTAAGAGTGTGGCCTAACCTTCTGCTGCTACGTAACTGCGGAGAACCTTGAGCTGACATCCTGTGTGTATGCCCAGTGTGTATGCGTGTGTTGAATGCTCTATACTGCTGTATGCGTGTAGCACATGTGCAGTGGTAGGACTGTGTATGGGTGAGTTTCAGTACTGGGAACATTGATTCTTCGCATGAAAGGGCTTACTTGATTCTTTACATGGACATGCTTAATTTATTCTTTACATGGAAATGATTACTTAGTTCTTTACATGAAAGTGCTTCCTTGATTCTTTTCACAGAAGTGCTTACTTGGTTCTTTACATGGAAGTGCTTACTTGATTCTTTACATGGAAGTGCTTACTTGATTCTTTACATGGAAGTGCTTACTTGATTCTTTACATGGAAGTGCTTACTTGGTTCTGGAAGTGTTTACTTGGGTCTTTACATGGAAGTGTTTACTTGGTTCTTACATGAATGTGCTTACTTAATTGTTTACATGGAAGTGCTTACTTGGGTCTTTACATGGAAGTGTTTACTTGGTTCTTACATGAATGTGCTTACTTAATTGTTTACATGGATGTGCATACTTGATTTTTTAGATGTAAGTGCTTACTTATTAGCATGTTAGTGCGTACTTTAAGTGGAAGTGCATACTTGATTCTTTACATGGCAGAGCTTACTCGATACAGAATATATAACTTCTTATTTGAATATTTAGATGGAAGTGTTTTCTTGGTTCTTTACATGAAAGTGCTTGCTTGATTCTTTATATGGAAGTGCTTACATGGTTCTTAGCATGGAAGTGCATACTTGATTTTTTACCAAAACACTCTGTCTGTCATGACAAATTGTGGCACAAACTCGTTTTGTATTAAAATTACTTTATTCTTGTCCCATAGCTTGACAAACGCATTTCGGCCATGACGGCCTTCATCAATGTCAGTGCGACAATTATTTCATAAAGCTTAAATACACTTCATTCACTGGTTATTTTCACCAACATGGAAACCGGACTTACATAAAATCATGTTACCAATAATAACAGTGGCAGCCATCTTAGAGGGGATAAAAGAGTGAGCCTGTTTCATATAAACAATAGGCAGTTTGTCCTCTCGACACGGAAGGTTCCAGGAAATACCCGGCACCGTATCGAGAGGAAAAACTAACAGCTCCATACTGTGGCCCTTATCAAGGTGGCGCATGTTCTTGAAAGACTATTTCACTTCATGATGCTTAAGACATGATAGATCAAGATGATTACTGCTCAATTTTACTGACTGCCCTGACGAAGTTCTAAGAACGAAATGCGTTGACTGTTGTTTTTACATTTTGGAATCATATCAATTAAGACTTTTACAACGAAGAAACTGCTTGAGCTACATTATTACCGCTTGGACATCCTAGTAGTGCACAACTCCATTATCGCCAGTGATTTTCTTCCCATTCTCTTGGGTTGCACCCCGCAACGGTGGGTGCAGGAGTTAAGTTTACACACTAACAGTTTACAAGTACTTCTTTGATACCTACGGAAATATTTAGGGGTTGGTGCGGCATCTAGAGTCCACCGTTGGCATCCTGCATCTGTTAATGAGCTCAATATTAGTCTGCCTCTGTCACCTGTGGATCATACCATAAGGTTGCCACATTTCCATGTAAATCAATTACTGCCATGTCAAATAATAAAACCATATATTCAAAAAGATATCTCAAATTGAGAAAAGAGAGCAATAAATTGAATTTTTTAAAAAAATAATTTTTTTCTTCTTTCATAAATTCATGTGGAGAGATGTGGGAGAATATGAGAAGAGAGACAAGGAAGAAATTTAGTGGAAAAACCAAAAAGTAAAAGACGAAAAATAGAAATGTGGAAGACGGGGAAGGGGAGGAGAAATTAAAACAGGCTAAGGTGAACTTATATGATAAAGTCATAGGGCTATCCAATATACATCTAATTATACTTCCTATTGCAGCATATATCTTGTTCACATTATTTTTTTCTCCCTCTCTTCTTTATCTTATTATCATTGGTGGCAAACTCATAATACATTCATTATACATTCAATTTATGTTAATCTACATGTACCCATAATTCTTCTTCACAATTCAGGCCATGAGGAGTGAGTGTTCGCAGATCCACTATGTATTTTGACTCCAACTCTCTCAAAATTCTTAATTTGTCCCTTCCTCTTTTTAGGGGGGAAACCTGATTTATACAGAAAAATTTCAACTGTTGGCTGTTCCTGTTGTGGTGTTCTGCAAAATGTCTTGCAATGGGGTAATTATCGAGGCAGCCCCCTCCATCCTCTCTTCCTCACTAACCATGGTCGTGAATTGCCCCAGGACACTATTTCACTTGTTGTCAAACTTCCGCTTCGTGGTCGTCTGGTGTTGCGTTTCAGTCTTTATATCACTCGTATCACTCAATCAAAGCAGTTTGGGAGTACAATGTAATGGAGCTGGTGACGTACTGGAATGGGTTTCCGATAGGCTTACGTGTCCTCCGACTTGGCCGCCTCCGATTCTGTTCCGGTTCCGTCTATTTTTGCCCTGTACAATCCCTCTCGCAGTTCCAATACTTTGCGTGTTGTGGTGGAGTCGGTGGTATTTTCCAATAAAACTCGTCCAAGATCGTCACCCGAACTGCCGCTCACTTGATTTTTTCAAGTAAGTACTTTCTTATTACTTAGCATGTTAGTGCGTACTACGGGGCAGATTTACAATAAGTGACGCATCCCTGCATATCAGCAGGGATGCACCACTTATTGTGCACCATGCCTCCGCCACAATGGATGTGCCACATTTACAATGTGGCGCACCATGGGGCAAAAACGGACAGATGCGTCACGTATCTGTGCATTAAAAGTGGTGCATTGCTGGAGTAGCGTCGCTAGTGCGACGCAGCTCCAGCAATGTTCTGGGGGGCCCTATCTGCCCAATGCTGCTCAATCCTTACGCCTGCTTCAAGTAGGCGCAGGGTTCTGACGCAGCATGGGCCCCAAAGTGACTGAGTGAAATCTTGTAGATTTCACTCAGCCACTTTTAGGAGGTGTTCCTGCGCCGGAACGTCCCCCCGCGCAGGAACGCCTCTTTCTGGCATAGGGCTTTACAAGGTGACACATCTCCCAGATGTGTCACGTTGTAAATACCACACACTATGGCGCATCTTTTGCGCTGCCGCTACTTCACAAAAGTGACGCAACTGCGGTGTAAAAGAGGCGCAAGGGGCTTGTAAATCTGCCCCTTCGTTTTTTACGTGGAAGTGCCTACTTGATTCTTTACATGGAAGTGCTTACTCGATACAGAATATATAACTTCTTATTTGAATTTTTAGATGGTAGTGTTTACTTGAGTCTTTACATGGAAGTGCTTTCTTGACTCTTAGCCCGGAAGTGCTTACTTGATCTGGAGTGTGACTTGCTGTATTGCACGGAGGATGTTAGTAGTGAAGCTCCTTATTTTAATTTCTATTTAGCAGCAGTTTCTTATTTACCCTAAAATGATCTCCTGATTGGGGCGAGGGGTGTGGGTCAGTGAAACTCAGAGCTGCAGGCTGCACAGAGCCAGAAGTGGGGGGCGGGGGTGGTGAGTTGGGGGGGGGGGGGGTTCTTCAAGTGATTACATGGCACCCCCACTCGAGCATTCCAAGAGGACCCCTGCAGCCATCAATACCCATTTAACAGACAACCCTGGAAAGATCCTTCAGCACATCAAGAATACAACCACCAGAAGTCACCACAATAACCCCTCCCCCACTCACCCCACTGTCCCACCTTCAAGTACCTCTCTGCCACTCGGAAACTCCTTGAATCTCACATGACTCTTGTTCTAAGTCCATATTATTCCTTCATCTGTAGGGGAAACATGTCTAGTTGATTTATGGGGCGGCAAAAAAATCATAAAGAAAAATATCCTCTGCCTATCAAATGCGTGATATTAAAATAATTTGTAACTGGCCCATACACATTGGTTTAGCTCCAATAATTTGCACTGCACTTTTTTAAAATTTATTTATTAATTTTTTTAAACTTTATTGTGCATGTAAATATGGTTACACTTACGGGCCTACAACCACAGGGGCCGGCCGCTAGACAAGGCAATAGCAATCAACATTTACCACAATTCCATCGCCGACATCCTAGAGGTACGGCAGTAGTGCAGGATAATGTTCATAGCAACTCAGGATGGAGCCAGGATACAATAGTATTTTGTTTTTTATAAAAGAAGAACAAAGAAAAGAAACGAAACAAGTCTCAAGGCCAAAGACATTGAACATGAAGTTGCGCTTGTACGGGGGGAGCCTCAATTGCAAGATGAACAGATTTGTAAACGGTGGAGTTGGTCTGGGGGGGGTCAGTGGGGGGATCAAAAAGCAGTAACAAATAAGAATTAGACAAGGAATGCCGGATCAGGGGGAGAAGGAGGTGTCTGGAGTATCTTCGAACGGGGGTGTAGATATGTTCCCTCGATAGGTGTAACACTGACTCCAAATTGCAGTCCATGCCCTAGGCTTGCCCCTAGCCAAATACACAGTCTTCTCTCTGAACATACACCAACCCATATTTTCCTTCCATACTGACACGGTGGGCGGCCGCCGGGAACCCCACAGCTGCGCAATATCTCTCTTTGCGATCATGTTCCCAAGGGCCGCCCACCGAGTCTGGGCGACGTTGTAATCATTCGGCTCCCACACATTCAACAAACATCTCCGGGCCTCAAGCAGCAAAGCAATCCCGGTGACACACTCCATCACAGAATGCACTCGATTCCAAAATGCGGCCACCTCCCGGCATTCCCAAATGATATGGAGGAAAGTAGCACTCAATCCACAGCCACACTTACATAACCCATCCGCAGCAAAAACCCATGGAAACCAACCGAGGACCAGTGACATACACACAATGAAGGATCTTAAGCTGGACGAGGCGGAGACGGGCGGGAATGGCCACCTCCTTAGGGGAAGATAGTGCGGACTGCCAGTCTTCATCATCCAGTTCCAGCCCGTCTTTAGTCCAGGCCTCCCTGAGGCGTACGAGGAGATCCGCCCGATTGTTAATCAATTTTTTATATATTAGTGAAATCGTACTATCGGGCAGATGACCATCGAGTATATGATCTTCCAGCGGGGAGGACTCATGAATGTTGGGATCGGAGGCGAAGACCGCGGTCAAGGCATGACGAACCTGCGCATACCTAAAAACTCCCTGTCACTCAGTTCATATTCATTCTTTAATGTCTCAAAAGTCTTGACAGCACCCTTAGCCCAAAGGTCACCCACTCTACTAATTCCAATCATGTCCCATTTCTCAAAACCTTTCGTTGTCCAGAGGCATCCCAATCTCTCCGACGCATACAATGGAGTCGCACGTGTCAATCGATCCTTCCAACCCAAGGCAGCAGTTGCGTCACACCAGACTCGCACAGCAATCTTAGTAGGTCCTGTTAAATTTCTCCCTTAGAATAGAGCACCCTGTTGTAATTCCCACCCGGCAACTGATACTTGTCCATCTCAAATGCCGGGTTTGGGCTGGGTGCATACGTCGCATGATTATTCGCGCTCAACTGGGAGGCCCAATAGTACCGCCTGATATCGGGAAGCGCCATGCCCCGTCATACCAGGGGAGGGTTAGCTTAGCGAGAGCAATTCTTGCGCGCCCATCCCAGATAAGCCGCCTCTGTAAGCTTTCCACCTCACGGAAGTAACTCGCCGGGATGGTGTCGAGCAAGTTCTGAAGTGCATACAAAAACCGTGGCAGGGACATCATTTTAAAGAGCACGGCACGACCGAGCGGCGACAATGGCAATTTACGCCAATGAACCACGTCAAGCTGCAGCCTCTGGAGAGGGGGAGCAAATTACGCTCATAATGAGCAACAGGGTCCAATGATATAAAGATCCCCAGATATTTGAATCCCGTTTGTGAAACCTGAATGGGAAATCTACGCGGCAAGGGGGGAAGACCACCCGAAATTACATAAACACAGGATTTGGTCCAGTTGATCACTAGACCTGAATTCTTGCCAAAGGAGGTAAGAACATCGAACCAGACGTTAAGCGATTTTCGGGGGGAAGTGAGGTATAAAAGGATGTCATCTGCATAAAGCGAGATCCGGTCTTCAAAATCGGGAGTCCACTGAATACCTTTTATCGAAGGCTCCCAGCGGAGCCAAGCTGCGAGGGGCTCCAAGGCTAGCGCAAAAAGCAAGGGAGACAGCGGGCACCCCTGTCTCGTACCCCTCCCAAGAGTGAAGGAATTGGATACCCGGCTGTTAACGACCACCGGAGCCAGAGGTTCCTTGTATAGCAGTTTCACCCACCCGATAAACTCCGAACCGAAACCAAATTTCGCGAGGGCGGCCCAGAGATAAGGCCATTCGATAGTATCAAAAGCCATAGTGGCGTCCAAGGAAGCCAAGATGGCCGACTCTTGAAGTGACCCTGCCCTCGTGAGAACACCATGCAAGCGCCACAAGTTGAGTGCGGTGTTACGGTGCGGGATAAAACCAGATTGGTCCGGATGGATCAGGTCAGCAATCACCATAATCAACCGGTTAGCCAGAACTTTAGCAAAAAATTTTGGTTCAGCGTTCAACAAAGAGATGGGCCTGTACAAGGAGCAACGATCCCGAGGCTTGCCCTCCTTGGGAATTACCACAATTGTAGCCAATCGCTGATCACAAGGGAGGGCGCCAAGGTCTCGTGATTCCATGAACATTTCTCGGAGATATGGTGCAACTTTATCAGGGCGCAATTTATATAATTCGATGGGCAAACCGTTCGGGCCCATGGCCTTGCCGGAGCGAACAGAACGAATAGCAATCGCAATCTCATCCGCAGACAAAGGAGCTTCCATCAGGTCACGGTCCACCTCCGATAGGCACGGCAACGTAATATCGCGTAGCAACAAATGGGAGTCTTCCTCATCCCTATCAGACACTGGGGAATACACAGTACGAAAATAGTCCGCAAAACACTCCACAATCTCGCTCGGTTCAGTCACACACTCGTCATTCAAATTCCGAATCACGGGAACCACACGATTCTCCCTCTCTTTCTTATCCAGCCACGCAATCAATTTACCTGCCTTGTCCCCGACATCATACAACCTGCCCCGTTCCTCCCTGTGCATTGTTTTGGCAGCATACGTGACAAGGGACTTATAATCCAGCTGCTTTAGACCAAGGGCGTGGAGTCTATTCTGGGTAACACCTGAATCTAAGTCATTCTCCAGTTCGACTATTTCGGCCTCAAGACGCACAACCTCTTGATTCTTAGTTTTCTTAGCTTCAGAAATCAAGGATAAGGCCTGCCCCCGAATGACAGTCTTGAAGGCTTCCCATAATGACACAGATGAGGACACAGACCCCTCGTTTTCAAGGAAGTATTGATCTAGGGACTTTATCAAACTGGCCTGGGTTTTGGGATTACGCAAGTACCAGGGGTTTATGGGAGCGACTCTTCCCGCGCTACTCACTCCAGCATCCATACGAAGCCACACTGGGGAATGGTCTGAAATGCCCCGTGCAAGGTGTCGAATCTCTCTAATTAAAGGGGACTGGGCAGCAGGCATAAGGATATAATCGAGTCTAGAGAGACTTCCATGAGCCCCAGAGTGAAAAGTATACTGACTCTGCGTTGGATGCATTATTATTATTATTATTAAATGGGTTTTATTAAGCGCAGACTACCCGAAGGCCTCGTAGCGCTGAGTGTGACTGGGGGGCAAGTGAGGGTAGTGTGATTTACGTGAAAAGGATGGTTTTTAATTCCTTCCGGAATTTTAGGAGATTAGGCTCACCGCGCAGGGAGACTGGCAGAGAATTCCATGCCTTGGCCGCATTCCAGGAAAAGGAGCGGCCCCCCCATCTGGCACGTTTGACTTTGTTCTCGGTGGCCAGAAAGGCTGTACTGGAGCGCAGCGACCTGCGGGGGAGATATGGAGTAGCCAGCGAGCAGATCATTGCTGGCGCTTCCTTCCACATAGCCCTATGCATAAAGCACATTGATTTAAACAGTATTCTAGCCTTAATGGGTAGCCAATGGAGTCTTTTTAGAGCAGCAGTCCCTGAGTCCCGCCTGTTGAGACCCAGCAGGAGGCGGGCTGCTGCGTTTTGCGTGACCTGGAGCTTCTTTGTTGTAGTGGCCGGAGCCCCTAGGTACAACGCATTCCCGTAATCTAAACGGGACAGAATAATAGCTTGCACCATGATCCTGCGGGCTTGTGGGGGGAGAAGTGGTAGTACTTTTCTAAGCATACGCATCATGCCAAAACAGGTGGCAGATACGATCGTTGCTTGGTAGTTGAAATTAAGATTGGCATCAAGCCAAATGCCCAGGCTCTTTATTTGGGGTTTGGACTGAGGCTGGGTACCCATGCATGGGGGCCAGTTCGGAAGCGGGCAGGGGATGTTTGGGTTTCCAAGAATCATGAGCTCCGTTTTATCACCATTGAGTTTTAGGTGGGAGCTGGCCATCCATTTATTAACTGCCACTAAACAATTCCCAAGATTAGGCGAGGAGGTGATAGTTTGGTTCACGGAGACGATCAATTGAGTATCGTCAGCATATGTGACTAACTCCAAGCCAAATGAGTGGACAATGTCTGCCAAGGGGAGCATATAAATGTTAAAAAGGGTGGGTCTCAGGGACGAGCCCTGAGGCACACCCTGATCGAGAGGCCAAGTCCTGGATTGCGTGGTGCCCTCAACTACTCGGAAAGAGCGATTTTCTAGGAAGGATTGTAGCCATCGAATGGCTGTTCCTGATACTCCTATTTGCTTAAGACGGTGGATGAGGATGGTGGTATTTACAGTGTCGAAAGCGGCACTAAGATCAAGCAAAATAATTGCTGTAGTGCCGCCTGCGTCCATCTGTTTCCTGGCTAACTCGGTCACTGTCAGAAGGGCCGCTTCCGTTCCCAACCTGGGGCGGAAGCCTGCTTGGGAATCGTGAAGTATACTGTTTGATTCCAGGTACTGAGTGAGAGATGTATTGATGTGTCTCTCGAGCAGTTTGCTAACCCAGGGGAGCAGGGATATTGGGCGATAATTGGCCATGTGGTTTTTTCAAAAGAGCTCGTACTTGAGCTTTCTTCCAGGCCGTAGGGACTATGCCAGTAGTGATGGAATTGTTAAGGATGTTAAGAATAACTGGCAGTATTGTGTCTGTGATCTTTTTTAAGTGGCATGGAGGTGCGGGATCGCTTGGGGATCCAGATTTGACTTTTTTCATGATGTGCTCCAGAGCGTCCGCTCCCACTGAGGGGAACTCTACTAGTCTATGGGGTGTGATGCCAGGTGGCATGGTTCCTTCCAGGTCAGCTAGATTTGGTGCAACAAAGGCCGATGAGATTGTTTGTATTTTTTTATAAAAATATTCCGCTTGATTATTGCATCGGAATTGTGCTTTGCTGGGATCCGGGGGGGTGGACGGGGTGTCAATTAGAGATTTTGCATCAACCTCCAGCCGTCTACCAGACCAAAAGTGTCAAAAAATCCACTAAGCCATGACTGGGATTGGAGAAGATCCCTGGGGGGATGACGATCTACGGTACCAGAAACAACAGAGTTGAAATCCCCGCCCATAACCAAAATACCCTCAGGGAGTCCCAGCACAACTCGCCCAATATCTGAAAAAGTGGAGGTCTGGAGGCCCGGGGGAACATATGTGGTGAGCAACGAAATAGTCCTACCCTCCCATCTGCCAGTGAGGGCGGCCTAGCGCCCCCTGTGGTCAAGAATTACATCGTCTATCTCCAGGGGGAGAGAGGACCGAACGAGAATGCCCACCCCCCTAGAGCCAGTGGTGAAACCAGAGTGTGCGGCAAGGCGATAACCCCACCTATTCATGGCGTGACAAGTGTTGCCCACCAGATGCGTCTCCTGTAAAAGAACCACATCGGGGGACAGGCAACGCAAAAATTGTAGCACCACACCCCGTTTTATCCTGTCACCCAACCCATTAACATTCCAAGATATTAACCTCAACCAACTACCCCCATCCCAACAAGTGATGCAGAACTCACCCCAAAAAAAGCACAACATTCGAGTCATAGAGAAAAACAATACGTTGCCTTGAAGAAGAAAAACAAACTTACAAACAACCCTCCCCACCCCCCAACCGAATCCCGTTACAACTCCCCGCTCCCTGCACCCCTGCATTAGACTAGAAAGCCACCCCAACTTGCAGTGTGCCTGTCGCCCTACCATTACCCAATCTACAAAAAGACCCTGGAGGAGGAAAGAGACCCACCACCCCCGCCACCCTCGGGCACACAACAATGAACTACAAAAATAAGGAGGTTATAGAACCCAGCTGCACAAAGTCAAATGTTCGGAGATCAGGGGCCGAGTCATCGTTTCTGCTCCGGCTCACCACCCTCGGCACCACCAGGGCGCTCAGGTCTGTCGTTCCGGGCAGGCAGAGAATCCAGCCAGTCACTCACATTCTCTGGTCGGTCAAAGAAAAATGTCCGGTCCTCGTATTCCACATGAAGCCTGGTAGGAAACAGCATAGCGTATTTCAGGCCCAAGTCACGGAGACGTCGCTTCACACCCTGAAAACCCATCCTTTGCCTCTGGACAAGTTGTGTGAAATCCGGGTAGAAGTTGACTGTAGAGTTTTCGAATTTTACCGGGCCGCTCACCCTTGAAGCCTGCAGGATAACATCCCGGTCTCTGAAGTGAAAAAGCTTGGCAATGATAGGCCTTGGAGGGGCGCCTCGTTTCGACTTTCCACACGGAACGCGATGGGCACGCTCCACTGCAAAGAACTTGCTCAGTCCCGTAGGAGCAAGATGGTTTAAAACAAGGTCTTCCACCAGGAGGTCCATCGAATTGTTCTCAGGGTTTTCCGGTACACCTATGACGCGGATGTTGTTGCGTCTTGCCCTATTCTCGAAATCCTCCAGTCGATGAGACATGAGATCATTGGTTGACTTCAGGTTGCCAATCTCAGTTTGAAGTTCGGACACATCGGCCGTGAGGCTAGAGGTCTTCAAATCCAACGATTTCACCTTCTCGTTGGTTTTAGACAAATCGGCTCTGATCAAGGTGACATCGATAGCCACCGTGTTGATTTTGTGAGCTAGAGCCTCATACTGCTGGCCGATGGTCTCCTTCATGCCAGCGATGGCGCTCATGATGTCATGAAGAGACGGATCAGTAGGCACGGTGGAATCGTCCTTGGCGTCCTCCGGAGTACGGCTGGTTCCACCAGGGGATCCTTTAGGTTATGTATACCGATCCATGACATTGGTTTGGACCGACCCCCCGCGAATGGGCGCCTTAGTTTTCCGTTTCTCAACGTCGCCCCTCGCCGCCATACTGGGAAAGAAGCCCCGGAGGGGCCCGTGAGACCTGGTGAAAATAGCTGCCTGCGGGCAAGTCACCAAAAGTCTACAACAGCAGGCTCGTGCGGCCGAGGCGAAGATGTAGTTCAACACAGCTGCGTAGAGGAGAGAAGGCACACTCTGATACAACAGAGCCTGGGTGAATCTCCAACAGAACGGAACTGTCGCGCCGTCAGACAATGTCAGGACCCAAAAGTGAAACCGAAAGTCGATGCAGGGCTACTGGGGGAAGACCCCTCAGCCGTTGTTGTTCAACTCCGTCCCGGCATGCCAACTTGCCAAGTCCCCGGCTTACCGAGAGGCGGGCCTCGAAAGTTCGGGTAAGCGTAACTTCGGTTCCCAAAGTCCAAATCAGAATTTTAAAAGAGCAAAGCGATCAGCAGAGGTTCATGTTCAAGAGCCCATCTGAAAATTCAGGATAACGTCAGGATAAATTGCAAAGAGTGGCGAGGGTCCTGGGAGCTCTGTGCTCACATGGCCATCTCGGACGCTCGCGTAGCTCCTCCTCCTGCAGTGCACTTATTATTGCAATATTTCTGGTGCTTAGTCATCACAACTCTATGTGGCTTTTCCAGACTCATTTATTTCCTCAGTAGCAGCTGACACATGTTTCGCTCCAACGCCTGCCTCTACTCTTTATGCGTTCCATCGGCCCACGTTTTGTATAAAAGTAAAATACAATCAGGGCACAAGTCCTAAAAAAGAAGTGGGGCGACGCTGTCACCGGAAATTACGTCACGACAGGAAGTGACATCACGAAAGGTGGTTTTCATCCAGATGTTTGTCCCACAGCCACAATTCTAGACTGCATGAAACTCCTGGCTCAGGCCCTAGCTATGCTGGTTAGCGTGTCCCTGGAGGAAGTGGGCTTGTTCCAATAAACGTGCATGGCCACTTGGTCACCCTGTATCTATTTTCTTAAAGCTCCTCCTCCCAGAGAGGCCAAAGAGTGAAGTCCAGCTGTTTGGCAGGGGGGACGGCGTCCACCCGGTAAAATAAGTGGGGGGACGCCGTCCACCCGCGTGGTACCCCGACTCGAGCCCTGAATACAATGGAACATGTTTTACGTTATTGACAGCGTGAAATACAGTATTTTTGCATCGGTCACAGACCGGTGCCGATCACCTCAGCTTGTGTCTGGTTCACCCGTGTTACCGCCTCCTCACACGTCAAGGTTCATAAGTGTGAGTTTAATCCTCACTCGGGCGGCGAAGCATCTTCTCTGTTCGTATCTCTGGAAGAATCTAAGCTTATCCTGTGTGCTCAGGTCCACAGGTCTCATCTGTATCTGCCCCCCTTGGTAGGTGGGGGTTTGGCCCCTACAGACCTGAGTAAAACAATTTTTTGTGAAAAAACATTTATGTAAATTAACAGTTACTTGTGAAACAGTTAATAATAGGGAATTATTTTAAAATCACACATGAATAAAAATAAAAATGTACCTGCAGGTAACTCAATATTTTCTGTTTAATGTATCTGAACTGTGCAATGTGCGAGGCAGCAGAAACTAAACATTAACAAGAATTTGCAATGCAATCGGTCTCGCCTTTGGGACCTTATAAGTGTTTAGCCATGCAGCACATTACCGCAGGCTACTGTAACGTCGCCTCGCTCACATGTATTTTCAGCGGGGAACAGCGTTTACAACGCAACTTTTACCACGCAGTACCTTTACCACGCAACTTGTACAACGCAAGTCGTTGTAGTAAATTAAACTATTCACTATGCAGCGCCCCCAACGCAAGTCGTTGTAAAGACTTGCGTTGTAAAACCTGCGTGGTAAAGGCATGCGTTGTAAAAGCATGCGTAGTAACAACATACATCCATTTTCAGCACAATGACATGCCTGTGGTGGTAATCACCACAACACGTGGAAGATCCAACGATTTCCGGTGAATATTATACATATATATATTTTAATTAAGGAGGCATGAGTAAAAGGAGGAAAATAATTACTAATTGGCATTAGCCACTAAACCGGATGCACATTGATGAAATATGTGAGAGAATCACAGGCCTGCGATGTGGGAGGTGGGAAAAGATGACTGGGAAAGTTGGCTCAGCAAGTAACACAAATACAGAAATAGAAAGTAAGCTTTCAATGAGCGCTGCAACTGATACATTCCATAGTTTTTGCTGCTCGGCCTCATAAGGATGAAAGTCCAAGTCAACCGTGCTAATAAGAAAGATTTAAGAAATAATTGTGGAATAGCGTAAGTGCCTCCACTGGGGCATTTCTCCCCCCAGACACTTTTGAGCTCAGCTAGCAAAGACGGCCCCACAGAGATTTCCTAGGTGTCTAGCATCTCTAACGAGCTGGCAGGGCTGGGGCAAGCAGTTGCTATTCTTTCTTATACGGGCCCTCTGAATATTTCCTGGAATCTACAGTACTATGCAAAGGAAAGGGGACACACGTGAACTGGGAACATGTTTATTAGTTTTTCTTTCATCTTGTTCACTCTTGCTTTTTTGAGTGAGTTTTTTTCTTTCTTGAAGCCTTGACCTCGGTGGGCTTCCACATCCGCCTGAAGGCGTGCATTATTCCTTCTCACCCAGGCTCCCAGCATCAGCGTCTACGGAGGTCCTCTCCTTTGGCAGGGTTAGTCTCGAGGTTGCCTGGCGAGCCTTGTCTGCTGGCACCTGTTCATTTTAAGCCACATTTCAGACATCAAATTCTGTTTCTCGGGAATATCTGAATCGAAAGCTCATGAGCAGGGGGGCTTGAATGGGCAATTCGCTACGAAATGTTATATGTCTTATGCTGTATATTTGTTAAATACCAATAACTATATACAAAAAAATATATATATATATATTTTGAGACCTGACCATTTCTTCATCTGCCTGTAAACTGCAGGCCCATTATAAAAAATAATTGTTCGCCATTTGCTTCCATAAGGCACATAAGGCATTACTGCGTAATGATGGGAGTGACATTTAATCTATTTTATTTGGCAGAAAAGGGAGACGCGTTACAGGATTGAAGAGAAGTCATGCTTCCTAAGCCCACGCATCATTTACAAAGTCGACAATATAAACTCCAGAGCACGCGGTCTCAAGAGTCTGCGGGGTTCTCACGTGAGCGCTGCACTCTGATGCGGTTTACGGGAGCCACAGTTTATTATTTGGGATTAGTGTTGTGATATTGAAAGCAGAGATGGAGTTTTAACGTTTTCTCTAAAGAAGGCACACTATGGCATATTCACAAGGAGCTATCGCCGAATTAACGGCCCTTTATCGCAGCCAAAGTCGTGATAAATTTACCCCACAATTCACGAGCTGGTGCTAACAGCCCACAGCACCAGTTTTCCCGCGATAGCAGCCGCATTAAATATTGCCACAGAGGACCCCCACAACTATCGCTAATGAGATGCAGAGTAGGCGTTCCCGTGCACAAAGCCGCGACAACACCACACCTCAACATTCACAACGACCAGCCAGATCGACGATAAGAACACAAAACACGCGATAAGGTGCTTTAGCTGGACTAGAAGTGAGCTTCTATCACTTAAAGGGGAAAAGTGTGAGCTGGCCAATTGTTGTAACTTAGCTATTGGGGCGCTACCTAGCCCATGCCCCGCTTGTAATTGGACCCTGGGAATGCCTGTCACTCAGGTAGCTAAGACATGTGTGAAGATAAGAAAGAGTGATCATGTTACACAGATCAGAGCTTGCCAAATAAGTTGCAGATCTCTGATAAAACACGCTGAGGACATATGGTTACTCCTGGTGTAAAATAAGTACGAGGTTGTTTTCCTGTGACATGTTGAATGTCACAGCCCCCACACATACAGCTGGACACATCCTCTATTCTCTAATATCCAGACCTTGAACATGGAAACCCCAAAGCAGGCGGTTTGGTCTGACCACCGCGCCTTACCATTCTCTTTTAGCCTAGGAAGCTCACCAACACCTGTAAATACCCAGCCCTTTCTAAAAAGAAATTGGAAATATTTGACAGAGGAGTTTCTGGGACTCCCCCGCCTGTTCTCTCTAAGGATCCTGACAATGGTGCTCTGGTTTTCTATGAGTGGATTGCGACTGCGGTTGCGTCCTCTGCCCCAGCCAGACTGTCTAAATCTTTGAGACACTCTCTTTCCGCTCCTTGGTTTTCAGAGCCCCTTCGGACTCTGAAAAGTAATTGCAAACGCCTGGAGCGAAAATGGAGGGTGAGTTATGCCGCCGTTGGCAGAATGGTATATAAAGCCTCTCTGAAAGAGTTGCACAGAGCGATTAAGGCGGCCAGAAAGGAGTATATAGCTACAAGGATTAACAACTCGGATAAACCTGGCAAAGAATTGCTTAGGTGGGTTAACTCCTTTCTTAATCCTCGCTAACTTACTACTGATTCTCAGCCGTCGCTACTTCTTTGTGAAGAGCTTTCTGACAAAAAACTTCGTACGGTCTACAGTTCTTTTATAGACGGTGCAAAAACAGTCAAATCTGATGCTTGGTAGAGTAGTGACTGGAAACCTCACTTATCCTGTTTTTCCCCTATTTCTCAGCAGGAGGCACTGGCTGGGATGCTGAAGTGCAGGTCAGGTGCCCCAGGGGATCCCTGTCCCTCCAAATCATGGAAGGAAGTAGCCCATTCTGCCTCCCAGGTGCTACTGAACATATGGTATACCTCTCTTGGTTCCGGCACCTTTCCCGACATATGGAAGCACGCAACACTCCTGCCTTTGAAGAAAAAAGCCGATATCAATGCCGGGGTCCTGTCTAACTATAGACCTATTTCCCTTCTACCAGCTCCAGCCAAGATGCTGGAAAAGGCTGTCCAGAGACAATTAGCAAAATATACGGAAAGCAATAACATTTTACATGACACGCGATACGGATTTCGAGCAGGCTTCAGCACAGAGACAGCCCTTGTGGAGGTAGCCGAGTCGGTGAGGGCGGCAGAGGATTCGGGGGCCTCAGCTATGCTGGTGCTCCTGGATCTATCTGCTGCATTCGATACGGTTGATCACGCGATTCTGGTGCAACGTCTTCTGCATTTCGGCATTGGGGGAACTGCCCTGTAGTGGGTGAGGTCATTTCTCCACAAGTGAACTCAGAGGGTGGCGGATCAATACTATCAGTCGGAGCAGAAGCACCTGTGGTGTGGGGTGCCTCAAGGATCCGCGTTAAGCCCACTGCTGTTTAACATCTACTTGGCCCCCCTGTTTTCACTTATTGCCAGCTGGGGGGGTCAAGGCTATATCTTATGCTGATGGCACCCAGCTGGTGTTCAGTCAGCCGAGCCCTTTGAAAGTTTTAGGAGCTGTCTTTCACTGGCATGGTTAAAAATTTGGGAGTTCAATGGGAGGCTGACCTGTCGTTTTCCACTCAAATTCAGAAAGTAACATCTACCTGTTTTGGAAAATTGAGGTATTTGAGAACATTTCTACATCTGCTACCAGAGAGCTGCAGGCGCACCATAGTTTATGCAACTGTGACATCCAGGTTGGATTATGCCAATGGTCTCTATCTGGGCCTACCGGTCTATTTGGTTAAGCGACTGCAACTGGTTCAAAACGCGGCAGCGTGACTGATTAGATGCGTGCCCATGCGAAAACACATTTCCCCATACATTAAAGAACTGCATTGGCTTCGAGTGGCCAATAGAATTCAATTAAGTCCCTGACCTTTGCCTTTCGTTCGTTCCATGGGCTTTGCCCCAATTATTTGAAACAGCGATTAACTGTTTACAAACAATCTCGCCTATTACGGTCCAGCAATCAGAATCTACTGGTCACCCCACGAATCAGGAAGGAGCGCTGGGGCGGTAGATCCTTTGTGGTGAGAGTAACTAGACTCTGGAATTCCTTGCCGCCTGCTTTAAGGCAAATGGACTCAGAATGCTTATTTAGGGAGGCAGTCAAGACTTGGCTTTTTAACCAAGATTGATCTGTATTTATTTATTTTATTTTATGCAATTTGTTGAGCGCACGTTTACCCAAGGGTGTCTTGGCGCTTTGACAGAAAAACTGAAAGGTTGGGCCCAAGAGTGGAGGAATCTAATGATTAAACAGCCACGTCTTCAGCTGCTTCCTAAATGACAGTAATGTTGGAACGTTTTTTAGATCTCCTGGCAAGCTGTTCCATAGTTTAGCAGCGGCTACTGCGAAGGATCTGTCTCCCCAAGTCGCTTTATTAGTTTTCATTACTTTCAGAAGATTTGCATCAGCAGATCCAAGATTGCGTATTGGTCGATAGGGACAAAGGGCATCTTTAATAAAAGAAGGTGCTTTTTCATGAATGCTTTTGAAAGCGATGCAGAGGGCTTTGAATTTGATACGCTGTCTGATCGGTAACCAATGAAGTTTACGAATGGTATTAGAAATGGGTTTGAATTTTGGTGTACCTGTGACGAGTCGTGCAGCCGCGTTTTGGACCAGCTGAAGTTTGTTGACTCATTGTTCTTGAGCGTTAAGCATGAGGGCATTACAGTAGTCGACTCGGGACATTAGTAAGGTAGAAATCAAAGTATTTATGGTGTTTAAGGGAAGATAAGGTTGGAGTTTTTTGATCATTTTAGGTGTGAAAAAGGAGGCAGAAACTATAGAGTTGGCTTGTTGGATATAGGATATACGAGAGTCTGTTGTCAAAGATTACACCAAGATTTCTAACCTTGGTGACAGGGTTGGGCGGGGGGCCAAGATCTGTAGGGGGATTTGATTCTTGATTCTGTCCTTGCCCTTTATTGTGCTATTGCTTTGTTGTTTTAGCGCCGGGACACCTCCTTCGGGCGGTAGCTGTTTTGCGCTTTATAAATAGCCGTATTATTTAGCAGGAGATTTACACCTGCTCTGACCTGGTGTAAAGTCGGACGGCAGCCTGCACCACAATAGGGAGCCCTGCCCAGGGCGTCATCGGAAGGGCAACAGATGCCATGGAGCCACTGAACATGCAGCCCATACACCCAAGAGGGCCACAGCCCCCACCCAGCACCCCCCCTCGGACCACCACAGAGGCAGCGCAGACACAGACAGCGGCCCCCCAGGAAACGCACCTGCCTCACAGGCACAACATCTGACAATGTCACTATCCACTACAGGTTGAAAGGGACAACCATCCTACGCATCCTGGCCATCATCGCCCAACAGGCCAAAGGATCCAACACGGTGGACAAACAACATCCCAACCCACACCAAGCTGCTAGCTGTGCTGCACCTGTTGGCCCCTGGCACACCTGAACCAACACCCGCCAGAGTCAACGGAGTCCCACAGCCAGTCACATCCAAGTCCCCCACACCTCCTGGACATCACCATCACCCCGGCACCCCAGGTCCCGTACGGCCAATACAGCACTCAGGACCTCCTGGAGACCAAGCAAGGACCATACGCCATAGCCGGATGCACGCACGTGTTGGGGGCAATCCACAGCACACGTCTTACCTGTGCCCCCTAGTGACACAGCACACAATCACCACAACAGTAAGCACACGTCACACTTCAATGTGCAGGCAACATCAGAACACCGTGGGATCACACCAATGTCGCCTCCAAATACACAGCCAGTGTGCATGATTCCTTCATCCTCTGACAGTCCATCAGCAACCAGCGTTCCCAGGATGGCACCAAGGTAAATGCACAGCCCCTTGGCAATTCCAAATTTACACCCACTCACCTCAACTCCACAACAATGCAATCCACAACTCTGGCAATGCACACGTCACAAATCACAACCAACATGCACAACAACATGCCCACCCACCAGACACGACAGAACAACTTACAATGGTAACCTGGGCAAGCCATGAACATGAGCCATCAACGGCATGGTACCTCAGCCACACAATAGCCGAATGTGGGGAGAGGTAGCAAACAGGCATGTGTGAAGGATGCAGTAGAACCATGATTGGGAAAGTACACAATGCCAAGAGTGGAAGCGAAGTACTGGACAGAGCGCAGTATGCAGAACACAGCCATATCCATGGCGACATACACCTCTGGTGTATGGAGTGTAGTGGACAGTGGACGCAACATGTCACCCCAAGCAGTGGGGGTCCTCGCGGAAATGTTGACTGTTATGCTCCCCATAAGCGTGAACAGAGTGGGATGCCCCGGCGTACGCCAGGCCAGCGTAGGGGTGTGAATATAAAGCACTTAGCCTTGGGCGTGGTCCTCTTCCGGAAAGGCCAATGTCTCTGCCAGGGAGGCGCCTCCCACCCCGCCACAAGGCCAACACAGTCGTCAGTGGAGTTGCCTGAGATCCTGTGCGCCTGGAGTACCCCGGCCCGCTGGACCACTAACCCGTCAGGCCCGACCCTGTGCAGCCAGGCCACACTGATCAGCAACCGACACCGGCATGTGTCAAGGAGGGCCCACCATGTGCCAGTGTAAGCTTCAAGCCTAGGCCCGTGACCCGGCCAGCCTTTCAGACCACCGCTGTCTCCCAACGCTGGCCAACTTTACTCCTTCCACGTAGCCATATTCTACCGGTGTCCTCTGCGGCCCAGTGGGTCTCATATGTGAAACTGTGTCCTGGCTCCTGAATGGCAGTGACGCCAAATCAGGGCCAGCGGCCACAGCACCAGACCTCCCGATCAATGAGGCAGAGTTCCATATGGGGATGTTGCGACACGTGGTGGCACTAACCATGTTCAATGCCAGCCGGCGACACGTGCTGCCACAAACCCTGTTCAATGCCAGTCGACGACATGTGCTGCCACAAACCCTGTTCAACGCCAGCCGGCGACACGTGCTGCCACAAACCCTGTTCAATGCCAGCTGGCGACACATGGATTGGGGACCTGGTCTACTCCGTGAACCAGTAGGTCTCACATCCAGCACCTAGTCGCAATTCACGAGTCCACACCAGTGGTCGCACAGAGAGGAGTAAGAGGAAGTTGAGGCTCAGTCTGGACGAAACGATACAAAAGGGGATGACGGACAGAGCGTTTGAGCAAATCAAACACACACCCCCAGTCAACTGATCTGGGTTTAATCCATCACCATTCTTTAGCTCACTCAGCCACCCCAGTTCAGACATGGCAATATGCAAATCAGTCTGACCCTGTGCTTCATGGGAACAGTCCAGTCCGAACTGCCAAGCCATGTCTTCGCTGGACAGGAAACAAGCATCCTGGGACCGGTTTCGGATTCATTATCCTCAGCAGCCAGGCTATCTTGAATCCAGTGTCCAAGTGAGCAAGGCACTCACGTCTGAGCACACCCCGCCAACTTAGGGCGAACAAAGCGATACAAAAGGGGATGATGGACGGAGCATTTGAGCAAATCAAACACTCACCCCCAGTCAACTGATCTGGGTTTAATCCATCACCGTTTTTTAGCTCACTCAGCCACCCCAGTTCAGAAATGGCCATATGCAAATCAGTCTGACCCTGTGCCTCATGGGAACAGTCCAACCCAGATCAGATGATTGGGGGTGAGTGTTTGTATTGTCAACGCTCCGTCCATTACCACCTTTGGTTTTTCTCAGTCTGGACGAAAGCCAGGTCACAGTCACGGAGGTGAACGAGCACGTGGTGCTACTGAACTTGAACTACACAGGCCGGTGGGGCCACCAACCTATGCCGGCGACACTCAGTGAATGGCCCGTTCTGACTGCTACCTCTGGCCTACACTGCTCTCGACCTAGGCTGCGCTCGAGTAGGTCGATTCAGAACTGAACATCAAGTATGCAAAGGCAGATTACATATCATTGCACACAAGGAGAGGCGTAAGAGGTTGACGCCTTGCATCTTGGCGGAGAGAAAAGGATCATTGTTACGGAGGTGTTTGTACACTACGGACAACTGCCCTGATGTCACTAGCGCTGTGCATTGCGAGCCAACGACACGTGGCTGTGGGCCACTGCTGACTGCTGCCTCTGTCTTACACTGCGGTCCAGTAGGTCACAGAGTCATGATTCAGCAAGGGTGGAGTTCATATCAGTGTACTGGCCTCATTGCAGACTTCACCCCCACTCAGCCTCGGTGCCACTAAGTCTGTTCCCCGACATTCATGGACACTCACTGGTCAAACTTTGGTGGCGTCTGAGTCCATGGACTAGGGGGCAGTTTTCATCCTGAAGTAGCTGATACCAAATTGGTGGTGACAACGAGGCTGTTGCATTCCACTCCTCCATTTGCTGCTTCCGGATATTATCAAACCTTTCGGCGTCTTGCCCTGGAGAACACCTTCCCTGTCCCTCGAAACCCTCCGCAACATACACCTCAGACATTGATGGTGACCCGCTCAAGTCGCATGGCCCATCTGACTGCACCACAAGTCACCGTCCGGTGGCTGGGTGCCTGTGCCAGCTGCAGTGCATCCGGGGCCACTGACTCTGTGCTGGTCAAGTCCGGGACCCCTTCTCCGGAGAGATTCGATGGGCCCTGAGGCGTAGGCCTTGGGGTCATCAATGCCATTTCTCTGTGACTTTGCGCGGTGTGCAGACTCCGGGCCCGAATGCGTCCCACCAGGGCTCACACACCAAAGCAAGTCCAAACCGCATCACTGCAGGAGGCACATGCCACCACCGCAAGGACCACCTCCAACCGCCTTCTGCCAGAGTTGAAACGGTGGTCCTGATAGATTTACAAAGTTGCTCAGACCTGTCGTGGATGTCATCATCGCCTGATGCCCTGCTCAGCAGTCCAGATGCCAGTGACTCGGTGCACCTCAGGCCATATTCCGTTGCTGATTGTGTTTTCTGATGTGGAGCAGTTGCGCAAGTATGTCACCTCAAACAGTGTGGGGGACTTGAGACATGGATGGGGAAGGTGATGCAGGTCTAACACACCCACTGCATCTGCATCAGGAATATATCGAAGAGACACAATCCAAGATTTTTTCTTCACATGAGGGCACTCATCTCTAGTGTCCAAAGCCCAGTGCACTGCAACTCATGAACACTTCTGTTAGCATGTTGGCTGCACTCTGGACTTTCTCCGGCTCATTCCACGGTGCTCAGCAGTTGACTGCGTTCAACACTGTAGCTCATTCCATCTTGCTACAGTGTCTGAACAAAGGAGGGGTAGGAGGTGCAGCGCTAAAATGGATCCAGTCGTTTCTATCTGGCCGAGGTTTCCAAGTCAGGCAGGGTGACTGCTACTCTGAGCGAGTACCCTTGGACCAGGGGTTGCCGCAGGGCTCGTCCCTGAGTCCAACTCTTTTTAATTTGTATGTTGCCCCGGTTGCTACCATAGTGGAGAGTCACGGCTTACGCATGGTGTCGTACGCCGACGACACGCAGCTGGTCATCTCCCTATCGCGAGCGCCCGGTCTTGCGGCAGACATCTTCAGAGCATGCATGCAAGATCTAGCTGCCTGGATGTCTGCCAATTGTCTCAAGCTCAACGGAGGCAAGACTGAGGTGCTGGTGGTGGGGGGAGACCGAGCGGCCTGGACGTCGGCGTGGTGGCCACCCTGCCTAGGACCAACACCAATCCCTTGCCAGGAGGCGAGGAATCTTAGCGTTTGGTTCGACTCCAATCTAACCTTCGGACCCCAGGTCAATCGCGTGGTTGGTTCCTGTTTCGGGATCCTCAAGACCCTCAGGAAGGTTCTGGAGCTCCTTCCTATCAAAGCCCGCCAAACACTCGTGCATGCACTAGTCACGTCCAAGATGGACTACGGCAACCTACTCTACCTGGGAACTCTCGAGAAGAACTTAAGCCGCCTGCAGGTTTTACAAAACGCCGCAGCCCGGTTGGTTCTCAGACTGCCCAGAAGATCAGCATCTAAAACCGCGCTCCAGGCACTAAAGTGGCTTCCGGTGAGAAGCAGGGTGAAATTTAAAGCACTATGCACCTGTCACCGGATTATCAACGGCAGAGCACCTCTCCCCCTACAGGGTGTCCTGACACAATACGAGCCTTCTCGTTCCCTTAGATCCTCTGGCACGGGACGCCTGTCCATTCCTAAGGTGTCCAAAGCTAGGATGGGCGGCAGGTCCTTCAGGTATCTGGCGGCATCTAGCTGGAACAAACTCCCTGTGGCGTTACGCCTGGAACCCTCAGAGCCCATTTTTAGAGCTAAGCTAAAAACATTTCTTTATGCCCAGTAGTGGTTCCCACCTTAGCATCTTTTGCCAGCGCTCGCATCACAGCGCGGGGACACGCCGTCTGGCGTCACCATGCGCTCTACAAAACCCCCTATTATTATTATTATTATTATTACTCTGTGTTGCATGTGTTTTTTCTGTTTCCGTTGCACTGGTGTTAACCCTGGGTGAAGCACTACGCTACACTCGCGTAGTTTGCGAAGTTTGTGCTACTTCGCACTACGCAAATTGCACGTAGCACAGTGCAAATGTAAAAGATAGGGCCGATTTCGACCGAGAACCTTTAAGTATTGCCCGGCGTTAGCCGCCTCTCATACCACTCGAAATTATCAAACAAAGAGGCAGGTGCTGGAGACTGGAAGGCAGGAAACAGGAGTTTATTCCGACGGAGCAGAACACGTCAAATCAGACAACAGGGTATCTTCTCGAGGTGCTCTAAACGTATCTTTGAGGCCTGGCCTCTTATACACAGGTTTATGGTCTTTATTACAGTTTATTACATGTGGCACATTCTTGCAAATACTTTGAAGTACGGAAAGACATCCTCGGAATCCCCGCTTCAAGCCCGTTCCCACACACATTTACAGTAGAAGTCCCCACCCGATCTCAGTAGGTGATGACTGTTACGCAGCTGGACATTCCGCCGGTTCCCGGAATGTGTGCGGCTGATCGGATCTCATGGGGTGGGGGCTTTGATCAGTTGTAGATCCTTTGAAGAGGGCAGCTTCCTACTGTATGGGGGTAATAAACTGCATCCGCGGGGCCAGGTGGTGGCCTGGGATCGAGCCGGACAATGGGGCACAGAGGAAAGGGGGTTCATCAAAGGATGTGTGATCATGAAAGGGATGGATGGAGGTGTTAGCTGGGCACGGGATGTATCTCTGAGGCAGGGTTACACTGAAGGGGAGGTTTATGGCCCAAGCATTGAGAGCGGGGCTGTCAGCGTGCGGGGGATGCTTGCGAGGTCAGAGGGAGAGAGAGACGCGCTGGCTTATCGGTAGTGGGCAGAGAGGCCATGGCATTCAAAATGGCTGCTACTTACGCGCACATATGAGCCTGAAAAGGGACAAGATGGCGCCGATAATGTTGATGTCGCAAACTAGATTTTAACACAAACACATGTAGTGTAGCGCAGCGGTCATTTTTTGCTTGCTCGCGGTTTTCAACCGCAAGTTGGCGACTGCGAGCATGGAAAATAAACCTCCTGGCGAGATTTTCAACACAGGGAGGTCAGGTTTCTCATTGCGAGTGGTCGCGTATGCTCACAACCGCTCGCAATGAGAAACTACTAGTCCGCGTTGAAAAAGCTGCCGCTCGAGTTGAAATCTAATCGAGCGGCAGAAAACGACCGACCGCTTGCACTGTGCAAGATGCGGTTTGCACTGATTGCACAGTGGGGACAAGCATCCGGCACTGTGCAATCAGTGCGAACAGCATTTTGCCCAGTGCACTAGGCCGTTCGCATAGCGATGATTAGCTCACGTAGTGCGAAGTTCACTTCGCAAAGCTATGCGTAGCGCTACTACGTGAACAACGCCCAGGGTTAACTGGTGTTCAATGTTCAAGTGGTTGCCAGCACCAGACATTCCTTGCGGAATGGCTTACACTCACCCCACACACATCCAGCACAGGCGTCACTGTACATGTTGCCCTGTCAATAAGGGGGCCAGGCACACGTGCCCTTAGCCAGTTCAACATGATATCTGCGTGTGTCCCTGTGGTCTTGTATGCATGAGGGCCCTGGGCCCCATGACATCACATTGTGCTGTGTACATCGGATGCATACATGTCACCGCAAGGCAGCAGGTTGGAGCTTGGACATGTAGCTTTGTCGTCACCCACTCAATTCATAAGGGGAGAGGCCAGGGCCGCCGTACGCAGAGCCAACAGGGTGTGTGACTGCTATTTGAGCGCCCTTGGGAATGGTTCTGTACTGTGAATGTGCATCTGCATGTGTCTCTATGGCAGTGTGGGTCTCCTTAGTGGGGTGTGGATAGACCCTGAAGGGTGATAGACACCTAGGTATGTGTCCTGGTTCGCATTCCATGGGTTCAGCCCCCACCCACACCTGTTGGGCCACCTCCTTTTGGCGTGCTGACACGTGGCTTTGGGGTGCCATGTGTGGGTGGGTGAAGTGTCGTGAGCCAGCTGTGCTTGCGGGTGCTTCTTGCTGTGTGGTCTGTTGCAGACTCGGTGTTCCCCCCTGAGTAGCTTGGCTGGCCGGGTCCTGGTGGGGGGCTGTTGTAGGGTGTTGGTGTCGACGGTGTGGTGGTCCTCTCTGGCGTCACTGATGTGTTGTGTTCTGTGCTTTTCTCAAGGTGTTGTGTGCCCCTCTGTGATGTGAAGGGTAGGTGCGTGTTGGCTTTGTGTTGACATATATGTTGGCGCATTGTGCTGGTTTGAATGCAAGCTGTATGGCAATATACATTGTGACTGTTTGGGGGTGCTGGATTCTTCTACGGGACAGTGTACATTTGGACTACATGACGGATGTGAGGTTGTACGCGTACATTTCCATTCACTGTTTCCGGCTCTGTCAGATGTAGTGGGCATGCTTCTGTGCATATGCAGAGCCAGTTGTGTCCCCTGTTCTGCAGTGTCGGCTATGCGCATTGTTCCACGTAGTCGTCAATGTGGGTATGCTGTTCGTGCTATGTGTATGTGCTACAGTGTGCCAAGGGGATCTGGGACATGATCCTGGGTGTTTGTGGGTGTGCAGAGTGCTACACCTCGTTGTGTATGTATGCCATTGTGCCCATCTCCCCCCGTCCCACCAGTCCCTGTTTGTTGCTCTCCCTGTTGATGTTGTGTTAGGTCCTCTCGAGCTGTGTCCTTACTCTCTACTCCTTGCACCGTCTCCACACTGATGACTGTGGCCTGGGTTTCCTCCAGCTCCTCCAGTGGTGCTGGACTGCCACCTCCTGTTGTCGTTGCTGCCTTCCTGTTGGCAGCGGGTTTGTGCCTAGTTTAGGTAGTCACATCATGCCGTCGCCTATTGGCCTCCTGGATTGGCCTCCTCGGCACTCCGACTGCAGTCCAGGTGGTCTGCTAGTGGGTCAGTTGCTGGTAGTGTTCTGTCACCTTCGTGACGCTGGTCTTGTTTTCCTGCGATCTGCATCCCGTCTTCCTCTCCCTCTTCTCCTTGGCCTTCCCCGACCTCGTTGTTCCTTGCTGGTGGTCTGTGGGGGTTGTGGGGTTCGAGTTGGCTTCTACGCTGGGACAGGGTGCACCCATGTTGCTAGGTGCTTTTGGTTGTTTCTGGTGTATTTTTTCTGTGGTTTTCATGGTGCATTGTCCCGCCAGATGTGTGGGATTTGCAGGCTGGTGGCTGGTTTTCTCTACTTTTTGTACCGCGTTTGGATTCATCGCATTTTTTTTGCGTTAGCGTATCGCATTTTGGCAGCATGGCGTTGATTTTTATGCAGACATTTGCTGCGTTATCTGGTGTCTATCGCATGCTACCGCCGCGTTGTGAATTCCATGTTGACACAGGGTTATTTTCCCACAAAAGGCTGCATTGTGCAAAGTTGCGTTATGTTATGTTATGTTAATTGTTTTATTAAGCATGTCTGTTACCCTTGGGTGTCCTGGCGCTAACTGCTGTCGTGGAGAGGAGAGAGATTGAGGAGGAGACTAAAACAACCAAGTTTTAAGCATTCTCCTGAACAGCAGCAAATCAGTGCTATTCCTTAGAGAAAGGGGAAGCTGGTTCCACATCTTTGCGGCACCTACCGCAAAGCTTTTCCCTCCCCAACGGGCTTTTTTTTACAGGTGGGACTTTCACTAACTTTTGAGCCGATGAACGTAGCGGCCTAGAAGGCAGATACCATTGGAATTGATCCTGCAGGTAGCGTGGTCCCTGGTTATGGAGCGATTTAAAAACAAGACATAGGGATTTAAAATACACTCGTTGCCTTACTGGCAGCCAATGAAGTCTACGGATTTCATTAGAAATCGGAGAGAATTTTGGTATGCCAGATATCAGTCTGGCAGTGGTGTTCTGCAGCATCTGGAGTCTATGCAGCAGACTCTCTTGGATGTTTAAATAGAGGCTGTTGCAATAGTCCAGTCGCGACATAATCGATGCCGTGACCACCGTCTGCCGACTCTTCTTAGGCAGAAAAGAAAGAATTTTCTTGGTGGTCCTGAGAGTGAACATAGTAGATGACACAATGGCATTAACCTGCCTTTTCATGTCCAGTTTATCATCTAAGTACACTCCCAGGTTTTTCACTTGCGTGGAAGGTGATGGAAGGGGCCCCAAGGAGTCAGGCCAACATTCAAGGGTCCATAAGTTAAAATCATTCCCAAATAGGACAACTTCAGTCTTGTTTGAATTTAATTTAACACTGAAAACAATGGGGCGAAGTGACGCCCCAATCCGGCTGCACAGCGTTAGTTCACACATAGCGTTGATGCCAAAGTTAATCCATTTAATCAAAAGTTTTATACCAACTTGTATTTATTTTTTTCTGCAGTTCAAACTTGTTCTCCAGTCACATGGTTCACTCTTAAGAGTACATTATATCCTTAAATGCTGTAGGCATGCACATTTTGCCTTATCCTAGATCATGGAATGTAGCATAAGTGTTCCTCCAAAGATAATCTATTTTCACCCAATGCATTTCGGGCCCCTCCCGGCCCTTCGTCAGGGGTTTATCTACAAATTTAAAACATTACTGTTAGACTGGGTTTTCAGTAATTAATAACAATTAATCAATACGCACAGATACACCACATACATATTAAACACAATTTAATTTAAGGCAATTACTGGACATCCTGGAGCCGACAGCTTCCATACAGTCATGTAGCTTGTGGCTTAAAGTCCTTTCAGATCCTGGGAGAAGAGATACCACTATCTGCGTGTCGTCTGCTTAGGAGGTAAGATGGAAACCAAAGGATCTAGAAGTGTGGCTCGCTGGTTAGAAGCAGCAGACCCTGAAGCAGTTATCGGGGCCGGGACCAGGGTCAATTCCTGACGCAGCAGGGTCTTGGGCTCAATGTCCGCGGACTCGATAATTCTTGCCTCGGCGCCTATTCTAATCATGGGTCCCACTCTGCAACTCTGGGCAATAGCTTGCTTAATCTCCACAACGGCCCCAACAGCGCTGGGATGCCTGGCTTCACCTTGGGGGTGCCCAGGTGGGACATCTCACAGGGAGAGCCAGGAAGGGTTCCAAAGTGGTATACAGCGCCGGGATGCCCCGCTGCTGGGGCAGCTGTGCGCTTTACAAATATACTACATTTACATTTACATCAGTGGAGCCAGAGACGATACGTAGACGTTAAATAAGGTGGGGCTTAATGAGGACCCCTGTGGCACCCCACATGGTAGTTGGAAAGGAGGGGAGCAGAAATCACCCAGGGCCACTATCTGCCGGCGATCAATCAGAGATGCAGTTTTCCAACTAATAGGGATCCTGCCTACTTTTAATATAGAATTAAAAATAGGGGTAACAGCTGCAGCAAGTGTTAGGGGGGGCAGTTTGGCTATTTTAATCAGACACGGGTCGTAAGGAGATCCTGATTTCATATTTTGCAAAAATTTGACAGTATCAGTAATAGTTAACAAAGGAAATTCTGTCAAAGCATTCTGTTTGGGAAGCAATCTGTTTATCAATACAGGATTCAAGTGGAGAGCTACTATTGAATCTAGTAAAAGTTGAAAAAATGTCCTCCACTTTATCCAGAAGGAAACCGGCGATCTTATCGCATAGTTCCTGGCTCTCCACCACTTGTGGTGCTTTTGGCTTTGCCAATTTACAGACAATTTTAAATAGTTATTTCGCTGAGTTTTCGGCCAGTTTAATTTGGTTAGCAAAGTATTCGTGTTTAGTCATAAACAGTAATTGCTTATAGACCCGAATGCTTTCTTTATATTTAATTTTATCCTCAGCCTTATACCCCTTCCTCCATTCCCGCTCAGAATGTTTACAAATGCATTTCTGAGTTTTTAGATTGAGAGTGTACCAAGGGGCAGAGGGGTGGGTCCTTCTAAGGTAAAAAGGTTTTTTTGAAGCAAGTTTATCACATGCATCAGTGACCCAGGCATTGAATCTAGTTGTGGCATCTTCCACCTCCCCGACTAGAGAGGGCAGATTAGGCTCCAAGAGATCTACCAGCTCTTTACTTTCAATACTGTTCCACGCTCGTATGTGTCTAGGTTTTGTTAGGACCTTATCATGATTCTGACTGTCCGGGTAGGCGATCTTGAATAGTATGGCCGCGTGGTCTGACCATGCTACTGGTCGCACCTCTAAGACCGACAAATGTGTATAGTTTGAGAAGATCCCATCCAGGGTGTGCCCAACCGTATGGGTGGCCCCTATGACTAATTGCATTAGGTCCAACCCATTCATGAATTCTAATAGATCCAGAGTATCTGAGTCTGCAATAGCCTCCAAATGAAAGTTAAAATCACCCATTATAGTAAAAGATCGATCAGTTATACCTTCCTCCATTAGATTACTAACTAAATCAATAAATGGCTTCCTTGGGCCTGGGGACCTGCATGCCAAGATCCCTCAAAAATTCTCCTGATAAGGAAGAGAGAGGGAGAGGCCAGAGCTTCACACCCCCCATTTGTAAATGTTTTAAATGTGGCATTAATCCATTCGTGATATATGACTGCCAACCCCCCTCCTTTCTTGCTTTGCCTATTCACTGTGTGACAAAGGAAACCTGGGGCGAGGCCTCTACCACATCTGGTCCTGAGGCTGCGTCCGTCCAGGCTTCAGTAATAAATGCCACTTTTACTCCCATGTCTTCCATCAGAGTGGCGCATTCGGTGCTATGCTTAACTAGTGACCGAGCGTTAAGCAAAAGCCCTTTTAAGCCCTATGTAGCATTCCTCAGAGCACATGCCTCCTCCGATAGCCCTCCATTTATTTTACTAAATAAAGGCACCAGGAGACTAATGTTACAGTGAGGACAGATGGTCGGGTTTTACGATGCTCCTTCATCTAAGGAGAGGCATGGACAGTCTAAATTCGTGCCCAGACTATTCAACGGAACCAGCCTACTTCTTGAATATGTGCATGTCGATGGATTACCAGGGGGTAGACTGGCAAGGGTCCGGGCGCTCATCGCGGGCCAGGCACGGACGGGCGCAGACGGGCTTGCCTTTGGTGCGCCAAACGGCGCGCCCATTGCGCGCTTGCGCATGGTTCTTTTATGGGTTTCCGGGCCAGCAATTAGAGCGCTGCCTCCCGAAGATCCCCAAGATGGCGGTCCCGTAATGCCGGCAATGAACTGACCGTGATCAGAAGTGCCTCCTCTATGTTACCGTCACCGGTCAGTCCGCCTATCCAAATAGCAGCACCCTCAATTCCCAATTAAGATTAAAATTTTAAAATAGCAGCAATAAACAGTAAAGTGCAAAATGCAATTTTAAACAGCGTCTCCCGGCTGTGCCTCAGGAGTATATGCTACTCTTGCGGTATTTATCACATGTTCTTGTGAATATACCCCTAAGAAGCAGGATTTGCACATATAAAAAGCTGATGGGGGTCTCCACCCTCTAAACACGCCTGCTCCATAGAAACATCTGCAACCGCTGTTACCTACTTGCCCCTGAACAATATTTAATGTGCTTTCCTTTACCAGTGGACCCTGAAACACCTTCTGGCAAAAAAAACACCCAGGTGTTTGTGATCTGGTTTAAAAGACGACTTTCAGACCGACCGATAAGCCAGCTGGGAAGCATTATCATATGAATAAATGTAGCGCCTACAGATAAAAAATGCTCGTGCAAATACCGTCTTGTACTAACGGCAACTGCTTCAATTGGCCACTGAAATTAAGTCAATTAAATTAACTTAACATTTTTTTTTTAAAGATTTTTATTTTTCTCAGCAGCAGTAAAATATAAAAAACCTTGTACAAAGTGTTTCAACATCATACACCGTTTTCAGCAACGTTAAGCACATCCAATACTTCAAAATCATATATCTGTGTTCTGAGGGCTCCCCCGATTGCTAAACAGCGTTCTTTCAGCTATCATGGCCGCATCCATGTGCCTGCCCCATGCAGCAAGAGATGGTGCCTCCACCACTCCCCATTTCTGAACTACTGTACGTGTTCACAAATGCTTAACCTATGACGCTCTGAGATAAGCCTTGTCTGCTTGCGCCACACTACCTAAAGGGTGAACAGGGGTTATTTTATTATTATTATTATATTTAAATTTGTAAAGCGCTCAGCTACCGGTAGGTTTCCCGGCGCTGACTCAACAGACAAGAGGGAAGGGCAGGGGGGAGGAAGCTTACATGTTCAATAGCCAGTGTTTCACTTGTTTGCGAAATCTAAGATAATTTGGCTCTTTTCGTGACTTAAGAGGGAGAGAGTTCCAGAGTGAAGGGGCAAGCCAAGCAAAAGAACGACCTCCCATTCTGGCTTTTCTGATTCTAGGTACTGAGAAGAGGTGTTGGTTGGATGAACGCAAAGTGCGGGGGGGACAGTAAAGTATGAAGTCTTATATAGCGCGCGATTACCCTGGGGCATCTCGGCGCTTGCATAGGGAACCCGTCCTGGTATTCCCCTGTGAGATAGCCCTGGAAGGGTATCCACAAGGTGAAAGCCAGGCATCCCGCCGCGAGGGGCCGTTGTGGAGATTAAGCAAGCTATTGCCCAGAGTCGCAGAGTGTGAACCCGTGAGCTGAGAAGGCACCGGAGCGAGAATTAACGAGTCCGCGGAATTTTAGAGCCCAAGACCCGCCGAGGCGGGGAATTGAACCCTGGTCCCGGACCGAACTCAAGCTCCAGGTCTGCCGCCTCTAACCCCTGAGCCACACTTCTCACACACACAGTGATGATGTACCAAAGATGTGAGATATGGTGGGGCCGAACCGTTGTTTATTTTGTGCATAATGCAGAGTGCTTTGAATTTCGAACGATTCTCAATGCGTAACCAGTGGAGTGTGCGGAGGGAGTTAGAGGTGGGGGCGGTGTTGGGTAGTTTGCAGAGTAGTCGTGCTGCCATGTTCTGAATGTATAGAGAACAGTTGGTCCTCAACATATATTTAACATATAAAACAATCACAATCAGTGAATGATCAAGAGGATCAGAGAAACATAGTGTGGGTTATTTATATACAAGAAATTGAGCCTGCCCTAGAGAACGCTTGTAAAAAATGTACTTCTTTTTTACTAGCTTGTATGCTATATACAGTTCCGTAGTCCTTAATTTGCACAGTTGGCAAGGGGATTTGGAATTGGGGCAGGGGGCAGAGGTTGATAGGTGCAGGCTCCCACAGGGAATTGTCGTCGACGTTTCGACCCAACCATGAAACGGGTGGTTCAAGTCCTCAACAACGGGTCTTCATCAGGACGGGATTTTGGGGGGGAAAGGGATACAAATTTTTTTTCAGAGTGCACGTAGGTTAAAAACCATTGTCATTGGGCACCCTTTTGTGGTGCATCAACATCAGTGCGGCGTTTTGTCCGCACTCGGAAATTAGTAGTTCACAGGTTAATACCATCGCGTTAATTTGAGGATGTTTTCCAAAGAGTTTGAATTGAAATGCCAAATTTGCTGTATCCAGCACGGAGAGATTAATCCTCTGACAGAACGTGCCGCACGACTTGCCAGTTCCACTTCCGTCCTGATGAAGACCCGTTGTTGAGGACTTGAACCACCCGTTTCATGGTTGGGTCGAAACGTCGACGACAATTCCCTGTGGGAGCCTGCACCTATCAACCTCTGCCCCCTGCCCCAATTCCAAATCCCCTTGCCAACTGTGCAAATTAAGGACTACGGAACTGTATATAGCATACAAGCTAGTAAAAAAGAAGTACATTTTTTACAAGCGTTCTCTAGGGCAGGCTCAATTTCTTGTATATAAATAACCCACACTATGTTTCTCTGATCCTCTTGATCATTCATTTGAGCACACACTTTGATCTTTCTCTGTGCACGTTTCTCTTTTGTTGTAGAAATATATCTTGGATTATTATTAATGTAAATATGTGTATAAAGATACGTTGAATTTGAAATTTTGTTGTATTGTACATTAAACATGCCAATCTGATTGGATTTTTCCCAATTCTAAGGTTTTTGGTGCTTACTGTATGATATCTTGTCAATGTGGGCTAGTATTACCTATTGAACCAACAATACAGATTCAGTCTGGGTTTGAAGAAAATTAACTTAACCAAATACAATAATTGTTTTATATGTTAAATATATGTCGAGGACCAACTGTTCTCTATACTATCGAATACCCAGGTCCTTTGACTAAACTGGGTCAACCCCTGTTTGATAACAATTGCCATGTTCTGAATGGTTTGAAGTTTTCGGGTTACCTCTTTGCTGGCGCCTAGGAGAAGGATGTTACTGTAGTCCAGTCTTGATGTAATTAGAGCCTGGACAACAGTTTTCTGGGTATCCACAGGCAGCATCCAGATGATTTTACGCAGCCTTTTGATGATTGTGATGCAGGTGGAAGAAGTTTTGATCACATGGCTTTTCATGGATAGCTGATCGTCAAAGATCACTCCTAAGTTTCGAGCTGATTTAGAGGGAGTGGGTGGAGTGCCCATTTGGGCGGGCCAGTGCTGGGGTCCCCATAGAGTGGTGTTATGTCCAAACAGAAGAAGTTCTGTCTTTCCCCTATTCAGCTGGAGTTTGTTGTCCAACATCCAGGCTGCAATGTTGCTCAGTCCTGAGCATAAGGCAGATGAGGGGGCGTGAGGGTCTGAGGAAAGGGAGTAGATGATCTGGGTGTCATCTGCGTAGGAGTAAATTGTGAGCCCAGCTTGCTCCGCAATGGACGCCAGAGGTCTGACGTATAAATTGAAGAGCAAGGGGCTCAAGATGGAACCCTGTGGTACTCCATACGCAGATGTAAAGGTTTGGGAGGCAGATGAGGAGGAGAAAACTTGGAAGGTATGGTTGGACAGGAAGCTAATAAGCCAGTTGAGAGCAGAACCGGTGATGCCCGATGAACGGAGGGCGTTAACGAGGATGGGGTGGGAAACCGTGTCAAATGCGGCGCTCAAATCCAATAGGATGAGTGCCACGGTTTACCCCTTGTCGACTCGGAAACGGATGTTTTCTGAAACTCCCAGCAAGGTTGATTCGGTGGAAAAACCGGTTCTGAAGCCTGACTGTGATGGATGTAAGATTCCGTTTAGCTCAACGTAGGTGGAAAGTTGAGAGTTAATATGTTTTTCTAAAATTTTAGAAAATACTGGGATTAGTGAGATGGGACGAAAGTTGGCTAGAATGCTGGGATCAGCATTGGCCTTTTTTAGTAGAGGTATTATCATCGCATGTTTCCATGCGGAGGGTGCTGTAGCTTCTTTTAGGGAGGAGTTTAAAAGCTCCATAATGAGTTCAAGGGAGGCGTTGTCCAGTTTTTTTTAGAATTTGGGGAGGAATAGGATCTAATGGGGAACCGGATTTAATTTTATTGATGATATCAGAGAAGGTTTCGATGTTGAGTGGGACCCATGTGTCGATCAGCGGAGCAGTCGAAGGACAGATATCAGACGTGAGCATAGAGTCACGGAAAGGCGTTGTTAGAGAGGAGGGGGTCAGTAAGGAGTGACTGGAGCTGTTATCATCTAGTGTCTCTTGCTCAGGGGGTGAAGTTGGGGCCAGTGAGTTGGGTAAAGTAGGACTGTGGGATGAGGTGTCAAAATTGGAGTAGATGGTGTCAATTTTGGCGATAAAGAATTCAGCTATTGAATTGCATTGGGATGTATTAAGACAGGGAGCTTTGGGCTGGCAAAGAGCTCCCGAGAGTTTTTGCACTACCTTGAAGAGTGTCTTTGGGCGATTTGTTGCTTCAAGGATGGTGTGATTAACATGTTCAGCTTTGGCATCATTACAAAGGGAGTGGTATTTTTTTAAAGCTGCTTTATAGTTTTGTTTAGAGCATGAATCATATTGTATACGCCATTTGCGCTCTAGGTTTTTGCAAATGGTTTTTTCTTTTTTTAAGGCTTCAGTGAACCAGGGTGCAGGAGGGTTATGATGGTTGTGCGATAGCATGCGTAGAGGTAGGCATGCGTCGGCAGCTTGTGTAAGCCAGGTGTTTATAGCGGTGGACGTTGCAGTGCTAGTGTCTTCCATGAGAGGTCTAGTGTTTTCAAGACAAATGTTGAATTTGTTTAAGTCCAATTTATTCCAGTTTCTTGATAGCCTGGGTTCTGCGGGGTTATGGGTGTTGTTAAATTGCTGACCCAGTTGCTGACCTAGTTTAATGGTGAATGTCACCATGTAATGGTCAGACCATAAGATGGGTGAGGGAGCCTTACAGTCAATGGCCTCCAGATTAGATAGGATGGGGTCCAGAAGGTTCCCTGCTTTGTGCGTAGGGCCAGAGTTATGCAAAGAGATGTTTAACGCAGCCAGATCTTGTAAGAGGTTGCTGCTTATAGTGCATAAAGGATCATTCAGATGCAGATTGAGGTCACCAATAATAGAAAAATTTGTTGAGGTCTGAATTAGTGGTGCTATATATTCGGGAAGGGAGGCTGCCCAGGAATTCGCCGGGCCCGGATGGCGGTAGATCAATAGCCCAGAAAGGATAAAGTTGGGGGAGAGCGAGAGCTTGAACATACCGGCTTCGCAGTTAGGGATTGCAGAGTCTTCCCATTTGCAGGAGTGTAGTCTATTATAGATTATGGCTATACCTCCACCTTCTTTCTTAGGTCTATTTTTCCCCACCTAGGTGTAATTGTCAGGGAGGGCGGCCGCAATATCTGGGCCAGAGTGATCTTTAAGCCATGTCTCTGTGAGAAAAAGGGCTGCGGGTTTCTCCGAGACAAGAAGATCGAAGATTTATTTTCTATGTTTACCTAGTGATCTGCAGTTAAGGCTGATCAGCATTTTAGAGGGTGATCCCCTTATCCTGACGAGAGTAGAGGGTCCCTGCTTGTCACACGCCTTTACCTGTGCCAACCAGAGACCCCCAAATCTAACATTGGTGGTCAACGGTGAGGATTCTGAATTTGCATTTGTGATTCATGTACAGTGATTAGTGAACGCCACGTAGTGAGTTCAGACCAATAACGCAGCCACATACTGTTGATTTTGTTTTGCTGAGAGATCTCCATTTTTAAAGAAGTCATGCCTGATTCAGTCATTAGGGAAAACCCAGCATCTATAGTCTCTGAGGTAGTTGAAATAGAATGGGGAGAGGAGAGACTAGACAGCTACAACAAAGCCCAGCTGAGAGGCTTCTGCATCAAGTTTAAAGTTCCCACGGCTGGCTGTAGGAACAAGCCAGGCTACTACAAGGCGCTGAAGGCCTGGATGGAGTCATGGGCACCTGAGAATGGAGTGGAAATTGAACTGGCTGGAAGCATCCATGATTTTGTCAGAGTTCTGTCGCCAGAGGAGCTGGCGGACAGGAAGGAAACCCGAGCACATGAGATGGAGATGGCAAAACATATATTAAATGGGCAACTGGAGCTAGAAAGCAAAAAGATGGCTCTAGAGGAAAGAAGAATTCAACTAGAGCATGACATGAAATTGAGGGAGATGGAGCTGAAATGATGATGACATGGGGCAGTGGTTCAAGGCCTATGAGGATGCTATGTCCTCCCACCGGGTCAAAGAAGAGAGATTGGGGAGCGGGGTTGTGGGGGCAGTTCCTTAGTGAAGGGCGGGACACACTGCTAGATTTGCCCTCTGAAGATTATAATTCTTACACACGCATGAAGGAACCTTTGATAACCAGGTATGGGTTAACTCCTGAATTGTACAGACAGAGGTTCAGGGGTCGTACAAAGATTCCTGGGAGTACCTTTGTTGAATATGTGACCTTTTTCTGCAGAGCACTGGATGGTTGGGTGAAGGGTAGCAAAGTTGATGATTTTCAAGGTCTCTTTGATTTAATTGCATGGGAGCACTTGTCTAGTAATTGTTTTCCTGAGCTACGCCAGCACCTGATTGATAGCAATCTGACTAACCCTAGGAAGCTTGCTGAGGAGGCGTACCACTGGGTTAGCACCAGGGTACACAAGGGTCAAGCGGGAGACTTCGCCAAAGGTGGGCAGGGTCCCCAGCAGAAGAGTGGGGGACAGGCGCGGTGCGTCCATTGGTGCGTAGGGGCGTAGACCTACTAAGCCCCATGGACCTACCGCGTCGTCACTAAAAGCCCAATACAAATATTTTTAAAAATCGCTCTATCTGCCGGCCGGGAAACCGGGAGACACCCGACTATCCCGGAGTGCGCGGGGGGGGGGAGGATGGGCCTGCTGCAGCTGCGCAAGTGTATTTTTGGGCACAAGCAGGCCCGCGCATGCGCAGATCATTTTCCTGTGAATTCCCCCTTAGAGAGAGGACAAGGGGGCGGGCCGCAGCCCCCGGGGTTACACAGGGCGACTGGGCGAGGAGTCATGGTGCCCCCCCAGCCAATCCTGGCGCTGCATACAGCGCCAGGATTGGCTGGTCAATACGTAGCCCGGGTACATAAACCCCTGTCTGGGGGGGGGGGGGGGGCAGAGCTCTCTCTCCCTCCCTTGTACGGCGGCCTCTGCTTGTATGGGGTTTGATTGAAGACTTGACCTCTGACCAGACCGGACCCAGGAATAGGACAAGTCCCGAACGAACCGCTCGGCCAGGGAGACCGGGCGTTCACACTCAACTCAGGTATGATCAGAATTCAGAGTGCTAGGGTACGGCCCCGCTGAACTGCATCACCGCCACATAAATAATGAATGTGCACTATGGTGCTCCTGCCTCTTGTGTGGACCTATTCCATGTGCACTTTCCATTTCAAGCGTGACCACTGTCTGCTGACTGCTCACTGGGTGTCCATAAGTTAACAATTGCTGCAGTGCTGAATTGTAAGCTGGAGGGCAAGCCTTTTTTCTGCTACTGGTTGGGGGCAAGTGGTTCATGCCTGCTGTGTCTGTTAAGTCTTTGACAACGAGGTACTTGGTTGCTTCGCGTGTGCCTGGGTACCACATCTGCTTATGGGGCAGCATGTGCATAGCAGGATGTATTGAGAGTGTGTGTGTGTGTGTGTGGGGGGTTCGCTTCTGCCTCCCAAGCAGCATCAGACGCCGCCCTCTTTAGTGACTATCAACGCATTACAAAATGAGCTCGCATGGGAGAAAGCGGGGATTCCCATTTTGGTGTGTAGTTCAGTTGTAGAAATGTATACATGACTTTGGGCTCAATATGTATGTTCCGATTTTGGTGTGAAGTTGTAAAAATGTATACATGACTTTGGTGTGAATATGTACCATCAAAACTGCAGGGCCACACCAAAGGGGAGAGGATGTGGTCTGATGGTTAGCGCGGCCGACTTTGGTGCTGGGAAACCAGGTTCGAGCCTCTTATCGAGCCATAAAAATGTATACATGACTTACTTTTGTGTTAAATAAATAGATATTTTAAAAAACAAATAAAAATGATGTTCCGACTAAGGTGTGAAATTGGTGTCGAATAAATACATGTTTTAAAAACAATTATTATTAATCATGTATCATTGGTGCTGGAGTACAAGGTTCGAGAATGGTATTGAACACTGACAAGCTGTGTGCAAGTTATATGGTCATAAAAATACATGAATGATGGATGGATGCAGGATGGATGATGGGTGGGTGGGTGGGTGGGTGGATGGGTGGATGCATGAATGGATGCAGGATGAATGATGGGTGGATGGGTGGATGCATGAATGAATGATGGATGCAGGATGGATGCAGGATGGATGGCTGGATGGATGGGTGGATGAATGAATGAATGATGGATGCAGGATGGATGGGTGGGTGGATGGATGGGTGGATGCATGAATGAATGATGGATGCAGGATGGATGGATGGATGGATGAATGGATGCAGGATGGATGATGGCTGGGTGGATGGATCGGTGGATGGATGGATGCATGAATGCATGATGGGTGCAGGATGGATGCAGGGTGGATGGATGGATGAATGGGTGCATGAATGAATGATGGATGGGTGGATGGATGGATGGGTGGGTGGATGGATGGGTGGATGCATTAATGAATGATGGATGCAGGATGGATGGGTGGATGGATGGATGGGTGGATGCATGAATGAATGATGGATGCAGGATGGATGGGTGGATGGATGGGTGGATGCATGAATGAATGATGGATGCAGAATTGGTGGATGGATGGGTGGATGGATGGATGGGTGGATGCATGAATGAATGATGGATGCAAGATGGATGCAGGATGGATGGATGGGTGGGTGGATGCATAAAGGAATGATGGATGCAGGATTGGATGCAGGATGGATGGGTGGATGGGTGGATGCATGAATGAATGATGTATGGATGCAGGATGGATGGGTGGGTGGATGGATGGGTGGATGCATGAATGATGTATGGATGGATGCAAGGTGGTTCGGGCTCGCTCGCTCGCTGCGGTGCAATATGCAAATTAGTTTACGGCCTACCACTTTCAAATGTCACCAGCCGCCCCTGGTGGGGGAGACAGGGGTAAACAGAGGGAGTTTCAGAAGAGGCCCCAAAGTAATCCCCAAGGGAACCAAGGGAAAAGTTCTCAGCCTCCCCCACCCCAGAAACCGGCAGGGGCTCCGACAGGTAGCCCTGTTCAAAGAGGGCCCCTCAAGTGTTACAAGTGTGGTGAACTGGGTCATTTTGCCAATGATCTCAAGTGTCGCCTGTTTGGTAAACCAGCACCCACTGGTGCTCTGCCCCGGCAGATGGCTAGTGTAGCCTTTGGGGAGGAAGAAGAAGTCCAAGGCGGGTGGGATCCCGTTCAGATGACCCTGGTCTCTTTAGGAGACAGTGAGATGGTCCCTGAGAACCAACTGCCCTCCAACACTAAGAAATATGAGCAGGTGGTGAACATCAATGGCAAAAGGGTGGAGGCTCTTAGACGTACAGGAGCCAGTGTGACTGCATTCCGGCAGCACCTGGTGTCTCAAGAGCAGGTTGTACCCCATGTATACTGCTGTCTTGTCAACTCTGACAACACTGAGAGTCATTGTCCAATGGCTCAGGTTCCCTTTGAGTGGGGGGTGTCTCTGGTACTCTTCGGGTTGCTGTGAGGACCGCCATGCCTGTAGACTGTTTGCTAGGGAATGATTTGGAGAACTCACATTGGAAGAAGGTGGAGAAGAGGACTCACCTCAAGATGGTGGGTCTGCCTGACTGGGCGTGCGTGACCACCCGGTCAATGGCAGCCAGTAGAGGTGCTCAAGAGGTCCTAGAGCTTGAGGGAGAGGCCCAGGAACCGGCCTTAGAGAGAAGGCCCAGGGGGCGCGGGAAACCGGCCCCTGAAGTTCCCATGGCCCAGGAGGAAGCAGACCTTGAGGGGGTGCCCTGGAGCCTACTGGGGAACAGATAGCTGAACTGGGGGACCTGCCTGAGCTGACCCATTGGCAGCAAGAAGGAGGCCCCTCCAGGGAGGAATTCTGCAGGGAGCAGAAAGAGTGTCCTTCTCTCATAGGTCTGGGGCAGCAGGCTGCAGACCAGGCCAATGGTGATCAGTTCAGAACAAACCCTGGGCGAAGTATGCGTAGTGGGGCTGCGCGAAGCTACGCAAAGTGGGCGAGAAACTACGCCCACCTATGCACTTCGCGTAGCCCCACTACGCGCCGCCTGCCCCCTCCCCTCCATACCTAATTTGTTAAAATATTGAAATAAAAGTAAATAAAAAAGCACTTACCTTGTGCGCTTTGTCCCGGGGCTCCCTCTGCCCGTTCGCGCCGCCGTCGCCGCCATCTTGGATACCAATGCGCATGCGCGACCGCCCGCGCATGCGCCTTTCTCGTGACCAGAGTGCATGTGCAATATTGGGCGCTATTCGTCACTGTGGTCCACAGTTGAATTCGGATCCCCCACACCTGTGCTTCGGCCGTCACCTCCTGATGCTGCCAATCGAGGCCTAGGCGGGCTCTTTCGCCATGAGAGCCCCAGTCCTGGTCAGGCCAGCCGGCGCTGCACCCAATAGCGCAGTAGCGGTCGCAAGCTGCGTGTTCGACGCTCGGGCCGTCCCGGGCTTCAGTCGCCTGTGTAGGCCTTCCCCTGCGGCACGCCCCACGCAGCGGTCTAGTCGGCAGAAAGAAGCCGGAGACAGCCCAATCTGTTCCGCTCACTCTCAGCTGCTTGTAGATGTCCTCTGGGTAGAATTTGGACTGCGGATTAGTATTCGGATTATAGGGGAGACAGCCTCACCCTCTGAGCTCCGTTAGAATGCGGCCATCTTGCTCGGCAGCAAGCCATGCCCCCCTTAACTTAACATGTTTAACTAAAACGATAAATACCTTCGAATAAATAACAATAATAAAAATGTAGAATACAAATACACCCCATAAAGTTGAGCGATGTTTACAGTATGCTAATATACATGCATCCTTGCTCACACACACTACAAAGACAGCGTGCGCTTTAACTTGCTATAAGGGCAGTATCTTATTTAGCCTCAAAGTGACGTCATCAGCGCTACAAGCTAGCAGTGGCCTATCAAAAATTACACTCTACTTATAGAATAGGGCAACCCAATTATCCCCAAGGAATTGGGTAAAATACATGTTTTCTTTCAAAATATCCCTTGAGGCATTGGTATCAGGTTAAACAATTTATCATGGTCAAAAATATGATCCAATTTGTTTGCTTGTAATACAAACAAGCATTTGCAATGCAATAGGTTTCGCATTTACGCGTTTGAGCTATTGACATTGCAAATAATACCTTTTATTTTTTGTTTTTGTTTTAAAAACATAAATAAAAGGCATTGTTATTTACAATGCCAATAGCTGATACTCTCGTAACCGCGAGACCCATTGCATTGCAAATGCTTGTTGTAGACTTTCTTGCCTGGATTGCAGTGGAGCCCCACTGCGGCAGACTCCGGAAGTGTAATGCCCAGGACACTTATACTTATCGAACAGGGATTGATCTGCTGATCACAGGGCCAGCCGCAGAGCTTGGAGCTTGTTACTACCAGGCTGCTGCTGTTAATCCCCAGGGAGAGATGCTCTGGTCCCTGTAACCTCTGCCCAAGCACCTCAGACGTCACCAGGGTGGGCACATCTGGAGCATCCCAGGAATCCATGGATGAGGGGGGGGGGGGCACGTTAGCGGCCCGGAGCCCCGCCAGCCGGGGCCAAGATACGACCCTGGGGGCCCCGAACCTGCCAACCTTACGTCTATACTTGGTAAGGTATTCACCCGCGCGCGGTCGGCAGAATTATTGCAAATCTAGATGAAAAACCGGGTTATCTGATGCGAAGGTGGGGGGTTGGGGGAGCAACAAAAGCAGCAAGGGGCGAAGGGGTGGAATGAAGGGGGAAAATGACCCAAATATAACCAGAGAGAAAACACACTCGAGGTGAAGCCTGACACCTGAAACGTCGAGCCACCCTTGGAGTTACTATGAACTCTTTTGAACGAGTGGGCCCGATTTATCGACTCGAGAGGATGAAAGGCGGGTGGGACCCTGCTGCGATTCGATCACGTGGCCTAAATATTTAAAACATGTTTGAAAAAACTAGCAAAACGATGCTATCAGCTATCTACAAGAAGCATTGGCAAATCTAATAGGTCTGACCATAATTTGCTAACGCAAACACGTGTATGCCCAAAAACAGTTTGCATATTTTAGTACATTCATTCAAAATGGACCAGAAGCCACCCCCTGCCAATCACAAGAAGGTTCCTGCAACAAATCTCAGCTCAGCAGAGTTTGGAATCAGTATTAATAGGTATCCACCTATCTGGTTTAGGCTACATGTTTGTCAATTTAGGCAAAACGACCGTAGATACAGTAATTTAATATTAAAAAATCTGTTAAGCAGTAGCAGAAAACTAGATTTGGTCTCATGCACAACAAATAAATACATTGAAGAAAATAGTCTGCCTGGAGTTACTCTCCTGGTGAAGCCTTGCAGGTAAATGTTTACAACGACACCGCAGTTGGCAGCCTGGACACATGAGTGAAGGAGCTATTTAACCGCATCGCTGCTGCGGCGATTTTTGCGCTGTGCGGCAATTTTAAAATTACCGCGATACATGACGAGCTCAGCTCGTCATCAGCACACGCCACCCGTGGGTGATGACGAGCTGAGCTCGTCATCAGCATCGAAGGGGTTAAAGATACAACACAATGCAGCTCGGAAGGGGGGGTCTGGAGCAAGCACAGTTCGGGCTGCCGTACACGCCTCTCAAACTCCTGAGTAAATCAAGGTCAGTCAGCATGCTGGAAAGGTGAGGCGTCCCAGGGTAGTGGCAGCTGCCTCCGAGGCGATCCGCCAAGTGACTTGCGGCTCTGGCGGTGACAGAACGCCTCCCTGGCCACTGCTGCTGCTGTGGACGCTCTCGCCTCAGTATGAAGCACATCTAACGGCAGCAGGTGCAGCAAACAGCCCACAGCCTAGGTCTGCTTCTGGCGATCAGCGTGGTGCGTGGTGGGGCAGGTGCTTTGCTGGAAAAGCAATAACAGGCAGCGGGACAGTGCACATTTGGACTACATGACGGATGTGAGGTTGTACGCGTACATTTCCATTTCACAGTTTCCGGCTCTGTCAGATGTAGTGGGCATGTTTCTGTGCATGGGCGGAGCCAGATGTGTCCTCTGTTCAGCAGTGTCGGCTATGCGCATTGTTCCACGTAGTCGTCAATGTGGGTGTGCTGTTGGTGCTATGTGTGTGTGCTGCAGTGTGCCAAGGGGATCTGGGACATGATCCTGGGTGTTTGTGGCTGCGCAGTGTGCTACACCTCGTTGTGCATGTGTGCCATTGTGCCCATCACCCTCTGCGGGGTCCAGAAAGGCTCAACCTGCTTAAAGGGTTCGCCTGTGGGGTGCCAGAGTGTCATTAATCATGGTGCATGAGTGCCGCTAAATAAACATTACAACAAGTGAGACAGCACACCCCCAGCACAGGCACGCCTGTGAGTGATGGCTTAATGATGTGCAACTGACCTCCTAAAACACGCCTCATCATGTGGTCAAGAGGGGGACGTTACAGGACCGATGCATTTTAGTAGGTTCTATGGAGTACGCCTAACCCAGCTTGAGTTGCCATCTTTAGCTCCATACCTGGACTGAAGGAAAGTTTGCAGCTCCTTCTAGCACAGCCTATCTCTACCATCTAGGGGGGGAGATGCTGACCACCCTCAGTGATAAACAAGGCTTAGGCGGTGCACAGCTGCCACAGGGACACACAGCATGACACAGGGCATGCAGACCAAGGCTTAGGCGGTGCACAGCTGCCATAGGGACACACAGCATGACACAGGGCATGCAGAATCAAGGCTTAGGCGGTGCACAGCTGCCACAGGGACACACAGCATGGCACAGGGCATGCAGAATCAAGGCTTAGGCGGTGCACAGCTGCCACAGGGACACACAACATGACACAGGGCATGCAGACCAAGGCTTAGGCGATGCACGGCATGACACAGGGATACACAGCATGACACATGGCATGCAGAATCAAGGCTTAGGCGGTGCACAGCTGCCACAGGGACAGGCAGCATGACACAGGGCATGCAGACCAAGGCTTAGGCAGTGCACAGCTGCCACAGGGACACACAGCATGACACAGGGCATGCAGACCAAGGCTTAGGCGGTGCACAGCTACCACAGGGACACACAGCATGACACAGGGCATGCAGAATCAAGGCTTAGGCGGTGCACAGCTGCCACAGGGACACACAGCATGACACAGGGCATGCAGACCAAGGCTTAGGCAGTGCACAGCTGCCACAGGGACACACAGCATGACACAGGGCATGCAGACCAAGGCTTAGGCAGTGCACAGCTGCCACAGGGACACACAGCATGACACAGGGCATGCAGACCAAGGCTTAGGCAGTGCACAGCTGCCACAGGGACACACAGCATGGCACAGGGCATGCAGAATCAAGGCTTAGGCGGTGCACAGCTGCCACAGGGATACACAGCATGACACAGGGCATGCAGACCAAGGCTTAAGCGATGCATGGCATGACACAGGGATACACAGCATGACACATGGCATGCAGAATCAAGGCTTAGGCGGTGCACAGCTGCCACAGGGACACACAGCATGACACAGGGCATGCAGACCAAGGCTTAGGCAGTGCACAGCTGCCACAGGGCCACACAGCATGACACAGGGCATGCAGACCAAGGCTTAGGCAGTGCACAGCTGCCACAGGGACACACAGCATGACACAGGGCATGCAGACCAAGGCTTAGGCGGTGCACAGCTGCCACAGGGACACACAGCATGACACAGGGCATGCAGACCAAGGCTTAGGCGGTGCACAGCTGCCACAAGGACACACAGCATGACGCAGGGCATGCAGAATCAAGGCTTAGGCGGTGCACAGCTGTCACAGGGACACACAGCATGACACAGGGCATGCAGACCAAGGTTTAGGCGGTGCACAGCTGCCACAGGGACACACAGCATGACACAGGGCATGCAGAATCAAGGCTTAGGCGGTGCACAGCTGCCACGGGGACACACAGCATGACACAGGGCATGCAGAATCAAGGCTTAGGCGGTGCACAGCTGCCACAGGGACACGCAGCTTAACACAGGGCATGCAGAATCAAGGCTTAGGCGGTGCACAACTGCCACAGGGACACACAGCATGACACAAGGCATGCAGACCAAGGCTTAGGCGGTGCACAGCTGCCACAAGGACACACAGTATGACACAGGGCATGCAGAATCAAGGCTTAGCCGGTGCACAGCTGCCACAGGGACACACAGCATGACACAGGGCATGCAGACCAAGGCTTTAGCGGTGCACAGCTGCCACAAGGACACACATCATGACACAGGGCATGCAGAATCAAGTCTTAGGCGGTGCACAGCTGCCACAGGGACACACAGCATGACACAAGGCATGCAGACCAAGGCTTAGGCGGTGCACAGCTACCACAGGGACACACAGCATGACACAGGGCATGCAGAATCATCATGGCTTAGGCGGTGCACAGCTGCCACAGGGACACACAGCATGACACAGGGCATGCAGAATCAAGGCTTAGGCGGTGCACAGCTGCCACAGGGACACACAACATGACACAGGGCATGCAGAATCAAGGCTTAGGCGGTGCACAGCTGCCACGGGGACACACAGCATGACACAAGGCATGCAGACCAAGGCTTAGGCGGTGCACAGCTGCCACAGGGACACACAGCATGACACAGGGCATGCAGAATCAAGGCTTAGGCGGTGCACAGCTGCCACAGGGACACACAGCATGACACAGGGCATGCAGAATCAAGGCTTAGGCGGTGCACAGCTGCCACAGGGACACACAGCATGACACATGGCATGCAGACCAAGGCGTAGGCGGTGCACAGCTGCCACAGGGACACAGAGCATGACACATGGCATGCAGACCAAGGCTTAGGCGGTGCACAGCTGCCACAGAGACACACAGCATGACACAGGGCATGCAGACCAAGGCTTAGGCGATGCACGGCATGACACAGGGATACACAGCATGACACATGGCATGCAGAATCAAGGCTTAGGCGGTGCACAGCTGCCACAGGGACACGCAGCATGACACAGGGCATGCAGACCAAGGCTTAGGCGGTGCACAGCTGCCACAGGGACACACAGCATGACACATGGCATGCAGACCAAGGCTTAGGCGATGCACGGCATGAGACAGGGATACACAGCATGACACATGGCATGCAGAATCAAGGCTTAGGCGGTGCACAGCTACCACAGGGACACACAGCATGACACATGGCATGCAGACCAAGGCTTAAGCGGTGCACAGCTGCCACAGGGACTCACAGCATGACACAGGGCATGCAGACCAAGGCTTAGGCGGTGCACAGCTGCCATAGGGACACACAGCATGACACATGGCATGCAGACCAAGGCTTAGGCGATGCACGGCATGACACAGGGATACACAGCATGACACATGGCATGCAGAATCAAGGCTTAGGCGGTGCACAGCTACCACAGGGACACACAGCATGACACATGGCATGCAGACCAAGGCTTAAGCAGTGCACAGCTGCCACAGGGACACACAGCATGACACAGGGCATGCAGACCAAGGCTTAGGCGGTGCACAGCTGCCACAGGGACACACAGCATGACACAGGGCATGCAGAATCAAGGCTTAGGCGGTGCACAGCTGCCACAGGGACACACAGCATGACACAGGGCATGCAGTCCAAGGCTTAGGCGGTGCACAGCTGCCACAGGGACACACAGCATGACACAGGGCATGCAGACCAAGGCTTAGGTGGTGCACAGCTGCCACAGGAACACAGCATGACACATGGTATGCAGAGCAAGGCTTAGGCGGTGCACAGCTGCCACAGGGGCACACAGTATGACACAGGGCATGCAGACCAAGGCTTAGGCGGTGCACAGCTGCCACAGGGACACACAGTATGACACATGGCATGCAGACCAAGGCTTAGGCGGTGCACGGCTGACACAGGGATGCAGAGCATGGCACAGGACCTGCAGATCATGGTTGAGGCTGTCTAGAGCATGACACGAGGCTTGTAGACGAAGGCTTAGGCGGTGCACGACCATGAAGTATTAGCGTCCTCCCATCCCAAGCTCCGATTGAACTGGACTTTAATCAAACATAAAAGAAGGACTCCTTCTGTATTCCAGTATTAACAAGATGATTGCAAAATACATATGTGCAGGTGTGCAACACCCATTGGACTCACCGGGCTTCAGCCCCCCTCCGTCGTGTGTGGCAGCGCGGGATGAGACCGATCCCGGGCACTCACAGAGCCGCACCCGAACGTTTCACAGGTCTTTAAAAGACCATTTAAATGTTAATTAGGCCTTGCAGTTGTTTCACCCCTTCTAAGAGCCCCTGCAGCTCCCCCCCGGCCCCACCCCGGAAATTTGGCTATAGTTGCGCCTCTGCATACGTGTACCATTGCGTATTGTTCAAAGAGGAGGCGGGCGCCCTGTAGGACACGGGAGATATGTTTTTCGGTTTAGATGCAAAGCATATGCCAGAGGTATTTACACTTCCTCAAAAGCCTTGACCCTCTGTAATACAAGTGATCTGAAAAGTAGCCACTGTCTGTTATGTAGCGGAAGAGCTGGGAACTTACAACTGTGGTGTCCGTAGAAGCGACCAGTCCTGTAAAAGACGTTTCCTGTTTCAATGTGTTGAAGCTGTAAAAAAAAAAAGAAAGAAAACTGGGGGTGCAGGCACCCACCTTCACCCCATGTTTCACACAGCACAGTTGATAAATTGTGCTAGAACAGAAGGCAGCGAGCTGGCTCCTCCTCCGCAAAGTTGCAAGAAAGGTGTTTCTTTTACACGTGCAAGGAAGGAGGCAGGGAGGGCCAGGTGACTGCTGGTGAAAGATAGCGCACAGCAGCACCACACCTAGGGCCTCATTTATGAAGCCATGGGTCACTTTTACGCCGCCAGTGCGTCACTTTTTGTGACGCACCAGTGGCGTAAAAAATGCGCCTTGTTGCGCCATATTTACAAAGTGACGCATCTAGGTAGATGCGTCACTTTGTAAACCCCTGCGCCACATTATACCTGCGCCAGGTATAATGTATGCAAGGGGGGCGTATTGACGCAAGGAAGGGTTGTAGAAGTGACGCAGTGAAATCTATGAGATTTCACTGCGTCACTTTTAGGACGCCATTGCGTCAAAATCTTGCGCCTGCCTCACAGCAGGCGTAAGCCTGACGCAGGCCCTTTCACATGGGGCTTGCCCCATGTGAAAGGACGCATTGCCGGAGTTGCATCACTTTTGTGACGCACTCCAGCAATGCTTCACTTTTGCGCTTACAGATACGTCAGAAATACTGACGTATCTGTAACTCCTTGTGACATGATGCGTCATACATTAAATATGACGCATCAGGAATGTCGCAAGGAGTGCGCACTGAGAAGTGACGCATCGCTGCTTTCACGCAGCGATGCGTCATTTCTCATAAATGAGGCCCATGGTTCAGGCGGCACAGCACAAGTCTGCAGCTGGGGAGAGAGCACAGGTTGTGAAGAGCTCCTGCGGAGTTCGGGGTACAGGATCAATCATCTTTTCGGGCTATTTTCAGAAGTCTGACCCTGCTCACCCTCCTGGTTTGATTTGGTTTCCGGGGCAGCGAGAGGCCGATGGGTAGGATGCACGCGACGGGGATGTGGGCGATGCTCCTGCTGCTGGTGACTTGCCCCCTGCTGGACTCCCGGCAGACGCCTACAATGAAATGCAAATGAATTCATTCTTTCCCAGTACCTGCATTAATAGTGTTTCAGTGCTATTCCGCCACTCCAGACTATTGTGTTTTAGGAGATGGCCATTACTCCTCCATCCAGGCGAACGTGCATCGGTGAGGCGGAAGCAACAGCGTTAAAAACAAGACGGCAGCGGTAGTTTTATTTAGTTGCTTCGCCGTGAAATGGCTCGCGAGTGGTACGGCGAGCGCACCACAGCGAGCCTTGGTTTCAATTAACGTGCCTGTGTCTGGGCACGAGAAATGAGCCACATGGCCTATTGGTGTCTGTTACGCAAGTAATAGACACCAATAGGCCATGGGCGGAACAATGCGACCACCTTTGGCCAATTGCGTACAGTCTATTATAAAAAGATGCACGCAAAAGCCAATGGGGTAGCACAAAAGGAAAAGCACACGAACGAGCATGATTTGCTAATCTTGCACATTGCGATTCTATTTAGGTCTGGAGTGCTACGTAATTCCAAATGCGCATCACACCAGAGTGTTAGATGCTCTTTTGTATGAATGAATGAATAAATAGTAAGTACATAGACTGTGGGATTCCTGTTGTGAATTGTATATATGTATTGTGTTGGATTGCTAGCTAACGTCTAACGTGTGGTTGCATTGTTATTCTAGATGAGTTGACTCAAATTTATTGGGAGTTGGGTAAGAAAGGATAATTCTTTTTTATTCTTATCTTCTTTCAGGCTTCATAGTTTGCAGTTCCAGTCTACTTTATGTGACATCACTGTTATTAAGTTCAGGTTCTTTTAATATCAGATACACAGATTGCTCTGAATGGTTTTGAAGCTTAAAAAGAAGGTAGAAATGTATATTGTTTTGTGTGTTATAAAGTTGTAATAAAGACTTTTTGGAGTAAGGTCACATTTGGTTTATAATTGGTAAACACATAGGGTGTTTTTTATCCCTTTTTGTATTTTAAATATGGTGACAGTAACACTGTTGCATGTTTTGGTACACTGGTCACTGGTGATCTATTGTGAGCAGGTGATATATTTAGTCTCAGGTTGTACTAAATGTGCTGTTTGGTTAGTGTTTACAGGAGTTACCATTCCTTGTGCAACCCTGAGTCCTGAAGCTGGTCTTGCGGACCTTTTTGGCCGTAAAAGACCGAAACGTCGACAACGCACCCTTATTTCTTTGAAAGATCTTTAATCCTATGTATTAATATTTGAACGTTTGATCTATTGGACTGTTAGATGTTATCTGCATTGTCCTAAGTGGAAGTAGGGTGATTACACTCCCATCAACCTATTGAGAAAATAAAGAGAAAGTTGTAGGGATTGTTTTGGTAGTGTTAGTGTTGCTATCTGCATATTTCGTATATAAAGATTGTGTCAAAAAATGTGGATGTTTTGTTTAATGAACTAAATATAATGAGATGAATGAAGTGTAAACATTTGAATACACCAGTGAAGATAACTTTTTTGTATTGTAAGTATGGGCCTCCGAGACTTTGACGGGTACTATGAATTCAAGATTTTTTAAAAATGATGAATGCAATTGTCTCTAGGTTCTAGACTACAAGCACAAGCTGCTCTCTGTACAGTTCTGCCTGTTTCATTGGGGCACACAGGGATTCTCGCCGTAACTCACATTATCCAACAGAGCTACACCCGGGGTGTGCCCCTTCACTCACCTGGCTCATTGGTACTGACCCGTAGAAGATAGTGCTGACTCAGGACCTACCTGAGGCGAGGGACACGTCATCGGCCTATGGCAAACCAGGAGAAATTGAGGAATGGCCATGATTCCATGACACATACCACTGCCAGCCGATATTCCGTTCACTTTCATTTCCTATTTTGTCACATGCAAGTTTTTTTTCTTTTAATTCGAAAGGCGGGCCTCCTGGTCGACACCGGTTGATGTTGCAAGGATTTTGACATTTGTCTAGGTTTACACACCATCTTTATATATATTCCATGAAACGTGTTTGGAGAAAGAACTTCTTCGGGTCTAGACGGGGCTTGGAATCAGTGGGTAAGGGCCACACTAAGGGCCTCATTATGATGTAAATGTGTGCTGGACTTGTAAAGCGCACAGCTGCCCGTAAGCGTCCCGGCGCTTGCTTAGGGAACCCGTCCTGGTATTCCCCTGTGAGAAACCACAGCAGGGTGTCCACAAGGTGAAAGCCAGGCATCCCGCCGCGAGGGGCCGTAGTGGAGATTAAGCAAGCTATTGCCCAGAGTCGCAGAGTGTGACCCTGTGAGTTGAGTAGGCACTAGAGCGAGAATTGTCGAGTCAGTGGAATTTTGAGCCCGAGACCCGCCGAGGCGGGGAATCGAACCCTGGTCCACAGTCGATCTCAGCTTCCGGGTCTGCCGCCTCTAACCACTGAGCCACACTTCTCCACTGATGATGGAGGATTTTCCGCCTCCTCCGGGCCGGGGGAAGCCACCTCCGGCCCGGAGGAGGCGGAAAATCCTCTGCGGACTCACCAAAGACCCACCACCGCATTACGATGGCTGGTGGGTCTTTGTTACTGTCCGCTGCTTTTCCGCCGCGGTCAGATTACAACCCCGGCAGAAAAGCTCTCATTTGGCTGGCAGTGTCTATCAGACACCGCCAGCCAAATTAGGAAGCATTTGTAAACATGCTTTTCCGCGGCGGTTTTTCCACCGTGGAAAAGCATGTGTACTTTTGATTTTGGGGGCCCGTTGCGGGCCCCCAGGGTGTTGGCGGGTGGGGGGTGCACATGGGGGGTACCTATGGTACCCCCCAGCATTTACTTGCACAAAGGGGCAGGCACCGCGCGGTGCCTGCCGCTATGTGCATGTAAATGTTAAACATGCACTTTTAACATTGCGGGGGGTGCTGCTTGAAGCAGCACCCGCCGCAATGTTAAATATCCAGGATGTGACCGCCAGGGTGGCGGTCACATCCTAATCGCACATGAGGGAACGCCGCAGCCCATGCGGACGTTCCCTCATCCTCAGGGGTCGCGGACGGACGCAAGTCAGTCCGCGATCCTAATGAGGCCCCAAGTTTGTAAATCCTGCAAAATCGGAATATTTCATGGATCGGGACACTCGCGGACAACAATTATGCAGTGCCAGTGAGCAGCGAGGAGAGGGTAGAAAGAAAAAGTAGTGCTCTCGAACAAAACATATGGCCACTAATGAAAGGATCCATGCAGCAGGGACAAATGTACACCCTTCACCAATGAAAGCAATGGAATTTTCAAAGGCACGCCAAGCAACCAATGAAAAATGGGTTGGTGTGTGGGGGTGTGTTCAAAGCTCACATAGGGATTACAGCATGCCTTGCAGAGCAACGCATGCATGCTGCTTCTAGGCGCGACCTAAAAACTGAGAGACTGAGCACTGGAACATATCCACAACCAAAGTGTGTTCACAAACAGATCCACAGCCAAAGTGTGTTCGCTCACAGACCCACAGCCAAAGTGTATTTACGTACAGACCTGCAACCAAAGTGTTTTATCACACAGACCCACAACCAAAGTTTGCTCACACACAGACCCACAAACAAAGTGTATTCACACACTGACCCACAATCAAAGTGTGTTCACACACAGACCCACAGCCAAAGTGTGTTCACACACAGACCCACAACCAAAGTGTGTTCACACACTGTAACAACCGGATTTTCGGACCAGATAGAATCAGCTCACCAAGACACCACCAACCCGGCCGAAACGTAACCACCTCCCTCCTCAGGACCTATTTACCACGGTACCTGGGTACCTACCTGAAGATGGGGAATTAGCAATATACAAGCTCATATCATCAAAAACACCACTAAATCTATAGGATTACTAGGAATACTCACTATTTACTAAGGAATTCCATATTCCACACCACACTCATACCTTATAGTCTCGCGGCAACTCAGGCCCAGACTATGCTACCCTCCTACTCACAGTGAAGGGGGCAGTTCTGATTACTTACCATTACACACTGACCACAATCAGTGCTCACACAAGCCACAATCCTGTCGGTATATGCACAGTGTCCTCCCGGTGCTCTCACTCTCTCACACAAGCCACAATCCTGTGGGTATACAAATTGACCACAATCAATGCTCTCACTAATGCCACTCTCTCTATCGGCAATCTCTGTCCTATGAATACCTTCAGCTCTCTCTCTGTTGGGAAGTTTCTCTATATATCTAATATCTACTGGGAATGTAATATTATATTTTATGTGGTAGATAGACAGTTCAATCCTCTCACACAAGAATGGCCAAATTACAATATGCAAAGGTTATTCTCTGATATAAGTGCTCCCTGCTCCCTTGCTCAGTTACCACTTACCCGGACGGGAAACGCATCCGTCCACATAACAGCATCTGACTAGATGAAAGGTTAACTCTATCATAAAAAAAACAACAGTTACACAATGGTTCACTAAGAACAGGGGTCCCTTTATTATACAATAGCAAATTATAACATCACAATAACTAGCAATCTAGACATAGCCTGAAAAGTAAAGGGAAATAGACACATCTAAGGAATACATAAAGCTTTATTACTAACACATCCACATATAGCTGACAGGAACTGTAGGTAGATAAAAAGGGAAATGGATTATAACAGACTGCACACCGCTGAAAGAAAAGGGATTATTCAGTGCAACAATGCAGTGGGGAATATAGCCTAGGAGATAAAGGAAAAGATTAATGTATATATGTATATATGGGCACTAATATAACAGGACAGATATCACCTGATTAGTATGAAGTCTTGTTCTAGCTGTCATCTGGGTCCCACTCTCGTCTGTGCCTTGGCTCATCTCAGATTCTCCCCTGCACTCTTGGACACACATCTGCGCTGATCACTCTGCACTGGATTCCTCTCTCCCACAAACTGTCTTCACCTTCCAACTTCAGTCTAATGATATAGTTTCTGCCGCTCTGATAACCGTTCGCTCCACTAGCTTCTTCACTCTGTCTGATTGTTCCAGCTCCAATGTCCAATTCACTCCAGCTGCTCCCACAGACTAATCCACAATATAACTTCAGTCTCTTCCAAAAGGTATCACTCCAAACTCCAGCTGTTAACTGCCTGCTCCAACTGATCACAACTCCTTCTGACAAGTAACTGCTTCTGACTGCTTTCTTCAGCTCCAAAAACCATCTGCCTTCTACCATTCCAAGATTCATCTGACTGCTCCAAGATCCATCTGACCGCTCTCTTCAACTCCAAAAACCATCTGACGGCTCTCTTCAGCTCCAAACACCATCTGACCACTCTGCCTCTCTGCACTTCGCTCTCTCCTCATGGAAATTTCCAACAGAAATTACCTCCCACCGAATTCTTGTGCCAGCTCCAAGGCTCTCCGCGCAACTGCAGTGGCCATCTGCATGTTGCGTCTGGACCCAAGAGACAAACACATTTCTTTGATAAGAAGCGGTCTCTGCTGGTTTTCCCCTAGCACACAACAGGCTTAACTGTAAACATTACCTTTACCCTGCAAGCTCCTCAGTCAGTAGAGGCAGAAAGCAAAATGGAGTCTCTCTGGTTCTAGGCCTTGTAGGCCCGAAAAGGATGAAATAGACACTTAGCTCTATACACAAAGCCTACCAATAGGTAATATAAAGTCAGAACTACAGGATCCACCCTCTACTATAGGTAGAATGATGAAAGGACACATAATAATGTCAAAGCCAATAGGCAATACATAGATTAGAGTTAGAAATAAGGGATCTATCATCATATAAAGCGGCTATCCTCTAGTTTATGCTTCTAGGTCTGAAAAGAGGCCTGAAAAGGACCAAATCAAGCTAAGAATAGGGATCTAGGATGGTAGCAAGCTAAAGTCACCATCACTCAGAAATAGAACCAAAAACCCGGTCACTACACACACTGACCCACAATCAAAGTGTGTTCACACATTGACCCACAATCAAAGTTTGTTCACACACAGACCGACAGCCTACGTGTGTTCACACACAGACCCACAACCAAAGTGTGTTCACACACTGACCCACAAAGTGCGTTCACATGCACAGTCCCACAGCCAAAGTGTGTTCACACACTGACCTACAATCAAAGTGTGTTCACACACTGACCCACAATCAAAGTGCGTTCACATGCACAGACTCACATCCAAAGTGTGTTCACACACTGACCCACAATCGAAGTGTGTTCATACACAGACCCACAATCAAAGTCTGTTCACACACAGACCCACAGCCAAAGTGTGTTCACACACAGACCTACAGCCAAAGTGTGTTCACACACTGACCGACAATCAAAGTGTGTTCACACACAGACCCACAATCAAAGTGTTGGAAAGCGGTGACCCCAGGGGTCAAGAGGACTCTCCTAACCACCTGGAACCTCCTCTCCCACAATTACTGCTGAGTCTTATCGAGGGGGGAGTCCCCGCCGGGGAGGACTTATCGTACACACTGTCGACACACCACACGTATGAACGGACACCACACCGTGATTCTTTGTCAAGAAAGACTATCAAGATTAAGGGTAAGGAGCAATACACAGCGATCGAGGGATCGCAAAAGTCTCGTAGCGAGGGATTGGGGAAGGGGGACAGTCTTAGGAGGCCAGCTGGCACACAACGCACCCTGCGCACAGTTCTCAATCCTCAAACTGGGGGGTACGGGGGCTGGCGATGGGACTTGCTGTCCTACTCACTTCTGGTTCAAGATGATCGTGAGGGTAGCGTCGATGGTCCAGCCGGACCAGAGAGTTCGTCAAGCCGCGACGAGGTCAGCAGGGCTTGGTCAGGAGTACTCTGTCGTACTCGTAAGCAGCGGGAGCCGCGACAGCAGGTCTCCGATGGTTCAGGTCTTGTGTTCCGAGAGGGGGCCGCGACAGCGTCAGCAGGGCCCTGATGGTTCAGATTTCTTGTCCTTCGGGAGGGGGCCGCGACAGCGTCAGCAGGGCCCCGATGGTTCCGTTCCGTATGTTCGAGGATGAGCCGCGACGACGTCAGCAGGGCTCCGTGGGTCAGAGTCTGTTCTCCTCAAAGTCAGCCGCGATCAGATCAGCAGGGCTTTCTTGTCCAAGATACAACTGCCGACTAGATGGAAGGCAGGCTGTCTTATAGTACTGGAGCTCTTTGATGTCCGGACCCTCAGAGGCAGGAGGCCGGAGGTCCGAGGGCCAGGCGCCCGATTGTCTGGGCGGTTGGTTCTTTGATGCTTTGGACCATGCGTCCAGGGAATCCCAGACGCCCATCAAGGCCTGGAGCCAGCTCGCTAGGAGGCCCAAGGTGCGATCGAAACCAGCCCCCAGGGATAGTTCAGAGGTGTGAGGGAAACCAGTTCCTCGGGAGGGGGCCGGAGGTGTGATGGAGGTCTTGGTTTCGGGTACTTGGGGAGTCGTTCACCCCCCGGGCGGATCTGGGCGCGCCGGACGCGCATGCTTGGCTGTAGCCAGGAGTGGCCAGGGGCTGCCGAAAGGAAAGAAGGCGGCCGGCCGGCCAGGGTGGCCAAACATGGAGTCTGATGGTCACGTGCACGGGTGCAGGCACGCGGTCTGGGTATCGTCTCAGGTCCGGGGTAGTAGTGTCATGTACAGTTCTGGGTGAACGTAGATCGGGAGCTTCAGAGATCAGCGAGGACCACGCCACGAGGCCAGGTCCAACACAAAGTGTGTTCACATACAGACCCACAGCCAAAGTGTGTTCACACTCAGATCCACAGCCAAAGTGTGTTCACACACAGACCCACAATCAAAGTGTGCTCTCACACAGACCCACAACCAAAGTGTGTTCACACACAGACCCACAGCCAAAGTGTGTTCACACACAGACCCGCAATCAAAGTGTGTTCACACACAGACCCATAACCAAAGTGTGTTCACACACTGACCCACAATCAAAGTGTGTTCACACACAGACCAATAACCAAAGTGTGTTCACACACAGACCCACAACCAAAGTGTGTTCACACACTGACCCACAATCAAAGTGTGTTCACATGCACAGACCCACCACCAAATTAGGTTCAAACACTGACCCACAATCAAAGTGTGTTCACACATAGACCCAAAGTATGTTAACACACAGACCCACAGCCAAAGTGTGTTCACACACAGACCCACAACCGAAGTGTGTTCACACACAGACCCACAACCGAAGTGTGTTCACACACTGACCCACAATCAAAGTGTGTTCACATGCACAGACCTACTGCCAAATTATGTTCACACACAGACCCACAACCAAGGTGTGTTCACACACTGACCCACAATCAAAGTGTGTTCACACACTGACCCACAATCAAAGTGTGTTCACTTGCACAGACCCACCACCAAATTATGTTCACACACAGACCCACAACCAAAGTGTGTTAACACACTGACCCACAATCAAAATGTGTTCACACAGAGACTCACAGCCAAAATGTGTTCACACAGAGGCCCACAACGAAAGTGTGTTCACACACTGACCCACAATCAAAGTGCGTTCACATGCACAGACCCACAGCCAAAGTGTGTTCACACACTGACCCACAATCAAAGTGTGTTCACACACAGACCCACAGCCAAAGTGTGTTCACACACAGACCCACAGTCAAAGTGTGTTCAAACACAGACCCACAACCAAAGTGTGTTCACACACAGACCCAAAACCAAAGTGTGTTCACACACAGACCCACAACCAAAGTGTGTTCACACACAGACCCACAACCAAAGTGTGTTCACACACTGACCCACAGTCAAAGTGTGTTCACACACAGACCCACAACCAAAGTGTGTTCACACACTGACCCACAATCAAAGTGTGTTCACACACAGACCCACAACCAAAGTGTGTTCACACACTGACCCACAATCAAAGTGTGTTCACATGCACAGACCCACCGCCAAATTATGTTCAAACACTGACCCACAATCAAAGTGTGTTCACACATAGACCCACAGCCAGAGTATGTTCACACACAGACCCACAGCCAAAGTGTGTTCACACACAGACCCACAATCAAAGTGTGTTCACACACAGACCCACAACCAAAGTGTGTTCATACACTGACCCACAATCAAAGTGTATTCACATGCACAGACCTACTGCCAAATTATGTTCACACACAGACCCACAACCAAAGTGTGTTCACACACTGACCCACAACCAAAGTGTGTTAACACACTGACCCACAATCAAAGTGTGTTCACACAGAGACTCACAGCCAAAGTGTGTTCACACAGAGACCCACAGCCAAAGTGTGTTCACACACTGACCCACAACCAAAGTGTGTTCACACACAGACCCACAACCAAAGTGTGTTCACACACTGACCCACAATCAAAGTGTGTTCACACACTGACCCACAGCCAAAGTGTGTTCACACACTGACCCACAATCAAAGTGTGTTCACACACTGACCCACAGCCAAAGTGTGTTCACACACAGACCCGCAATCAAAGTGTGTTCACACACTGGAAGCTCAAAGGCGCACCAACCCTCAGATTAAAAATACAGGAGTCGCAGAGTTGTGAAGTCACTCGCGCCTGTAGAAGTGTTAAAATGTCATTCATGCTGCAGGATGACGCGGAGGAAGTGATATTTGCCAGACACAGGCTTCAGTTACACTGAACTAGGTGAAGAAACCCTCCCTGGAGTTCTACGCTGGCACCAGTCTCAGCCTCAGGGTGCACGGGACAGTGCCCCCTCCCTGGGGTTGTACACTGGCACCAGCCTCAGCCTCAGGCTGCACGGGACAGTGCCCCCTCCCTGGGGTTGTACACTGACACCAGCCTCAGCCTCAGGCTGCACGGGACAGTGCCCCCTCCCTGGGGTTGTACACTGACACCAGCCTCAGCCTCAGGCTGCACGGGACAGTGCCCCCTCCCTGGGGTTGTACACTGACACCAGCCTCAGCCTCAGGCTGCACGGGACAGTGCCCCCTCCCTGGGGTTGTACACTGACACCAGCCTCAGCCTCAGGCTGCACGGGACAGTGCCCCCTCCCTGGGGTTGTACACTGACACCAGCCTCAGCCTCAGGCTGCACGGGACAGTGCCCCCTCCCTGGGGTTGTACACTGACACCAGCCTCAGCCTCAGGCTGCACGGGACAGTGCCCCCTCCCTGGGGTTGTACACTGGCACCAGCCTCAGCCTCAGACTGCAAGAGAGACGAGACAGTGCCCCCTCCCTGGGATTCTACGCTGGCACCAGCCTCAGGCTGCACGGGACAGTGCCCCCTCCCTGGGGTTGTACACTGACACCAGCCTCAGCCTCAGGCTGCACGGGACAGTGCCCCCTCCCTGGGGTTGTACACTGACACCAGCCTCAGCCTCAGGCTGCACGGGACAGTGCCCCCTCCCTGGGGTTGTACACTGACACCAGCCTCAGCCTCAGGCTGCACGGGACAGTGCCCCCTCCCTGGGATTCTACGCTGGCACCAGCCTCAGGCTGCACGGGACAGTGCCCCCTCCCTGGGGTTGTACACTGACACCAGCCTCAGCCTCAGGCTGCACGGGACAGTGCCCCCTCCCTGGGGTTGTACACTGACACCAGCCTCAGCCTCAGGCTGCACGGGACAGTGCCCCCTCCCTGGGATTCTACGATGGCACCAGCCTCAGGCTGCACGGGACAGTGCCCCCTCCCTGGGGTTGTACACTGACACCAGCCTCAGCCTCAGGCTGCACGGGACAGTGCCCCCTCCCTGGGGTTGTACACTGACACCAGCCTCAGCCTCAGGCTGCACGGGACAGTGCCCCCTCCCTGGGGTTCTACACTGACACCAGCCTCAGCCTCAGGCTGCACGGGACAGTGCCACCTCCCTGGGATTCTACGCTGGCACCAGCCTCAGGCTGCACGGGACAGTGCCCCCTCCCTGGGGTTGTACACTGACACCAGCCTCAGCCTCAGGCTGCACGGGACAGTGCCCCCTCCCTGGGGTTCTACACTGACACCAGCCTCAGCCTCAGGCTGCTCGGGACAGTGCCCCCTCCCTGGGATTCTACGCTGGCACCAGCCTCAGACTGCACGGGACAGTGCCCCCTCCCTGGGGTTGTACACTGACACCAGCCTCAGCCTCAGGCTGCACGGGACAGTGCCCCCTCCCTGGGGTTGTACACTGGCACCAGCCTCAGCCTCAGACTGCAAGAGAGACGAGACAGTGCCCCCTCCCTGGGATTCTACGCTGGCACCAGCCTCAGGCTGCACGGGACAGTGCCCCCTCCCTGGGGTTGTACACTGACACCAGCCTCAGCCTCAGGCTGCACGGGACAGTGCCCCCTCCCTGGGGTTGTACACTGACACCAGCCTCAGCCTCAGGCTGCACGGGACAGTGCCCCCTCCCTGGGGTTGTACACTGTGACTGACACCAGCCTCAGCCTCAGGCTGCACGGGACAGTGCCCCCTCCCTGGGATTCTACGCTGGCACCAGCCTCAGGCTGCACGGGACAGTGCCCCCTCCCTGGGGTTGTACACTGACACCAGCCTCAGCCTCAGGCTGCACGGGACAGTGCCCCCTCCCTGGGGTTGTACACTGACACCAGCCTCAGCCTCAGGCTGCACGGGACAGTGCCCCCTCCCTGGGATTCTACGATGGCACCAGCCTCAGGCTGCACGGGACAGTGCCCCCTCCCTGGGGTTGTACACTGACACCAGCCTCAGCCTCAGGCTGCACGGGACAGTGCCCCCTCCCTGGGGTTGTACACTGACACCAGCCTCAGCCTCAGGCTGCACGGGACAGTGCCCCCTCCCTGGGGTTCTACACTGACACCAGCCTCAGCCTCAGGCTGCACGGGACAGTGCCACCTCCCTGGGATTCTACGCTGGCACCAGCCTCAGGCTGCACGGGACAGTGCCCCCTCCCTGGGGTTGTACACTGACACCAGCCTCAGCCTCAGGCTGCACGGGACAGTGCCCCCTCCCTGGGGTTCTACACTGACACCAGCCTCAGCCTCAGGCTGCTCGGGACAGTGCCCCCTCCCTGGGATTCTACGCTGGCACCAGCCTCAGACTGCACGGGACAGTGCCCCCTCCCTGGGGTTGTACACTGACACCAGCCTCAGCCTCAGGCTGCACGGGACAGTGCCCCCTCCCTGGGGTTGTACACTGGCACCAGCCTCAGCCTCAGACTGCAAGAGAGACGAGACAGTGCCCCCTCCCTGGGATTCTACGCTGGCACCAGCCTCAGGCTGCACGGGACAGTGCCCCCTCCCTGGGGTTGTACACTGACACCAGCCTCAGCCTCAGGCTGCACGGGACAGTGCCCCCTCCCTGGGGTTGTACACTGACACCAGCCTCAGCCTCAGGCTGCACGGGACAGTGCCCCCTCCCTGGGGTTGTACACTGACACCAGCCTCAGCCTCAGGCTGCACGGGACAGTGCCCCCTCCCTGGGATTCTACGCTGGCACCAGCCTCAGGCTGCACGGGACAGTGCCCCCTCCCTGGGGTTGTACACTGACACCAGCCTCAGCCTCAGGCTGCACGGGACAGTGCCCCCTCCCTGGGGTTGTACACTGACACCAGCCTCAGCCTCAGGCTGCACGGGACAGTGCCCCCTCCCTGGGATTCTACGATGGCACCAGCCTCAGGCTGCACGGGACAGTGCCCCCTCCCTGGGGTTGTACACTGACACCAGCCTCAGCCTCAGGCTGCACGGGACAGTGCCCCCTCCCTGGGGTTGTACACTGACACCAGCCTCAGCCTCAGGCTGCACGGGACAGTGCCCCCTCCCTGGGGTTCTACACTGACACCAGCCTCAGCCTCAGGCTGCACGGGACAGTGCCACCTCCCTGGGATTCTACGCTGGCACCAGCCTCAGGCTGCACGGGACAGTGCCCCCTCCCTGGGGTTGTACACTGACACCAGCCTCAGCCTCAGGCTGCACGGGACAGTGCCCCCTCCCTGGGGTTCTACACTGACACCAGCCTCAGCCTCAGGCTGCTCGGGACAGTGCCCCCTCCCTGGGATTCTACGCTGGCACCAGCCTCAGACTGCACGGGACAGTGCCCCCTCCCTGGGGTTGTACACTGACACCAGCCTCAGCCTCAGGCTGCACGGGACAGTGCCCCCTCCCTGGGATTCTACGCTGGCACCAGCCTCAGCCTCAGGCTGCACGAGACAGAATACCTTTGCCTGCCAGGGAAAATGTTGCAGTTGTCGCCGTACATACCTGAACACAGAGGGGCAGATTTACAAGCCTCTTGCGCCACTTTTGCGTCACTTTTCTCACGTTAAAAGTGACGCAAAGGTGGCGCAAGGGGCTTGTAAATCTGCCCCAGAGTGCCCCTGTGTTATCAGACCCTCAGTGGGAGGAGGTGGATGAGAGGGAGCACCAATGAAAAATGAAAACATGCTCTCGCTCAGCTGAGCTCTGTTCCGCGTGGGTGTCCAAGTTCGGTCAGAAAAGGGACAGTAACCAGTGGTCTGGAATCTGGCTTCTTTCTGGACAGCTCGGGTGGGACGGCCTCTCTAGCCTGAATGGTCAACTCTCAGTGTTCATATAATAAATTGACCACTGCTTATTATAGCTGATTATGAGGGAAAAGCAAAGCAGAAACATAGTAAAAAATCCAGCTGGAACCGGTGTTCCTACTATGTGTCAGCTCTTGCGCACATGCCATCTCTGTATCTTGAGGTGTGCCCCAGGCGACCCTCAGATGTAGATATTCAGGGCATCCAGGCATGACTTATGTCTCCTGTTTGCTGATACTCAAGAAAGGATGTTGTGCAAACTGAAGGTGCCTGCGTGTCGTGAAGTGTCCAGGCAGATTGCCTGAGTCTGGATAATGCTAAGTGCATTTAAAAATGGAGTCTGACTCAGGGGCACTCCTCAACAGAGGTCTAAATACATCTGACCAAATCACTTGGACTTCCAAAGACTTCCAGGGGTCCCTGTGCCAGTCTCAATAGCTTTGTCATTTACAAGCACTTTTAGAGGTCTCAGAGACCGTGCGGGAAGGTGTGGACAGGGGTGAGGTAGCCATGATTGTGCTCCTCGACCTGTCCGCAGCTTTCGACACGGTCTCCCATGCCATCCTCCTAAACAGACTCTTCGAGATGGGGATTTGTGACACCCCCCGTTAGCCTGGATCACTTCCTTCTTAACGGACCGTACACAACAAGTATGGTGCCGACCTTTCTGGTCTAAAGACAAGAAACCACTTGGCTGCGGGGTGCCCCAGGGTTCTGCTCTCAGTCCCCTTTTTTTCAACGTGTATTTGGCTCCCCTAGCAAAGGTGATTGAGACAACTGGGGTTAGAGTGATATCATACTCTGATGATACTCAGCTTATCTTTTCCATCAGAGACCACTCACCCTTTGGTTTGAAAAATCTCAGAACTTGTCTTTCTAAGATTGTAGCTTGGATGACTTTGAACACGCAATCGGACAAAACAGAGGTGCTGTTTTTTAATCAAGCAAACCCATGCCACCCACCACCTGGTGGCCAGCGGAACTCAATCCACCGCCTTCTCCGGTAAAAGTGGCGCGTAACCTTGGAGTCCAATTCGACAATGAATTATCTTTCAAAACCCAAATCCAGAAAGTAACTTTGACATGCTTTGGTAAACTACGCATACTAAAAAAGATCTCCACCTTTCTTCCCGTCGAGGCTATGAAGACAGTGACCCACGCCTTGATCACTTCGCACCTTGACTATGCGAATAGCCTGTATCTAGGACTTCCAGCCTACCTACTACACAGGCTGCAGATCGTGCAGAACGCCGTCGCCAGGCTGATCTGTAAAGTCCCCTATCGCTACTCCATCTCACCCCATCTCAGGAAGCTGCATTGGCTCCCAATCACTGCTTGCGTCAGATTCAAGGCCCTCATACTAGTTTTTAGGGCTTTGAATGGTAAAGGCCCTAGATACCTTAGACAGAGACTGAAACTAGTTCAATCGTCTCTTAACCTTAGATCTAACCACCTCCGGCTCTTACTCCCCCCCAGATTCCGCCTCGCAAGGAAGGGTGGCAGAGCCTTTGCAGTAGTGGTATCTAAACTGTGGAACTCCCTACCCATCAGTCTTCGTCTTATTGACATCGAATTCAGGGGCAAATTAAAGACCTTTCTATTCTCTGGCTGCTAATTTCTTCTTCCATCTGCTCGCAATCCTCAGCGCCGGGACACCCCCGTGGGGGGTAGCCGCGCGCTCAACAAATCTCAATAATAATAATAATAATAATAATAATAGTTTTAACATTCTCAAATGGGACACCTATAGCATTTGTAATGCAATATGTGTTGTATTTACGTGACTTAGATGTATTGATATTACAAATAACAATGGCTTTTAATTTAATTAATAATTAATACTTAAATAAAAGTTATTGTAATTTATAATGGCAATAGCTTAAATTTTTGTTAATACCTTTTGTGAAGATTATGTTCAGTGTATTTTATTGTGATGAAAATCCAAGAACAGAAGTTAAATATTAACATCTTTTTGTGACATTTGTAATAAAGCTTGAAACATTGAGAGAACTTATTTTGAACCAGTTGTTGTTGAATGGTTGCACAGATTGATGCTGTAGTGGTGCTGAGTGATGCTGTGGTGGCGACAAGTGATGTTGTGGTGGCGGCGAGTGATGTTGTGGTGGCGACGGACGAGTGATGCTGTGGTGGCGACAAATGATGCTTAGCGCCTTGGGACCCTCCGGGTAAGTAGTGCGCTAAATAAATGCCTGTGATTGATTGATTGATTGATTGCTGTGGCATTCAGTGATGCTGTGGTAGCGCATAGTGATGTTGAGGTGCCCCTGAGTGATGCTGTGGTAGTGCTAAGTGATGCTGTGCTGATGCAATAGATAGATAGAAGGAGGGCGATAGATAGATAGAGGGAGGGCAATAGATAGATAGAGGGAGGGCAATAGATAGATAGAGGGAGGGCGATAGATAGATAGATAGATAGATAGATAGATAGATAGATAGATAGATAGATAGATAGAGGGAGGGCGATAGATAGATAGATAGATAGATAGATAGATAGATAGATAGATAGATAGAGTGCGATAGATAGATATACAGATAGAGTGAGGGCGATCGATAGATGGATAAATAGAGTGGGGGCGATCGATAGAGTGAGGGCGATAGATAGATAGACAGAGTGCGGGCGATAGATAGATAGGGTGAGGTCGCTAGATAGATAGAGTGAGGGCAATAGATACACTGAGGGCACTAGATAGCTAGATAGATAGATAGATAGATAGATGGTTGTGGTTGTGGGGTGGGGGGTTGTGTGTGTGAGTGGTTGTGTGTGGGGTTGTGTGTGTGTGTAGGGTTGTGTTTGTGTGTGGGTTTGTGTTTGTGTGTGGGGGATTTGTGTGTGGGGGGTTTGTGTGGGGGTGTGTGTGTGGGGAGGGTGTGGGGGCGTGTCTGGGGGTTTGTTTGTGGGGGTGTGGGGGTGGGTTGTGTGTGTGGGGGGGGGTTTGGGTGTGTGTGGGTGGGGTTTGGGTGTGTGTGTGGGTTGTGTGTGTGGTTGTTTGGTTGTGTGTGGTTGTCTGTGGTGTGTGTGTGTGGTTGTGTGTGTGTGTGTGTGGCTGTGTGTGTGGCTGCATGTGTATGGTTGTGTGTGTGTGTGTGGATGTGTGGTTGGGCGTGGTTGTGTGTGTGGTGTTGTTATAAAGCTTACAATGCTCATAATGCAGATTTTTCCGTTCAGTCATCTAGTTTCATCCGCTCAAACATTAAAAAAAGGAGAAAAAAGTTTTTTGTGATCAAAACAGGACCTCACGTATGAGAAATGGGAGGGAGTCACAGAGATTATTTTAGGTAATATTAGTGAGCTGCTGCTGTGTTACAATGTTGAAAACACGTGTCACTATTCGTGAATATTAGATGTAAACATATTTAGAATTTGGACCAGTGTGCCTGTGGACTGTCAATGAATGAACTAGCTTAAGAGAGAATAACAAATCTGAAATTGGATCACAAATTCGAAGCTGCTCTGAATAGGATCCCCCAAAATATGTTTGGCCCCGGGCCCCCAAAATCCATACGATTTCACCTGCACAATTGTTCTTTAAATGAAAAACGTAACGGAGCCTGCTGGCTGATTTCCTGGCGTCATCCCTGCCCCGCCCCATTGCATTTTAATTAAACTGTGCCTCTTGAGATGTTATTTGTAATTGGACATTATCTGGAAGGTCCACGTAGTACCCGGTGCTCCAGCGTTCCCTAACTTCTCAAGCACATATCCACTAAACATTCCCTCCTCCAGAAATGAACGGCTGTTCTTTAGAAGGTGAGGTTTGATCTGTATTGTTTTCTCTTTTGGTATACTGTGTGTGTACAGGCGTAAGGATGGGAGTGGGCTGGTGGCGCCCCCTGGGAGGGTAAAGAGGTCACAGGCACCGCGAGCCTCTCGCGGCAGCACATTTCACAGTGTTGTAATGCTGATTGGTGGAGGGGTGGGAGTGTCTCCCTGCAGCACTTGTTAACTCATTATGGGGCTTATGGGGGAAGGGGAGCAGAGCAGAAAGCGTCTCCCTGGGATGTGTTAGCAAAGCATAGCGGCCTTTTTGAAGGCTCGTTTTCTTTTTGATGTTCGCCATTGCACAAAAGAGATGTAAACTGATGCCCCCGGAGCCCTGCCCCCTCCGCCCGCCCATCTTGAAGAGGAGTAGCCCAGGCCCAGCACTTTTTGAAAAGAAATGCCAGATAGGACAGCAGAGAATGGTGAACTGTAAAAAGAGAGTAGTGTGGTGGATGAAAATACCCCCACCCAATGCGGACTGATCAAGTTGCCACTCTGAGGAAGAGGGTACGGAGGGGAAATGACAAATGAAATGTGAGTAAAAGGGCTAAAGACGGGTAAGTGGTGTGAGAAATTGTGATGGGCGGAGAGAAAGGATAGGAAAGGAGGGGGAGGGGCAGAGAAGCTGACGAGGAGGTGGGATGGGGCAGAGCGAGGCACTTGGGAGAGCACTGTGCTTTGAGGCATGACGGTCTGACGGAAGGCGATACATTGTGGAAAGAGGTTCGGGAGAGTGTGAAAAGTGGGAAAGGAGGCAACTAAGCCGACGAGGGGGAGAGAGAATAGAAAGGCAGACTGGGGGCTATGTGGATGTGGGGTAGATGAAAAGGGTGGTAGGAATGAAAATTGAAGCTGGGGTTAGAAAGGAACGGGGAGGAAGATGGTACAGAGGGCAAATGACAAATCAGTGAAATGTGAGTGAAAGGGCTAAAGACGGGTAAGTGGAGGGAGAAATTGTGACGGAGTGGGGCGGAGAGGAAGGACAGGAAAGGTGGGGGAGGGGCAGAGAACCTGACGAGGAGGCTTGTTGCGTGCTTTCACGCGCACATGCACTCAAGCTTTAAGCTGGAGAAGCCTGTGGGTAGGGTCCAGTGATGACGGTATGAAGGGGTGTGGGGCGGGGGCAGCAAGACAGAGACATGCTGGGTGGGAGGAGAAAGGGAGCGAGTGAAAGCAGGACAATTGTTGTGCATTTGAAGCTCTCTACATTGCTGAGAAGCTGAGAGCAGATAGCGGGAAGGGGACGGGGTTTGAAGATTTAGAGGAAAGAGAGGCATGTTGGAAAACAGAAAATGTGAACATGCTCTCGGCATTGCGTGGCTGGGGAGACAAGCTCTGGCATTGCGCGGGGGCGGGGGAGCACATTCCTTTGAAGTCTGATGGGGTGGTGGGGGAGCGGTTTGCTTTGAAGTCGCAGACAAATGGTGTATGGAGTGCGATTTGCGATGTGGCTGGTGATGTGCACGTGCCTGGCTCGCATGAACTGTGTCTAATCCGCAGCTTGGGGAGACTTATCGGAAGCCTTACTAGAATCTTGCCGAACAATACTTACGCATTGCTTCAGCGAGACCTAAAAAGAAGAATGAGCGGTTTTAGTGGCCCTTCGTGACAGCCTCCCCCCATTATCCTATCTTACTGCCCCCCCCCCCATCCTGGCAAAGTCCAGAGCCCTTTTGCTCCAAACCTCATGTGAGGCCCACTAGCCCTCCCTCCCCCCACACCAATCCCTACCCTGTGGCACCCCGGCTCCACCCCAGGCACCAACACCCCCGCCATATCCTGTACTGTTCCCTCCTCCAGCAACTTTTACCTGGTGATCCTGAGAGGGCTGCTGGCTCTTCCGACATTTCCTGCTGCAGTATGTCCCACTAACATCCTTCCCCATTATTTCCTGCTGCAGTATGTCCCACTAACATCCTTCCCCATTATTTCCTGCTACAGTATGTCCCGCCCCCTTACCATTATTTCCTGCTGCAGTATGTCCTGCCCCCTGTACCATTATTTACTGCTGCAGTATGTCCCACCCACACCATGCACCGTTATTTCCTGCCGCAGTATGTCCCGCCCACATCCTGCACCATTGTTTCCTGCTGCAGTATGTCCCGCCCACATCCTGCACCGTTATTTCCTGCTGCAGTATGTCCCGCCCACATCCTGCACCGTTATTTCCTGCTGCAGTATGTCCCGCCCACATCCTGCACCATTGTTTCCTGCTGCAGTATGTTTCGCCCACATCCTGCACCGTTATTTCCTGCTGCAGTATGTCCCGCCCACATCCTGCACCGTTATTTCCTGCTGCAGTATGTCCCGCCCACATCCTGCACCATTGTTTCCTGCTGCAGTATGTTTCGCCCACATCCTGCACCGTTATTTCCTGCTGCAGTATGTCCCGCCCACATCCTGCACCATTGTTTCCTGCTGCAGTATGTCCCGCCCATATCCTGCACCGTTATTTCCTGCCGCAGTATGTCCCACCCACATCCTGCACCATTGTTTCCTGCTGCAGTATGTTTCGCCCACATCCTGCACCGTTATTTCCTGCTGCAGCATGTTTCGCCCACATCCTGCACCGTTATTTCCTGCCGCAGTATGTCCCGCCCACATCCTGCACCGTTATTTCCTGCCGCAGTATGTCCCGCCCACATCCTGCACCATTGTTTCCTGCTGCAGTATGTCCCGCCCACATCCTGCACCGTTATTTCCTGCTTCAGTATGTCCCACCCACATCCTGCACTGTTATTTCCTGCTGCAGTTTTTCTACCCACATCCTGCACCAGGAAGTGGTCCTGCTTGGAGGGGCTCGGAGCCCTGTCCTTCACCTCAGTGAAGTTGGGCATCTGAACCTACTTTCAGCTAGTAACTCCACGTTAGAGGACAAAAGCCTTTGAGGATGTTCAGTTTAGTGCTCTTTCTATGCATTTTCTAAGGTATGAATTCCCACACTCTGTTGGTATCTTGGTCCTTTGTTCCCATGTAGTACTTATATTTCTAATTTTCTTTACCCCCCCCCGTTTCATTTCCAGAAGATCCATGTTTAGTACGTTTCATCTCTCTTAATATGATTTCTGGTGCAGACTTTACACCTGTTTGGTGTCAGCTGGGACCTCTAGAACTGGGGCTCAATGTCAGTTCATCCTGTTTTGCCAGGGTCTTTTAATTAAGACAACATTCCCCTGCTGCTCCCCAAAACTGTAGAGCAAAGGCACTGCAGCACCCCCAAAATAGCCATGCTGTAGTTCAGAAGGTGAATGATCAATAAAGAAGCCTTTAAATTTGATCTTGTCGTAGAGGTCAAATGTCAGGCTCTGTCTTCTAAAAAATTGCTGCTTATTCTTTTAACTTGGAGATTGGTGTTTACTTTTGATTTGCTGACTGCATGTCTGGCAACCCCAGTAGAAAACTCTACTGATGACGGAACAATCCAGAAACACATATGTCTAGAGATACAGCAATGACTGCACCAGATTAACACAGCATCATTTTTATGCAGGTGATGCTGTGTTAATTGCAAGCGTTAAGAAGAAGGGGTCCCAGTAAGGAAGACGCATAAATAGAGACAATTTAAATAAAGTAAATGAAAATAAATGCATCTATAATGTTTTATTCACATTATAGGGAAAGGTATTCAAAACCAATTATAATATACAGTTGTATCAGTGCCCCTGGGGGTAAGGTGGACGTGCAGTCGTGAGGGTAGTGTAGGGAGGGATAGTGACAGTAAAAACACGTATTATTCAGACATTCATATGAGTTCAATGTCGAATAGACAGCGTAACGATATTCAATCAACACAAAAGTTCACAATACACATGCCCCAAAGTCCATATTATGCAAAAATTGGGGTAGGAGGAGGCTGTGTTATAAGGTGAAAAAGTCGACGTTTCGACCCAAAGGAAGCAGGAATCAATGAAATCCTTGCAGGTGGGTCTTCATCAGGACGAGGAAGGGGTAGTGGGGCAGGCAACCTGAATATATCAGTGTTGGTGGGTTGTAATCATTTGATGAGGTCGATATTGGCATTGAATCTTGAAAAATAAGGTCCAATATCCCACATGGGTAAGGCAAAACGATCCGGGTGCTAGGCAGGGAGGGATCACTCCACGTATCGATTTTTATGAAGTTAATCCTGTGTCCCCGGTGCAGGAAAGGATAAGTCAGGATCCGTATCCGGTCTGTAGCGGCTCAATTGAAGTGAAGCGTCTCTCTCGGCTGTCTCGAGGAGAACCTGTGTTAATTGCAAGAACTTTAAAACAGTGCTGAGGAGCCTCGACATTGGTAGATCTTTTTAGTAACCCTTCAAGTTGTAGAACTATGTCTAAAGAAAGAATCAAAGAAATATTTTTGGAGAGGAGGAGCTTCGTGGGCAACCAAGATGGCCGCGTGAGCTCGGAGGTCCGAAGACCCTCCGATCCTCCGAATTAATCCTGTCGCCTATCCTGCCCCACAGTAGTGGGAACATGCTGTTGAACTGCTGCTGACGCTGGACTCGTTCTCCGATCGAAGATCCGAGTCTTCTAGGTGAAGTTACACCGTGTTGAAGGTTGGGGACGATGACGCCACCATAGCCCGGAATTACGTGGGCGACTGCAGCGCAGCTACAGGGTGGCAGTCTGGGGAGAGGAAGGCCGCCCCGTTCTGAGGCATTGGCTAGGTCATCCTGTGGATTGAAGTGTTGGATGAGCGGTGGGGGCGGATGCTAACGCCTACCGACTTGGGGCCTCAACTACGACCGGGGAGTCTTCCTGATTGAGCGACCCTCTTGCCCAACATGGCGGGCAGAGGAGACCCAGACAAAGGGAAACCTAGAGTCAGCAGGAAAACGTCCCTTTCTCAACCCACTATCTCCAATCGCTGCGCCCTCCCAAAGGGATCGCCCGGAGTCACAGGACGGCCTAAAGACATGCAGCGAGATGTTGTAATGGCTGCCTTTTTGCTAGCTCTTTGGAGAAGGAGAATGATGGAGATTGACTCCAGCCTATCACCCCCATAGTATAGGGATTAGGCCGATAGACAGGGACCCTGTCTTACATATATTAGGGCATTTTCGTACCATTTTCCTTAAAGTAAGGCTTATGAATTTAAGTTAGGGGATAGATATATAAGTATCAGTCATGATTTGCTCATTTGCTAACATGCTAGGCTGTTTTCCATGGAGCTATGCATATTGTGGGCTCCGTAGGCCTTAAACGAGACAGACTCCATTTTGCTTTCTGCCCGGTAACTTGAGAAGGCTTTCTACGTGAAGTGTAATGTTTTAGTTTCAAGCTGTTGTTCGCTTGGAGAGAACCGGTTCAGGCTGACCCTTATCGAAGGAATGTATTTTTCTCCTCTCCGAAGACACAACTTCAGGCCGGCCGGCTGGGAAAGTGTCCTTGGTACGGGGAGGTACAAGAATTTGGTGGGCGGCAGGTTACTGGCCGTGAATTTCCATGAAGGAACGGGCTTTGATATTAGCGAAGGTGTTAGTCAGTTTTGTCAGTTAGTCCGTAGGCGGCATCTAGCCGTTAGCATCTCTGCCATTACTCATTTTCATGGTGGACAAGTCGCCATCTTTGAAGTCGGAGAAAGATTTAAGACCGAAACTCTCTGAGAAAGACTGAACGAGAAGTAGCGCGGAGCGCACTGATACAGAGAGAGAGAGAGACGGTAGCTAATAATCAGCAAGGTTCCGGTGTCCTGAGGGGAAGCAGACGAGGTTGAGCCTAGCGGTGCAGACGTGTACTTGTGACGGCTGAGGGTGACTGCAAGGCGAGCCAGGATACAGAGACGAGAAGGGAACCTAGATGACTGCCGAGTCCAGACTTCCCACTAATAAGGTGACCTCTGTCTAACTTTAATAGAATGTGCACTCTAATCTTTACCTTTTTCTTGCAGGATTCATGTTGCATAGTAATGTGATTTGTGTCTATTGTTAATAAATACCCTAATTCTTATAGAATTATTGTGTACCTGGTGTTCGTGTTCAATCTTGGTAAACTACATTCCTAGTCGAAAGCTGTTTAAGTGAACGGATGAGAAATCCCGATCAGGTAAATGGTGATTGAATAAAGAGGGAGTGAGTGGACCTTTGATGCCAAGAGCAGGGAGTACACTATACAATCTGGAACTATATTTAAAGTTATTATTGTAGTTTTATCCCGAGTAGATCGCTGAGATATTATCCCAATAATTGTTCATAGGAATGTGGTCGTCGTTGATATGCGGCGTTAGTGAGAACGTTGGGGGGGAGACCAACGTGTATACCCACTGGATTGTGGCTTGAATAAGTGAGAACGCCAGGGAGGATACTGGCGCGTAGTTTCGCCGGATTGCGAACAGTTTGGAAAAGGGAGCATTGGGTTCTGCAGGCCCATGTGTAGACACACCGGATTGTGTGTCAGATCTGCCCTAGGGTAGAACGGTCTGGGTCGGGGTGGCCGCGAGACCAACTGATGTGAATAAGATATTGTAGAAAATCCGTACATACATATATTGTCATTCCCCATCCTTAGGTGCGACCTATATATATATATATCTGTATATCTATTCATTGTGAATACGATCTGAGGAGGGAAGGTGAGTACGTTTTGGCTGGGTCACAGGGGCCCCTGGGGGCTGATCCCATCTACACAGAAAATCCAGCCATTACATCTGGCGTCACGAACTGTTTACGAAGCCTGTGTGCATTGTGTTGTTTTAATCTCGTTGGTTTGCGCTCGGCTTGTACGTATAAATTTTTGTTTATAATTGTGTATATAAATTTTTTTTTTTTGTGTCATTATGTTTGCGAAAAAATCATCGTCGGTTTTCAAATTACCGATTCAGATTCCCGGCTGGGAATGTACTCCTTACGAGGCTTTGGCCCGTGAGTGGGCCGATTCTACTGGTTTGAGTGAAAATTGGTCTTCATGCTTGGAGCAGGCGGAGCCTGCCGATGTTGTGTCGTGCTTGCAGAAAGCGCCAGTAGTGAAGGGTGATGAGCTTCCTATTTTAGGACGCAGGGGCTGGATTGTTCTTAATGCATACAGGATATTGCATGAGAGGTTTGTTCAGCTACAGAAACAGTTTAAAGATACGGAAGGACAGTGTGTTGAGTTGCAAAATGCGCATACTTTGTTGCGTTGTCAAAATAAATTGCTTGCCGACAAACTTGAAACATATCAGACCATTGCCGAAAGGGCTGCGGTCCGTATTGCAGGATATAAGTATAAACATCGTCGTGGACGTGTGTCTTCACGCAAAGTGCGTATGGTTGTAGCAAAAGCTGGAATGGATTGGAACCCCGATGAGTGGGACGGTAATATCTGGGATTCTCATACTTCTGACTCCTCGGCAGAGGAGGGTGACAAGCGCGAGTCTTCTCGCTCCGGACGTGATTGTAAATCTGCTTCATGTATTGATTCAACTCCCGATTGTGACCGTGCTCGTTCTTCCCGTGTGGATGACGTAGCTTGCCCTGATTGTGCTGTTAAATCTAAGATGCGGGCTTCCTCGGAAGCTCTTCCCGCAGTTTCTGCTCACCCGATTTTTCGACGGAAGTTACAACAGGCCCCTGGTAACCCGGGTGGTATAGCTCTTGATTGTATTGAAGACTTTACTCAGCAGGAGGTTAGTGACATTTTACAACGATTTCGACAACGGCCTGGTGAGGCCTTGCTTACCTGGATGGTGCGCCTTTATGAGCTTGGCGCTGCCGGTATTATGCTCGATGCTGTTGATTGCTTACGATTTTGCTCTTTGAGTTCTGATTCTACGATTCAGGATCATTTTCGGAATTATAATGGTGCTGGTCAAATTTCTTTGCTCCAGCTTGCGTCTGACGGCTGTAATCATAAATATCCAACTGAATCTGATTGGCCTACTGATGAGAAACCGTGGTACACTCTGCGCGATGCGTCGCAACGTTTAAAAGAGGAAGTCATGAAAACGTCTATCTTCCTTAGTACTGCTGACAAGTTATTGGATGGTCTTTTAACATCTTCTGTGCGTAATCGCATTATCCGTTCTTCTCCTGTTGCTTACAAGCAGGTCATGATGACATTATTGATTAACCAAACTGGCAATCCTTTGTCTGTTGTGCTTGAGTCTGTTCGTCAGCTTGGTGAGCTGGGTGAATGGTTTAAACCTGAAAGACAATCTCGACCTGAGGGTCGTACTGGTGGTGACTATAAGTTCTCTAGACGTGACATGTTTCTTGCTCTCATTGCTGATGGTGTCAAAAGGGAAGACATTGATGGCGAGCCTAATAATCGCTTATGGGACATGTTTCGTAAGCGTGGTTTGGATCGAAAGGAGGGCGCCCGTCGTGTGCGAAAGAATGAGTATGATCGTGGTTCGGATGACAGTGGTGATGAGAGACGACGTGTGAATTCTGATCGCCGTGATGATCGGCGCTATGAACGTGATGGATCCCCTCGTCGTAATGATGGGAGGGGGAGAGAGGATGATCGCGAGAGGGGAAGAGATGATCGTGTTTCTAGCAGACGACGAGATGCAAGGAGTTATTCCCCTGACGTAAGAAGGAGGGAGGATCGTAACAGACTCTCTGACCGTAACTCACAACTTTATGAACCTGACACTAATCCGTTTCGTACTGGAGACGGATATGAACAAGACATTCTAATACCAAAGAAAACTGAGAACATTTACCCTGATTTGTCTTGGTTGACAGAACGCAGGAAAAATGACTAGGAAATAGGTCAAGCTCCGGTACGCAAGTGGGCCCACAGAGATTACAGACCCTATGTAGATATTGAGATTTTTTGGAAACATCGTAATATCCAAAGGGCCAGAGCGTTGGTTGATACTGGGGCGGAGGCCACTTTAATCCATGGTAAGTCGAGAAAATTTCATGGACAATCTTTTACGATTACTGGTCTGGGTGGTAAAGAGACACCCGCGGTTCAAACTGCACTCGAAATTAAAATTGGTAGAATTCCTCGTAGAGAATACTCTGTGTTGGTTGTGCCACTTTTGGAATACATTATTGGAATTGACATTTTGAAAGGTATGACTTTGCATTTGGATGATGGGTACTATCAATTTGGTACACGACAGTACATTTCGACCAGACCCGTACGGGTTGGCCGTTTACGCATGCCACCTATTAAAATACCTTTAGCAACGAAAGTGATTTCTCAAAAGCAATATCGCATCCCAGGTGGTCATGAAGAAATTACCGCTACGATTCAGGATTTGGTTGATGCGGGAGTCATTACTCCGGTCACATCTGCTTGGAATAATCCCGTTTGGCCCGTGCGCAAAAGTGACAACTCTTGGCGCATGACTGTTGATTATCGAGAATTGAACAAAAATACACCTAAATTGACTGTTGCAGTGCCTGACATTGTCACACTGATTCAGAGAATTCAAAAGCATCCAGGTACGTGGTATGCTTCCATTGATATTGCTAATGCGTTCTTTTCAATTCCGATTGCCCCTGAATGTCAGGAACAGTTCAGTTTCACATGGAATGGACGTCAAATGACGTTCCGGAGTCTTCCTCAAGGCTATGTACATAGTCCTACGATCTGTCACCGGCTGGTGGCGGAACATTTGTCTGAAGTACCCACGAATCCACAAGTTCAGATTTGTCATTATATTGACGACATTTTGATTCAAGGTGAAACGCAAGACCAGGTGCAGTCCCATTTAGATCAAATCATTGACTGTTTGCGAGCGAAAGGCTGGGAAATCAATCCTGACAAATTACAAACTCCATCCCAAGCTGTGAAATTTTTAGGAATTAATTGGCATGAGGGTCACAGAGAGGTGATTCCACAGGTTAAACGAAAAATACTTGATTTTGCTATTCCCAGAAACAGGAAAGAAGCTCAATGCTTTATTGGTTTGTTTGGATTTTGGCGTCAGCATATTCCCCATTTGAGTCAGATTTTGGCTCCATTGTATCGAGTCACTCGTAAAAAGAATGCGTTTGAATGGGGTGAACCTCAACAGACTGCTTTTAATTTGGCTAAAGAAGCTATTCAGTATGCTTTGGATTTGTGGCCCGTGAGTGAAGGTGATGTGGATTTGAATGTGTCCGTGGAAGGCCTGTATGCCAATTGGAGTTTGTGGCAAAAGCAGGGCAGACAAAAAGTGCCATTAGGTTTTTGGACCAAAAAGTTACCTGAGGCTGGTGAGCGTTACTCACCTTTTGAAAAACAGCTGCTTGCTTGCTATTGGGCTCTGGTGGATACCGAGCAATTGACCCTAGGCCATTCTGTGATTTTAAGGCCTGAAATTCCCATTATGCAGTGGGTTTTGAGTTCACCAAAGTCCCATCGAATTGGACATGCTCAGGAGGCTAGTGTGATTAAATGGAAATGGTACATTCAGGACAGGGCACGTGTGGGTCCGAAAGGTGTGGCGGTTTTACATGAGCGAGTGGCGCAGGCGCCCTCCAATGAGGCTGAAAGTGAGTGTTCGGTTCCCGTAGTGCAGGAGTCTCCCGTGAAGTGGGGTAAATCATTTGATGATCTGTCCGCGGAGGATAGAAAACATGTGTGGTTTACGGATGGTTCTGCGAAGTTCATTGGTGACAAAAGACATTGGAAAGCTGTCTCTTATAATCCGATTACACAGAAATTGTTAAGCACCACTGGAGACGGTAAGAGTAGTCAATATGCTGAACTCTATGCAGTTTACCAAGTTTTGAAACAGGAATTACCTGGTACATCATGTCATATTTTCACTGATTCCTGGTCCACTGCAAATGGACTAGCGGTGTGGTTGCCAACATGGCATTCTCATAATTGGGAATTGCATTCAAAAGAGTTATGGGGCAAAGAGCTGTGGCAAGAAATTTGGGAATTGCTCCCGCAGAGTACTGTAACAATCTTTCACGTGGATGCTCATACTCCAATTGACTCCCTTGACAAATTTTTTCATAATATTGCAGATGAACAGTCTAAAATTTCTGAGGCAGTGGTTGACATGCAGGATTCTGATTTGGCGGGATTGGCGAAGTGGGCCCATCAGAAAGCAGGACATTTTGGAGAGAAAGCCACTAGCAGGTGGGCTGCCGATAGAGGAATTCATATTCCCTTTTCTTTAATAAAAGATGTCATTCTACATTGTCCCATTTGCCAGCACTCTAGGAAAAAAGAGGTGCCTCAGATTGTTCGAGGCCACTTACATCGAGGTAAATTGCCCGCCCAAATTTGGCAGATTGATTACATTGGTCCGCTCCCTATGAGCAGAAATTGTCAATATATTTGCACAGTGGTTGATACTTATAGTGGCCTTTTGGTCGCTTTCCCTTGCAAGAATGCTACCCAAGTGAATACAATTAAAACCCTGGAGCTAATTATTCTGTACTATGGTGTCCCATTCCAGATTCAATCAGATAATGCATCCCACTTTCGTGGAAGATTGGTGCAGGAATTCTGTACGGAAAATAATATTGATTGGGTGTTTCATATTCCATATTACCCACAAGCTTCAGGACTGATTGAGAGAATGAATGGCTTGTTGAAAGAACAGTTGCGTAAGTTGACTGATGACCGGTACAGCCAGTGGAGAGATGTCCTACTTCAAGCTTTGTTAATTTTAAATAATCGTCCTTTGTTACATGCTGAATCTCCTTTGATGCGTTTGTTTCCTCCACATGTTGACGCGAAACCAAATTCTATATCAAATACTGTAATGTATTGGGAAATTACCCCCGGTGCTTTGGCTCCATGTAGAGCAACCCCAGGTTCCGCAGGCCTCGACCTGCATGCTTTAAATGATGCAAAATTTCCAGGAAAAGATCGAATAATTGTTGAAACTGGCATTGGTGTCTCTATACCTGCCGGTAGTTTTGGATTAATTGCCCCTAGATCTGGCCTGGCCCTGAAAGGTGTACAAGTACTCGGAGGAGTAATTGACAGTGATTACCAGGGAGAGATTAAGGTTCTCCTGCTTAATAGCAGTGAGACGGATTTGTTCATCAAAAAGTCTGACCGTGTTGCTCAATTACTGATTATGCCTGTCTTCAGTGGTGAGATCAAAAAAGGCCCTGCCCCAACGTTGCTAACTGTGCGAGGACAAAAAGGCTTCGGATCGTCTGATCTTCCTGGAGCTGAAATATGGGTGCAATCGCCTAAAAATCCTCCTGAACAGGCTGATATTATTGCGACCGGTCTTGACAACACCGTTTTGGTGATGAAGCCAGGGAAAGATGGCTGGGAAGCTGTCCCAGCTGATAAATGTTACTTACGAGAATGATTAAGGCCTGTATTTGTATTCTTTCAGATCATTCTTTGGATTGCTGCTGCAGGATGTGTCGGCGTTGGACTCCTTTTGGCTTGCTACGCCGGGAGAGGAGAGGATCCACCGACGCCGGTTGATGGGATAATAAGAGCCCCGCGGTCCGCGTGGGAGAAGTCTTCGAACTTTTGGATTACACTCGCAAGGCGGGTGACGAACTCTCCGCATTTTTGCCTTACCCCCATGAAGTCTGTTACTGACATTTTAGCGACCTGTTTGGTTGCTGTCCCTGCATCCACCGAAACTCTTCGCCATATTTTTAATATATCTAATGCCCGACCTAATGTTATTCTGGGTGATTTCGCGGCACATGAATTTTGTCCCTCATGTACTACTCTTCCAGACCTCGATGTCCCTATTCATTCCCGAATCACTACTTTTAATATTACCCCTGGAGACCTTTGCTTCATCATGACTTGTGACCCTAAAGCTATTACTGAGTGCTTGCGGCTGAAGCTCCAAGCCGCTACTACTTTTTCAACTCATCAACGTTTGTTATGTTCAAAGAGACTTCCTAATTCATGTCTTTCAGTTAAAAATAATATGACATGTAAACGTTTATTAGTAGCCACTAGCCATTATCGTTCAATGCTATTGCCAGCTGGATGGCTCTTTTCCTGTGGGAATTCATCTTGGCCCTATATTCCTGCAAATATTTCTGGAGGCCCATGTGCCATCACTAGATTGAGTTTGCTAATGTTTTCCTCACATCCTACTTCACATTCCCGTATTGTACGTGATTCGATGTCATTGCATGAAGATTGTGATTCCTCTGTTCATCTCTATTCTAGATCAGAGTACCTTGGTTTAGCTTTTTCTATTATTGGAGTGCCTGCATTGGCCGTTTATAATGCCAAAACTATCGGCAAAATGGCCTGCTGGATGGTTAAGTCCATTAACCAAACATCTACTGTTTTATCTGATCTCTTATTAGACGCCCAAGGTGAACGTAGAGCTATTTTGCAGAACAGGGCCGCTATTGATTATCTATTGTTGAAACATGGACATGAATGTTCTGATTTTGAAGGTCTATGCTGTTTTAATTTGTCTGACCATTCTAAAGCTATCCAATCCCACATTGACAAACTCCACGACTTGACTGCAGAAATTAGAGAACATATTGATCAGGGTTTCTTTGACTGGCTTTTTAATTGGCTCCCTGACATGCATTCCTTACGACAGATTTTAGGGGGGATTATTGTCGCTATTTGTGTCCTAATAGCTATTTGTTGCTTTATTCAGTGCATCCCTTCCCTGCTGCAATTTTTTAGACTTAGCAAGGGTCGTAGATCAGTTAGTTTTGTTTCATATTATTCTTCTACCGATGTTAGTTCCATTTAGTTTGTGGTTAATAGACTGGAGTCAAGGGGTGTAATGTAATGGCTGCCTTTTTGCTAGCTCTTTGGAGAAGGAGAATGATGGAGAGTGACTCCAGCCTATCACCCCCATAGTATAGGGATTAGGCCGATAGACAGGGACCCTGTCTTACATATATTAGGGCATTTTCGTACCATTTTCCTTAAAGTAAGGCTTATGAATTTAAGTTAGGGGATAGATATATAAGTATCAGTCATGATTTGCTCATTTGCTAACATGCTAGGCTGTTTTCCATGGAGCTATGCATATTGTGGGCTCCGTAGGCCTTAAACGAGACAGACTCCATTTTGCTTTCTGCCCGGTAGCTTGAGAAGGCTTTCTAGGTGAAGTGTAATGTTTTAGTTTCAAGCTGTTGTTCGCTTGGAGAGAACCGGTTCAGGCTGACCCTTATCGAAGGAATGTATTTTTCTCCACTCCGAAGACACAACTTCAGGCCGGCCGGCTGGGAAAGTGTCCTTGGTACGGGGAGGTACAAGAATTTGGTGGGCGGCAGGTTACTGGCCGTGAATTTCCATGAAGGAACGGGCTTTGATATTAGCGAAGGTGTTAGTCAGTTTTGTCAGTTAGTCCGTAGGCGGCATCTAGCCGTTAGCATCTCTGCCATTACTCATTTTCATGGTGGACAAGTCGCCATCTTTGAAGTCGGAGAAAGATTTAAGACCGAAACTCTCTGAGAAAGACTGAACGAGAAGTAGCGCGGAGCGCACTGATACAGAGAGAGAGAGAGACGGTAGCTAATAATCAGCAAGGTTCCGGTGTCCTGAGGGGAAGCAGACGAGGTTGAGCCTAGCGGTGCAGACGTGTACTTGTGACGGCTGAGGGTGACTGCAAGGCGAGCCAGGATACAGAGACGAGAAGGGAACCTAGATGACTGCCGAGTCCAGACTTCCCACTAATAAGGTGACCTCTGTCTAACTTTAATAGAATGTGCACTCTAATCTTTACCTTTTTCTTGCAGGATTCATGTTGCATAGTAATGTGATTTGTGTCTATTGTTAATAAATACCCTAATTCTTATAGAATTATTGTGTACCTGGTGTTCGTGTTCAATCTTGGTAAACTACATTCCTAGTCGAAAGCTGTTTAAGTGAACGGATGAGAAATCCCGATCAGGTAAATGGTGATTGAATAAAGAGGGAGTGAGTGGACCTTTGATGCCAAGAGCAGGGAGTACACTATACAATCTGGAACTATATTCAAAGTTATTATTGTAGTTTTATCCCGAGTAGATCGCTGAGATATTATCCCAATAATTGTTCATAGGAATGTGGTCGTCGTTGATATGCGGCGTTAGTGAGAACGTTGGGGGGGAGACCAACGTGGATACCCACTGGATTGTGGCTTGAATAAGTGAGAACGCCAGGGAGGATACTGGCGCGTAGTTTCGCCGGATTGCGAACAGTTTGGAAAAGGGAGCATTGGGTTCTGCAGGCCCATGTGTAGACACACCGGATTGTGTGTCAGATCTGCCCTAGGGTAGAACGGTCTGGGTCGGGGTGGCCGCGAGACCAACTGATGTGAATAAGATATTGTAGAAAATCCGTACATACATATATTGTCATTCCCCATCCTTAGGTGCGACCTATATATATATATATATCTGTATATCTATTCATTGTGAATACGATCTGAGGAGGGAAGGTGAGTACGTTTTGGCTGGGTCACAGGGGCCCCTGGGGGCTGATCCCATCTACACAGAAAATCCAGCCATTACAGATGTCTCGCCGGATGACTCAGATCCAACCCTCCGGGACGTCATGGGAGCCATTGCGGGCATCAAGGCTGAGATGCATAAGCAACATGAGGTGTTAACAAATAAGGTCGACACGCTGGCCATCGAGATCAATTTGATCAGGGCCGATCTCGGCAAGACTAACGACAGAGTCAAGTCGCTTGACATAAAATCGTCGAGTTTAACCTCTGACGTGACGGACCTACAGTCGGAGATCCGCGACCTAAAAGCTGCGAACATGTTGTTTGCCCGCAGGCTTGATGACTTTGAAGGACGGGCCAGGCGCCAGAACGTCCATATCATTGGAGTACCGGAGGGTGCGGAGGAGGATGCTACTGATCTCTTTGTCGAGAACTTGGTTCAGAACCATCTAGCACCCGGTGGACTCAGCAAGTTTTTCTCGGTTGAGCGAGCGCACAGACTACCTGGAGGCCGACCGAAACTGGGAGCCTCTCCGCGCCCAATCATCGCCAGGGTCTTCAATTTTAGGGACCGAGACGCTATCCTGCAGGCCTCGAGGAGAGGTGGGCCGCTAAAGTTTCAGAACACTGACATCAACTTTTTCCCAGACTTCACCCAAGCGGTGCAGAAGCGTAGGCAAAGTTTCATGGGCGTGAAGCGTAGACTGAGAGACTTGGGGATGAAGTACTCAATGCTATTCCCAGTGAAACTGCGTATCGAACATGATGGCCGGGCATTGTTCTTCGACATGCCAGAAGCGGCTGGGGATTTGCTGGACACTGCCCCAACGCCGGAGCGCGCCCGAGGAACAGTCGGAAGGGGCGTCGGGCGGCCCCGATCTTCAGGAGTGAAAGGTCCCTTTGGACCGTCTTCGGACGATGAGTCTGCTCAGGCAGTTAGTCACGGACTATTGTTTTCTGCTGACATTCTTTCTCAGGGAACGGGGGATACGGGGGGATAGGCTGACTCCTTACTCCTCTAGGGGCTTTTCGTAGATTAGTTTTTTGGGGCGACAGGCACACTGCTAGTTGGGGGGGATTTTTAGTCTAATGCAGGGGTGCAGGGTGGGGGGTGGTTGGGATGACTGTTTCTTGTGTGTTTTCTTTCTCTTTTCTTTTCCACGGCAAGGTGATTATTCTTCTGTTGAATATGCTATAGTGGCTGTTCCCTGTGGGGGTGGCGGGGGCCTGTACATCGACGATGGGGGTAAGAAGCTAAATATTCTGAGTTGGAATGTTAATGGGCTGAGTGATCGCATTAAGCGAGGGGTCGTGTTGCAAATGTTTAAAAGATGCATGCCTGATGTCATTTTGTTACAAGAAACGCATCTCATTGGCAATACATGCCACACACTCAACAGAAAAGGCTTTAAAATGGTGGCACACTCGGGGTTCTCCTCGGGGTCCCGAGGGGCGGGGATCATGGTGCGCATGTCTCTCCCGTTTGAGGTGGAGACTAGTGTGGTCAACAAGAGGGGACGCTACGTCGCCGTCACGGGCAGGTGGGAGGGACGTACCCTGGTTTTGGTTTCTGTTTATGTCCCCCCTGGCTTACAAACGATGACTTTTCAAGATCTTGGGGGCGCCATTTTGGGCTTGCCGGAGGGCTTGCTTATAGTTGGTGGGGACTTCAATGCAGTTGGGTCTGGGACCTTAGACCGTTTTCCATCCAGGGATCTTCGCAGCTCGCAGTCCTGGCTTCCCGGTTTTTTGAACACCATGGGGCTTGTCAATTGCTGGAGACTTCTCCATCCCGCTCAGCGGCAATACTCCTTTCACTCGGGAGCGCACGGCAGCCTCTCCAGGATTGACTACGTACTGGCTTTGGCTGCCCATGCGTCAGCCGTCTCTGAGGCCCGCTTGATGGCCAGGGGCATATCGGACCATTCCCCGGTCTGGGTGTCCTTTGATTTTGACATCGTAGTGGCCTCTAGAGTAGCGCTGGTCAATCCGTGGTATTTCCGTAACCCCAAGACTCGAGACCTCCTGGCTAAAGCCATTGACCTTTATTTTTCCGAAAATACGGGCTCTGTGTGATGTCGGCCTCGTCTCTATGGGAGGCCTTTAAAACTGTCCTTAGAGGAGTGGCCTTCTCCTTAATAGCCGAGGCGCGCAGACGCAGGGATGAGGATGTGGTGCGGCTGGAATCAGAGATTGAGGATCTTGATTCGCAGTTGGAGACTGATCCGACGCCTGCCCTGTTACATGCTCTCTCGCTCAAGCAGGCGGAGTACCGAGCCACTGTTACTGAAGCAGCTAAGGTGATGGGCAGAGAACAGCAGGGGAGGATCTACGATGTAGGGGATAAGGCAGGCAAGCTTATTGCGTGGCTTGACAAGAAGGAGATGGCTTCCCGAGTGGTTCCCGAGGTGAAGGGTGAAGACGGACTGGTTGTCACTGACCCCAGTGCTACAGTTACGGTCTTTGCTGACTATTTGAGTCTGTCTACACATCGGCCTCTGATATGACTGAGGTGGACTCTGCCTCTCTCCTTGCAGGGATTGAACTTCCTTGCTTGTCTGATACTGAACGTGACGACATAGACAGAGGTATTACAGTGGACGAGGTGGCGCTTGCGATACGCTCCTTAAGGTCTGGCAAAGCTCCCGGGCCCAACGGACTTCCGGTAGAGCTTTACAAAATAAAGGCTGATGCCATTGCTTTGCCTTTGCGGAACATGTTCCTAGAGGCGCGCGAGGCGGGTGAGCTCCCTCCGGACCAGCGACTGGCCACTATTGTGGTCATTCATAAAGATGGGAAGCCTAGAGACCTTTGCCGGTCATATCGCCCGATCTCCCTGTTGAATGCCGAGCCTAAAATCCTGGCTAAGTTATTGGCCAACCGGTTGGTGGGTGTGATTGCCGACCTGGTTCACCCGGACCAATCGGGTTTTATACCTCATCGCAACACTGCCCTCAACCTCAGGAGACTTCATGCGGTCATGGCAAGGGTCAACACACTCCGGGAGCCGTCCGTCTTGGCTTCTTTGGATGCGACGATGGCATTTGATTCCCTTGAGTGGAATTACCTGTGGGCAGTACTGATGAAGTTCGGGTTTGGCCCTGAATTTATCAGATGGGTCAGACTTCTATATGCTAATCCAATGGCCAACGTCACGGTCAACGGGCGAGTGTCAGCTTCTTTTGCTTTGCGAAGAGGCACCAGACAGGGATGTCCTTTGTCGCCGCTGCTTTTTGCATTGGCGCTTGAACCTCTTGCCGCTTGGTTACGGACCCACCCAGATATTTGTGGATGTGAGGACCGCGTGTCACTATACGCGGATGACATTCTGCTCTACCTCACCTCCCCTTGTAAATCCTTGATTGTGGCCTGTGATGTGCTGTATACTTTCGGTAGATATTCGTGCCTGGTTATAAACTGGTCTAAATCTCACCTTTATGTACTGAACGGGGAGACTCTGCGTCTTCCCAGGGGTTGCGCTATACAGATCGCGAGGCAGGGGTTCAAATACCTGGGCATTTATATTTCAACCGATGCCCGGACGTGATACTCTAATAATTTGCTTCCCCCTCTAGCATTGTTTGAGATGATGTCCCTGCCCAGATTCTTGTACGCGCTCCAGAACACACAGGACCCTGTTCCCTCCGGGTATTTTAGGGAGATTGAAGGGTTGCAGCGGACCCTCCTTTGGGAGGGGAGGCCGCGGATTGCTATCACCAAATTAACACTCCCTTGGTACGACGGCGGTATAGCTTTGCCGGATATCCGGCGGTACTACTGGGCCTCCCAGTTGGCCGCCCTTAACCATGGTTTCTACGGATCGGCTGATAATCCGGGGTACGCCATGGATCGGTGGCACCTCGACGAAGGGAAGTACTACAGAGCGCTATATTCGAGATCTCTGGATGGAGGCATGACAGGTCCCACTAAGACAGCTGTACATATTTGGAGGGCCGTCACGAAGGCACAGGGGTGGCAGGGCAGGCTTACATTGGCTACTCCGCTTTATGACTCTGACTTGCTGGGCAAACTGTGGCACACAAAGGGGTTTGATCGGTGGGACCTCATTGGCATTTCTAAAGTGGATGACATGATGGCCAGGGGCGAGATAAAGTCCTTTGCCGCTTTAAAAGCGGAGTTTCAACTGGGGGTGACAGAATACTTTAGATATGCCCAATTGCGACACGCTCTTATGGCGGTGCTGCCGGTGGGAGAGAAGGTCCTTGAATCGTCCCCGCTGGAAGACAGGGTACTGGACGGCCATATGCCGGACAGTGCCATTTCATTGATTTACAAAAAAAACTGATCAATGTCCGCGTGGACCTCCTGTCGGGGTGAGGGAACAATGGGTGCATGATGGTGTGGAACTGGATGATGAGGATTGGCAGTGTGCGGTGTCTTCTCCTAAGGATGTGGCAATTCCAGCTAGATTACGTCTAGTCCAACTGAAAATTCTCCATAGAGTCTACGTGACTGGCCCCAGACTGATCCATATGGGACTCTCAGTGGATGGTCTTTGTAGGCGTGGATGTGGAGAACTAGCCACATTCATGCACATCATCTGGGAGTGCCACGCTATAGCCTCTTACTGGAGGCGAGTTCATGCAGTGATGCGTACGGTGACTGGTGTGGCTTTACCGGCGGAGGCCCGGCGTTGCCTGTTGAATGTGTGGGGCCCCACGGACTACAATAATGCTCAAACCCAATGGGTTACCCTGGGGAATATGGTGGCGAAGCGGGACATAGCCCAGAAGTGGGGGGCCGCTTCGCCCCCCCTCTGTGGAACTATGGAAGACCAATATGGATTGGTGCATGGTCCGTGAGAAGACGGTGTATGTGGCCAGGGGTAAGCCTAGGAGGTGGAGAACGGTTTGGGGGGCATGGAATGAATATAGTGGTGATATCCGCCTACCTCCCGACGCTGACCCACTGGAAGCTCGACTTTCCCCCTAGCCCTCACTTCAACTTACTTGTTGTTCCACTGACATCCTGACTCTTTTCCCCCCGTTGTCGTCTAATTTACACAGTTTAGTTGCACTTTGTGGTCTTATGACCCTGCCCACCCCCTGGAACTGGGTATAGTCGCTTTCGTACTTTTCCTTGCCTCTTTACCCTTTCTTAGTGTTTCTTTAGGTTGTTATCTTATAGGTTTATTGTTTCCGTATTATAAAATTAAACCTGATACGATTTTTCAATTTGTACTGTTTACACCATATATCCGTCTCTTATAATGCTGCCTAGCCTCTGGGATGTAAGGCTGAATAGCTGTGTGCCTTGACTTTCAAATAAAGGTTTTCCCAAAAAAAAAAAAAAAAAGAAATCTTTTTGGAGATGTCGGGAAGCCCAAGAGCAGATGCTAGTTGCACTAAAAGTTCAGCAAAGTTATACCTCACTAGCCCCCTCCCGACCCAGGTGGATGACCCCTAATTGATATTTGTGACAAATCCCCAACTCCTTTTTATACGAATTCGATTTCGCATTAATTATATCCTGTTAATGATGGGTTTTCCAAATAATGTTTACACATTAAGCGATCTCCCAGTTTGTCCCTGCGATAAAAGGTCCACTCAGTCTAATCCCACATATTATTCTTTTAGGGGTTTTAAATCTCACACAGGAAAAGGTTCATCCTCCCTCTTCTGCGAAAACTCAATTTTAAACAATGCCGTCCTGTGCTTTATTTCATAAAACAATTATCCACTCCTTTTATCTGTTACCGCGCAGCATCGTTCTTAATCAATCAATCAATCAATCAATCATCAATATTTATATTGCGCGCTACTCACCTGTGAGGGTCTCAAGGCGCTGAGAGGGGGGGGGGTGTCGCTACTGTTCCAACAGCCAGGTCTTGAGTTGTTTCCTGAAGGAGAGATGGCCCAGGGTCAGCCGTAGGAGAGTGGGGAGGGAGTTCCATGTCTTGGCTGCCAGGTAGGAGAAGGGTCTTCCTCCGACGGTGGATTTCCGAACTCTTGGGACGGAGGCGAGGGCGAGGCTGGCGGATCGGAGCTGGTGGGCACGTGTGTAGAATGTGAGGCGGCTGTTGAGATACTTCGGACTCTCTGGGTTATTCCGGCGAGGAACGAGATGATCCACTCTCGTGCCGCTCCTTGGATTCCGGTGTTGCTGAGGCGTTGTATCAGGGTGCGGTGGCATACGGTGTTGAAGGCTGCTGAGAAGTCCAGAAGTATGAGGGCAGCCGTTTTCCCGTTGTCGAGCAGGGACCTGATGTCGTCGGTGGCTGCGATGAGGGCGGTCTCGGTGCTGTGGTTTGCTCGGAAGCCGGACTGTGAGGGGTCGAGGAATCCGTTGGTCTCGAGGAAGGCGGAGAGTTGTCTGTTGACAGTCTTCTCGATGACTTTGGCTGTAAAGGGGAGGACCGAGATGGGGCGGAAGTTCTTCAGGTCCGTGGGGTCCGCAGTGGGTTTCTTCAGGAGGGCGCTCAAGCTCGGCATGTTTCCAACTCTCCGGGAAGGTGGCGGATGCGAAGGAGCTGTTGATGAAGTTCCGGAGTTGGGGTGCGATGATGGAGTCGGCTTTGTTGAAGATGTGGTGTGGGCAGGGGTCGGTAGGGGAGCCGGAGTGGATGGTGTTCATCATGCGGGTGGTGTCTTCGGTGCTGACAGGGGTCCAGGTGCAGAGGGTGGTGGTGGGGGGCGCTGGTTCGGTGGTTGGGTGCGTGGTCAGTGCGCCGAAGCTGTTGTGTATGTCGGCGATCTTGCGGTGGAATAACGAGGCAAGAGAGTTGCAGAGGTCTTGCGAGAGGGTGATGTCAGTGTTGCAGGCGCTGGGGTTGGAGAGCTCTTTGATGATGCTGAAAAGCTCCTTGTATTGTCCAGTCGTTCTTTGAATGCTGTCTTCTTGGTGGTGCGGATCAGCTGGTGGTGTTTGCGGGTGGCATTCTTGAGGGCGGTCATGTGTTCTGCTGTTTGGTCGTGGTGCCAGGCTTTCTCGAGGGTGCGCAGGTTTTCTTGGAGTTTTTGAGGTCGTTGGTAAACCACGAGGTTTTCCTGCTGCCGGGTCTGCTAGGAGGGTTCTTCAGTGGTGCGAGTTCGTCGGCGCAGTTGGTGAGCCACTGTGTGAGGTTGCGGGCTGCTTTGTCGGGATCCGTCGTGTTGGTGGGCGGGTTCTGGCTGAGGGAGGTGGTGAGCTGGTCGGCGGTGATCTTGCTCCAGCTTCTGCGGGGGACCTGTTGCGGGTGGTGGTGGGTCGTGGTTCTCCTGAAGTTGAAGTGGACGCAGCTGTGGTCTGTCCAGTGTAGTCCGGTGGCGTGGCTGAAGGAGATGTGCTTGCTGAAGGAGAAGACGGGGTCAAGCGTGTGGCCGGCGTAGTGGGTGTGGGTGTTCACCAGCTGCTTGAGTCTGAAGTTGGCGAGATTGTCCAGCAGGGCGGCGGTGTTGCAGTTCTTGTTGTTCTTCAGTTGGAAGTTGAGGTCCCCTTGGAGGATGTAGTCTGTGGAGGTGAGGACGTGTGGGCTGATGAAGTCTGCGATTGCTTCGCTGAATTGTGTTCGTGGTCCCGGGGGTCTGCAGATGAGGGTGCCTCTGAGGGTGGTCTTGGGGTCTGTGTGGATCTGGAAGTGAAGGTGTTCGGCGGCGGCGAGGGTGTCGTCGGAGTTGGTCGTGTTGCGGATGCTGTGGATGATGGCGATGCCTCCTCCGGTTTGGTTGACGCGGTCCCTCCGGGTGATCTTGTAGCTTTCCGGGATGGCTATGGCGATGTCGGGGGCTGAGGAGGCGTTCATCCAGGTTTCCGTGAGGAAGGTGACGTCTGGTGATGTTGTGTCGAGGAGGTTCCAGAGTTCCACAGCGTGCCTGTGGACGGAGCGGGTGTTGAGCAGGATGCACTTGAGGTGGTTGTTGCTGGTGCTCGGCTTGGTGGGTGCGGTGCAGGTTCGGAGGCAGGTGAATTTGCAGGCTTGGCAGGTGAAGGGTCCGTGTGTGCGCCTCAGGGTGGCTTGGTAGCAGGCGGTGTTTCGGCCGGCGTTGAGTGCGTGGAGGGTGGCGGTGTCGTAAGTTCATCGGGTGCGCTGGCTTTGTCGTGGACCAGGGATCCTGGCTCTGGGCGTGGTCCAGGCACGGACGGGAGTAGACGTGCTTGCCTTTGGCACACCTTCAGCGCACAATCGGCGCACCCGCTGCGCGTGACCGCTGCGTGTACGTGCGGGCTCCATTTAAGGCTAAGTGGGAGGGAGGAGCAGCTGGGAGGCGGGAGCGGGCGGCCAATGGGGACACAGAAAGAAAAGGGGGTGAGCCGCGAGGGAGCAGCAGCGGGAAGCGGGCAGCGGAGGGGGGGTCACACCAGGGGAACAAGCGGCAAAAATCGCTAAACCTACTGACAAATTAGAACACTACAGTGCAATACAAAACAAAGCAAAATACAAAAGAAAGGCACAGAAGAGGGCAACAACGGAAGGAAGAACGAGCAGCAGCGAGGGAGCACCGAGGTTAGGGACGGACCTGAGGTGCTGGGGCAGAGAGGCGCCTACAGCTGGTGGGCCGTGCGGCGTGGGAGTGTCCTGAGGTCAGGTCACACTCACCTATGCCGCGCGGCCTCCATTTAAGGCCAAGTGAGAGGGAGGAGCAGCTGGGAGGCGGGAGCGGGGCGGCCAATGGGGACACAGAAAGAAAAGGGGGCGGGGCCACGAGGGAGCAGCGGCAGGGAGTGGAGGGGGGGTCAAACCAGGGGAACAAGCGGCAAAAATCGCTAAACCTACTGACAAATTAGAACACTACAGTGCAGTACAAAACAAAGTGAAATACAAAACAAAGGCACAGAAGAGGGCAACAACGGAAGGAAGAACGAGCAGCAGCGAGGGAGCACCGAGGCCAGGGACGGACCTGAGGTGCTGGTTCTTATTGTCCTCTTGGTCTAGTAAGAGAGCTTTGACAGAATGGGACAGGGGAGCTTGAAAGGGAGATGACAGCCTTCAAGTCCCAGGGCATATTGTTCTGTATATATTTGTGGTGGTCACTTTTTCGTGTTTGTCTTAGCTTTAGTTTTGGTAAATACAATTTCTCTTCATATTTTATGAGGCTGGTTACATGATATGTAAATCTATTTCGTTTTTTAAACATTTGATTACAAGATATACTTGACAGATTGGACTAGTGAAGCACACTGGGAATGATCACCACCAAGATTGAGGATAGACTGCACTTTATATTATTGTGATGACTAATGACAAAAGGCACACTGTGCTTTATATACATGGGTTGACCATGGGCGAAGGTACAATGCGCTTTATATGCCAAGGGGTGACCATGAGCGAAGGCACAAAGCGCTTTATATTCAATGGGGTGACCATGAGTGAAGGCACAATGCACTTTATATGCCATGGGGTGACAATGAGCAAAGGCACAATGCGCTTTATATGCCATGAGCAAAGGTAAAAACGCACTTTATATCCCATGGGGTGACCATGAGCGAAGGCACAATGCGCTTTATATTCCATGGGGTGACCATGAGTGAAGGCACAATGTGCTTTATATGCCATGGGGTGACAATGAGCGAAGGCACAATGGATGTTATATTCAATGGAGTGACCATGAGCGAAGGCACAATGCACTTTATATTCAATGGGGTGACCATGAGTGAAGGCACAATGTGCTTTATATGCCATAGGGTGACCATGAGCAAAGGTATAATGCACTTTATATTCCATGGGGTTGACCATGAGCGAAGGCACAATGCGCTTTATATGCCATGGGGTGACCATGAGTGACGGCACAATGCGCTTTATATTCCATGGGGTGACAATGAGCGAAGGTACAATGCGCTTTATATGCCAAGGGGTGAACATGAGCGAAGGCACAAAGCGCTTTATATTCAATGGGGTGACCATGAGTGAAGGCACAATGTGCTTTATATGCCATGGGGTGCCAATGAGCGAAGGCACAATGCACTTTATATTCAATGGGTTGACCATGAGCGAAGGCACAATGCACTTTATATGCCATGGGGTGACAATGAGCGAAGGCACAATGCACTTTATATGCCATGGGGTGACCATGAGCAAAGGTATAATGCACTTTATATCCCATGGGGTGTCCATGAGCGAAGGCACAATGCGCTTTATATGCCATGGGGTGACAAGGAGCGAAGGCACAATGCGCTTTATATGCCAAGGGGTGACTGTGAGAAGTTGGCCTGGTATATAATGCTCACTAATTCTAGTGATCACTTTCACTTTGTACCATGCCAAGCAACCCTTATGATGATTGGTTGTAAGTCAACCTTATAGACCAGTTATCCTAGTGGTAACGTGGACAAAGCAGTCTTAGGCTAAACTCTGAAAGGCATGTGAAGCCAGCTGTATTACCATACACAACCCCCTTGAATACCAAATGAAAGGACACCACACAGATATATATTGAAAATATATATTGATTTAAGGTAAGGTGACCATGAGCGAAGGCACAGTGCGCTTTATATTCCCTGGAGTGACCATGAGCAAAAAAAAAAGCGCTTTTTATTCCATGCGGTGATCATGAGCGAAGGCACAGTGCACTTTATATTCCATGGGCTGACAATGAGCGAAGGTGAGGGATAAAAAATAGATTTCCCATGCATAAGGAGTATCGGACCTATATTATGTTAGCATGATGCATCTATACGTATTCTTTTGCTTGATATGTATATATATATATGTATTTGCAGGGAGGAAAACGTTTATTTGCTCCTTGCGTATTTACTGCTAATAGAGTAGGCCGAGAACCATACAGAATCTATCTGTATGTCTGAATCTATGCTCGAACATGGACTGTGATCACTTGCTAGTCTCTGGCAGTTGTCAAGCCCCAGTTCAGCTGAATTATTGGGAGCAGCTGAATTTAGGCTGCCTACTTGACTGCTGGGACTCAAGGTCGCATCTGGCTTTGGGTGCGATAGGCGCATTCTAGGAGGCGCCGTGCCTACACTCCCGGGTACCCAGACAAAAGGGAGTCACCCCTCCTGACCTTCTCAGTAATAAATAGTTCAGCTTTGAACTAATCATGTGTGCCATATATGGTCTTTCCTTGGAGCTCGAGGGCCAACTGGTGTTTTTCCTTATGCAGTGATTATATGTGTTGAACTGAAAAGTATATAAGCTCATGTTTGAATGCGAGCCAACAGTCTTCTCCGCGCACCTGATCGGTGAGGGTTGGAGAGGCTCCTCTATGGAGTATTTTTGCTTAACAAACGATTGAACTTTCTTCACTGCCAACTGACTGATTCTTTGGTAATGGGATTAGTGCTATTGGTAGGTATAGCCCAATATTTAATTTTTGTAATACTTCAGTTGGCGACTCTGATAGGGTCGTCCTCCAGTAAACAGGTAGAAAGGACAAAGAAAGGGGAACTCTGGTTGAGCGGGTGGACGGACCAAAATCTTTTTTTTCCTCTTTGGACTTACTCCGCTTTCGCGATCAGAGTGCCCCAGCTACTAGTGACCCTTCGCCGGAGTCCTACGGGCATAACCCAGGAGCTGACAGTTTTGGTCTTCAGGAGTTGGCAGTGGAAAATACACAATTGTACCTGCGTGCACCAGGTGAGTGGATTTTTGATGACTTTTGGAACGCGCTGTTGAACAGTGCCTTGGAAGCTTTGTTGTGGCTCGTGTGGGACGCACCCTGCCGGAGTGGTCTCGGAAAGGCCTCTGGTTGTACCTGGGTAGCCTTGTGGACGTATCTGAAGCAATGCTAAGGAAGCAGGCTTACTCAGAATAGTCCCAGGGGTGAACCAGGAAGACTGCAGGATGGTCTGTAGGACAGTCTGTGGTTATACCTGTCCGACGGTCTCTTGGTAGTCTTTGGACTGCTTGATGTTGCTATCTGTTGGTCTGGAATCTGAATTGATTGATTCTCCATGAACAGGAGTCGACGGGCTCTGTTCTTTGTTTGGAAAGAAAAAAGAGACATGTCGTTTTGAATATCTTTGTATGTACATATGTATTATTGTTCTGTGTGTGTTCGAATAAGAGCGATGTTGAATGTGTTGTGAATGTTTGAACATGGCCATGTTCGAAAGTCTGTGGTTATGATTGAATGAGGAATACATGACAACAATCACGATGCCGTGTATCAGCAAATTGAGTTGTTTTGGATGTTGTTGCCGCCCTAATGATACGCGCTTGGCTGAAAGTCAACCTGCCCTGCATGAGGGCAGCCCGAGTTATGATATGTATGTAAAGCATGGAATTACACCTCTCTTGTTTAATACACTAGGCATAAATAATATACTAAGGAAAATGTGGAGTTGCAATGGCCCTTAACCGGGTCTGTCATGAGAAAAAGATACATTTCCTGCAGGATCGATTGTTTTCGAAACGTAGTCAACAGTCAATGCTTGATTCCCTAAATCTATGGCAGAAAGAAGCAAAGCATAGACATATACGGGAGGAGAAATTACACAGGATAAAGGGAGGTCAAACAATTACGCAGAAAGCCATTGCATAAGATAAAGCTCAAACGGAACAGGGAATTGATCGTGCAGAGAGGCAATTTAGATTGCAAGTGGATAAGACCTATGTGGCTAGGACTGAAGCGGAGGATGAGATGGAGGATTTGTTGGACACTCGTCCACCTCCCCTCTATGCTCCACAACGTATACATCCCGTTGTTCCCCCGACTCCAGTACTGGTCTCTTTGGCTTCTGCCCCTGTTGTTTCTCTACCCCTGTCTCTCCGGGAACGTCGTCTTCTGTTTTATCTCCCTCCGCGACTAAGACGGCTTCCTTATGGTCTGTTACATTGCCATCTTCTGTTATGTCCACAGCTCTTTTGTCTCCCCCTACTCTTACGTGGGCTTCTCAATCCGCGAGCATGACCCCATCCCTAGCTGTTTAAACTCCAGCTCGTGTGCCGGGGGATTTCGACACACAAAAGTTGTTTACTCATTCAACTGTAGGACTAACTGAGAAACAGATGATTGAAAATCAGTCATCCCAGTGGATGTGACAGCCTATTTATGCTATAGCTGAAATATGGAGCATGTTTCTGAGACTTTGAGCCTGTTATGCAGCAACATGCTCTGAAACATATGGCCGCATGTCTTATTACTTTATGGGAACAATGTTTTGCAGGAGGTATGGCCCCCCAAGTGATGTATGATATTCGGGACAGGGCTCATAAGTTTGAACTTAGACCAGAGGAAGTGTACAAAAATATAGAGGTTTTATAAAGTTATCGGGAGCGGATGCATCAAAAATGTCCCTCGTGGAACTCTCAGCACCCTCTGCGAGAAGTCCATCCTATCTTTCACCCTGAAATACTAGAATTAAAAAATGATCAGAATGTGGTGACTAGACCTCGTGTGGAAGCACGAGCGCAGGAACAATGGGTTTACACCCCTTGGAAGAGGAGTGAAGTCCTCCCACTAAAATCTTCACTACCTGACCCCCAAAAGAATCCCACGGCTTATTATAAATAACTCACAGAAGCGGCTTCCTCAGCCGTTATGACCCTAGCTGACATAGAGCTATTTTTTGCGTTGTTAGTCCCTGTTGATGTATGGTGGCAGGTGCATGATCAGGACCATGTTCAAGAGTTTGGCGGAACATGGGATCATATAAAAGATTGGGATAAGGAACGTAAGCCTGGTGATAAACCAAAACCCAAACTATTGGTGTCACCTGGCCGTATTATTTATTACATGCATTCCTTAATTCCGCCGCGTAGATTGGGTAGATTAGGATAAATTGACAGCATGTAAGCAAAAGAAAGATGAAAGTGTTTCTGATTTCTTTACTAGATTTGAAGGCATATTCATTGATTTTAGTGGACAGGATTTATCATTGGAAGGCAGTATATTGTTATTCTTTAATTGCTTTGTGACCAATCTGTTACCAGAAGTCTCTGCATGGCTGCAAGCCGCTGAAAGTACCTGGACCACTTCTACGCCCTCGGTGATATTGAGTATGGCCCAATATTCCGAACATAGAGAAATTGAGAGTGAGGACAAGACAGAAAAGAAACAAAAGATCTTAAGACACGGGTGTTGTTGCAACAGGTCGTTCGAGGATGAGGCAGAGAGAGAGGCGGTAGAGGGTTCGTCCCAAGGGGGGCAAGAACCGGACGAGGGGGAGGGCCTGCTGTTGCTTTGGGAATAAACCAGTGTGCTTATTGCAAGGAGGAAGGGCATTGGCAATCTCGGTGCCCCTTGTTGCTGGCTCAGAATAGGGCTATGAGAGGAGGAGGAAGAGGTCGAGGAGGTGTGGATCGCAGTGATATGCAACGAGAAGAGGCGATGCATGGTGGATCAGAAAAGAATTATTTTGACAATCCGAGAGGTAGGCAGTATTATAATGAGGACTGTGTGATGGATGCAACCAAAGGGTATGCCTATACATAGGACAGCCAGGGACAGAGTGGGGGCCAGGTGTCAGTACCCGTGGATCAGCAAGGTCCTTATGTAAAGGCGCATTTGATGGGGATGTCTGAAAAGTTTGTAGTTGATACGGGTGCGATGAATAGTTCTATTTCTCGTTCTCTGGTCCCAGGGGCTGCTCTGTCCGGGCAAAATAATGTTTTGGTGGGATTCTCGGGAATTCCAGTGGTGAGCCCCATTTCCAAACCTATACCATTTACAATTGGTCCAGTAACGGTAGACTCCCCGTTTCTTTTGACTTTCTATTGTGGTGAAAATTTATTGGGCTTAGATTTGTTGAAGAAATTACATGCACAAATTCATTGTTCACCTGATGGTGTTTATTTGACTATCAATCCCTGGGCAAGCATACTTTGCAGTATTTCACCAAAAATGAACCCCTCCCTCCTGAGATCGCTGCTATTCCAGTGACTCTGTGGGCCACTAGAGACACAGATCAATCAATCAATCAATCAGTGACACTTATAAAGCGCGCTACATACCCGTAGGGTCTCAAGGCGCTGGGGAGGGGGGGTGCCGCTACTGCTCGAACAGCCAGGTCTTCAGCTTCTTCCTGAAGGAGAGGTGGTCTTGGGTCAGGCGCAGGTCGGGCGGGAGGGAGTTCCAGGTCTTGGCGGCCAGGTAGGAGAAGGACCTTCCTCCTGTAGTCGCTCTTCGGATGCGGGGGACGGCGGCGAGGGCGTGGTTGGCTGATCGGAGGTGGCGTTTGGGAGCGTAGAAGTTGACTCGGCTGTTGAGGTAGCTCGGGCCTTGGTCGTGTAGGGCTTTGTGTGCGTGGGTGAGGAGGCGGAAGGTTATTCTCTTGTTGATGGGGAGCCAGTGAAGGTCTCTCAGATGTCCGGAGATGTGGCTGGATCGTGGGATGTCGAGGATGAGTCTGGCTGAGGCGTTTTGGATCCGCTGGAGTCTCTTCTGGAGCTTGGCGGTGGTCCCGGCGTAGAGGGCGTTGCCGTAGTCCAGTCGGCTGGTGACGAGGGCCTGGGTGACGGTCTTCCTGGTCTCTGAGGGGATCCACCAGAAGATCTTCCGTAGCATGCGTAGGATGTTGAAGCACGCCGAGGAGACGCTGTTGACTTGCCTGGTCATGGAGAGGGAGGAGTCCAGGATGAAGCCCAGGTTGCGTGCATGGTCTGTCGGTTTGGGTGCGGTGCCCAGGGCGGGAGGCCACCAGGAGTCGTCCCAGGCGGAGGGTGAAGAGCCCAGGATGAGGACCTCCGTCTTGTCCGAGTTCAGTTTCAGGCGGCTGGTCGTCATCCATTCGGCTACCTCTTTCATCCCTTCGTGCAGGTTGGCTCTGGCGGCGGCGGGGTTGTTGGTCAGGGAGAGGATCAGCTGGGTGTCGTCGGCGTAGGAGATGATGCTGAGGTGGTGTTTGCGTACGATGGCCGCGAGGGGGCTCATGTAGACGTTGAAGAGGGTGGGGCTCAGTGATGATCCTTGGGGGACGCCGCAGATGACTTCAGAGGCCTCTGACTTGTACGGTGGTAGGCGGACTCGCTGTGTTCTTCCGTCGAGGGAGGAGATGATCCATTCCAGCGCCTTGTCCTGGATACCGATGTTGCTGAGGCGCCGTGTTAGGGTGCGGTGGCAGACCGTGTCGAATGCCGCGGAGAGGTCTAGGAGGATGAGGGCCGCTGTTTCTCCATTGTCCATCAGGGCTCGGATGTCATCGGTGGCGGCGATGAGGGCGGTCTCGGTGCTGTGTTTGGCTCGGAAGCCGGACTGTGAGGGGTCGAGGGATCCGTTCGTCTCGAGGAAGGCGGCCATCTGCTTGTTGACGGTCTTCTCGATGACTTTGGCTGGAAACGGGAGAAGCGAGATGGGGCGGTAATTCTTGAGGTCGGTGGGGTCTGCTGTTGGTTTCTTGAGTAGAGCGCTGAGTTCGGCGTGTTTCCAGCTTTCGGGGAAGATGGCGGTGTCGAAGGATGTGTTGATGATGTCTCGCAGGTGGGGTGCGATGACAGCGTCGGCCTTGTTGAAGACGTGGTGAGGGCAGGGGTCGGTTGGTGATCCGGAGTGGATGGAGTTCATCGTGCGGATGGTGTCTTCTGTGCTGATCGGGGTCCAGGCGTGGAGGGTGATGGTGGGGGGGGGTGGCAGGTCGGTCGTGGTGTGCGTTGGTTGGTTGTTGAAACTGCTGTGTATGTCCGTGATCTTGTTGTGGAAGTATGAGGCGAGGGAGTTGCAGAGGTCTTGCGATGGGGTGATGTCGTTGTTTCCTGCGCTGGGGTTGGAAAGCTCTTTCACGATGTTGAAGAGTTCCTTGCTGTTGTGTGCGTTGTTGTCCAACCGGTCCTTGAATGCTGTTCTCTTGGCGGCGCGGATCAGCTGGTGGTGTAGGTGTAGGATTATTAAGGATTCCACCCGTTTCTATTACTTTGAAGCAAAATGCTCGGCTTCCACGTATACCTCAGTACAAAATTTCTCCGGCAGGCGAGAAAGCTTTTCTCTCCATCATACAAGATTTGATCAAAAGGGATGTGGTGGAGGAGACGGCTGCTAATGTATGCAACAGCCCCATTTTTAGTGATCTTAAAAAAGGCCCCTGTTGGAAGTGATCCTGACTATGTCAATACTTATCGTTTTGTGATTGAGTTACGCAAAATTAATAAAATAGTGGTGCCCCAATATCCTGTGGTTTCTGACATCACTACTATTCTCACTATGACTCCTCCCACTGCTAAATATTTATCTGTGATCGATTTAAAGAATGCTTTCTTTAGCATTCAGATACATCCTGATAGCCATCATATTTTCAGCTTCTCATTATCTGGTCGCAGTTTCCGGTTTTGTCGCGCTCCTCAGGGGTACACGGAGAGTCCTAGTATCTACAGTCAAGCGTTGAAAACATTGTTGGATGATTTGGTTCTGCCCCCTGGTAATGTGCTTTTGCAATACGTCGATGATCTGCTAGTGGCCTCTGATACTGAGGAAGGTTGTAAGGAAGCCACTGTACGATTATTGTCTCATTTGGCAGCTAATGGCAATAAAGTATCTCTTTCTAAATTCCAGTAATGTCACCTGGAGGTGACCTACCTAGGTCATCTACTGTCAAAAGAGGGGAGGAGACTAACCCCTGAGTGTGTGACTACCATTTTTAATATGCCTGTACCTTGTACTCAGCGTGATGTTCGCGCATTTCTGGGCATAACTTCTTACTGTTGCCAATGGATCCCTAATTTTTCCCTTCTTACTAAACCTCTCCTATATTTGACCACTAAAGATGTGCATAAACCTTTACCCTGGAATGATGCTTTCCAAAATGCTTTTGACTCTGCGCTTTGCTCTGCACCCGTTCTTGGCACCCCTGACTACCAAAAACCTTTTGTACTTTATGTACACAAGGTGGACGGATGCTCGCTTTCAGTGTTAACACAAGTATTTGGTGGTAAGCAGAGACCTTGTGCATATTTCTCGGCGGTGTTGGACAATGTCGCTAGAGCTCTCCCTAGCTGTTTAAGAGCTACTGCTGCGGTCGTGGTGGCTATTCGACAGTCGGAAGGGCTCGTTCTGAACACTGACCTTACAGTGATGGTACAGCATGCTGTTGATACATTATTGAATAAAACAAAGACTCAGCACCTTACGAGTGCGCGTCTTACATGTTACGAATTGACTTTGTTTGCTCCCTACATTACGATTAAACAATGTGCCACTCTGAACCCTGCCACATTACTACCCCTCCCTTCGAATGAAAGGAACAATGATGTTCATGATTGTATATTTCGGACGGAGGAAGAGACGAAGGGACCGGTAGACCTGACAGACAATTCTCTATCTGACCCTCAAGGGGAGTTGTATGGGGAGTTGTATGTCGATGGCTCTTGTTTCAAATGACCAGATGGCACGACAACTGCTGCATATGCGATAACTACTCTTCACACTGTAGTTGAGTACCCTATCAATCAGCACAGGCAGCTGAGTTAGTGGCATTACTTCGGGCCTATGAGTTAAGTGAAGGATTGAGGGTAAATATTTGCACTGACAGCCAGTACGCCTTCGGCGTGGCTCATAGTTTTGGCCGACTGTGGGCCGAAAGATGTTTTCTCACTTCCCATGGTCAGCGAATACAGTATGGCCCCTTGATTTTGCGACTATTGACAGCATTGACGTTACCAGAGATGATGGCTGATGTTTGTGACTAGCTCTGCTAGGTGGGTGGCTGAAACAGAGATGTTTAATAACACCATGGAGAGTGTCTGAGAAATACAGAAAGAAGCTACCCCTATTGAGCTGGCTCACTAGAAAGAGAAAGTGGGGAAATTAGATGCAGATGATTGTTGGATTGATTTGACAGAAAAACAACGGTGGTTGTTGCCCAATGCATTAGTGAATGCAGTGGTAACAATGGCACATGGTTCAGCTCATATTGGGGTGAAAGGTATTTGTGCATTATTAGAACCTGTATGGTACAATCCCAATATTCCAAAGATCGCTGCTCATTTGGTGCAATATTGCATGGTTTGCTTACGACATAATCCTGGGGGCAGGAAGCTTGTTCTGAGTGGAAACTTTGCACCACCAGCTTTGCCTTTTGAGGTGCTCCAAATGGATTATATCCAGCTGGAGCGCGTAAATAATTTGAAGTATGTCCTGGTCGTGGTGTGTGCTTTCAGTAATTGGGTGGAGGCCTACCCAACTAAAGAAAATACTGCTTTGGCCACGGCAAAAGCATTGATGAAGGAATACTTCCCACGTTATGGATTGCCTCGGGTGATCTGGAGTGATAATGGCAGGCACTTTAATGCAGATCTTACCAGGCACATTTGTAATGGACTATAGATTAAACAGAAATTCCATGCAGCTCGACACCCCCAGTCAGCTGGGTTGGTCGAGAAGTATAATGGAATACTGAAGCTCAAATTAGCAAAAATTCAAGAAAGTACCGGATTTAAGTGGCCAGATGCTCTGCCACTGGCATTAATGTCAATACGGGTAACCCCACATTCTCGTTCTGGCTTAACTCTGTATGAGGTTATTTTTGGGCGCCCTGCTGATGTTTGGGGCGTCCCGAGACCCAGAACATTTCATGATATAGAGTATCCTATGGTGACAGACTATCTGTATGCCTTGACTAAAGATCTCCGTTCCATTCATCAACAGGTCTCAGCAGTCTTGCAGCCCCTGCCGGAGGGTCCCGGACATCGCTTGGAGCCAGGACAGTGGGTTCTGGTCCGTAATTATCAGCGAAAATCCAGCTTGGATCCCCGTTGGTCTGAACCGTTCCAGGTCTTGTTGGCCACGCGGACGGCGGTAAAGGTGCACAGCAAGCGTCACTGGATCCATGTGTCACATCTGAAAAAACTACCTCTCCCGCTTCCATATGATCAGCGAATCCAGGAAGGGGTTCCGACCCAGGAAAGTGAGCGAGTTCCTTGTTTTGTCCCTTTTTCTGATGCCCAGATGATTGGGGAAGGGCAAGGAGAAGGTATTCGAGGCTCGGAAGGAGCTTTGTCATCAGCACAAGTGATTGCCCCAGATTCTGTTGCCCCTACAGTCAAACGAGAGGCTCACAGTACCCCTGTTTCACCGGATTTATCATCCTCTGTTGTGTTCTCTGATCAAGAAGTGCCTGGCCATGTTCGATACAACCAGCGGCCCAGAAAACAACGCGGTACCCCAGGTGAACATGATAGGAGGTAGGGAGACACTTGAGTGATAGGGTACATACCTGTTCCTCGAATGTCTGTTAGATGCACTTCTGGGGTACTGAGCGAGACACTGGACTGAACGCTCCGAGAGCCTTGATCATTTGCTTACTGTGTTCAGAAAGAAAGACTGAATTTCTTGCTTCAAGGGGCCCATGCTGTGTTTTCTTCAAGGTTTGTGTGAGAACATAACTCCAACGTGAGAAGTTTTGTTTTGATATTATCTGTGATGAACGATAGGAGCCTGCCTGTGAGGCTCTAAACGGACACAGGAAAGAAGCACCCTCTTGCAGGTTGGACTGCATCGCTCGAGTTTATTTTCGGACTTTTAGTTAGTATGTATCCCTTTGCCCATTTCGTTCATGAAGAGGAGCGTTCTATTGTACCACGATATTTCCCTGCATTTATGCATGTCTTTTCTAGTTGGACCCAACAAGTTAAAATTGCATTTATAGGTATTAGAGCAATATTACTAATTACATTGATGGAAGTATTCATCTACTTAGAATTTTGCCACCCTATGCATACTGTTTTAGGAACAACTACACCACCTCCGGAACATGTGTTTCATACTTTAGCCCCAAATAAGGAAAGGCATCGTCAGACTTATGTGAAAAATGTATTTGTTGAAATGCTTCCTCAAACACACAGTGCCATCAATACCACAAATTATTGGGTTTGTGGTCTTTTACCATCTGTTATGCACAAACATGATTTATTCATATCCCTACCCTTGTCTCATCTGAAGAGTTCTGAGGCTTGGTTCAAATTACTTTCAATGATGTATATGCATTATACTGTGGACACTAAAAGGTTTTTGGAAAAGGATTATGAAATGATTTTAGCATATATTGAGACTCATAAAGGATTTGACCCCGAAGGAAATAATGGAGAGGGAACCTTAGATCCGAATGCATGTATGAATATGTATACAACGCATGAGAATACCACCTGGTTGAAAAATGAGATTTTGGATTTTGTTGAGTTTAATTTCACCCAGTATTTTCAACATTTTCAGGACCGCAATGTTACTGAAGATAAGGATATGCCAGTGCCTATATTAAAAAATAGTACCTCTGTGTTTTGCGTTCAGGGAGTAGGGTACATATCAGTAGGAGAAAGCCGATGTAATTACACCTTTTACGCACTTTTAGCAGCCCTCATTTGTTAACCCCTCCTAATATATATTTTGTTTGTGGAGAAAATGCCTATACTGGGCTCCCACAAGGTTGGGCTGGACGTTGCTACCTGTCATTCCTGTACCCACCAGTCTATATTGCCCCTTCTAATTATCACAAGGATCACCACTTAGATAAACAAAGTATGCCAGTTAAGAGAAATAAAAGAATGATAGATACAACAGATATAGATCAGATACTCCTGGACAGCATTTTACTGACATTATAAAAGGAGTGTTTCCCATGGTGGGCCCTATAATCACTAGCAAAGAAGTACGCCGTTTGTCCAGAGTAGTTGAAGGGGTAATTAACACTACTGCAGGGATATTGACTAATTTAACTGTAGAGCTACAAGCGACCAGACTCGCTTCGCTTCAAAATCATATGGTTTTAGACGTTATCTTGGCAGATCGAGGAGGAGCATGCCGTGTGATCGTCAGTTCTTGCTGTGTTTATATCCCTGACTCCGCCCCCTCTGTTCATTTGGCTATCCAGAATCTACATCATTTGGCTTCCGAAATACATGTAGAGACTGGTATGTGGTCCCTCTCTGGTTGGTTCTAGGGTTTGTTGTCTACTTGGGGATGGAAAATTCTGATAGTGCTGGCATGTATAGCCGGTATCATATTCACGTGTTGCCTCTGTATACAATGTGGACCTGCATGTTGCTCTTATTGCGCATCTAAAATCACCTCCTCCGTGACTGGACCATCCCCAGCAGCAGTAAAGGCCCAGTTAGTTCAGCAGGAGCTCAAAGATTTACTGCAGATTGATGAGGGAATATTTGAAGATTACGCTGTTTTAGTTAGCTACATCATGCTAAAAAGGGCCGTTCTGAGGGATAAAAAATAGATTTCCCATGCATAAGGAGTATCGGACCTATATTATGTTAGTATGATGCATCTATACGTATTCTTTTGCTTTATATGTACATATATGTATTTGCAGGGAGGGAAACGTTTATTTGCTCCTTGCGTATTTACTGCTAATAGAGTAGGCTGAGAACCATACAGACGCCATTATCTGATCCTATGCTCCAACATGGGCTGTGATCACGTGTTAGTTTCCGGCAGTTGTCAAGCCCCAGTTCAGCTGAATTATTGGGAGCAGCTGAACTTAGGCTTCCTACTTGACCGTGCGGGGACTAAAGGTCGCATCTGGCTTTGGGTGCGATATGCGCATTCTTGGAGGCACCGTGCCTACACTCCCGGGCACCAAGACGAAAGGGAGTCACCCCTCCTGACCTTCTCAGTAATAAATAGTTAAGCTTTGAAACTAATCATGTGAGCTATATATGGTTTTTCATTGGAGCTCGAGGGCCAACTGGTGTTTTGTCCTTGTGCAGTGATTATGTTGAACTGAAAAGTATATAAGCTCATGTTTGAATGCGAGCCAACAGTCTTCTCCGCGCACCTGATGGGTGAGGGTTGGAGAGGCTCCTCTATAGAGTATTTTTGCTTAATAAACAATTGAAATTTCTTCACTGCAAACTGACTGATTCTTTGGCAATGGGATTAGGGCTATTGGCAGGTATAGCCCTATATGTTATTTTTGTAATACTTCAAAGGCACAATGCGTTTTATATTCCGTAATGTAAACATGAGCAAAGACACTATGCACTTTATATTCCATTAAGTGACCATGAGCGAAGGCACAATGCGCTTTATATACCCTGGGGTGAGCATGAGCGAAGGAACAATGCGCTTTTTATTCCATGGTGTGACCGTGAGAAAAGGCACAATGCTCTTTACATTACATGGGGTGATCCTAAGGGAAGGTACAATGCACATTTTTTTCCATGGGGTGACCATGAGCAGAGGCACAGTGAACTTTATATTCCATAGGGTGACCATGAGCGAAGGAATAATGCGCTTTTCATTCCATGGGGCGACCATGAACGAAGGCAGAATGCACTTTATTTTCCATGGGGTGACCATGGCCGAAGGTACAATGCACTTTATACTCCATTGAGAGACCATGAGTGTAGGTACAATGCACTTTATATTCCATAGGGTGACCATGAATGAAGACACAAAGCGCTTTATATTTCATGGGGTGCCCATGAGAGAATGTAGAATGCTCTTTATGTTCTATGGGGTGACCGTGAGCTAAGGAACTATGCACATTATATTCCATGGGATGATCATGAGTGAAGGCACAATGCAGATAATATTCCATGGGTTGCCCATGAGCGAATGTAGAATGCGCTTTATTTTCCATGGGGAGACCATGAGCGAAGACGCAATGTGCTTCATATTCCATGGGGTGACCATGAGCAAAGACACAAAGTGCTTCATATTCCATGGGCTGACTATGAGCGAAGACACAATGTGCTTTATATCCCAGGGGATGAACATGAGCGAAGGCACACTGCGCTTTATATCCCATAGGATATAAAGGCACAATGCGCTTTATATTCCATGGGGTGACCATGAGCGAAGACACAATGTGCTTCCTATTCCATGGGGTAAACCATAAGCAAAGACACAATGTGCTTTATATTCCATGGGGTGGCCATGAGCGAAGACACAATGTGCTTCATATTCCATTTGGTGACCATGAGGAAAGAAACAATGTGCTTCATATTCCATGGGGTGACCATGAGCAAAGACACAATGTGCTTCATATTCCATGGGTGACCATGAGCAAAGACACAATGTGCTTTATATACCATGGGGTGACCATGAGCGAAGACACAATGTGCTTCATACTCCATGGGGTGACCATTAATGAAGACACACTGCCCTTCATATTCCATGGGTGGACCATGAGCGAAGGCACATTGCACTCAATATTCCATGGGGTGACCATGAACAAAGGCAGAATACACTTTGTATTCCATGGGGTGACCATGAGCGAAGGAACAATGCGTTTTATATTCCATGGGATGACCATGAACGAAGGCAGAATGCACTTTATTTTCCATGGGGTGACCATGAATGAAGACACAATGCACTTTATATTCCATGGGGTGACCATGGGTGAAGGTATAATGCACTTTACATTCCATGGGATGACCATGAACGAAGGCAGAATGCACTTTATGTTGCATGGGATGACCATGAGCGAAGGAACAATGCATTTTATATTCCATGGGATGACCATGAACGAAGGAAGCATGCGCTTTATATTCCGTTGGGTGACCGAGAGCGAAGGCACAATGCGCTTAATATTCCATGGGGTGACCATGAGCGAAGGCACAATGCAGATAATATTCCATGGGGAGACCATGAGCAAAGGCTTAATGCACTTTATATTCAATTAGGTGACCATGAGCGAAGGCACAATGTGCTTTATATTCAATGGGGTGACCATGAGCGAAGGCACAATGCACTGTATATGCCATGGGGTGACAATGAGCGAAGGCACAATGGACGTTATATTCAATGGGGTGACCATGAGCGAAGGCACAATGCGCTTTATATGCCATGGGGTGACCATGAGCGAAGGTATGATGCACTGTATATCCCAGGGGGTGACCATGAGCGAAGTCACAATGCGCTTTATATGCCATGGGGTGATAAGGAGCGAAGGCACAATGCACATTATATGCCATGGGGTGACAATGAGCGAAGGTACAATGCCCTTTATAGTCCATGGGGTGACCATGAGCGAAGGCACAATGCACTTTATATGCCATGGGGTTACCATTAGTGAAGGCAAAATAGGTTTATATGCCATGGGGTGACCATGAGCGAAGGCACCATGCGCTTTATATGCCATGGCGTGACCATGAGCGAAGGTACAATGCACTTTATGTGCCATGGTGTGACCATGATTGAAGGAACAATGCGCTTCATATTCCATGGAGTGACCATGAGCGAAGGCACAATGCGCTTCATAGGCCATGGGATGACCATGAGCGAAGGCACAGTGTGCTTTATATGCCATGTGGTGAAAATGAGCGAAGGCACAATGAGCTTGTATTCCATGGGGTGACCATGAGCAAAGGCCCATTGCGCTTTTTGTTCCATGGGATGACCATAAGCGAAGGTAGAATGTGCTTCATATGCCATGGGGTGACAATGAGCAAAGGCACAATGCGCTTTATATGCAATGGGTGACCATGAGCGAAGACACATTGTGCTTTATATGCCATGGGAGGGCCATGAGCGAAGGCACAATGCGCTTTATATGCCATGGGGTGACAATGAGCAAAGGCACAATGCGCTTTATAAGCCATGGGGTGACCATGAGCGAAGATACAATGTGCTTCCTATTCCATGGGGTGACCATGAGCAAAGACACAATGTGCTTCATATGCCATGGGGTAACTATGAGCGAAGGCACTATGTGCTTTATATGCCATGGGGTGACCATGAGTGAAGACACAATGCGCTTTATATTCCATGGGGTGACCATGATCGGAGGTACAATGTGCTTTATATTTCATGGGGTGACAATGAGCGAAGGCACAATGTGCTTTATATTCTGTTAGGTGACTATGAGCAAAGGCAAAATGTGCTTCATATTCAATTGGGTGACCATGAGCGAAGGCACAAGGCACTTTATATTCCCAGAGGTGACCATGAGCGAAGGCACAGTGCACTTTATATTCCATGGGGTGACAGTGAGCGAAAGGCACAATGCGCTTTATGTTCCATGGGGTGACGATGAGCGAGGGCACAATTCACTTTATATTCCTTAAGGTGACAATGAGCGAAGGCACATTGCGCTTTATATTCCCTGGGGTGTCCATGAGCGAACACACAATGTGCTTCATATGCCATGGGGTGACCATGAGCAAAGGCAAAATGCGCTTTATATGCCATGGGGTGACCATGAGCGAAGACACAATGTGCTTTATATGCCATGGGGTGACCATGAGCAAAGGCTAAATGTGCTTTATATGCCATGAGATGACCATGAACGAAGGCAGAATGCACTTTGTATTCCATGTGGTGACCATGAGCGAAGGAACAATGCGTTTTATAGTCCATGGGATGACCATGAACGAAGGTAGAATGCACTTTATTTTCCATGGGGTGACCATGAATGAAGACATAATGCACTTTATCTTCCATGGGGTGACCATGGGCGAAGGTTTAATGCACTTTACATTCCATGGGATGACCATGAACGAAGGCAGAATGCACTTTATATTGTATGGGATGACCATGAGTGAAGGAACAATGCATTTCATATTCCATGGGATGACCATGAACGAAGGAAGAATGCGCTTTATATTCCATTGGGTGACCGAGAGCGAAGGCACAATGCGCTTAATATTCCATGGGGTGACCATGAGCGAAGGCACAATGCAGATAATATTCCATGGGGTGACCATGAGCGAAGGAACAATGCGCTTTTTATTCCATGGTGTGACTGTGAGAAAATGTTATGTTATGTTATTAGTTTTGTAAAGCGCAAACAGCTGCCCCCGCAACGGGGCGTCCCGGCGCTGGAAAAGGCACAATGCTCTTTACATTACATGGGGTGATCATGAGGGAAGGTACAATGCACATTTTTTTCCATGGGGTGACCATGAGCAGAGGCACAGTGAACTTTATATTCCATAGGGCGACCATGAGTGAAGGAACAATGCGCTTTTTATTCAATGGGGCAACCATGAACGAAGGCAGAATGCACTTTATTTTCCATGGGGTGACCATGGCCAAAGGTACAATGCACTTTATACTCCATTGGGAGACCATGAGTGTAGGTACAATGCACTTTATATCCCATAGGGTGACCATGAATGAAGACACAAAGCGCTTTATATTCCATGGGGTGCCCATGAGCGAATGTAGAATGCGCTTTATGTTCTATGGGGTGACCATGAGCGAAGGAACAATTCACATTATATTTTATGGGATGACCATGAGTGAAGGCACAATGCAGATAATATTCCATGGGGTGCCGATGAGCGAATGTAGAATGCACTTTATGTTCCATGGGGTGACCATGAGCGGAGGAACAATGCACATTATATTCCTTCGGGGTGACCATGAGCAAAGGCACAATCTGCTTCATATTCCATTTGGTGACCATGAGGAAAGAAACAATGTGCTTCATATTCCATGGGGTGACCATGAGCAAAGACACAATGTGCTTCATATTCCATGGGGTAACCATGAGCGAAGACACAATGTGCTTCATACTCCATGGGGTGACCATTAATGAAGACACACTGCCCTTCATATTCCATGGGTGGACCATGAGCGAAGGCACATTGCACTCAATATTCCATGGGGTGACCATGAATGAAGACACAATGCACTTTATATTCCATCAGGTGACCATGGGCGAAGGTACAATGCACTTTATATTCCATGGGATGACCATGACCAAAGGCAGAATGCACTTTGTATTCCATGGGGTGACCATGAGCGAAGGAACAATGCGTTTTATATTCTATGGGATGACCATGAACGAAGGCAGAATGCACTTTATTTTCCATGGGGTGACCATGAATGAAGACACAATGCACTTTATATTCCATGTGGTGACCATTGGTGAAGGTATAATGCACTTTACATTCCATGGGATGACCATGAACGAAGGCAGAATGCACTTTATGTTGCATAGGATGACCATGAGTGAAGGAACAATGCATTTTATATTCCATGGGATGACCATGAACGAAGGAAGCATGCGCTTTATATTCCGTTGGGTGACCGAGAGCGAAGGCACAATGCGCTTCATATTCCATGGGGTGACCATGAGGGAAGGCACAATGCAGATAATATTCCATGGGGAGACCATGAGCAAAGGCTTAATGCACTTTATATTCAATTAGGAGACCATGAGCGAAGGCACAATGCGCTTTATATGCCATGGGGTGACCATGAGTGAAGGTATAATGCACTTTATATCCCAGGGGGTGACCATGAGCGAAGGCACAATGCGCTTTATATGCCATGGGGTGATAAGGAGCGAAGGCACAATGCACATTATATGCCATGGGGTGACAATGAGCGAAGGTATAATGCCCTTTATATTCCATGGGGTAACCATGAGCGAAGGCACAATGCACTTTATATGCCATGGGGTTACCATTAGTGAAGGCAAAATAGGCTTTATATGCCATGGGGTGACCATGAGCGAAGGCACCATGCGCTTTATATGCCATGGCGTGACCATGAGCGAAGGTACAATGCACTTTATATGCCATGGTGTGACCATGATTGAAGGAACAATGCGCTTCATATTCCATGGACTGACCATGAGTGAAGGCACAATGCGCTTCATAGGCCATGGGATGACCATGAGCGAAGGCACAGTGTGCTTTATATGCCATGTGGTGACAATGAGCGAAGGCACAATGTGCTTGTGTTCCATGGGGTGACCATGAGCAAAGGCACATTGCGCTTTTTGTTCCATGGGATGACCATAAGCGAAGGTAGAATGTGCTTCATATTCCATGGGGTGGCCATGAGTGAAGGCACAATGCGCTTTATATGCCATGGGGTGACAATGAGCGAAGGCACAATGCGCTTTATATGCCATGGGTGACCATGAGCGAAGACACATTGTGCTTTATATGCCATGGGATGACCATGAGCGAAGGCACAATGTGCTTTATATGCCATGGGGTGACAATGAGCAAAGGCACAATGCGCTTTATAAGCCATGGGGTGACTATGAGCGAAGATACAATGTGCTTCCTATTCCATGGGGTGACCATGAGCGAAGACACAATGTGCTTCATATGCCATGGGGTAACTATGAGCGAAGGCACTATGTGCTTTATATGCCATGGGGTGACCATGAGCGAAGGCACAATGTGCTTCATATTCAATAGGGTGACCATGAGCGAAGACACATTGTGCTTTATATGCCATGGGATGACCATGAGCGAAGGCACAATGCGCTTTATATGCCATGGGGTGACAATGAGCAAAGGCACAATGCGCTTTATAAGCCATGGGGTGACCATGAGCGAAGATACAATGTGCTTCCTATTCCATGGGGTGACCATGAGCGAAGACACAATGTGCTTCATATGCCATGGAGTAACTATGAGCGAAGGCACTATGTGCTTTATATGCCATGGGGTGACCATGAGCGAAGGCACAATGTGCTTCATATTCAATAGGGTGACCATGAGTGAAGGCACAATGCGCTTTATATACCATGGGGTGACCATGATCGGAGGTACAATGTGCTTTATATTCCATGGGGTGACAATGAGCGAAGGCACAATGTGCTTTATATTCTGTAAGGTGACTATGAGCAAAGGCACAATGTGCTTCATATTCAATGGGGTGACCATGAGCGAAGGCACAATGCACTTTATATTCCCAGGGGTGACCATGAGCGAAGGCACAGTGCACTTTATATTCCATGGGGTGACAGTGAGCGAAAGGCACAATGCGCTTTATGTTCCATGGGGTGACGATGAGCGAGGGCGCAATGCACTTTATATTCCTTAAGGTGACAATGAGCGAAGGCACATTGCACTATATATTCCCTGGGGTGTTCATGAGCGAACACACAATGTGCTTCATATGCCATGGGGTGACCATGAGCAAAGGCAAAATGCGCTTTATATGCCATGGGGTGACCATGAGCGAAGACACAATGTGCTTTATATGCCATGGGATGACCATGAGCAAAGGCTAAATGTGCTTTATATGCCATGAGATGACCATGAACGAAGGCAGAATGGACTTTGTATTCCATGGGGTGACCATGAGCAAAGGAACAATGTGTTTTATAGTCCATGGAATGACCATGAACGAAGGCAGAATGCACTTTATTTTCCATGGGGTGACCATGAATGAAGACACAATGCACTTTATCTTCCATGGGTGACCATGGGCGAAGGTATAATGCACTTTACATTCCATGGGATGACCATGAACGAAGGCAGAATGCACTTTATATTGTATGGGATGACCATGAACGAAAGAAGAATGTGCTTTATATTCCATTGGGTGACCGAGAGCGAAGGCACAATGCGCTTAATATTCCATGGGGTGACCATGAGCAAAGGCACAATGCAGATAATATTCCATGGGGTGACCATGAGCGAAGGAATAATGCAGATAATATGCCATGGGGTGACCATGAGCAAAGGCTTAATGCACTTTATATTCAATAGGGTGACCATGAGCAAAGGCTTAATGCACTTTATATTCAATGGGGTGACGAGGAGCGAAGGTATAATGCACTTTATATCCCATGGGTTGACCATCAGCGAAGACACAATGTGCTTTATATGCCATGGGGTGACAAGGAGCGAAGGCACAATGCGCTTTATATGCAATGGGGTTACAATGAGCGAAGGTACAATGTGCTTTATATTCCATGGGGTGACCATGAGCAAAGGCACAATGCGTTTTATATGCCATGGGGTCACCATGAGCAAAGGCACAATGCGCTTTATATGCCATTGGGTGACCATGAGCGAAGGCACAATGTGTTTTATACGCCATGGGGTGACCGTGAGTGAAGGCACAATGGTCTTTGTACGCCATGGGGTGACAATGAGCGAAGGCACAATGCACTTTATATGCCATGGGGTGACGATGAGCGATGGTACAATGTGCTTTATACTCCATGGGGTGACCATGAGCGAAGGCACAATGCACTTTATATGTCATGGGGTGACCTTAAGCAAAGGCACAATGCACTTTATATGTCATGGGGTGACCATGAGCGAAGGCACAATGCACTTTATATGCCATGGGGTGACCATGAGTGAAGGCACAGTGCGCTTTATATGCCATGTGGTGACAATGAGCGAAGGCAAAATGCGCTTTATATGCCATGGGGTGACAATGAGGGAAGGCAAAATGCGCTTTATATGCCATGGCGCGACCATGAGCGAAGGTACAATGCACTTTATATGCCATGGGGTGACCATGAGTGAAGGAACAATGTGCTTCATATTCCATGGAGTGACCATGAGCGATGGCACAATGCGCTTCATAGGCCATGGGGTGACCATGAGCGAAAGCACAGTGTGCTTTATATGCCATGTGGTGACAATGAACAAAGGCACAATTTGCTTATATTCCATGGGGTGACCATGAGCAATGGCACAATGTGCTTTTTGTTCCATGGGAAGACCATAAGTGAAGGCAGAATGTGCTTCATATTCCATGGGGTGACCATGAGTGAAGGCCCAATGCGCTTTATATGCCATGGGGTGACAATGAGCGAAGGCACAATGCGCTTTATATGCCATGGGGTGACCATGAGCGAAGACACAATGTGCTTCATATGCCATGGGGTGACCATGAGCAAAAGCACAATGTGCTTTATATGCCATGGGGTGACCATGAGTTAAGGCACAATTAGCTTCATATTCCATGGGGTGACCATGAGTGAAGACACAATGCACTTTATATTCCATGGGGTGACCATGAGCGAAGGCACAATGCGCTTTATATTCCCTTGAGTGACCATGAGCGCAAGAACAATGTGCTTTTTATTCCATGGGGTGACCATGAGCGAAGGCACAGTGCACTTTATATTCCATGGGGTGACTATGAGCGAAGGTACAATGCGCTTCATATTCCATGGGGTGACAATGAGCGAAGGCACAATGCGTTTTATATTCCGTATTGTAACCATGAGCGAAGGCACTATGCACTTCATATTCCATTACGTGACCTTGAGCGAAGGCACAATGCGCTTTATATTCCCTGGGGTGAGCCTAAGCGAAGTAACAATGCCCTTTTCATTCCATGGTGTGACCGTGAGCGAAGGCGAAATGCTCTTTACATTCCATGGGGTGATCATGAGTGAAGGTACAATGCGCTTTTTATTCCATGGGGTGACCATGAGAAAGGCACAGTGAACTTTATATTCCATAGGCTGACCATGAGCGAAGGAACAATGTGCTTTTAATTCCATGGGGTGACCATGAGCGAAGGCACTGTGAACTTTATATTCCATGGGGTGACCATGGCCAAAGGTACAATGCACTTTATACTCCATGGGGAGACCATGAGTGAAGGTACAATGCGCTTCATATTCAATGGGGTAACCATGAGCGAAGGTACAATGTGCTTTATATTCTATGGGGTGACCATGAATGAAGACACAAAGAGCTTTATATTCCATGGGGTGCCCATGAGCGAATGTAGAATGCGCTTTATGTTCCATGGGGTGACCATGAGCGAAGGCACAATGCAGATAATTATTATCCATGGGGTGACCATGAGCAAAGACACAATGTGCTTCATATTCCATGGGGTGACCATGAGCAAAGACACAATGTGCTTCATATTCCATGGGGTGACCATGAGCGAAGACACAATATGCTTCATATTCCACGGGGTGACCATGAGTGAAGACACAATGCTCTTCATATTCCATGGGGTGACCATGAGCGAAGACACAATATGCTTCATATTCCTTGGGGTGACCATGAATGAAGACACAGTGCCCTTCATATTCCATGGGGTGACCATGAGCGAAGGCACAGTGAGCTTTTTATCCCATGTGGTGACCATGAGCGAAGGCACTATACGCTTTATATCCCATAGGGTGACCATGAGCAAAGGCACAATGCACTTTATATTCCATGGGGTGACCATGAGCAAAGACACAATGTGCTTCCTATTCCATGGGGTGACCGTGAGCGAAGACACAATGTGCTTTATATTCCATGGGGTGGCCATGAGCGAAGACACAATGTGCTTCGTATTCCATGGAGTGACCATCAGCGAAGACACAATGTGCTTCCTATTCCATGGGGTAAACCATAAGCGAAGGCGCAATGCGTTTTATATCCCATGGGGTGACCATGAGCGAAGGCACAATGCACTTTATATTCCATGAGGTGACCATGAGCGAAGACACAATGTGCTTTATATTCCATGGGGTGGCCATGAGCGAAGACACAATGTGCTTCATATTCCATGGGATGACCATGAGCGAAGACACAATGTGCTTCATATTTCATGGGGTGACCATGAGCGAAGGCACAATGCACTCTATATTCCATGGGGTGACCATGAATGAAGACACAATGCACTTTATATTCCATGGGGTGACCATGGGCGAAGGTATAATGCACTTTTACTATCCACGGCATGACCATGAACAAAGGCAGAATGCACTTTATATTCTATGGGGTGACCATGAATGAAGACACAAAGAGCGTTATATTCCATGGGGTGCCCATGAGCGAATTTAGAATGCGCTTTATGTTCCATGGGGTGACCATGAGTGAAGGCCCAATGCGCTTTATATGCCATGGGGTGACAATGAGCGAAGGCACAATGCGCTTTATATGCCATGGGGTGACCATGAGCGAAGACACAATGTGCTTCATATGCCATGGGGTGACCATGAGCAAAAGCACAATGTGCTTTATATGCCATGGGGTGACCATGAGTTAAGGCACAATTAGCTTCATATTCCATGGGGTGACCATGAGTGAAGACACAATGCACTTTATATTCCATGGGGTGACCATGAGCGAAGGCACAATGCGCTTTATATTCCCTTGAGTGACCATGAGCGCAAGAACAATGTGCTTTTTATTCCATGGGGTGACCATGAGCGAAGGCACAGTGCACTTTATATTCCATGGGGTGACCATGAGCGAAGGTACAATGCGCTTCATATTCCATGGGGTGACAATGAGCGAAGGCACAATGCGTTTTATATTCCGTATTGTAACCATGAGCGAAGGCACTATGCACTTCATATTCCATTACGTGACCTTGAGCGAAGGCACAATGCGCTTTATATTCCCTGGGGTGAGCCTAAGCGAAGTAACAATGCCCTTTTCATTCCATGGTGTGACCGTGAGCGAAGGCGAAATGCTCTTTACATTCCATGGGGTGATCATGAGTGAAGGTACAATGTGCTTCGTATTCCATGGAGTGACCATCAGCGAAGACACAATGTGCTTCCTATTCCATGGGGTAAACCATAAGCGAAGGCGCAATGCGTTTTATATCCCATGGGGTGACCATGAGCGAAGGCACAATGCACTTTATATTCCATGAGGTGACCATGAGCGAAGACACAATGTGCTTTATATTCCATGGGGTGGCCATGAGCGAAGACACAATGTGCTTCATATTCCATGGGATGACCATGAGCGAAGACACAATGTGCTTCATATTTCATGGGGTGACCATGAGCGAAGGCACAATGCACTCTATATTCCATGGGGTGACCATGAATGAAGACACAATGCACTTTATATTCCATGGGGTGACCATGGGCGAAGGTATAATGCACTTTTACTATCCACGGCATGACCATGAACAAAGGCAGAATGCACTTTATATTCTATGGGGTGACCATGAATGAAGACACAAAGAGCGTTATATTCCATGGGGTGCCCATGAGCGAATTTAGAATGCGCTTTATGTTCCATGGGGTGAACATGAGCGAAGGAACAATGCTCATTATATTCCATGGGGTGACCATGAGTGAAGGCACAATGCAGATAATTATTATCCATGGGGTGGCCATGAGCAAAGACACAATGTGCTTCATATTCCATGGGGTGACCATGAGCAAAGACACAATGTGCTTCATATTCCATGGGGTGACCATGAGCGAAGACACAATATGCTTCATATTCCATGGGGTGACCATGAATGAAGACACAGTGCCCTTCATATTCCATGGGGTGACCATGAGCGAAGGCACAGTGAGCTTTTTATCCCATGTGGTGACCATGAGCGAAGGCACTATACGCTTTATATCCCATAGGGTGACCATGAGCAAAGGCACAATGCACTTTATATTCCATGGGGTGACCATGAGCGAAGACACAATGTGCTTCCTATTCCATGGGGTGACCGTGAGTGAAGACACAATGTGCTTTATATTCCATGGGGTGGCCATGAGCGAAGACACAATGTGCTTCGTATTCCATGGAGTGACCATCAGCGAAGACACAATGTGCTTCCTATTCCATGGGGTAAACCATAAGCGAAGGCGCAAGGCGTTTTATATCCCATGGGGTGACCATGAGCGAAAGCACAATGCACTTTATATTCCATGAGGTGACCATGAGCGAAGACACAATGTGCTTTATATTCCATGGGGTGGCCATGAGCGAAGACACAATGTGCTTCATATTCTATGGGATGACCATGAGCGAAGACACAATGTGCTTCATATTTCATGGGGTGACCATGAGCGGAGGCACAATGTGCCTCATTTTCCATGGGGTGACCATGAATGAAGACACAATGCCCTTCATATTCCAAGGGTTGACCATGAGCGAAGGCACAATGCACTCTATATTCCATGGGGTGACCATGAATGAAGACACAATGCACTTTATATTCCATGGGGTGACCATGAGCGAAGGAACAATGCATTTTATATTCCATGAGATGACCATGAACGAAGGCAGAATGCACTTTATATTGCACGGGGTGACCTTGAGCGAAGAAACAATGCTATTTATATTCCTTGGGATGACTATGAACGAAGGAAGAATGCACTTTATATTCCATTGGGTGATCGAGAGCGAAGGCACAATGTGCTTAATATTCCATGGGGTGACCATGAGCGAAGGCACAATGCAGATAATATTCCATGGGGAGACCATTAGCGAAGGCTTAATGCACTTTATATTCCATGGGGTGACCATGAGCGAAGGAACAATGCGCATTATATTTCAGGGGGTGACCATGAGTGAAGGAACAATGCACTTTAAATTCCATGGGGTGACCATCAGCGAAGGTACAATGCACTTTAAATTCCATGGGGTGACCATCAGCGAAGGTACAATGCGCTTCATATTCCATGGGTTGACTATGAGCTAAGGCACAATGCACTCTATATTCCATGGGGTGACCATGAATGAAGACACAAGGCACTTCATATCCCAAGGTGTTGACCTTGAGCGAAGGCACAATGCGCTTTATATTCCATTAGGAGACCCTGAGCGAAGGTACAATGCGCTTTCTATTCCATGAGGTGACCATGAGCGAAGGCGCAATGCACTTTAAATTCCATGGGTGACCATGGGCGAAGGTACAATGCTCTTTATATTCCATGAGGTGACCATGAGCGAAGGCGCAATGTGCTTTATATTGCATGGGGTGACCATGAGAGAAGTCACAGTACGCTTCATAATCCATGGAGCGACCATGGATGAAGGCACAATGTGCTTCATACTCCATGGGATGACCATGAGTGAAGGCACAATGCTCTTTACATTCCATGGGGTGACCATGAGCGAAGGTACAACGTGCTTCATATTCCATGGGATGACCGAGAGCTAAGGCCCAATGCACTTTATAATCCATGGGGCGACCATGGGTGAAGCACAATGTGCTTCATACTCCATGGGGTGACCATGAGCGAAGGCACAATGTGTTTATATTCCATGGGGTGACAATAAGTGAAGGCACAATCAGCCTGATTCATGTAGGTAAATTGCACTCGCAAAGGGCCAGATTCTCAGAATCTGGCCCTTAGCGAGTGCGATTTTTGCATTTGGTATTCATGATACCAAATGCAAAAATCGCTATGTAAGAATTCGCATATTTGCGTGGAATGGCATTTAAGGAATCTCTAATAGAGATTCCTCAAATGCTATTCATGACACACAACAAAATTGCGATTTTGGACTTTTGGGGCCGCTATTTACCGACAGGTCAGACCTGTCGGTAAATAGCAAAAACTCAGAAAAATGCTTTTAAAAGCATCATTCAAAGTTGCATGTAGCACACACACATGTCCTTTGGACATGTGTGTGCGCAACACCTGTCCAAAGTGCATTTTAGGGGTGCTACAGGGCGTCCTTTGGACACCCCTGGCACCCTTAAAATCGCTATCTCAGTTGCGAGTAGCAAATTGCTACTCGCAAATCCCCATTCATTCCAATGGGCCTCTTGGCCCATAGGAATGATTGGGGAGTATTTGCGAGTAGCAAATTGCTACTCGCAAATAAAGAACATGTAGGAATCGCTATTTAAGTAGCAATTCCTACATGAATGCCGTTTTGCGTGTCCTCAATAGCGATTCGCTATGATTCGCTATTAGGGACACACAAAACGGCATGTACATGAATCAGGCTGAATGCTCTTTATATTCCATGGGGTGACCATGAGCGAAGGCACAATGCTCTTTATATTCCATGACCATGAATGAAGACACAATGCGCTTTACGTTCCATGGGATGACCATGAGCGAGGGCACAATGATCTTTATATTCCATGAGGTGACCATGAATGAAGACACAATGCGCTTTACGTTCCATGGGGTGACCATGACCGAAAGCATAATGTGCTTATATTCCCTGGGGTGACCATGAGCTAAGGCACAGTGTGGTTTATATTCCATGGGGTGACGATTAGTGAAGGTGCAAAGCACTTTATACTCTTGTGGTGATTGCTTTGCTTTTTATCTTTGGATTTTATTAACCATTGTTTAATGTGGCCGCATTTGTGGCATTTTATTATATATGTATTTTTATATTGATGTACTTAATATACTCTGGAGACATTGTGAAATAAAGACTGACTGAGAGCTGGGTCTGCACTTGATGCAGGTGCAAAGTCCTGTACTACACCAACCAAGATGCACGGGGTAATGGCGATGGGATGTGCGGCAGTGTGCTTCTACCCCCACATACTGCTTAAAAAGGTTCCCATGAGCCAACAAGCTGACAAGCTTCAGAACTGCTGGATGCCCGGAATGGAACTGACCTGAGTAAATGTGTGCCAGCGGGTCCACCGATTTCAGAATAATTCTCTACTGATGACGGAATAATCCAGAAACACGTGTCTAAAGATACGGCAATGACTGCACCAGCTTTGGTAAAAAATTATGATGACGTTTGATGAAAGTGCGAAATCCTGAACTTAACCAACCAGGATGCAAAGGAGTAATGGTGTGGGGATGTGAGGCAGTGTGTTCCTGCCCCTCTTAGTATACAAAAAATCTTAAACTGTACACATGTTTCGTAATATATCAGTATGGAAACTACAAATGAAACACTTTCTTTTGTAATCCTGAAGTGTGATGAAATAAATATTTTAATAGGATCAAAACAAATTGAGACGCTTTACTTGGTGATGTGCAAATTATAAATATTCACTGAAACCCCATTTCCACATATTATAGGTGCGCTGTACAGTGTTATCTGTGAAATTGCATGTCTGCAAATGTAGTGGCCCTTTGATTGAATTGTGCTGTTGATAGATGACAGTGGGCTACCTGACCATGCTTCAGTAATGTATTTGTGTGCACCACCCGCTGCATGCCACATCCTGACCCCTCTCCCGCTGAGTGGGCGCGGCTCATTTGCTGCAGTTGTTTATTTTTTGTGATGCTTGAATTTTTCACAGTCCCTGTGAGTTCAGTGAAGCAACACTGATGGCAGCACCCCCACTCTGAAAATTGTTCCAGCACCACTGCTGGCTGTAGAGACCACAACAAACATATCCGTGGCCCGGTTGAGAAACTTTTGTGAGAGTAGTGAAGATACCCTACTGAAAAAGAACTACAGAAGGAATGTTGCCTTGTATGTCATATATTTTATTTTTTATTTATCAAACAGTCCTTGGTTTCAGTACTGGTCGCCGTCCTTACCACGCGGCAGTGCCAGGGTAGACGAGGCGTGAGGTCCAGGGCGTGTTGGAAATCTACCAGGTGGGTTTAGTGCATGGAAGCCGCCAAGAGGCACAATGGGGTAATGAGCCTGAGGGTGTCTCTGTCCACAAGCCACAAGAGAGAGGCTCCTGCCTTGCCACAGAGCCTTGGGAATGTGGATGGGTAAATTTGGTTCTTTTAGGAAGAGGGGGTTCAGGAGGCCTACAGGGGCGATCATCTTCATCGTCGCCCAAACCTGAAGTTGAAGCCACCTTTCTTCCGGTTGTATCCATTGAGCTCTTCTGCAAGGGAGCCGAGGGTCGAGTCTCCCCGTTTCCGCGCGCCCATCTCCAGGAAGTCGGCGGCCTCGTTCTCCTCCCCTTGGCGACCAAACCGGAACCGGAAGCCAGCCCGCTCCTTCCCAAAGCCCTGCAGTTCCTTGGCCACATTGAACAAGTTGCTGGGGTCCACCGACATCTTGGGCCTGGGGTGTCCAGAGAAAGAGCTCGGCCACTCATCGTCCAGGCCCTCCAGCAGGGCCTTCCAGGGCACCGCTCCCTCCATGGGGTCTTGGCCAAGCTCCTGGCGCTCGTCTAGGCCAAAGCAGGCTCCGAGGGCAAGGAGAACCAGGCAGGACAGGCCACAAGCACTCTTCATCTGCACAAGAAGAGAAACAAACCAAGTCAAGTTTGGCAGTCACAGAACAGAGTATTTCACAATGATCAAGAGTCAAATCCCCTTTGACTAGTGCCCCACCTCTGTCGAGACTAACCAGCCAACTCTCACTCAACTGCATTCCTACTCTGCAGCCACAGGTGTGATGTACTCATGTAAGAGGTTGGAGGTCCTTCTCACACCTGGGACCCACCCTCTGGAATACACTCACTCCCCACATCTGCAAGGAGGAGAATTACGCCATGTTCAGGAGAAGCATCAAGACCTGGTTGTTTGAGAAATAAATCCTGCTTGTTTCATTTGGTATACACCTATCCTGTCTTGTGTCTCGGCACCGGGAACCCCTTTTTGGGTAGCTGCGCGCCTTACAAATGTATAAAATAAAATAATAAATACAATAAATAATAAATAAGAGTGTCACTGTTTGTGAAATTGTGTCAGTGTTTCATTTCTGAATGTCCTATGGCACTCCATGCTCCAGTCTTGATTCCTTGTGTCTCCCACAGGAATGGGACGTGTGATGAAAGTGTCTGTCCAGCTCTCTCAACCTAACCCAAAGTATCCTCTAGTTAGGGCGACCAGAGTAAGAAAACCAAAAACCAGGACATTTCATAGACATAGAAGTAGGACTACCCTTTCTCACCGACGGAGGGGCAGAGAACGACTTAAAAGACATGCTCAGCAAGAAAGAAAACACAAACATCGAGGCAGTGCAGAGGGTATCTAAAATGCAACTTTCACACACAGTACCAACCGCGAATTAAATTGATTTCCGAAAGGCGGGTAACTAACCCTGCACTGGAATGCCCAAGAGATTCCCTTCCTCTATGGGCCATCGACCCGTTCTAAAAACCAGGAGATGCTGAATTTAGGGAAATGTACATGGACTGACGATGAAACACCTGGACTGTACCAGAAAATCGAGACTGAACGATCACCCAACCTGGACCGCTTCCTTATGCTTGCCCCGCTTCCTCTGAAAGTGGTTTCCTTTAAAGCAGATGCTATATCCAGGAAGTATTGGGCTTGTCTCAGTTTGGTCTGAGCATTGCAAGTCTGTCTACCTCTACTCTCTGTCTGTCTTCTACCTCTACCTTCTGCCTGTCTTCTACCTCTACTCTCTGTCTGTCTTCTACCTCTCCGTCTCTGTCTGTCTTCTACCTCTACTCTCTGTCTGTCTTCTTCCTCTACTCTCTGTCTGTCTTCTACCTCTACTCTCTGTAGCCTGGAGGCGTGGCTCTGCCTTTCATTTTTTGGATTTACACAAATGGGACTAAAAGATTTTGATACTAAGCTTGATTCTGACTCAGCATAAAGCTGGGTGCTTCTCTTGCCCTGTCAGAGACAAGCTGGAGTACATCTTTTTCTGTCAGATGAGGATGGGGACTGGGAGGGAAAAGGAGCCCTGAGCAGGGTGTTCTGGGGTCTTCACCTGAAAGAGGGCTGGGTGCCAGGTTGAAATAGCTGGCGGTGCTGGGTCACCCAGATGAACCCCATGGGTAGAGCAGTGGCCTTGTAGGGTAATCTAGAATAATGTCACTCTGGGAGCACTGCCACCTGAAGAGGACACATGTTGTCGTTTCGCAGTGCTGCATTAATAGCCTAAGGAAGTGTTGTGTCTAGGCACTGTAGTGTCGTGAGACTATGTGCGCTAGGACCCTTGCGCTTCTGGGCGGACTCAACAAGGAACTGCGTAAGGTGCTGGGAGGTGTTAGGATGTGGGTATTAACGGTTATGACGTAATGAGAGTGCAGTTTGTGATTGTATGCTGAGGAATAAAGACATAAGACCCAGAGCTCCGTGTGCGGCTTATTCTTTGTGCATACCCTGGGCAGGGGAGGACGATACAGGCACTACATATCGGGAATAAAGCGCTTTGTCTGCATGATGAAGGAATCTACTCTTATAGGGCAGAGTTAGCTTCTCTGTAGTTGATTGTTAGTCAGTGCTTTGAAAATGTGGGTTTTTAGTCACTGACAACTCTGGCCTCATTTGACGAATCTGCACAAAACATTCCAAAAACAGTTTCCATGGCCTGCGAAGTGATCATTTGAAATTTAAGGCCCATTGTTACAGGTGGGTGAGTTTATCAAGCCTCATTTATGGGGTTTGGCGTAGGGCAGCGCAGAAGGTCAGCTCGTTGCTTTGCGCTGCGTCACAGTGAAAGGGCAGGAGTGCGCTGTATTTATCAATGTGGTGCATTTCTGTCCTTTTCCCTGCACTGGCGCAGTTTCGATAGCCTAGCACCAACTCAGGCACCCAGGCGCAAGGGTGCCTGCGTTGTCGATGGGAAACATCCGTTACAACAAAGTCATTATAACAACCTACCTTTACAACGCAATTGTTACAACGCAACGGCCTTTACATCGCATGCCATTACAATGCATGTCACTACAATGTATGCCATTACAACTCATACCTTTACAATGCATACCATTACAATGCATGCCATTACAATGCATTATAAGGTAAGTAATGGAGATTTTTTTAGTATTAGGGTGGGTATGGGTTTTGGGGTACATGGGAATAGTAATTTTTACCTCTACACTGTCCAACACTTTCCCTACTGCTGCACTCACTTGAGTGGGAATAGTAATTTCTACCCCTACACTACCCAACACTTACCCTACTGGTGCCCTAAAAGTATTATGCGTTGTAATGGTATGCGTTGTAATGGAATGCATTGTAATGGTAGTTTTTTAAAATGCGTTGTAATGGCATGTACTGTAAAATCATGCAATGTAATTACGATGTAAAGACTGCATTGTAAACGCATGCGTTGTTATTGCATTCGTTGCAACGTCTTATTCTTTGTCGCCAGGATTGTTTGAGTACAGGAAGGTGCGGAAGGGGCACCTTCCTGCACAGAAACAATCTATTGAAGTGTGGTCCTCTTTCTGTGTGTGCTTTAGAATACACCACACATAGAAAGAGGAAACAACGAGGAGAAATAAACATGTTTCTCCTCGTTACGCCTGTCCTTGGGGCGCGTGCGGTTTTGAGGCTGCCCCAGGTTTACAAGTCCTTGTAAATCTAGGAATGGTTCAAAACCCATGGGAGTTGCGTGGAAACGCACAATGCCCATGAAAAGCCCCCTTGTGCAGAGTAAGGCAACGGAGCGATTTGCACTGCGTTGCCTTAATTGAGATTAAAGAGCCCACTCAAAGCCACGCAACGTTACCTGTGTGGTTTATAAATCTGACTTGCATCACACATGCATCACTACAGTGGTGCAAACGTGACGCAAGGCTCTCATAGATATGCCCCAGAAGCCAGGGCTTTAAGTGGGATGAAAAAACTGGGGGGTCTCTCATAGATAACCCTGAGCATAGTGGGTGTAGCGGGGCTACGCGGAGGGCCAAGGAGTTGAGAACAAACTCTGTGGAACTCTGTGGGGCTACGCGGAGGGCCAAGGAATTGAGAACAAACTCTGTGGAACTCTGTGAAGCTCCGCTACGCCACCCGCCTCCCACCCACCCTATTAACCCCTTCAGCGCGGCGCAAATTGTCGCGCTGTGCTGAAGGTTCTATTGGGCCAACGGACTCATGACGGAACGGTTCCGTCATAAGCACAGGTCAACCGACTCTCATGACGGAACCGTTCCGTCATGAGGACCGAAGGGGTTAACAATTGCTTAGAGTTAAATAAAACAACTTTAAAGTAAATAAAAACACCTTCCTTAGCTGAGGCATCCCCAGGCTGCCATCCTCCTCTTCATCACGTTATCTGGAAAAACTGCGCATGTGCCCGCGCCTGTACATTTCTCATGAGAAATGTGCATACGCCCGCGCATGTGCAGTTTTTCTAGAGTACGCGATGGAGAGGAGGATGACAGCCCAGGGACGTCGCAGCTAAGGTAAGGTGTTTTTATTTATTTTAAAGTTGTTTTATTTAACTTTAAGCAATTGTTCATAGGGCCGGTGGGAGGCGGGCTGGCCACCTCCACTCCCCCATGGAGTGCGCAGAGATGTGCTTACTCTGCGTTCACCGCGGAACGTGGAGTAGGAAAATCTCTGCGCACTCTGCGGGGGAGCGGAGGTCTCTACCCAGGGTTACTCATAGGGGAGTGGCTGATGTATTTACGTGCTTGGCCTAAATCTGTACTTAGCATAGTGTGATGCCCAACTGGTATTTTGCTGTTTCTGTCATTGCATCCAGATATGTAATACAACAAGTAACATTATACATACAACACGCCAAGACTATTGGCTTTGTCAATGGTTGTAACAACAACCATGACTTTGTTGAATATAATATTATCCCGTTCTTCTGGGCAAAGTTATGCCTAAGGCTAGAGCTGCCGACTTTCGAGCTGAGGAAAGCAGGCTTGAGCCTCACATCGGCTAAACATCCTGCAGTGCTTACTTTGTGAAAAAACAAGTGGCAGGGCTCTCGTCAGGGGGCCACTGCAGCTTGCACCGCACATTGCTCCTGCTTTGTTGCCAATGATAGTATCAACACAACTACTGACCATCACACTCCGACAAGTGTGAAACTTGGAACTATTTCCGGCCCCCAAATCTGTGAGAATGCTTGGGTTGCAGGTAATAGTCACTTTTATTAGTGTATTGAGTCAGTAAAAACCTGACCGTCCCGAACGGTTGCTCCCCCACGCTCCCTGGCTCCTGCTTGCAATCCTCTTCCAGCGCCCACAGCTGAAGCGATTTCAATCAGCCCTCGTGTGTGGTATCGTAGCTCTTGCGACTCTTTTGGCTTCACTGACTCATAGCGCTCTGTGCTTTGCTCATTGTGGTGGCGCTTTAACGTAGCTGCATTTGCCCACAGCTGAGGCACCTTCAATCAGCCCTCGTGTGGAATTTCATAGCGCTTTGTGCTTGGCTCATTTGGGTAGCGCTTGAACATAACTGCATTTGGTAGCGCTTTTTACATATTTGCAGCAGTATTCAGTCCTTTGCGCTTTCACTGCTTACAGTGCATTCCTTCATAGCTGGCATTGTACTGTGTTGGTTTCGATTCCTATCCCTCCCACCATTTTGTTGTTGTGCTTTCCCCTGCCCCGCCTCCCCGCTACCGCCTCCCAGCTGACCCGCCCACGCTCCGCCCCCTCCCACTTTCCATGTTAGACAGATGTCCCAACGCGCAGCGTCCACGCGCCCCAGTCGCGCCGAAGGTGCGCCAAAGGTAAGCCCGTCTACGCCCGTCCGCGCCTGGACCGCGCCCAGCGCCAGACCCCCTGGTCCCCGCTCCACCCACCCCTCCCGCATTACATACGACGCCACCACCCTCCTAGCCCTTAACCCCGGCCGACCCCCCAACTGCGTCCAAGCCGCTCCTGGACACACCCATGGACCCTTCTCTTGCTACTCCTGCAAGTTCGACGGCACCAAAACCAACTCCTCTTCCACCAACACCATACAGAGACCTGACACCAACCACCTAAAATGCATCCTGCTCAACACACGCTCGGTCCACAGACACGCCATCGACCTCTGGAATCTACTAGACACCATCTCACCAGACGTCGCCTTCCTAACAGAAACTTGGATGAATGCCTCTTCAGCCCCTGACATCACCATTGCCATCCCGGAAGGATACAAGATCATCCGCAAGGACCGCATCAAGCAAACAGGAGGAGGCATCGCTATCGTCCATAAGAATTCCATCCGCATCTCAACCAGCTCTGACGGCAACCTTGCCAGCGCCGAACACCTCCACTTCCAGATCCACGCCGACCCCAAGACCACACTCAGAGGCACCCTCCTCTACCGGCCTCCAGGACCCCGTGCACAATTCAGGGACGACATCACTGACTTTATCACCCCACACGCCCTCCCCTCCGAGGACTACATTCTATTGGGAGACCTCAATTTTCACCTGGAAAAGAGCAAGGACAGCAGCGCCACCACCCTTCTGGACAATCTCGCCAACCTCGGACTCAAACAACTTGTCACTACACCCACCCACATCGCAGGTCATACGCTCGACCCCATCTTCACCTCCAGCAAACATGTCTCATTCAGCCACACCACAGCTCTTCATTGGACGGACCACAGCTGCGTTCACTTTACCTACAATAAGACCACAATCCACAACCATCCTCAACCCACCCTGCGAAGAAACTGGAACAAAATCACCATCGACCAGATCTCCTCATCGCTTCTTCTAAACCCCCCCGCCCACTCCTCAAACCCCGACCAAGCAGCCATTAACCTCACCCAATGGCTATCCAACAGCGCCGACATCCTAGCACCGTTGAAAAAACGTCAAAACAAACCAGGCAGCAAAAACGCCTCCTGGTTCAACGATGATCTTAAGAAATCGAAGAAACTCTGTCGATCCCTCGAGAAGGCCTGGAAAAAAGACCCAAACACCAGCACCAGAGACGCCTTCAAAAACGCCACCCGCAGACACCACCAACTAATCCGGGCTGCCAAGAATGCCGCATTCAAAGACCGACTAGATAACAACGCTCCCAACAGCAAGGAATTATTCAACATCGTCAAAGAATTTACCAACCCATCAGCCAACTCCAACGACATCACCCCCTCCCAAGCCCTCTGCGACTCCCTAGCTTCCTTCTTCCACAACAAAATCGCTGACATCCACAACAGCTTCGACAACCGACCCGGAGACCAACCCACCCAACCTGCTGCAGGACCTTCACCCCCCTTGAACATCCTTAACGACTGGAACCCAATCTCCACTGAGGACACCATCCGCCTGATGAACTCCATCCACTCAGGTTCCCCAACTGACCCATGCCCTCACCACATCTTCAACAAAGCAAACTCCATCATAGCACCACACCTCCGAGATGTCATCAACTGCTCCCTCAACTCCGCCACATTCCCGGAAAGCTGAAAACACGCGGAACTCAGCGCCCTTCTGAAAAAACCCACAGCTGACCCCACCGAACTCAAAAACTACCGCCCCATCTCGCTTCTTCCATTCCCGGCCAAAGTCAGCGAGAAAGCCGTCAACAACCAGCTTGCCACCTTCCTCGAAACCAACAAATCCCTCGACTCCTCACAATCCGGCTTCCGAGCCAAACACAGCACTGAGACCGCACTTATCGCAGCAACAGACGACATTCGAACTCTACTAGACAATGGAGACACAGTCGCCCTCATCCTCCTCGACCTCTCCGCTGCCTTCGACACAGTCTGTCATAACACCCTTCTACAGCGCCTAAGAAACGTCGGAATCCAAGGAAAAGCATTGCAATGGATCACCTCGTTCCTCACCGGAAGAACCCAGAGAGTCCGCCTCCCACCATTCAAGTCAGAGGCCTCTGAAGTCATCTGCGGCGTGCCACAAGGATCGTCACTCAGCCCCACCCTCTTCAACGTTTACATGAGCCCCCTTGCGGCCATCGCTCGCCAACACAATCTCAACATCATCTCCTACGCTGACGACACTCAACTGATCCTCTCACTCACCAAAGACCCTAACACCGCCAAAACCAACTTACACGAAGGAATGAAAGAAGTAGCCGAGTGGATGAAGCACAGCCGTCTGAAACTGAACTCAGACAAAACAGAAGTCCTCATCCTAGGCACCTCCCCCTCTGCCTGGGATGACTCTTGGTGGCCAGAGGCCCTTGGAAAAGCACCCATCCCGACGAACCACGCACGAAACCTGGGCGTCATCCTGGACTCCTCACTCTCGATGACCAGACAAGTCAACGCCGTTTCATCATCCTGCTTCAACATTCTTCGCATGCTCAAAAAAACATTTCGCTGGATCCCCACCGAAACTAGAAAAACGGTCACCCACGCACTAGTCACGAGCCGCCTGGACTACGGAAACACCCTATACGCCGGTACCACAGCTAAACTCCAGAAAAAACTCCAACGCATCCAGAATGCCTCAGCCAGGCTCATACTAGACATCCCGCGCAAAGAACACATCTCTGGTCACCTGAGAAACCTCCACTGGCTCCCCGTCAATAAGAGGATTACTTTCCGCCTCCTGACCCACGCTCACAAAGCACTTTACGACCTTGGACCCGAATGCCTCAACACACGACTCTCCTTCTACACCCCCCCGCCAGCTGCGATCTTCCAACCAAGCCCTTGCTATCGTACCCCGCATCAACAAAACCACCATGGGAGGTAGATCCTTCTCCTACCTGGCAGCTAAGACCCGGAACTCACTTCCCACTCACCTTCGTCTCACTCAGAACCACCTAGCATTCAGAAAGCAACTTAAAACTTGGATATTCGACAAGTAGTTCCCCACCCTTCTTCAAGCGCCTGAGACCCTCTGGGTATATAGTGCGCTATATAAATATTTTGACTTGACTTGGCGTTGTGGTCATCTCTAAATTAGCCAGACAGCGCCACCTTGTGGTAGACTGTCATAAGCGCCAGTGTTAACAATTGAGTGCCAGTGCTGGGCACTGGAAACTACTGGCTCAAATTAAGCACTGTTCTGCCGAAGGCCGTGCACGGCTGATGCAGTGACCACAGTCCAGGGAACACAGGACACTGGCACGAGCCGCCTGTGTGCAGTGAGCTCTGTGGACACGGGGCTGGATGGAGGGCTTGGTCAAAAGCCCTTTAAGCATAGGCTGCAACACACAAACATATATAGTGCTTCGACAAGAGGATAACATACGTTAATACAAAACCTAGAAGATTCCAGGAAAAAGTTTGTTTAAGGAGCGTTTGAACAAAGTAATCATATCAAATAGTGTTATCAAAAACACAGTTCAACTAAAAAAATAGAAATCAGACGAGGGAAGTCTATGGTTATGATACACAACTCAAAATACATTGAAATTCATCAGCTAAGATGTTTGACACAGAATAGGAACTATTTGTGGCTTGGTGCAACTTCGTTCAGAATATTTTGGGATGTTTGAATTACAGAAAGATATCCATCAGTTTTGAAGGGTGCACATTATGTCTAGCTGCGCACCTTTCTGAATCTTGCCTTTCCTTAGACGAACCATCATTGGCCGCAATTGTAGGCACTTCAGGTCGGTAGTAAAAATGCTTAGCAGTTGTGACAGGGTGGAGTTTTGTAAGATTTAGCTTCATGCAAAGATCCTCACCCCTGTGCTGGCAGGGCCCTAACCAGAGGTGCAGATTACAAGTGAGCCAAGCAAGGACCATTGTGCATTGCCTTGCATTAACATAATCATAACTAAACGAAACTTAACACTCTAAACTTACCCTGTTAACTCTTTCGATGCTGATGACAGAACCCCTCCGTCATCAGCTGCGGTGGCGCTGTGCTGATGATGGAGCAGTTCCGTCATGGCCCGCTCGCCGCGCCTGTGTGGCGCGGATTCCGCGCCTGCGCTGGGCGTTCCATTGAGCAGGCGGGGCCATGACGGAACCGCTACGTCATGAGCACAGCCCAACCGCGGCTGGTGACGGAGCGGTTCCGTCACCAGCATGCGCCAGCCGCGCGGCCGCCCCGCCCCCTTAGCACTGCGGCGAAATAGCCGCCGCAGCGATGTGGTTAAATGCTGTTACGAACACGCTTGCAAGTTGCACCCTTAATGATGATTCGTCCCACATTTCATTGTTTAAAATATGCACTTTTGGTTGCTTTGCACCTGGTTGTCCATTGAATTCTTTCAAAACAAATGTCAAAAATATTAAACACATAAATAGTTTCGGAAACAAATTCAAAATCAGCCAGTGCAATATCAGTATGTTGTAACGGTTTTTATTAACTATATAATAAAGAATATTCGCATTATTAAACACGCCCACGCTAAATTTCACCAAATTTGGAATACTCACAAATGTTACTCTGAACTTGTGCAAGCTTCGAAAATGGTTGAAATCAACTGAAGTATTTGAGAGAAAATATATGTTAACGGTTTCCAACTATATGTGTAACTTTGTAATTGTGAATTGCATTTTATAGTGCTTACTGCTCGTCGTGTGTGGTTGAAGTGCTTGGAGGTGAGTAGCACGCTACTCCAGAGCCCAAGATTAGCGGTAGGTGGGTAGTAGATTAGTACCATGCGATTCCTTGTGCGACTCATTTGTGGAGACGTATGTTTCATTGGTACACTTTGAACCAGAACAAGACACAGAAAAGAACGAGAAGAAAGAAAGAGGAAGAGAAAAAGTATAAACACAGTAACACAAGGAGAAAACAGGGATGAAAAAAGTGCCTGCATGAGTGAGCTAAAGAGAGAGGAAGTGTGGGATGGTGCAAGAAAGAGTGGGGCTGTGGAATCAAGACTGGGCAGCCTTGGTACTCATGAGTTAGAGTGACAGGAAACTCAGGCTGGAGCAAGAAACAGGCGTGCGGGTAAACCAAGACTGGGCAGCCATGGTACTCACGAGATAGAGTGACAGGAAACTCAGGGTGGAGCAAGAAACATGCGGTGGAACCAAGACTGGGCAGCCTTGGTACTCACGAGATAGAGTGACAGGAAACTCAGGGTGGAGCAAGAAACATGCGGTGGAACCAAGACTGGGCAGCCTTGGTACTCACGAGATAGAGTGACAGGAAACTCAGGGTGGAGCAAGAAACAGGCGTGCAGTGGAACCAAGACTAGCCAGCCTTGGTACTCACGAGATAGAGTGACAGGAAACTCAGGGTGGAGCAAGAAACATGCGGTGGAACCAAGACTGGGCAGCCTTGGTACTCACGAGATAGAGTGACAGGAAACTCAGGGTGGAGCAAGAAACAGGCGTGCAGTGGAACCAAGACTAGCCAGCATTGGTACTCACGAGATAGAGTGACAGGAAACTCAGGGTGGAGCAAGAAACAGGCGTGCAGTGGAACCAAGATTAGCCAGCCTTGGTACTCACGAGATAGAGTGACAGGAAACTCAGGGTGGAGCAAGAAACATGCGGTGGAACCAAGACTGGGCAGCCTTGGTACTCACGAGATAGAGTGACAGGAAACTCAGGGTGGAGCAAGAAACAGGTGTGCGGTGGAACCAAGACTGGGCAGCCTTGGTACTCACGAGATAGAGTGACAGGAAACTCAGGGTGGAGCAAGAAACAGGCGTGCAGTGGAACCAAGACGAGCCAGCCTTGGTACTCACGAGATAGAGTGACAGGAAACTCAGGGTGGAGCAAGAAACATGCGGTGGAACCAAGACTGGGCAGCCTTGGTACTCACGAGATAGAGTGACAGGAAACTCAGGGTGGAGCAAGAAACAGGTGTGCGGTGGAATCAAGACTGGGCACCTTTGGTACTCACGAGATAGAGTGACAGGAAACTCAGGGTGGAACAAGAAACAGGTGTGCGGTGGAACCAAGACTGGGCAGCCTTGGTACTCACGAGATAGAGTGACAGGAAACTCAGGGTGAAGCAAGAAACAGGCGTGCGGTGGAATCAAGACTGGGCACCTTTGGTACTCACGAGATAGAGTGACAGGAAACTCAGGGTGGAACAAGAAACAGGCATGCGGTGGAATCAAGACTGGGCAGCCTTGGTACTCATGAGTTAGAGTGACAGGAAACTCAGGGTGGAGCAAGAAACAGGCGTGCGGTGAAACCAAGACTAGCCAGCCTTGGTACTCACGAGATAGAGTGACAGGAAACTCAGGGTGGAGCAAGAAACATGCGGTGGAACCAATACTGGGCAGCCTTGGTACTCACGAGATAGAGTGACAGGAAACTCAGGGTGGAGCAAGAAACAGGCGTGCGGTGGAATCAAGACTGGGCAGCCTTGGTACTCACGAGATAGAGTGACAGGAAACTCAGGGTGGAGCAAGAAACAGGCGTGCAGTGGAACCAAGACTAGCCAGCCTTGGTACTCACGAGATAGAGTGACAGGAAACTCAGGGTGGAGCAAGAAATATGCGGTGGAACCAAGACTGGGCAGCCTTGGTACTCACGAGATAGAGTGACAGGAAACTCAGGGTGGAGCAAGAAACAGGTGTGCGGTGGAATCAAGACTGGGCACCTTTGGTACTCACGAGATAGAGTGACAGGAAACTCAGGGTGGAACAAGAAACAGGCGTGCGGTGGAACCAAGACTGGGCAGCCTTGGTACTCACGAGATAGAGTGACAGGAAACTCAGGGTGGAGCAAGAAACAGGTGTGCGGTGGAACCAAGACTGGGCAGCCATGGTACTCACGAGCTAGAGTGACAGGAAACTCAGGGTGGAGCAAGAAACAGGTGTGCGGTGGAACCAAGACTGGGCAGCCATGGTACTCACGAGATAGAGTGACAGGAAACTCAGGGTGGAGCAAGAAACAGGCGTGCGGTGGAACCAAGACTGGGCAGCCTTGGTACTCACAAGATAGAATGACAGAAAACTCGGGGTGGAGCAAGAAAGAGGCGTGCGGTGGAATCAAGAGTGGGCAGCCATGGTACTCACGAGCTAGAGTGACAGGAAACTCAGGGTGGAGCAAGAAACAGGCGTGCGGTGGAACCAAGACTGGGCAGCCTTGGTACTCACAAGATAGAATGACAGAAAACTCGGGGTGGAGCAAGAAACAGGCGTGCGGTGGAACCAAGACTAGGTACACTTGGTACTCATGAGATTAAGAGACAGGAAGTGAAGGGCGGAGGAAGAAAGAGGTGTGAGGGGTAAACAGGAAAAGACGGTCGGTATTCATGAAATAAAGAGACAGAAAGTGTAGGGTGGCAGAGGAAAGATGTGTGAGATGGAATAAGGACTAGGCAGCCTTGGCATGAATGAGATTAATAGACAGCTAATGTAGAGTGGTGGAGGAGACAGGCATGAGGTGGAAGCAGGAAGAGGCAGCTTTAGAATTCATGAGATACAGAGAGAGGGTGTATAGAGGGGTGGAAGAAAGATGTGTGAGCTGGAATCAGGACTAGGCAGATTTAGTATTCATAAGATAAGTAGAAAGTGTAGGCTAGTGGGCAAAAGATCATGAGGTGGAATCAGATCAAAGCAGTGTTGGTATTCATGAGAGAAAGAGACAGGAAGTGTAGGGTAACACAAGAGAGAGGCGTGAGGTGGACGAAGGAGAGGGCAGCTGGGTATTTATGAGATAAAGAGGCAGGAAGTGTAGGGTGGCACGAGAGAGAGTCGAGAGGTGGACGAAGGACAGGGCAGCTGGGTATTTATGAGATAAAGAGGCAGGAAGTGTAGGGTGGCACGAGAGAGAGGCGTGAGGTGGACGAAGGACAGGGCAGCTGGGTATTTATGAGATAAAGAGGCAGGAAGTGTAGGGTGGCACGAGAGAGAGGCGAGAGGTGGACGAAGGACAGGGCAGCTGGGTATTTATGAGATAAAGAGGCAGGAAGTGTAGGGTGGCACAGGAGAGAGGCGAGAGGTGGACGAAGGACAGGGCAGCCTTCTTATTTATGAGATAAAGAGGCAGGAAGTGTAGGGTGGCACAGGAGAGAGGCGAGAGGTGGACGAAGGAGAGGGCAGCTGGTAATTTATGAGATAAAGAGGCAGGAAGTGTAGGGTGGCACGAGAGAGAGGCGAGAGGTGGACGAAGGACAGGGCAGCTGGGTATTTATGAGATAAAGAGGCAGGAAGTGTAGGGTGGCACGAGAGAGAGGCGAGAGGTGGACGAAGGACAGGGCAGCTGGGTATTTATGAGATAAAGAGGCAGGAAGTGTAGGGTGGCACAGGATAGAGGCGAGAGGTGGACGAAGGACAGGGCAGCCTTCTTATTTATGAGATAAAGAGGCAGGAAGTGTAGGGTGGCACAGGAGAGAGGCGAGAGGTGGACGAAGGAGAGGGCAGCTGGTAATTTATGAGATAAAGAGGCAGGAAGTGTAGGGTGGCACGAGAGAGAGGCGAGAGGTGGACGAAGGAGAGGGCAGCTGGGTATTTATGAGATAAAGAGGCAGGAAGTGTAGGGTGGCACAGGAGAGAGGCGTGAGGTGGACGAAGGAGAGGGCAGCTGGTTATTTATGAGATAAAGAGGCAGGAAGTGTAGGGTGGCACAAGAGAGATTCGTCAAATGGAAACAGGACAGGGCAGCCTTCTTATTCATGAGATAAAGAGGCAGGAAGTGTAGGGTGGCAAAAGAGAGAGAGGCGAGAGGTGGTAGCAGGACAGGGACGCCTTGTTATTTATGAGATAAAGAGGCAGGAAGTGTAGGGTGGCACAAGAGAGATTCGTCAAATGAAAACTGGACAAGGCAGCCTTCTTATTCATGAGATAAAGAGGAAGGAAGCGTAGGGTGGCACAAGAGAGAGTCTAGAGGTGGAAAAAGGGCAGGGCAGCCTGGTTATTCATGAGATAAAGAGGCAGGAAGTGTAGGGTGGCATGAGAGAGAGGCGAGAGGTGGAAAAAGGGCAGGGCAGTGTGGTATCTTGGTGATGTCACAGCTGGAATCTGGAACACGGGATGTCCCAGATTCCAGTAGAGACAGTTAGACCCAGGCTTTTTACCAATGAGCATCTGTAGTAATCCAGTCCAGTTGAAGGTGAAAGTAGGTTTATTGTACAGAGGAACACAGTACAGCATCTGCTCAGCAGGACAGGTCCAGTAGTAATACAGTCTGGAATCTAGAACCTTTACACTTAGTAACAGATTGCAGTACAGGGTTTGTAAGGCAACAACAGGCAGATCCTACTTAAAGAGATACATACATAATAGCATATGAAATACAACACATCTTATCCCTAAAAAGAAAAGAAAGAAAAGGAGGAAAGAAGGAAAGAAGGAAGGAAGCCAGAAGAAAGAGAAACGGAAGAGAAAAATGAAACAGAAGAAAGAGAACAAAAGAAACATGAGGAAAATTGGAGGTATGATGCAAAAAGCAAACATTTCTGTAAAGAAAACAAAATGAGGAAGCACAGAGAACTGAATCAATCTCTAAACCTAAGTGGTACATTAACGCTTCTATTATTGGTCTTAACCCTAGAAGAAACAGAATCATTTATTACAGAATCATTTTTTACAGGTGGAGTAACATTGTCAAAGCTAGGAGTGTGAAGATTAGGACACTTAACAACTCGTCTCACATTCCAGACTTTGCCATCATTAGTTATAATGCTGTTGGTGTTGACTTTTACAACTTTTCGAATAGGCCCAAATTTAGAAGCACCCTTAATCAAAAACCCAGGTTTACGTATCCTGACAAAGTCTCCCACTACAAAATCAGGAACTCTCACATTGTACTTAGAGTCATGATATTCCTTCATCTTTTGCTGATGATGTTTGACTCTCAGAGAAGTGCTTCGTACGTCAACAGAAGAAGAAATGGCAGGAGAGCTAAACTTCTCTTTCATCCACCACGGACACAATTTTGACACGGGTTCCCTCCCCCTCAATAAACGAAAGGGACTAAGCTCAGTAACCGAGTGAGGGGTTATTCTATACAACCATAACCTTTCTCTGATAACTTTTTTCCACACACTGGGAGTCTTTCTCGCCCATTCAACAGAATCTTTCAAGACGCGGTTAAACCTTTCTACCTGTCCATTACCTTGTGGTTCGTAAAGAGGTGTAGTGATGTGTTTAATCCCACAAGACTTGAGATAGTCCTCTACTTCAGTAGAAATCAATTGTACCCCGTTATCAGTAATCAGAACCTCAGGGCTACCTTCTCTTGCAAATACTTCTCTGAGAAATTCAACAATGACCTGCGAGGAAGCTGAAGACACGAACCTAACTTCAGGCCACTTAGAATGGTAGTCTATCAACACCAAAGCAAAACGGGCATCTTGAGGTAGAGAATTGAAAGGACCGGAAATATCAAGCGCTAGCTTCCTCCAAGGATTCTCTGGCCAGGAAATAGGTATGAGTGGGGCAGGGTAGGTCTTCAACATCTTGTCACTGCTGACACATATGGAGCATTCACGAACTACTCTGTCAATCATTTTATCCATTCCTGGCCACCAAAAACTAGTTCTCACTAATCTCTTCATGGAAGACATGCCTAAATGACATTCATGAGCAAGCCTAATAATTTCCTCTTGCATATCCTCAGGAGGCACACATTTTCCACTTTTAAAAACCAAATCATTGTCAACTTCTAATTCGCTAAGAACTTGATGAAAGGACTTCAATTCTGGAGGAACCATATTACTACTAGGCCAACCCTTTAAGATATACTCTTTAAGAGTAGTCCAATTCTTGTCACGTGTAACAGCATCATCCCAAACAGATTTTGAAATGGAAGAGAATTCATCTCCTAAAAAGTCCCTTAAAGAAGCAACAAACTCAACATCCTCTTCTCCTTTGTCATTTGCAGTACATTTAGAGTCACAGGGAAGTCTCGAAAGACAGTCGGCTGTAACATTGCTCCTTCCAGGAAAATACTCTACATCAAAATTGTACTCTTGTAAGCGAGACATGAGTCTAGCAATCCGTGCTGTGGCGTTCCGACCACCACCAGGGGAAAGTATAGAGACTAGTGGTTTATGATCCGTTTTCAACAGAAAACGACTACCCCATAAAAAATTCCGGTAATGTTCTATTCCCCAGACACATCCTAAAAGCTCTTTCTCAATGACCGAATACTTCCTTTCTGTTTCAGTCAAAGTCCGGGAAGCAAACGCCACACACCACTCATCATTTCCACACTTTTGTGATAGAACCCCTCCTAGCCCATACTCACTGGCATCAACAGTAACCACACACAGTTTATTAACACAGAACGGTTTCAATGTGGGAGCATTGGCAATATCATGCTTAACGATTTGAAAGGCAGACTCCTGCTTCTCACCCCAGTAAAATTCTACCTTTTGTCTTGTCAATTCTCTCAATGGTTCCATTTTAGTTGCAAACCCTTTAATGAACTTGCTATAGTATTCACACAAGCCATTGAAAGAGAGCAACTTTTCCTTGTTGTCAGGACATGGTGCTTTAAGTATAGCATCAACCAAACATTTCTTGGGAACAACACCATTACCCGTAAGGGTGTGTCCAAGATATTCCACAGATTCACAAAACATTTTGCACTTGTTGTCTTTTAGAGTGAGACCATGCATTCCCAATCTTTTACAAACCTCCATGACATGATCTTTGTGAGAGGCATTATCAGGGGAAAACACAAGAATGTCATCTTGAAAGCACCTCACAAATTTGTAGAGATCTTTAAAAATGTGATGCATAGCACGTTGGAAAACTGATGCCGCAGAAGCCAAACCAAAAGGCATTCTCTTATATTGAAATAAACCCTCAGGGGTGAGAAAAGCTGTCATTTGCTTGGATTCATCTGCTAACACAATTTGGTGATATGCTGATCGCAAATCAAATGTGGAAAAAACCTTCGCTCCCTCTAACATACATACAACCTCATTTATATTAGGAAGGGGATGGCAGTCCACTATGATGTTCGAATTGAGAGCTCTCAAATCTACACATAGCCTCAGGCTTTGATCAGATTTTCGGGCTAAAACGATGGGCGAAACCCATTCGGAAGACTCAACTTCTTCAATAATATCATCATCAATTAAGTTTTTCAAAAGTATTTTAAGATCATCTCTGACATTTATGGGAACATTTCTTAACTTTTGTGTAACAGGAATGGTTCCTTTCTTGAGTCTGATCAAGTGTTGAAAGTTATGTAATTTTCCCAATTCTTTTGAAAAAACCTTGGGAAACAAATTAATGATCTCATTTATCCATGCCTCAGTACCAGTTATAGCTTTAACAGAATGAGTTTCTTCTACACAATCATCAATCATGACAATGGGATCTAATTTCCTGGGATTGAGAGTAATACCAAAACTCCATTGATCTCTCCATCCAAGCACATTCACTCCCTTTGTAGCAATGTATATCTTAACAAACCTCATTCGACCTCTAAAAAGCATGTCTGCTCCCAAATATCCTTCCATAGGGATAACAGTTTCAAGAAAAGTCCTGGCAATTATGTCAGGAACTTTAAGGTCTGTAAGATTAACAATGCCCTCAAACATCTCAGTGAAATATTGTTTAGTGATGATTGTCCAAGGTGACCCTGAGTCGGCCATTAATTTAAGATCCACACCTAAAACATGTACTATGCACTCAGGTTGTTTAAGGTGAATCAACTCTTGTTCATTGGGATCGACAATGGAAACAACTATGCCTCTTTCACAATCATTTCCATTATCTTCCCCAGGAACATCAACTTCTTGCACAGAGTCAGTAACAAAAGAGACTCTATTCTTGTTGATATTCCCAGAAGTGGTTCCGGTAGTGGTCTTGCATAAACTACTGAAATGTCCTTGTCTACCACACTTGTTACATTCCTTTCCAATAGCAGGACATTTAGGAAAAGAAGCAGCATGACTAGGACTACCACACCTGAAACAATGGAAAAATTTGTCATTCTTTTTGTAAGGACGTTGAAAGGAATAACTGGCACGTTGAGTTTTGTTGGAAGATGACGCAGAGGAGGCGTCAGATTTAACAGCACACACTTCGGAGGAACTGTCTTTGTCCTTCTTATCCAAACACTTTATCCATTTGTCTGATTGTTCAATAGCTTTAGCCGTAACAATAACATCCTTTAAATCCGGATCTCCCATAATCCATAATTTTTCTTGGATTTTCTTGCTCTTGGTATGGACTATAATTTGATCTCTGATCATCTCATCAGAGATAGGACCAAAATTACAATTAGTAGATAAATAACGTAAAGCTGTCAAGAAATCATCAAAAGTTTCAGACTCTTCTTGAGCTCTAGTATAAAACTTATAGCGATTCAGAGCCACACTAAAAGTAGGTTTAAATCTAGCTTCAAGACGAGTCATAGCATCATCAAACACATTTCTGTCTCCTCCCCCATCATGTAAAGGAAGTGTTCTGAATACTACTTGACCCTCAGAACCCAAAGAATGTAATAAAATGTTCTTTTTCCTTTCTTGTGAGAATCTCTCCCCATCTATGGCTTTTAGAAATGTCATAAACTCCTCTTTCCAGCGAATCCAAGGTATGGGAGGCTCTCCTTTATTTTGTAGAAACTTAGGGGGGGGATCAAACTGCATGTTTGATAATATGCTTCAGTTGATGAATACTAGTAAATTCAAATAATTGTAAATAGGATATGTAAAAGTAGTATGTTATAAAACCACGAGTAAATAACAATAGTGAAAGTCAAACCTGTATAAAATGGATCTCTTTGATGAAGAAACAATCTTTTTATGTGCAACACGAAGAGTTTTGTCCCTTGCACATAAGAAACGCGCTAAACGCGATGCAGAATACTATTAGGTGAGACGATCCTTTTGTGTGGAAAAGCGAACGGATTTGCTCCTTCCGCGTTAAAACGCGATGGTAATTGTCCGGGGCTTCGTTGCTAAGCAACTGGTAAACAAAATGGAGTCGACGTGTGCGCGATGACGTCAAGCGCACACGTACTACCATCGAGATTGGTAATTGAAAGAGTGTCGCACGTGAGGCACAACAATGGCGTGCAGTAGAAGAGCGCGAGGAAAAGCAGTTGCCGAGGGAGCAAACCGGCAGTTCAAAAGTAAGCAAACAGTCAATGTAACAGCTGATGTTAGTGCCAAAATCGTGAAAAAGGTCACAAAATACGGAAATACACAGTAAAGTATCCGTGTGGGATTCTGATAGTCTCTGAAAAACGTGAGCTTTTCCAAGGTTTCTTTCGAGTGAGAAAGAAATCGGGTGAGAAAACGGAATCACTAAAAATCACAAAATAGTTTGTAGAGATGGTAAAACGAGATGAAAGCCAAGGCAATATTCCAATTGTAGTTGAAGTAGAATAATAATAAGGTATACTTTACATCCAAAATCCATGAAAATGATGAAAATCATGCAGCGCAGGTTATAATCCTTTGGTTGCTCCTGTGTTCCCAAATGTAGCAAACCAATGAAAACGTCGCCAATTTTGTAGTAATCCAGTCCAGTTGAAGGTGAAAGTAGGTTTATTGTACAGAGGAACACAGTACAGCATCTGCTCAGCAGGACAGGTCCAGTAGTAATACAGGCTGGAATCTAGAACCTTTACACTTAGTAACAGATTGCAGTACAGGGTTTGTAAGGCAACAACAGGCAGATCCTACTTAAAGAGATACATACATAATAGCATATGAAATACAACAGCATCTTAACAATCTCTGTCAAATAAAGACTAATATTTATCTGTATACTCTGGAAGACCTCGCCTTATTTCAGGCAGCCTGGTTATTCACGAGATAAAGAGGATGGAAGTGTAGGATGGCACAAGAGAGAGGCGAGAGGTGGTAGTAGGACAGGCAGCCTGGTTATTTATTAGATAAAAAGACAGGAATTGTGGGGTGGCACAAGAGAGAGGCGTAAGGTGGAAGCAGGATAGGACAAAGTTTCAGCAAGTGTAGGGTGGCACAAGAGAGAGGAGTGAGATGGATGTAGCACAGGGGAGCCTTACTATTACTGAGATAAAGAAGTAGGGGTATAGGGTGGCACAAGAAAATGTGAGGTGGTAGCAGAACATTGAAGCCTGGTTATTCATGGGATAATCAGGCAGAAAGTGTAGGGTGGCACAAGAGAGAGTCATAAGGTAGAGGCAGCACAGTGCAGCCTTCTTATTCATGAGATAAAGAGGCAGGAAGTGTAGGGTGGCACAGGAGAGAGGCGTGAGGTGGACGAAGGAGAGGGCAGCTGGTTATTTATGAGATAAAGAGGCAGGAAGTGTAGGGTGGCACGAGAGAGATTCGTCAAATGGAAACAGGACAGGGCAGCCTTCTTATTCATGAGATAAAGAGGTAGGAAGCATAGGGTGGCACGAGAGAGAGGCATAAGGTGGAAGCAGGATAGGACAAAGTTTCAGCAAGTGTAGGGTGGCACAAGAGAGAGGAGTGAGATGGATGTAGCACAGGGGAGCCTTACTATTACTGAGATAAAGAAGTAGGAGGTATAGGGTGGCACAAGAGAAGTGTGAGGTGGTAGCAGGACATTGAAGCCTGGTTATTCATGGGATAATCAGGCAGAAAGTGTAGGGTGGCACAAGAGAGAGTCATAAGGTAGAGGCAGCACAGGGCAGCCTTCTTATTCATGAGATAAAGAGGCAGGAAGTGTAGGGTGGCACCAGAGAGAGTCGTGAGGTGGAGGTAGGACAGGCCAGCCTTGTTCTTGGCGCGCCAGGTGCAGTCTGGCTGCAGCGAGGGTGTCTCATCCCCTCGGTTTGCGCAGGCACCCCCTTCCCGCCGTGCCTGTCTGCTGGAGATGCCTGTTTTACAAATGCTGAGCGGCAGCTCGGCTCCCTGCTCATTACCCGCTCGCTCCCCCGAACACCTGTCCCTGTGTCTGGGGACTTCCGGCTGAGGATCGACAACATAAACCCGTCCCACCCTGATGGCCCCTCTTTCTTCCATCGGCGCAGTCAGCCCTCCAGGCGCGCCGTGTACTCCTGGCCTGCTGCTGCTGCGGAGACAGCCGGGCTCCCTCGGCGCGGGACTCACGCGGTGGCCGATAAATCTATATTTTATTACCGCGATCTCCGGCGTCAGGCCATCAGCGCGCACGGCGGGAGGTCCCTGTGGGCAGCTGAGCAGGCGCGGTGCCTGCGCCGCAGTCTGCCGTTGGCACAACCCCCCGCAGCCCTCCCACCCGCCACCAGAATGTCATGTCTCCATCCCTGGAGCTTTCTGTCACAAATCCTTGGCTGGTGCAGAGGTTTTCAGACTTACAGGCAAAATGTTACTTTGTTACTGGGAGACTCCCCTTCCTGTGACATCAAAAAACAATCCTGTCACACCTATGTCTTTTTATCTAGTGGCCTGCAAAGGGCTCACATCGGCCTCTCCCACGATAAACAATCTTACCATGCACGAATATGCAAAATATAATAATTAATGCACTATATTTCGCATATTCGTGCACGGTAAGATTGATTATTGTGGGATAGCCTGATTTGAGCCCTGTGTAGGCCACTAGATAAAAAGGCATAGGTCTGACAGGAGTATTTTTTGATGTAATTGTTTTTATTCTTCCTACTGGCTCCTAGACCTAAAAAGTATTCTTAGGGGGTACCTTTCTCGAGGAATGTAGACACCCTTCCCTGTAGCCCCAGGCTCATTTTGAGCCTCTTTTTGCAATTATTCTGATTGGGTGCCTTCCAGTGGTTGCCTACAATCACCTTTATGTCACACTGGCCCTATAAGATGTCAGTCTAACTAGTTCTGTTGAACCAAACCATGACTACAAATCCCAGAATACATCAGGTTGTCAACTGAAAGCTGATGACTTAGGGGTATATGTAGGTAATCTCCATTTTGCGATTCTGAAATGGCGATTTTTAAGGAATCGCTATTTGAGAATCGCAAAATGGAATGTAGGTAATAATTTGCAATTTTTTTGCGATTACCTAATATTCCTTCATTGCGATTAGCAAATTGCGAATCGCAATTAAGGAATGAGTGTCCCATTCATTCCTAAGGGCCAAGAGGCCCATAGGAATGAATGGGGATACATTCTCAAATTGCGATTTTCTATGAGAAAATCGCAATTTGAGAATCGCAATTCCAAGGGTGCCAGGGTGTCGAAAGGACACCTGTTGCACCCCGGAATGTGCCTGTAAGTACATGTGGCGCACAGACATGCCCTAAGGGCATGTCTGTGCGCCACATGGCACTTTGAATTTTTAAAAAAAATGTATTTTTAAAGGAAATCGCAAAATACCATCTCCTACATAGCATTTAAGGAATCGCAAAATTGCGATTCCTTAAATGCTTGAACAAAATAAGGAATCACAATTTTTGTGATTCCTTATTTTACTAATATGCACCTACATATCAAAACGCTGTTTGCGATTCGCAAACGCCGAAATTCGGCGAATTTCGGCGTTTACGAATCGCAAACAGCTACCTACATATGCCCCCAAGTCATGGTGTCTCAATGGCAGGGAGTGAGAGGAAACCGAGTTCACTGGTTGAAGACAGTCCTGTGCTGCACACCGGAAATGGACTGGCCTGGCCAGAGGGATGGTTGAAAGATTTTTGGAGTCCTGGGCAAAAAAGGGAGGATGCAAAATGCCTCTAATTTGCATACAACGTGACATTACAGGAAATTGCATCACAATTAATGCCATCAATTGGCTATTAGTCTTCTGGCGTTGGTGAAGGTACTTTGCTGAAAGCAACTTTTCTTGTGCAGGCATCACTAAAACTATGAAACTATGGGGCAGATTTACAGACCCCTTGCAATACTTTTGCACCACTGATGTCAAACCTTTTGTGACGCAGTGGCGGCGTAACCAATGAACCACTTTGTGGCTCATTTACAAAGTGACGTATCAGGGAGATGCGTCACCTTGTAAAGCCCTGCGCCACATTATACCCAAGTCAGGTATAATGTATGCACGGTGGGCGTTCCCACGCAGGAAATCCTTGTTTGAAGTGACACAGAGAAATCTACAAGATTTCACTGCGGCACTTCTAGGACGCCACTGCATCAAACTGTACGCATGGATGGAGCTGGCATAAGGAGTGACGCAGTGGATTAGGAACAGGCCTTCCGTTGCATTGCTGGAGTTGCATCGTGCTTGCTACACAACTCCAGCAATGCATGACATTTGGGCCAACAGAAGCCTCAGAATTTCTGACGCTTCTGTCAATCCTTGCGTCATGGTGCGCCATATTGTAAATACGGCCTATCCATGGTGGCGCAAGGGTTTTGCATGGAGGCGCAGGGAAACAGACGCGTCTGTACAGATGCGTCAGTTTCTTGTAAATATGCCCCTCTAAATATTAACCCTAATAAAATAAGTACTTACATTTAAAATTAAGAGGAAATACATTAGTCAAATGTTTTTATAAGAAAGCTTGGCGAAGTCCATTATAAAACTCATATCTTTAATCGTATGTTAACAAATTGTTTCCAGATTAGTGCACTAAGCCGGTTTGTGGTCCAATAACGCATCGTGATGGCTTTGTAGGAGGTGCAGCCGCTTTGAGGACCAATAACGCATCGTGATGGCTTTGTGGGAGGTGCAGCCAGTTTGTGGACCAATAACGCATCGTGATGGCTTTGTGGGAGGTGCAGCCGGTTTGTGGACCAATAACGCATCGTGATGGCTTTGTAGGAGGTGCAGCCGCTTTGAGGACCAATAACGCATCGTGATGGCTTTGTGGGAGGTGCAGCCAGTTTGTGGACCAATAACGCATCGTGATGGCTTTGTAGGAGGTGCAGCCGGTTTGTGGACCAATAACGCATCGTGATGGCTTTGTAGGAGGTGCAGCCAGTTTGTTTGACCAATAACGCAACGTGATGGCTTTGTGAGAGGTACAGTCGGTTTGTGGACCAATAACGCGTTGTGATGGCTTTGTAGGACGCGCAGCCGGTTTGTGGACTAATAACGCATTGTGATGGCTTTGTAGGAGGTGCAGCTGCTTTGTGGCCCAATAATGCATCGTGATGGGTTTGTAAGAGGTGCAGCTGCTTTGTGGACCAATAATGCATCGTGATGGCTTTGTGGGAGGTGCAGTCGGTTTGTGGACCAATGACGCGTTGTGATGGCTTTGTAGAACACGCAGCCGGTTAATGGACCAATAACGCATCGTGATGGCTTTGTGGGAGGTGCAGCCGGTTTGTGGACCAATAACGCATCATGATGGCTTTGTAGGAGGTGCAGCTGCTTTGTGGACCAATAATGCATGGTGATGGCTTTGTAGGAGGTGCAGTCGGTTTGTGGACCAATGACGTGTTGTGATGGCTTTGTAGGACGCGCAGCGGGTTTATGGACCAATAACGCATCGTGATGGCTTTGTAGGAGGTGGAGTAGGTGTGTGGACCAATAATGCATTGTGATGGCTTTGTGGGAGGTGCAGCCAGTTTGTGGACCAATAATGCATTGTGATGGCTTTGTAGGAGGTCCAGCCGGTTTGTGGACCAATAATGCATTGTGATGGCTTTGTAGGAGGTCCAGCCGGTTTGTGGACAAATAGCGCATCATGATGGCTTTGTGGGAGGTGCAGCCAGTTTGTGGACTAATAAGGCATTGTGATGGCTTTGTAGGAGGTGCAGCCACTTTGAGGACCAATAACGCATCGTGATGGCTTTGTGGGAGGTGCAGCCGGTTTGTGGACCAATAATGCATCGTGATGGCTTTGTAGAAGGTGCAGCCGGTTTGTGGACCAATAACACATTGTGATGGCTTTGTAGGAGGTGCAGCCGGTTTGTGGACCAATAATGCATGGTGATGGCTTTGCAGGAGGTGCAGCCGATTTGTGGACCAATAACGCGCCGTGATGGCTTTGTGGGAGGTGCAGCCGGTTTGTGGACCAATAATGCATTGTGATGGCTTTGTAGGAGGTGCAGCCGGTTTGTGGACCAATGACGCATTGTGATGGGTTTGTAGGAGGTGCAGCCGGTTTGTGGACCAATAACGCATCGTGATGGCTTTGTAGGAGGTGCAGCCGGTTTGTGGACCAATAATGCATGGTGATGGCTTTGCAGGAGGTGCAGCCGATTTGTGGACCAATAACGCGCCGTGATGGCTTTGTGAGAGGTGCAGCCGGTTTGTGGACCAATAATGCATCGTGATGGCTTTGTGGGCGGTGCAGCCGGTTTGTGGACCAATAACGCATCGTGATGGCTTTGTAGGAGGTGCAGCCGGTTTGTGGACCAATAACGCATCGTGATGGCTTTGTGGGAGGTGCCGCCGGTTTGTGGACCAATAACGCATCGTGATGGCTTTGTAGGAGGTGCAGCCGGTTTGTGGACCAATAACGCATCGTGATGGCTTTGTGGGAGGTGCAGCCGTTTTGTGGACCAATGACGCATTGTGATGGCTTTGTGGGAGGTGCAGCCGGTTTGTGGACCAATAACGCATCATGATGGCTTTGTGGGAGGTGCAGCCGGTTTGTGGACCAATAATGCATCGTGATGGCTTTGTAGGAGGTGCCGCCTGTTTTGGAGGTGGTGTGGGTTTGTGAGAGGAGCCTGCAGGGTTCCCTCAGGGTGGGGTTATGTGGTTATGCTTCATAAGGGCCTAATAAGGTGTGCAGCAGCATGTAGGATCTGGTGATCCAACATTGTATGTACAATCATAAGGGCTTTGCAGGTCCCTCTATAGCGAGCGGGCTCCCTGCCTTGGCCCTTGCAGCCATGGTCTTGCTTTATGTGCCCAGGTAGGGAGGCCAACCTTCCATAAGACCCGAGAGCAGAGGACGGTCCGGGACCAGGGTTCGATTCCCGGCGCGGCAGGTTTCTGGACCAGGGTCAGCGGACTCGATAATTCTCTCGCCTCGGTGCCCACTCTGATCAGCGATCACACTCGGCAACTCTGGGCATTAGCTTGCCTCATCTTCACTAACGGCCCCACCAGACCGCCGGGGATGCCTGGTCTCACCCTGGAGATACCCATTAAGGGACCATCTCTCAGGGAAGCCAGGAAGGGTTTCGCAGCGGTCGAAGCGCCTTGGGACCCTACGGGTAAGTAGTGCACTATATAAATGCCTATACATTTACATTTACATTGTGCATTCAGTGGCATGATAAGATGTGTATTGGGGCGCAGAGGGACCATGAGTTGCAGGGCCATTTGCGAGGTTTCATTCTAAAGTCACCTCCCCTAAATCAGGCCATCTTAAAAGACAATAAGAAAACTGCTCTTCAGTTTCAGCAGCTCGAGTGGGATTAGCAGCCTTACTCATGCTTAATTTGTAAAAGAGCAAGCACCAGGTCCCAAAAGTTTGCTCTGAATCACACGGCGGGCACTATCGAAGGTCAGTGTGCCACATGCCAAGGCAGCTTAGATTTGATTCCACCCCATGGCTCTTTAATCCACTGCCAGACACTCACTGCCTCTTTATCCTACTGTTGTCAGCATACAGAGCCAGCGAAGGCTTCCAGTGTACGCTACCAGAGTATTTGCCTGTGTACACAGCGAGTGTATGCCACAACGGTCAATGTATACAGCCAGTGAATGTGTATACTGCTAAAGTGTGTGCCAATGTACACAGCGAGTTTATGCCACTTTATGTGTCAATGTACACAGCTAGTGAATGCTTTCAATGTATGCTATCAGAGTGTGTGCCAATGTTCACAGCGAGTGTACACTACGAGTGTATGTGTCAGTGTACACAGTCAGTGAATGCTTCCAGTGTATGCTACTAGAGTATGTGCCAATGTAAATGTAATGTATGTATACTTGTAAAGCGCACTATCACCTGACAGGCATCTTGGCGCTGTATACCGCTGTGGAACCCGTCCTGGCTTTCCCTGTGAGATGCTCCCTACTTCGCACCCCCAAGGTGAAGCCAGGCATCCCAGCGCTTTAGGGCTGTTGTGGAGATTAAGCAAGCTATTGCCCAGAGTTGCAGAGTGGGACTCCATGATTGGAATAGGCACCGAGGCGAGAATTATCAGGTCCGTGGAATTTTAAGTCCAAGACCCGCCGAGGCTGGGAATTGAACCCTGGTCCCGGGCTAGACCTCTGTATCAGGGTCTGCCACTCTAACCATTGAGCCACACTTCTCCACAATGTACACAGCGAGTTTAGGCTTCGAGTGTATGTGTCAATGTACACAGCCAGTGAATGCTTCCAGTGTACGCTATCAGAGTATGTGCCAGTGACACAGCAAGTACATTCTACAAGTGTGTGTGCCAATGTAGACAACCAATGAATGCTTCCCGTGTATGCTACCAGGGTATGTGCCAGTGTACAGGGTGAGTGTATGCTACGAGTGTATGTGCCAGTTTTCACAGCAAGGGTAAGCTATGAGTGTATGTGTCAATGTTCACAGCCAGTGAATGCTTCCAGTGTATGCTACCAGAGTATGTGGCAGTGACACAGCAAGTGAATGCTTCCAGTGCATGTGCCAGTGTACCCTACCCGAGTGTGTGCCAGTGTACACAGCAAGTGAATGCTTCCAGTGCATGTGCCAGTGTACCCTACCCGAGTGTGTGCCAGTGTACACAGCAAGTGAATGCTTCCAGTGCATGTGCCAGTGTACCCTACCCGAGTGTGTGCCAGTGTACACAGCAAGTTTATGCTACGAGTGTATGTTGCAGTGTACACAGCCAGTGAATGCTTCCATTGTACTCTACAAAAAATATGCTAGTTTGCACAGCGAGTGGCTACACCTTCAGCCCTAAACAGACACAAACAAAATAAGCAACGTGCCACACCTCACAACTTTGCTTATCCATGTCTATTGCACAACAAGGTTACACTACAAAATACAACACAGCACAAAAACTCACTCTCAAACACTGCCCACCAGCTACGCATGCAGACCCATCAAAATGCCCTCTTAGCCTACTGGATGATGAACACAATACAGAAAAGCTATAGGATTGCTAACCTCATATACCTAATACCTACACTAAGGACACACCTACCACAAGCCCACAAAATACTGCTCACTCCTCTACAAAACAAATTCACAGCATCTCTAAAGCAAATTCTCTAAACTGTCTGCTAATAAATGCTCAATCTCTTTCTAAAAACAAACATCACATCTACGACCTTCTCACTGACGCAAAACCAGACATACTTTTTGTTAGACCTGTCTGCCTCTGGGTGTGCCTTTACTGTTAATTATTTATTTTGTCCCCTTTGGCCTCCTAGTGTTCCCAATTCTTTTTCATGTTCACCAGAATTTTTTCAGTGTTGTCAAGGGGCTAGGTGTTGCCTTACCTATGGTGATTTTTCTTTAGGGCCTAGTTCCCCTCAGAGAAGAAACTGATCAACACAGAGACCTAAAATGGTGGCTGGCAACTGCCATAACGGTTCCCTCAGTGCTGCTGACCCATTGGCTTACATAAGGAAAGCTCTAGAACCTTCTGGCTAATTCTAGCAGCTGAGGGCTAGCCTATATAAGGCCAGTGACAGGGCGGCCATTTTAGGAGAGAAGTGACCAGAGGTAGTGGGGTGGGACTGGACAGGAGTGAGGCGGCTCAGTGAGGAGGAAGGCGCTTTATAGGAAGAAAGACTGTCCTGTGGGCCAGCTGCACTTCGTTATTGACGTGACCCCTCATCTGTTGACCGATCCCTGTCTGCGGGACTCAAACCTAGTCCCAATTTACCCCCACAATATTTATATGCAGCCCTGGTAAATCGACTTGGCGTCGCTGTGCCATCCCCACACCAACAGGGGAAACAGCAACTTTATGAACTCAAGCCAAAAGCACTTCGTAGCGTAATGAGTCGTGGGCTCTGTGAATGAGCTGAGAGAACCAGGACTTACTGGGTGAAGTCGCGATCGTCTATCTGCAGGTCCGACTGCAAGGCGGTGACCCCCCCGCTGATGTGAGTTCCCCCGTTACATGTGGGAGCGAGAGTCGCGTGATCAGCTGAGTGTCAGCGGAGGTTTCCCTTTTCGTCGAAGACGCGGCTTCCGTGCCTGACGTAGCTGAGGAGGCTGGGCGGAGGCGGAGCCCTGTGTGAGGAGGCCGGCGGCGGCAACAGAAGAAGACGACGGACGCCCAGGAGGTTGGTCGGAGGCGGAGTCAGGAGTGAAGGAAGCCGGGCGGAAGAGCGTTGCTGGAGCTTCTTCGGACCCCCTCCCCCCCCCCCCCAGTGAGCAGCCGTGGAAGGTGCGTCGTAACAGCGAAGAAGGTACCGATGAGAGAACTACCCTGAAGCTGGACGCTCACTAAAGTAAGCTGGGAAGAGTACTCTGGTGGGGGGCGGTGAAAGGAAACGCTTCCAGACGCCGGGCGTGAACAAAGTACGAGCCTCCTTCAGTGGCGCTTCCTCCGGTGCTTGGACTGTACGAGACGAACCACTAACTAAGTTGTGCCGCTTTAGCCTGGAACTGTGACACTCATAAAAATTACCTGACAAGTGGTGAGACGTCCGAAAGGGACTTTAGAACTGAGGCAATAGGGCGGGCAGGCATTACAGGAGGACAGGAACTGGCCGTAATGCAGTATATGAACTAAGCTGTAGAGGAAAGCTTTCATTGAGAAAGAATAGGTGTACAAAATATCCCAGCTTTCCCATGAGTGCTTAGAGGAATCTAGGGGGCTAAATGTATTGAGGTATTAATTACCCTGTCTCCTTTCAGATACCCAGCTGCCTAATCCAGTTACTAATACGACAGTAAGGTCCTCTTGTTGCACAACTGATCCTTCCAGCTGATATTTTGTCTTACAGTTCATATGGTAATGTGGAACTTGATTCTCTTATAGGAAAGTGTCATTTAGCTATTCACCAACTGTATATTGAGATCAAATAATAAGAAGTAAGGCTAACAGTGGAATTTTGATACACCTACCAATCAGAAAGAGGTGGGGGCAAATGTATTCAATGAAAGTAATGTAAAGATTGCGAATGTAAAAGTACACCAATGCAGAAATATTTTATGTGAAAAGGTGAAACGTTATTGCAGAACCAAAACAAGAAACCATAGCTTTCTTTTATAAAACATTCGTATTTTTCTAAATTGGTGTGGCGCCCTTTATTTTTAGTGGTAAGACATTGAGTTACTGTGAGTGGATTCTGTAAGTACTACACAAAAGCCTTGGAGGTTAGCTGTTTCCCCTCTGTGCCAGGCTAACCTATGTAGTCTAGGATTCCCTAGGTCTAACATAATTGGTGCTTCAGCGGTGGGATAACGGATTTGTGCTTACACTCACTTAGTAGTACGCAGTGCTTACCACGGGCCTACACCTGGAGTTTTATCCAAGCGGTCTCCCAAATTTATATTTTGATTTTCCAAATTTACTCCTGGTGGTGGGTGGGGCTTGTCCTCAAATTACACTTCGTAAGTTCTCTCCTGAGTGCCCATTTCAAACCATATTTGAAAAATGGAATTGAACCTTGAAGAGATAGAGACCTACACTGTGGCCCAACTTAGAGAGTGGTGTCAACGACAGGGGGTGTTCTTCAAGAAAGGTGCCAAGAAAAGCGAGTTGCAAACAAGCTTGAGGGCATGGGTGGAAGCTCATACAGAGGAGGAACGGGAAACAGAAGAGAGTGATAGAGACACTGTCCTTGGGACAGGGCTGCTGTACCAAACTGAAGGGGGGAATCTGCTGACAGGTCCCAGGACACTTTCAAGGGAGGGCAGCAGTGTCTCAGTGGAGGAGCTTTACTGAAGCCGAGCTGGAAGACAGGAGGGAAGAGAGGAGACTGAAATTGGAGTTAGCTAGATTAGAAATGGAGAGGGAGGACAGGAGGTTGGCCCACGAACTAACAATAAAGGAGCTAGACCTTCAAGCCTTAACATTAGGGTCCCCCAATCCTAACAATGGTGGCAGCGAAAACAAAGAGATCACCAGAGAACCCAGACCCTACTTACCCAAGGATGTCATTGCTAGCTACACCCCAGGTGATGATATTGCCAAGTGGTTAGCCGCCTATGAGGTCTCCTTAAGAGCCCATGGGATACTGGAGACTCACTGGGGGGGAGGTTTGTATAAGTACATGCCTCCTGCTGGCAGGGACACATTGTTGGCCCTAGAGCAGGAAAAGCAAACCCACTACCCTACCATGAAAGTGGCGCTGATAAGAAAGTTTGGACTAACTCCCGAGAAGTATAGGCAGAAATTTAGGAGTAGCCACAAACTAGGCACACAGAATTGGGTGGATTTCCTTGATTACGCAAAAAAGGCCTTGGAGGGTTGGGTGAAAGGCAGTGAGGTAGGGGACTATGAAGGTTTATATACTCAAGGAACACCTACTCGAGAAATGTTTTCCCGAGCTGCGTCAACACCTGGTGGACAGCAAGCTGACCAGCCCCAGGAAGCTTGCTGAGGAGGCGGACATCTGGGCTAGTACCCGGGTGTCCTCGAAGGGGACTGGAGGGGATTCCCGGAAGTCTGGACAGGGCGCCCCCCAGAAGAAAGAGGGGGGAGATAATAAGAGGGAGTTCTCAAAAGGTCCACAAAATACTTCTCAAGGAAGGGGCAGAGGATTCATCCCTAAGGCTAACCCACCCCGAAACCCTAATCCTGGCCAAAGCCAGCAGCCAAGGGTTGTCCATTGCTTCGAGTGTGGTGGTGTGGGACACTATAAAGGAGACGTGAGATGCCCAAAAAGACCACCCCCTCCCACTGGAGGAAAAGCCCCGGGAATAACTAGTGTAGTGCTCGGGGAGGAGATGCCTTTGGTTAAGGGAGGGGAGTAGGCGGGTGCCACTTTAGTCTCCCTGGGAGATAAGGAGATGGTTCCAAAGACCCAATTGCCCTCAAATACTACCGAGTATGAGCAGTGGGTCACCATCAATGGCCATAGAGGGGAGGCTCTGAGAGACACAGGAGCCACTATGACTATGGTGAGAAGTCATCTGGTGTCTCCAGAGCAGGTCATCCCAAATGTACTCCATCCCGCTGTGATGGCTGACAGCAGATTGGGCCACTATCCCGTGGCCGAGTTTCCCTTTGAGTGGGGAGGGGTTGCAGGTTTACTTCGAGTTGCCGTAAGCCCTGCCGTGCCTGTTGATTGCCTGTTGGGGAATGACATGGAGCACAATGCTTGGAGGGAGGTGGAATACCGGACTCATTCTGAGATGCTGGGTACACCTGACTGGGCCTGTGTCAGCACAAGGTCCGCGACTACCCGGAGGGGGAGTTCGCTTACGCTGGAGCCTGGAACAATGGCCCAGCCCGCTGCGAGAGAAGAGAAGGACAATAGGCCGGAGGAACCTGCCTCAACATCTCTACCTCGTGAGATAGATAGGCCACCTGCGGAGGTGGATCTGGAGTCCACGGAGGAGAATGTTACTTCCTTGGAGAACCTACCCATCCCTGCTGAGTGGCATGTGGAGGGAGGTCCTTCCAGGGAGGAATTCTGCAAAGCTCAGAAGGAGTGTCCTACTCTTGAGGGGCTGCGGCAACAGGCCAAAGCCCAGGCAGCAGGGAACGTTGGAGGACACTACCAGATTTACTGGGAGGATGGACTCCTCTACAGTGAGCCCAAGGCACCCGGACATGGTTCATCCAGGGCCTTGGTGGTCCCTCAATGTTTTAGAGCCTTTCTTCTAGAACTGGCTCACGAGATACCCTTGGCAGGTCACTTGGGTCAGGACAAGACCTTTGCCCGGCTTGTCCCCCACTTTTACTGGCCTCGGATGAGAGTGGCGTCTGATACCTACTGTCGGACGTGTGTGTCTTGCCAAGCCAGTGGGAAAACAGGGGTGAAGCTGAAAGCTCCCCTGGAACCACTTCCTGTTGTTAGCACCCCCTTTGAAAGGGTGGGCATCGACATTGTAGGGCCATTGGATCCACCAACTTCGGCTGGTCACAGGTTCATCCTGGTTCTAGTGGATCATGCCACACGGTACCCAGAGGCAATTCCTCTGAGGACCATCACTGCACCTGCAGTGGCAAGGGCCCTGATGGGGATCTTCACCCGAGTGGGTTTCCCCAAGGAGGTTGTGTCCGACAGGGGGACCAACTTCCTATCAGCTTACATGCGGGCTATGTGGAAGGAGTGTGGTGTCACCTACCGGTTTACCACTCCTTATCACCCACAGACCAATGGACTTGTGGAAAGGTTTAATAAAACCTTGAAAGGCATGATAAGAAGTCTGCCTGAGAGCCTGCGGAGGAAATGGGACGTCCTCCTACCCTGTCTCTTGTTTTCCTACAGGGAAGTGCCACAGAAGGGAGTGGGCTTCAGCCCCTTCGAACTTCTGTATGGGCACCCTGTACGGGGTCCTCTCAGCCTGGTGAAGGACGGATGGGAAAAGACTCCCAGGAAGCTTCCCCAGGACGTGGTGAGCTACATGCTGGCCTTCCGGAGCCAAATGGCCAAGTTGTGGAAGCAAGCTTCTGACAACTTGGAAGCCAGCCAAGCAGTAATGAAGGGGTGGTATGACCACAATGCTCACCCAGTGGAACTGGAGCCTGGACAAAAAGTGTGGGTGATGGAACCTGGAGAGCTAAATGCCCTCCAGGATCGTTGGACAGGCCCCTTTGAGGTATTGGAGAAAAAGGGTAAGGCCACTTACTTGGTGGACCTTAAGACCCCGAGACAGCCCCACCGGGTGCTTCATGCCAATCGCCTCAAGCCACACCATGAGAGGCCCGAGGTCGTCTTGATGATGGTGACCGATGGAGCAGAGGAAGAGGAAAGTGAACCTCTCCCTGATCTTTTCTCGTCTCAGGAAAAGGATGGGTCGGTGGAGGGAGTGATTCTCTCACCATCCCTGACTCCTGAACAGCAGAGAGATTGCCGTCAGATCCTGGGGCAATTTTCCCCGCTGTTCTCCCTTGTCCCGGGAAGAACCCACCTGTGTACCCATGATGTGGACACAGGAGACAGCCCACCTGTGAAGTCTAAGATCTACCGGCTGTCAGACAAGGTGAAGGCCAGCATCCATGGTGAAGTCGCTAATATGCTGGAGCTAGGAGTGATTGAACCTTCTAGTAGCCCTTGGTCCAGTCCGGTGGTTTTGGTACCAAAAGCTGCCCCGCCGGGCACCACACCCGAATTGAGATTCTGTGTGGACTACCGAGGACTAAATTCAGTAACAAAGACTGATGCTCATCCGATCCCAAGGGCGGATGAACTCATTGACCGGCTGGGAGCAGCCCAATACTTGAGTACCTTTGACCTTACTTCAGGGTACTGACAGATTTCCCTTACTGATGGAGCAAAGGAAAGGTCAGCCTTCTCCACGCCTCAGGGTCACTACCAGTTCTGCGTGATGCCCTTTGGGCTCAAGAACGCCCCTGCCACTTTTCAGCGGCTGGTGAACAAGGTCCTCTCTGGTATGGAATCTTTTTCTGCTGCTTATCTGGATGACATTGCTGTCTTCAGTAGTAGTTGGGAGGATCATTTGCAACACTTGCAAGCTGTTCTCCAGGCCCTGCAACAGGCTGGCTTGACAATCAAGGCCAGCAAGTGTCAGATCGGGCAGGGGTCGGTGGTGTACCTAGGCCACTTGGTGGGCAGAGGGACGGTGCAGCCCCTCCAGGTGAAGATCGAGGCTATCATGGCCTGGGAGCCCCCCAAGACCCAAACTGAGGTCCGAGCCTTCCTGGGCCTCACTGGTTACTACCGTCGTTTCGTGAAGGGGTATGGCACCATCGTGGCACCCCTCACTGAACTTACCTCCAAGAAACAACCTCGACGGGTAGTCTGGACGGAGGCTTGTCAGCGAGCCTTTGTGACTTTGAAACAAGCATTGTGTACTGCTCCAATACTTAGGGCTCCTGATTTTTCCAGAGAGTTCATTGTCCAAACAGATGCATCAGAACATGGCATTGGGGCAGTGTTATCGCAACTAAATGATGAGGGCTTGGATCAACCCGTGGTCTTCCTGTCCAGGAGACTACTCCCCAGGGAACAGAGGTGGAGTACTATAGAGCGGGAAGCCTTTGCGGTGGTTTGGGCTCTGAAGAAGTTGCGTCCATACCAATTTGGCTCGCACTTCCTGGTTCAGACCGACCACCGGCCCCTTCGTTGGCTGATGCAAATGAAGGGGGAGAATCCCAAGCTGTTGAGATGGTCCATCTCCCTACAGGGAATGGACTTCCGGGTGGAACATCGGCCTGGAGTGGACCACGCCAATGCAGACGGTCTCTCTAGGTATTTCCGCCTTAGTGAAGAGAACTCCCAAGGGGTTGGGTAGCTCTCCCCACTTTCAGCTGGGGGGACGCGTGTTAGACCTGTCTGCCTCTGGGTGTGTCTTTACTGTTAATTATTTATTTTGTCCCCTTTGGCCTCCTAGTGTTCCCAATTCTTTTTCATGTCCACCAGAATTTTTTCAGTGTTGTCAAGGGGCTAGGTGTTGCCTTACCTATGGTGATTTTTCTTTAGGGCCTAGTTCCCCTCAGAGAAGAAACTGATCAACACAGAGACCTAAAATGGTGGCTGGCAACTGCCATAACGGTTCCCTCAGTGCTGCTGACCCATTGGCTTACATAAGGAAAGCTCTAGAACCTTCTGGCTAATTCTAGCAGCTGAGGGCTAGCCTATATAAGGCCAGTGACAGGGCGGCCATTTTAGGAGAGAAGTGACCAGAGGTAGTGGGGTGGGACTGGACAGGAGTGAGGCGGCTCAGTGAGGAGGAAGGCGCTTTATAGGAAGAAAGACTGTCCTGTGGGCCAGCTGCACTTCGTTATTGACGTGACCCCTCATCTGTTGACCGATCCCTGTCTGCGGGACTCAAACCTAGTCCCAATTTACCCCCACAATATTTATATGCAGCCCTGGTAAATCGACTTGGCGTCGCTGTGCCATCCCCACACCAACAGGGGAAACAGCAACTTTATGAACTCAAGCCAAAAGCACTTCGTAGCGTAATGAGTCGTGGGCTCTGTGAATGAGCTGAGAGAACCAGGACTTACTGGGTGAAGTCGCGATCGTCTATCTGCAGGTCCGACTGCAAGGCGGTGACCCCCCCGCTGATGTGAGTTCCCCCGTTACATGTGGGAGCGAGAGTCGCGTGATCAGCTGAGTGTCAGCGGAGGTTTCCCTTTTCGTCGAAGACGCGGCTTCCGTGCCTGACGTAGCTGAGGAGGCTGGGCGGAGGCGGAGCCCTGTGTGAGGAGGCCGGCGGCGGCAACAGAAGAAGACGACGGACGCCCAGGAGGTTGGTCGGAGGCGGAGTCAGGAGTGAAGGAAGCCGGGCGGAAGAGCGTTGCTGGAGCTTCTTCGGACCCCCTCCCCCCCCCCCCCAGTGAGCAGCCGTGGAAGGTGCGTCGTAACAGCGAAGAAGGTACCGATGAGAGAACTACCCTGAAGCTGGACGCTCACTAAAGTAAGCTGGGAAGAGTACTCTGGTGGGGGGCGGTGAAAGGAAACGCTTCCAGACGCCGGGCGTGAACAAAGTACGAGCCTCCTTCAGTGGCGCTTCCTCCGGTGCTTGGACTGTACGAGACGAACCACTAACTAAGTTGTGCCGCTTTAGCCTGGAACTGTGACACTCATAAAAATTACCTGACAAGTGGTGAGACGTCCGAAAGGGACTTTAGAACTGAGGCAATAGGGCGGGCAGGCATTACAGGAGGACAGGAACTGGCCGTAATGCAGTATATGAACTAAGCTGTAGAGGAAAGCTTTCATTGAGAAAGAATAGGTGTACAAAATATCCCAGCTTTCCCATGAGTGCTTAGAGGAATCTAGGGGGCTAAATGTATTGAGGTATTAATTACCCTGTCTCCTTTCAGATACCCAGCTGCCTAATCCAGTTACTAATACGACAGTAAGGTCCTCTTGTTGCACAACTGATCCTTCCAGCTGATATTTTGTCTTACAGTTCATATGGTAATGTGGAACTTGATTCTCTTATAGGAAAGTGTCATTTAGCTATTTACCAACTGTATATTGAGATCAAATAATAAGAAGTAAGGCTAACAGTGGAATTTTGATACACCTACCAATCAGAAAGAGGTGGGGGCAAATGTATTCAATGAAAGTAATGTAAAGATTGCGAATGTAAAAGTACACCAATGCAGAAATATTTTATGTGAAAAGGTGAAACGTTATTGCAGAACCAAAACAAGAAACCATAGCTTTCTTTTATAAAACATTCGTATTTTTCTAAATTGGTGTGGCGCCCTTTATTTTTAGGGGTAAGACATTGAGTTACTGTGAGTGGATTCTGTAAGTACTACACAAAAGCCTTGGAGGTTAGCTGTTTCCCCTCTGTGCCAGGCTACCCTATGTAGTCTAGGATTCCGTAGGTCTAACACTTTTCATAACTGAATCATGGTTAGGAGATGAAATGGCTCCAGTCCTGCATGAAGCTGCTCCTCTAGGCTATCAAATGATCACCTCAAATCATAGAGGCAAAAAAGAAGGTGGCCTAGCTGTTGTGCTAGGGCAAACATTACATATCGCTAAAGTTGACAACATCTCCCTAAAAAATTGTGAGGCCCTTTTCTTCATATTCAATCTTACACAATCTTCCTCCTGTAACTTCTTGTTCCTTTAAAGACTTTCACCTAGCAAGGCAACTTTCCCAGACGCACTTCTAGACACGGTTTCAAACCTGATAATACCACACTCCAACCTATGCGTTCTGGGTGACCTCAATATTCCGAATGACAAACCAAATATGCCCCATCCAAAAACAATCATAGCTGGCCTAGAAGCACTGAACCTGCATCACATCATCCACAAACCCACACACATTGATGGACACATCTTAGTTTCAGTTTTGCTAATACAGAACTATTTACGTTTCAAATGATGACTCCAGTCACATGGCCAGACCACCATTTGCTTGCCTTCCAACATAAAACAACACCAAGCGACACACCTAAAACCACCTCACATGCAAACTCAATTTGTAACACTTAGAAACACAACTATCATCCTGTAGAGATCTAGAGAGAAAAAACTCTGTTCAAAAACTATATGAGTGGCTGAAGGAAGCTTTTGATATCCTGATACCACTAAAACCCACACAACAGAACATAAGAAAACAAGCACCTTGGAGAAATACAGAGATAAAAGAGATAAAACAACAAATTAGAAAGCAGCAGCGTGCCTGGCTCAAAACAAACGCCAACCAAGACAAACTTTGCCTACATAAAATTAACAGATTGTACAAGTCAGCTATCAAAAAACAGAAAAGCTACCATTTAGACAGAATTTAAAATGCTAAATGTGCAAGTAAAGAATTCTATAAAATTCTCAATGAATTCTTTCATAAGCCAAATTGCCTAGAAGCAGCTCATCCCGTTACTCAAGAGTTCACAGACAAACTGGCAAATCATTACACGAACAAAGCGGATTGGTGTCAGTACAACGCGATGTATTACAACGCGTTCCGTTACAACGCGATTTTTACAACGCAAAAACCATTACAATGCATGCCATTACAACGCATGGCATTACATAGCAGATACTTTTACAACGCATGGCATTACATCGTAAGTATAGGTAAGTATATCTTTTTTAAAAAAAATGTAATAAAGTTAATTAAATTAATTTAAAATAATAAAAATAATATAACATTTTTAAAACAGTAATTAATTTAATTATAGTAATTTAATTAATATTAAAATTGATATTAATTTAATATATTTAAAATAATATAATTAATGAAATATAAAAAATTTATAAATAGTAAATAATATAATGTAATTAATTACAATAAATATAATTATAATTTAATTAAATTATAAATAATACATAATATAATTATATTTAATATAATTAAAAGAATTTAATTAATTAAACATTTTTAAATAATATACTTTAATTATAATCGTTTATTAATACAATTAAATTAATAATTGTAAATATAGTTATTAATGTAATTAAATTAAATAAAATTAATTTAATTAATTTAATTTATATAAAGTCGTAATACCCCTGTACCACAAAAAACAAACCCAGCCCTAAAACCTAAAAACACCCCTGTACCCCAAAACCCAAACCCTGCCCTAAAACCTAAAAACACCCCTGTACCCCAAAACCCAAACCCTGCCCTAAAACCTAAAAACACCCCTGTACCCCAAAACCCAAACCCTGCCCTAAAACCTAAAAACACCCCTGTACCCAAAACCCAAACCATGCCCTAAAACCTAAAAACACCCCTGTACCCCAAAACCCAAACCCTGCCCTAAAACCTAAAAACACCCCTGTACCCCAAAACCCAAACCCTGCCCTAAAACCTAAAAACACCCCTGTACCCCAAAACCCAAACCCTGCCCTAAAACCTAAAAACACCCCTGTACCCCAAAACCCAAACCCTGCCCTAAAACCTAAAAACACCCCTGTACCCCAAAACCCAAACCCTGCCCTAAAACCTAAAAACACCCCTGTACCCCAAAACCCAAACCCTGCCCTAAAACCTAAAAACACCCCTGTACCCCAAAACCCAAACCCTGCCCTAAAACCTAAAAACACCCCTGTACCCCAAAACCCAAACCCTGCCCTAAAACCTAAAAACACCCCTGTACCCCAAAACCCAAACACTGCCCTAAAACCTAAAAACACCCCTGTACCCCAAAACCCAAACACTGCCCTAAAACCTAAAAACACCCCTGTACCCCAAAACCCAAACACTGCCCTAAAACCTAAAAATACCCAAACACCCCAAAACATATACATCAGTACCCCAAAACATATACTCCTATACTCATACTTATTTTAAAAAAAACATAAATTAATATATTTAATTTATAATATTTAAAAACGAAATAAATATTTTTTTATAATTAATAATAATTAAATCAATTATAAAATATTAAATAAAATTAAAAAAAAATTAAATACTTACCAATACTTACGATGTAATGGTATGCGTTGTAATAGCATCTGCTATGTAATGCCATGCGTTGTAATGGCATGCATTGTAATGGTATTTGCGATGTAATAGCTGCGTTGTAACAGCATTACGTTGTAAAAGATGCGTTGTAGCAGTAACACACCGAACAAAGCAGACATGTTGGACTCATATTTAAAACAAAGACCAAGCATCAGCACTGGCCCTTTTACAAAGATACAATTCAATAATACTCTAACCCAGCCTCTCTGTTCCTTCCAACACATTCACATGATGAATTTATGGACCTGGTCAAAGCAAGTAGGCCTTCCGGCAGCCTTTCTGACCTGTATCCATCCTTTACCTTCAAGACAATTCTTCTAACAACCTCTGCTGCCACTCCAGTAAGGAGAATCATCAACTCCTTACTACTGGAATATTTACATAAAAAAATCAAAAAGTCATATATGCGCCCATCACTGAAGAAAACAAACTTGGACCCGCTGAACCCTGACAACTACAGACCGATTTCGAATGGACTTTTCCTTTGCAAAATGATAGAAAGAGCAGCGTTCACCCAGATGTCACAATTCATCGAAGAGAATGCCATAGTTTCAGACTCCGAAACAGGATTCCGTCCGGGAAGTGGCACAGAATTTGCCCTCTTTTCCATCTGAGATGACCCGAAGAACACAGTTGACTGCCACGGGGTTGCAACACTACTTCTTTTAGACCTCTTGGCTGCCTTTAACATGGTTGACCATGACACTCTGGTACAAAGACTCTAAGAAGCTCTGGACTGGATCACGTCCTACCTTTGCAATAGAACTAATGTCATCCATACCCCTCCTTTCTCGTTCAAACCGTACTTCACAAAAGCAGGGGTCCTTCAAGGCTCTATCATCTCGCCCATGCTTTTCAACATCCACATGAAGTCATTACCGGCACTGATCAATCAATTTCACCTCACGTGCTACAACTATGAAGATGACATGCAAATACTCCCTCAACTGCATTGCCCTGAAGACATTGGAAACTCACCAATTTTTCAATGGATGACGTGGAGCCGTCTCATATTGAAAGCTTCCAAAACTGAAATACTCATGTGTGGCAATTGGAAAGATTATGACCTTGGAACACCGCCTAAAATATCAAAGGAAGTAAGAAACATTGGAATGACCATGGACTCCAAGCTATTGATGAATGCCCAAGTGGACAAACAAGCAGGATCAAGTTTTGTTACAATAAAAACTCTGCGACTAATCTTCCCCCATTTGTGATTTCCACACAAGGTCCAGGCTACCATCTCTCTTGTTTTGTCCGAAACTCGATTACGCCAATAGCCTCTACTCTGGATCACCTTTAACGACCATGAAAAGAGAACAACAGATTCAGAACTCGGCTGCCAGACTACTCTTACATATAAAATCGTGAGACCACATCTCCCCTGCCTTGAAAGCCCTGCATTGGTTTCCGGTTGCCAGAAGATTCATGTTCAAGCTGCTTTGTATCACCCAGAAAGCGATACATGGAACGGGACTGCCCTTCATCAGGAATAAAATCACCAAACACATTCAACAAAGGAACCTCCGCTCTAGAGTGGAACCTCGCCTCAGAATCCCAAATTACATGATAAAGACCATCGGTTGGCACATCCTTCTCTGTTCAAGCAGCCAAACTATGGAACTCTTTACCTCCAACATAAGATCCACCAATAACCACCTTATCTTCAGAAAACGACTCAAGATTAAGCATGAGCGAATTTTGCGGATCTCGCGTTCGCGAATTTTGCGGATTTGCGGATTCGCAATCCGCAAAATCCGCGAATTCCCGCGAATTTGCGGATTTTTTTTTTTTGTGTTCGCCCGTGTTTCTGCCAGTTCGCGAGGGTTTTGTTCACTTTCGCAAATTGCGAACTTACCTGTCGGGTCGCAAGTTTCGCGAACTTGTTGTTTCTACGTGTCCAGCCTGTTTGGGACACTCTTCTTCATCACTGCCACTCTCTGTCACCACTGCCACTCTCTGACTACTCATGCCACCATCTGGCCCACCCATGCCACCCTCTGTTTCATCACCACACCCTCTGGTTGTCCAGTGTACATTATTTTCGGCAAAGCAAAGCACACCTTCCCTGCCTCAAGTGACCTGAATTAATTTGGGGCTGATTAATGTGTCACAGAATATTTTTTTAGCTGGCACCTGCTTCCTTAGTGCACCCTGATTAGTGATCTTTTGCACTTGCTAAGTGCTTTCATTGTTGCAAAATTAGTTACAACACCTGCCCTGCCCCAACTGACAATAATGAATTAGGGGCTGATTAATGGATTTTAACTTCCAGCCTGGCTCCTGCTTGTCTCCCTTAGCTGTAATTCAGGACCTTTGTGGCATATGTGTAACTATTCTGAGGTTCAGAGCAGGGTCACATAATAGTTTCAACTGGCAACTGAACTCTGGAGGGGCCCCTCAGGAAGCACTACAGGAAATGGCTACTAATGATGAGCCTGAACTTTTGAACCTGGTAAGTAGTTACTTTCAGTTTTGCTAAGATCGTATTTCTGCAATTTTGCACTTATTCGCGGGGCGCGAACTCACGCGAACTCACGCGAACAGTGCGAGCAGTGCGAGCAAAATCCGCTGCTCGCGGATTTGCGGATTTTGCGGGAGATTCGCAAATCTCGCGGATTGCGGATTTCCCGAAAATCCGCAAAATCCGCGAGCGGAACAGATTTTCCGCCCATGCCTACTCAAGATTGATCTCTTCCCCGCATAACCACCATATGCAAACAGATAGAAATATACAGCATATCTCTCTGTATATGAGTTTATTTGTACTATAGATATGTACCTACATATGTGTATTGCTTTCTATAAACATGTAGAATACCTTTGTTTAAAAAAAATCTATATTGATATTCATTAGTTCTGCTTAAGAAATCTACATATTACTAATAGTTACATTATTCTATGTTTTAACATGTATATAAGGGAGTGCATTAATAAATAAATCTTGTTATCATAACTATTTATCTACTATTGCTTCACTATTGATCTACATATGTATATATAAGCCAGAGTTTATAGTAAGCACTATTTAAATGCAATTACAATACAATACAATACAAAATACAGAGCCAGTGAATGCTTCCAGTGTATGTGCCAGTGTGCAAGGCCAGTGAATGCTTCCAGTGTATGTGCCAGTGTGCAAGGCCAGTGAATGCTTCCAGTGTATGTGCCAGTGTGCAAGGCCAGTGAATGCTTCCAGTGTATGTGCCAGTGTGCAAGGCCAGTGAATGCTTCCAGTGTATGTGCCAGTGTGCACAAAGAGCGTACACTACCTGTGTTTGTGCCAGTGTACACAGCCAGTCAAGGCTTCCATTGTACGCTATCAGAGTATCTGCCAGTGTTTGCTATGAGTGCATGTGCCAGTGTGCACATCCAGTGAATGCTTCCAGTGCACGTGCCAGTGTACACAGCCAGTCAAGGCTTCTAATGTACGCTATCAGAGTATCTGCCAGTGTACAGTGTGAGTGTACATTACGAGTGCATGTGCCAGTGTGCACATCCAGTGAATGCTTCCAGTGTAGCTATCAGAGTATCTGGCAGTGTACAGAGCAAGTGTACGCTACGGGTATATGTGCCAGTGTACACAGACAGTGAATGCTCCTGGCGTGCATGCCCTGCCTGTATAGTCTGTATGTTAGCAGTGTGTGCAGCTTTGTATGCTATCAACAACAAGATGTCTAATCCGGGGGGCGCTGAAACAGAAACCTATCTGGGCAGAAGACTCTGAACATATACAACAGAAGGAGGGCTACAGGATGAAATGACAGAATGGAGAGACCCTTAGGAACCACCGGATTCCCATTGCTCACCAAAGTGACCAGTATCATCATCCGGGTATCCTTCCCACCATCCACCGGACCTCTTGAGCATGAAGGGATTTCTAGTAGATTGTATCTTAAATGGGTCATGTAGGAGGAACAAAGGAATGAGGGAAACCAAGCTCTCAAAACACAGAGATGTGATCACAAACACTGTATGGGGGTGATAGGTGCAATGCAATGGTGTGAAAAGTGAAATTTAAGAAAGGATTTAGAAGAGAGAAAGACTTTTATTGGGATATCTCTTGTAATCCTTAATAAAAACAGTGCAGAAAGCAGTTTTCAAACATAACTGCTTGTAAATGAGGTCGACATGTTTCAGCCTTCTGGACTGGTAGTCCTCGGCTTTCTTCAGGACCTGTCTATAATTGTTGTTGCTACTACATTAAAAATGGAGTGACATAACAGTGAGAACACAAACAAGAAAAGAAGGTTGGAATCGATACAACCTTTTGTTCCTAGTAAATGGTTAATAGTCCTTAACCCTTCCAGTAATGTTTCCCCAAACTTTTAGTTTTCTACTCCCAGGTTTTTCTAATTCTCTTGTTAGGGCCTTTGGGCCTGGGACACTTTCCCACTGTAAATGCTGTGTAAGTGTGTGCACCCTTCCTACACACGTTAGGAAGTTGTGCTTAGCTAAGGGTTGCAAACATGTGTCCAGCCTGCCATTGCAGGCTGGTAGGTGCTTTGAACCGAATGTGCTTCTAAATACGTGTCCAGCCTGCCATTACAGGCTAGTATGGACTTTGCACCAATAGTGCTTCTTAATACGTGTCCGGTGTGCTATTGCAGGCTGGTGAATGCTTTACACCGACGGCGCTCTTACATATGTGCCCAGCCTGCCCTCGCAGGCTGACGCATGCAATTGTGCATTTACTCAGACTGGCCTGTTTGTCACTAGCCATTCTGAGAGGACCTTTTACTTCCACCAGAGTACCTCGAGGGTGCGTCTTAAGGGTTGAAGCGAGTGGAGGTGAAAGGCATGGCAGGTACACATGTGTGTTCCCTGCCCAGGTAGTGAGGAATACCCACACAAGTCTTCACTACCTATGAGGCTTGCACTTCCAATAGGTTACCATGGGGAAATGGTTGAAATCAGTTCAGGCTGCAGTAGTGGCTTAGAGTGAAGAACCTCGTGATTGTTCTTATAATTGGATTCGCAGCGACAACCCCTTGCCAGTAGTAAAGGCGACTTTTTCATAATTCGCCCAGGAATGCCACTGCTAGAAAGTGGCATTTCTGTGTTCTGAACTCTTGGTATGCCTTGGCGCTAGGCTCCAGTCCCCACCGGAGGTTGGGGGAGCACATCTGGGCATTCCCCAGCAACAGCTATAAAACACTAGGCATGCAACTGGAATGATAAACATCTGCCGTTTGCAGGTGGCTGGAGAAATTGTAACATGAGGTTTTGGCACCAGTAGCCTCTCTGTGTCTGCGTTGGTCCAATGACCCTTCTGCACCGGTGGCCCCTCTGGTTCTGCGTTGGTCTAATGAGCCTTCTGCACCGGTGGCCTCTCTGGGTCTGCGCTGGGCCAGTGACCCTCCTGCACCGGTGGCCTCTCTGGGCCTGCGTTGGTCTAATGAGCCTTCGGCACCGGTGGCCTCTCTGGTTCTGCGTTGGTCCAATGACCCTTCTGCACCGGTGGCCTCTCTGGGCCTGCGTTGGTCTAATGAGCCTTCGGCACCGGTGGCCTCTCTGGTTCTGCGTTGGTCCAATGACCCTTCTGCACCGGTGGCCTCTCTGGGCCTGCGTTGGTCTAATGAGCCTTCTGCTCCGGTGGCCTCTCTGGGCCTGCGTTGGTCCAATGACCCTTCTGCTCCGGTGGCCCCTCTGGTTCTGCGTTGGTCCAATGAGCCTTCTGCACCGGTGGCCCCTCTGGTTCTGCGTTGGTCTAATGAGCCTTCTGCACCGGTGGCCTCTCTGGGTCTGCGCTGGGCCAGTGACTCTTCTGCACCGGTGGCCTCTCTGGGCCTGCGTTGGTCTAATGAGCCTTCTGCTCCGGTGGCCTCTCTGGGTCTGTGTTGGTCCAATTTGCCTTTTGCACCGGTGGCCTCTCTGGGTCTGCGTTGGTCTAATGACCCTTCTGCTCCGGTGGCCTCTCTGGGTCTGCGCTGGGCCAGTGACCCTTCTGCACCGGTGGGCTCTCTTGGTCTGCGCTGGGCCAGTGACCCTTCTGCTCCGGTGGCCCCTCTGGTTCTGCGTTGGTCCAATGAGCCTTCTGCACCGGTGGGCTCTCTTGGTCTGCGCTGGGCCAGTGACCCTTCTGCACCGGTGGCCTCTCTGGGCCTGCGTTGGTCTAATGAGCCTTCTGCACCGGTGGCCTCTCTGGGTCTGCGTTGGTCCAATGACCCTTCTGCACCGGTGGCCTCTCTGGGCCTGCGTTGGTCTAATGAGCCTTCTGCACCGGTGGCCTCTCTGGGTCTGCGCTGGGCCAGTGACCCTCCTGCACCGGTGGCCTCTCTGGGTCTGTGTTGGTCCAGTGACCCTTCTGATCCGGTGGCCCGTCTGGTTCTGCGTTGGTCCAATGAGCCTTCTGCACCGGTGGCCTCTCTGGGCCTGTGTTGATCCAATTAGCCTTCTGCACCAGTGGCCTCTCTGGGCCTGCGTTGGTCCAATGACCCTTCTGCTCCGGTGGCCTCTCTGGGTCTGTGTTGGTCCAGTGACCCTTCTGCATTGGTGGCCTCTCTGGGTCCGTGTTGGTCCAGTGACCCTTCTGCTCCGGTGGCCTCTCTGGGGCTGCGTTGGTCCAGTGACCCTTCTGCTCCGGTGGCCTCTCTGGGGCTGCGTTGGTCCAGTGACCCTTCTGCACCGGTGACCTCTCTGGGTCTGCGCTGGGCCAGTGACCCTTCTGCTCCGGTGGCCTCTCTGGGTCTGCGCTGGGCCAGTGACCCTTCTGCACCGGTGGCCTCTCTGGGTCTGCGTTGGTCTAATGACCCTTCTGCACCGGTGGCCTCTCTGGGTCTGCGCTGGGCCAGTGACCCTTCTGCACCGGTGGCCTCTCTGGGTCTGCGTTGGTCTAATGACCCTTCTGCACCGGTGGCCTCTCTGGGTTTGCGCTGGGCCAGTGACCCTTCTGCTCCAGTGGCCTCTCTGGGTCTGCGCTGGGCCAGTGACCCTTCTGCACCGGTGGCCTCTCGGGGTCTGCGTTGGTCTAATGACCCTTCTGCTCCGGTGGCCTCTCTGGGCCTGCGTTGGTCCAATGACCCTTCTGCTCCGGTGGCCTCTCTGGGCCTGCGTTGGTCCAATGACCCTTCTGCACCAGTGGCCTCTCTGGGTCTGCGTTGGTCCAATGACCCTTCTGCTCCGGTGGCCTCTCTGGGCCTGCATTGGTCCAATGACCCTTCTGCACCGGTGGCCTCTCTGGGTCTGCGCTGGGCCAATGACCCTTCTGCTCCGGTGGCCTCTCTGGGTCTGCGTTGGTCCAATGAGCCTTTTGCACCGGTGGCCTCTCTGGGTCTGCGTTGGTCTAATGACCCTTCTGCTCCGGTGGCCTCTCTGGGCCTGCGTTGGTTTAATGAGCCTTCTGCTCCGGTGGCCTCTCTGGGCGAGAATTGGTCTAATGACCCTCCTGCACCGGTGGCCACTCTGGGTCTGCGCTGGGCCAGTGACCCTTCTGCACCAGTGGCCTCTCTGGGTCTGCGTTTGTCCAATGACCCTTCTGCTCCGGTGGCCTCTCTGGGTCGGCGTTGGCCAAATGACCCTTCTGCTCCGGTGGCCTCTCTGGGTCTGCGTTGCTCCAATGACCCTTCTTCTCCGGTGGCCCCTCTGGTTCTGCGTTGGTCCAATGACCCTTCTGCTCCGGTGGCCTCTCTGGGCCTGCATTGGTCCAATGACCCTTCTGCTCCGGTGGCCCCTCTGGTTCTGCGTTGGTCCAATGACCCTTCTGCACTGGTGGCCTCTCTGGGTCTATTTTGGTCCAATTAGCCTTTTGCTCCGGTGGCCTCTCTGGGTCTGTGTTGGTCCAATTAGCCTTTTGCACCGGTGGCCTCTCTGGGTCTGCATTGGTCCAGTGACCCTTCTGCACCGGTGGCCTCTCTGGGTCTGCACTGGGCCAATGACCCTTCTGCACCGGTGGCCTCTCTGGGCCTGCGTTGGTCCAATGACCCTTCTGCACTGGTGGCCTCTCTGGGTCTGCGTTGGTCCAATGACCCTTCTGCTCCGGTGGCCTCTCTGGGCCTGCGTTGGTCCAATGACCCTTCTGCATCGGTGGCCTCTCTGGGTCTGCGCTGGGCCAATGACCCTTCTGCTCCGGTGGCCTCTCTGGGTCTGTTTTGGTCTAATTAGCCTTTTGCCCCAGTGGCCTCTCTGGGTCTGCGCTGGGCCAGTGACCCTTCTGCACCGGTGGCCTCTCTAGGTCTGTGTTGGTCTAATGACCCTTCTGCTCCGGTGGCCTCTCTGGGCCTGCGTTGGTCTAATGAGCCTTCAGCACCGGTGGCCTCTCTGGTTCTGCGTTGGTCCAATGACCCTTCTGCACCGGTGGCCTCTCTGGGCCTGCGTTGGTCCAATGACCCTTCTGTACCGGTGGCCTCTCTGGGTCTGCGTTGATCCAATGACCCTTCTGCTCCGGTGGCCTCTCTGGGCCTGCGTTGGTCCAATGACCCTTCTGCACCGGTGGCCTCTCTGGGTCTGCGCTGGGCCAATGACCCTTCTGCTCCGGTGGCCTCTCTGGGTCTGTTTTGGTCTAATTAGCCTTTTGCCCCGGTGGCCTCTCTGGGTCTGCGCTGGGCCAGTGACCCTTCTGCACTGGTGGCCTCTCTAGGTCTGTGTTGGTCTAATGACCCTTCTGCTCCGGTGGCCTCTCTAGGTCTGTGTTGGTCTAATGACCCTTCTGCTCCGGTGGCCTCTCTGGGCCTGCGTTGGTCTAATGAGCCTTTTGCCCCGGTGGCCTCTCTGGGTCTGCGCTGGGCCAGTGACCCTTCTGCACCGGTGGCCTCTCTAGGTCTGTGTTGGTCCAGTGACCCTTCTGCACCAGTGACCTCTTTGGGTCTGTGTTGGTCCAATTAGCCTTTTGCACCGATGGCCTCTCTAGGTCTGTGTTGGTCTAATGAGCCTTCTGCTCCGGTGGCCTCTCTGGGCCTGCGTTGGTCTAATGAGCCTTCTGCTCCGGTGGCCTCTCTGGGCGAGTATTGGTCTAATGACCCTCCTGCACCGGTGGCCACTCTGGGTCTGCGCTGGGCCAGTGACCCTTCTGCACCAGTGGCCTCTCTGGGTCTGTGTTGGTCCAATTAGCCTTTTGCACCGGTGGCCTCTCTGGGTCTGCGTTGGTCTAATGACCCTTCTGCACCGGTGGCCTCTCTGGGTCTGCGTTGGTCCAATGACCCTTCTGCTCCGGTGGCCCTCTGGTTCTGCGTTGGTCCAATGAGCCTTCTGCTCCGGTGGCCTCTCTGGGTCTGCGTTGGTCCAATGACCCTTCTGCTTCGGTGGCCTCTCTGGGCCTGCGTTGGTCCAATGACCCTTCTGCTCCGGTGGCCCCTCTGGTTCTGCGTTGGTCCAATGACCCTTCTGCACCGGTGGCCTCTCTGGGTCTGCGTTGGTCTAATGACCCTTCTGCACCGGTGGCCTCTCTGGGTCTGCGCTGTGCCAATGATCCTTCTGCACCGGTGGCCTCTCTAGGTCTGTGTTGGTCCAGTGACCCTTCTGCACCGGTGGCCTCTCTGGGTCTATGTTGGTCCAATTAGCCTTTTGCACCGGTGGCCCCACTGGGTCTGCATTGGTCCAATTAGCCTTTTGCACCGGTGGCCCCACTGGGTCTGCGTTGGCCCAATTAGCCTTTTGCACCGGTGGCCCCACTGGGTCTGCGTTGGTCCAATTAGCCTTTTGCACCGGTGGCCTCTCTGGGTCTGTGTTGGTCCAATTAGCTTTTTGCACCGGTGGCCTCTCTGGGTCTGTGTTGGTCCAATTTGCCTTTTGCACCGATGGCCTCTCTGGGTCTGCGTTGGTCTAATGACCCTCCTGCACCGGTGGCCTCTCTGGGTCTGTGTTGGTCCAGTGACCCTTCTGCACCGGTGGCCTCTCTGGGTCTGCGTAGGTCTAATGACCCTCCTGCACCGGTGGCCTCTCTGGGTCTGTGTTGGTCCAGTGACCCCTCTGCACCAGTGGCCTCTCTGGGTGTGCGCTGGGCCAGTGACCCTTCTGCTCCGGTGGCCTCTCTGGGCCTGCGTTGGTCCAATGACCCTTCTGCACCGGTGGCCTCTCTGGGTCCGTGTTGGTCCAATTAGCCTTTTGCACCGATGGCCTCTCTGGGTCTGCGCTGGGCCAGTGACCCTTCTGCTCCGGTGGCCTCTCTGGGTCTGTGTTGGTCCAATGACCCTTCTGCTCCGGTGGCCTCTCTGGGCCTACGTTGGTCCAATGACCCTTCTGCACCGGTGGCCTCTCTGGGTGTGTGTTGGTCCAATTAGCCTTTTGCACCGATGGCCTCTCTGGGTCTGCGCTGGGCCAGTGACCCTTCTGGTCCGGTGGCCACTCTGGGCCTGCGTTGGTCCAATGACCCTTCTGCACCGGTGGCCTCTCTGGGTCTGTGTTGGTCCAGTGACCCTCCTGCCCCGGTGGCCTCTCTGGGTCTGTGTTGGTCCAGTGACCCTCCTGCCCCGGTGGCCTCTCTGGGTCTGTGTTGGTCCAATTAGCCTTTTGCACCGATGGCCTCTCTGGGTCTGTTTTGGTCCAATGAGCCTTCTGCTCCGGTGGCCTCTCTGGGTCTGTGTTGGTCCAATGACCCTTCTGCACCGGCGGCCTCTCTGGGTCTGTTTTGGTCCAATGAGCCTTCTGCTCTGGTGGCCTCTCTGGGTCTGTGTTGGTCCAATGACCCTTCTGCTCCGGTGGCCTCTCTGGGTCTGCGTTGGTCCAATGACCCTTCTGCACCGGTGGCCTCTCTGGGTCTGCGTTGGTCCAATTCGCTTTTTGCACCGATGGCCTCTCTGGGTCTGCGCTGGGCCAGTGACCCTTCTGCTCCGGTGGCCTCTCTGGGTCTGCGTTGGTCCAATGACCCTTCTGCTCCGGTGGCCTCTCTGGGCCTGCGTTGGTCCAATGACCCTTCTGCACCGGTGGCCTCTCTGGGTCTGTGTTGGTCCAATTAGCCTTTTGCACCGGTGGCCCCCCTGGGTCTGCGTTGGTCCAATTAGCTTTTTGCACTGATGGCCTCTCTGGGTCTGTGTTGGTCCAGTGACCCTCCTGCCCCAGTGGCCTCTCTGGGTCTGTGTTGGTCCAATTAGCCTTTTGCACCGATGGCCTCTCTGGGTCTGTTTTGGTCCAATGAGCCTTCCGCACCGGTGGCCTCTCTGGGTCTGTGCTGGTCCAATGACCCTTCTGCACCGGTGGCCTCTCTGGGTCTGTTTTGGTCCAATGAGCCTTCTGCTCCGGTGGCCTCTCGGGGTCTGTGTTGGTCTAATGACCCTTCTGCTCCGGTGGCCTCTCTGGGTCTGCGTTGGTCCAATGACCCTTCTGCACCGGTGGCCTCTCTGGGTCTGTTTTGGTCCAATGAGCCTTTTGCACCGGTGGCCTCTCTGGGCCTGCATTGGTCTAATGACCCTCCTGCACCGGTGGCCTCTCTGGGTCTGTGTTGGTCTAATGACCCTTCTGCTCCGGTGGCCTCTCTGGGTCTGCGTTGGTCCAATGACCCTTCTGCACCGGTGGCCTCTCTGGTTCTGCGTTGGTCCAATGAGCCTTCTGCTCCGGTGGCCTCTCTGGGTCTGCGTTGGTCCAATGACCCTTCTGCTTCGGTGGCCTCTCTGGGCCTGCGTTGGTCCAATGACCCTTCTGCTCCGGTGGCCCCTCTGGTTCTGCGTTGGTCCAATGACCCTTCTGCACCGGTGGCCTCTCTGGGTCTGCGTTGGTCTAATGACCCTTCTGCACCGGTGGCCTCTCTGGGTCTGCGCTGTGCCAATGATCCTTCTGCACCGGTGGCCTCTCTAGGTCTGTGTTGGTCCAGTGACCCTTCTGCACCGGTGGCCTCTCTGGGTCTATGTTGGTCCAATTAGCCTTTTGCACTGGTGGCCCCACTGGGTCTGCATTGGTCCAATTAGCCTTTTGCACCGGTGGCCCCACTGGGTCTGCGTTGGCCCAATTAGCCTTTTGCACCGGTGGCCCCACTGGGTCTGCGTTGGTCCAATTAGCCTTTTGCACCGGTGGCCTCTCTGGGTCTGTGTTGGTCCAATTAGCTTTTTGCACCGGTGGCCTCTCTGGGTCTGTGTTGGTCCAATTTGCCTTTTGCACTTATGGCCTCTCTGGGTCTGCGTTGGTCTAATGACCCTCCTGCACCGGTGGCCTCTCTGGGTCTGTGTTGGTCCAGTGACCCTTCTGCACCGGTGGCCTCTCTGGGTCTGCGTAGGTCTAATGACCCTCCTGCACCGGTGGCCTCTCTGGGTCTGTGTTGGTCCAGTGACCCCTCTGCACCAGTGGCCTCTCTGGGTGTGCGCTGGGCCAGTGACCCTTCTGCTCCGGTGGCCTCTCTGGGCCTGCGTTGGTCCAATGACCCTTCTGCACCGGTGGCCTCTCTGGGTCCGTGTTGGTCCAATTAGCCTTTTGCACCGATGGCCTCTCTGGGTCTGCGCTGGGCCAGTGACCCTTCTGCTCCGGTGGCCTCTCTGGGTCTGTGTTGGTCCAATGACCCTTCTGCTCCGGTGGCCTCTCTGGGCCTACGTTGGTCCAATGACCCTTCTGCACCGGTGGCCTCTCTGGGTGTGTGTTGGTCCAATTAGCCTTTTGCACCGATGGCCTCTCTGGGTCTGCGCTGGGCCAGTGACCCTTCTGGTCCGGTGGCCACTCTGGGCCTGCGTTGGTCCAATGACCCTTCTGCACCGGTGGCCTCTCTGGGTCTGTGTTGGTCCAGTGACCCTCCTGCCCCGGTGGCCTCTCTGGGTCTGTGTTGGTCCAGTGACCCTCCTGCCCCGGTGGCCTCTCTGGGTCTGTGTTGGTCCAATTAGCCTTTTGCACCGATGGCCTCTCTGGGTCTGTTTTGGTCCAATGAGCCTTCTGCTCCGGTGGCCTCTCTGGGTCTGTGTTGGTCCAATGACCCTTCTGCACCGGCGGCCTCTCTGGGTCTGTTTTGGTCCAATGAGCCTTCTGCTCCGGTGGCCTCTCTGGGTCTGTGTTGGTCCAATGACCCTTCTGCTCCGGTGGCCTCTCTGGGTCTGCGTTGGTCCAATGACCCTTCTGCACCGGTGGCCTCTCTGGGTCTGCGTTGGTCCAATTCGCTTTTTGCACCGATGGCCTCTCTGGGTCTGTGCTGGGCCAGTGACCCTTCTGCTCCGGTGGCCTCTCTGGGTCTGCGTTGGTCCAATGACCCTTCTGCTCCGGTGGCCTCTCTGGGCCTGCGTTGGTCCAATGACCCTTCTGCACCGGTGGCCTCTCTGGGTCTGTGTTGGTCCAATTAGCCTTTTGCACCGGTGGCCCCCCTGGGTCTGCGTTGGTCCAATTAGCTTTTTGCACTGATGGCCTCTCTGGGTCTGTGTTGGTCCAGTGACCCTCCTGCCCCGGTGGCCTCTCTGGGTCTGTGTTGGTCCAATTAGCCTTCTGCACCGGCGGCCTCTCTGGGTCTGTTTTGGTCCAATGAGCCTTCTGCTCCGGTGGCCTCTCTGGGTCTGTGTTGGTCCAATGACCCTTCTGCTCCGGTGGCCTCTCTGGGTCTGCGTTGGTCCAATGACCCTTCTGCTTCGGTGGCCTCTCTGGGCCTGCGTTGGTCCAATGACCCTTCTGCTCCGGTGGCCCCTCTGGTTCTGCGTTGGTCCAATGACCCTTCTGCACCGGTGGCCTCTCTGGGTCTGCGTTGGTCTAATGACCCTTCTGCACCGGTGGCCTCTCTGGGTCTGCGCTGTGCCAATGATCCTTCTGCACCGGTGGCCTCTCTAGGTCTGTGTTGGTCCAGTGACCCTTCTGCACCGGTGGCCTCTCTGGGTCTATGTTGGTCCAATTAGCCTTTTGCACTGGTGGCCCCACTGGGTCTGCATTGGTCCAATTAACCTTTTGCACCGGTGGCCCCACTGGGTCTGCGTTGGCCCAATTAGCCTTTTGCACCGGTGGCCCCACTGGGTCTGCGTTGGTCCAATTAGCCTTTTGCACCGGTGGCCTCTCTGGGTCTGTGTTGGTCCAATTAGCTTTTTGCACCGGTGGCCTCTCTGGGTCTGTGTTGGTCCAATTTGCCTTTTGCACTTATGGCCTCTCTGGGTCTGCGTTGGTCTAATGACCCTCCTGCACCGGTGGCCTCTCTGGGTCTGTGTTGGTCCAGTGACCCTTCTGCACCGGTGGCCTCTCTGGGTCTGCGTAGGTCTAATGACCCTCCTGCACCGGTGGCCTCTCTGGGTCTGTGTTGGTCCAGTGACCCCTCTGCACCAGTGGCCTCTCTGGGTGTGCGCTGGGCCAGTGACCCTTCTGCTCCGGTGGCCTCTCTGGGCCTGCGTTGGTCCAATGACCCTTCTGCACCGGTGGCCTCTCTGGGTCCGTGTTGGTCCAATTAGCCTTTTGCACCGATGGCCTCTCTGGGTCTGCGCTGGGCCAGTGACCCTTCTGCTCCGGTGGCCTCTCTGGGTCTGTGTTGGTCCAATGACCCTTCTGCTCCGGTGGCCTCTCTGGGCCTACGTTGGTCCAATGACCCTTCTGCACCGGTGGCCTCTCTGGGTGTGTGTTGGTCCAATTAGCCTTTTGCACCGATGGCCTCTCTGGGTCTGCGCTGGGCCAGTGACCCTTCTGGTCCGGTGGCCACTCTGGGCCTGCGTTGGTCCAATGACCCTTCTGCACCGGTGGCCTCTCTGGGTCTGTGTTGGTCCAGTGACCCTCCTGCCCCGGTGGCCTCTCTGGGTCTGTGTTGGTCCAGTGACCCTCCTGCCCCGGTGGCCTCTCTGGGTCTGTGTTGGTCCAATTAGCCTTTTGCACCGATGGCCTCTCTGGGTCTGTTTTGGTCCAATGAGCCTTCTGCTCCGGTGGCCTCTCTGGGTCTGTGTTGGTCCAATGACCCTTCTGCACCGGCGGCCTCTCTGGGTCTGTTTTGGTCCAATGAGCCTTCTGCTCCGGTGGCCTCTCTGGGTCTGTGTTGGTCCAATGACCCTTCTGCTCCGGTGGCCTCTCTGGGTCTGCGTTGGTCCAATGACCCTTCTGCACCGGTGGCCTCTCTGGGTCTGCGTTGGTCCAATTCGCTTTTTGCACCGATGGCCTCTCTGGGTCTGTGCTGGGCCAGTGACCCTTCTGCTCCGGTGGCCTCTCTGGGTCTGCGTTGGTCCAATGACCCTTCTGCTCCGGTGGCCTCTCTGGGCCTGCGTTGGTCCAATGACCCTTCTGCACCGGTGGCCTCTCTGGGTCTGTGTTGGTCCAATTAGCCTTTTGCACCGGTGGCCCCCCTGGGTCTGCGTTGGTCCAATTAGCTTTTTGCACTGATGGCCTCTCTGGGTCTGTGTTGGTCCAGTGACCCTCCTGCCCCGGTGGCCTCTCTGGGTCTGTGTTGGTCCAATTAGCCTTTTGCACCGATGGCCTCTCTGGGTCTGTTTTGGTCCAATGAGCCTTCTGCACCGGTGGCCTCTCTGGGTCTGTGCTGGTCCAATGACCCTTCTGCACCGGTGGCCTCTCTGGGTCTGTTTTGGTCCAATGAGCCTTCTGCTCCGGTGGCCTCTCGGGGTCTGTGTTGGTCTAATGACCCTTCTGCTCCGGTGGCCTCTCTGGGTCTGCGTTGGTCCAATGACCCTTCTGCACCGGTGGCCTCTCTGGGTCTGTTTTGGTCCAATGAGCCTTTTGCACCGGTGGCCTCTCTGGGCCTGCATTGGTCTAATGACCCTCCTGCACCGGTGGCCTCTCTGGGTCTGTGTTGGTCTAATGACCCTTCTGCTCCGGTGGCCTCTCTGGGTCTGCGTTGGTCCAATGACCCTTCTGCACCGGTGGCCTCTCTGGGTCTGTTTTGGTCCAATGAGCCTTTTGCACCGGTGGCCTCTCTGGGCCTGCATTGGTCTAATGACCCTCCTGCACCGGTGGCCTCTCTGGGTCTGCGTTGGTCTAATGACCCTCCTGCTCCGGTGGCCTCTCTGGGTCTGTGTTGGTCCAATTAGCCTTTTGCACCGGTGGCCTCTCTGGGTCTGTGTTGGTCCAATTAGCCTTTTGCACCGGTGGCCTCTCTGGGTCTGTGTTGGTCCAGTGACCCTTCTGCTCCGGTGGCCTCTCTAGGTCTGCGTTGGTCTAGTGACCCTTCTGCACCGGTGGCCTCTCTGGGTCTGTGTTGATCCAGTGACCCTTCTGCTCCGGTGGCCTCTCTGGGTCTGCGTTGGTCTAGTGACCCTTCTGCACCGGTGGCCTCTCTGGGTCTGCGCTGGGCCAGTGACCCTCCTGCACCGGTGGCCTCTCTGGGTCTGCGTTGGTCTAATGACCCTCCTGCACCGGTGGCCTCTCTGGGTCCGCGCTGGGCCAGTGACCCTCCTGCACCGGTGGCCTCTCTGGGTCTGTGTTGGTCCAATTAGCCTTTTGCACCGGTGGCCTCTCTGGGTCTGCGCTGGGCCAGTGACCCTTCTGCTCCGGTGGCCTCTCTGGGTCTGCGTTGGTCTAATGACCCTTCTGCTCCGGTGGCCTCTCTGGGTCTGCGTTGGTCTAATGACCCTTCTGCTTTGGTGGCCTCTCTGGGTCTGCGTTGGTCTAATGACCCTTCTGCACCGGTGGCCTCTCTGGGTCTTCGCTGGGCCAATGACCCTTCTGCTCCGGTGGCCTCTCTCCGTCTGTGTTGGTCCAGTGACCCTTCTGCACCAGTGGCCTCTCTTGGTCTGCGTTGGTCTAATGACCCTTCTGCTCCGGTGGCCTCTCTGGGTCTGCGTTGGTCCAGTGACCCTTCTGCTCCGGTGGCCTCTGGGTCTGCGTTGGTCCAGTGACCCTTCTGCTCCGGTGGCCTCTCTGGGCCTGCGTTGGTCTAATGATCCTTCTGCTCCGGTGGCCTCTCTGGGCGAGTATTGGTCTAATGACCCTCCTGCACCGGTGGCCACTCTGGGTCTGCGCTGGGCCAGTGACCCTTCTGCACCAGTGGCCTCTCTGGGTCTGTGTTGGTCCAATGACCCTTCTGCTCCGGTGGCCTCTCTGGGTCTGCGTTGGTCCAATGACCCTTCTGCACCGGTGGCCTCTCTGGCTCTGTGTTGGTCCAATGACCGTTCTGCACCGGTGGCCTCTCTGGGTCTGTGTTGGTCCAATGACCCTTCTGCACCAGTGGCCTCCCTGGGTCTGCGTTGGTCCAATGACCCTTCTGCTCCGGTGGCCTCTCTCGGTCTGTGTTGGTTTAATTAGCCTTTTGCACCGGTGGCCTCTCTGGGTCTGTGTTGGTCCAGTGACCCTCCTGCACTGGTGGCCTCTCTGGGTCTGCGTTGGTCCAGTGACCCTTCTGCACCTGTGGCCTCTCTGGGTGAGTATTGGTCCAGTGACCCTTCTGCACCGGTGGCCTGTCAGGGTCTGCGCTGGGCCAGTGACCCTTCTGCACCGGTGGCCTCTCTGGGTGAGTATTGGTCAAGTGACCCTTCAGCACCGGTGGCCTCTCAGGCTCTGCGCTGGGCCAGGGGCTTGGTTCATAAATTACCCGCCACAGCTCTGAAATCTGATAGGGTCATTAAGATGACCAGCGAGAGTGCGCGTTTGCAAGAGCCAGTGTGCTGCAGTGGGGTGTGTGTGGGTGGAGGTACCTGAAAGGGGGGGGGGGGTCCTTTCTATAAGGGGCAGGTGCGGGATGTCACATCTGAAAGTACAGTGTTTCACTGCAGAGCTTCGTGCCTGCGGCTGTATTTATTCCGTTTAAAATCTTACCTCCAGCAAGCCGGGAATCGGCAAATAAACCCTGGTCTCCGCGAGGGCCCTTAATTACCTTAATTAGAAGATTGCATGCACGGCTCGGAAACATCCGACTGCTCCACGAACTGAAAATCTGAACGAAGATGCATACAGTTCAACGCGCATCTTTCTCTCTGTGCGCCCCCAGCCCCCACTCTTCTCCCGGGGATCTACACACACAAACAGGCACACAGACACACAAGCAACATTCATGTATGTGGGAACACGAATATACAGACAAGAAGCACAGAGCACGGGAATACGCACACATACGCACAGATTACACGCTGTCCTGCACACCCATGTGAGAAACAAATACAGTTCAAAATACATACATGTAGAGATCGTTGTTTACACAACGTGTGGCTCCTCCTCAGACCATGTGTACAGGCTTGCCCTACGAGTTCCTGTGTGAAGGGGCACTGTGCGTGTTCCTCTGTCCATATCCACCCTGTGTGTACCTGTGTGAGGGGGGCACTCTGTATGTTCACATGACTATATCCACCCTGTGAGTTCCTGTGTGAGGGGGCACTCTGTATGTTCACCTGACTATATCCACCCTTTGAGTTCCTGTGTGAGGGGGCACTCTGTGTGTTCCTCTGTCCACGTTTGCCCCGTGATTTTTGTGTGAGGGGGCAGTCTGTGTATTCCTATGTCCATGTTTACCCTCTGATTCCTGTGTGAGGGGGCACTCTGTATGTTCACCTGACTATATCCTCTGTCCACGTTTGCTCCGTGATTTATGTGTGAGGGTGCAGTCTGTGTATTCCTATGTCCTATGTCCATGTTTACCCTGTGATTCCTGTGTAAGGGGCACTCTGTGTGTTCCTCTTACCATGTTTAACCTGTGATTACTGTGTAAGAAGGGGCACTCTGTGTCTTCCTCTGTCCATGTTTACCCTGTGATTCCTGTGTGAGGGGGGGCACTCTGTGTGTTCTTCTTACCATGTTTACTCTGTGATTCATATGTAAGGTGAGGCACTTTGTGTGTTCCTCTGTCCATGTTTACCCTGTGATTCCTGTGTGAGGGGGGCACTCTGTGTGTTCCTCTGTCCATGTTTGCCCTGTGATTCCTGTGTGAGGGAGGGGGGGGCACTCTGTGTGTTCCTCTGTCCATGTTTACCCTGTGATTCCTGTGTGAGGGAGGGGCACTCTGTGTGTTCCTCTTACCATGCTTACTCTGTGATTCATATGTAAGTTGTGGCACTGTGTGTTCCTCTGTCCCTGTGTACCCTCTAATTCCTGTGTGAGGTGGGGCACTCTGTGTGTTCCTCTGTCTATGTGTACTCTGTGATTCCTGTGTGAGGGGCACTCTGTGTGTTCCTCTGTCCACGTTTACCCTGTGATTCCTGTGTGAGGGGGGCACTCTGTGTGTTCCTCTGTCCATGTTTACTCTGTGATTCCTGTGTGAGGGGCACTCTGTGTGTTCCTCTGTCCATGTTTACTCTGTGATTCCTGTGTGAGGGGCACTCTGTGTCTTCCTCTGTTGATGTTTGCCCTGTGAGTTCATGTGTAAGGTGGGGCACTCTGTGTTCCTCTGTCCATGTTTTCCCTGTGATTCCTGTGTGAGGTGGGGCACTCTGTTGTTCCTCTATCCATGTTTGCCCTGTGATTCCTGTGTGAGGCGGCAGTCTGTGTATTCCTCTGTCCATGTTTACCCTGTGATCCCTGTGTGAAGGGGGCACTCTGTCCGTGTATGCCCTGTGATTTCTGTGTGAGGGGGGCACTCTGTGTGTTCCTCTGTCCATGTTTACCCTGTGATTCCTGTGGGGGAACTCTGTGTGTTCCTCTGTCCATGTTTACCCTGTGATTCCTGTGTGAGGGGGGCACTCTGTGTGTTCCTCTGTCCGTGTGCTCTGTGATTCCTGTGTGAGGGGGCACTCTGTCTGTTCCTCTATCCATGTTTGCCCTGTGATTCCTGTGTGAGGAGGTACTCTGCGTCTTCCTCTGTCCATGTCTGACCTGTGATTCCTGTGAGCGGGGGCACTCTGTGTGTTCCTCTGTCCATGTTTCCATGTGATTCCTGTGTGAGGGGGCAGTCTGTGTATTCCTCTGTCCATGTTTACCTTGTGATTCCTGTGTGAAGGGGGCACTCTGTCCGTGTTTGCCCTGTGATTTCTGTGTGAGGGGGGGCACTCTGTGTGTTCCTCTGTCCATGTTTACCCTGTGATTCCTTTGGGGGAACTATGTGTGTTCCTCTGTCCATGTTTACCCTGTGATTCCTGTGTGAGGGGGCGCTCTGTGTGTTCATCTGTCCATGTGCTCTGTGATTCCTGTGTGAGGGGGCACTCTGTCTGTTCCTCTATCCATGTTTGCCCTGTGATTCCTGTGTGAGGGGGCACTCTGCGTCTTCCTCTGTCCATGTCTGACCTGTGATTCCTGTGTGCGGGGGCACTCTGTGTGTTCCTCTGTCCATGTTTCCCTGTGATTCCTGTGTGAGGGGGCACTCTGTGTGTTTATTTATTTTATTTATTTATGGAGCTTATAGAGCGCGCAGCTACCTCCGAAGGAGGTGTCCCGGCGCTAAGATTACATAACTGTCCCCATGAGGAGTAACCAAGATCATATCTCACAGAGAAAATGGGAAACGGTGAGGAGTTGACAGTTCCAAGTCCTACCGCCTAGTGAACAGCCAGGTCTTGAGTTTGCGGCGAAAGGCTGGCTCAGATTCGCAGAACCTGAGGTCAAGGGGGAGGCTATTCCAGAGCTTGGCGGCAGTGACGGTGAAAGATCTGCCGCCAGTCCGAGAAAGCCTGAATCTAGGAACCAACAGAAGACGAAGGTTATTGGATCTGAGATGTCTGGCTGAAACAGAGATCTTGAGACGCTTTTTCAGATAAAGTGGGCCAGTACCATGGATAGCCCGAAATGTCAGGATCAGAATTTTAAAGTCTATGCGTCGTGAAATGGGAAGCCAATGAAGTTCTTCTCGGTAGGCTCTGACTGAAGTACGGGCAGGGATGTTACCGATGAGCCGGGCTGCCGCATTTTGGACTATTTGCAGGCGGTCAATAAGATAGTGCGGGGCACCTGCATATAGACTATTAGCATAGTCTAGATGGGTGATGATAAGGGCCTGGACTACAGTTTTGCGTGAGGATAGAGGGAGGAAGGGGAAGATTTTTCTGATCATGCGAAGTTTAGAGAAACAGGCCCCTACCACTTTGTTAACTTGGGCATTTCCGGACAAAGAGTTGTCAAAAATGAAGCCCAGGTTACGAGCTGCCTTCACGGGAGAGGGTGGGGGATTCAGAATGGTAGGCCACCAGAGGGTTGCAGGGGGGGGGGATTTTTTACTGAAAAAGAGAACCTCGGTTTTGTCGGTGTTAAGGGCAAGGTGATTGGCTGACATCCAGGAGCATATGTTACCAAGGCAGTTTCTAAAGTTGGAAAAGAGGGAGTCAGAATGGTCTCGAAAGGAAAAGATAAGCTGAGTATCGTCAGCGTAGGAGACCACCCTGACGCCCCAGGATTCAACTACCTTGGCCAGAGGAGCCACATAAGCATTAAACAGTAGAGGGCTCAAGGCAGAGCCCTGAGGCACTCCACACAGGAGGGGTTTGTCTTCGGATTCAAAAGGGTGCATCGTAACCCTTTGGGAACGGCTAGACAGGAAAGAAATAATCCAGGCCAGCACTGTCCCACCGACCCCTAGCTGCTGTAGGCGGGAGGTAAGTATTTTGTGGGAGACAGTATCAAAAGCAGCGGATAGGTCGAGGAGGACCAACATGGCCTCCTCGCCCCTATCCACTGATTCCCTGATAATTTCAGAGACTTCAAGCAGCGCAGTCTCGGTGCTATAGCCGGATCTAAAACCGGACTGAGAGTCGTGTAGCAGCTGATTTGACTCTAAGTACAGTGCCACTTGTTTCTGTACCACCTTCTCCAGTATCTTGGCAGGTTTAGGCAGGAGAGAAATAGGTCGATAGTTGCTAAAAAGCAGAGGGTCTTGAGGTTCCGTGACGGTTCCGTGACGACTTGAACCCGTGTTTTCAAGTTTGACGGAAATACATAATATTGGTATCAGTGAACCGCAAATGATCCATTTAGTATATCCTGGTGTTTTCGCTACGCTACGAGCAAGAGCACTCCTTCTATAAACACATTTCTGATCTACCCATGGCATCCATCTTAGATCATGGCCGCCATTTTGTGATTCTTGCCCTCACATATGCAATAGCCTCTGATCACTTCATTTCGATTAAGGACACGTAACCTTAGCCGGAGATTCACCTCTTTCATGACACGTGCACCTTAAACCAGATCACGCTGTAGCTGCATGACTCGACAAAGGCTACCTCCTCTGCCCGAGGCCAGCCCTACCAAACTGGTCTTCGTGTCCATTGTACCTGATCATGATTAGGCGGCCGAAGCCGGTAGCCTTGCCCATTTACAACCCACAAACATCCCTTATCCCACTTTTCTATCTTCCACACCTGGCTCTGTTTCTTTCTTTCTGAATCTTTATTAGGGGGAGGTAACGAACTTTACGATGAGGCGGTCCGGGTCCTGAATGCAATATTGACAGGGAATTGTGACAAACTAGTGGGAACCCCTCTCTTCGCAATGTTTGGCCTCAGATATTATCGACGGTTCCTGTGTAACACCAAATATTTATTGTTTTAGACACAAAGGTTTTGGGAATGTATTACATGTAAAGAATTCGCCCCCAGCTTAAAATTTCGTATATAAGGAGCAACCCACTTTGTACAAATCGAACAGGCTCCTGATTACTGCCCGTGTGTAGTATCTGTGACTTCTGTGTCCCTGCAGTAATAAACCTTTGGTCTTTGACGCCACCATCGAGAAGCCCGTGTTTCTGTTCATTTGTGCACCAAGGCAGGTTGGAACTCCGGGGTCTTTGGGTGTTGTACCCTGACACCTCTGGACGGAACCAAAAAGTCCAGAACTCCAATTGGCGCCCAACGTGGGGCGACGTCATTCGGTACCGGTCCAAAAGCCTGAAGAGTTCGAGAAGCTTCGTGTGAAGATTCCTGAGGGAGGCGCCCCACTTCATCGATCCCGGCATATCGCAAAAGTGGCCCGAAGTTCTCTTCCACGAGGGTTTCCCGTTCAGGACGGCTGCAGTGGGCCGTTGCCTTGACCGTCGCCCTGTCTTGGACCCGAAGTGGTGCAGTCCTTAGTACGGCGAAACGTGACGGGTTTCTCCTTGGTGACGTCTTCAGTGACTCAGTTAAGTATTTAGTGATAGCTAGCTGGTTATTTTTGTGAGGATTGTTAAAAATCCTTGATCGGTTCTTGGTTTGGTTTGGTTTTGTCAGATTATCACTGGTTGTTCTAGTTATGATAATCTATTTGGTTTAGTTTGGGTATCGATACATCAGTTCGTTTTGGTAGGCCTAAGTTCTTGGTTCGAGTGCACATATTTGTTCCGTGTTTGTTTGTTTTGTGTTCCGGACTGAAAATGGTAAGTCGGAAAATGTTGTCTTGTTTTAGTTGCAACAGTGACTCACGATTGGAGGACTCTTGTCTGGTTCCTCCGATTGGGACTCCCCTATATGATTTATATTGCAAGTATGGCGTGGGTCCTATATCTTATAATGAGGTGTGGGTCCGTTATTGTAAGAAGGATGGTGTCCTTAGTTGGCCACTGCATGGTAGTTTTGAACCAGAGATACTTGACAACTTAGAAGCGAAATTGTTTAGGAAGAAAGCCCGGCCGGCAATGTTTGATTCTTTCCGTTACTGGCGAAAAGAATCCAAACAGAGAGAAATGAAAAGGTTGAAGAAAGAACAGAAAGAACAAGAAGAGTTAACTCTAGAGCAAGCGGCTAAACAGTTGCAGGCTAACGAGTGTGAGAAGGCCATAGATGTAGCTATTCGAGAGCATAACTTAGCGATTGACAAGTGCTATCCTGCCTTGCCATCGAAAATGGCTAAGATACTGGAGGATTCTGAAAACGATCCTCTGCTATCTTATCTGTTAAGGTCACCTCCACCGTATGCACAAGGTGCTACGACTCCGCCTGTCCCGAATGTTCAATTGCCGGTTGCTGGACAACCTGGTGCTCCTGCTCCTATCCCTCAGAATCAAGTTCCCGTACTTCCTGTGATGAATGTGAATGTTCCTACAGCTCCTCCTCTTCCTGTACTGCCAGCTTCCATACCTACTGCTGTACCTACTGCTCCAGAAACTATTTTCCTCGATACTGATACTCCTACTGTTTCGTCATCTATTCCTACCTCTACTGCGTTCTCTATGTCTGCGAGTGTGCTAACTCCACTTTCTGTTCGTCGAAGAATCACTGATTCTGTTACTAATATGCTGTCTCCTATATATAAAACTTTGATTAAGACTCCTACTTCTGACTCTGTACAGAGACGGAGTCAGCTTCCAAGTACTGAGGAACGGGGAGTTTTAGATTCCACGGCTCTCAGATGGATTTCAAAGAGTAGAAGATATAGTACGAGAGATGTGCTAGACACATTTATGCAGTGGGGGGAACCGACGCAACGGTACGTCTTTGATGAGATGTGCTCGTTGTTACGTGAGGAGATAGAAGAAGACGATGTCGAATCAGATTTGGAAGATTTAATTAGGGTTCAAAAGGAGTTCGCTGCTGGAATGATAGTGGGTGAGAATATAAAGGAAGCGATGGAACTCATTTTAAGTTTTAGGAGTGATCCATCTCTTCGTTCACCGAGAGATTTAGAGAAAGGTAAAGTGAAGCCAAGTCGCCAATATCCTATGAGGGAGGTTCCTCCAATCTGGCGCGAAGCAATACAACGTGATGATAATGCAGGAATTGCAGCTGCTCCAGCACAGTTCCAACGAGTGTGGATACACATTCCATGGAAGCGAGCTGAAGTGTTAGCGGTGAAACAGGCCTTGCCAGATCCACGTAAGAATCCAGCCGGATATTACAAGGAATTAACACAGACAGTTGAGGCTTGTATAATGAACTTAGCCGACATAGATATGTTGTTTGGTAATGTAGTTCCGCAACCAGTGTGGGCTAAAATTCGTAGAGAGGATCATCAAGCTGCTTTAGGTGGTGATTGGGCAGCTATCACTGCAGCAGATGGTCAACAAATAGGTGGTGCGAAACCCGAACCTTTGATTGCTAATCTGCCAGGTAGAATAATTGATCTAATGAAGACTCTGATGCCAGCATTACGTGTTAATTGGGACAAGTTGTCAGCATGCAGGCAGAAGAAAGACGAAAGTGTCTCTGACTTCTTCACGAGGTTTGAAGAGACTTTTGTAGATCATAGTGGTCAGGACATGAGTACAGAAGGAGGACAAAGATTGTTTGTAGATAAATTTGTACATCATTTGTTACCTGAATTATGTAATAAACTGAAAGATTCAGAGAGTGCGTGGGCTGTATCTACGACAGCGCAAATACTTGCAACTGCACAGTACTACGAAAATAGAGATAAAGAGGAAAAGGAGAAATCAGAGAAGAAAACGAAAGATTTAAAAACTAAAGTTCTTTTGCAGCAGGCGTATCCGCCTCGCACAAATCAGACTAATACGCAGCAAGGTTCATACCAAAGGACAGATTATGGTTCATCAAGACCTCAATACCAGTGGAATCAGTGTGCGTACTGTAAGAAAGAGGGTCACTATAAAAATGAATGTCCGATCTTAGCGCAAAATAATGCAGCAGCAGCTCAGAGAGGTCGTGGTGGTTTTGTGCAGAATTCTAGAGGTCGAGGACGAGGTGCTATGCCTCCACAAACGAATGATCGTCCCTCCAATCACTTCGATCAACGAAATGGACAATCTGCTCAGCAAAATAGATCTCAACAGTATCTTGTTGAGGACTATAATGAAGTAGATGAGGGTTTTCAGCAAAATGGGTACTAGGACAGCCATGGACAGAGAGAGGGAGTAGTATCAGTTCCAGTGGATCAGAGTGGGCCTTATGTCGCAGTAGCAACATCAGGTGTAGTCGAACCGTTTCTGTTGGATACTGGTGCCGCAAAAAGTTCTATCATTCATGCGAAACTCCCTGGCGCACCTTTGTCTGGCTCAACAAATGTTTCCGTAGGTTTTTCAGGCGCCCCTGTTTACAACCCGATATCTGGTCCTTTGTCTATTTCTGTTGGACCGTGCCAATTGAAAGCACCCCTGATTTTGACGACAGGTTGTAATGAAAATCTGCTTGGTTTAGATTTGTTAAAACGACTATATGCGACATTGTACTGTTCTCCGGAAGGAGTACAGCTTACATTGGGTAAAAATATCACCTCTCCGATGTATTTGTCAATGGATGCACTCCCGCCGGAGCTACATTCACTCCCTGATTCTCTTTGGGCGACTGGTCCTAACGATGTAGGTCTCCTAGAAATTCCACCGTATGTGGTAACTTTGAAAGCGAATGTGAAATTTCCAAGAATTCCCCAATATAAAATCTCGAGTGAAGGTGAGCGTGCACTTTTATTAATTGTGCAAGACTTGATTAAGAAGGGTGTGGTTGAAGAAACTAGAGGTAATGTCTGTAACAGTCCTGTCTTACCGATTCTGAAGCGAACTGATCCGACAAAACCTCCAGTATATAGGTTTGTCATAGACCTTAGAGAAGTTAATAAGATTGTAGTCCCGCAGTTTCCTGTAGTACCAGACATTACTGCCTTGTTAACATTGATTCCTGCCACAGCCACATGGTTCTCAGTTATTGACTTAAAGAATGCCTTTTTCAGCATTCCGATAGCCGAAGAAAGTAGGGATATTTTCGGCTTCTGTCTAGGAGGTCGCAGTTTTAGATTTAAACGCGCTCCACAAGGCTATTGTGAAAGTCCATCCATTTACAGTCAAGCATTAAAAAGCCAGTTAGATTCTTTTGTCCTTCCTCCAGGTTCTGCCCTAGTACAGTACGTAGACGATCTTCTAGTGGCTGCCGATGACAAGGAAACTTGCAAAGTAGCTACAGTTTCCCTATTGCATCATTTGTCTAATTTGAATCACAAGGTGTCTCCTTCCAAAATGCAATACTGCTGCCAAGAAGTGACCTACCTAGGTCATCTCTTGTCAAAGGAGGGAAGGAAGTTGACCCCAGAAAGAATAAAAGCAATTACGCAGATGAGTGTTCCACGCACACAGAGAGAAGTACGTGCCTTTCTAGGTATTACCTCTTACTGTAGGCAGTGGATTCCAAATTTTTCTCTTTTAGCGAAGCCATTGGTAGCTTTGACTGGGAAAAATGTTCCGAGTCCGGTGCCATGGTCTGATGAATGTCAAGAGAGTTTTACTGAATTACGAAAAGCATTGTGTTCAGCTCCTGTATTGGGTACACCTGATTACAGTAAGCCATTCACGCTCTACGTTCACGAAAGAGAAGGTTGCGCGTTGAGTGTTCTGACACAGAAGTTTGGTGATAAACAACGCCCTTGTGCGTATTTTTCATCAACATTAGATCCGGTAGCTAGAGCGTTGCCTAGTTGTTTGAGAGCTACAGCGGCAGCTGCGGTTTCCATTCGACAATCTGCTGGTTTGGTGATGAATAACATGCTAGTGGTCATGGTTCCTCATGCAGTGGATACACTCATGAACCGAACGAAGACTCAACACCTTACTAGTGCGAGATTATCTGGGTACGAGCTGACATTACTAGCGAGTCATATTCAGATTAAAAGATGCAATGTATTGAATCCAGCAACATTGTTGCCGACTGATCAAGAGTCGAGTGATTCCGAGCCACATGATTGCCATTTCAAAACGGAGGAAGAGACAAAAGGACGCATCGATTTGAAAGATACTCCCCTATCAGATCCGGATGGTACGCTGTATGTGGACGGGTCATGTTTTAAATTGGAGAATGGTGATGTGACTGCTGCCTACGCAGTAACGACTTTGAAGACGATTGTGGAGACTGCAAGAGTAAGTCAGAATTCTGCCCAAGCTGCAGAATTAATAGCTCTAACGAGAGCGTGTGTTTTAGCTGAGGGAAAGAGAGTGAATGTGTTTACAGATAGTCAGTACGCATTTGGCGTGGCCCATAGTTTTGGCCGGTTGTGGAGAGAAAGAGGGTTCATTACGTCCCATGGGACTAAGATCCAGCATGGTCAGCTAGTTAACGACTTGTTGGAATCTCTAACCTTGCCGACTGAAGTTGCGATTGTGAAGTGCAGTGCTCATAAAGCAATCACGGATGATGTTGGTCGTGGGAATGCCTTTGCTGACGAAATCGCTAAACAGACAGCTAGAGACACGATGAGCAGAATGTATGTTGCCACGTCTGCAAGATGGATTGCTGAGTCTGGAATGTGTGAGGATACTATGGAAAGTGTGAAAGAGATTCAGAAAGAAGCGACTGAGGAAGAGAAACGTGTATGGAGAGAAAGTACGGGCAAGTTGGACTCGAATGGATGTTGGATTGATTTGACAGAACAACAGCGTTGGATGTTGCCCGATGCATATGTGCTTGCAGTAGTGACGATGGCGCATGGAGTAGCGCATATAAGTTCTAAAGGGATATGTAAGATGTTAGCTCCGGTCTGGAAGAATGAGGGAATAAGTAAGTGTGCAGAGAGAGTGGTGAAAAATTGTATGGTGTGCTTGATGCATAATCATGGCAAGGGAACTCCAACTCCAGCTGGTCATTTCGCTCCTCCGTCCTGCCCCTTTGAAGTGATTCAGTTAGACTTCATTCACATGGAACGCTGCAACAATCTAAAGTACGTCCTGGTGGTAGTCTGTGCTTTTTCCAGGTGGATAGAAGCATACCCACTAAAGGACAACACTGCCCTATCTACTGCCAAAATTCTTCTCAAGGAATTTTTCCCTAGGTATGGAATGCCACGGATTGTATGGTCAGATAACGGAAGTGAGTTTATAGGGAAAGTTATGCAGAGTGTGTGTGCCGGTCTAGGACTGAAACAGAAATTTCACAGTGCAAACCATCCCCAGTCTGCTGGTTTAGTCGAAGGTTACAATGGCACCCTCAAGCTAAAAATAGCCAAAATACAAGCATCCACAGGTTTAGCCTGGCCAGACGCACTTCCTTTGGCCCTGTTATCGACGAGAGCAACAGTACATTCTAGAATAGGGCTTAGTCCATACGAGATTGTGTTTGGCCGCCCGGCAAATATCTGGGGTGTGCCGAGGCCTAAACAATTTTGCTCCATTGAATATCCTATGTTGATAGACTACCTTTACGACTTGACTGCTAAATTGAGTCTTATTCATCAACAGGTTTTCGATGCCTTGCCAAAACCTCCGGAGAGTCCAGGGCACCAGCTGAAACCGGGTGATTTTATTGTAATCAAGAACTTTGCGAGGACGAAGAACCTTCAACCAAGATTTGTGGGGCCTTTTCAGATCTTACTGGCGACGAGGACAGCAGTTCGTGTCGCTGGCCGCAAGCACTGGATTCACGCCTCCCACGTAAAACGTGTTCCTTTGCCGCTCCCTTACGACGGCTGGGTGAAAAAGGGAATTGGTGCCTCCGAATCTGAAATCACTCCGAAGTTCATCTCTTTCAGCGATGCCGAATTGATTACTGACACTTCCAAACCTGGCTCTCCTCCAGAAAAGACTCCTTTGAACATTGAACATTTGTCTCCAGCATCAGAAGAAACTTTGTTATCTGCGAACTTAAACTCTGCAACAGCTGCTAGTGATACACTATTTTCCGATCAGACAGTACCAGCGAAGCAGAGATACAACCTAAGAAGCCATAAAATGGACAAATAAAGCAGGCAACTGCATATTGTGCTTTTGATATATTGAACTTTTTGCCTTCAGCCAGGAAGTTTGCTATTGTTTATTTGTTTTTAAAAATTGCCTTGCCGTCTGGGTAGCCGTAGGGTCGTGGCTGTGTGCCTAGTTTGAATCTGCAGGGGTCTGACACAAGGTCGATCTTTCTATTGGTTCTGGGAACTCCCAGGGCTGATAGAGGCATTTTCATCTACGTACACATCATCAGTGGTCGCGAGCGGATTGTAGAAGATGGAGCTTCCTGCGCTGCAACGAGAAAATGTGATTTATGTTCGCAGAAACAGACTTAATAGAATTCTTCACAGCAAATGCTTTTTGATGCAATGTGCCATTACATTTTTGATTATTTTAGCAACATTGGTGGGTGGAATCGTCTTTAGTGTAAATTTGATTTTTGTGCCAGTTTCTACAGTACCTCCCCTTGATCCTGCTGTTTCTACTGTTTCTTCCATACACTCTTTTCACTCATTTCCGGAACATGAGCAAGCACGACGCTCAGAATTCACTAACAACACTTTTGTACAGCTCTTGCACCAACACCAACTGGTAGTTAACACTACAGACTGCTGGGTGTGTGGCTTGATACCCCACACTATGGATAAAGGTATTCCTTATCTGGTTTTGCCTTACAGCTATAATGGATCATTTCAGGCCTTCCAAACCATCTTTGCTTATGCCCTTGAAACCTATCCTCCACGTCCACCGCGTTCCACTAAATATAACTCTGCCAACAAAGCCTTAGTCCAGGGAATTATTGACATGGTCAAGGACGTCAATAATACTCCATCTTACCCTAGAGACGAATTGCGAGTATATTTAAGTTGGAATACTTCAGAGTATCGCCTTAGTTTAGGAGAAAGCAAGCGTAAAAGCTCAACTCCAATCTGGGTCGTACCTCACCGAGGTCAGGTCTGCTTGCAAGGTAATGGGAGAAATCCGAGAGCTCAGCTAGGGAGGAGTGAGTGCGTAGAGACTTATGTGTTTCCGGCTAACTCTTCCCCTGCCTTTCTTACTGCTAGGGGTACCTACTTCATTTGTCGAGACAGAGCTTATACATGGTTGCCTGCTGACTTTTCAGGATCATGTTACATTGCTCGATTGTTGCCTCCGACATACACTGCTTCATCTGATTACCACAGAACCAGAATAGCGAGAGGTGTCTTCAGCAAGGAAGATACCGCTGGTCAGGAAGCTGGAGACTTCTTCAAAGGCTTCCTTCCGTTCTGGGGACCTATGGCCAATAGTAGAAACATACGTCAGCTAACACGGGTAGTTGAATCTACTATTACCGAAACTGCTGGTGCCCTTAGCAATCTGACAGCTGAGCTTCAGGCGGATAGGCTCATGACGTTGCAGAACCGTATGGTTCTAGACGTTATACTTGCAGATCGAGGTGGGGTATGCAGAATGATCCAATCGAGCTGCTGTGTCTTTATTCCTAATAATGCTCCAACGGTCTATGAGGCGATCTCTAAGTTGCACAAGATTTCAGATTCCATACATGTAGACAAGGGAAACTGGTCCTTCATGGAGTGGTTTTGGACTCTGATATCAGCGTGGGGATGGAAGGTTCTAATGGTCATTGGTGCCATCTTAGTATTCCTATTCTCATGTTGTCTGATTATCCAGTGTGGTCCTGCTCTGTGTAGTCTTTGTGCTGCAACTTGTCTCAGAAAACCACCTGCGTTTGGAGAAAAGACACGAGAAAGGATGATGATACAACAGCATGTCACTGACCTGATGAGCATAGAACTAGATTCTGACATAGACTGAGTTATTGCCTATGTAAGGGCAAAAGGAGGGTCTGAGGTTCCGTGACGGTTCCGTGACGACTTGAACCCGTGTTTTCAAGTTTGACGGAAATACATAATATTGGTATCAGTGAACCGCAAATGATCCATTTAGTATATCCTGGTGTTTTCGCTACGCTACGAGCAAGAGCACTCCTTCTATAAACACATTTCTGATCTACCCATGGCATCCATCTTAGATCATGGCCGCCATTTTGTGATTCTTGCCCTCACATATGCAATAGCCTCTGATCACTTCATTTCGATTAAGGACACGTAACCTTAGCCGGAGATTCACCTCTTTCATGACACGTGCACCTTAAACCAGATCACGCTGTAGCTGCATGACTCGACAAAGGCTACCTCCTCTGCCCGAGGCCAGCCCTACCAAACTGGTCTTCGTGTCCATTGTACCTGATCATGATTAGGCGGCCGAAGCCGGTAGCCTTGCCCATTTACAACCCACAAACATCCCTTATCCCACTTTTCTATCTTCCACACCTGGCTCTGTTTCTTTCTTTCTGAATCTTTATTAGGGGGAGGTAACGAACTTTACGATGAGGCGGTCCGGGTCCTGAATGCAATATTGACAGGGAATTGTGACAAACTAGTGGGAACCCCTCTCTTCGCAATGTTTGGCCTCAGATATTATCGACGGTTCCTGTGTAACACCAAATATTTATTGTTTTAGACACAAAGGTTTTGGGAATGTATTACATGTAAAGAATTCGCCCCCAGCTTAAAATTTCGTATATAAGGAGCAACCCACTTTGTACAAATCGAACAGGCTCCTGATTACTGCCCGTGTGTAGTATCTGTGACTTCTGTGTCCCTGCAGTAATAAACCTTTGGTCTTTGACGCCACCATCGAGAAGCCCGTGTTTCTGTTCATTTGTGCACCAAGGCAGGTTGGAACTCCGGGGTCTTTGGGTGTTGTACCCTGACACCTCTGGACGGAACCAAAAAGTCCAGAACTCCAGTCTGCACCAGGTTTTTTCAGTATGGGGACCAGCCTGGCCTGTTTCCAAACTGAGGGGAATAGACCTTGCGACAAAGAGGCATTCCAGATGGAAAGAAACGGGTTCACAAGGATAGGGGCGAGATTACCCATGATTTTGGCAGGAACTGGGTCCAGGGGGGAACCAGACTTAACGTTGCGTAATAAAGCTAACGCGAGATCAGGAGTTAGCTCGCTAAAAGAGTTGAAAGAACAAGAGGGGAGGCCAGGGCAATCATCAGGGAAATCCGGAGCCATTGCTGCAAAGGAGGAGGAGAGTTTAACTATCTTCTCTTGAAAAAAATCAGACAATCCATTGCAGAGATCTTGAGTGGGAGTATAGAGGGATTTCAAAGCAGGAGGATTTACGAAGTCATTCACTATGGAAAAAAGAGTTTTGGAGGAATTCTGCGCCTGTTGAATCAAATTAGAAAAGTAAGCTCTCATGGACGAGCGTGTTAGTTTGTGGAACTTACTCAGGGCAGATTTGTAGGCCAATTTGGCTACAGGATCATAGTTCAATCTCCATTTACGTTCCAACTGCTTACACTTGCTCTTTTCCTCACGCAACAGAGGGGAGAACCAAGGGGCAGAAGGACGGGATCTGGAGGAAGTGACGGGGACCAGAGGGGAAACCGAGTCAAGTGCATCCGAGAGGGCCGAATTGAATCTCAATGTTTCTAAATTGAGGTCATTTAGCTGGTTAAAATGAAAATGTAGATGAGCTTCCAGGGAGTTACATGTAACTTTGGTCCATTTACGACCTTTAACTCGATTAAGGGGGATAGGGGGAGGAGGGGAGGGGGCCGTGAAAGAAAAAGGGATAAGATAATGATCGGTCCATGTCAAAGGAGTGGGGGGGAGAGTGGAGAGGGAAGGAAGATTGGAAAAAATGAGGTCAAGGGTATGGCCTGCTATATGAGTAGGACCTGTCACTAGTTGAGGCAAGGTGAGTCCTTGTAAGGTTTCTAACAGAGAGGAGGCTAGTGTGCAGGAGGGATTATCAATATGAATATTAAAATCTCCTAAAACAGTAAAATGGGGGTGTTTGAGAGAAAAATCGGCGATGGAGTGAATCAGAGTGATAAGGGAGGAAGAGGTGACGGCCGGGGGATTATAGACCAGTATGCCTGCACAGATGGAACAAGCAGGGTCCATAATTGAAAAGTGAGCGGCTTCGATGATGCCAAGGTTGGGAATTTTCGTGAGGTTTAATTTGAGATGGGATTTAGCAATGATCGCAAGACCTCCTCCGGTCTTAGAGTTGTCTCGATTAATGCCAATGAAATGATAACCAGGGGGAGTAGCAAGAGTGATGTCCGGTTTGGAGGAGTCTTTTAACCAAGTTTCAGTAAGAAACAATAGGTCCCAATTGTGGGTTTCAAGAGATAGCCATATGTCATGAGCATGGGCTGGGAGAGATCTGCAATTGACTAATGCGGCCTTTAAGATGGTGGATGGCTGATCATTGATTTTAGAGGGTAGACGCCGAGGTCTAGGTACTATGGGAAGAGAAAAGTTACAGTGAGGGCAGGAATAGACAGTAGTATCTAGGCTAGCAATGTTACAGCAAGTAAAGGGGGCACAGGTATCAGGACGGAGGTGAAGAAGTTGTTCAGAGGACCAACGAATTTTTGGGGCAAGTGGAGCAGGGGTTACGGCGTTGGGCGCGGGTCCGGCGCGGACGGGCGCAGACGGGCTGGACTTAGGCGCGACTTCGGCGCGCAAACGGCGCTCCCGCTGCGCTCGTCCACTGCGCTTCCGATGGAAGCACATGTTTTATAGCTGCAGATAACGTCAGTAGGGGGGGTGTGGCTTCGAAAAAGGGGCGTGGCCTCACTCGACGACGGAATGGCGGCAGCGCTGACCTCTGCTGCAGCGCCTTCCAACGAAGAGTTCAAGTGCCAAGAGGGAGAGCAAGGAAATAGGAAGTGCAGCAAGTAAATAATGTGACAGTCCAATGTTTAAGATCAAATTAAAACAGGTTAAAAAACACACTCCCGGCTTTCCGCCTCAGGAGAACAAGAGAGCAACCACCGGCGCTTATAATCAGCGTCCTTATGAATGCTCTGTCAGTTTCGCGCGCCCTCGAGGGGGTGTGGCTTCGAAAAAGGGGCGTGGCCTCACTCGACGACGGAATGGCGGCAGCGCTGACCTCTGCTGCAGCGCCTTCCAACGAAGAGTTCAAGTGCCAAGAGGGAGAGCAAGGAAATAGGAAGTGCAGCAAGTAAATAATGTGACAGTCCAATGTTTAAGATCAAATTAAAACAGGTTAAAAAACACACTCCCGGCTTTCCGCCTCAGGAGAACAAGAGAGCAACCACCGGCGCTTATAATCAGCGTCCTTATGAATGCTCTGTCAGTTTCGCGCGCCCTCGAGGGGGCGTGGCTTCGAAAAAGGGGCGTGGCCTCACTCGACGACGGAATGGCGGCAGCGCTGACCTCTGCTGCAGCGCCTTCCAACGAAGAGTTCAAGTGCCAAGAGGGAGAGCAAGGAAATAGGAAGTGCAGCAAGTAAATAATGTGACAGTCCAATGTTTAAGATCAAATTAAAACAGGTTAAAAAACACACTCCCGGCTTTCCGCCTCAGGAGAACAAGAGAGCAACCTATCCATGTTTGCTCTGTGATTCCTGTGTGAGGGGGCACTCTGTGTGTTCCTCTATCCATGTTTACCCTGTAATTCCTGTGTGAGGTGAGGCCCTCTGTGTGTTCCCCTTTCCATGTTTTCCCTGTGATTCCTGTGTGAGGGGGGGACTCTGTGTGTTACTCTGTCCATATCCCCCCTGTGATTCCTGTGTGAGGGAGGCACTCTGTGTGTTCCTCTGTCCATATTTGCCCTGTGATTCCTGTGTGAGGGGGGCACTCTGTGTGTTCTTCTGTCCATGTTTGCCCTGTGATTCCTGTGTGAGGGGGCACTCTGTGTTTTCCTCTGTCCATGTTTACCCTGTGATTCCTGTGTGAGGGAGGGGCACTCCGTGTGTTCCTCTTACCATGCTTACTCTGTGATTCATATGTAAGTTGTGGCACTCTGTGTGTTCCTCTGTCCATGTTTACCCTCTGACTCCTGTGTGAGGTGGGGCACTCTGTGTGTTCCTCTGTCCATGTTTACCCTCTGACTCCTGTGTGAGGTGGGGCACTCTGTGTGTTCCTCTGTCCATTTTTACCCTGTGATTCCTGAGTGAGGGGCACTCTGTGTGTTCCTCTGTCCATATTTACTCTGTGATTCCTGTATGAGGGGCACTCTGTGTGTTCCTCTGTCCATGTTTACCCTGTGATTCCTGTGTGAGGGGGCACTCTGTGTGTTCCTCTATCCATGTTTGCCCTGTGATTCCTGTGTGAGGGGCACTCTGCGTCTTCCTCTGTCCATGTCTGACCTGTGATTCCTGTGTGCGCGGGCACTCTGTGTGTTCCTCTGCCCATGTTTCCATGTGATTCCTGAGTCAGGGGCTACTCTGTGTGTTCCTCTATCCATGTTTACTCTGTGATTCCTGTGTGGGGGTGGCACTCTGTGTGTTCCTCTGTCCCTGTTTACCCTCTGACTCCTGTGTGATTTGGGGCACTCTGTGTGTTCCTCTGTCCATGTTTACTCTGTGATTCCTGTTTGAGGGGCACTCTGTGTGTTCCTCTGTCCATGTTTACTCTGTGATTCCTGTGTGAGGGGCACTCTGTGTCTTCCTCTGTTAATGTTTGCCCTGTGAGTTCATGTGTAAGGTGGGGCACTCTGTGTTCCTCTGTCCATGTTTTCCCTGTGATTACTGTGTGAGGTGGGGCACTCTGTGTGTTCCTCTATCCATGTTTGCCCTGTGATTCCTGTGTGAGGCGGCAGTCTGTGTATTCCTCTGTCCATGTTTACCCTGTGATCCCTGTGTGAAGGGGGCACTCTGTCCGTGTATGCCCTGTGATTTCTGTGTGAGGGGGGGCACTCTGTGTGTTCCTCTGTCCATGTTTACCCTGTGATTCCTGTGGGGGAACTCTGTGTGTTCCTCTGTCCATGTTTACCCTGTGATTCCTGTGTGAGGGGGGCACTCTGTGTGTTCCTCTGTCCGTGTGCTCTGTGATTCCTCTGTGAGGGGGCACTCTGTCTGTTCCTCTATCCATGTTTGCCCTGTGATTCCTGTGTGAGGGGGCACTCTGCGTCTTCCTCTGTCCATGTCTGACCTGTGATTCCTGTGAGCGGGGGCACTCTGTGTGTTCCTCTGTCCATGTTTCCCTGTGATTCCTGTGTGAGGGGGCAGTCTGTGTATTCCTCTGTCCATGTTTACCTTGTGATTCCTGTGTGAAGGGGGCACTCTGTCCGTGTTTGCCCTGTGGTTTCTGTGTGAGGGGGGCACTCTGTGTGTTCCTCTGTCCATGTTTACCCTGTGATTCCTGTGGGGGAACTATGTGTGTTCCTCTGTCCATGTTTACCCTGTGATTCCTGTGTGAGGGGGGCGCTCTGTGTGTTCCTCTGTCCGTGTGCTCTGTGATTCCTGTGTGAGGGGGCACTCTGTCTGTTCCTCTATCCATGTTTGCCCTGTGATTCCTGTGTGCGGGGGCACTCTGTGTGTTCCTCTGTCCATATTTCCCTGTGATTCCTGTGTGAGGGGGCACTCTGTGTGTTCCTCTATCCATGTTTGCTCTGTGATTCCTGTGTGAGGGGGCACTCTGTGTGTTCCTCTATCCATGTTTACCCTGTGATTCCTGTGTGAGGTGAGGCCCTCTGTGTGTTCCCCTTTCCATGTTTTCCCTGTGATTCCTGTGTGAGGGGGGACTCTGTGTGTTACTCTGTCCATATCCACCCTGTGATTCCTGTGTGAGGGAGGCACTCTGTGTGTTCCTCTGTCCATATTCGCCCTGTGATTCCTGTGTGAGGGGGGCACTCTGTGTGTTCTTCTGTCCATGTTTGCCCTGTGATTCCTGTGTGAGGGGGGCACTCTGTGTGTTCCTCTGTCCATGTTTACCCTGTGATTCCTGTGTGAGGGAGGGCCACTCTGTGTGTTCCTCTTACCATGCGTACTCTGTGATTCATATGTAAGTTGTGGCACTCTGTGTGTTCCTCTGTCCATATTTACCCTCTGACTCCTGTGTGAGGTGGGGCACTCTGTGTTTTCCTCTGTCCATGTTTACCCTCTGACTCCTGTGTGAGGTGGGGCACTCTGTGTGTTCCTCTGTCCATGTTTACTCTGTGATTCCTGTGTGAGGGGCACTCTGTGTGTTCCTCTGTCCATGTTTACTCTGTGATTCCTGTATGAGGGGCACTCTGTGTGTTCCTCTGTCCACGTTTACCCTGTGATTCCTGTGTGAAGGGGGCTCTCTGTGTGTTCCTCTATCCATGTTTGCCCTGTGATTCCTGTGTGAGGGGCACTCTGCGTCTTCCTCTGTCCATGTCTGACCTGTGATTCCTGTGTGCGGGGGCACTCTGTGTGTTCCTCTGTCCATGTTTCCCTGTGATTCCTGAGTGAGGGGCTACTATGTGTGTTCCTCTATCCATGTTTGCTCTGTGATTCCTGTGTGAGGGGGCACTCTGTGTGTTCCTCTGTCCATGTTTACCCTGGGATTCCTGAGTGAGGTGAGGCCCTCTGTGTGTTCCCCTGTCCATGTTTTCCCTGTGATTCCTGTGTGAGGTGGGGCACTCTGTGGGTTCCTCTATCAATGTTTGCCCTGTGATTCCTGTGTGAGGGGGCAGTCTGTGTATTCCTCTGTCCATGCCCTGTGATTCCTGTGTGAGGGGGCAGCCTGTGTTTTCCTCTGTCCATGTTTTCCCTGTGATTCCTGTGTGAGGGGGCACTCTGTGTGCCTCTGTCCATGTTTACCATGTGATTCCTGTGTGAGGGGGGCACTCTGTGTGTTCTTCTGTCCATGTTTACCCTGTGATTCCTGTGTGAGGTGAAGCACTCTGTGTGTTACTCTGTCCATGTTTTCCCTATGATTCCTGTGTTAGGTGGGGCACTCTGTGTGTTCCTCTACCCATGTTTGCCCTGTGATTCCTGTGTGAGGGGGCACTTTGTGGTGTGGTGTGCTCCTCTGTCCATATCCACCCTGTGTGTTCCTGTGTGAGGGGGCACTCTGTCTGTTCACCTGACTACATCTACCCTGTGAGTTCCTGGGGGGCACTCTGAGTGTTCCTCTGTCCACGGTTGCACCAGGATTTTTGTGTGAGGGGGCAGTCTGTGTCTTCCTCTGTCCATGTTTACCCTGTGATTCCTGTGTGAGGGGGCACTCTGTGTGTTCTTCTTACCATGTTTACTCTGTGATTCATATGTAATGTGGGGCACTTTGTGTGTTCCTCTGTCCATGTTTACCCTGTGATTCCTGTGTGAGGGGGGCACTCTGTGTGTTCCTCTGTCCATATCCGCCCTGTGATTCCTGTGTGAGGGGGCACTCTGTGTGTTCCTCTGTCCATGTTTGCCCTGTGATTCCTGTGTGAGGGGGGCACTCTGTGTGTTCCTCCGTCCATGTGTACCCTGTGATTCCTGTGTGAGGGAGGGGCACTCTGTGTGTTCCTCTTACCATGCTTACTCTGTGATTCATATGTAAGTTGGGGCACTGTGTGTTCCTCTGTCCATGTTTACCCTCTGATTCCTGTGTGAGGTGGGGCACTCTGTGTGTTCCTCTGTCCATGTTTACTCTGTGATTCCTGTGTGAGGGGCACTCTGTGTGTTCCTCTGTCCAAGTTTACCCTGTGATTCCTGTGTGATGGGGGCACTCTTTGTCTTCCTCTGTTGATGTTTGCCCTGTGAGTTCATGTGAAAGGTGGGGCACTCTGTGCTCCTCTGTTCATGTTTTCCCTATGATTCCTGTGTGAGGTGGGGCACTCTGTGTGTTCCTCTATCCATGTTTGCCCTGTGATTCCTGTGTGAGGGGGCAGTCTGTGTATTCCTCTGTCCATGTTTACCCTGTGATTCCTGTGTGAAGGGGGCACTCTGTGTGTTCCTCTGTCCGTGTTTGCCCTGTGATTTTTGTTTGAGGGGGGCACTCTGTGTGTTCATCTGTCCATGTTTACCCTGTGATTCCTGTGGGGGAACTTTGTGTGTTCTTCTGTCCATGTTTACCCTGTGATTCCTGTGTGAGTGGGGCATTCTGTGTGTTCCTCTGTCAGTGTTTGCCCTATGATTCCTGTGTGAGGGGGCACTCTGTCTGTTCCTCTATCCATGTTTGCCCTGTGATTCCTATGTGAGGGGGCACTCTGAGTCTTCCTCTGTCCATGTCTGACCTGTGATTCCTGTGTTCGGGGGCACTCTGTGTGTTCCTCTGTCCATGTTTTCCTGTGATTCCTGTGTGAGAGGACACTCTGTGTGTTCCTCTATCCATGTTTGCTCTGTGATTCCTGTGTGAGGGGGGCACTCTGTGTGTTCCTCTGTTCATATTTACCCTGTGATTCCTGTGTGAGGAGGGGCACTCTGTGGGTTCCTCTATCCATGTTTGCCCTGTGATTCCTGTATGAGGGGGCAGTCTGTGTATTCATCTGTCCATGCTTCCCCTGTGATTCCTGTGTGAAGGGGGCGCTCTGTGTGTTCCTCTATCCATGTTTGCCCTGTGATTCCGGTGTGAGGGGGCAGTCTGTGTTTTCCTCTGTCCATGTTTTCCTTGTGATTCCTTAGAGAGGGGATATTCTGTGTGCCTTTGTCCATGTTTACCATGTGATTCCTGTGTGAGGTGAGGCCCTCTGTGTGTTTCTCTGTCCATGTTTTCCCTGTGATTCCTGTGTTTGGTGGGGGCACTCTGTGTGTTCCTCTACCCATGTTTGCCCTGTGATTCCTGTGTGAGGGGGCAGTGTGTGTATTCCACTGTCCATGTTTACCCTGTGATTCCTGTGTGAGGGGGGCACTATGTGTGATCCTCTATCCATGTTTGCCCTGTGATTCCTGTGTGAGGGGGCAGTATGTGTATTCCTCTGTCCGTGTTTACCCTCTGATTCCTGTGTGAGGGGGGCACTCTGTGTGTACTTCTGTCAACGTTTGCCCTGTGATTCCTGTGTGGGGGAGGGGGGCTTTCTGTGTGTTCCTATATCCATGTTTGCACTGTGATTCCGTTGTGAGGGGGGGGCACTCTGTGTGTTCCTCTGTCCATATTTACCCTGTGATTCCTGTGTGGGGGAGGGGGTCACTCTGTGTGTTCCTCTGTCGATGTTTACCCTGTGATTCCTGTGGGGGCACTCTGTGTGTTTCTCTGTCCATGTTTGCCCTGTGATTCCTGTGTAAAGGGGCAGTCTGTGTGTTCCTCTGTCAATGTTTGCCCTGTGATTCCGTTTTGAGGGGGGCACTCTCTGTGTTCCTCTGTCCATGTTTGCCGTGTGATTCCTGTGTGAGGGGAGGCACTCTGTGTGTTCCTCTGTCCATGTTTGCCCTGTGATTCCTGTGTGAGGGGGGCACTATGTGTGTTCCTCTGTCCATGTTTACCCTGTGATTCCTGTGTGGGGGATGGGGCACTCTGTGTGTTCTTCTGTCCATGTTTGCCCTGTGATTCCTGTGTGGTGGGCAGTCTGTCTGTTCCTCTTACCATGTTTGCCCTGTCATTCATGAGTGAGGGGGGCACTCTGTGTGTTCCTCTGTCCATTTTTGCCCTGTGATTCCTGTGTGGGGGCATTCTATGTGTTCCTCTGTCCATGTTTACCCTGTGATACCTGTGTGGGGGAGGGGGGCACTCTGTGTGTTCCTCTGTCCATGTTTGCCCTGTGATTCCGGTGTGATGGGCAGTCTGTGTGTTCCTCTTACCATGTTTACTCCTTGATTCTTATATAAGGTGGGGTACTCTGTGTGTTCCTCTGTCCATGTTTGCGCTGTGATTCCTGTGTGAGGGGGGCATTCTGTGTGTTCCTCTGTCCATGTTTGCCCTGTGATTCCTGTGTGAGGGGTGCACTCTGTGTGTTACTCTGTCCAAGTTTACCCTGTGATTCCTGTGTAAGGAGGGTCACTCTGTGTGTTCCTCTATCCATGTTTGCCCTGTGATTCCTGTGTGGGGGGGCACTCTGTGTGTTCCTCTGTCCATGTTTACCCTGTGATTCCTGTGTGAGGGAGGCACTCTGTGTGTTCCTATTACCATGTTTGCCCTGTGATTCCTGTGTGAGGGGGCATTTAGTGCGTCCTCTGTCCATGTTTGCCCTGTGATTCCTGTGTGGGGGGGCACTCTGTGTGTTACTCTGTCCATGTATACCCTGTGATGTCTATGTGGTGGAGGGGGGGCTCTCTGTGTGTTCCTCTGTCCATGTTTACCCTGTGATTCCTGTCGGGGAAATTTTTGTGTGTTCCTCTACCCATGTTTGTCCTGTGATTCCTGTGTGAAGGGGGGCACTCTGTGTGCTCCTCTGTCCATGTTTGCACTGTGATTCCTCTGTAAGAGGGCAGTCTGTGTATTACACTGTCCATGTTTGCCCTGTGATTCCTGTGTGAGGGGGCAGTCTGTGTGTTCCTCTGTCCATGTTTGCCCTGTGATTCCTGTAAGAGGGGGGGCACTCTGTGTGTTTCCCTGTCCATGTTTGCCCTGTGATTCCTGTGTGAGGGGTGGCACTCTGTGTGTTCCTCTGTCCATGTTTTCCCTGTGATTCCTGTGTGAGGGGGGCACTCTGTGTGTTCCTCTGTCCATGCTTACCCTGTGATTCCTGTGTGAGGGGGCACTCTGTGTGTTCCTCTTACCATGTTTGCCCTGTGATTCCGGTGTGAGGGGCCACTCTGTGTGTTCCTCTGTCCATGTTTACCCTGTGATTCTTGTGTTAGGGGGGCACTCTGTGTGTTCCTCTTACTATGTTTGCTCTGTGAGGCCTGTGTGATGGGCAGTCTGTGTGTTCCTCTGTCCATTTTTGCCCTGTGATTTCTGTGTGACGGGGGCACTCTGTGTGTTCCTCTGTCCATGTTTACCCTGTGAATCCTGTGTGATGGGTAGTCTGTGTGTTCCTCTGTCCAAGTTTGCCCTGTGATTCCGCTGTGAGGGGGCACTCTGTGTATTCCTCTGTCCATTTATGCCCTGCGATTCCTGTGTGAGGGGCACTATGTGTGTTCCTCTGTCCATGTTTACCCTGTTATTCCTTTGTGAGGGGGTACTCTGTGTGTTCCTCTTCCCATGTTTGCCCTGTGATTCCGGTGTGAGGGGAGCGCTCTGTGTGCTCCTCTGCCCATATTTGCCCTGTGATTCCTGTGTGATGGGTAGTCTGTGTGTTCCTCTGTCCATGTTTACCCTGTTATTCCTTTTTGAGGGGGGTACTCTGTGTGTTCCTCTTCCTATGTTTGCCCTGTGATTCTGCTGTGAGGGGGCACTCTGTGTGTTTCTCTGTCCATTTTTGCCCTGTGATTCCTGCGTGAGGGGGCACTCTGTGTGTTCCTCTGTCAACGTTTGCCCTGTGATTCCTGTGTGGGGGAGGGGGGCTTTCTGTGTGTTCCTATATCCATGTTTGCACTGTGATTCCGTTGTGAGGGGGGGCACTCTGTGTGTTCCTCTGTCCATATTTACCCTGTGATTCCTGTGTGGGGGAGGGGGTCACTCTGTGTGTTCCTCTGTCGATGTTTACCCTGTGATTCCTGTGGGGGCACTCTGTGTGTTTCTCTGTCCATGTTTGCCCTGTGATTCCTGTGTAAAGGGGCAGTCTGTGTGTTCCTCTGTCCATGTTTGCCCTGTGATTCCGTTTTGAGGGGGGAACTCTCTGTGTTCCTCTGTCCATGTTTGCCGTGTGATTCCTGTGTGAGGGGAGGCACTCTGTGTGTTCCTCTGTCCATGTTTGCCCTGTGATTCCTGTGTGAGGGGGGCACTATGTGTGTTCCTCTGTCCATGTTTACCCTGTGATTCCTGTGTGGGGGATGGGGCACTCTGTGTGTTCTTCTGTCCATGTTTGCCCTGTGATTCCTGTGTGATGGGCAGTCTGTCTGTTCCTCTTACCATGTTTGCCCTGTCATTCATGAGTGAGGGGGGCACTCTGTGTGTTCCTCTGTCCATTTTTGCCCTGTGATTCCTGTGTGGGGGCATTCTATGTGTTCCTCTGTCCATGTTTACCCTGTGATACCTGTGTGGGGGAGGGGGGCACTCTGTGTGTTCCTCTGTCCATGTTTGCCCTGTGATTCCGGTGTGATGGGCAGTCTGTGTGTTCCTCTTACCATGTTTACTCCTTGATTCTTATATAAGGTGGGGCACTCTGTGTGTTCCTCTGTCCATGTTTGCGCTGTGATTCCTGTGTGAGGGGGGCATTCTGTGTGTTCCTCTGTCCATGTTTGCCCTGTGATTCCTGTGTGAGGGGTGCACTCTCTGTGTTACTCTGTCCATGTTTACCCTGTGATTCCTGTGTAAGGAGGGTCACTCTGTGTGTTCCTCTATCCATGTTTGCCCTGTGATTCCTGTGTGGGGGGGCACTCTGTGTGTTCCTCTGTCCATGTTTACCCTGTGATTCCTGTGTGAGGGAGGCACTCTGTGTGTTCCTATTACCATGTTTGCCCTGTGATTCCTGTGTGAGGGGGCACTTAGTGCGTTCCTCTGTCCATGTTTGCCCTGTGATTCCTGTGTGGGGGGGCACTCTGTGTGTTACTCTGTCCATGTATACCCTGTGATGTCTATGTGGTGGAGGGGGGCTCTCTGTGTGTTCCTCTGTCCATGTTTACCCTGTGATTCCTGTCGGGGAAATCTTTGTGTGTTCCTCTACCCATGTTTGTCCTGTGATTCCTGTGTGAAGGGGGGCACTCTGTGTGCTCCTCTGTCCATGTTTGCACTGTGATTCCTCTGTAAGAGGGCAGTCTGTGTATTACACTGTCCATGTTTGCCCTGTGATTCCTGTGTGAGGGGGCAGTCTGTGTGTTCCTCTGTCCATGTTTGCCCTGTGATTCCTGTAAGAGGGGGGGCACTCTGTGTGTTTCCCTGTCCATGTTTGCCCTGTGATTCCTGTGTGAGGGGTGGCACTCTGTGTGTTCCTCTGTCCATGTTTTCCCTGTGATTCCTGTGTGAGGGGGGCACTCTGTGTGTTCCTCTGTCCATGCTTACCCTGTGATTCCTGTGTGAGGGGGCACTCTGTGTGTTCCTCTTACCATGTTTGCCCTGTGATTCCGGTGTGAGGGGCCACTCTGTGTGTTCCTCTGTCCATGTTTACCCTGTGATTCTTGTGTTAGGGGGGCACTCTGTGTGTTCCTCTTACTATGTTTGCCCTGTGAGGCCTGTGTGATGGGCAGTCTGTGTGTTCCTCTGTCCATTTTTGCCCTGTGATTTCTGTGTGAGGGGGGCACTCTGTGTGTTCCTCTGTCCATGTTTACCCTGTGAATCCTGTGTGATGGGTAGTCTGTGTGTTCCTCTGTCCAAGTTTGCCCTGTGATTCCGCTGTGAGGGGGCACTCTGTGTATTCCTCTGTCCATTTATGCCCTGCGATTCCTGTGTGAGGGGCACTATGTGTGTAGGCATGGGCGGAAAATCCGTTCCGCTCGCGGATTTTGCGGATTTTCGGGAAATCCGCAATCCGCGAGATTTGCGAATTTCCTGCAAAATCCGCAAATCCGCGAGCAGCGGATTTTGCTCGCACTGCTCGCACTGTTCGCGTGAGTTCGCACCCCGCGAATAAGTGCGAAATTGCAGAAATACGATCTAAGCAAAACTGAAAGTAACTACTTACCAGGTTCAAAAGTTCAGGCACATCATTAGTAGCCATTTCCTGTAGTGCTTCCTGAGGGGCCCCTCCAGAGTTCAGTTGCCAGTTGAAACTATTATGTGACCCTGCTCTGAACCTCAGAATAGTTACACATATGCCACAAAGGTCATGAATTACAGCTAAGGGAGACAAGCAGGAGCCAGGCTGGAAGTTAAAATCCATTAATCAGCCCCTAATTCATTATTGTCAGTTGGGGCAGGGCAGGTGTTGTAACTAATTTTGCAACAATGAAAGCACTTAGCAAGTGCAAAAGATCACTAATCAGGGCGCACTAAGGAAGCAGGTGCCAGCTAAAAAAATATTCTGTGACACATTAATCAGCCCCAAATTAATTCAGGTCACTTGAGGCAGGGAAGGTGTGCTTTGCTTTGCCGAAAATAATGTACACTGGACAACCAGAGGGTGTGGTGATGAAACAGAGGGTGGCATGGGTGGGCCAGAGGGTGGCATGAGTAGTCAGAGAGTGGCAGTGGTGACAGAGAGTGGCAGTGATGAAGAAGAGTGTCCCAAACAGGTTGGACACGTAGAAACAACAAGTTCGCAAAACTTGCGACCCGACAGGTAAGTTCGCAAATTGCGAAATTGTAAAAACCCTCGCGAACTGGCAGAAACACGGGCGAACACAAAAAAAAAAAAATCCGCAAATTCGCGGGAATTCGCGGATTTTGCGGATTGCGAATCCGCAAATCCGCAAAATTCGCGAACGCGAGATCCGCAAAATTCGCTCATGCTTATATGTGTGTTCCTCTGTCCATGTTTACCCTGTTATTCCTTTGTGAGGGGGGTACTCTGTGTGTTCCTCTTCCCATGTTTGCCCTGTGATTCCGGTGTGAGGGGAGCGCTCTGTGTGCTCCTCTGCCCATATTTGCCTGTGATTCCTGTGTGATGGGTAGTCTGTGTGTTCCTCTGTCCATGTTTACCCTGTTATTCCTTTTTGAGGGGGGTACTCTGTGTGTTCCTCTTCCTATGTTTGCCCTGTGATTCTGCTGTGAGGGGGCACTCTGTGTGTTCCTCTGTCCATTTTTGCCCTGTGATTCCTGCGTGAGGGGGCACTCTGTGTGTTCCTCTGTCCATGTTTACCCTGTGATTTCTGTGTGAGGGGGGCACTCTGTGCGCTCCTCTTACCATGTTTGCCCTGTGATTCCGGTGTGAGGGGGCACTTTGTGTGTTCCTCTGTCCATGTTTGCCCTGTGATTCCTGTGTGGGTGAGGGGGGCACTCTGTGTGTTCCTCTATCCAGAGGGAGAAGTGTGAGAAGTGTGGCTCACTGGTTAGAGCAGGCAGACCCTGAAGCAGAGGTCAGACCCGGGACCAGGGTTCAATTCCCGGCGCGGCAGGGTCTTGAGCTCAAATGTCCATGGACTCGATAATTCTCGCTTCGGTGCCTGACCTAATCATGGGTTCACACTCTGCAACTCTGGGCATTAAGCTTGCTTAATCTCCACAACGGCCCCCCCCCCCGCGGCGGGATGCCTGGCTTTCACCTTGGGGATGCCCTGTAGGGGCTATCTCACAGGGAAAAGCCAGGACGGGTTCCCAAGGCAAGCGCGGAGATACCCCTTCGGGGGTCGATTCAGGCGCTATATAAGAAACATAATAATAATAATAATCCAAGTTTGCCTTGTGATTCTGTTGTGAGAGGGGGGCACTCTGTGTGTTCCTCTGTTCATGTTTACCCTGTGATTCCTGTGGGGGAAATTATTGTGTGTTCCTCTATCCATTTTTGTCCTGTGATTCCTGTGTGAAGGGGGGCACTCTGTGTGCTTCTCTGTCAATGTTTGCCCTGTGATTCCTCTGTAAGAGGGCAGTCTGTGTATTACTCTGTCCATGTTTGTCCTGTGATTCCTGTAAGAGTGGGGGGGGGGGCACTCTGTGTGTTCCTCTGTCCATGTTTGCCCTGTGATTCCTGTAAGAGGGGGGGGGGCACTCTGTGTGTTCCTCTGTCCATGTTTGCCCTGTGATTCCTGTGTGAGGGGGGCACTCACCCTGTAATTCCTGTGTGGAGGTGGGCACTCTGTGTGTTCCCCTGTCCATGTTCACCTATGTGTGTTCCTCTTTCCATGTTTGCCCTGTAATTCCTGTGTGAGGGGGGCACTCTGTGTTTTCCTCTGTCCATGTTTGCCCTGTGATTCCTGTGTGAGGGGGCACTCTGTGTGTTCCTCTGTCCATATTTACCCTGCGATTCCTGTGTGAGGGGGCACTCTGTGTGTTCCTCTGTCCATATTTGCCCTGTGATCCCTGTGCGATGGGGGCACTCTGTGTGTTTCTCTGCCCATGTTTACCCTGTGATTCCTGTGTGAGAGGGGCACTCTGTGTGTTCCAGTTACCATGTTTGCCCTGGTAATCCGGTGTGAGGTGGGCACTCTGTGTGTTCCTCTGTCCATGTTTACCCTGTGATCCCTGTGTGAGGGGGGGCACTCTGTGTGTTTCTCTGTCCATGTTTACCCTGTGATTCCTGTGTGAGGGGGGCACTCTGTGTGTTCCAGTTACCATGTTTCCCTGTAATTCGGGTGTGAGGTGGGCACTCTGTGTGTTCCTCTGTCCATGTTTGCCCTGTGTTTCCTGTGTGATGGGGGCACTCTATGTGTTCCTCTGTCCATGTTTACCCTGTGATTCCTGTGTGAGGGGAGCACTCTGTGTGTTCCTATTACCATGTTTGCCCTGTGGTTCCTGTGTGAGGGGGCACTCTGTGTGTTCCTCTGTCCATGTTTACAGCACCGAAACCGCAATTATTGCAGCTACAGACGACATCCGAACACTACTGGACAACAGAGAAACAGTTGCCCTTATCTTACTTGACCTCTCAGCAGCCTTCAACACAGTCTGTCATAGCACCCTCATACAACGCCTCAGCAACGTCGGAATACAAGGAAAAGCTCTGGAATGGATCATTTTGTTCCTCGCAGGAAGAACCCAGAGAGTCCGCCTCCCCCCATTCAAATCAGAGGCCACCGAAGTCATCTGCGGCGTACCTCAAGGATCATCGCTCAGTCCCACTCTCTTCAACGTATACATGAGCCCCCTCGCATCCATCGTGCGACAACACAACCTCAACATCATCTCCTACGCAGACGACACCCAGCTGATACTCTCCCTCACCAAAGACCCTAACACCGCCAAAACCAATCTACACGAAGGAATGAAAGAAGTAGCCGAGTGGATGAAGAACAGCCGTTTAAAACTAAACTCGGACAAAACGGAAGTCCTCATTTTAAGATCATCCTCCTCTGCCTGGGACGACTCATGGTGGCCTCCAGCCCTGGGAACCGCACCCATACCTACTGATCACGCACGTAACCTGGGCGTCATCCTGGACTCCTCCCTCTCTATGACCAAACAAGTCAACGCCGTCTCATCCTCATGCTTCAACATCCTACGCATGCTCAAAAAAATATTCCGTTGGATCCCCACCGAAACAAGAAAAACAGTCACCCACGCACTGGTCACTAGCCGACTGGACGATGGAAATACCCTTTATGCCGGAACCACAGCTAAACTACAGAAAAAACTCCAATGCATCCAAAACGCCTCAGCCAGACTCATACTGGACATCCCCCGTCAAGCTCACATTTCCGGCCACCTGAAAGACCTCCATTGGCTCCCCATCAACAAGAGAATAACGTTCCGTCTCCTCACCCACGCACACAAAGCCCTCTACGACCTAGGTCCAGAATGCCTCAACAAACGACTATCCTTCTACATACCCACCCGCGCACTACGATCATCCATTCAAGCCCTCGCCGCAATTCCGCGCATCCATAGATCCACCATGGGAAGAAGATGCTTCTCCTACTTAGCGGCCAAGACTTGAAATTCTATCCCCACTCACCTCCGGTCTACACAGAACCACCTCTCTTTCAGAAAACAGCTAAAAACCTGGCTTTACGATAAATAATGCACCGCTCATCCCCTCAAGCGCCTTGAGACCCTCTGGGTGAGTAGTGCGCTATACAAATTCTTGAACTTGAACTTGTGTGAGGAGGGCACTCTGTGTGCTCCTCTGTCCATGTTTGCCCTGTGATTCCTGTTTGAGGGGGCACTCTGTGTGTTCCTCTGTGCATGTTTACCCTGTGATTCCTGTGTGGGGGCAGGCACTCTGTGTGTTTCTCTGTCCATGTTTACCCTGTGATTCCTGTGTGAGGGGGGCACTCTGTGTGTTCCAGTTACCATGTTTGCCCTGTGATTCTGGTGTGAGGTGGGCATTCTGTGTGTTCCTCTGTCCATGTTTGCCCTGTGTTTTCCCGTGTGAGGGGGGCACTCTGTGTGTTCCTCTTACCATGTTTGCCCTGTGATTCCTGTGTGAGGGGGACACTCTGTGTGTTCCTCTGTCCATGTTTACCCTGTGGTTCCTGTGTGAAGGGGTCACTCTGTGTGTTCCAGTTACCATGTTTACCCTGTGATTCCTGTGTGAGGGGGCACTCTGCGTGTTTCTCTGTCCATGTTTACCCTGTGATTCCTGTGTGAGGGGGCAGTCTGTGTATTCCTCTGTCCATGTTTAACCTCTGATTCATGTGTGAGGGGGCACTCGATGTCTCCCTCTGTCCATGTTTACCCTGTGATTCCTGTGTGAGGGGGGCACTCTGTGTGTTTCAGTTACCATGTTTGCCCTGTGATTCCTGTGTGAGGGGGGCACTCTGTGTGTTCCTCTGTCCATGTTTACCCTGTGATTCCTGTGTGAGGGGGGCACTCTGTGTGTTCCAGTTACCATGTTTACCCTGTGATTCCTGTGTGAGGGGGCACTCTGTGTGTTCCTCTGTCCATGTTTGCCCTGTGTTTTCCCGTGTGAGGGGGCACTCTGTGTGTTCCTCTGTCCATGTTTACCCTGTGATTCCCGTGTGAGGGGGCACTCTAGGTGTTCCTCTGTCCATGTTTACCCTGTGATTCCTGTGTGAGGGGGCAGTCTGTGTATTCCGCTGTCCATGTTTACCCTCTGATTCATGTGTGAGGGGGCACTCTATGTGTTCCTCTGTCCATGTTCGCCCTGTGATTCCTGTGTGAGGGGGGCACTCTGTGTGTTCCTCTGTCCATGTTTGCCCTGTGTTTTCCCGTGTGAGGGGGGCACTCTGTGTGTTCCTCTGTCCATGTTTACCCTGTGATTCCCATGTGAGGGGGCACTCTAGGTGTTCCTCTGTCCATGTTTACCCTGTGATTCCTGTCTGAGGGGGGCACTCTGTGTGTTCCAGTTACCATGTTTACCCTGTGATTCCTGTGTGAGGGGGGCACTCTGTTTGCTCCTCTGTCCATGTTTACCCTGTGATTCCTGTGTGAGGGGGCACTCTGTGTGTTCCAGTTACCATGTTTACCCTGTGATTCCTGTGTGAGGGGGCACTCTGTGTGTTTCTCTGTCCATGTTTACCCTGTGTTTCCTGTGTGAGGGGGGCACTCTGTGTGTTCCTCTGTGCATGTTTACCCTCTGATTCATGTGTGAGGGGGCACTCTATGTGTTCCTCTGTCCATGTTTACCGTGTGATTCCTGTGTGAGGGGGGCACTCTGTGTGTTCCAGTTACCATGTTCGCCCTGTGATTCCTGTGTGAGGGGGGCACTCTGTGTGTTCCTCTGTCCATGTTTGCCCTCTGTTTTCCCATGTGAGGGGGGCACTCTGTGTGTTCCTCTGTCCATGTTTACCCTGTGATTCCCGTGTGAGGGGGCAGTCTGTGTATTCCGCTGTCCATGTTTACCCTGTGATTCCCGTGTGAGGGGGCACTCTAGGTGTTCCTCTGTCAATGTTTACCCTGTGATTCCTGTGTGAGGGGGGCACTCTGTGTGTTCCTCTTACCATGTTTACTCTGTGATTCATATGTAAGGTGAGGCACTTTGTGTGTTCCTCTGTCCATGTTTACCCTGTGATTCCTGTGTGAGGGGGGGCACTCTGTGTGTTCCTCTGTCCATGTTTACCCTGTGATTCCTGTGTGAGGGGGGCACTCTGTTTGCTCCTCTGTCCATGTCCGCCTATACTGGGGTGATCAGGAATCCAAATAAAGCCCTTTAACTATAATCAGTGATTCCTGGTCTTGTTGTGGCGTCCCATTGGATTCACAAGTTGGAAATATATTGTTGATGTCTTTGCCCTTTCAATGCTTCATGACGACTAACAAAGGTCCGGGCAACCAATGGGGAAAAATCTTCGAAGACTTGACTTGGAGATGACGCTGCAAGGCCCAGTGTCCATCACAGGACCGCCGCCGCCCGGTGCATCGAGCACACGCGCTACACCTGCATCGTTGTCCCAGGGGTATTTCACAGCAAAGAAAAACACCTCTATGTTCTCACCGATGCAGTATATGTATAAACCGAGGTGTGGGGTGTTTTTTGACAAGTTAACCAATGGACGGTAATTTTTCACGGTTATCAGAAAAAGCTTGAAAAGTATTCTTACGCACAGCCTCTGGAAGTAGGGGTGCGGGATGCTGCAACACCCCCAAAATAACCAGGTGGGATTTCAGAAGTTGAACGAGCGATAAAAAAAGGTACACACACACACACCTTATGGGATCAACAGAAAAAAGCTTGTAGAAGTACTACTGACAGAGGGGCTCTAGCTGCAGTTTATGCCCTTCCGTACATCATTTGATTGGGCAGAACTTGTATGCTTCCACTGAGAAAGCACGCTTGTATTGTACCCTGTGCCTTGTGGAAAAACGCATTCTCACTACAGCAGAGTTGTGTAGTGTTGGCCCTGTGCTCTCTGCAGAGTCACCCACAAACGCTTTGCCTGCACCCCTCCTGTTTTGCTTTCTTTGGTTTTGTAAGCTTAAGGATTTAGACTCCACCCTTACACTAACTGAAATGCAATTATCATATGCGTGCATTTGACATATTCACTGTGTGTGAAGCATTTAATCACATTACTGAAATGTATTCACTGTAGAGACTAGAGATTTACACATGCGTGCACTAATGTTCAGTTTAAAGCATGTATTCTTTATTCACGATTTACACTTACACTTCACATTATATTTGCATAAGTAAGCATGCATGCTTTTACTCATGTTTTACATTTATTCTTTAAGTTACAGGTGCACATGTTTAACCCTTATTCAAACTGCACATTACATGTTTAATTAAAATCAGCCTGACTACATGCTTCAGTTGAAATGCATTTTGCTTTGCCAGCATGTTTTCCATTTTTTGCAGGTTTATTATCATGATTTTTGTTAGCTAGAGAAGGGAGTATTGTCTGTGTTAGACTGCTGATAGAGAGGCCTGGAGGGAAAACTTGGCAGTGAACGTGGAGAAACAATGGTCGAAAGAGGCCTTTTGTTCATCATATACCAGGATGGCAGGATGTTCAAGGTTGAGAACCGAGTTCGATGCATGATGGTGCAGATGCAGTCAAGTAAAGTTTTGACTGGTCCCTGGAGGTGCGAAGGGAGATATGAATCTCCTCTTACTTGTAAATTGGTGTTCACACAGTCAGAGTTACTAAAGAGTCCCTTCAGACCTTGAGAGGTACAGACCTCTCACTTGACTGACTCTTGCGAGTGTGAAGCTTTACGATAAACACTTAGGACCTCATTACCATTGACTCGCGGCAGCACAGCACTCATTCCTGCTACGCTGTCGTGCGTCAAACTAGAAGGGCAGGAATGCCCCCTATTTACAAGATACGGCGCATTCCTATCCTTCTCCCCTGCGCCAGGGCACAAACAGCAGCCGTGCGCCAGTGCAGACACCCTTGCATCACCTTGCACCCTTGCGCAGAGGGGATCATTGTTTTTGTGCCGGAAGGGACACCTTCCTGTACAAAAACAAACCTTAAATTCATTTTCCTCTTTCTATGCGTGCTGCAGAATGCATCATGCATAGAAAGAGGGAAAAACAAGGAGAAATTAAAGTATTTCTCTTCGTTGCGCATCGTTATGACTCCCCTGGGGAGGCGCGGGAGTCTGATACATCCCCAAGTTTACAAAATGTCGTAACTCTGGGAGTGCGTCAAGTTCCGTGGATGTTACATGGGAACACTCACAGCAACACCCATGGAAGCCCCTTTCACGCAGAGTTATGCCTGAAAGGGAAACATATATATAAGGCCATCCATGAAGTCATGCAGGGGGACATTACATGGCTTTGTAAACAAGGGGAAGCCGAATGCGCTGCCGGTGCGTCTAAAAAAGTGATGCACAGGCGGCGCAAAAGGCTTGTAAATAAACCCCGTTTTCTTTTTCCAAACCTTCTACTGGAGCTTGTTCATTCTGACACCCTCTATGCTCCCGATTCAGAGACCCATGATAGGTGACCCTATTTTTGATCGATGTTTAGAAGAGAGAAGGGACGTTTCTTTATGGAACACCTGTTTGCTCTAATCTGTGTCTTTACATTTGTGTTTTTCACAATTCCCTATGTCATTCTATTGCGCCTTAACCTACCGAGATATTTCAGCGTACTTATTCTACTATTGCGTTTATTAAAATTAACTTTCGGTTTGCTTCTATACTGGAGTGATCATAAATCCAAAATAAAGCCCTTTAACTATAATCAGCGATTCCTGGTCTTGTTGTGTCGTCCCATTTGATTCACAAGTTGGAAATGTATTGTTGATGTCTTTGCCCTTTCAATGCTTCATGACAGCTAACAAAGGTCCGTGCAACCAATGGGGAAAAATCTTCGAAGACTTGACTTAGAGATTACGCTGCAAGGCCCAGTGTCCATCACAGGACCGCCGCCGCCCGGTGCATCGAGCACACGCGCTAAACCTGCATCGTTGTCCCAGGGGTATTTCACAGCAAAGAAAAACACCTCTATGTTCTCACCGATGCAGTATATGTATAAACCGAGGTGTTATTTTTTTTGACAAGTTAACCAATGGACGGTATTTTTTCACGGTTGCCAGAAAAAGCTTGAAAAGTATTCTTACGCACAGCCTCTGGAAGTAGGGGTGCGGGGTGCTGCAACACCCCCAAAATAACCAGGTGGGTTTTCAGAAGTTGAATGAGAAATAAAGATGCTTTTTAATTTTGTTTTTATCTTGTCACATCTGCTCTGCATTCAGAGATGGAGGACACATGACAAGTTGTGTCTGTTGACAAATTGCTGCTTATTCTTTTGACATGGGGACTGCAGTGTTCCTTTCTTTGGGTGCAAAGTCTGAGCAGTTTGTAAAGTGAACTGTGACAAAGTTGTTGTGGTGCAGGGAGCGTGACAGGAAATCCTACAGGATATCATTTTTTCTAACACACAGCAAAAGTTAGATACCTCTAAAGGAACTGTACAAACTATTCACAATATATCAACAGTTAGGAAAGCACAAATGAAGCACTCTTGCTTTGTGATGGAAATCGATTTTAATACGATTAAAACAAATCAAGGCACATTACTTTATGATGCACGAACTATAAATACTCGTGAAACCCGGTTTCCGCACATTATTGGTTGTGCGCTATAATGTTTATCTGTAAAACTGGAAGACCGTGCAAATGTAGGTAACCATGTCAGTGTTATATGTGCTGTCGGTAAATGACAGCGAGCTACTGCATCGCGCTTCAGTAATATATCTGTGACAGCGCGCTCCAAACTACACCACCCGCGACATACCGCAGCTCTACTTTACTGCTCAAAGGGCGCGGCTCATTTACTACACTTGATTGTACTGTGACGCTTGAATATTTAGGGCCTCATTTATGAAAGTGACCCATCGCTGCGTGAAAACAGCGATGCGTCACTTTTCATTGCGCCCTCCTTGCGACACCAATGATGCGTCATATTTACAGTATGACGCATCATGTCACAAGAAGTTAGAGATACATCAGTATTTCTGACGTATTTGTATGGCGCAAAAGTGACGCATTGCTGGAGTGTGTCACAAAAGTGACGCAACTCCAGCAATGTGTCCTTTTCACATGGGGCAAGCCGCATGTGATAGGGCCTGCGTCAGTCTTACGCCTGCAGTGAGGCAGGCATAAGATATTGACGCATTTGCATCCCAGAAGTGGTGCAGTGAAATCTCATAGATTTCACTGTGTCACTTCTACGACCCTTTCTTGCATCAAAACGCCCCCCTTGCATACATTATACCTGGAGCAGGTATAATGTGGGGCAGGGGTTTACAAAGTGACGCATCTACCTAAATGTGTCACTTTGTAAATATGGCGCAACAAGGTGCAGTTTTTAGGCCACTGGTGCGTCACAAAAAGTGACGCACAGCCTCATAAAGGAGGCCATTAGAATTCCCAATTACTTCAGTGAATTACAATTGACGCTGGCAGCGTTTCATCTCTGCTGTTCTCATGAGAACATCATGACCAGTGCAACAAAAAAAGGTAAATTCACATTTTTTATGCCTGGCGTGAGAGCGCAGCTCTCACTACAACTTATGTGATCAACAAAAAGAAGCTTGTGAAAGTACTACTGAGAGAGGGGCTCTGGCTGCACCCCCATGTCTATGCCCTTCCGTACATCATTTGATTGGGCAGAACTTGTATGCTTCCACTGAGAAAGCACGCTTGTATTGTACCCTGTGCCTTGTGGAAAAACGTGTTCTCACTACAGCAGAGTTGTGTAGTGTTGGCCCTGTGCTCTCTGCAGAGTCAACCCCAAACGCTTTGCCTTCACCCCTCCTGTTTTGCTTTCTTTGGTTTTGTAAGATTAAAGATTTAGACTCCACCCTTACACTAACTCAAATGCAATTATATCCGTGCATTTGACATATTCCCTGTGTGTGAAGCATTTAATAACATTACTGAAATGTATTCACTGTAGAGACTAGAGATTTACACACGCGTGCACTAATGTTCAGTTTAAAGCATGTATTCTTTATTCACGTTTTACACTTACACTTCACATTATATTTGCATAAGTAAGCATGCATGCTTTTACTCATGTTTTACATTTATTCTTTAAGTTACTGGTGCACATGTATAACCCTTATTCAAACTGCACATTAAGTGCGTAATTAAAATTAGCCTGACTACATACCTCAGTTGCAATGCATTTTGCTTTGCCAGCATGTTTTCCCTTTTTTTGCAGGTTTATTATCATGATTTTTGTTAGCTAGAGAAAGGCGTATTGTCTGTGTTAGACTGCTGATAGAGAGGCCTGGAGGGAAAACTTGGCAGTGAACGTGGAGAAACAATGGTCGAAAGAGGCCTTTTGTTCATCATATACCAGGATGGCAAGATGTTCAAGGTTGAGAACCGAGTTCGAGGCATGATGGTGCAGATGCAGTCAAGTAAAGTTTTGACTGGTCCCTGGAGGTGCGAAGGGAGATATGAATCTCCTCTTACTCGTAAATTGGTGTTCACACAGTTAGAGTTACTAAAGATTCCCTTCAGACTTTGAGAGGTACAGACCTCTCCACTTGCCTGATTCTTGCGAGTGTGAAGCTTTACGATAAACACTTAGGACCTCATTAACATTGACTCACGGCAGCGCAGCACGCATTCCTGCTACGCTGCCGCGCATCAAAATAAAAGGGCAGGAATGCCCCGTATCTACAGGATACAGCGCATTCCTATCCTTCTCCCCTGCGCCAGGGCACAAACAGCAGCCGTGCGCCAGTGCAGACACCCTTGCATCACCTTGCACCCTTACGCAGAGGGGATCATTGTTTTTGTGCCGGAAGGGACACCTTCTTGTACAAAAACAAACCTTAACTCCTTTGCTGCGTCGAACTTTCAGCACCCAGTGCTGAATGTTCGAATAACAATCGCTGGCCCGTCAGCCAACGGTCGTTTGCAGCACTGGGGAGGTAGCGTTGCCGTCGGCCGTTGGCTGACGGCAGCGCTTAAGGGGTTAAGTTGCGGATGTCGATACACACCAAGCCCTGGTGCTGCTTGACCTCTCGGCTGCGTTCGACACGGTTGACTATGACATCTTGCTCACCGTGTCGAACAGGCCGGCCTGAGAGGACCAGCGTTGAGCTGGATCACATCCTTTATCGAGGGCCGGACTCAGGCAACTCAACTGGGCAACTTTATAGGCACTAGGCATACGTCCACCTGTGGAGTCCCGCAGGGGTCGTCTTTATCCCCCTTATTATTTAATCTTTATCTCCGCCCTCTTCTTTATTCCCTTAAGAAGTTTAAAGTCACGGTGTTCAATTATGCGGACGATTTACAGCTATTATTTCAACTGGACATCCCTGATGCTGTGTCCGAATTTCAGAACACCATGAAAGACATCCAGTGCTGGATGAACGAAAACCATCTAAAACTCAACCCGGGCAAAACAGAATTACTTTTGCCCGGGAACAGTTTATCCAGCTGGAGTGTTAACTACTGGCCAGCAGACCTGGGCACCCCCCCTGTAAGGTCCACCGCTGTAAAGAGCCTAGGTATCACGCTCCACACGGACCTGTCCTTAAAAACCCAAGTGGACGCCGTGGTTTCAGCAAGCTTTTTCCAAATGAGGAAAATAAAAAAATTGCTCATCTCCTTACCCAGTCTGCCTTAATCCAGGTTACTATTGCCTTGGTTATGTCCCGCCTGGGCTATTCCAACAGCGTCTACCTGGGACTTCCAGTGGGCCTGTCGAAGAGACTTCAACTAGTCCAGAATCAGGCGGCTAGACTCATTTTACAACAGCCAAAATGGTCTTCTATTAAACCAGGACTAGAAAAGCTTCACTGGCTTCCGATTTCCCAGCGCATAGCCTTTAAAGCAGGTTGTATCACCTTCAAGGCCACACAAGATAAAGGCCCTGCCTTTATTCGCAGTCTGGTTTCTAAATATATTCCCACCAGAAGCTTGCGCTCTGCTCAAAAATCCTTATTGGAGGTGCCTCGCTTTAAAAGGAAGCGACAGGGAGGCTGCTGCTTCCGCCATCTAGCAGCCTCACTTTGGAACTCCATCCCCTTACCGATTAGGCAGAGTAAGGATTTGCTCACCTTTCGTAAGGGACTAAAAACCTGGCTGTTCTCTCAAGCTTACCATTAGCCATTGTTAGTTCAGTGTTATGTTGACGGATTCTTCACTTTCCCTAAAGCGCCATTAAGCCCACGGGCGTACGAGCGCTTTACAAATTGATTTTAACATAACATAACATAACATAACATAACATAACATAACAAGTTCATTTTCCTCTTTCTATGCGTGCTGCAGAATGCATCATGCATAGAAAGAGGGAAAAGCAATGAGAAATGAAAGTATTTCTCTTCATTGCGCATCGTTATGACTCCCCTAGGGAGGCGCGGGATTCTGATACATTCCCATGTTTACAAAATGTCATTAATCTGGGAATGCGTCAAGTTCCATGGATGTTACGTGGGAACACTCACAGCAACACCCATGGAATGCCCCTTTCACGCAGAGTTATGCCGGAAAGGGAAACATGTATATAAGGCCATCCATGAAAAGTCATGCAAGGGGACATTACATGGCTTTGTAAACAAGGGGAAGCCGAATGCGCTGCCGGTGCGTCTAAAAAAGTGATGCACAGGTGGCGCAATAGGCTTGTAAATAAACCCTGTTTTTCTTTTTCCAATCCTTCTACTGGAGCTTGTTCATTCTGACACCCTCTATGGGATCGATTCAGAGACACTTGATAGATGACCCTATTTTTGATCGATGTTTAGAAGAGAGAAGGGAAGTTTCTTTATGGAACACCTGTTTGATCTAATCTGTGTGTTTACAATTTTGTTTTTCACAATTCCCTATGTCGTTCTATTGCGCCTGAACCTACTGAGATATTTCAGCGTACTTATTCAACTATTGCGATTATTGAATTTACTTTCGGTTTGCTTCTATACTGGAGTGATCATAAATCCAAATCAAAGCCCTTTAACTATAATCAGCGATTCCTGGTCTTGTTGTGTCGTCCCATTGGATACACAAGTTGGAAATGTATTGTTGATGTCTTTGCCCTTTCAATGCTTCATGACAGCTAACAAAGGTCCGTGCAACCAATGGGGAAAAATCTTCGAAGACTTGACTAAGAGATGACGCTGCGAGGCCCAGTGTCCATCACAGGACCGCCGCCGCCCGGTGCATCGAGCACACGCGCTAAACCTGCATCGTTGTCCCAGGGGGATTTCACAGCAAAGAAAAACACCTCTATGTTCTCACCGATGCTGTTTGTGTATAAACCGAGGTGTGGGATGTTTTTTGACAAGTTAACCAATGGACGGTAATTTTTCACGTATGTCAGAAAAAACAGGAAAAGTATTCTTACACACAGCCTCTGGAAGTAGGGGTGCGGGGTGCTGCAACACCCCCAAAATAACCAGGTGGGATTTCAGAAGTTGAACGAGAAATAAAGATGCATTTAAATTTTGTTTTTAACTTGTCACATCTGCTCTGCGTTCAGAGACGGAGGAAAAATGACAAGTTGTGTCTGTTGACAAATTGCTGCTTATTCTTTTGACATGGGGACTGCAGTGTTCCTTTCTTTGGGTGCAAAGTCTGAGCAGTTTGTAAAGTGAACTGTGACAAAGTTGTTGTGGTGCAGGGAGTATGAAAGGAAAACCTGCAGGATAATCTTTTTCTAACACACAGCAAAAGTTAGATTCCTCTAAATGAACTGTACAAATTATTCACAATATATCAACAGTTAGGAAAGCACAAATGAAGCACTCTTGCTTTGTGATGGAAATCGATTTTAATGCGATTAAAACAAATCAAGGCACATTAGTTTATGATGCACAAACTGTAAATACTCGTGAAACCCGGTTTCCACACATTATTGGTTGTGCGCTCTATAGTTTATCTGTAAAACTGGAAGACCGTGGACATTTAGGTAACCATGTCAGTGTTACATGTGCTGTCTGTAAATGACAGCGCGCTACTGCATCGCGCTTCAGTAATATATTTGTGACAGCGCGCTCCAAACTACACCACCCGCGACATATCACAGCTCTAGTTTACTGCTCAAAGGGCGCGGCTCATTTACTACACTTGATTGTACTGTGACGCTTGAAAATTTAGGGCCTCATTTATGAAAGTGACGCATCGCTGCGTGAAAACAGCGATGCGTCACTTTTCATTGCTCCCTCCTTGTGACACCAATGATGTGTCATATTTACAGTATAATATATGAGGGCCGCTGCACTCCAAGGTAAATACAATTAAACTGGGTAATGTAGATAATCTATTAGATAGGTGCGCAGGAAGTCACCTTCCAGGTCCAAAAGGTGCGTTCGATATGAAAGCAGTGGGAGCCTTACAGGGGGTAAGGACAAATCCTGGGCACTCTAGTGGGCACCTTGGTGCGTAAATATGTTCAATAAAATTCTGAGTCCAAAGTTGAACAAAACTGTTGTTTGATTTATTTCAACATATTTTCATCGTCATGGTAGTTTGTTAATCATAATTCCATATTTTCATAATCATATTCCAGTCATATGATCAAGCATCAAAATTTCAATGTTTTTGTTGGATTATACAATCAAAATTGTCCCCGATGCATTTCGTGCAAGGATGCACTTCTTCAGGGGGAATCTAGAAAGTAAAAGGAAACACTACGTAGGGCGCTGATACAGGAGTCCTAAATACACACCATGCATTAATGGTGAATGAGTGAAAAAAGGAGGGGTGAAGTCCGGGTTTATTTAACAGTAATGTAAGGGTGTGGGGTCATCACCAGTCTAGTGAGAGGAAACACAAGCAATAAAGAATAAAATGTGATTTATGACCATAATAGCACTACAATCATCACAAAATTCAGACAAAGAGGCTATCCGGATGATCTTACAGAATCAGCTAAAACCAGAGTTTTGAATAAACCTAGACAAGAACTATTAAAACCCAGAGAAAAGCCTACAGAATCAGACACCTGTGTTGTATTTGTCTCCAAATATTCGACACAATCTACAAAAATAAAACAATCTATTCGCAAGCACTGGCAAATGCTACAATTTGAAACAGACTTCAACAAAATATTTGACCAACCACCCATCTTTGCACACCAACGCTCTAAAAATATTGCGTCCATGCTAAAACAATCTTCCACCAAAGAACAAATGACCTACAAAGGTACTATACCATGCTACAACTGTGGTCACTGTAGTAGCATCATACCAGGAAATTGTGTATCTCACCCCACTCAAGGGACGCCCATACGACTTCGAGTCAATGCCACCTGCGACTCCACAAACGTGGTATACATGTTGAAATGCCCGTGTGGCCTTCCATACGTTGGTAAAACTGAACGGAAAATCAAAGTAAGACTGACGGAGCACCGCAGTAACATACGCACTAAAAATCTCAAATCCTGCGTAGCAGCTCACTTCATTCAACATGGCCATAACCCCAGCCAAATTCGCTTCATCATCCTGGAAGTGGTGGAAAAATATCCACATATAGACAACAACAAAAACCTGTTACGTCGTGAACTGTACTGGATACACCGCCTTCTGGCCATGCACCCTAAAGGACTAAATGACAGATTAGAATATAGTTGTTACCTTTAGGGGATGATTGAACATCCAGATTACTCAATCTGTACTTTTCATTGCTAATTTCATTGCTTCTTTGATTGATTCCCCTATGTGTGTTAACCTTGCCCTCTATACGTCCTAGATTTCACATTGTTTTCACTGTCTTCTTACAGCCCCTTATTATTTCTTCTGCTGCCATATACCCTGTTTCTACCCTTGTACCTTTTTATTCTATTGTGCGTATCCTTCTTTCACTTTATGTATGTTTTTCCCTGTGTTCTGTTACCGCATTTCTATGTATAAATCTCACCATTTCTCTTCATCTTTTTCTCATTTTCTTAATATATTCCATTTACCATTTCATTCTTTATCTTTAAATTTTTTTTACTTTCATTCACTTTCCTTTCGGACTTTCCGCTTTGGTTCCACACTTTTTGTTACATTCGCGTTGTTTACCGTCCCTGCAGCCTAGTCTGCTTTCACTTTTCATGTTCCTCGCGTTCTTATCTCGCACTTATGCGCATGCCCGGCGTCTTCCGGGTTCACGATCACTTTCGCGGAGATTCCCTGGATTATGTAGAATGCCGGTTTTTCTTCTCATACTTGGTAAGGTGGCACATTTGTTTTTAATGGTTTTCTAACGCTTTCCACAACGCCTCTTCCGTTCACAAGTGATTATTCACTTTAGAGCACCGCCGTTTTTTTCTAAACCAACACGCACACCTCGGGTTGAATCTTCAGGACCTTTGTTCTTCTTTATTTTCTCTCCGTGCACTCCCACTCTTTTAAATCACATTTTATTCTTTATTGCTTGTGTTTCCTCTCACTAGACTGGTGATGGCCCCACACCCTTACATTACTGTTAAATAAACCCGGACTTCACCCCTCCTTTTTTCACTCATTCACCATTAATGCATGGTGTGTATTTAGGACTCCTGTATCAGCGCCCTACGTAGTGTTTCCTTTTACTTTCTAGATTCCCCCTGAAGAAGTGCATCCTTGCACGAAATGCATCGGGGACAATTTTGATTGTATAATCCAACAAAAACATTGAAATTTTGATGCTTGATCATATGACTGGAATATGATTATGAAAATATAGAATTATGATTAACAAACTACCATGACGATGAAAATATGTTGAAATAAATCAAACAACAGTTTTGTTCAACTTTGGACTCAGAATTTTATTGAACATATTTACGCACCAAGGTGCCCACTAGAGTGCCCAGGATTTGTCCTTACCCCCTGTAAGGCTCCCACTGCTTTCATATTTACAGTATGACACATCATGTCGCAAGGAGTTACAGATACGTCAGTATTTCTGACGTATCTGTATGGCGCAAAAGTGACGCATTGCTGGAGTGTGTCACAAAAGTGACGCAACTCCAGCAATGCATCCTTTTCACATGAGGCAAGCCCCATGTGAAAGGGCCTGCGTCAGTCTTACGCCTGCTGTGAGGCAGGCATAAGATATTGACGCATTTGCATCCCAGAAGTGGCGCAGTGAAATCTTATAGATTTCACTGCGTCACTTCTACGACCCTTTCTTGCGTCAATACACCCCCCTTGCATACATTATACCTGGAGCAGGTATAATGTGGCGCAGGGGTTTACAAAGTGACACATCTACCTACATGTATCACTTTGTAAATATGGCGCAACAAGGCGCATTTTTTTTTTATTTCAGAAAAATTGTATTGAATATTTCAGTACAGCAGCTTGAATACATTGCATGTGCGGATGAGACAGGGGTTGGGTCCAAAGGACAATTATGGCAAGCACACATTAGAAGGATTGACCACGGTAGTTACTGTTACATTCAGATGTGACCATGGATCTCGTAGATATCACGGCATTTTCAAGAGGCTTTATGGAGTCAGAGATCAAAGAAGAGGAGAGGAGAGGAAAGAGAGAATGGAGTTATAGAAGATGATGAGAGAGAAAGAACAAGAGAAAGAGAAGAAGAAGAAGAGCGCCACGATGGATCACCACGATGAAGCACCACGGATCTGACCATTCCAGTTTACCCAGAGGCGTGTATGTTCTGTGTGATTGACATGGACTTCGTGGCGATCATGAAGTCAGGAGGGGTGACAGATCATGGGCATTTATGGGTTTCAAAGTAGCTATCTAGTACGTCCCACATTCTCCTTCGTGCGGGTCGCCATGGTGTGGTTTGGAGAGTGATGTTGTCTGCTCCTCTGAGGTTAATCACCCAGTTTAACCAGCAAGCATAACTTGCCTTTTTGGTGTCTTTCCAATTATTTAAGACGACCTTAACAGCCGCCATGAGTAGGAGATCTAGTAGGGCTCTGTCTGGTTCATGGAGCTGGAGTTCCTTAACGAAGCCAAAAACAAGGTAGGGGAGTTCCTTGCGGGGCTTGATGTTGAACAGTTTGTGGATGAAGTTAAATACTCTGTCCCAATAGGATGAGACGCAGTCGCATTGGAGGACAAGATGGTCCAGATCTCCCTCAGTCTGTTTGAAATTCCAGCAGAATGCGTCAGGACTGATTTTGTGGGCATAGAGGCGTGCGGGCGTCCAGAAGACCCTGTGCATGAGCCAGAACTTGGTTTGTGATAACGTAGGGCTTATTTTATGGCTCATACAGGATTTCCATGCCGCTGATCACTCCGACTCAGAGATGGGAAAAGAGGCGAGAGAGGACCAAAATTGTGTAGATTTTTCATTTAGTCTGGAGGACTGTGGGCTTAACAATTTGTACAGTCTGGAGACCTGGTGGCCTAGCCTATTTAGGTTGGATAAGAACGGTGGAAGGGCTGGAGGCGTGGGGGATAATCCCGCTTTCGTAATGGCTGTTTTAATGTTTAGGAATGTATAAAATTCGGCAGCATCAATACCAAATTTTGCTTGGATTGCTGTAAAGGGTAACGGGTAGGTGCCCTCGTAGAGTTGGTAGGGGAAGAAGATGCCACATTTAATCCAAGTATGGTTGTACAACTGTATGCTTTTATATGTGATGTTAGGGTTCTTCCGGATCGATTCCCATCTAGATCTTCTTATCGATGCTTCTTGCAATTTGTCAATTTTAAGTAGGGCTAGTTTAGTGCTAGTGAATATGGATTTTGAGCAAGGGATTTGATTTGTTCTCATCGACATGATCGAGATTGGGTGGATATCCCCCAGTAGAGCAGTTTCTATGTCTAACCACTCAGGTGAATAATCTACAGGAGGGGTCAGCCAGTAGGCACCCTGCTTAGCCAAGAAAGCAATTTGGTATCTCTTAAAGTCAGGGAGATTGACTCCGCCTATGGACTTATCTAGTCTGAGTTTCTGAAGGCTGATGCAAGCTTTTTTTCCTTTCAAGAGAAAGTTGGTAAGGGCCTTGTCTAATTTGTTGTGGAATTCCTGGGACAGTAATAGAGGAAGCATGGTGACTAGGTAATTTACCAGTGGTGTAATCATCATCTTGATGGTCTCAATCCTGCCCCACCAAGTGATGAATTGGGGAGACCATCCTTCTAGCTGTTTTTTTATTTTTTCCAGTGTCAGGTTTTCATTGTGTTGGAGGGTCTCTATAGTGGAGCTGCCAAACTCTATACTCAAATATTTGATGTAGTTATTTTGCCAAACTAATCCCGAGTCGCCTAGCTCCTCTTTGTTGGTGAAAATGTTAAGAGGTTTGACCTCCGATTTATCGCAATTTAATTTATAGCCCGAATGTGTGGAGTAGGATACGATTGATTCCATTAGGGCCGCTATTGATACTTCTGGCTCCTCAGTAACCACCAGGATGTCGTCTGCATAGGCAGCAAGCTTTACACTCCTATCACCAAACATAATCCCGCTAATTCTGTTGTTTTGCTGTATGTCGCGAAGGAGTGGTTCTAACGCTAGCAGGAAAAGGGCGGGTGATAAGGGGCACCCCTGCCTGGTCCCTTGCTCTAGTTGGAGGGGTTCTGAAAGTGAGCTATTTATGGCTATTCTAGCGGAAGGGCAGGCATAGAGCGACATGACCATGTCAATGTACGTGTCTCCCAGGTTAAATGTATGCATACATTGACGCAAGAATGGCCACGACACCCTATCAAACGCCTTCTCCGCGTCAAGTGTAATTGAGACTGCGGGGGCGTCCGAGATTTTTGATTTCTCGAGCACGTGGCAAAGATGCCTTGTGTTGTCATTAGATAGCCGGTGTTTTAGAAACCCCACTTGGGAGCTATTTATTATAGTTGGTAAGACGGAATTCAACCTGCTGGCTAATATTTTCGCGTAAATCTTACAATCTAGGTTTATGAGGGAGATCAGTATGTAGTTCTTTGGTAGTAGTGGGTCCTTTCAGTCCTTTGGTATCACTATGATTGTGCCTCGCTCATCGAGGGGGTGATTCTGTTGTGTTGTGAGAAGGATTGAAACAGGCTGAGCAGTGAGGGATTGAGTTGGTCTTCAAAGGTCGTGTAGAACATAGCTGTAAAGCCGTCAGGCCCTAGAGCCTTGTTGTTCTTTAATGATCTGACCGCATCCGAGACTTCTTTAAGTGTGAGTGGGAACTCTAATTTGGTTTTATTAGCCTCAGAAATACGGGGTAGGTGCATTGATTTTAAATAAGTACAACAATCTTCTAAGTTGAATTTATTCTTGTTTTTGTATAGGTCCTCATAAAAAGATTGGAAGGTGCGTAGGATATCTTTCTGTTTGGTGAAGGTGGTGTTGGTCTGATCTTTAATACAGGTGACATGAAATTGTTTCCTTTTGTGCTTAAGATAAGACACCAGAAGTTTCCCTGCCTTGTTACCCTCGCAGAGTTTTAGCGCCTTGAATTTGTTAATCCATACTCCTGCCCTTTTGCTTAGGATGATTCAGCAAAGGGGGTGGTGATGAACAGAGTGTCTGAATTAAGCAGACCACTCTTACCCAGTCCAAAGATCAGGGCTTGATCCATCACCGTTTTTTAGCTCACTGCACCATCCCAGCTCAGAACCTGGCTACATGCAAATTAGTCTGTCCCTGGCCCAATGCATCATGGGAACAGGGCAGACCAGACTACCAAGCCAATTCTTCACTGGAAAGGAGACAAGCTTCCGGGGACCGGTTTCTGGCATTACAGCCGTCGTCGGCCCGGCTTGCTTGAATCCTGATGGTGCAGTGAGCAAGGGACTCATGTCTGAGTATACCCTGCCACACCTATAGTGGCCAAAAACGATTCAGGAAAGGGGGTGGTGATGAACAGAGTGTCTGAATTAAGCAGACCACTCTTACCCAGTCCAAAGATCAGGGCTTGATCCATCACCGTTTTTTAGCTCACTGCACCATCCCAGCTCAGAACCTGGCAACATGCAAATTAGTCTGTCCCTGGCCCAGTGCATCATGGGAACAGGGCAGACCAGACTACCAAGCCAATTCTTCACTGGAAAGGAGACAAGCTTCCGGGGACCGGTTTCTGGCATTACAGCCGTTGTTGGCCCGGCTTGCTTGAATCCTGATGGTGCAGTGAGCAAGGGACTCATGTCTGAGTATACCCTGCCACACCTATAGTGGCCAAAAACGATTCAGCAAAGGGGGTGGTGATGAACAGAGTGTCTGAATTAAGCAGACCACTCTTAAGCTTGTTTCCTTCCCAGTATAAGAATTGGCTTGGTAGTTTGGTCTGCCCTGTTCCCATGATGCACTGGGCCAGGGACAGACTAATTTGCATGTAGCCAGGTTCTGAGCTGGGATGGTGCAGTGAGCTAAAAAATGGTGATGGATCAAGCCCTGATCTGTTGACTGGGTATGAGTGTTCTGTTTAATTCAGATACTCTGTCCATCACCACCCCCTTTTCTGAATCGTTTTGTCCACCATAAGCGTGGAAGGGTATACTCAGATGTGAGTCCCTTGCTCATTGCACCATCAGGATTCAAGCAAGCCGGGCCGAAGACGGCTGTAATGCCAGAAACCGGTCCCCGGAAGCTTGTTTCCTTCCCAGTATAATAATTGGCTTGGTAGTTTGGTCTGCCCTGTTTCCATGATGCACTGGGCCAGGGACAGACTAATTTGCATGTAGCCAGGGTCTGAGCTGGGATGGTGCAGTGAGCTAAAAAACGGTAATGGATCAAGCCCTGATCTGTTGACTGGGTATGAGTGTTCTGTTTAATTCAGATACTCTGTCCACCACCACCCCCTTTACTGAATCTTTTGCTTAGGATATCATTATATTTGTACTTCAGATTAGTCAAGCGGTCAATAGTCGCCTTGTCATTTATGTTTCAGGTATGGTAAGCCTCCAGTTGCCTGATTTCTTTTTCTAGGGTGTCTAATTCAGAGTTGGTGGACTTGTTCATTCTAGCTCTAATTCCTATCATTGTACCTCTTATTGTGGCTTTAAAGGTGTCCCATACCATTGTGGCATCTGAGTCTGGGCTAGAGTTTATTTCAAAGTATTCTTGTATGGCGTGTTCTATAGTCCTCCTGTTTTCAGGGACCAACAAGATCTCTTCATTTAGACGCCACCGCTTCGGAGGGATAAGTGTGTGTGACCCTGCTAGTTTCATGTGTATGCAGGAATGATCTGACACCAAAATAGGGGCTATATCTGATTAATCAATTAGGTGTGTGAATGGGTTGGAGATCAATAAATAATCTATTCTCGAGTAGGAGTTGTGCGGTGGGGAGTAGAAGGTGTAATCACGACCGTCTGGGTGCTGTAGCCACCATGAGTCATGTAGGTGGAATTTAGAGCATAAACGTAACAATGCCTCGTGAGATCGTGTGGGGTGATGAGAACTTTTAGATTGTCTGTCTAGCAGTGGGTCAAGAGGGATGTTGAAGTCCCCGCCCACCACTAGGAGCTCTTCTTGGGGATGTCCTCCAGTTTTTTCGAGACATATTCCCAGAATTCAGGGAGGTCTGCATTTTGTCCATATATGTTCACCACGAACAAGGCACATTTTTTACGCCACTGGTGCGTCACAAAAAGTGATGCACCGGCGGCGTAAAAGTGACGCACAGCCACTAAATGAGGCCCTTAGAATTCCCAATGACTTCAGTGAATTAAAGAATTAAAATTGATGCTGGCAGTGTTTCATCTCCCCTGTTCTCATGAGAAGAACATGACCAGTGCGACAAAAATAGGTAAATTGAAAATTTCTATGCCTGGCTTGAGAGCGCAGCTCTCACTACACCTTATGTGATCAACAGAAAAAAGCTTGTGGAAGTACTACTACCAGAGGGGCTCTAGCTGCACCCCCATGTTCATGCCCTACCGTACATCATTTGATTGGGCAGAACTTGTATGCTTCCACTGAGAAAGCACGCTTGTATTGTACCCTGTGCCTTGTGGAAAAACGTATTCTCACCACAGCAGAGTTGTGTAGTGTTGGCCCTGTGCTCTCTGCAGAGTCACCCCCAAACGCTTTGCCTTCACCCCTCCTGTTTTGCTTTCTTTGGTTTTGTAAGATTAAAGATTTAGACTCCACCCTTACACTAACTGAAATGCAATTATTATATGCGTGCATTTGACATATTCACTGTGTGTGAAGCATTTAATCACATTACTGAAATGTATTCACTGCAGAGACTAGAGATTTACACACGCGTGCACTAATGTTCAGTTTCAAGCATGTATTCTTATTCACGTTTTACACTTACACTTCACATTATATTTGCATAAGTAAGCATGCATGCTTTTACTCATGTTTTACATTTATTCTTTAAGTTACAGGTGCACATGTATAACCCTTATTCAAACTGCACATTAAGTGCTTAATTAAAATTAGCCTGACTACATGCTTCAGTTGAAATGCATTTTGCTTTGCCAGCATGTTTTCCCTTTTTTGCAGGTTTATTATCATGATTTTTGTTAGCTAGAGAAAGGCGTATTGTCTGTGTTAGCTTTTGATAGAGAGGCCTGGAGGGAAAACTTGGCAGTAAAAGTGGAGAAACAATGATTGAAAGAGGCCTTTTGTTCATCATATACCAGGATGGCAAGATGTTCAAGGTTGATAACCGAGTTCGAGGCACAATGGTGCAGATGCACTCAAGTAATGTTTTCACTGGTCCCTGGAAGTGTGAAGGGAGACAAGGGCATTTCTGAATCTCCTCTTACTTGTAAATTGGTGTTCACACAGTCAGAGTTACTAAAGATTCCCTTCAGACTTTCAGCCTGATTCATGAAGTAAAATTGCGCCCGCAATCGCTGCGAAAATGCAAATGCGGGCACAATTTCCGTAATCGGCATTCAACATCAAAATAGCGAAATCGCAAACACAGAATAGCGAATTCGCTATTATATTCGCAGATTCCCGGCAGGTGAGCATTAGGGAATCGGAAAAAGCGAGAAACCACGGATTCTGCAAAAATAATAGCGAATTTGCTATATAATCGCAATCGGTATTCAAGAAAAATCGCTAATTGCGAAAAAAACCAAAATCGCATTTTGCACCGCGCTAAATAAGGACAACTCAAAGCAGGTGGTAACCATAAAAGCCATGCAAAAAAAACTTTCAAAAAACCGTTGTCCAATCACCAACAGGTTCTGGCCTGACCAATCACACATAAGGACCATCATCATCAGCAGCATTAGGAGTCCCACAATGCCAGGAATGTACATGGTGGTGAGGCGTCGAAGGCTACAGCGATTAGCAAGGAGGAGACGCAGGATCCAGGACAGGATATTCCGCCAGCGGGTCACCTTGCTGGGCCAAACCAGAGAGCAGATATATGCGAAATACAGGTTGAATGGGGAAATGATAATGCAGCTAATACAGGACCTTGACCCCCTGATGCAGCACCCAACAAGCCGTACCAATGCGGTGCCTAAACATGTGCAGGTATTGTGTAGCCTGCACCTCCTGGCCTCCGGGAGTTTCCAGGGGATAGTAGCGGCTGCTGGGGGGATATCCCAGCCCACCATGTCACGCTGCCTCCACACTTTTGTTGACCCCATGCTCACCCAGCTACACCGTCACATCAAATTCCCCGCCAGCCAACAGGAATTGGACATGACCAAGCTACAATTCTACAATGTAGCCCATTTTCCACATGTGCTCGGATGCATAGACTGTACCCACGTCACCATCTGCCCACCAGCTGCCATGGAGTATATGTTCCGCAATAGAAAGTCCTACCACTCCCTCAACATCCAGATGGTCTGCAATGCTAAGACATACATCACTGACATTGTCGCACAGTACCCAGGGAGTAGCCATGACTCCTTCATATTCCGGCACAGCGGCCTCCACACACGACTGGTCAGGGGAGAGTTTGGGGAAGGACACCTACTTGGTAAGTACACTTTGTTTAAAATGTCACATTGCTAAGTTGTAACAGCGCAGCACAGGCAATCACCTTCTGCTCCTCTCATTCAGGTGACAGTGGCTACGCCCTCCGTGAATACCTCCTGACCCCATACCTCAACCCTGCTACACCCCAGCAACGGCGCTACAATATTGCACACATACGGACAAGGAATTGCATAGAAAGGACATTTGGCCTGCTCAAGAGCAGGTTCCGCATACTGCACAAGACAGGTGGGGTCATGTATTACAGTCCTGCAATGTGCTGCCGCATTGTGGCTGTCTGCGCAATACTACATAACATTGCAACCAAGCGCCGGATACCTGTTGACATCTCTGGCAGTGAATCTGAGGGGGACAACCGGCCACCTGCACATGCACGCCATGCACATGGGGAGAACCCAGCAGAAGGGCACAGACGTCGCAACCACATCACAGTGAACAGTTTCTAGTACAACCTCTTCCATCACCCCACAAATCAACAATGCATGCAAAATGTAATGATGACACAATGCTAATGTGTGTAGCAAAATAAATGTATTTGTTCAATTCACAAAAAATAAATAAGGTTCCAGTACAAATAACTCCCACTAACAGTATTACAGCATACTGCTGTGTATTAGAACATGGCAGGCTTAACGTCAGCCTGTGCCAATGAAAGTCTGAAGTTCTCAGGTGCGCCTACTGCGCGTTGTGCCCAAGCGCCTCTGAGGGGCATCCTCCTCCGGGGCTTCAGGACCTGGCGTGGGCCTGGTGCTGCGGCTGTGTGGTGGGATTTGTGAGGCTGAGTGGCTGCTGACACTGGACGCCCTCCCCACTAGCATCATCACCCCCCACAGTGGATGGTATTGCTGGAGGGTGTAGTGCAATGACGGCCATGGTGAGGTGCTCCAGGACCCTGGTCATGTCCTCACTGCACTGGATTAGTTGGTGCTGCTGTGTCAGGGAGCGCCGCGCCAACAGAGAAGTTGCATTTGCAGCTACATAACTTGCCCTGCTGTATGAGGCCAGCCGGCTCATAAGTTGACGGTGGCGGCGGCGTGCTGCACTGCGCTTTGTGGACATCGCAGCGGTGTTGGCCTCCATGGCTGCAGCCATGCGGGCCATTCCCTCACCCACACCTGCCATGGCTGCAGTCATGTTGTCTAAGCGCTCCCCCACACCTGCCATGGCCGCCCTCATGCCGTCCATGTGGTCTGCAACTGTGGCCACATTGCGCCCTATCATATGGAGCTGCAGCTGAATAGCTCCTTGCTGTTGTGCCTGGCGCTGGTGTATCCGCAACATGCGTCTTTCAACGCTGAGCCGCGCCAGTCCCTGCTCATTGGCCCACCTGCTTGCTGGAGTGGAGTGCTGGCGTGACCTGCCACGCCTGCCCTGCTGGCCTGAGTCTGTGGCTGGCCGCTGTGTGGCAACTGGCGCGGGCCCGGATGTTGTGGCGACAGCTGCTGGGGGTGTGACTGCTGGTGTTGCTGGTGCGCCAGATGCAGGGGGTGTGACAGCTGGTGTTGCTGGTGTGCCAGATGCAGGGGGCACATTGTTAGCTGCCCTGGCAGCGGCTCTAGGTGGTGCAGCGGTAGCAGGAGGCACAATGGTAGCTGGCCTGGCAGCGGCTGTGGGTGCTGCACCAGTCGCAGGGGGGACACTGCAGGTGGATCTGGCTGCTGGTGTTGATGCAGCGGCAGGGGCTGGTGCCTGGGTTGGTGGTGGCACCTCCTCCTCCTGGACCTCCTCATCAATTTGCAGCCTTTCACTATCGCTGCTTTCGCCACCTGTGGGGGTAAGTGGTGGATCATTAGTTGCATGTATCTGGCAGACGTGCAGTTGCTACATGCATGCTGGGTGACATTCCCTGAATGGCTGTGGCTTTGTGTGCTTTGGGACCTGTCTGGCTGCATTGTGGTACTACAACATTGTGGCCAGACTACATCTCCCACAATGCATCAGGACATTCCTTGATGTGCAACTATGGCATGTCTATGGGATATTAGGGGAGCCTATTTGGTCAGGGACATTCATTGGGGCAGGGTCGCAGTCACATGCCACTTACCTTGGGTGTCTTGGGTGGTGCGGGATGAGTCCAGTCGTGTGAATCCTATACAGGCCTCCTTCTCCAGGGTTTCCTCCACCTGGTCCTCCATGGCAGTATTGGGTGGGACAGTTGGTCCACCTCCTCCAGTGCCCGACGACTCTCCAAGGCGCGCCGCCACCTTCTCCCTGGCACGGCCTCGGAGGTCATACCAGCGTTTCTTTAACTCCTCTAGGGACCTGCCCGCCACTCCCACGGAGTTCACAGTGGAGGCAATCCCCTGCCATATCCTGCGTTTCTCTTGTTCTGGGACCCTCCTCGAATCTTTTCCAAACAGTTTCTCATGGTTTGCCACCACCCCCTCTATCAGGTGTTCTAGCTCCTGCTCGGAAAATTTTAGTTTCCTTTTGAGCCCAGACGAGCTGCTGGTGCCAGGTACAGGTTCCTCAGACATTGTAGCAGAGTTGTGGTTCTGTAGTTCTCTCCTGTATTGCAGCAGTTCTCCAACTTGCTCCCTCTCAGTCAGCCTCACTGTGGAGAATGGGGGTGGGAACTGGCAGCTTCCTGGTTGTGATGTCATCACTGGGCTCGAAATGCGACTTCCCGTTTTCCCGATCTCGCGAGTTTGCGATCTCGCGAGTTTGCGATCTCGCAAATAGCGATATCGCTATTTGCGAGTTCGCAATCCCGGCGGGTAGCCGAAAATAGCGATTTTTCTGCGATTATCGGTAATCGCTAACGGAATTTGCGATCGCGTGCGAATCGCTTTTTTATATCGCAATTCTTCATGAATTCTGATTTGCGATTTCTGATTAGCGATTCACTTTTTTTCGCTATTACAGAATCGCAAATGCCGATTTTCATGAATATGGCGGTTTGAGAGGTAAAGACCTCTCACTTGCCTGATTCTTGCGAATGTGAAGCTTTATGATGAACACTTAGGACCTCATTAACATTGACTCACGGCAGCCCAGCACGCATTCCTGCTACGCTGCCGCGCATCAAAATAAAAGGGCAGGAATGCCACGTATTGACAAGATACGGCGCATTCCTATCCTTCTCCCCTGTGCCAGGGTACAAACAGCAGCCGTGCGCCAGTGCAGACACCCTCGCATCACCTTGCACCCTTGCGCAGAGGGGATCATTGTTTTTGTGCCGGAAGGGACACCTTCTTGTACAAAAACAAACCTTAACTCCTTTGCTGCGTCGAACGTTTAGCACCCAGTGCTGAACGTTCGAATAACAAGCGCTGGCCCGTCGGCCAACGGTCGTTTGCAGCACTGGGGAGGTAGCGTTGCCGTCGGGGGTTAAATTAATTTTCCTCTTTCTATGCGTGCTGCAGAATGCACATTGCATAGAAAGAGGGAAAAGCAATGAGAAATTAAAGTATTTCTCTTCGTTGCGCATTGTTGTTCCTCCCCTAGGGAGGCGCAGGATTCTGATACATCCCCAAGTTTACAAAATGTCGTAACTCTGGGAGTGCGTCAAGTTCCATGGATGTTACGTGGGAACACTCACAGCAACACCCATGGAATGCCCCTTTCACGCAGAGTTATGCCGGAAAGGGAAACATGTATATAAGGCCATCCATGAAAAGTCATGCAAGGGGACATTACATGGCTTTGTAAACAAGGGGAAGCCGATTGCGCTTCCGGTGCGTCTAAAAAAGTGATGCACAGGTGGCGCAATAGGCTTGTAAATAAACCCTGTTTTTCTTTTTCCAAACCTTCTACTGGAGCTTGTTCATTCTGACACCCTCTATGGGATCGATTCAGAGACACTTGATAGATGACCCTATTTTTGATCGATGTTTAGAAGAGAGAAGGGAAGTTTCTTTATGGAACACCTGTTTGATCTAATCTGTGTGTTTACAATTTTGTTTTTCACAATTCCCTATGTCATTCTATTCCGCCTTAACCCACTGAGATATTTCAGCGTACTTATTCAACTATTGCGATTATTGAATTTACTTTCGGTTTGCTTCTATACTGGAGTGATCAGAAATCCAAAATAAAGCCCTTTAACGATAATCAGCGATTCCTGGTCTTGTTGTGTCGTCCCATTGGATACACAAGTTGGAAATGTATTGTTGATGTCTTTGCCCTTTCAATGCTTCATGACAGCTAACAAAGGTCCGTGCAACCAATGGGGAAAAATCTTCGAAGACTTGACTTGGAGATGACGCTGCAAGGCCCAGTGTCCATCACAGGACCGCCGCCGCCCGGTGCATCAAGCGCATGCGCTAAACCTGCATCGTTGTCCCAGGGGTATTTCACAGCAAAGAAAAACACCTCTAAGTTCTCACCGATGCAGTATATGTATAAACCGAGGTGTGGGATTTTTTTTGACAAGTTAACCAATGGACGTTAATTTTTCACAGGTGCCAGAAAAATCTTGAAAAGTATTCTTACGCACAGCCTCTGGAAGTAGGGGTGCGGGGTGCTGCAACACCCCCAAAATAACCAGGTGGGATTTCAGAAGTTGAGCGAGCAATAAAGATGCTTTTTAATTTTGTTTTTATCTTGTTACATCTGCTCTGCGTTCAGAGACGGAGGACACATGACAAGTTGTGTCTATTGACAAATTGCTGCTTATTCTTTTGACATGGGGACTGCAGTGTTCCTTTCTTTGGGTGCAAAGTCTGAGCAGTTTGTAAAGTGAACTGTGACAAAGTTGTTGTGGTGCAGGGAGTATGAAAGGAAAACCTGCAGGATAATCTTTTTCTAACACACAACAAAAGTTAGATACCTCTAAATGAACTGTACAAATTATTCAAAATATATCAACAGTTAGGAAAGCACAAATGAAGCACTCTTGCTTTGTGATGGAAATCGATTTTAATGCGATTAAAACAAATCAAGGCACATTAGTTTATGATGCACAAACTGTAAATATTTATGAAACCCGGTTTCCACACATTATTGGTTGTGCGCTCTATAGTTTATCTGTAAGACTCTAAGTCTGTGCACATTTAGGGTCCATGTCAGTGTTACATGTGCTGTCTGTAAATGACAGCGAGCTACTGCATCGCGCTTCAGTAATATATTTGTGACAGCGCGCTTTAAACTGCACCACCCGCAACATATCACAGCTCTACTTTACTGCTCAAAGGGCACGGCTCATTTACTACACTTGTTCGTACTACTGTGACGCTGGAACATTTCACATTCCAGTTCACTTCAGTGAAATAAAATTGATGTCGGCAATGTTTCAGCTCCACTGTACTTATGAGCAGAACATGATAGTTGCGACAAAAAAGGTAAAATGCAAATTCTGATGCCTGGCTTGAGAGCGCATCTCTCACTACACCTTATGTGATCAACAGAAAAAAAGCTTGCAGAAGTACTACTGACAGAGGTGCTTTGGCCTCACCCCCAAGTTCATGCCCTTACGTACATCATTTGATTGGGCAGAACGTGTATGCTTCCACTGAGAAAGCCCGCTTGTAATGTACCCTGTATAATAGACCTGTCAGCCCTAGGGTGGTCTTTCCCTGTGACTTTTTGCCTTTGCCTCATTTTTCCCACCTTCTTTTTGTTGGCCCATAGGTCTTCGGGCACCTTTTCATAGCTAATCTGTGTTAGGGTGCAGGTGCTCTCTACTTCCAACATGGTTGCCACTGGCCCCTGCTACAGCAGCGTGGTCTTTTAGTGTAGCTCCCTAGTTGCCAGGAGCAGGTTGGATCCCCATACAATGTTGCAATACCAGCCACCTAGCCCTTGTCCATCGGTAGAGTGGGGAAGCTCCTGGAACCTTCCAGAAGAAAGGCGGACCTGACTTTTCCCGCCTTAGAGAGTGGTCACCTGACCTGGGTATATATAAGGAAGGGAGGGAACTTTTTCTAGTCAGTTGGGGCATCACTGACCTGGGGAACCCACGCAGGAGTTTTAGGCGGGAGGGCCTAGTGAGGAACCTATGCTACTGGGAGTGACAGGATTTAGGTGCTGCCTCTTAAGCTGGGTGAGGTGTCCTACGCTAGCCCACTGATCTGGCCCAGTGGTAGGGAACCCCAGGGTCCATATGCAGTGACTGAGGAAAAATTCATCCAGCCTCCAACTCAACCCCCCCCCCCTCTTCAACTTCAAGAAACAAGTATCCAAGGGCGCAGAACCATCCCAGCACCAAGAAATCTACTTTTCCTTGAACAGAGACTGCTGGGGTGACCAACCAGGTACTGGACTGTGCTGCCCTGCGCGCTCACTGCCCTCATCTGGGATTCCCTGCCTGCCCCCCTCTGACTGGAATGCTCTGAACTGGTCTTGCCTGCATTCCCAGTTAAATCCTATGGAAAGCGCTGGGAAGTAATTGACCCTGTGAAGCGCTGTGAAGTAATTGACCCTGTGAAGCGCTGTGAAGTAATTGACCCTGTTAAGCACTGTGAAGTAATTGACTCCGTGACGCGCTGTGAAGTAATTGACTCTGTGAAGCGCTGTGAAGTAATTGACCCTGTGAAGCGCTGCCCGCCGTCACCGCACTGTGTCCTGAAGCGCTAATGGCCAGGCCAACTCACCGCTGCGGCCCGGAGCAGTTCGCGCCCTACTGAGGCACCTGAAGAGACCCCCCCTCGGGGAACGCAGCTCCAGTGCGAGCGTGCCACATCCCCGGGACGCTCTCTTCCTGCTGCTGTCATTGCCGTCACCACGCTGTGCCCAGAGCCCCAGCGGAGCCAGCGCCGTCATCGTGTCCCCCTCGGCAGCCCCGTGTGACAGGGGTGGGCCACTGCACCAAGCTCACCAGGCCGCGCTAGGCCCGAAGTCAGCCTCCCTTCATCACATGACGGGGGACGCGAGCCGCTTCATCGGCCGCGCCCCTGCCTGAGCCGCGCAGCGATTGGCTGCCGCCCCCGTGCCTCTGCCTTCACTCGAGGAAGCCCAGGATCATCGCGGAGGGGGCCGTGGAGCCTGAGAGCCCCCTCCGGTTTGCCCCACACCATGGATCCGCCTTGCCCTAGCGCCGGTGCCTGCACCTGCCCCTGAGCACCGCGCCGAGCTGCGAGAAGTCCCCCAACCGACGGAAGCTTCTCCCGCCGATTCCAGCCGACGCAAGGGCCCCGGAGGGCTGAAGGAACGAGGTAACCCCCGGGCAGGAGGGCGGTAGGCCGAGTGAGGCCCGAGGTCGCCCCTCCCCCGGGGTGGACTGAGACTGGGCCCCGTTGGTCCCCCTGTGTATGTGCCTCGAGAACAAGGAGGTCTGGGGATAGACACTTTCCCCTCTATATCGTTTTGCCTGCATGCATCCAGCCTGAAATGTTCATAGTTGCACCCTATTTACAAGCCTATTAAGGGAATGGTGATTTACTTCATTGCATTGAATTTCTTACAGGGGCGGGCTTCTACGGCTCCTGAAGGGATTAAGTGTGGCTCACTGATGTGGAGGAGTGTGGCTCACTGATTAGAGCGGCAGACCCTGATGCAGAGGTCTGGCCCGGGACCGGGGTTCAATTCCCGACGTGGCAGGGTCCTGAGCCCAAAAATGTCCATGGACTCGATAATTCTCGCCTCGGTGCCTACTCTAATCATGGGGTCCCACGCTGCAACTCTGGGCAATAGCTTGCTTAATCTCCACTACGGCGGCCCACCCGCTGCGGGATGCCTGGCTTTCACCTTGGGGATCCCCAGTAGGGGTTATCTCACAGGGAAAAATCCAGGACGGGTTCCCAAGGCAAGCGCCTTGATGCCTTCGGGTGATACGTGCGCTATATAAGTCGCAATACATTTACATTTATTTTTATTAAACTGCGAAGTGTATTGATTCATTCTAATGGTATTCTGATGATCTGATTCTGGGTTGCAAAACAATCAGTATTCACAAGAAGAAATGCTTGTCGCTGTGTTCTTTAAAGTTATCTGTTGGACTGCAAGTACCTGATGAAATGTTTTATCCCTTCCTATGAAGTACAGTTTAGAAGGCATCCACAGAAGGTTTAATGTGGTACTTTAATGCAATGCTATGGTCGCTTCTTGTAGGATCCTCCAGGTTTAGGAAAGTACCCTTTTGGCCTGCCGAAGAGTCTGATGCGACAGGCGGTGTTATTTAATGTCTCATTGCTTAATGACAAGTATTACTGCAACTGCCTAATGAAATGCTTGAATGAAATACTAATGAATAGTTAAATGCATTACCTGCTTGATCCAAAATCTATAAAAAAGAACTTGATTTACAAATACAACTACTGGTGTGGTCTCCATTATTGCGCCCACTGTGTGTCTCATTGGATGAGTGTGTTAAGTAGCTGCTTTACACGCAAGCCCCTGGCTGCCTTCCTGCTCGAGCCATGCTACCCCCTGGAGAGCTGGTGGCCCCAGTTCCTATATTGGTGGCGAGAGGTGGGATCCAGGACCTGTAGCTACTTGACACCCTCCAGTGGGACAGAGTGTGCTGCAAGTCATTGGACACCGGTCATGCTGTAAGCAAACCCAATTGCCCACCACTGTCTAGCCTGCAGCTAAGTGTGTTGAACCGGCATTGTTGCCCACGTCCTAGAATCTTTCTTCCAGGTTATCTAGGTCCCCACCTGACAGAATGGAGTTCCAGCTGGCTGACCTTGATAGGTACACTGTAGTGCAGTTAAGGGAGTTTTGTCAGGGGATGGGGGTGCCTGTGGGGACGAGAGCTGTAAAAGAAGAGCTCTGTACTGCCTTGAGGGCATGGGTAAGGGCCCACCCAGAAGAGGAGGAAGAGGATGGGGAACAGGTCACACACGGGGAGGAGGCGGACACTCAGGAAGACCCAGGCCTACTCAACATTGACATGTCAGACAATGTATTGCCAGGAAGACGTTCCGGGGCAGGGAGTAGTGTATCTAGGGGGAGTGCATCGTCGCTGGAGTATGAAGACAGGAAGGAGGAGAGGCGATTGAGGTGTGAGCTTGCCAAGCTAGAGCAGGAAAGGGAGAGAGAGAGAGAAGATAAGCAGTTTGCTATGGAGGAAAGGAAGCTGGCGCACGAGCTTCAGCTCAAAGAAATGGAGCTGATAGCATTACAGATAGATGCGCCAGGAAGTCCTAATGGTGGCAGCGTACCAGGGGCTCAGCAGAAGCCCAGATTCTGGTTACCTAAGGAGGTGATAGCGAGCTACACCAAGGGGGATGACATTGCCAGGTGGTTGGAGGCGTATGAAGTGGCCTTGACTGCCCATGGGGTGCCCGAGAAACATTGGGGAGGTGGTTTGTACCGGTATATACCTCCTGACGTCAGGGACACCCTCCTGTATCTGGAAAAGGCAGATCAGTTTAGGTATACCCCCATGAAGGAGGCGCTTATCAAACATTTTGGCCTCAACCCTGAAAGGTATCGCCAGAGGTTCCGTGGCAGCCATAAGCTGTACACGCAGAATTGGGTGGATTTTTTTGAGTATGCCCGAAAGGCTCTGGATGGTTGGGTGCGTGGCAGCGAGGTGCGTGATTTTGAGGGTCTGTATAACCTTTTTTTGAGAGAGCACCTCTTGGATAAGTGTTTTACGGAGTTACGCCAACATTTGCTGGACCGCAAGCTTACTGATCCCTGTGAGCTTGTGAAGGAGGAGGATACTTGGGTTAGCACCCGGGTGTCACACAAGGGCCCCGGGGAGATGGCCCGAAAGGCGGACAGGGCGCCCCTCAGATGAAAGAGGGCGGAGATAAAAGACCGGAGTTCTCACGAGGCCCACAAACTAGACCGTTTGGGAAAGGAGTAGATACCCCACCTCAGAGGAATTCCCCAAAACCCACTTACCCTGACAAGAGTCAGCAGCTAAAAGTAGTCCGGTGCTATGAATGTGGAGAGGTCGGACACTACAAGGGAGATGCCCAGTGTCGAAAACGACCCCCAGCACCCCCTTGGTGGCAAGAGTCCCGGGGTGGCTAGTGTAGCGCTTGGGTTGGAGCTGCCCCTAGATAGGGAAGGGGAGTGGACAGGCCTGACCCTGGTTTCACTTGGGGATAGAGAGATGGTCCCAGTGACGTCCTTACCATCGAATACTGCTAAGTACCAGCAGAGGGTGAAGGTCAATGGGGAGGAGGTGGAGGCTCTGAGGCACAAAGGAGCTAGCATGACCACCGCAGTGAGGCGCTGGTGTCCCCTGAGCAGGTTGTTCCTGATGTGTACCATCTGTCCGTGTTGGCTGACGGCAGTATGAGCTACTATCCCGTGGATCAAGTTCCCTTTGAGTGGGGAGGAGTGTCAGGTCCCTTGAGAGTTGCAATTAGCCCTGCCTTGCCTGTGGACTGTCTGCTCGGTAATGACCTCAAACATACCGCCTGGAAGGAAGTGGAGTTTAAGGCCCACACTGAGATGCTGGGATTACCAGGGTGGACTTGCGTAGTCACGCGGTCCATGGCTGCTCGGCAAGAAGCTCAACCCGGGTTGGAGCCTGAAACAATGGCCCAACCCAATGCCGGTCCAGAGGAGAGTGTTGTGGAGGACACACCCCGTGTGATGGATGGGGAGCCCACGGACGTAACCCCGGAGTCCGTGGAGGTGGATGTTGTTTCCGTGGGGGACCTGCCGACCCTTGCCGAGTGGCATGTGGAAGGAGGGCCTACCCGGGAGGAATTCCGTCGGGCACAGAAAGTGTGCCCCACGCTTGAAGGCATGCGGCGACAGGCCGAAGCCCAAGCGGTCACCAAGAGACCAGCAGTTACCACGTGTATTGGGAGAATGGCCTCCTATACAGTGAGCCAAGGGTTCTGGTGCATGGATCATCGAGGGCCTTAGTGGTCCCCCAGTGCTACCGGGCCTTTTTGATGGAACTGGCACATGAGATACCCTTAGCCGGACACCTGGGCCAGGACAAGACCTTTGCAAGGCTCGTCCCACATTTCTATTGGCCTAGGATGAGAGTTGCCTCTGACACCTACTGCAAGACCTGCAAGACTTGCCAGGCCAGTGGCAAGACGGGGACCAAATTGAAGGCCCCATTGGAACCACTCTCAGTGGTCGGGACCCCTTTCGAGCGGGTCGGTATTGACATCGTTGGGCCGTTGGACCCTCCGACCTCTGCGGGACATCGGTTCATCCTGGTGTTAGTGGACCACACCACTCGGTACCCGGAGGCCATCCCTCTGAGGACCGTGACTGCACCTGTGGTGGCGCGGGCGCTGATGGGGATATTTACCCGAGTGGGATTCCCCAAGGTCATCGTGTCAGACAGGGGCACAAATTTCATGTCGGCCTACATGCAGGCCATGTGGAAGGAGTGCGGAGTGACCTATCGGTTCTCCACTACTTACCACCCCCAGACTAACGGGCTCGTAGAGCGCTTCAACAAGACCTTGAAGGGGATGATCCGGAGTCTGCCAGAAGACCTGAGGCGGAAATGGGACATCCTCCTCCCTTGCCTGCTGTTTTCATACCGCGAGGTACCACAAAAGGGAGTCGGGTTCAGCCCCTTCGAATTGCTCTATGGCCATCCCGTTCGGGGACCCCTCAGCCTGGTCAAGGAGGGGTGGGAGTAGACTTCGAAGAAGCTTCCCCGTGATGTTGTCAGCTATATGCTGGCATTCCGCAGCCAGATGGCCAAGCTGTGGAAAGACGCCTCAGACAACTTAGAGGCCAGCCAAGCCGTCATGAAAGAGTGGTATGACCGCAACGCTCGGATGGTGGAGTTGTACGCTGGACAGAAGGTGTGGGTCATGGAGCCTGGGGAGCTTAGTGCCCTCCAGGACCGGTGGACTGGTCCGTACGAGATTGTGGAACGTCGAGGCCAGACCACCTACCTAGTTGACTTGAAGACCCCCCGTCAACCCCATCGGGTGCTCCACCTCAACCGCCTGAAGCCTCACCATGAGCGATCGGAGCTTGCCCTCCTCATGGTGACGGATGGGAGCGAGGAGGAGGAAAGTGAGCCTCTTCCTGACCTTCTAGCGGCTCAGGAAAAGGATGGTTCAGTGGAGGGAGTTGTCCTCTCCCCATCCATGACCCCCGAGCAACAGAGGGGCTGCCACCAGGTCTTGGCGCAGCACGCCTCGTTGTTCTCCCTCACACCTGGAAACACACATCTGTGTACCCATGATGTGGACACAGGGGACAGTCCGCCAGTAAAAAACAAGTCTTACTGGCTGTCCGATAAAGTAAAGAACAGCATCCAGGGTGAGGTGACCAAGATGCTGGAGCTGGGAGTGATCGAGCCCTCCAGCAGCCCGTGGGCTAGTCCGGTTGCGCTGGTGCCGAAAGCGGCTCCACCGGGCACCACACCAGAACTTCGGTTCTGTGTGGACTATCGGGGTTGAACTCTGTCACCAAGACAGATGCTCACCCGATACCACGGGCAGATGAGCTGATTGACCGGCTGGGAGCAGCCAAGTACCTCAGCACCATCAACTTGACATCAGGGTACTGGCAGATTGCCATGGCCGATGGAGCGAAGGAGAAGACAGCGTTCTCCACCCCCGAGGGTCACTTCCAATTTCGAGTGATGCCCTTCGGGCTCAAGAATGCTCCGGCCACCTTCCAGTGGTTGGTGAACCAGGTGCTATCTGGCCTGGAGTCCTTCTCAGCGGCGTACCTGGATGACATAGCTGTCTTCAGTAGCACCTGGGAGGACCATCTGAAGCATCTCCAGGAAGTGCTGCAGGCTTTGCAACGGGCTGGCTTGACCATCAAGGCTAGCAAGTGCCAGATTGGACAGGGATCTGTCGTGTACCTGGGACACTTGGTGGGCGGAGGTAAGGTGCAACCCCTCCAGGCCAAAATTGAAACCATCATGGCCTGGGAGCCCCCCAAAACTCAGACTGAGGTCCGAGCTTTCCTCGGCCTCACTGGCTATTACCGCAGGTTCGTCAAGTGTTATGGCACCATCGTGGCCCCCTTGACCGAGTTGACGTCCAAAAAGCAGCCATGCAAGGTCATCTGGACGGCTGCTTGCCAGGAGGCATTTGAAACACTGAAGCGCGCGATGTGCACTGCTCCGGTGCTGGCCACTCCGGACTTCCAAAAAGAATTCATCGTGCAGACAGATGCCTCAGAGCATGGCGTAGGTGCCGTGCTGTCGCAACTCAACGATGATGGCCAAGACCAACCTGTGGCCTTCATCTCCAGAAGACTCCTCCCTCGGGAACGGCGATGGAGTACCATCAAGCGAGAAGCCTTCGCTGTGGTCTGGGCTTTGAAGAAGTTGAGGCCATTCCTTTTTGGCTCTCACTTCCTGGTTCAAACCGACAACCGACCCCTTCGCTGGCTCATGCAGATGATAGGCGAAAACCCTAAGTTGCTAAGGTGGTCCATTTCCCTACAGGGGATGGACTTTAGGGTGGAACATCGGCCCGGAGCTGACCACGCCAATGCTGACGGTCTCTCCCGGTTTTTCCGCCTTAGTGACGAGAACTCCCTAGAGGTTGGGTAGCTCTCCACACTTTCAGCTGGGGGGGACGCATGTTAGACCTGTCAGCCCTAGGGTGGTCTTTCCCTGTGACTTTTTGCCCTTGCCTCATTTTTCCCACCTTCTTTTTGTTGGCCCATAGGTCTTCGGGCACCTTTTCATCGCTAATCTGTGTTAGGGTGCAGGTGCTCTCTTCTTCCAACATGGCTGCCACTGGCCCCTGCAACAGCAGCGTGGTCTTTTAGTGTAGCACCCTAGTTGCCAGGAGCAGGCTGGATCCCCATACAATGTTGCAATACCAGCCACCCAGCCCCTGTCCATAGGTAGAGTGGGGAAGCTCCTGGAACCATCCAGAAGAAAGGCGGACCTGACTTTTCCCGCCTTAGAGATTGGTCACCTGACCTGGGTATATATAAGCAAGGGAGGGAACTTTTTCTAGTCAGTTGGGTCATCACTGACCTGGGGAACCCACGCAGGAGTTTTAGGCGGTTGTGCCTAGTGAGGAACCTATGCTACTGGGAGTGACAGGATTTAGGTGCTGCCTCTTAAGCTGGGTGAGGTGTCCCAAGCTAGCCCCCTGATCTGGCCCAGTGGTAGGGAACCCCAGGGTCCATCTGCAGTGACTGAGGAGAAATTCATCCAGCCTCCAACTCAACCCCCCCCTCTTCAACTTCAAGAAACAAGTATCCAAGGGCGCAGAACCATCCCTATGCCAAGAAATCTACTTTTCCTTGAACAGGGACTGCTGGGGTGACCAACCAGGTACTGGACTGTGCTGCCCTGCGCGCTCACTGCCCTCATCTGGGATTCTCTGCCTGCCCCCCTCTGACTGGAATGCTCTGAACTAGTCTTGCCTGCATTCCCTGTTAAATCCTATGGAAAGCTCTGTGAAGTAATTGACCCTGTGAAGCGCTGTGAAGTAATTGACCCTGTGAAGCGCTCTGAAGTAATTGACCCTGCGAAGTGCTGTGGAGTAATTGACCCTGTGAAGCGCTGTGAAGTAATTGACCCCGTGAAGCGCTGTGAAGTAATTGACCCTGTGAAGCGCTGTGAAGTAATTGACCCTGTGAAGCGCTGTGAAGTAATTGACTCCGTGCAGCGCTGTGAAGTAATTGACTCTGTGAAGCGCTGTGAAGTAATTGACCCTGTGAAGCGCTGTCCGCCGTCACCGCACTGTGTCCTGAAGCGCTAATGGCCAGGCCAACTCACCTCTGCGGCCCGGAGCAGTTTGCGCCCTACTGAGGCGCCTGAAGAGACCCCTCACCTCGGGGAACGCGGCTCCAGTGCGAGCGTGCCACATCCCCGGGACGCTCCCTGCCTGCTGCCGTCATTGCCCTCCCCACGCTGTGCCCAGAGCCCCAGCGGAGCCAGCAGCCCCGTGTGACAGGGGTGGGCCACTGCACCGAGCTCACCAGGCCGCGCTAGGCCAGAATTCAGCCTCCCCTCATCACGTGACGGGGGACGCGAGCCGCGTCATCGGCCGCGCCCCCGCCTGAGCCGTGCAGCGATTGGCTGCCGCCCCCGTGCCTCTGCCTTCACTCGGGGAAGCCCAGGATAGTCGCGGAGGGGGTCGTGGAGCCTGAGAGCCCCCTCCGGTTTGCCCCACACCACGGATCCACCTTGCCCCAGCGCCGGTGCCTGCACCTGCCCCTGAGCACTGCGCCGGGCTGCGAGAAGTCCCCCAGCCGGCGGAAGCTTCTCCCGCTGACTCCAGCCGACGCAAGGGCCCTGGAGGGCTGAAGGAACAAGGTAACCCCCGGGGAGGAGGGCGGTAGGCCGAGTGAGGCCCGAGGTCGCCCCTCCCCCTGGGTGGACTGAGACTGGGCCCCGTTTGCCCCCCTGTGTATGTGCCTCGAGAACTAGGAGGTCTGGGGATAGACACTTTCCCCTCTATAACGTTTTGCCTGCATGTATCCAGCCTGAAATGTTCATAGTTGCACCCTATTTACAAGCCTATTAAGGGAATGGTAATACTTCATTGCATTGAATTTCTTACAGGGGCGGGCTTCTACAGCTCCTGAAGGGATTAAACTGCGAAGTGTATTGATTCATTCTAATGGTATTCTGATGATCTGATTCTGGGTTGCAAAACGATCAGTATTCACAAGAAGAAATGCTTGTCGCTGTGTTCTTTGAAGTTATCTGTTGGACTGCAAGTACCTGATGAAATGTTTTATCCCTTCCTATGAAGTACAGTTTAGAAGGCATCCGCAGAAGGTTTAATGTGGTACTTTAATGCAATGCTATGGTCGCTTCTTGTAGGATCCTCCAGGTTTAGGAAAGTACCCTTTTGGCCTGCCAAAGAGTCCGATGCAACAGGCGGTGTTATTTAATGTCTCATTGCTTAATGACAAGTCTTACTGCAACTGCCTAATGAAATGCTTGAATGAAATACTAATGAATAGTTAAATGCATTACCTGCTTGATCCAAAGTTTATATAAAAGAACTTGATTTACAAATACAACTACTGGTGTGGTCTCCATTATTGCGCCCACTGTGTGTCTCATTGGATGAGTGTGTTAAGTAGCTGCTTTACACGCAAGCCCCTGGCTGCCTTCCTGCTCGAGCCATGCTACCCCCTGGAGAGCTGGCGATCCCAGTTCTTACACTGTGCCTTCCGGAAAAACGCATTCTCACTACAGCAGAGTTGTTTAGTGTTGGATCCGGCCCTCTCATCAGGGTCACCTCCAAGGTTTTTGCCTTCACCCATCTTATTTTTCGGAATTTGGTTCTTTTAGCTTTGGGACTCTGAGCACATACCAGTGCTAAAGTGCTTGTGCACGCGCCATAAAACATGGCACAATTAGCTTACACCTGATTGGCACATTTAATCTATTTGGAAGTTCCTAGGAAATTTATGTTATGCGTGTTACAGACTCAATATAGTGCATAAGACTCTCTCCCGAAGGAGGTCTTGGCGCTCCGCAGATCAAAGGAAAGACCACAGACTGAAAGAGCCAGGATTTCAAACGTTTTTTAAACCTCCAGAGGTCAGCACAATATTGTATATGGTGGGGACAGACCGTTCCAATGGTGGGGGGCTTAGTAAGAGAATGAGCGACTGCCAAATCCTGTTGTCGGAATGCAGCGGGGACTTAGCAAGTCTTTATCCTTAGATCTAAGATTTCTGCTGAATCATTACTGAGTAAGCCTCGCTCGCAAGTAGGCAGGACCCCGCTGTCTGCAAAAGTTGTATGAGTGAGACAGAGAAGTTTAAATAGACTGTGTTTTCTGGCCGGTAGCCAGTGTACGTGCTCTTAAGGTGTGAGCAGAAGGGGGGCCAGGAAGGAGTTTGCAGGCCAGATGCTATGCAGTGTTTTGAATTATCAAGAATTTTGAAAGAAGACCCTCATTGGCAGCCACCAGAAGAGCATTGCCGTAATCCAGGTGACTCATAATTAAGGTGTGAATCGGAGTTCTCCTTGACCTCAGCGGGAGCCACTGGGACACTTTTTTGACCAGGCGCATGGCACTGAAGCAGGTGCCACAAATGGACGCCACCTGTTCTTTCATGGAACGTTTGTCATACACCTGTAAGCCAAGGACTTTGACTACCTTTCTGGTGCACAGAGCACGCTCCAGTTCAGATGGCCTCCAGTTTTCAGACCAAAGGGCCTGTACCTTACAAAAGAGTAACATTTCTGTCTTGTCTCCATTCAGTTGTAAACAGTTGAAAGTGGTAGAAGTTGTACTCAGGGCCTCCAACTTAAATGCAACTAGTGGGCCTGCAGCGCTCGTCGTGCAACCTGTTACAGCAGCCTTTTAAACCATGTCTTAGACCTGCACCTGCAGCCTGTGGTGCAGGTTTAAACTGCTATTTGGACCTGGCAAATAAATCTTTTGGATTGAACCCAGATCTGTGACTGGGGGTGAGTGTCTGAAACATTTCAGTGCTCCATCCATCATCTCCTTGTGTTTGCTTTGTTTGCCCTGCATTTGCAGGGTATGCCCAGATGTGGGTCCCTTGCTCACTTTGCCACTGGATTCAAACTAGCCTGGCTGAAGATGGCTTAGCCCGAAACCAGCACCAGGATGCTTGTTTCCAGTCCAGGGAAGACCTGCCATGCAGTTCGGGCTGGACTGTTCCCATGGGGCACAGGGTCAGACTGATTTGCATATAGCTGGGTCTGAACTGGGGTGGCAGAGTGGGCTAAAGAACAATGATGGATTCAACCCAGATTTGTGACTGGGGATGAATGTCTGAAAAGTTTCATTGTTCCGTTCATCATCTCCTTTTGTTTGCTTTGTTTGACCTAAGTTGGCAGCGTTTAACCAAACATGGGTCCCTTGCCCCATTTGCCACAGGACTTAGCCTAGCCTGGCTAATAAGGGGTGTTACCATGAAACCGTTCCCATGATGCTTGTTTCCGGTCCAAAAAAGACCTGGCTTGGCAGTTTGGAATTGACTGTTCCCAAGAGGCACAGGGTCAAGAATGATTTGCATATGGCTGGGTCTGAGCTGGGGTGGCGAAGTGAGCAAAAGAATAATGATGGATTTAACCCAGATTTGTGACTGGGGATGAGTGTCTGAAAAGTTTCAGCTCTCCATCCATCATCCCTTTGTATTTGCTTTGTTCACCCCATTTGGCAGTGCATGCCCAGACGTGGGTCCCTTGCTCACTTTGCCCCTGGATTCCAGCTAGCTTGGCTGATGAGGGCTGTTACCTCAGAATTGGTCCCAGGATGCTTGTTTCCAGTTAAGGAAGACTTAGCTTGGCAGTTCGGGCTGGACTGTTCCCATGAGGCATGGGGTCAAGACTGATTTGCATATGGCCATGTCTGAACTGGGGTGGCGAAGTGAGCTAAAGAACGATGATGGATTCAACTCAGATATGTGACTTGGGGTGAGTGTCTGAAAAGGTTCAGTGCTCTGTCTCTCATCTCCTTGTGTTTGCTTTCTTAGCTCTAAGCTGACAGGGTATGCTCTGACATGGGTCCCTTGCTCTCTTTGCCACTGGATTCAAGATAGCCTGGCTGATGAGGGGAGTTACCCCCAAACCGTCCCAGGATACTTGTTTCCGGTTCAGGTAAGACCTGACTTGACAGTTTGGGCTGGACTATTCCCATGAGGCACAGGGTCGAGACTGATTTGCATATAGCTGGGTCTGAACTGGGGTGGCTAAGTGAGCTAAAGAACAATGGTAGATTCAACCCAGATCTGTGACTGGGGGTGGCTATCTGAAAAGTTTTGGCGCTCCGTCCATCATCTCCTTGTGTTTGCCTTCTTTTATGGGCCTGAGTAACTGGACAAGACCATTGGGAGACAAATTGAAACTTAAGACTTCCCAGGAGAAGTCGTGCTGCAGCGTTCTGAAGCATTTACATTTTTTGTAATCATCTTTTCTTGATGTTAATGAACAATGTGTTACAGTAATCTATTCTAGAGTTAATGAGAGTAGAAACTACACTTTTTGGTAAATCATACAGAATGAGGAGTATTTTCTTCAGAATCAGATGTAAGACCCTTCAAATATGCAAGTCGCAAATTGCGTCATTTTGCGACTTGCAAATTGGAATTTACAACAGTGTCTCAGACATTGTTTGCGATTCCTAATGGGGTTGCAAGTTGCATGCCTCATTAATATTCATGAGGAAGGTGCAATTTGCGACCTCATTGGGAATAGCGAGCACCCTTAGCGGTTGTGGCCTACTGAGGTCAGCAGACCTCCATGCCAGTGACTGCTTTTTTAAATAAAGCAGATTTATTTTAGTGCAGCCCATTTTCCTTAAAGAGACCGCTGCCAGGTCTTAGAAAATATGTACCCTTCCCATTTGCGACTGCTTTATCACCCATTGTAGAAATGGGTGCTAAACTGCGAGTTTTTCAGCGGTTGCAATTGCCACAGCAAAACAATCATACATTACAGTGCAACGCGCTATTAGCAAGGGACCCCCTCGGCATGCCGCTTCCTAATAGCGAGTTGTAAACCCTATTTTCTGAGACGGTAATAGGTTACCGACTCACAAAGTAGGGTTTTTACACAGGGCAGACCAATTTTGTGGTAGCAAATGGGCGGATTTCCCATTTGCAACCTCAAAAAACGGTTGAACATCTGGCCCCTTGTGTCTTAAGCATGTAAAAAGGCAAAGAAGTGCTAGTGTTGATGTGCCCTTCAAAAGAAAGATTACTGTCAAGGACAACCCCTAAGTTTTTAGCCTTGGAGTCCGGGATGGGGGTGCTGCAAAATCCTGTGGCCACCACCAGGGCGACCAAAAAGATGTATTCCTAACATATATTAACCATTGGGGTTTACCCGAGTTAAGTGAGAGATAGTTTTGGGACATTCATACACCAATCTGCAACATGCAGTAGTGGAAATTGTAGGTGGTGTCGTCTGGATTACTGGCCACTGACAACACGATCTGGGTGTCATCAGCGTATCATACTATTACGAAACCAAATGTTTAATGATATCAGCCAAGGGTGTCACGTAAAGATCGAGCAGCCTAGGGCTCTGCGATGAGCCCTGTGAGACCCATATGATAGACATAAGGAAGGGGAGTTGAACTCATCCTGGGTGACAAAGTGTTCTTGGTCTGAGAAAAAAGGCTTCAGAAACCTTGCCCATGATACCTAAAGAGGACAAATAAATCATCAATAAGAAGGCAGCGATTTACCATGTCGAATGCTGCCGAGAGGTCTAATAGAATTAAGTAAGGCAGCATTAACACCTGCATCTAGGGCTTGTCTGATTTCTTCAAAGACAGTAATGAGGGCCGATTCATTACTATTTTGGCTTCGAAAGCCAAATTGGTTGTCGTCCAGTATATCGTTATTGCTAATGAAAGCAGAGAGTTCGATATTAATAGGCGGGAAGGGAAGGTGAGAGATGGGGTGATAATTATTAGGATCTTTGGCAGGTTTTTTTTAAAAGAGGGAGGATGGAGGCTCCATTCCATTTCAGGAAAGTAGCTGGTCACAAACATCCGAATGAAGATGGCTGTAAGGTACTTCACTACAACTTATTGAACAAGCTAACGGACTATGGAGGGACAAGGGTCAAGTGTGGAGCCAGACTTGACTTGACCTGGCTAAATAAGGTCTGAACAGATGCTGCAGATAGGGAAAATTGAGGTTAGAACTGCATTATCTTTTAGAAAAGACTCTTCGGGCATGCTGGGAAGAGAGGCTTTGTTGTTGTCCTGATAGGTCATGTTGTTGGAAGGAGTAACTGCATTTAATTCCTACTCAGTCCAAAAGTCCTCTACTTCAGGAGAGGAGGTGAGGGATATGCTAGGCGAAAGCGAGTTACAGACAGTCTCAACCTTAGACCTAAAAAACAAGGCCAAGGCCTTACAAAATTTGTGGTCAGAGGTGATGTTTTTGGAATTGGGAGCCTTGGTTAGTTTTTTTACTACAGCAAATAGTTCTTTGGAGGAATTTAGAAAGGATTGAATGTTTGTGTAAAATAGCTAGATTTAGCTTTCGCAATCATCTCCTTGCGTACTGAAATAGCCAGTTTGTATGAGTCTTTGTCTAGGGTGTCTTAGTTAGTACGTCATTTCCTTTCCAGTCTACGGCAGATTTGTTTTTGTAATCTCAGTTTGTGGTCAAACAAAAATTCTGACGGGGAAGCTCTGTGATTTTTGTAAGGTTCAATTTGGGCAAGAAGGTTGATGGTAATATTAATCCATTGATTATCGATGATGGGGGCAGTATCACGATCCAGACTCTTCTCCGGCACTGACTGAGCTAAGGAAATGCTTAAAATATCGGAGTTAGTTTTATGCCATGAACAACAGGTTGTACAGGCAGTTTGCAGGCAATTATTAGATTTCTTAGTGGACAGCCTTAGATGAAACATGATTGCATGATGGTCAGACCATGCCAGAGGAATAGAAGTTGAAAAACACAGTGGGTTATCAGAAAAAATTAGGCCTGGGCGGTAAATTCCGTTCCGTTCGGGGAATTTGGCTAATTTCGCGTTACGCGGAGAATGCAAAATTGCCCAAAATTCTGCGTTCCGTGACTTTGCACAATTTTTTGCTTGTTCACGTTCTCGATATGCGTGTTCGCAAGATATTTCCCGCTGAGCATACAAACAGCGATTGCGAACAGTAAAAGAGCATCGCGAACAAGCAATTCCGCGTGTTTGCGGAATTTCTACGTGTTTGCGGAGATTTTTTACCGTTTCGTGGAGATTTGCGTAACGCGATTACGCAAATTCCGCCCACCCCTAGTAAAAATGGCATCTAAGAAATGGCCTGCTAAGTGAGTGGATGGATCCCTTTACCAATTAAACAAGACCCAGACTTGCCAGGGAGTCACACAGATTAGCTGAGCCCTCACCTAGAGGGTTCTCAAAATGGAAATTAAATTCACCCATAATGGTGAAGTAGGGAAATCATCATTCTTTTGAAGCAATTGACCAATGTTATGATTAAAGATTGATCTTGAGCCAGGTGGACGATAAATAAGAACCCCATTGAAGGTATATTGATTGGTTAATTTAATTGTATAGGAGGCAGCTTTTCAGTCAAGATTTACAAGAAGCAGGACAAACAACACTTTAAGGTGGTTATGGTAAATAAACTCTAGTCCCTTACCCCTTTCACCAATACGATCCAAGCTAAACATATCTGCCCATGTCTCAGTGATGAAAGTAATGTCTAATAGATGAACGTCTAAAAAGTCTGCAAACTCAACAGCATTTTTATCTAAAGATATTGCATTGATAAGCGTGCAGCAGCAATGAGTGGGAACACAAGTCGGGTGAAAATTAAGGGAATTAGAAGAATTCAGTGAATGAATTTGGTCCACCGTAAGTGCTAGCTGGCAGATCAAAACATTTTTATATTCAAGACCCTTGTGGGATCCAGAATAGGGCCAACACACTTCTTACCTGAAATTTTCAGACTAAGAAACTCTTCCAACGAGTAGCAAATGGAGCCACAGCTTTGAGGTGCAGAACCAACCGGGAGGCTGACGCTCAGCACAGCCCAAGCACAGCCCGAGCACACACAGATGCAGAGGGACTTTGTAGTCCATCGTCTGGGGCTTGTCAGGGTAGTGAGAGGAAGTGTGCATCAGTGCAGCACTGGTAGGCTGTTTTTAAAATCCAAATGTGAGGGAAAAAATAGAACAAACTGGGGTCAAACCGGGGTCAGCCACCCCTGCTGTCAATCACTGGTTCCCCAATGAAAGCACAGCTACTGGTAACTTAGCAGCTAACCAAAAAAAAGATGAGAACACTAAAAAACATAAAAAGAAAACTTTAAAATTAAGCAGTACACCACACTACATGGATGTTATGCTGCTGTGTCTTTATAGCCCGTCATTCGGGGGGGGGGAGGGGTGGATCCGTGACTCTAGATATACATAAATCTTTTTTCTTTAATAACTTCAAAACTATTGAACAAATTTACACCAAATTACAAAAAGCACTCTTTCTGAACGATGATCTGGCTTTCTGCCAAATTCGGTGTGATTCCGTTCATCTGTTTTGGCAGTAGTTGTGTCTAGAATCCCTATAGGAAATTGCTTGTGGGTAAGCACGTTTTGGGGTCCCCCTTCTTCTAGCCACTCCACTTGACAAATCACCCTGAAACTTTCCAAACAGCAGCTGAATTGAGTAGCAAACTAGTTTTGAACATTTTGTGAAGATTCCTCAAATGACTCCAAAGTTATTAGCAAAACAATAAATGTGTTTCCTATGGAAACTAGGTCTTAACTATAACTACCTACTGGCAGTTGCCAGTAGGTAGTTATAGTTAAGACCTAGTTCCCAAAGGAAACACATTTTTTGACTTGCCTATAACTTTGGCATCATTTGACCAATTTCCATGAAATTTTCCCCCCAAAAGTGTCAAGGTAGGTTCTGGCGGTCATGCAAAATTTGGGGGGGGGGGGGTCCATGCAGTGTCGACTGAGAATTTGGGGTGCAAACTAAGGGTGTGTTTGAAATTATGTTTATTCCCATAGGAACATTTAGCCACACTCACAGCCTGAACTGCTGGACGGACTTACACCAGATTTAGCAGAGAAGTAGATATTGGTTCAAGGAAGTGTCCTTCGCCCATTTGGTGTAAATCTGTTTAGTAGTTTTAGTTTTAGAGAAATTTAAGCTGTAAATGATAGTGATATCTCTGGCCACAGATATTTTGTGGTGCTTTTGCGAACGCATGTGCTAACGGAAATGCTCTGATTGGCTGGATGGAACCTGCACAGAAAGTTGCGTCTGCCATTTTACTGCAGGAACGGTTCCCTGAGCTGAACATTTCTGGAAAAGCTAGCATAAGGAGTCATCGTAGAGGTACTCAGACCCCATGTTTGAGAAATAAGGATGTTAATGCCACAAGTTATGTGTCTAAAATTGCTTTTTTTAATCGCACAAGATTTCCGTGACACTTCTCCGACCACCAGTGCGGCCCCTCCGTGTACCATTGTGGAGACATTGCTAATATCATGGTGACACCGCAAATATTGGTGGGAATATAAAAAAAATATCAGTGAATCATTATGCATTATTATTGAGATCCTGATAAATATATTTATAGAGTTATTTATACAGTGAGTTATCTACTGTGCTGGTTAGAATTAATTATATAGTAATCATTTGTAGGTCTCGACTAGCGTAGCAGTGCATGGGCTGCTCGCTTTGCGAAGGCATGCAGTATACACTACAGTGGGGAAAAGCTACGCCCACTTTCCGGACATATTTTTGATTGGCTTCAATAATAAATGCTGCATGTTGATTCGTTTTTGGCTTGTTAGTCCCTCCTCACGGCCATGTTCTCATTTATATTCTTCCCTGGCCATTGGCCCCTTTACTCAAAAACTATTTTTGGCCCTGTGCCCCCCTCCCCGCCCCCTCTGCAGTCCATGACATTTCGGCCCCCTCACCTTCCCACTCCCGTTCGTACAGTCCTGGACCTCCAGCTTCCCATTTCCTATGCAATAAATTCTTGTTTTTTTTGGGATTTGCTGGGTGATCGCACTCTTTTTGGTGTCACAGAAATGTTGCCTGACCAAAACATGGCAATGTGCACAACACGTGCGTGCGCGCAATACAAACGTTTTTGTTTTGATGTCTGTATTCTGTGCTTGTTGTTGACGTGAGTGCTCATTTTGTGGGCTCGTCCCGTTTCACCCTTTTTCTTTGGAAATTGGGCTTCTATCGTTACTACACTTGCTGTTAGCTCCGACCCAGAAATGACAGCGGTGTTGTTGCTTACTGTTTTGGGGCTGCTGGTCCGTCGTGAGGAAACATTGCAGCTGCCTAAGTCTCGACTGCCAAAAGGACATCTAAGAGTGGAGCACGCGGGTTCAGGACGATTTCTCCTGCAAACATTGGGACATTGTGAAGCCGTCCCTTACCGACTTGACACGGGAGCACAAATCAACATCCTCTGCACCGTGCAGCAGGGTTGCGGGAAAGTGTTCTCTAACCCGCCGACTCTCAATATGCATCTCGTTAAGAGTCACGGTGTTCAGGTGTGGTGTCTCAATCGGATTACTAGTTTGCGTGTATCGTCTCAATATTCCCTAGTTCTGCCTCCCTCTTACTACATCTTTCTATGATCTCACCTTTGTCCTGACTCAGCCGGGCCGTGCCATCCACCAGAGGCGCAACTAGAGCCAAATTTCGGGTGGGAGGCGGGGGGGGCTGAATCTTTAAGCAACATGCAGAGTGGAGCTGCAGGGGCTCTTAGAAGGGGTGAAACAACAGCAAGGCCTCATTAACACTTTCCGTGCTGATGACAGAACCTCTCCGTCATCAGCTCCGGTGGCGCTGTGCTGATGACGAAACGGTTCCGTCATGGCCCGCTCGCCGCGCCTGCGCGGCGCGGATTACGCGCCTGCGCTGGGCGTTCCATTGAGCGGGCGGGGCCATGACGGAACCGCTCTGTCATGAGCACAGCTCAACCGTGGCTGGTGACGGAGCGGTTCCGTCACCAGCATGTGCGCGCCGCGCCCCCCCCCCCGTCCCCTTAGCGCTGTGGCGGAATAGCTGCCACCGCGAAGATGTTAACATGCGAATGGTCCTAAAGACCTGCGAAGTTGTGGTAAATAAATGAATTACCCTGTCAGAATTTCTATACATTAACAAGGATCATGCATATAATGAGAGGCAGAGTCCGTGGTGTCCGATTCAGAAGGGCTTTAATTCAGTAACTCGAGTTAAAGGAGAATCGGGTTCCATCACCACTAGGGATCAGGAAGGATCGTCATCTAAATCTTTATTCACAGAACACATTATATATAGTTAAAACATATATTGACTTGGATAGAGAAGGCGGAGCGCTCCAGGCGGAGCAAGTGAAAGAGAGAGATAAGAGCACATGGGCGTGAGAAAGGGCGTGTAAGGAGGCGTACACGTGGGTGTTCACTTGATGAGTCATAGGTGTGTCATAGGTGGGTGGATACATGGAGGGGGTCTGCATGGTCAGCAGGAACCTTTACCCTACTTGTGCGCGCAAATTGGTCATGACGTGGAATTGACGTGTAACTGGAGAAAGCTGGGGGAAGCTGACTTTTCGTACTAGTAGAGAAGTCTTGGATGTCAGGACCGCCTGTACCCCTGGCTTATCTGATATCTTGAGTTTGGAGGATGTATTATCTGACTTAAAGGTCGCTGGAGCAAAGGCTGCTCATCACTAAATGCTAGTGTGTGCATACATTTCTACGTGCATGGCGTGGGGCCATGGGCCTTCTATGGATTCGGGTTCTGTAAATCACTTGGATGGAGACAGAAAGGCTAGGCCCTATCTTCTGCAGGCGGAATATGCTTACCCCTTTCATTAGACAGGAATGTGTTTCTGTGGAGCGGAGCAGATAACTGTAGGAAAAATACTGTCTTTGGCAGGCTAGGCTGGGCACCTCTCGGCTGAGCAGGAAGTATGTGAGAGGTCAGGGATACATAACTAAACTGCAGCTTTCAGAGTGCCAGGAGGCTTGAAGCCTGAATTCGGGTCCTGGCTCGGCTGAGCCACAAAAACGAGTTCATCTCGACTTTTAAACGTGTACCATGTAAATGCATTGGCAACATAGGCCTCAGTGCAGAATTAACGTTTCATTCATGGAGGGCCTGATAACTGACATGCTAACATTGGACGGAAATGCAGAGGCATTACTATTACAGGCATGAGAAGGGAATTGTATTATGACATGGACATACACGGGGTATATGTACATACATAGGGTGCATGTAGGGGACACACTGGCCACGCAAAATTTCTATTTCCTCATTCCCTCCTTGTCCCCTACTGTGCCCTTCAGGACACATCTATATTCATGATACCATATATCTGATCATACAGCATCATTTGCTCGTCTTTATTCTTTTGTACACGTGGACGTGGACGGGGAATACAGGCAGTGGCACACAAGCCGCAAATCGCTGGGCCACATTGCAGACAGAGACAGCAACTGAATATAACTAGTAGTATTATTCCTAGGAACGACAGTACTTTCCATCCCCATGCTGATATTACACTCCAGAGCCAACCGGACCAAGTCCATGTGCCTGGATTTTGGTGTATCTCGTGAGCTATCTTATGGAGTCTTGTTATTGCTGCGTATACGGATGGCGCATTATTTGGAATAAACACACAACAACTGGAGCCGATCACTCTACAAGCCCCGCCCCTATCTGCCAGGATGACGTCAAGAACAAGGCGGTTCTGAAGAACAACAAGTCTCATAGCAGACTGCTCCTCGGTCAAGTTCGCTAGAACGGAAGTAGTCTCATTCACTACTGCTTCAAGAGTTCTTGTTAACCTGCGTATTAATTTACTATTTTGGACGGGACCTATGAAGAAAAAGAATCCTTTATTGAAATCTGTATATTGCTCTAAAACTGTCTCAGTCTGATCAACAACTGGGGAATCGATCTCCCTCTTGTGTCTGACATGTACTAGGCGTGAATCTCGATGATAATGGGATGGTGCTAGAAAGACAGGTGGCAGTAGGAACGCTATATAACACGTCCCACCCCAGTCCAAGGGCAGACGTACATAGGCTGTCTGACCGCAAATGAAATAGGAATGGCGGAAAGCTTTGAAAGTAGACTTTCCTTTATCATTGAACTCGACCACAGTATTACAATCACTGTGTCCTAAATGCACTGAGCCTTTCTTTCTAACGCATAATTCACCTTTTACTGGTAAGACTGTTATGAACGGTGAACCTGTATTTTTCTCGGATTGGACATTTAGAATCATAAAGTTAAGGGAAACATTTCCTTGGTCGTACACCTCATTTTCTAGATCTGTACCTTTCCTTTGGGGAAAACCATCTTTGTCTGGGAAACATGCCTCATTCATTACTTTATTCAAATCTCCCCAAATACCTTCACTCTGGGAATCTGTGAACTTTCTGTCTTGTGATGACATTAAAGCAAACCATGCTCCGCACGAACCATTGTGCGAAAACGGAAAAGGAAAGAGGGGCAGAACTCCCTTCGTTTTCTGATAAGGTGGGAGTCGGCCACATACCCAGCAATTCGTTACCATTGCTGGTCTGATGAGAATGGAGTAACATGCGAATAAAAGTATTGTTGCGCAGTGCTAGTCGATATGACAGTTCATGGGGTGGCAGATCACTGAATGTGTGCTCTACAGTGTCGTTAAAGGAAGAATGTATATGTGAACCAAGAGGAGGAAAGAAAACATGTAGCGTCAAGCTTATACATATAACCAATATACTTAGAAGAAACATAATGATCAGAGTTACTATGCATCTGCTGAGTAAGTTTTTGTAGTATTTCTCTTTCTTATCTCTCTGTCTACTGTTCGGGTCTACGATCTTATACATGTCAGGAACCTGTCTAACCGATTCACCACAGGGTGGACTTAAACAATTAAACGCTGTCTGACTTACTAGACCGTAACTTTAACCGGTACTCCTGTTGCGGAGTCTTTTCTAGCAAAGGGGGCTTTGAGTCGCTGGTTTCTGGGCAGTCCTTAGTTTCGATTACAGTTCCGTGTCCATGGAATCTTTTGACGTGTTGGGCATGGATCCAGCCCTTCCTTCCCTCGACCTTGACAGCGGTCCTCGTTGTGAGAAGTACTAACTTCGGTGCTCGCCAGCGGGGCTCGAGAGGACTTGAACGATCAAAGTTCCGTACTAACACTGTATCACCAGGAACAATGGAGTGTTCCTTCACTTGGGTGTTTTGTCGGGGAAGGCGGCTGCAACCTGTGAACGACAAGAGAGGAGTGCAGACATCAAGGAAGCCAGGTAATCTGTCAGCATATTACTGTCAACATCGGTAATTCTCTTTGGCATAGGCGTACCCCACATATTCGGCGGTCTACCAAAAACCACCTCGTAAGGGGACAGTCCTGTTCTGGAATGAGCTACCATACGCATGTAAAAGAGGGCAACCGGCAAGGCTACCATCCAATCCACGCCTTTTTCTGCACAGACTTTCGCTAATTTTGTCTTAAGTGTCTGATTGTGTCTCTCAACAAGGCCTGCTGCCTCTGGGTTCTACAGGAATGCCTTTACCTGGATTGAACTGGCAACAGATCATGCAGGTGCGTACTTTCTGTTTAGCTGCTGCACGCAGGTGCTTGTTGAACCAAATATTCTGTAAACTGTCTAACATAGCCTTTTCTCCTAAGTGTGCTGGACTATGTGCTGTATTTATGATGACTTGAACCATGGAGTCAGGAAGAAACCATGTAGCTTTGCCTTTTGTCATCCAACCCTGGTCAGTCTGGACCCCTCCTTGTTCAGTCCATTTCTTTATTTCGTCTGGAGTGGCATGTGTCTGTATGTCGAGTACATCTTGTGAGGGATCCCTGACTGTCATGCAATTTGTCAGTGATGGTACTTTTGTCTTTGTCGTGTCTGTTGGAATGTCTGTTGGAGTCTGGGCTGTAAGTTTAGCTGTTCGATCTGCCAGGTCGTTACCCTGGGAAATGGTGTCTGTGACTTTAGTATGTGCTTTGCACTTCATGATGGCTATGGCTGTAGGTAAGTGTATAGCTTCTAACAGAGCCTGAATGAGGGGACCATGCTGAATTTTGGCCCCATGAGAGGTCAGAAAACCTCTCTCCTGCCATAAAACTCCGAAGTCGTGAACGACCCCGAAGGCATACTGTGAATCTGTGTATATGTTTACTTTCAAGTTCTTGGCTCATATGCAGGCTTGTGTCAGAGCGATGAGCTCTGCTGCTTGTGCTGACAGTGTGTCAATTCGATGGGTCTCTATGACTTCAGTATCAGTGGTCACTGCATATGCGGCCACTAACTCTCCTGTGCTCGTTCTCATGCATGAACCATCCACATAAAGTGTCAGGTCTGGGTCTGGTAGTGCAATGTCGGTCAAGTCCTGTCTTGGCTTCGTCACTGTATTTACTACTTCCACACAGTCATGTGGTGCAGTGTCTGCTGTGCTTGAAGGCAAGAGTGTAGCAGGGTTCAGAATGTTGCATCGTCTGATCTCTATGTGTGGCTGAAATAATGTCAGTTTGTATCCTGTCAGTCTTGCTACAGTCAGATGTTGTGTCTGAGTCCTGTTCAAGAGAACTTCCACTGAGTGTGGAACCTCTACTGTCAGGGGGTGTCCTAACACTATGGAATCACTCTGTCTTATTGCTAGGGCTGTTGCTGCAACTGATTTTAGGCACGCAGGCAGAGCCTGGGCCACTGGATCCAATGTACTAGAAAAATAAGCACAAGGCTTGTGTTTTCCTGCCTGACCTTGTGTGAGGACAGATAATGCTGTGCCATAGCGTTCAGTAACAAAAAGTGTAAAAGGCTTGCTGTAACAAGGAGTCGCTAAAACTGGTGCTTGACATAGAGATTTTTTCAATCCTTCAAATGCAAGGGTATGTTCTTGTGTCCAAGGGAGGACAGTCGAAGATGCTGCCTCCTGTGTTGTTAACTGTATGAGTGGCTTGGCTAGATATGCATACTGGGGAATCCATTGTTTGCAGTAAGAAGTGAGGCCAATGAAGGCCCGTACTTCCTTTTGTGTTTTGGGCTGTGAAAGATTTGCAATTAACTGAATGCGGTCTTGTGTCAGCTGTCTACCCCTCTTGGACAGCAAGTGTCCAAGGTACACCACTTGCTGTGCACAGAATTGCAACTTTGAAGGGGACACTTTGTGCCCCTTGTCTGCCAGGAAGTATAAGACTGTTAGTGATGCACGTTCGCAGTCTCGTTCTGTTCGTGCTGTGATCAGGATATCGTCCACGTATTGGAGCAGTGCGGTGTTGGCAGGCATGTGAATACTGTCTAGTTGTCTTTTCAATGCTTGACTATAAATACTAGGACTTTCTGTGAATCCTTGAGGAGCCCTCGTAAATTTAAAACTGCGTCCATTTAAACAGAATCCGAAGAGGTACTGGCTCTCTGGATGTATTGGGACACCGAAGAAGGCGTTCTTTAGATCGATTACAGTAAAGAACGTCGCCTCGGAATCAATTGCAGTCAGTAATGAAGAAATGTCTGGGACCACTGGGTACTGGGGTATTATGCATTTGTTCAGTTCTCGGAGGTCAATCACTAGTCTGTAGACTGGTGGTGCATTTGGGTCAGTTCGTTTAAGAATAGGGATGACAGGTGAATTACATACATTTGAGTCAGTTTCTACTACCACTCCTTGTGCAATGAGTTCGTCAACAATTTTCAGTAATGCTACTACAGCATCAGGTGGTAACTTGTATTGTCGGATTCGTGGCAGTACTACTCCTGGTTTGAGGGTGACATGGTGTGGCGTAATGTGCATGTAACCTACATCAGTCGGACCTTGTGCCCATAAATGCTGTGGTACATTCTGGAGTCTGGGATCAAAATCTCTCAACACATAATGTCCTTTAAAATCACGTAAAAACAATCGCACTCCTTCCGGAGAACAACAAATAACTGCTTCTAGTTCTTTCAATGTCTTTATACCAAGCAAATTTTCTGGACACGACTTAGTAAGTAACAAGTCTGTGGTGCGGGACAATGGACCGACTCCTAGGGATACTGGCTTTGACACTTCGTTAACAATAGGCTTTCCTGAAAATCCCAGGGAAATATTCTGTGAGCCTGAAAGGGGTGCCCCTGGAACCTCGTCATGACTGATGGTAGTTCTGCTCGCCCCTGTGTCAATCAGAAATTTTCTGTCTTTTCCCAATACACGACTATGTACATAGGAACCCTCTTGATCTACAGGAACCTCAATAAGGGGCAAGCCAACCTCCCTCTCTAGGCTGTTTCATGAGTACTGTTGATATTCTGAATAGTCTGACTGTGCGTACTGGTACATTTTTTGCGTGACATGTTGTGTGGCAGCTATTGGCTGCGGTAGAGCTACTGTCTGTTGCGTGTTCTGTGGCGTTTGCATGTTCTGTGGGGTGCTATTCTGTCTGGGAGGATGCGGCCTTTCTTTTGTCTTGCCTGTGGCTATATTGTGTTTCAGGACAGCACATTCATTTACATAGTGACCTGGTTGCTTGCAATAATTACAGTTCCCTTTAACAGGCGCCGTGCCCTTTTTATGCCCATCAGCTGGTACTGATTGTGCAACTAGCACTTTCATTTTCGTATCTTTCATACGTCTCTTTTCATGTTCCTGTTCCTCTCTAATTCTGTTCTGGTGGTATTGTAACATTTGCAACATTTGGGAAGGGCTATTTGCTTGCCAGGTACTCTCAACCTTCAGTACTCTATTTTTGATCGGGGGTAAGGAATTTTCTACTAATTTGCTCACAAAAAGATGTGGATACGATTCACTATTTGGCTTAAGGCCACTATTAATAGTAAAACATTTTTCGAATCTAGAATAAAAATCACTGGTATCTTCGTCTTGTTACTGTTTACATGCTGAAATAGCATCCCAATCTTCCTTTTTAGTAACCAATAATCTCTGCAGGACCTGTATCAATAGTTCAGGTAGTGCTTTAGCTTTGTCCCCGAGACCAACACCAGCGTCCCGGCCTTTATCCTCATCTTCCAATTCTGTCCAATTTATCTTTTTCTCTCCCACCTCCCAGTCTTTCTCTTTGAGCTTTTCATAAATGCCTGCTGGTAACAGTACCTTTAATAATTTAATGATGTCAGTGTATGTGTAATCCCCTATGCGGAGAATGTCTTTTAATTCACGGTGGAACCCCCCCCGGGTCTTTATCATGGCAGGGCAGCAACTTTTTCATTTCCAGTATTTCTATTTTCGTCAAGGGTGTGTAAACATATACTCGTTGAAGCTCATTGTTTGCATTTTTGACGGGATGTACCTCTCGTAGGGGGTTCTGTCTGTCTATGTGGAAGATCTTTCTGTCGTGGTGTGGGGCAGGAATCGGGTGCGTGGTCAGAAAAGTCAAGTACTTATGTCGTTGGTCTAGAATGACATTAATTAATTCGGTACCTAGGCCTATCCATCTCTCTAGGAGTATATCGTCCAGTAATTTGTACAAGGGACCGGGATCAGAACGTTGACTCTCGTACAACGTGATCAGATGTTGAACCATGTAAATACCAGCCAAACGCTGTTCTTCCGGGGGAAGGCTCAGAAAGGTTTGAGCCACTACGTCACTGTTATATATGTTAGAATTAGACGCCCATTGAACGGCTGACCGGGCTAGTTCCTGTTCGTGTATAGTGTGGGGTCTATCGCACTCTACTCGTCTTTTCAGTGCGTTCTCAGTAGCTTGGAATAGATGTTCGAGAGAATATCTTTCTGGTATGGGAGGTCTATGTTTACTGTAGTCGAGGCCCTTGGGCCTGTCAAACTGTCTTGCTCTGCCTACGTAATTCAGTTTATCCACTTCCTCTGTTTCAGGCTCAGCATCATCTGATGCTAAGTCGTCCTCTTTCTCGTCTGACTCTTTCCTGTGTAAGTTTAGAATTTCTTTACGTATTTTCCTGTACATGCATTCTATCTTTGCCATTGTATCATGTTTACAGGCAGCTATGTTGTCACTCCAATCAATCATACCTCTAGTTACTCCTTTATCTGGCTGATCTTGTTCCCTGATCAGACAATTAATTAAAAAACGTAAAATTGCGCGTTGAACCTCCACCTTTCTCTGTGCCATGGCCTCATGTATACTTTCGGGTCCCTCCCCCGTTCTAATGAAGTGGTATATTTTGTCTAGATTGTCCTTCATGCCTGGTAATGTGATCAGATACTCTGCAACGCGTCTTAATCGTAGTGAGTACATGAGCATTGGGCCCACACCTGGTACTGGATCATATATACAGTGTGCAATCGTTACATTTTGCTTATGGGGTGATGCTGTCATTTGTGGCGTTCGTTGTAGTGCTAGCTCTTGCAGTGCTCGTGATGGTGGCGGTGTTTGCGGTATGTTTGTGGTCCCCCCTCCCACTGCCCCTTGTCCTAATTCGTCTTTCACGGTCGGTGGAGGAAGCAGTTGTGTTAGCTGATCCTGTGATGCGAACGGAGGGAGAAAAGGGTTGTTGCCAGGAGGAGGAGGAGGAAAACCTGCATTAACATAATCCGGAGCGGCCTCCTCTAAATAAGAGGAAATAAAAGCCTCAGCTGCTGTCTGTTTATGCCTACGTACTTTAGTCGGGATCAGTGGTGGCGGCAAATTACCGGGTACTTCCGGAGTCACTTTAGCTAGTCCTTCAGCGAGGACAGTATACATGCCTTTAATAAGGGCATTTCTTTCTCTATCTGCTTGTTCTTCCTTGACCCGTTCCCCTTCTTCCATTAGCTCTTTTTCTCTGGCTTTTTCTGCTGCTTCTTTACTTTTCTCTGCTTTGTGGAATTCTTTCTCTACTCTCCTATGCGCTTCTTTACGCCATAACTCAATGGCATCTTTCTAGGACTGTCTAGCTTTCTTTTTCCACAGTGCTTCCTCTACTCTCGTAATGCAATCAGCATCCCATGTTCCTGAGGCAGGCCATCTATATTTCTCGTCCAGATCCTTCGTGTAATCTACCCATAAGTCTAAAAACAGTATGGCATCTAGCCCATACTTCTGGTACATGAAATGACCAGGTGTATCTCTGGGCGGGACGGGGACTGCCTCTTCGAGTATCCCTTTCCTGGTCCCTATCTGACGTAATTTCGAAAACAGTGGCATGTTGGAACTAACTTGAACAAAAACACAATATGCACAAGAATAGACTGGAAACAACCATTCACACTACAACATTAAAACATTAAAAACAGATACATCCTAACTAGTATATAGAACAAAACATGATCCTGAAAAAACTGTTTACTTTATGCACTGCAAAACAGTACAACCATACCGGTCTCGTAAAGAGACACGTCTTTACCGCGTCCACCAAAATGGACACGTCTTTACCGTGCCTGTGTACCCAGACACGTCTTTACCGGGCTCAAATAAATGAACCCGTCTCTATGCGTTCCCAATAACGGTACTCACCGGGAAGCAGAACTGAAGGCCTCAGAAACTCGATACTGCGTGACTGCTACTGCTGCTTCTGCTGCTGCGGCTGCTGCGCATGCGCCTCGGAACAGGTGGGCTTCGGGATACCTCGGACCTTGCTCTCTCGGCTTGGGCTCTGGTTGGGATGGTCCGCAATCCTCACCGCCTCGTGTGGATGCCTGGTCGCAGTCTCCGTCTCCTCCGTGGGCCTGAGGGAGTAGGCAGGAAGTCCCGCTGTCGTGTACACTTGAAGTCCGTCACGGCTGTAGAAGGGGGCAGGGGGATGGACCTACATCGCCGGCGCGTGGGGAAGGGGACTGGTTCCTATTCGGGCGCCAGATTAATGTGGTAAATAAATTAATTACCCTGTCAGAATTTCTATACATTAACAAGGATCATGCATATAATGAGAGGCAGAGTCCGTGGTGTCCGATTCAGAAGGGCTTTAATTCAGTAACTCGAGTTAAAGGAGAATCGGGTTCCATCACCACTAGGGATCAGGAAGGATCGTCATCTAAATCTTTATTCACAGAACACATTATATATAGTTAAAACATACATTGACTTGGATAGAGAAGGCGGAGCGCTCCAGGCGGAGCAAGTGAAAGAGAGAGATAAGAGCACATGGGCGTGAGAAAGGGCGTGTAAGGAGGCGTACACGTGGGTGTTCACTTGATGAGTCATAGGTGTGTCATAGGTGGGTGGATACATGGAGGGGGTCTGCATGGTCAGCAGGAACCTTTACCCTACTTGTGCGCGCAAATTGGTCATGACGTGGAATTGACGTGTAACTGGAGAAAGCTGGGGGAAGCTGACTTTTCGTACTAGTAGAGAAGTCTTGGATGTCAGGACGACCTGTACCCCTGGCTTATCTGATATCTTGAGTTTGGAGGATGTATTATCTGACTTAAAGGTCGCTGGAGCAAAGGCTGCTCATCACTAAATGCTAGTGTGCCTACATTTCTACGTGCATTGCGTGGGGCCATGGGCCTTCTATGGATTCGGGTTTTGTAAATCACTTGGATGGAGACAGGAAGGCTAGGCCCTATCTTCTGCAGGCGGAATATGTTTACCCCTTTCATTAGACAGGAATGTGTTTCTGTGGAGCGGAGCAGATAACTGTAGGAAAAATACTGTCTTTGGCAGGCTAGGCTGGGCACCTCTCGGCGGAGCAGGAAGTATGTGAGAGGTCAGGGATACATAACTAAACTGCAGCTTTCAGAGTGCCAGGAGGCTTGAAGCCTGAATTCGGGTCCTGGCTCGGCTGAGCCACAAAAACGAGTTCATCTCGACTTTTAAACGTGTACCATGTAAATGCATTGGCAACATAGGCCTCAGTGCAGAATTAACGTTTCATTCATGGAGGGCCTGATAACTGACATGCTAACATTGGACGGAAATGCAGAGGCATTATTATTACAGGCATGAGAAGGGAATTGTATGATGACATGGACATACACGGGGTATATGTACATACATAGGGTGCATGTAGGGGACACACTGGCCAAGCAAAATTTCTATTTCCTCAAAGTGCTCGGGTGCGGATGTGTGTGTGCCCAGGAAGCTGTCTCATCCCGGGATGCCACACACAACGAGGGGGGGGGGCTGAAGCCCTTTGAGTCCAATGGGTGTTGCGCGCCTGCCGTCCACCATACTACACTATAGTCGTCCTCTTAACCCTCATTATGGCTCAGAGGTGGAGACCTGCGCGAGTCCTGCATTAACGAGCTGCCGGCCCTGGTTTCTCGAGTGTCCCCGTAAACGACTTTCTTCAACTCTTTCTATCGTCATTAATGATCTCTTCTCCCTGAATTCGTGTGACTCTTCGTCTATGGACCGTTTTAAGTCAGTTATACATTTATACTACTCGCTTCACTCATTCTAAATACACAAAGGCGTGCATGTGGCTAGAGCTGCCGACTTTGGTGCCGAAAACCAAGGTTCGTCCCTTGTCCCCATCCTGTGATTTTGGGCAAATCACTTAATCTACCCGTGCCTGAGAAAAATAAATTTAAAAAAATGAATGTTCTTCTGTAACGTAACCGGTGCTCATGTAAAGCACTTACGGTCGAGTTCGCGCTGTATAAATCTGCGAAAAAAAATTGTTTATCGCAGCTGCAGGCAATTTTAAATCCTTCATATAATGCTTTTCTTTAAATCAATTAACACTTAAGCCTAAATACGGAAACCCCGTGTTATCCCCACAGGTATTTGCACCTAAATACATTTTGTGCACTAATTGCGTTTTTGTGTGTGACCTGCTTAAGTTTTACAACCTTTTGCAACAAAATGTTAGTCCTGAATGAAGCATCACATAAAAAGCCGTCTCAATTATTCAGACCTTCTATTCGCAAGTATTACTTACAACGTGAGTTAGTTATGAGTAAGAATCTCGCAGGATTCGCCTCACATTCAGCAAATCGTATGATGATTTACCCTTTACTTAGATTGACATTGAATTTTCAGTTCGATCATTGTAGCAGCTTCAACCACCAGAGCCTCTGGGATCCGGGTTTATGTGAGCAGACTCGTGTCTTTGCAGCTGCAGTTTCTTGTACGAGCTAACCAGACAAGGGGTTTGTAAATTAATAGTCCTGTTGGCACATCTGCTTTCTAGTCCTGAGATTCATCTTATCTGTAGTTAAACCATAATATTGTTACAGAATGTTACTTTTAATGTTAAGACCCACACGTGCATGCTTAGGTGAAGGCGCGCGCTGCTTGCGCAATGCTTCTCTCCATCTCCCCTTTACTAGTGGGTGTGTTACCAGTTTATGAAGCAGAGAGAAAAAACGTGAATGTGCAGTTGTGTGTGTGTGTGTGCTGAGCACCTAGAACAGAAACGCAATACAGGGGTTGCAGCCAATGGCATATAGTGATTTAGTGGTGGCTTGTGGGAGATGTCAGTGTTTTGGGGTCAGATTATTGAACTTTTTAAATCATGTTATTCGAATTGCGGCTGTGAATCGGTTTATGAGTGATGTGAAGTATTTTTATATTTTCTGCTACTTTTATGGTCTTTGCCCGAAATAAAGTTTTCAAATGAAATTAAATGAATTAGGTTGCGTCTCAACGATTAAATACCCAGCCTCTGATCAGAGAGGGTGCTATGCTTAAAGTGACAATTAAGGTGTGGTGATTGATGCTTTGAGAGGCAATGCCAACTGTCGAGGACACAATCACACAGTAAGTAACTGTTTCAGCACCCAGGCTAATGTGCTGCATAGCTAAATACATGCACGGTCCCAAAGGCGAGACCGTTTGCATTGCAAATGCTTGTTTAATGTGGTGGTTGCTATTGAACTCCTGCTTTTATTTTTGTTTTCACGACATGTCTCAGGAGATCGCGATTACCGACTTCATCGCAAATTCCAGTCACCGCAAAAATATAAATTTGATTTTAGAGATGGTTTTTATAGAAACTCTCTAGAAAAACATAACTTTAGAGAGTCGGTCACAGAAAAATAAAACAATCATGAAACAATATTATATTATTTTTCTTTGACTGGCTCTGACATGCATGCAGGGTGGGGCATGGACAGGCCATAGTAGGCATCTGGTGCCCCTTAGAAGTGCGCCTGTTTGGCGGGCCGTCCTAGGGCTGCTTTGCGAACAGGCGAGGAGTGGTGTGCCCACTCCTGCCCTGAGTGCCTAAAGACTGTTTGGTCGGCCCTCTGGGGCTGCCCGAACCAGTCATACGCACTCTGCCCTTCTCTGTGCAGGGTACAATGCAGCCTACATGGAAAACATGGCCTCCCCATAAGCTCCTGGCTGGGCGCCGCCCCGTCCAATCACAACGCTGATGCCTGCTTCCTGTTTGCGACTGTAGAAAGGGCACATCATGAGCAGAATTGCCTTTAGGGGGTGTAATTATGTTGTAATAATGATTAGCTTTTCAGTGGTCTCTGAAGAATGAAAGGCTGAGTTGGCCCACCCAGATTTGAACCAGTGGTCTGCAAGTTACACTCAAATCTCAGAAGGAGAGGTATTTTCCTCCTGAATTATGTTAGTGGATTGACAACTGTGAACTCCAGGTAGCCACAAACCTCCACAGCAAGTGCGCACACTCACCAAGCTACCTCACTGGTGTTAAAACCGGTGGTATGCAGGTGGCATTTCGGGGGGGGGGGGCTGAACCTTTAATCAGTGGGCAGAGTGGAGCTGCAGGGGCTCAACAAGGGGTGAAACAACAGCAAGGCCTAATTACCATTCAAATGGTCTTTTAAAGACTGGTCCTCGCAGTGTTGGTAATCCCTGACAACTCCAGGTAAGCATCACCTCTGCGAGGACCAGTTCTGTATTAGACGAATAAAAAACACACGCGCACGCACACGTGTTTCTGCAGTAGCGCCATCCACCTGCCGAGCTATCTTACCACCAAAGGCGGGTGAAAATGGGTGAATCTTAGCTACAACTACATTTATTTCTGTACTACACAAAGTACTAAGGGGCAGATATACACGCCCCTTGCGCCACTTTTGCGTCACTTTTCCCATGTTAAAAGTGACGCAAAAGTGGCGCAAGGGGCTTGTAAACCTGACCCTGATTTTCTGAGACGGCGTTTCCCAAACCGTGGAGTTACAGCGCTGAAAATCAAAGCACTAAAATGCCTTTCAATTCTGCATTTATCTTGTGACATTTGCTGCCTTCAAAGATAGAGGTGAAATGCCAGGCTCTTTTTCTGACAAACTGTTGCTTCTTTGTTGAACATGGGATTGATATGGTGTTTATAAAGTCCTCTCCCTCTGCGATCTGGGAATGAAAAGCAAAGATAATTGTGTGACACTCTTGCGGGAGTGCAGGGAGTGCAGAAGGGAAGTTTGCAGGATGTTATTTTTGTAGCACACAACAACATTTAAATACCTGGAAATTAACTCACACATTCAGCAGTTAGGAAAGCAAAGTTATAGCACATTTTGTGTAATTCTTAAGTGTGAGGGAAACAAAGATTTTAATAGGATGAAAGCAAATGAAGAGCCTCGTTGATGCACAAATGATAAATAGTCATAGAAACTCAATGTTCACACATTACGGTGTGTGTGCTGTATAGTTCTATCAGTAAATCTGTGTGTCTGTGCACATGTAGGGCTCGTTCTAATTGAAATGTACGTCTGTAAGTGACGGTGTACTACCACACGGAGCTTTAGTCACATTAAGAACCGCCCGCCTCATGTGCATTAGAGCTGGGTGGGTCACACACAATCTAAAGTGTGGGTTGTGGTTGTAAAAAGTTTGGGAAGCAGTGATCTGATAGGCTTTGCCCTCATGGAGACTACTTAACTCCTTCCATGCTCATGAGTCACGGAAGACATGTGCTCTTGACGGCCGGGAGCCAACTGAACGTTGCCGCTCCGCCCACGTGCGATTAATTCCCCGCCTGTGTGGGTGAATTAATTAGTGGGCGGAGTTCGGGCGGCTCCCGGCCGTCATGAGCACACGTCTACTGTGACTCATGCCGGCCGGGAGTCCTAATGAGCACCGCGGCACCACACTCCCCCCAAGCTGTAGCGAAATTCACGCCGTGGCGAAGGGGTTAAACCATAACATGATTGACATAGGGCAGGTTGAATCAGATTTCATTTATTTGTTGAGCTGTCCTCTAGCAGTGCTTAATTTGTAAAAGAAGGAGTTCCGGTGTCCAGAGCTGTGCTCAGAATCCCGGCTTGTGCTATTACATGTGGGCAGGATCAGTACTCAGGCCGCTGGTCTCCAGTCCACCTCAAATCTACTAATCCATTACCATGACCCCACTCCACCCCTCTTTTCTCACTCTTGGGGTTCATAGTTTCTCCTATGTGGCGGCTTTACGTCTTTTTGTTTTGTGTGTTTTTTTCTCTCTGGAAATGTCTGACCAGAAAAAAGTAAGTGTTTGTCCCCAAAAACAAGTGCCTGCAGCTACCAGCTCAAATTAAGCACTGCACTGTGTCACCACCCAGCTCTAAATCAGGCTCAGGATACTTTATTTCCACCCAACCCTAGATCAGGTTTTGGTTCGTCTGTTACCACCCAACCCTGGATCAGGTTTTGGATACTCTGTTACCACCCAACCCTAGATCAGGTTTTGGATACTCTATTACCACCCTACACTAGATCAGGTTTTGGATACTCTATTACCACCCGATCCTAGATCAGGTTTTGGATACTCTGTTACCACCCGATACTAGATCAGGTTTTGGATACTCTGTTACCACCCAACCCTAGATCAGGTTTTGGATACTCTATTACCACCCGATACTAGATCAGGTTTTGGATACTCTGTTACCACCCAACCCTAGATCAGGTTTTGGATACTCTATTACCACCCGACCCTAAATGAGGTTTTAGATACTCTGTTACCTCCCAACCCTAGATCAGAATTTGGATACTCTATTACCACCCGACACTAGATCAGGTTTTGGATACTCTATTCCCACCCGATCCTAGATCAGGTTTTGGATACTCTGTTACCACCCAACCCTAGATCAGGTTGACGGGTGCTCTGTTACCACCCAACCCTAGATCAGGTTTAGCATACTCTATTTCCAATGCAAACAAGTCCTGTGCACACGTTACGAACAGTAAGTCTTTTAAAGGTTTACAAGAGTAAAACGAGCAAAGTAATGATCGTTGAAGCGAGATGGACTCATAATGATAGATTTTTCAAAAGAAATGTATTAACCCTCCCATTCTGGAGGGGTGACATGAAGAAAAAGAACAACACAACCAGCTGACACGTGTTTCGTCAGCGAGCCGATGGCTTGTGACTCTTCTGGGCTGTAAATAGTATCAAAGGTAACATGTTATGTGGCCGGTGATAAATCTGACGGAAGTCAGACACCACGGATCCACCCGCACTGGCGCTCCTACACTGGCCGCTTACACGACGGATGTACCCGTTCGTTGTTTTCTCCCTACCCTTGATTTTGCTACGCTGTTCTTTTTACCCATTTCCACCGGGTTGGAATTATCACCGTCCACATAACCTGTTACCTTTGATACTATTTACAGCCCTGAAGAGGCATGAGCCATCGGCTCGCTGACTAAACACGTGTCGGCTGGTTGTGTTGTTCTTTTTCTTCATGTCACTCCTCCAGAATAGGAGGCTTAATACATTTCTTTTGAAAAATCTATCGTTATGAGTCCATCTTGATTCAACGATCATTACTTTGCTCGTTTTACTCTTGTAAACCTTTAAAAGACTTACTGTTCGTAACGTGTGCACAGGACTTGTTTGTATTCAATTAGGTGGGCTCTGACCACCCCTCACAGAGGTTTTGGGTCACCTCTGACCGTGTTGCACTGTTCTCATATTGTTACTTTATTAAACACTTACCGCTACCAGCATAGGCGCCAATTTTTCTTGTATACTCCAAAACCCTACACTGAACCCACAATACTCTATTTCCACCCAACCCTAGATCAGGCTCAGGATACTCTGCTACCACCCAACCTAGATCAGGTTGACTGATACTCTGTTTCCACCCAAAACTAGATCAGGTTTTAGATACTCTATTACCACCGACCCTAGATCAAGTTTTGGATACTCTGTTCCCACCCAACCCTAGATCAGGTTTTGGATACTCTATTACCACCCGACCCCAGATCAGGTTTTGGATACTCTGTCACCACCCAATCCTAGATCAGGTTTAGCATACTTTATTTCCACCCAACCCTAGATCAGGCTCAGGAGACTGTGTTACCACCCAACCTAGATCAGGTTGACTGATACTCTGTTTCCACCCAACCCTAGATCAGGTTTTAGATACTCTATTACCACCCAACCCTAGATCAGGTTTTGGATATTCTATTACCACCCGACCCTAGATCAGGTTTTGGATACTCTATTACCACCCGACCCTAGATCAAGTTGTTGGATACTCTGTCACCACCCAACCATAGATCAGGTTTTGGATACTCTGTTACCACCCAACCCTAGATCAGGTTTTGAATACTCTGTTACCACCCAACCCTAGATCAGGTTTTGGATTCTCTGTTACCACCCAACCATAGATCAGGTTTTGGATACTCTGTTACCACCCAACCCTAGATCAGGTTTTGGATACTGTGATACCACCCAACCCTAGATCAGGTTTTAGATTCTCTGTTACCACCCAACCCTAGATCAGATTTAGCATACTCTATTTCCACCCAACCCTAGATCAGGTTTTGGATACTCTATTACCACCCGACCCTAAAGGAGGTTTTAGATACTCTGTTACCACCCAATCCTAGATCAGAATTTGGATACTCTATTACCACCCGACACTAGATCAGGTTTTGGATACTCTATTCCCACCCGATCCTAGATCAGGTTTTGGATACTCTGTTACCACCCAACCCTAGATCAGGTTGACGGGTGCTCTGTTACCACCCAACCCTAGATCAGGTTTAGCATACTCTATTTCCAATGCAAACAAGTCCTGTGCACACGTTACGAACAGTAAGTCTTTTAAAGGTTTACAAGAGTAAAACGAGCAAAGTAATGATCGTTGAAGCGAGATGGACTCATAATGATAGATTTTTCAAAAGAAATGTATTAACCCTCCCATTCTGGAGGGGTGACATGAAGAAAAAGAACAACACAACCAGCCGACACGTGTTTCGTCAGCGAGCCGATGGCTTGTGACTCTTCTGGGCTGTAAATAGTATCAAAGGTAACATGTTATGTGGCCGGTGATAAATCTGACGGAAGTCAGATACCACGGATCCACCCGCACTGGCGCTCCTGCACTGGCCGCTTACACGACGGATGTACCCGTTCGTTATTTTCTCCCTACCCTTGATTTTGCTACGCTGTTCTTTTTACCCATTTCCACCGGGTTGGAATTATCACCGTCCACATAACCTGTTACCTTTGATACTATTTACAGCCCTGAAGAGGCATGAGCCATCGGCTCGCTGACTAAACACGTGTCGGCTGGTTGTGTTGTTCTTTTTCTTCATGTCACTCCTCCAGAATAGGAGGCTTAATACATTTCTTTTGAAAAATCTATCGTTATGAGTCCATCTTGCTTCAACGATCATTACTTTGCTCGTTTTACTCTTGTAAACCTTTAAAAGACTTACTGTTCGTAACGTGTGCACAGGACTTGTTTGTATTCAATTAGGTGGGCTCTGACCACCCCTCACAGAGGTTTTGGGTCACCTCTGACCGTGTTGCACTGTTCTCATATTGTTACTTTATTAAACACTTACCGCTACCAGCATAGGCGCCAATTTTTCTTGTATACTCCAAAACCCTACACTGAACCCACAATACTCTATTTCCACCCAACCCTAGATCAGGCTCAGTATACTCTGCTACCACCCAACCTAGATCAGGTTGACTGATACTCTGTTTCCACCCAAAACTAGATCTGGTTTTAGATACTCTATTACCACCGACCCTAGATCAAGTTTTGGATACTCTGTTCCCACCCAACCCTAGATCAGGTTTTGGATACTCTATTACCACCCGACCCTAGATCAGGTTTTGGATACTCTGTCACCACCCCATCCTAGATCAGAATTTGGATACTCTATTACCACCCGACACTAGATCAAGTTTTGGATACTCTATTACCACCCGATCCTAGATCAGGTTTAGCATACTTTATTTCCACCCAACCCTAGATCAGGCTCAGGAGACTGTGTTACCACGCAACCTAGATCAGGTTGACTGATACTCTGTTTCCACCCAACCCTAGATCAGGTTTTAGATACTCTATTACCACCCAACCCTAGATCAGGTTTTGGATACTCTATTACCACCCGACCCTAGATCAAGTTGTTGGATACTCTGTCACCACCGAACCATAGATCAGGTTTTGGATACTCTGTTACCACCCAACCCTAGATGAGGTTTTGGATACTCTGTTACCACCCAACCCTAGATCAGGTTTTGGATTCTCTGTTACCACCCAACCATAGATCAGGTTTTGGATACTCTGTTACCACCCAACCCTAGACCAGGTTTTGGATACTGTGATACCACCCAACCCTAGATCAGGTTTTAGATTCTCTGTTGCCACCCAACCCTAGATCATGCTCAGGATACTCTGTTACCACACAACCCTAGATCAGGTTTTAGATACTCTGTAACCACCCAACCTTAGATCAGATTTTGGATACTCTGTTAACAGCCAACCCTAGATCAGAATTTGGATACTCTATTACCACCCGACACTAGATCAAGTTTTGGATACTCTGTTCCCAGCCAATCCTAGATCACGTTTTGGATACTCTGTTACCACCCAACCCTAGATCAGGTTTTGAATACTCTGTTCCCAGCCAACCCTAGATCAGGTTTTGAATACTCTGTTTCCAGCCAACCCTAAATCAGGTTTTAATACTCCGTTCCCACCCAACCCTAGATCAGAATTTGGATACTCTATTACCACCGACACTAGATCAGGTTGTGGATACTCTGTTACCACCCAATCCTAGATCAGGTTTTGGATACTCTGTTACCACCCAACCCTAGATCAGGTTGATGGACACTCTGTTACCACCCAACCCTAGATCAGGTTTTGGATACTCTATTACCACCCGACCCTAGATCAGGTTGACAGATACTCTGTTACCACCCAACCCTAGATCAGGCTCAGGATACTCTGTTACCACCCAACCCTAAATAAGGCTCAAGATACCCTATTACCACCCAACCCTTGATCAGGTTTTAGATACTCTATTACCACCCAGCACTAGATCAGGTTTTGGATGCTCTATTACTACCCGACCCTAGATCAGGTTTTGGACACTCTGTTACCACCCAACCCTAACTCAGGTTTTGGATACTCTGTTACCACCCAAAGCTAAATCAGGTTTTAGATACTCTGTTACCACCCAACCCTAGATCAGAATTTAGATACTCTATTACCACCGAACCCTAGATCAGGTTTTGGATAATCTATTACCACCCGATCCTAGATCAGGTTTTTGATACTCTGTTACCATCCAACCCTAGATCAGCTTGACGGATACCCTGTTACCACCCAACCCTAGATCAGATTTAGCATACTCTATTTCCACCCAACCCTAGATCAGGTTTTGGATACTCTATTACCACCCGACCCTAAAGGAGGTTTTAGATACTCTGTTACCACCCAATCCTAGATCAGAATTTGGATACTCTATTACCACCCGACACTAGATCAGGTTTTGGATACTCTATTCCCACCCGATCCTAGATCAGGTTTTGGATACTCTGTTACCACCCAACCCTAGATCAGGTTGACGGGTGCTCTGTTACCACCCAGCCCTAGATCAGGTTTAGCATACTCTATTTCCAATGCAAACAAGTCATGTGCACACGTTACGAACAGTAAGTCTTTTAAAGGTTTACAAGACTAAAACGAGCAAAGTAATGATCGTTGAAGCGAGATGGACTCATAATGATAGATTTTTCAAAAGAAATGTATTAACCCTCCCATTCTGGAGGGGTGACATGAAGAAAAAGAACAACACAACCAGCCGACACGTGTTTCGTCAGCGAGCCGATGGCTTGTGACTCTTCTGGGCTGTATATAGTATCAAAGGTAACATGTTATGTGGCCGGTGATAAATCTGACGGAAGTCAGACACCACGGATCCACCCGCACTGGCGCTCCTACACTGGCCGCTTACACGACGGATGTACCCGTTCGTTGTTTTCTCCCTACCCTTGATTTTGCTACGCTGTTCTTTTTACCGATTTCCACCGGGTTGGAATTATCACCGTCCACATAACCTGTTACCTTTGATACTATTTACAGCCCTGAAGAGGCATGAGCCATCGGCTCGCTGACTAAACACGTGTCGGCTGGTTGTGTTGTTCTTTTTCTTCATGTCACTCCTCCAGAATAGGAGGCTTAATACATTTCTTTTGAAAAATCTATCGTTATGAGTCCATCTTGCTTCAACGATCATTACTTTGCTCGTTTTACTCTTGTAAACCTTTAAAGGACTTACTGTTCGTAACGTGTGCACAGGACTTGATTGTATTCAATTAGGTGGGCTCTGACCACCCCTTACAGAGGTTTTGGGTCACCTCTGACCATGTTGCACTGTTCTTATATTGTTACTTTATTAAACACTTACCGCTACCAGCATAGGCACCAATTTTTCTTGTATATCCAAAACCCTACACTGAACCCACAATACTCTATTTCCACCCAACCCTAGATCAGGCTCAGGATACTCTGCTACCACCCAACCTAGATCAGGTTGACTGATACTCTGTTTCCACCCAACACTAGATCAGGTTTTAGATACTCTATTACCACCGACCCTGGATCAAGTTTTGGATACTCTGTTCCTACCCAACCTTAGATCAGGTTTTGGATACTCTATTACCAACCGACCCTAGATCAGGTTTTGGATACTCTGTCACCACCCCATCCTAGATCAGAATTTGGATTCTCTATTACCACCTGACACTAGATCAGGTTTTGGATACTCTATTACCACCCGATCCTAGATCAGGTTTAGCATACTCTATTTCCCCCCAACCCTAGATCAGGCTCAGGAGACTGTGTTACCACCCAAACTAGATCAGGTTGACTGATACTCTGTTTCCACCCAACCCTAGATCAGGTTTTAGATACTCTATTACCACCCAACCTTAGATCAGGTTTTGGATACTCTATTACCACCCGACCCTAGATTAGGTTGACGGATACTCTGTCACCACCCAACCCTAGATCAGGTTTTAGATACTCTGTTACCACCCAACACTAGATCAGGTTTTTGATACTCTGTTACCACCCAACCCTAGATCAGGTTTTGGATACTCTGTTACCACCCAACCCTAGATCAGGTTTTGGATACTCTGTTACCACCCAACCCTAGATCAGGTTTTAGATTCTCTGTTGCCACCCAACCCTAGATCATGCTCAGGATACTCTGTTACCACACAACCCTAGATCAGGTTTTAGATACTCTGTTACCACCCAACCTTAGATCAGATTTTGGATACTCTGTTACCACTCAACCCTAGATCAGGTTTTGAATACTCTGTTCCCAGCCAACCCTAGATCAGGTTTTGAATACTCTGTATCCAGCCAACCCTAAATCAGGTTTTGAATACTCCGTTTCCCCCCAACCCAAATCAGAATTTGGATACTCTATTACCACCCGACACTAGATCAGGTTTTGGATACTCTGTTACCACCCAATCCTAGATCAAGTTTTGGATACTCTGTTACCACCCAACCCTAGATCAGGTTGATGGACACTCTGTTACCACCCAACCCTAGATCAGGTTTTGGATACTCTATTACCACCCGACCCTAGATCAGGTTGACAGATACTCTGTTACCACCCAACCCTAGATCAGGCTCAGGATACTCTGTTACCACCCAACCCTAAATCAGGCTCAGGATACCTTTATTACCACCCAACCCTAGATCAGGTTTTAGATACTTTATTACCACCCAACACTAGATCAGGTTTTGGATACTCTATTACCACCCGACCCTAGATCAGGTTTTGGATACTCTGTTACCACCCAACCCTAGATCAGGTTTTGGATACTCTGTTACCACCCAACCCTAGATCAGGTTTTGGATACTCTAATACCACCCGACCCTAGATCAGGTTTTGGATACTCTGTTACCACCCAACCCTAGATCAGGTTTTGGATACTCTGTTACCACCCAACCCTAGATCAGGTTTTGGATACTCTAATACCACCCGACCCTAGATCAGGTTTTGGATACTCTGTTACCACCCAACCCTTGATTAGGTTTTTGGATACTCTATTACCACCAGTGGTCGAAGGGGGGGAAAAAAAGGAGGGGAACTGTGGGCGTAGACTCAGGGGGCGGGAATAAGCAGTGGATTGGATTAGTGGGCGGAGTCGGAGGTGAGGCTAGAAATAGCAAAACATACAAATTTTTAGTACGTTTGGCATTTCACTGACCAGTTACAGCTTATAACGCTATTTAATTCAAACAATGGATAAAAATGTTTTTTGAGGGTTAATATTTAAGTTGTTTAATGGAGCAAAAGTTACTAAACAACGTGAATTGTGTTGCTGTGAAGTGGAAGGCCGCGTGCAAAGGTTGACTGGTCACCTTTCTCACCGCTGCATTTGCATGTTACACTGGGATTAATGCGGCGAAAGCTTTCCAGAGACTAGTATTAGTATGTGTAAAAATGTCAAAATAATAAAGTAGTACTGCAGTCTTTTTTGCTGCATAATTCAGTCAACACTGCAACATAATGCTTGCTGTCCTCCATTGCTGCATAATTGCAGTGTCCCCAAAGCAGGCAGCACATGCTAAAAGTGCTTGTGTATGAAGCGGGGAGACTGCGACGTTTGTGAGCTTAGGGTCATATTTATGGGAATGGTGGCGCTGGGCAGCACAGCATGTTACTTTGCTGCACTGCCCTGTATCGCAGGGAAGGGGCGAGAATGCACGGTATGTATCCAATATGGTGAATTCCTGTCTTTTCCCCCTGCGCTGGTGCCATTTTGACAGCCTAGCGCCAAGGCAGGCACACTCGCCCCATGGCGCAAGGGTGCCTCCGTAGCATGCAGGATCGCTTTGGTGCAGGAACGGGCACCCTCCTGCACAAAAACAATCTTGGGAGGCTTTTTCCTCTTTCTGTGTGTGCTGCAGAATGAAGCACACTTTGAAAGAAGAAAAAACAAGGAGAAATATAGATATTTCTCCCAGTTATGCCTCCCCTGGGGCAGCGCAAGATTATGACGCATTCCCAGGATTACAAGTTCTTGTAAATCTGTGAATGCGTCAAAAACCGTGGGAGCTGCGTGGGAGACTTTTATTGTTGCAGGAAAACTACTGGGTTTACAAGGAACTCTGCAGTGATTTATGCATTTTTAAAAGTGAGTCATAATGCTGCACAGTTCTGCTGGTTTTGTTACTGGGGGCCGATGTTGCAGCATTGCTGCAAAACCAGCCCCCAGTTACAAAACCAGTCTCCCATGCAACACCTACCGCAACACCTCCCTTGCACACAGTAAGGCTATGCAGCAGTGTGTGCTGCGTTGCACTACTCCATTCTATGAAGTTGTTTAAAGACATGCAAAGTGGCTTCACGTGGCTTTTAAAACAGGACTTGGAGCTCTGCATTGTGCATGTACCACATAGCAAGGTACAAGCGTGACGCAAGACTCTTGAAAACATGCTCCTTTGTCTGGTGTGCATGCATATTCTGCATTGCAAATCCCTGGTGAGTACTACTGGAATAAGACCAATGGAGGCACCAATGGGTGAGGTGGACTGGCCCTAAGGGACTGTGACCTCAGTGACGAAGTCACTGCTGCTCTAGGGTGTGCTGCTTTGTGGGCCGGCCCACAAGACTGGAGGTGACCTTCAGTATGGATTGTGGTGGACAGGGCTTCAAGGTTAACCAACACTGGCCACCTGTAGGGTTCACCTCCTGGTGCTAAGTGACCAGGGCTTCTAAGGTCTAGTGGGGCCTTCTAAGGTCAATCATGGGAATGTGCTCCCTCAGGAGTGGTCTGATGGACTAGGCATGAAGGCTGAACCAGGATCCCCAGTTCCAAATTCTGTAGCTCTGGCCATAGTGCCACATCCTACCCCCACCAAACACCCTTCTGCCCCACTGAGTGAGGCTTACTGCAGAGCATCTGCACCCCTCGACTCTGTGGGGCTGTGCCCGGAAGGAGGCATGCACAGTGGGAGATGGGCAGCGTATAAGCATTGTGCCCTCACATGAAGCCTGTGCCGTAATGCTGAAACAGTTGCAAACTGTGGACGTAACACAGTTAATTTCATATCTTCACGTACCACTGAGTCACATGTAGCTTGTCTGTCTGTGACAAGACAACATAAGGCTGTTGCCGAGAGCACACCCACTAGGAGAGCATCAAATTACATTAAACGTTTCAAATGAGGTTACAATTCTGAAGGGGTGGTGGGCAGGTCGGCAGAATATAAAGGCACACGTACACACACGTGCACACACACACACACTCTCCCCACCACCCCATCCGCCCACGAACCCCCCAACACTCCCATGCGAGGCTGATCTTGAATATACCACATTAGTTGTATTGGGGAGTCTGTAATACACACGTATTTATGACACCACAATCTAATGAAACGTGCTATACAGTACGTTGCAAATATTATTTTGAGCTATGAAGCCCTTGGTAGCCTTTGATGATACATTTTCACTTGGTGATCTTGCAAAAATAGGATGATCAGCGTTGATGCTATTGGGTGCATACACGTCGCTCACCCCAGTGTAGACGTTAGAGAGGTACCACTGACTGGCCTGGCCCGTGCAAGTGATTGTAGGCACCCTCGACGTGACCCCATGATGGTCACTGCCGGACAACAAATATAGGTTGACTGTAAGATAATTAGGGTGTGTGAAAAAATAGAGCTTTGTAAAAGATACTCTTATTTTCTGCATTAATTATTATCTGGTCATTGCATACACCAGGCCCTGATTGCAGATCACATTGCAGCTTACAGCCCAATTCTGTTCAGAACATTAACAAACCCACGAAAGAGAATAAATAATGAGTGAAGGAAAGCCAGAGACTCCAGAGAAACACATTTGGATTAATAAGAAATAATGGTCTAAGGCAGCGGTTCGTAACCTTTTGACTTCTCTGGAACCCATATGCAGAACACACCGCTTATCACTATGTGCTCAGAAGAGCGACATTAAACACTCGCCTATGTTACAAAAATATGCAACCAAAGCAGCTCTGCCCAAGCCAAAATAGCAACTGAGTGCACGCAATTTACTACAGGAATTAATAAGTACCATTCAGATCACTTCAAAGTGGAATCCTATATCGTCATTCACCAATTACTGCATGTTCGCTGGGATCAGTGTCTTTCTCCTGTTCACCTACATTCACACCTCATTCATTGACAATATAATGCCAGGAGGGTGCTGAAGAAGAAACACATGCAGGAGAACACTGATCACGAGTTCATGTTCAGAGGAGATCTAGGACGTGAGCAGCCCAAGACATTTAAAACAAGCATTTGCAATGCAATAGGTCTCGCATTTACGCTAGTTTAAGCTATTGGCATTGTAAATGACAACGCCTTTTATTTATGTGTTAAAAACGAAAACAAAAATAAAAGACATTGTTATTTGCAATGTCAATAGCTCAAACTCATGTAAATGCGAGACCTATTGCATTGCAAATGCTTGTCTTCTTTCCCAGCTGGCGTCCAACACCAAAGTATCCTCCTGGGTCCTTCCAAGTCAGCAGCGATGGACCAGCGGCACCTTCCAGTCTTCCAGGACAATGAGGCTTCCGTCCTGCACCCCTCGAAATCGGGCCAACAATTCCTGATGTGACCATTGTATCGGTCACGCAGTGGGGGCAGGCAGGCAGCACCCTCACAAAACGAGGTGCGAATCACGGGCTCACGGCAGCAGCAGGGCCATTCGAGATAGCCGTTTTTGCGCTATGCTACACTGATGGCCCTTTCAGTGTCACTTTGCAGGTCCATAGGCTAGACACAGAGGGGAAGGGGAGGAGATGGGGCGCACTACAGAGGCCTTCCTCGATGTGCAGGTTACACCACACAAGTAGAAAAATAAAGTTCACTGTATGCTTTTTTAAAAACAAGAAGTAGGGGAATGGACTAGCATAATTTTTAAAAGTAGGGGCATGCAGTGCCCTTCCGTTCCCACCCACTGGTAACACTGATTACCACCCAACCCTAGATCAGGTTTCGGATTCTCTGTTACCACCCAACCCTAGATCAGGTTTTGGATACTCTGTTCCCAGCCAATCCCAGATTAGGTTTTGGATTCTCTGTTACCACCCGACCCTAGATCAGGTTTTGGATACTCTGTTCCCAGCCAATCCCAGATCAGGTTTTGGATTCTCTGTTACCAGCCGACCCTAGATCAGGTTTTGGATACTCTGTTCCCAGCCAATCCCAGATAAGGTTTTGGATACTCTGTTACTACCCAACCCTAGATCACGTTTTGGATACTTTGTTACCACCCAACCCTAGATCAGGTTTTTTATACTCTGTTACCACCCAACCGTAGATCAGGTTTTGGATACTCTGTTACCACCCAACCCTAGATCAGGTTTTGGATTCTCTGTTACCACCCAACCCTAGATCAGGTTTTGGATACTCTGTTCCCAGCCAATCCCAGATCAGGTTTTGGATTCTCTGTTACCACCCGACCCTAGATCAGGTTTTGGATACTCTGTTCCCAGCCAATCCCAGATCAGGTTTTGGATACTCTGTCACCACCCAACCCTAGATCAGGTTTTAGATACTCTGTTACCACCCAACCCTAGATCAGGTTTTGGATACTCTGTTACCACCCGACCCTAGATCAGGTTTTGGATACTCTGTTACCACCCGACCCTAGATCAGGTTTTGGATACTCTGTTACCACCCGACCCTAGATCAGGTTTTGGATACTCTGTTACCACCCAACCATAGATCAGGTTTTGGATACTCTGTTCCCAGCCAACCCTAGATCAGGTTGATGTCGGCCCATAGCCTCTGGTTCTGGAGTCTGACTAGGCCGCCCAGACCATTGTCATCTTTTGTGGAGGCTTTGGGGTATCTGCCCTAAAAGATCTCCTGCACGGAAGCAGTGTTGCTATCAAAGCGCCTTTCCTGCGGCACTGGAAACCATGACCATGCGCCTTAATAATAGCCTGCTTTCTATAGCGCTTCATGCCACCTTCTGCTATATTTAGGTGCTGTTAATATCAGGTGTTACGAACACTCAATGTACTCAGTCAACAGCCTGGGAAGGATGAAGGCTACGGCGACCTTGCTTGGATTTGAACTGCAAATCATCTTGTTTCAGGACAAATGTAAGCCACCTGAGCCATCCGACTAACTTACTGACGCCCAGATGTGCAGAAACATCTGCTATAGCGTGCTCCCTTTCAGGGTCTGTGTGAACAGTCTGGAATAGTCGCCCAAAAGAGATCAGACTCAGCCCATCATTCTCTCCCCCCAAACAAACCGAAGGGAAACCTGGGACTGGCTTTAGTACTTGAACAGTGCAAGCACAGTATGAGAACTTAGAAAGCAAAGAGAGCCTTTTGCTGAACCAGAAAGAGGGAAATGTGATCTCTGGTGCAAGAGAACACAGTGTAGGTCCCAGGGAGGGGAGTGAAAACAGCAGACCCAGAGACAGTGGTAAACTATCCTCCGATCCACAAACGGGCGCCATTTTAAAAGAAGCAAAGAACATACCTTCCCTTCTCTTCGGTGAGGAGAAACTAGTTCTGAGGCAAGAGTTGTCCCGGTCCACTGAAGAAAAGCAATGGCAGATGAGTCCTGAACGAAGGTTCTGGAAGGAAACCGAATCCGGCTTAGATCGGCCTGCCCACGAGGCGCAGCTCTCCAAGTGCGAGGCGCGAACCCTCAGTTTAAAAGAAACAGGACTCGGGTGCTAGAGGCACCATGAGGGCGGCACGTGGCGGGACTGTACATTTTTCTTGCAGGTGCACCAGACTCATTCTCGAATAGATACAATTCCTTATATCCAGTCGTCGATTCGCCAATGAGGGCAGCCCCCGGAGCAGCCGTGGGAACCATGGCTGCCTCGACGTGCGCCCATTGGGTCTCAGTGCTTAATATGCAAAACAAATAAGTGCCCGGGCTGTAGTCCGGAGGCCACAGCTAGCACCATACATCACCCGTCAGGGCTGCCAATGATAGTACCAACACAACTACTGACCATCACACTCCTACAAGTGAGACAATTCAGACTATTTCAGGCCCCCAAAACTATAAGAATGATTTAGACTGCAGTTTTAATGTATATTAACTAATAATCAACTGTTGTTGTGCTCATATCTAAATTAGCCAGACAGACCACCTTGTGGCAGTCTGTCTCAAGCACTGGTGTTGACAATTAAGTGTTGATGCCAAGCACCGGAACCCACCGGTTCAAATTAACCACTGGGCTCATTTGACACTTGCACACTGCAGGTGCAGGAACAGCAGTTGGGGGGCGGGTGAGATGTGGCCAGCAAGACTGGACTGTCTGGGGCCACAGGTGATTATTCAACAAATAGTAGACTAGAGGGCACTGCAGCTACCTGGGACCTGCTCAGAGCTGCAATTAAAGCTAGTCTCACTGCCATGGCCACAGCTGCCAAATGGGAGAGCAGATGTGACATAACGGCCAGCACAGCTGACTTTGGAGCTGCGGATCCTGTTTTGAGTCTCGGCGTCGGCTCAACATCCTGTGATTCTGGGCAAATCACTTCATCTCCCAGAGCCTTGGAACAGCACCCAGAGACACTGACGGTTAATTTGCTGCGCAAGATAAAATTCGAGAGTTAATATTATTTAACTAGAAAATGAACTCAAAATAACCGAAGAGAGACCTAAAAACGGTCACTAACGCAGACTTGAAGACACTCACCACTATAAGAGGGATGTCTCGGCCCGATGTTTAAAAAAAAGCACAAAGAGCTCTTCTAGCATTCAAAAGCAAGTGTTATCAAACAAAGAGAAGGCTTGTTGGTTGCTGGTGGTGGGGAGGCGACATTGCATGTGATGCCAAAGGGAACATTGTTACATTATAGTGTTTGCGCTGCCTGCAGAAGAGCAGACTCGAGAGGGGATTGGACACCCTCCTCGGAGAGATTAACATCTCCCAAGCTGTCTCTAGAGCAGATTTAAGAATTAGAAACGCCAAGATTAAGATAGGAGTAAAAAGCCTGGAATCAGTCATGGCTCGGTCCAGACGGCTTCAGTGGGGACCTTTATAAGATGTACACATCAAGGAAGCACTTCAGTCCTTCCGTGACGCAGGCAGAGTGACACCGACATTGATGCTACGACCGTAGATGTACCTACGGACCCGTCTGAATGTGCGGCCTGCGGGCAGGTCATGTTACTGAACCCGGGCAACAGGATTTTTATTGATTTATTTTATTTATAAAGTTTTATATAGCGCGAACATGATCCCGAGGGATATCAACGGGCTTCACAATTAGGGAGGGAAGATGATCAGGGATGCACAAGCGTCAAATACATAACAAACAAAACAATTACAAAGGGTGCATCAAAGAACATTAGAAAGCTAAAAATAGCGAGTCTGGGAGGGGAAGAAAAGATTAATTAAGGAAATATTGCAAAACAATTTAAGACATAAAGGTGTAAGTCGTCCAGTATCTTACAGCAGATGATCCAAACCAATTTAGGTAAGAACTTGTTCATAAGGAATCTTTTTACTTCCAATTTCGTGGAGGTGATTCTGCGTACTTCAGGAGGGAGACGGTCCCAGATCCCCAGGGCAGAGCCGGAGAAAGCTCTTTGACGAGTTCTCTTTTTGCAAAAGATCTGTGGTTTCAGGAGGAAGGAGTTAGCACTTCTTGAGGGTCTACCACCTCCAGATAGTTCTAACTTTTGGACTAGATACCTGGAGGTTTTGAAATGGAGAGCTTTGTGGGACAGGCAGGCAATCTTTAGCTGTATTCTAGCTTCAAGAGGCAGCCAATGTAGAGATTTTAAGACTGGGGAAATGTGCTCATTTCCTTTTGTGGATGGACATGGAAACCATGTCAAGGAAGCTGGCTGCCTCCTTCCCTCACTGATGCCAGAGGACCAGTCATGCTCTGTAAGTGGCACTGTCCACTGGTATTATAGGAAGACTGGCCCACCGTGGGGATGAAGCCGAATGCAAGACTCTAAAAGCACTATTGTTGGCTTCCGATGCAGAAAAAGCTGCCAGTGGGGTGGACTGATCCACCAGGCGCAAAAGCCACGGTCTTGGAAGTCAGTTTATGCATTGGTAACGCCTGGCTATTAGCAGGGCCTCTGGAATTATGTGAATCTTTGCTGTGGTGGTTTCCACATATTTATGGTTTGCTGCATTGCCACATAATTCATCATCTGCAGATTATAACAACATAAAAAAAAGTTCTAGGTCAAAAGGATCAAACGTTACTACAAACGTGACAACACGTGTCACTGCACCTTGGGAAGGCCTTCACATAAGATGACTGTCCATCTTTCTGTTGCTTATTGCTGTATTTGGATGACAGACTGGTACTAATGAGGTGAAACCTCTCATGGGATAGTGTTAACATGTCTAACTAGCATTGGCAAAGTCAACAGGCTTCGCCCATGGGCGAGCTATTACCTTTTGCAATAGGGCGGTGAGAGCTAACGGGGTGGGAGGGGAAGGGGAGAACAAACAGAGATGAGGTGGGAGAAGAAACAAGTATCAGAAAAAGGTTACCCTTGGAAACTATTATCGCAAATCAATCATAGAACCTCACTAAGCCGCCTGCCAGGCACATAAGACTCACTCACACTTGCTCATACAGTGAACCAGAAAAACAAATCAGTGCAAAATAAAAAATATATATATATTTAAGTTGCTTGCAATTTATTAGAAAAATTATACCAATAGCAACTATACAGTTTAAAAATACATTATACAATACAGCAAATCAGGTTAAAAACTGTTTTCATACATCTTTAAAAAAGTGGGACAAAAAAACAGCAAGAAAAATAATTCCAAATCAGAGAACACCACGGTAATTAGACTTGTGGATAAACAATTTATATGCACAAAGCTTTAGGCGAGACAGATTCTTACTAGATAATCCAAAAGCTATTGTTTCCATATGTCATATATCCGTAATGATTCCCAGAGGGTTAAAGCATTGACGCGTTTCGGTGGGTCCACTGGGGATAACTGCCCACCTTCATCAGAAAATAGCAATATCTTCCCACTTCCTATAACAAATTCTAATAAAAACAACATACATGTTAAGATTTGGACTGACTTGGTTAAATGGCTCACATAAATAAAACACAGGGCAGACTGACTCATCAAAATGACTAGAGCTCTTAAACACAGAAGAGTGTTTTAGGAATTGCATTTAGTGCAGTAGATTATTTAGAGAGATTGCCTATTGATTTCTGCTCCCTGCTTCCTTCTGTTCCAGCCGGTAGTGGCGACAGTTTACCTTTTCCATATGAAATTGTTTCTATTCAAAGAATATCCGATGTTTGTATGAGGTAACTTCACCCCTCTTTTGTGCTTAACCCCTTCCATGCTCATAATGGGATTCATAGATCATCAGCATAGAGGATGAATTACTGTAGCATTGATTGTGTTAAGAGCTCTAGTCATTTTGATGAGTTTAGCATTTAAGTCTCGTGCAGAATTCGAAGTGGTGGGTGTCTGGTACTAAGTATATGTTAAAATCAATACTAGTACCTTGGTATTTCCTTTGCAATAGGAGACGGAGACCAGTCCCAATAAAGAGGAAATATTTTTCAGCATGATACAGATAGTAGTTACACTGGGTGGTTGAATGGTATGATGAATGGTAGCCAAAGGAGTGTTTACTAGAAGATATGTCAGTCTGCCCTGTGTTTTATTTATGTGAGCCATTTAACCAAGTCAGTCCAAATCTTAACATGTATGTTGTTTTTATTAGAATTTGTTATAGGAAGTGGGAAGATCTTGCTATTTCCTGATGAAGGTGGGCAGTTATCCCCAGTGGACCCACGAAACGCGTCGATGCTTTAACCCTCTGGGAATCATTACGGATATATGACATATGCAAACAATAGCTTTTGGATTATCTAGCAAGAATCTGTCTCGCCTAAAGCTTTGTGCATATAAATTGTTTATCCACAAGTCTAATTACCGTGGTGTTCCCTGATTTGGAATATTTTTTTTATTTTGCACTGATTTGTTTTTCTGGTTCACAGTATGAGCAAATGTGAGTGAGTCTTATGTGCCTGGCAGGCCGCTTAGTGAGGTTGTATGATTGATTTGCGATAATAGTTTCCAAGGGGAACCTTTTTCTGACATTGGTCTTTCGATAGCCTGCCCCTGTGGTTTCATTGGGTCCCTCTCTCTTTCTCTCAAAAGGGAGAAGAAACAAGGACAGGATGAGATGGAGCAGGCAAGGGATGGGGATAAGTTAAAAAAAAGAAGGGGTGGGTGGGAGAAAGATAAGAAACAGGGCTGGGAGGGCTGTTGGGAGGGAGATTAGAATCAGGGATTGGCCAAGAAACAAGGAGGGGGTGGTGATACATTAAAAACAACAGATCTGCTGGTGGACTGCTATAACCGCATCGCTGCGGCGGCTTTTCCCGCTGTGTGCGGCAAAATCAGAGAGCCGTTTTACATGACGAGCTCAGCTCGTCATCAGCACACGACTACTGTGGCTGATGACGAGCTGAGCTCATCATCAGCAGCGAAGAGGTTAAACACTGATGCTAGAAATAAAATACACGTGGTTGTTCCCGCTGAGGCAAGTCTTCAATATGTACAATATACTCCTTGATGGGGCGGTGCCTGCACAGATCTGCCGGTGCCCTTGTGAACCAGACCTGAGTAATCTGAGATCTGTTTGTGTCCTTGTGAACCAGGCAGTGGATCACTGAGATCTGCCAGTGCTCTTGTCCACCAGACGGTGGTAACCTGAGATCTGCCGGTGCCCTTGTGCACCAGACGATGGTAACCTGAGATTTGCCAGTGGCCTTACGTACCAAATGGTGGTCCACTGAGATCTGCTGGTGATCCTGTGCACCAGACTTTGGTACACTGAGATCTGCCAGTGCCCTTGTGCAACAGACAGTGTTAACCTGAGATCTACTGATGCTCTGGTGAACCAGATGGTGGTAACCTGAGATCTACCAGTGCCCTTGTGAACCTAATAGTGGTACACTGCGATCTGCTGGTGCCCTTGTGCACCAGACGGTGGTATGCTGAGATCTACCAGTGCCCTTGTGCATCAGACAGTGGTACACTGAGATTTTATGGTGCCCTTGTGCATCAGACGGTGGTACACTGAGCTCCGCTGGTGCCCTTGTGTACTGAGCACTGGTACACTGAGATCTTCTGGTGCCCTTGTACACCTGATGGTGGTACACTAAGGTCTGCTGGTGCACTTGTGCACCAGACCGTGGTACACTGTGATCTGCCAGTGCACTGGTGCACCTGATAATGGTACAATGTGATCTGCTGGAGCCCTTGTGCACTGCCAAGGCCCTTGTGCACCAGACAGTGGTACACTGATCTGCTGGTGCCCTTGTGCACCTGGTCGTGGTACACTGAGATCTGCCGGTGCCCTTGTGCACCTCATGGGGGTACAATGTGATCTGCTGGTGCCCTTGTGCACTAGACAATGTTACACTGAGATCAGCTGGTGCCCTTTTGCACCAGACGGTGGTACAATGTGATCTGCTGGTGCTCTTGTGCACCAGACCATGGTACAATGTGCTCTGCTGGTGCCCTTGTGCTCCAGACTGTGGTACAATGTGATCTGCTGGTGCCCTTGTGCACCAGACAGTGGTACAATGTGATCTGCTGGTGCCCTTGTGCACCAGACGGTGGCACACTGAGATCTGCTGGTGCCCTTGTGTTTCAGACTGTGATACACTGAGATTTGCCGGTGCACTTGTGCACCTGGTGGTGGTACAGTAAGATCTACCAGTTCCCTCGCGCATCATACGGTGGTACACTGAGATCTGATGGGGCTCTTTTGGACCTGATGATGGTACACTGAGATTTGCCGGTGCCCTTGTGTATCAGACTGTGGTCCACTGAGATCTGTGGTGAGCTCGTGCACCAGACGATGGTACACTGAGATCTGCTGGTGATCTTGTGTTGCAGGTGGGACATGCCCCGATTTGCCAGTGCCCTCCTGGTGCAGCAGCAGCCAGGTTTGGATGAGCTGTGCTGGACTCGCTGTCCCGGGTGCAAGTCATAAGGCCCTCACAGGGGTCCGACTGCACAGGGATTAAACCGGAATTATACTCTTTTAATAGTGAACATGGGCCTCTGCCATCCATTGGACAGAGCAGGAGTGGGTGTGGACGGACAAACATATGAAGATTAAGGAAGACTGCAAAGGTTGACACATCAGATAAAAAGACAGTGGAGCTAACCGGTGGTAAGCAATGGGAGGTCTTTTAGTCCACTGATACAAAACAAAATGTCTCAAAGAGACAGCGCATTCGCCGTCCCGGCGAGACCTAAAAATGACACAACAATGAGGCAATATATTCACAAAATGTGCTGCACTATGTTGCAAAATGTGTCTATCCTTGCTGCATCATTGAGTAAACCCTACAGCATAGGTTGGTCCTCCATGGCCGCATGGTTCCAGAGAACCTGGGTGCCATGCGTCTGAAGGAGGAGTGATGAGAGGATGGATCCATCTCAGACCCTTTGCATTCATGGAGGAACAAGACAAGGATGCCCTCTCTCTTATGAATGGTCATGGAGATGTGGTCAACCAAAGACAAGACAGGTGTATCCTGTGGTGGGACGTCCTGTCATTTCTTTGGTAAAACATCATTGTTTGCTGATGACGGCGTGCTCCTGCAACTGCATCGGAGAGGTCTTTGCCGACTCTGGCTTGGGTTTATCAGACTAGGGCGGGGCATCAGGGTATAGAATATATGAGCATAAATCAGAACTTTCACTCATGAGCTCTGCAGGACATGAACTGCAAGAACTGGGGGGCGGGACCCACGTAAGACTGGTGAGAGAGGGACGAGGTACCTGGGAGTGCAACTGACATTCTCGCTATCTGGCTGATACTGGGCGTCCACCACCACTGTGGACAGAAACAGGGCTTTAAGTGTGCCGGGTCACACCGCTGCTGAGCACTGGCAGTGTTTTTTTAAAGGGGGCCTTGAAACGGGTCCCTATGGGGCTCTGTATTGTGCCCTGGCACAGGCGGTCCGTTTTTTTCGGACTACAGTGACAGCAGGCACGTCGATGTGCGCTGCTTACACTGCTGACTTCTCACTAGTGGAGAGGTTACAGCATGGCGTCATGCCAGGTGAGTGTTGTAGGGGAAGAGAAATCCTTTAAAGAGGGTCATTTTCTCTTTGGATTTCCCTTCTCTTTTTGAAACTCAGAAGCAGCAACATTGTCTTGGTGTCACCAGGGCTTTAATTGGAACCCTTTTCAATATTATATACAAGCCACAGTTGCTGCTTGTTTATCTTATGCAACTAACAACCATTGACAAAGCCAAAAGTCCTGAATTGTTGTAGGTATGATGTTACTTGTTATATCATATATTTGGATGCAGTGACAGAAATATCAAAATACAAGTCGGGCCACACACTATGCTAAGCACAGATTTTTAGCTTATGTGTTTTTAAGCCACGCCCAGGATTCCAATGGCCACGCCCCTTTGAGAGACCTTCCAGTTTTTTCCTCCTACTTAAAGCCCTAGACAGAAATGGTAGCAGACCTACTGAAATGGTGATGTTTGTGTATATCGTGGGTGGGCCTAATAACCCCCAAAAATGCACCTTAACACCAAGACTGCAGTATGAACCAGCCCAAGGTAAACAACCGAAATAAATATTTGATCATTTTGTGTATCAGTGCAGGACATCCAACGTTTCAAGGAAAACGTTGATGCCTCCAAAGGCGAGGGGCAGGCTAGGGGAGCATAGGGTTCCCATATGTAAGTATCTACTACAGGGAGACCCAACAGAGAGTAATAGGGGAATGGTTGAAACGAAATCTGACAAACACTGGGTCCCCGGTAAACACGGACCATTGAATATATATGACTGCCAAGTACCTGGCACCCTGATGGACATCGAGACACGGTAGCAGTGAGATCCAACGTTACGCCACTAACACTTTAGACACCGCAGGCTGTACATCAGCCCGAGGACACACCATGCACCAAGACTGGAGATCTGACGAGCGCACAGTGATAGTGGATATGGCTCAGAAATGGGAACATCACATGACTTCTTGGCTGTGAGCACACATGTGGGCTCCCTGAACAAGGGAGGTTTACATATCAACAAGTCCATACTAGAGTCCTCCCAGCGACCCTTGATGAAGCAGCTTCATCACCATCAAAGCCAGGGGAAATCTGAACCTCATGCCAAGGTACCAAGGGTAGGAGACCAACCCTTCAAAAGCCTCTACATACAAGGATCCTGGAAATACATGAAAAATGGAGCACAGGTACAAAAGAAGAGATGAGTCGGGAAAGGTGGGAGAGCTTGTGCGGGACATATGTAGACAGAGCTTGCCGGTTCAACATAGGGAATCCACCCTGGAGGTTATAATTGGATGGGACAAATGCGAACACGGATAAGGTGAGGAACGGCCTTTCCCCTAACAACATACAATTGTTAGTTGGACATTACCAGGGGACTTGAGCGAGCCCGTCCATATCTGACGAGGAGTTTTGCATATGAGAAAGAGCTGGGATACCACACAATATAGGATGCCCACCATTTGGGGGGTTTGAATACAGTAATCTCCCGTAAATAGTGGCCCCTTTAAAACCTTAAGGAAAGCCTGGAGATTGATACTCCAGGGATACAGAGCGCACCGTAGACAAGAGGTTCTTTTAAAAGCCCCTGGATACAGGGGATTGTGCGCTCTGAGGTGTACTAAAAGGCATACAGCATCATTGTGGATAGTAGAAACAGTCAATATCATATGAGATTGGAATGGGGCGGAAATATCCATATAAGTACTCCTGAAAAAGGTGGTTAGTATTAGTTATTTTCTCCGAAACACGTTGCACTGGTAGCCCTTATATGTTATAGATTTAATTCATGAACACACTAGTGACAAAAAAGTAGATGTGTTTTTTTGGAAAGACTAATTTTATTTGAAAACATCTCTCTGTTTTACATATTTGTATATGTAGTTGTCACGTCTATATGTTTTTGTGTATATGGTATTTTAATGGTATTGGCATTATAAGATAAAAGTCAGATACATGTTCCTAATTTGCTGTGTACTCTATTCCATTGTGTTTTAAGTCTGCGTTTATAGATTGTGTATGGAGCATTTGCTTGAGGTTTTACATTTTGCCATGGGAATCTTTAGGTTTTTGGTATAAATGTTTGGTTCCCAGCATCGGACAATCACCATAAAGTGTTCCCTGGAACATCAGGCAGATGCTGGAGGGGAGTGTGGTGAGGTGGGCACCCCAATACTCATAAGACAGACATGTCCCCTAATAAAAGTTTACTGGAAGGAAGGACTGCAGCAGTCACGGTAACAGTAGGATTCACAGTACCTGCCCCTCCAGCCGCCACAATATTAGGCCTCGGTCCCAACAGACTGAGAAAAAATCCCCAGGGGCATTGGAAGTTCAAAGTCTCTTCTAAGCGCTACATAATGCAATTACAATTAAAATATGTCCATTGCTAGTCATGGCTAAACTGACTCTCAAAGACAATGGAAGCAAAACACAAGTCCAACAGGTAGTGCGGAGTATTTGGGAGACAATGGCGGTGGAAATTTAACGCTGACACTCTGTGTTGATGGAAAAGTAAACCGCGTATTTACAAAAAAAGGGTCCAGTATTGAGGCCAGTGTCCTCATGACATCATACTTTTCTGAGTCTGAGACCCCTCCGCCCCCAAATGAGAGTGCTGGAGGGAGGGATGTAAAGATCCTGCCAGCGTCAGATATTGACCATCCTGTATATAATCAATATTTAAGTAGAACACTGGGAAATAGGCGCAGTCACCTCATGCAGATGGTGCAGAATTCCAAATACTGGGAGCCGCCCTAGTAATGCCAAAGCCAGAATCTGCACCCGCTGTTCCTCAGGCCATCTGAGTCCTGTCCATGTGAGTGCCACGTTGTCTTCCCAGCCCCCGCCCACTGCCAGGCCACTGTGTCCTGTTGTAAAATGTGCCTCCCACCCCCCCATTGGGAGGGCTTATTATTAACTTATTCAGTTTCATTATGTTAACACTTTACAAACATTGACCCCCACCTCCAAAATACCTTGTTTTGTGTAGTCGACTCGAGGTTTTCTGATACAGGTAATGTTGGCTGTAGCCATATTATAAGAGGGAGTGAGGGCTTGTGGGCAATGAACATTCCACCGACGCTTTTAGGCACTCCAGCTCACGTGCAAACTGATCCTCATGGTTAACTCAATATAACACGCAGTGCTCAACATTTTAAATATACTTTTTTTTAGAATATTTACAGTTAGGAAAACCCAGGATGAGGGAGCTACTAATTTAAGGAAATACTTGCAACCTACCTAGGGTCACACGGTGAATATAAGTTGGGACGGCAATAGACCTGTCGCCGTGCCTTCTAGGCGCTTCCCTAGTTCCGGACACTTACATTTCCCCTTTAGTCTGGGAACGGCTAGGCCTGTTTTCCTATTCCTGTTCCGCATGGCATATTTTCCCCTGGCGCATAATTCATTTACTTACCATGGCTGGTGCGATGGGGTGGAGGTTGCGTCACTCCAGGGACCTGGGACCGTCTCGTCAGCTCTCTGAAGGTGTTGGCAGCCCCCGCGCGCCCTTTATATAGCCCGAACCCCTAATCGCCTGCGCAGGGCGCTCAAGTGCCTCCTCTGATCGCCACACATTCCAGATGCCGGGATCCCTTTTCGGCGCGCACAGCAACGGTGGCAGCCGGACGTGCCTTGATTGGGCCTGCCCTGAAGTGCAGCAATTAAAGGGGCGAGGGTCCCTGCACGAGCCGGGGGACGTGAATGAACGTGAGTGGACGCAGCTCGTTAGCCTTCTGGGGCGAAAGACCCGGGAAATGGGAAAGAATAACCCATAGTTGTGAAAAGTGGTCAGCCAGATTAGTAATTGGGGACACAGGGGCAGAGTGCTGCGTGGACAGAGTGTACTGTCCAGGGCGATTAATGGGGTCCTCGTACAGCGCAGGCCCCTGCAGCCCCCGCAGCCCGGGAGGGCACACATCAGATGGGTCCTCACTCACGTTAGGCCGGTGAATATCTGTAATACATGAGAGTTTCAGGTGCCCTCACCAAATTCAGCGGTTGTGGGGATGGTGTGTGGCGGGTGGCAGGGGGGCATCGTTATGTATTAAGCCACAGCCACGTGCAGCCCCTTTCGGGTCCTAAGTAAGGGCAGGGCTGTGATTGGACAGCACCTGCATTGATGCAGTGAACCTGTGATCGGCGCGTGAACGGGTACAATGACGTGCACTGGCACGACGGCCTCTTACTGAGAGCCTCCTACGTGGGCACAGTTTCTGGATTGGGGCAACAGCCGCGAGTCTTAGCGCAAGTCATAATGTAGTGACGTGATACAAGATAAAGGAGACAACAGCTTGTTAAAGGTCTCCGTTGTCTTCAGTGACCTGGGAGGGGCCTGGGCGGGGGGGGGGGGGGGGGGGGGGTGGGGGGATGGTTATGGACCCTCACCGAGGCTGCAGAGTGTGGGTACCACTTGGAAACGAGCACCCCAGAGACTGACACTGTGTAATAGAAAGTGACGTCACGCGTGATAGAGCGACCCCATACAATGACCTCCTTTGGAGCCCTTGTGCAGAGGCACCCCGGGGCTCCAGGCTGCGCATAACACCTGCACGTGCACCCTGCGCCCCACCCTGATTGTAAGCTGAGTGAAATGGAAGCCAAACATACTCCCTTCACATTGAGGCCACGTAACGCCGAGGTCTTCTGGTTTGTGACGATGTCTTGGGGACGTCGATGAATAAAGAGTTTGTGTCCTTTATTGTTTAAAGGTTCGAAGAGCCGCCTGTGGCATTTGTTTGTAAAGTGAGACCTGCGGCCGGTGTTAGCAGCTGCCCCAGGGAGCGCTGGGTGTGTGTGTGTGTGTGTGGGGGGGGGGGGGGGGGGGGCTTGGCCACAGTAAGACAACCCTGAGGGAAGACCCCTACGCCCCTTGCAGAGCCGCAGAGGGCTGGTCCTCAATTTCTGACGTCATTGGTGCACCATGCAGGTGAAGATTCTTTTTGACAGCTCAGTTTGAAGCTGCAGACGTCACCCCTGCGGGTCAAAGGTCACCAAATATGGCTTCGTGCTTTGTTTCCTGCAGTTAAACGGGCCCCTTTTTAGGGTAATATGGTTGGAAAATAGCTCCACGGGCCATGGAGTTCAGAAGGTGTACGGGCAACAAAGATGCCCATTTAGATTTCATCTTATTACATTTTGATTCCACCCCATCCCTCTTTTTTCCATCACATGGAGTTTCTGGTCCTTTACCTCACTCTTTATAGTTGTTTTAATCCCTTTCACTCTTTGACAATTTTTTTCTCTTCCTCCTCCTTTCCCCCTTTTGTGTTTATCTCTCTCTAGCCCTGGATAAAAGAATGTTGATGAAAAAGAAGTGCTGGTCATCAATAATAAGTGTTGGTGGTCACCTTCAGCCCCAGCTCAAATTAAGCACTGACACCTCCACACGACAACTACAGCCCTGACCTACTGCACACCCCTTCCAGCCCTGCCGTGACAGTGTTCAAGGTAACTTCATTGGGTCGAGAAGTGAGGTTAGCATCCCATGCCCAAACCATCTCTTGAAGATATTTTTGCCACATAATCCTATTTGGCCGTGCCGATAGTAAACACTTTATTTATCCTTTCCACTAGGCCATCTGCTCTCGGGCAATACGAAGCTGTTCACTGATGTTTCACAGACACCTCCTACAACAAGACTCTCATAATGTCAGAGGTCAGTTGTGCCTCATTGTCACTGACAAGTTCTTCCAGGCGACCCCATCAGAAAATACTTTCCTTAAGTCGATCAGAGCATTGGTTGCAACTCAACACACTGTCTTGCGGCCATCCATCTAGAATGATAATCTATTAGCACTAAGTAGCAGCCCTCGATCGCCGTCCCACTACTGTCCCCGCAATGTCTGCAGCTCCTTTGCTTGAAGGTTTGTCAGGGACTGTAGAGGGGAGAGAGGGGTTTGTGAGTCACTAGTTGCACATGCTAAATGTTAGATTTGGGGGTCTCTAGTTGGCACAGGTAGGTACTTGTGACAAATAGGGACGCTTGCCTCTAGTCAGGGTAAGGGGGTACACTCCTAAAATAAACCCTGCTCACCCCCTTGGTAGCTTAGCCCGAGCAGATAGGCTTATCTCAGAGGCAGTGTGTAAAGCATTTGTAAACACATACAGTAATCCAGTGACAACACTACAAATGGACACCACACAAGGTTCATATAAAAAATAAGTACTCTTGATGTAGATTTACCATAAGACCATAAACTACAAAAGTACACAATACTATACTTAAGATGGAAGTTTTAGCTTAGTTTAGCTCAGTTCTGAAGATACAACACTTTGATTCAATGTACCTTACGACGTGTTGTTCTTCCACAACAAGCAATGTTGCAGCGATGGAGATACGGCAAAGTTCCGGTGCAAAGAAATAAAGACGTGAAGATCTTCCAGATACGCAAACATACATAAATTATGCATACATTTATACAAATTTTCAAATATTTACATGCCCAAAGAAAGGCAAAGATGAAGGGGGTACAGGGAGGGGGAATTATGTGCTTGGTGAGGATGCGGGTAGTGTAAAATGATTAAGTAACATGCGGTCACATCAGTACATCATCCCTGATGAAGACCCCGCAGTAAGGTGCAAGTGAACCTACACCCTTGGGTTCGAAACGTCGACTTATTCCTTTCTTCGTGTCCTACCCAAGTGCAACAGAACATTCTTGACTGTGATTTTTACTTTGGGATAGGAATTCATATGTTTAAAAAATTGCAAGGGCGATACCTAAAAGGCCCATGTGTCATCAACATGCCAATGTACTGATGTGACCGCATGTTACTTACCAGGGTTCAATTCCCCGCCTCGGCAAGTCTTGGGCTCAAAAATTCCATGGACCTGATAATTCTCGCCTTGGTGCCTATTCCAATCATGGAGTCCCACTCTGCAACTCTGGGCAGTAGCTTGCTTAATCTCCACAACGGCCCCCACAACGCTAAGGATGCCTGGCCTGCACCTTGGGGGTGCCCAGGAGTGGACGCCTCACAGGGAAAGTCAGGATGGGTACCACAGTGGTATTCATACAAGCGCCTTGAGACACTTGCGGGTGAGTAGTGCGCTATACAAGTATCAATTTACATTTCTTCAAGGTCTTGGAAGGCTAGCTGTAGCTGAGCTACCTGTCTCGTTATACTGCGGTCTTTCTAAAATCCGTTACTGGGAGTTAGTGTTCCCCTTGAGTGGCCAATCTAGACTCTGATGACACTTCGGGGTCCAGGGGACTTAAGTGCAACTTTTAGCTATTGAGGAACGGTCTCTTGGGGAACCCAGTGGCAGCCAGTGGCAAGTTCTTTGAAGTGGCTACCAACTCTCCAGTTTGGGTTTCTTCAGCTTCAATGTACCCGGTACTGTTCCAGGTGACCAACCAACTGACCCTTGGAGTCACTGCTTCGGTTCCAGGGGACCAACCAACTGACCCTTGGAGTCACTGTTTCAGTCTGGGGCTGGGGAGTGACTTGTACCCAAGCTGAGTGTACTGAGGTTCAGGGTGCCAGGGGCGTCACAAGTTTGTTTGTCGGGGGGGGACACATGCAGTGATAGAATGCAAAGGGGGAACACCATCACTCCCTTGGTGTGACTATTCACCACCAGTAAATGTACTGTCACGTGGCAAGGCTACATGATGCTTTCGTTTGCTTGACACAATGAGTAGATGTATTTATGAAGTACCTCTGTGACATTAAATTCGGCCTGGAAATCAGGTCGGATTTCATGCCATGATTAATTTGATACCTTATAGTACCTAATTAGGTAATCAGATTGATGAATTTAGCCCGCCTGAGGTTCCAGTCTGCAACCCTGTATTAGCCAATGGGGCTGCTAACTTTTCCACAGCAAAACAACAGTTTGAGTAGTTTGCTGCAAGGACATATGTAAACATACATGTCCCATTTAACAATATACAGCTCCCTGCCTTTAAGCTCTATAGGCCTTCCTTAAGGGAGACTGTGAGAAGTTGGCCTGGCATATGCTGTCCACTATTCTAGTAGGCACCTTGCACCAGTCCAAACTACCCTTATTAATGGTAGGTTAAAGACAACCTTTATAGAAACCTATCCTAGTGGTAGCTGTGGAGAGCAGATTTCAGGCTAAGTCTTGGAGGAATGTAAAGAAGCTTGTTTTACCAGTCTATAACCTCGTGAATGTCCAAATGAAAGGAGAACCACACCAGGTATATATATAAAATATATGTATTTATTCTAAAAACCTCCCTCTAGTCTCTTTATGAAGCTAGAGGCAAAAATACATTCAGTAAACTCAGTATCACACAGTAAATTAGCACAATACACGTTGAGCCCTGTGGCGTACCAAACTATATATCAATAAAGTGGTATAAGAACCACAACTTGCATAGATACAAGGCCTAGAGCCTTCAGAACCACTGGGGCCACCAGGACCCACCCAAGGTAGTGATGCAGGGGACCCACGGGGGATGCGTGAAGTGTCTAAACACAGTCGCAAATTACCGTTAACTTCTATGGGGAAAATCGCAGTTGGAATTTTAAAGATAAAGGACACTTAGAAGAAGACTTGGAGCAAATCCCTTTAGAACTAGGAGGTTCTAGAGTCAACACCCACGTGAGTACTGGAGTACTCAAGTTGCCTCACCCAGAGAAGCCGGGTGCATAGGTGTCTTTTGATGTCAGGTTTTGTCGTCGTTTTCAATGGCGATATGCTGCAAAGTGCTACTGGCGTCCAAGTGGAAAGTGTCCGGAGTGATCCTGTAGTGTAGTGCCTATATTCCCAATAGGCTCTGCGCATTGGAATAATATATCCTATAGATCTGACGTAGGACTTATGTTGACTAGGTCTCTATCGAATATATTAAACTTAATTGTGAGTGCCAGCTAGCTCAGCGGTCACTAGAAACTCTCTCGAATAAACAAGAAGGGATTAGTTTCTGACAACTTTGTTTCCCCAAGATAAAACGTATCTTCAGAGTTGTGGAAACAATAGATAGATATTTCACTCAGTCAATCGTGCATGCTTCGTTTCACCAGAGGTGCAGAGAAATAGAGAGACAGGCGTTTTCAATAAAAGGTATTTATTGAACAGTCTTCTTTCTCATGCAGAAGAAATGAACTGCTACAATCGTAATACTGGCTGCAAAGTATATTGTGTACAGCAGGAAGAGTATTATAAAATAATACTGTAAAAGCATGGTATGGGTTCTAAGCCATAAAATACATACATTAATAAATAAAGACTAAAAGTACTCAACTGGTGCTTCTAAAACACGCCTACGCCGATGTACCTAACCTAGGTCTAGTGCAAGGGAAGAAGTAAGTGAGGTGTGTCATTAGTTAGTATTCTTTTTGCCAAGAATCTATCCAAGATTTCTCTTAGGGTCTAATCAGCTCCGTACCTTAGTTTAGAATGAAGGAGGTCTGGTATCTCTCTGTCTCAGGACTCGATTTCCCAACACTCTGCAAGGGGAGCTTGGAAACACTGGAGCTGGATTTATCGGCAAGAGAAAAGAGAGCGTCTCTCTCAGTGCATCTGCTGGAGGGTCGGCTTCCTTCGGCACTTGCTGCAGCGAGATGCGACGGGCAAGTAGATAGTTGAACTGCTCCTAACCGCCGTGTGTTTGCTAGGGCAAGTGTGAGCATATTTATACCTTGAAGGTGCCGAGTTTGACGTAAGGTTGAACATAATAACGTCATCAAAGACTCACAGTTCTTTGAAAACTCAATGAGTTCTTGGACAAATACATTTTCAAGCAAGGGGAAGTCCCTGACTGCTGAAGGCGAGTTTTCCAAAAAATCGTTGTGGATTTTTGGAACTGGTGGAAGTAGCCATGCCGTACTTGTTTTTTTTAACTTACTCGCTTTTAAAAATAAATTGTTTACTGACTTGTTTTAACTTGCCTACCTCTCTGCCTTGGTCCACTGCACGTTGCACTTTTGATTCGCGTTCTTTGCACATTCTGTCCAGCGACGCCCTCAGCGCTCGGCCCCAGCGGTTCCCGGAAGTGAGGCGGGACCGCATTGCACCGGGGTTGGCGCTCTAGTCTCCTGCCTCGCCCGCCCCTACTTATTTGGAGCAGGGAGGCCAGTGCGACACTATGTGAGTACCATCCGCCCCATACCTTGCTCTGTTACTCTGCCGATTTTTAACTTACTCGCTTCCGTTTTTTTTTTTTTTAACTTACTCGCTTTTAAAAATAAATTGTTTACTGACTTGTTTTAACTTGCCTACCTCTCTGCCTTGGTCCACTGCACGTTGCACTTTTGATTCGCGTTCTTTGCACATTCTGTCCAGCGCCGCCCTCAGCGCTCGGCCCCAGCGGTTCCCGGAAGTGAGGCGGGACCGCATTGCACCGGGGTTGGCGCTCTAGTCTCCTGCCTTGCCCGCCCCTACTTAACGCAGCAATGCGCCGAGCGTGCAGCGGTCGCGCGCTGCGGGCGCGCCGTCTGCGCGCCGAAGGAGCGCCAAAGGAGGGCCCGTCTGTGCCCGTCCGTGTCCCGGACGGGCCCAGGGCCGGGGCTTCCTCTTACCTCCCTCGCTGCACTCAGGCTGGCTCTCTGAGGTATTCTTCTGAGGAGCTGTGTGCCCTCAATACCTACAGCTGCGATGCCGCCAAATCTTGGGAGGTGCTAGAGACTATGCATCGCCGATGCCCGGCATGTGGGTTCTGCTTTGCTAGCCGTCATTCTCCGGCCGTTGCGTCCCGGACCAATCTAGATACTATTAAAGCCGGCCTGATCAATGCTAGATCAATGGTCAGACACGCGGCTGATATCTTTGAGCTGCTTGATGAGAAGGAGCTTGATCTCCTTTTCGTCACCGAAACTTGGCTTTCTGAGTCCTGTATGCCAGTGGTTGAATTTGCTATACCACGCGGCTTCAGGATCACCAGGATGGATCGACCGACGGGTAGGGGTGGCGGTTTGGCAGTAATTTACCGAGACCACTGGACAGTGGTGAGCGAACCGCCCGAACTACTTGGCGAGACTGAACTGCTACACTTTGCTGTGGTCCTCTCCCCTCATTTCACCCTGGGAGGTACTCTGCTTTACCGCCCCCCTAGCTATGCGGGTTGTTTTGCTGGTAATATTGAGGAGGTTATTGTTCCCCGCGCCCTTAAATTCTCTCGATATCTTCTTCTGGGGGATTTTAATATTCATATGGATGCAGTGGATTTACCGGAAATGATCGGCTTGGCAGAAGTCCTTTCGTTGGCGCATCTTACACAATGGGTGAACCTCCCCACCCATGCGGCTGGCCATTGGTTAGACCTGGTCTGTTCTAACTTTGAGATTACTATGTTACCCCATAGGCGGGTCATCTGGTCGGACCACGCCTTAATTCTGTTCACCTGGCCCATAAATTCAAAAGGGCCGAAGGATTTTTCTGCCCCTCAAGTTCATGCCAGCGAATACATTTGTCTACCTTTTCGGACTCTCTTATGTCTAACCGGCCGACCCTGCCATTAAATCTTGATTCTGCAGTGGAATCATTCAACGCCTGGGTTGAACAAAGTGCCGTTCTACACACTAATAAGAGTGGTAGCAGGCGAACGAGGTCGTCTCCCTCCAAACCCTGGTTCTCCCATGCTCTTAGAGAACTCAAATTAGGGTGCAAAAAGCTAGAACGAGCCTGGCGCCTTGAGTTCTGCCCTGAACTTAAGAGCAAGCTGCGGAGGGCGCAGAAGGTATATTATGCTGAAATCAAGGCTGCCAAAAGTAGCTATTTTTCAGGAAGGATTGAGAAGGCAGATAACAATGGCAGAGAAGTCTTTGCCATTGTTCAGAGCTTCCTTTCTCCATGTGCTGCCTCCCCTGCTCTCCCGGCTTCTGATCTGTGGTGTGAGGAACTGTCATGTTTCTTTGATAATAAGATCAAAAAAATTCAGGAGGAGCTCTTAAACTCCGGTGTTCCCCTTCTGCTTTCACCACCTATCATTGATACGGATGCGAAGCAACATGTTAGCCAATTTTCCACCTTTGAGCCAGCTCAGCAAGCGGATGTGCTGGCCATTTTGGAGTCGCTAAAGTCTGGTTCACCCTCTGACCCGTGCCCTGCTAGGGTTTTGGGGGGAGTGGCTAGCCTGGTGTATCAGGAGTTTACCCAGGTTGTTAATATGTCTTTGGCTTCTGCCTCCGTTCCTCTCTGTTGGAAACAGGCGAAGCTTCTTCCGTTGTTGAAGAAGCCTAGCCTGGACCCCCAGGCTACCTCCAGCTATCGTCCGATATCATTGCTCCCGGCACTAGCGAAAGTGACTGAAAAAGTCGTTTTTAGGCAACTGATTAGTTTCATTGAGTCTTCTCAGGCCCTGCACCCGGCTCAATCGGGGTTCAGGGCTGCTTTTAGCACTGAAACGGCTCTGGTGGAAGTTTCAGAGGCCATTAGGGAGTGTCTCGACGGAGGCGGCAGAGCGGTCCTGGTTTTGCTGGACTTATCTGCCGCCTTCGACACGGTACCCCATGCCCAGCTGTTGTCTAGGCTGGCAGAGGTGGGGTTGTCGGGTGCGGTTCTGGCCTGGCTGTCTTCGTTTCTGTCTGAACGGACGCAGCAAGTTTGGCTACCCCCATTTGCCTCATCACCTAAGAAGCTCACCACCGGGGTACCACAGGGCTCGACGCTAAGCCCACTGCTGTTCAACGTTTATATGACCCCGTTGATCTATCTGGCTGAGCAGTGGGGAGCCAAAATAATGTCATACGCTGATGACACGCAGCTGTTGTTCACCTGGCCTAAGGACTGCTTAGACGCTCAGGCTGTCTGTTCTTGTTTGACCCATGTTTTTCGATGGCTTGTCTCAGCCCAGCTCAAATGCAACGAGGACAAGTCAGAGCTACTATTTTATGGCAATTTTCCGGCCAATTTTAGGGAGCTTATTTGGCCGACCGATTCTGCATGTCCTAGCTATCACGGAGGCCCGGCCAAAAATCTGGGGGTCTGGTTTGGACAGGATCTTAAGTTTGAAGCTCATCTAAAAAAACTTACTGCGACCTGTTTCGCGACCCTCAAGTCACTCAAGAGATTCCTTCCCCTTCTCCACAGGGAGGCGAAGGAGACTGTTCTGCGTGCTTTGATCCTGTCAAGGCTCGATTATGCCAATGCTCTCTACAGTGGTCTCCCTAAATACCTTATAAAGCGGCTGCAGATCATTAGGGAGTGTCTCGACGGAGGCGGCAGAGCGGTCCTGGTTTTGCTGGACTTATCTGCCGCCTTCGACACGGTACCCCATGCCCAGCTGTTGTCTAGGCTGGCAGAGGTGGGGTTGTCGGGTGCGGTTCTGGCCTGGCTGTCTTCGTTTCTGTCTGAACGGACGCAGCAAGTTGGGCTACCCCCATTTGCCTCATCACCTAAGAAGCTCACCACCGGGGTACCACAGGGCTCGACGCTAAGCCCACTGCTGTTCAACGTTTATATGACCCCGTTGATCTATCTGGCTGAGCAGTGGGGAGCCAAAATAATGTCATACGCTGATGACACGCAGCTGTTGTTCACCTGGCCTAAGGACTGCTTAGACGCTCAGGCTGTCTGTTCTTGTTTGACCCATGTTTTTCGATGGCTTGTCTCAGCCCAGCTCAAATGCAACGAGGACAAGTCAGAGCTACTATTTTATGGCAATTTTCCGGCCAATTTTAGGGAGCTTATTTGGCCGACCGATTCTGCATGTCCTAGCTATCACGGAGGCCCGGCCAAAAATCTGGGGGTCTGGTTTGGACAGGATCTTAAGTTTGAAGCTCATCTAAAAAAACTTACTGCGACCTGTTTCGCGACCCTCAAGTCACTCAAGAGATTCCTTCCCCTTCTCCACAGGGAGGCGAAGGAGACTGTTCTGCGTGCTTTGATCCTGTCAAGGCTCGATTATGCCAATGCTCTCTACAGTGGTCTCCCTAAATACCTTATAAAGCGGCTGCAGATCATTCAGAACGCGGCCGTGCGACTTCTGTTCCATCTTCCACGAAGAACTAGTGCACGTGCCCATCTTCGAGAGCTCCACTGGCTCCCAGTGGCACATCGCATTATGTTCAAATCATTGGTTCTGGCCTTTCGGGCCGTGCATCAGCAAGGCCCACAATACTTGCACAAAAGGTTTACCTTGTACACTCCTCATCGTGCTCTTCGATCGGCCAATCTCCGTCTGATGTCTATGCCTAAAGTTAGATATGCGAGACTGGGTGGTCAGTCAATTTCTGTCCAAACAGCACGGGCCTGGAATGCCTTGCCGTTTTTTCTGAGATCTTCAACTACATTAGCAGGATTTAAGAAAGGTCTAAAAACCCATCTTTTTAATCTCAGTATTTAGTTCCCTGTTTCTTTCTTTTCTTGGATTGGGTCAGCTTAGTGCTCTCATATCGCGCCAGGATACTTTGTAGTAGCAGAGCGCGCAATAAAATGTTTTATAACATAACATAACATAACATATAACATAACATACTTGTACTGCATGAGCTATGTCTAAATATGGTTATGATTTCTATGCCTATATAAGGATAGGGTGATTTATACCTATATAAGGGCATGAATCGGAAAAATTACTCTAGGGTCCTAAAATGCTATACAACACCCACTCCACTTTATTATGTTCGACATTACTAAATCATAAGCACCTAAACATATATAGAGCATGTGTTTACAATCCCACCCAAAATACACAAAAAGCATTTTCAAAATGGTTGTACACAGAAAAAAATGAGTATTTGTACTGTACGCATTTTAAAGGAATGATTTTATTCTAAGCATATAGCATGATATTGGCAATGCTAACTGAATAATTCATCAAATTACATTTATGAAATGGCTCTTAATTACAGAATAAAAGGTCGAGACCATTTCATAGCAGAATATATAAAACTGTTTTGTTAGTGGACAAGATCAAATATTGTCTCTAGGAAGTATTCAAAGAATTCCTGTTCTCTAAGCATAGTTCTACTTTAAGCAGATTACTTTGTGCCAAAAAGATTTCAATTTCGGAAAAAGTCAAATCAAAAAGTAGAAAAAATAGAGTTCCAAAGTTAGAAGTTTTGTTTTGAAAAAATGAAGGTCGAATTCACAGTTGATAGAACGCTGTGTGCTAATTTCAAAAGTTATTCTTGGTGTCCGGAGAAAACATTAAATCGTCTAAGCTGGCAAAGAAATCGTCTACCACAGTAGGTGAAAGTTGAACTACTTCATTAAGTAGATCAATCGTACACAGATGAGAAGCATCACCATCAGCGTCAGTGGCATTAGCAATGTTTGCAGTAGATGGTACCTGTGTGCCTGTTGGTCCACGTATCTCACCCTCAGCTGGAATTGCCGGTGAGACCTCAATGAATGCCGTCATTAGGATTGGTAGTCGTTGGGGGCAACACAATGCATGAGCCGTTACCGAACCAAGCAAAGCGTCAACATCCGTTGGCAGTGCTGATGGAAGTGTCAGACAGATATCTAACACACATTCTTCTCCACAAAGCAGGCATTGTAGAACAGGTAAGATGCAATCTTGCCAGATTGGTCTCAAATGAACCATGTGGTATTCAGATCTCTTAAACGAGCGAAGCCAAGAATCTGTGTTATTCTGTCACGATACTGCATGGCTAGGAGAGCATTCTCCATGGTAATCTGGGTATCGCTGTTGACTGGACTTGCCATATCGGAGCAGAAGAAATAAAAATAGTATCCCTGCTACGAGTCCCAAGATGAGAGGCAGGCCACTGAACACAGAGTACACGAAGTTTGGAAAAATGCCTAGGACTGCTTCAAAGGGTGCTAACAGTCCGGAAAAAACTGCCTTAAATACATGTACAGTACCACTGGTATCAGACATGTTAAAGATACGACCTAACATTTCTATGAAATGTATGGGACAGTTTGTTGATAATAGGGCATGTATCTCCTCAGAGGACCTTGCAACTTGCAGATCATACGTCTCTTTGGACGAGGTCAGTGGCACAGTTTTTTGTAAAAGAATGGCTTTCATTCTGTTTAATTCAGATACTCTGTCCATCACCACCCCCTTTTCTGAATCGTTTTGTCCACCATAAGCGTGGAAGGGTATACTCAGATGTGAGTCCCTTGCTCATTGCACTATCAGGATTCAAGCAAGCCGGGCTGAAGACGGCTGTAATGCCAGAAACCGGTCCCCGGAAGCTTGTTTCCTTCCCAGTATAAGAATTGGTTTGGTAGTTTGGTCTGCCCTGTTCCCATGATGCACTGGGCCAGGGACAGACTAATTTGCATGTAGCCAGGTTCTGAGCTGGGATGGTGCAGTGAGCTAAAAAACGGTGATGGATCAAGCCCTGATCTGTTGACTGGGTATGAGTGTTCTGTTTAATTCGGATACTCTGTCCATCACCACCCCCTTTTCTGAATCGTTTTGTCCACCATATGCGTGGAAGGGAATACTCAGATGTGAGTCCCTTGCTCATTGCACCATCAGGATTCAAGCAAGCCGGGCCGAAGACGGCTGTAATGCCAGAAACCAGTCCCCGGAAGCTTGTTTCCTTCCCAGTATAAGAATTGGTTTGGTAGTTTGGTCTGCCCTGTTCCCATGATGCACTGGGCCAGGGACAGACTAATTTGCATGTAGCCAGGTTCTGAGCTGGGATGGTGCAGTGAGCTAAAAAACGGTGATGGATCAAGCCCTGATCTGTTGACTTGGTATGAGTGTTCTGTTTAATTCAGATACTCTGTTCATCACCACCCCCTTTTCTGAATCGTTTTGTCCACCATAAGCGTGGAAGGGTATACTCAGATGTGAGTCCCTTGCTCATTGCACCATCAGGATTCAAGCAAGCCGGGCCGAAGACGGCTGTAATGCCAGAAACCGGTCCCCGGAAGCTTGTTTCCTTCCCAGTATAAGAATTGGTTTGGTAGTTTGGTCTGCCCTGTTCCCATGATGCACTGGGCCAGGGACAGACTAATTTGCATGTAGCCAGGTTCTGAGCTGGGATGGTGCAGTGAGCTAAAAAACGGTGATAGATCAAGCCCTGATCTGTTGACTGGGTATGAGTGTTCTGTTTAATTCAGATACTCTGTCCATCACCACCCCCTTTTCTGAATCGTTTTGTCCACCATAAGCGTGGAAGGGTATACTCAGATGTGAGTCCCTTGCTCATTGCACCATCAGGATTCAAGCAAGCCGGGCCAAAGACGGCTGTAATGCCAGAAACCGGTCCCCGGAAGCTTGTTTCCTTCCCAGTATAAGAATTGGTTTGGTAGTTTGGTCTGCCCTGTTCCCATGATGCACTGGGCCAGGGACAGACTAATTTGCATGTAGCCAGGTTCTGAGCTGGGATGGTGCAGTGAGCTAAAAAACGGTGATGGATCAAGCCCTGATCTGTTGACTGGGTATGAGTGTTCTGTTTAATTCAGATACTCTGTCCATCACCACCCCCTTTTCTGAATCGTTTTGTCCACCATAAGCGTGGAAGGGTATACTCAGATGTGAGTCCCTTGCTCATTGCACCATCAGGATTCAAGCAAGCCGGGCCGAAGACGGCTGTAATGCCAGAAACCGGTCCCCGGAAGCTTGTTTCCTTCCCAGTATAAGAATTGGTTTGGTAGTTTGGTCTGCCCTGTTCCCATGATGCACTGGGCCAGGGACAGACTAATTTGCATGTAGCCAGGTTCTGAGCTGGGATGGTGCAGTGAGCTAAAAAACGGTGATGGATCAAGCCCTGATCTGTTGACTGGGTATGAGTGTGCTGTTTAATTCAGATACTCTGTCCATCACCACCCCCTTTTCTGAATCGTTTTGTCCACCATAAGCGTGGAAGGGTTGAGGTTCCGTGAGAATCGTAATGACTTTTTGGGCTTGTTCGAATACGGACGAGTTTGGTATCTATGAACCGCAAATGGCGAGTTTAGTGGGTGTACGCGTTTTCGCTACCCTACTTTGCAGCCTTCGTCTTAAACGTGGGTTTCTCCATCTGAACCCACGGGTTCCATTTTAGATACGGCATCCATTTTGTTTCTTGCCCTCACGTAGCCGGCGAACGGACAATGTCCGCTTCATGACCCTGGGTTTCCCAAGCTCTTGCGGAAGATGCATATCCCTTTGAGTGTGTCTTTATGACTAGGGGGATGACACGGCAAAGGCAGATGGCTCCGCTCAAGGCTCATCTTGCCGTGCCGGTCTATTGTTTCAGCCGTGCATGCATTAGGCTTTTTGGACTTGGCCCTTAGGGCAGGTTCACCCCTAGACTTTTTGCCTTATGTGTGACCCTGTGTCAGTGATTTTTGGGTCTCTGCGCACTTTCCCCTGAGTCCCAGAGTGAAAGTGCGTGCGTGTAGTATGGCTGGCCTGCCCTCCCATAGGAATGCATGGGGAATGTGTGTGTCCCTGGTAGTTCCTGATGCGTGGGGAGTGCAGGCTCGAGTTTAGTATGCTTAAACTCGTGAGAGTGAATGCTGCAAGATGGTGTCTGCGGCATGTATGTGTCTAGAAGGGAAGTGCTACTTCTGGACATTGAGATATGTGTGCATGTGCTGTGAGGGTGCTGGAGCGTGATTGGCTGGAGCTGGCTGGCATGCCAGGCTCCAGGAAGTCTAGATGGGTTTGCCCGGTGGTGAGTGGGAGATTAGCATGAGTGATGTGTGGGAGGAGTGTACCTGTGTCCTGGATGGGCTGGGTTTTCCCCACACAATGCTGGCTCCGCCCCCCTGTGGTGTGTCTAACGACCCTAGCCTCCCCAGTGAATGAAATGGGTGGTTGGGCCATCAAGAGTGCTCCAGAACCAGCTGCGACTGGTTTTCCCCCCACCCTGCACCCTGAAACAAAGGATTTGCTAGTATAAGAAGGGGCTGTGTCCCCACTGAAGTGGTTCTACTTTTGGATCCTGCCAGAGGGGGCTTTTGCTGCTGCTGGGGCCAGGAGGACCGCCACTTGGGGTGTCTCCCTGCCTGGAGACCCAGTGTGCTGGCTCTGGCCCAGCCTTGCCCCCCTGCCTGCCTCCAGCCCCTGCTGGAGCCTTGTCCTGTCCTCCAGTGCTGGGGAGCACTGAGGATTCTTTGCCTGCAGCCTGAGAGCGCTGCTCTCTGCCCTTCAGCGCTGGGAGCGCTGAAATTGCCTGCCTAGCGCTTGAAAGCGCTTGATTTTGCCCCTAGCGCTGTGAGCGCTGTATTTTGTCCTGGAGGCGCTTGGGAGCGCCTGCCCTTCGTTGCTAGCGCTGCTAGCGCTTGGTGTGCACAGCCGGTGCCCACCCGGCATCTGATCGCCCGGTGTGGTGATTTGGCGGCGCGGGTGCCACCCCGCTCATTGCCGCGTTGTTTTGTCTGTTTCTTGTTGATCCACGAGGGAGCCCACTCCTCGGATCACATGGGAGCCCGCCTGCCTGCCTAAGAAGCGAGCCGCCGCGCTGCCCGCGGCGACCCGGAAGTAGTTGGGAGTCTGACCAATCCTAGCGCGGCCCAGGAGAGGCCGACCGGAAGTCCCGCCTCTGTAGCTGAGCCGGGAAGAGAGAAGCTGCCGGCCGGATCCCCGAGGCTCCCCGAGTGGAGAGGAGAGCCCCGGGACCAGAGGGAGAGACCCGCCTCCGCTGGAGACCAGAGCCGGTGAGTGTGGCCGTTCTGGAGGGAGGGGCGCCGGGACACATTGTCGGTGTCCGCCCCCCCCCCCCCCCTGCCCCCTCAGCAGCGCGACCTCGCGCCCTCGTGTTGAGAGCCTGAGAGGCTCTTGGGGGCATTTCCTGTTAGCGAGCCTTGCGAGGCTCGATCGCCGGCACCCTTGCTCGACGAGCCTGAGAGAGGCCCCAGCCTGCATTTGCTACGAGCCCCGAGAGGCTCTGAGGGGCCATTTCGTTCGTGAGCCTGCGAGGCTCTTGCAGGGCATTTGTCTTTGCTCCGGGTCCCCCGTGAGGGACCCCACTGCCCAGTAGGCGGCAGTCTTGCTTTGCGAGCCCAGAGAGGCTCATTGCCCATTCTTGTGAGGAGCCGAAGAGAGGCTCAGGGCACCATTCCTTGTCTAGGAGCCCGGAGAGGCTCCGCAGTGCCACAGTGGTGGTTCTTGAGCCCAGAGAGGCTCCAACGTTGCCCTAACTTTCCCTGCACCAGTTGCCCAGCACTTTGTGGGCAACTGCTACGTTTAGGCCCCTGACATTGGGACACAGGGACTGTCACAGGTGGTGACTGATATTAGTTTTGCGCAATGTTATTGCTACACCTCTGTATGTTAATGCATCATGTGTTTTGTCTTTACACCCCTACAGGTATTGTGACATGTAGGTGGTTGTTTTCTCCCTAGTACAGGTGGTGCTAGTGAGGTCCTGTTACCAGTGATTACTGGTTGTGTGCTCTATGTTTATATTGTGTGCTACACTGATTTTACTTTCTAAAGTGCTATTTCTGAAAGTATTGCTTCTAAAAGTGCTGATACCCTTGACAGTGGTCCAAGTGGCCCTGTCCTGTACAAATATCCCTTGTAAATTCCGCCCGTGCCTGTTGGCACAGTGTAACAAGATGTGTGTTTAATCTGATGTATATTTATTATAATACAAAGGCTATTTTTATATAACCTTGTGTGGAGTTTCCTTTATGGTGGGCCTTGGGTGTTGTTGCTGGGGTGCGTGCGCAAATACTTAACTTACATCGCCTCCAAGTTTAGCCTTGCTGCTCGCGCCACGTTACCTAGAGGGCGAGTAGGGGTTATCTTGGCGTGTAACTCCCTTGCCCTGACTTGGGTGTGGTGGTCTCTGACTGACTTTGGCGAAAGCCCTGGCCAGCCAGGGATCCCATTTCCAACATTGGTGGCAAGCGGTGAGGATAAGGATTTGTGTTTGCGTTGTACCACAGTAGCGGCTGGCCGCACTTCAAAGCTCTACATTTTAGATGACCACATTTTGGGGATTATTGTGTTTTTGGTGAAGTTCCATTATTTCTTCTCCTGAAGAGTGTCATTTGATAATTGTGTTCAGTACATTTGTCCCCCGCCCTGCTTCCAGAGTTTGGTACCTGTGTCACATGTGGTCAGGTTGAGAAGTCAGGGGTGGTAGAAACTGCCTTACCGATCCGAGGAGAGGGTGTGTGTGGATGAATGGTGTGTTTCCCTGGACGCATGAGTGAGTTCTTTTTTTAAGGAGAGGTTGGAAGTTTTGGAATTGTGTACTTTTACTTCAGATTGCTAGGTCCCTTGTGTTGCATGTGTCTGTGAGCATCCTGTCAAGATGGAATCTCCTTTTAACCTTTGTGGCCTGTTTAAGTACAGTGTGCATGAGTTGGTACGGTTGTGTAAGGAGAGAGACATCCCAGTGAGTGAGTCAGACACCCAGTCCAAGCTTAGGGATAACATGATCCTGTGGCAGAAGAGTGACTGGGAGCGTGAGCACAGTGAGAGGGAGAGGGCCCGGACCGCACACCATGAGGGTGATGGGTCTGAGGGGAGCCCTGAAGAGTCTGAAGTGGAGAGTGAGTTTGACAGTGGATGGGCGCCAGCAGAGAGCGAGTACCCCCTAGATAGGGAGTCCCTTGCTGGGTCCCGTGTCAGATGTAGCACCCCATCCCTTTCCCTGTCCCCAGAGGAGTGGGTGGATAGGAGAGAAGAGATGGAGCACCAGCTGGCCATGGAGAAGCTCAGGTTAGAGTATGCCAGAGAGATGGCGCAGCTGGGTGTGAATGAGCGGACTGCAGAGGCTGAGAGGGCCTTGGCCAGGGAGAAGATAGCCCTAGAGTGTAGGTTATCCCCTGACCGCAGTCATAATTTTCTGGATCCCCCAGGGAGGGTGGAGTCCAGTGGTGGCAGCTATGTAGAGCCCAGTGCGAGCAGTCCCACCCCCAGTTCCCCCAGTCTGGTACCTGTTTCCCCGGAGGAGGAGTTAAGGTTGAAATTCAGGGGCAGTAGGAAGCTGCCTCACCAGTCGTGGGAGGAGTTTGAGGATGAATGTTGTGGGACCCTGTTTGATTGGGTAAAGGTTCACACGAAAGATGATTTTGATGTCTTGTTTGAGCTGATTGTCAAGGAGCACCTGCTCAGTTGTTGTTCTCCAGGGTTGCGCACACACCTGTTGGGGTGTGGATTGTCTGACGCATGTGAGCTTGCAGATGAAGCAGACCGCTGGGAGAGGGCCAGAGGTTCTTTAGAGTCCCTAGGGAGTGAGTCCAAAAGTAGTGGTTCAGGTGTCTTCCAGCCCAGCGTGGTGGAAGAGGCTCAGTGGAGCCCAGCTAGGTCCCAGGATAGCGAGGAGGGTGTAGGGCCTTACTGCCTGGCTCAGTGGAGCGGGAGTAAGTGGGTGACTGAGGGTCCCCAGATGCACGAAGCCCTGCCTCAGGACTTGGATGGTTCCAGGAGGGAACACCAGGTTGGGGACCTAGGCTGTCCTGTTAGCCCATTTGAGGAGGATCTCATAGGAACTAGAGGACCTGGAGCGTCTGTAACCAGAGCTCCGGTGGTTCTAGAATCTGGCAGTACCGCTCCGGTAGGGAGGGTACAGGAGTCCAGTGGTGGCAGCTTTTTAAGTGTTGGTGATGACAGTCCCACTCCCAGTTCCCAGAGTATGGTTCCTGTTTCTCCAGAGGAGGAGAATAGGTTGAGGTTTAGGAACCTTAGAAAACCGCCTCACCAGGAATGGAAGTATTTTGTGGATGACTGTTCAGATGCAATGTGGGACTGGCTGAAGGCTAACTTGAACGATGAGGTGGATGATGAGGTGGACAGGGTGGTAAATATGTTCCTCAAAGAGCAGTTGCTCAGTGTTGTCTGTCCAGAGTTGTGTCAGCACCTGCTGAAGTTGAAGTGTTTTTGTCCTTGGGGCCTTGCAGATGAAGCAGAGCGCTGGGAAAGTGCTAGAGGTTCTGTACAGTCATTAGAGAGTGAGTCCAACAGTAGTGGTACAGGGAGCGTCCAGCCCAGCGTGGTGGAAGAGGCCCAGTGTAGCCCAGCTAGGTCCCAGTATAGTGAGAAGGGTGGAGGGGCTGACTACCTGGCTCAGTGGAGCAGGAGTCAGTGGGTGGCTGAGAGCCCCCAGAGGCCCGAAGCCCTGTCTCAGAACTTGGGTGGTTTCTTGAGGGAACACCAGGTTAGGGACCTAGGCTGTCCTGTTAGCCCATTTGAGGAGGATCTCATAGGAACTAGAGGACCTGGAGCGTCTGTAACCAGAGCTCCGGTGGTTCTAGAATCTGGCAGTACCGCTCCGGTAGGGAGGGTACAGGAGTCCAGAGTGAGGAGTGATTGGGGGATGAGTTTCCCAGTGGATGCACCAGTGGACCAGGGACTAGCCAGTTGGGCTAGATCTTCTTGGGTGGACCCGGGTGGCGCCACTTCTGGTCTGGGGGATCTTTGCGCACTGTCAGGTGGACAGGAGGCGGGAGATCTGCGCCAGACAGACAGTCACACGACACATGGGTCATGTGTCAGCCTCAGGGGGATTGCGTGTGAGTCCCCAGAAGTCCTGGAGGGCCAGGCAATTGTTCCACCAAAGGTTTTAGACCGGAGGTTGGGAGGCCAGGTTCAGGTTCTGCCTGACCTGAAGGGTAGGACGACTGTAACCAGTGTCCTGACCGGTTCTTCTTCCAGAAGAACTTCTCCAGTTGGGAGAGGGCAGACCTCTGGAAGGGGGTGCAGAGGGTGGGAAAGCCCACCTCTGACCCCGGTGCAACCTGAGGGGTTAAACCCTGGGTTGGAATGGCGTTCTAGGTGTCCCCCTCGCACGGGGAGGAGGAACCCTAAAAGAAGAGGTAAGGGGAGGAGAGCCTTCCCTGAGACTCCTGGTCCGCCTGGGGTTGTAGACCCTAGGCTGGAGAACCAGTGGCAGTCTAGTCCTGTCTTGCAGACAGGAGGAGTGGAGAATGGCTACTATGGGCCTGGGGTTACTACCCCCCACTTCGTGAGTAGGCAGGAATCAGTGGCACCTGGGTGGCCTAGGGCCTGGTCCTGGCCGCGGACAGCTGAGGATACCAGTGGGGTAGCCCAGCTGGTCCTTACAGTAGCTTTAGAAGGAACCCTAGGGGTTCACAGTGGCATAGAACAGGAGGGTGTCCCGGCAGTGGCGGGCCTGCGTCCGTGTTCTATCGCCCCAAGCAGGGAAGTCCATCACGGTGGTGATTGTTCTCCCCTGCGTTTTGGCTGGAAGGGGGTTGTGTTGGACTTGGCCCTTAGGGCAGGTTCACCCCTAGACTTTTTGCCTTATGTGTGACCCTGTGTCAGTGATTTTTGGGTCTCTGCGCACTTTCCCCTGAGTCCCAGAGTGAAAGTGCGTGCGTGTAGTATGGCTGGCCTGCCCTCCCATAGGAATGCATGGGGAATGTGTGTGTCCCTGGTAGTTCCTGATGCGTGGGGAGTGCAGGCTCGAGTTTAGTATGCTTAAACTCGTGAGAGTGAATGCTGCAAGATGGTGTCTGCTGCATGTATGTGTCTAGAAGGGAAGTGCTACTTCTGGACATTGAGATATGTGTGCATGTGCTGTGAGGGTGCTGGAGCGTGATTGGCTGGAGCTGGCTGGCATGCCAGGCTCCAGGAAGTCTAGATGGGTTTGCCCGGTGGTGAGTGGGAGATTAGCATGAGTGATGTGTGGGAGGAGTGTACCTGTGTCCTGGATGGGCTGGGTTTTCCCCACACAATGCTGGCTCCGCCCCCCTGTGGTGTGTCTAACGACCCTAGCCTCCCCAGTGAATGAAATGGGTGGTTGGGCCATCAAGAGTGCTCCAGAACCAGCTGCGACTGGTTTTCCCCCCACCCTGCACCCTGAAACAAAGGATTTGCTAGTATAAGAAGGGGCTGTGTCCCCACTGAAGTGGTTCTACTTTTGGATCCTGCCAGAGGGGGCTTTTGCTGCTGCTGGGGCCAGGAGGACCGCCACTTGGGGTGTCTCCCTGCCTGGAGACCCAGTGTGCTGGCTCTGGCCCAGCCTTGCCCCCCTGCCTGCCTCCAGCCCCTGCTGGAGCCTTGTCCTGTCCTCCAGTGCTGGGGAGCACTGAGGATTCTTTGCCTGCAGCCTGAGAGCGCTGCTCTCTGCCCTTCAGCGCTGGGAGCGCTGAAATCGCCTGCCTAGCGCTTGAAAGCGCTTGATTTTGCCCCTAGCGCTGTGAGCGCTGTATTTTGTCCTGGAGGCGCTTGGGAGCGCCTGCCCTTCGTTGCTAGCGCTGCTAGCGCTTGGTGTGCACAGCCGGTGCCCACCCGGCATCTGATCGCCCCGTGTGGTGATTTGGCGGCGCGGGTGCCACCCCGCTCATTGCCGCGTTGTTTTGCCAGTTTCTTGTTGATCCACGAGGGAGCCCACTCCTCGGATCACATGGGAGCCCGCCTGCCTGCCTAAGAAGCGAGCCGCCGCGCTGCCCGCGGCGACCCGGAAGTAGTTGGGAGTCCGACCAATCCTAGCGCGGCCCAGGAGAGGCCGACCGGAAGTCCCGCCTCTGTCGCTGAGCCGGGAAGAGAGAAGCTGCCGGCCGGATCCCCGAGGCTCCCCGAGTGGAGAGGAGAGCCCCGGGACCAGAGGGAGAGACCCGCCTCCACTGGAGACCAGAGCCGGTGAGTGTGGCCGTTCTGGAGGGAGGGGCGCCGGGACACATTGTCGGTGTCCGCCCCCCCCCCCCCTGCCCCCTCAGCAGCGCGACCTCGCGCCCTCGTGTTGAGAGCCTTAAGAGGCTCTTGGGGGCATTTCCTGTTAGCGAGCCTTGCGAGGCTCGATCGCCGGCACCCTTGCTCGACGAGCCTGAGAGAGGCCCCAGCCTGCATTTGCTACGAGCCCCGAGAGGCTCTGAGGGGCCATTTCGTTCGTGAGCCTGCGAGGCTCTTGCAGGGCATTTGTCTTTGCTCCGGGTCCCCCATGAGGGACCCCACTGCCCAGTAGGCGGCAGTCTTGCTTTGCGAGCCCATAGAGGCTCATTGCCCATTCTTGTGAGGAGCCGAAGAGAGGCTCAGGGCACCATTCCTTGTCTAGGAGCCCGGAGAGGCTCCGCAGTGCCACAGTGGTGGTTCTTGAGCCCAGAGAGGCTCCAACGTTGCCCTAACTTTCCCTGCACCAGTTGCCCAGCACTTTGTGGGCAACTGCTACATTTAGGCCCCTGACATTGGGACACAGGGACTGTCACAGGTGGTGACTGATATTAGTTTTGCGCAATGTTATTGCTACACCTCTGAATGTTAATGCATCATGTGTTTTGTCTTTACACCCCTACAGGTATTGTGACATGTAGGTGGTTGTTTTCTCCCTAGTACAGGTGGTGCTAGTGAGGTCCTGTTACCAGTGATTACTGGTTGTGTGCTCTATGTTTATATTGTGTGCTACACTGATTTTACTTTCTAAAGTGCTATTTCTGAAAGTATTGCTTCTAAAAGTGCTGATACCCTTGACAGTGGTCCAAGTGGCCCTGTCCTGTACAAATATCCCTTGTAAATTCCGCCCGTGCCTGTTGGCACAGTGTAACAAGATGTGTGTTTAATCTGATGTATATTTATTATAATACAAAGGCTATTTTTATATAACCTTGTGTGGAGTTTCCTTTGTGGTGGGCCTTGGGTGTTGTTGCTGGGGTGCGTGCGCAAATACTTAACTTACATCGCCTCCAAGTTTAGCCTTGCTGCTTGCGCCACGTTACCTAGAGGGCGAGTAGGGGTTATCTTGGCGTGTAACTCCCTTGCCCTGACTTGGGTGTGGTGGTCTCTGACTGACTTTGGCGAAAGCCCTGGCCAGCCAGGGATCCCATTTCCAACAAGGCTCGAATCCTTTGATCCTGCGATCACGCTTTCGATATTGCCCCCTACACTCTTTTCAATCTGTTGTCTGTCTTTGTCTTCCTTGCACCTGTTTCGGTTCCTTTTCTTAACTCGTTTACAGCCAGAATGGAATGTGCCTAATTGGTGAGATAACGTGCTTTTACAATTGGGAACCGGCGATGCTACTGTAATTATGTTCCGGGTTTCTGAAAACATGAATGCAACCCTTTTTGAAGTTTACTGTGGGAACTGAGTTGTAACCTTTTGTTCACCATGTTGTGCAATGACGAAAATGTGTATAAAAGGAGCGATCCACTTTTGCAATTTGAAGCAGTCTCTCAGAACCTACACTTTGTGTACTTCTTGCGACCTCTGTATCCCTGCAGTAAATAAACGCTGATATTTGACGCCGAAGGAAGTGTCCCGTGTCTCTGTGATTTGTACGCCGGAACAGGTAACCCACAAAGGTTTCAGGTGTTGTCCCCTGGCACCGCTGGGCCTTAGAATAGCCCAGTCCTTCAGTTGGCGCCCAACGTGGGGCGACATCAGCGGTACCGGTCCAAAGCCTGACGATCGTGAGGAACTTCGTGTGAAATCTCCGAGGGAAGGTGCACCCCGCTTCATCGATCCTGTTGTCGAAATAAGTGGTCCGAAGACTTTTCCCGCAAAGATTTCCGCCTCCTGACGGCTGCGACGGACTGATGCCCTGACTGTCGACCTGTTTTGGCGCCTGGCGTAGTCCTTTGTACGGCGAGACGATAGACGGGCCTTCCTGGTGACGCCATTGTTCTTTCAGTTAAGTATTTGTGGGTCGCTCCCAGAATCCTTGGTTGTTATTGTTGAAACATTGGTTGTTTGCATGGTTCCATTGCATTTGTTGTTCTTAGTTGTTGGTTCTTAGTTGTTGGGTTTTTATTTGACGATTGCAATTGCCTAAAACTGAGGGTCTCGTATTTTTGCGAGGACATCATAACTCGATAACCCTTGAAGTTTGTAAACTCGGTTAGTGTGCACAATGCCTGGCCGTAGTACTTTGTTTGGTTTCCTTAAATGTTGCAGTACGGATTCCCGGTTGGAGGACTCATGTCCGATATCTCCAGTTGGAACTCCAATTTATGAGCTCTATAGTCGACACGGAGTGGGTCCTATCGTATATAATGAATTTTGGATCCGTTATACTAAAAACGATGGTATCCTTAGTTGGCCAGCCCATGGTAGTTTTGAAACTGAGATTTTAGATAATCTTGAAGCAAAATTGTTTAAAAAGAAAGCTAGGCCGGCCATGTTTGATTCCTTTCGGTTATGGCGCAAAGAGGCCAAACAGAAAGAAATCAAGCAGATAAAGAAAAATAAGAGAGACGGTATCATTACGATGATGCAAAGTGCAGAACAATATCAGCGAGACAAAGACGAGAAGGAAAAGGAAGTTTTTACTAGGTTGCATCGTATGGCGGTGGATAGATGTTATCCGGTTTTACCGTCAAGTTCTGATAAGAAGGGAGAGGAATCGACAGAGGATCCTTTGTTATCTTATCTACTGAAATCGCCACCTCCTTATGCACAGGGTACTACAGCCCCTGTAGTTCCTCCTGTTCCTCCACCTGTTGTTCCGGCGGCTGCTGGTCAGCCTGTTGTTGGTCCTGTTCCTCCGAATCCTCTTGTTCCTCCAGTTGTCCCTGTTCCCTTGCCGGCCCTTCTTCCTACTGCTCCATTGCCTATACCTTCTCAGCCTATTGTTCCTGCTATAATAATAATAATAATAATAATAAAACAACAAACATGCTACTTCTGCTATTTTGGCTACTCCTACTGCTGCTACGTTCAGTCCTCATGTTGTTGCTCCTGTACTTCTCTCCTCTTCTCCTTCTGTTCGTAGTCGTATACCTAATGCTGTTGCTAATCTCTATTCTCCACTTTTCGGACCGATACTTGGGTCCGATGTCTCTGATGTCTCTCAGAGACGTAGCCAAATGCCTGGAGGTAGGGAGAGTGAGACGTTAATCACTATGGCGCGCAGGTGGATTAGACATCCTGCTAAGTACACTCCGCGCATAGTGTTTGATACGTTTTCTCAGTTCAATGAACCCACACAAAGATTCGTGTTCGAGGAAATGTGTAAATCCTTGAGAGAAGAGTGGGATAATGATGAGGTAGATAATGTACCGCCCGATATGACTGAACTTCAGAATCAGTTTTCGAACGGTATGATTGTAGGCGGCGATGTACGACGTGCATTAGAGCGTCTGTTAGCTTTTAGATCTACAGTGCATCCACGAGTGTTGTTTGATGACGATTCCGATGATTCGAAAGCACAAGCTGGTCAGTATCCTATGCGAGAAGTTCCCCCAGTGTGGATGCCGGGTGATGCTGCTCAAGTTCCTCCCATTTTGCCACACTTCCAGAGAGTGTGGATACACCTCCCATGGAAGAGATCAGAAGTTTTGCAGGTGAAACAATCTCTACCTGACCCCCGGAAAAATCCGGCAGGATATTATAAGGAGTTATCCCAACTTGTGGATGCTACTATTATGAACCTCGCCGATATTGACATGCTGTTTGGTAACGTAGTACAGCAACCGATTTGGGCAAAAATCCGTCAAGAGAATCACGCAGCTGAGTTAGACGGTGATTGGGCTGCTCTTGTAGCGGCTGACGGACGGCAAGTTGGTGGGGCTAAGCCTGAACAGATAATTACGGCTCTGCCCCAAAGAATCATTACGCTCATGAAGACACTTATGCCAGCGATGAGAGTCAACTGGGATAAATTGTCTGCTTGCAAACAAAAGAAAGATGAGAGTGTTTCCGATTTCTTTACCAGATTTGAAGAGGCATTTATCGATCATAGTGGTCAGGATATGAGCACTGAGGGAGGCCAGCGATTGTTTGTTGATAAATTTGTGTTAAATTTGTTGCCTGAGTTATGCAACACATTGAAAAATTCAGAAAGTTCATGGGCTGTTTCAACCACTGCTCAAATATTAGCAACGGCTCAATATTATGAAAATAGAGAAAAAGAAGAAAATGATCGTGCAGATAAGAAAACGAAGGAGCTTAAAACTAAGGTCTTGTTGCAGCAAGCGTATCCTCCGCGCTCGAATCAAAATGATTCGCAGCAGCAAAATCGATCACAGTCGCAGTCTTCTAGGTCGCAGTCGCGTTCTGACTCTTCTACACCCAGATCTATGCTTGGGTATAATCAATGTGCCTATTGTAGGGGTGAGGGCCATTTAAAGTTTAATTGTCCTTTTTTACGTGACCGAAATAATGGTGTTTCGGCCCGAGGAGGTCGTAGTGGTCCTCAACAGGCATCTCGAGGTAGAGGTTGTTGCACCTCTCAAAATCAAAATGAGCGTTCTACTTCTTCATCGGACTCTAACAGTTGTTTTGATCAGCGCGATTCATCGTATGGTAGATCTACACAGTATCATGTGGATGACTATTACGTCGAGCATGACATTGATGCCGATGGTAATTACTAGGACAGCCATAGACAAAGAGAGGGAGTAGTATCAGTTACGGTTGATCAGAGAGAGCCTTACGTCGCAGTTGCCACATCAGGCGTAGTTGAGCCTTTTCTGTTGGACACTGGTGCAGCAAAAAGTTCCATTATGCATTCGAAACTCCCTGGCGCACCTTTGTCTGGCTTAACAAATGTTTCCGTTGGATTCTCTGGCGCCCCGGTTAGCAATCCAGTTTCTAGCCCTTTGTCCCTTACGATCGGGCCGCGTGAGCTAGAGGCTCCTTTGATTTTAACTACTGGTTGTGGTGAGAATCTTTTCGGTCTGGATTTGCTGAAGCGGTTACATGCGACTCTGTATTGCTCTCCTGCGGGAGTGGAGCTTACATTGGGTCAGAGAGTAATCTCTCCTATGTACTTGTCAACTGATAAGCTCCCACCGGAATTGAGTTCCCTTCCTGAGTCTTTGTGGGCAACGGGTCCAAATGATGTGGGCCTACTGGATATACCACCTTAAGTCGTTCAATTGAAATCGAATGTGCGATTACCACGCATTCCCCAGTATTGTATCTCCCTTGATGGTGAGCGAGCGCTATTAGCGATCATTTATGATTTGATCAAAAAGGATGTTATCGAGGAAACTCGGGGAAATGTGTGCAATAGTCCGGTGTTACCTATTTTGAAACAAACTGATCCATCCCAGCCTCCTGTGTACCGTTTTGTCATTGACTTGAGAGAAGTCAATAAAATCGTGATCCCACAGTTTCCCGTGGTGCCTGACGTTACAGCTTTACTGACCCTGATTCCAGCCTCTGCTTCTTGGTTCTCGGTAATCGATCTGAAGAATGCTTTCTTTAGCATTCCGATTGCTGAGGAAAGCAGAGATCTATTCGGCTTCTCATTAGGTGGTCGCAACTTCAGGTTTAAACGCGCACCTCAGGGCTACTGTGAGAGTCCATCGATCTACAGTCAAGCTCTTAAGAGTCAACTTGATGCGTTTGTGTTACCGGCTGGTGCGGCCTTGATTCAGTACGTTGATGATCTGTTAGTGGCTGCTGACACTAAGCAGATTTGCAAAACTGCTACAGTATCGTTGTTACAGCATCTATGTGACTTACATCACAAGGTGTCACCTTCTAAGCTACAGTATTGTTGTCAAGAAGTAACCTATTTAGGTCACTTATTGTCAAAGGAGGGAAGAAGGTTGACCCCAGAAAGAATTGCAGCGATTGCTCGAATGACTGTGCCAACAACTCAGAGAGATGTACGTGCCTTTCTAGGTATCACGTCATACTGCAGACAATGGATTCCAAACTTTTCATTGTTAGCGAAGCCATTGTTAGCTCTCACGTGCAAGGATGTTCCGACTCCTTTGCCATGGACCGAAGAATGTCAGAAAAGTTTTTCTGAATTGCGTGATGCATTGTGTTCGGCTCCTGTGTTAGGTACTCCTGATTACAGTAAGCCGTTTACACTATACGTTCACGAGAGGGAAGGTTGCGCGCTGAGTGTCTTGATGCAACAATTTGGTGGTAAGTAGCGTCCATGTGCATATTTTTCCTCGACCGTAGACCCGGTAGCTAGAGCATTGCCGAGTTGTTTAAGAGCGACAGCGGCGGCTGCGGTGTCCATTCGACAGTCCGCAGGTCTGGTCATGGATAATATGCTCACAGTGATGGTCCCGCATGCAGTTGACACTCTCTTGAATCGAACAAAAACTCAACACTTGACGAGCGCAAGGTTGTCCGGTTATGAGTTGACACTTTTGGCAAGTCATATACAGATCAAGCGTTGTAATGTGCTGAATCCAGCGACATTATTGCCGATTAATGTGGAATCCGGTGATGTAGCACCACGTGACTGTTATCTAAGAACCGAAGAAGAGACGAAGGGTCGTATTGACCTGAAAAACACTCCATTGGTAGATCCCGATGGTACTTTGTATGTTGATGGTTCATGCTTCAAGTTGCCGAATGGTGATGTGACGACCGCGTATGCTGTAGTGACGTTGAGTACGGTTGTGGAAACTGCGAGATTGAGTCAGAATTCAGCGCAAGCGGCAGAGTTGATTGCGTTAACGAGAGCATGTGTTTTGTCTAAAGGGAAGCGAGTGAATGTGTTTACCGACAGCCAGTATGCATTTGGCGTAGCGCATAGCTTTGGTCGTTTGTGGAGAGAAAGAGGATTCATGACGTCTCATGGCACGAAGATCCAGCACGGACAGCTCGTGAACGATCTTTTGGATGCACTTACATTGCCTAAGCAGGTGGCAATCATTAAATGCAGCGCGCATCGAAAGATTACGGATGATGTTGGTCGTGGTAATGCGTTTGCGGATGAGATTGCTAAGGAAACGGCTAAGAATTTGACAACTCGAATGTACGTTACGAGTTCAGTAAGGTGGCCGACGGAGACTGGTATGTGTGAGGACACTGTTGAGAGCGTGAAAGCGATTCAGAATGAGGCCACCGAAACTGAAAAGACCAAGTGGAAGGAAAGTACGGGAAAGTTAGACGTGAATGGATGTTGGGTTGATTTGTCAGAATGTCAGAGATGGATGTTACCGGATGCGTATGTGCTTGCCGTTGTTACTATGGCTCACGGTATGTCACATATTAGCGTGAAAGGTATATGTAAGTTGTTGTCTCCTGTATGGAAGAATGATGGGATTGCTAAGTGTGCTGAGAGAGTGGTTAAGAACTGTATGGTATGTGTGATGTATAATCCCGGCAAGGGCACCCCCACTCCACCTGGTCATTTTGCTCCTCCTACATGTCCCTTTGAAGTTATCCAGTTGGACTTCATCCATATGGAGAGATGCAATAACTTGAAATATGTTTTGGTTGTGGTTTGCGCGTTCTCCAGATGGATCGAGGCCTACCCTCTTAAGGATAATACTGCCCTGTCCACAGCGAAAGTCCTACTGAAGGAATATTTTCCTCGGTATGGAATGCCACGGATCGTATGGTCGGATAACGGAAGTGAGTTTGTGGGAAGTGTGATGAAGAGTGTGTGTAAGGGCCTTGGAATACGTCAGAAATTCCATAGCGCCAATCATCCTCAATCAGCGGGTTTCGTGGAAGGGTACAATGGTACTCTGAAACTGAAACTTGCCAAAATTCAAGCCACGACTGGTTTGTCTTGGCCTGATGCACTGCCTCTAGCTCTCTTATCGACCAGGGCGACTGTGCACTCTCAAGTAGGGCTTAGCCCATATGAGATTGTGTTCGGCCGTCCTGCGAACATTTGGGGAGTTCCGAGCCCTAAGGCATTTGACAGTCTCGAATATCCAATGTTGATTGACTATCTTTATGATCTGACTGCTAAATTGAGTTTGATTCATCAACAGGTTTTTGAAGCTCTGCCGGCACAAACAGAAGGTCCTGGACATCGTCTCCAACCTGGTGACTGGGTCATCACCCGAAATTTTGGGAGAAAGCGTAATCTCGAGCCAAGATTTGTGGGGCCCTACCAAGTTCTGCTGGCAACAAGGACTGCAGTTCGGTTGGAAGGCCGGAAGCACTGGGTGCATGCCAGCCATACAAAGAAGGTTCCACTTCCTTTGCCAGCAGATAACTGGGTGAAAGCAGGAGTTGCCCCAACGGAGACTGAGGCCCTTCCACGTTACGTGCCATTCAGTGATGCTCAACCTGTAGAGAACGATTCAGTTCAGTCAGACACACTTGTTGAATCATCTGGAACTGTACCTTCGTCTTCAGCATTGGAGAATTCGAGTTCTGAATTGTCACCTGAACGATCGAACACTGTTTTGTCATCTGAATCGTTGTTTGAAGAGCAAACTCGGCCTGGAAAAAGTCGATACTTTCTTCGATCGCGTGACAAGGACTAATAAAGAATTCCTTTTTGTTTTTAAATTTTACATTACCCCCTCACTGTTGCTACGAACATTTGCATTCTCTCATTGATTTTGAGTTTTTTAATTTTTGTTTTATACATCACGTGTATTTCTCTTCTGTGCAGCTAGGAGATTCATATTAATCTGAATGTTTATTTGATTAAAACCTATCATCCGGGTTGACCGTAGGGCCAAGCGGGTACTTCCTTCTGTTTAGCAGGTTCCTGACACTAGGTCGGTTACTTTTGTCGATTCCTGGGAACTCCTGGGAATTGATAATCGCTACTCAGAACGAAGTGCGTCAAGAACGTTACGGACGGTTTTTTAGAGGATGGAGTTCTCTAAGCTGTCGGAAGTAGAGAGGATGTCGGTGCAAAGATCTAAACTGCATAAGGTTTTGCGAACAAAATGTTTTTTGTTTCAGGTTTTCATGCTGTTCCTGACTGTTTCTATGCTATTGGTGGGTGGAGTGTATTTTGGAATTCAGTCGTTATTGCCTTCCACTTCACCTACTTCTCCTTCTCCTGATCTGAATTCTGTTCCCACTATTTCTCCACATTCCTTTCATCTTCTGCCCCAACATGAACAGGTTAGACGTGCGGAATTTATGAACAACTCCTTTGTCCAACTTCTTCATCAACACCAATTGGTTGTGAATACTACCAACTGTTGGGTGTGTGGGTTAATGCCACATACCATGGATAAGGGTATTCCGTATTTGGTTCTCCCTTACAGCGCCCAGGGGTCAGCTCGGGCATTTCAAACTATGTTCCGTAGTGCACTAGATTCCTACCCCCGTCGAGAGCCACGCTCTGCAGACCTTGGTCCCGGCCCGTACCACAAGTCTTTGGCAATAGCGATTGCTGACTTAGATAGAGATATTTTTGATGCATCGCTTATTCCGGAGGAAGAGGTGCGAGCATACAAGGATCTGAGTGAGGCTGAGTATAGTATGTCAGTGGGTGATAGACAGCTTAAGAGCTCGTCTCCGATCTGGATCGTACCCCACCTTGGCCGTTTCTGCCTGCAAGGTCTTGGTCGAAATCCGAGAGCTCAGCTTGGGAAGAGTGCTTGTACTGAAACGTATGTTTTACCAATGCTCTCTTCCCCCGTTTTCCTGACTGCCAAGGGTACCTAGTTTGTATGTTATGATCGCGCATATACGTGGTTGCCCCGTGACTTCTCGGGCACCTGTTATATTGCGAATCTTTTGCCACCGACTTTTACAGTTGCCTCAGACTATCACAAGACTAGAGTTGTGAGAGGCGTTATTAGCGAAGAGGACACTGCCGGTCAAGAAGCAGGAGACTTCTTTAAGGGTTTCCTGCCATTTTGGGGACCTATGGTTAATAGTAGGAACCTGAGACAGTTGACTCGTGTGGTGGAATCGACTGCTAACATAACTGCAAGTGCTCTTGGTAATCTGACAGCAGAGCTTCAGGCGGATAGACTTATGACGTTGCAGAACCGTATGGTTCTAGACGTTGTACTCGCAGATAGAGGTGGTGTGTGCAAGGTGATCCATTCGAGCTGCTGTATTTTCATTCCTGATAACGCTCCAACTGTTTATCAAGCCATCTCGAAGTTGCATAAAATTTCCGAGTCCATACACGTGGACGAAGGTAATTGGACGCTTCTAGGATGGTTTTGGGGTCTGATATCGACTTGGGGTTGGAAGATTCTGATGATTGTAGGGGTTGTTGTGACGTTTCTGTTCACGTGTTGTCTTTGTGTACAGTGTGGTCCAACCTTATGTGGCCTCTGTGCTACAACGTGTATAAGACGGCCATCTGTTACCAAGGAGACATTGATGGATAGAATGATGTTCCAGCAACAACTGAACGATCTGATGAATATCGAAATTGATTCTGATATCGACTAGTGCTTGCCTACATGAGGGCAAAAGGAGCGTCTGAGGTTCCGTGAGAATCGTAATGACGTTTTGGGCTTGTTCGAATATGGACGAGTTTGGTATCTATGAACCGCAAATGGCGAGTTTAGTGGGTGTACGCGTTTTCGCTACTCTACTTTGCAGCCTTCGTCTTAAACGTGGGTTTCTCCATCTGAACCCACGGGTTCCATTTTAGATACGGCATCCATTTTGTTTCTTGCCCTCACGTAGCCGGTGAACGGACAATGTCCGCTTCATGACCCTGGGTTTCCCAAGCTCTTGCGGAAGATGCATATCCCTTTGAGTGTGTCTTTATGACTAGGGGGATGACACGGCAAAGGCAGATGGCTCCGCTCAAGGCTCATCTTGCCGCGCCGGTCTATTGTTTCAGCCGTGCATGCATTAAGCTCGAATCCTTTGATCCTGCGATCACGCTTCCGATATTGCCCCCTACACTCTTTTCAATCTGTTGTCTGTCTTTGTCTTCCTTGCACCTGTTTCTGTTCCTTTTCTTAACTCGTTTACAGCCAGAATGGAATGTGCCTAATTGGTGAGATAACGTGCTTTTACAGTTGGGAACCGGCGATGCTACTGTAATTATGTTCCGGGCTTCTGAAAACATGAATGCAACCCTTTTTGAAGTTTACTGTGGGAACTGAGTTGTAACCTTTTGTTCACCATGTTGTGCAATGACGAAAATGTGTATAAAAGGAGCGATCTACTTTTGCAATTCGAAGCAGTCTCTCAGAACCTACACTTTGTGTACTTCTTGCGACCTCTGTATCCCTGCAGTAAATAAACGCTGATCTTTGACGCCGAAGGAAGTGTCCCGTGTCTCTGTTATTTGTACGCCGGAACAGGTAACCCACGAAGGTTTCAGGTGTTGTCCCCTGGCACCGCTGGGCCTTAGAATAGCCCAGTCCTTCAGGGTATACGAAGATGTGAGTCCCTTGCTCATTGCACCATCAGGATTCAAGCAAGCCGGGCCGAAGACGGCTGTAATGCCAGAAACCGGTCCCCGGAAGCTTGTTTCCTTCCCAGTATAAGAATTGGTTTGGTAGTTTGGTCTGCCCTGTTCCCATGATGCACTGGGCCAGGGACAGACTAATTTGCATGTAGCCAGGTTCTGAGCTGGGATGGTGCAGTGAGCTAAAAAACGGTGATGGATCAAGCCCTGATCTGTTGACTGGGTATGAGTGTTCTGTTTAATTCAGATACTCTGTCCATCACCACCCCCTTTTCTGATTCATTCTGCTTAAAGCATCAATTTGTATAGAAGAGATGTTCAGTGAATGCCATAGCGGCGACTCCCCGTCTGTCTTGCTTTTTGGAAACAGTACTTGCATACAACAAGTGATCCTGGCTGACACACTAACAAGATAGGCTATTCCTGGCATCATTCCACAACAGCTGTGATCATTCAACATTATGTAGCTACCATTGGCAAGCTGCCTAAACATTGGATCTATCACTGCTGCCTGGCAACCCTGCAGGTGGCAAGAAAGGTTATTTGAAGAACCCTCGCAGGCTCCGTGTAAAAATAATACCTTGTCACAAAAGTGTACCACTTAGTGAGTTTTTACCATTTTTACCACTAAGAAATACTTCCTTTCCCCCACTCCAACATTTGTGTGTGTATGGTAAATAATAACACAGAAGGAGTGCCTCCTGAAAGGGGAGGAAATCAGCAATTCGCTTTTTCCTAAGAGGTGTATTTAAATAAGCATTAAGTGCCCCAACACCGTTCACAGGACAGTATTAGTCCTTTAAGAAGACCCCTCACTCACCAACCTGGTTGGTGACATGCTTCATCATCGGGGTCCCACCTCATAGGCCGAGTGCCTATAGGGTGTGCTACGACACCTGACTACAGTGGAGCTGGATATTGTGTCTTTTTATATGTGCTAACTATATGTCAGGAATCGCATATGGCGCCTACTGAACTACAACTCCCACAAGTAGTAGGTGAACAGAGTTTACATATTGGTGGTGGCCACTAGATGGCGTTGTATTTGATTGTTACTCTTGAATCCTGAAGGAGAGAAGTGTGGTCGTGTTCCCTGTTGTTTGGGGAGCTTTTGTTCATGGACTAGAGACTTTGAAGATTGCCCGTTCAACTGAAGATTTTGGAACGACGTGATCATCCCATAGATAGCGAGGGGGAAGGCTTTCCCTTTCCCGCTGTTCCTGCGCGTGCGGCTGCCGCGAGGAAGAAGCCGAGTATTGCTTTGCCGGCTGGCAGAGGAAGTTGCTGCGAGGAGTCGGAGTTTCCCTGTGCGTGAGCGGCTGCCGCGAGGGAAGATTCCCGTCGTCTGTGCTCATAGCCTGGGCGCGTTTGTTTAGACATTGTGAAAGCCTGAAGCGAATCTTCTTGCTAATGCCAGACCGTGTTTGGTGCATTCTCGTGAGCGGCTGCCGCGAGGACGATGCAGAGGTTATTGTATTAACTGAAAGTTGGTGCAACTCAAATTCAAAGACCTTTGCCAAACAATAGAAAAGGAAAGGCGGTAAGCCTCGGATGAGGACGCATTCGTTCTGAACTATTTTTTGTTAGTGTTCCCTTAATAGTTGGGCCCACCTAGGAATGCTAAATGAACTTTATCATTTTTTTGTTCTTGAATGATTTGGAAGATATTCATATATCGAACTCTTGATCTTCAGTGATTGAACTGAGGTTTCTGGTGACATCCCTAATTATTTTCACTGGGTTATTGGAGAGGATTATTACAGCTGCAAAGGAAGCATTTTAAGGGTATGTGTGGTGTATGTTTGACCCGTGTGATGTTTTCCAGAAGGTTGTGGTACTGTTAGTAATTTGTGGTTTTTTTCCAGGTAGCACTCAGAGATAGAGAAGTATCTATGTTTTTAGAGGAATAAGGTCCCCTCCTGATTTCAGTGGTATGTATCTTTCCTCTAGCGAGAATTGAATGAGAGTAGGTAGAACTGATGTGATAATATTTCTTGTTCTTGTCGTTTCAGCTATCCCATCCGTTCCAGACCCCATCCCTACCTTCCCTGTGTTATCCCTCGCTTGATTGCCTTTACGCTCTGTGTTATATGTACAGTCAGAGTGTGGGGAAATCAGGAGGTGGACCCCTTTCAGCATCACCCTGATCCTGAGGTTCTTCAGAATCCTGACAGATTCAAATACCCAAGATATATTGAACCTCCCGGTCAGGGTCTGCTGAAAGATGACCACACTTGATGAAGTGATGCAGGCATTGGTTCTTGTTCAGCAGGAGTTGGTTAATTCTCGGGCAGAAGTTACTGCTCTTAAAGAACGTTTCGACAGACAGGCTAGGAATCCTTTTGATGCCTCTGCAGGGGTACCCCAAATACAGGTTACAGTGCCCCCTCCGATACCATTGGCTAGTCCGGAGCGTTACGCAGGGGATCCTCTAAAGATACAGACATTTTTGACGCAAATTACCTTGCATTTTTCATGTAGGCCTGCTTCCTTCCCTACTAATCATTCTAGGGTAGCGTTTGCGATTTCTTATATGACGGTAGAGGCCGCAAACTGGGCTGTCCCTTTAGTACGCAAAGATGATCCTCTGTTGACGGACTGGAATGCTTTCCGCAGCGAGTTTGAGAGGGTTTTTGATAGACGGGCTACCACCCTTAGTGCCGATCGTGATTTGTTGGGGTTACGTCAAGGGAGAAAGGATTTGTTAACCTATATGACAACATTCAATAGATTGGTGGGTGAAACGGCCTGGCCCGAAGAGAAACGAATGGCACTGTATTATCAGGGGTTGAATGAAGATATGAAAGACGTTCTGGCCCAGATCGATCCTCAGCCCACGAGTTGTTTAGCTTTGATTAATTTGACCTTACGGTTGGATCACCGCCTTTCAGAGAGGGGAGGTGAGAGGAAAAGAGGAGGGAGAACCTGGAGCGGGTATGAGGTGGAGAGTGTTACACACAAGAAGGATTCAGGTCCCGAGGCTATGGAAATAGGGGCGGTTCGCCCTCCTTTAACCAAGGCAGAAAGAGAGAACAGACGTGCCCTGGGTTTGTGCATGTATTGCGGCAAAAAGGGGCACTATGTGAGAGAATGTCCGGCTAAACCCCAAAAACGGGGTTTGTTTTTTCCTGCCAAAAAGATGGTGGCCGTAGTGGCAGACAACACCTATGCGGTAGAGGAGGATAGCGAGGGGGCTGAGAGTATTCCTGCTCCTCCGAAGGAATGGAGAATACCATCCTTGGGGGTAGTGGATAGAATGGAAGCAGTGTCTCATGTGATATTGCCCATGTATTTGGGATCAGGCCAGCAAAAGGTATCGGTGAATACAATGGTGGATTCAGGGGCTACTGGAAACTTCATAGATTACGGGTTAGTGCAGAAGCTTGGTTTAAAGAAAGTACCCACTCAACTACCAGAGTTGGTGTTGGCTGTGGATGGTACCCCTCTCAAGTCTGGTCCCATTGTCGAACATACTGAAGCCTTAGAATTGACTCTTTGTGGACATCCCTGGGATCATGTAGAATCTATAGTACTAAATATGATCGAAGCTCCGCAATACGAAGTCATTCTAGGGATGCCGTGGTTGTGGAGACACAATCCTTTGATGGATTGGAAGTTGAAAACCATCCAGTTCACATCAGAGTATTGTGTATCCGAATGCTTGCAAGACAAGGAAGGGTCACATACCCTATCCTTGGCCCAGAGTTTCAGGGTGGCTACGGCAGCGGAGAAGGAGGTGACTCTACCGGTAGAATACCATCAGTATCAAGCCGTGTTCAGCAAGGTGGAGGCAGAGAAACTTCCACCTCATCGCGACTATGATTGTCGCATTGATTTGGTGGAAGGCTCCAAGATTCCTACTTGTAGGGTCTATGCGTTGTCTGACTCTGAGACGAAATATCTGAGAGAGTACTTAGAACATCTGTGCTCGTTGGGGTTCATAAGACCTTCACGATCCCCAGCGGCCTCGCCTCTTTTCTTTATTTCTAAGGCAAACGGTGAGCTGCGCGCTTGCATAGACTTCAGACAGCTAAATAAGATCACGATTAAAAATCGTTACCCTCTTCCACTCATACCCGTCCTGTTAGACCAGGTGAAAGAAGCTAACATCTACACCCGGTTAGACCTACGAGGGGCGTATCATCTGGTGCGAGTTCAGGACGGCGATGAGTGGAAGACGGCGTTTAAAACGCGCTTTGGGCTGTTTGAATATCTGGTGATGCCGTTCGGGCTCTGCAATGCCCCTGCGGCATTTCAATTCTTCCTAAACGACATCATGAAGGAATATATTGACCGTTTTGTTGTCATCTATATCGATGACATTCTGATTTATTCCGATGATCCATTACAGCATGTCAGTCAGGTTAAATTGATTCTTCAGACATTACTGGAACACAGCTTATATTGCAAATTAAGTAAGTGTGAGTTTGGAGTGACTGAAGTGGAGTTTTTGGGAGTGATCTTGAATCCTCAGGGGTTTAGGATGGCGGACAGAAAAGTAAAGGCAGTGCAAGAATGGCCAGTACCTAGAAGTGTGAAGGATGTGCAATGTTTTCTAGGTTTCTCCAATTATTATCGGAGGTTTATTGCCCATTTCTCCCAACTAGCCTCTCCAGTGACCCGGTTGTTGAGAAAGGGTGTTACATTCTGCTGGAATTCGGAGGCAGGAGAGGCCTTCGATCAGATGAAAAAGGCTTTTTGTTCTGCCCCTATATTGAGACATCCACAATCCGATGTTCCATTCATTGTTGAAGCTGATGCTTCGGACATTGCCATTGGAGCGGTCTTGTCACAAAGAGATAAATCCACCGGGCAGCTGCACCCGGTTGCATTCTTGTCCAAAAAACTGAATCCTGCAGAGGTGAACTATACAGTGGCCGAAAAAGAACTGTTGGCAGTCAAAAGGGCATTTGAGGAGTGGAGGCCTTACTTGTGGGAGGGTCAACATCCAGTTACGGTGTTCTCTGATCACCGAAATTTGCAGTTTATGAAGACGGCTAGGCACCTTTCGCAGCGCCAAATGCGTTGGATGCTATTCTTCGCAGAATATGACTTTACAATCACCTTTCGTCCTGGGGCGGACAATCGAAAGGCAGACTCTTTGTCCCGCCAATTGGATCCCGGTGCTTCATCAAAGAGAGAACAGTTGTCGATCCTGCCTCCAGAGCGAGTGGTGTGTGCCACTACTGTTGAAATGTTCCTGGAAGCTGTCCGTAAACAACGTTCCGCATCACAATGGCATGTTTGGGCGGGTAAAGAAAAACAACGTACCTTGAAACATGGACTACCTATGCGGAATAATGCCCTGTTTCTTCCCACGCATGAACTGCGTCTGATGGCCTTTAATTGGTGTCATAACGCCATGGTGGCAGGTCACCCGGGACACACAAAAACCTTCCAGATGTTACAGAGACAATTTTGGTGGGAAGGAATGATGAATGATGTGAAGTCATGGATTGAGCAGTGTGAAATTTGTGCAAGAGCCAAGAGTGAACAAACCAGAAGTAAGGGGTTGTTGATGCCTCTTCCCACCCCCTCCAGACCCTGGCAGGTGATAAGTATGGACTTTGTACTTGGACTACCGTTGGATAAAGGTTGCGATGCCATTCTGGTAGTGGTGGATAGCCTGACCAAAATGGGTCATTTTATTCCTTGTCGTAATCTCCCTACGGCTGCTCAAACCGCGCAGTTGGTGTTGACGGAAGTGGTGCGGTTACATGGAATCCCCAAGACCATCGTATCGGATCGTGGCCCGCAGTTTGTCGCTAGATTCTGGCGTACTTGGTGTAAGGCTCTGCAAGTAAAGGATGCTTTGTCTACGAGCTTTCACCCACAGTCTGACGGTCAAACCGAGAGGCTTAACCAGACCCTCAAGAAATATTTAAGATGTTACGCTGAAGAGGCCAATGATTCCTGGGTCTCGTTGCTGTGGTTAGCCGAATTATCCTATAATAACGCATGGCACAGTTCTACGGGGGAATCCCCTTTTAGGGCCAACACGGGTTATCATGCTGACATCTTGCCTGTTACCATCCCTAGTGATGTGCACAACCATCCTACCGTAGCGGCTCGGATGAAGGCTTTGCTGAAGATACATCGGCGGATACAACAGCACTTGGAAAAGGCGAAAACATCATACAAGAAGTGGGAAGACCGACGACGTCAGAAGGGTCCGGTATATACAGTGGGGGATAAGGTGTGGCTGTCGACCAGAAACATACGTTTCCGCTTCCGCAGTATCTTTCACCCTAGGTTCATCGGACCTTATGAAGTGCTGCGAGTAGTGAATCCGGTGGCATACAAACTGAAGTTACCTGCATCCTTACGGATTCATCCGGTTTTTCATTGCAGTCTTTTGAAACCTGCCAGAACTGGGAGACGTCAAGCAGTCCCTCCAGTGATGAGAGATGGTCAATTGGAGTATGAGGTGCGTCGTATCTTGGACTCCAAATACCAACGGGGTAAGCTATGGTATTTGATATCTTGGAAAGGATACGACTCGGAAGATGACTCCTGGGAACCCAGTGCTGAGGTGCATGCCCCTTTGGCTATTCGTCGATTCCATGCTCAGAATCCTGGGAAACCTGGTGCTAGAAGGCGCCGTTAAGGGGGGCATACTGTCAGGAATCGCATATGGCGCCTACTGAACTACAACTCCCACAAGTAGTAGGTGAACAGAGTTTACATATTGGTGGTGGCCACTAGATGGCGTTGTATTTGATTGTTACTCTTGAATCCTGAAGGAGAGAAGTGTGGTCATGTTCCCTGTTGTTTGGGGAGCTTTTGTTCATGGACTAGAGACTTTGAAGATTGCCCGTTCAACTGAAGATTTTGGAACGACGTGATCATCCCATAGATAGCGAGGGGGAAGGCTTTCCCTTTCCCGCTGTTCCTGCGCGTGCGGCTGCCGCGAGGAAGAAGCCGAGTATTGCTTTGCCGGCTGGCAGAGGAAGTTGCTGCGAGGAGTCGGAGTTTCCCTGTGCGTGAGCGGCTGCCGCGAGGGAAGATTCCCGTCGTCTGTGCTCATAGCCTGGGCGCGTTTGTTTAGACATTGTGAAAGCCTGAAGCGAATCTTCTTGCTAATGCCAGACCGTGTTTGGTGCATTCTCGTGAGCGGCTGCCGCGAGGACGATGCAGAGGTTATTGTATTAACTGAAAGTTGGTGCAACTCAAATTCAAAGACCTTTGCCAAACAATAGAAAAGGAAAGGCGGTAAGCCTCGGATGAGGACGCATTCGTTCTGAACTATTTTTTGTTAGTGTTCCCTTAATAGTTGGGCCCAGCTAGGAATGCTAAATGAACTTTATCATTTTTTTGTTCTTGAATGATTTGGAAGATATTCATATATCGAACTCTTGATCTTCAGTGATTGAACTGAGGTTTCTGGTGACATCCCTAATTATTTTCACTGGGTTATTGGAGAGGATTATTACAGCTGCAAAGGAAGCATTTTAAGGGTATGTGTGGTGTATGTTTGACCCGTGTGATGTTTTCCAGAAGGTTGTGGTACTGTTAGTAATTTGTGTTTTTTTTCCAGGTAGCACTCAGAGATAGAGAAGTATCTATGTTTTTAGAGGAATAAGGTCCCCTCCTGATTTCAGTGGTATGTATCTTTCCTCTAGCGAGAATTGAATGAGAGTAGGTAGAACTGATGTGATAATATTTCTTGTTCTTGTCGTTTCAGCTATCCCATCCGTTCCAGACCCCATCCCTACCTTCCCTGTGTTATCCCTCGCTTGATTGCCTTTACGCTCTGTGTTATATGTACAGTCAGTGTGTGGGGAAATCAGGAGGTGGACCCCTTTCAGCATCACCCTGATCCTGAGGTTCTTCAGAATCCTGACACTATACATGTGTGAAGATATATTAAAAAGGGTCAGTACTACTCCGTTCAAGACTTTATTCTTGAGCGTCTGAACCCTAGTAAAACCAATGTGGCACCTTTGCCCAACTAGGAGGGCTTTGGTGTCTCGAGAAGTGTATATATTAAAAACAATTTAAAAATAGCCAAGTGTGCTATGTGACAGGAAATAATAAAGTAAACTAGGTCTACATGTTTCAACCAATATAATTTTTTTTTTTTATGGTTTTCGTCAGGACCGTGTGTATTACAAGGGGCGGTACGCACACGCTAAGGTGCGGCCTACCCTCATGTAATTTACAGACCGCAAATAATGGTCTGAATGTGAAAAGGTGTGTTTAATCCTGGATTCAGGATAAAACACTCAAAGCGGTATCTCTCGCTTCATGGCTTCGGGTGAACCGAGACGGCGATTCGCCGTGGTGCCGGTAAAGTAAGTAACTCGGTACTTCCTGATTGGGGCGGGACCACGGATTGGCCGAGGAGGCGGTGACGCACGTGGTCCCGCCCCAATCAGGAAGTACCGAGTTACTTACTTTACCGGCACCACGGCGGCGCCGATCACACAACGAGGCTTCGCGTACTGGAACCGAGTAGGTTTACAGTCTTGCAACCACCTTCTATGAAGTGACGGAGAATCGCCGTCTCGGGTAACCCGAAGCCATGAAGCGAGAGATACCGCTTTGAGTGTTTTATCCTGAATCCAGGATTAAACACACCTTTTCACATTCAGACCTTTATTTGCGGTCTGTAAATTACATGAGGGTAGGCCGCACCTTAGCGTGTGCGTACCGCCCCTTGTAATACACACGGTCCTGACGAAAACCATTAAAAAAAAATTATATTGGTTGAAACATGTAGACCTAGTTTACTTTATTATTTCCTGTCACATAGCACACTTGGCTATTTTTAAATTGTTTTTAATATATACACTTCTCGAGACACCAAAGCCCTCCTAGTTGGGCAAAGGTGCCACATTGGTTTTACTAGGGTTCAGACGCTCAAGAATAAAGTCTTGAACGGAGTAGTACTGACCCTTTTTAATATATCTTCACACATGTATAGTTAGCACATATAAAAAGACACAATATCCAGCTCCACTGTAGTCAGGTGTCGTAGCACACCCTATAGGCACTCGGCCTATGGGGTGGGACCCCGATGATGAAGCATGTCACCAACCAGGTTGGTGAGTGAGGGGTCTTCTTAAAGGACTAATACTGTCCTGTGAGCAGTGTTGGGGCACTTAATGCTTATTTAAATACACCTCTTAGGAAAAAGCGAATTGCTGATTTCCTCCCCTTTCAGGAGGCACTCCTTCTGTGTTATTATTACTAAAAGACGGGGACCAGGAGTTCCTACCACACATAGTCATATGTAAAACTTCCCTAACTCTCCCTTTGTTACATACTGTGTATGGTAAATCCCAGGTCGACTTAATGTATTCTTTACCCAACCTTTCATACAGGCCTGCTGGTATGTGTTTCAAGCAATACTGAAACTGGAAAATCGTCACGGGTATCGTGATGGTGCCATGTATTATCCATTCCACAACTGGTTTCTCAGAAACGGTTAATGGTAATCTTTCCAGTTTTTCTATGCTCAGCACCGTATACTCTGCTCCCCTCTATGCCAAAGAGATTTGTTTATCTGTAAGGTTAAATCCAGTAAACAATGACGTGGTGTTGATTAGACGCCAAGGCACGTAGCCTGAATGGAGATTTTGTAACGTCCAGCCTAGCAACATTATAGAACGTAACATGAGCAAGTCCTGTTCCATTATGTCTCTGGCAGAGGATACAATGCTGTCCAAGGGAATAAATTCTGGATGACACAGTCGTTAATCCATTGTCAACTACAGAGAGTGCTTTCTCTAAATTAATACGATCAATTTCTCGTATTCGTTCTGCAGTTTCCATTTGCGTAATTTTCCATGCTTCATTATAAGCAGCGTATATACCGGCGTATATGAAATGTTTATGACATGGTTTAAAAGGTCCTAGTAAGAAGTCTCTCAAATCAACGTCATCTTTAAGAAAAGTTAAGTGTTGTTTTATTTCTGGAAGTGTGGATTTCTGTAGCCACTCAAGGCATAGTTTTCCTACACTGTATGTTGTTATTATCCCTGGATGTTGTCTCTGGATATATCTTGGATCTGGCCTAGTTACTGTAAACCTTTGTGTCTTGTTCAGGAATCTATCTTGACAGTTATTCGTGTCTGTGGGCCAGATTAACCATTTTTTCCAATCAGGATTAGATCTGTTCTGTTGTAAAATATAGTTTACGTCTACCTCCTCATCTGTAGTTCTATTACTAACAGGTGTGGGTTTAGGTATGGATGGTTTGTTTAAATTGTTTATCTTAGCTAAGCCAAGACAAGATGTCTGTTGAACAGTGCCATTTAAAAACATTATTTGTTCTGGGATGATGCAGGCTCTAAATAAGGCTTCTAAACTTTGCACCTGCCAGTCTTTTGTGCCCGACAGTTTTTGTCTCAATGTTGTCTTTCCAAAAGTCAAAGCCTAATGTAGATAGTTGAGCATAAAATGCCGAAGAATACATTTGCTTAGTATTAATCAACATACCTTTCATTCCTGTCTTATTTACATTTTTAAAGTAAAACGTTTCTGGATTTGTGACATTAAAGCCTGAAAAGTATGGAAATTTTTCACAAAATGTCTTTGAGCTACCCTTTGGTGGCGTTGGACAATGTTCCAATTGATTATAAGTATAAACATTTCTAGGGTTTGCAGATTTGTGCAAATATTGATGACCATAATGATTAAAACAATACATTTGTTCATAATCTGATGAACCTTCTAAGTACTCATGTTTTGTGAATTTAGCGGACATTTCTAAACCTGCCATCATGTTATTAACAGTCTCAAAGTCACAATCATCAGAAAATGTGCTGGGTGAAACAAAGTCGCTCAAAGAAACCTTAAATTGGTGTAGAATCTTCAACAGCTCCACCGGGCCATAAATGTCATAATCAGTTGGGTCCCATGCTATACCACCAGGTATAGGAACGGCTGTGATGTTCACTGATGGCAGGTCTCTTTGTTCACGATTAGATGATTCGTGAGGTTTCAGGAGCAAGTTGATGTTCTTACTTGCTGTGTCCATTTTATTGCATTTTCCATCTATCAGCTTTCCTAAACTTAAAACAAGAATGAGCCAAAGTAGGAGAAAAAGTACACCTAACACAATCCAAAATTCAACCCATGGTGAAACCAGATATGTTTTGTCAAGTTGATAAAAGAGTTCTGTTATTTTTTCTTTGAAATTTTTATTTGCTGGCGTTGTTCGGGCTCACTAGGATCCTCAGAAAACGTATCAAAGTTGATTAAATAGCCAGAGGCAGTTCGGTCAATTGTTGGAATTGCATCCGGATTACTTGAAATCGTGGGGCTGCTTGTTCCATGGTCATATTAGTATAGTCAGAGGCTATATCATTGTAGACAGGTATTTCTTGACGAACTGGTATTTCGGTCTCAAGAGGCACAAGTTCCATGTCTTTGTTGCATAGTCCTTCTTTTCTCACTGCAGACTCTTCAAAGGTGATGAGTCTTTCAGTTTGAACCTCTTGGATTGTAGCAAGATTTGGTCTTCTGCTACATCTTTGGAGTCCACTGGGCCTACTACTTATTTTCAGCAACATGATGTGGTTTGACCAGGTCGATGGACACGAAACTTTTTTCCTTTCTTCCAGCAAGGGGCAGTAGTAACACTGATTTTGTTCCGTGGATTGCTAAGACAGGTACTGGTTTTCTGTAAGAAGGCCCAAATTCCTTCTTGTCCGCGATCTTTTCCCTGACTAGATCCCCAATCTTTGGAATCCAGACAGGTCTTGCTGGGACATTGTTTCTCCGTCTATTTCTGTTTTTGAACAAGTGATTGCAGCTACAGAAGCCGTTTGCACAGCTGCCTTTGCGGCTTCATCAGCCAATGAATTCCCTGCAGCGTGAACGCCATCAATCTGATGACTCAGTGTATGGATCAGGTGAGTCTTTTGTAGTTCTTTCTGTAATAGAACTACTTGTTCCCAAAGCAATTTATGCTTAATTGTGCCACCTTTTGCGTCTTTGAAACTGTTTTGAACCCAGTTCTGCAAGTATTCATTGTAAGATTGAACGCAGTAATACGAATCGCACACTATGAGTGTGGGGAATTCGCGATCAGTATTTTCAAGCGTCATCTTGAATGCTTGGAGTTCAGCTCGCTGAGCTGTACAGTCTCCGAGAAATTGTGTTTTTGTGACCATGGGTCTGAATTTACCTTCGCGCCAGCGACCTTTAACAAACGCGCACGCAGCACTATATGCTTGTTTACCCCCAATCGTGGGCTGTGCTGATCCGTCTGTATAAATTATACATCCGTAATGTTCTAGAGGCAGAATCTCAATAGGCAGAGGACATTCTTGTTCCTATTGTAGAAATTCTTGAGTTTTCAAGTAAGGGTCAAAAACGGAATCAACGTCTGTTGCAGCAAGAGAATTAACCCATTGTATCCTTCTCGGATGTAAAGCTTTTGCATTCGGAATGCTCGCTTTTGTCACTGCCTCCAAGGCAGGTATAGGTGTAACGACCATTATGCGTTTACCTTGCGCGAGGGCTCTCTCTTTTGCTACTGCAGTTTGAACCACTGTCAGAATCTTTTCTGTTAGAAGTGAATTTCATTTCAGCTTGTGTGTACAAATGTGATTTGTAAGCTATTGGTACCTTTTCACCTTCATTAAAGGTTAGGTATGTGAATCCGCATCTTCCTTGAATTATTCGGATTACAAGGTTGCGTATGTTGTCGCGTGTATGTAAATTTGTTTTTGCTAACATGTCTGTTTGCACTGAACGCAAAATTTCTGTGTGTTTTTGAGTCCAATTAGTTGGTTTGAAATCAGGTTTGATTAGTTCGTAGAGAGGATTAACCCTTTCTGTGTAATTTAGAATGTAAGTTCTTCTGAAATTCAGGAAACCTAGAATTGACTGTAAGTTTTTCAGCATTTTTGGAGGTTGGAGCAGCGCACATTTCTCTAAAAAGTTGGCTGCCAGGCTTTTGCCTTCACTTGAAAGTTTGTATCCTAAGAATAGGACGTTGAGGTGGGCAATTAATGATTTCTTAAAATTTAATTTGTACCCTTCAGAAGCGAACCCAAGTATTATGCTGTTCACTATTTTCAAGTGCACATCCATGTCATCGTCTGTTAGATACATATCATCGACATAAGATAATGCCTCATCATCGTACGTTTGTAGTAACTCTGTTACTCTGGCTTAAAATAACCCTGGACTATTCTTGAATCCCTGGGGGAGACAGCAAAAATGACGCTGTGTCCCCATGATTGAGAAAGCGGTCAAGTACCTGCTTTCTGGTACAATGTTTTGACAGAAGAAACCATTTGAAATATCTAATGTAGTTTTATATTATTTGCGCACGATGTTATTCATCAGTACTGCACTGTGTGCATTTTTTGTACTGCAAAAGTTTTGCAACAAGAGTTTAAATGTCTATAGTCCAAAACTATATGATATGTATTGTCTGGTTTGGAGACAGAAAACAAAGGATTGTTCATTGACGAGATGCATGTTTCAATCACCCCTTGGTATTCAAGTTGATCTAAGATCTCCCTGACCTGTTTTTTTAGCTTCCTGTTTAACAGGATATTGCCTTTGCATTGTCTGTTGAGTTTTCAACTGGATTTTATGATGAGGAGAATCCTCATCCCATCCCACATGATTTTTATATAATGCTGGAACTTGGGCCACAGTCCATTTTCTGGCATAGGTGTATTTTTTATGAATTGGAATATAATTTGAGAAGGCTGGCATAATGATATCCTCGCCATGTGGGCACTCCCTGACAAATTGAGGTGGCCAGTATTTTTCAGCTAGAAGAATGTCATAACCCTTAGAGAGCTTTTCCCAAAAGAGTGCTAATATTTTTCTAGTTTTGTCCCCCTTCATCAGGAGCGTTACTTCATATAACTTATGGGGTACACTAACCCTGGTATTGGCAGTTTCAACCTGAATGCATTCATTCAAGTCCACTGTCTCCAGATGATCCTTAAGGATCTTGCGAGCTATGGTAACTTCTGCTGCGCTGTCCAGCATTGTCTGGGCCCACTCCCCACTCTTGAGTTGTGTCCTCAAGATCCTCGGCATGTCTGATTTTTAGACCTGCTACCTTCTTCTTGGTGAATTGTTGTTTCTTATTTTTTGGAACGTGCTGATCGTCTTTGGACTTCACAAGTTCTTCTTTGTGTTCTGATTGTCCTCTTCTTTCGGATTTCTGCGAGGAAGTCTGAAAGGTACGAGAGGAACGTGTATCAGTATCTTGATATCTATCAGGTTTTCTCAAATTATCCCTATTTCTGAGGTTATACCTCTTTTCAGAGAGCTTCTGTTGAGGAGAACTTCCTCTGGACTGAGAACGCTTCTCTTTAGGAAGTGTCTGTTTAGTGTTCTCCCACTTCTTTTTAGGAGTAGTGAGATTATTTTTAATAAAGACCTTTTTAGGATTTTCCGTCAGTTGGGTTTTTACTGGTTTCCCACCCAAACTATCTCTTCCTAGTTCTTCCTAGAATTTTTCAATAATTCTGGCAAGTTCATATGGTTGCTCAGTAACATCAAGTTCTTTTAGTTTTTAGCGGATTGCCACGGATGCTCCTTCACCTTTAATTTTAGCTAATAATATAGCCAAGACCTGTTTGTAATCTTTCAGTAAGTTCATATCCAGATTTAAGGCAGGTTCTGGACCATATTCATTTTGAATCTTTCTTAGAACGTCTGGTATTAACGCCATAGACGGGACACCATGTGTTTTTGTGTAGATTGAAGCAAAGACTGTACCCCATGTGTCGCAGTCCTCTACGTGTGGTGCAATCCCCATTGGTAAGCAGATTGTTAGAATCCTGTGTTTCTCATGAGGTGTACTATCGGGAAATACTGCCTCTATTTGAGTATTTTTTTTGAGCTAACCAGAATGGAATTTGTTCCCTTTTTGCGGGCAATTTACAAATGACTGATTGTATAGTCTGTGGTGTAATTTTGTTTGTGTTCCCCTGGTGAGGGGTGTGCTGTATAATCCTTATAGCAGGTTGGACTGTTAAAGTCCACATGACTTATTGAACCAATTGTCTATGAATTTTTATTAATTGTTTTAGCTGAGCTAATAGCTCTACATCTGTCTTTTTATCAATGTCAGGATTTGGTGTATAGCTGGCTAGTACCAGCCATGTTGCTCCTGGTCTTCCTAGTGGACCGAGCCTGGTAATGTGATTTTGATGTTGTAGGGTGCCTCTAAACCAGAGTTAGTGGAATTTCAATGTCCTCGAAAGGAACCTATTCCGCTGGAAGTTCCTCTATTTTGTAGTAGTGTAAGTCATGTGTTACTGGATTTGCTGTAGGAAACAGAATCAATGAATAGAATACCTCAGTCTGCTGATATTCATGTGCCTCTATAACAAAGATTACACTACCACCTCACGATGATACGCCATTTGTTATGAGCTTTATTTTGATTATTTTCCTTACATTTTCCGGGAAGATTATAGCATCCACGTCGTCTTCATTAAACTCTGTAGTGTCAAAACCTGGTCGAGCTGCAGTTCCTGCAGCTCCACCATTCTCGGTCTCTTTATTTGACACTTTGTTGAAAGTTTTTGCTGAGCAAGTTTCAAGGAAACAAAGCTAAGGTGCACAATATTTTGGAACACTGTATCCTTCACTGTTGAACAAACCAAAAACCAATACATAGGATTTTCGTCCTACTCAGTTTTGGCGGATATTTTATCCTTTAACCCACTCCAGACGTCTATTAGAGTATTTTACGTTAAAAAAGGAGTCTGTGTGAAAAGTACGACTGAGTTACTTTAGTATCTAGCGTTAAATTAGTGCCTTACCAAACGTTGGGCGCCATGTAGTGTAGTTCCTATATTCCAAATAGGCTCTGAAAAATGAAATGAAATGAAAAATTATATTTATATAGCGCGCACATACCCTAAGGCCTCGCAGCGCTTAAACTGAATAGTGTGGTGAGCAGATAGCAAGGTTAACACATTTTGGCGAACAGGTAAGTTTTTAATGTCTTCCTAAAGACCATCAGATTGCTGATTTCCCGCATATTCGGCGGGAGCGAATTCCACATCTTAGCTGCTAAGTGTGAAAACGCCCGGCCTCCCCAGCGAGCCTTGTTGACTTTAGTTGTCGTGGCAAGATGAAGGGCGCTGGAACGAAGGGTTCTCGATGGAATGTAAGGTACGACCAAAGGGCGCAAGATGGCTGGACCTGTTCGGTGAAAAGCTTTGTGCACAATGCACATAGCTTTAAAGTGCATTCTGGCAGCTATTGGGAGCCAGTGGAGTTCTTTTAAGGCTTTCCTTGCTGATTGCCCACGGGGGATGCCAAACAAGAGTCGAGCAGCACAGTTTTGCGTAACTTGGAGTCTGTTGATTACTGCTGCCGGGGCTCCCAGATATAATGCATTTCCATAATCCAGGCGGGAGAGTATCAAGGCCTGAACCATGATTCTCCTCGCCTGGAAAGGAAGCAATGGGAGAATCTTCCGGAGCATTCTCAACATACCAATGCAGGTGAAAGCAGTTTTAGTGGCCTGCACAGAAAAATCCAATGCTTTATCAAGCCAGACTCCGAGGCTTTTGATGTGGGGTTTCGGCAAGGGAGGAGCACCAAGACAGGCGGGCCAGATGGGAACCAGAATGGTCGGTGCGGGGTTGCCCAGTAGCATAATCTCCGTCTTCTCCCCGTTGAGTCTGAGACATGAGGAGTGCATCCACTTGGCTACTGCCTCTAGACAGGGCCCTAAGGTGTTGGATGAACCCTCTGTGTGATCCAAGGAGACCACCAGTTGGGTATCATCCGCGTAGGTGATAATACGCACACCGAAGGGCTGTACTATCCCTGCCAGAGGACTCATGTAGACATTAAAGAGCGTGGGGCTCAGGGCCGAGCCCTGAGGAACCCCACAGCTCAGAGGGTGTTTCGAGGATGCTACCTCGCCCTCAAACACCTGGAAGAAGCGCTCATCCAGGAAGGAGGTTAGCCATTTCAGGGCCGCGCCCGACACGCCCATGCCATTTAGACGATGTAATAATGTGGCATGGTTAACCGTGTCGAACGCGGCACTAAGATCTAATAATATAATGGCTGCCTTCCCTCCCTGGTCCAGCACGGATCTTGTTTCTTCCGTTACCGCGAGTAGAGCAGTTTCGGTGCCATGTTGAGGGCGGAATCCCGTTTGGGAGGCACAAAGTAGGTCATTGGACTCCAGATACTCTACCAAGATGTTATTGATGTGCCTCTCCAACAACTTACTCATCCAAGGGAGAAGGGAGATGGGGCGGAAGTTGGCCAAGTTGTTCTGGTCCAATGAAGGTTTTTTGAGAAGGGCCCTGACCATTGCACATTTCCACTGGGCAGGGACCAAGCTGGAAACAATGGACGAGTTTAGGACATCTAAGATGACAGGACATATTGCCTCGCTGACTTTAAGGAGGGTCTGAGGAGGTGCAGGATCATTGGGAGATCCTGAGGTGACTTTGGAAAAAATTTTCTTCAATGCAATTGAGTCAAGAAGAGGGAACTCCTCGAGCGATCTGTGGGCTGGGGCGACCGCTTTAAGGTCAGCAGTAATGTCCCGCTTCTCTGCATCAGTAGGGAAAGAGGAATAGATGGCCAAAATTTTCTGAGAGAAAAAAGTTGCCAAATTATTACATCGAGCAAGCGCCCCAACAGAGGAGACGCACTCAGGGGGGGGGGGAGATTAGTGACTTTGCTATTTTAAATATTTCTCTAGGTGAGTTAGCAGCTGCCTTGATTTTAGAGTCATAGAATTGGATTTGTGCGCTTTTCATTTCACTCTTATATGATTTAATCGCGGCTCTGTACTCGGATTTCTTAGATTGTGAGTATTCTCGCCTCCAGGCTCTCTCCAGCTTACGACACGATTGTTTCATGGATCTAAGGGTAGGGGAATACCATGGGGCCACTTTGCATCGTTTAATAGACTGTAGAGATTTTTTTGGGAGGACCTGGTCCAAAGTATCCGTGATCCAATTCTCATAGTTAGCCGTGGCTATACTAGGATTCATAGATTTGGAAGGCACGTGCTCATTAAGTGCCAATTCCCATTCAGCCAGAGGCAGTGAGGCCCATTTCCTACCCCGGTGCTTGTTCTTATTTTGATACATAGGAGGAGTGTTAATAGGCCACGTAAAAGGTACTAAGTGATGATCAGTCCAAGGCAGAGGCCTAGGAATTTCCACTGTTAGACTATCAAGATTGCTAAAAATATGGTCTAGAAGATGGCCTTTAATGTGCGTAGGATGGAAACCTTTTTGCGACAGATTAATGGCTTGGAGATTAAGTCGAAGATTAGTGGCTGTAGTATCCTGGGAGTCATCCAAGTGCAGGTTCAGGTCACCCAGCAATGTGAAATTTGCTGCCAGGAGCAACTGATTGGCAGCCGCATCTGTCAGCTCAGTAATAAAATTATTCAGCGGGCCCGGGGGTCGATAAACTAAAATGCCCGAGAAAGAGGATGTTGGGGAGAACTCCAGATTAAAGTACAGACTTTCACATGCTCGCATGGCCGGAATGGAGATGCGGCATCGGAAGATGTCTCTGTAAATGATGGCCAGCCCTCCACCTCTATGTATCTTTCGATCTAATCGTTTTAGGGTGTAACCATGCGGAATAGCCCATACTACAGTGGGATCCATTTCCAACTGGAGCCATGTCTCTGCGCATTGCAATAATATATCCTATAGAATTGATGTAGGACTTATGTTGACTAGGTCTGTATCGAATATATTAAACTTAATTGTGAGTGCCAGCTAGCTCAGAGGTCACTAGAAACTTTCTCGAATAAACAAGAAGGGATTAGTTTCTGACAACCGCATAAACATGACAACTTTGTTTCCCCAAGATAAAACGTATCTTCAGAGTCGTGGAAACAATAGATAGATATTTCACTCAGTCAATCGTGCATGCTTCGTTTCACCAGAGGTACAGAGAAATAGAGAGACGGGCATTTTAAATAAAAAGTATTTATTGAAGAGTCTTCTTTCTCATGCAGAAGAAATTAACTGCTACAATCGTAATACTGGCTGCAAAGTATAATGCGTACAGCAAGAAGAGTATTATAAAATAATACTGTAAAAGCATGATATGGTTTGTAAGCCATAAAATACATACATTCATAAATAAAGACTAAAAGTACTCAACTGGTGCTTCTAAAATACGCTTACCCGATGTACCTAACCTAGGTCTAGTACAAGGGAAGAAGTAAGTGAGGTGTAGCATAAGTTAGTATTCTTTTTGCCAAAAATCTATCCAAGATTTCTCTTAGGGTCTAATCAGCTCCGTACCTTGGTTTAGAATGAAGGAGGTCTAGTATCTCTCTGTCTCAGGACTCGATTTCCCAACACCCTGCAAGGGGAGCTTGGAAACACTCGAGCTGGATTTATCGGCAAGAGAAAAGACAGCGTCTCTCTCAGTGCATCTGCTGGAGGGTCGGCTTCCTTCCGCACTTGCTGCAGCGAGATGTGTCAGGCAAGTAGATAGTCGAACTGCTCCAAACCACCGTGTGTTTGCGAGGGCAAGTGTGGGCATATTTATACCTTGAAGGTGCCGAGTTTGTCGTAAGATTTGACATAATATCGTCATCAAAGACTAGCAGTTCTTTGAAAACTCCATGAGTTCTTGGACAAATCAATATTCAAGCAAGGGGAAGTCCCTTACTCCTGAAGGCGAGTTTTCCAAGAAATCATTGTGAATTTTCGGAACTAGTGGAAGTAGCCATGCCGTATTTGGACTGCATGAGCTTTGTCTAAATATGGTTATGCTTTCTATGCCTATAAAGGATAGGGTGATTTATACCTATATAAGAGCATGAATCTGGAAAATTACACTAGGGTCCTAAAATGCTATACAACAATCCAAGCCTGGATCGAGGATGAGAAGAACCTGAAAGCAGAGGGGACAGAGTCTGGGTCACTAGCCAGTGACCAGGGGAAAGATAGTTGAATGCCCCCAGATGTCGGGTGATTTCAGGTGAAGAAGGTGAAGCTTGACTCTTCAGCCACGAGGACCAGGAGGCATTGATGACAACCAGGTGCTGGATTTGAGCTGTCCCACGAAGGCTGTCGAGTGGTGCGGTGTTGGTGCCCAGATTGGATCCAACAAACCTTGGCAACAGCAACCCATGCAGAAAGCACAGATCGGCTTCGGTGCAGGCTTCGGGGTAGGATTCCAAAGTGTTTGACACCAAACATCTTTCCATGCAGCCATTTCAAAGTTAGCATTTACAGCAAGGTTATAATGCACTTAAGAGTATACGGTCTGGCTGCATCACAGAACTGCCTCAGAGAATAGGCTCTGAAAGCTGCTGAGGGGCCCAGCTCATGAATGGGTACCCTCTGACACAAAACCAAGCACTCTGCCTTCAGGATTGTTAAGGCCCACCATAGGAGTGACTGATAGGCTTATATATGTTAGTGATTAAAGGTAGATATAGGAGACCTATATCTCAGTAAGGGGTGGATGCACCACCTTACCCAGGCTGCTGTAGCAGCCTGGGTAAGGTGGTGTTTTGGAAGGCTTCCAAGGGGTTGCATAATACATGCTTCAGCCCCTGGTAGGCCCCTGGGGAACCTAAGCCCTGAGTACATGTCTACCATATACTAGGGACTCACAGGGGTGCCTCAGTAACCAAACTGGAGTCTACCTATAGTACAGGCAATCAATTTAGAGAGGAAGCAGCTAGGCTGGGGTCCTGGATAGCAGGCCCCCAGCCACACTAAAGTCGAAAAACAGTGAAAAAACAGCTAAATGTGGGGGTAACCATAGTAAGCAGATCCTACTCTCCTACAGAGAGGGCCCTGTATCGTTATGGGAAAGGGTGGCTTTGCCATTAATGGTAATGGCAAAGTCGAACTGCCAGTGTGACAACTGCCCTTCCAGTCACAGTGGCAGGCTGGGAGCCATTTTGTACCTTGTCACACACAGGGTGGCACAGTCAGTGCTGCAGCCTTGAGTGGATACTCTGCTTCTCATGCCCTTCGTACCCTGAGTCTCATCATCTAGAGTTGTATAAGGAAGTCAGCACTTGCGAATTGGGGATAGCCAATTCAACATACACTTTGTAATGGGTAGGAACACAGCCACTGAGGACTGGTTAGCAGGGCTCAGTACACTCTCAGAGTAAATCAGAGTAAAAAAAAGCACCACCAGAGGCAGCTAGCAGTCCAAGTGGAGTCAAAACGTGGGTGGAAACCTGCAAAAAGCCTGTTTCTATTCCCTTACACTTAGGAACCATGAATCAAGATATAGAATAGAGCACCGCCCCAGGATGTGATCGAGCGGGGTTTGGAGAAAGAAACAACAATAAGGGCCATGATGCATCAGGAAGAATGTGCGGAAACCTGGACTGAATAGGGAAGGGAGAAGAAATGCAAGATTTAGAAGTGTGTACGTGCTATTCTTGAGTAAAGGCAGGACCGCACAGGGTCGCATGAGCACCAACTAGTGGCCGGATTGAGGAAATAGAAGTTTTACGTGGCCAGTGTGTCCCCTGCATGCACCCTCTGTATATACATATGCCCCATGTATGTCCATGTCACCATGCAATTCCCTTCTCATGCCTGTAATAATAATGCCTCTGCATTTCCGTCCAATGTTAGCATGTTAGCATGTCAGTTACCAAGCCCTCCATGGAAGAAACGTTAATTCTGCACTGAGGCCTATGTTGCCAATGCATTTACATGGTACACGTTTAAAAGTCGAGATGAACTCGTTTTTGTGGCTCAGCCGAGTCAGGACCCGAATTCAGGCTCCATGCCTCCCGACACTCTGAAAACTGCAGTTTAGTTATGTATCCCTGACCTCTCACATACTTCCTGCTCAGCCGAGAGGTGCCCAACTCGGCCTGCCAAGACAGTATTTTGCCTTCAGTTATCTGCTATGCTCCACAGAAACACATTCCTGCTTAATGAAAAGGATGAACATATTCCACCTGCAGAAGATAGGGCCTAGCCTTTCTGTCTCCATTTAAGTGATTTACAGAACCCATATCCATAGAAGGCCCATGGCCCCACGCAATGCACGAAGAAATATATGCACACACTAGCATTCAGTGATGAGCAGCCTTTGCTCGAGCGACCTTTAAGTCAGATAATACATCCTCCAAACTCAAGATATCAGATAATATCAGAAGTGCAGGTCGTCCTGACATCCAAGACTCCTCTACTAGCACGAAAGTCAGCTCCCCCCAGCTTCCCCCAGTTACACGTCAATTCCACGTCATGACCAAGTTTGCGCGCACAAGTAGGGTAAAGGTTCCTGCTGACCATGCAGACCCCCTCCATGTATCCACCCACCTATGACACACCTATGACTCATTAAGTGAACACCCACATGTACGCCTTCTTACACGCCCTTTTCACGCCCATGTGCTCTTATCTCTCTCTTTCACTTGCTCCGCCTGGAGTGCTCCGCCTTCTCTATGCAAGTTAATGTATGTTTTAACTATAAATAATGCACTCTGTGAATAAAGTTCAGATGACGATCCTTCCAGATCCCTAGAGGTGATGGAACCCGATTCTCCCTTAACTCGAGTTACTGAATTAAAGCCCTTCTGAATCGGACACCACGGACTCTGCCTCTCATTATATGCATGATCCTTGTTAATGTATAGAAATTCCGACAGGGTAATTATTTTATTTACCACAGGATGGTAGAATCTTAACATACAATGTGTTACAGACTAATCAGAATTGATCTTAATATATGGGTCACAATTGTCTTTATATTTAGTAAAAAATAAATATTTTTAATTTATGGTGAGAAAATCTGTAATCCACAATTGCTTGAAGGGCACCTGGTAGTTGTCTCCACCTCTTAGAGACTTCAACTAAAAAAAAACGTCCCTCCAAATTGGGCTATTCTGAAATGGGGAACAGTTTCTCTGATGTCGATGACAGATTGCAGAACACAAAATGTGGTGATGTAGTTCATAATAGCAGGTGCACTGGAATCATTTGGGGCCAGATGTACGACCATTGGATTTAGCGCCTCACAATTTGCGACAAATTGCGTGTCGCTAAATCCAATGTAGAACATTGTCAGACACAAAGAAAATGTGAGGTTTATCAATATTCATGAGCCACTCGTAATTTGCGACCCTTTTTGGAATGGCCAGCCTCACAGGCATGGTGGCCTTCTGGGGTCAGCAGACCACCATGTCTGTGACTGCTTTTCACTGAAGCAGGGTTTTCTTTTTAATGCAGCTTGTTGCATTTAAAAAAAAATGAAACATTTTTGTTTAATTTTTTTAAGGGCAGCTAGTGGTCCCTGGGACCACTGCTTGCCCTTGAAAAATATTTTCTCCTTCATTCCCAAAGGGGAAGGGGTCTCCTAGGGCCCCTTCCCATTTTAGAGTGCTTTACCATCCTTCTGGTAAACTGGGACTATTTTGAGACCACAATTGTGGTTGCAAAAGAGTCATACATACCTGGTAGAATCGCAATAAGGCAGGGACACCCTCGGAACTCCCTTTTCAAATAGCGAATCGCTATTCCTATTTTGCAACTCACAAAATGGGAATAGTACATGGCTAACCCGTTTTTTGCAGTCGAAAAGGGGTCTAAAACCCCTCTACGACTGCCAAAAACGGTTGTACATCTGGCCCAGAGTGCTTTATGGGCCAGACATAAAACTTTGGAGCATATTAGCAAGAAGTTTGTTAAAATTGTCGCAGTTTTAGCGGCAGGAAACTGCTGCTAAAGCGGCAATAATGGGCTTGATAATATGCGCTATAGAATTCCAATAGAAGCCCAGGTTAGATGTCCTGCACATCAAACCTGGGCTTCTATTGGAGTTATACAGCACATATTACTAAGCCCATTATCCCCGCTTTAGCGGCAGTTTCCTGCTGCTAAAACGGCGATAATTTTAACAAGGTTTTTGCTAATTTGGTCCTTTAAGTGGACAGCAGTGTAATTTACCGCTGGCTTCAGTGTAGTGCTCGAGTTTGCGCATTCCAAACGCTGGCTGCACAGCTGTATTCTAGAACAGCTGGAGCCTGATTCAATTCCTGCCAGACCTGATAGCAGCCATTGACATAATTAATCCTTTTTAATTATACAAATAGTGAATGATAATATTCACTATTAGTGTAATAAAAGATGGAGTACATTAGCTGGAATATGATACAATCTGGAAGCTAAGGTAACTGAAAAATGCAGTTAAATGTGTGTTGTGTACATTCTTGCGGGTGAGTGCGTGTATGTGCGTGAGATTGTGTTAGTTTGTGCCTGTATGCATGTGAGTCAGAGTAAGGGTCAAACCCGGGTCGCATTGGTAAGGAGGGCACTCCGGCAATGGTATACGTGTTCCAGCTGTAGGATCTTTTTTTGGGCAGCCTGAGGCTGATATGGGCGCTGCCTGCGTTGTTCAGATGCCACCAGCCGCCCAGTGGGTGCCTGAGTGGCCTGTCTGGAGGCAGATGGGTGTCCATTACCTCCCTTTTATCAACGGGCAGAGGTGACACTCCCTTTCTCTCGCTGGGCCGGCCCATTAATGTGTGCATACTGAGCAGGGGCAGGGGGCCTGAGCAGAAGTGGCCTCACGTATTCAGGTGTGTTTCACCAGAGTGAATACATCTGTGCATTTTTTGTTTATCTAAGTACAGTTACAGAAACACACCTCTGCTCGTAGAGGCAGTACTTTGCGGAAAGGCAATATGCAAATATGGGCCACTCTTTTGGCGTGGTCTGGCCTATCTGTGATCCCAATTCACCCTGGGTCAAACGGCGTGTGATGTCACTTACGCTACCCCAGCTTATTGGTGAATTGACGTCTATGTTCTTGTGAGGTCTCTCCAGGTGAAGTAACTGCATGTTTCATAATATTCGTAAACTCTAGTCCCCTCTTCCCTGCTTCTTTACTGCTTCAACGTCGGGCCTTTTCTCGTATGAACTGTTGTCCTTCGCTAAATGTTGACCTCCTGAAGTATCTGCATCCTCCGCTTCAGTTTATTCCAAATCCGTACTTTTCCCACTTGACTGAGGTACTCCTTCCTCTGGGTACTGCTCGCCTTTCAGTCCAGATTCCGCCATCTTTGTATGGTCTATAAGTCCTTGTGCCTACTTGCTCCACCTTCCTTCTGTTCTTGAATGCCTCCTCGATCCCACCTCCTTCCCTTCCTCCTGTTCTCAGGGACAGATTTACAAGGAACTGACGCATCTGAATAGATGCATCAATTTCCTTGCGTCACCTTCAAATGTCCTTGCACCACCATGGACGTGCTGTATTTACAATACAGTGCTCCATGGCGCAAGGAATTACAGATGCGTCAGAAATTGTGACGCATCTGTTGGAGGAAAAGTGATGCATTGATGAAGTTTGTCACAAAAGTGATCCAACGGCAACGCAAAAGTGACGCAAGGGGTTTGTAAATCTGCCCCATCATCTCTCCCGTTATTCATGGGACTTGTGCTCTGCAGTGTGTATAGGCCTCTAGGAGCTACATGTGTCTGCTGTGCTGCATTCCTTTCATCCCCCCTGCCACTTGTCCTCTGTCCCAGGCGCTCAAACCCTCAATGAAGAGGTGCGACACCCTGCTTAGACGAGAGGGCCGAGGACACTAAAGCGCCTAGAGACGTCCCAGCTCACAGTGTGCGCTATGAGGCATGCGCACTCTCTAACTGGCTGTATTTGAGACCCCAGGGCGCAGAGACACCCCACAGTTGCCAGGAATGGTATGTAAGTATAAATAGGTGACCCCAGAGTGGGGCCACGTGGACAGGGAAGGTGTCACCTCGGACGGAATTCTGATTAATTCCAAATCCCTTGTCTGGAACCGGTCCAGTAATCCATCAAAGCTTCGGATCAGCACAAGGCGCTAAGGGGCCCGCAGCGCCACCCCAGAGCTCTTAAGACGAGAGATGTCTGGGGGGGGGGGGGCTGGTGAGGGGGGGGGGGTGCCCTCATACCACCCCCCCTGCCCCCCCCCCCCCCTTCACCGAGGGGAAGCTTCCTCCTCGCTCTAGCATCACCGCGAGGATGCAGTCCAAGCTGTACCTAATGAAGCATCCGATTGGCTGGGCTGATGCCAAAGCATGACGAATGCTTGAAATGCCGAAGTATTAAAAACGAATTAGATGAGTAAAGAAATAATAAAACGTAAATACACATGTTCGAAGCCGTAGCGCCAAGAGGCCGCAAGCGCTTCTCTTTCAGGACAGAGCCTCACTTTTAGGGGAGCAGGACAGGTCCCAGCCTTCATGTTATTTGTAGTAGGAGAAACGTGTTTTTATTTGTTGACTTCGGGTCATTTTAGGTATTTTATTTAATGTTATTTTTTCGAGGGCAGTTGTAAAACGCAGTGGGAGTGAGGGGTGGGGGGTAGGTGAGGCAGTAACACAGGTACGTCTAAAAAATCTTTTGCAGAACCTCAAATCCTATCAAGCCAAAGATGTACTTTACGCCCCCTGCCCGTGGGATACCGGGGACTTACAACCCTCCACCCTTCTGGAAACCTGCATTATAAGGGGTGGATGTCCCAGGCTCACGACGCATCCTAAGAGCTGAGTGACGTCACCAATGAGCCCCCTCCTCGTCACCCCCTCCTCTGAACCCTCTGCGGTGACCTGGCCTCCTCTCCTCCAATACATCTCTCACATTAGGTACAGGTGTGGTGGGACCCTATTCCCTCACCCTTATTAGGGGGTGCACAGACCAGACAACTGACTTTGTTCCTTTCCATAAAGAGTCCCTTTAGGTTTAGGGGGTGATCAACAAAAATTGGGTTCTCCCCTAAATCTGAGCCCTGCTACTTGGCTTCTGAATATTTGCACTTTCCTAACTGTTGAACTAGTATTCCTCTTTAATCGCGCCTTAACTCAGCACATGGTTTGGTTCAGGAGAGGTGGGAACAGCCGCAGTCACTGCTCTGATAAAGAAACCTTCCTTCGTCCCTTCCAACCTAAGTCGTTTAGATTTAAATCCCGAATTCCGTTCTGGTCTGAAATTGCCAGGATAAGTGGTTTCCAACCAGTTCTAGAGTGACCTTGAGTCTAGCGGCCGAGGTCGGCCTTGTGGCGCGGCTTCAGGTCAGACCGGAGTGCTGGACGGGTGAGATGACCAGTGCCTGACCGCCCTCGAAGCTTGGGGGCCAGGGGGGCGGGCACAGCCTGATCTTGATATGTCTATCGGCTGCATTTGACGCCAGTGGCCCCTCCGTCTTCATTTCTGTGTTGCATGGCGACAGCATCTCCGGGATGCTTTTGGAATGTCCGACGTCCTATCTAACAGGTGGGCATCCAATCATGGCGCCCCCTCCATACAAGCGCAACCCCAGAGCTCCCAGCTGTGGGGTCCCACACAGCTCCAGCCTTCCTCCAACATCCACATTTCTCCTCTGTAAATTGATGCTTGTATAGCGCACTACTCAGCCGCAAGGGTCTCAAGGCGCTTGTACGAATACCGCTGTGGAACCCATCCTGGCTTTCCCTGTGAGGCGTCCACTCCTGGGCACCCCCAAGGTGGAGGCCAGGCATCCTTAGCGTTGTGGGGGCCGTTGTGGAGATTAAGCAAGCTATTGCCCAGAGTTGCAGAGTGGGATTCCATGATTGGAATAGGCACCGAGGCGAGAATTATCAGGTCCGTGGAATTTTGAGCCCAAGACCCGCCGAGGCGGGGAATTGAACCCTGGTCCCGGGCTAGACCTCTGCATCAGGGTCTGCGGCTCTAATCATTGAATGTATGAAAACAACAGGAGAAAACCCATAAACCACGTTGGGATGGGTGTAATATGTGGATAAGAACAGTTCCCAACAGGTATTATGCAGAGACAGTTTTAAAGACGTATGCAATAAGCATTACAAAGAAAGGAAAAGCCAAGGAGTCAAAAAGTTTTTTCATAGAAAGTGGTATTATTTTCATAGGTAGTTGAGGGTCAATACAGTTAAAGCAGCACTGTACAGAGTGGATCGTGTGACAACCCGGTGACACTTGGTGCAGGTGCTATATACAATCAGTGACAAGTGAGTGTGCAAGTGTTTAAAAACAACAGCAGTGGCGACGCATTGAACAGGATTCACAACATCAAATAATGGCCCCGGTAGAGACAAGTAATCATTACTCGAAACAAAATTATTATGATGGGAGCACAAGACGTGAAATGCGTTGTGAAATTCCAGCTGTCTAGTCGACGGCGTTTCGATCCCAGTTGTTTGGGATCCTCATCAGGACGGGGTTGTCGATGAGAACAGTGCTGTGGGTATAAAGGGGAGTTTGAGCGCGTGGTCAGGGGAGGGAGAACGCGCAAGGGAAGGAGTGCACGAGTGTAAAGTTCGGTCTGATTTGCGAACTAAGACGTGTTTTGAAGTGGGGGGTGAGGGGCCGGATCGGGACAGGGGTTTAGTGACTTAGGGGGTGTCTAGGGAGTGGTAAACTACGGGGTAAACTATCCGTTTATCACTGGTTAAGCCATGGTCGCTGCAGGCGGATGGCTGTAAAACTTACATTCTAGCTTTCCTAGGATGGCATGGTCCAAATCCTGGTTAAAAACTCGATCGTTCAAGGTTACTAAGAGTTAAAATAATTAGGCAGGGTTTTAGAAAAAAGACTACCTACAATAGTAACGACCAGTAGCCCTGGTGGAAGTAATTACCTGGATGATTCTTCCGTCTGGGCAGCGAGCGGTGTTGGCGAGTCCTGTATGGGCCAAGGGTAGAAAGGGAGGGAAATTAATCTAGCGTATTGCCCAAAGTGGCAACAATTAGTCAGTTAGACTTCTGGGTTTACGAGCGTGCTCAAGGCATGCTCCAGATTGTCCATTACCTGACTGAATCAGGGAGGTTGGCCGTAACCGGGGTCTGCTGTCACAGCGGGTTGCAGGCAGTGAATGCACTAGCTATCCGCGGTTGTAATCCTGCTTAAGAAGTCAGGAAGTGAGCGGCCAATGGGGTAGAGTCACGTGACTCCCAGGGGCGGGGCAGGGGAGTGTCCCGGCAGGACATTGGCTGTACCGGGGCCGGGTTCCTGGCAGGAGTGAGGGAGGACTCTGGGTAGTTTACTCGGTTACCTAGGTGATGCTCGAGCGGAATGAGTAAGCAGTTTCTTGGAGCGAGCGTGCATGATGCGGTGGGAGGGCTGGAAGGGTCTAATTACGTTCAGGTATTTGACATAGTTGGGACTGGTTCTCGCTGTGATCAATAAGGATGGTGCTTTGTGATACATTTGTGACAACATACAGTATATATACGTTTGTATTGAGCATCTAAGGATAAAGGTATCTCATCAAAACATTTCAACAAGTCATTTCAGCAGCACATATGTTGACATCGTTACGGAAGTACTTCAGAAGAGAGGAACGGACATACAGTTAGAGACAGAGGTAAGAGGGATTAGATGGAGATGGTATTTGTCCATTCATCAAGGGTGTTTAGCCCTCGGTTTACTGAGTCCACTCTAGCTATCCATTTGCATTCCGCTCTGTTAAGAAGGATAGCCATGTTACCGCCCCTGATAGGCAAAGTAGGTTTTTCAATGACTAACCATTTTAGGTCGGTGTCTGTATGTGACTTCTCCAGGAAGTGCTGGACCAAAGGAGCTGTAAGAACTTTACAGTTGATTCTACTTTTGTGTTGAATTATCCTTTGCTTGACCATTTGTGTGGTCTGGCCAATATAGATTAGTTCACAAGGGCAACGGATGGCATATATGACGTTTTGAGTCTTACAGTTCGAATGGTGAGTGAGTTGGTGGGTCTGTCCATTATATACAAATTCCTTAGTGTTATAGGTGAGTTCACAGACGCTGCATGATTGGCATTTGAAGTGTCCGATCACTGGTGGCATTCCCCAGGCTGCAGTGATGCTGTGTTTGTCCGTGGAGGTAGTGGGCCATGTAATGGCACGGACAAGGTGGTTTGCGATGTTATTACCTCTCTGGTATGAGAATAGGGGTGGTTCATGGAATTGTTCATCAAACCTCAGTATTGTCCAATTTTTCTTGATTATCTTTGCAACTCTGTTGCTGTCCGGGCTGAAGACAGATACAAACGGGATTCTGTTCATGGGTTTGCGGTTTTGGTTTGGGACCAGTAGATTCTCGCGGTGGTTGTACCATGCGCGTTTTTTGGCTTGGTTAATTAGGAGACGTGGATACCCCCTGTTGATGAGTTTAGTGGCCAAGATGTCTGCTTCTCTGAAGTAATCTTTGCGCCATTTACAATTGCGCCGGATTCGGAGGAATTGGCCAAACGGGAGACCATCTCTTAGGCCTCTTGGGTGGTTGCTTGAGTAATGTAGCAGGGTATTGCGTTCTGTAGGTTTTCGGAAGAGTGAGGTTCCCAGTTTTCCTTCTTCCGCGTGTATGATCACATCAAGAAATGGAAGGTCATTTGTTTTGGTCTCACTGGTGAATTTGAGGTGTTCTTGTGATGAATTCAGCCAGGTCATGAAAGGTTGCAAAGAGTCAGCAGTTCCATTCCAAATCAATAGAATGTCGTCAATGTAACGACGCCACAAATGGATTTGAGGTTGATATGGGTTAATGGGGTTCAGAATCAATGTTTTCTCTAGGTTGTGGACATACAGAATGGCAAAGTTCGGGGCAAAGCATGCGCCCATAGATACTCCCTTGATTTGGAGGTAGTATGTGTTCTTGTATAAGAAATAGTTATTTTGTAGTGCCACTCTCAACAGGTTCATGATGAATTCCGTAGGAATTTTAGCTGGTTGGGGTCTAGAGTTTAATAGATTCTTGATTACCTCTAGACCTTCCTCATGAGGAATATTCGTATAAAGGGACTCGATGTCCAGACTCGCCATGGTTTGGGCATCTAGTTCAAAGGGCTTGTCCTCTATGGTATTGATGAGGTCCATTGTGTCTCGTATGTAAGTGTCCGTAATCGGTACAAATTCCTTGATCACAGCATCCAGATACTTGCCAAGGGGTTCCAAGATAGAACCACAACCTGATACGATGGGGCGTCCAGGTGGGTTGTTGGCGTCCTTGTGGATCTTAGGGAGGACGTAAAGGACCGGTGTTCGAGGGTGGGGGTTGTTCAGGAATTCAAATTCCTTTTTGGTGATAATGTTCATATCTTTGGCTGAAGTGGTGATGTCAAGGATCTTTTGTCTGATATCTGCCAAAGGGTCTTTGGAGAGAGCCCGATAATGTTCACGGTTGGTAAGCTGTCGCTCCACTTCTTTGTCATATTGTGTGTTATTTAAGATCACGATTCCTCCGCCTTTGTCTGCAGGCTTAATGACAATTTGTGAATTGTTTTGTAAGGTCATTAGGGCTTCTTTCTCTGCCAGGGGTAGGTTGTACGGGATGAATCGTGGAGAGGTTTTTAGATCCATTACTTCTTTCAGGACGAGGCGTTCGAAAGTAAGGATTTCGGGTGTCATCTGATTGGATGGTGGGTTGAAAGTAGATGGAAGTCTGAATGGGGAGATTTGGTTCTGTTCGGTGTTAGGTTTATCAGAAAAGAAATATTTCAGTCGTATTCTTCTGAAGAATTTGAGTAGATTAGATTGCAGTTCCAGGAAATTGGTTCTGACAGTTGGCACAAATGAAAGACCACGTGAAAGGACTTCGATTTCTTTCGGGGTCAAAGTGTGGTCCGATAGGTTAAAAATCGGAATGGACCTGGCAGTAGCAGTTGCTTCCTGATTGTTGATTATTGCGGTTGTCCCCATTGGTAATATCGGTTGCGGGTTTGCCGAAATCCTGGAGTTGGGGGTTGATATGGTTTGTTTTTGGTTTGACGGTTCTGTGGTGGTTGTGGGTATTGTCCGCGTCCGCGGCCTCGTCCTAAAAAACCAGGGGGTAGTAGTGGTTGTGGTCCCGAAGTGGTTGGCCCTGCTTTCTCTGCAGAGCTATTTGAGGAGACAGAAAAAGTAACTCGTTGGTTGTTCCTGTATCTTCCCCAGTTCTGTGTTCTAGGAGGGTTTTGTTGGGTGTTGTAAAACTCCTCGTTCAAATAGGGGTATGTATTTTCAACCTTGTAGTTTTTAATGTCTTTCTCCACTTTATTGACCTTTTTGTTGATTTCGAATGTGTTGAAGGTGGCGATGGTGTTGTTGATCTTATCTAACAAGCTTTTTGCATCCGCGAGGGTTGTGTCTTCTTGAATGAGTTTTTCAAGCTCTTCAATTTCTTTGAGTTCAAGAGTTGCAAAGATAATCAAGAAAAATTGGACAATACTGAGGTTTGATGAACAATTCCATGAACCACCCCTATTCTCATACCAGAGAGGTAATAACATCGCGAACCACCTTGTCCGTGCCATTACATGGCCCACTACCTCCACGGACAAACACAGCATCACTGCAGCCTGGGGAATGCCACCAGTGATCGGACACTTCAAATGCCAATCATTCAGCGTCTGTGAACTCACCTATAACACTAAGGAATTTGTATATAATGGACAGACCCACCAACTCACTCACCATTCGAACTGTAAGACTCAAAACGTCATATATGCCATCCGTTGCCCTTGTGAACTAATCTATATTGGCCAGACCACACAAATGGTCAAGCAAAGGATAATTCAACACAAAAGTAGAATCAACTGTAAAGTTCTTACAGCTCCTTTGGTCCAGCACTTCCTGGAGAAGTCACATACAGACACCGACCTAAAATGGTTAGTCATTGAAAAACCTACTTTGCCTATCAGGGGCGGTAACATGGCTATCCTTCTTAACAGAGCGGAATGCAAATGGATAGCTAGAGTGGACTCAGTAAACCGAGGGCTAAACACCCTTGATGAATGGACAAATACCATCTCCATCTAATCCCTCTTACCTCTGTCTCTAACTGTATGTCCGTTCCTCTCTTCTGAAGTACTTCCGTAACGATGTCAACATATGTGCTGCTGAAATGACTTGTTGAAATGTTTTGATGAGATACCTTTATCCTTAGATGCTCAATACAAACGTATATATACTGTATGTTGTCACAAATGTATCACAAAGCACCATCCTTATTGATCACAGCGAGAACCAGTCCCAACTATGTCAAATACCTGAACGTAATTAGACCCTTCCAGCCCTCCCACCACATCATGCACGCTCGCTCCAAGAAACTGCTTACTCATTCCGCTCGAGCATCACCTAGGTAACCGAGTAAACTACCCAGAGTCCTCCCTCACTCCTGCCAGGAACCCGGCCCCGGTACAGCCAATGCCCTGCCGGGACACTCCCCTGCCCCGCCCCTGGGAGTCACGTGACTCTACCCCATTGGCCGCTCACTTCCTGACTTCTTAATCAGGATTACAACCGCGGATAGCTAGTGCATTCACTGCCTGCAACCCGCTGTGACAGCAGACCCCGGTTACGGCCAACCTCCCTGATTCAGTCAGGTAATGGACAATCTGGAGCATGCCTTGAGAACGCTCGTAAACCCAGAAGTCTAACTGACTAATTGTTGCCACTTTGGGCAATACGCTAGATTAATTTCCCTCCCTTTCTACCCTTGGCCCATACAGGACTCGCCAACACCGCTCGCTGCCCAGACGGAAGAATCATCCAGGTAATTACTTCCACCAGGGCTACTGGTCGTTACTATTGTAGGTAGTCTTTTTTCTAAAACCCTGCCTAATTATTTTAACTCTTAGTAACCTTGAACGATCGAGTTTTTAACCAGGATTTGGACCATGCCATCCTAGGAAAGCTAGAATGTAAGTTTTACAGCCATCCGCCTGCAGCGACCATGGCTTAACCAGTGATAAACGGATAGTTTACCCCGTAGTTTACCACTCCCTAGACACCCCCTAAGTCACTAAACCCCTGTCCCGATCCGGCCCCCCACCCCCCACTTCAAAACACGTCTTAGTTCGCAAATCAGACCGAACTTTACACTTGTGCACTCCTTCCCCTGCGCGTTCTCCCTTCCCTGACCACGCGCTCAAACTCCCCTTTATACCCACAGCACTGTTCTCATCGACAACCCCGTCCTGATGAGGATCCCAAACAACTGGGATCGAAACGCCGTCGACTAGACAGCTGGAATTTCACGACGCATTTCACGTCTTGTGCTCCCATCATAATAATTTTGTTTCGAGTAATGATTACTTGTCTCTACCGGGGCCATTATTTGATGTTGTGAATCCTGTTCAATGCGTCGCCACTGCTGTTGTTTTTAAACACTTGCACACTCACTTGTCACTGATTGTATATAGCACCTGCACCAAGTGTCACCGGGTTGTCACACGATCCACTCTGTACAGTGCTGCTTTAACTGTATTGACCCTCAACTACCTATGAAAATAATACCACTTTCTATGAAAAAACTTTTTGACTCCTTGGCTTTTCCTTTCTTTGTAATGCTTATTGCATACGTCTTTAAAACTGTCTCTGCATAATACCTGTTGGGAACTGTTCTTATCCACGCTCTAATCATTGAGCCACACTTCTCCTCCCAGTGTCTTTTGATTCCAGGACCGGCCCAGCGCCTCTTTTGTAGGTCAGAGTCCACCCCACGTCTGCTGGTGGATGTCCAGAGCTCCCTGGGATACCAAAGGGGATGATGGACGGAGCGTTTCAGCAAATCAAACACTCACCCCAGTCAACTGATCTGGGTTTAATCCATCACTATTCTTTAGCTCACTCCACCACCCCAGTTCAGACATGGCCATGTCTGAACTGGGGATAGGAGGAGGCACAGGGTCAGACTGATTTGCATATGGCCATGTCTGAACTGGGGTGGTGGAGTGAGCTAAAGAATGATGATGGATTAAACCCAGATCAGTTGACTGGGGGTGAGTGTTTTTATTGTCAACGCTCTGTCCATCATCCCCTTTGGTATGGCTTTGTTGGCAGGGTATGCTCAGACGTGGGTTCCTTGCTCACTTTGCCACTGGATTCAAGCAAGCCGGGCTGAAGACGGCTGGAATGCCAGAAGCCGGTCCTCAGAAGCTTGTTTCCGGTCCAGGGAAGACATGGCTTGGCAGTTCGGGCTGGACTGTTCCCATGAGGCACAGGGTCAGGCTGATTTGCATATAGCCATGTCTGAACTGGGGTGGCAGAGTGGGCTGAAGAACGGTGATGGATTAAACCCAGATCAGTTGACTGGGGGTGAGGGTTTGATTTGCTCAAACGTTCTGTTCATCATCCCCTGGTAGCACATCCAGCGAAGACTGAGCAGCTCATCATTACCCCCGCTGCTGGTACCTGCCCCCGCCCCCCCCCCCCCCCGCTCTCCTCCTGCATCCACACTACAAAATGTGGGACCCTATTGAGATGCCAACTTGTGTTTTGGCCATGATGGCACCAAGACGTCAAGCACTTGTTTGTTTTTCATTTAAAAATAATACAAATTATTCTCCCATGTATAGATAATGAATGTAATGTTCCTGTCACCAAGGAGCCTGTTGCATTTCGCCACGATGAATGCAGCGCCGCTCTCTTATCATCCTCTGACGAACCTCTGAACCACCCGCATCTTGTGCCAAGCACGGCGGCCCATCGGACCCGCGAGGCTCTAAAACACCGACATATGTCTCCCTTTTGAAATAATGACATTGGCTCCTGTAAGAAAGGAATCCAAAACAGCTCTATTGTCTTTAAGTCCAAGGTGGTGGCCCATAGAGATGTTGTTGTACTTTTCCCAGATGTTGCTGGTACGGGGCCCCCCGAGATACAAGGTCTGGCGGTCCGAGTCGTCTCAGGTCCGAGCCCCAGTTCTGTCCGCCTCGGTGCCCGCTCCGCACCTTGTGGGACTCACTCCACGCACCCACCCCCGAGGAAGCATCTCTCGCCATCCTCAGGAAACTCTTGAAAACGTTCATGTTTTCACGTTGGCTTTGACATGGGTACTGGTGCGACTCGGGTTGTTACACCGCCTAGAAGCCGTGGTGTGTTGGCGCTGTACGAATCAGTTACCTTACCATAACATGAAAAAACACCAGTCTGCTCTCAGCTCTGTGCCAAGCTCGGTTCTCAGAGACATCAGAAAGCGCCTGGACTCGGGACATTCAGCCATTCTCCCACTTCTAGATCTATTGACTGCTTCTAGCGTGGCCTTTCGCCACACCCTGGCTCTTCGGCGAGGAGGGGGCTAGAGACCATGTCCGTGGCTGGTTTAAATCTGAAGTTGGTGGCCTCCGCAACTCATTCTTAACCCCACCCCCACTCGGGCTGACTCATATTCGAAGAAGATGCGACTATAACTACTGCCCGCTGCCTCTTCCGGCCGATAGCGCTGCAAAGCTCCTTCTTTGAACCCCTGCCCGCTACAGGGGAACCACTGCCCAAGATTCAGCCAGTGCACCTCTGCCTGGGTCTCCCCAAAAACAAACCAGCTGGCTCCGGAGGAGCTCAACTTCGGCTGCCGTGCTCTGCCTGGAATTAGGAAACTCGAATCTATACCTTCCGTCTGAGACTTTCACCCCGGCTTCCTTTTGAGAAAAGACGTCTATTTAAAGCTCCGTGCTTCTGTCGCCAGGGGTCCTCTCTGTGCTCCCAGCTCCTTTCAAGATGTCTTTCTGAAGTGTGATCCTGTGCAGACGCCCTGCGCATCTCTTCTCCTTCCTGCGCGCGTTAGGAAGCCGAGTGTGGGAGACACATGTCGTCTGTCTGCCTCACCTCACTTCACCCCCTGGGACTCCCCCCCCTGCCCCTGAGTGACAGCCTCACACTGAGAGTTTAGGAAAAGCTCGAAAACTTTCCCTTTGAATCCCTAATTTGTCAGGCGCTCCCGTCTCCTGTTTCTAAAGGGCCGGCAGCCACTGGACACCGAGGTGGGCTACAGAGCACTTTATAAAACCATCACATCACATCGAATTGTGGCCTTGAAATAGCACAAAGCTAGCGCCGAGAGGCGGAGGAGTGCTGTACAGGGTAGGATGCAAAGGTACTCAACAGATGATGGAGGGGCGCAGGTTGTGAGTGTGAAAGTTTACTTTTCCTGGCTCATAGTGCAGGGGTCTTCACAGGGTGAGAGCAAGGTTGGAGCGAGCTGATGGACAGGGGGGCGTCATTCAGGGTCAAGTCAAGTCAAGTGATTTATATAGCGCGCTACATACCCAGAGGGTCTCAAGGCGCTTGAAGAAGGGTGGGGAATTACTTGTCGAATATCCAGGTTTTAAGTTGCTTTCTGAATGTTAGGTGGTTCTGAGTGAGGCGAAGGTGAGTGGGAAGTGAGTTCCAGGTTTTAGCTGCCAGGTAGGAGAAGGATCTGCCTCCCATGGTGGTTTTGTTGATGCGAGGTACAGTTGCAAGGGCTTGGTTGGAGGATCGTAGCTGGCGGGAGGGGGTGTAGAAGGAAAGTCGTGAGTTGAGGCATTCGGGTCCAAGTTCGTAAAGTGCTTTGTGTGCGTGGGTTAGGAGGCGGAAAGTAATCCTCTTGTTAACGGGGAGCCAGTGGAGGTTTTTCAGGTGGCCAGAGATGTGGTCTTTACGCGGGATGTCTAGTATGAGTCTGGCTGAAGCGTTCTGGATGCGTTGGAGTTTTTTCTGGAGTTTTGCGGTGGTACCGGCGTATAGGGTGTTTCCGTAGTCCAGGTGGCTCGTGACCAGTGCGTGGGTGACCGTTTTTCTAGTTTCGGTGGGGATCCAGCGAAATGTTTTTTTGAGCATGCGAAGAATATTGAAGCAAGATGATGAAACGGCGTTGACTTGTCTGTTCATTGAGAGTGAGGAGTCCAGGATGACACCTAAGTTCCGTGCGTGGTTCGTCGGGATGGGTGCTTTTCCAAGGGCCTCTGGCCACCAAGAGTCATCCCAGGCGGAGGGGGAGGTACCTAGGATAAGGACTTCTGTTTTGTCTGAGTTCAGTTTTAGACGGCTGTGCTTCATCCACTCGGCTACTTCTTTCATTCCTTCATGTAGGTTGGTTTTGGCGGTGTTAGGGTCTTTGGTGAGTGAGAGGATCAGTTGAGTGTCATCAGCGTAGGAGATGATGTTGAGGTTGTGTTGGCGTGCGATGGCCGCAAGGGGGCTCATGTATACGTTGAAGAGGGTGGGGCTGAGTGAAGATCCTTGTGGCACGCCGCAGATGACTTCGGTGGCTTCTGATTTGTATGGTGGAAGGCGGACTCTCTGAGTTCTCCGGCAAGGAACGAGGTGATCCATTCCAGTGCTTTTCCTTGGTTTCCGATGTTTCTGAGGCGTTGTATTAAGGTGCTATGACAAACTGTGTCAAAGGCTGCGGAGAGGTCGAGGAGGATGAGGGCGACTGTGTCTCCATTGTCCAGTAGAGTGCGAATGTCGTCTGTTGCTGCGATGAGTGCGGTCTCAGCGCTGTGTTTGGCTCGGAAGCCGGACTGTGAGGTGTCGAGGGATTTGCTGGTTTCGAGGAAGGCGGCGAGCTGGTTGTTGACAGCTTTCTCGATGACTTTGGCCGGGAATGGAAGGAGCGAGCTGGGGCGGTAGTTTTTGAGTTCGGTGGGGTCAGCTGTGGGTTTCTTCAGGAGGGCGCTGAGTTCGGCATGTTTCCAGCTTTCCGGGAAGGTTGCGGAGTTGAGGGAGCAGTTGATGACGTCTCGGAGGTGCGGTGCTATAATGGAGTCTGCTTTGTTAAAGATGTGGTGAGGGCATGGGTCTGTGGGGGATCCTGAGTGGATAGAGTTCATCAGGCGGATGGTGTCCTCAGTGGAGATTGGGTTCCAGTCATTGAGGATGTTCAAGGGGGGTGGAGGTCCTGCAGAGGGTTGGGTGGGTTGGTCTTCGGGTCGGTTGTCGAAGCTGTTGTGGATGTCTGCGATCTTGTTGTGGAAGAATGAAGCTAGGGAGTTGCAGAGGGCTTGAGAGGGGGTGATGTCGTTGGAGTTGGCTGAGGGGTTGGTAAATTCCTTGACGATTTTGAATAATTCCTTGCTGTTGTGGGCGTTGTTATCTAGTCGGTCCTTGAAAGCGGCTTTCTTGGCAGTCCGGATCAGTTGGTGGTGTATACGGGTGGCGTTTTTGAAGGCGTCCTTGGTGCTGGTGGTTGGGTCTTTTTTCCAGGCCTTCTCAAGGGAGCGACAGAGTTTCTTGGATTTCTTAAGATCATCGTTGAACCAGGAGGCCTTTTTGCTGCCTAGTTTGATTTGACGTTTTTTCAACGGTGCTAGGATGTCGGCGCTGTTGGAAAGCCATTGGGTGAGGTTAATGGCTGCTTGGTCGGGGTTTGAGGAGTGGGCAGGGGGTTTTGAAGAAGCGATGAGGAGATCTGGTCAATGGTGATTTTGTTCCAGTTTCTTCGCAGAGTGGGTTGAGGATGGTTGTGGGTTGTGGTCTTATTGTAGATAAAGTGAACGCAGCTGTGGTCCGTCCAATGGAGAGCTGTGGTGTGACTGAAGGAGATATGTTTGCTGGAGGTGAAGATAGGGTCGAGTGTGTGACCTGCAGTGTGGGTGGGGGTAGTGACAAGTTGTTTGAGTCCGAGGTTGGCGAGATTGTCCAGAAGGGTGGTGGCGTTGCGGTCGTTGTTCTTTTCCAGGTGAAAGTTGAGGTCTCCCAAAAGAATGCAATCCTCGGAGGGGAGGGCGTGTGGGGTGATAAAGTCCGTGATGTCTTCACTGAAGCCTGCTGCCTTCTTCTTTGCATACGTCACCTACAGTCTGATGACGTCCTGGCTGCGGCTGTGCTCAGGGACACCGCAGGGGGTGAGCTGGTCAGCCCGACTGGCAGCGGTGCCAGTCATGATGCCCGGGTAGAGGATGAAGCTGTTTTTGAAGATGATGCATGTGAGCCGGTGGGTTCAATCTGGGTAGGGTGGTGGTGTTATATTTCTTCAGGCCCTGGAGGAGATGTGCTGTGGAGTACAGGATGCACTAAGGGATGCCAGGGTGGGGTTTGAGAGGGCATGGAGCGTGGCATTGCTACCATCCAGGTGTCTGCAAAAACCACAATTGATGGACAGAATGCAGAACAATGTCATACATTCACCCCAGTACAGAGATCTGGGCCTAAATCCATTGTTTTTTTGTTCACCATGCCATTCCAGTTTGGACCCAGCCATATGCAAATCAGTCTTGATCCTGCGCCCAATGGGAAGAACAGTCCACTCCGAACTGCCAAGCCAGGTCCTCCCTGGACCGGAAACAAGCATCCTAGGACCGGTTTCTGGCTATCAGCCGTCTTCAGCCAGGATAGCTTGACTCCAGTGGCATGGAGAGCACAGGACTCATGTCTGAGCATACCCGTCCCACTCGGAGTGACAAATGCAAAAAGAACAATTGATGGACAGAATGCAGAACAATGTTATACATTCACCCCAGTACAGAGATCTGCGTACCATGACGTGCGTGACCAGAGGTTCTGAAGCCTATTTTTGGGAGGAACACTTTCACTTTCTTTAGTAGAGGGAGCTGGTAGCCGCCATCTTGATTTTTTTTTTTTAGTTTTATGTAGCGCCAACTAGACCCGAGACATCGGGTATCAGAGCGCTTTACATGAGCACCAGTTTTGTTACAGATGGACACACTCATTATTGTTAAGCACGGGGAGATTAAGTGATTTGCCCAGAATCACAGGATGTTGAGTGTCGTTGCCGAGACTCAAACCTGGTTCCCCAACTTCAAGGTCAACTGCTCTAACTGTAAGGCTACATCCTCTCCCCATTTATTGGACATGCTTTTCTTGAGGATGAAGTTAGCGTCCAGGGTGAATCACAGCGATGTGGGGTGATGCTGACCAAACGTGTGTAGCAAGGCAGAACTTTTGAGTCTTGCTGGGTGGGAGCAGTCTGTTTGGGTGAGCAACCTTAGGAGTCTGCCCAGCTGGTAATGTACCGTTAAGTTTATAGGTGCACACCATGGCCTAGGCCCTGGTGCACCAGGAAGAGTGCCTTGAAGTAAAGCCTTTACCTCAGCAGGAGGCACGGGGGTGGGTCATGTATTATGGGCCAAGGAAGAGGGAGACAGCATGATTAAGGGTGCTGAAGAATTGCCGCTGCTCAGGTGGGGCGTACCAGGTAATTCCCATTTCAGTAGTACACGGGGATGACTACTGTGATGGTGCGTTGTGGCACAAGAACCTTCCTGTACATTTACATAAAAGGATATGGAGAGTACTAGTAAGTAAGTAACTGAGCTTATAATGCGCCTGGTTACACTAGCCAGTGTGTCCCCGCGCTGTACCGCTGAGGAACCCATCCTGGCCTGTTCCTGTGAGGTGCCCATTCCTGGGCACCCCAAGGTGAAGCCAGGGATCCTTAGCGATTAGGGCCAGTGTGGAGATTAAGCAAGTTATTGCCCAGAGTTGCAGAGTGGGACCCATGATTAGAGTTGGCACTGTGGCGAGAATTATCGGGTCCACGGACATTGAGCCCAAGACCCTGCCGCGTCTGGAATTGAACCCTGGTCCCGGGTCAGATCTCTGCATCAGGGTCTGCCGCTCTAACCAGTGAGCCACACTTCGCCACTTGGGCTTACTGTGAGATGGATGGAGAGATTGAGTGGTCTGTGGAATGGATGGAGAGCTAAAGGGGTGGTAGGGTAGTCTGTGGGATGGACGGAGAGATGAAGGGGAGGTAGGGGGGTCTGTGGGATGGATTGAGAAATGAAGGGGAGGTAGGGTGGTCTGTGGGATGGATGGAGAGATGAAGGGGAGGTAGGGTGGTCTGTGGGATGGATGGAGAGATGAAGTGGTTTGGTGGTCTGTGGAATGCATGGGGAGATGAAGGAGCTGTGGGGTGCTCTGTGGGATGGATGGAGAGATAAAGTAGAAGTGGAGTGGTCTGTAGGATGGATCGACAGATGAAGGGGCAGTAGGGTGGTCTGTGGGATGGATGGAGAGATGAAGAGGTAGTAAGGTAGTCTGGGGGAGGGTGGTCTGTGTGATGCAAGGGGAGATGAAGGGGAGGTAGGGTGGTCTGTGGGATGGATTGAGAGATGAAGGAGTGCTAGGGTGGTCTGTGGATTGGATGGAGAGATGAAGAAGTGGTGGAGTGGTCTGTAGGATGCATGGAGAGATGAAGGAGCAATAGGGTGGTCTGTGGGACAGATGGAGAGATGAAGGAGTGGGAGGGTGGTCTGTGGAATGGATGGAGAGATGAAGGAGCGATAGAGTGGTCTGTGGGAAGGATGGAGAGATAAAGGAGCGGTGGAGTGGTCTGTGGGATGGGTGGAGAGATGAAGGGGTGGTGGGTGGTCTGTGGGATGGATGGAGAGATGAAGGAGCGGTGGAGTGGTCTGTGGAATGGATGGAGAGATGAAGGAGCAATAGAGTGGTCTATGGGAAGGATGGAGAGATGAAGGAGCGATAGAGTGGTCTGTGGGAGTATGGAGAGATGAAGGAGCGGTGGAGTGGACTGTGGGATGGATGGAGAGATGAAGAAGTGGTGGAGTGGTCTGTGGGATGGATGGAGAGATGAAGGAGCGGTGGAGTGGTCTGTGGGATAGATGGAGAGATGAAGAAGTGGTGGAGTGGTCTGTGGGATGGATGGTGAGATGAAGGAGCGGTGGAGTGGTCTGTGGGATAGATGGAGAGATGAAGAAGTGGTGGAGTGGTCTGTGGGATGGATGGTGAGATGAAGGAGCGGTGGAGTGGTCTGTGGGATGGATGGAGAGATGAAGAAGCGATAGAGTGGTCTGTGGGAAGGATGGAGAGATGAAGGTGTGGTGGGTGGTCTGTGGGATGGATGGAGAGATGAAGGAGCGGGAGGGTGGTCTGTAGTATGTCTGAGCTGTCTTGTTTAGGAAAGCTGAAGCCACCACTGAGTCTTCACCCACCCTGGTGCATGTAATATATCATTATGTTTGCATTTGTAGATGAACGTCTGACCCTTTGAGGCTCACACAGTACATCTGACCTGCATGGCCTGATGCCTCCAGCGTGGGTCAACAAGGCAAATCTGTGACTTAAGCGATATTTAGGCCTCAGTATTTTGCCTCCACAATATTCCCCCTCTATTCTTTACACACAGTCCTACTGAGTGAACAGGGAGTTTCTTTCAGGAATCTTCAGGGTTTCAGAGGTATCAGGATGGCCACGAGAACACTGTGAGTCCTATCACTTTAAGGCTGTGGCGCATCGGCCTATGATGGCTTGGGTGCTGTGAGTAGCTTGTTAGTGATGGAGCAGATTTAATCTGGAGTCAGGCATTATTTTATTTTCTGTGCTTCAGACAGACTGCATTTAGATTGACACGCACATTTTGGTGAAAGTTAAAAACATGGCACATGAAAAATATGAAAGTGAGGCCTAGTCAGTCTGAAATGCTTGTGCTGAATTAACATGTGTTTTTGCAGTGTAGAGAAACGTGGCCTTTTTAGTTGTGAAATCTAACCATAGAATGCAAAACACTAGAACAGGGGTATAGGGCCAAGAAAGCTGCACTTTATCCAATGTATTGTGGTATAATAAATTTGTTGTGGGTGCTAGGAACCTGAAGTCATATACCACTAGACTCCCAACATAATTACAATCCAGCACAATGGTTCATCACCCCACACAATGTACAGTTAACAGTGATAGCCAAAACAGTAATCCGGAAGAAACAATTCAGTAGGACTTAAAGTTTTCTTTCTTGCTTTTATTGAAAGTCTTCAAGTAAAAAAAGTAGCCAACACGTTTCGTCCGTAGGACTTCTTCAGGGCTACAACAAACAGATATACAAAATACATATATTATACAAACGGCTATTTACAATTAAAACACAGGTTTGTGATACATCTTGATTATAATGAAACAATTACATATCACTAAATCATTGGACATAAATGTCCTACTGAGAAGATTTACTCCTGAACCTATGTTACTCATTGAGGAGTGAGAGAAACAAACTCTAAAGCACACAACTAAATGTTTTATTTTTTACACAAAAGTTTATTGGTTGTTGATAGTTTGCGGTCATCTTGGGAGGAAGAAGAATAGTTTCATTTTTTAAATAAAGTCTCAGCTTCACTACGGATTAAGGTGAAAGGAGGGGAACATCATTTCATTTTTAAAAATAAAATCTAAGCTTCACTACAGATTAAAGTAAAACCAAGAACAAACCAGGACTAGATCTTACCGAAAGATATTAAGAACGTTTTTGTCAAAGGTTTTCTCTCAGGACTATTTTTGTATGTTTTCAAAGCTTCGGGTGTAAATGGCATTAATGGCCTATTTTAAGAGAAATACAGTATTTTATAATTATGCTCCACGTAAACACGAGTATTTTACAAATACGATAGGCATATGTGCCACAAACCTTATTATGGAGAACTGTAGTCAAATCCTTTTTCTCAAAACTTTATATTCAGAACTTCAGATGTGCGGTAAGGTCTAGTCCTGGTTTGTTCTTGGTTAAGCTCTGCCTGGCCCGGGAGGCTGGAAACGCTTGCTTGCTGCTTCTGTTACTGGGGCCGATGTTGCAGAACTGCAGCAAAACAAGCTACCAGAAATAAAACTGGCCCCACCTCTGCAAAACCACCCCCACCCTTCCAGCCTGCCAGGGAAATGCCTGATGCCCGGTCCGGCCACTCCGGCCCTGCATTTATTATTACTAAAACACTGCATGTACCTTCTTTAAATAGTGAGGTACTACTCTACCGTGAGTGCCCGCAGGGGGCCTAGAGACGCGACAGCAGAGAGCTGTGCAGAAGAAGACCTGGCCATACTCTCTCTTGCTCGAAGGCCTGGCCATTCTTATTCTCTTTCTCTCTCTCTCTCTCTCTCTCTCTCTCTCTCTCTCTCTCTCTCTCTCTCTCTCTCTCTCTCTCTCTTTTTCTCTCTCTTTCTTTCTCCCTCGTCCTCTTCCTCTCTCTCTCCCGCTCTCTTTCTCTCTCTCCCTCTCTTTTCCTCTCCCACTCTCTCTTTACCTCGCCCTCTCTTTCCCTCTCTTTCCCTCTCCCTCTCTTTCCCTCTCCCTCTCTCTCTCTTCCTGTCTCTCTCTCTCTCTCTTTCTCTCTCTCCCTCTCTTTCCCTCTCCCACTCTCTCTTTCCCTCTCCCTTTCACTCTTTGCCTCGCCCTCTCTTTCCCTCTCTTTCCCTCTCCCTTTCACTCTTTCCCTCTCCCTCTCTTCCCCCTCTCCCTCTCTCTCCCCTCTCTCTCTCTCTCTCTTCCTGTCTCTATCTCTCCCCCTCCCTCCTATTGCCTCCCTTCACCTCTCCTTACACCTGTCTCCTTTCTCTTCTCTCTCTTTTTCTCTCTCTTTCTTTCTCCCTCGTCCTCTCCCTCTCCCTCTCCTGCTCTCTTTCTCCCTCTCTCTCTCTCTCTCTCTATTTATCTCTCTTTCTTTCTCCCTCGACCTCTCTCTCTCCCGCTCTCTTTCTCTCTCTCTCTCTCTCTCTCTCTCTCTTTCCCTCTCCCTTTCACTCTTTGCCCCCGCACTCTCTTTCCCTCTGCCTCTCTTTCCCTCACCCTCTCTCTATCTTCCTGTCTCTCTCTCTCCTATTACCTCTCTTCACCTCTCCTCTCACCTGTCTCCTTTCTCTTCTCTCTCTCTCCCATCCCCCACCCCTCCGGAGTCTGACCCTGTCTGATTCATCCTTCTTGTTATGAACACACTCTGGGAAGTGAGGAGAATTGTCATCAGAAGTCATCAGATACCACTTGCAGAGCCTGACAGCTATAGATTGCATCTCATTGTCTGTGTGTGCTTCTCCCCAGCCCCGCTGAGCTGTGAGGTGCACCTGGGGACAGGCAGCAGCTGCCGTGGGGCTGCCATGAATACAAGAATGTGGAGCTGTCAGGTGGACTAGATGGGAACGTTTCGAAGTCAAAGGTCAGGACGAGAATGATGTTCTTATTATGTTCTGCTGCTTGTGCCACTGCGGGGAATAAAAAGGAAGGGAGTGGGGGGTGTGAGGTGCAGCTTCACGAGCTAAAGTGTGGATGGGCAGAAAGTGTGAGAGTCCAGCGGACAACATGAGACGCACAATGAGCAGGGGACCAAGAAGTCCATGCGTTACAATGTTTCCTGTCCCGGACTTCAGGCTCGATGAAGCAGGAAGGCCGAGGTCGATACAAGGGGTGATCTCCCCCTTACTCCTGACCCGGCTTTTCTTTCCCCCTAGGTTGCATCTCGAATGTATTCTCAGTGTGATAGTTTGGTAAAGCGCTTTGAGGCCCCTGGGCCAAGTGTGTGCAACATAAAATCAAAAAAATGAATAAATAAATTACTATTGTGAGGACGTGGATTTTGGCAGGTCGCACCCCCCTCCCCCCCCCCCCCCGCCTTTTTGTCCCGCTTTTTGACTATTAGTTGCCGGTTAAATGATTCTGAGAGCGCATTGAAGCCTGCTAACCAGACCTAATTGCAAAATGCGCTGATGCTTAAAAGTGTATGTTTAACTGGCATACGTTGACTCACTTATAATTCCCTTGTATCTGGTACGAGAGGTACCCGGGGTCTGTAGGTTAAAATATCTTTTGTGGACTGCACCACTTCTTGTCTCACCACAATTATGACAGAATAAAGCCTGCCTTCCAGTCTGTCAATACAGACTGGTAGAGTTTTAAACTGCTAACTCAACTTTACCATTTAAACTAATGACAAAGCACAGACCTTTATTTTTAAGATTTACAAGTTACCCCTAAAGTAGGCCTGTTGAGCTCTAAGGCAGGGAGCTAAATAATTAAAAGTAGGACATGTGTTTTTTGTGTATCCTAAAAGTAAAAACCCCAACTTTCTGTTTTTACTATAGACAGGCTGGTAGCTCCATTGGTAAGTACAGGGTTACACGCTGAGCACTCAGCTGTGCTAGCGTCTGAACGGGACTACGAAAGTAGGCGCTTCAAGTTATCAAAAGAATCCTTGCATTAAATCTGACTCTGTACCCTTTAATGTAACTTTTAAGTAAAAGGCAACTTTAGAAAGTTGCCACTCTGTTGCCCACGTTTTCTATTGACCATTTGCGGTTGATGGCCAATAGACAGCCTTCTGGCCTCCTGGGGAGATATGTAAACAACTTCCATGGCCGGACTGGGAAGCAAAAACAGCCCAGGCAAACTGCTCCTGCGCCCCCACCCCTGATATTGCCGCCCCCGGTAACAAACCCCCTCAGGGGCCCAAAACCGGCCCCCACCCTGGTGGCCCACCGGGGAAACACCTGGTGCCCGCTACGGCCAGTCCGGTCCTGATGACTTCCAGGAAAAGACACAATAGAGGCCTGTCATTGGAAAAGATGTTACCTCTCCCTGGCAAGAAGACAAACAGGGTGTGAGCTAAAAGGAGGGCATCAAAGGGGTAGTTGCCTTTGATGGGCAATTAGTGGACGCACATGAGAGGGGCTGCTCTTTCGTTCTGGTAGACAGGTTGGCATTCAGGACAGAGAGGGGGAAACAGTTGCCAAGCTAGTTTTAACGTAGGCATGAAGCCCTCAGGAAGCCCCACCTCTCAGGTGAACTACCGAGTGTCACACACCGAGAGAAGGGTTCTGCCATCTTGGGAGTGGGCAGAATATGCTGCCTGAGATAGGTAGATGATTCGGAAAAGGGGGTGGTGATGAACAGAGTGTCTGAATTAAGCAGACCACTCTTACCCAGTCCAAAGATCAGGGCTTGATCCATCACCGTTTTTTAGCTCACTGCACCATCCCAGTTCAGAACCTGGCTATATGCAAATCAGTCTGTCCCTGGCCCAGTGCATCATGGGAACAGGGCAGACTAAACTACCAAGCCAATTCTTCACCAGAAAGGAGACAAGCTACCGGGGACCGGTTTCTGGCATTTCAGCCGTCGTCGGCCCGGCTAGCTTGAATCCTGATGGTGCAGTGAGAAAGGGACTCATGTCTGAGTATACCCTGCCACACCTATAGTGGCCAAAAACGATTCAGAAAAGAGGGTGGTGATGAACAGAGTGTCTGAATTAAGCAGACCACTCTTACCCAGTCCAAAGATCAGGTCTTGATCCATCACCGTTATTTATCTCACTGCACCATCCCAGTTCAGAACTTGGCTATATGCAAATCAGTCTGTCCCTGGCCCAGTGCATCATGGGAACAGGGCAGACTAAACTACCAAGCCAATTCTTCACCAGAAAGGAGACAAGCTACCGGGGACCGGTTTCTGGCATTTCAGCCGTCGTCGACCCGGCTTGCTTGAATCCTGATGGTGCAGTGAGAAAGGGACTCATGTCTGAGTATACCCTGCCACACCTATAGGTAGATGCCACACACTGCAGGAAGTCATCATCAGGCAGTAGGGGACCTGTTAGCCCATTGGCTAGTAGTCATCACATCCCCCAAGAGCACATTATGGGCATAAAGTGGCACACAGACATCAGATCATGTCGGCACTGGAGAGAGGATGGAAGATGGACGGCCGTGCAATTCCCTGGACCAGCACTGAGAGCTCAACCACAAACTGGGCCTCACCTTCTGATCATTGGGCTAGCAAGGAGAGGGCTGTGCCTGTGCTACCCCCCTTGAGGAAAGTCATCCTGATCCCCAGACAGAAGAGGTGAACTCCAAGAGTCAGTTGGCTCACTTCCTGTTAACCTCCAAGGCCACAAAGCTGAAGAAGCTGCCTTGATGTGTTGGTAGCCACAATCCCTTGATCGCTACTGACAGCCAAAGGGCAACATGGGAGACCAAGTCCCAACACTCAAAAGTTGAACCTAAATCTGCTGGACCCGAAAGAGTCATTGAAGCGCACTTTGCTCATCCAAGACGGACACTAGCCTTAGTTCGAAGGAACCGCTGGTTTCCATGTGACCGAAGACCAGTAGAGCAGTGGCAACTGGTTTTTGCCTGGATTTCAACTGGACTTTGAAGGACATTGATCTCTGTGGCCAAAGGTGTCCCACCATGTTCACAGATTTAGGGGTGGCCCTAGGAAGACACCAGTCAACTGGATCAGCATCCACAGCATCGTCGGTATCTTCAGCATCCAGTATCCCCTCCATCAGGACCACTCCATTGATGCCCACAGTGGTTCGCCCATCGAGCCTGGACTGCAGACTGCTTTGACTGTAAGATAACTGTGCTGCTAAGCCTAACTGGCTCCTGTGACTTGCTCCCTGCTGAACTTGGTCGCCAAAGTGTCTGGAGTAACTAAACACAACTATACAAACGTTTTCCAAAGTTTCAAAGTAACTACTAACGGCAGAGTTTACCAATGCTTGTTTGGGGTTAGAGGGAAAAAACAGTCATTTACGATCTGCTTAATACAGTTTATCTCTAGAACCCCCATGGAATTTGTTTGTTTCGGGTGTCTAAAATTCTTAAAAATAAGATCTATTTTTATAAATTAGTGTCAGATTTCCTTTGTATTGCATTTCTTTCTTATTTAATTGTTTTGGCACTTTTAAAAGCTTTGCACTTCTTCCTCTGTTCAATCCTGAATGTTCGAAGCCACAGCTACCCAGGGTTGAGCTAGAGTTTTACAAACAAGCCTGACTGGTCCCAAGATAGGTTTGTTACTATATGGTGATCTCGCACAACCATAGCATATAATAAACTGCATTTCCTTACAACTCTAAATAATACACAAGGGTCAGTCTGGCCCAGGACCCAGAGGGCGGGCAGCGCATGGTCAACAATTGCACCAATCAGAAAGGGCAGAGTCAGTGGATGTAACCGCTCTCCCATTGGGCAGTAGTCATCTGGTGAATGTCCTGAGTGAGCCTGGGAATCACACCATCCTTAACAAGCATTTACAATGCAATGGTTTCGCCTTTGGAAAAGTTTGAGCTATTGGCGTTGTAAATGACAACATTCTTATTTATGTGTTGGTTTTGAAAACAGATAAATAAATGGCATTGTCATTTACAATGCCAATAGCTTAATCTCTTGCAAATGCGAGACCTATTGCATTTGCGCCCACACAGAGCAACACACAGAGCCACATGCACCCACACAGACAGAACCACACACACACAGACGGACGCAGATAGAAAAGCAAACACAGAAAGGGTACACCACACAGACTCTCAATAGCAGGCAGGCACGGGCAACAGAAAAGTACAGGGAAAGAGACAGACGGATACACGAACAACCAGAGCCGGAACACACCGGGCCGGAAATGGAAGGTCCACTCTCCCCCCTGACCAGCATCCCGGAAGCAGACGGCCCCTCCGATACTGTCTATATGTCCCCCCGCCCTTGTAGCAGCAGCGGCGCCATCCTAAATCACATATGTGACCATTTCTGGGTGGTTTGGATTTCAACGAATAGGAAGCCTATTTGTGAAGATGAGGGTTAACAGGTACATTATGGTCTACTGTTGCCTACTCTGAATTCTGCAGGGACGCACTTGTGCCCGCCTTCTTAGGACTTTTAATAATAACCATGTTCCCCGTGCCAACAAAGGCCTAACTTCAGAATGAGACGTCTGACCTTCCCGGCCTCTATCATATTTTAGATCCAGAGACCAGGACGCCTTGAATAGTTTGCTCAACCAACACGTTGACATGCTTTCTGCAGTCTGACGTCACCTTCTCTCGTCATCACAATGCCAGCCTTTGGACCCCGTCGAGTCTGCGTGCGTGACACCTCAACCCCCCCCTCCACTTTGTAGACAGAAACCACACATATGCACAGAGACACGCTCAGAAACACCCTCAAGCACACACAGAATCACATACACTGAAACATACTGACACGCATGCACACAGAGTCAAACACACAGACAAAAACAACGCAGACGGAGGGATACCGACATACACATAGAAACAAAAATGCATGCGCACGGACGCAGACAGAAAAGCAAACACAGAAAGGGCACACCGCACAGACTCTCACTAGCAGGCAGGCATGGGCAACAGAAAAGTACAGGGAAAGAGACAGACAGATACACGAACAACCAGCGCCGGAACACACCGTGCCAGACCTTCCCGGCCTCTTTATCATATTTTAGATCTGGAGACCAGGACGCCTTGAATAGTTTGCTCAACCAACACGTTGACCTGCTTGCACACCACACTGCCTTCCTAAAGTGGAACACCCCTGAATTCCCAGTATCGCCAATGCGGGAGGGGGGACGGGCTCACGGACAGTGGGAGGGGGGACGGGCTCGCGGACAGCGGGAGGGGGGATGGGCTCACGGACACGGGAGGGGGGCAGGCACATATTATGTTTTGTGGAATTGCAGCAGGCAGTGACACTCCTTAAAAGACCAAGTTAATAAAGGCAGGTAAATATTCAGTCATAGAACACAAAATATAACTCTAAAATGCACAGCGCTTCTCTTTGTGACATGATTATTTGTTTAATGACCCCGTAATTATTACGGCCCCTGGATGGCAGCTGTCCCAGAGCTGCAGTGGGGCTCGGTTTTCGCTGATGACGACGTGGTATAGAGGCCTCTCGGCTCCTTGGGTGTGATTTGAAGGGCGACCGGCAACATCAGTCATTATGTTGTCTGGGTGGAGGGGGGGCGGGGGAACGAACTGCCATAACGAAAACAAAACCATGCCTGCTTTGCTTCACAGGAGCTGTAAAGTACTATAGCTCCAAGTGCCCGTCTATGTCAGCAGCACCTGCCCAGCAGTGGCGGAAACTTGAGTAACTAAAACGGACAGTAAAAACTTACTGGGACAACGCGGGTCTTCTCAGTCAAGCGTGATTACACGGTCGTCCGGCGGCCGCGGCTGTGAGCTGCATGGGGTCACCCTGGTGACGGGGTCACGGCCCCACTGGTACATAAGATAAGCTGCGCCACTGCTGGCAGACTCCCTGCGCCGATCATGCCAGTCATAATGCAGCGCAGCGGCACGGCAGGCCATCGTGCTGTGTCACTGACTGACAATAGTATCCGAAAACAAAAATGCCTTGGGCTGCTCGGAACGCCGCTGCTGAGGTCGACTGAGTGGTGGCTGGGCTCTGCTGCAGCTGCCCCTGTGTGGGGGCGCCGGCCCCCCAGGCCCGGCCTCGCTCGCAGTTTTCCTGGTGGCCAGAGCTGTCGCCGGCTCAGCTGAGCTGCCACAGTGGTGGTCAAGGTGGCGCACTGCAACCTGCAGCTGTGTTTAGCGCCGGGGCTGCACAGGGGGCCCATGATGCGAGACTGCGTCTTGCGCGCCGCAGCCTGTACTCCAATGCCCAGCCGCTTCTACAACTTCCTGCTTCCTCTGGACGTAATGGCTCTATCCCAGGCCGGCACATCCGGGATTAATCCTGGCCCCTGTGGTGCGCCACAGACATGACTCGTGCAGAATTTCAAGTTTCATTTCACAGGAAATGGCAGCGCGAGGGCAGTTTCCTGGGGGGGCAAGAACAGCTCATGGTCAGCGGGAGGGGGGGGCGGGAACGGGCACTCACCTGGACTTCTTCCTGCGGCGGTCGGCCTGGAATGAACAAAACAAACCTAAAAAAAACAAAAAAAACGCCCACCGCCGAGATGACGCGCACAGAGGGGCGGAGAGGGAAGAAATCGCGGGAACGCCCACGAATCTGGTCCGGCCATGACGGACAGATCTCTGTTCCAATGGCTAGCCTCCATTTATGGAGCTAGCCAATGGAACAGAGGGCGGATTCCCAAGCCACTGTAGTGTAAACATAAGGTTTTCGCCTGCGCGAAAAAGCTGCGCGGTGCGCAGCTTTCGCTTAGGCAAAACCTAAAAAGGCCTCTCTCTGGTAAAGGGGAGAAAGATACAACTGTGCCTTTCAAATGTAGGACAGGTTCTGCTTCTGCGCCTGCTACATTAATAAACAATTGCAATTTCTCTGTTGTGAACCCTATAGCAGTGCTCACTAAACTTTTAAGAACCACACCCCTCTTTTTAGCATTTCAAACTTTTAGGACCCACCCAGCTTTAAAGGGCGTGAGGTGGGCTTTTTTTAATGTAACTAAATCATGGTGTGGTGGCGCACTGTCATTTGCAGACAGCGCATCCTCCATTGGAATGGTCCCTAAATGTGCACAGACTGAGAGTTTAATTGATAAAACTAAATTGCTCACAATTGATAATGTGTAGAAATCGGGTTTCAGTGAATATTTAGCATTTGTTCATCACCAAGAAAGTGTCCCGCTGTGTTTTTGAACATATGAAAGTCTTTGCTTCCATCACTCCACAGATTTACAAAACACCAAGCTTCATTTTATTTACATTTATGTTGTGTTAAATAAAATGACATTCTGCAGCTGTTCCTTTCCCACTCCCTGTACCCCCGCATGGTTCTCACATCATTCATTTCCATTTTCGTTCTCTGACTTCAAGGTAAGAGTTTGTAAACACCAATCCCATGTTGAAAAATGTGCAGCAATTTGTCAGATGACGCAGCCTCGCCTTTGATCTCTGTAACTGGAGCACAGCAAATATGAAAAGATAAATACAGAATTTAAAATCATCTTTATTGCAGGCTCAGCCTTTCACCACCCACCAAAAATCAGCTGAAGACACACAGGGGGTAGATTTACAAAAAAGTTGCGCAACACAGCTCAGCCCCCCCCCCCCCCCCCGAGAGGCTGCGCTGCGTTGAGCGACAGGGAAGGAGCAGGAGAGAGTCATATTTTGAAAGAAATGGCTCTCTCCTCCCCTTTCCCTTGCGTCGGTGCTGATTTCAGCAGCTGTGCGCCATGCACATACCTTAGCGCTGTAGCGCTAGGGTGTGTACAGAGGGTACCCTTCCTGTACAAAATACCATGCTAGGCATGAGGGAAAGCTTTTCCCACTTTGTATGAGTGCCGCACAGTGCAACACGAATGCAAAGTCGGAAAAGGAAGGAGAAATGAAAGCATTTCTCCTTCCTTGCGCCTTGTTGAAAAGGACGCAGTTTTATCACGCTAAAGTCAATCTACTGTTTTTAATAAATTGGACTTAGCGTGAGAAACGTTGGGTGGTTGCATAGGAACACCGGCTTGGTACGCCCCCATGGCGCAAAGTAATAAAAGCAGCGCAATGCGCTGCCCCGTAAGACTTTTAAGTTATTTCCAGCGCTAAACCAGCTGGAAAGTTATTTGGGGAACAAAGATTTTACATTTGTGATGCAAACATGGCGCAAAATCTTAGTAAATGTCCCCCACAGATTAGGAAACGCTGCCCAAGAGGACCCCCTTTGCATCATGAATAGGACCAGCTTGTGTATGCGCACTCCCACAGAAAACAAAACAAAACACAACTAGAGTTAAACATAACTTGTGTATATGTAAGGGGCGCGGTCACCCAAGGGTATCTTGGTGTGGAAAACAGATGTTTATTGTTATCGAAATCAATGGTGCTCATTTTATCGACTTCAAAAGGATGAAAGGCCCACTGAAAGACCGAGTGGACTCCCCCGTTTTGAATCTATGACCATGAGGCTCTAGGCTCATGGCGGCCCTGGGCAGGGAGCGTAGGTAGGGGGCCCCGGAAGAGTGGGTCTGGGCGGGGCGGAGGCCCCGTAGCTCAGGAAAGGGGTCAGGGTGTTTGGAAGTGGCCACCAAATCCCTGCCACTGGGGCCACCACGCAAATATGTATCCATCCTCAGAGGATTATTATATTAAGGATATATATTGGCGTGGCGGCCCCTGGGGTTTGGCGGCCCTGTGCAGGTGCATAGCTTGCACATGCCTAAGGCCGGCCCTGCCATGAGGTCCCCCACAGAGCACTACCCTTAACAGTGAATACTAGATGTTTAATGTTCTCCAAATCAATGGCACTCATGTTCTCGACCTCAGAAGGATGAATGAATATGTGGACCCAACGGGATTTGAACCTGTGACCATGAGGTCATACATAGGCAACTACAGTGGACTATTACGCCACTTAGCCACTAAATCCAGCCTTTTCAGGTGTGCTTCTTGCAAACCCCAATAGAAATTAAAGAAATAAACCTAAATACATCTATTTGCAAATATATTAAATCTCAAAATGTTCCCAAATGCTTAATTTAAGCTAAACCATGAACCTTAACGCACATCCCCGCCCTTTTTAATACATTCATACATAAATTCATGAATACAGAAATTAAAATGTTGAGAAGTGGCCGGACTCCACTGTCAGAGAACGCGTCTCAGTCCCCGCCTGGCATGCCTCAGTGCTCCCTACCAGCCCCCAAGCCAGGGGAGGTGGGGGGTGAAGGGCACGTGCCTGGCACAGGCTGGCGAGGGGGAGGAGCGCTCAGGGCTCAGATGGACTTGTTTGCGCCTCAGTGGCCAAAATGCGCATTAGTGAACGTGCATTACCGCCAGGACAAGCAAGGAAAGTGTTTCTGTCACAGGCGGCCGCCCCTCCGCGCGAGGCGGCCTCAGGTGTGTCTGGACTGCCCTTGCTTCATAAGTCAATCTGTGAGGCCGCGAGCCTCGCCACGTCACGTGGAGGTGGGGGTCGGCGAGTCAGGCCTTCCAGGTGTGTGCATGCCTCACAACCTCCTGCGAAGGCGGGGGCAGTGTGTGTGTGATGGGGGGCTTACAATTACTCTGAGCTGCATTCAGGGCTAATTACTCAGGGGCAGATCTACAAGAAAGTGCCGCAGCATGACACGCAAACCCTTTGGCTGCGCCACGCTGCGGCACTTTCAGAGCACAGGAATGTGACATATATATTTACAAGAATATGTCGCATTCCTGTGCTCTCCCCTGCACTGGCGCACAAACAGCTGCCATGCGCTGGCGCAGGTACCCTTGCACCATGGTGCAAGGATGCCCGCGTCGTGGGGGGATTGTTTTTGTGCAAGAAGGAGCACCTTCCTGCACACAAACAATCACTAACGGCTTTTTCCTCTTCCAATGCGCGCTGTAGAATGCAGCATGCTTTAAAAGAGGGAAAAACGAGGAGAAATGAAAACATTTCTCCTCGTTGCGCCTCCCTACGCCTCCCCTGGGGTGGCGTAGCATTCACACGCATCTCCAGATTTACGATTCCTTGTAAATCTAGAGATGTGTCTTGTTCCATGGGTGTCGTAGGAACACCCACAGCAACACCCATGGAACGCCCCTTCAACGTACAGTGGTGCGTGTGAAGGGGCTGTATTTACAAGGACAGGAAAAGTCACACAGGGTGACTTTTTCTGTCCTTGTAAATATGGAGGAGCCCCCTGCACCACCAGTACGTCACAAATATTGACATACTGGTGGCGCAGGGGGCTTGTAAATCTGTCCCACAGTCTCTAGCGGGACCCGATTGAGACCAAGAGGGATTGAAGAGCTGCTGTTTGCGTAACATTAAGTCAGGCAGCTCTTTGCTGTGCCACTCGGAATATTGGTGCCTCAGACCCAGCTCGCCCAGGCTCAAGGCCGGCCCAGGGTGCCACTTACCATTTGGTACCCTAGCTTTCAGGTCTGGGTTTTGACATCACAGCTGTCAATCAGAAACATTGGTCAGCACAGCAGTTAAGCAGATGTATTGCTAGCAGTATATATAGGGGCATATTCTCAAGAACGTGTGATAACCATAGCAAAAATTACTTAACGCATCTCCCAACATCGCAATCTATCGCGGGAAAACTACGCTGTGTCAACCAAGCATTCTCAACACGGCTATACCATGCGATAGTCTCCAGATAGTGCGTCAAATGTCCCTCGTTAAATTCAACGCCATGCTGCAAAAATGCAAAACGTGAACAGAAAAAAATCTTGTGACTAGGCCAATCGCGGTTGAAAAAGTGGCGAAAACCAGTGACAGGCCTGAAAAACCCCAGGCGCCTAGTGGGAAAATGCACCATAAAAACTACAGATACAACACACCAGAAACAATCCAAAATACGTAGCAATATGGATGCACCCTGACCAAGCGCAGAGGCCAACGCGAACCCCACAACCCCCATAGACCACCAGCAAAGAACAATGGGGACGGACAATGAAAAGAGGGAGAGGAAGACGGGGTGCAGTCCACATCAAAACCAGATCAGCGTCACAGAGGTGACAGGCCACTGCCATCAAATGACCCACAAGTAGACCACCTGGAATGCAGTCGGAGTGCCGAGGAGGCCAAGAGGCGCTGGCATGATGTGACAACCTAAACCAGGCACAAACCCGCTGCCAACTTGAAGGCTGGAACTGCGAAAGGAGGTGGGAGTCCTGCACCACAGGAGGAGCTGTAAGAAACCGTGGCCACAGTCATCAGTGTGGAGACGGTGCAAGCAGTAGGGAGTACGGACACAGCTTGAGAGGACCTGACACAACAGCAACAGGGTGAGTAACGATCAAGGACTGGGGGGATGGGGGAGATAGCCACAATGGCACCCATGCACAATGAGGTGTAGCACACTGCACACCCACAATTACCCTGGATCATGTCCCTGATCCCCTTGGCACACGGCAGCACACACACATAGCAAGAACAGCACACCCACATTGATGACAACGTGGTACAATGCGCATAGCCAACACTGCAGAACAGAGGACACAACTGGTTGAGCACATGCAGAGAAACATGCCTACTACATCTGACAGAGCTGGAAACTGTGAAATGGAAATGTACACATGTGACCTCACGTCCATCATGTAGTCCAAATGTACACTGTCCTGCCGCACTATTCATCACCCCCCAAACAGTCACAATGTACATTGTCATACAGTCTGCATGTAAACAAGAACAATGCGCCAACATACATGTCAACACAATGTCAACATGCATCTCCCCTTCACATTGCAGAGGGGCACACAACACCTCCAGCAGAGCACAGAAGACAACACATCTGTGATACCGAGGAGAACCACCACACCTACGACACCGATACCCTACAACAGCCCATGGACGTCCCACGCAACCCACTACCAGGAACCGGGCAGCTAAACTACTTAGAGTAGAACACAGACCCTGCAACAGACCACACAGCAGGAACCACCCGCAAGCACAGTTGGTGCATGACACTTCACCCACCAACACATGGCACCTCAATGCCAGATGTCAGCATGCCAAAAGGAGGTGGCCGAACAGGTGTGGGTGGCGTCCGAACCCATGGAAGGTGAACTAGATCACATCCGTTGGTGTCTATCATCCTTCAGGGTCCACCTACACCTCACAAAGAATACCCACACACAGATGCACATTCACAGTACAGAACCACACCCAGGGGCATGCAAATAGCAGTCACACACCCACATTGGCTTTGCGTACGACGGCCAAGGCCACTACCCGTACGAATTGAGTGGGTGACGACAAAGCTACATGTCCAACCTCCAACCCCTGCCGCAGTGACATGTCTGTGCCCGCTGTTCACAGCACAATGTAATGTTGTACGGTCCAGGGCCCCCATGCATACAATAAGACCACAGGGAAACATGCAGATACTATGTTGAATTGGCCACGGGCACGTGCGCCCGGCCCCTTTATTGTCAGGGCCACATGTCAAGTGACGCCTGTGCTGGATTTGTGTGGGGTGAGTGTAAGAAAGCCAGCACAGAGTGCTTGGTGCTGGCAACAACTTGAACAGTGGACACCATTAATACGGAAACAGAAAACACCAGCAACTGCTGAGCAACGTGGAGGTAGCCGGAGAAAGTACAGAGGTCACCCAATATGCAACCAGAAGTGTCCGTGAGTTGCAGTGCATTGAGGTTCGGGCACTAGAGCTAAGCGCGCTCATGTGAAGAAAAAGTCTAGGATTGTGTCCCTTCGATATATTCCTGATGCAGATGCAGTGGGGTGTGGTAGACCTGCATCATCTCCCTCATCAACGTCCCAGGTCTCCGACACTGCTTGAGGTAACATTGCCGCGCAACCTCTCCACAGCACAAAACTCAATCAGTAAATGTCCATGGGTTGCGGTGCACTGAGTCAGTGGTACTGGAGTGCTGAGCCGGGGATCAGGCAGAAGATGGCATCCAGGACAGGTACGAGCAACTCTGTCAGTCTGCCAGTACCACTGTTTCGACTCTGGCAGATGGCGGTTGAAGGTGGTCCTGGCGATGGTGGTGTGTGCCTCCTGCGGCGATGCAACAACCGGGCCGGTCAGGACTCGATTTGATGTGTGTGCCCTGGTGGGCCGCAGTTGAGGCTGGAGGCAGCGGACAGCGCAGGGCCACAGACACATGGCGTTGATGACCCCAAGGCCATCATCTCAGAGGCCATCCAATATCTCAGAAGAAGGGGTCCCGGACCTGATCAGCACAGAGTTAGTGGCCCCAGATGCACAACGGCCGACACAGGCACCCTGCCACTGGACGGTGCCTTGCGGTGCACTGAGGGGCCACGCCGACTGGGCGGGTCCTCATCTATGTCGAAGGTGAATATGGCAGAGGGTTGCAGGGGACAGTTGAAGGTGTCCTCTAGGGCATGATGTGGAAGGTTTGATTTTACCCAGAAGCAGCAAATGATGGAGTGGAAGGCGACAGCCTCGTTGCCAGGACCAATTCGGTATCAGCTACAATAGGAGGAAACTACTCCCTAGACCATAGCCTCAGACGTCACCAATGTATGACCAGTGAGTATTCATGAATGTCGGGGAACAGACTTAGTGGCACCGCGGCTCAGAGGGGATGCAGTCTGCGATGATGCGGGTACACTGATATGAACTCCGCCATTGCTAAATCAAGACTCTGTGACATACTGGACCACAGTGTAGGCCGGAGTCAGCGGTCGGCAGTGGCCCACAGCCATGTGTCGTTGGCTCGCGATGCACAGAGTTAGTGAAACCAGGGCAGTTGTTGGTAATGTACGATCACCTCCGTAACAATGATTCTTTTTTGCTCCTGACTGCAATGTGTCACCCTCTTACACCTCTCCTTGCGTGCAATATGTACTCTGCCATGGAATAAACAATGCTTAGCTCCAATTGTGCGACCAACTTGACCACAGTGTAGGCAGTAAGCGTTTCCAGCAAGGGGCCACAGACACGTGTGGCTGTGATGCTATACATGGACTTGGTGTCACCACATCAGAAGGTGTATAGGGATTTAAAGTCTGCATTACCATGTGTACCCGGCCATTCCATGATCAAGACTCAGTTCCAAATGTATGACCTACTAGTACGCTGTGTATGACAGTAGAGTACGTAAATGAGAAAGGAATACTGCGGGCCTTGCTCGCGGAGGCCGTGATCGATGGTAGTAGCAGGTTGCCAGGGTCGCGGCAGCTTGCAACGGCACGTGGTGGGCCCTCTTCGACACACCCTGGTGTCTACAGGTGGGCATTGAGGCCTGGGTGCGCTGGGGTGGGTATGACTGGTCCGAGGACCAGCGTCCCGGGGCGCAGCAGGCTCACAGACTCGCTGGCAACCCGCTCATGGCGACATCCTTGTGGTGGGGTGAGAGGCGCCATCCTGGCAGAGACATTGGGCATTCCAGCAGAGGACCATGCCCAGAATTACGTGCCTTTTATTCACACCCCTACGCTGGCCTGGTGTATGCTGGGCCAGCCCACTCTGCTCACACTTACGGGAGGACACCACAAGCTACATTTCCGTGTTCTTCCCCACTGGCTGCGGTGACATGGTTGCGTCCACTGCACTCTATACACCAAAGGTGTATGTCGACATGGATATGTGTGTGGTCTCCATACTGCAACCTGGCCATCATCACATCCATGTACCTTCTCAATCCTAGGTCTCTTGCCACCTTCGCACATGCCTGCTCCCCACCCCTTCTCACATCCTGCTATTGAGTGGCTGAGGTGCCATGCGGTTAATGGCTAATGTACATGGCTGGCCCAGGTTCCCACAGTAAGTTGTTCTGTCGTGTCTGGTGGGTGTGCATGTTGTATGCTAGTTTGTGAAGTGTGCATTTCCTGTGTTGTGAGTTGCATGATTGTGGAGTTGAGGTGTGTTGTGTGTTCATTTGGTATTGGCCAACAAGCTGTGCATTTCCGTGGGTGCCATCCTGGTAGCGCAGGTTGATGATGGACTGTCGGAAGGTGTAGGGCTCATGCACACTGCTTGGAGGGTTGGGGGCAACGTTGGCGGGGATTACCCGGTGATCTAATATTGCCTGGAAATTGGTGGGATATGTGCGCTTTCTGTTGTGCTTATTGTGTGCAGTGTTGCCAGAGGGCACAAGTAGGACATGTGTGCAGATAATTGCCCCCTGACACGTGCAGAAAAACAGCTGTGGCATTGATGCCTTGCTTAGTCTCCAGCTGTCCCTGCACTGTGTGGGGGGAGTTTAGATAGGGAGGTACCAAGCTGATGGTGTCATCCATGACCGCTGTGAGGGACTTGGATTGGCCTGTTGTGAGGGACTTGGATTGGCCTGGCTGTGTGACTCCTCCGACTCGTGCGGATGTTGGTTGGAGGGTACCAGTGGACAAGTGGTGCATCATATTCAGCAGCTTGGTCTGCGGTGGGATGTTGGTTGTCCACTGTGCTGGTATAGTCAGCCTGTGTGCAATGGTAGTCAGGATGCGGAGGTGGTTTGATCTTTTGTGCCTGTGGTGGGCTATGACATTCCCTGGTGTTGGGTCTGTGAGGTTGGTGCATTTTGGGAGGATCGTTGACTTTGTCTGCGCTGCCTCAGTGTTGGTCGGGGTGGTGAGTGTCCTGGGGAGTGGGGAGGGGTCCTGGGGGTGGAGGCGGTGGGTGTTGTGGCCCTCTTGGTTGTCCAGGCTGCATAATCAGTGGCTTCATGGCATCTGTTTTTCAGGTGTAGCTCTGGCCTTGGCTCCCATTTGTGGTGCACACTGTGGTCTGACTTTACACCAGGTCAGAGCAGGTGTTAGTTTCCTGCTGCTAACGTGCCTTATTGCATGTTTTGTGATCTTATCGCCGATCTGGCTTGTCGTTGAGAATGTTGGGGAGTGGTGTTGCAGCTTTTTGCTCGGGAATGCCTACTCTGCATCTCATTAGCAAAAGTTGCGGGGGTCATCTGTGGCGATGTTTTTTGCGGCTGCTATCGCAGGTAAACTGGTGATATGGGCTGGTAGCACCAGCTTGTGAATGGGGCAATACATTTATTGCAACTTTGGCTGCGATAAAGTGCATTTAACTCGGCGATAGATCCGTGAGAATATGCCCCATAGAGTTTAGCTTTGGGTCCCCCTTTTCAAGATATTGTGTTTGTTGGACAGGCCACATGAAGGGCCGCTCTCCCCCGGCCCAACCCGGCCCGAGCCCGGTCACACAGGTACCACACACCACCATTGCACGTCCTCCGTCCCCTCAGGGACCCCTGCCTTCGAACAGATCGACCTCGTGGACCCGATCCACTGCTGGCCCGCGCGCCCATCCTGGGCGCCATCTTGGACACTCCGCCACGAGGCCGCCTGGCCCCCGATCGACCTCAACCCTGGGCCTGGCCAGGCCTCAGACATCCCGGCACCACCATCCACCCAGGAGGTGAGCGGGCTACTTGGCAAGTCAATGGGAGAAAGAGGTGTCGATGGCTCTCCCCGCCAAGTGCCGCTCGCCCATCGCCTCCCCGGGCGCTGGCCCCACCCCCCTGCTGGGTGTCTGGACTCCCCCATCCCGGACCTCCCGACCTCCAAGTGCGAGGGTCCGGACATCAAAGAACACCAGCCCTATAACTGGGGCAGCTCCAGAGCAGGAAGGCAGTTGTATCTTGGAGTCGAGAGACGTAAAGAAGAACTCATCCTTGACGGACTACTGGCGCTGCCGTAGCTCTGCCTTGTGCACCATCGCCCTGCCTGCTGGTGCTGCCGCAACCTTCGTAACCTTCGTAATCCTTCATCGTCGTCGGGACCTGCTGGCGTGGCCGCGGACCGTTTGCAACCATCATCTTCATCGGGACCTGCTGGCTCCGCCGCGGACCGTCGCTTCCTTCGTCCATCTCGGGACCTGCTGGCTCCGCCGCGGCCCGATCATCTAGAACGCCGAGCTCGAGGATTGAGAGCTATTTCCATCTTTTGGTAACCAAGACTGTCCCGCTACCCTTTCCCCAAACCAGAGACCAGAATCGAGGGGACCCCTGAGTCCAGACCTCCTTGTACCATTTTATCGTACTTTAAGAATCGCCTATAAAATCTCGTTGAACCTTACCCTTGTGTGGTGTCCGTCTGTGGGGGGGGAAGTTACTTGTCTGTATGGTCACTGGAGTCGGCTCTCCCTGGAGACCGCTCCCCTTATCCTCGGCCGACCCTCCCGGTCCGTCTAACATTGGTGGCCAGCGGCGCGATCCGAATCACCGCATAATCGTACAGACAGTAGCTCACCCCACGACGAAATCAAGATGACAACTAAAGAAAGCGGATCCACCGAGAAATTCCAGATGGAGAAATTGGACGAGTACAACCATCGTGAACTAAAACAATTCTGCATCGAACTAGGTATCGCTACCACCGGACTAAGTACCAAAGACGATTTCAAGCATGCCCTAGAGTCTTGGGCAGAGACCGGGGTCGCCGGAACCCCCGATCGAAGCTTCGCAGCAAAAACCACCATGGCTCCTGAAGAACAAAGAACGGGTCTCTCGCAAGACGAGATCCAGGAACGAGAAAAAACCCGACTACACGAGCTAGAAATGGCTCGGCTCAAAATGGACGTTGAACTTAAGTTGGCCGAACAGAAAATAAACTTAGAGCACCTGCGTCTCCGAGAAGAAAGAGAGGAGAAACAGAGACAAAGGGAGCTCGAGGAAAAGAAACTGGCATATGAACACGAGCGACGACTAGCTGAGATTGATTTACGCAAGCAGAATAAAGAAATAGGGGTGTCCGAGCAACCCCACACCCCAGGGACAACGGAGAAAAAGGTACACATCCCCAAGGATGTCGTTCGAGAATACTTCCGAGAGGACGACATCCAGCAATGGTTTAAAGCCTACGAAATCGCTATGACTGCACACCGGATCGATAGAAACGACTGGGGAGCCGGCCTATGGGGGAGATTCCTCAATGAGGGCCGCGACACCCTGCTACAGCTCCCGGACCACCAGATGACCTCCTATGACCATATGAAAGCTGCCCTCCTCACCCGCTATGGCCTCACACCCGAAATGTACCGTCAGAGGTTCCGAGACTGCACCCGCATCCCGGGTACAACTTGGGTGGACTATGTAACCTACTTTAGCCGAGCCTTCGAGGGCTGGATCAAAGGAAGCAAGGTTACAACCTACGAACAACTGTTCAATCTCATGGTATGGGAGCACCTATCGAACAATTGCTTTATTGAACTCCGCCAGCACCTCCTCGACAGCAAGTTAACCGATCCCCGGCAGCTCGCAGCCGAAGCTGACCGATGGGAAATCACCAGAGTGGGCCGGAATGGGTCCTACGAACAGAACCGGAACAACAATGGTCAGCACCGTCCCCGAGGAGGAGGAGGAGGCCAAGGACGCGGAAGAGACAACGCTCCGGTCGCCCCCGCGGTCAGCACCACCCCCCCGGCCAACCGGGGCAGCGCCCCGGCGCGACCGGGATACCGAGCCAATGTTACGTGCCATCGATGCCAACGAGTCGGCCACTATGCCAACGATCCAAATTGCCCACAGTACCAGAGCCCAAGACCCCGCCAGGTGGCTGCTGCTGCCCTGGGGGAAGAACAGATCTCCGAGGAGCAAGAAGAATATGAGCAAGAGCATCAGGAATGGGAGCCAGCCGCCATGGCTCTAGCCTGCTTAGGGGGGAAAGACATGGTCCCGCGGGTCCCCCTACCCGCTAACACCCAGAAGTACAGCCAATGGGTGAGCATCAATGGACGCCGGGCTGAAGCCCTTCGTGACACTGGGGCCAGTGTAACAGCCGTCCGCTGTCACCTGGTGACCCCAGAACAGTATCTACCGAACATTCTCTGCCCTGCACGTTCAGCCGATAACTCGGAAAGTCTGTGTCGGATGGCCTGCGTCCCTTTCGAATGGGGGGGGGTCTCCGGCATGTTGAAAGTCACGGTCCGAGACGATGCCCCCTCTAAAGAACCCACCAGATGTCTTCCGGTACCTCCTAACACTCCGCAACCAGACCCGGCGGTTCAGAGAGCTGGCAAAAGCCAACCTAGAGGCCAGTCAAGAGGACATGAAAAAGTGGTATGACCGGAATGCCTCCTCCATTGAATTTGAACCTGGGCAACAGGTATGGGTGATGTCCCCCACCGAACCCTGCGCCCTGCAAGACAAGTGGACGGGGCCCTTCAAAGTAGTCGAGCGCAAGGGTCCTGCCACCTATCTCATCGACATGGAATCTTCCCGGAACCCCCTCCGGGTCCTCCACGCTAACAGACTGAAACCCCACTTTGTGCGCTCCGAACTCGGCCTCCTGATGGCCACCGACAATGGGGTTGAAGAAGACTCCGAGCCCCTCCCTGACCTCCTACGGACTCAGGAGAAAGACGGCTCCGTGGATGGGGTCCGACTCTCGGAGGCCCTCACCCGAGAGCAACACCAGGAGTGTCGAGTCCTCCTGTCACAGTTCGCCAACCTGTTTTCCCTCACCCCAGGGGTCACTTCCTGGTGTGTGCACGATGTGGACACGGGGGACAGCCCCCCTATCCGCCACCGGGCCTACCGCGTGCCAGATCGGGTACGGGCCTGCATCCAGGAAGAGGTAGCCAAAATGCTCACACTCGGGGTCATCGAGCCCTCAGACAGCCCCTGGGCCAGCCCTGTAGTACTGGTCCCCAAAGCGGCCGCCCCTGGCACCCCACCGGAACTCCGGTTCTGCGTCGACTACCGGGGCTTGAATGCGGTCACCAGAACAGACGCACATCCCATCCCCCGGGCGGATGAACTAATCGACCGCATGGGAGCTGCCCGCTACCTCAGCATTTTCGACCTGACGGCGGGCTACTGGCAAATCGGCCTCACACCCCGGGCCCAAGAACGTTCTGCCTTTTCCACCCCCGATGGGCATTACCATTTCAAGGTCATGCCCTTCGGCATGAAAAATGCCCCAGCAACATTTCAGCGGCTCGTCAATCAGGTCCTGGCAGGGCTCGAAGGGTTCAGTGCCGCCTACCTAGACGACATCGCTGTATACAGCCACCATTGGCCCGAGCACCTCCACCACCTCCGAGCAGTGCTACAAGCCCTTCAACGAGCTGGCCTCACGATCAAGGCCAGCAAATGTCAAATTGGGCAAGGATCTGTGACCTACCTCGGGCACCAGGTGGGAAGCGGCCTGGTGGCCCCTCTGCAGCTCAAAATTGCCGCCATCCAGTCCTGGCAGCCACCCATCACCCAGACCGAGGTACGAGCCTTCCTGGGCCTCACGGGCTATTACCGAAGGTTCGTGAAAGACTATGGTACTATCGTGGGGCCCCTCACAGAACTCACGTCAAAAAATCAACCCAAAAAAGTCAACTGGACCCCGGAGTGCCAAACAGCATTCGAACAATTGAAAGCCGCCATGTGTTCTGCCCCGGTGCTCCAGGCCCCCGACTACAACCGGGAGTTCGTCGTCCAGACGGATGCCTCCGACCATGGCATTGGGGCAGTCCTGTCCCAAGTGAACACCGAAGGCCTTGATCAGCCAGTGGCCTTCATCAGCAGGCGCCTCCTACCCCGGGAACAACGCTGGAGCACCATAGAGAGGGAGGCCTTCGCTGTGGTATGGGCCCTCAAGAAGCTCCGGCCCTACCTCTTTGGCACACACTTTCGGGTGCAGACCGATCACCGACCCCTACAGTGGCTGATGCAGATGCGGGGGGAAAACCCGAAGTTACTACGTTGGTCCATCTCCCTACAAGGGATGGACTTCACAGTTGAACACCGGCCTGGGCCGGATCACGCCAACGCAGATGGCCTGTCCCGGTTCTTCCGCCTCGACGAGGAGAGTCCCCAAGAGGATGGGTAACTCTCCCCGCCTTCAGCTGGGGGGGACGCATGTTGGACAGGCCACATGAAGGGCCGCTCTCCCCCGGCCCAACCCGGCCCGAGCCCGGTCACACAGGTACCACACACCACCATTGCACGTCCTCCGTCCCCTCAGGGACCCCTGCCTTCGAACAGATCGACCTCGTGGACCCGATCCACTGCTGGCCCGCGCGCCCATCCTGGGCGCCATCTTGGACACTCCGCCACGAGGCCGCCTGGCCCCCGATCGACCTCAACCCTGGGCCTGGCCAGGCCTCAGACATCCCGGCACCACCATCCACCCAGGAGGTGAGCGGGCTACTTGGCAAGTCAATGGGAGAAAGAGGTGTCGATGGCTCTCCCCGCCAAGTGCCGCTCGCCCATCGCCTCCCCGGGCGCTGGCCCCACCCCCCTGCTGGGTGTCTGGACTCCCCCATCCCGGACCTCCCGACCTCCAAGTGCGAGGGTCCGGACATCAAAGAACACCAGCCCTATAACTGGGGCAGCTCCAGAGCAGGAAGGCAGTTGTATCTTGGAGTCGAGAGACGTAAAGAAGAACTCATCCTTGACGGACTACTGGCGCTGCCGTAGCTCTGCCTTGTGCACCATCGCCCTGCCTGCTGGTGCTGCCGCAACCTTCGTAACCTTCGTAATCCTTCATCGTCGTCGGGACCTGCTGGCGTGGCCGCGGACCGTTTGCAACCATCATCTTCATCGGGACCTGCTGGCTCCGCCGCGGACCGTCGCTTCCTTCGTCCATCTCGGGACCTGCTGGCTCCGCCGCGGCCCGATCATCTAGAACGCCGAGCTCGAGGATTGAGAGCTATTTCCATCTTTTGGTAACCAAGACTGTCCCGCTACCCTTTCCCCAAACCAGAGACCAGAATCGAGGGGACCCCTGAGTCCAGACCTCCTTGTACCATTTTATCGTACTTTAAGAATCGCCTATAAAATCTCGTTGAACCTTACCCTTGTGTGGTGTCCGTCTGTGGGGGGGGAAGTTACTTGTCTGTATGGTCACTGGAGTCGGCTCTCCCTGGAGACCGCTCCCCTTATCCTCGGCCGACCCTCCCGGTCCGTCTAACAGTGTTGCATCCGGATCGCAATGAGATGGATGACACAACAAGGTTTAGTTGTAAACCAGAGGTTTACTAAATGGATGATGTGTCTGTTCTCTTCAACTCCCTCAAACTCTTAACCGTCTCCCCTATTGTGTCAATCCGAAGTAATGTACCAACAAATGTCCAAGTAAAAGGTATATTTATTTCCAACAAGTTGCTTCAGCCCCTTTTCCCCACTGAACTCCATTCCCTTGCACACAGACCATACACTGAAGCTTCAAAACTCCATGCTCCAACTGCTCAAGCCATCGCAGCACATCTTTTGCCCAACACACACTACTAAATTAGATGCAACAAAATTACAACAAAAGTACTTTGCATTTTCAAAAGGTACTCAAGCACTATAGTCATCCATCTACTTGTGTTTTGATAGACTTGGCATATCTTGGCGTGATTACCCTAGACTTTTTTCCTCTACCACCTTTGCTTTTAGATGTTTTGGGTACTTTGCCACTGCTGATCAGTGTCAAAGTACAGGAGTTCCCTATGTAAAATGTAATGGTGATTGCTTGGCCATGATTGGTATGTTTGCCTTATTAGGTAAAGTCCCTAGTGATGTGCACTGGGTGTGCAAGGGCTAGTAATGCAAAGGTGTGCGGAGCAGGGAACTCAGGCCTTCAGTGTAGGGCCTGCGCGCAGAATGCTAAGTTAGCATGTAGTCCTAACAATTGCAAACACTTGTCAGGCATGACCTTGCCTTTTACATACACATGGGGCACCCTTGTGGTAGGTACAAGGTAACCCCTGGGCAGGGTGCAGTGTAGGTAAAAGGCAGAGCATAAGCTGAGGTGTTTGTTATGACAGTGAAAAACGTTCCATTTCATTTCTCACTGCTGAAAGGCCATTCTGCCCATAGGACAGATTGGGGGAGGCTGGGTGTTGTGTTTGGTAGCCTAGTTTTCTGTCAGTTTATAATGGAGAAGTGACGTTTGGTATGTGTGGACTCACAGTGTCATAATGCATCTTTCTGTGAAGGTGATTTTATCACTGTGTGTTTATAAACCACTCTTTTAGAAAGTGGCTAAGTTTTGTGCTCTGAGCATTTCTGTGTGTCTCTGAAATGTGGATTGTCTGTCTGCAACTGAAAGGTGAGAGGAGCTGGGAGAGGTCTTGACCCAGGGAGGGGTTGAGATGGCACCAGGTTGCCCTGCATCTGGAGAGTAGGTAGAGGAGAAGCCCGTGAGGTGAAAAGGCCTGGGCTGGTGCTATAAACCAATTGACCCATCTCCTGCTGAGTGAGTAAGGATCCAGACCCCCAGTATCAAAGGGAGAGAGGTGACATTGGGAGAGAGACACACAGTACGAATTAGGAAGGGGGCAGGGACCCCTGAGCACATACAAATTTTAACTATGAGAGCTGAAACCCCATAACATTGCAATGAAATAGATATGGATTGAGACCCATTTTGTGGTCAAGAGGAACCTCTGCTAAAGAAGGAGCAACTGAAGAGACTGCTGTGAAAAGACCAATCCTTGCTTCGTGATCTGGGGCTGGTCTGCAGTTTGCTCTTCTAACTAAGGAAGAGGCTGTTGGGACTGTGCTTGGAGATGCTGGGTCCCCCTGCTTGAAGAAGACTGTGCTTTGTGCTGTGTCTTTTAACCCCAAGGGCCCGAGGGGAGCTGGCTCCCAGTTTGGAAACACAGGAATATGAAAGTTTCCAGAGAAGACTCTCAGATATGCCATGGGTGCGTGTGCTCTGTCTACCCTGAGACCTTTGCAAATTGTTGTGCCCTGTGATCTTGGGCATCTGGAGTTCCAAGTGAAACTCAGATGCGCAAGGGTGTGTGTCATGGTGCAGCCCGTGTGTTGGTGAAGAGCGCCTGGGCCTCGTGTGCACCAAAGGAAGAGGTGAAACTCTGATGCGCAGTGTGCGTTTCGTGGTGCAGCCAGGGTGTTGGTGAGGAGCGCCTGGACATCGTGTGCACCAACGGAGGAAGTGAGTCTCAGATGTGCTGGTGAAGAGCGCTGGGGCCTCGTAGGCACCAAAATAAGAAGTGAGTCTCCGACGTGCAAGAGTGCGTGCCGTGGTACCGTCAGAGCGCCTGGACATCGTGTGCACCAGGAGAAGAGGAGAGGCTGGAATGCACAGGGTGCGTGTTGAGGTGCAAGCAGAGCATTGGTGAAGAGCCCCATACACGCAGGTTGCTTGTCAATGTGCAACCCGAGGTGCTGATGAAGGTTTGCACCGAATTGAAGGAAAGTCTCCACAGTGCTGAAGGTGGGTCTCAGTGTAGACTAAGACTGCCGGAGTGAGGGCCAAGTCAGTGGGGCCCTTGGAGTTAATCAGCAGCGGCCCGGATCAGCAGCCACCGAAGAACTGAGCCGCCGACCCGAGTCCGCCGCAGATGCGACAGAGTTCTGGATCAAGGCCCAAGTCACTGATGTCAGGGAGGAGAGTGGAATCGCTCCCCCAGATAACGTGGATCAACACCTGGGGTGGGGTGCGGGCCCGGAGGGACACTCTCTCGGCCTCCTGCTTCAGTCAGCTGAGCGAGCTGTTGCTTCGGATCCCGGCCCATGCTGACGCAAGACGGGGCAGTACTGGGGCCGGACTGGGAAGCAGTACTTTGTGTGACATCATTTGATCCATAACAGCGGCACTGTAACAGAGCAAGTAAAACTGTTATATTACACTTTGCATTATTGCTGCTAATGAGATATCGAACTGTCGTATGATGCCTGACCTCATTTGTGCCTGACGAACTTTATGCCTTATGCGTTAGCGCCATGAAACCACTTGGTAAAAGTGCGCTGAATAAATGTTTTTAAATTCAAATTCAAATACACACTGCGTTATTTCACCCTTGCATATTACCTGATTGTAACATGGCGCATTGCGTTATTTCTTCAGTGTACAGTATCTGAGTATAACGTGGAACAGTGTGCTGTTTCTTCATTGCACCGTACAGGATTGTAGCATGATGCATTGCTTTGTTTCTTCCTGGTACAGGGCATGCTGGTGGTGATACGCATTGCATTATTCCTTCATTTGCAAGGTACATGACTGTGGCGCTATGTATGGCATTGTTTCTCTGTTGCACAGTATAAGAGAATATTGTTACGCATTACAACATTGTTTCCTTGTTATAACGTGTGTGATTCTAGCAATATGACATGCCTAACCTTTTGGGAAATGGTTAGAAGTGAACTTAACTGTTTGTTAGAAGCGGTGGTTGGGATTAGAACCCACCAACCCACCGGAAAGAATACTACCTATTCTTATATGTTGATTTTGAATTGTGTGGTCGTATCGTATAATTGCTTATATAAAGATTAGACTAATGTTTTCAATACTCGTGTGGAGTCTATTTGTGATGACATGATGGGGTTTCTGTGAGCGTGGTTGCACATACTGAACACTCGTGCCTTGGAGATAAGCCTGCCTGCTCGTACCACGCTTCTAATGGGGTGATCAGACGGTGTCCTTACTTAGCCTAATATTGAAGCGTGGGGTCGGGGACACACTCCTCCAGCAATTGGTGGCGGCGGTAAGCGACAGGGACCTCCACTTCCAACATTTGGTGGCAGAGCGGTGGGATTCGATCCTAATAAAAAGTAAATGCGTATGTGCAAAATCACTCACAGTAATTGGTGTTCATCATAAATTGATTGCAGACCATGACACAACAACATATTGTTTTTGATTTGGTGGTTCTAGTGTTGAGTACCCTTTATCCACACATCATGTCTCAGGGGGAGAGCCAGATAGCCGATGAGGATGAGGCTGCAGAATTAGAGTTTGACATTGAGGCACTGTTTACCTACAGGGTTGATCAGTTGAGGAAATTCTACAAGGCTTTGGGATGTCCCATGTAGAGTAGCGCCAAGAAGGAGGAGCTGCAGGTGGCCTTGAGGGCCTGGTGGGAAGCCAAAGAGGCTCAGGAGAAAGGTGATGGTGAGGTGGATGAGGATGACCCAGGGAATGGATTTGGTTCACAGGATTTGCCAGTGGAAGGACCAGCTGGAGGGGCTGGTAGTAGCCATACAGGGAGGAGTTTTTCACAAGAGGAGTTGGAGGAAAGCATGAGTTGGAGGTATTAATACTTAAAACTCAAGCAGAGGAGAGCAGGAACGCTCTCGCGTTGAAAGAGAAACGGCTTCTCTTCGCTCATGAGTTAAGCATGAGGGAACTGGACATTAAGGGTAGACAAGCAGAGTCCATTGTGAAGGGTGGCAGCGCACCACCAGTGCCTGGAGGGAAGGTGTACATTCCCAAGGATTTAGTGAGTGATTACCAGAGGGGTGATGACATTTATGGGTGGTTCACGGCATATGAGATGGCACTGAGGATGAATGAGGTACCTGAAATGCATTGGGGGCGGGCCTATGGAAACACGTTGAGGCCTCAGGGAGGGATGTTCTAACACCCTTAGAGAAGGCGAGAACCCTGACCTACGCCAACATGAGAGAGTATTATGCCTCCAGTATGGGCTCACTTCTGAACAATACCAGCAGAAGTTCATGGCCTCCAAGAAACTAGAATGCCGTACTTGGGTAGAATTTGTGAATGAGTACACTCGGGCACTGGATGGTTGGATGCTGGGCAGCAAGGTCAATGATTTTAAGGGCCTATGGGATTTAATCAGTTGGGAGCACCTGAGTAGTCTGTGTGTTCCAGAGCTGCGCCAGCATCTATTGGATAGCAAGCTGACTGATCCCAGTAAGCTTGCTGAGGAGGCGGACCGCTGGACTAGTACCCGGGTCCACAAGGGGATTGAGAATACCACTGCCAAGAGTGCGCTGGGTCCCCCACCGAAGGTGGGAGAGAACAAGGGTAACCACAAGAAGTCCCCTAAAGTGTCCCAAGGTAGTTCGCCCAAGAAAGGATCCCAGTTTCCTAAAGTCAAGAGGGCCTGGGATTTTAAAGACAAGAAGGAGCCCTGAGGTCCGCCCACATATTTCTTCTGTAAGGAAGTGGGTCATATCTCCCCTAAATGTCCCAAAAAGTAATCTACACCCACTGGTGATCCAACACCTGGTTTAGTGATTGTAGTGTTGGGGGAGGAACTGAGTCCTTGGAATGGGGAGGAGCAAGCAATTATGACCCAGGTCTCCTTGGGAGACCGAGAGATGGTCCCGGAAATCCCTCTGCCTGAGAACACTAAAAAATACAGGCAGTGGGTGACCATCAATAGATGGAGGATGGAGGCTCTAAGGGACACCGGGGCTAGTTTGACATCTGTCAGGTGTCAGTGTAGGTACGCGAACTGCGTAGTGCACTGTGTAAATGCTGTTCGCACTGATTGCACAGTGCCGGATGCTTGTCCGTACTGTGCAATCAGTGCAAACCGCATTTTGCACAGTGCAAACAGTCATTTTCTGCCGCTCTAGTAGATTTCTACTCGAGCAGCAGCTTTCTCAATGCGGACTGGTAGTTTCTCATCGCAAGCGGTCGGGAGCATATGTGACCACTCGCAATGAGAAACCTGACCTCTCCGCTTTGAGAATATCGCCGGGAGGTTTATTTTCCCCGTTCGCGATCAGCAACTTGATGATGCTGATCGTGAGCAAGGGAAAAGTCTCGCCGGGATGTCATTTTGCTCTCTCGTGGTCGCCAACTTGACGTTGAGGACCGCAAGCTTGAAAAAAATTACCGCTACGCATGTTTGCACTGTTCTACGTGCAATTCGCGTAGTACAAAGTAGCGCTTCGCCCAGGGTTACTTTTTACGTCTACCTCCTTTGCTTTTAGATGCTTTGGGTACTTTTCCACTGCTGATCAGTGTCAGTTTCAGTCTCAGTTTCGAAATGCTTTATTCGGTATATAAAAATATAACCATATAGCAGACAAAATAAAATTATACATTGTAATACATGTAGGAAGAAAATACAGTGTACTATTTTGATTTTGGCCTTTCAAAACTGTACAGGGCTTGAGGTTATTCTCCACAGACAAATAATTTTAAAATCATTTTAAACAGGTGTACAAAATCGTATTATGATTATTCATGCCAACCAAGGGATAATTATTTGTAATAATTCCTAATGGTACAATTTAAGGCTCATGGAAAATATAGTTCCTACAATATTACAAGAATAAAAAAATAAAAAAATGCAATTAAAGTGACCTGTACTAGTAACAAAATACACTTATTTCATGTACTAAATTTTTTTTTGCAGTGGAATCAAATAACTCATGGTCATACAATAATTGATTTCCTTGCTGATACACATTTTAAAATATATGTGGCTACATAAAAACAGATATCCGTACTATTCAATTCAAACACTATCTGCAGTGCATCTTTAGTTGTTCTTTTATCATATTTTAAAAAGATGGGCTTTAAATACAGTTTCCTTAAAAAAATATAAAATTTACAAAAAAAGCATAAAATGGCAACAGCTCTGTTTGGATATCCCATCACATGGGCAAGGTAAAATAGTATTCCGTCCAGTGTAAGGGAAGGACACTAGGTGGTGCACAGTACCTAATCACAACCTTGTCAAGACAAAACAGTGAGCGCTTCTTGTCACGGCTGTCAAATATTGTTGAAAGCCTTCTTTAACATTGTGTTCCTGATAGAAGACATAAGTGCGTTGGTTTGCATATTCAACAGCCCTGACCTTCTCTACATGTTTTAAAAAGGATCCCTTCAATTCTTTCTATGAAATGGGGACACCCAAATCCATATCTAAAAAAGGGTCCAAATCAAAAACTAACTTATACCAGAACCGGATATGCCTAAGCCAAGGTATGCGCATACAATGTTCTAGTTTTAAATAAGCATGGGCTAAAAATCCATTCCGCTCGCGAATTTTGCGGATTTTCGGTAAATTCGCGATCCGCAAGATTCGCGAATTTCCCGCAAAATCCGCAAATTCGCACGCAGCGGATTTTTTTTTCTTGGTGATACAATTTTGCGGCGTGCGGCGTTCACTTACCGTCATTCAGCGTTTGCCAAGTTGTTTTTCTCGATATTTTTGCGAGTGCTGCGCCATTTTGGATCTTGCTGCGGGATCCCGCTGGAGTTTGGCGACGCATCGCGAGAGTTCGCAATTGCGAACATGTAGGTGCGGCGGGCAGCAACCATCTTGCGCTCGCGAAATTACAAAATTTGCAATTCTGCACAAGAAATCCACTAGCAAGCAGCATAGACCGTCTGAAAATGATGATTTTTATCAGAATAACTCCTCAGGTTGACATTTGCCTGCACTTTTTGGGATTTGAGGCCTTTTGACTCTTTTTGGATCACTTTTGGATTAGAAATCAACTTTCATAAGTAAGTTTGTTTGGGGCATGACAGTTGCTGTTCGGCAGAAAGCACTCAGCAGGTGCAAAAGTTCACTCATCATTAGTAACCATTCCCTGTAGTACTTCCTAAGGGCCCCCTCCAGAGTTCAGTTGCCTATGTTTGTTTGGGGCATTACAGTTGCTGCTCTGCAGAAAAACGAATTTTCAAAAATGAAAGCACTCAGCAGGTGCAAAAGTTCAAACTCATCATTAGTAATAGTAACCATTCCCTGTAGTGCTTCCTGACTGGGGCCCCTCCAGAGTTCAGTTGCTAGTTGCAACAATTCTATGACCCTGCTCTGACCCTCACAGCAGGCTCATAGAATAGCTACAAGTAGGCCACAAAGGTCCTGGAAAAAAAAAATTGCACTGCAACAGAAAGCAAATTACAGATAAGGAAGCAGGTGCCAGACTGGAATTTTAAAACAGTGACACATTAGTAAACTAATCCCAAATTAATTCATGTCAGTTGAAGCAGGGCAGGTGTGCTTGCTTTCCCCCCCCATAATCTACACTGATGAACCAGAGGGTGGTATTGATGTACCAGAGGGTGGCATGGGTGAAACAGGGTGGCAGTGGTGAAACAGAGGGTGCTGGGAACCTGTGATGATGAACCAGACGTAGAAAATACATATATAATAAAACGAAGGAGTCCCAGTAATCAAGAAACAGTTTACAAGGCAAAAAATAAATCAATCACAAAAGAAATCTGTACACATTGTTTTAATCACAATGTGAATGTTTGTAGCAAATATATAACGCATCTTCACACGTAAACATAGTTCATGTAGTGCCCCAAATATAGTGGAGAGACAGGGGAGGGGGGAGTGATCCTGTGAGGAAATAGTGGAGGGAAGGAGAAAGAAAATTTGTTGTGACAATTAAATCAGTCAATAAGCTTCATTTGTCCATACTACACAGTGTGTGTAGAAATGGGGACCGTAAGGTTCAATTTGTCATTTCAACAGAACAACATACTCCACAAAGTTCAGATAATGAAGACGTTAGGGCGTGGAGTTGATAATAAGAATGGTTGTCGACGTTTCGACCCTCTATTGCGCAGGCAGAATTGCTATCCTTGCTGTGGGGTCTTCATCAGGACAAGGGTGGGGACACACCTATTCAATGTAAATATATAAATTAAATTTGGAAAAGAATCCCTATGTTGTTCCAAGGGGAAAGCACATCAGTATTAGCATAAGGTTGTAGGGACTAGAATCATTCCTGTGACACAAAATTAAAGCGAGTATGTTCATGCGCCACACAGTTAATATCAGTATAGTTAATAGACCCAGTGGGTATTAAGTGCACCTTAGAAAAATGGAAATTGCACTAAATTAGTTGATTATATCAAAGAATTTATATGGAGGAAAGAAGGGAGTAAAGCCAGTCCGAAGTGGCAGCAACCGGACATTTCAGTATCAATGGGATTACTTAGGCTCAAGATATACCGAGCAATTTATTCGGTGTTAGTAAGTCAAAATAAACTTACCATGAAGTAGTGTGAAACTGGACCGTGGTGCCGTATGACGGCGTGGTCCGAATGGATCGTCTATATTTTGAAAGTTGTTGATGTTCAGAAAGGGCGGGCAATTAGACAAGTTCAAATATACAGTAGTTGAAGGTAGATTGAAATAGGAGTGGGGGGCTTACCACGGATTAATATCGGGACGACCCCAGTGCAATTTAGTGACGTGGTCTGAAGTATCAGCAAATGTAGCGGAGCTGAGGAGTATAAATACAGGGGACCCGGATTTAGCAGAGGGGAGGCTAGCAATAACACAACCTTTAAAATGCATCAGCGAGTAGCACTCACCAAGAAGACACGATCCTATTGTGGTCGTAGGGGGGTCTGGCTCGTTCACATAGGAGCTGCGTAGATAATTCTAAAAGTAAAGGACCAGAGTCTCAGCACAGAGGAGATTAACTGTGCAGCACCAGTAAAGATAAAATTAAATTGGGAGGTTGAACTCACCGGGCAGAAACGATCGGAGTCCGATCGTGGGAGGTCCGGATCAGTCGGACAAATGCTTCGTAACGTAGACTGCGGGTAAAAGCGGGAAACAATGTTGAGGAATAACCATTGGGGGATAATTATTTTAACATGTATCCCTATTGGCAACCTTATCACTTACTTGAATGTAATGTTATGCAGCTCTGTAAGACATATAAACCGCATGTGGCCCTTACCCTGTGTCCAGTAGTATGCGACTCTGTAATTACATAACTGTCAATCGGTACTGAGATCCTGGATGGCCTTTACCCTCTTGAGAGAGGTACGCCGTGCAGTCTCCACTCTGCTCACAGTATGGTTACTATTATATATGTTTGATATTATTCTCTGAGGATTTACGTGACCTGTGGCCTTTACCCTCGTGTGAGAGGTACGCCACGCCCTGTTATGACACTGTCACCATCCAACTGAACTGCATCCACTGCCATACTGTCTACTCAAAAATGTCAAATGGTTCCGGATGGCCTTTACCCTGTTGTGAGAGGTACGCCATGCTACTTACCGCCCACTCACAAGTATGGTTACTACTATATATGCTTGATTTTACCTTTAAGGATCTACGTGACCTATGGCTTTTACCCCCGTGTGGGAGGTACGCTATACCTCGGTATGACATTATCACCATCCAACGTGACTACATTTATTGTCATTCTGTCTTCTCAAAAGTGCTACACGTGGCTTCTCTGTGAATGTGTGTTTCAATTTTGTGAATGTTTGGACTGTGAAATTATACCAGCGGTTATAGGTACAGTACCCTCACTCGATTGAGAGTTCATGGAATTCCCTGTACTAGCATGAAGTATCAGTTAAGAGATATGCTTTTATATTAAGACCCACACTACGTTCCTTTGACTTCCTTTGCACAATCAGGGTAATTTAGAGGTAATTCTCCATGTCCAATAAATAGATCGTGTATTAATGGGTTGACTTGCAACGTTACCGCATTTTGGCTGTAACTGAAGTCTTTTCATTATGTCCACACGGGTGCTTTGCACCACGTGACTCCATTGCTATGGAGATATCTCCAAACCCGGAACTGAGCATCGCCATTGCGAACCTTGCTCGTTGCGGGATGTGACTGATTTCCAACCCGGTAAGCGCTTTTTTAGTTAGTGGATACGTGTTAAAATAATTACCCCCCAATGGTTATTCCTCAACATTGTTTCCCGCTTTTACCCGCAGTCAACGTTACGAAGCATTTTGTCCGACTGATCCGGACCTCCCACGATCGGACTCCGATCGTTTCTGCCCGGTGAGTTCAACCTCCCAATTTAATTTTATCTTTACTGGTGCTGCACAGTTAATCTCCTCTGTGCTGAGACTCTGGTCCTTTACTTTTAGAATTATCTACGCAGCTCCTATGTGAACGAGCCAGACCCCCCTACGACCACAATAGGATCGTGTCTTCTTGGTGAGTGCTACTCGCTGATGAATTTTAAAGGTTGTGTTATTGCTAGCCTCCCCTCTGCTAAATCCGGGTCCCCTGTATTTATACTCCTCAGCTCCGCTACATTTGCTGATACTTCAGACCACGTCACTAAATTGCACTGGGGTCGTCCCGATATTAATCCGTGGTAAGCCCCCCACTCTTATTTCAATCTACCTTCAACTACTGTATATTTGAACTTGTCTAATTGCCCGCCCTTTCTGAACATCAATAGCTTTCAAAATATAGACGATCATACGGCACCACGGTCCAGTTTCACACTACTTCATGGTAAGTTTATTTTGACTTACTAACACCGAATAAATTGCTCGGTATATCTTGAGCCTAAGTAATCCCATTGATACTGAAATGTCCGGTTGCTGCCACTTCGGACTGGCTTTACTCCCTTCTTTCCTCCATATAAATTCTTTGATATAATCAACTAATTTAGTGCAATTTCCATTTTTCTAAGGTGCACTTAATACCCACTGGGTCTATTAACTATACTGATATTAACTGTGTGGCGCATGAACATACTCGCTTTAATTTTGTGTCACAGGAATGATTCTAGTCCCTACAACCTTATGCTAATACTGATGTGCTTTCCCCTTGGAACAACATAGGGATTCTTTTCCAAATTTAATTTATATATTTACATTGAATAGGTGTGTCCCCACCCTTGTCCTGATGAAGATCCCACAGCAAGGATAGCAATTCTGCCTGCGCAATAGAGGGTCGAAACGTCGACAACCATTCTTATTATCAACTCCACGCCCTAACGTCTTCATTATCTGAACTTTGTGGAGTATGTTGTTCTGTTGAAATGACAAATTGAACCTTACGGTCCCCATTTCTACACACACTGTGTAGTATGGACAAATGAAGCTTATTGACTGATTTAATTGTCACAACAAATTTTCTTTCTCCTTCCCTCCACTATTTCCTCACAGGATCACTCCCCCCTCCCCTGTCTCTCCACTATATTTGGGGCACTACATGAACTATGTTTACGTGTGAAGATACGTTATATATTTGCTACAAACATTCACATTGTGATTAAAACAATGTGTACAGATTTCTTTTGTGATTGATTTATTTTTTGCCTTGTAAACTGTTTCTTGATTACTGGGACTCCTTCGTTTTATTACATTGATCACCCAGGTCCCAGTGACATTAGTTGGGTACAACCCCCTGCTTATATCCCCCGTAGAAAATACATAGTCGCGACCGTTGCATGCCGACAAGTAAGTTCGCAATTGCGAACTGGTACAAAACCCTCGCGAACTGGCAGAAACCCTTGCGAACACAAAAAAAAAAAATTTCCGCAAATTTGCGAGAATTCGCGGATTTTGCGGATTCCGAGTTCGCAAATACGCAAATTTGCGTACGCCAGATTCGCAAAATTCACCCATGCTTAGTTTTAAACAATCCTTAATTACGCCTTGGGTAAATTTGGTTTCGGGTTTGGACCATATGGACCGCCATAAGGACAGTGGGCGCAGGGCAGCTAGATACCTGATATAAGGTAAGCCTACTTCCCTATGAGTAATCTCAATAGAAGCAGAGACAGGAGTACACAGCAAGGGAATTAGAAAAAGATTTTCCTGTTGTTGAATCAACCTGCAGCTATTGGTGTGATGTCCCCACACACCTGCCCCATACAGTGCAGATGACAAGCACCTCATATTATAAATGTGGATCATTTCTTTTATTCTGCGGTTCCCCAACTTGGCGGCAAATCTAAAAACACTATTAGTGTTCCTGACCATTTTTAACTGGACCTTCTCTTGTTCACTGGTCCGTCTTCCGTCACCAGAAAAAGTAATGCCAAGGTAGCAAAATTTCTTAACAGATTCTAACCTAACGTTATCTAAAAAGAAGGTCCTATTTTGTTTAGTCTTCTTCATGCATGTCATTGTAAAAGTTTTATCTTTGTTGATTAACAATTTCCGTTTGGCTCTGAAAGTCTAAAAGTTGTCAATGAGACATTGCAGGCCATTTTGGGTGCGAGATAAAAGGACCGCATCATCTGCGTATAGCAGAATTGGGATAGGCTTACCATCAATTAAAGGTGCATCCACGGCGGTAGTTCTAAGTATTGTATCTATCTGATTAATGAATAAGGAAAACAAAAGTGGAGCTAAAACGCAGCCTTGCCTTATACCTCTGTTGATTTTAAAATACGGTGTGCACTCTCCAGCAATCCCAAAGCGTACCTTACATGTCAGCGTTTCATACAGTCTGGCTAGAAAATATATAACCTCTTTTGGTGCTCCCATGTCTAATAAAACAGGCCATACAAGTGAATGTTCGACCAAATCAAATACAGAACTTAAATCGGCAAAACATAAAAAAAGATTTCCTTCCTTGACTGTTGTAAATGGATTAATAATAAGGTCAAGGTTAACGCATTGCTCCATTGTGCCAATCCCCCTCCTGAATCCATACTGTACTGGTGATAAAATAGATTCCTCCTCCACCCATGTTTCTAATCTATCTAGGAGGACTCTACTTAGTACTTTAATCGATGAGTCCAAGAGGGAGATGGGGCAGTAGTTGCAAGCCTCCAACCTTGAACCCTTCTTAAAAAGGGGTACAATAATTCATTGGCCCCAGGTCTGTGGAAGGTCAAATTCAATTGCGGCATTAAAAAAGCGTGTTAGAATGGGTGCCCATAAGTCCATCTCATATTTGTAAAGATCTACCGGCACACCATCCAGCCACGGGGCTTTGCCGGCATTGCTCTTCTCAAGTCCTGCCCGCACCTCATCCAGACTAATAGATAACGGAATAGTTGGCCATTTACCATGAATATCAGTTTCACAAGCTAAAATCATCCCATCAGAATTAAGAACCTTGGAAAAGTGCTCTATCCATGCATTGCAGTTAACGTTGAAAGATATCACGGGTATATTGTCATTCTTTAAAAAAGGACAATTAATAGTCTCCCACAGAAGTTTGCTATTTTTTGTAGTTCAGCCATATCTAAATTATGCCATGCCTCATCTTGCAGTTGTTTTTTCCGGGCCTCTAGCGTTGCTTTATAAATATGCCGCTTTTCCCTAACGTATGCTAGGTCTCTTGGTTTTGTTGACAGGGCAAGTTTTAGTGAGGACAAAGCTTGTGTACAATCTTTGTTGAACCAGGCAATTACTTTGTCCCTCTGTTTACGACTCTTTCCTGTTAATAATCCCTCTATTGTGGTATTTATATTACTAATCATCAATAACACATTTTCTGGGGCAATCTCATCACTTAGACAGTAACTTATTGCAGCTCCACATTTATCATTTACATCCGCTAGGAGCTTGTTGGGATTTATTTTGGCCCACTTAATTCTTGGTCCATTCGGTTTTATGGCCGTAATGTCCTGGGTTGGTTTACTATAGCCTTATAGCCCGCCGTAGAGGGCTATACTGGCTATTAAAGGCCCTCTCCAGCGTTAAAGGCCCGAGCCGAAGGCGAGGGCCTTTAACAAGGGAGAGGGACTTTAATAGCGGTATAGCCCATCTACGAAGGGCTATAAGGCTATTAGAATGCTCTGTCACTAGAGGACAGAATGTTCTAAAAAAAAAAAAAGCCTTTTGGAAGAGCGAAGGGGTTGGAATCCCCTCAGGCTCCCTGAAGCCTTTGTTCACAGCCAGAGCTGCCAACAAAGAAGCATTGGAATGTTGGAGCTCAAGGCTTCTACCAGCCATTATAAGCCCAGAGCACTCCATTGATGTCAATGGAGCTCCCGACATTCCAATGTTCTAATATAAGTTACATCCCCAGCCTAATAATGTCAAAATAATGTTATTGTGATCACTCACTGCTTGCTCGACTATCCATAAATCACAATAGGCTGTACCACAGGAAACTAATATGTGATCAACATTGGAATTATAATCCCTACCTTTAAAGGTTGGGCACCTAATATTACCCCTTTTTTTTTTAGCAGTCCAGTAATTTTAGATCCAGTTTGGCGGCTAAGTTGCTCAACGCCAGACCATATCTATTGTGGGGAAAATGATTATATATAATATTGCCTCTATCATCATGGTCATAAGTAGGGCCGCAGATCCCCTTCTTGGCATCTTTACAAACTTGTAAATTAAAGTCTCCTGCCCAGAGGATGACAGGAGAATCTTTATATTCTACAAGAATTTCGTCTATTGCTCTTCCTATGTCATTTACATGTGATCCTCTGCTAGCATCAAAAATATTATTATAAAAGTTAACGACGACTAAATCATTGGCTTTTTGATGCTCAAGACATATTATTAATGCATAGGGCCCAACCTCAAGACGTTTTCCTAATTTAAATTCTGTCAGCCCAGTGGATATCAGGGTCAACAGACCGCCCTTAGCCCTACCAGCGACGGAATTTACAGCACCTACACAAAAGGACGTATAGCCTTCAACATCAATTTGATCCCTATGCCATGTCTCTTGGAGACATATAATGTCATACCCTTGTGCAATAAAATCATTCCAATGAGAAGTATTACGTTTACCAGTTAAGCCTGCTATATTCCAAGTAGTAATATTCAATCCATTTCCAGTGTCATGCATTAATTGATACGGAGATTATGGCACTGGATTAATCTGTTGGATAATATCAGTTCCCGGCATATTATTATATTGTTTCAGAGTTTCGGCCTCTAAGATATCATTTGTGGCCGTCCCACATTGCTTACTACCCAAGTTATTAAAAGGGTCTGCATTCCAGACTGGATCTTTTGTGATATTCATTTCCTTTATTATTATTATCTCTGCCACGGGGACCAGACGGGTCATGTACACCTCCTGCCCGTCCTCCTTGCCCTCTTCCTGTCCATCCCATGTCCTATCCGAAACATTAGGAACATCATCTACTGTGTCCATATCTAAAAATACGCCGAGCTTCGCACCCTTTCCAACCATTTCATCACCTACTGATACACCTTTCTTAATAAAGTCCTGTTTCCCATCTGATATGTTTGTATTCTCGTCACTACCTAACTCCTGAGGCTCGATAGTATCGCCCATGAGATGTAGCAGTCAGTCTACCCCCTCTAGATCTGTAAAGGGTTCAAATCGATTTGACAGGGGAAGATGGAACGCCACCCTGTCAAAGGGATTTATACCATATGGTCTCCTTCTATATGCATAATGCAAGGGGACTGATGGACCACATTTGGCACCCGGGTAGAAGTAGTTTAAATCTAATGTTTGTATATCCCCCCTCTCTCCCAAACCTTGGTTCCCTGCGAATGAAGTCAACTACCCAGGGGTCTTTGAAATTCACAATGACACAGTCACCTTCTAGGTCCTTGGCACTACTCCCTACCCAGCTCACCCTCCTAACAGTTAATATCTCTGTGTTGGAAAAACGGGGGAACGTTCTGTTCTTGGTAAGCGAGAAGATGACTTTATTTTTCAGTTCACTGTGTGTTTCAACTTTCTCAGTCCCAATCCCTCGGACTCCCACCAAGATGATCGTATAAGGTACTGCTTCAGGGGGGAGATTTACAGAAGGAAGTCTTTGGGGGATACGCCTATTACCCATAGGAACACGTGCTTTGGACTGACTCTCTGTTGTTTGTACATGCAGATCGAGTTGCTTTTTTGCCATTGTGCCTGCCTCCAAAACCTTAACCCCAGCAGACCTTGAAGTATTAATCTTTGCTGGGCGTTTTTCTGTACTGATTTGGGTAGGTTGACTAAATGGATTTGCAATGGTGTTTATTTGCGTCACCCCGCTATTACTACTTCTACCAGGAACTTGTGGGGTAGGGACAAACGGTATAGCCTTTGGATTCTTCAAAATTTTTGCTATACTATCCAGTGAGGTTATATTCCCACTCACTAATTTTTCCAAATGGTCCAATTTAGAGTTAATCATTTTCGTTCTTTCGAGTAAAGGCAACATCAGTGATTTGACTAACGTTTCCATTTTCTCTAAGAGCCCCTCATTATTGCTACATTGGGTTACTGATTGAGACTTAACTATGGTGGTCGTAGGTGGACAGGTGGACTGCACAGAATGACTGGGTACCTGATGTAACTTAGGTTTTTTGTGATTCTTCGTTACGGTGTCCTTTCGTGGACTACCCCCTCTTTTTCTTTTACCCGGTGGACCAATGATTTTGGTATTCAAACTTACTTGTGCCACGGGGTTAGCAGGTATAGGGTTGCCAGATGGCGGTAGCAGTGGGGATATAAGTGGTGAGAGAGGTGGTAGGGCACTAACCCTCGAGGGACTAGAATCCAAACTAATTGGTGTTGAATTTAATAAGGAACATGCCTCAGTATTATCTGTCTCCCCCTGCGTAAAACTAAGTTTTGGGCTCAAGGTGACTGATGGAACTTTTTGTTTGGGATGATCTGGGGTAACAACTGATCCGATTTACCCAATGAGGAGCGTTTCCCTGTTAGGAGGTCAATCGACAAGCATTTCTCGACAAGGGCTATCTCTTTTTCAATGACCACTGCAGCCCTTGTGATGAATTGGTCGATAGTACCTGTAACCCCCCCTCCCGCTGTGGTTATAGCAACATTACGGCCCTTCCTTGAACGTTGAGCCATATTACCACAATTTCACGGATGTTAACAAACAATAGGGTACAAATCAATGAAAACGATGATTATAATAGTTACGTTGTTGTACAGAAACCAGCACTAAGAGGGGTGGCCCAGCCCAGCCTCCTGCAGCCCCTGGGCTTCTCCTGCGACACCGGGAATGAAGCAAATATTTATGCGCCTCCTGGCGCGATGACACTGTCTGCGGCTTCCGGCCACGGGCGCTGCTGGGGATGGTAGTCTCCCCGAGCTCTCCCCCACACAGCGGCCGCAATGGTGTGTCTAGGCTTGCGGCGGCGGGGGGTGAGCAGGGACAGCGGCAGTGAGGCAGCGGGTCCAGTAAAGATCCGGTCTCTAAGATTCAAAGCCCCCAGGAAAGCAGGTGAGCTGTGGCAAACTCAGCAGTATTTCAAAGTTGTCCCTGATCAGTGTCAAAGTAGAGGAGTTCCTTATGAAAAATGTAATGGTGATTGGTAGGCCATGATTGGTATGTTTGTCTTACCAGTACAAGTCCCTAGTGATGTGCAAGGGATAGTAATGCAAGGGCGCACAGAGAAGGGAACTCAGGCCTTCAGTGTAGGGCCTGTGCGCAGAATGCTAAGTTATCCTGTAGTTCTGACAAGTGCAACCACTTGTCAGGCCTAACTTTCCCTTTTGCATACACATAAGGCACCCTTGTGGTAGCTACCAGGTAACCCCTGGGCAGGGTGCAGTGTAGGTAAAAGGCAGAGCATAAGCTGAGGTGTGTGTTATGACAGTGAAAAACTCTACATTTTTGTTTTTCACTGCTGAAAGGCCATTCTGTCCATAGGACAGAATGGGGGAGGCTGGGTGTTGTGTTTGTTAGCCTAGTTTCCTGTCAGTTTATAATGGAGAGGTGAAGTTTGGTATGTGTGGACTGACAGTGTCATAATGCATCTTTCTGTGAAGGTGGTTTTGTCACTGTGTGATTATGAACCACTCTTTTAGAAAGTGGCTGGGTTTTGTGCTCTGAGCCTTTCTGTGAGTCTCTGAAATGTGGATTGTCTGTCTGGAACTGAAAGGTGAGAGGAGCTGGGAGAAGTCTTGACCCAGGGAGGGGTTGTGATGGCACCAGGTTGCCCTGCATCTGGAGAGTAGGGGGAGGAGAAGCCCGGGAGGTGAAAAGGCCTGGGCTGGTGCTATAAACCAATTGACCCATCTCCTGCTGAGTGATTAAGGATCCAGACCCCACTATGAAAGGGAGAAAGGTGACATTGGGAGAGAGAGACCCAGTACGATTTAGGAAGGGGTCAGGGAACCCTGAGCACATACAAATCTTAAAGACATTAAGGGATATACCTATGAGAGCTGAAACCCCTGAATGTTGTAATGAAACAGATATGGATTGAGACTGAAAAGGCTTGGACCCATTGTGTCGTCAAAAGAAGGAGCAACTGAAGAGACTGCTGTGGAAAGACCAATCCTTGCTTCGTGATCTGGGGCTGGTATGTAGTTTGCTGTTCTAACTAAGGAAGAAGCTGTTGGGACTGTGCTCAGAGGCGCTGGGTCCGCCTGCTTAAAGAAGACTGTGCTTTGTGCTGTGTCTTGTAACCCCAAGGGCCCGAGGGGAGCTGGCTCCCAGTTTGGAAACACAGGAATATAAAAGTTTCCAGAGAAGACTCTCAGATACGCCATGGGTGCATGTGCTCTGTCTAGCCTGAGACCTTTGTAAGTTGTGCCCTGTGATCTTGGGCACCAGATGTTCCAAGTGAAACTCAAATGCGCAAGGGTACGTGTGGTGGTGCAGCCCGGGTGTTGGTGAAGAGCGCCTGGGCCTCGTGTGCACCAAAAGAAGAAGCGAGCCTCTGACGCGCAGTGTGCGTGTCGTGGTGGGGCAACCAGGGCGTTGGTGAGGAGCGCCTAGACATCGTGTGCACCAATGGAGGAAGTGAGTCACAGACTGGCTGGGTGCATGTCATGGCGCAGCCTGGGTGTTGGTGAAGAATACCAGGGCCTCGTAGGCACCAAAAGAAGAAGTGAGTCTCTGATGTGCAAGAGTGTGTGTTGTGGTACAGCTAGGGCATTGGTGAAGAGTGCCTGGACATTGTGTGCACCGGAAGAAGAAGAGAGGCTCAAACGCGCAGGGTGCATGTTGAGGTGCAAGCGGAGCGTTGGTGAAGAGCGCTGGATCATCGTGGGCACCAGGGAAGAGGCGAATCTCGGATGTGGTGTGTGTGTGTCGAAGTGCAACCCGAGGTGCTGGTGAGGACTGCCTGTCGAGGGTGTGCACCAAAGTGAAGTAAAGTCTCCACAGTGCTGAAGGCGGGTCCTGGTGTGGACTGAGACCACCGGAGTGAGGGCCAAGTCAGTGGGCCCCTCGGAGTCAATCAGCAGCGGCACGGACCGGCAGGCACAGAAGAACATAGAAAGAGTAATTTATTCAAGGTGAGCACGTTGTTCCCGATATTCTATGTAGCGTTACATGTACCTTGGTTGCAATCTTGGAGGCGAGACTTATTTGAATGTTTGTTTGTTGTAGGCAACGCTGTATCTGCCCCTTGTGAAACAGGAACAGTGACCCCGTTATAGCGGGTAAGATGTTATTTCGTCCCAGAGTATTTTCACTTGCATGATAATTGAAGTCAGCTATTGTGACAGTTAGACAATATATATTTGTATATACAGGTTATGGATACATGATGGGTCGAAGTTGATTTCCCCCTCAAACTCTTCGTGAGCTGTAAAGAGTCCTCAATGTTTGGATTGCTTTACAAGAGATGTTGACCTAAGGTACGTGGTCAGTATATAAGAGGGCTTTTGATGAGGAACCGGTCACGTTTGGGTGATGAGGGCTATAATGGTGTTTAGTGACTTTTAATTAATATATTTTTGGACCTCTCCTTGTTTAATAAATCCCGGTCACTTTGGGTGTTAGACTTAATTTGTACATACTGCCAATTACCTCGAGGGAATCAGATTGTACTGAATGGTTTTTTAAGAATTGTTTTCGTCTTTTTTGAATGGTGTGTGTTCACATGGTTCACACAGCACTTAACCCCCGCCAACTTCCAGACTGCTACCAAGCCACCCCGGGACACACCCATGGACCCTTCACCTGCCACTCCTGCAATTACGACTGCATCAGGACCCACACCAAATCCACAATCTCCAAACGGAGCTCCGACACTAACCACCTGAGGTGCATCCTGCTCAACACCCACTCGGTTCACAGACACGCCATTGAACTCTGGAACCTACTCGACACCACATCGCCGGACGTCGCCTTTCTCACAGAAGCCTGGATGAACGCCTCATCAACGCCCGACATCGCCATAGCCATCCCGGACGGCTACAAGATCATCCGAAAGGACCGCATCAACCAAACAGGAGGAGGCATCGCCATCGTCCACAAGAACACCATCCGCATCACGACCAGTTCCGCTGAACACCTCCACTTCCAGATTCACACCAACCCCAAGACCACACTTAGAGGCACCCTCATCTACAGGCCACCAGGACCTTGCACACAATTCAGCGAAGACATCACTGACTCCTCGACCTCTCTGCAGCATTCGACACAGTCTGCCACAACACCCTTTTACAACGCCTCAACAACATCGGAATCCAAGGAAAAGCACTTGAATGGATCACCTCGTTCCTCACCGGAAGAACCCAGAGAGTCCGCCTTCCACCATTCAAGTCCGAGGCCTCTGAAGTCATCTGCGGCGTACCACAAGGATCCTCACTTAGTCCCACCCTCTTCAACGTATACATGAGCCCCCTCGCGTCCATCGCACGCCAACACAACCTCAACATCATCTCTTACACGGACGACACTCAACTGATCCTTTCTCTCACCAATGACCCCAACACCGCCAAAACTAACCTACACGAAGGAATGAAAGAAGTTGCCGAATGGATGAAACAAAGCCGTCTGAAATTGAACTCAGACAAAACAGAAGTCCTCATCTTAGGTACTTCCCCCTCTGCATGGGACGACTCCTGGTGGCCGGAAGCCCTCGGAAAAGCACCCATCCCGACAGACCACGCACGGAACCTAGGCGTCATCCTGGACTCTTCACTCTCAATGAACAGACAAGTCAGCGCCGTATCCTCTTCCTGCTTCAACATTCTTCGCATGCTCAGAAAAACATTTCGCTGGATCCCCGCCGAAACAAGGAAAACAGTCACCCACGCTCTTGTCATGAGCCGACTGGACTACGGAAACACCCTCTACGCAGGTACTACCGCAAAACTCCAGAAGAAACTCCAACGAATCCAAAACGCCTCAGCCAGGATCATATTATACATCCCACGCAACGAACACATCTCTGGTCACCTTAAAGACCTCCACTGGCTACCCGTCAATAAGAGGATCACTTTCCGACTGCTTACCCACGCACACAAATCACTCTACGACATCGGACCAGATTGCCTCAACTCACGACTATCCTTCTACACCCCCTCACGCCAACTACGTTCTTCCAGCCAAGCCCTCGCCACTGTACCTCGCATCAACAAGACCACCATGGGAGGCAGATCCTTTTCATACCTGGCTGCTAAAACATGGAACTCACTCCCCGCTTACCTTCGCCTTACCCAGAACCACCTAGCATTCAGAAAACAACTTAAAACGTGGATATTTGACAAGTAATCCTCCTCCCCTTCCTTAGCGCCTTGAAACCCTCTGGGTATGTAGTGCGCTATACAAATTTTATGACTTGACTTGACTTGACTTCATCAGCCCACACGCCCTCCCCTCCGAGGACTACATTCTACTGGGAGACCTCAACTTCAACCTGGAAAAGAACAACAACAGCAACACCACCACCCTTCTGGACAACCTCGCCAATCTCGGACTCAAACAACTTGTTGATACCCCCACCCACTATGCCGGACACACGCTCGACCCAATCTTCACCTCCAGCAAGCACATCTCCTTTAATCACACCACAGCTCTCCATTGGACGGACCACAGCTGGTTCACTTCAACTACAAAAAGACTTCGACCCACAACCACCCACAACCAATTCCCTGCAGAAACTGGAACAAAATCACCACCGACCAGCTTTTCACATCGCTTCACCAAAACCCTCCTGCCAAATCATCGGACACAAACCAAGCAGCCACCAACCTCACACAATGGATCACCCTCAGTGCTGACGAATTAGCACCCTTGAAAAACCATCAAATCAAGCTAGGTAGCAAAAAAGCCCCTTGGTTCAATGATGACCTTAAGAAATCCAAGAAGATCTGTCGCTCCCTCCAGAAAGCCTGGCGAAAAAACCCAACCACTGACAACCTGGCCACCTTCAAGAACGCCACCCACAAACACCACCAACTAATCCGATCCACCAAGAAATCAGCATTCAAAGATCGACTCGACAACAACGCCCACAACAGCAAGGAATTATTCAACATTGTCAAAGAATTTACCAACCCCACCGCTGGCACCAATGATATTACCCACTCCCAAGACCTCTGCGACTCTCTAGCCTCTTTCTTCCACAACAAAATCGCTGACATACATAACAGCTTTGGCGACCAGTCCACCCCACCCACCTCCAAACTAAAACCCCCCTCCAACAACCTTTGCGCCTGGAACCCAAACACCACTGAAGACACCATCCGCCTGATGAACTCCATCCACTCAGGATCACCAACCGACCCATGTCCCCACCACATTTTCAACAAAAAGGGGGTGGGGTCGCACACTACTCACACACCGGCGGAAGTTGCCCCTAAGGACTCTGGTCATTGTAGTAGAGTGTTCGCGATGCATCATCCTTCGATCTTGCTATCTTCGCTGTCTAATTTTCAACAAAGCAGACTCCATTATTGCACCTCATCTCCGAGACGTCATCAACTGCTCCCTCAACTCCGCTACCTTCCCGGAAAGCTGGAAACATGCCGAACTCAGCGCCCTCCTGAAGAAACCCACAGCAGACCCCACCGAACTTAAGAACTACCGCCCCATTTCGCTCCTCCCATTCCCTGCCAAAGTCATTGAGCAAGCCGTCAACAGTCAGCTCGCCGCCTTCCTCAAATCCAACAAATCCCTCGACCCTTCACAGCCCGGCTTCCGAGCCAAACACTGCACCGAGACCGCCCTCATCGCAGCAACAGACGACATTCAAACTCTACTGGACAACGGAGAAACAGCTGCCCTCATCCTACTTGACCTCTCCGCAGCCTTCGACGCAGTCTGTCATAACACCCTTATACAACGCCTCAGCAACGTCGGAATACAAGGAAAAGCATTGGACTGGATCATCTCGTTCCTCACCGGAAGAACCCAGAGAGTCCGCCTCCCCCAACACGCGCCTGTCCTTTCACACCCCCACCCGCCAACTTCGTTCGTCCAATCAAGCCCTCGCCGCAATTCCACGAATCCAAAGATCCACCATGGGGGGGAGATCCTTCTCCTACTTAGCGGCCAAGACCTGGAATTCTCTCCCCACCCACCTTCCCCTTACACAGAACCACCTCTCCTTCAGAAAACAACTAAAAACTTGGATATTCGATAAGTAAAATACCCCCCCTCCCTCAAGCGCCTTGAGACCCTCTGGGTGAGTAGTGCGCTATACAAATTTTAAACTTGAACTTTAAACTTGACTGAGAATACACTAAAAGTCAATTTATATCTTAACCTATAGGAATTAATTGGTTGAATTGCCCCAAAGTCCTGAAGAGGCCTGAATTAAGAAAAAGGCTGAAACGCGTCAACTGCATATATAAAGGCATCAACTTAAGAAAATTGAGATACAATATATGACATTATATGAATAAGGAGTTCAATTTAATTTGGAGGGAGAAAGGAATTGACCCTTTGAAGCTCTTACTTTTTGTTGATGACCGGATATAGGGAATGTTGTGAAATAATTATAAGTCAGCGTCCTTCTTTGGAAATAGTTGTGGGCTGTTTAGACCAGCAAATTGGTTACTTTTGAAATGTTGTTTGTTTGTATTGTATAAATTGTGTATATTTGTGTTTGTATATATATGTGTTTTGGCAAAAATAAGTGTTACTTAAAAAGAAAAAAATAAGCTTAAAGAAATAATAAACAGCTTTGATATTTCTTCTAAGAGTGATTAATGTAGCACTAGTCTATATAGGAATACAAGTGCTTTTGACTAAATTGAGATTTATTTCTTTATGACCATGATTAGGTTAGGAGAGGACAATTAGTGGTGTCTTTTCTATAATTAAGTTATATTTTTCAAAAAAACGTTTTCCATAGGCATTGTTCTCGTTTAACTTGCTTTATTCCCAGATGCCTTTGGGTTATTCGGGTCCCCCTGTCTATAAATAGGAGTTCTGGATCAAGGCTCAAGTCACTGACATAGGGGAAGAGAGTGAGATCGCATCCCCCAGGTAATGTGGTTCAACACCTGGAGTGGGGTGCGGGCCTGGAGGAACACTCTCTCGGCCTCCCGCTTCAGTCAGCTGCGCGAGCTATTGCTTCGGCTTGGATCCCGCCCCGTGCTGTCCAAAGACGGGGAAGTACTGGGGCCGAAGTGGGAAGCAGTACTTTGTGTGACATCATTTGATCCATAATGGGGGCACTGTAACGGAGCACGTAAAACTGTTGCATTACAGTTTGCATTATTGCTGCTAACGAACTATCGAACAGTCCCATAAAGCCTAACCTCATTTCTGTCTGACGAACTTCATACCTTATGCGTTACACACTGCGCTATTTCTCCCTTGCATATTACCTGATTGTAACGTAGCACATTGCATAATTTCTTCAGTGCACAGTAACTGAGTATAACGTGGCACAGTGTGTTGTTTCTACAGGATTGTAGCGTGATACTTTGCTTTGTTTCTTCCTGGTACAGGGCATGCTGGTGGTGATACACATTGCATTATTCCTTCATTTGCACAGTACATGACTGTGGCGCTATGTATGTCGTGTTTCTCTGTTGCACAGTATAAGAGAATATCGTTACGCATTGCAGTATTGTTTCCTTTTTGCAGTGTGTGTGATTCTTGCAATACAACATGCCTAACCTTTTGGGAAACGGTTATAAGTGTACTTAACTGTTGGTTAGAAGCAGTGGTTGGGATTAGAACCTACCAACCCACCGGAAAGAATACTACTCATTCTTATATGTTGATTTTGTATTGTGTGGTCGTACTGTATCTTTGCCTATATAAAGATTATACTCATTTTATCATTACACGTGTGGAGTCTATTTGTGATGACATGATGGGGTTACTGTGAGCATGGTTGCACATACTGAACACTCCTGCCTTGGAAATAAGCCTGGCTTCTTGTGCCAAGCTACTAAGGGGGTGAGCAGAGCTATCTCAGACGGTGTCTTTACTTAGTCTAACGTTGAAGTGCAGGGTCGGGGACGCACCCCTCCAGCAATTGGTGGCGGCTGTAAGCGACAGGGACCTCCACTTCCAACATGTTTCTTCTGACGTCTTTACTTGACGGCTTAAATTTGATGCCCTCGCCTTATCTTCAGTAGGGATTTGAACTTCCCTTCAGGAACAACCTCCTTAAGGCCATTCCTATTGTCCAAGGTGACGCAAGTAGATTCCTTTTCATTGCATCTTCAGGTCCTTTCATGTTCTCCGAGGTCATACGAGTAGATTCCCTTTTATTATCGTCTTCATGTCCATTCATGTCTCCAAGGTGATAGGAGTAGATTCCTTTTCATTGTCGTCTTCATGTCCATTCATGTTCTCCAAGGTGATAGGAGTAGATTCCTTTTCATTGTCGTCTTCATGTCCATTCATGTTCTCCAAGGTGATACGAATATATTCCTTTTCATTACCGTCTTCATCATCAATTATTTTCTCCTAGGTGATACGAGCAGATTTCTTTTCGTTGCCATATTCAAGACCATTCCTGTTGTCCAAAGTATATGAGTAGATTCCCTTTCATTGCTAGAAGGTGAATTAGCACTATTCAGCTCCTTCTGGCTAGTACTATCTAGCTCTTTTTCCCACCAATTCAACCACTTCTTCACTCTCTCACTCCTTTCTGCTATCAACAATTGGTAACTCATCACCTTCATCCTCCAACCCATAATAACACTGCACAGTTATTGTCCTGTGTCCACTCTTCAAGCAAGCTCCATGTCCTAATGCAATCCTATCAAGATTCCACACTCTATATCACTCACCCGATAGCATTTTCAAACACTTCTACGACTTCTATAGGTTTGTAAAACGTACTATCATCTTTGCACACCTTTCTGGGTCTCTTCACACTGACCCAATTGTGAGAAGTTGGCCTGGTATGTGATGTTCACTATTCTAGTGAGCATCTTGCACCAGTCCAAACGACCCCTATAGTGATTGGTTGTAAGTCAACCTTATAGACCAGCTATCCTAGTGGTAGCATGGACAAAAGCAGTCTTAGGCTAAACTCAAGATGGCATGTGAAGCCACCTGTTTTACCATATGCAATCCCTTTAATACCAAATGAAAGGACACCACACAGGATATATATTATAAAATATATGTATTTATTTCTAGAATAATCCTCTGTACTCTTTATGAGGGCAGAAGCACAAGCGTTAAACAAAGGACTTCATATAACATACAAAAGTTGCACAACCATATACTAAAAAAGTGGTATAAGAACCACGTCACGAACAATGGTAAGGCCTAGGGCCTTGAGAATCACTGGGGCTACACTGGACTAACAGAAGTTAGGAGGGGGGAGGCCCACAGGATGCGGGTGCAGTGTCTATAGGCACACGCGTTCACCAATAGAAGTCAATGGTGCTTAAAAGTTTGAAAGTTGCAGATTTGGAAGTCTTCCGACTGGACTAGAACTTAACCACTTAAAACTAGGTTACTAGGGATGTAAATCTCTACAGGAGCACCGTAGTACTCTCGTTACCTCACCTAGAGGAAGCGGGTGCATAGGTGTCAAAGTGCGTCGGGTTTCGTCGTGGACTTCTATGGAGCCTCGGTGAAAAGATGCTGCAGGTGACCAGGAGAGAAGAGTCCGGTTGGATCCAAGGGTAGATCGAAGATGTAGAGTACCTGAAAGCAGAGGGGACAGAGACTGGGTCACTAGCCAGTGACCAGGAAGGAACCAGGAAGGAACCAGGCGATGTCGGGTTGCGATCAGGTGATGTAATGAAGTTTGTCTCTGCTGCCAAGTGAACCAGGAAGTATCGACGATGACCAGGAGGTGGACACAGACTGTCCCACAAAGGCTCTCGCTGTCGGCGGTGTCGGTTCTTGAATCGGAGTCAACAAGCCTTGGCAAATGTAACCCAAGCAGGAATCGGAGATGACTTCTGGATCAGCTCTGCAAGGTCTGATGGGACGCTCCTTTTCAGGGACCAAGGGCCAGTCTGGAGCAACCAGACCAGCAGTGAAAATTTGTAGGTTTCGTTGTCACAGAGGCCACTAGCCAAAGGGCAAGTGACCGGATAGACGCGTCGAGCAGGAAAATGCAAAAGGGCCCCAAGCAGCACTCGGTGAGTGTGGAGAAGTGATCTTCGGTGCAGTTGGTGCTCGGGGCTGGGGCTTCTCAATCCCCAATGCACAGCTTTGAGGGTGCCTCAGGAGCTGCACAGGAAGCACTTTGCTGGCTTTCCAAGGTGGCCGGTCCCATGTCTCACATCACTTCCACGGGTCTCAGCTTTGCTGCGGCTGTGGATCGGGCTGTTGGATGTCTGGGAGTCCGGTTCTTGTCAGTCTCTGTTGTTCAAGCTCCGGCAGGAGCAACAACAAAGAAAACCTTTGAGCGCTGATGGTGCCTGCTTGTGGAGGGTGGTCACTCCTTGACCACAAGGGAGATTCTTCAGTCTTCTATGTCGAGTAGGATGTCGAAGGGTCCAGAGTTTCATATCAAAGTTTCAGTCAGGATGATCTAAAGTCTAAGGGCACAGCTCTTACCTTTATTCCAAATCAAGGGGCTGCATCACCTGCTAGGTCTCTCCTATGGGTGGGACCCAGGAAGGGGGGGGTAGACCCCTTTCCCTTTGTCCAGTTTCACGCCAGAGCTGGAGCCCCAGCACTGGTTTGAACTGGGCTATGTGTGGGACACCTTGTGTGCCCCAGGCAGTGTATAGTTTCGTTCAGCCCTCCCTGCCCCAATCCACTATCTCCTGTCTGGGGTGGTGCTAGCACCTCCCTGGACAGGAAACCTGATGTCCAGGCCTCCCCTGCCAGAGTTTCGGTCAGCAGCAGGAGGCCAGAATTTTGTCTGTGGCAGCAGCATCCATTTTGTGATGCTGAGGCTCTGGTTGATTTTTACTGAGTTTTATGAAAGTAACATGTCTTCTCCCTCTAGAAGGGTAGAATACTACCCCTGTCGCCAGAACTGGCGAGGGGGTAGTATTCCAAAGCGTATGACACCTTACACGACATGTTTCGATAAAGCCAAACCAAAGATAGCATTTAACCGTGAGGTTCATAATGCACTTAAGAGTGTATGGTATGGCAATATCCTATAATAGCTATAAGGACATGGTTCCGAAAGCTGCAGACAGGCTCAGCTCATGCTAGAGCACCATCTCACATAAAACCAAGCACTCTGCCTCCAGGATTGTTAAGGCCTGCCATAGGAGTGACTTCTAGGTGCATATGTGTCCAGATATAGGTTTATACATCGGTATACTATATCTAAGCAAGGGGTGTTTACACGACCTTGCCCCAGCTGAGTGATCAGCCAGTTGTGCCAGTTTGGATGGCCAGCCAGGGGTGGCAAAAGATATGCTGCAGCCCCTGGTAGGCCTTGAAAGCAGACCCTACTCTCCTACACCAATCTCCTTCACGGATACTCACAGACTTTACATTGTTTCTGTCATCATTGACAAGCCTTAGGCTTCTCTTCAATGCCCTTGACATTCCTACTTCCTCCACTGACCAATCTTCTGCTGCAGACCTGAAGAACCATTGAGGATTTCAGTTAGTCCTGGCACCATGTAGTCTCCTTCACAGTCACTATGTGGTCCCTCACTGCCTTCACCACTTGCACGTCCGAATCCTTGCCACCTTGAACTGCCAGCTAAACAGGACTCTTTATCACCCTATTGATTCTTTCCACCATGCCATTATCACTAGGATTGTATAAAGTGCCGTCCACTGCCTGACCTCCAGTCTTTCAAAATACCAGTGAGCCTTTCTTGACAGAAATTGTACACTATTATCACTTACCAAGGCAGGAATGCCGTCTTTCAAAAACACCTGATCCAACACCTCCAAACAGGATCTGTGTTTGACCCTTTGACAGTTTTAACACCAGCCCTCTAGAAACCCTGTTAATTGTGTACTTTAACGATGAACCAAATCATGAGCCACAATTGGGCCCCTGAAATCCACAGACGCCCAGGGATTTTTGGGTACCCCTCCATCACACATTGGTGGTTTCACGGTTCTTAAAGACCTGTCTGTCATAGCACAATCAATGCATTTTTTAACAATCCTCTTGATAAAAATACCTGTCCGTGGCCACAATTCTGAAATGTCCCTATACCCTAGCTTCACATCAGCCCTTCACAAAGGCTCAGGAGGAATCACACTTCCACATCCTAACATGATTCTTTCTCCACAGATAACCCTGATTTTATTTCCAAAGCGGCCTTAGCTTCACATACAATGTCTCCTTCCTTGGCTAATCTTTCTCTGCGCACTTCCGTACACATTGTAAAGTCACATCTTCTCTTCTTTTACACTCCCACAACTCTTTGCTAATCACTGGTAGCACATTGTGCTCTATGAAAGCAACAAGCCTTTCACTTTCTGCATCTTCCTCACTCTCTTGTAACTGGGCATACAAGAAAGAAGATCCGAATCAACATTTTCTTTACCTGGAACATAGTTTATCTTTTAGCAAAAATCCTGTAGCCTCATTGACAACCGGGCAATTCTTTCAGATGCATCATTCCCTCCCTACGTCACCAGCACTTCAACCAAAGGTTCATGGTCAGCGAGTACCTTACATGGCCATCCCCAAACAGATGCTCTGAAATGCTCCAGGGCCCAAACACGCGCCAGTGTTTCACATTCTATAACCGCGCACTTCTCCTCAGTGGGTGATAAGGATCTGCTGACGTCAGAAACCACCTTTTTCATGTCTTGTTCAGCTGTCTGTGAAAAAACTGCAACAATTCCTTTGCAGCTGCGTCGGTAGTTACTGCACTTTCTGCTTCTGGATCAAATCCTTTCAGAGCACTAGTCTGGACACTCTCCTGTTTATTAGCCCTAAAACCTCCCTGGCACTCTACGATCCAATCGAACTTAACTCTTGATTTCATCAGTACAGAATACGGAAAACTTACTAGCAACATTTGGTCCATGCCCTGAAGAAAATTCCGCAAATCCAAGGAACAACCTTACTTCCTCCTTGTAGAATAGAGCTGGAGCATCTTGTGTAGCACTGGCCAAACTTTGCTTGGATTAGACACCGTCAGCACATAAGACGTGACCTAGATACGTAAAACTCTCCTCTGCAAACTGGTATTAGAGAACTTTGCTGTTGAGCCCTTTTTTTGGAAAACACCTAATGCACCTAATGCATACTGCAAGCATTTAACATGTGCCTGCCGGTACTTCGCATAAATCAAAATATGATCTTGAAAACTTCTAAAGCCATTCACATCACTAAACAACTGAAAGATCAACCTTTGAAATACTGCTGCAGGGGATACCAACCCAACTAGCATCTGTTCAACTGCAAACATCCTTCTTGCGACAGAAAAGCAACGCACTTCCTACTCTAACATTCCAAGGAAATCTGGGGTCATGCAGACAAAAAATCAACCATATAAAAGTTTTAAGACCACCCAACACCATACACTGTCCTTAAAATCTCACTAATACCTGGTAATGGAAATCAATCAACAAAGATGGTCAAATATAATCTTATCTTTCAATTACTACGTCTTTGATATATCCTGCCTATGTATGAATGCATCTCTTATGTTACCTGGCTCCTGGCTGCTCAGCCAGTGTGAAAGTGCTGCGTGGAATGCGGGTGTGAGGTAGAAGAATGGAATGTGTGGGTGTCTGTGAGGTGAGGAGTGACAGTTGAAGATGGGCGGAGCAGCAGGCAGGCTGCTGCTTTACATGGATGCAAACCTGTAATTAAGATCTAATAAAAAAACTACAAAGATACTCCTCAGCTATGTTTGATACATCACAACAGTCTTCCTATTAACAATGGAGAAATCCACTCCGAAGTTTCTATTGCCTTAATTATCCCAGCTGAAAACAACTTTCACAATTCTATAGACACGTAGGGGAAGATGTATCAAGCGTTTTTGAGTTTGCAAAAGGGCAGATAGCGCAAACATTGATTTTCCGATTCTGCAAACCTAATTTTGCGACTCAGTAATCTGTTATCGGGTTTGTGATTCAGTATTAGAAAGGAGCGTGTTCAGGGCGTCCCTTCCTAATACCGAATCCCATCGGTATGTATGAAAGTTTTGTGACTGCAATTGCAACCGCAAAACATTCACATTTTCGCACCTACTTCAAGTAGGTGGTAACCCATTCGCAAATGGGAATGGGTCCCCAAGCCTTCCCACGGACCACTGCCTGCTCTTAAAAAATTAAAAGAAATCTTTTTCTTTTTTGTTTTGTAAAGCATCTCGTTTCCTTTAAGCAAAATGGGCTCCTTTACTACTACTACTACAAAAAAGATTGCTTTATTGAAAAGCAATCACGGGCATGGGGGTCTGCTGATCTCAGCAGGCCACCATCCCTGTGATTTATGCGATTCCTTGGGGGTAGCAAATTGCAACCAACCTCATTAATATTCTTGATGTCGGTCATTTGCGACCACTTAGGAATTGCAAAAGGTGTACTATACACCTTCATACATTGCATTGTGCAATTTCTTAATTGCGAATCCTTGAGATCCGCAATTAGGGAATCGCAAAATGCTATCTACATACATCTGGCCCAACTCTCTAATCAGAACTGGAACATCTGTGGCCTTGTGTATTTTTGGGAAGGCTGCCTCTTTTAATACATTACGATGGACGAAACCACACAATTTTCCTCTGGTTTTACAAAAACTGTTTCAACATCCTATTTCCAGTGGAAACACATTAATCTAAAATCTAATCTTGTTCACAACTGTTAGGATTAAGTACCATGAGTAAAGGTCTGTGGGCGAACCCACCAAGAACCAAAGCACCCTTTCTTCCCACCTATAATTTGCCAATTGTGTGGCAGTTTTTAAACCTGTTCATTAATGTTCTATATCCTAACATATCTATTTTCTCTCCACTGTATCCTAGTTTACTCCCAATTCACTCACACACTTCCTTTTCACACGTTCTCATGTAAATCCTAAATGGTGAACCTGAATCCACAAATATTTTCAACTTCACACTATCAATTGACATCATACGCTCTGGTTTATTGCCAACTACACATATATCTTCAACAATCAACACACATGTACCCCCCAAAACTCACTTTGCACACCTTGGTCTACTCCTTATCACCTTCTGTGTGACTATCTCCACTATCCTCTTAATTCACACACTTTATCCCCTTATCTTTACTCTTTCTGAACACTTTAGCAAAATGTCCTTTGCTTCCACAACCCCACACACTTTTGTCCCAAAGAAGGCACAGTTGGCTAAACGGTCTTTCCCATCACACCTATACTATCACAGTCCCTCTTTCATTTCATCTTTATCCCTCATGCCATCATTATGGCAGAGGTGGTAGAGGTGTGGCGCATTGGCCAGGGCAACTGCCTGTGGCTCCCGGGGCTCACAGTTCGATCCCTGGTGCCAATGGCAGATCAGCCCAGCACCATGTGACTCTGGGTAAAAGCTCGCTTAATCTTCCCGACGGCCCCCAGCGCTGAGACACCTCTCCGCAGGTAGCTGTGCGCTTTACAAATACTGGACCTTTACATTATCTCTTTTATGAAGGAATGAGCTTTTCCCCCTTCCCACTACATCACATGAAGTATCTCCAAACTCATGTTCAACACATTAGTACATCTTTAAGACACATCTGCATGTGTCCTCTAGGTAAAATACATCCTAATTTAGAATTTCCATTCACCCACAACCGTCCTTGGATCTAAAGTTCCCTGGTATGCTTCACAACTTGATCTCAGATTAAACCTTCCTGTAAATCAGCTAATTTACAATATATATTGCAGGTTTCTTTAAGATCAGTTCTATATTAATCAATAGGCTGACCTTCCATTTATTTTTCTCTGGAAAAAACGTAGTTTAGGTTATTCTAATGCACACTTTAGGGGCAAAGTGGTTATCCAAATCCACTATTGCAGCATTACAAATTGTAATATCACTAGAAACAGCTACTTTTGTCATCTGGCTGTAAGTCTTTAATCGTTGATGACCCAACAAATCTAATAAAACCATTTTTTGTGTTCTGTTGACATAACAGTGAGCTCATGTATTGCTGCATTCAATCCAGCTCATGGAAGGTGCTTCCCCTGAAGCTTGAGGTGGACTGATGGTGAAATGTGCAGCACACATCTCACCACTTTGTGGTGGCAAGGCATCTTGTGATGTAGAATTGAGTCAAACCCACACTCTACCAGTAGCACTCAATTGTAGTTGGCAAAAATGTATGTTCATGTAATTTGACTAACAATTAGATTGACAATAACAGAAAATTGTGAATTGCATGTCGCACTTCAGCGCTGGTGAAATAACCAAGATAAGTCACTCTTTCACTTTATTTTGTTGCCGCAAAAGTGATTACAATTCTCATCTCAGACTCAATAGTCCTTGTAGTAATTAACTCCAGGTAGATTTATGAGTTGTAGTTACAGGATGTAGAGTTCATGTGATGCAACCACCCCCGGAGCAGTCAGCCTGCTGCTCGGCCCATACTCCAACTGACACACTCAAGCATCCAGGCACCCACACATTCCATTCATGTCCATCACACCAACATTCCATGCATCACACTCACATTGGCTGAGCAGCCGGGGAGAAAGTAACAAGATAAATAGAATACAGGTTACTACAGTCATGCTCTGAAAGGGAGAGCTGTTAATGATCACAATATTGTATTGTATTGTATTGTAATTGCATTTATAGAGAGCAGAAGTATAGAGGAGGACAAAGGTTTGTATTTATTTATCGCTTGCTGACGCACGCTATTTAGGAATCCTACAAAGGATTAGTGGTGAATTAATATGGTGAAATATGAGGTAATTTCAGTGGTGGATATTAGTCTGTTACTTGGAGTGAGAAGGATAGTGGAGGGATAAAAGGGGAAGAAAGATTCGCATTCATATAGCACTAGTTACCCGTGATAGGTGTTGAATCGCTTTTCTGGCGAGTAGCACGCCACTCCGGAACCCATAAAGGATTACTGTTGAAAATTAAAATTAGTATAGTAAAAAATAGGAAGTAATTTGAGTACTGGATATGTTATTCAGTTTTTTGGGTAGTATATTAGTATCGTTTATTATGGAATTTGAGAAGTGAACATGTTAGTCTGTTAATTTTGATTGAAAAGGATAGTGGAGTGATGAAAGATTGAAAGATTTTGTTTTAGGTCTTAGCAATAGGAGGAGGCTTTTGGATGATTAAAAAGGAGCTTTGGAGGGGAGGACTGAGAGGAAAGTGTTTAGAAAGGTTTGTTTTAGGGGATCAGTATAGTAAAAGAGGTTTCAGATGATGCAATTAAGGGTAGAGTAGGAGATAAAAGGTGGTCTGTTAGGTGTAATTACAGCAGGGAGAGTGTGTCTGAATGAGATGTAGTTATGTATGGTGTTGATTGGCGTTGTGTTAGTGATGAGTTTATTGGTTAGTGGTATAGGATAGAGTTGTGTCTGTTTGTGGGTGATGGTGGATATGTGTGGTAGTTGGGATAGTAGGGCGTGTAGATGTGGTTTGGTTGGGTTGGTGGTGCATGCTGGTACATTAATCTGTGCATAGTGTTGTGCGTGGTGTACATTTGGTGTGAGTGTGTTGCTCTGCTTGTGGATGTGGATGATGTGGGCTTGGTATTGCTAAATGAGAAAAAGGGCAGCCTTTCTGGCCCTGGTCAGTCTTGAACAGGCTCAAACAGGCATCTACCCTTGTCCTCTCCGCCCTTAGCCTCGACGCCCGGGCAGAGACGCCCTAAGCCTGGCCTTTAATAGCCATAGTTATCAGGTGACCCTTTCAGCCAATGGGAACCCTAGCCCTAACATTATCCAATCACAACCCAAGCCCTAAAATCTAGAACCAATAGGAGACCAGGACCTTACAGCCAATCTTAGCCCTAGTCCAAGCACCCAATCAGTTTAAAAACCATGATCTATATGTCCAATAGAGGCCTTAGCCCTGCCAGTAGTCCCAAAACAAGTCCAAGCAGCCAATGGTACAGGTAGCCCCAGTCCCTACTTCCACTTCTGAACACACTGGCAGTTTTCACAGCCGGTATCGATGACAAGCTGGGCAACCTGAACAGATTGATAATGAGAGCACAAACAAACACCTATCTCAGCTGCAACTGGAACCAGGTAGTCGAAAAATTAGTTACCCTGCCCTCAATTCTAACTGGTCTCATTAGCGATATAAAGAACTCAAATGCAGAAAATGCAACAAAAGATCTGGGCACCATCAAAATCGAAGAGGGATCATCCAGGAGGGAAAAACCTGGCAAAAGGCCAAAGGACAACCTTGATGTTCACAACGAGGAGACACCACTGACTGGAATAGGGAACCCGCAAAAACTCAACGCTAAACAACGTCTTCAACAAAAAAGGAAAGGGCACAATCAAAAACCACAAACAAGCACAACAAAATACTTCTCCATTTTCGCAGGGACACAGGAAAAACACACAGCTAATGCAACAAATGTAGGCTCAACATATCGGGCAAACCAGGTATCAAACACTTCCAACCAACAGCAAAAACCAAACAGTAGAACGATGCATCATAATGGAAAAAGGGTCCAAGACTCACTAACAAGATACCAAATCAAACAAAATGAAGAACTAAACACAGAAACACTGAAGATTCAACCATCTTCAAAACCCGGCAGTGAAAAGATCAGACTGGAGCAAGACATCCAAGAACAATTGAGAGAACCAAGACTCCCAAATAATGAATCTGCTCCTCCAGGGCAAGCACCCAGCCAGAAGCGCAACCCAGAGGCATCAAGATCATCCGAAATTAAGCAAACATCTATTTCAAATCCCCATGAAGGGGACAGAAAAAGAACCAATGACCCAACCTCGAGCCCAAATCATGAAGAATCAACAAGGGACAAAGGATATAAGAGTGCACACACTACGCTCAGACCAACGGGGTACTCACTGGCAAAATGGCCATACAACAAGGGGGCAAAATCTAAGCAAACTCCTCCAAAACAAACAATAACAAGTCCAATCACAAAGACCTCCTCAACAGCTGGAGAAAGTAAACACCTGGAAACCCAGGAAGTAAAACTATGCAATGGACCAACGGCTACAACATATTGATCACCAGTGAAATAACAAAGACAAGGAATCAGCCGACAGTCGACAGAGGTCCTGGTCTTCTACCTAGAATACATGTCAAAAGGGCAGCAGGACCTGCTAAACCACTGTAATATCCTCAGACTAATGGAAGCTATCCCCAAATTGGGGGGTATAAGCACAAAGGATTTAGTCTCTGTAGAATTTCTACCTGCTGTCAACCCACAAAGCTTGGAGGCAACTAAGACAACTTGGACTTCAAGCAGCATTGTAGACTTGATCTTAGCTGAACAAGAGCTATTCAAAAATTGGGGAATCAAGTAGGTCCCCTTCCATAAACCAGCCAACCCCTTACCATTCCTGAGCAGGACGAGCCCAGCACCAAAGATACATCAGGTTCACACCTTCAGTGTACTCAGGGACGCACAAGGAAGCTCACCAAAAAGGAGCAAAAGCAGCCCTTGGGATCGATCAGAAGCACGCTCAATGGCAGCAGTCGAGCCTCACCAAGTACCATTCCTGAGCCGGACGAGCCCAGCGCCAAAGAAACACCAGGTCCACACTGTCAGTGCACCCAGGGACGCACGAAGAAGCTCACCAAAAAGGAGCGAACATAAGTAGCGCCTGGATTCGATCGGAAGCACGCTTAACGGTAGCAGAGGCGCCACACCAAGTTCCATCAAGGGAAACATTGTCCCGTACTGTCTTCATATGTCCTGAGGAGGACTGACGCTATTTACAAGCCAGAGCCGGCAGCAGGGGAAGGGCACCAACCCTAGGCATCTGTTCTTGGAATATCAATGGCCTAACCTCAAAAATGGACGACCCAAATTTCCAGCACTACATCTCCCGCTTTGATATAATAAGGCTGCAAGAAACTTGGCCCAAAGCCCCACAACACATTAAGGGCTACACTTGCTTTGCCACACTAGCCGCAAGGACTAGTAGTTTCGGCCATCACTCAGGAGGTCTGGCCACCTATGTTTCCACTACAACAGCAGCTTCAGCAACCCTTATGGACTCATCCTCAACCACAACATTAACAGTTAAAATAAGACTAGTCCTCGAGAATAAAGAAGAAGAGGTATGCATAATTAACTCATAAGTCCACCCAAAAAATAAAGCAAAAGACTCATCCAAAATTACCAATCAACTGGCTGAGTAAGCCACCCAGATGGAAAAGCCACTCTTCCTTCTGACAGGGGACCTAAATCAAGATCTATTTGGCTCGTCAGAAGGACAGGAGGCACTGGCTCTAAATAGAATCTATAATATACCACCGCAAAGCGCCCTAACAAACAGGAAAAAACACCTCAATAGCTGGTTTCTTTACAACCTAGAATATCAAACCCTTCGGGCATTGAATGGAAGATTTTCAACAGACTCTCCTCCAGTAAAATCCTTTGCGCATTGGGGTTCACTGTTTTAACACACAGGTCTTAACACAGAGAAAAGGAGAAATTTGGAGGGACAACAGATTTGCCACCAAGGAATGAGAGGGACAAACTACAGAGGGTGTACTGCAAATCCCACAATTCAACACGTTAAATGCAAGCAATCATGGGCAGGGAAAACCACAAGTTTAAAACACAATACAGGTGATAAAATATGCAATCACAGGCAGGTGAAAACTGCAATTTTAAACTCTAACAACCACATGCATAGACAGTAATCACAGAAAGGGAACATCGTTTTTTAAACAACTTTTGTTTTGGGAAGAGACAGCACTAGTCTGCCTCCTTACCACTTCCTGAACTCTGCTCACTGCAATCTGGGGCACATGTGGGCTGCAATTCACAAGATGGAGGAAAATGATTTGGGGTGCACCCAGCAAGGCCTTAAGGGGCCTGGGCAGGTGTGAGAGGAGGCCTCAGATGTCCTGGTTCGTGCAGTTCTTTTATGAACCAATTCATGTTTAATTTTGAGAACAAAAATCACTTGTGCTTGTAATACATGAGTTGTGAGCCCATTTATGTACTGAGGCTGCTGTGTCCTAATCTTCATTGTGACCAATCCAATATGGCCGCCACGTTGTACGCAAGCAGATGGGGGAATAAAGAGATGTTTCTCTGCGTTGGTGAATGTTCTACTTTGTCCACGAGCACAGACTCCCTAACTGCAGCAGGTTATTTTTATTTTTTTTGTAATTACAAGTTGGACATGCACATTACGATTGAGCTGGCATGACTGAACTCTTATTGTTCACAGCACTGTCTGCTCATTAACCCACTCCCCAGGGTTGGAGTTGGCAGCAGGGCGATGACTTGCCAAAAAAGCACTTCAACTCCTCCTCAGGGGTAATTAGCGCTATATAATTGCAATTACAATTACTACACTCTGTGATTCTTCAGTCCACCCCTTCCTCACATGCCATTGCCACATTTGCTGTCTCAATCCAAAGTATTCACCAACGAATGCTGAACTTAAAGTAGGACCAGGTGGTAGCAAGATGGCAGGTATGAAAATCCTAAAATCCATCCCAAAAACCAACATTGGCTGCCTTTTATGTGAGGGTGGTCTGGAAGCGTGCGCCGGGAGCTCTACAAATTAGGTGGAAAAGACAGGACCTCATTGTCAGACTGCGTGTTACTTTATTGGGTCAAGCAGAGGAGTTGGTATGTGGGCATACAGACTCAGCAAGGCTGCCATTTTAGATTTATTTCAAGGCTTGGTTCAACGCTTGCAAGACCCACTGGACTTAGCCAAGCCATCCCCACCCACGTTCAGGTTTTATGCCCTCTCCATCTGCTTGCATCAGGGAGTTACCAAAATACTGTGGCTTTTGCTGATGACATTTTGCAAAGTGCTATCTACGTCCAGAGTTTTTTTTGGCAAGTTTTGGATGCAAAGCTCTCCAGAATCAATGCTCATATTTTTTCCAAATAAGCCAGCCAATTTGTAGTCAACAAATTTGTGCCAAATTCCTCCTTCTCCTAATGTAATAGGATGTGTGGGCGGGAGACCCGCTACTTTTCCACCCTTTTCTATTGAGTCTCTGTACAGCAACAGAAATCTCTCCCCTAACTATCAGTGGCGTGCAGTTCAGGTTCAGGCAGTACAACACCACCATGATCAGGAACTACGGTTCGAAACACGTAGGTTTGCACAGTCTGAATAAAATCTTTAGAATTATCAATAGGAGTGCCACGATTTATTTTGTGTGGGATCAATACGAGACACTGTCCTGGTCTCGACGTGTGCACCAACAAACAGCGCTCCCTCTGCGACAGGACAATTTGTTGGCAAAAAATAAATAAATATATATATATATATATATATATATATATATATATATATATATATATATATATATATATATATATATATATATATATATGTTAGTGGCAGTCGCCTCTAAGCAGTTATAGTTAGGTCTGCATTTCCATCGAAAGATAGCTTTTTGGTTTGCTAATAACTTTGGCACCGTTTGATGCATCTTCAAAAAACTTTCTGGAAAAAAATTAATCCACCTCAGCTCCTTGGTGGAAAGTTTCATTTGTCCATCAAGTGGGTGCCGAGAAAAAAGGGGGGGTCGCAAATTGTAAAATCCCCATGCATTTTTCAAAGACTGCTTGAAGACAGGTTATGGCAAAAAACGCTGATTGGTATTACACCAAATTCGGCTGCAAGCGAGATCTTGGTCTGCAGATTTTGGTGTAATTCCGTTCAGTGGTTTCTGAGATATTAAGGGTTAAAAATGATTACATATTTTTGCAGTTGGCACACGAGAGTCTGCGGATGCCCACAGGCATCCCGTGAGAGCACAAAATCAAAAATGGAGACCTGGGATTTGTCTTGAGGCCTATTTTTTCTGTGAGCCGTCACGTTCTCACGCGAGCAAGAGGCTCCCGCGAGTCCCGTGAGAGCGAGCGCTCTGATTGACTGGCTGCTGGAGTTTCAGAAATGAAATGCCTGCAACTACTGTTTACTGTGAAAAATTGGAGGTGTTGTGGAAATGAAGTAAAAAACTGTATAAAGGGGCAGCAGAAAGGCGTGCTGTTCCCCTAGATTTAGAGAGGAGGTGTGTAAGGGATAAGTAATGTTAAGAAAATAAATGTACATGGTTTTTACCTCATTTGTATGATCTTGTGGGACTCTTGCGGATTAGTGATCAGTAAAAAGGAGTAGATGAGTTCTCAGTACACTATTAGCAGAAATGCATATTGTAGTCCTTGTTTTTTAAAAGAAATGTGCAACAGATAAGTACTATGATGAGTAATTAGTTAATTGTTAGTTTTAAAAATGTTACGACCTCGCAAGGCTCTTGTGGGATCGTGAAAAGTAAAAGGAGTAGGTGATCTTTGAATAAACTGTAGTATGCACACTTGCTACTGTAGGAAGGAGTATTACTGGATATGGTGTTTATCAAAGTCTACTATTTATGACTGTAGGCTTGGAAAGAGTTGTGAGTAGAGTCCAGTCAGTTCCCGCAGCATACTATGCACACTTATTATCAGAGAGAGGGGTGTTAGCGGGGAGGACAGTCCCTCTCTACTACTACTCACACCCACCATCTGAGAGAGAGGTCCCAGCAGAGAGGCCAGTCATTCTCCACACACCTTACTATGCACACCTGTCATCTGAGAAGGAGGTCGGAAAGGGGAGGCTAATCCCTCCCCACACCCTGCAGCGCATATCTGTCATTTGAGAGAGAGGTCTGACAGAAGAGGCCAGTCCCTCCCCAAACACTACTACGCACACCCGTCATCTGAGAGAGAGGTGTGAAAGGACAGGCATGTTATTATACACTATTATGCACACCCGCCATCTGAGAAAGAGCTCTGGGAGAAAGGTCAGTCCATCTATACACCCCCTGAGCACACCCATCATCTGAGAGAGAGGTGTCAGTGGAGAGGCCAATCTCTCTCCACTCACCCTACCACGCACACCCATCATCAGAAAGGAGGTCTGGAAGGAGAGGGCTGTCCCTCTCCACTCACTTCTATGCAGACTGCCATCTTAGAAAGAGAGAGATCCAAGAGGAAAGGGCAGTCCCTCCCCACTCACTGCTACGCACACCCTTCATCTTAGAGAGAGGTGTGAAAGGACAGGCATGTTATTATACACTATTATGCACACCCACCATCTGAGAAAGAGCTCTGGGAGAAAGGTCAGTCCATCTATACACCCCCTGAGCACACCCGTCATCTGAGAGAGAGGTGTCAGTGGAGAGGCCAATATCTCTCCACTCACCCTACCACGCACACCCATCATCTGAGAGGAGGTCTGGAAGGAGAGGGCTGTCCATCTCAGAGAGAGAGAGATCCAAGAGGAAAGGGCAGTCCCTCCCCACTCACTGCTACACACACCCTTCATCTTAGAGAGAGGTCAGAAAGCAGAGGTCAGTCCCTGTTATGCAAGTGAGGAGGCTGAGCAGAGACAGTTACTGCACATGCTCTACTATGCATAGTTGTTATTTGAGAGAGGGGTTTGAAATGAGAGCATAGTCCCGCCTCATACTCCAGTATGCATACCCATTATTCAACAGGGGGTTTTTAGTGGAGAGGCTGGTGCTTCCTATATACTACTATTTCCCTACAATTGTGTTCTGATCCTGCAGTAGTCTTCCAAGAGTAGAGTGTACCCTTTCGGGGTGAGACTTGCCACATGAAGCTCATCCGAAACATTGAGACAGTCACAATATCGTATGGGGGGAAGTAAAAAAAAGGGTGAAGGCTCAACAAATATTTACCATTCTTATTACATGGTTGAAGAAATGCTGTGATGTGATTGTGCGCAGAGCCGGAGATAGCTCAGTATGTCCTTGGTACTTTGGAGGAGAAAGAAGGCTGTTTGAGTTGTACTCAGAGGAAGGGACTTTATGTGGATCTGAAAGAGACAGTTCAGAGAGTCCAGTGTGACCAAGATTGGTATACGGAGTCAAAAGTATATAATACTATCCTTCTACTTGTGGTAGTGTGGGAGAGCAGAGAGGCTTATCAGAGGGTAGTGCTAAGCATCTGTTGTATTCACTGAGGCAGTAAACGAGACACCCACTCAAGAATAAATCTGAGACCAATTTACAGAAACAACAACGATTGTAATATACATTTTAAGACCAAAAACTTAATTCACAGGTAAGTACTTAATTTCTTATGATTTATCAAATTTCGAAAAATAACTCACTAATGTGCGCATTTACACACACTGCATTTCTATGGGCCAAAATAAAAAAATGCATGTAAAATTGTGCAGTCGCTTCTAAGGGTTCACCTTTGAGGTTTAGGGTATCAGCAGGCCAAAGTCCAATGTTCCACCATCGAATCATCAGGAGCGTCCCTGATTCAGCTAGGAGCAGGGTGATCAGGTCGGAGGTAGCTGGTGTGCTACGAAGAATGGGGCCACCTGAAAATAGCTGCACAGTGGGACTTACAGGTAAGTTTAGGGGACCACAAACAAGGGCTCAGGTCTTAAGTTCCACAGGACCACAGGAGCACAGCTGGTTTGTCGGGACGCTGGCCGAGCCAGCTGGGTGTTGAACAAATAGGTCAGCCAGGCTCTCGTGTCAAGGTGATCTTTGTGGTCAAGGGCAAGCAGCTTGCAGAGATGATTTCTGGACAGCTGAGCCACTTACAAAATGGGTCTCAGGGATACTGATGTCCCTACATGGGTGCTTGCATCTTGGGTAGTTTTGGAGTCCAGATAGGATTCTTCGTCTTGGTGTAGTTTGCAGGGGGTCTGGTACCCCGGGTATTGCTATGGCACGGCTCCGGTAGGCCCTGGTATCTTCACACTCAGTGAGGAGACAGATCTGACCCTCCAGAGCTGAAGTACCTCATCTTGTTTGGTTCATGCATCAGCGTCGCTAGTGGGTGGCAGGTCATTGAGCCAGACTCTGCGCATTAGACGATTTGCCACTGAAGGGGAGTAGTTCCTCTACTCCAAGGGAGTTCTTTTGTGATTATCAAAGGGCTGAAGGTGCTTTGGGGTTCTTGGGAGAGGCCATACATGGGCAGGATGAGACTGCACACCATGATGGTTGACTCCTTGAGGCAGCAGGCAGGGTTTCACGCCAAAATTCTGCAGCTCTCCTTTGTCCATTTTCTTCTTAGGTCCATCGAAGCTGAAGTTCAGGGTCTAGGATTGCCATCTGAATATTAAAATGAGAGGGTTAAAGGGAGGGACAGTTAGTAGCCAATCAGCTCCCTAACTTTAGGGTGACTACGCTGTCATATGACCACTTCCGTTGAAATGTGGGCACAACCCTGACCCTGGTTTGGCTAATTCTCTTCAAGACAAGATGGAGGAATTGAAAAAGTGGGGTCCACATTTACTGCCCCACCTTAGGGATGGTGCTGGCTGAATGTGGGCACACCCCCTAACTTAACAAATGTTCCCGCCTGTCCTTCTGCCAAAAGTAGAGTGGAATGGGGGGGTTGGCATCCTCCACTAACTGGAGATGCCTGGGTTGCATTTCAAAGTCTGCATCGCTTTTGAAACGTCCCGCCTTGGAATGTCATTCCGGTCCGGAGGAGGTGTGAAGCACCTCCGCCCAGAGCAGGCTTTGTTCCTGGCCTCCGAGAGCTAAGGCTCTCACTCCAAGAGGTCAGAAACATGTCTGGTGGTGGAAGGCTGGCTAGGACTAGTCAGAGACCACACCAGTGTTTGGTAGGCTTTCAGGGTGCTCTCTAAGGTGCCCTATATACGCATTTATTAATACATTCAACATTGCATTAGTCTGGGTTTATTAAGATGAGATGTTTGGTATCAAACATCCCTGAGTACAGTAAGGCAATCATGGTGCTCGGGAACCCGTAATGATGGGTGTCAAGCCAGTTACTCCTTATGGCTTCCCTGCAAACTCACAATATCCAAGAATGGACTTAGATATTGTAGGGCCATATCTGCTCAGGCAGATACGACCACACATGTGATATAATGCACCCTGCCCTAGGGCAGTAAGACCTACAGTAGTGCGGACTTACCTACACCTCATGCAGTGTCTGTGGGCAGGTCACAGAGGGATGTGTTTCATGTCAAGTCAAGTCAAGTCAAAGAATTTATATAGCGCACTACATACCCAGAGGGTCTCAAGGCGCTTAGGAAGGGGAGGAGGATTATTTGTCAAATATCCACGTTTTAAGTTGCTTTCTGAATGCTAGGTGGTTCTGGGTAAGGCGAAGGTAAGTAGGGAGTGAGTTCCATGTTTTAGCGGCCAGGTATGAGAAGGATCTGCCTCCCATGGTGGTCTTGTTGATGCGAGGTACAGTGGCGAGGGCTTGGCTGGAAGAACGTAGTTGGCGGGAGGGGGTGTAGAAGGACAGTCGTGATTTGAGGCATTCTGGTCCGATGTCGTAGAGTGATTTGTGTGCGTGGGTTAGCAGTCGGAAAGTGATTCTCTTATTGACGGGTAGCCAGTGGAGGTCTTTCAGATGACCAGAGATGTGTTCGTTGCGCGGGATGTCTAATATGATCCTGGCTGAGGCGTTTTGGATTCGTTGGAGTTTCTTCTGGAGTTTTGCGGTGGTACCTGCGTAGAGGGTGTTTCCGTAGTCCAGTCGGCTCGTTACCAGAGCATGGGTGACTGTTTTCCTGGTTTCGGTGGGGATCCAGCGAAATGTTTTTTTGAGCATGCGAAGAATGTTGAAGCAGGATGAGGATACGGCGCTGACTTGTCTGTTCATTGAGAGTGAAGAATTCAGGATGACGCTGTCAGGACTTGGGTTTCTTAAGACCCCTTGCGTTTCTCAGGAGCAACACTCACAAAACCACTCCGGCACTGAAACCCTAAGACTCCCCAGATTCTTTGGTTGTTAACAATGAAGATTCATGTTCCAGTACCTAGGAAAGAAGATTAGTTTTGGACTTGTAAAAATGACTCCCAGCTAAAGCAGTACTTGGGACTTATAGCTACTTTCCATAAAAGCAAAACAAGATTGACTTTCACCATGAGGTATTTATATTCAGATAAGCAGATTGGCGCAAGTTGACTCAGATAGTAAATAACGGCATGATTTATACATTACGCTCAAAGATTCATTCAAAGTTTCAACACTATTATCATTGTTCTTCTGCACGCCTTTTACCACTGTTTGTTTCACAGCATATCAAACATAAAACGTTCTAAATAGCAAATCACAGTTCGTTTTTACAGCACCAGCATAAAATAATACAGAAAGTTTCAAATACAATGGAGCCTAAACGGAATCAAACGAAGTTAGAATCTGAATAACTAAATCTAGGCTTTCAGCCGAGAAATACTGTTGATTACGCTTTTCACAATATAAGAGACTAAAGACACATTGGCAAGTCCAAAACTAAAAGCAGGAGTCCAGAAATACTGTTCGGCAAACTATTGTCCTGATAGTTGCTAGGGAAACGCCCCTCGCGTTTCGCCCTACGAGCGTCTTGAAGAAATCACCAGCCGGCAAACAGAAAAAGGATTAATCCTACCTGCATTTTCAGCAAGCGGATTTTCGTGGTAGTTTACTACCATTGAACTGGAAACGGAGCTGGGAACATCAGCGAAGTCCTCCGTCGTCGGGAACGAAGACCGGCCAGGAAACAGGAGACCTCCGATCTTGGGAACCAGGAAGGAATAATCCGCACGGCGTTTTGGGTGTGGCAGCTTTTATAGTCCCAAAAGAAGTACAGAGGCTGCAAAGGGAAAAAAGACCTCGGCAGCAAACTCAAAATGGGAACTCCTGAAGCCTAAGGCCAACAAGCACTGGCAAAGCGGAACGTGCCCAAGAGACGCGCAAATAACAAGCATTGGCAAGTTCAAACATAGCCAACGCGCAAGAAGTAAAGTGCCATAACAAACATTGGCAAAGCCAAATAACATAATGAACATACATTGTCATAGTCAGTGATACAGGGAAATGGTGCCAATCAACAAGAAGAGGACAACAGACACAGCAGAGAGGGCAAGGATCCTGACAGTGCCCCCCAACAAAAATGGAGACACCCCCCCCCCAAGCTCTAAAACTGAGAGGCCGGGTGCCGAGCATGAAATGAGCGCACCAAGCGGGGAGCATGAACATCCATCTCAGATACCCAGGAATCTTCTTCGGGACCATAGCCCTTCCAGGAAAGCAGGTACCAAAGCCTCCCCCTAACTCGTTTACAGTCTTTAATACAACGCACCTCATACTCGTCCTGACCCTTCACACGAAGAGCTGGAGGACGAGGTCTTCGTTTGGCAGCCGCTTTCTTTAACAGAGAAACGTGGAACACAGGGTAAATTCTCATACTTTTAGGAAAGAGCAGCTTGTAGGTCACAGGATTCACACACTGAACAATTTTATACGGACCAATAAATTTAGGGTGGAATTTGTAACGTTTCCTGAACTGAAAGTTCCTGGTAGAAAGCCAAACCACGTCGCCCACATGAAGATCTGGACCCTTTTGTCGCTTTCTGTCCGCAAACTTTTTGTATGTGGCCTTGGCCCTCATCACATTAGTTCGTAAGACTTTGGTAATGCGTTCCATTTCACTGAAATGTGAATCCAAGGAAGGTATATTGGTCTTTTGATGAGCCAGCAGCAAAGGCGAGAAATGGGGATGTCGGCCATAGACAGCAAAAAAGGGCGATAGACCTGTAGAGGCATTCTGCAGATTATTGTAGGCGAATTCAGCCTCCCATAGCAAGGCTAACCAGGAACCCTGCTTTTTGAAAAGAAAACATCTCAGATATTGTTTCAGGACCTGATTGACTCGCTCAGTTTGCCCATCCGACTCAGGGTGGAAGCTAGTGGAGGTGTTAGTAGTAATGTGAAGTGCTTTACACCAGGCCTTCCAGAACTGCGAGACGAACTGAGAACCACGGTCTGAAGTTATGGACCTAGGGAGGCCGTGCAGACGGACCACATGTTCCAGTATTAATTGAACTAGTTGAGAGGAGGTTGGAAGTCTAGGGCAAGCAATGAAGTGGGCCATCTTAGATAAACGGTCCACTACCACGAGAATGGTAGTCATCCCCTTGTCTTCCGGTAAATCTGTTATGAAGTCCATTGCAATGTCCTCCCAGACCTGAGTTGGAGTGGGAAGCGGAAGTAGGAGTCCTTTCTTTCGACCATGTTCTACTTTAGCTTGAGCACAAACATCACATCCTTGAATGAAAGATTGAACGTCCTTATTCCAGGTTGGCCACCAGAAATTTCTCTGTAATAGTTCTTTGGTTTTTGCGATTCCAGGATGGCCAGCCAATTGACTAACATGACACCACTGTAAAACCTGTGCTTGCAATTCTTTAGTTGGAACAAATAAGAGATTGGAGAAGAAGGGCAGATTTTGGTGAATTGTCCTATTAGCCCCTTCTCGCACCCAGGATAACAGTTGGGGTATTGGCATTGCTTGTCTTATTTGCTGGAAGAAGACATCGGACATTGTGGCACCTACTATTCTTTCTTCGGAGAGCATGCTTGTAGGTCTGGGATTTTGAAGAATGTCGTCTGGCTTATGATCATACCGTGACAAAGAATCTGCTTTGTTATTTTTTGTTCTGGGTCTAAAAGTTATGATAAAGTCAAATTCTGCAAAAAACAATGTCCAACGGAGTTGTCTGGGAGTTAAGGCCTTTGCACATCTTAGGAATTGTAGGTTTCGATGGTCCGTGTATACAGTTACAGTATGCCTAGCCCCAAGTAGGTAGTGACGCCATTCTTTAAAAGCATGACGAATGGCCAGGAGTTCTTTCTCTGCAATGGTATAGTTGGTTTCTGCAGGCAGAAATTTTCTAGACAAGAAGGCTATGGGATGTAGTTCGTTGGTTACTTGATCCTTTTGTGAAAGAATAGCTCCAATCGCGAAGTCAGAAGCATCGGCTTCCACAATAAACGGCAAGTCTGAGTCCGGATGCCGTAAAACAGGTGCTTGCGTAAAGGTTCTTTTGAGAGTTTGAAAGGAAGAATCAGTGTCAGAGGTCCAAGTGAATTTAACATTCTTCCTCAATAGCTGAGTTAAAGGTGTGGCCAAGGTTGAAAAATCTTTAATAAAACGGCGGTAGAAGTTAGCAAAGCCTAAAAAGCGTTGGATATCCTTCACCGAGGTTGGAGTAGGCCAATCAAGGATTGCTTGGATTTTTCTTGGAGCCATAGTGATCCCAGATGGAGAAAGAATAAAGCCAAGGAATTCAACCTTTGTGGTGTGGAATTCACATTTAGACAATTTACAGAACAAACCATGTGATCTTAAGGTGTTTAAGATAATTTTAACGTGTCGAATGTGTTCCTCAGTAGAAGACGAAAAAATCAAAAGGTCGTCAATATAAGCAATGACGAACCTATCTAAGAAGTCCCGAAGGACATCGTTGATAAAAAATTGAAAGGCAGCCTGGGCATTGCATAAGCCAAAAGGCATTACACAATACTCAAACAAGCCAAAGCGAGTTCGAAAGGCTGTCTTCCACTCATCACCTGGTCTAATACGGACCAGGTGGTAGGCGCCTCGCAAGTCTAGCTTGGTAAAAATTGTGGCTGAGCGCACTTGATCAAGAAGTACAGGGATCAAGGGTAGAGGATATCGGTTCTTGATTGTGATGTTATTAAGAGCTCTGTAATCAATACAGGTGCGCAATTCTCCATTGCTTTTAGGCACGAAAAAGAGCGGAGAGGCTGCTGGAGACTTGGAGGGCCGGATGAAACCATTTTTCAAAAACTTGTCTAAGTAATCTCGAAGGTGAGTGTTCTCCAGATCTGTCAAGGCGTAGATTCTACTACAGGGTATCTTGGCTCCTGGCACTAGATCAATGGCACAATCATAGTCCCTGTGTGGCGGTAGAGTTTCTGCCTTTTGTTCACAGAAAACATCTGTGTATTCTTCATAAATGGGTGGTAGTTCTGTGTCTTGCTCGGCCGCTGTGGAAATGTAAAGAGCTGAAGCAGTACGCAAAAAGGAACTTGGGGAGAACTTAAGATTCTTTTCAGGTACCCCGCAACATTCTTGTTTACACCAGGAGGATGTGAAGTCGACTGTACGTTCTGCCCAATTGATACTGGGATTATGCATAGTTAGCCAGGGGATGCCCAAGATAACTCCAAATTGGGGTGCATCAATTACATCGAAAGATATGGTTTCTTGGTGTTGTCTGGAACCTGCATCGCAAACCATAGCTATGGGAGAGGTACAGTGCGTAATCATTCCTGAAGTTAGTTGAGTACCATCGACTGCGTAGACTATTTCAGGTTTTTCTTTTTTAATAATGGGAATATTTGTTTTCGCAATGAACTTGGAATCAATGAAATTCCCGGTGGCACCTGAGTCGATCATTGCTGCTATCAAGATTTGTTTCATGTTGGGTACCCTAAAAGAAACATTCAAAGCGAGATGAGCCACAGTTAACTGTAGAGTGTTAGCGATGGTTTGTTCAGGAGGGGATAGCCAACTCGAAAAAGTCTCCTGATCCAAATTCGAGTTCTCTAGTTTTCCAACTTAGTTTCCTTCTTGTCTCGAGGCCAAGAGTTCTTAGGTTTGAGTGAACACTCTCTAACGAAATGTCCCTTTTTACCACAGTAGAGACAAAGACCATTTTTTCGCCGAGTTTCTGTTTCCTCTGAAGTTAAGGGTTTCCTCAAACTTCCTATTTCCATGGCCTCAGTTGATTCCTGGGTATTGGGAAGTGATCTTTCCTTGGCTCTAGAAAAGATTCGGACATCTGTTCTTTTTCTATCTCCTTTGCGGTCAGCTACTCGATGGTCCAGACGAAGACTGAGTGCTATGAGATCTGCACAAGTTCGAGGTTGGGGATCGATAGGCGCAATAAGGTCTTTCAGCTCATCTTTTAGTCCTTGATAATAAAGAGCAGCCCTCTTAGCTTCTGGCCAATCTGTCTCTGCTATAAGACGGTTGAATTGGGTAAGATAGTGTACTAGTTCCTTATTTCCCTGTTTTAATTCCAGCAATTCTCTATCGGCAGATCCTGTTATGGTACGTCTATCAAATATTCTTTCGAATTCCTGTTTAAACTGCGCCCAGTTGTATAATATAGGATCATCAGATTGCACTAGTGGGACTGCCCACATAGCTGCGTCACCACTCAGGAAGGAGATCAAAAAGGCAGTTCGCGATTGAGCACTTGGAAATGAAGCTGGCTTAACCATAAAGTGCAACTGAACCTGCGTTAAGAATGTCTGGAATTTGTTAGGTTCCCCAGCAAACCTCTCAGGCTGGGCCAACGGAACAGTTGTAGGAACAGTTACTGAAACAGAGGGCGATGAACCAGATACATTTGCTTGATGTTGACCCGAAGATGATGCTGAGTTCAAACGTGACTGTAAGTGAATTACCTTATTGGCTAAAGCTGCAGTTTCTGTTCTACTAACTGTTAATTCAGTCTGTAAATTCCCTATCATGGCGCATAGATCATCCATGGTGGCATTCATTTGGCTATTGCTCGGGAGAAACAAAATTCGTGGGCGGATTATTCTGTCAGGACTTGGGTTTCTTAAGACCCCTTGCGTTTCTCAGGAGCAACACTCACAAAACCACTCCGGCACTGAAACCCTAAGACTCCCCAGATTCTTTGGTTGTTAACAATGAAGATTCATGTTCCAGTTCCTAGGAAAGAAGATTAGTTTTGGACTTGTAAAAATGACTCCCAGCTAAAGCAGTACTTGGGACTTATAGCTACTTTCCATAAAAGCAAAACAAGATTGACTTTCACCATGAGGTATTTATATTCAGATAAGCAGATTGGCGCAAGTTGACTCAGATAGTAAATAACGGCATGATTTATACATTACGCTCAAAGATTCATTCAAAGTTTCAACACTATTATCATTGTTCTTCTGCACGCCTTTTACCACTGTTTGTTTCACAGCATATCAAACATAAAACGTTCTAAATAGCAAATCACAGTTCGTTTTTACAGCACCAGCATAAAATAATACAGAACGTTTCAAATACAATGGAGCCTAAACGGAATCAAACGAAGTTAGAATCTGAATAACTAAATCTAGGCTTTCAGCCGAGAAATACTGTTGATTACGCTTTTCACAATATAAGAGACTAAAGACACATTGGCAAGTCCAAAACTAAAAGCAGGAGTCCAGAAATACTGTTCGGCAAACTATTGTCCTGATAGTTGCTAGGGAAACGCCCCTCGCGTTTCGCCCTACGAGCGTCTTGAAGAAATCACCAGCCGGCAAACAGAACAAGCATTTACAATGCAATGGTTTCGCCTTTGGAAAAGTTCGAGTTATTGGCATTGCTCATGACATTTCTTTTTTTTTTTTACTTATAAATAAATGGCATTGTTATTTACATTGCCAACAGCTCTCACAGCCCACACAGCTCTCCGCCCACACAGCCCACACAGCTCTCTCAGCCCACACAGCCCACACAGCCCACACAGCTCTCACAGCCCGCACAGCCCACACAGCTCTCACAGCCCACACAGCTCTCACAGCCCACACAGCTCTCACAGCTCTCACAGGCCTCACAGCTCTCACAGGCCTCACAGCCCTCACACCCCACACAGCCCACACAGCTCTCACAGCCCACACAGCCATCCGCCCACACAGCTCTCACAGCCCACACAGCCCTCCCAGCCCACACAGCCCTCACAGCTCTCACAGCCCACACAGCTCTCACAGCCATCCGCCCACACAGCTCTCACAGCACAGCAGTTGCTCTCAGTGCAAGTGTGCACTGAAGCAGGTACTGTAGTAGAATTGGCCTATACCATGTACTGCACTGTGACATTTACACAGCGCTTCATCCCCGGGCTGTGGAGCGCTCTGGTTTGCACGGAGACCCTAGGTGCAAAGGTTTAAGATGGCGTGGGTTCGAGCGTGACCAGTGCCTGTGATGCTGGGTGACGCGTGTGAGGTCTGGAGATGGGGACTCTGCGCAAGCGCAGATCGGCCCTCTTACGTGGCTGGTTATAATATACTACTTTGGCTGCACAGCCAAGTTTTAATGTGCTCCAGTTTTTTTTGCTGTTTGCAAAGTCCTCTTATTCCTGCTGGCACGGAGTGGCGCATCTTCGGCGTTTCACCCTGTGCGAGATTTGTTGAAGGAAGGAACAGAACCTAAAAAGGGGATTATTTAAAAGAGAAGCAATTACGTGTCTTGGAAACTGTAATACTGTATATGGCTTGCAGAAGCGCCTCATAGTCGCAGGCTCTGCTCTGCTTCTAAGCACTGTACTGCAGCCGAATACTCGGGTACATGTTGAACAGAGCCTGTGCACACAACGGTCCTGGGCGCTGTCCTGCAGAGCTACTGTACTGCAGCCGAATACTCGGGTACATGTTGAACAGAGCCTGTGCACACAACGGTCCTGGGCGCTGTCCTGCAGAGCTGCGGGTTTCTTCGTTGTCCACACTCATCTTCGCCGACCATCTTGTCTCCTAAGTGGTGCACAGTGGCACGGATGACAAATTACACTATGGACTGAGCCGTCCCACACGGTGACTCAGGTCGCTATTTCTGCAAAGTTGCAGGCTTTATTCAGAACTGAGCTGTGCGGACCGCTGTTGTCCTGGTTTGCTTCTAAGCGCTGTACAGTTTATGACAGGTGTACCTAAGCGCACTGTGCACAGGTGCCCGCGGGAGTGATTGATGTAGCTGTTTGAGCAGTTCTCCTCCTCACAGCGCACCCGGAACTCAAAATATTTAGTGAAAGGGGGAGGGGATTCACTTACCCCTTCTAAAGAAGGAAGAGAGGAGAAGGGGTAAGACCAGCACGGGGACGTCTGATAAAACCCCGGCCCCCTCCTCCACCTCCCAGCTGAACCGCCGGTCAATGCTAGCTCCCTGGCAGGGGGCCTTGGCCATGGAAAAGGTCCGGCCTGGAAGGACCCCACCCGCAGCCACTCGAGGTGCGAACATCTGCATATGAAGGGCTCGAGGAAATGGCCCCTGAGCGCGGGGTGTCAGAGTCCTGGGGGTGGAGGGACTGGGAAAGGATAACAATAACAGAACCCCTGCACCGGGCCTTTGAGAGTGGAGCTCAACGCCATGGGCTTTAATTACAGACCATAGCACAGGAAGAGGACCCTGGGATTGATGGGGGGCATCTACAGGGGGGCCCAAGGCCGTACGTTTCTCGCATCCCTGGGCGGGGCTTTGCTGGGCGGATTACAAGGGCCTGCATTAAGGTCATGAGCATTTAGAAGTGTCTACCACAAAAGGCTGTTTGTGTGCAGTGGAAAAACAACAATAAACACAAGCGCTTAAGCTCAGTTTTGCCGTTAAAGCGCTGCAAACTGGTGGAACTACTACCACCGGTTTATCGACTCTGACGGCGTAAGTGCGGAGTTACCCTTCGTGAGATTCAAACGTCTGTCACGTTGGTCACAGCTTGTCAACCTCGCGCTCATTCCTTGCCGAAAAATCTGGTCGTAACAAAGAAAGTTCTAATACCGATAAAACACCACCTGCAAGCAGCCAGTAAACATGACTAGACATCATAACCGCTCAAGATGCGAAGGGGTCTTCCGGAAATTACCTCATTTCCGAAGAGCAATTTTCTGTCCACAGCATCCAGCGAAGGCCATTTCTAACTGGTGAAGGGGATGAGCCTCATAATATGGAGAAAATACAACGTGCATCCAGTATCTGCGCTGTACAGATATACTTTGAATCATATATGGAGTCGGATGCTGCCCAAGGAGGGATTATTGATTAGGAAAAAAAAAACTGTGGCTGTCTTTTTTCTTGAACACGTACAGTGTTTGAGTTGCCAGATTGGAATTATCAGGGGGAGACTGGTATCGTCAATAGGCACGGTTTATTTCGTTTCTAGTTTCTGTCATCCTGCATTTATAGGTAGAAAACACGTCTGCGGGGTTCCAGATGGTGCAACGAGGAAATAAAACAACAGGGCTGCGCGAGCTTCTCACGCCTGGCGTAGAACCGGCCCTTTTGTCCGGCACTCGGCGGTACAAGGAGATCGTGTCTCATATGTCTCATAACATAGGTATATATTTCCGGTGAAGATTAGTGCCCTCCACAGAGTGCCTTCATATTCTCTCAGTGGTGCATGTCCGAAGGGCGAGTGACCCTGTCCGGGTGGCACCGGCCTGACCTCCGTAGCCGGAAGTTGTCGGGTGCAGGACACTGCAACAACCGAGACACCTAGATTGGTGACAGTTGCGTGATTTCGTGATGCTTTAAAACCGGCACTAGAACTCCGCTCTCTCGCACCAAGAGCAAATTTGTCCCTCTCAAAATTATTCCACAGGCTGGCACCCAATATTACACCAATTAGAGTAATTTCGCTGCGCTTATTTTAAATAACATTTCTGTGGGTTATTAAAATAACAATAGCTTTTACTTCACAAGGTTTGTGGGCGAACGCATCACACACTCCATCATTTCAACTTTTATTTTCTCTCATACACACGACAGTGCTTTGTCCGAGATGCGCATGCGCTACAGTCTGTAAATATGACATTCCCGGGTCGTAGACGCAGAGGCAGTTTGAGACAACGGCTCTGTATGTCGCCTTTCACCTCCTTATTCGAACGGGTTAAACATTCCCTAAATGGGTTGTGCACTATGTGCGCCACTGTATAAAACTGAGTTGGTCTTGCTTACAGTTTCACCTAGCTAGATAGTTTTCACTGCACCCGTTTCACGTGTCTGCGTTATGGGAAACGCGGAATCAACGTGCAGCTGAGTTTTCAAGGGGAATACTACTGGTGAAATGACATTTCAAAATTTCGTTGTTAGTCACAAATGCCAAATCCAAAATATTACATGAATCAATTGTAATTTTCGCCATAGTAAATTATTAGATGTCCCCAATGTTCAGACAGTTACCTACATCGACACCAATGGGGAACCCTCTACTCTGACCCTCGACTTCGTGCCACTCCACTCTGCTCCACAACAGTCTATGCTCCTCTACTCAACTCCACTCTACGCCCCTCCACGCCAATCTATGTACCTCTACTCTACGCCTCTCCATTCTACACGCCCTCACTCTACCTTACTCCCCTCTACACCATTCCACTGTAATCCACGACACTCTGCTATAATCCACAACACTCCACTCTACGATACTTCAGGCCCCTCCGCAACACTACATTCCATGCCATGTACATCAGTGCACTCGCCACTCTCCTCTCCACCACTAACTTTTAGCCATGCTGAACAGCAGCCACGCTGCTGGACAACATGGCTGAAGTACATTGCCAAAGACAATAGCTCTTCCGCTGGCAAGACCTATTGGCTTTTGCCAATGATTGTTGTTTACTAGATCTTACTCAGAACCCCATGGTAAAAAAACATGTATTCACTGTTATCCATATATAATTCTGTATCTTATTGTTGCTAGACCCATTTGGAGTTCAATTCCCTATGATGGCAGTCTGGGATGGGGTTTAATAAATAAAGAGGCACTGGCACCTGTCAGAGCTTGTGTGTGCTGCTGGGTCTGTTTACCTTCATCCCGTTTCACTGACGTCCTTAGACACAGCAGCCTGCAGTTGTGCAGGGTCTCAGCGGGGCAGGCTGAGGTCAGAGGCCCATTATCCTCGCGCTGACACACTAATGCCGAGAGACGCGCATTGTCTGCTGGGTCAGAATGTGCTGAATGCAGGGTTTTCCCAGAGAGTGATGCCAGGCCCGGGGCTGATAATGCGGGGGAACGATATTGTGCCAATATTTTATATTAATAGAAGCGCCGATGAAGGCCGCGTCGCCCTGCAGAATCAGGACGGAGCGCAGCTGTTGCGCTGTAAAGCATTAGGACGGCGGCAGGAATTAGAATATATCGCCGCGCGCTGCTGCCGGCTGGTGAATTATTCACCGAGGGGCCGGTCCTCGCGCGCTTTAGCTGGTCTATTTCAGGTGGCCTCGCGCTTCCTTCCCGTGGCTAAATATGGTCGATCGATCGCCTTTATGGATCCCATCAATACAGCTGTCTGTTAATTTAGGAGGCTTATGCTTCCAGTCTGGAAACAGAGTACTCGGATATTGTCTCGTCTTCCAATCCTCGTGAGCTCCAGGTTGTTTACTTTTTACAGCAGGATCTCTTAAGGCCGCGGCCGCCGTCTTCCTTCTTCCCCTGGGCGGCGGGGGGGCGGGCACATCCGGCCGGCCGCGCTAGGATTGGCCGGCCGGCCGGCTGAAGAAAAAACCTCGGAGAGGACGAGGGGGGCGGGCGGGAGAGGACGAGGGGGGCGGGAGAGGACGAGGGGGGCGGGAAAGGACACGGACGTCCAGGTGGCCTCGCGCTTCCTTCCCGTGGCTAAATATGGTCGATCGATCGCCTTTATGGATCCCATCAATACAGCTGTCTGTTAATTTAGGAGGCTTATGCTTCCAGTCTGGAAACAGAGTACTCGGATATTGTCTCGTCTTCCAATCCTCGTGAGCTCCAGGTTGTTTACTTTTTACAGCAGGATCTCTTAAGGCCGCGGCCGCTGTCTTCCTTCTTCCCCTGGGCGGCGGGGGGGCGGGCACTTCCGGCCGGCCGCGCTAGGATTGGCCGGCCGGCCGGCTGAAGAAAAAACCTCGGAGAGGACGAGGGGGGCGGGCGGGAGAGGACGAGGGGGGCGGGAGAGGACGAGGGGGGCGGGAAAGGACACGGACGTCGAGAGGGAGGAGGGAAACGTGGGGACGGCGGGAGGAGGGACACAAGGCAGGACAGCAGCAAACACGGCCCGGCCGGACCAGACACGGGGGCGTTCCCGGCGTCGCGTGACGTCGGCAAAAGCCAAAGAATCTCGGGAACGCCCCCGTGTCTGGTCCGGCATTGACGGACGCCTCTCTGTTCCAATGGCTAGCCTCCATTTATGGAGCTAGCCAATGAAGCAGAGAGGCGTGTTCAAGTCACCCATACTAGAAACTACAGATTTCTCTGGAGGAGGAGCCTAACGGCTCCGCCCCCCAGCGAAACCTAATTCTCTGGAGGAGGAGCCTAACGGCTCCGCCCCCCAGCGAAACCTAAAAAGGATTAATCCTACCTGCATTTTCAGCAAGCGATTTTCGTGGTAGTTTACTACCATTGAACTGGAAACGGAGCTGGGAACATCAGCGAAGTCCTCCGTCGTCGGGAACGAAGACCGGCCAGGAAACAGGAGACCTCCGATCTTGGGAACCAGGAAGGAATAATCCGCACGGTGTTTTGGGCGTGGCAGCTTTTATAGTCCCAAAAGAAGTACAGAGGCTGCAAAGGGAAAAAAGACCTCGGCAGCAAACTCAAAATGGGAACTCCTGAAGCCTAAGGCCAACAAGCACTGGCAAAGCGGAACGTGCCCAAGAGACGCGCAAATAACAAGCATTGGCAAGTTCAAACATAGCCAACGCGCAAGAAGTAAAGTGCCATAACAAACATTGGCAAAGCCAAATAACATAATGAACATACATTGTCATAGTCAGTGATACAGGGAAATGGTGCCAATCAACAAGAAGAGGACAACAGACACAGCAGAGAGGGCAAGGATCCTGACAGACGCCTAGGTTCCATGCGTGGTCTGTCGGGATGGGTGCTTTTCCAAGGGCTTCCGGCCACCAAGAGTCGTCCCATGCAGAGGGGGATGTACCTAATATGAGGACTTCTGTTTTATCAGAGTTCAGTTTCAGACGGCTGAGTTTCATCCATTCGGCAACTTCTTTCATTCCTTCGTGTAGGTTAGTTTTGGCGGTGCTGGGGTCATTGGTGAGAGAGAGGATTAGTTGAGTGTCATCCGCGTAAGAGATGATGTTGAGGTTGTGTTGGCGGGCGATGGTCGCGAGGGGGCTCATGTATACGTTGAAGAGGGTGGGGCTGAGTGAGGATCCTTGTGGTACGCCACAGATGACTTCAGTGGCCTCGGACTTGAATGGTGGAAGGCGGACTCTCTGGGTTCTTCCGGTGAGGAACGAGGTGATCCATTCAAGTGCTTTTCCTTGTATTCCGATGTTACTGAGGCGTTGTAAAAGGGTGCTGTGGCAGACTGTGTCGAATGCTGCAGAGAGGTCGAGGAGGATGAGGGCGAATGTGTCTCCATTGTCCAGTAGAGTTCAAATGTCGTCTGTTGCTGCGATGAGAGCGGTCTCAGTGCTGTGTTTTGCTCGGAAGCCAGATTGTGAGGAGGTCGAGGGATTTGTTGGCTTCGAGGAAAGCGGCGAGCTGGTTGTTGACAGCTTTCTCGATTACTTTGGCCGGGAATGGAAGGAGCGAGATGGGGCGGTAATTTTTGAGTTCGGTGGGGTCCGCTGTGGGTTTTTTCAGAAGGGCGGTGAGTTCAGCGTGTTTCCAGCTTTCCGGGAAGGTTGCGGAGTTGAAGGAGCAGTTGATGACGTCTCGGAGGTGCGGTGCTATGACGGAGTCTACTTTGTTGAAGATGTGGTGAGGACATGGGTCTGTGGGGGATCCTGAGTGGATGGAGTTCATCAGGCGGATGGTGTCCTCAGTGGAGATTGGGTTCCAGTCGTTAAGGGTGTTCACGGGGGGAGAATGTTCAGCATATGGTTGGGTGGGTTGGTCTCCGGGTTGGTTGTCGAAGCTGTTGTGGATGTCTGCAATCTTGTTGTGGAAGAATGAGGCTAGGGAGTCGCAGAGGGCTTGAGAGGGGGTGATGTCGTTGGAGTTGGCCGAGGGATTGGAAAATTCCTTGACGATGTTGAAAAGTTCCTTGCTGTTGTGGGCGTTGTTGTCAAGTCGATCCTTGAATGCTGCTTTCTTGGCCTTTCGGATTAGTTGGTGGTGTGTGCGGGTGGCGTTTTTGAAGGCGTCCTTGGTGCTAGTGGTTGGGTCTTTTTTCCAGGCCTTTTCAAGGGAGCGGCAGTTTCTTGGACTTCTTAAGATCATCGTTGAACCATGAGGCCCTCTTGTTGCCAGGTTTGCTTTGACGTTTTTTCAGTGGTGCTAAGGTGTCGGCGGTGTTGGATAACCATAGGGTGAAGTTGGCGGCGGCTTGGTCTGGGTTAGAAGAGTGGGCTGGGGTGTTTAGAAGGAGCGATGAGGAGATCTGGTCGATGGTGATTTTGTTCCAGTTTCTTTGCAGAGTTGGTTGGAGGTGGTAGATGGGTTTTGGCTTGTTGTAGGTGAAGTGAACGCAGCTGTGGTCAGTCCAGAGGAGATCCGTAGTGTGGCTGAAGGAGATATGTTTGCTGGAGGTGAAGATAGGGTCGAGTGTGTGACCTGCGATGTGGGTGGGGGAAGTGACCAGTTGTTTAAGTCCGAGGTTGGCGAGGTTGTCCAAGAGGGTGGTGGTGTTGCGGTCATTGATCTTTTCAAGGTGAAAGTTGAGGTCTCCCAGAAGGATGTAGTCTTTGGAGGGGATCGCGTGTGGAGTGATGAAGTCCGTGATGTCTTCACTGAATTTTGCGCGGGGTCCTGGTGGTCTGTAGAGGAGGGTGCCTCTGAGTGTGGTCTTGGGGTCGATGTGGATCTGGAAGTGAAGGTGTTCGGAGTTGGGGAGGTTGGCGTCAGATTCCTCCTCCTGTGTGGCCGGTACGGTCCTTGCGTATGATCTTATAATCTTCAGGGATGGCAATGGTGATGTCAGGGGCGGAGGAGGCGTTCATCCATGTTTCTGTTAGGAAGGCGACGTCTGGAGAGATGGTGTCTAGTAGATTCCATAGGTCAATGGCGTGTCTGTGGACCGAGCGGGTGTTGAGAAGGATGCATTGTAGGTGGTTGGGGTCTGGAATCAGTGGTGTGGTCGTAGCGGAGATGTTGTCGGTGCCGATGAATTTGCAGGAGTAGCAAGAGAAAGGTCCATGGGTGTGTCCAGGAGCGGCTTGGACGCAGTTGGGGGCGCGACCGGGGTTAAGGGCTAGGAGGGTGGCGGCATCGTAGGTAATGCGGGAGGGCTGGGCAGCGCGAGGGGCAGGGGGACTGGCGCTGGGCGCGGTCCAGGCGCGGACGGGCGTAGACGGGCTTACCTTTGGCGCGGATTGGGCGCGGTCGCTGCGCGTGAACGCTGCGCGCGGGAACTGCTGTCATATATGGATGGTGGGGAGGGGGAGGGGCGAGGGCGGCTCAGCTGGGAGGCGGGGCGGGCTCACGAGGACGCAGACCAACAACAACACAATAAACAAAATGGCAGCATGGGGGAGGGCAGAGCACAGCGCTGGGGGTAAACGCGCACTTAAGGCTCAAGTGACAGCAGCGGAGGCAGGGCTAAGCAGCGCTCAGCGCAATATCGTCAAAACAAGCACACTTGACTGAATGTAAACACAAGTGAGGCGAAGCTGCGGTCAATGCGCAACAGTGCAAGTGAAGGAATACTCAGCAATACGATTCAATTATGTCTGGAGCGAGGCGAAGCAGCGCCTATTACAGAGTAAAAACGAAGCTTGAAAGCAGCACAGATGCAGCACAACGATACCAGGTCTCCAGGGAGGCTGGGGAGCGACCTCACAGCAAGCAGCGCTGAGGGGATCACAGCGCTTCCAGGTATGGGAGCGCTGTAAATACCAAGTGGGAGGGCGGCTCAGCTGGGAGGCGGGGCGGGCTCACGAGGACGCAGACCAACAACAACACAATAAACAAAATGGCAGCGTGGGGGAGGGCAGAGCACAGCGCTGGGGGTAAACGCGCACTTAAGGCTCAAGTAATAGCAGCGGAGGCAGGGCTAAGCAGCGCTCAGCGCAATATCGTCAAACAAGCACACTTGACTGAATGTAAACACAAGTGAGGCGAAGCTGCGGTCAATGCGCAACAGTGCAAGTGAAGGAAAACTCAGCAATACGATTCAATTATGTCTGGAGCGAGGCGAAGCAGCGCCTATTACAGAGTAAAAACGAAGCTTGAAAGCAGCACAGATGCAGCACAACGATACCAGGTCTCCAGGGAGGCTGGGGAGCGACTCTTCTGTTTTCTCTGCACTAAGACAGCCAATCTGCAATGGTATGATCTTGAAACGCAAAACGGCTACGCACCACTTTGTAAATATGGAGAAGGGCATAGCGCCACTAGAACATCAGTAAAGTGACATTCTTGTGGCACTATCCCCTTGTAAATTTACCCCGAAGTTTTTCAACAGCATATACTTGTAGGTAAAGGAAGTACTGTTTCTTGAATTATAAAACAAAGAAAGGAGAGAGGGTGTAGCCTTACAGCTAGAGCGGTTGACCTTGAAGCTGGGGAACCGGGTTAGAGTCTCGGCAACAACACTCAACATCCTGTGATTCTGGGCAAATCATTTAATCTCCCAGTGCCTAACAAAAATGTATGTGTTCTTCGGTAACGAAACTGGTGCTCATGTAAAGTGCTCTTATACCAGATGTCTCGGGTCTAGTTCACGCTATATAAAACAAAAAAAAAAGAATGTAATAATACAAGCTCTACTGTTCTTATGAACCTACTTGTATATACATTTTAGCTCTATGGGATGCTCCAGTGGTGATATTGCTATTTCTATAGTGAAACACTGTGTGTGGCGAGTGTTAGCAAAGGTGTGTGAAGATGAATGTGTTACTTTATAAACTGTTATGGAAGAAGAGGTCACGGAATGTTATAACTTAATTGCAAAAATATGAAAATTGACTGGTTGAGGGTGAGGAATTTTTCAGGAGAAATGAATTACAAGTTCCGGGTGCACTAGATATAAATATGTGATTGTAGGTGAAAAACGTAGTAACCCTTAAACAATATAGTTATGTATTACTGTTATGAATTATTGATTAGTATGTAACTTTTAGCTTTTTTTATTTTGACTTTTTTAAGGAGGAAAATGGAAATTTGTTTCTGATGAAATAATTATCAGCTTACATAAGCAGCAAAAAGCCTTGTTAACACAAGCAGGATTGTGCTGTTCAGCTGTTAATATGTATATAATGACAGTGAATTGCATCTTTTAAAAAAAAATAGACTTCACAAATGTTTTGACTATATATATATATATATATATATATATATATATATATATATATATATATATATATATATATATATATACATACATATACATATATATATATTTATATATATATATATAAATATATGTATATATATATATATATATATATATATTTCCACAAGTCTCGAAGCCCAGCTTGGCATCCGCTTTCGCTGATCGACGAGAATTCGAAAAAAGCCACAAACTCGGTAATTCTCGTTCCAGTGAGTTTATTGTGCATTTAAACGCCCACCAGTCGCCATGACGCGTTTCGCCTCAGCCGAGGCTTGATCACATGTCATGTCAAGAAGGAGGAAGTGACATATATAGTGTGATACTCAAATGGGCAGTACTTCCACTTTTAAAATTTAAAGGGATATACACCAATTCACAATTAATGGAGAAAACAAAATTTAGAGCATAGTGCTCTGCATCATTTGTTGGTTCAAGACTGCATCATCAAAACAAAAACGGCATTTCATCACATATGTCCATTTTGCTGATCGCTTTCCATAGATATTGTACAGGGTAAGAAGGCATGCATATATATAAAAGGGAAATATCCCAACAAGAATATTCAATACAAAAAACAAAGAAAAGAAAATTCTATTTCTTTAAAAATATGTATAAATCCATATCCTAATTTCATATATTTACACCCTATTTACAAGTATTACATCGATTCTAGTTTGCCACAAAAGACAGACTGAATCAAGTCCTTTGTTGACCTTTATGTGGGTATAAATACCCTTAGCATGATCAGGTCATTAAGTATAAAATTGCAACCTTCAATTCATATGTTTTACTATCTAATCCTGTTACACTATAAACTGATTTAATTGTCAGAACAATATCACAATTGGACCAGAACCAAATCTCAATTCTCCATTGTATCACCTAAAATTCATGTTCATATCCATTTTCTGCTATGTGCTTCCTCGGGGGTCATTCAATTTCTGATAAAGTGACAGTGCATTAAAATTGTATCTATTGTTCAAATAGGAATACAAATATTCATAGGCTGCCTTATATACATATTTACATATAATTTCATTTAGCTCAAACGACAGCCGGTGTCCTGCAAGATAATTCTTAAAAGGAACCATAGATCATCCCAGACATGTGTAAAGGTCCTCACTATGGTTTAATCCCCCAGGCTGTTTACTATTTAGTTCGAGGATGTAGCGTGTTTCTAAGAGACGAAGTTTCCCATCTCTGTCTCCTCCCCTCTTTAATGGTAATACAGTATCAACCAAATAGTACTTTAAAAGATCTGCATTACTTTGATGATGTTTCTCAAAGTGTCTGGCCACGGGGTATGCCTGATCTTTCCCAATGATCGCTCGTAAATGTTGGAGGATGCGCTTGTGGGCCGGGAGACGAGTACTCCCCACATACTGTAGGCCACAAGGACACACTAATACGTAGACAACATATTCGGTCTTGCACCCCAACTTCTGTCTAATGGCCACAGGAGTGTCATGGAAAGGACTGGAAAAATGGGTCTTGTTTATGCCATGTTTGCATGCCTTGCAGCTCTGGCATTTCTTAAACCCAGTGATACGTTCCCACCATTTTTTGGGAACGTCCATGGTGCTACTGACAATGGCATTGCCTAACGAAGGAGATTTCCTAAAGGTGATATCAGGTTTGTTCTTAACCAGATCTCCTATTATCGGATCACCCCGAACCAAATTCCAATTCCGTGAAAAGATCTTACGTATTTCACTGTGTTGTTGGCTGTATGTAACAATGGCTCGACACTGTACTCTCTCCTTAACTAAAGGCTGAATCTCAGCTAGGTCACTGCTACCCACTGGACAAATCCCTAGTAGTTGCTCTCGGGTAGATTTGTTAGTTTTAGTTATAGCGACTTCCACCAGCTTTTTACTGTACCCCCTCTCCAAAAAGCGTGATCTACACTGCTCCTGGGCTAATCTGCATTCAGACTCAGTACTGCAGATACGTTTAATGCGCAGCATCTCCCCATAAGGGATGCTGCGAATTAAATGTTGGGGATGGCTGCTTGAGGCATGTAACAATGTGTTACCGGCAGTAATTTTTCTATGCAGTCTCGTCTCCAATTTATTGTTCAGTCTATCAATGTAGACTTCTACATCCAGGAACTGCACTGAAATATCACTAATTGACGATGTAAATTGTAAATTCACATCATTAGTATTGAGTTTAGCAACAAATTCAACAGCACTGTCCATTGAACCACTCCAGACAACAAACAAATCATCTATATATCTGAGGTATAATTGAATATTTTGTTCAACGATAGTCCTGTGCTGTCCCATGAGGGTCTGCTCCTCCCACAGCCCCATGTGGAGACACGCGAAGCTGGGGGAAAAGCAAGACCCCATGGCAACCCCCCTAAGCTGTTGATAGGCTTGGCCACCAAAGGAGAAGAAATTTTGCTGCAAACAAATTTGTAACATCCCCATGAGCATTCTGTTATGCTCAATGTCATGCATAGGGCGTTTATCAAGAAAAAATTGAACTGCCTTCATGCCATCCATATGTCTTATAGAGGTATAGAGAGAGCATATGTCCAGTGTCATCAATATATAGTTTTCTTTCCACTCCAGTTTAGACAGTTTGCACAAAAAGTCAGTAGTATCTCTTATGTAAGAGTTCAGTCCCTTCACCCACTCCTGTAAAAAATAGTCAATATACCTTGAGAGGTTTTCTGTTGCGCTTCCAATCGCCGATATTATCGGCCTACCTGGTGGGACCCGAGGATCCTTGTGGACCTTCGGCAGAAGGTAAAACGTGGGTATCACAGGAAATTCCTTTTTTAGAAATTTAAGTTCGTCTAATGTGATCAACCCACTGCTCCGCCAGCCAATGAGTTTGCCATTTAGTTCATTCCAGGCTGCTCTAATCACGGTGATGTTGGTCTTGCGGTAACAGGATGTATCACTCAGTTGTTTATCTGCTTCTGTTAGATATAGCTCACGCCCCCAGAGGACGATATTACCGCCCTTGTCCGCTTGTTTCACCACCAACCCTTCGTTGGTTCTCAATTTTTTGATTAGTGAATTGTAGCACTGGTTCTGTCTAGCAATGGCTTGGCTTTTCTTATTTGTACTGATGTACAGTTTTTTTAGGTCCTCCACTATTAGTTCCTGGTAGATGTCCAGATTGTCATGGACAGAGATCGGATTGAAGGTTGATTTGGGCTTGAAAGACGTTCTTGCTACTTCACGCCCAGGGTTCAGATTAGGCGTGAGAGAGGGTATTTCAAGTACTGATTCATTTTGCTCGTTTTGTAATTCCCAGATGTCTTCAAAGGAAGGAGCATCTCCTGCTAATAGAGGCATAGGATTGGTATTAGATTCCAAAGAGGTCAATTTCTTGGTTTTGCTTGGTCTAAGCCGGTGGAACTTAGTCAACTTCAATTTCCTTATGAATCTGTAGGTGTCCATACGAGTTCCTGCATAGTCAAACGCTCGTGGTGGACAAAATGACAAACCCAGACTCAAAATCTTAGTTTCCTTGGGGGTTAGGACGATATCAGTCAGATTGATTATTGAAGGGGACCCGGCTGGTTGCCCCGTTTCTTGTTCGCCCATTTCCTTTGATTCTGTTTCCTGTTTGCACCCCCACCTCTTTTTGTGGCTTCGTCTCCGCTCTGCCCGCTTGCGGTTCGCCATTGTCCTACTTGAGTGAATTTCACTCTCGGGCGCAAAGTCTCTCTTCTTGCCTCGCATAGGCGCTGGACCTCCTGTGCAGGCGTTAGTGCGGTAAACCCCAACGGGGTGTTTTGTTGACCCCCATCAGAGTCATTTCCCTCAGTAGAGCTCAAACTGATGGAAGAAATAGTGCTGACATTGCTGTTCAATACTTTCCCAGCACCCCCCGCTACTGAGTGACTTCCCTTATTCTCAAATTTACGGGCAAAAGTAAAGATATGGCCATTTAGGTAATCCAATCGGTCTCTTTCAAACTTGAGTGCTTTGCGTTTTTTTATTATTTCCTCCTCTTTAGCAAGTCGAGAGTCCATTTCCTCTCTCATTTTTTTTCATTACCGCATCACTTTCTCCTAGTGCGGTTAATTCCGCCTCTACAAGTTCAACCTCTTTTTGTATCTTCGCTCGGTCGCTTTCCGCAAATTCAACAAGAATCGCCATTAATTTCGCCGAGCAATCTAAATTGGTCACCGCCCATTTTTCAAGCATTAGTGGGTCGGGATTATCATAGCTTGGTGCAAGTGTAATCCTTAAGCCACGCGGTACGCGGCCAACCTCCAGATACATTGACAACGATTTGTTCTCCCACCATTTAGACATTTCTTTTTTCATAAGTTTTTCCAGCTTGCGAAATAAGTCCCGTACATTGGGTGTAGTGGAGCTTGCAGTATCACTCGGCAAAGTCGGAGCAGCCGCCCCCCCAGCCGGGGGGACAAAGACAGATAAGGCAGCCTGCTCCCTGCTTCTTAACACGGTGGCAGACATGGTAAAATACGGCGTAATTATATTTCTGAAAGACGAGACGAACTCCGCCACAAGAGAACTCTCTCGCAAGGCAACAAAGTTCGTATACACTCCTCACTATATATATATATATATATAGATCAAAGCTCCAAGGTTCCCACCTGTGGAGACGCACTCTGACATCCACTGCAGCAACCTTCATGAGGTAAAAGCCGGATCGGCGGGCGGATCCAGTTTACAGCATGCCTGTTAGTCACGCCAGACGCGTTTCGCTGTCGTTGCACGCTTCAGAAGCGCCACAGTCATTTTGGCATAGAGGCCACACCACCCACTTAAAAATATGAGCCCTCCAATGGGTGACTCAAATGAGTCTGCGTTGGTTTGTGGGTCTTGTAGTGTGTGCCTCAGTTATGTGCCACTGTCTGAGACGTTTCAAGCCCACAAATGGGCCTCCACTCACACATCCGGCTTGTTAATCCTCCATGGATGCCTCCACACTGAGACTCCGTCTTTATATTTACACTCCAAAATGCATTGCAGGCACCATTCAGAGAAAACGGACACTACGATGCGCTGTAGGTTGCTGGTGAAATGGTCCACTACAATTAACATGTATATCGCAGATGTATAGAAAATTCATTAAAAAGCAATAGTTGCCCTACCTTTGGCTGACAGCCAAAAAGTGAATAAAGTGCTATGTGCTAGAGAACTCAAAGAACCCATCTAAATATATATATTTATTACCTACTGGTGGTCACCAGTAGGTAGTTATAGTTTGGAACTAGTTTCCATTGGAAGAAAATGTTTTGTTTTGCTTATAACTTTGGCGTTGTTTGATGAATCTTCATGAAATTTTCAAAACTAATTCTTTGTTGATATGAGCTCCTATGTTAAAGGTTTGGGGGTGATTCGTCAAGGGGGGGCCGAGAAAAAAGGGGGATCCCAAAACATGTTTTCTCCATGTTAATTTCCATAGGAAACTTTAGACAAGGCTACAGGTCGAACGGGTGAACGGAATTACCCCAAATTTGGCAGGGAGAAGGGTCTAGAAAGCATGCTTTTGTTTGTTTGGTGTAAATTTGTTTTGTAGTTTTTGAGAAATATAAAAATTTACAGATATCGATATTTGGGAATTAAGCCATCTGATTGGCTGAGGCGTTATGAGCACGAGCTTGCTGCTGATTGGCTGTGAGCGGTTGCAACTAGGAAGTGTTGGCTGCCATTTTGTGATTTCATTCAAGCGAGTAAGGGGAAAAAAGGGCTAAAAAAGTGGGAAACAGGAGGGTAGGAACACTGTAACCTATGTGGGATGTTTAGGGTGTGCTACAGAGGGGGTGCCAAGCGAAGTATTCACCTCTACCGGTGTGAAAGTGGTGGGCTACGGAAATAAAGTGAGGCATTGCCTAGAGTTTGATGCTACTAAGGTGAGCTGGTGTGGGACTCTGGGATTAAAGCGAGAGCCCAAATTGTGTGTTATGCTGCAAAATCATGTGTCGTGGCCGCTGCACAACACCTGTAGAAGTAGTGTCAGCATATGTTTATACCTATTAGGATGAACTATTGACCCGTACTGGTCTGAAAGTCCTGAGGTACGGAAAATATGTGAGGTGCTGCCTAGTCTCATGGTGCTAAGGTGAGCTGCTGGCGGACTTGGGATGAAAGCGTGGGCCCAAACTGTGTGTCATATGCTGTGAAGTCATGTGCTCTGGCTGCTGTGCCACATCTGTCGAAGTAGTGTGCATGTAGTTATACCTTCTTTGAGGAACTTTTTTTTTGAACATTGTAATTTGTGTATGGTGCTTAGGGTGTGTTATACAGGGAGTGCGAAGGTAAATTCGCGTGTATCAAATCAAGTCAGTATTTGTGAAGTGGGCAATAGCTTGCTTAATCTTCCCGATGTCCCCCAGCGCCTGGAGACCCTTACGGGTGATTTTTTGCCCTTTACAAATGTGGATTATTATTATGGGTGAGTAGAGTCGGTGATTAAAGCAAGAGCTCTGTGCTGCAAAGTGAGATGGTGTGGCATCTGTGCCACAGCTGTGTGGAGAATACATTTCGGCGATGGTCCGGGAGTTGCCGTTACCTAACCCTAAAATAGCGGGCCTGAATTGAAAGTTATAGGGTGGCTCTAAAAAGAGCCCTTGTGTTCATTAGTTGGAGCTTAAAATAAGTGCGGATGCACAGCTTCAAGTTATTCAGGAAAACTCGATTTCCCTGATTTGTGAAGTGTACTCCATCACTTCTGTAGATATCAGCCATATCAAAACATATGTTGTTGTTGTAGATGGACCCCATTTTGTTGTCCCTAAGGTATGCAGACACAGCTTTGTTGACTTTCTTCCTAGATTTTTCAATTTGAGGACAGAATTGTTTTGACCATTTCCACTTCTGTCTTTGGAATATATTGGAATATACAAAGACAGTTTGAGGCAAAAGTAACATCAATTGTCTAAAAGTGTCCTTCATAAGCATTTCCAAACCTACCCTAGTCAATGTGCCTAGGTCGTTTCCACCACAGTGCACAATAATGAGGTCAGGGTGTTGGAGATGCAAACAGGTTTTAACCAAAGGCAACAATTGGTGCCACTTAAATCCTCTCTGTGGAAACCATTTAATGTACACATTTTGTAAACCTAGGTCTAAGTCAATACGTCTCTGTTCTGCATACCTCTTGCACCAGAAAACATAACTATGTCCTATGATCCACACTAGCATTTTGAAGGTATGGCTGAAAGGTATGGAAAGATGTCTGTAGCTCATGCAGTTCCTTCGTAGAATAAGATATATGTTTAAAGATGGGTAACTTTTTCTTTCCCATACAAAACGATACCTGATTGGGAGATGAAAAGCATTGCTTTTTAAAAGTAGGGTGCACGCTCGTTTTGTGGAAAAGCATCTTTGTGATTGGTTAAGAAAAAGAAGATTGAACAAGGAGTACATATTATAGGATAAAAGTTGCTCAACTCAACCACACCTGCTACTTGCATTTGGAAGGCACTGTTTGAACTTAAAACAATCGTGAACTTTTAACCTGCAGGTGCCGTTAAATGTTCGAGAAAATGTTGCAAAAAAATATTGTTAGGTTTAAAAACATAAATGAACTTTTAACCTGCACATGTTGTAGAATGTTCTAGAAAGTGTGTTGATAGAATACGTTGCACTGCTGACTTCGATGTGTCGTTGAATACGAAAAAAACTGTTTATATGGAAAATTAAATAGAAACTAATAGAGGGAAGTTTTGAAAGGTAGAACAATCAAGGAAGTATTTTAATTTGTTCTTTACATGTATTTATGTGTGGAGGAGCAAAATTATAGAAACAACAGCAGCAGGAAAAGGAAGAAGCAGGGAGTGGGGGGACGGAGGAGATGGGCACAATGGTACACATGTACAACCAAGTACAGCACAAGTATAGACAAACAATGGCCAAAATGAAACACACCAACAAGGAGCATAGGTCACACAACCCGGGAACATCACATCACTGAATGAGCATAGAAGTGAAAACCATGCTGCATTCATACAGGATGTGTACAAAGGCCGGTCCTTGGTGTTGTGGGATGTCTGCAACAGTGGTCATCATGGATGATATGCCCAGCACGTGGTATATGTGTGTTTACATTGCCAAACAGCTGCTCCTCTCTCCCGCGAGCCACCACACTTTTGTACGGTGTGCTGTTGTATCCTGTGTACTCGTACGGCATAGCATTGTAATAATGCCTATTCCGGCATGTCCTGCAGCATTCAAAGTTCACCATGAGAGTGCCATTTGGTCTTGGTGTATGCCACTTTACAACATCGTCTGTTGTGGCCCTTGTAGCAGGCCACACCAGAACACAGAGACACACTTACCGTACTTCCTGCACATGGACATGTCAGAGACACCCCGTTTCCCTTGCCGGATAGGCACACCCCTGCGCTGACCTGTGTACACCGGACCACTACACGTGTGTTTTGCTTGCAGGAGATGCGTGCATAGCTACATGTCCAGGGTCACTGCCAACACCCTAGGTGACATGGTAACGTCTGCTGAAGACTGCATACTGTGATGTTGCAAGGCCTGTGCCTAATATGCTAACACAATGACCACACGGACACACTTGGTCAGATGCGTTTTGGGGGGCATTGGTGGTCTTGGGGTTGTTGCGATGAGTGTTGTGGCCCTCATGGGTATCTCTGTACCGTGATCATTGACTCTATGGCACCTGTGGGTGTTCTGGTGTGGCTCTTGGCTGTGTTTCCTTTCATGCTGCAGGTAGTCGTCCTGCTTAACACCAGCAGAAAGCAGGTTAAAGTTCCTGGTGGTAACGTGGGTTATCGCCGGAATTATTTACATATTGCAATTGTGATGTCATTTATTTTGTGTGCAGAACAATATACGAACTTGGCAGTGTATCTCGTCAAGATCCAGCACCTGACACACTATTCCTAATCAATATAAATACAATGAGATTTCTTCATTGATTTTGTGTGTACACTGTAAGTGCAGGCACTGCCGCAATGCAATTCAATACAGGATTTTAGTATTTAGAATAAATAGCAAAGGCGTACCTCGTGTCTTTTTGCACGGGCACGGCTACTCTGCATTTCATTATCAGTACTTTAATGCAAGTACAGTTGAGATAAATCTAACACAGTATTCAGAAGTTGGTGAAAACTGCAGAGATCACCAGTATTCCCGCGATAAGTGCTCCAATATTTAACACCATGGTGGATACCAGCAAATAATAGTAATAAGAACAAGAAAGAGTCTTACAGCAGTTAAGAAAACAACCGAAAAGGTAACTAATTGTTTTTGTCAACCTTTTTTTTTAATAAACTATAAACTATTTTTAAATTATATTTTTTTATTAATATATATATATAAAGAATAAACCAATAAACAAAATTTAACAAAAATAATAGCAAAAAACAAGGTGGAAGACTCCTGTGGGGACAATGGATGTCGTCAACAGAGCCGGAAAAATAAAGCACAAAATAAGGACGTGTGTAATGCACATATCAAAGGACTGAGAGAGAGAAACAGAGAAGGAAAAACAAGTTAGAGAGAAAAAGAGTGGGAAGGAAAGAAAGGGAGTGAGAAAGGGAGAAGGGAGAGAGAGATAGAAGGAAAGGAATAAAGAGCGTGAGAGAGAGAGAAAGAGAAGAAAGAGAAGTGAGAGAGAGACGGAGAGAGAGAGAGAGAGAGAGAGAGGGAGAGAGAGCAAGAGAGAGAGAGACTGTTGCCTCTGTGCATCCATGAGCAAATAATTACCTGGTTCCGGGGGAGTGTGCAGCAGTGGACGGACTGCACGTTCCCATCAAAACCTCACCGATCTCAGATGTGTTGCTGAGTCCTGAGTCCTGAATGGCAGAGACCACATTAGCTGTTCCGCGGATGTCACAGATGTCGGTGAGACTTGAATGGTGGAGACCACTTTAGCTTCTCCGCGGCCCTGCAGATCTCACACATGTCACCGAGTCCTGAGTCATCAATGACGGAGACCACCTCGGTGTTTGGTGCTGGTAAGCCTGTGAAACTCAAGTTTGTGCCACATAGTGGTAGGCTCCTGATGAGCACATGAGTTTGGGGTGGCACTAACTCTATGCATATGAAGTCTGCACCAAGGGGATGGTAGGTCGCTGACGGCCATATAGCTGAGGGTGCAACTAACCTTCTGCGCAACTTTTCATGGACTCTTTATGGTTGAGACCCATGGAGCGTTCGCCAGGTAGTCAGCACCGGCAATAAAGGATGTGACGTTGTCGATCTATTATATTTGTGTGGTCACATGGCCTGTGCCGCATGTGCTGGATGGGTGTGGTGTGTGTGTAAACCTGCTCTCATGGAGTGGCCGTGAGATATTGAGAACTAGACCACTGACTTGCACACCAACAGCGAGTACGCCTGCGACAGGTAGCTATGTGGGGCCAACATCGGAACGTAATCAGAGTGGCGTGGCGTGGCATACGACGGAACAGGGCAGGGATAGACACAATGACGCGGACGGCTCATAGTACTGCATCTGGTATTCGAACGGACGGGCCGCAGCTGTCCCTCTGCAAGCCTGGGTCCGAACTGTTCATAACTCAGACTACAAAAGTCCGTCGGCTGACATCTGTCCGAGGTATTTGTGAAAAGATATCAGAGTTTTTTCTGTGAGTGATACCCCTTTGACGCTCCCTCTCCCCAAATTAGCAGGTAACCTACCCTCTTCTCACATTACCAACATACCTCCAAGAACCTTCTTGGGCCCGGTAGTGTCCCTGTGCGGTTGGAGAAAGAAGAATCGTAGTCATGTATAGATTTACATATAACAAAATGTATTTAAAGAAAAGAACAACAGATAAGACTGATGGGAGTCTGGTGTTGTGGTCGCTGCCACGAAGTTGAGGTCACTACCGTTCAGGACTGAGGACACAATTACACATGTGGGATTGGTTTGTGTTAAATAGGGTTAGTGGTACCAGAAGCATTGAGTCTGTATGAGCCTGTCATGATGGTTGATGTGGATGGGTCGCTCTGGGAGCAATGTGTCTTGCCTACTGGACTGCGTCTTGTAGAATTGGGACTGTATCTGAATTGTGAGGCCTGCTGACAGTAGTGTAGGCCAGAGGTAGCAATGAGGAAGGGCCCACAGGCATGTACATACGTTAGTTGCCCCACCGGCCTCCATAGTGCAGGTTCAGTGGCACCACTTGTCGGCAGACTTCAATCTGTAAATACTCCTCACTAATTGAAGGGAGTGAGGTACTGTAGTCGCTGCTATGAAGTTGGGGTTGGTGCAATACAGGACTCAGGACACAGTTACACATGTGGGATTGGCTTGTGTTAAAGAGGGTTAGTGGGCCTAAGTGTCGCTGGCCTTGCATATCGAAATATGCTTCACTGATCGAGGGGAGTGTGGTGCTATGGTCGCTGCCACGGACTTGGGGTCAGTGGAATTCAGGACTCAGGACACAGTTACACATGTGGGATCTGCTTGTGTTGAACAAAGTTTGTGGCACCAAGTGTCCTCGCCATTGCATATGGAAATATGCCTTACTGATCAGAGGGAGGGAGATCAGAGGAAGTGTGGTGTTGTGGTCGCAGGCTCGCAGCCACGGACTTGGGGTCACTGCCATTCAAGACTCAGGACACAGTGACACATGTAGGATCGGCTTGTGTTGAACAGAGTTAGTGGCAGCACGTGTCACCATCCTTCCATATGGCAATATGCCTCACTGATTGAAGGGAGTCTGCTCCTGTAGTTGTCTCAGGGAGTTGGGGTCACTGCTACTCAGGACTCAGGATACAGTTACACATGTGGGATCAGCTTGTGTTGAAGAGGGTTAGTGGCACTATGTGTCGATGGTCTTTCACAGTGTAGGTCAGAGGTAGCGGTGAGCAAGGGCCCTTAGCCATGTGCATACGTTGGTGGCCCCACCGGCGTTTGTAGTACAGGTTCAGTGGTACCACGTGTCGCTGGACTTCCCTATGGAAATGTCCTTCACTGATTGAAGGGAGTCTGCTGCTGTGGTCACTGCCATGAAGTTTGGGTCGCTGCCATTCAGGACTCAGGAACCAGTTACACATGTGGGATCGGCTTGCGTTGAACAGGGTTAGTTGGCACCACGTGTCGCCGGTCTTCCACAGTGCAGGCCAGAGGCAGCGGTCAGCAAAGGTCCTCAGGCACGTGACATTGACTTGAGCAGCACAGATTGGGAGCATTTGGTCTTCTTAACCCATTATAGTCTCTTACACAATTTGAATCGCTACTAATCTTAAATTTTGAAACGTGTAACCCCAGTGTGGGGCACAGGCAGCGGTCAGGATGGGCGCACAGCCATGTGGCGTTGAGTTGAGCTGCACAGTTAGTGGCACCTGGAGCACTCAGCGTGTGCGCACCCTGAGTGCTGGGTTCGCAGGGGGCTTGTGTGGAGCAGGCCTGGCAGACTTGTTGGTCTTCCCAGAATTGAACCGTGCCCAGGGCCTGGCTTATATATTCATACTCCTATGCTGGAGTGGCGTACGTTGGATCAGCCCACTCCTCTTCCGCTTCCAGGGGGGGACAACACAGCTATATAACCGAGATCTTCCCCACTTCCTGAGATAACATAGTTGCGTCCACTGTGCAGTACACTACAAGTATCAATAGTATATCTCCACATGCAGAGGTTTGTGCTTTGCATAGTGAGGTCTGTGCAGCACATCAGCGTTACACTTATCATTGTGTGCATTATTATTGATGGGTGACTTGCCTTCTTCATATATAGTTGGTTACAACATTTCCCAACATTCAGCTATTGTGCGGCTGAGGAGCCATGGTATTTTGGGAAGGTCCGTTGTCCTGTTTTGCGCTACCTCTGTGGTAGTAGCGGGGGGGGGGTCATCCGGGGGGAGGTTCTGGTGGTGGTGGCGCTGGGTGTTGTGGCCTTGTTGGGTGTCGGAACTGCATGATCAGTATCTCTATCCCATGTTTGTCTTTAGATGTAGCTGTGAGTGGGGTCTAATTCATACAGTAGTTAGTTTACCTCCTTACACCAGTTAAAGGTTGATGTTAATTTGTTACTGGTATGCCGTCTGCTTTTTGGATCTCATTGCAGATTTGGCTGGTTGTTTAAAATATGGGGAAGTGGTGTTTTCATGTTTTTTTTTGCACGGGAACGTCTACTTTGCATGTTATTAGCGTTAGTTGTGGCTCTAGTTTGTGGCAATTTTGTTGGCGGAAGGTATCGATGGAAAGGATGGTGAGATTTGCAGTTTTCCCCAGGTTGAGAATGGGATGATAATTAGAACACACAGAAAAAAAAGATATGTTTAATAAACATTATAATTAGAAATTAGCATTTAAAAAACCTTTGAAATTCACTGAAAAAAACATAGGTTTTACAGATGTTATAGTTAGGAATTAGCCTTTAAAAAACCTTAGAAATTCACTGAAAAAACCATAGGTTTCAGGGACGCTATAGTCAGTTGGACATTTCTCTCATACAAAACGATAAAAATTCCTGTGTTATAGTTAGTTCAGCTAACTATATCGCTTCCCCCCTTACGCACTGCTGATAACGTCACATATTACATCATTCATGATATGGTCAGTGACATCACTGATGACATCTCAAATGACATCACTGATGACATCATCCACATGAGAATCCGATGCAGGTCATCAGACTCTTTTATAACACTTGATACACTCACTGTAAAATTCAGAGTATAATTTTAGAAAGCATGAACATACCAATACCACTTAGTACATATCCACTGACTAATTCCTATGTCCACACACACATGAATTCATTTACCCATACAGTCATTCATACATACACTCCTCTCTGACCTGGACTGTGCTGCTGTTTGTAAAGGCTCTCTGTCAACGGCTTGCGGAACCCGCTCCGCGGGTCCCGCTTCGGATTTCTCCCTCTGCTTGGCGCTTCGGTGGGGGTCTGAGAGGCTGCAGGGCTGCGAGTTGAACCCGGGACTCACACTCCCAAGAGTCCCGGTGTAAGCGGCCGTATCACCTGGCCCCGCTCTCCCTGACCGCCCCGCCCCACCTCCACCAATAGAAAAGAGGGAAGGACCCTGTGCTGCGTGGGACACTCCTCTCTTACCTGGACTGTGCTGCTGTTTGTAAAGGCTCTCTGTCAACGGCTTGCGGAACCCGCTCCGCGGGTCCCGCTTCGGATTTCTCCCTCTGCTTGGCGCTTCGGTGGGGGTCTGAGAGGCTGCAGGGCTGCGAGTGGAACCCGGGACTCACACTCCCAAGAGTCCCGGTGTAAGCGGCCGTATCACCTGGCCCCGCTCTCCCTGACCGCCCCGCCCCACATCCACCAATAGAAAAGAGGGAAGGACCCTGTGCTGCGTGGGACACTCCTCTCTTACCTGGACTGTGCTGCTGTTTGTAAAGGCTCTCTGTCAACGGCTTGCGGAACCCGCTCCGCGGGTCCCGCTTCGGATTTCTCCCTCTGCTTGGCGCTTCGGTGGGGGTCCGAGAGGCTGCAGGGCTGCGAGTGGAACCCGGGACTCACACTCCCAAGAGTCCCGGTGTAAGCGGCCGTATCACCTGGCCCCGCTCTCCCTGACCGCCCCGCCCCACCTCCACCAATAGAAAAGAGGGAAGGACCCTGTGCTGCGTGGGACACTCCTCTCTTACCTGGACTGTGCTGCTGTTTTTAAAGGCTCTCTGTCAACGGCTTGCGGAACCCGCTCCGCGGGTCCCGCTTCGGATTTCTCCCTCTGCTTGGCGCTTCGGTGGGGGTCTGAGAGGCTGCAGGGCTGCGAGTGGAACCCGGGACTCACACTCCCAAGAGTCCCGGTGTAAGCGGCCGTATCAACTGGCCCCGCTCTCCCTGACCGCCCCGCCCCACCTCCACCAATAGGAAAGAGGGGAGGACCCTGTGCTGCGTGGGACACTCCTCTCTTACCTGGACTGTGCTGCTGTTTGTAAAGGCTCTCTGTCAACGGCTTGCGGAACCCGCTCCGCGGGTCCCGCTTCGGATTTCTCCCTCTGCTTGGCGCTTCGGTGGGGGTCTGAGAGGCTGCAGGGCTGCGAGTGGAACCCGGGGCTCACACTCCCAAGAGTCCCGGTGTAAGCGGCCGTATCACCTGGCCCCGCTCTCCCTGACCGCCCCGCCCCACCTCCACCAAACCCCGCCCATTGACCTTGGATCTACAAATACGGACACCAAACGCTGCGCGGGAGCGCGCGCGGGAGCGACCGGGGCGAAGACCGGGCAAAGAGCGGGCCGTTTGAGGCCGTTCGAGGACTGAGCGGACTGGACTGGCCCATCCTCTTTCGCCCACTGTTCCCTATTACAGAGGACCACAAAGTTCAATCTCCGCCCTCCATTCCACATATTATTTGTTGCCTGGCCTTGCCCCTTGCTTAAGATATGTGCACTAGAATAACCAGGAGTAAGGCCTCTAAAGGTGGTCATCCAATTAGTGGTCCAATGGACGACTTCATTACCCGCACTAATTTTGCCATTGACCAGGAAATATCCAAGCTTCAAACTCGGGTATCTCTTGAGTTGGCAGTGGCTAGAAGATTGTCTAAAGTTATTGCTACCTCCAAAAAATCCTCCTTGGGCCCCATAGCTGCGGCGGTTACTCCAGAGCGCCCTCCCATTCCCCATTGTATAATTTCACAGGCTGAGGTTCATCCGACCCCGCTCCAACTTGTCCCTTCTCCACACCATGTCTTACAACCCAACCTTGTGGAAAGAGTGTACCTGCCACCTCTTGCACTCAGAATGTCACTACTATCCTTCCCCCTCCAGTGGTTTTTAATGCCCCTAGTGCTACACAACCAAACCGGAAGCCTCGCTCTCATTCCGCTTATTCACGGAAGAAGGCGAAAATTGCGGTGTCACAACACTTGACACTGACGAAAGGCTCAACACCTACCACCAAAGGTGTCCGGCCTCTTGGGAAGCAGCCCCCAGCGGAGGGAGGTGGGGCGGGGACAACCACTGAGCAATCACCCGGTACCACCCTAGAAACTGAAGGTTTACAGATCTGGTATGGGAATCCCTTAAAAAGCTTCTTTCCCCTCTAGATCTCAGACTTTCACGAATCGAAAATAACCTACTTGAGATGGAAAAGAGCATTATTGCTCTGGCCACTCTCGGTTTGAGAAGTCTTGAGAACCAGGGCCTCCCTGTAGCTGATGCTATTTCCCCAGCTCCCACAGCACAAGCACACCAAAGTCTGCCCACTATACCTACCATTGCACGCCCGGTCCCCAAACCGAGGACTGTGGCGGTGGACCAAATGTCAACTGCCACAATCCCTAAGGCCCCCAAACGGGCTTCCACCCACTTACCTGCTAACACTAAATCTGGTACAACTTCAAAACTCCAGCCTGGCGAGGCGACTATACCGCCTACCCAGGACTTCCAGGTAAAGAATAACTTTAGAGGGGGTTATATTGACCTTCCCCCGGAAGCCAACGACTTTGTAGTTGTGCTGACGGGAGTTCCTCAGATTAGCAGTGGCCAATATGAGAATCATTGGTCCTTGAAAAATAAAATAATGCATTGGCTTAATGTCAACAGACCTATTCCCAATGGCCGCAGAAGTAAAGTTCTGATGGTGCGCAGAACTTCCTGGGTGGGCCCAACTAGGAAAACGAACGCGGGGGATTGTATAGTCGTAACTTTTGATGATCCACACACGGCTCAGCATATATGTTCGTGGCCTTGCAGTGAAGGGTCCTCTGTCATCCCGAGGCCTTTGTCCTTTTTCTATCCCCCACGATCCATGTATAATCAGACAGACAATTGGTCATTAGTCCATCACCAACCAAGGAGAAACCGCTATAACCATCAAGTGGATCCCCTTTCACATTGGAATGGTTTCCCAATCTCAAATAGATTCGGAGGCCTGGAGGAAGTAGATTGACTCCCCAGGCACTCTGGTTCCCACACAGCGGGTAATGTACTATCTTTGCCAGCCCATGGGCGTTCCGATTCCCTTTGTGTAGGCATCGAATCCTTAGTCACTGTCCATCCCTCTGGCTTAGTAAGAACATCATATAGCTCTATTTCTGAGGGGGGTTCGATAGCTAAGAGTAGCGTAGATCTAGCTGAGCTGACTGATTTGGGAGCTTTTAGCCCACAAGGTAGGGATGACCAGTTGGCACCCTCCCACATCCTACCCAAGGCCCCCATACAGGCCACACCATCTGTAGGAACCCAGCCTGAGGGAATTATGGTCCCCACAACCTCCCACAAAATTTCCCAAGATGAGCCCTTAGAAAGGTTACCCTTAGTGGCTGTGCCTACTCCACCTGCATCTGCTCACTCTTTCAGCCAACCTACCATAGCTGTACCCCCGTTAAAGATTGTAAGCTGGAACGTGGCAGGGCTAAATCGGAACTTTGATAATCCAGAATGGAATGTGTTTTTAGAGCCATTTGACATTTGTATCCTGCAAGAAACCTGGACCCAGGAACCAAAATATAGAGTAGGATTTACCACCTATTTTGTCCCAGCTCTCCAACAAAGGGGTTCAAAGGGTCGCCCGTCTGGAGGCCTTTTAATATGGGTTAGCATTGCTCTGGGCCTAAAAGTGAGCCATAGGTCCACACACTCTCCCGACCTGCAGAGGATTTCAATACATTGCCAGGGGGGAAGGATGTTAGAGGTTTTCAACCTATATCTGAGGGGCGCCAGGAGCGGGACATCAAGCCTACCTCAGACAGGTCTTAGCAACGACCTAGCTGCTTGCAAGATCGACTCCCATATTCTCCTTGCAGGCGACTTTAACTGTTGTTTTGAACCCTTGGCAAAAGAAGATATTTTGGATTCCTTTGAAGAAGATGCAAGAAGGGGTATCCCGATCCTGTCCCTTGACCCGATTCCCAAATGGACACAAAGTGCGATAGACATCAATGCACTCTGTTTGGAACACAACCTGAGGCCAGTGAATGGGCGATCAAAATCGGACCTTATGGGTGCTCACACTTATAACAGAACGGGCCACACCTCCAGAATTGATTTTATCATCTTGAATTATAATCTCTGGCCCTTTCACCTAGATATGGAGGTTGTAGCATCTTGCGATAGTGATCATAACCCTCTTTGTTTAACCCTCTCTCCCCTTTGGCAAACTAAGAAGTACGATAAGCAAGTCCATATCTGGAAGTCATCCCATGAAATTGTTCCGTCCAATTGTGGCAGGCGTTTGAAGTGGGCAAAAGTTAAAGCAGATGAGGCAAGGTTGGCGCAAGCCGGGACCATCTTGTCTGTGGTGGAGCCTCGGCTTGATGCTTTAAGCCCATCCAGTACAAAAGTCCTATCACTTTTCTCAGAGACCATAGTAGCACTGAGCAAACTGTTTATTATTCAATATACTAAGCCCAGGGTGGTTTCCAAAAGTGACTCCAATGCTAGAGACAAATGGTATTCCCCTAAATGTCGTATTGCTAAGGGGGAGCTCATTGCTGCGGTAAAGAGTAGGGACCAAGTCGCTATTAGTTCCGCAAGGAAATCCTACAAAAAAATAGTGGCTGAGGCAAAGGAGGCTCATGATCATCACTTCTGGTGTGATCTAACCGAAGCTAGTAGCATGAAGGATTCCAAAGGGTTCTGGGATCTCCTAAGAGCAAGGAATAAGCCCATTGATCAGCAAATAACCTGTAATATCCCGGGTGACGCTTGGTTTGCCCATTTCTCCAAGCTTTATTCTGCTGCACTGGACTTGTCTCTTCCATGTCCGGGATCCTTGTCCATTACAACAGTTAATTCCCTTGCTATTGACGTCCCTTTCACTAGCCAGGAAGTTGAAAGGGCTATTAGGGGCATTGTCCCCAATAAGGCTCCAGGTCCCGACGGGATCCCAGGTGACCTACTGAAATCCTACCCAGCAGTGTGGAGCAGATTAATCGCTTCACTTCTAAATGAGGCTCTGCTAGGAGGATCTTTTCCTGACTCTTGGAGGGGTGCAGAAGTTGTGCCTATCTTTAAGAAAGGCAGCAGGGACGACCCAGCCAACTATCGCCCTATAAGTTTGTTGGATTCATCACAGAAGGTTGCGGGGAAAGTTGTCCTGGGTAGGATCTTGCAGTGGGCCGATGAGGGAAAGATCATGTCCGATTTCCAGGCAGGCTTTAGAACAGGGACAGGCACCATCGAGCAAACATTCCGCCTTCTAATGATATATTGGAAGGTGGTGGTGCTGGGAGGGGGTACGTTATATCTAGTCTTTATAGACTTGAGAAAGGCCTTCGACCTGGTCCCGCGGGCACTACTATGGAATGTCCTTGATGGATTAGGGTTACCCACCTACCTGTTGTTCTTGCTTAAAAAATTCCATGAAGACAATTTCGCCCAGATCAGGTGGGGTGTCCAGGGAGAAAAAACATCTCGCATCCCAGTAGACAGGGGCGTCCGCCAGGGGTGTGTGCTTGCCCCCACTCTGTTTTCTCTCTATGTCAACGGAGTGGTGGAGCATCTGCTGCAACACCCTGCGGATGCACCTACTCTGGCGGGGAGAAAAGTCCCAACGCTCCTGTTTGCGGATGACACCCTCCTGATCTCGAAATCCCCAGCGGGCATTCAGAAATTGCTTTCTAGCTTTAAATCCTTTTGTGACACCAGGGGTTTAGCTATAAATATAAGCAAGACCAAATTCCTTGTCCTTAACCCCCCCAAGAAATCCGTCGCCCCACCCGTTTTAGACTCCATCCCTCTGGAGAGAGTCAAAGAATTTGATTACCTGGGAATACGTTTGTGTGACTCAATGAGTTGGAAGGCACACCACCAAAAGGTGTTTCTGACTCATAAAAGGGTCACAGGTGCCTTGCTCAAGGAACAACGAGCCTCTTCCTTGAAACCAATTGGGGCAGAGCTAGATATCTACAGAGCAAGGGTTGTAAGCGCAGCTCTATATGGCGCAGAACTGTGGGGCACGCAGAGAGTCGATACCTTGGCCCATCTTGAAAACAATTTCCATAAAGATCTGATGAGGCTACCCCACAGTACTCCTACAATCCCTCTCTTGTTGGATGCAGGTACTCGCCCAATCTGTGAGCAAGCAAAATTACGCCCCCTGCTACTTTGGTCCCGGGTATGGAATGTCCCAGAATTGTGTAGTTACGCTGACGCCCTGAAAGATTTGTTGTCTCTCCCAGGTTGCAATAAGGTACCCTGGTTCAGGGAGGTAAAACGATTGCTCTATGAGCTAGGATTAGGAGATGCCTGGGCCAATAAAACAGCACCGCCCAAGCAGTTCCTAAAGAACGTTTACTGGTTATGGGTAAAAAGCAACAGAATGCGTAACTCCAACCATTGCAAATCTGTTGCCCAGTTCTTACTAGTCAAGGAGCTCCCCCTCAGGGAACCTTATCTGGACTTAATTCACAGCTCCGGAGACAGATCACTATACTTCAAATTCAGGGTGGGTGTTCTCCCCCTAGGATTGCTAACTTCCTCTTGGAATCCTCCTTTCCAAACGGTCCCGTTTTGTCCGTTTTGCGATTCAAGGGTTGAGTCTGTCGCCCACCTCCTGTTTGAGTGCAGTGTCTATGCAGCTCCTAGATTGAAATGGCTAAAGCCCTTGTGTAGAAGTCTAGGAACAAGATCACATCTAGAAGCCCTACGTATACTGCGCTCTGATGCCCGCCCATTCTTTGCATGCTGCATGGCAAAATTTCTTGGCTGGGCATGGCGTATAAGAACTGCAAGAAAGCTATTGATCCAGTAATGCGTTTTTTGTGACCTGTTTTAGATACTAGTGTAAATATCTGTAAGGATATCTTAAATGTGTATCTTGTGTATCACTGTTTTTATTATGATTCCCTACGGTATTTTATATTATGCATCTCTGCAATGTTTTTATTTTTTGTACTGCTTTTATGATATGTACCGTATCGAAATAAAGCTATACTACTACTACATACAGTCAGCTATCAATAATGCATTATCATATCCAATCGCACATCTGTACAGACACTTAGACACCGACTTTCATTTATAGAGTTATTCACACCCCTAGTCAGTAATGGAAAAAAATGAATCACACTTATTTACTCGCCTGTACAGTTATACACATACCACCTCACTTATTTAAAAATATACTGACACATACTTTCACTCTAATACAGTAACTAATACAAGCACACACTGGTCCTTACAGGCACTCTCACAATCACTCACTCTCACATATAGTCATATATACAGTCCAAACTCACATATACTGCCTTTGACATATGCAGTTACTCACACATGTACCACTGAAGCATCTATTCACTCACCACTGAAGACATCCATACACAAACTCACCCAGCCATACAGCCGTTCACAGATACAGACTTGAACACATATACGCAGTGAATTATCCACCCACACATTTATTCACAGAGTCACAGCCCCCACCCACGTACATAGACACTCAGGCACCCATACAGATACTCAGACAAGCAATCAATAGCCCATATAGATGATCATTTAGCTGCTAACCAAACAATGGAACCACTAACACATCATCTGACAACCTAAACTGTGTGAATGTCTGTATCAGTTGCTAACACATGCATTAAGTAAGACACAATCACTCACTTGTACAGTCAGTTACACACCCACTTAATCATCCATCCTCAGCCTTATACGTCCATTCATTCTCCAATACACCTAAATGTAAATGTATAAAAATAAAAATAAAAATAAATATAAATAAAAATATATATTATATATATATATAATATATTATACATTATTATATATATCTATATAATATAAATGTAAAACATATTTAAATGTTATAGAAATATATAGTCACTGGATGATGTCATCAGTGATGTCATCAGTGTTGTCACTGACCATGTCATGAATGAGGTAATATGTGACGTCATCAGCAGTGCATTGCGGGGGCGAGTTATAGTTAGCTGAACTAACTATAACATGGGAATTTCTATTATTTTGTATGAGTGAAATGTCCAACTAACTATAATGTCCCTGAAACCTATTTTTTTCAGTGAATATATATATATTGGTCATGTGATCAAGCCTCTTGGTGGAGGCGAAACGCGTCATGACGGATCGCTGGCTGACTATTTGCACAAAAATAAAGCACTAAGGATTTTGCACCAGATTTTGGCTCCACTCCTCGTTGTTCTTTCCGAAGAAGGGACATTTTGAATGGCGATTTTCGTTATATATATATATATGTACCTGGCAGATGCGTATCTATATTTCCAAAGTATTGTCCAAAAATTGAAGACGCACTCAGCAAAGGATGTTTAATCAGAAACTTTACTTTCAAACTGGCATTTCATTCCAAACATTTTCCATAGCCTGACGCGTTTCAGAGCTCATGCTCTCTCATCAGAGACCTGCTAACAGTCCACAGAAGCAGTAACACACCCTCTTCTCCCCTCTGCATGCTAGTAAGTAATTGCTCAGGTGGGCCTACCAAGTGAGTTTCAGTGTTTTTGCATGCTGGGAGTTGCGTTATGTGTTGTGCACCATTATAGATATCTGTAAGCAAGGGCGGACGCCCGAAACGCATCGGATCTTGTGGCTTGACGAAAATAAATCAACTTGCCTAATTTAGACACTGGAGTCGCGTGGTCTTTTTCTATTGCTGACGAGGTGGTGGGAGAGACTACAACGAACGCATATATTATATATATATATATATATATATATATATATATATATATATATATATATATATATATATATATATATATATATATATATACTACTATTATAAAGAGAGAACACAAACCTTTGAGCCAGGTAAACTCCAAAAGTAATGCTCCAATCACTACACCCAATACACCATTTGAAAGGGGAAATGTGGCAGAAGGACATAGGCTATAGATATTTACACCATATACATTAAAAAAGCAAAACGCCAAAAGTGGTAAAGTAGTCCCTTGGGGGCGTGGTGGTGGGCCTCTCAAACCACAAATGTGGGCGTTTACAGGGTTGTGCCAAGTTCAAATAACAAACATAGGCCAAGCGACTTCACAACACACTTACATATGCACACAGAGCGGAAATGCGCTTTCACTGAATTTAGAACGCACAATATGCAGAGCGGAAATGCGCTTTCAATGAATTTCTATCAAACATTTGCAAATCCCAACACATACAGCGGAAATGCGCTTTCAATGAATTTAAATTCACACATACAGCGCGATAACACCAATATACAAAAACAGCAGAGGTGCGCGCTATAAGAAATATACACGCATTTGTTGCAGTTACTCAGACAACATTGACGCCTTCGCATTAAAAACCGGGCGGGCCTTCCATCGACGAGGAGTATCAAATGATGCCACACAGGGGGCAGGATTAATCGCATACTACACCAATCACAACGCACTAAAGAAACACACACGACTTCGGCTTACCAAAAAAAAAGTCTTTAACCATTGGCCATTGACCAACGACGTCACAAGGGGGTACACAAGAACAAAAAAAGCCGACATTTCTTAACGGAGAAACGCAACCGACTGCGCATTGACGAGACTTTCCTCACATCTTGCGGACAAGATAAAACGCTTACAATAAGACATACGAATAACGAAAATAACAACTGCCCATAATCACTCGAGCACTGCCAGGACTTGACCACCCAATTGACAAAACGAAAGGGAAACTTCTTTGAAGGGATACAAAAACGAACACACGGAAAGAGCCTTCGAAAGAAAAAAAACATTAAACAGGTGACACGACACTTTCCTCACATCTTGTGGACAACATAAAATGCGGAAAACAATACATACGAATTAAAAAAATAATACAAGTGGGCCAAATCAGTTGAACAGGGCCAGGACTTGCACAGACAACTCTTCTGCGGGGCATGCGGGGGCCCTGATGCAGCCTTTTGCTCCCGGACAACGTCAGGACGGGCTGCTAGTATATATATATATATCGAATCAAAAACCCTCCCAGGTGCACAGATTGCACGGAGAAACGGACACTTCCTTCTGTTGAAAAGCAGGTATATATTTCTTCAAATATTTCAAGTGAACTGCAAGTACTCAAATAAACCAGACGTGTTTCGACGAACTCAGTCGCCTTGCTCACTGGAGTCACGTTACATGTGACCCAACAAATGTAAAACACCATACACCAATCGGGTGTTAGGAAGTCAAGTGACCTAAACTTAAACATGGTAGAAAGACTTAAAAACACGTTTTAGGTGTAACAAGATGCTATCAATATGTGCAACTTTATACATAGTCATTTAAGTGCACAGAAATGAAACCAAGAGTTCTGGCATTTGATCATCACTGTACATAATATCTGTATAAATACATGGGAATAATTTACATCAAAAATTCAGAAATTCACAAAGTGTCATAATTTGGAGATGATGTGTATTTGTAAAAAGATCCCTCTATAGACCTTTTATAAAATGTTTCAATTAAAACACATATATTATAGTCCAAAAAAGTTTGTTTCATAACTGCATAATACATAAATATTATACCCTCTTGAACTACAAAAACATCAATACTGTCAATCTTCTTGTCCAACGCTTGTGTGTAATGATTGAAGTATCCCAAAAAAATGCTAAATCAAAAACATATGTAATATATGCATCTTATAAATTCACTGACTTACCCAAACCAAACTAAAAAACGAAAAACCTCGTGCCTAAAGTGTTATGTGCAAAGAAAAAATGTTTTTGTTTATTATTCTGATCGGGTAGGGAGAAGGCCATACGAGCTGATTCAATTTATAAATTTTAAATTGTGACACAGGTCTTTAGAGCTAATAGGATGTGTTATATTGAAAAATTTGAAAACACCCTATATTATTGCTCAAATATATATAAATATATACATATATTGTCAAAACATATTGTATATATATGTCAGTGTCTAGCAAGTCTATATGCAAAAAGTAAGTAGAGAACCCTGGGTAGTTCCTGTGTTTTAGGTGGAGAGCAGCTCCTCCACATGGAGCTCTATACCACACCACCGACACTCTGAAACTGCTCTCCTCAAATGACTGTTTAAGCACAGGATTACCACAGGGCCATCCACGCTGAGCTACAAAAGTGACAAAGCCTTTTGCCACTTTTGCAGCAAAGTCTTTAAGCACAGGATGAGCTGGTATTGCTTTGACTTATACTGGGTACTCCTTGTGTCTGGGCAGAGCTATGCCTATCAGATGCACTCAAATAAGAGCAAAACACATGTATCAGGGACTGCTTTTATCATTCCAGGTTGGCCTCGATGGTGGTCTATCAACCGAAAGCTGCAATACTGAGCCTGAAATGTTTTAAACATTTTTCAGCGCAGCATTGATGGCATTAGCTAATCCTATGAATAAAGATTTTGCTGTAAAAGTGTATATATATATATATAGATATTACCTACTGGCAGTCACCAGTAGGTATATATAGATGGGACCTAGTTACCATAGGAAATTCCAAACATTCTATTGGGAATAACTTTGGCGCCGATTGAGGAATCTGCGTGTAATTTTCCTTAAAATTGCTTCGCTCCGCTCCTTCTCTGAAAGTTTTGGGGGGATTCGTCAAGCAGGGGCCGAGAAAAAAGGGGGGTCCCAAAACGTGTTTTCCTAATTTTAAATTCCATAGGGACATTCTGACAAGGCTACAGCTCAAACGGCTGAACGGAATTACACCAGATTTGGCAAAATGGTAGGGACTGGTATGCAGCAGTGCCTTTTGTATGTTTGGTGTAAATCCCTCCAGTAGTTTTTAAGAAAATTGAATGTGAAATTGAGTCCAATGCAATTTCCCATAGGACCTTTAGACACGGCTACAGCCCGAACAGCTGAATGGAATTATACCAAACTTGGCAAAATGGTAGAGCCTGGTATGCAGAAGTGCCTTTTGTATATTTGGTGAACATCCCTCCAGTAGTTGTTGAGAAAATTAAATTTTCCCAAATTATATATCTATGGGCGGGACACCGTGAGTGCACGTAAGCTTACTGTACTCTGTACCTTCCCGAGTACGAGCTGTATGCTGATTTGCTGATACTGTCTGTGAACATTCCAAAACAGAAATTGTTGGCAGCCATCTTCTGCCTCGGTAAACTGAGGCACAGGATAGCAGAAAAACAAACATGTAGAACTCAAAAAGGGGGCAGGGTAGAAGCACCCTGACCCCCTAGGCCTGCTCAGGGGGTCCCACAAGCCCCCCCCCCCGGGCCCCCAAATTTTTTTTTCAAAAAATTGCGGGGGTACGCGTACCCCCGCGATTTTTCAAAAAATATTTTGGGGGGGGGGGAGGCCTGGGGGGGCCTTGTGCTTCTACCCTGCCCCCTTTGTGTTTTGCACCTTTGTTTCACTGCTTTCTTGTGCCTTGGTTCTACCGAGGCACAAGATGGCTGCCAGCACTTTCTGGTTTGGAATGTTGACAGACAGTGGCAGCCAATCAGCATGCCTTTCAAAGGAAAGCAGCATGCTCATTGGCTGTCAACACTTCTAACCAGGACGTGTTGGCATTCATCTTGTGCTAGGTAGACCGAGACACAAAAGAAGCAGAGCTCACAGCCCACACAGCTCTCACAGCCCACACAACTCTCACAGCCCACTCAGCTCTCACAGCCCTCACAGCCCACACAGCCCTCACAGCCCACACAGCTCTCACAGCCCACACAGCTCTCACATCTCACACAGCCCACACAGCTCTCACAGCCCACACAGCTCTCACAGCCCACACAGCTCTCACAGCCCACATAGCCCACACTCTCACAGCCCACACAGCTCTCACAGCCCACACAGCTCTCACAGCCCACACAGCTCTCACAGCCCACACAGCTCTCACAGCCCACACAGCCCTTACAGCCCACACAGCTCTCACAGCTCACAAAGCTCTCACAGCCCACACAGCTCTCACAGCCCACACAGCCCTCACAGCTCACACAGCCCTCACAGCCCACACAGCTCACATCCCACACTGCTCTCACAGCTCTTACAGCCCACGCAGCTCTCACAGCCCACACAGCTCTCACAGCCCACACAGCCCTCACAGCCCATACAGCCCTCACAGCCCACACAGCTCACATCCCACACAGCCCTCACAGCCCACACAGCTCTCACAGCCCACAGAGCTCTCACAGCTCACACAGCCCACACAGCTCTCACAGCCCACACAGCTCTCACAGCCCACACAGCTCCGACAGCTCTCAAAGCCCACACAGCCCACACTCTCCCAGCCCACACAGCTCTCACAGCCCACAGAGCTCTCACAGCCCACACAGCTCTCACAGCCCACACAGCCCTCACAGCCCACACAGCTCTCCCAGCCCACACAGCTCTCACAGCCCACACAGCTCTCACAGCCCACACAGCTCTCACAGCCCACACAGCCCTCAGAGCTCACACAGCCCTCACAGCCCACACAGCGCACATCCCACACAGCTCTCACAGCTCTCAAGCCCATGCAGCTCTCACAGCCCACACAGCTCTCACAGCCCACACAGCCCTCACAGCCCTCATAGCCCACACAGCTCTCACAGCCCACATAGCTCTCACATCCCACACAGCCCACACAGCTCTCACAGCCCATACAGCTCTCACAGCCCACATAGCTCTCATAGCCCACACAGCTCAGGCAAAGATAATATCAGGCTTGGCTCCAAACTTCCTCGGGGCTGTGATGAGAGTCCAATCCCGGCCCTACCAAACGACGTCAGAGCTCTGTAATAAAACACAGAGCTGCTAAGAGAGTGCAGCAGGCCGCGGGAAGGGAAGGGAACAGCGGGGAGGGAGATCTGCAATGACAAAGAACAAGATATTAAAGCACCCTATCTCCCTATACTACAACAAAGTAATCTAATCTCTCCACCCAACTCCTCCCCCCCACTAATCACCAGTTAGTACCTGTAAAGTAAAATACGCAAAGACCAAATCCAATGGAGACAGGAGATTGTTGTGGTGTGAGGAACGGGGTCAAACTGTGAATACAAAATAAACACGATTCACTCCCTTTACTCCAGGCACAGACTGTTGGCTGTTGCTCAAAAGTTAAGTCACCACACATACCCCAAAGTAATGCATATGTTTCTTTCAATGGGCAGCCACACAGTTCCTTTGGTTAACCTTTCCAATACCCTCCTGTCTCCTGTCCAGAATGATATAAGAAAACAATAATGAATACTGCGCTCCTCAGAAACACTTCCTTGCCACACAGTAAAAGAAATACTTCACATTGGCGTTACAGAGTTAATCCTCACTCTGTAAAGGTTATTAACGGGCGTGCCCTCAAGAAGTTCTGCTATGACACAAACAGTGAGGGCAGAAGGAAAGCGAGGCTCAAAGAAAAAAGCTCCAAGTGAGTCCTATCGCCTCCTTGCAAGAGTACCAGTATATACAATATTTACAGCAATAATGCACCTTGCAGGCTCAATTCTGAGTTGGCTCGCTCATCAGGTCCGTTTCCCTGAGAACCAACATGCAGCCACAAAAGTTTGTGACCACCCTCTCAACCACTGAGCCTCTTGAGTTTCCAAATAGATAGGCACAGAGTGCCGCTTCAGAACAGAAAACCGGGTGTGGATGTGTAGTTGGGATCGAAGCTACCAACGCCACACACCCAGCACCACCAGATTACTCACGGTAAAGATGCCCACTGGAACGCCAGACACCTCTTACCGCCTCCAGCCAGGGACTCCGGGAACGCCACCGCATACGGAATTATCGGCGTTTCACCGCCGTTAGACTTCAGTATTTATTTCCTGGCATGCGCGCGCAGCTCGCGTCGGAACGCGACGTCATCGCGGCATGCCGGGAATTGTAGTTTTTGCTCTCTTTCCGGCCGCCACGGGCGCTCGGCGTCCAGAACATGACAGTACACCCCCCTTTACAAAGGGGTCCCACCACCTCCAGGTTTGTCAGGAAACAAACGGTGAAACCGGGCCACCAGCCGGGGTGCTTTAACAGCGTTCACTGGCTCCCAAGAATCCTCCTCTGGCCCAAACCCCTTCCAGGAGATCAGATATTGCAAACGACCTCTCACCAATCTAGAGTCCCGGATACATCTCACCTCATATTCCTGATCCTGCATCACCCATATAGGCACCGGGGACTTACGAATTGGACTCCTAGAGGGTTTCAAAAGGGAAACGTGAAACACAGGGTGTATGCGAAGATGCGCCGGCAAACGCAGTCGCACAGCAACCGGGTTCACATGACTCACCACCCGGTAAGGACCAATAAACTTAGGATTAAACACACTGTGCTTCTTAAATTTAATATGCCTGGTGGACAACCATACTAAATCACCCTTTTTATATACAGGATTAGGTCTCCGGTGTTTGTCCGCTTGGTGTTTATACCTAGCTTTGGCCTTTTCAAGATTTTTGCGTGTGCTCAAAAGTATTTTGCGCACCCGCAACAACCTATCCCTTACCTCAGGTAACCTCACCTTATCAGATGGCAATAGCATAGGGGTGAACCTGGGATGATGACCATAAGAGCAAAAGAAAGGCGTGTATTGAGTGGATGCATGTTGAGTGCTGTTGTAGGCTATTTCTGCCACCCACAACCAATCAACCCATGACTCACTACTATCTTGTACGTAGCAACGTAGGTACTGTTTCAGGGATTGGTTCAGTCTCTCCGTCTGTCCATCCGTCTGCGGATGGAAACTGGTGGACACAGACGAAGTGATGTGCAACGCCTTACACCAGGTTTTCCAAAATCTCGCAGTGAATTGTGCTCCTCGATCGGACACTATGTCTCTGGGAAGGCCATGCAGTCTTACAATGTTCACCAGGAGTAGTTGAGCTAATTGTCCTGCAGTGGGTACTTGGGCACAAGGAATTAAGTGACCCATTTTGGTCAAGAAGTCCACTACCACAATTATGGCTGTTTTGCCTTGATCTTTTGGAAGCCCCACAATGAAGTCGACTGAGAACCTCTCCCACGGATTCTCCGGAGTGGGCAAAGGTAGTAACATTCCCTGAGGTTTTTGTCTGTTCGTTTTCATTTGACTGCATGTAACGCACTCCGCCACCCAACGAAGCACATCCGGTCTAAGGGAAGGCCACCAGAACTGCCTCTGGATTTTTTCCACGGTCTTGACAAAACCCATGTGACCGGCACACGGAACGTCATGGCACCAAGAGAACACAACACGGCGTAAGATTTATGAGGGCACCAGTACCTGTTTTCCTCTCATCGGAAGGCCATGTTTCATTTTCCATTCCGGGTGATGTCTGAGCCATGTGCGCCACACACAGGTTTGCACTCCCCTCCTGACTCGGGATATGAAGTCTTCTGTATGAGTTACCCCTATGACTTTTGCAGGGTCAATGATAGACTGCACCGGTTTCTCCTCTGGTATCAGGTGGTTCTCTCTCCTGGTAAGTGCATCCGCCTTTCTATTGTAGGTACCAGGCCTAAAGGTAACCACGAAGTGGAACTCTTCAAAGTACATCATCCACCTTAATTGTCTGGGGGAAAGGTGTCTCGCAGCTCTTAAAAACTGAAGATTACGGTGATCGGTGTATACCGTGATCTGGTGCCGAGATCCCATCAACCAGTGTCGCCATTCCATAAAGGCATCCCGTATAGCTAGCAGTTCCTTTTCGGCGATGGTGTAGTTTACTTCCAAGGGATTGAGCTTCCTGGACATGTGGGCAATCGGGTGCAGAGTGCCTGTCGAGTCTTCCTTTTGAGATAACACTGCTCCCAGGGTTATTTCTGAAGCGTCTGCCCGACTATGAATGGTAAATCCGGATTGGCGTGTGTTAACACTGGTGCAGAGGAGAACGCGGCCTTGAGCTCATCGAATGCTTGTTGAGCTTTGTCTGTCCATACAAACGGGATGTTTTTCTTCGTGAGTTGCGTGAGGGGTGACACCATTCCTGAGAAACCAGCGATGAATCGCCTGTAGAAGTTGGCAAACCCCAACAGGCTCTGTATGTCTTTAACATTGTTGGGACGGGGCCAGTCTATAATTGCTTGGACTTTTCTGTCGGCCATCACTTGCCCTGACGGAGTAAGCATCACACCTAGGAACTCCACCGTCGTGACGTGAAATTCACATTTGGTGATTTTACAGAAGAGATGGTGTTTCTGGAGGGCTTGCAGCACTGATTTTACATGGGAGATGTGTTCCTCTGTTGAGTTGGAATAAATGAGAATGTCGTCAATATAAACGACAGCGTAACGATCCAGGAATTCACGAAGGACCTCATTCAGAAAAAATTGAAATGCGGCCGGTGCATTGCAAAGCCCAAAGGGCATTACTAAATACTCATATAATCCATACCGCGTCTTAAAGGCCGTTTTCCACTCATCACCCCGTCTTATGCGAACAAGGTGATAAGCCCCACGCAAGTCCAACTTCGTATAGATATGTGCTGCTCTGACTTGTTCTAGCAGCACCGGGATCAAAGGTAGCGGATATTGATTTTTCACCGTGATGGCGTTTAATGCTCTATAGTCGATGCAACATCTCTTTTCACCATTAGCCTTTGGTATGAAGAACAAAGGGGATGCTGCAGGTGATCTAGAGGGTCGAATAAATCCTAAAGCCAAATATTTGTCAAGATATTCTCGTAGCGTCTCTGTTTCAGGTATAGTAAGCGCGTAAATCCTTCCGTTTGGAATCTCGGAGCCAGGGAGGAGGTCAATGCGACAATCATACGTGCGGTGAGGTGGCAGCACCTCGGCCTCTTTGTCACTGAACACTAGTCCAAACTCAGCATAACAAGAGGGCAGAATTACGTCTTTTTCTGCTGCTGTGGCGATTGCTTGCATAGGCTCTAAGTTTTGTGCAGGCTCTTTCTCCGTGGGAAAACAGTGTTCTCGACAATAAGGGGAAAGGAATTGAATGGATTTGGTAGCCCAACGTATATCCGGATCATGTTTTTGTAGCCAGGGAAGACCTAGGATGATTCCATATTGCGGAGCTTCAATGATGTTGAAGATCAACCGTTCCTGGTGGGAATCGGAACATACCATTTCATACTCGCTTGTACGATAAGTAATTGGTCCTGCTTGAAGTTCATGTCCATCAACAGCGTAGACTGTTTCAGGTCTTTCTTTGGAAATGAGGGTTATTCCTAATCGACGAGCCATGGAACAATCCATGAAACAACCTGTGGCTCCTGAATCAACCATTACCTGCACCTCTTGTCGTTTCTTGTTAATGGTAATGTACATGTTCATAAACAGGTGGTTTCTCATATCCAAGGAATCCGGGGTGAGTGAAGGGATAATGTGTATGCTTGAGGGTTTCCCTTCGCTTTCCATCAAGCTTTGTCGTTTCCCGACTCTTTTGCGGAGACTCCTGCTACACTCGGGCCTCCCCGTCCTCGGTTACCTTTAGGCTTCACTGGGCATTCCCTTACATAATGGCCTTTCTTCCCACAATAGAGACACAATCCTTGCTTGCGTCTGTGTTCTCTTTCGCTGGTGGTTAAGGAGGCTCGCACCGCCCCTATCTCCATGGCCTCGGGAGACGAAGTTGGTTTATCACTGTTACCAGGTTGTTCATAAGGCATCACGGCTTTGTCCTTCTTCTTATGCTCTCCTTTTCTTTCCTTCATGCGATGATCTAATCGCAACGTAAGGACTATTAGAGCAGAACACGTACGGGGCTGAGGATCTATCTGGGCTAAGACGTCCTTCATATCTTCATGGAGGCCTTGATAGAACAAAGCGGTTCTTTTGGCTTCAGGCCAATCTGTTTCGGCCACTAATCTTCTGAAATTGTTGAGCTAGGTAACAAGGTCATTGTCTCCCTGTTTTAATTGTAACAACTCTCTGTCGGCCGTGAGAGTCTCGGCCCTCCTGTCAAAGGTTTTTTCAAACTCCTCTCTGAAATTATCCCAATGATATAAAAGTGGGTCATCCCTTTTGACAATTGGAACCGCCCACTGTGCAGCTTCTCCCCCTAAGTATGAGATCAGGAAAGCTACTCTTGCTTGGTGTGTGGAAAACATCTTGGGTTTGCACATAAAGTGCATCTGGATCTGTGTCATAAATACTTGAATCTTTTTGATATCACCATAGTACCTTTCCGGGGGTGCTAGCGGGATTTGTGCAGGCATTTCCACTACCACAGATGTGGCAGGGGAGGTGCTACTGGATGCCCCTGTAGTGGTAGTGGGGGTGGGCATTCTATCCAGCCTGGCACGCAGTTGTGCGTTCTCAGCCCTGGAAGCTGCTACCTCCCTATTAGCAGCTGTTAGCTCCACCTGTACTAAGGCCAAAGCGGCCATGACATCCTCTAAGGTGGTCATGGCGAACTCTCAGCACAGCCAAGAGGAGGCAAAATCCTTGGGCCGATAATTCTATCAGGCTTGGCTCCAAACTTCCTCGGGGCTGTGATGAGAGTCCAATCCCGGCCCTACCAAACGACCTCAGAGCTCTGTAATAAAACACAGAGCTGCTAAGAGAGTGCAGCAGGCCGCGGGAAGGGAGGGAACAGCGGGGAGGGAGATCTGCAATGACAAAGAACAAGATATTAAAGCACCCTATCTCCCTATACTACAACAAAGTAATCTAATCTCTCCACCCAACTCCTCCCCCCCACTAATCACCAGTTAGTACCTGTAAAGTAAAATACGCAAAGACCAAATCCAATGGAGACAGGAGATTGTTGTGGTGTGAGGAACGGGGTCAAACTGTGAATACAAAATAAACACGATTCACTCCCTTTACTCCAGGCACAGACTGTTGGCTGTTGCTCAAAAGTTAAGTCACCACACATACCCCAAAGTAATGCATATGTTTCTTTCAATGGGCAGCCACACAGTTCCTTTGGTTAACCTTTCCAATACCCTCCTGTCTCCTGTCCAGAATGATATAAGAAAACAATAATGAATACTGCGCTCCTCAGAAACACTTCCTTGCCACACAGTAAAAGAAATACTTCACATTGGCGTTACAGAGTTAATCCTCACTCTGTAAAGGTTATTAACGGGCGTGCCCTCAAGAAGTTCTGCTATGACACAAACAGTGAGGGCAGAAGGAAAGCGAGGCTCAAAGAAAAAAGCTCCAAGTGAGTCCTATCGCCTCCTTGCAAGAGTACCAGTATATACAATATTTACAGCAATAATGCACCTTGCAGGCTCAATTCTGAGTTGGCTCGCTCATCAGGTCCGTTTCCCTGAGAACCAACATGCAGCCACAAAAGTTTGTGACCACCCTCTCAACCACTGAGCCTCTTGAGTTTCCAAATAGATAGGCACAGAGTGCCGCTTCAGAACAGAAAACCGGGTGTGGATGTGTAGTTGGGATCGAAGCTACCAACGCCACACACCCAGCACCACCAGATTACTCACGGTAAAGATGCCCACTGGAACGCCAGACACCTCTTACCGCCTCCAGCCAGGGACTCCGGGAACGCCACCGCATACGGAATTATCGGCGTTTCACCGCCGTTAGACTTCAGTATTTATTTCCTGGCATGCGCGCGCAGCTCGCGTCGGAACGCGACGTCATCGCGGCATGCCGGGAATTGTAGTTTTTGCTCTCTTTCCGGCCGCCACGGGCGTTCGGCGTCCAGAACATGACAGTTAATACCAGCAGCGAACAAGCACTGGCAAAGACAATAATGGCAGCAAACAAACACTGGCAAAGACAATAATGGCAGCAAACAAACACTGTCAAAGACAATAACGGCAGCAAAGAAGCACAGGCAAAGGCAATACCAGCAGTGAACAAACACTGCCAAAGATAATACAATCAGGGGGGCAGGGCACAAAAAACGGCACAATCAGGGGACAGAAGGCACAACAAACGGCACAATCAGGGGGCAGAAGGCAAGAAAAAAATGGCACAATTAGTGGGCAGAAGGCAACAAATACGGCACAATCAGGGAGCAGAAGGCAAGAAATATGGCACAATCAGGGTGCAGAAGGCAAGAAATACGGCACAATCAGGGGGGCAGAAGCCAAGAAATATGGCACAATCAGGGGGGCAGAAGCAAGAAATACGGCACAATCAGGGGGGCAGAAGGCAAGAAATACGGCACAATCAGAGAGCATCTTGCTCCGGTCCAAAAATCGGATCCCTAGGGCTGCTCAGGTGGTCCCACAAGGATATTAACATATTTAAACATTATCCGCTAATAGAATTAGCATTTAAAAAACCTTGCAAATTCACTGAAAAAAACATAGGTTTCAGGCCTTATTTAGTTAGGAATTAGCATTTAAAAAACCTTGCAAATTCACTGAAAAAACCATAGGTTTCAGGCCTTAAATAGTTAGGAATTAGCATTTAAAAAACCTTTGAAATTCACTGAAAAAACCATAGGTTTCAGGCCTTGTATAGTTAAGTATTAGCATTTAAAAAACCTTGCAAATTCACTGAAAAAACATAGGTTTCAGGCCTTATATAGTTAGGAATTAGCATTTAAAAAACCATTGAAATTGCTCCTATATAGTTAGTTGTACTAACTATATTTCGCGCACCCGCAATCCACTGCTGATGATGTCACATATTACATCATTCATGACATGGTCAGTGACATCAATGATGACATCACTGATGACATCTCAAATGACATCACTGATGACATCATCCAGTGACTGTGTGTTTCTGTAAAGTTTAAATATGTTTTACATATTGAAGAATGAGTGGATGTATAAGTGTCTGGATGAAGGATTTAGTAGGTGCGTGACTGACTGTATGAGTGAGTGATTAAATGTGTCTTACTGAATGCATGGGTTAGTGACTAAACTGTCTGAATGTGTGCATCAGTATGTCTGTTGTTGTGTAAGCTGCTGCATGTATTGATCAGTATCTATATCAGTGGCTATATGGGTTATTGATTGGTTGCCCAAGTATTTGTATGGGAGACTGAGTGTGTGTGTGGCTGGCTGGGAGGTGTGTGACTCTGTGCAGATCAATGTGTACTTGTATCAGTGATTGTATCAGTGATTGTATAAGAGAGTAAGTATGTGTTAGTATATGTTTGAATAAGTAAGGTGTTGTGTGTATAACTGTATAGATGAGGATATGGAAGTGTGATTGATTCTTTACATGACTGACTAGGTGTGTGAGTAACTCCACGGATGAGTGGCAGTGTGTGAGAGTCTGCATAGGTGTATGAGTGCATATGATAGTGTTGTATTGATGAGTGACTGTATGTATGAGTGATTGTATAGGTGAATGAGTGGATGTGTGTGTAGACCTAGGAATCAGTGAGTGCCTATGTAGTAACTGGTATTGGTGTGTCAATGGTTTCAAGAATGGTAGTCTGTATTTAACACTGGGTGTATCAAAGGTTATATTAGAGTGTGAGGAGGTGCATCGTATTATCACATGAATGATGTCATCAGTGATGTGATCAGTGATGTCATTTGAGATGTCATCAGTGATGTCATAAGTGATGTCACTGACCATGTCATGAATGATGTAATATGTGACATCATCAGCAGTGGATTGCGGGTGCGCGAAATATAGTTAGTACAACTAACTATATAGGAGCAATTTCAATGGTTTTTTAAATGCTAATTCCTAACTATATAAGGCCTGAAACCTATGTTTTTTTCAGTGAATATATATATATATATATATATATATTTTAGAGAGATCATTGTGTAAACATCACTACAACTTTTATTTATTTATTTATTTTTTGAGTTTATTGAGCGCGACAGCTATCCAAAAAGGGTTTCCCGGCGCTAGAAGATACTGAACCAAGGGGAGGAGAAAGTCTCAGGGAGGAGACCGGGGCAAGTTACTGGTTGAATAGCCAGGTCTTGATGGCTTTGCGGAAATGATTGTAGCGAGTTTCTAAGCGGAGAGGTTGCGGGAGGGAGTTCCAGAGCTTGGGGCCTAGAAGGGAGAAGGATCTTCCTCCCATCCTTGCTCGGCGTGTTTTGGGGACACAGAATAGGCCTTGGGTGGAGGATCTCAAGCATCGGGCCGGCGTGTAGGTATGCCCGAGGGTTTGAAGGTATCTAGGGGCATTGCCCCATTTTATTCTATGCATGAGGCTAAGAGTTTTGAATTTGACCCTATTTTTGACTCTTAGCCAGTGGAGCAACTTAAGGTGACCGGACATACGTTCCCTCCTATGGCATTTGCATAGTAGTCAGGCTGCAGCGTTTTGTACCAGTTGGAGGCGTCGCATGACTGCCTGTGAGGCTCCCAAGTAAAGGACATTGCCGTAGTCTAAACGGGAAGTGATCAGTGCGTTGACCACAGTCTTTTGAGTGTCGTCCGGGAGAATCCAAAAGATGTTTCTGAGCCACCTCAGAATTGTGAAACAGGTAGCTGTGAGGTTGTTAACCTGGGGTTCCATGGTTAGGCCCTTGTCTATGGTAATGCCTAGATTACAAACTTGTTGTGACGGAGTAGGTAAGGGGCCCATTTCGGATGGCCAATGTCTTGGATTCCAGAGGTTCGGGTTGGGGCCCACTATTAAGACCTCGGTTTTGCTGCCGTTAAGTTTAAGCATATTAGTGCTCATCCAGGAGGCGATGTTCCTGAGACCTGTCTGCAGGAGGGAGGGGGAGTCGTGGTCATTGTTTGAGAGGGAGAATACGATTTGTGAGTTGTCGGCGTATTTGAACATTTTGAGACCAGCTATTTCAGCGATCTGGGCGAGCGGGGTTACATAAAGGTTAAAAAGCAGGGGACTTAACACAGATCCCTGTGGCACTCCATAGGGGGAGAAATGGACGTTGGATGCCGCGGTGCTGGAGGAGATTTGAAATGTCCTCAGTGTCAGGAAGGATGCAATCCAATCACGTGCCTTTCCTCTAATGCCCATGTTGGAGAGTGAGGCAAGCAGTATATTGTGGGAGATAGTGTCAAACGCTGCGCTGAGATCAAGTAAAATCAGCGCAGCTGAATCCCCTTTATCGACCAGGAGGCGGAGATTTTCCATTACTCCGAGTAGTGTTGTCTCTGTCGAGAATCCAGGGCGGAAACCCGATTGGGATGGGTGCAGAATATCGTTTGTCTCTGAAACCTTGCGAGGTGTTCATGGACATGTTTCTCCAAACTTTTGGAGAAGACGGGCAGGAGGGATATAGGACGGACGTTTGCTAGGATTTTCGGATCAGCCGATGGTTTCTTGAGAAGAGGTGAAACCATAGCATGTTTCCACGGTGAAGGGACCTTCGCCGTGGTAAGGGATAGGTTCAAGGTTTGGCATATCACGGCGAGTAGTGGGGTGTCCAGGAGTCAGAGTATTGGGATAGGGAGGGGGTCAGTGGGCGAACCAGATTTAACTTTACCAAGGATGTCTCGCAGACCCTGAATGTCAATCCTGGGCCATGATGTTAATGGCTCATAGGACAGATGAGGTTGAGGGGAAATGTCTTCTGTGTTAGGGCCGGGGTCTTACAATAAAGAAGAAAAGTCAGCACTCCTTAATCACCGCCTCATTTTATTATGATAGCTGATGCGTTTCGACCTTGTGGCCTTTGTCAAAGCCTCAATTAAGAAGTGATGCTTACACAAGGATTTCTCAAACATTTACAAGCGGGTACCTGCTACCGCCGCTGTGCACCAGCCCCGGATGGTGGATGTGATCGAGGAACGGCAGGTAGCTGTCAAACTATATATATATATATATATATATATATATATATATATATATATATATATATATATATATATATATATATATATATATATATATATATATATATATATATATATTGTGTGTCGCTCCAACTCCATCAACGCCTGCACACAGAACTCACGGCGGGTGCACAACACACGGGGATGGAACCCGTTTCGTTTCTCGCCAAAACAATGCTCACTTGTGCACTCATAGGTCACAGTTTCCCTCCGCAGACGCGTTTCTGCTCTCGCTTCATCAGTGCGGTTTAGGACATGGGCTGTAGACTTCATGAATTGAAAGGCATTTATTGGTGTTTCATCGTCCAATAAGGAGGCGACTTCTTCCATGGGGCAATGTCATTGGATGTTTCTTGCTTTGATGCAAAATGTCCTAAGCCCCTTGCCAGTTCAGCCAACTACGTCCTTCGCCTGCCACCTCAATGCCGAGCTGCCTCTGGTGTCCGTTCGATACTCAGACACCTCGGATTTGGATAATCCGTGACCAAGGTCGGCAGCGCTGCTTTTGGTGGCGGTTCACGCAGGCAAACAGTTTGTCGCTCCATATGTGTGTGTGTTATATATACACACACACACACACATATATGAGTGGCAGTTCCCACTAGGTAATTACAGTTATAAATTGAGCGTTGTTTTTTTGTCTGCTAATAAATTTTGCCCAAATTTGTTTCTAATCTTCACAAAACTTCCCCCCCAAAATTGTCATCTACCTCACCTCTTTCCTGGAAAATTTCCTGGTGATCCATCATGCAGGGGCTTAGAAAAAAGGGGTCCCCAAAATGTAAAATCATCATGCATGTTTCTGCCTACCTCTTCAGGCACAGTATTTTGGGGTTGGAAGGATGTGGAAGCACCTGAACAGTTGTGCAGTTCAGCATCACAAGCAAACTCTACACGAGCTAGGCTTTAAGAACTGTAATTTATAGATTTGCTGCTTTACTGAGACTGTCTTGCCTTCTAGTTTTCCATAATATACCAGGAAATAGAAGACTCTTTGGCAGGCTAAGGTGGTTAAATCACTTAAAAAGAAGTACTATGTAAATCAAAATCCAGTAGGCAAACACAGCAATAAGGGGGAGACATTATTGCCTGTTGATGAGTGTTGCAGAACATTTTTATTTATTATATATGTGTTTATTTTTTTAGTTTTTTAGTTGTTCATATCATTTGTTAATATATTTGTTGTAGTTTTGTATTATTATTACATTGTTTTGTTATAATAAAAAATTTGTAAGTTAAGCTTAATACTTAATATAAATTTCAATTTTATTATAGTATTGCAGTATTCACTAAAACTGGTAGTTCCATCTTCAGAGACTGTAGATATGGCGCTGCGTGTATATGTGTCTCTATGTTACTATGCATATCTATTATCATACAGAGACTTGGTAATGGAGAAGCCTATTATTTTGTTATGCAGCTATGGTGACTTGTTATTCAACAGTGAGGTGTTAGAGGGATCAGTCCTTGTCTATGCTGTGGGATAGGGACCTCTGATACAATAGAGAGGTCTTAGTATAGAGGGTACCTTAATACTCTAATACGCACGCTTGCCAGCTCCTATGCACACAGTATTACATATGACTGTCCCCATTAGGAGATGTCTGATAGAGCGGTGACTATGTCCTCACCATCAAATATGGAAAGCCGTTGTGCAAGACACAGTTTTCAACAGAGAGGAAACTCCACTTTTTACTCTACTATGGACATTTATCTCTATGAAGAGAGGTATGTGCAGTGGGAACAGTTTCTACCCACAGTCTACTTTGCATATATGTTACTCTGGGGAGATGCCTCGGCTGACAGGTCAGTGTGTTTCCATACCATACTCTCTACAGTTGTTATGCAAAACAGACTCTCAGCATAGAGGTAATTTCATCCCTACACCTTCTAAATCTGTCATCCTGAGGGCAGCTGTGAACAGAGAGGTAAGCCCCTTTTCACACTGTAATTTGCACACCCATCATCCAAGTCACATGTCACAGGAGAGGGACCATTCTTTCCAAACTGTACTACGCAGACTTATCATGCAAGCGAGATCTGCAAGCAAATACGGTACTTCCTCCCCTGTCTGCTATGCATACCTGTCAGAATGGGAACAAACCTTACTACCGACACTTCTCACCCTGGGAAGACGTGTTGGCGTGCAGGTCACTCCCTTTACAGACACTGCTACGTATCCCTGTTGGTCCAGGGAGAGGTGTCAGCAGAGAGGCCATTCCTTCCCAACACTGTAGCACACACCCATGCTATTTTGGAGATAGGTGTTAGTGGAGAAGAGAATGTTTCCCTACATACTACTGTATATGTCTGTTATCCTGGGGAGAGCTGTGACTGGACAGTGAAACCCATTCCCACTCCCTATTATATATGGTTATTTCCCTAGGAAGAGGTCTCAGTGGAGAAGACAGTACTTGTTACACTTACTATGGAATAATACGGTCTCACATGTGAAGCATGTACCTTTCCCATTCTAATATGCATAATGCTGAGCCTGGTGAAAGGTGTGAGTAGAGAAGCTGTGTCTCTTTACACCCTACTCTGCACTCCGGTTACCTTCATGCAAGATCTCACTGGAGAGGTCAGACTTTCCCCATTGTCTCCTATACACAGTTGTTAGGCTGTGGAGAGGTGTCACTGAGATCCCAGTGTCTCCTTCTACCCTACTGTGCACTTTTATACTGTTAAAAAGGTCTCATTTGAGTGTCTATTTCCTCCCCAAGCCCTACTAATGGGGACTATAAGGCTTAAGTACTACCTCTAAAAAAAAGTTTATGACCTCGTGAGACTCTCGCGGGATTGCAAAAAAAGTAGTGGTTGAACTTTTTTAAATAATTAATGGACTTTAAGTAAATAAATGAGTGTCAATGCGTGCGATGTACAAACGTTTGTCTCATGAAGTTAAATCAAGAGTTTTTTTTTCATAAATCTAAGTGGTTTCTTTTTTTTCCCACTATTATATAATAGATTACATTTCATTAAACTAAACACACCGTTACTATTCTGGTGTATATAAGTTACACATACTACGTCAGGATATATTGAGTGTAAATGCAAATCCCAATATAAAAAGTACGATCTCGCCAGAGTAAACCAGGAAGGACTGCTCCCTTGAAATGCACACACGTGAGTGCCTCACTTGCAAGAGCTTTGGAGAAGGAAAAAAGGGAAATATAGCTATAGGGTAGTTCTGAAAAGGGCTGTTCTTTTTTTACAGTTTTGAACAATTATTACATATTTAGTATTTTCAATCACTTTAACTATTTTTGTGGGTATTTCAATTTTTATTTGAAAAAGGGTACTGCAAAAATATAAAACTTGAAATGTTAAACACAAACAGCATCTCTTCAAAAACAAAAAGGAGAAAATCTTGCAAAAAACTGTTAAAAAACATTTTTTAAAACTACTCTCTGATGAAAAAGTGATCAGCTTACACAAACAGCAAAATCTTCTTTATTTAAGAAAGCAGGGTTTTTGTCAGCTTGTGCACTTAGAACCTGCCCAGGCACAATCTCTTCTAGTTCAAATGATAATAAAACTCCTGTATAGTTGTCTAGCTCTGCAGTACAAGCCAACTCTGCCTGTGCAAGCTTTTGTGTATACATAGACCTCAGGTGTCTCCACATCCCAATGGTACTCATGTTATATTGCTTATCTCCGCTCTCCCGATGAACTCTTTGCTACAAAGTTTACAGGTAACATACTTTTCCGAAATGTTCTTACTACCTGTCCTCTTTTCAAAGAATTGCCACACCAAGAATTCATTTGGAGGCTGAGATATCTGAGCTGGTGCAGCTGCCCCTGGTTGGGCATCAGAATATGATTAAGATATCTTTGTGAAGAAACGCAAACAGGAAAGGATAGTAAGGCAACTATATCTACTCTCACCAAAAGCCAATAGTGAAATAAAGCAAAAAGACATCCATATGAAACAATCACAATCCTTACTTAAGGTGTGGTCCATTTCTCACACCTCTTGCGAGATACCTGTGAGCATCTCGTGAGATCTTGAGATTGTGGTAATTTTTAAATAAGAAGATGAGGCTCAGAAGTTAATGTTGAGGTAAGTACAGTTTTTCTTAGCCTATTTGAATTGTGCATATGGAGAGGTGAGTGTAGGGAGGACATTTTGTAGATGACTGGGGTTTGCCATGTCAAGTGCAGTGTTGTCTCATTGCAGATTACAGGTTTTGGTGGCAGTAGGGACAGGGTTGCAAGTTTAGTTCTGTTTCTTGGGGCATTTCAAAGGTGTGACAATATTGTCATTGGAGGAGTTGTGGAACATACAGATTGATCAGATTTGGAAGGTGCGTATGGCTGTGGTCTGTTTCTGGATGGGTGATGATGTTCATAGTAACGGCCAGGGCATTGGTTAAGACACAGTAGTACCATTGCCTTTTTGGGGATTTTTCTAATTGGCGGTGGGGGTTTTGTGTGTACAGAATTGGCAAACAGAAAAATGACATTTATTGTTGCAAGTCTCCCATTGATCAAAAAGAATGGGCATTGGTTAATGGACAGAAGGCAAAGGATGTAAGGGTTTTTAAACTGTTGCGAAGATTTATGTTGGGGTGTTTACAGCACAATATTGGGTTTATAGCCAGACCAAGGCCAGGTACGGAGGATAACAAAGGAGATGCTTTGTCTCGTTCACAGTGGCAGAGGTTCCACAAACTGGCTCCAGGGGCGGTGGGCAGAAGACAGTGATTCAGAGAGGAATCCGAGTATTAGGGAATTGAGAAAGATTGAACTGGTCAAAGAAGCTTTAGCAACATCTACCAAAAGAGATTATGAGCAGACATGGAATGAATATATCACTTGGAGCATGAACAGCAGGGAGGGAGTTAGTGTTGGGTTGCAGGAGACAAGAGATAATATGGTGCAGTTTGGGTTGGGCTGGGGTGGGCTTTCACTGGTTGTTTTTGCGAGGAAGTTGGAAGGGATTTCATTTATCAGTAAGATGTTTTGGGGATGTGATCCCATTGTTGGGGAGTTAGCCAAGTGTAAACTAGCTGAACGGGTAAGGGAGAAAGGGTGGGTTGGGGGAGTGAGTTAGTTGTTTGCGTTTGACATGTTGAGGGACATGATAGGGATTTTGCTGGTGTTATGTTATTTGCTGCTTGAGGTGAGTTTGCTGGCATTATGTCTGGTGTGGGTGTTCTCTGGGGTCTTTATGATTTCAGAATTGTTACATTGTAGAAATAAGGAGGGTTTTATCAGAGGAGACATAAAGGTCAAGGAATGGGTTTTAACAATATGGTCTAGACAACAAAAATCTGATCAGAAGGGAAATGAGTTGGATGTGTTTGAAAGCGGTGCTGCTGTATAAAGTGTCCTGCCTGCGATGTGGAGGCCATGTGGAACAAAGATTGCTGTGGTTACTGAGGAGAGTGTCTATCATGAACGTGGAAGCAGGATGAAGCGTCACACTTATTAGGGGTATTGAGGGTAGCATTAAGAGCATTGGGTTTGCACTCTGAGGATTACCTGACACATATTTTAGAACTGGGATGGCTACAAAAAAGGATAATTCGTTTCCCTGGAGATTACATCAAATGGACCTGGTTGATGCAAATAGTCTTGTGAGCTGTACATTAGGATGTCTATTGACCTTTGTTAGTGGTTTGCATTTAGTTAACAATACTTGCTGTTTGTTTTGCAGGTTTTGTTTGGGGCTGTAGGTAATCAAACACAATATAGATGAGATTAATGAAAGCGTTCCACCTGTCACATTTTTTAATACTTCAGTGTGACGCCCTAAGTGGGACTGGTATTTACAGACGTGGGTCCCCTGCTGCACTGTGGCACTGGAACCAAGCTATGCCCGTATGATGAGCCCCTAATAGGAGTGAAATCTGCCTGGCATGGTAGTTCAAGCTGGACTGTTGCTAGTGGAACTGGGTCAAGACTGACTGGCACATGGCTGGGTGCAAACGGAGGCAGCATGGTGTGCAAAATAACAGTGGACTGGGATGTGACCTTGAATACTTACCAGTGGTTGAGATTAACACAAACATTCCATTTCTCAATTTTTGGGTACTTCAGTGCAATGCCCTAAGTGTGACAGGTATGCCCAGACGTGGGTCCCGTGTACCTGTCCTGGGTTGCTGCTGTTCTGGCTCAGGGAGAACCTAAACCTAGCACTTCGGGCTGGACTGTTCCTATTGGAGCAGGGTCGAAACTGATTTGCATATGGCGGGGTCTGAACGGAAGAGCCATGGTATGCAAATAATGATGGGCTGGGATGCAGGTCAGAGTACTTACCAGCGGTTGAGATTCATTCAAGCATTCCATCTATCATTTCTTTTGTATACTTCAGTGTGATGCTCTAAGTTGGACAAGTTTGCCCAGACATGGGCCCCGTGCTCACTGTGCCACTGGAGTCAAGCCATACCAGATGGATGAGACCTCATAAGGGCGAAACCAGTCTTGGGTTGCTTGTGTTCCAGTACAGGGAGGAGGTGGCCTGGCAGTTCGGACTGGACTGTCCCCATTCGAGCAGAGTCAAGACTGATTTGCATATATATAACTTCATCCCAACGGAGATGGCATGGTGTGCAAAATAATGATGGACTGGGAGGCAGCCCGAGTAATTGCCACTGGCTGGGAATAAATCAAGCATTTCATCCATCACTTTTTTGTAGACTTCTGACCTGTTGGTTATGCTTCAAGGGGAGAACAATTTGTGCGGTTCTCTAATACGGTGCTGCTGAAGAAAGTGAAGACAGACTTAATGCAACTGAGAAGGCTGTTTGCATTTGGCAGGCACCCGCATAGAATGGATGGAATCTATTGCAAGGAGAGTATAGAAGGGGCCACTAAGCATAAAGCTCTGGAGAGAGAGAGAGAGAGAAATTGATAGAGAGAGAGAGAGAGACAGAGAGAGAGAGAGGGAGAGAGAGAGAGAGAGAGAGAGAGAGAGAGAAAAAGAGAGAGAGAGAGAGTGAGAGAGAAAAAGAGAGAGAGAGAGAGAGAGAAAAAGAGAGAGAGAGAAAGGGAGAGAGAGAGAGAGAGAGAGAGTGAAAGAGAGAGAGAGAGAGAGAGAGAGAGAGAGAGAGAGAGAGAGAGAGAGATAGAGAAAGAGAGAGAGAGAGAGAGTGAGAGAGAGAGAGAGAGAGAGTGAGAGAGAAAAAGAGAGAGAGAGAAAGAGAGAGAGAGAGAGAGAGAGAGAGAGAGAGAGAGAGTGAGAGAGAAAAAGAGAGAGAGAGAGAGAGAGAGGGAGAGACTTAACAGACAAATTAGAGTGCTTCGTAGGCATCTTGACATCTGAGTTATCCTGCACCAGGACATGGGGCGGAGGAGCGCTCCTTGTTCCGGACGGATGGGGTCCACTTCTCCTTCATTGGAAATGAACATTATTTTTGGCCGCTAAGGGAAAAAGTGGTGAGCAGCTTGTTGAAACTTGAGGTGTTAGTGTTGTTAGGGTGAATGTAGTAACAGGGGGCTTTCGGTGAGGACAAAAAACCTTATTGGGTTTTCCTGGTTGGCAGTACAGCTCTGTGGAGTCACTTCTGGAAGTTGGACTCAGAGGCCGCCCTCCCCCCAACTTTAGTGACCAAGCTACGCCCCTGACTGGCCGGCATAGCCACGATGAGTGTCCAGCTAGCCTTGGGGGACGGAGGAACGTGAAAGGTGCTTGTCGAGGGTGCATGAGTCACAGGTAGCAGAAGAAGCTGTTTGGAATGATGGCTATGTGAATGGAAGGAAGATTCTGAGTGGCAGATGCTGTGTCTAGAAGTTGCTGCCGCAGTCAGAGTATTACAGCACGGGAAGTGGGGGGGCGAGGGGGGGCGGGTGCTAGTATTATTATTGTAATTTTGGGGTCTAATGTTTTCTGTCATTTTATTGGAGTCGCTCTTTTACATTGTAGATCCGTCCTAATAAAGAGGCCTTTCTGCTATCTATCTATCTATCTATCTATCTATCTATCTATCTATCTATCTATCTATCTATCTATCTATCTATCTATCTATCTATCTATCTGTCTGTCTGTCTGTCTGTCTGTCTGTCTGTCCGTCCGTCCGTCCGTCCGTCCGTCCGTCCGTCCGTCCGTCCGTCCGTCCGTCCGTCCGTCCGTCCGTCCGTCCGTCCGTCCGTCCGTCCGTCCGTCCGTCCGTCCGTCCGTCCGTCCGTCCGTCCGTCCGTCTGTCTGTCTATCTATCTATCTATCTATCTATCTATCTATCTATCTATCTATCTATCTATCTATCTATCTATCTATCTATCTATCTATCTATCTATCTATCTATCTATCTATCTATCTATCTATCTATCTATCAAACGCTCCAAAATGATTTCAGAAACAACCAATACCATCTTTTGATTAAAAATCTCCAAAGCAACTCTGATGTGATTATCAATAAATAAGATAAGGGCAGGAACACAGTCCTGTGGTCAAGGGTGGATTACTTGGCCAAGTCAGAAAGACATCTATCTGACACTTCAGGCTACAGGAAATCTTTTACTTTTGAAATGAATAAAGCAGAAGACAGAACCCGTAAAAAAATCCATCAGTGGCGGAGGATTGGATTGGGTAACTAAAGAGGAAATGAATTTTCTAAATGTTGAATATCCGATTACACCAGTCCTCTATTTTTTATCAAAAGTCCATAAAAAGATCACTCCAGTGCCTGGGCGGCCGATCATTGCTCAGGGTAGTATGAATGAAAAGTTGGTGAAATATGTAGATTTCTTTTTGCGGCCGCATGTGGTTAGTTTGCCATTTTATCTAAAGGATGTTACAGACTTTTTGAACAAAATCATCACTGTGACCTGCTGTTCGGATCATTTATTGGTTGTAATGGATATTGAATCCCTTTACACTAGTATTAATCACTGTCATGGAATCAATGCTCCCAAACATTTTCTAGAGAATCGTGATCTAACTATGAGAGATCATAATGATATGCTATTAGAGATCATGGAAATATGCCTTACCACCAATTCTTTCCAGTTCCAAAACGAGATCTTCCAACAGGTGCGTGGGGTGGCAATGGGTTCATGCTTCTCCCCCCGTTATTCATGTTTACGTGTGGGAATGGTGGGAGAAGCATGTCCTCAGAACCACTTACCGCCGTTGGTGGAGCCATATAGTACACTATTGGCGTTACATAGATGATGTATGTCTCGTTTGGAAGGGGTCAAGGGAAGAAGCTTTTGAATTCATTAATGAAATCAATGTTAATAACTTAAATTTGAGATTTACTGCATCCATTGACGCATCTACTGTTGAATTTTTGGATGTACTTGTATATGTAGATGGAGGTTCCCTTCAGACCATGTTACATAGGAAATCTACGGCTGGGAATTCAATTCTTCATGCCCACAGCTCACATCCCAGGCACTTAATTAATAGCATTCCGTACGGAGAGTTCATCCACATCAGGCGTATTTGTAGCTCTGATGTAGTTTCTAGAAAATGTCAAATGGAAGCATATCAAAGATTTCTTAACAGTGGCTATAACAAGAACATACTTAATATAGCTTTGAACAAACCCAACAATAGGCACAGGGAGATTTTACTTCAGCCCAATGATAGTACAACAAACGGTATGGCTGTTTTAAATAACAAGGTGCACCCTATTCGGCTGATAACAACTTTTTGCACTTAGGAGCAGGCTATCCAGAAAATCATTTATTCAGAATGGCCAATCATTCAAAATGACAATATTTTAGTTCCCATTCTGCCGAGTCTGCCAGCCATTACTTTCAGACGGGCAGCCTCTATGAGGAATGTCCTAATTAAATCAATAATACACAATAAACTTAGGGGTCTAAGGGCTAAACCAGAAAAGTGTTTGCTAATGTAAGTCCTATGTCTAATGAGTACTATAGGAATACAAAGGAATAACAGACCAAATCGCCAACAAATGGAACACCTGTAATCGTGAGTCACCCCAGTTGTTTTGGATTCCCATCAAAGTCTTTTAAGATCAATATTATCATTTGGTAATCCTTGCCGGGTATTGTGTCTCCTGATCATTGAGATCACATGCATACCCTCTCGGATGGTTCGGGGTAGCGACCACAATCACACAGGTATCACAAATGATGTTGATTCAATGGGAAAAGTGCAGTGCGAAAAGAAAAAGTGGTGTTTAAAATAGGATAGGGAACTAACAGAAAATTTTTAATAGGCGTTGGCCCCTTCCTGATTAAAAACAAGAACAGTCTGGCAATATCATCGCATTGATAACAAATATCTGCGAGGAGACCAACATGTTTCAGCCTCTGAGGAAGATCCTTCTTCTGTGCGAACTCCTCTTCCGAAGAGGAGTTCGCACAGAAGAAGGAACACTATATCCTTTTCTGGCTTTTTTCACTTGTGTGTTTTTTTGTATAATTTTTCACACTTATTAATACACATATACAGGCAGTAGCACACCTAAGAACAGAGACCCTGAAGAAAGCCTGAGGTATCCCCCTCAGAGGCTGAAACATGTTGGTCTCCTCGCAGATATTTGTTATCAATGCGATGATATTGCCAGACTGTTCTTGTTTTTAATCAGGAAGGGGCCAACGCCTATTAAAAATTTTCTGTTAGTTCCCTATCCTATTTTAAACACCACTTTTTCTTTTCGCACTGCACTTTTCCCATTGAATCAACATCATTTGTGATACCTGTGTGATTGTGGTCGCTACCCCGAACCATCCGAGAGGGTATGCATGTGATCTCAATGATCAGGAGACACAATACCCGGCAAGGATTACCAAATGATAATATTGATCTTAAAAGACTTTGATGGGAATCCAAAACAACTGGGGTGACTCACGATTACAGGTGTTCCATTTGTTGGCGATTCGGTCTGTTATTCCTTTGTATTCCTATAGTACTCATTAGACATAGGACTTACATTAGCAAACACTTTTCTGGTTTAGCCCTTAGACCCCTAAGTTTATTGTGTATTATTCAGTCCTTTGGGGGACAATACTTAGGCACTGGTCTTTAAACGTCCCTCTAGCCCTCCCCTACTGTTTGTTTTGTCCTAATTAAATCAATGCCAGAGGTGAAATCTAAAAATACCTGGCTCATGAAATCTGTTTTTTTTAAGTGCACCTCGTGCCAAGCGTGCACGTTTGCTAAAAATAGCACTCATTATAAAACAGCTTTTAGTGAGAAGAAAATTGCTATCTAGTAACATTTAACATGCCGTTGTGAACATGCAATATGTAAGTTGAAGTGCACCTGTAACCTTGAATATATTGGCAGCACCAAGCTCCCGGTGCATAAGCGCATCCTTCAACATGTAAGGGCCATTGCCAACTCTGACCACAATTACCCAGTGTCCAGACACTTCAAGTTTGTGCATGATAACAAACTGAAAGACTTGGAGTACACAGTTGTAGGATCTGTTCCCAACCCCGGACGGGGGGAAATCGAGACAAGCTTTTAAGATAGAAAGAAACTCCGTTTATTTTAGCTCTCGATACTACAGTCCCTAATGGCCTTAATATGAACGAGGATCTTCATAATTTTTCCGTAGTGTCTTACTTTATTACCATCGGTACATTAACTGTGGGTTGTATTTGATAGTCGTTCTGTGTCTTTATGACTATTTGTATATACATTTCTATGAGCTCTATTTTGTGAATACTGGCACATTTGCACTTTAAGATTGCTTAGGCTTAAGTAATCTAGGAGGTTTCCCCTTGCTGCTAATGTGACGATTTGCTCTTTGCACAGTTTATACTTTTTTGCACAGCACTATTTGCACTTTTCAGGCATATGGCACTTTCTGTTCTTCTATTTTTGTACCATGTTTTATATGTGTAAATAAGGCAGGTTTTAAGTATTTATTTTGAATTTTTAGCAATAATTCCTTTTAAATACTCATGAACTGATCATACCGCTTTTTTGAGAGCTCTAAAAGAAGCTACATCTAATTTTGTATTTGTACTTTTTATATGAGCTATCTTTTTTGATGGTTTTCTAGGCACATATATGCCGTCTCATAGTGGTAGGAATTTTGCACAGATAAAAGTAACATAACTTTGCCTCTTATTTTGCTCATATGGTATTGAACAATAATGATTTTTATTGCAGTTTGTTATGATGTGGCTGCCTGCCATGAGTCCTTTCCGGCACTTCCCGTGATTGACTTTTCAATGATCTGCTTTCTTTTGGGTCAAATGTGGAAACTATCACTGTGAATATATTATTTTGCACTATGCATTTATTCTGGTTTTAAACTGCATATGATACTAGGTATTTCTACTTTTTTAGTCTTATGAAATAATGCAGTTTAAGATGCTGTTGCGGCATTATCGTGATTGGCTCAAACTCAGTGATCTGCCTACAGGTTGACACTTTGACTCTGTAAATATCATTTGCACAATGTGTATATTAGATGTATTTGCTGCAGGGTGCACTTTATACATTACATATTTATATATTTTCTATTACTGCATTTACGTGACCATGTAAACATTGCCTAAGTCTTTTGTTTATGTTTATTTGCACATCGACCAGTCAGCCTATTTTCTATGGCTGATGGTGCACACAGTTCACTTTAAATATGTCACACTCACTGAGACGCATCATGTGCTCAAGCTCCCTAGAGGAGCGAAAAGCGTCATGGAGGACACTGGTCCATTCATCTGTATGCCAAAATAAAGATTTGCAGTGCTTACACACTAAGGAAGTGTGAGAGTCCGTAATTTATGTGGAAGAAGTTTCGAGAGGTCCGTGCCTGTGTGGTTCCGCCTTGCAATTTGGTGGTCAGGACGTGTTTATATATATGTATATATACATATATATTCACTGAAAAAACCATAGGTTTCACACACGTTATAGTTAGGAATTAGCATTTAAAAAACTTAGAAATTCACTGAAAAACCATAGGTTTCACACGTTATAGTTAGCTGGACATTTCACTCATACAAAACCATTGAAATTCCCCCGTTATAGTTAGTTCAGCTAACTATAACAGAGGATTTATAAATTACAAGTAACTTTTTTTTGTAAAAATGATTGCATAACTGACTTATTAAGTGTATCTTAGTGAATACATGTATTAGAGAGTAATGTTTAAATATGTAAATATCTGTACCAGTGTCTCACTTTGTCTATAAGTGGCTACATGGGTTGGTGAGTAGCTACATGAGTGTCTATATGGGTTATTAGTTGTTTTTTTGAGTTTCATTATGAGTGTCTGTATGGTTCGGTGAGGGGTATTACTTAGCGCATAGATGAATTAATGACTGACTCACTGTTTGTATGTGTTTTGAAGACAGCATGTGTGCAGGACTGTATGGGTGGATGAGTGTGTGTATGGGTGAGTTAGTGAGTGAATGTCTGTCTCAATAGTGTCTTTATGAGTAACGACATATGTTTTAATCTACTATATGTGAGTATTGATGTATATAAGTGATTATATGTGAGAGTGAAAGATTGGAATAGTTCCTGTATAAATAAGTATGTGTTTCTATAAGTGATTGTTTAAGAGAGTAAGTATATGTACGTTTCAGTAAAAGTAAGTGTAGTGGTGTGTGTATAGCTGTATATGCAAATAAATGGATTTTTGCATGTGTGAGTATGTGTGTGAGTAACTCTATGGATGAGTGTCGGTGTGTAACAGGATGTATAGGTGTATGAGTACATATGATGAGAGAGTACATGTGTGAGTGACTATATAGAACTGTTGGTGAATGAGTGGATGTGTATGTAGATGTTGGAATTACTGAATAGGTTGTTGTAACTGGTATTGGCATCCCCATATTTTTGAACATTTTAGTTTCTATTTTTCAATGTGTGTATCAAAGGTTATATTAGGGTGAGAGGAGGTCTGCCACTCTTTCACAAGGATGATGTCATCAGTAATGTCATTTGAGATGTCATCAGTGATGTCACGACTCGCGAGTGATGTCACTGACCATGTCATGAGTGATGTAATATGTGATATCATCAGCAGTGCATTGCGGGCACGTGAGTTACAATTAGCTGAAATAACTATAAAGGGGGGATTTCAATGGTTTTGTATGAGTGAAATGTCCAGCTAACTATAACATGTGTGAAACCTATGGTTTTTTAGTTAATTTCTAAGGTCTTTTAAATGCTAATTCCTAACTATAACATGTGTGAAACCTATGGTTTTTTCAGTGAATTTCTAAGGTTTTTTAAATGCTAATTCCTAACTATAACGTGGCTGAAACCTATGTTTTTTCAGTGAATTTCTAAGGTTTTTTAAATGCTAATTCTTAACTATAACGTGGCTGAAACCTATGGTTTTTTCAGTGAATTTCTAAGGTTTTGTAAATGATAATTTTTAAATGTATTAATTGTTATATTTTTTTATACTGATTTACATAATTTGAACAATATTTTTTTAAAAATATTTAAATTGCAATTTTTTTTATTTAATATATTTTTTAATTTATATATATTTTATATATCAGGCAATGATATCCTATGGAAGGAAATTCAAGTTACTGGTAAGTACAGTTACATTTACTTTTCAGGAATAGTAGTGAGCTGAAAGGTGCAGCACTGAGGTCTCTCCTGATAACCGGTGAGTAAATCAGAATTCGTTATGTTAAATCCATTTATATATCGCTCACAGATACTCCGAAGGGTGTCCCGGTGCGCACTCAGAAAAAGGAACCCCTAACCAAGGTGCTATTCAAAGAGGAAGGTTTTTAACTTTTTTTTGAGGATCACTGAGTCTGGAATACTGCATAAGGACATGGGAAGAGCATTTCAAGCCAAAGCAGCTTTGCGCACAAAAGAACTCCCACCAAGCCTCTGGCGTTTAAATCTCGGGGTCTGCATCAGGAGCTGGGAGGGTGACCGCAACTTTCTCATAGGATTGTAAAAAACAAACCTCTTCTGGAGATAAGAAGGACCCTGGCCATACAAGGCGCTCTGGGCAATGACCAGGGTTTTGAATTTTATACGCACCTCAACTGGTAGCCAATGCAAAGAACGCAAGTGGCCACGCACACTACATCTGCGAGAAATACCCAGAATTCGTAGTTCGGCTGATTTTAAAAGAATTTTTTTAAGTTCCAAAACTCCACATTTAGAAAAATTTCAAAGTGAAACCAGTCAATGTTAGCCTATGGAAAGAAATCCAAGTTACTGTAAGTATGGTTAGAATTACTTTTCAGGATCAGTAGTGCGCTCAAAGATGCAGCACTGACGTTTCTTGTGATAACAGGTGAGTAAATTGGAATTCATATTTCGGCAGAATTTACAGGAATATTTTGCTCAATAGTGAAGGAAGGGGGCGGGCCTGAGGTAACATGTGAGCAAACACACCCTGTGGATTGTTTTAGATTGGGGAATTAATTCCTCTTCAATCCTGAGGTCCCCTGTGAACCAACTAGCCCACTAGGTACCTCCAGTATGCGCCAAGCAGCGGTGTTGCAGAGAGGTGTTCAAAGGGCACGCCCCCTTTTTACAACACTCTGCAACACAGCTCCGTGGCGCTTACTGGAGATACCTATTGGACTAGTTGCCCCCTAGGGGAACTCTGGATTGAACAGGAATTAATACCCCAACTTAAAACGCGCCTCAGGGCATGTTTGCACCCACATCAACTCAAGCACCGTCCCCTACCTTCACCACTGTGCAAACGCGCACTGTAGAGTGTTCTAAGTTGGTTGATTAAGTCCCCTTGCATACTGGGGGTCCCTGGGAGCCAACTAGCCGACCAGGAATCTCCAGTATGCGCCAGGGGGCTGCGTTGCAGAGAGGTGTAATAAGGCCACGCCCCTTTTTGCACCTCTCTGCAATGCAGCCCACTGGCGCTTTTTCAGAGAGGGAACTAATTCCCCTTGCATACTGGGGGTCCCTGGGGGGCAACTAGCTCACCAGGAGCCTCCAGTGTGTGCCAGGGGCTGCGTTGCAGAGAGGTGTAAAATAATTACTTTGCCCCGGGGGTGGTGGTCCCCGGGACAGTGTGGGGGGATTGGAGCCCCCCACACTTCTTTTTCACTATGCCCCCGGGATTTGGTCCCCCCCTGGGGCTAATTTAAAAAAAAAAGAAGACTGTTTTTTTTCTCGCGGGGTACACGTACGTACGCGTACCCCGCAATTTAAAAAAAAAAGATATATATTTTTTAGGGCCTTGGGGGTCCTTGTGGGACCCCCTGAGCAGGCCTAGGGGGTCAGGGTGTTTCTACCCTGCCCCCTTTTTGTGTTCTACATGTTTGTTTTTCTGCTTTCTTGTGCCTCGGTCTACCGCGCACAAGATGGCTGCCAACACTTCCTGGTTTGGAGTGTTGACAGCCAATGAGCATGCAGCTTGTACTCTGAAAGGTACGCGTACGTATGCATACGTACGCGTACCCCGCGATTTTTCAAGAAATAAATAAAAAAAAATTGCCCATGATGGTCCTTGTGGGAACCCCTGAGCAGGCCTAGGGCGTCAGGGTGTTTCTACCCTGCCCCTTTTTGCGTTCTACACGTTTGTTTTTCTGATTTCTTGTGCCTCAGTCTACCGAGGCACAAGATGGCTGCCAACACTTCCTGGTTTGGAGTGTTGACAGACAATTGACAGCCAATCAGCATGCAGCTCATGCTCGGAAAGGTACGAGTACGTACGCGGACCTGTACGCGTACTGTACGCGTATGGTAAGTGCCTATTGATATATCAATGATTTTACTTTGGATTTTCTCAGGAACTACTGAACGGATTTACACCATTTAACTAAAAGGGTGATCTGCGAACCAAACTCTACCTCTCTGCCAAATTTGGTGTAATTCCGTTCAGCCATTCGGGCTGTAGCCTGGCTAAAGGTCCTATGGAAAATTGCATAGGGAAAATACGTTTTGGGACCCCCCTTTCTTCTCAGCCCCCGCTCCACGAATCACCCCCAAACTTTCAGGGAAGGAGCAGAGCGGAGCAGGCCATTTTCTTGGAGAAATTTGCGAAGATTCGTCAACCGGCGCCAAAGTTATTCCAAATAGAATGTTGCAGATTTCCTATGGAAACCAGGTTCTAACTATAACTACCTACTGGCGACCGCCAGTAGGTGATATATATTTATATATATATGAAAAAAAGAAGTGGAGAACTCTGGGTAGTTCTCAACTACTCAGAGGTTTCTGCTTCTTTTTTGCATAATTTATGCCTCACTCTATGTCTGAAAGGGTATTGTTTTGAGATATATATATATATATATTGTTGTGAACAAGGCAGTTTTGCTGCCGAAACGCGCCAAGCTATTCGTATGAAATAAATAAAACTTTTCTCTGATCTTGATCCCACGGTGTCAGCGCCTGATTTCGTACATAAGGATCCAGGATTGGAAATTATCCATACTAATATAATAAAGAGAGAGCCCAAACCTTTGAGGCGGGTAATCTCAGGAACCACAGCACCAATCACAACACCCATTACAGCGCTGGAAAGGGCAGTTGCAGCAGAAGGACATAGGCTATGCAGACGCCCACCATATACATTTAAAAGGTAAAAGAACCATGCCAGCAAAGGGGTCCCTTGTGGACGTGTCTGCATTGTGCTGTGGGCGTGTGCTGGGGTTGTGACAAACGCTGGGGGCATGTGGTACGTTCCGCCCTTCATGCCATGTCTCATATTGTGTGCTAATCTCACCCTGCTCCCTTTAAATACCCCTGAACCCCATAATCATAACCCACCCTTACTCCTTAAAATACCCCAACACCCTTAAACACTAACCCATCTTAACCCTATAAATATACCCTGTACCCCAAAACCCAAACCTATCCCTAAACCCATAAAAATACCCCTGTACCCCAAACCCAAACCTAGCCCTGAACCCTATAAATACCCCTGTACCTCAAAACCCAAACCTACCCCGGAACCCTAAAAATACCACTGTACCCCAAAACCCAAACCTACCCCTGAACCCTAAAATACCCCTGTACCCCAAAACCCAAACCTAGCCCTGAACCCTTAAAATACCCCTGTACCCCAAAACCCAAACCTACCCCTGAACCCTAAAAATACCCCTGTACCCCAAAACCCAAACCTAGCCCTGAACCCTACAAATAACCCTGTACCCCAAAACCCAAACCTACCCCTGAACCCTAAAATACCCCTGTACCCCAAAACCCAAACCTAGCCCTGAACCCTAAAAATACCCCTGTACCCCAAAACCCAAACCTAGCCCTGAACCCTTAAAATACCTCTGCACCCCAAAACCCAAACCTTCCCCTGAGCCCTAAAAATACCCCTATACCCCAAAACCCAAACCTAGCCCTGAACCCAAAAACTACCCCTGTACCCCAATCCCATACCTATCCCTAAACCCTAAAACTACCCCTGTACCTGTTCATGGAATATCAACGGCCTAACAAGAAAACTTGAGGACAACGCTACAATATCCTATTTCCAGGAGTTTGGGATACTTCTACTACAAGAGACATGGCTTTTTGAACCGCAGCATATAGAACGCTTTAAAACTCACCACATTCCAGCTTATAAACAGAATCGCTTAGGAAGAGGGAGTGGTGGTTTAGCAATCTATATATCAACGAAAAACGCAGTCTCCTCCTGGGACATGTTGGGTTCATCACATTGTGTCCAGTGCGTGGGAATCTCCTACACTTCCAATAAAGGCCAACGCGGGACCTTGATCTTAATGAATGCCTACGTCCGTCCAAACACAGCTGCAAAGCAATCCTTTGTAGAAGAAGTTATAGCAACAGTAGTGAGAGTGAAATCGGGACCTCATGATCCAGATATTTTACTAACAGGTGACTTTAATATGTGGTTAATGTCAGACCTACAAAAAAATGAGGTCACCAAATCACATGATAGTATCTGGGAGATACCTCCGCAGGACCGGCCAGGATGGCACAAGGACGACCCAAATGGACGTTCCCTACAAGGTAACCTCGAAAACCTGGGGCTCAGAGCTCTAAATGGGCGTTTTCCCTTAGATAAGCCTCCCCGTTTCTCCTACTTATCAAAAAAGGGGACTTCACTAATCGATTATACCTTTGTCAGCCTTTCACTATTCCACTAAATAACATGCTACCGCCTTGGGAGCAGAACAGAAAGTTTCCACTGTCCCCAAGAGATATCACTGATGACCAGTCTTGTGCAACTTGAAGAAGAAAGGGCATTTCCATCTGAGAGTTTTACAATTAATTTAAAATTAATCAAATGCTCCTTCAGTAATTTTCAACAGATAGCAACAGAGGCAAAACAATCTATCGAGCCTGGAGGACACAATCGCCAACTGGTCAGTATTTGCAACCGAATTAATCAACAAACACGGGAAACCAATGAGGCATATAGCCCAGACTAGGAAAATGTACATGTCTTGCTCGAATCCTGTGATACAATCCGCAACTAGATCCATGAATCGATCATTGCGGGCGTTAAAAACTGAACCAACGGATCCCACAAAAATAACAAAATTGAGAGAGGCCCGTAACTACCTTAAGAAAGTCAAAAGTGAGCTGCGCAGAAACTAATGGAACTTGTTTTGGGCCAAATTACAGCAAGACATCAAAACAAACAACTTCGCCAGGTTTTGGCGCACAATTAGCAGTGCATCCGGGCGCGCATCTAAAGTCGCTTCTTCATGCATACTGGAGTCGGAGTGGGTTGATTTCGTCTATCTTCACTTCAATAAACACCAGAGCTCCCCCTCCGATGACAACGCGGCACAAAAAATGCTGATCGGGTAACAGTCCAAAACACAACAAACCCCCTAATGAATGAACGCCTTAAGGGAGACTAAAAAATGGAACTACCAAACGAGTGCCCTTTGATTCACAATAGCAAAGATCTAACAACTGTCGACAAGGCAGAAATTGGGAAACTGATTAAAAAGGGTCGGAACGACGGGGCACCAGTTCCAGGAGGAATCTCCCACGCCTTGTACAAGGAAGATGTTACCTTCTGGGCTGAGAAGTTATGCACCTTATTTAACTCAATCCTGCACAACAACATCATACCGCCTGCTTGGCGGGGATCGATCCTTGCACCAATTTTTAAAGGCGGAGAAAAAAATTCCCCTGGGAACTATCGCCTCATTGCCCTTATTGACAATTAGGCTAAGTACTTCGCGGGTCTGCAGCTCAACTCACTTAGGGCTTAGTTGGACGACAACTCTGTCATTCCTCCAAATCAGACTGGTTTTACAATCAACACTGGCACTTCAGTCAATCTCATGACCCTCTCCTGCCTGATTGATCAAGCAAAATTTAGCTCCTGCCCACTCTACATGGGGTTCATCGATTTTCGAAAGGGCTTTGATAATGTGAACAGAGCAAAGCTATGGCAGAAGCTGTCCAGACTCAATATCCCACCTGACCTCTTAAGAGCCATACAACTCCTACATCAAGATACATGGGTCAGGATTAAGATCAGGGACGGTTCAAGATTATCACGCCCAATTTTGACGACAAAAGGCTTAAAGCAGGGTTGTGTTCTGGCCCGATACCTTTTAATCTATTTTTATCTGACCTTCCTGACGCCCTAAATAAGGTTAATTCTCACGCTCCTAAAGTGGCTGACCTGTTGCTGTCAAACCTTTTATACGCTGATGACGTGGTCCTCCTCAGCAAAACAAAGATTGGAATGCAAAGGCTCCTGGATGCAACCTCTGAATACGCAATTAAGAACGAGATCCAAACCAACAATAAGAAGACGAAAATGTTGGCAGTCGTCCAGGCAAAGCTAAAAAACTGTCTTGGAATTTGAACATGGAAAGCATTGTGGAATCACACAGCCATAAGTATCTGGGAGTTATTTTCAATAACAACGATAAATATAAATCCCATTTAGAAGAACAAAAAAGGAAGGGTGCTGCACTTGCTTTCGCAATCGGTTCAATTCAGAAGAAACTACAAGGCCCAACCTTCGCACCAACAATACAGGTCGCACAGGCAAAAATCATCCCTACTCTAACCTATGGTAGCGAAGTCCTAAAAGGTCTGGAAGGCAGCCAATTGGACAAAATCATCACAAAAATATATAGATCAGTATTTAAGCTACCAACCCAAACATCACCGGCACAAATCAGGTTGGAACTGGGAATTTGCCATCAACCACTTGCCAGGGCTATGACTTTTCTTGTATGTTGTCACAAACTGAGGTCGTCAAAGAAAGGCAGCCTAGGACATCACTTGTGGGCCACCCACCAATTGAACACATGGCGAGCAGGCCATGATTACTGGTTAAAAGGGCTAACAACCCTATGCCTAAAGGATCTTTGGAGCATGCACGCAAGTCAGAAAGAATTCAAAAGGCTGGCGAAAATAAGCACCAAACAACTTTCAATAGTCGAAGACAAGGCACGCCTAGCTAAGAGAAGTCACAGGTGGCTGACCATGCAATCCTATTCCTTGTTGATCCCACAGCAGTATATAACCGTATCTTTCACTGCACGAACGAAATTAGGTTTTTTAAAATTGAGACTGGGAGTTTTTAACTTGTTGGTTCATTTGCCAAAATGGAAAAGAGAGCAAGGACGAGACTCATGCCGACTCTGCTGGGAGCATAAAGAAGACATAATACACATCATTTGTCTTTGCCAAAAGCTGTTGCCTGAAAGACGGGCCCTCTTCAAGCACCTCTGGAATACAAAAATGATTAGAACATGTAGGGCAGCAGTCCTAGCTTGCTTCGATCCGAGGAACACTAAACTAAACTGTGCCCTTGTAAGATTTATGGATCACACAGCAAAAAAACTTTGTGAGGGGCCCACAGTCTGTGGTCATTCGTTGGCATAATGTCTTGGCAGGCTTCACCTGTCATTCTCACCCATATCAGACATTACTTATCCCCTCTTTTAAATGAACTTTTAATGTATTTTAATTGAAACTTTTTCTCTAAATTTTGTACTTGCAATGGTTTTTTAAATCACGCAATAAAGTTATTATTATCTACCCCTGTACCCATAACCCAAAACTATATCTGTACCCTTAAAATACCCAAACACCCCAAAACATATACCTCAGTACCCCAAAACATATAACCCTATACACATACTTACCTTATCCAAACATTAAAAAAAACATGCTTTTACCATTCATGCATTTACAACAAATTCTGTTGTAAATGTATGCGTGGTAAAAGCATATAAAATGTAATGCCATTGCAGAGTCATGGTACTTTCGTAATGAAAGTATGCGGAGTGATGGTATGCGGAAAGAAAGTTGCGGAATAATGGGTGTTTACCCTCCCCCGGTAAGTACATTGGTGGCACGGCGGCCCACATCTCCAGCAACATACTCATATTTTTTCACCACCCATTTGAAAAATGCACAGGTCTCTCTCATTGATGGCCAGCACCGACATACACTTTTAGACACACCTCCCGCCACAAGTTCTAGAATTGCGAACTTTAGAGCTGGGGAGCTACGTTCGAATCTCGGAATCAGCTCAACATCCTGTGATTCCAGGCAAATCGCTTTGTCTCCCCGTGCCTACCACAAATTAATGTGTTCTTTTGTAATGTAAATTGTGCTCATGCCATGTTGTTGAGTTTGCGCTATATAATATTGCAAGGAAAAATAAAGTAGGGAAACTCGAGTTCACACACTACTGAACGCGCACTCTTAAGTGCATCAGCAGTGCACTGTGAATCGGAGCGTTTCAGAGGCCTGTCACAGATAAGAAATGCTATCAAAACGAAATCCTACAAAACAATATACTACTGGCCGGCAGCAATTCATAACCGGACAACGTCGGGAAGGGCTGCTAGTATATATATATATATGTGTATATATATAACAGTTCTGAGTTGTGGTCGGCCTAGGCAATTCATGAGCATAGTGGAAGGGAGTAGGGCAGAGGCTGCGATGGTTCCCCCTCTCTCTCTTGGGAGGGGTCTACTTCTCCTCTGCCCGTCATCTATCCAGCTCAGTGCACGTGTAGACAATGTTGTGCATTCAATAATGGGATGCTGCGATCTGAGTATTAAAGCGAAAACATTCATGCTGTTTGATTAATCTTGCATACTATAGATCTCATCCCAAACGAACGGTGTCGTGCTTATCTGTATATTTATTCATATTGCACTGTAGGGTCATGGTTTTAACATATATATATATTTACATATTTATGATATATTTTTGTATTTATTAACTTATTTAGATGTTATACATGACCTTTTGTACAGAGTATATATTGTATATAGTATACATGTGTTAAGTAGGATCTTCATGTAGCACATTGCACTTTTCACATCGTTTGCGATTTGCACAATTGGATTTATCCAGTAATTTTTGTTTACATTGTGTGTGTATATACATGAATTTGCATTTGCACTTTACCGATACAGTTTCCACCGGTTCAACATGACGTCAGCCAGGGATTATCCCGAGATGTGGTTGTAATTCAAAGTCTGTTGTCAGTATCCATTAATATGTGCATCATGTGACCACAAACTTACCAATTGGAATGTATCCCCACTTAACACTAGCACTTTAAATATTGCCTTTTCCCAGCGTGCGTCATGTGATCAAGGCCTCTGTGTAGGCCGAAACGTCATGCTGTGTGCCGCTTCCTCGAGGGTACAATAAAGATGAAAATTGCTCACTGCACCTGAGGTCTCCTTCTTCCTTCCTGCGCAGCGGTCTCCTGCATTTGGGCTCCGGGCGAGAGGTTGCTGAGGATTGTTCCATATATATATATATATATATATATATATTCCAAGAACTCCGTTATGTCATCCGTCCATTACAGCCAGGATAAGAAACAAATCGGACCCATATAGGTAGATTTGCAAGTTTTTATTTGTGCATTCTTCTTTCCGCCATGATGCGTTTAAGGGCCGGAAAGCAGGAATAACGATGCAGTGTCTTGCATAAGTAACTAATTTATCTGTCAGCTGCTGGACGCGTTTCGCCTGTCCTGCAGGCTTGTTCACCAACGGTGTGAAATAAAGTTAAACACTATTTTAAACACTCCAAACATGTGTCACATGATTAAACTACACAAACAGTGCGATAAACAAAAGACTCGTAGTTCTCATTTTCCCAGCTTGGAAATGCAATACGATTCAAAATTGGTTAACACAATGCCCACATTATATAAAAGCATTTGAAAATCAAAAATCAAATCATTTCGGGGGGCGTGGCTAGCAGCCGATCATGGCGGCAGCATAAGGGACAGGCTCCGCGGTTAAGGCGGCCTCTTCGACTATCCGGCTCGTAATCCATCACAATTTTCAAGCCCTGCAGGAGGGAACCAGAGCCCAGGACCGGGCAGTGTAAGTGGCGGAAAGCGGCGTTCAAATCCGACGCCTGGAGACCGAGCTCCGTCGGAGCTGCGGGCTGGCCTACTCTGACCATCTGAGCCGGGACCTTCCCTGATCGACTAGCCCAACAGGAAGTGAAGCCGTTCCGGGGGACCTTTGCCGGAAGTGGCCGCACGTAGTGCATGGCGGCCGGGACCCAATAATCACGCCGACAGACTGGGCACTGCCTACAATCAGAGGTGGAGTGGCGGCATCTGCACACCGCGGCCGCCACCTCCGGACCCGTATACTGCATGACTGGCGGCCACACGCCGAGGAGAGCTCAAGATTGTAAAGGGCAGCCGCCATTTTCTGAACGGTGAAAGACAGTGCGCACCAATAGACCGCTAGCGTAACTCGCCCTGCGGAGCACCCTACCGGAGCCCGGTTGGTGAACAAGAACAAACCCTGCTAACTGCACCCGGTTCGTAAGAACGATACGATCCTCCGGGGTCCGGGGAGGGTCAGCTCATTGGTGCCGGTGGACAGCAGGGAAGCTCCCTAATCGCGCTCACACGTGAGCGAGAATGCCGACACTCCGTGAACGCTGTGGTTGAGACGCTCCGAACAAGCTGGAGCGGAGAGGCCCGAAAGCCACGAAAACCAGAGGTATGGCGGGGAAAGGACGGAGAGCGGCACCACGCAGATCCGCATAGAACGCTACGCCTACGACAAGCCAGCTACCTCCCCCACGGCAGGGAAAGAGACGGGGGGCGAAACTGCGGATGCCCCGGGAGGAAAGAAGGCAACACTAGACGACGTGATGCAGGCACTGGCTCAGCTACAGACGACAGTGGGCTCGATCTCAATGGATGTAACGTTGCTCAGAGCCGACCTCCACAAAATGTCGGAGAAAGTCAACGCCATGGAAGTGGTCACAAAATCCCTCGTGGAGGACGTCTCGGAACTCCAGCAGGCAATGGGGAAGTTGGCAATGGACAGCAAGGTACTGCGTGAGAAACTCAATGAGCAAGAAGGGCGTTCTAGGCGGAACAACATCCGCATTATTGGGGTACCGGAGTCAGAAGGCACGAGATCCATGGACTTGTATGTGGAGAGCCTAATCACGAATGAAGTTAAGCCAAAAGGATTGTCCACTTTCTTCTCCGTGGAAAGGGCCCACCGTGTACCAGGTGGTCAACCGCAACCAGGGGCGTCCCCGCGGCCTATAGTTGCTCGACTATTCAATTTCCGAGACCGGGATGCCATCTTGCAGGCAGCCAGGACGTCCCCTCCAATCAGACTTCAAAACTCCACTGTGGCCTTCTTCCCCGACTACACAGCGGACGTCGCACGCAGGCGAAGAACCTTTTTCGAGGTAAAGAAAGAACTGAGAACACGAGAAATCCCGTATTCCATGCTCTTCCCCGCAAGGCTCAGGGTGGTAGCAGAAAATAAAACATGGTTCTTTGACACCCCTGTGTAACGCCCTGAACGTCTCAGGATTGTTTGACAGACACGATAATGAGGACGCAACCACTTGTGAAGGGTTAGTTATTTTAATGAAGGCAAAAATAATACAAAGAGTAAACAAAAGTTATAGTCTCTGGAATCCTCCAGGCTAAGTACGTTACCAGCCCACAGCACGGATGGTCCTAACCGTCCTCTGCATATACGCCGATCCCGGCGTATGCCAACAGAGGGCAGAAATGAAATGGCCGACAATGCCAATCGGTAGGCTGTGAGGGGCACGAAGAGTGTTGGGGAGAATCGAGGAGTCAGGGAAACACCCAGCCGGGGTCTCTACCTGAAGGGAGCAGCCGCTCAACCTCTTCCTCAGACTGCACCGGGACGCGGAGTCACCTCCTGGTGATGCGTCAGCGATACCCCAATCAAAAGCAAGAAGACTGAACCGAGAGCAGCCGCTCGATCGATCCTGTGGACTTCCGAGTCTGTAACGCGGCAAACACCTCCTGGTGTGCGTTACAGCTGGCAGTCCCTGTATCTCTGGTCGGGCTGGGAGTTACGGCTCCAACCAGCATAAGCGCCACTGCGCTTTGACTCAGCCGAGTCAAAAAGCGAAGCTCAATGGTTAACCGGTAGAGCTTCCGGGTCCTTCACAGGTGACGATGGGGCAAGACACGGCCCAGGGAGTAACAACTCGACCTACCTCCGTTCTTGCCTTACTGGAGCACCACTCCGGAACGCTGCTCTTCACGAAGCAGGTACGTTGGTGTAAACACAATATCCGACAGCGTTGTACCTCCCGGTTCCTCCCTTTATAGGGCGTGTTTTCCTTGAGTTATGGGGTGCCCTGGACAACTTTAGCCAGATAGTCTTTAATCAGGACTGTATTGTCCAGCTCCAAGCGACTACCAACACGCTTTATAAGACCTAACTCCCGTTCCAAGATGGCCCCCTCATTGTACCTTCCTTGCCTCGCTGTCTGAGCAATTCCTTCTTTGCTCTCTACCCCCGCGTGACGCTGCCTAGCAACCGTAGGGACACACCCCCTTGGTGCGCGCACAACTCGCCCTTAACTGCACCGGCCATTGCTCCACAACTTTACTGGCTGTCCTGCTTTCGGCGTTTACGTGGGAGGGGTAGGTGTCTAGATGCCTGCCACCAGCGACTCTTGAGGTAAGGTGCGGAGACAATCCCTGACCCCCGCTGACTTTCGCGTGCGCTCTGTTAGGCACGCTGCGGCTGATCACTCAGCCGTACTTCAGTCCGCGGTAAGCCGAGCCGCTTGACTAACTTTTCGGTCTCGCGGGGCGCCTTACTCTCTTTGTAGGAACTCCTCACTCGTTGCTGGCCCCACCTGGACAGCTCGTGAGACCTACAAACGGGATTAACGGGTAAGTCCATCCTTGATCTTTTTAACTCTAACACGGCGAGCATGGCATTCTATTTGTGATCTCCCTGCTGATCACGTTTATCACGCCGGCACCGGCCCCCAACCCAGTATAAAGACAGAGTGTCAAATGGTTTTTTATTATCATTATTTCTGTGCGGTTTTAGCTATTTCATTAGCCTTTTCTTATTAAGATATAGGCTCCTCACGTCACTCGACTGCTGTAAGGTTCAAACATAACGACTGGTGTTAGTGTTATTAGCACACCCCATACAGTATGTCTCACCGCCGTGAGCCCAGCATTTCACCACGATGCATGCTCCGACTTAAGCATGCCAGCTACTTACAGAACGTAGTCTTTCCCCGTTCTGTCTCTCACCCCTTTTCTCTCACAGAACCTCCCTACACTGACATGGTTCGTGCAGTTTTTATCCTCCGGGCACACATCACTGTCACTTTTCCTGTTGGCACCATATGATGTACTTGGGCCACAAATACAATAATGTTAGTAACTTCTTGTTTATTTCCTCCCTAGTTCCCAGGAGGTCCATCAAAGGATACATTTACTGTGCGACACTGTACAGGTCGTATACCGGAGTCCTCTCACTTAAGAGGATTCCAAGCAATCATATGAGCACTGAAGGTCCTGACGAATTGCCCTTATGGCAAGAAACATGTCGACCGAATTCACATTAAGGGTTGAATAAGGATTGGTCACATTGCCCATCACTCCTTAAAACCCCTTTACTTTCTTTTAATAAAGCAGTGAGCCTGACTATTAAAATAATTCTTAATGGACTCTACTGACTTTTTTTAATACACACACACTCACGCTCACTATTGCACTTTTTTAGGCCCCTCACACGCACACACCCGTTGGCTCGGAATAAAAGAACTCCGCCAAAGTGCAGCCCCCCATGCTGCCCGACGGGCATTGCACCGCCAGCCTGCCGTAGGAGCAGGATACCAATGATGACGCTGGACGGCCATCGGATGGGATGACAGTAGTCGTCCTACCGGTAACCTGTGTGAGGTATCCTTAAATTCCGAAAAGGGTTTACACCATGCACTTACCTTTTCATAATTAGTGAGAGAAAAGCTAGCTTGAGCTAATCCATTGGCTCCCACTGGGGAACTCTGTACAATCTCTTTGTTCACTATTCCTTGAGTTATGTAACAGCTCTCCTGTTTACATAAGGGCGTGTTTTCCTTGAGTTATGTAACAGCTCTCCTGTTTACATAAGGGCGTGTTTTCCTTGAGTTATGTAACAGCTCTCCTGTTTACATAACCTCTCAACCGCTAAGCATCCTGGGAGATGTAGTCCGTTTTCGCTGGTTACCGTTTTCCTCCCCTCGCATGACAGGAATTCTTGACAGTACATCCTCCCTCTCAGAGGCTCCCCAAGGGGCCAGCGCTGGCAGGAAAACGCCGATGGAACAAGGAGACCAAGCGCGGAGCATGAACCCCTTCAGCCGGTTCCCATGATTGCTCCTCCGGGCCATAGCCTTTCCACGCAACCAGGTACCACAGCTTCCCCCTGCGCCATTTGGACGCCAGTATGCCCGACACTTCATACTCCACCTCCGACTCCACGCATACCGGCCTAGGTGTCCCAGACAGCTTGGAGGGTGCTGGTTTGAGCAATGATACATGAAAGACAGGGTGTATCCGCAATGACTGGGGCAAGCACACCTTCACGTTCACGGGACCCATACACTTGGTAATTCGATAGGGGCCCATGTACTTGGGATGGAACACACTGTTCTTTCGAAACCTCATGTTTCTTGTGGATATCCAGACGTAGTCTCCAGTGCGGTACAGTGGCCCGGGCCTTCTCTTCCTGTCTGCCGCAGCCTTGTATCTTCTCTTGGCCTCTATTAGGACAGCCCTTGAGTGCATCAACGTGTCTTTTATGTGTGCCATCCTGTCCGCTGTGGCGGGAATCCTGTCCTCTCTGAACGGATGTAGAAATGGCAAGAACCTGGGATGTTGGCCATAGTTGCTATAGAACGGAGATGACTGTGTGGAGCTGTGAGTGGCGTTGGTGTCGGCTATCTCTGCAACCCATTCAAGTCGACCCATTCTTCCCTGCCCTGGTCCACAAAACATCACAGATACTGTTTGAGCGTTTGGTTCAGGCGCTCGGTTTGGCCGTCCGTTTGAGGGTGGTAGCTGGTGGACAGGGCGGTCTTAACATGCAGCGCAGTGCACCAAGTCTTCCAGAATTGCTCAGTAAACTGTGACCCCCGGTCCGACACGATCACCCCAGGTAATCCATGCAGTCGTACCACATTCTTTAGGAGTAGTGACGCCAATTCCCGGGCCGTAGGGACTCTCTTGCAGGGGATGAAGTGCCCCATTTTCGTCAAGTAATCCACCACCACCAGTATTGCCGTCATCCCCTGGTCTACCGGTAGGCCCACCACGAAGTCCAGTGATATGCTATCCCATGGTCTATCCGGGGTTGGAAGTGGATGTAAGAGCCCTTGGGTTCGGCCATGGTCGGCCTTCATGGTAGCACACGTAGGACACTCCTGTCCCCACCTCCTGACATCCACTCTCATGGTTGGCCACCAGAAATGCCGTCCCATGCTAGCCACCGTTTTTTCAAAGCCCAAATGACCTGCGCATGGAGAGTCATGGCACCAGATGAATGCTCGGTCGCAGGCAATGGTTTGCCCTAACTGCAGATTGACGGGACAGGGCGTCTGCCTTCCGGTTTTCCGTCCCCGGCCGATATGTGATGCGGAAGTTGAACCCCGCAAAGAAGATCATCCACCGCAGCTGCCTGGGAGAAAGGTGTCTTGTGGCCGTCATGAACTGTAGGTTCCGATGGTCCGTGTACACCGATACCACATGTCTTGCCCCCATCAACCAATGCCTCCATTCGGTGAAGGCGTCCTTGATTGCGAGAAGCTCCTTCTCCGCAATATGGTAGGTGCGTTCGGCGTCGTTGAGTTTGCGGGACATGTACGCAACGGGATGAAGCACCCCTGTGTCGTGGTTGCGTTGGGACAAGATAGCCCCCAGCGCCACATCCGATGCGTCCGCTTCCACCACGTAGGGGAGATCCGGATCGGGGTGAGCCAACACCGGCGCCTTACCAAAGGCGCTTTTCAGGGCCTCAAAGGCTGTGTTCGCTTCAGGGGACCAGACAAACTCCTTGGACTTCCTCAGTAGCTGTGTGATTGGGGCCACCAATCCTGAAAATCCATCTATAAACCGCCTGTAAAAGTTGGCGAAGCCAATGAAACTTTGGACGTCCTTCACGCTTTGGGGCACCGGCCATTCTTTCACCGCCTTGATCTTTCGTTCTGCCATCTCCTGTCCCTCTGGACTCAGCATCACTCCGAGGAATTCCACGGATGTGACGTGGAAGTCACACTTGCTGAGTTTACAAAACAGCATGCTTTCCCTCAGCTTTTGGAGCACAGCTTTGACATGGTGTACGTGCTCCTCCACACTGGACGAATAGATGAGGATGTCGTCGATATATACGACCACGTAGATATCCAACTCCTCTCTGAATACCTCATTCAGAAAGTACTGAAAGGCTGCCGGGGCGTTGCACAGACTGAACGGCATGACGAGGTACTCAAAAAGGCTGAATCTGGTCTTAAAGGCGGTCTTCCACTCGTCTCCGTCCCTCATGCGTACCAGATGGTATGCCCCTTTCAAATCCAACTTGGTGTAGATACGAGCTTTCTTGACCTGTTCCAGAAGTACACTGATGAGAGGCAAGGGGTACCGATTTTTTATGGTTATCGCATTAAATGCCCTAAAGTCCACACAGGCTCTCAGCTCCCCATTAGCCTTCGGGATGAAGAAGAGTGGCGAGGCGGCCGGAGACTTGGACGGGCAGATGAATCCTAGCTTGAGGAGTTTATCCAGGTTCCCCCGGAGATGCACGTTTTCAGGCTCCGTCAGGGCATACAGCCTGCCGCTGGGAACGCTGGCCCCTGGCACCAGGTCGATCTGGCAGTCAAACTGTCTATGTGGTGGTAGCACTTCCGCCTTCACCTCATCAAATACATCCTCAAAACTGTGATAAGCCTGGGGGAGAGCCACATCTTTTTCTGCCGCTGTAGCCACCGTCTGACTCCCGCTCTCATCTGCGTCAAGGGATTCCGTTCGTATTCCACAATGCAGAGTGCAATACGGTGACGTCATTTCGATGCGATGTGTTGGCCAATCCACAGAGGGGTTGTGTTTCTGTAGCCACGGCAATCCCAATATGACGCCATATTGGGGCGCTCGGATGATGTTAAAATCGATTTGTTCCAAATGGTTCCTCCCATATCTCATCGGAAGGACCCCCGTGTGCTGCCCGATGGGCCCCGTCACCAATCGCCTTCCGTCTACAGCATAGACGTCTTCGGGTACAGCTTGGGGAAGAAGCACTAGCCCTAGCCTGCATGCCTCGTTGTGGTCCATAAACATGCCAGTGGCCCCTGAATCCACCATGGCCACAACGGGTATCCACTGGTCATGCACTCCCACGTGCACCGTGAGAAACAGGTGTCGTTGTCCCTTAGTGACCGAGTTGGAAAGTGAAGGGATGGATGAGTGACTCCGAGATGCCCCTTCTTTGGTCTGGGAGTCCTCTAGTTTTCCGCCGGTACGTCCACCACGGCTGTTACCGACCGGTTGGCCCGATAACGTGACGTCTTCGGTTTGGCAGGGCATTCACGTACGTAGTGGCCTTTTTTGCCACAATATAGGCACAATCCTTGTTTACGGCGTGACTCTTTCTCCGTGGCTGTGAGGCTCGCTCGTATTGCGCCGATGTCCATGGGTTCTCCCTTGGATACGGTGGAAGTTTCAGGACTTCCCACCGTCACATAGGATGGACGGGATTTTCCTTTTCTCCCATGATCCCCCTTTCTTTCACTTAGCCTATGTTCCAGCCGTAATACCAGGTTGATAAGGCCCTCACATGTCTTGGGTTGAGGGTTAATATGAGCCACGGCGTCCTTGAGCTCATCGCACAGCCCTTGATGGAAGAGCGCCGTCTGTTTAGCAACAGGCCACTTGGTTTCCGCAACCAGCCTTCGGAACGCGTTGAGATACTGCACCAGGTCTTTGGATTCCTGTCTCAACTCAAGCATTTCACGGTCCGCCGTGTACGAGTCAGCCCTTCTGTCGGATACCTTCAGGAATTCCTCGCGAAAAGCACCCCAATCACATAAGATGGGGTCGTCCCTGTTCACCAGAGGTACGGCCCATTGTGCCGCGTTTCCAGCCAAATAGGAAATAAGGAAAGCCACACAAGCCTGACTCGTGGGGAACGCCTTTGGTTTGCACGATAAATGTAGCGCCACTTGTGTGAGGAATACCTGCACTGTGTTAGGATCCCCACTGTACCTCTCTGGTGTTGCCAAGGGGATGGCTACCGGCATTTCCACTACTACCGCAGGGGTCTGGTTCATGAGGGAGGTGCTGGGCGTGAGCGGGTCCAATTGGATAGCATCCAGTCTGGCTTTTACATCGGCTGTTTCTTGCCTAGAGGCAGCCAATTCAACTTGCACGGTCGCTAAAGCAGCCAGCACATCATCAAGTGTTGCCATGTCTGTTATCGACCGGGAGACAGTTAGTGTTATTAAGGTCGGATATTTTGTAACGCCCTGAACGTCTCAGGATCGTTTGACAGACACGATAATGAGGACGCAACCACTTGTGAAGGGTTAGTTATTTTAATGAAGGCAAAAATAATACAAAGAGTAAACAAAAGTTATAGTCACTGGAATCCTCCAGGCTAAGTACGTTACCAGCCCACAGCACGGATGGTCCTAACCGTCCTCTGCATATACGCCGATCCTGGCGTATGCCAACAGAGGGCAGAAATGAAATGGCCGACAATGCCAATCGGTAGGCTGTGAGGGGCACGAAGAGTGTTGGGGAGAATCGAGGAGTCAGGGAACCACCCAGCCGGGGTCTCTACCTGAAGGGAGCAGCCGCTCAACCTCTTCCTCAGACTGCACCGGGACGCGGAGTCACCTCCTGGTGATGCGTCACCGATACCCCAATCAAAAGCAAGAAGACTGAACCGAGAGCAGCCGCTCGATCGATCCTGTGGACTTCCGAGTCTGTAACGCGGCAAACACCTCCTGGTGTGCGTTACAGCTGGCAGTCCCTGTATCTCTGGTCGGGCTGGGAGTTACGACTCCAACCAGCATAAGCGCCACTGCGCTTTGACTCAGCCGAGTCAAAAAGCGAAGCTCAATGGTTGACCGGTAGAGCTTCCGGGTCCTTCACAGGTGACGATGGGGCAAGACACGGCCCAGGGAGTAACGACTCGACCTACCTCCGTTCTTGCCTTACTGGAGCACCACTCCGGAACGCTGCTCTTCACGAAGCAGGTACGTCAGTGTAAACACAATATCCGACAGCATTGTACCTCCCGGTTCCTCCCTTTATAGGGCGTGTTTTCCTTGAGTTATGTAACAGCTCTCCTGTTTACATAAGGGCGTGTTTTCCTTGAGTTATGTAACAGCTCTCCTGTTTACATAAGGGCGTGTTTTCCTTGAGTTATGTAACAGCTCTCCTGTTTACATAACCTCTCAACCGCTAAGCATCCTGGGAGATGTAGTCCGTTTTCGCTGGTTACCGTTTTCCTCCCCTCGCATGACAGGAATTCTTGACACCCTGATGCCGTGCAAGACTGGCTGGAGGGTTGGAGGCTGGGCCCTCACCCTCGGCGAACCAACCGACCCCCAAAGGGCCGTAATGTAGGAAGACATCCGGATTCCCAGGCATCGGGAAGGGGCCCGGAGAGCAGCTCACCCTTAAGAGACGAAGGTGGACAAGAGGAGAACGAAGAAATATGATCTCCAGGTTTTCGTACTCTACTAGACTTATTGTGCTGCCCACACGCCACCCGCCATTGGACACTGGGTGATGGACCTCTGGGGGTGAGACTGAGAGACCTCTGGCTGCGGAGAGTCCCTCACCCCGACGCGCAAGTACATTGTTTGGGGGTTGGGACATGCACTCTGCTCAGTTGGGGGGACGGGCAGTTTGAGTCCGTATAGCAGGGGGGCAGGGAGGGGGTTGGGTAGGGGTAAGGGGATGGTTAAAGTTCGGGACCACTGGTCCTACAAGTTATGGTTTTGACACACACACATGCTGATTGGTATGACACTGCCTTTGGACAACACCACATGTCATTGGGGAGGCCCGGTGGCAGGGGGTATGATAGCGTCGCACCTCTCTCGTGCATGCCCCCACACAACACCTCACCCGCAGCGAGAAGGCCTCGCGGCCTATCGAGACCCCTCCGCAGGACAAGAGGGAGATTGTATCCCATGGGATCTTTCAGGCCCCAACACCAGTGATTCCTATGGCCAGGGTAAATAGTCACACTCCACCAGCCCCACTGCAAATTATGTCCTGGAACGTTAGGGGCCTGGGCGATAGGATCAAAAGGGGCCTGGTGCTACAAGGAATTAAGAGACAGGGACCCGCCCTGGTTCTTCTGCAGGAAACACACTTGGTGGGGGCGGCCACACGGGCTCTGGATAGGAGAGGATACCACATGATATTACACGCGGAATTTACCTCAGGGTCACGGGGCACAGGCATATTGCTGCGAAAGTCCTCCAATACATAGTGAAATCCACGAAAATAGACGACCAGGGCCGCTTCGCAGTGGTACATTGCCAGTGGGAAGGTAGGCTGCTGAACGTGGTCTCCGTTTACATCCCGCCGGCGCTGCAAGCCGTGGCACTGCCAGACCTCGGCAAGTTCCTGTTAGAACTGCCTGAAGGAGAATTACTCATTGGCGGAGATTTTAACACAACGCTCACAAACACCCTTGATCGATTCCCCACACGAACACACGTAGATGGCCCTAGCAAACTCCAGAATTTTCTAGAAGCGCAGGGATTGGTGGATGTGTGGCATCGGCTACACCCGGAACAGCAACAGTCCACCTACTACTCAGCAACCCACAATAGCCTTTCAAGGATAGACTACTTTTTCACATTAGGAAACAGCCTCCTTAACATCGACGAAGCAAAGATACAGCCCAGGGGCATTTGGGACCACTCGCCGGTCACTCTAACCATATCTAGTTCAGGCACCAAACGTAGGAGGATCTATCCGATTTTTCCAGGGTATCTCAAAATCCCAACAATTAGTAAAGACCTGAAGAAAGCGACCCGACTATATTTTGAAGAGAATCAGTCCTCGGTAGCCTCCCCCTCAATATTGTGGGAAGCCTATAAAACGGTGTTCAGGGGACAGGCTATTGCGGCGATAACAAATCACAAGAGGGTACAAAGGAGAGAAGCCTTGGAGCTGGAATTGGGCCTCGAGAGGCCCAACACCGCCCACATGGCTGACCCATCAGAAGACACACTTCACGCCTTACAGATACACCAACGCCGCCTCAACGACCATTTGAGGCGTGTGACCATGGCGGACATCGCCGCGACTAAACACAGAGTCTATGACATTGGGGACAAAGCCAGTAAACTCCTTGCGTGGCTGGACAAGAAACAGGGGGGAGGCAGGAACATACTGCAAATCACTGACGCATATGGCATTGCACACACCCAGCCGGAGGAAATAGTAGATGCATTGGCCGACCACTTTAGTGAAGTGAACACCCCGACAGTAGTAGTGATGGAGGATGAGGCCCGAGCCACCCTCGACTGTGTGCCTCTGCCGGCGCTGACAGAGGAGGCGGCGAAGGACCTCGACGCCCCCTTAACGACTGATGAAATTGAGTTGGCAATTAACTCCCTCCACTCGGGTAAGGTTCTGGGCCCCAACGGGGTGCCCATTGAGTGGTTTAAAACCATGTCGGAATCCCTGAGTGAACCCCTACTTCAGATGTATGAGGAGAGTAGAGAGAAGGGTACGTTGCCCCCAGATCAACGGATGGCAACTATAGTCGCCATCCCAAAACCGGGTAAGCCGCCTAGCGACTGTAAGTCCTATAGACCTATTTCGCTCCTGAACCCAGAGGCCAAAATAATAGCGAAGGTGCTGGCGAACAGGCTTATGCCGTGCTTAGGTCAGCTGATCCACCCGGACCAGTCCGGCTTTATGCCGCATAGAAGCACGGCCTTAAATCTTTGTAGAGTGCACGGAGTTTTGGCGTGAACCTCACCGTTGAAGGAACCAGCAGCGATATTGTCATTGGACGCCAAAATGGCGTTTGACATGGAATGGACACACGTCACGAGACATACGTCTGGGACGAGGAACTCGACAGGGGTGCCCACTGTCGCCCCTCCTATTTGCGCTGGTCCTAGAACCGCTGGCGGTCACTATACGAAGTACGCAGCTCCTTAGGGGGATTAGATGGGATCAACAGTGGGAAGACAGAGTTTCCTTATATGCGGACGATATGTTGATATACCTCAAAGACTTAGAGAATAGCCTTCCGAACCTCCTTGCAATCTGCAACTCACACGGGGGAGTGTCAGGCTACACTATCAACTGGACTAAATCGATACTCTTTGAGCTCAGAGGGCCACTCCCGCCCCTGCCAGACTCCTGCCCGCTGGAGGTGGCTTCCTCTTCCTTTAAATACCTAGGAATACATATCACTCGAGACGACACTGAGTTTTCAGCACTCAATCTGCAACCCCCTGTAATTCGACTACGTAATGATGTGCAACACTGGAAGGAACTTCCACTAACACTACTGGGCAGAGCAGCAATATTTAAAATGATGGCGCTACCGCGCTTCCTATACGTACTTGAAAATGCCCCAAAATTGGTACCCGCCAGTTTCCTCCAGAGGGTAACAGCACTAATATCGAGTTTGCTCTGGGGAAACCGACCAGCCCGAATATCTCACACGAAACTTAACAGGAGCTGGTATGATGGCGGAATTGCTCTGCCTAATATGCAGTTGTATTACTGGGCGGCCCAACTCAAGATCCTCAATCAGTGGGTACACGCTCCACAGGACGACCCAGCATTCAAGTCAGACAGGGCACAACTAGGTACAAACAGTTTACTAGCACCTCTATACCACCGGGGCACAGCGGCGAAACTTATAGGACCCACCAAACATACCGTACAGCTATGGTACAAGGCGCAGGCGAAGCCACACTGGGATGGGACCATCACGAAGCTCACACCACTGTGGGACACCAAGGCATTGGGACACCTACGGCGCACTAAGGGCTTCACCCAGTGGGATAACATTGGGATATCGACTGTGGGGGACATGTGGACTAGAGAGGGTGTGATCCCATTTGCGTCCCTTCAGGACCAGTATGAACTGGGAGATAACGAGCTGTATAGGTATACACAAATCAGACATGCCCTCCAGGCGGCGATCCCACCGAATACGACACCACCGGAGTCCTCCCCGCTGGAAGACCGTTTGCTCACGGACTTCATGCAGGAAGGCGCAACCTCCTTAACATATCGTAAATTGATCAATAACTTACCCGACCCACTGGGGAGGTTGAAGGACAAATGGATGGCCGAAGTCGGAGACTTCGATGACTCCGATTGGAACGCTGCCATCGCATCTCCGCGTGAGGCTGGCATATCGTCCAAGTTCCGCCTGGTACAACTAAAAATCCTACACAGGGTATACTATACGAGAACTACATTACACAAATTGCAGAGAGCAGACCATCCTTATTGTCTCAGGGACTGCGGGGAAGAGGGCACGTTCATACACACACTCTGGAGCTGCACACATATTGTCGGCTACTGGCAACGGGTACTCCGCACTATCGCTCAAACACTTAACACCTCACTCGCACTGGACCCGCGTGTATGCCTATTGAATATATGGGGACCTACAGATCTCACATTTTATGAGAGGCTATGGACCACGATAGGCCTCATGACGGCCAAACGGGACATTGCACAAAAATGGGGGGCAGCGGAACTCACCACTTTGGCACAATGGAGCAGAAGAATGGATATGCTTATGTTGACGGAAAGGGCAGTATACAAACTGAGAGATAATCCACGCAAATGGAATGGGGTCTGGCAACCGTGGAACACATATAGAGGGGATATTTGTGAGCCATTGCCGGAGGAGGATCTTGATGGCTCTGAGGATGAGGAGGACACTGAATAGGGGTCAAGAACAACGGAAGGCAGCACACGTGAGGGGAACGGGGCTGGTTACAATGCAGCGGGGTTTAGTGAAAGGGGGGTGCGCGGGCGGGATGTAACTTAGGGAGAATTGCGGACCTGATCTCTCGCAGGGCAGCGTCGATACCAGATAGCAAACCATGTATAAACTATGAAGTTTATTAGTTATACAAAAAACACAAAATGCAAATTGTATTTCGATGTAGATCTTATCCGTTCCTATAAATAAGTATCCTGAGTAATCAATAATGCCTCAACAATCGGAGAAGGCCAAAATATCTGCACCTGGATCGCCAGTACAACATACTGCAAGCCGGCCTCAGGGTTGTAGGCGCAATTATGTAATGTGATTGGAAATTTCTATATAACTTTGCAATAAAAAATATTAAAAAAAAAAAATCAAATCATTTCATTTGGTGTTACTGTGTCATCCCAAAGTTGATTTCCAATCGCTTACCACGAGGGACCAGGCAAAGTAAAGTTGACTGCTAACGCAGTGCATTGAACAACAGATTCGTAGTTTAGAAATAGCCCAACTTTAACTTGTGATAAAATCAACCTAATATCCACAATGCATCCTCAAAAAATGTTTTTATATACCTGGAGCATTATAAGAGTTAACATTTCCACGCAGTGTATGTTTCCAGTGTCGACATGAAACTCCTTATCCTACGCTCGACACACGAGTTCCCACGTTATGTATGCGCAAAACTCGAAGCACATATTACACAATTCCGGGCTAGTGCCCCAATATACGTGTAAAGAAACTCATTAAATGGCCACTACAAAGATGCAAAGTCAATTATAGTAACTAAACCACTGTCCCAAGGTCTGATCTGCATTGGCAACAATATAATTGTGTGCAGCCCATGAAAGTGACAACATTGAATTTTTTTAAACTTTGTTTATGTGCAGAAAGGGACTCCTTCCTACACATAAACTAACAATGTCATTTTTCTTTTTCCATGTGTGCTGCCTTGTGCCTTTGTTAAAAGCAAAAATGAGGAGAAATAAGGTATTTCCCCTCGTTTCACCATCTTAACACCAGTTTTTACCTTGTCTTACTTTTTGTGCTGCCTCCTAGGTACGCCACCCTTGTACGAAGGGGGCAGCGTCAAAATGAATGGGTGTAGCGGTGGAACGCCAACCAAAACACCCACTGCATGCCCCTTTCACGCTAACCATAGCGTGAAAGTAGGCCTTATGTACAAGGCAGTGTTAAGACACGTTAAGTGGTTTAACGCTGCCTTGTACATAAGGCGCAGCCCCTATCGCCACCACAACGTCAATATAGGTGATATTGTGTTGGTGATAGGAGCTTGTCCATTTGCCCCAATATACTCAAAAAGGATTTGCACAAAGATTTTCGTTAACAAATGTAATCTTAAACTTGCTAAAGTAATAATCATTCCATTTCTGTCAGATAAGATATCAGCATTATATGGGTTTGTGCATAAAATGACCAGTTGCCAATCCTAAAATTTGAATTGAATTACGAGAATTTATAATTACTAAAGTGCGTGTGTTCATAATAGAGGTTACATATGTACCCAGTATGTTCATAATTCATATTGTGATGTGCAGAACGGTAATTTGAACCATCTCACAACATGTATAAGAGTGCATGGTGCTTGATGTTAAGATCAGGGGTTTACCCACTCTGTTCACAGTTCATTATAATGTGCAAATCTGCAATATTTTCTGTAGTGATGGAAGGATGAACAAGGACCGAGTAGTTGCTTGTAGATGTAATTTATTTGAAGTATGATGGTATAAGGGCATTCATGGATAAGTAATAGATAAGTAATTAAGATAATAAGAACCCCACCAGGAGCAGGATCCTCTCAGCTCAGCCCCAAGTCACAACTCATTGAAAGCTGAGGCAGCATTCTATTACATCATAACATAGTAACATTCTCATAAGCAAAGCAGGAGAGATTGTAATGAAGAAAGAAGCAAAAGTCCCTACATTATCGCATTATAATCCCACTTGATATGGAGCATGTATGTTATTACCACGCGCGCGTTACAACGACGTACCATTACAACGCGGTTGTAACAACGCATGTCGTTACAACGACTTGCGTTGTGGGGGCGCAAATTTAAAACATTTAATTTACTATTCCAACACCAGTCCCCATGGATAGGAGGGAAGGTGTTGGGATAGTAAATTAAATGATTTACTATCCTTGAGCGCTCCCCAGCGCGATTCGTTGTAACAACTTTCGTTGTTACAACCGCGTGGTAATGGTACATCGTTGTAACGCGTGCGTTGTAAACGTTGCATACCGATATGGATAATGTGCGAATTGTGCATGGTAGGAATTCCTGATGGTAATAGGAATATAAGAGGCTAGCCTCTATCACCCCCGGCTATCAAATATTTTTTAAGGGTTTCTCGGTTAACTGCGGTACTCCCAGGCGTGACTCTTCAGGTGGGATCCTATTGTTTATGCATCATGTAAAACACAGGTGCATATGACGTGTTATTTCCTGAGGTTGACCGAGATACTCCCAGATATCCCTCTCGAGATGATATCCTATTGTTAATATATCATTCAAAGTGCTAGTACAAATGATGCGCTATTAACAGAAATTAAAATGTCCCGGGGTCTCATCTGCTGGACAAATCATGTGTTTTGCATGTAAAGTACAAAATGTCTGCCATTCACAAACATTGGGACTACTTCATAACCTATTTGTGCCTAACACATGCACCAAAAATGCAGTATAGTGAAAGAATGGAAGTACAGCATCTAGAGGGGGAAAGGAAAGAAGACCGGATCCTGGAGAGAATAGGAGAGGGAGGCGGACAAGGAGGGTTAATTCCCAGTCGAAAGTGGATGTGACCCCTACTGGATCAATTATAGACATATCATACACTCATTCTAGATTTCATCTTTGTACACCCCTGAGGTACATATTGAAAACGAATTGAGGTAAACTGATCCCCCCCTCGCCCCTCCCCTTCCACTGTCCACATATGACAGATGTTCCAGCGCGCAGCGGTAACGCGCAGCGGTCGCGCCCCATGCGCACCGAAGGTGCGCCAAAGGTAAGCCGTCTACGCCCGTCCGCGCCTGGACCGCGCCCAGCACCAGACCCCCTGGCCCCCGCCGCTCCCGACACTCCAGAATCACATATGATGCCGCTACTCTCCTCGCCCTCAATCCCGGACGTACACCACTTTGCTGCGAAGCTACTCCTGGATGTACTCACGGCCCTTTCGCCTGCCTCTCCTGTAACTTTAACTGCTTTAGGACCCTCACCAATTCCACGTCCTCCAAACACAACTCCGACTCAAACCGCCTAAAGTGCATCCTGCTGAACACCCGCTCGGTCCACAGACACGCAACAGAACTCTGGGACCTAATCGACACTGCGTCACCTGACATCGCCTTCCTTACTGAAACATGGATGAACACATCATCAGCTCCAGACATTGCCATAGCCATACCGGACACGTACAAGATTATCCGCAAAGACCGCACCAATCAAACAGGAGGAGGCATCGCCATCATCCACAGGAACACCATCAAAATCACAACTAGCTCCGACGACAATCTTGCAACCGCCGAACATCTCCACTTCCAGATCCACACCGACCCCAGGACCACACTGAGAGGCACCCTCATCTACAGGCCTCCAGGTACCCGCACCCAATTCAGCGACGACATCACAGACTTTGTCAGCCCAAACGCCCTAGCCTCCGAGAACTACATTCTTCTAGGAGACCTCAACTACCACCTTTAAAACAAACCCGACAGCAACACCACCACCATTCTGGACAACCTGGCCAATCTCAGACTCAAACAACTTGTGGACACCCCCACCCATGTAGCCGGACACACGCTCGACCCTATCTTCACATCCAGCAAGCACATCTCCTTCGATCGCACCACAGCTCCCCACTGGACGGACCACAGCTGCGTTCACTTCAGCTACAGAACCTCCCTAACCCGCAATCGCCCTCAACCTATTCCTCGGAGAAACTGGAACAAAATCACCTCCGACCAACTTCTCACATCACTCAACCAAAACCCTCCCACCCTGTCATTGGACCCAAACCAAGTGGCCACCAATCTCAAGCAATGGATCACCCACAGCGCTGACGAATTAGCCCCCCTGAAAAAGAACCAGATCAAACCAGGCAGAAAAAAGGCTCCCTGGTTCAATGATGACCTTAAAAAATCCAAGAAACTATGCCGCACTCTGGAGAAGATATGGAGAAAAAACCCAACCTCAGACAACATGGCCTCCCTCAAGTCAGCCACCCGCAAACACCACCAACTGATTCGATCCGCTAAGAAATCAGAATTCAAGGATCGTCTCGACAACAACACTCATAACAGCAAGGAACTCTTCAATATCGTCAAAGAATTCACCAACCCCACCGCAGTGTCTAATGATATCACGCCCTCCCAAGACCTTTGCAACGCATTATCCTCCTTCTTCTACAACAAAATTGCTGACATCCACAACAGCTTCGAGATTTCTCCCAGCGTTCAATCCTCCCCACCCCCCTCTGATCCTACTCCGCCAACTAACTTCCTCAGCGCCTGGAACCCAATTACCACTGAAGACACCATTCGCCTCATGAACTCAATCCACTCTGGCTCGCCCTCTGACCCCTGCCCCCACCACATCTTCAACAAAGCTGACTCCATCATCGCCCCCCATCTCCGTGATGTCATCAACTGCTCGTTCAACTCTGCCACCTTTCCAGAAAGCTGGAAACACGCCGAACGCAGCGCCCTTCTGAAGAAACCCACAGCAGACCCCTCTGAACTTAAAAACTACCGACCCATATCCCTCCTCCCATTCCCGGCCAAAGTCATCGAGAAAGCCGTCAACAGCCAGCTCGCAGCCTTCCTTGAATCCAACAACTCCCTTGATCCATCTCAATCTGGATTTCGAGCCAAACACAGCACCGAAACCGCCCTCATTGCAGCGACCGATGACATCCGAGCACTCCTGGACAACGGAGAAACAGTGGCCCTCATCCTACTCGACCTCTCCGCCGCTTTCGACACTGTTTGCCACAGCACCCTTATACAACGCCTCAGCAACATCGGCATACAAGGAAAAGCCTTGGACTGGATCATCTCATTCCTCGCTGGGAGAACGCAAAGAGTCCGACTTCCCCCATTCTACTCAGAGGCCACCGAAGTCATCTGCGGCGTACCTCAAGGATCCTCACTCAGTCCCACCCTCTTCAACGTCTACATGAGTCCTCTCGCCTCCATCGCGCGTCAACACAACCTCAACATCATCTCTTACGCCGACGACACCCAGTTAATCCTCTCCCTCACCAAAGACCCCAACACCGCCAAAACCAATCTTCACGAAGGCATGAAAGAAGTAGCCGAATGGATGAAACAGAGCCGCCTAAAACTCAACTCAGACAAAACGGAGGTAGTCATCCTAGGTTCTTCCCCCTCAGCTTGGGACGATTCCTGGTGGCCTTCCGCGCTGGGCGCAGCACCCACACCCACAGACCATGCTCGGAAGTTTGGCTTCATCCTAGACTCCTCTCTCTCGATGTCCAGACAAGTCAACGCCGTCTCGTCCTCCTGCTTCAACGTACTTCGCATTCTCAAAAAGATCTTCCGCTGGATCCCTCTCGAAACAAGAAAGACTGTCACCCACGCACTGGTCACGAGTTGACTGGATTATGGTAACACACTTTACGCCGGAATCACAGCAAAATTACAGAAAAAACTCCAGCGCATCCAAAACGCGTCAGCGAGACTCATATTAGACATCCCGCGCCAAGATCACATCACCAGACATCTAAAAGATCTCCACTGGCTTCCCGTTAACAAAAGAATTACTTTCCGCCTTCTCACCCACGCACACAAAGCCCTCCACAATCTAGGACCCGAATGCCTCAACACTCGACTGTCCTTCTACAAACCCACCCGTCAACTTAGATCGTCCAATCATGCCCTCGCCGCAGTCCCGCGCATCCGGAAATCCACCATGGGTGGCAGATCCTTCTCCTTCCTGGCGGCCAAGACGTGGAACTCACTCCCCACTCACCTCCGCCTTAACCAGAACCACATCTCCTTCAGAAAAGAACTTAAAACCTGGCTTTTCGACAAACAATGAACCCCTTCCCCTAGCGCCTTATGACCCGATGGGTGAGTAGTGCGCTTTATAAATGCCAGAACTTGAACTTGAAACTTGTGTCTCCCTAAGACAATGATTCACCGCTGTACCCTTCCCACAAAGAGACACTTTATAGAAATGTGCACAGCTCTGCATCAGTGTTCAATCTCCACGGAATCTCAGTTCCAACCAATAGGATCCATTTCGATCCGCCTTCCTTAGGATCAATACACGAGCTCCCCCTCTGATCCGAAGAGGAATGTGTTCGATGCCGGAGAATGCCAGGTTATTAAGATATCTGTTGTGTTCCTTCCAGATGTGCTTGGACATTGCATACTTGCAGTGGTGGAAGTGGGCGGGATCGGCAGGGAACGGCGTGCCCCTACTTCTTTAATTTAATTGATTCCGTTCCCCTACTTTTTTTATTTTAAACATCTGTCTAAGGGCAGCAGAAATGTGCAAGGCCTTGAGATAAGGCTCAGCGTTCGTGGGACGGACAGGGTGGGCAGAGAAAGAAAAGGACTCTGTCTTTTCCTTCTTTCCCAGAGAAGACAAGGACAGTGTCCACATCTGTTCTGCCACTGGCAGCTGACTCCTCGCCCCCCTTTTTGTTACTCTTCCTCTCTCTCTTTCTGTTTCACTCCTCCTCCGGTGCTGAAAACTATGACTTCAAGAAACGATCATTACTCCCTCTTTCCTCTCCTTTCGTTTATTTATTTCTCCGTGAAATGTATCCAAAAACGAAAAACACTTTTTCTGGAAATGTCGTCTTTTTTCGTACATTTTTATATTCCAAAGTGCAGCCTTGGGATGGAGAGAAATAAAAGGTCCAACATGTGAAAAACTAAAGAAAGAAATATAGAGCGGTCGCAAAGTGGCAAGATTGATTTTTATTCAGACTCAAACACATTAGAACCACTTTACAGAGTTTGCCAGTAAAGTGCTAGTTTTGTTTTCTCGTCTTTCCCTGGGTGTGGAAGTGCACCATTCCTGGAGGTACTGTGCAATACATGCTTGATGGATGGATGGCAAAACAAACTGTGCACCGTAGCTCTGTGCTCAGGGATGTGGTCTTTCTAAATCATATTTTTTATGTTTTGTAAGGATATAAGCAATGGACATTGAAATAGGTCCTTTCTGGGCCGTGTAGTCATGACCTTAACTTTTCATGCAGAAGCACTCACTAATTTCTGAATGAGTGTAAAAGCGTTACGGTAACCCAAGTTGTTCAGCATACATTTCACATGCTTTACTTAATCTTGCATTCCCTTGAGTGTTTGCTTTTTCCAGGATGTTGTTTTTTTTTCTTTTTTGGCAGCATATTACTCTTGTCTAATGCATAATTTGAATTGAGTCGCGCACAATTAGGTTGTAGCTGAAGATTGCACGAGTTTCTCTCAGTGGGGCAGTATGGTGTTCAGTAGGGGAGAGGATGTGGGCTCTGGTCAGAGCTACCAAATTTGGAACTGGGGAATCAGTTTCAGCCTTCTTGATCAGTCCACCACACCACTTTCCTGAGGGAGCACATTCCCATGCTAGACCCTAGAAGGCCCTGCAAGACCATAGAAGCCCACGCGTCTTAGCACCAGCAGGTGGGCCCCAGCAGTGGAAAGTGTGGATTAAGCTTGAAGGCCTGCTGGCTCCTTCCTGCCCTCCAGCAATGTTTGGCAACAATAACAATGTCATAATAACTCCAGTGATTAATGTTCTTCCTAGAGAGAGATGGAGTTTTGTCAAGTGGAAGTTTTTATTGGTGGAAAGGTAGTGCAAAGGGTTAATGTGCCGGCTGCAAAGAACACGTACCATGCAGATCACAAAGTGCACATAATGTTAACTAGGTTAGTAGGTTACTGCTTTGGTCAGTGAGATCCTTTTGCTACTTGCATTTTATAATTCAAAATCCTAACATAGAACAGTGGACTATTAACTGTCATCTAAGAGCAGCATGCAAACTTTCAAACTGCAAGGTATACATTAGAGCATTATGGTTTTTCCCCAGTCTTTGATTATTCTAAAGTTGCGAAAAAGGTTCATTTGGATAGAAATCAGTTCTGGTTATTAAAGAGAACCCCCAACCTTGGTATTACGTTCTAAATTCAAAGTTTGTGTTTCTCCAGACCAATCACTAATAAACTATGCTGCCTACGAGTATGGTTGTCATGTGACTACTACACCTTGCAGACATTTGTCTTATGTAACACTTCCTATACAGTGATTTACACACATATGATTGATTGTCTCTGTGTAGTGTGTGTGGTGTAAAGTGCTCTAACACCCTTCTCTGGTATCAGTGGGGCTGTATATCAAAATAAATGTATCTGAGCGAGAGTGTGGTTATGGAGATTCGAGGGACACTGTTAAAGGGTGGTAGTGAGGAGATCTGTGGCAGAGGGAGTCATTTGGGAGCACAAACAAACATTGCTGCACAGGGCTCCACCAGCACCAGCCGCGGCCCTTGCAGGTAAGAGCGATGGGGCCGGGTTGGGGAGTATTCGACATGCGACCACGAGGAAAAATGAAATAAATAATTCATTTTCCCTCGTCGTCGTCTCTCGAAATCTCTCTCTCCCCCAACCAGCCCCACAGCCCCACCGCTTCATGCACAAGCACTTTTAACATGTGCTGTCTGCTTTGGGGCCACTGGAATTATGCCGCAATAGAAGACAAAATTATGCCACGGTGTTGACTAATTTATGCAGCAAAAAAAGGCTGCTGCGTAATGCGGTATATTTACTGATACTTTGCTATTTTGACGTTTTTATACCTGTTAACAGTCTCTGAAAAGATTTTGCCTTATTAGTACCAGTGTAACATACAAATACAGCAGTGAGAAAGGCATCAGTCAACATTTGCAAAGGGCCATCACTTCACAGAATCACAAGTCACATTTTTTGTAACTTTTGAGCCATTCGGACTACAAACAATTTATTAGTTAAAACCTTCAAACTATGCAGCTGATGATCCATGATGTGGCAAATATGGCAGAGCCATAATTATGTGGAAAGCATTCGCAAACTAGGATATTTTGCCATTGATGTTTGGACTGATCTTGTGGAAAAACGGAGAAGAAGGGCTGATAACAGAAACTCCATGGCTCGGAGACAAACGGCTTGAGATTCCACTTTTAAGTGTATTTGGAACATTCTGTGATTGGAAACGTATCCCACTTTGTGAATGTATTTTAATGTCAATAACTCATATTAAACCTTAAACAAGCGTGTATGCATTGGTTGAATTAAATAACATATTAGGCTGTAACTGGGTAGAGTAAAATGCCACACAAATAAAAAAAATTGAAATGATTTGCTATTTCCGGCCACACCTCTATTAGCAACGTTTATCTCCAAAGCGATAAAATATCCGGCGATAGCGGCTCAATGCGTGAATATCGCTGGAAATCCAGCGATATTCAGGCATTATCGCTAATGGGGACTTAACCTGAATATCTACCTCCCATTGGATATAAAGGTTAAGTCTAAGCAGGCGTTAGGTTCTGGCGATATTCGTGCTTAGTGCGATTTATTTAATCGCTTCGCCTGCCTTGCTAATAGGCGATAGCTGTGTTAGCGACTGCTTTCAGTCGCTTACAGGTGGGGTACGCCCACTTTTTGTATGTCATTAGCAATAAGTATCGCTGACATGCACAGCGGGCCCCAAACCTGTAGCTGTCGCCTATAAGATGTTGCTAACTGCTGTTAGCGACAACTTGCTAATAGGGCGATAAAAATGTCACCTATTTAGCGGGAAAAAGTCCTGCTAAAGCGGCGACATCACCCTTGCTAATATGCCCCGTAGTTTGAGTTTGTTAACCGTACTTCCAATACACTGATTCCCATATCTCATTTCTAGACATATACCACATGTGTGGTACCATAGAGGGTTCTCTCCTTGATTTTTCTCCTCTGTCCAATGTGAATTTCGATGTCCACTCGGTTTTGGCCATATTTGCCTTCCTTGAATTTGCAGCATTTCACAAAGCCAACAGTTTGTGCCCTTCTTTCACTGAGCTACAGAAGTAACTTTGGGTTAAGAAGTCACCTAGTGAATATCTGTGGTAATGTATGCCATTTGTGATCTTTCGAGGGAAACCATTTTTAAAATCCCTCTATTTATAAATTGTGCTGTGCCGCTATGTGTGCGTGTTCCCCTTGTGCCGGCGAACTTGTGCACGCCCCTGTGCGTATACCTAGGTGTTGCTCCCATCACGTACTGATCCTGTACTGTCGTTCGTGGCTCGCGCTCTCCAATGCTGATGCGCCCTCGCTTCTATTTTACCGATGGCGCCTGCTGCAAATGAATTAAATTTTTTTTTTTTTTTAGAGCTTGTACTCTTTCGTGCAATTGAAAAGTTATGAAGGCAGGGGGGCAGCCTTCACCGGCTCGCGGTGTGATCCTGGGGGGACGCACGAGGGACAGACGGGCACCTGCTGGCACTGCCGGCGCCGGGCAGTGAGGGTGGCACCGGGGGCGCAGCTCCTGCCCACACCCGTCTTTGGGGCACTCTTAGAGGTTCACCACAGGTGACCGGCCGGTCCACGCTACTGTTCCCATAAAAATCGGTTCTGCAGCCAAAAGTACTGGTGTACTCCAACCCCACCTCAACAGAACGTGTGGTGTGGCGACCGGGCTACCTATAACACACATGGGCCTCTAATATGCACTTCCTGCCGCTGTGCTCCCCTGACAGCAGAGTGTGCTCGGGCTGCGGACCCTGAGCCCGTGCCTGTCGTCGTGTATTTGATGATGTACCTGTTAGCCTGTGGCCAGGGCTTTAAGTGGGATGGTCTCTCAAAGGGGCGTGGCCAATGCATTTAAGGGCATGGCTTAAAGACATGTAAGCTAAAAATATGTGCTTAGCATAGTGTGTCGCCCGACTTGTATTTCGCTGTTTCATTAATTTTATCACGATATTCTGATAAAACAAGGAACATCGGGGCATAGTAGCAAGGAACCTCGTTAAAATTATCGCCGTTTAAGCGGCAGGAAACTTCTGCTAAAACGGCGATAATGGGCTTGCTAATCAGTCCCTCCAGAATTTCGCGTTTTCGCGATTTGCAAAAAAATCACGAAATCGGCAGTTTTGAAAAAAGGCTACGATTTTCACAAAACTGCCTGCGAAATTTGGAGAATGCAGGCATTTTTTTTTAACGATGCTGTGAAAACACAACAGATATTTTGTTAGGTGTGCATCACATCTCTGGTGGCAGTGAACTGGCACCGACCTCTGAACTTTTATCTCGATGAAGCTGCAGCAGCCGTCTCTCGGCAGATCAAAGGGGGCAGCTTCAAAATGACTTGTCGGTCCCAAATGAATATTTTTTGCACCAAAAACTAAATCCTGAGAGAAGTCCTGCTCTCGCTCGACATGTAATAAATCTGAAACAGATTTCTCACAGTGATCAAGAGCCAGATGCCATCCCAAATAAGCAAACCACAGAAATGTATGTCCTGACATGAGTTCAAGGGAAAGGAAAGTTCACTTTGAGAAGTATCCAGGGGCACAGCAGGTTTGCTTTCGCTCCCCCCTTACATTTCTTCACCTGCTGTCATAGGATACATTAACATAACCTATGATGTTCCAGTGACGCGCATTTAAATGTATGTTTTGCTTTTTAAAATAGCTGCCTGGTAGGTGTGACATTGCTTTTGTAGAATTCGTCCTTCTTCTAATTCTCTGCCCATGACCCCTTTCCTGTCTGAGCTGTAAATGTGTGACCTCAGGTCTCATGCTATCAGTCCATTCAGAGGCAGCGAGCAACACCCCTTCCCAACTCATCCCAGGGTTGTTGCTTGCAGCCTGTGAAGTGATTGACAGTCAGTCCCAGGAATACAGGGCGTATGCCCTAGACGCCCGGGACTGCTTATTAATATTACACGGCTGCGTGTCATGAATGGGAGGTTTTTTCAGATCCCGAAAAGTCAGGCCTTGGCTGGCGGCAAGTCTGCACTTGGACCGCTTAGGAATTAAAAAATATATATATGCTGGCTGTGAGGCGCATGCTCAGTAGAGCATGTGTCCCTCTCGAGAGTGCCTAGCGACCTGACTCTTATCTCTGCAAGGACCAGCGGCAGCCAGGCACTGAGGGCAGCGCCCAGCATGGGTTTAAAGCCCTTAGTCGATTAAAAAGCAACTTTATTTCATTGAAAACGGTGGACAGCTCAGCTGAGCTGGAGTGTCTAGACTTGAACCTCCGAGTTGAACGCATAACTCTAAAGCAAGTGCTTAACCTGCTGAGCTTTCTTGGTTGGTAACATTGTCTCCTTCAAGTGCACCAGAGGTGGTCAGTGCCCTGGACGCATGGCACTGGGTGAGGGTATGGCACTGGAAGGTCTGTAACAGGTGAGGTTTGTGTCCCGAGTAGGTGCCAGGTGAGGTGAAAGACCTGTAATCAGAGCCCACGCTGTGTCCTGTAGCCACGAGGCGGGAATTTTAAAGGACAGGTGTTCTCTGTCCTCAAGACAGTAGAGACAGCTTGGCAGCTGCTCTGTCAGGTGCCTCTCATAGGTTGCACTGGCATGGGGTGCCTGCCGTCCCATATAGGTATGACTGTCACCTGGCCAGTACTGCACCGGCCTGCCCATCATTTCTTTTTAAAGACGGGTAAAACAAAATAGAGAAATTCAGGGAAATCAGATATTTTCTTTCTCCCTTGAAATATGAATTAAAACTGCAAATATAAGTGGGACTCACTCCAAAATATTTTATGACAATAGAGAAACACCTCGTTTTTGTTTTTTTTGGTTTCACCTACAGACAGCTTTAGCAAGACCCTCCTGCATTTCGCGTTCGCAAAAATAATTGTAAAATCAGCTGGGTATGTACTATTTTAGCTACAAAAAAGGTCTCCTGGCAGGCACGAGGTTAGGATTGGAGCTGCAGACACTCTATTTATTTATTTATTTATTTATTTATTTAGAGTTTTGTATAGCGCGAACAAGACCCGTGGGTATCAGAGCGCTTAACATCGAGGAAGGTTATACATTTCCAATTCGGTATAAATATACAACAGATAAATAAGATATAACAGAGACTATGACTATAGAGAATGTCTAACTATATATATTCCAAACACATGTGCAATTGGTAAAAAGAAGTGATAGAGACCATGATCAGTCGCTAAGTTGAGGTAGAGGTTATATAGATTATATAGTTTGGCGGATAAACATGCCTATTTCAAAGTGGAATACTCTGCTAAAACAGTTTCCATTGATTTGAGGCTGAAAGTTAATGATTATAAGTAAAATAAAGTGCCACAAAAATGCCGCTAAATTTCCATATTTGTGCCGCTAAATTTGCGAATCCATGCCGCAATATCCTGGGGGGTCTGGCTAATATGCGTTATAGAATTCCTATAGAAGCCCAGGTTAGATGTGCAGGACATCTAACCTGGGCTTCTCTAGGAATTCTATAACGCATATTAGAAAGCTCATTATCGCCATTTTAGCGGCAGTTTAACGAGGTTCATTGCTAATATGCCCCATCATACCTACAACAAGTCAGGACTATTGCTTTGTCAATGGTTGTTAATTGCAAAGATAAATAAGCAGCAACTATGGCTATTATATAATATTGTAAACGTTTCCACTTAAAGCACTGGCGACACCACGACAATGTTGCTGCTCCTCAGTTTCAAAAAGAGAAGTGAAATCCAGAGAGAAAATGACTCTCTTTAAAGGATTTCTCTTCCCCTACAACACTCACCTGGCATGACGTCATGCCGTAACTTCTCCACTAGTGAGAAGTGAACAGTGTGAGCAGCGCACACTAGTGAGAAGTGAGCAGTGTGAGCAGCGCGCATCGATGTGCCTGCTGTCACTGCAGCCCGGAAAAAAACGGACCGCCTGTGCCAGGGCACACAACAGAGCCCGATAGAGACCTGTTTTGAGGCCCCCTTTAAAAAACTGCCGGTGCTCAGCACCGGTGAGACCCAGCCCACTTAAAGCTTTGCCTGTGACTGTTCCTGTCCTTGTTTTCTCGGTGCTGTGCATGTTAGCCTGTGGCTGCACCTGTCCTGTGTACTCTGTGCTGTACCTGTTAGCCTGTAGCTGCATCTGTCATTGTGTCTTCGGTGCTGCACCTGTTAGCCTGTGGCTGCACCTGTCCTGTGTAGTCTGTGCAGTTCCTGTTAGCCTGTAGCTGCACCTGTCATTGTGTCTTCGGTGCTGCATCTGTTAGCCTGTGGCTGTTACCTGTTGTTTTGAGCTTGGTGCTGTACCTGTTAGCTTGCGGCTGAACTTGTCCTTATGTACAAAATGTTGTTCCTATTTGCCTGTGCGTGTACCTGTTCTTCTATACTAAGTGCTGTACCTGGTAGCCTGTGGTTGTACCTATTGTTGTGTACTCGGTAATGTACCTGTTACCCTGTGGCTGTACCTGTCCTTGTGTCCTCAGTGCGGCACCTGTTAGCCTGTGGCTGTACCTGTCATTTGTGTACTCGGTGATGTACCTGTTAGTCTGTGGCTACACCAGTTCGTGTGTACCGTGTGTTGTACCTGTCCTTGGTTACTCCCTGATGCACCTGTTAGCCTGTGAGTGTACCTGTCCTGTGTACTCGGTGATGCACCTCTTAGCCTGTGGCAGTACCTGTCCTTGTGTACTCCGTGTTGTACTCAGTGTTGTACCTGTTAGCCTGTGGCAGTAACTGTCTTTGTGTACTCCGTGTTGTACTCCGTGTTGTACCTGTTAGCCTGTGGCTGCACCTGTCCTTGTGTACTCGGTGTTGTACCCATTAGCCTGTGTCGGTCCTTGTGCACTCTGTGCTGTACCCTTTAGCCTGTGGCTGTTCCTGTTCTTGTATACTCTGTGTGCACCTGTGGCTTTACCCTCTATTGTATACTCAGTGCTGATAAACTGTAACTATACTTGTACTTGTGCACTCAGTGTTGTACCTGTTAGCCTGTGGCTGCACCTGTCCTTGTGCACTCAGTGCTGTACCTGTTAGCCTGTGGCTACGCCTGTCCTTGTGCACTCAGTGTTGTACCTGTTAGCCTGTGGCTGCACCTGTGCACTCGGTGCTGTACCTGTTAGCCTGTGGCTACGCCTGTCCTTGTGCACTCAGTGTTGTACCTGTTAGCCTGTGGCTGCACCTGTGCACTCGGTGATGTACCTGTTAGTCTCCGGCTGCGTCTTTTCTCGATTACTCCGTGCTTTGCCTGTAATATTTGTACTCTGGGAGCATCTGTCTGTACATTCTGTCCTCTGTCTTGATTACTCTCTTATTGGAAGTATCTTCTTGTGCACACTCTGCGCTGTGCCTGAAATGGTGTACCCGTGGTTTTACCTGTTGCTGTGTAATCTGGGTTGTATATGGGATGAGGTGACCCCCTCACTCAGGTCACTGTGGACACTGCCTCCAGTCCTGAACTGTTTACCTACAAATCATTGATTGCAGGAGTGTTAGTCTAATGAGGCCAAAGGAAGTAAAGAAGACTACAACATCCAGAATGCACTAGGTTGTCCTACAAGAGTCTTGAACTGGAAACAGTGCTAGTAAAATCCTGAAAGGAGGTAGTCACCCTAATCCGGAATCATGTTCCCCTTTGTGTGGGATTTAGTACAGACCTGCTAACTTGAACATATATTTCATCATGTAAGGAGGTGTGAGTCCTCGGCAAGGGCGGGGCCACATGCCAAGGACTTCCTAAGGGAAACTCTGGCCCCCACCAATCCTCCCTTATCCCTCCAAAATTTACAGCCCTTACCAGGCAGGTCACTCCCCTCGCCGCACATCACCACCTGTGCGATGTTGCCCTGAACCCGCTGCCGCTGCTCGTGCCCTTTCATAGCCTCCTTTGTTTTCATTGATGCCCCTATTGTTTCCTGTTGTGCCCTATTGTATTTCTTGTATTTTATTGTATTATTGTTTATTTTCCCCATGACCGTGCCCTTCTTGCCTTCTGTACCCCCGCCAGCTTCCCCCTTCGTTTTTCCCGCCGCTGCGCCCCCTGAAGCCCGCCCCCCTCTACACCCATTCGACGCCTCGCTCCCGCCTCCCAGCTGCTCCTCCCTCCCACCATCCTTCATATGGCGGATGCCACACTGGCGCGTGGAAGGCGTGCCTATGGCAAGGCTTCGTCAGCACACACACCCTCGCCTCCACAGACTACATCCTCCTCGGCGACCTGAACTTTCACCTCGAGAACAACAACAACACCAACTCCACCACCCTGATCGACAACCTCAGACTCAGACAACTCATCACAACACCCACCCACTCCAGAAGTGTGGCTCAATGGTTAGAGCGGCAGACCCTGATGCAGAGGTCTAGCCCTGGACCAGGGTTCAATTCACTGCCTCGGCGGGTCTTGGGCTCAAAATTCCACGGACCTGATAATTCTCGCCTCGGTGCCTATTCCAATCATGGAGTCCCACTATGCAACTCTGGGCAATACCTTGCTTAATCTCCACAATGGCCCCCACAACGCTAAGGATGCCTGGAATCCACCTTGGGGGTGCCCAGGAGTGGACGCCTCACAGGGAAAGCCAGGATGGGTTCCACAGCGGTATTCGTACAAGCGCCTTGAGACCCTTGCGGGTGAGTAGTGCGCTATACAAGTATCAATTTACATTTCACCAGCAACATGCTTGATCCCATCTTCTCTGCTAGGCCCAACGTCACCTTCAACCACACCACCGAACTCCACTGCACCGACCATCGCTGCATCCACTTCACCTTTCGGAAACCCACCACGCACCACAGCACCCAACAGATGCCTCTCCGCTGCTTGAGCAAAGTCACCAAATACCAGCGCTCAAGAAACCCTCCAACAGCCACACCAGCAAGAAAGCCAGCTGGTTCACTGAAGACCTCCAGGCCTACAAGCAAACCTGCCGAAAGCTAGAGAAGAACTGGCACCGTGAACGAACAACGCAGCCCACAAGGACGCCACCCACAGACACCATCACCTCATCAGATCCGCCAAAAGGGCCTCCTTCAAAAACCGCCTAGACAACAATGCACACAACAGCAAAGAGCTCTTCAACATAATGAAGGAACTCTCCAACCCCAGCTCCAACACCAAAGACATCCCACCTTTGAAAGACCTGTGCGAATCTCTGGCCACCTTCTTCCATCGCAAGATCGCAGACATCCATGCCAGCTTCAATGCTACGACCGCCCCGACAACCACTGAGACCTCTGCTCCCACGACCAGCATCTGCACCAACCACCTGCTCTCCTGGACCAACATAAACTACGATGACACCATCAAGATCATGAACACCGTCCACTCCGGCTCTTCCTCAGACCCATGCCCACACCACATCTTCAACAAAGCCAGTACCACCATCGCACCACATCTCTGGAAGGCCATCAACATTTCATTCGAGACAGCAACCTTCCCGGAGAGCTGGAAGCACGCCGAGATCAACGCCTTACTCAAGAAACCCAAGAGGCACTCCAATGATCTCAAGAACTTACGGCCCATCTCCCTGCTCCTGTTCCCGGCGAAGGACATTGAGAAGACTGTCAACAAACAACTGACCCGCTACCTTGAGGAAAACAGCATCCTGGACCCATCCCAGTCTGGGTTTCGCAGCAACCACAGCACTGAAACCGCCCTCATTGCCGCCACTGATGACATCAGGACCCTGCTAGACAACGGAGAACCCGCGGCCCTCATCCTCCTGGACCTGCCTCCATGACGCCAGGATCCAAGAGAAGGCCCTGGACTGGACCACCTCCTTCCGCTCCGGCAGAACACAGAGTGTCCGCCTCCCCCTTCCACTTCGAAGATACCAAGATCATTTGAGGCGTACCCCAGGACTCATCCCTCAGCCCAACGCTGTTTAACATCTACAAGGCACTGCTCGTCCACGTCGCCCGACTGCACGACCTCAGCATCACCTCCTATGCCGATGACATGAAGCTGATCCTCTCCCTCACCAAGGACCGCCAAAACCAACCTCCATGAAGGAATGAAGGCCATCGCCGAATGGATGAGGAACAGCCGGCTGAAGCTGAACTCAGACAAGACGGAGGTCCTCATCCTCGGATCCACCCCCTTAGCCTGGGACGACTCCTGGTGGACGAATGCACTTGGAACAGCTCCAATATTCACCGACCACGCAACCTAGGGGTCATCCTCGACTCCACCCTCCCCATGACTAAGCCGGTTAATGCCGTCTCTTCCTCCTGCTTCAACACCCTCTGCATGCTCTGCAAGATCTACAAGTAGATCCCCACCGAAACGAGAAGAACGGTCAACCATGCCCTCGTCAGCTGCAGGTTGGACTATGGAAACGCCCTCTATGCAGGAGTCTTGGCCAAACTCCTGAAACAGCTTCAATGCATTCAGAACGCCTCTGCAAGCCTGATCCTCGACATCCCTTGCCGCAGTCACTTCACACCCCACCCGAGAGACCTGCACTGACTCCCCTAGCCAACAAACTGGAAGACAAAGCCATAATCTCTTATTTTCAGGAATTCGAGATACTACTACTTCAAGAGACATGGCTCCTCGAACCGCAGCAAATCGAAGGCTTCAAAGCCCATCATATTCCAGCACAAAAACTGAAATCTTCGAAAAGAGGTAGTGGTGGCCTAGCAATTTACATATCCATCAAAAATGCAATTGCTTCATGGGACTTAGGTGGCTCATCACATTCCCTCCAGTGCGTGGGAATTTCCTTTACCTCCGACAAAGCCCAGTGCAGGACCCTGCTCTTAATGAATGCCTATGTCCGTCCAAACACAGTATCAAGGCATTCTTTCTCAGAAGAAGCAATAGCAACTGTACTAAGAGTGAAAATCGGACCCCTTGAACCAGAAATAATACTATCAGGTGATTTCAACATGTGGCTAATGTCGGACCTGGGCAAAAACGAGATAACCAAATCACATGATAGCATTTGGGTCATACCCCCGCAGGACCCCCCAGGTTGGCACAAGAACGACTCCAAAGGACGCTCCTTACAAGGCAACCTGGAAAATCTGGGCCTCAGAGCCTTAAATGGGCGCTTTCCTCCAGACAAGCCACCTTGCTTCTCCTATCTGAGTAAAAATGGCGCTTCGCTAATTGACTATACCTTTGTCAGTCTTCCACTTCTCCGCCAAATAACAGGTTTTACCCTTGGATGCAGAACTGAAAGTGAACACCGCCCACAAGAAATATCGCTTCTGACAAGATTAATTCAACATGAAGAAGATAGGTCACTGCCATCTGACTGCTACACGATAAATTTAAAACGCATCAAGTGCTCCTTCAGCAACTTTCAACAAATAGCAGCAGATGCCAAACTTATTATGGAGGGCACCAGGAGGCCCACAAACGATGAAATTGCTAACTGGTCAACATTCGCAATCGTACTGATCGACAAACATGCAAAACCCATAAGGCAGGCGAACTTGTACGGGCAAAGCCAGACGCCCAGTCGCAACCCCGCAATACAATCTGCTACAAGAAACATGAATCGGTCATGGCGGGCTTTAAAAACAAATCCTACGGATCCTCAGTTATTAACAAATTTGAGAGAGGCTCGCAGCTACCTAAAGAAGGCTAAAAGAGAACAACGCAGAAGTCTCTGGAACTCCTTCTGGGCTAGGCTGCAAAATGACATTGAAACAAACAATTCCGCTAGGTTCTGGCGAACCATCAACAGCATTTCTGGGCGAGCCCCGAAGGTTGCGTCCTCATGCATACTGGAGACTGAGTGGGTCGCCTCTCTGTATCTTCATTTTAATGACCAAAAAGTAAAAACCCTTCATCAGAATCTCAATGTCGAAGACATTCTCGCTCATAAAGTGGCCGCTAATACAACTGATTGTAACATCAAATCCCCTTCAACGAAGGAATCTTTCAACGTTGGCCAGAAAACTGCGCAACCAAATGAGTGCCCCATGTCGCAAAGCAACAACGAATCAACAACAATCGAGGTGGCCCAAATTGAAAAACTGATCAAAAAGGGTCGGAAGGACGGTGCCCCAGGCCCTGGTGGAATTCCTCAGGCTCTGTTTAAGGAGGACACAACCTACTGGGCCTTGAAGCTAACCACCCTCTTCAACTGTATCCTGCAAAATAACATCATAACACCCTCCTGGCAGGGATCCATTTTGGCACCAATCTTCAAAGGAAGGGATAAAAAATCTCCCGGGAACTATCGCCTCATAGCCCTCATCGACAATGAAGCAAAGTATTTTGCTGGTTTGCTTCTTAACTCACTTAGGGCATGGGCTGATGATCATTCTGTAATTCCTCCGAACCAAACTGGTTTCACAAGTAACACTGGCACCTCGGTCAATCTTATGACCTTCTCTTGTCTGAGCGACCAGGCAGAGGTAAGCACTTGCCCACTTTACATGGGATTAATTGATTATAAAGCTGCCTTCGATAAGGTGAATAGAGCTAAGCTCTGGTAGAAGTTGTACAGTTTAAACATCCCAAATGATCTCCTAAGAGCCATACAGCTTCTCCATCAGGACACATGGACAAATAAAGATTGGGAACGGGTCCAGACTATCACGTCCAATTCCGACGACAAAAGGGCTCAAACAAGGATGTGTCCTTGCCCCAACACTTTTTAACTTGTTCCTATCCGACCTTCCAGAAGCCTTAAATAAGGTAAATTCTCATTCTCCCAAAGTAGCTTGTTTCTTGTTGTCAAATCTTTTATACGCTGATGATGTTGTATTTCTTAGCAAAACAAAGATCGGCTTGCAAAGACTCATGGACGCCATCTCTGACTATTCAAATAAGAATGAGCTCCAGATAAACAGCAAGAAGACCAAAATTTTGGCGGTTCGTTCAGGAAAGGCCAAGAAGCTGGTTTGGGTCTTGAATCAAGAAAGGATTGTTGAATCCAAATGCCACAAGTACCTTGGAGTCTTTTATAACAACAACGGTAGATACAAAACACATCTAGAAGAACAAAAAAAGAAGGGTTCTGCGCTCGCTTTCGCAATCAGTTCTATACATAAGAAACTACAAGGCCCAACGTTCGCTCCAACAATCCAAGTAGCGCAAGCAAAAATTATTCCCGCATTAACCTACGGAAGCGAGGTTCTAAAAGGCTTGGATAGCGGCCAATTGGACAAAATTATTACAAAAATTTATAGAATAGTGTTCAAGCTACTAAGTCAAACATCACCGGCCCAAATTAGGTTGGAACTGGGAATCTGCCACCAATCACTTGCCAGAGCCTTGAGTTTTCTAATGTGCTGTCTTAAATTGAGGTCATCGAAGGAAGGCAGCCTAGCGCAACATCTATGGTCTTGCCTACAAATGAATCTATGGCGAGCAGGGCATGCATATTGGGAAAGAGGATTAAGAACACTAGGCCTGAAAGACCTTTGGGGCATGCAAGTAAGCCATAATGAATTCAAACGACTAGCGAAAATAAGCACAAAAAAGCTCTCTTCCGTGGAAGACAAGGCTCGGCTGGCAAAAAGAAGTCACGGATGGATGTCCTTGCAATCCTATGTCCTGTTGACCCCACAGGAGTACCTAACTCAACCATTCACTGCTCGAACAAAATTAAGTTTCCTAAAGTTGAGAATGGGAGCAATCAACCTGTTGGTCCATTTGCCAAAATGGAAAAGAGCCCATTGACAGGAACAATGTAGACTCTGCGGGAATCACAAAGAAGACATAGTACACATCCTTTGTCTTTGCCCAAACCTGCTGAACGAAAGACGGTCCCTCCTGAGGAAACTCTGGAACACAAACATGATTAGATCGTGTAGAGCAGCAGTCTTGGCTTGCTTTGACCCTCGGAACACTAAATTAAATTGTGCCCTAGTAAGGTTTTTGGAACAAGCAGAAAAAAAACTTGGTGAGGTGTCCCAAGTACGTGATCTCTCACCAGCACAATTACTAGCCTAGTTCCAACTGCCACCTTACTGTATGATGGACATGATCCTTAGCTCTCCTTTTTAAAGTATGTTTTACACATTTTTATAATCTTCATAACGCATATGATCCTATACTTATTTTTATATGTATTTATTGATATATCGTTCTTAAAATTCTGTAACTTGCATAGGTTTTTTTTTTAATCATGCAATAAAGATTTCTAATGGACTCCCCGTCAACAAGAGGATAACCTTAAAGCTCCTCACCCACGCACACAAAGTACTCCACAACACCGGAACAGCGTACCTCAACAGACGACTCACAGCTACATGCATCATTGTAGGAATTTATGATTCCTAAATTGCGAAAATTAAGGAATAGCAATTTAGGAATCGCAAAATCCTATGCATCAAAAAATCGCAATTTTTTGGGCGATTCGCTAATTTTCCTTATTTGCGATTCCTTAATTGCGAATCACAAGTAAGGAATTGCTTTACATTGATTCCTATGGGCCTAGAGGCATAGGAATCAATGGGAAGGCATTCCCATTTTGCGAATTCGCAATTAAGGAATCGCTAAATGAGAATGAAATTGCAAGGGTCCAGGGGGGGTCCAGAGGACCACCCCCTGCACCCCTGGAATGTCATGTAAGTACATTTTACTCACACACATGTCCCAAGGGCATGTGTGTGTGTAAAATGTAAGTTTCAAAAATGCATTTATTTGCATTTTTGAAACTTTTCGCAAATTACCATGAAGGTGTACTTCATGGTAATTTTTCCCTTTAAAATTGCGAATTTGCAAAAAAAAAAATCATGCATAGCATTTAAGGTATCCAAAAATTAGCGATTTCTTAAATGCTATCGCAATTTGAGAAATCGGAAAAACTTGCGATTTCTTAAATTGAGAGAAATGGGAAATGAATGATGCCTCCCAAAAAGTGATTTTGGAATCGCAAACGGCCAAATTTTGCGATTCGCACCGTTTGCGATTCCAAAATCGCTTGATGCATGTGCCTGTCAGCTTCTACACCCCCACCTGCCAGCTCCGCTCCGCCGACCTCGCCCTCGCCACAGTTTCCCGCATCCGAAGAGCGACCTCCGGCGGCAGATCGTTCTCCCACCTCACCGACAAGACCTGGAAGTAGTGTGGCTCACTGGTTAGAGGCGGCAGACCCGAGAGCAAAGGACAGCCCGGGACCAGGGTTCGATTCCCGGCGCGGCAAGTTTCTGGACCAGGGTCAGCGGACTCGATAATTCTCTCGCCTCGGTGCCCACTCTGATCAGCGATCACACTCGGCAACTCTGGGCATTAGCTTGCCTCATCTTCACTAACGGCCCCACCAGACCGCCGGGGATGCCTGGTCTCACCCTGGAGATACCCATTAAGGGACCATCTCTCAGGGAAGCCAGGAAGGGTTTCGCAGCGGTCGAAGCGCCTTGGGACCCTCCGGGTAAGTAGTGCGCTATATAAATGCCTATACATACATAAATGCCTATACATACCCTCCCCATCCACCTATGACGGACCCAAGAACATGCTGACATTCAGAAGACTCCTCAAGACCTGGCTTTTCGCCCCAGCGCCTTTAGCCCCTCATGGGTAAGTAGTGCGCTTTATAAATACTATGATTGATTGATTGATTATATGGCTGCTGCACTTTTTGCAATTATATATTTGCCAAATAATCCATAATTTGCAGCATAATCTGCATAGTTTGTAGCTCAAATGGTTAAAGAGTTACTAAATGTGCCGCAAAACGCTTTGCAGCTCAGTGGAAAGTGGTTTGCCAAGGTTGCCTGGATACATTTGTGTTGCATGTTGCTATATTTGGGTGTTAAACTGGCACTAATGAGGTGCAACCAATGCCCAGATAGTGTTTATAAATTTGAAAATGGAAAAATATTGAAGTAATACTATTACAAAATGAGCCACAATATGCAGCAAAATGTGCCTTTTTTGCTGCAATATTTGAATCAACCCTGATGCATAATTTGGCCCTCCCCTGCCGCATAATTCCAGTATCCCTGCTGAATGAGCACAGGCTGCTTAGGGACACCAAAGGCAAGCTGGCAGCTCAGCAGTCTTGACTGCACGGAGAGGGGGCGGCTATGAGAGACAAGGGGGACCCCAGTATTCTGGGGGTTGTGCTCCAAGTGATGACTCTCTTGCTAGTTATTAGTTTCTCCGGCATAGTCACAGCACCAGACACCATCTGTCAGACGCCATCCGTGGCCCTCCAGCTGCAGAGCCCATGGGCCCCCTGGGGGCTCTGAGCAGGGCTGCAGCGAGGCTTGAGTTTAAAATACTGCGTAGAGGTGGCAGGGGCTGAGCAGGACGCACGCAGGCGCCGAGCGAGGACAGACGGGACCTGGAGCCAGGACAGCAAGCAGGTCTCCAGGGTACTCAGCACTACCTGCTACGCACTGACGTTGAAGGGTGCCGGAAGGTCAAAGGTTAGAGGGCTTTTGAGTATACACACTGTTGTATCTTTACCTTTAATTATGTGCATTCCTTGTTGAGAATGCAGCCATGTCATTTTTAGAATGTGATGTGTTTTACAAGTCAGTTGCTACATGGTCTTTGATGTGAACGACTTGCTTCCCTGTTGGGCAAATAAACTGCTTCCTTCTTAAATACTCTGGATTGCATCTTTACAATACTGGCGACGATGGGCCCAACAGGTGATTGAGAACCCGGCGTGATACAGATTTCCATTTTTTTTTTTTTTTTAAAACCTCAACAGTGAGTTTTTATTCATCTGGACTTCCGATTTTTTTTTTCTTCGTGGAATTTCCTTGACTTTTATGGTGGTGATTTCTTTGCGGCACTCAGCGGCAAGTACAATTTTAAATATTTATTATTCTTTAAGGTTTGCTGAAGTTGCGCTTACCTTCGTTGGTCAGCGTGTTTTGAATCCTGCACGCGAACTGCGCAAGCTGTACTGGAGCGTGCCTGCCATTTCTTCGGAACGTTTCATCGTCACTCCAGCAACCGGCACAAGCTCACAGCGTCTGAGCGCGTCTTGTCGTCAGCGCGTTTTGTTGTCAGCGCGCCTTGTCGTCACACGCAGCCACACGCAGAACGCGCATTTCTCGTTGCTATGCAACCGTGTCCTTTGCCGTCCTGACGCGCATTGCTGTTGCTAGCAAGCTACTGAAGTGCGTTGTGGCTTTTGACAAGCGCGTTATTAACCTCTCATTTTGCGCATTTCACCGCGCATTTCACCACGTTTACAGGATGGATTGAGGCAAGTCATATTTTTATGTTTTGATGCAAATTTGACCATAAGTTTCCTGTAATCAGCTGGAAGTCATCCCTGTTACATTGGAATTTATTGATGTTCGTTTGAAGAAAAGAAGTTTGCTTAAGGAATTGATGTACCCAAGAAAAGTAGTACGGAGGAAAAGAAAAGCAAAAAGCAACAGACAAGTTTGTTCTCGTTGTTATTTTAATTAATTATTTTGGATTATTATTTAGATTGTTGTGTTAGCTTATTTAGTTAACTTATTGTGTTAGTTTGTTTAGTTATTTTTGCTTTTCAGCATGTCTTCTTCTGCCAGTGGAATGAATCAATCTCCCCAATTTTTAAGTGAGCAAGGTGAACCAATCTTACCATGGAAGAAGTGGAAACCTATTTTTGACTCTTATTTGCTTGCCATTGGTGGGGAGAAGTTTTCTCCCGTCAGGAAACAGGCTGTTTTGTTGAACAATCTTGGTATCGAAGGAAGAAATATTTATGATAGTTTGGACCCAATACCTATTGGTAGAGGTGCTGGCGAACCTTCGGATGTGTATGAGATGAGTGTACTCCTTTTAAAAAATCATTTTGGTGCACGCATTAATGTTGTCATGGAAAGACATCAATTTTTCATGCGCACACAGGCTAAGAGTGAGAGAGTTGGAAACTATGTTGCAGCGCTTAAATCCCTTGCACAAACTTGTGATTTTGAACTTTTGACTGACTCTCTCATTCGCAATCAACTTGTTCGCTGTACCAATGATCTCAAAATCCAGGAAAAACTTTTGTCTAAAAATCCAAATTTGAAAGAGGCCATACTTATTGTTGAAAGTGTTGAACATACCTCTACTTGGTTAAGGAGATTAGGAAGGGTCCTTCTCAAACTGATCCTGTTTCCAGTGTGAGTAATGAACATCGTCAAATTTCTCAACCAGAGACTAGTGTTGCTGCTGTTAGTAAAGCTCCTTCCAAACAAGAGAAAACCACTCTTAAAGTTGAAAGACCTAAACAAAGTTACAATTTTAACAATTTTAACAAAGAGAATAAGTTTAGATGTCCCAGATGTGGAAGCGAGAAACATGGACCGAACTATCCGAACTGTTTTGCTAAAAGTACTGTTTGCAGAAATTGTGGAAGGAAAGGCCACTATGCTAGGATGTGTAAAAGCAACAAAGTTAATTGTATTGATGATGATGAAGTATACTCTCAGGATTCTATTCATTGTATTACCAATGATGCTGTTAATGGCGTGAGTCAAGTTGATGATGATGAAGTATTTATGCCTTCTTGTGACATCCAAATTGCCAACAAAGTTGTTCCCGTACTTGCTGACTCTGGTTCACTGTTCACTCTTATCAGTGATAAGTTTTGGTTTACCAATTTTGATGGAGATAAAATCTAACTTTTGACTCCTGATATCAATCCTGTTGGGTATGCTAAACAAAGGATTGAGGTGTTAGGATACTCCATCCAAACCATTGCTTTTAAAGGCAGAGAAACTGTTGGTAAGGTTTACGTCGCAAAAAGGGGAGATAACCTCCTTGGGTGGCGTCACCAAAGGAATTTAGGAATTACTTTGAATCCAAACGCACCTGAACAGGTTATGTTAGTTTCTCATTTGGGTGATTTTTCAGACATTTTTGAGAAATTTCCTGAGGTTTTTAGGGAAGATTTGGGTCTACTGAAAGGTTTCAAGCACAAGATAATTTTGAAAGGGAATGCCAAGCCTGTTGTACATAGGGTTCGGAAGGTGCCCAATCTCATGTTAAAACCTCTTCAAGTTGAAATTGATAGGCTGTTGAAGCTTGGTGTAGTTGAGGAGATAGAATCCTCAGAATGGCTTGCGCCAATTGTTTTGGCACCTAAGGATAAGGGTACCAAAATTAGGATGTGTGTGGACCTCAGGACTTTAAATGGTTCAATTTGGGTTGACAGGCAGCCTTTGCCTAATATCAATGAGATCTTGACAAAGTTGGGTGGTGCTACTGTGTTTAGCGTTATGGATCTGTCAGCAGCATACCACCAGGTCTTATTGCATGAGGAGTCAAGACACTTAACTTCGTTTGTAACTCCCATTGGTGCATACAGGTTTATTAGGATGCCTTTTGGTTTAGCCAGCGCAGCTGCTTGTTTTCAGAGAGTCATGAAGAATGTTTTATCAGGGATTGATTCTGTTCTTTTCTTCCAGGATGACATTTTGGTCCACGGGATTGACGTTAGCAGGCATGATGTCATCTTATTTGCTGTTTTGTCTAGACTCAAGGAAGCTGGTTTAACCTTGAAACGGGAAAAATGCAAATCCAGGGTTAAGTCTGTGTCTTATTTGGGGCACAACATATCTGGGGAGGGTATCAGTCCAAAGATTGACCTTGCGGAGCCTATCCTTCAAGCTCATCCCCCTTCTAACAAGGATCATGTGAAATCTTTCAATGGGTTGTCGGAGTATTATTCTAAATTCATTCCAAATTTTGCTAGTGTGATGCAACCAATTAGACTTCTTCTCAAAAAGGGTGCTGTTTTCAATTGGAGCAAGGAGTGTTCTGAGGCTTTCGAAACTGTCAAGTCTGAGATTGCAAAGATGCCAAATTTGGGGCATTTTGATGTGCATAAGAAAACTATTTTGTCCACTGATGCGAGTTTACGTGGTTTGGGGGCTGTTTTGTCACAGCTTGTGGATGGATCGGAAAAGGTCATTGGTTTCGCGTCTCGTTCTTTGAAGGGTGCTGAGGAGCGATATTCGGTCATTGAGCGTGAAGCTTTTGCTTGTTTTTGGGCCATCAAGCATTTTAGGTTTTATTTGAGGGGTCTACCTTTCGTGGTCAGATCCGATCACAAACCTCTTGTGCAGTTGTTCTCGTGTAGGAATGTCGAATGTACAACTCCTAGAATTAAGAGATGGGTTGAAGGACTCATGGAGTACAATTTCTGTGTTGAGTACTTACCTGGTCTTAAGAATGTCCCCGCTGATTTTCTCTCTAGGTCACCCCTTGATAAGTTGGTCATGTGTGACTCTGATTCTCCTGTTGTCTCTTGGGTAAGGGAGTCTGCATTAAATGAGGTGGAATGGAAAGATAGTTTTTCTGATGATCCGGCAAGGAATTTTGTTTTGGAAGCAACGGTCAATGGTTGGCCTGTTTTGAAAGAAGTTCCTGATCCTGCTAAAGGTTATTGGAATGTGAGGGATGAATTGAACTTTGTTCAAGGCGAATTATTCAGAGGCGACAGGTTGATTCCCCCTTTTGGAATGAGGGAGAAGATAATTAATTTAGCTCATGAGGGACATTTAGGTCGTAGCCTCACCAAAGCAAGGGTCAGGGAATCCTATTGGTGGCCTGAGTTGGACCGTGAAGTTGAAATTGTTGTCAGGGACTGCCACATTTGTGCTGGTAATGATAAATCCAGGAAGGTGAACACTGCCCCTCTTTCTCCTGTTGCTATACCTGAACGTCCTTGGTCTAAAGTTGCTGTTGACATTATTGGACCCTTTGAGAACCTTAGACCCTCTGAGAGATTTGTTGTTGTTCTAGTAGATTACACTTCGAAGTGGTTGTCTGCTTCTTGTATGGGTGCTGTTTTAAGTAGGAATGCTATTGAGTTTTTAAAGGATGCTTTTACTTGCGAAGGGGTACCTGACATTTTGGTCTCTGATAATGGTGTCCAATTCACCTCCCAAGAAATGTCTGACTTTCTGAAGGATCTATCTATCACTCATCAAAAGACTGCTCTTTATTCTCCGCAGGAAAATGGCTTGGTAGAGAGCATGAATAGGTTGATTAGGGCGTGTGCCCAGACCGCTTTGGAGAGAAGGCTTCTTTTGAAACCTATTCTCAGAGAAAAACTTTGGGCACACAGGAACACTCCCAATAGTGTAACTGGTATTTCGCCTTTCAAGAAACTCAAAGGTAGAGTTGCTGGTTCCAAGCTTAATCCTTTGTGGTTGTCCCTTAAGGATAGAGGCTCTGTGCTCAAGGATTCTAGGTTGGAAAACTGTCAAGATAAGTACAAGCGCAGGTTTGACGTTTTGAAGGGGGCGAAGAATTCTTCTTGGAAAGTGGGTGATTTAGTTTTTGTCAAAAAGGCTGTTTGGTCCCCTAAGGGTGAGTCAAAGTTTTTCGTGCCTAGGCGAATTGTAAAGGTCATGAAGAATGTGGTTATGCTTTCTGGGGGAGATGTCTGGAGTATGTCACGTTTGTCAAGGTGTGTGGAGGGGGATGATGGTGTTGTGAAACCTGGTCCTGTTCCTGGCAAATGTGTTATGGAAACTGCTCCAGTGAAATGCTCGGATCTTGAACGCTCGTTCCAACTTCCTCAAGATGAGCATGTTTCTTCTCGTGGGACAAACTCTAGAATTAGGAGACCTCCTTTGTATCTTCAAGATTACTATCCTGAGAGACTTATTCCTTTCACTGGATCTTTGTTTTCTGTTTGTTCCCATTTCTTTTTTCCTTTTCTTTTTCTTTCTTGTTTTTCATTTCTCTTTTATTTTTGTTATTATAATAAGGGAGATGTGTTGTATCTTTACCTTTAATTATGTGCATTCCTTGTTGAGAATGCAGCCATGTCATTTTTAGAATGTGATGTGTTTTACAAGTCAGTTGCTCTTTGATGTGAACGACTTGCTTCCCTGTTGGGCAAATAAACTGCTTCCTTCTTAAATACTCTGGATTGCATCTTTACAATACACACCCAGTGGCAGAAAGCATAAACCGGCAGTGCAGGTTGTCTGCCGTCACTTTTTAAAGGCGCACCGCGCTCCAGGATCTGAGCCAGTGGCGGCTCCTCCGCTAAGGCAGAAGGGCGTTGCCCCACTGCTTAAAATCGAAATACAATGAAAGCAACGTATTTTTATTATCATTGTATTCGAGACCGTGGCTCGAGGATGGGCTGGGCTGGACAGCGCAGGGGGAGGAGTGGTTTGCACTTCTTAAGTGCAAATGACTGCTTGGCCGGCACCCTCGGGCCGGCCAAACAGTCCTGCGCACTTTGACATTCCCCACCAGGCTTGCTTTACACAGCCCGGTGAGGAACATGCACAACCTCCCTGTCCCCATCTGAGCGAGGTGGTTCGGCGCTCAGACCAATCACAACGCTGCATTGCAGCATTGTGATTGGCTATGGGGAGCCTGGGAACTCGGGTGCTTCCTGTTGTTTCCTGCTGCCGGTGGAGACAGGAAGAAAAGGACGGAGGAGAGATGGCGGCCGGCCAGCCGAGGAAGGTGTTCCTTTTTTGTTTCATTTCCTTCCCTCCTCCCAAACCCCCACACCCTACCACTCCCGATCAGTAGCAGCCGCTACTGAGTCCCACCTAAGGCAGGGAGGGAGCCATTGCACTAAAACTGTCCCAAACTGGGACCATTTCTTTTATCAAGGGCAAGGTACTTTCAGTTTTCTTTAAGGAAGGGATCGAACTGGAGAGAAAAGCTGACCAGATGAGGCCAGGGGCAGGTACCTGGACACAAATCTTACAGTGTGAGGGAGGGGAGGGGAATTGGAGGGGCAGGGCCTCGTGCTGAGAAGTACCTACGAGGCACTTTTGAACCCGCCATGCCCTCAAAAAAAAAAAAAGTAAATTGCTGAGACTGGTGCTGACGTCCTGCGGTGCTTTCCACGCCCCTTAATTGATTTAGCAGTTGAAAGCCTCGGAAAACGAGCTGGAAAACCACTATTTACAGTCATTCTCCGCGTGTTTTCCCTGCCACCGTGTGATATCGGCTCCTCAGCAGGAGACCGTGTGATGGGAAGCGATATCCTGTTTTACCCGGTGGCACCGTGTGAGTTGGCAGGTATGCCGGAGGAAAGCATGAACGAGGCTGGGCAGCAGCTGGGTGAGGTCTGGCAGCGGCAGCAACTGGGTGAGTTTCCTATCTGCAGTAGTGTCCTTAGGGTAAGAGAGGTTGTCCAGGTGCTAGAACAGCTGATTTACACTTCTAATGTTAGTCATAGAATATATGAAGAGAGTGCACCTCTCCTCTAAACATCCAGCCTACTTTCTACTCTAACTCCAGCTTTAGTGTATTTTGAGGAAAGTTAAACATTGTAAAACAGGGTTGAAATGTTGTCATTTAGGGTCCTGGGTCTATCTAGCCAGCTCCTGCCGTGACACAGCCGCTGAAGACTTAACACGAAAGGACTGATTACAAGTAAAGATGCTATTTATCGCACCTGGTAATAGCGATATCATGTGTTAATTATTTATCGGCTGCGATAAGTAGCACCCATTACCACTGAGTGAAGCAATTAACACCCGTGGTAAATACTTTCTGTTCTGAGTTTTCAACTTTAAAATGGAGCATAACATTCGGATTTGATATTTAACTAACTGAATTCCATGTTTTTCCTTTTTTTACAGGCTTTTTCTCTCATATATTTGCAGCCCTGACAAATGTCACACATCTTGTGTTAGCCTAATGCATTTCTTTACATTTCCTGCATCCATGCATCCACTGAAGGTTGTCGCTCAAATAAGCAGAGCTAAACAAGCCAACAGCATGCCCTGTTTACATGTTAAAGCACATTGCTGGCTCCAGCTCATCAGGAGAGTTGTATGCAGCATATCCCAACCTAAGTTTATGTAGCATCAAGCAGCAGGGTCCCAGATGACGGCACTACCAAGGCTAGTCACAGATTGTGTAAAGTATATTGCTCACCTCAAATGGCCTGCTGCAAATAGACCACAACAAATATCACAAGCTAGTTGTATGAGAGGCAACATATACAAAACAAAACAATGTGTAGAGCATTCAACAAGACAATAGCATCTGGTGTATTCGTCTTCACGCTACTTGGAAAGACGGCCACCGGACACGCCTCCTTTGATACTTTGCTGCTCACACTGGATTCGGGTCTACACAGCATGAATCCCCTTCTTCTTAAACCAGAGATTCGTGATTCTTAAATTAGCCCTGAAGAAGCCCATGTTTGGGTGAAACGCGTTGGCTGGTTTCAACATCTGCATGCCCTGAACAGTTGAAAATAAAAGACGAATAACTACACCAGATGCTATTGTCTTGTTGAATGCTCCACACATTGTTTTGTTTTGTATATGTTGCCTCTCACACAACTTGCTTAGCATATCCCAACCTCTGTGAGTCCGCACCTAAGCCTGATGGAGGCCTGGCAGACCTCGTTTGCCACTCTGATTGGTCTGCAGCTCACTGGGCGTGTCTGCCATTTACAATAATACAAATCCCAGGTTCTTGTGCAGCCTGGAAGGAGTCTGAATTCTAATTTGTGATATTTGTGATATTTGTGAGGGTATTTCTAGAGCGCAACGTTCGCTCCGGAGGGAGCATCTTGGCGCTGAGGATCCTGGATGACCAATCCTAAGGGGGTTAGATGGCTGCTTTGGAGTAGTCGTCAGAGAGGTTGAAAATCCAGGTCTTTAGGAGCTTTCTGAAGGGTTTTTCAAGGGTCTGTTGTCTAAGAGTTTTTGGCAGGTTATTCCAAGCTTTCGTGGCAAGGAAACTTAGGGTTTTCCCTCCCTTCGTTTTCAAATTGTATTTAGCAGGGAGGATGAGATTGTCGTGGGTCGAACGAAGGGTGCGACTAGGGATATAGTGAGGAAAATGACAGCCTATCAGTAACTAATGATGCTAGCTTTCAGAGCACTGAATGGAACACATGAAAAAGTGAGCTTGCTTAGAAAGATGGATCTTTGCCAAAAAGCACAAACATGAAAGATCACAAACCTGGGTGTTGCATTCACCTTAATGTTCTAAACATGCCTCCATCACACTCAGCTCTGCACAATTATTACATCACCCATGCTGCATGCTTTCTTTGGCGCGCGCCTTGTATACGTTCATAACGTGTTCCCCATTCTGCATGGATTTCTGACTGCATTTGTTCCGCACTGTTTTCTCCAGTTGCACCTGGAGCTCAACCTGTGTGGACGTCTTTACTGTGCTGACAATAAATCTGCATTTTATTTCAAAATTGGACTTTGGATCATTTTAATGTTGGCGACGAGGATGGGATTCGAACCCATGTGTGCTTGGGTCAAGGACATGAACCCCGGATTTTTACAGCCCCAACTTTCACGGAAAGCCAAGTCACTTGGATTCACCAGCCTCAACCTCAAAGACAAAGAGGGCCTGGTACCAACTCTATTCGGAACTGCTGTTCTACCCTCATACTCTTCCCTCTGAATGCTGGTGGTGTCCCGCCCTGGGCCTCCAAGACTTCACACTGGCACCCGCTAAGGGCATCCTATATGCCACAGCATGCCTCATCGCGGGCTTTCCGAGCTAGGATTCCACCATCCCATCCTGACTGAACTCCTTTGCCTCCTCACCGGTCTCCACCATCTTCAAAATGAGTTGCATGATCGTTGGACTTTGCCCTCTCTGCAGGGTCACCCGCAGAATTTTTGTCTTCACCCTCCTGTTTTCTTATTCAGTTTTCTTGGGGTTTCTAGAACTCTGTGTACTTCACCCCTGCTGACCGGTGCTAAAGTGCTTGTGCTCTCTCCAAACATGATACAATTGGCTTACACCCAATTGCCACATTTAATTTACTTGTAAATCACTAGTAAAGAACTACATGTACCCAGGGCCTGTAAATTAAATGCAACTAGTGGGCCTGCGGCACTCATTGAGCAACCCGCTTGAATAGACCTTTAAAACGTGTTTCAAGCCTGCCATTACATCCCGTGTGCTTTTTTAAATGGCCATTTTGACCTAGCAGAATGAACCTTTTTTTCCCAGGCCTAAATATTCCTTTTCAATGCACATGTCACCCCTAGGGTAGACCCTAAACAGCCCATAGGACAGGGTAAAGTGCATACTTTCAGGTTTTATATGTCCTGTTAGTAAAATACTCTTAAATTAATTTTTCACTATAGCAAGGCTTACCTCTCCAAAAGGAGAACATTGGGTTACCTTATTATATTCAATAAATAATAACGTTTGTTTGGGAATAGGTAAAAATGTCATGTGAGGTCAATAAATAATTGTAATATAAAATCCCCTTTAATGGTAAAGACAGATTTTAAGTCACAATTCTGAAAATGCCACTTTTCTGAAGTTGGTATTTTCTTACCCTAGCCATTTGGTGCCTTCAGCCTATATCCTGTGTCACATTGCAGTGGAGAAGTGTGGCTCACTGGTTAGAGCAGGCAGACCCTGAAGCAGAGGTCAGACCTGGGACCAGGGTTTGATTCCCGACGCGGCAGGGAGTTGAGCTCAAATGTCCACGGACTCGATAATTCTCGCTTCGGTGCCTGACCTAATCATGGGTTCACACTCTGCAACTCTGGGCATTAAGCTTGCTTAATCTCCACAACGGCCCCCCCGCGGCGGGATGCTTGGCTTTCACCTTGGGGATGCCCTGTAGGGGCTATCTCACAGGGAAAAACCAGGACGGGTTCCCAAGTCAAGCGCGGAGATACCCCTTCGGGGGTCGATTCTGGCGCTATATAAGAAATGCAATAATAATTGCTGTGATTCGCTTGGCTGTTGGCCTTTGGATATTCCTACCAGTCCCAAAAAGGGTGTTGGCAGGATGGGCCACCCTGTCAGGATGGGAGAGGGAGAGCTGTGCACAGCCAAAATTGCAATTCAAAGGCATTGCCTCAACACACTCAAAAAGGACTTCACATTTGGGTTTTGTCACCATACACACCAAGAGGCCTTGACAGGGAGGAAGGAAATTCCAATCTGGATTTAAAGCCTCCTATAGCACCGAATTCAGCCCTAATGGAAGTCTCAGAAGCCATTCAGGAGTGTTTGGATGCTGGCCGAAGGGCAGCTTTTATCTTGCTGGACCGTTCGGCAGCATTCAATACCGTTCCCCACTCACTGCTGCTTGCTCGACTTGCAGACATAATTATAATAGGCACTGCCTGGTGCTGGCTGAATTTGTTTTTGGAAGGGTCGCTCACAACAGATATGGCTCCTCCCGTCCACCTCTTCACCGCAGAGAGTGGCCACCGGGATGCCACAGGGGTCCTCATTGAGTCCCCTCCTTTTTGGCATCTATGTGACTCCCTTGATTCAGCTAGCGGAAGTCCCCGGGTGCCACAATTATTGCCTATGCTGACGAAACGCAGCTCCTGTTTACTTGGAAAAAAGCTGAGTCCTCCACTTCATCTGCTTACAGCTGTCTATCAGCTGTCTGTCAGCTGTCTGTCAGCTGTCTATCAGCTGTCTTTCACTGGCTTTCCTCTGCACAATTCAAATGTAACAAAGACAAATCTGAAACCCTCCTGTATGGTAGCTTTCCGCCTCAGTTTAGGGTAGCACGTTAGCCGGATGACTATCCTTTACCGCCATCTTCAGGGCAACCAACCAAGCATCTGGGTGTCTGGTTTTAAGAGAACTTGTCTTTCCCTAACCCGATTAAGAGACTTGCTGGAAACTGTTTTGGGGTTCTTAAATCCCTCAGGAAATTTCTACTGCTCCTTCCTAGGGCCTCCAAGGAAACGGTCACTTGAGCCTTGATACTTTCACGTATCGATTATGCCAATGCCCTGTATGTTGGCCTTCCTATCTACCTGCCTAACAGGCTACAGGTAGTCCAGAATGTGATGGCCAGGCGTCTTCTCAACATCCCTATTAGAATCAGTGTAAGGCAACATCTGCACACTCTTCACTGGCTTCCTGTGGCCAAACGAGTAAAGTTCAAAGCCCTTGTCTTGGCACATCATGCTTTGCTAGATGCCGGCCCAATGCATTTAAGAAAACGCTTTATGTTCTACACGCCAGCTTGACAGCTTTGTTCAGCCTCCCAGCTTCTAGCACACATTCCTCACTTTCGTCTGCGGAGGATGGGTGGCAGATCTCTTGCTTTTAGCCCTGCATTTGCATGGAATCAGCTCCCATTTGCTCTTCGTAGCATCCAGGACGCTAATCTTTTAAAAAAAAGAACGAAAACACTCCTCTTCATTTAATCATTCTCTCTTCACTCCTCAAGGTTCACGCTGGACCACTCTTTGGAGTATTCGTGCACACTATAAGCTTAAATAACAAAACATAACATAACAGCTGAGGGAGAAAACTCCTGAGGTTTCTTCTACTTCAAAGCTGGCACCGGGTATAAATAGTGGACCCTCAAACCAACTCTTCAGTACACCCCTGGACCTATGGAAGACTACAGAAGGACTGCTATGTACTCCAGAGGACTGTCCAGCTGCTTCAGGACTGCCTTGTTCTCCGGACAACTGCCCTGCTGCTTGCCACCCGCCTTGTTCTTCAGAGGACTGCTTGAGGCCTGTTATGCTGCTTAAAGGAGGGAGGACCATCTCCTTGAACCCAGGAACACCCGAGTGACTGCAAAGGTCAGTTGGTTGACCACCTGTTCTGAGCTACCGGGACACAACGAGCTCCAGAGGCCTCCCTGCAACTGCCCAGCTGACCTGCTGCAACTGGCCCTGCCTGGACCTGAAACTGGACCTGCCACTGAATAAACCCGAGCCCTGCTGGCCTCTGCTGGAGTGAGTTACTGAACCCCAAGATGTGCCTCCCCAGGAACTAGACCCTTGGCTGATATCAGTTGAGCTCAGGTTATGAAATCCCAAAGTTTTTGAACTCTGCATGCAGGGCTTTGAAAAGGTAATTTTTTCAGTGGGACTAGCCTGGCCCCTGTATTTGGTCCACATGTCATCTGATAATGGTCGGCTTAAACTCGTGACTTTGTCCTTGCCTAGCACAACTAGATACCCATAGAGAGTGTGTTAGACCTGTCAGTCTTAGGACGGTCTTCCCCCCAAACCTTTTGCTTTGCTCCTCCATATTTTTCTGATCTCTTTTTTGTTGGCCTTAGCAGTTTTCACTTTCCACTGCTAACCAGTGGTAACTCCTTAAAAGATGGTAACAGTTGGCATATTTAATTTATTTGTAAGTTCCTAGTAAGGTAGTACTACGTGTGTCCAGATCCTTTAAATTAAATGCTACTTGTGGGCCCGCAGCACTTATTGTGCCACCCAGTTTAGTAGCCCTTTAAACATGTATGAGGCCTGCCATTGAAGCCTGTGAGTGCACTTTTGAACTGCCATATCCAGCTGGCAAAATAAACCTTTTCCAGGCCCAAGCTTTACTTTTTAATACATTTAGGTCACTCATGGGTAGGCCCTAAACAGCCCACAGGGCAGGGTGGAATGTTTATATGTGTTTAAAAGTAGGCCATGTAATTTTATGTTTTACATTGCCTGATAGTGAAAAACTCATACATTCGTTTTTCACTATAGCAAGGCCCAACTCTCTCATAGGATACAATTGAGGTTATGTGGAATTTTAGTTTGCAATCTAAACATCATCTGCGCCAGCTTGTCACCCACGTACAACATGCACAACAGCCATTTTAGGTATCATGGTCTCCTTGTCCACGATCGATCGCCAGCGCGCCCCTCTGACCCAGCAAGCATCCTCCGCGCACCCTAGCTCCCCTCCCTCCTCCTCATGAGCATAACCCTTCTGCATGACCCTGTCCTTGGGAGTCACACCAGCGCCTGACCAGCACCTCCTCTCTTCCTATGAATGCCCCTCTGTTGATAAACCTTCCCTCAGCTCGATTGTCCACGCGGCATGAATACCACTCCTTTGATGACCCCTTCCCCCGTGTCCAGCTGTCCACACAGGTCTGAGGCCATCGCCTAAGCCGGAAGATATCATTCACTGCCCCTTATTGTATGAGGTCGCTCTCCTTCAAAGGACCCTCTATTGATCCAGGCCTCCCCACCCCCTGTGATATGATCAGGCGCACACATCCTAAGACTCGACGGAACACTCAGCTGCGTGATGACCCCCTCCTCTTATCAGCAGGTTGAGGACCTCTATTGTGGGGATATATGGGGGTGGGATTGACACGAGGATTACGGGGATGTCTTTTCCTTTATGTCACAATGTTCTGATTGTAATAAAGAAAGGTCACATGCCATAAACCAGTGTATAAGAGGCCAGGCCTCCGAGAGGCTGTTAGAGCACCTCGAGACGATACCTTGTTGTCTGATCTGATGTGTTCTGCTCCGTCGGAATAAAACTTCTGTTTCCTGCCTTCTGGTCTCCGGCGCCTGCCTCATTGCTTGATAAACTTGAATGGTACAAGGGCGGTTAGCGCCGGGCAAATCTTGAGAAAGGTCCTAGCCCTACCTTTTTCCACAATTGGCGTCCCAAAGCGTGGGGCCCATCAGCGACACGTGGATCCAGTGGGAGAGGTCCCGATGACAGAGTGAACGACTGCAACGATCGGGAAGAGCTCGTGTCCGATAGACCCTCGTCTGACAGCCGATCATCCGACCTTCACTAGTTCTGAACAGACCTCTCTCGAGTGATCTACGGTCCTGACTGGGAACCATCAGGAGTGCCACGGGCATCACGAAGGAGAGAGGACGATCGGGCGCTGGATCCAGAGGACAGGAAACCGTCCATGCGGTCCGGGTAAGGTCGTGTAAACACGACGAATTGAGAAAAGATTGTTTTGTTTGGATAATACTAGTATTACGCTTTGTTGAAACCTCTGGAGATTCGCTGTCTGCAAACGGAGAAAACAACAGGCTCTCTCTTTGCAAACAGTGAAGGATAGGTAACGCAGACTTTTGTCCCCGTTGTAATCCGTCGTGCCTATCTTCCTCCCCCACTGTTTCCCGAACTGTCGTTCGTGGATTATTGTCTGGAGATTCTTTTTCTGCAAACAGGGAAGAACAAGGTCTGTCTTTGCAGGTAGAGAAAGAGTAGGTAACGATAACTTTTCGTGCCCACTTATTCTCCCCACTGATTGTTTTGATTGACCGATTGTTCGGTATTGGTTCGTTTGAGGTATTCACCGCCGGCAAACAACGGAGAATAGAAATATTCTGTCTAGTCTTTGCCCGCCGTGATAAGATAGGTAGTGCAGACTTTTGTCCCCGTTGTAATCCGTCATGCCTATCTTCTCCCCACTGGTTGGTAGCCTGTTTAGCCCGGACCGCTTATTAGAGATGAACCATCCAGCTCCACTGGAGGGCACCCCTAATAAGGACATGTTCACTAAGTATGGACTAGTCGCTATAGCTTACACTAAACTATGGCATAAATATACAAAAAAGAACCCTGAAAGTCAGTGGCCACTGATAGGTTCCTTTAATGAAAATAAAATAAAAACATTAGAAATAGCGCTCCAGAAGAATAAGACCACGCCCACTATGCTCGACAGTATCGGCATGTGGCGCAAAGAAACGGAACAACGAAAGAAAAGAGAAGAAGCAAAAATAGGGAAAGAATTACGAAAGGCAGCCCACCTGGCCGCAAAGCAACTAGAAGAGGAAATAAAAGAAAGAAAGGAAGCTACACAAAACCAAGAATCAGGGTCGACAGGCCAATGTCCTGTTAGGACCCCCTCTGCGCTCTACCCTGAATTGCCCTCCAAACAACGGGCAAACGATGAGTTACTGCTAGGTCCCCCAATCATCTACATGCCCCCTCCATATGCTCCCAGCCAACAAAACCTGCAAACCCCGGGTGTGAGTGAAAGTGACCCTAGCGCTAGTGCACCAGCCCTCACGGCCTCTGCGCCAGCCACATTAACAACTTCGTCAGACGATCCCGAGGCTAGCAAACAATCATCAGCCAGACTAAATAGGTTGAGCAAAGATGAGCGGGATGGGATCGACAAAATAGCAAAGACTTTAGTAGAACGAAGGGAGAGCGAAGATTATACAATGAGTGTATATGATTCACATGCCGACAGCCACAGACGGCATTTCATCTTGCGATTCAGCTACTACACCCTGAACGCATATGAAGATAGGTATCAAAGTAAGGGTCCCGCTAAACTAACAACGCTGTATAGGAAGATTGATGTTGGAGATGGGACTGAACGTGAGGCGACGGAGCTCTTCATGCAGATGCTCGAGGTCTTCCACCACCTCACGGAACAAAAACCAGAAACCAAGGTTACAGTCCCTGAAACAACCTCAGTAGCAGTAGCCAATACTATGATGCCCATCAGAGAAGCGGCCCCTTACTGGATCCCGCCACGGGGCCAGGGAACAAGCGATGATATTAATAATGAAAATGCAAAAGGGAGGGTTGTGTACAATTGGGTTTACCAACCATGGGACCGACAGGATATCCTAACCTTCAAACAAACCCTGCCCGATTTAAGAAAGAACCCGACGGCATTTTATACCGAATTAGGCACAGCCTTGGGTTCGACAATAATGACTTTAGCGGACATTGACTTGTTCTTTGGGTTATGCCTGCCAGCTGACGTGTGGAAGCAAATCCGGAAGGCTGACCACACGGATCTGTTTGGACATACCTGGGACCAACTCGGTAAACTAGATAGACAGCGAGAGCCAGGAAGGAAACCAGTGAAGGACATACTGGAACTCCCAGACAAACTAGTCCAGAAATTAAAAACACTGATCCCGGAAAGAAAGGTAGACTGGTCGATAGTCACGGCCTGTCGACAGAAACCCCAGGAAGATGTGTCAGAATACTTCTCCCGATTCGAGACAGTGTTCTCCGACTACAGTGGCCAAGACATGACCACCGCAACCGGACAGCACCTGTTTGTACAAGATTATGTAAAGGGCCTAACACAAGAAGTCTCCCAAAAACTGCAGACGAGTGAGAGTAGTTGGGGGGCCTCCAAACCCGCAGCTATCCTTCAGATGGCTCAGTATTACGAGCACCAAAAGAATGAGAATGATAGGGCGTCCGAGAAAAAGAAGAAAGATTTAAAGGAAAGGGTAATGATAGCCCAGATACAGGGTATAGCGGTAGGACGGGAACACCAAAGGGGGAACTACCAATCAACCACCCCCAGAGATCTACCTTCTAAAGATCACACCCCAGCACCCCACACTGGACGTAGAGACATTAGCAATGACAAATGCGCCTTCTGCAAAGGGTTCGGCCATTGGAAATCCCAGTGTCCGGTTCTGCTAGAGATGAATAGAAATAGGGATTCCAGGGATGTGGCAGGTGGTCCGAGGAATAGAGTACAGGGACGAGGGAACCCCAACGACACCAACAATGACAGATCAGGGAGACTGAACACATTTGACCGTCCCCGACAGAACCAATATCAGCTATCCGAAGGTGAAAATGCCCCCGATTTTGCATAGGACTGCCAGGGGCAAGGGAGGGATCCAGTCGAGCTCTGTGTTGACCAGCAAGGTCCTTATGTCACCGCTAAGGTCCTGGGTACAGAGTCTCCATTCTTGGTAGACACTGGGGCGACACGTAGTGTGTTATCAAAACGACTGATTCCAAGGGCACCCTTGTCTGGCTCACACATAACGTCGATAGGTTTCGATGGAACGCCCTCCACTAACCCCCTGTCCGTACCTATTACCTTTGACCTAGAAAACAACACCACTGACGCGACATTTCTACTCTCCTCCAACTCCCCTGACGCCATTATGGGCATTGACTTACTGAAACATTTTCGAGCTACCATTAGGTGTTCCCCAGATGGAATACGAGTCATCCTGTACGACAACCCAGACATGCCCAGATCCCGTCCCCCACGACACATGTGCTCCATAACTGACGCTGACCTGTCCCTGCTTGACACCCTGCCTCCGTACCTGTGGGCCAAAAATGACTCTGATGTGGGGCGAATGATGATTGATCCTATTCACATAACTGTACGACAGGACGCTATGCTCCCGAAACTCCCGCAATATCGGATATCGCCAGAGGGTGAGAAGGCACTGGTAGCGATCATTCAGTCTCTGGTAGATGCAGGAGTGGTTGAAGAGGTGGTTAGCAACGTCTGCAACAGCCCAATCCTACCTATTGTTAAGAAGCAAGGTGAAGGAGATGAGAAAGCGTACCGCTTCATCATCGACTTACGAGAGATTAACAAGGTGGTTGTACCCCAATATCCTGTAGTCTCCGATATCACCACCATTCTGACCCTCATCCCGTCCACTGCCACCACCTTCACTGTTATCGACCTTAAGAACGCGTTTTTCTCTATCCCTATTCATCCAGACAGCCGTTATCTCTTCGGCTTCACTTTAAAATCCCGCTCGTACCGATTTTGTAGAGCTCCCCAGGGGTACACTGAAAGTCCCAGCATTTACAGCCAGGCCCTCAAAAGACAGCTGGATGCCTTCCAGCTACCAGAGGGAGTGGTGTTGATCCAATATGTCGATGATATCCTTTTGGCGGCCGACACCACCCCGCTTGCAACAACAGCCACCGTCCAACTCCTACACTTTCTTGCAGAAAATGGCCATAAAGTCTCCAAAAAGAAGTTACAGTTCTGCCAGCCACAAGTGACTTACCTAGGCCATCTTCTGTCCAAAGAAGGGAGGAAACTTACACCCGACCGAATCCAAACCATCCTAGACACCCCCATCCCAAAAACACAAAAGCAGGTCCGCTCTTTGGTTGGCCTAACCTCTTTTTGCAGACAGTGGTTGCCTAATTACAGCCTCATTGTGAAACCATTACTTGCCCTGCTGACCAAAGATGTCCCCTCCCCGCTTCCTTGGACCACTGAGTGTCAAGCCTCCTTTAAGGAATTACGGGATGCACTCTGCTCAGCACCCGTCCTCGGAACGCCGGATTACTCCAAACCCTTCTCCCTCTTCACCCACGAAAGGGAGGGATGCGCATTGTCTGTCCTAACTCAATCAATTGGTCCTAAGCAGCGCCCTTGTGCCTACTTCTCCGCCACTCTTGATCCTGTAGCCAGAGCCTTACCTGCCTGCCTTCGAGCGGTAGCTGCCGCTGCTGTCTCTATCCGCCAGAGCGAAGGAATCGTACTTTCAAACTCCCTCACTGTGCTAGTACCCCATGCAGTCGACACCCTTTTGAATCAGACAAAGACCCAACACCTGACTAGCGCACGACTGACAGGGTACGAGTTGACTCTACTTGCACCCCACATCACACTAAAGAGATGCACGACTTTGAATCCTGCCACATTACTGCCCCTGCCTGAAAATGACCCCGACGTGCCTCCCATCCACGACTGTGTGACCCTCACGGACGAACAAACTAGGAGTAGGGTTGACCTCCGAGACACTGCTTTTCCTGACCCCGATGGAGAGCTATGGGTAGACGGCTCATGCATCAAACTCCCAGATGGCACCACTTCAGCTGCCTATGCAGTAACGACAGCCCGAACAATAGTTGAGACAGCCTGCATCACACAACGATCTGCCCAGGCAGCAGAGCTGATAGCCCTCACCCGAGCATGCATCATAGCCGCAGGGACCACCGCGAACGTATATACGGACAGCCAGTATGCCTTCGGAGTGGTCCACCATTTTGGGCTCCTGTGGAGGGAGAGGGGATTCCTGACGTCCCACGGCACCCCAATCCTCCACGGAGATCTAGTTTCCGCTCTGATTGAAGCAGTTCTCCTCCCCAAACGATTAGCGGTGATCAAATGTCAGGCACACAAAAGGGTGACAGACTTAGTCGGACAAGGGAATGCATTAGCCGACGTTACTGCACGAACCACTGCTGAGAATAGGACGGTGACACGCATGTATGTGACCAGGTCACAAGCAGAAACATGGAGTGACACAAGGGTAATGATCAGGGACATACAGTCGGCCAGCACCCCTCACGAGCTGACCAAGTGGGCAAGGGTGGGTTTGAAGGATGAAGAGGGCTGCTGGCGAACAAAAGATGCAAACAGATGGTTGCTACCCGACTCATACCTGATTCCCATACTGACAATGGCACACTCCCCCGCACACATAGGATCTGCACCCATGATCGAACTCATTTCCAAAGTCTGGCACAACGACAAGATCCCTGACTCAGCCAGACGCCTAGTTCAGCAGTGCCTCATCTGTCTGCAACACAACCCCGGGAAAGGAACTGTGGTACCCCGGGGAGGGTTTGGGACCCCCAATCACCCCTTTGAGGTCCTTCAGATGGACTACATCCAACTAGAGAGATGCCAAAACCTGAAGTATGTACTAGTCATCGTATGTGCCTTCAGCAAATGGGTAGAGGCCTATCCAACCCGTGACAACACTGCCATGACTACTGCCAAAGTACTACTGAAAGAATTCTTCCCTCGCTATGGCCTTTGTCGAATTTTATGGAGCGACAATGGCCCCCACTTCATAGCTGAGGTTATCCAACTAATCCTAAAGGGGTTGGGGGTGAAGCAAAGGTTTCATGCGGTCTTCCACCCCCAATCCGCCGGTCTAGTGGAACGCCATAATGCCACACTGAAGCTGAAATTGTCAAAAATAGGGGCCACCACTGGACTTAACTGGCCGGATGCCCTCCCACTGGCCTTGTTATCGATGCGCTCCACTCCCACCAAACACCATTTGACCCCCTACGAGGTCGTGTTTGGGTGACCGATGAATCTCTGGACTGCTCCCAAACCGACCTCCATTCATGACGTCCCAGACGTCCTACTGTCTGATTATTTGTGCAAGTTAACTAAAACGTTGTCTGTCATTCATCAACAGGTGCAGCAGGCCATCCCCGATGCTTCCAGGGGCCCCGGCCATGACATCCAACCGGGAGATTTCGTGTTGATACGAAATTTCCAGCGGACCAAGAGTCTGGAACCGCGGTGGACGGGCCCCTGGCAAGTGCTGATTACCACCCGAACGGCGCTTCGAGTGGAGGGGAAGAAGCACTGGCTGCACGCACATCATTGCCGGAAGGTCTCTGCGAACCTGGCCACGACAGAAAACGTCAACACCCAAGAAGAGCTCCTGAGCAAAGACCGACCGATATTGGACTGTTATCCCGATACTGAGGCACTCGAACTTGCAAAATTCTCTGATCCCACTGTGCCATCCAGAGAAGGGTATTTCCTGCGTCGAAAGGAGGGAGTTTCGGCTAAGTAGGCCACGGACTAAGTTAAATCTCAGAACGGTGACCTAAACACAATCAAGGGTTACCGGGAGAGAAGCTAAACGAAGTCTGTGGTTCTGCCCACTACCGAGCCCCTTGAAGGTGATGGAAGCGCCAGATAAGAAGATGATGGAAGCGCCAGATAAGAAGATGATGGAAGCAACAGGAAATACCCAGTATAGAAATCCAAAAACTGACAATTTGCACAAATCAAAGACAATCGCACTCTTCATTGTCTTCCTCTTCTGCCTCCTTCTCATGACCTCCTTCTGGATTCTGGAGGAAAGCACACCGGCTCATGAGGCATTGCTACCTACTGCACAGCCAACACCCCTGAAAGAGCATCACCTAATCTCTCTGTCGCCCCAGCTCCGAGAAAGGCGCAGGGAATTCTGGAACAATTCCTTCGTGCAACTGTTGCACCAACACAACCTTGCTGCAAATGCTACGAACTGTTGGATCTGCGGGTTGCTCCCGCATGCCACTGGACACTCCATCCCCTTCATCCCTTCACCTTTCTCAGTTCACGGCTCTTGCCTCGCCTGGTTGATCCTCATGCAAGAGAGCCACAAGGACAACGCCACCTCCAGCCGGACAGTGTCACACTTCTACTCTGGGTTCTGGCTGAACAAAACCGGAAAGACCCCTGCTGCCTTGTGTCCTGCGCTCGCAGGCGCCACCTTCCTTAAAGACATTCCAGCCAAAGAACGAGTCGAAGTACAGGTGCTCCACAATCCAGCCAGAACCACCTTCTCTCATCTGCAAAAACAAACTACCGCCACCCTGACTGTGGCTCTGTCTGTTATCAATGTCACTGGCCTTGTGTGCCTCGAAGGCCAGGGAACGCAGCTGGTGGGTCACAGTTCCTGCCGAATCACCAGAACACTGGACTCAGCTGACCCCCCTTCCTTTTTTGCTTCTCCGAATATGTACTTTGTGTGTGGCACCAAAGCTTACACCTGGCTCCCGAGGGGTTGGAAAGGCGCCTGTTACATTGCCTTCGTTCTTCCACCCACGTATGTAGCCCCTGCCAACCACCACCGGCAGAGGCGTGCAGATGACATTGGACAAGCCGACTCCACCGGAGCACAGTTCCTTGATGCAGCAAAGGGACTTGTTCCCCTGTGGGGCCCAATGGCAAACAGCCGTGCTATCCGACACCTGACCCAGGCAGTGGAAACAACGATCAACATCACGGCTGGCATCCTCGCCAACAACACTGCGGAGCTTCAGGCGGTCCGCCTTGTGACCCTTCAAAATCGTCTTGTCCTAGACGTGGTCCTAGCCGACCGAGGAGGAGCATGCCGCATCATCGGATCCAGCTGCTGCACCTACGTGCCAGACAACTCACCTTCAGTCTACAAAGCCATTGAACACCTCCACAGACTTTCCTCAGAGGTTCACCAAGAACAGGAAGGATGGTCGCTTGGGAGCTGGTTTTGGGACGCTTTGAAGAACTGGGGTTGGAAGTTGTTTTCCTTCGTGCTGATACCTGTTGTGATATTATGTGGGTGTTGCTTAGGTATCCAATGTCTGCCACCTTTGTGCGGCCTTGTTTCTAACTGTATGTGCCCAAAGACTTTGGACTTCCGAAATGAGCACATGAGCCCCCTCTATGAAGTAGAAATACGTGGCCTTATGGGGATAAATCCAAACTGACAAGTTGGCGAGACATGTTAAAAGGGAGGACTGTGGAATTTTAGTTTGCAATCTAAACATCATCTGCGCCAGCTTGTCACCCACGTACAACATGCACAACAGCCATTTTAGGTATCATGGTCTCCTTGTCCACGATCGATCGCCAGCGCGCCCCTCTGACCCAGCAAGCATCCTCCGCGCACCCTGGCTCCCCTCCCTCCTCCTCATGAGCATAACCCTTCTGCATGACCCTGTCCTTGGGAGTCACACCAGCGCCTGACCAGCACCTCCTCTCTTCCTATGAATGCCCCTCTGTTGATAAACCTTCCCTCAGCTCGATTGTCCACGCGGCATGAATACCACTCCTTTGATGACCCCTTCCCCCGTGTCCAGCTGTCCACACAGGTCTGAGGCCATCGCCTAAGCCGGAAGATATCATTCACTGCCCCTTATTGTATGAGGTCGCTCTCCTTCAAAGGACCCTCTATTGATCCAGGCCTCCCCACCCCCTGTGATATGATCAGGCGCACACATCCTAAGACTCGACGGAACACTCAGCTGCGTGATGACCCCCTCCTCTTATCAGCAGGTTGAGGACCTCTATTGTGGGGATATATGGGGGTGGGATTGACACGAGGATTACGGGGATGTCTTTTCCTTTATGTCACAATGTTCTGATTGTAATAAAGAAAGGTCACATGCCATAAACCAGTGTATAAGAGGCCAGGCCTCCGAGAGGCTGTTAGAGCACCTCGAGACGATACCTTGTTGTCTGATCTGATGTGTTCTGCTCCGTCGGAATAAAACTTCTGTTTCCTGCCTTCTGGTCTCCGGCGCCTGCCTCATTGCTTGATAAACTTGAATGGTACAAGGGCGGTTAGCGCCGGGCAAATCTTGAGAAAGGTCCTAGCCCTACCTTTTTCCACAGTTACCTTATTCATTTAATAGGGATAACATTCCTTATGGAGACAGGTAACCAGTTCATGTTTGCTGTCTGTGGTTATGTAACGAAAAATACTTGTATATAGTAAAGTTGAATTTTGAATTGCAATTTCCTGCCTTAGCCATTTAGTGCATTCAGCCTGTCTCTAAGTCACATGACCAGGTGTAGTTGGCAGTTGGTCTTATGTATTCCTCCTAGACAGCCACACACAATAGAGAGCTTAGGTGTGCCTGGATTGCCTATCACTGTCAGGATAGGAGGGCAGAGTTAGGCACAGGCCCACTTACACCTGAATAGGCTGTTTCCTGCCTTCAGAAAAAAGGATTGGAGTTGTAGTTAGTCTGGGGCCAGCAAAGGAGAGACTGGACACCTGTGCACTTCAAAGAGAAACCTCAGAAGCTTATCCCACTTCAAAGGAGGCGTCAGGTATAAATACTAGACCTCAGACACCAACTCTTCACTACAATTGGGACTAATGGAAGATTCTGCCACTCTGCTGGACTGCTGCCCTGAAGGAGTGCTGCCTGCTGTGTGGACCTGCTGCTTGCTGCCTCTTGCCAGGGTGGGAAGGACTGGACCTATAACTTGTACCCAGGACCACCAGAGTGACACCTAGGGCTAGTCTTTTGCAACCAGCACCTGGGCTCTGAAATTATGAGCTCTACCCTGCCAAATGGTGCCACACCAGTTCTGGACCCTTGGAAGTGGGTCTGAAGGTGCTCTTTCAGCACTTTGAACACAGCCTAATCAACACATCTCCTCTGCTGTGCGGCGCAACCTTAAGCAAAAGGGACAGATCGCCTCTGCTGCAAGGATTCTTCCAGCCAAGTACTGCGCACCGACCTCGCAGCCTCCAGCCTCCTTGAAACAGCCAATGCACGATGCATCCCTGACGCAGACCCTTGCATTGCAAGCCCCTTGTGGATAGCAGCCTCAATGACAACACGGGTATTTGCATCGCAGGCCTCACATTCTCTTCAAAACCAGTTTGTGCGCAACCCATCCTCGATGCAAGACTTTGGAACGCAAGGATCCCACGTCAATGGCTTCCTCAACAATGATGCAGGACCTCCCCTCACAGCCTCGTAGTTCCCCAGAGCCTACGCTGTGCGCCGCACCTCTGACCTGGATCTCACAGTGCCTCGTCTGAGTGACGCACCCTGGGCGCATCCTTGCAACGCTCTGCAACCAGGATTTAAAGTATTCTTGTTCATCGGGCCTAACTCGATCCATGTAGCTGACCCGTGCTCCATTGAGGTCAGTGTGAACGTGTGACTTTGTCCCAGTCCAGTGCGACCAGATAACCACAGTTGGCACTTTGTGCTTTTGGCGCTATTTTCATCTAAATGTTTCAAATCGCTTGTCTCTGGTTCTACTGATTGGATGTCAGTAATTCTGGTCTTGTTTTATTTATTAAAAATGTATTTCTTCTACTTTTCTGTGGGAGCCTTCTTGTGTGGTGGTTCCATTTTATTAATTTTCTTAAGTGTTTAACAAATACTTTACACACTGTCTCTTACTTAAGCCTGACTGTTCTGTGCCAAGCTACCCGAGGGTTGAGCACAGGTTAGTTTGGGATTTACTTGTGACTTCACCCTGACACGGTTTGTGATTCCTGCTTGAGGCGGGTTTCACCCCCTCAACCAGTAACCCAGTTTCTTACATAGCGCTTCCTGCTTTGTGGTGCTGCTTGAGGTCAACGAGGGGTATGAATGAAATGAAAAGTGCAGGAGTCTGATTATGTAAAATGGTGCATTGTGCCTGTCCGAGCTGGTGGGATCCTCAGCTGTGCGCACACCTAAACACTGTGCCATTTGGCAAATACTGTACTTTTCCTGATACCAGCACCGACTCGCACCTGCACTTGCGAGACTGCATCATTGAAAGGCAAGCTGGACCCATATTACAGACAGAGTGCACTGCAGCTGTTTGTACCCAGCATACCTTTTAAATGTCTGTTGGGCTTGCAGTGGGACGGTGCCCCCTATTAAAACAGTGCGCTGTTCTCAAGGCAGCTGCAAACTCGTACTGACCTGGGGGCAGCACATTAGTAAAAGAGGGGGAGGGTGTTTGAATCATGCTGTCCGTCTTTCTCTCTGTGGGAGGCAACAAAGAGGGAAGAGAGATCCCCTGCAGATGGGTGGAGCAGGTGACTTCACCTGCCTGTAGGGGCATGATTGCGGGCGGACTCCAGAAGGCTGCCCTTAGGGGGTACACTGTGCATCACATGGGTGGGGCACGTGACTTCACCCGCCTGGAGGGGCATGCATGCGGGCGGACTCCCGAGGGCTGCCCTCAGGGGGTAACTGTGCACCACCTCCTTGTGGTACACAGCGCGCTTCCTGATGGCTTCTTTGTCTCTGCGCCTGTGTCCTTACTAGAGCAAGGGAAGGACGGCAAAAGGATCCTCTCATTTGCCTGGGGTCACACCCTCCCATGCAAAAAAGGAAATGCCCTCTAAAGATAGCGCCGGTTCTACGTGTGCGCAGCGGTATCGGTATTACAGAAAGGGGTGCACAAGTGTCTGTGGTCCCTTCCTTGATACCAACATGCCCCAGTAGCTCGGAACATAGAGGCCTATGCCTGCTGTGCCACCAGGCTCACTGTTTGTAATAAAGGCCCTGTGCAAGTGTCTGCCCCCCTTCTATGTAACGCCAAAGTGCCCTGGAGGGGTGCACAAATCAGGTACTAATGTCTGCTGCACCTTTGGGCCATGCTGTGTGATTAGGCCCCGGTGAGCGGCCAGGGCAGCTGCATCTCTTGGAAGAAGGGGGTCACCATAGGTTGCACGGTTGCCTGTGCATCACTGACCAGCTCTCCACCGGCCTATGGTGCTCCTGCCAAACCTTAGGACCGACCTTCAAGTGTGTGCAGTGCAGTACAGAAGCATGCACCATCAACTGTACCCTGGCTGCCTCTCTTGCAACATCTATCCAGGGCCAGCTTTAGGGCGGTGTGACCCATGCAGCTTCACTGTGCATGATCCAGGGAGCGACCCGCAGACCTCCAGGGGGCGCTGTTTAGGGCGGTGTGACCCATGCAGCTGCACTGGGCATGATCCAGGGAGCGACCCGCAGACCTCCAGGGCCAGCTTTAGTGCGGTGTGACCCATGCAGCTGCACTGGGCATGATCCAGAGAGCGACCCGCAGACCTCCAGGGGGCGCTGTTTAGGGTGGTGTGACCCATGCAGCTGCACTGGGCATGATCCAGGGAGCAACCCGCAGACCTCCAGGGGCGCTGTTTAGGGCTTTGTGACCCATGCATCTGCACTGGGCATGATCCAGGGAGCGACCCGCAGACCTCCAGTGGGCGCTGTTTAGGGCGGTGTGACCCATGCAGCTGCACTGGGCATGATCCAGGGAGCGACCCGCAGACCTCCAGTGGCGTTGTTTAGGGTTGTGTGACCCATGCATCTGCACTGGGCATGATCCAGGGAGCGACCCGCAAACCTCCAGGGGGCGCTGTTTAGTGCGGTGTGACCCATGCATCTGCACTGGGCATGATCCAGGGAGCGACCCGCAGACCTCCAGGGGGCGCTGTTTAGTGCAGTGTGACCCATGCAGCTGTACTGGGCATGATCCAGGGAGCGACCCGCAGACCTCCAGGGCCAGCTTTAGTGCGGTGTGACCCATGCAGCTGCACTGGGCATGATCCAGGGAGCGACCCGCAGACCTCCAGGGCCTGCAGTAGGGCGGTGTGACCCATACAGCTGCACTGGGCATGATCCAGGGAGCGACCCGCAGACCTCCAGGGGCGCTGTTTAGGGCTGTGTGACCCATGCATCTGCACTGGGCATGATCCTGGGAGCGACCCGCAGACCTCCAGTTGGCGCTGTTTAGGTCGGTGTGACCCATGCAGCTGCACTGGGCATGATCCAGGGAGCGACCCGCAGACCTCCAGGGGCGCTGTTTAGGGCTGTGTGACCCATGCATCTGCACTGGGCATGATCCAGGGAGCGACCCACAGACCTCCAGTGGGCGCTGGTTAGGGCGGTGTGACCCATGCAGCTGCACTGGGCATGATCCAGGGAGCGACCCGCAGACCTCCAGGAGGTGCTGTTTAGGGTGGTGTGATCATGCCAAGTGCAGCTGCACTTGGCATGATCCAGGGAGCGACCCGCAGACCTCCAGGGGCGCTGTTTAGGGCGGTGTGACCCATGCAGCTGCACTGGGCATGATCCAGGGATCGACCCGCAGACCTCCAGGGGGCGCTGTTTAGGGCAGTGTGACCCATGCAGCTGCACTGGGCATGATCCAGGGAGCGACCCGCAGACCTCCAGGGCCAGCTTTAGTGCGGTGTGACCCATGCAGCTGCACTGGGCATGATCCAGGGAGCGACCCGCAGACCTCCAGGGCCTGAAGTAGGGCGGTGTGACCCATGCAGCTGCACTGGGTATGATTCAGGGAGCGACCCACAGACCTCCAGGGGCGCTGTTTAGGGCTGTGTGACCCATGCATCTGCACTGGGCATGATCCAGGGAGCGACCCGCAGACCTCCAGTGGGAGCTGTTTAGGGCGGTGTGACCCATGCAGCTGCACTTGGCATGATCCAGGGAGCGACCCGCAGACCTCCAGGGCCAGCTTTAGTGCGGTGTGACCCATGCAGCTGCACTGGGCATGATCCAGGGAGCGACCCGCAGACCTCCAGTGGGCGCTGTTTAGGGCGGTGTGACCCATGCAGCTGCACTGGGCATGATCCAGGGAGCGACCCGCAGACCTCCAGTGGCGCTGTTTAGGGCTGTGTGACCCATGCATCTGCACTGGGCATGATCCAGGGAGCGACCCACAGACCTCCAGTGGGCGCTGGTTAGGGCGGTGTGACCCATGCAGCTGCACTGGGCATGATCCAGGGAGCGACCCGCAGACCTCCAGGAGGTGCTGTTTAGGGTGGTGTGATCATGCCAAGTACAGCTGCACTTGGCATGATCCAGGGAGCGACCCGCCGACCTCCAGGGGCGCTGTTTAGGGCGGTGTGACCCATGCAGCTGCACTGGGCATGATCCAGGGAGCGACCCGCAGACCTCCAGGGGGCGCTGTTTAGGGCAGTGTGACCCATGCAGCTGCACTGGGCATGATCCAGGGAGCGACCCGCAGACCTCCAGGGCCAGCTTTAGTGCGGTGTGACCCATGCAGCTGCACTGGGCATGATCCAGGGAGCGACCCACAGACCTCCAGGGCCTGCAGTAGGGCGGTGTGACCCATGCAGCTGCACTGGGCATGATCCAGGGAGCGACCCGCAGACCTCCAGGGGCGCTGTTTAGGGCTGTGTGACCCATGCATCTGCACTGGGCATGATCCAGGGAGCGACCCGCAGACCTCCAGTGGGCGCTGTTTAGGGCGGTGTGACCCATGCAGCTGCACTTGGCATGATCCAGGGAGCGACCCGCAGACCTCCAGTGGGCGCTGTTTAGGGCGGTGTGACCCATGCAGCTGCACTGGGCATGATCCAGGGAGTGACCCGCAGACCTCCAGGGGCGCTGTTTAGGGCTGTGTGACCCATGCATCTGCACTGGGCATGATCCAGGGAGCGACCCACAGACCTCCAGTGGGCGCTGTTTAGGGCGATGTGACCCATGCAGCTGCACTGGGCATGATCCAGGGAGCGACCCGCAGACCTTCAGGAGGCGCTGTTTAGGGTGGTGTGACCCATGCAGCTGCACTTGGCATGATCCAGGGAGCGACCCGCAGACCTCCAGGGGCGCTGTTTAGGGCGGTGTGACCCATGCAGCTGCACTGGGCATGATCCAGGGAGCGACCCGCAGACCTCCAGGGGGCGCGGTTGAGGGCAGTGTGACCCATGCAGCTGCACTGGGCATGATCCAGGGAGCGACCCGCAGACCTCCAGGGGCGCTGTTTAGGGTGGTGTGACCCATGCAGGTGCACTGGGCATGATCCAGGGAGCGACCCGCAGACCTCCAGGGGGCGCTGATTATGGTGGTGTGACCCATGCAGCTGCACTTCGCATGATCCAGGGAGCGACCCGCAGACCTCCAGGGGGCGCTGTTTAGGGTGGTGTGACCCATGCAGCAGCACTGGGCATGATCCAGGGAGCGACCCGCAGACCTCCACGGGGAGCTGTTTAGGGTGGTGTGACCCATGCAGCTGCACTGGGCATGATCCAGGGAGCGACCCGCCGACCTCCAGGGGGCGCTATTTAGGGTGGTGTGACCCATGCAGCTGCACTGGGCATGATCCAGGGAGCGACCAGCAGACCTCCAGGGGCGCTGTTTAGGGCGGTGTGACCCATGCAGCTGCACTGGGCATGATCCAGGGAGCGACCCGCAGACCTCCAGGGGGCGCTGTTTAGTGCGGTGAGACCCATGCGGCTGCACTGGGCATGATCCAGGGAGCGACCCGCAGACCTCCAGGGCCAGCTTCAGTGCCGTGTGACCCATGCAGCTGCACTGGGCATGATCCAGGGAGCGACCCGCAGACCTCCAGGGCCAGCTTTAGGGCGGTGTGACCCATGCAGCTGCACTGGGCATGATCCAGGGAGTGACCCGCAGACCTCCAGGGCCAGGTTTAGTGCGGTGTGACCCATGCAGCTGCACTGGGCATGATCCAGGGAGCGAACCGCAGACCTCCAGGTCCAGCTTTAGGGCGGTGTGACTCATACAGCTGCACTGGGCATGATCCAGGGAGCGACCCACAGACCTCCAAGGGGAGCGGTTTAGGACGGTGTGACCCATGCAGCTGCACTGGGCATGATCCAGGGAGTGCCCCGCAGACCTCCAGGGGCGCTGTGACCCATGCAGCTGCACTGGGCATGATCCAGGAAGCGACCTGCAGACCTCCAGGGGGCGCTGTTTAGGGCTGTGTGACCCATGCAGCTGCACTGGGCATGATCCAGGGAGCGACCCGCAGACCTCCAGGGCCAGCTTTAGGGCGGTGTGACCCATGCAGCTGCACTGAGCATGATCCAGGGAGCGACCCACAGACCTCCAGGGGGTGCTGTTTAGTGCGGTGTGACCCATGCAGCTGCACTAAGCATGATCCAGGGAGCGACCCACAGACCTCCAGGGCCAGCTTTAGTGCGGTGTGACCCATGCAGCTGCACTGGGCATGATCTAGGGAGCGACCCGCAGACCTCCAGGGGCGTTGTTTAGGGCGGTGTGACCCATGCAGCTGCACTGGGCATGATCCAGGGAGCGACCCGCAGACCTCCAGGGGGCGCTGTTTAGTGCGGTGTGACCCATGCAGCTGCACTGGGCATGATCCAGGGAGCGACCCACAGACCTCCAGGGCCAGCTTTATTGCGGTGTGACCCATGCAGCTGCACTGGGCATGTTCCAGGGAGCGACCCGCAGACCTCCAGGGCCAGCTTTAGGGCGGTGTGACCCATGCAGCTGCACTGGGCATGATCCAGGGAGCGACCCGCAGACCTCCAGGGGGCACTGTTTAGCGTTAACTTACCATCAGTCTAATAGCACCTGTTGCACAGATCCTTGTGAGTCCGGCTTTCAGGCAGCAATAACAATTTCAAGATAAATCTTGTGATTAATGTTCCTGCTAGAGATAGAGATCAGAATTTCTCTGGTGACAGTTTTGACTCGCTATAGAGTAGCACAGAGGGTTAATGTGCCTGCTGCTAAGAATGTGTACTGTGCGGATCACAAATTCGTATTTTATGTGGCTAGCTGAGTGGATTACTGCTATTGTCACAGAGAGCCTTTTGTTACCAAACAAAAAAAATCTACCCAAATATAGAACGAACAGTTACTGTTACCATCTGTCATCAAAGAGCTGCTTGCAACCTGCATTAAACACCTTAGGGCGTTCTGTTTTTTCCCCTCAGTTTTTCATTATCTATTCCTAATGTTGCTCAAAAAGGGTTTGTTTGAGAAGATATACATTCTTATTAGTAAAGCCATCCTTTACCAGCACTTTAAAAAATAAATTAGGTGAATGTGAGGTAGGGGCTCTGGTGAGATGGGGGGGGGGGGCGCTTTTGCCAGGTGGTAGTGAGGGCATCCGAGGAGGAGGTCATGAGGGTGGAGGGGTGAAGGGAAAGCACCGGTGCTAAATCCGCCCTGCCTCTGGCACTGTGAGTTGGCTCTGTGACAGCGCCGAGGGTTGTGTTAGATGGAGATATATTGGTTGTCCTGGGAGCCCGACGGCCTCTCGCGAGGGTTGGCCCACTCGCCCCCCTGCCAGGGAGATGCAGGATTACGCTTTTTCCAAATGATTCTCTAGTTAGATGACGGCGCCAAGAAAGGCGCCCTTCCTAAGTAAAGGGAGGTGGATAGTGCAGCGAGTCCGACCAGGCAGGGAGGGGGGTGATGGATGCACCAGTACTGGCACATGACCCGACACTGGAGGACTGTGGGGGTGGCCAGATGTGGCTGCGGCCTTGTGCAGGATGGAGGCCTCTGTCAACCCCACGGAGGCCTGTTGCAAATCCATGCTTGGGCCCCCACCCAACCTGTGTCCTTTGTCGGCCCACCCCTGAGCGCTCCCCCCAGCCTGCGCCGTCCATCAATCCAGCCTTGGGCCCCCACCCAACCTGCGCCCTTTGTCGGTCCATCCCTGAGCGCTGCCCCCAGCCTGCGCCGTCCATCAATCCAGCCTTGGGCCCCCACCCAACCTGTGCCCTTTACCGGTCCACCCCTGAGCGTTCGCCCCAACCTGCGCCGTCCATCAATCCAGCCTTGGGCCCCCACCCAACCTGCGCCCTTTGTCGGTCCACCCCTGAGCGCTCCCCCCAACCTGCGCCGTCCATCAACCCAGCCTTGGGCCCCCACCCAACCTGCGCCCTTTGTCGGTCCACCCCTGAGCGCTCCCCCCAACCTGCGCCGTCCATCAATCCAGCCTTGGGCCCCCACCCAACCTGTGCCCTTTACCGGTCCACCCCTGAGCGTTCCCCCCAACCTGCCCCGTCCATCAATCCAGCCTTGGGCCCCCACCCAACCTGCGCACTTTGTCAGTCCACCCCTGAGCGCTCCCCCCAACCTGCGCCGTCCATCAATCCAGCCTTGGGCCCCCACCCAACCTGTGCCCTTTACCGGTCCACCCCTGAGCGTTCGCCCCAACCTGCCCCGTCCATCAATCCAGCCTTGGGCCCCCACCCAACCTGCGCCCATTGTCGGTCCACCCCTGAGCGCTCCCCCCAACCTGCGCCGTCCATCAATCCAGCCTTGGGCCCCCACCCAACCTGTGCCCTTTACCGGTCCACCCCTGAGCGTTCCCCCCAACCTGCGCCGTCCATCAATCCAGCCTTGGGCCCCCACCCAACCTGTGCCCTTTACCGGTCCACCCCTGAGCGTTCCCCCCAACCTGCCCCGTCCATCAATCCAGCCTTGGGCCCCCACCCAACCTGCGCACTTTGTCGGTCCACCCCTGAGCGCTCTCCCCAACCTGTGCCGTCCATCAATCCAGCCATGGGCCCCCACCCGACCTGCGCCCTTTACCGGTCCACCCCTGAGCGTTCCCCCCAACCTGCCCCGTCCATCAATCCAGCCTTGGGCCCCCACCCAACCTGTGCCCTTTACCGGTCCACCCCTGAGCGTTCCCCCCAACCTGCCCCGTCCATCAATCCAGCCTTGGGCCCCCACCCAACCTGCGCCCATTGTCGGTCCACCCCTGAGCGCTCCCCCCAACCTGCGCCGTCCATCAATCCAGCCTTGGGCCCCCACCCAACCTGCGCACTTTGTCGGTCCACCCCTGAGCGCTCCCCCCAACCTGCGCCGTCCATCAATCCAGCCTTGGGCCCCCACCCAACCTGTGCCCTTTACCGGTCCACCCCTGAGCGTTCCCCCCAACCTGCGCCGTCCATCAATCCAGCCTTGGGCCCCCACCCAACCTGTGCCCTTTACCGGTCCACCCCTGAGCGTTCCCCCCAACCTGCCCCGTCCATCAATCCAGCCTTGGGCCCCCACCCAACCTGCGCCCATTGTCGGTCCACCCCTGAGCGCTCCCCCCAACCTGCGCCGTCCATCAATCCAGCCTTGGGCCCCCACCCAACCTGCGCCCATTGTCGGTCCACCCCTGAGCGCTCCCCCCAACCTGCGCCGTCCATCAATCCAGCCATGGGCCCCCACCCAACCTGCGCACTTTGTCGGTCCACCCCTGAGCGCTCCCCCCAACCTGCGCCGTCCATCAATCCAGCCTTGGGCCCCCACCCAACCTGTGCCCTTTACCGGTCCACCCCTGAGCGTTCCCCCCAACCTGCCCCGTCCATCAATCCAGCCTTGGGCCCCCACCCAACCTGCGCACTTTGTCGGTCCACCCCTGAGCGCTCCCCCCAACCTGCGCCGTCCATCAATCCAGCCTTGGGCCCCCACCCAACCTGTGCCCTTTACCGGTCCACCCCTGAGCGTTCCCCCCAACCTGCCCCGTCCATCAATCCAGCCTTGGGCCCCCACCCAACCTGCGCCCATTGTCGGTCCACCCCTGAGCGCTCCCCCCAACCTGCGCCGCCCATCAATCCAGCCTTGGGCCCCCACCCAACCTGTGCCCTTTACCGGTCCACCCCTGAGCGTTCCCCCCAACCTGCCCCGTCCATCAATCCAGCCTTGGGCCCCCACCCAACCTGCGCCCTTTGTCGGTCCACCCCTGAGCGCTCTCCCCAACCTGCGCCGTCCATCAATCCAGCCTTGGGCCCCCACCCAACCTGTGCCCTTTACCGGTCCACCCCTGAGCGTTCCCCCCAACCTGCCCCGTCCATCAATCCAGCCTTGGGCCCCCACCCAACCTGCGCCCATTGTCGGTCCACCCCTGAGCGCTCCCCCCAACCTGCGCCGCCCATCAATCCAGCCTTGGGCCCCCACCCAACCTGCGCCCATTGTCGGTCCACCCCTGAGCGCTCCCCCCAACCTGCGCCGCCCATCAATCCAGCCTTGGGCCCCCACCCAACCTGCGCCCTTTGTCGGTCCACCCCTGAGCGCTCCCCCCAACCTGCGCCGTCCATCAATCCAGCCATGGGCCCCCACCCAACCTGCGCCCTTTGTCGGTCCACCCCTGAGCGCTCTCCCCAACCTGCGCCGTCCATCAATCCAGCCTTGGGCCCCCACCCAACCTGCGCCCATTGTCGGTCCACCCCTGAGCGCTCCCCCCAACCTGCGCCGCCCATCAATCCAGCCTTGGGCCCCCACCCAACCTGCGCCCATTGTCGGTCCACCCCTGAGCGCTCCCCCCAACCTGCGCCGCCCATCAATCCAGCCTTGGGCACCCACCCAACCTGCGCCCTTTGTCGGTCCACCCCTGAGCGCTCTCCCCAACCTGCGCCGTCCATCAATCCAGCCTTGGGCCCCCACCCAACCTGCGCCCTTTGTCGGTCCACCCCTGAGCGCTCTCCCCAAACTGCGCCGTCCATCAATCCAGCCTTGGGCCCCACCCAACCTGTGCCCTTTACCGGTCCACCCCTGAGCGTTCCCCCCAACCTGCGCCGTCCATCAATCCAAACTTGGGCCCCCACCCAACCTGTGCCCTTTACCGGTCCACCCCTGAGCGCTCCCCCCAACCTGCGCCGTCCATCAATCCAGCCATGGGCCCCCACCCAACCTGCGCCCTTTGTCGGTCCACCCCTGAGCGCTCCCCCCAACCTGCGCCGTCCATCAATCCAGCCTTGGGCCCCCACCCAACCTGCGCCCTTTGTCGGTCCACCCTGAGCGCTCTCCCCAACCTGCGCCGTCCATCAATCCAGCCATGGGCCCCCACCCAACCTGCGCACTTTGTCGGTCCACCGCTGAGCGCTCCCCCCAACCTGCGCCGTCCATCAATCCAGCCTTGGGCCCTCACGCAACCTGCGCCCTTTGTCGGTCCACCCCTGAGCGCTCCCCCCAACCTGCGCCGTCCATCAATCCAGCCTTGGGCCCACTGTCAATTCACCCCTAGGCCCCACCCACCTCGAATCGATTGTTGGTCCAGCCCTCATTCACCCAGGCCTGTGGGCGTCCGCAGAAATTTTTCTGAGGGGGCTAAACTGGCAAATGAAGGGGCATGGCTAATGTTAATCAATAGGGGCGGGGCTAAAATGGCAGACAATCAGGAGCTGGTAATGCTCAGGCCAAGCTGAGAAAAACAAGCATTGGCATAGCCAATAGGTCTCGCCTTTGGGACCTTATAAGTGTATAGTTATGCAGCAGGTCCCAGAGGAGAGACCTATTGGCTATGCAAATGCTTGTTGCAGAGGGATATAAGGCAGTGAAACACAGGGTCGGGACGTCCTGCCAGACATGATAGGGTGCATTTTGGCAGATAGATATGTTATTGACACAAGACTGTGTACGTTTTAGTGGGATCTGAAATCCGGGCTGCAACCTAAATTTTTGACTTGGGAGGATAATGCATCACCCCCCCCAACCCACCCAGATCTTCATTCAGAAAACCCCTTGCTATCAGGCTACACAGTGTTAAAATAGGTCTTGGTGTCCAGACCTAGTTTGCCACTTCCGCTTAGAATGCAGCCTGCACTTTCACCTATGGCTGATTAAAGAACGGACTGCACGAACCAGAAAGCCATTGAGCACGAGATTGAAGGGGGTTGTGTATTTCTGTACCACCTTTAGCAGTGGTGATGTCAAGTGGCACTCGAGGCAGAGCCTGTTCCGTTTCTTGGCCGTATGGACAAAAGCCCGGTCATGGTATACACAACACTGCTCTGTGTCCGCTGGTCTCGGCAGCCCATACCCAACCCACTGAGCAGCCTCACTGGTTCAGGATGGGATGTTTGCTTTTGCAACTCAAACTGGCCATTGTCATTCTGTATATGATAATCAGCCACAGACAGAATGACATTGGGTGGGAGTGTCTGCGAGGCGTGCAAGGCGTCCCATCAGGGAGTTGAGGCCTCTGGCAGGGAACAGCTCTGCTCCCTGCAGGGCCCAGAATTATGATAAAAGGGTTCTGTAAAAGCATGGGTGTCCGCAGGGGGGGCAAGAAGGCTCCAGTGGGGTCAAGCGCCCCCCCTTGCCCCTCCTCCCCCTGGCCCATGCCGAGGCCCTCTGTCAATGAACCCCTGGACCCCAACTCACCCTGCCTCTATGTCAATTCAACCCTGAGCCCCCACCCCTGAGCCCCCACCCTGGCCCTCTGTCAGTCCAGCCCTGGGTCCCGTCCCTCCCCACCCATGGCTCTCTGTCAATCCAGCCCAGGGCTCTCACTTCCACCTGGTCTTCTGACAATAAAATTCTGGGCCCACAAAAGCCACCGGCCCTTCTATCTGTCCTCTCTGGGCCCCACGCCTTGGCTCCACCCGCTCCTGCTCTCATCGTCGGTCCCTCCCCGCCCTCACACCGCAACCTATCCTGTCTTTTCTCATTAGATTCCAGAAGAGGCTCCAACTCCTGTCTGCAACAGGCGGCATGACGGGGGGACAGGCGCTCTGCAACCATGGAAACCACATCTCTGTTTTACGGCTGCCTTTCATGAAGACATGGCCATTTCTTGCAGTCGGAGCCTCCACTGCGGACCTCTGACCCCGCATCAGTGAGACTGGCTGTGCCCCCCCTTGTCTGACTCCGTGTCTCTGCCGGTGACGGCTAGAGCAGCTGTCATCTTTTTGTGGGGTTCAGGTGAGTGCGCCTCCTCCAGACACACAGGGCCTCATTTACAAAGAATTAACGCAGCGCGGTACATTTCGCCATCTGGCTGCACTGAGCTGCACCCTTTTAAAAGGGCAGGGAAGCATTGTATTAGCAGCAATATGACACATCTGTGTGCTCTTCCCTGCGCTGACGCACAATTGTCTGCCATGCGCCAGTGCAGGCGGCCTTGTGTCCTGTAGCTGCGGTGCCTGCATTGCGAGGGTGATTGTTTTTGTGCAGGAAGGGATGCCACAGTCCCTCGCCAGTGAGATCAGTCTCCTCCAGACACAGTCCCTCTCCAGTGAGATCAGTCTCCTCCAGACACAGTCTCTCGCCAGTGAGATCAGTCTCCTCCAGACACAGTCTCTTACCAGTGAGATCAGTCTCCTCCAGACACAGTCCCTCTCCAGTGAGATCAGTCTCCTCCAGACACAGTCCCTCGCCAGTGAGATCAGTCTCCTCCAGACACAGTCCCTCGCCAGTGAGATCAGTCTCCTCCAGACACAGTCCCTCTCCAGTGAGATCAGTCTCCTCCAGACACAGTCTCTCGCCAGTGAGATCAGTCTCCTCCAGACACAGTCTCTTACCAGTGAGATCAGTCTCCTCCAGACACAGTCTCTCGCCAGTGAGATCATTCTCCTCCAGACACAGTCTCTTACCAGTGAGATCAGTCTCCTCCAGACACAGTCCCTCGCCAGTGAGATCAGTCTCCTCCAGACACAGTCTCTCGCCAGTGAGATCAGTCTCCTCCAGACACAGTCCCTCTCCAGTGAGATCAGTCTCCTCCAGACACAGTCCCTCGCCAGTGAGATCAGTCTCCTCCAGACACAGTCTCTCGCCAGTGAGATCATTCTCCTCCAGACACAGTCTCTTACCAGTGAGATCAGTCTCCTCCAGACACAGTCCCTCGCCAGTGAGATCAGTCTCCTCCAGACACAGTCTCTCGCCAGTGAGATCAGTCTCCTCCAGACACAGTCCCTCTCCAGTGAGATCAGTCTCCTCCAGACACAGTCTCTCGCCAGTGAGATCAGTCTCCTCCAGACACAGTCTCTTACCAGTGAGATCAGTCTCCTCCAGACACAGTCCCTCTCCAGTGAGATCAGTCTCCTCCAGACACAGTCCCTCGCCAGTGAGATCAGTCTCCTCCAGACACAGTCCCTCGCCAGTGAGATCAGTCTCCTCCAGACACAGTCCCTCTCCAGTGAGATCAGTCTCCTCCAGACACAGTCTCTCGCCAGTGAGATCAGTCTCCTCCAGACACAGTCTCTTACCAGTGAGATCAGTCTCCTCCAGACACAGTCCCTCGCCAGTGAGATCAGTCTCCTCCAGACACAGTCTCTCGCCAGTGAGATCATTCTCCTCCAGACACAGTCTCTTACCAGTGAGATCAGTCTCCTCCAGACACAGTCCCTCGCCAGTGAGATCAGTCTCCTCCAGACACAGTCTCTCGCCAGTGAGATCAGTCTCCTCCAGACACAGTCCCTCGCCAGTGAGATCAGTCTCCTCCAGACACAGTCCCTCGCCAGTGAGATCAGTCTCCTCCAGACACAGTCTCTTACCAGTGAGATCAGTCTCCTCCAGACACAGTCCCTCTCCAGTGAGATCAGTCTCCTCCAGACACAGTCTCTCGCCAGTGAGATCAGTCTCCTCCAGACACAGTCTCTTACCAGTGAGATCAGTCTCCTCCAGACACAGTCCCTCTCCAGTGAGATCAGTCTCCTCCAGACACAGTCCCTCGCCAGTGAGATCAGTCTCCTCCAGACACAGTCCCTCGCCAGTGAGATCAGTCTCCTCCAGACACAGTCCCTCTCCAGTGAGATCAGTCTCCTCCAGACACAGTCTCTCGCCAGTGAGATCAGTCTCCTCCAGACACAGTCTCTTACCAGTGAGATCAGTCTCCTCCAGACACAGTCCCTCCCCAGTGAGATCAGTCTCCTCCAGACACAGTCCCTCGCCAGTGAGATCAGTCTCCTCCAGACACAGTCCCTCGCCAGTGAGATCAGTCTCCTCCAGACACAGTCCCTCGCCAGTGAGATCAGTCTCCTCCAGACACAGTCTCTCGCCAGTGAGATCAGTCTCCTCCAGACACAGTCTCTTACCAGTGAGATCAGTCTCCTCCAGACACAGTCCCTCTCCAGTGAGATCAGTCTCCTCCAGACACAGTCCCTCGCCAGTGAGATCAGTCTCCACCAGACACAGTCCCTCGCCAGTGAGATCAGTCTCCTCCAGACACAGTCCCTCGCCAGTGAGATCAGTCTCCTCCAGACACAGTCCCTCGCCAGTGAGATCAGTCTCCTCCAGACACAGTCCCTCGCCAGTGAGATCAGTCTCCTCCAGACACAGTCTCTCGCCAGTGAGATCAGTCTCCTCCAGACACAGTCTCTTACCAGTGAGATCAGTCTCCTCCAGACACAGTCCCTCTCCAGTGAGATCAGTCTCCTCCAGACACAGTCCCTCGCCAGTGAGATCAGTCTCCTCCAGACACAGTCTCTCGCCAGTGAGATCAGTCTCCTCCAGACACAGTCTCTCGCTAGTGAGATCAGTCTCCTCCAGACACAGTCCCTCGCCAGTGAGATCAGTCTCCTCCAGACACAGTCTCTCGCCAGTGAGATCAGTCTCCTCCAGACACAGTCTCTCGCCAGTGAGGTCAGTCTCGTCCAGACACAGTCTCTTGCGAGTGAGATCATTCTCCTCCAGACACAGTCTCTTACCAGTGAGATCAGTCTCCTCCAGACAGTCTCTTACCAGTGAGATCATTCACCTCCAGACACAGTCTCTTACCAGTGAGATCATTCTCCTCCAGACACAGTCTCTTACCAGTGATTTCGGTCTCCTCCAGAGACAGTCTTTTACCAGTGAGGTCAGTCTCGTCCAGACACAGTCTCTTACCAGTGAGATCAGTCTCGTCCAGACACAGTCTCTCGCCAGTGAGATCATTCTCCTCCAGACACAGTCTCTTACCAGTGAGATCATTCTCCTCCTGACACAGTCTCTCACCAGTGAGATCAGTCTCAGTCTCCTCCAGACACAGTCTCTAGCCAGTGAGATCATTCTCCTCCAGACACAGTCCCTTGCCAGTGAGATCATTCTCCTCCAGACACAGTCCCTTGCCAGTGAGATCATTCTCCTCCAGACACAGTCTCTCGCCAGTGAGATCAGTCTCCTCCAGACACAGTCTCTAGCCAGTGAGATCATTCTCCTCCAGACACAGTCCCTTGCCAGTGAGATCATTCTCCTCCAGACACAGTCTCTCGCCAGTGAGATCAGTCTCCTCCAGACACAGTCTCTCGCCAGTGAGATCAGTCTCCTCCAGACACAGTCTCTCGCCAGTGAGATCAGTCTCCTCCAGACACAGTCTCTAGCCAGTGAGATCATTCTCCTCCAGACACAGTCTCTCGCCAGTGAGATCAGTCTCCTCCAGACACAGTCTCTAGCCAGTGAGATCATTCTCCTCCAGACACAGTCCCTTGCCAGTGAGATCATTCTCCTCCAGACACAGTCTCTCGCCAGTGAGATCAGTCTCCTCCAGACACAGTCTCTCGCCAGTGAGATCATTCTCCTCCAGACACAGTCTCTCGCCAGTGAGATCAGTCTCCTCCAGACACAGTCTCTCTCCAGTGAGATCAGTCTCCTCCAGACACAGTCCCTCGCCAGTGAGATCAGTCTCCTCCAGACACAGTCCCTCGCCAGTGAGATCAGTCTCCTCCAGACACAGTCCCTCGCCAGTGAGATCAGTCTCCTCCAGACACAGTCTCTTACCAGTGAGATCAGTCTCCTCCAGACACAGTCTCTTACCAGTGAGATCGGTCTCCTCCAGACACAGTCCCTCGCCAGTGAGATCAGTCTCCTCCAGACACAGTCCCTCGCCAGTGAGATCAGTCTCCTCCAGACACAGTCTCTCGCCAGTGAGATCAGTCTCCTCCAGACACAGTCTCTCGCCAGTGAGATCAGTCTCCTCCAGACACAGTCTCTCGCCAGTGAGGTCAGTCTCGTCCAGACACAGTCTCTTGCGAGTGAGATCATTCTCCTCCAGACACAGTCTCTTACCAGTGAGATCAGTCTCCTCCAGACAGTCTCTTACCAGTGAGATCATTCACCTCCAGACACAGTCTCTTACCAGTGAGATCATTCTCCTCCAGACACAGTCTCTTACCAGTGATTTTGGTCTCCTCCAGAGACAGTCTTTTACCAGTGAGGTCAGTCTCGTCCAGACACAGTCTCTTACCAGTGAGATCAGTCTCGTCCAGACACAGTCTCTCGCCAGTGAGATCATTCTCCTCCAGACACAGTCTCTTACCAGTGAGATCATTCTCCTCCTGACACAGTCTCTCACCAGTGATATCAGTCTCAGTCTCCTCCAGACACAGTCTCTAGCCAGTGAGATCATTCTCCTCCAGACACAGTCCCTTGCCAGTGAGATCATTCTCCTCCAGACACAGTCCCTTGCCAGTGAGATCATTCTCCTCCAGACACAGTCTCTCGCCAGTGAGATCAGTCTCCTCCAGACACAGTCTCTAGCCAGTGAGATCATTCTCCTCCAGACACAGTCCCTTGCCAGTGAGATCATTCTCCTCCAGACACAGTCTCTCGCCAGTGAGATCAGTCTCCTCCAGACACAGTCTCTCGCCAGTGAGATCAGTCTCCTCCAGACACAGTCTCTCGCCAGTGAGATCAGTCTCCTCCAGACACAGTCTCTAGCCAGTGAGATCATTCTCCTCCAGACACAGTCTCTCGCCAGTGAGATCAGTCTCCTCCAGACACAGTCTCTAGCCAGTGAGATCATTCTCCTCCAGACACAGTCCCTTGCCAGTGAGATCATTCTCCTCAAGACACAGTCTCTCGCCAGTGAGATCAGTCTCCTCCAGACACAGTCTCTCGCCAGTGAGATCAGTCTCCTCCAGACACAGTCTCTCGCCAGTGAGATCAGTCTCCTCCAGACACAGTCTCTAGCCAGTGAGATCATTCTCCTCCAGACACAGTCTCTTACCAGTGAGATCAGTCTCCTCCAGACACAGTCTCTTACCAGTGAGATCATTCTCCTCCAGACACAGTCTCTGGCCAGTGAGATCATTCTCCTCCAGACACAGTCTCTTACCAGTGAGATCATTCTCCTCCTGACACAGTCTCTTACCAGTGAGATCAGTCTCCTCCAGACACAGTCTCTTACCAGTGAGATCATTCTCCTCCAGACACAGTCTCTTACCAGTGAGATCAGTCTCCTCCTGACACAGTCTCTTACCAGTGAGATCAGTCTCCTCCAGACACAGTCTCTTACCAGTGAGATCATTCTCCTCCAGACACAGTCTCTTACCAGTGAGATCAGTCTCCCCCAGACACAGTCTCTTGCCAGTGAGATCATTCTCCTCCAGACACAGTCTCTTACCAGTGAGATCATTCTCCTCCAGACACAGTCTCTTACCAGTGAGATCATTCTCCTCCTGACACAGTCTCTTACCAGTGAGATCAGTCTCCTCCAGACACAGTCTCTTACCAGTGAGATCATTCTCCTCCAGACACAGTCTCTTACCAGTGAGATCAGTCTCCTCCAGACACAGTCTCTTGCCAGTGAGATCATTCTCCTCCAGACACAGTCTCTTACCAGTGAGATCATTCTCCTCCTGACACAGTCTCTTACCAGTGAGATCAGTCTCCTCCAGACACAGTCTCTTACCAGTGAGATCATTCTCCTCCAGACTTAGTCTCTTACCAGTGAGATCATTCTCCTCCAGACACAGTCTCTTACCAGTGAGATCATTCTATTCCTGACACAGTCTCTCGCCTGTGAGATCAGTCTCCTTCAGACACAGTCTCTCACCAGTGATATCAGTCTCCTGCAGACACAGTCTCTTACCAGTGAGATCAGTCTCCTCCAGACACAGTCCCTCTCCAGTGAGATCAGTCTCCTCCAGACACAGTCCCTCGCCAGTGAGATCAGTCTCCTCCAGACACAGTCCCTCGCCAGTGAGATCAGTCTCCTCCAGACACAGTCCCTCTCCAGTGAGATCAGTCTCCTCCAGACACAGTCTCTCGCCAGTGAGATCAGTCTCCTCCAGACACAGTCTCTTACCAGTGAGATCAGTCTCCTCCAGACACAGTCCCTCCCCAGTGAGATCAGTCTCCTCCAGACACAGTCCCTCGCCAGTGAGATCAGTCTCCTCCAGACACAGTCCCTCGCCAGTGAGATCAGTCTCCTCCAGACACAGTCCCTCGCCAGGGAGATCAGTCTCCTCCAGACACAGTCTCTCGCCAGTGAGATCAGTCTCCTCCAGACACAGTCTCTTACCAGTGAGATCAGTCTCCTCCAGACACAGTCCCTCTCCAGTGAGATCAGTCTCCTCCAGACACAGTCCCTCGCCAGTGAGATCAGTCTCCTCCAGACACAGTCCCTCGCCAGTGAGATCAGTCTCCTCCAGACACAGTCCCTCGCCAGTGAGATCAGTCTCCTCCAGACACAGTCCCTCGCCAGTGAGATCAGTCTCCTCCAGACACAGTCCCTCGCCAGTGAGATCAGTCTCCTCCAGACACAGTCTCTCGCCAGTGAGATCAGTCTCCTCCAGACACAGTCTCTTACCAGTGAGATCAGTCTCCTCCAGACACAGTCCCTCTCCAGTGAGATCAGTCTCCTCCAGACACAGTCCCTCGCCAGTGAGATCAGTCTCCTCCAGACACAGTCTCTCGCCAGTGAGATCAGTCTCCTCCAGACACAGTCTCTCGCCAGTGAGATCAGTCTCCTCCAGACACAGTCCCTCGCCAGTGAGATCAGTCTCCTCCAGACATAGTCTCTCGCCAGTGAGATCAGTCTCCTCCAGACACAGTCTCTCGCCAGTGAGGTCAGTCTCGTCCAGACACAGTCTCTTGCGAGTGAGATCATTCTCCTCCAGACACAGTCTCTTACCAGTGAGATCAGTCTCCTCCAGACAGTCTCTTACCAGTGAGATCATTCACCTCCAGACACAGTCTCTTACCAGTGAGATCATTCTCCTCCAGACACAGTCTCTTACCAGTGATTTCGGTCTCCTCCAGAGACAGTCTTTTACCAGTGAGGTCAGTCTCGTCCAGACACAGTCTCTTACCAGTGAGATCAGTCTCGTCCAGACACAGTCTCTCGCCAGTGAGATCATTCTCCTCCAGACACAGTCTCTTACCAGTGAGATCATTCTCCTCCTGACACAGTCTCTCACCAGTGAGATCAGTCTCAGTCTCCTCCAGACACAGTCTCTAGCCAGTGAGATCATTCTCCTCCAGACACAGTCCCTTGCCAGTGAGATCATTCTCCTCCAGACACAGTCCCTTGCCAGTGAGATCATTCTCCTCCAGACACAGTCTCTCGCCAGTGAGATCAGTCTCCTCCAGACACAGTCTCTAGCCAGTGAGATCATTCTCCTCCAGACACAGTCCCTTGCCAGTGAGATCATTCTCCTCCAGACACAGTCTCTCGCCAGTGAGATCAGTCTCCTCCAGACACAGTCTCTCGCCAGTGAGATCAGTCTCCTCCAGACACAGTCTCTCGCCAGTGAGATCAGTCTCCTCCAGACACAGTCTCTAGCCAGTGAGATCATTTTCCTCCAGACACAGTCTCTCGCCAGTGAGATCAGTCTCCTCCAGACACAGTCTCTAGCCAGTGAGATCATTCTCCTCCAGACACAGTCCCTTGCCAGTGAGATCATTCTCCTCCAGACACAGTCTCTCGCCAGTGAGATCAGTCTCCTCCAGACACAGTCTCTCGCCAGTGAGATCATTCTCCTCCAGACACAGTCTCTCGCCAATGAGATCAGTCTCCTCCAGACACAGTCTCTCTCCAGTGAGATCAGTCTCCTCCAGACACAGTCCCTCGCCAGTGAGATCAGTCTCCTCCAGACACAGTCCCTCGCCAGTGAGATCAGTCTCCTCCAGACACAGTCCCTCGCCAGTGAGATCAGTCTCCTCCAGACACAGTCTCTTACCAGTGAGATCAGTCTCCTCCAGACACAGTCTCTTACCAGTGAGATCGGTCTCCTCCAGACACAGTCCCTCGCCAGTGAGATCAGTCTCCTCCAGACACAGTCCCTCGCCAGTGAGATCAGTCTCCTCCAGACACAGTCTCTCGCCAGTGAGATCAGTCTCCTCCAGACACAGTCTCTCGCCAGTGAGATCAGTCTCCTCCAGACACAGTCTCTCGCCAGTGAGGTCAGTCTCGTCCAGACACAGTCTCTTGCGAGTGAGATCATTCTCCTCCAGACACAGTCTCTTACCAGTGAGATCAGTCTCCTCCAAACAGTCTCTTACCAGTGAGATCATTCACCTCCAGACACAGTCTCTTACCAGTGAGATAATTCTCCTCCAGACACAGTCTCTTACCAGTGATTTCGGTCTCCTCCAGAGACAGTCTTTTACCAGTGAGGTCAGTCTCGTCCAGACACAGTCTCTTACCAGTGAGATCAGTCTCGTCCAGACACAGTCTCTCGCCAGTGAGATCATTCTCCTCCAGACACAGTCTCTTACCAGTGAGATCATTCTCCTCCTGACACAGTCTCTCACCAGTGAGATCAGTCTCAGTCTCCTCCAGACACAGTCTCTAGCCAGTGAGATCATTCTCCTCCAGACACAGTCCCTTGCCAGTGAGATCATTCTCCTCCAGACACAGTCCCTTGCCAGTGAGATCATTCTCCTCCAGACACAGTCTCTCGCCAGTGAGATCAGTCTCCTCCAGACACAGTCTCTAGCCAGTGAGATCATTCTCCTCCAGACACAGTCCCTTGCCAGTGAGATCATTCTCCTCCAGACACAGTCTCTCGCCAGTGAGATCAGTCTCCTCCAGACACAGTCTCTCGCCAGTGAGATCAGTCTCCTCCAGACACAGTCTCTCGCCAGTGAGATCAGTCTCCTCCAGACACAGTCTCTCGCCAGTGAGATCAGTCTCCTCCAGACACAGTCTCTAGCCAGTGAGATCATTCTCCTCCAGACACAGTCTCTCGCCAGTGAGATCAGTCTCCTCCAGACACAGTCTCTAGCCAGTGAGATCATTCTCCTCCAGACACAGTCCCTTGCCAGTGAGATCATTCTCCTCAAGACACAGTCTCTTGCCAGTGAGATCAGTCTCCTCCAGACACAGTCTCTCGCCAGTGAGATCAGTCTCCTCCAGACACAGTCTCTCGCCAGTGAGATCAGTCTCCTCCAGACACAGTCTCTAGCCAGTGAGATCATTCTCCTCCAGACACAGTCTCTCGCCAGTGAGATCAGTCTACTCCAGACACAGTCTCTCGCCAGTGAGATCATTCTCCTCCAGACACAGTCCCTTGCCAGTGAGATCATTCTCCTCCAGACAAAGTCTCTCGCCTGTGAGATCAGTCTCCTCCAGACACAGTCTCTCACCAGTGAGATCAGTCTCCTCCAGACAGTCCCTCACCAGTGAGATCAGTCTCCTCCAGACAGTCTCTTGCCAGTGAGATCAGTCTCCTCCAGACAGTCTTTTACCAGTGAGATCATTTTCCTCCAGACACAGTCTCTCGACAGTGAGATCATTCTCCTCCAGACACAGTCTCTAGCCAGTGAGATCATTCTCCTCCAGACACAGTCTCTTACCAGTGAGATCAGTCTCCTCCAGAGACTGTCTCTTACCAGTAATTTCGGTCTCCTCCAGACACAGTCTCTTACCAGTGATTTCGGTCTCCTCCAGACACAGTCTCTCGCCTTTGAGATCAGTCTCCTTCAGACACAGTCTCTTACCAGTGAGATCAGTCTCCTCCAGACACAGTCTCTTACCAGTGATTTCGGTCTCCTCCAGACACAGTCTCTTACCAGTGATTTCGGTCTCCTCCAGACACAGTCTCTTACCAGTGAGATCATTCTCCTCCAGACACAGTCTCTTACCAGTGATTTCGGTCTCCTCCAGACACAGTCTCTTACCAGTGAGATCAGTCTCCTCCAGAGACAGTCTCTTACCAGTGATTTCGGTCTCCTCCAGACACAGTCTCTTACCAGGGATTTCGGTCTCCTCCAGACACAGTCTCTCGCCTGTGAGATCAGTCTCCTTCAGACACAGTCTCTTACCAGTGAGATCAGTCTCCTCCAGACACAGTCTCTTACCAGTGATTTCGGTCTCCTCCAGACACAGTCTCGTACCAGTTATTTCGGTCTCCTCCAGACACAGTCTCTCACCAGTGAGATCAGTCTCCTCCAGGCACAGTCTCTCGCCAGTGAGATCATTCTCCTCCAGACACAGTCTCTTACCAGTGAGATCATTCTCCTCCAGACACAGTCTCTCACCAGTGAGATCAGTCTCCTCCAGACACAGTCTCTAGCCAGTGAGATCATTCTCCTCCAGACACAGTCTCTTACCAGTGAGATCAGTCTCCTCCAGAGACAGTCTCTTACCAGTGATTTCGGTCTCCTCCAGACACAGTCTCTTACCAGTGATTTCAGTATCCTCCAGACACAGTCTCTGGCCAGTGAGATCATTCTCCTCCTGACACAGTCTCTCGCCTGTGAGATCAGTCTCCTTCAGACACAGTCTCTTACCAGTGAGATCAGTCTCCTCCAGACAGTCTCTTGCCAGTTAGATCAGTCTCCTCCAGACACAGTCTCTTACCAGTGAGATCATTCTCCTCCAGACACAGTCTCTTACCAGTGAGATCATTCTCCTCCAGACACAGTCTCTTACCAGTGAGATCATTCTCCTCCAGACACAGTCTCTGGCCAGTGAGATCATTCTCCTCCAGACACAGTCTCTTACCAGTGAGATCATTCTCCTCCAGACACAGTCTCTTACCAGTGAGATCATTCTCCTCCAGACACAGTCTCTTACCAGTGATTTCAGTCTCCTCCAGACACAGTCTCTTACCAGTGAGATCATTCTCCTCCAGACACAGTCTCTTACCAGTGAGATCATTCTCCTCCTGACACAGTCTCTTACCAGTGAGATCAGTCTCCTCCAGACACAGTCTCTTACCAGTGATTTCGGTCTCCTCCAGACACAGTCTCTTACCAGTGATTTCGGTCTCCTCCAGACACAGTCTCTTACCAGTGAGATCATTCTCCTCCAGACACAGTCTCTTACCAGTGATTTCGGTCTCCTCCAGACACAGTCTCTTACCAGTGAGATCAGTCTCCTCCAGAGACAGTCTCTTACCAGTGATTTCGGTCTCCTCCAGACACAGTCTCTTACCAGGGATTTCGGTCTCCTCCAGACACAGTCTCTCGCCTGTGAGATCAGTCTCCTTCAGACACAGTCTCTTACCAGTGAGATCAGTCTCCTCCAGACACAGTCTCTTACCAGTGATTTCGGTCTCCTCCAGACACAGTCTCGTACCAGTTATTTCGGTCTCCTCCAGACACAGTCTCTCACCAGTGAGATCAGTCTCCTCCAGGCACAGTCTCTCGCCAGTGAGATCATTCTCCTCCAGACACAGTCTCTTACCAGTGAGATCATTCTCCTCCAGACACAGTCTCTCACCAGTGAGATCAGTCTCCTCCAGACACAGTCTCTAGCCAGTGAGATTATTCTCCTCCAGACACAGTCTCTTACCAGTGAGATCAGTCTCCTCCAGAGACAGTCTCTTACCAGTGATTTCGGTCTCCTCCAGACACAGTCTCTTACCAGTGATTTCAGTATCCTCCAGACACAGTCTCTGGCCAGTGAGATCATTCTCCTCCTGACACAGTCTCTCGCCTGTGAGATCAGTCTCCTTCAGACACAGTCTCTTACCAGTGAGATCAGTCTCCTCCAGACAGTCTCTTGCCAGTTAGATCAGTCTCCTCCAGACACAGTCTCTTACCAGTGAGATCATTCTCCTCCAGACACAGTCTCTTACCAGTGAGATCATTCTCCTCCAGACACAGTCTCTTACCAGTGAGATCATTCTCCTCCAGACACAGTCTCTGGCCAGTGAGATCATTCTCCTCCAGACACAGTCTCTTACCAGTGAGATCATTCTCCTCCAGACACAGTCTCTTACCAGTGAGATCATTCTCCTCCAGACACAGTCTCTTACCAGTGATTTCAGTCTCCTCCAGACACAGTCTCTTACCAGTGAGATCATTCTCCTCCAGACACAGTCTCTTACCAGTGAGATCATTCTCCTCCTGACACAGTCTCTTACCAGTGAGATCAGTCTCCTCCAGACACAGTCTCTTGCCAGTGAGATCATTCTCCTCCAGACACAGTCTCTTACCAGTGAGATCATTCTCCTCCAGACACAGTCTCTTACCAGTGAGATCAGTCTCCTCCAGACACAGTCTCTTACCAGTGAGATCATTCTCCTCCAGACACAGTCTCTTACCAGTGAGATCAGTCTCCTCCAGACACAGTCTCTTACCAGTGAGATCATTCTCCTCCAGACACAGTCTCTTACCAGTGAGATCAGTCTCCTCCAGACACAGTCTCTTACCAGTGAGATCATTCTCCTCCAGACACAGTCTCTTACCAGTGAGATCATTCTCCTCCAGACACAGTCTCTTATCAGTGAGATCATTCTCCTCCAGACACAGTCTCTTACCAGTGAGATCATTCTCCTCCTGACACAGTCTCTTACCAGTGAGATCAGTCTCCTCCAGACACAGTCTCTTACCAGTGAGATCATTCTCCTCCAGACACAGTCTCTGGCCAGTGAGATCATTCTCCTCCAGACACAGTCTCTTACCAGTGAGATCATTCTCCTCCTGACACAGTCTCTTACCAGTGAGATCAGTCTCCTCCAGACACAGTCTCTTACCAGTGAGATCATTCTCCTCCAGACACAGTCTCTTACCAGTGAGATCAGTCTCCTCCTGACACAGCCTCTTACCAGTGAGATCATTCTCCTCCAGACACAGTCTCTTACCAGTGAGATCAGTCTCCCCCAGACACAGTCTCTTGCCAGTGAGATCATTCTCCCCCAGACACAGTCTCTTGCCAGTGAGATCATTCTCCTCCAGACACAGTCTCTTACCAGTGAGATCATTCTCCTCCAGACACAGTCTCTTACCAGTGAGATCATTCTCCTCCTGACACAGTCTCTTACCAGTGAGATCAGTCTCCTCCAGACACAGTCTCTTACCAGTGAGATCATTCTCCTCCAGACACAGTCTCTTACCAGTGAGATCAGTCTCCTCCAGACACAGTCTCTTGCCAGTGAGATCATTCTCCTCCAGACACAGTCTCTTACCAGTGAGATCATTCTCCTCCTGACACAGTCTCTTACCAGTGAGATCAGTCTCCTCCAGACACAGTCTCTTACCAGTGAGATCATTCTCCTCCAGACTTAGTCTCTTACCAGTGAGATCATTCTCCTCCAGACACAGTCTCTTACCAGTGAGATCATTCTCCTCCTGACACAGTCTCTCGCCTGTGAGATCAGTCTCCTTCAGACACAGTCTCTCACCAGTGATATCAGTCTCCTGCAGACACAGTCTCTTACCAGTGAGATCAGTCTCCTCCAGACACAGTCCCTCTCCAGTGAGATCAGTCTCCTCCAGACACAGTCCCTCGCCAGTGAGATCAGTCTCCTCCAGACACAGTCCCTCGCCAGTGAGATCAGTCTCCTCCAGACACAGTCCCTCTCCAGTGAGATCAGTCTCCTCCAGACACAGTCTCTCGCCAGTGAGATCAGTCTCCTCCAGACACAGTCTCTTACCAGTGAGATCAGTCTCCTCCAGACACAGTCCCTCCCCAGTGAGATCAGTCTCCTCCAGACACAGTCCCTCGCCAGTGAGATCAGTCTCCTCCAGACACAGTCCCTCGCCAGTGAGATCAGTCTCCTCCAGACACAGTCCCTCGCCAGTGAGATCAGTCTCCTCCAGACACAGTCTCTCGCCAGTGAGATCAGTCTCCTCCAGACACAGTCTCTTACCAGTGAGATCAGTCTCCTCCAGACACAGTCCCTCTCCAGTGAGATCAGTCTCCTCCAGACACAGTCCCTCGCCAGTGAGATCAGTCTCCTCCAGACACAGTCCCTCGCCAGTGAGATCAGTCTCCTCCAGACACAGTCCCTCGCCAGTGAGATCAGTCTCCTCCAGACACAGTCCCTCGCCAGTGAGATCAGTCTCCTCCAGACACAGTCCCTCGCCAGTGAGATCAGTCTCCTCCAGACACAGTCTCTCGCCAGTGAGATCAGTCTCCTCCAGACACAGTCTCTTACCAGTGAGATCAGTCTCCTCCAGACACAGTCCCTCTCCAGTGAGATCAGTCTCCTCCAGACACAGTCCCTCGCCAGTGAGATCAGTCTCCTCCAGACACAGTCTCTCGCCAGTGAGATCAGTCTCCTCCAGACACAGTCTCTCGCCAGTGAGATCAGTCTCCTCCAGACACAGTCCCTCGCCAGTGAGATCAGTCTCCTCCAGACACAGTCTCTCGCCAGTGAGATCAGTCTCCTCCAGACACAGTCTCTCGCCAGTGAGGTCAGTCTCGTCCAGACACAGTCTCTTGCGAGTGAGATCATTCTCCTCCAGACACAGTCTCTTACCAGTGAGATCAGTCTCCTCCAGACAGTCTCTTACCAGTGAGATCATTCACCTCCAGACACAGTCTCTTACCAGTGAGATCATTCTCCTCCAGACACAGTCTCTTACCAGTGATTTCGGTCTCCTCCAGAGACAGTCTTTTACCAGTGAGGTCAGTCTCGTCCAGACACAGTCTCTTACCAGTGAGATCAGTCTCGTCCAGACACAGTCTCTCGCCAGTGAGATCATTCTCCTCCAGACACAGTCTCTTACCAGTGAGATCATTCTCCTCCTGACACAGTCTCTCACCAGTGAGATCAGTCTCAGTCTCCTCCAGACACAGTCTCTAGCCAGTGAGATCATTCTCCTCCAGACACAGTCCCTTGCCAGTGAGATCATTCTCCTCCAGACACAGTCCCTTGCCAGTGAGATCATTCTCCTCCAGACACAGTCTCTCGCCAGTGAGATCAGTCTCCTCCAGACACAGTCTCTAGCCAGTGAGATCATTCTCCTCCAGACACAGTCCCTTGCCAGTGAGATCATTCTCCTCCAGACACAGTCTCTCGCCAGTGAGATCAGTCTCCTCCAGACACAGTCTCTCGCCAGTGAGATCAGTCTCCTCCAGACACAGTCTCTCGCCAGTGAGATCAGTCTCCTCCAGACACAGTCTCTAGCCAGTGAGATCATTTTCCTCCAGACACAGTCTCTCGCCAGTGAGATCAGTCTCCTCCAGACACAGTCTCTAGCCAGTGAGATCATTCTCCTCCAGACACAGTCCCTTGCCAGTGAGATCATTCTCCTCCAGACACAGTCTCTCGCCAGTGAGATCAGTCTCCTCCAGACACAGTCTCTCGCCAGTGAGATCATTCTCCTCCAGACACAGTCTCTCGCCAATGAGATCAGTCTCCTCCAGACACAGTCTCTCTCCAGTGAGATCAGTCTCCTCCAGACACAGTCCCTCGCCAGTGAGATCAGTCTCCTCCAGACACAGTCCCTCGCCAGTGAGATCAGTCTCCTCCAGACACAGTCCCTCGCCAGTGAGATCAGTCTCCTCCAGACACAGTCTCTTACCAGTGAGATCAGTCTCCTCCAGACACAGTCTCTTACCAGTGAGATCGGTCTCCTCCAGACACAGTCCCTCGCCAGTGAGATCAGTCTCCTCCAGACACAGTCCCTCGCCAGTGAGATCAGTCTCCTCCAGACACAGTCTCTCGCCAGTGAGATCAGTCTCCTCCAGACACAGTCTCTCGCCAGTGAGATCAGTCTCCTCCAGACACAGTCTCTCGCCAGTGAGGTCAGTCTCGTCCAGACACAGTCTCTTGCGAGTGAGATCATTCTCCTCCAGACACAGTCTCTTACCAGTGAGATCAGTCTCCTCCAAACAGTCTCTTACCAGTGAGATCATTCACCTCCAGACACAGTCTCTTACCAGTGAGATCATTCTCCTCCAGACACAGTCTCTTACCAGTGATTTCGGTCTCCTCCAGAGACAGTCTTTTACCAGTGAGGTCAGTCTCGTCCAGACACAGTCTCTTACCAGTGAGATCAGTCTCGTCCAGACACAGTCTCTCGCCAGTGAGATCATTCTCCTCCAGACACAGTCTCTTACCAGTGAGATCATTCTCCTCCTGACACAGTCTCTCACCAGTGAGATCAGTCTCAGTCTCCTCCAGACACAGTCTCTAGCCAGTGAGATCATTCTCCTCCAGACACAGTCCCTTGCCAGTGAGATCATTCTCCTCCAGACACAGTCCCTTGCCAGTGAGATCATTCTCCTCCAGACACAGTCTCTCGCCAGTGAGATCAGTCTCCTCCAGACACAGTCTCTAGCCAGTGAGATCATTCTCCTCCAGACACAGTCCCTTGCCAGTGAGATCATTCTCCTCCAGACACAGTCTCTCGCCAGTGAGATCAGTCTCCTCCAGACACAGTCTCTCGCCAGTGAGATCAGTCTCCTCCAGACACAGTCTCTCGCCAGTGAGATCAGTCTCCTCCAGACACAGTCTCTCGCCAGTGAGATCAGTCTCCTCCAGACACAGTCTCTAGCCAGTGAGATCATTCTCCTCCAGACACAGTCTCTCGCCAGTGAGATCAGTCTCCTCCAGACACAGTCTCTAGCCAGTGAGATCATTCTCCTCCAGACACAGTCCCTTGCCAGTGAGATCATTCTCCTCAAGACACAGTCTCTTGCCAGTGAGATCAGTCTCCTCCAGACACAGTCTCTCGCCAGTGAGATCAGTCTCCTCCAGACACAGTCTCTCGCCAGTGAGATCAGTCTCCTCCAGACACAGTCTCTAGCCAGTGAGATCATTCTCCTCCAGACACAGTCTCTCGCCAGTGAGATCAGTCTCCTCCAGACACAGTCTCTCGCCAGTGAGATCATTCTCCTCCAGACACAGTCCCTTGCCAGTGAGATCATTCTCCTCCAGACAAAGTCTCTCGCCTGTGAGATCAGTCTCCTCCAGACACAGTCTCTCACCAGTGAGATCAGTCTCCTCCAGACAGTCCCTCACCAGTGAGATCAGTCTCCTCCAGACAGTCTCTTGCCAGTGAGATCAGTCTCCTCCAGACAGTCTTTTACCAGTGAGATCATTTTCCTCCAGACACAGTCTCTCGACAGTGAGATCATTCTCCTCCAGACACAGTCTCTAGCCAGTGAGATCATTCTCCTCCAGACACAGTCTCTTACCAGTGAGATCAGTCTCCTCCAGAGACTGTCTCTTACCAGTAATTTCGGTCTCCTCCAGACACAGTCTCTTACCAGTGATTTCGGTCTCCTCCAGACACAGTCTCTCGCCTTTGAGATCAGTCTCCTTCAGACACAGTCTCTTACCAGTGAGATCAGTCTCCTCCAGACACAGTCTCTTACCAGTGATTTCGGTCTCCTCCAGACACAGTCTCTTACCAGTGATTTCGGTCTCCTCCAGACACAGTCTCTTACCAGTGAGATCATTCTCCTCCAGACACAGTCTCTTACCAGTGATTTCGGTCTCCTCCAGACACAGTCTCTTACCAGTGAGATCAGTCTCCTCCAGAGACAGTCTCTTACCAGTGATTTCGGTCTCCTCCAGACACAGTCTCTTACCAGGTATTTCGGTCTCCTCCAGACACAGTCTCTCGCCTGTGAGATCAGTCTCCTTCAGACACAGTCTCTTACCAGTGAGATCAGTCTCCTCCAGACACAGTCTCTTACCAGTGATTTCGGTCTCCTCCAGACACAGTCTCGTACCAGTTATTTCGGTCTCCTCCAGACACAGTCTCTCACCAGTGAGATCAGTCTCCTCCAGGCACAGTCTCTCGCCAGTGAGATCATTCTCCTCCAGACACAGTCTCTTACCAGTGAGATCATTCTCCTCCAGACACAGTCTCTCACCAGTGAGATCAGTCTCCTCCAGACACAGTCTCTAGCCAGTGAGATCATTCTCCTCCAGACACAGTCTCTTACCAGTGAGATCAGTCTCCTCCAGAGACAGTCTCTTACCAGTGATTTCGGTCTCCTCCAGACACAGTCTCTTACCAGTGATTTCAGTATCCTCCAGACACAGTCTCTGGCCAGTGAGATCATTCTCCTCCTGACACAGTCTCTCGCCTGTGAGATCAGTCTCCTTCAGACACAGTCTCTTACCAGTGAGATCAGTCTCCTCCAGACAGTCTCTTGCCAGTTAGATCAGTCTCCTCCAGACACAGTCTCTTACCAGTGAGATCATTCTCCTCCAGACACAGTCTCTTACCAGTGAGATCATTCTCCTCCAGACACAGTCTCTTACCAGTGAGATCATTCTCCTCCAGACACAGTCTCTGGCCAGTGAGATCATTCTCCTCCAGACACAGTCTCTTACCAGTGAGATCATTCTCCTCCAGACACAGTCTCTTACCAGTGAGATCATTCTCCTCCAGACACAGTCTCTTACCAGTGATTTCAGTCTCCTCCAGACACAGTCTCTTACCAGTGAGATCATTCTCCTCCAGACACAGTCTCTTACCAGTGAGATCATTCTCCTCCTGACACAGTCTCTTACCAGTGAGATCAGTCTCCTCCAGACACAGTCTCTTACCAGTGATTTCGGTCTCCTCCAGACACAGTCTCTTACCAGTGATTTCGGTCTCCTCCAGACACAGTCTCTTACCAGTGAGATCATTCTCCTCCAGACACAGTCTCTTACCAGTGATTTCGGTCTCCTCCAGACACAGTCTCTTACCAGTGAGATCAGTCTCCTCCAGAGACAGTCTCTTACCAGTGATTTCGGTCTCCTCCAGACACAGTCTCTTACCAGGGATTTCGGTCTCCTCCAGACACAGTCTCTCGCCTGTGAGATCAGTCTCCTTCAGACACAGTCTCTTACCAGTGAGATCAGTCTCCTCCAGACACAGTCTCTTACCAGTGATTTCGGTCTCCTCCAGACACAGTCTCGTACCAGTTATTTCGGTCTCCTCCAGACACAGTCTCTCACCAGTGAGATCAGTCTCCTCCAGGCACAGTCTCTCGTCAGTGAGATCATTCTCCTCCAGACACAGTCTCTTACCAGTGAGATCATTCTCCTCCAGACACAGTCTCTCACCAGTGAGATCAGTCTCCTCCAGACACAGTCTCTAGCCAGTGAGATCATTCTCCTCCAGACACAGTCTCTTACCAGTGAGATCAGTCTCCTCCAGAGACAGTCTCTTACCAGTGATTTCGGTCTCCTCCAGACACAGTCTCTTACCAGTGATTTCAGTATCCTCCAGACACAGTCTCTGGCCAGTGAGATCATTCTCCTCCTGACACAGTCTCTCGCCTGTGAGATCAGTCTCCTTCAGACACAGTCTCTTACCAGTGAGATCAGTCTCCTCCAGACAGTCTCTTGCCAGTTAGATCAGTCTCCTCCAGACACAGTCTCTTACCAGTGAGATCATTCTCCTCCAGACACAGTCTCTTACCAGTGAGATCATTCTCCTCCAGACACAGTCTCTTACCAGTGAGATCATTCTCCTCCAGACACAGTCTCTGGCCAGTGAGATCATTCTCCTCCAGACACAGTCTCTTACCAGTGAGATCATTCTCCTCCAGACACAGTCTCTTATCAGTGAGATCATTCTCCTCCAGACACAGTCTCTTACCAGTGAGATCATTCTCCTCCTGACACAGTCTCTTACCAGTGAGATCAGTCTCCTCCAGACACAGTCTCTTACCAGTGAGATCATTCTCCTCCAGACACAGTCTCTGGCCAGTGAGATCATTCTCCTCCAGACACAGTCTCTTACCAGTGAGATCATTCTCCTCCTGACACAGTCTCTTACCAGTGAGATCAGTCTCCTCCAGACACAGTCTCTTACCAGTGAGATCATTCTCCTCCAGACACAGTCTCTTACCAGTGAGATCAGTCTCCTCCTGACACAGTCTCTTACCAGTGAGATCAGTCTCCTCCAGACACAGTCTCTTACCAGTGAGATCATTCTCCTCCAGACACAGTCTCTTACCAGTGAGATCAGTCTCCCCCAGACACAGTCTCTTGCCAGTGAGATCATTCTCCTCCAGACACAGTCTCTTACCAGTGAGATCATTCTCCTCCAGACACAGTCTCTTACCAGTGAGATCATTCTCCTCCTGACACAGTCTCTTACCAGTGAGATCAGTCTCCTCCAGACACAGTCTCTTACCAGTGAGATCATTCTCCTCCAGACACAGTCTCTTACCAGTGAGATCAGTCTCCTCCAGACACAGTCTCTTGCCAGTGAGATCATTCTCCTCCAGACACAGTCTCTTACCAGTGAGATCATTCTCCTCCTGACACAGTCTCTTACCAGTGAGATCAGTCTCCTCCAGACACAGTCTCTTACCAGTGAGATCATTCTCCTCCAGACTTAGTCTCTTACCAGTGAGATCATTCTCCTCCAGACACAGTCTCTTACCAGTGAGATCATTCTCCTCCTGACACAGTCTCTCGCCTGTGAGATCAGTCTCCTTCAGACACAGTCTCTCACCAGTGATATCAGTCTCCTGCAGACACAGTCTCTTACCAGTGAGATCAGTCTCCTCCAGACACAGTCCCTCTCCAGTGAGATCAGTCTCCTCCAGACACAGTCCCTCGCCAGTGAGATCAGTCTCCTCCAGACACAGTCCCTCGCCAGTGAGATCAGTCTCCTCCAGACACAGTCCCTCTCCAGTGAGATCAGTCTCCTCCAGACACAGTCTCTCGCCAGTGAGATCAGTCTCCTCCAGACACAGTCTCTTACCAGTGAGATCAGTCTCCTCCAGACACAGTCCCTCCCCAGTGAGATCAGTCTCCTCCAGACACAGTCCCTCGCCAGTGAGATCAGTCTCCTCCAGACACAGTCCCTCGCCAGTGAGATCAGTCTCCTCCAGACACAGTCCCTCGCCAGTGAGATCAGTCTCCTCCAGACACAGTCTCTCGCCAGTGAGATCAGTCTCCTCCAGACACAGTCTCTTACCAGTGAGATCAGTCTCCTCCAGACACAGTCCCTCTCCAGTGAGATCAGTCTCCTCCAGACACAGTCCCTCGCCAGTGAGATCAGTCTCCTCCAGACACAGTCCCTCGCCAGTGAGATCAGTCTCCTCCAGACACAGTCCCTCGCCAGTGAGATCAGTCTCCTCCAGACACAGTCCCTCGCCAGTGAGATCAGTCTCCTCCAGACACAGTCCCTCGCCAGTGAGATCAGTCTCCTCCAGACACAGTCTCTCGCCAGTGAGATCAGTCTCCTCCAGACACAGTCTCTTACCAGTGAGATCAGTCTCCTCCAGACACAGTCCCTCTCCAGTGAGATCAGTCTCCTCCAGACACAGTCCCTCGCCAGTGAGATCAGTCTCCTCCAGACACAGTCTCTCGCCAGTGAGATCAGTCTCCTCCAGACACAGTCTCTCGCCAGTGAGATCAGTCTCCTCCAGACACAGTCCCTCGCCAGTGAGATCAGTCTCCTCCAGACACAGTCTCTCGCCAGTGAGATCAGTCTCCTCCAGACACAGTCTCTCGCCAGTGAGGTCAGTCTCGTCCAGACACAGTCTCTTGCGAGTGAGATCATTCTCCTCCAGACACAGTCTCTTACCAGTGAGATCAGTCTCCTCCAGACAGTCTCTTACCAGTGAGATCATTCACCTCCAGACACAGTCTCTTACCAGTGAGATCATTCTCCTCCAGACACAGTCTCTTACCAGTGATTTCGGTCTCCTCCAGAGACAGTCTTTTACCAGTGAGGTCAGTCTCGTCCAGACACAGTCTCTTACCAGTGAGATCAGTCTCGTCCAGACACAGTCTCTCGCCAGTGAGATCATTCTCCTCCAGACACAGTCTCTTACCAGTGAGATCATTCTCCTCCTGACACAGTCTCTCACCAGTGAGATCAGTCTCAGTCTCCTCCAGACACAGTCTCTAGCCAGTGAGATCATTCTCCTCCAGACACAGTCCCTTGCCAGTGAGATCATTCTCCTCCAGACACAGTCCCTTGCCAGTGAGATCATTCTCCTCCAGACACAGTCTCTCGCCAGTGAGATCAGTCTCCTCCAGACACAGTCTCTAGCCAGTGAGATCATTCTCCTCCAGACACAGTCCCTTGCCAGTGAGATCATTCTCCTCCAGACACAGTCTCTCGCCAGTGAGATCAGTCTCCTCCAGACACAGTCTCTCGCCAGTGAGATCAGTCTCCTCCAGACACAGTCTCTCGCCAGTGAGATCAGTCTCCTCCAGACACAGTCTCTAGCCAGTGAGATCATTTTCCTCCAGACACAGTCTCTCGCCAGTGAGATCAGTCTCCTCCAGACACAGTCTCTAGCCAGTGAGATCATTCTCCTCCAGACACAGTCCCTTGCCAGTGAGATCATTCTCCTCCAGACACAGTCTCTCGCCAGTGAGATCAGTCTCCTCCAGACACAGTCTCTCGCCAGTGAGATCATTCTCCTCCAGACACAGTCTCTCGCCAATGAGATCAGTCTCCTCCAGACACAGTCTCTCTCCAGTGAGATCAGTCTCCTCCAGACACAGTCCCTCGCCAGTGAGATCAGTCTCCTCCAGACACAGTCCCTCGCCAGTGAGATCAGTCTCCTCCAGACACAGTCCCTCGCCAGTGAGATCAGTCTCCTCCAGACACAGTCTCTTACCAGTGAGATCAGTCTCCTCCAGACACAGTCTCTTACCAGTGAGATTGGTCTCCTCCAGACACAGTCCCTCGCCAGTGAGATCAGTCTCCTCCAGACACAGTCCCTCGCCAGTGAGATCAGTCTCCTCCAGACACAGTCTCTCGCCAGTGAGATCAGTCTCCTCCAGACACAGTCTCTCGCCAGTGAGATCAGTCTCCTCCAGACACAGTCTCTCGCCAGTGAGGTCAGTCTCGTCCAGACACAGTCTCTTGCGAGTGAGATCATTCTCCTCCAGACACAGTCTCTTACCAGTGAGATCAGTCTCCTCCAAACAGTCTCTTACCAGTGAGATCATTCACCTCCAGACACAGTCTCTTACCAGTGAGATCATTCTCCTCCAGACACAGTCTCTTACCAGTGATTTCGGTCTCCTCCAGAGACAGTCTTTTACCAGTGAGGTCAGTCTCGTCCAGACACAGTCTCTTACCAGTGAGATCAGTCTCGTCCAGACACAGTCTCTCGCCAGTGAGATCATTCTCCTCCAGACACAGTCTCTTACCAGTGAGATCATTCTCCTCCTGACACAGTCTCTCACCAGTGAGATCAGTCTCAGTCTCCTCCAGACACAGTCTCTAGCCAGTGAGATCATTCTCCTCCAGACACAGTCCCTTGCCAGTGAGATCATTCTCCTCCAGACACAGTCCCTTGCCAGTGAGATCATTCTCCTCCAGACACAGTCTCTCGCCAGTGAGATCAGTCTCCTCCAGACACAGTCTCTAGCCAGTGAGATCATTCTCCTCCAGACACAGTCCCTTGCCAGTGAGATCATTCTCCTCCAGACACAGTCTCTCGCCAGTGAGATCAGTCTCCTCCAGACACAGTCTCTCGCCAGTGAGATCAGTCTCCTCCAGACACAGTCTCTCGCCAGTGAGATCAGTCTCCTCCAGACACAGTCTCTCGCCAGTGAGATCAGTCTCCTCCAGACACAGTCTCTAGCCAGTGAGATCATTCTCCTCCAGACACAGTCTCTCGCCAGTGAGATCAGTCTCCTCCAGACACAGTCTCTAGCCAGTGAGATCATTCTCCTCCAGACACAGTCCCTTGCCAGTGAGATCATTCTCCTCAAGACACAGTCTCTTGCCAGTGAGATCAGTCTCCTCCAGACACAGTCTCTCGCCAGTGAGATCAGTCTCCTCCAGACACAGTCTCTCGCCAGTGAGATCAGTCTCCTCCAGACACAGTCTCTAGCCAGTGAGATCATTCTCCTCCAGACACAGTCTCTCGCCAGTGAGATCAGTCTCCTCCAGACACAGTCTCTCGCCAGTGAGATCATTCTCCTCCAGACACAGTCCCTTGCCAGTGAGATCATTCTCCTCCAGACAAAGTCTCTCGCCTGTGAGATCAGTCTCCTCCAGACACAGTCTCTCACCAGTGAGATCAGTCTCCTCCAGACAGTCCCTCACCAGTGAGATCAGTCTCCTCCAGACAGTCTCTTGCCAGTGAGATCAGTCTCCTCCAGACAGTCTTTTACCAGTGAGATCATTTTCCTCCAGACACAGTCTCTCGACAGTGAGATCATTCTCCTCCAGACACAGTCTCTAGCCAGTGAGATCATTCTCCTCCAGACACAGTCTCTTACCAGTGAGATCAGTCTCCTCCAGAGACTGTCTCTTACCAGTAATTTCGGTCTCCTCCAGACACAGTCTCTTACCAGTGATTTCGGTCTCCTCCAGACACAGTCTCTCGCCTTTGAGATCAGTCTCCTTCAGACACAGTCTCTTACCAGTGAGATCAGTCTCCTCCAGACACAGTCTCTTACCAGTGATTTCGGTCTCCTCCAGACACAGTCTCTTACCAGTGATTTCGGTCTCCTCCAGACACAGTCTCTTACCAGTGAGATCATTCTCCTCCAGACACAGTCTCTTACCAGTGATTTCGGTCTCCTCCAGACACAGTCTCTTACCAGTGAGATCAGTCTCCTCCAGAGACAGTCTCTTACCAGTGATTTCGGTCTCCTCCAGACACAGTCTCTTACCAGGGATTTCGGTCTCCTCCAGACACAGTCTCTCGCCTGTGAGATCAGTCTCCTTCAGACACAGTCTCTTACCAGTGAGATCAGTCTCCTCCAGACACAGTCTCTTACCAGTGATTTCGGTCTCCTCCAGACACAGTCTCGTACCAGTTATTTCGGTCTCCTCCAGACACAGTCTCTCACCAGTGAGATCAGTCTCCTCCAGGCACAGTCTCTCGCCAGTGAGATCATTCTCCTCCAGACACAGTCTCTTACCAGTGAGATCATTCTCCTCCAGACACAGTCTCTCACCAGTGAGATCAGTCTCCTCCAGACACAGTCTCTAGCCAGTGAGATCATTCTCCTCCAGACACAGTCTCTTACCAGTGAGATCAGTCTCCTCCAGAGACAGTCTCTTACCAGTGATTTCGGTCTCCTCCAGACACAGTCTCTTACCAGTGATTTCAGTATCCTCCAGACACAGTCTCTGGCCAGTGAGATCATTCTCCTCCTGACACAGTCTCTCGCCTGTGAGATCAGTCTCCTTCAGACACAGTCTCTTACCAGTGAGATCAGTCTCCTCCAGACAGTCTCTTGCCAGTTAGATCAGTCTCCTCCAGACACAGTCTCTTACCAGTGAGATCATTCTCCTCCAGACACAGTCTCTTACCAGTGAGATCATTCTCCTCCAGACACAGTCTCTTACCAGTGAGATCATTCTCCTCCAGACACAGTCTCTGGCCAGTGAGATCATTCTCCTCCAGACACAGTCTCTTACCAGTGAGATCATTCTCCTCCAGACACAGTCTCTTACCAGTGAGATCATTCTCCTCCAGACACAGTCTCTTACCAGTGATTTCAGTCTCCTCCAGACACAGTCTCTTACCAGTGAGATCATTCTCCTCCAGACACAGTCTCTTACCAGTGAGATCATTCTCCTCCTGACACAGTCTCTTACCAGTGAGATCAGTCTCCTCCAGACACAGTCTCTTGCCAGTGAGATCATTCTCCTCCAGACACAGTCTCTTACCAGTGAGATCATTCTCCTCCAGACACAGTCTCTTACCAGTGAGATCAGTCTCCTCCAGACACAGTCTCTCGCCTGTGAGATCATTCTCCTCCAGACACAGTCTCTTACCAGTGAGATCAGTCTCCTCCAGACACAGTCTCTTACCAGTGAGATCATTCTCCTCCAGACACAGTCTCTTACCAGTGAGATCAGTCTCCTCCAGACACAGTCTCTTACCAGTGAGATCATTCTCCTCCAGACACAGTCTCTTACCAGTGAGATCATTCTCCTCCAGACACAGTCTCTTATCAGTGAGATCATTCTCCTCCAGACACAGTCTCTTACCAGTGAGATCATTCTCCTCCTGACACAGTCTCTTACCAGTGAGATCAGTCTCCTCCAGACACAGTCTCTTACCAGTGAGATCATTCTCCTCCAGACACAGTCTCTGGCCAGTGAGATCATTCTCCTCCAGACACAGTCTCTTACCAGTGAGATCATTCTCCTCCTGACACAGTCTCTTACCAGTGAGATCAGTCTCCTCCAGACACAGTCTCTTACCAGTGAGATCATTCTCCTCCAGACACAGTCTCTTACCAGTGAGATCAGTCTCCTCCAGACACAGTCTCTTGCCAGTGAGATCATTCTCCTCCAGACACAGTCTCTTACCAGTGAGATCAGTCTCCTCCTGACACAGTCTCTTACCAGTGAGATCAGTCTCCTCCAGACACAGTCTCTTACCAGTGAGATCATTCTCCTCCAGACACAGTCTCTTACCAGTGAGATCAGTCTCCCCAGACACAGTCTCTTGCCAGTGAGATCATTCTCCTCCAGACACAGTCTCTTACCAGTGAGATCATTCTCCTCCAGACACAGTCTCTTACCAGTGAGATCATTCTCCTCCTGACACAGTCTCTTACCAGTGAGATCAGTCTCCTCCAGACACAGTCTCTTACCAGTGAGATCATTCTCCTCCAGACACAGTCTCTTACCAGTGAGATCAGTCTCCTCCAGAGACTGTCTCTTACCAGTAATTTCGGTCTCCTCCAGACACAGTCTCTTACCAGTGATTTCGGTCTCCTCCAGACACAGTCTCTCGCCTTTGAGATCAGTCTCCTTCAGACACAGTCTCTTACCAGTGAGATCAGTCTCCTCCAGACACAGTCTCTTACCAGTGATTTCGGTCTCCTCCAGACACAGTCTCTTACCAGTGATTTCGGTCTCCTCCAGACACAGTCTCTTACCAGTGAGATCATTCTCCTCCAGACACAGTCTCTTACCAGTGATTTCGGTCTCCTCCAGACACAGTCTCTTACCAGTGAGATCAGTCTCCTCCAGAGACAGTCTCTTACCAGTGATTTCGGTCTCCTCCAGACACAGTCTCTTACCAGGGATTTCGGTCTCCTCCAGACACAGTCTCTCGCCTGTGAGATCAGTCTCCTTCAGACACAGTCTCTTACCAGTGAGATCAGTCTCCTCCAGACACAGTCTCTTACCAGTGATTTCGGTCTCCTCCAGACACAGTCTCGTACCAGTTATTTCGGTCTCCTCCAGACACAGTCTCTCACCAGTGAGATCAGTCTCCTCCAGGCACAGTCTCTCGCCAGTGAGATCATTCTCCTCCAGACACAGTCTCTTACCAGTGAGATCATTCTCCTCCAGACACAGTCTCTCACCAGTGAGATCAGTCTCCTCCAGACACAGTCTCTAGCCAGTGAGATCATTCTCCTCCAGACACAGTCTCTGGCCAGTGAGATCATTCTCCTCCAGACACAGTCTCTTACCAGTGAGATCATTCTCCTCCAGACACAGTCTCTTACCAGTGAGATCATTCTCCTCCAGACACAGTCTCTTACCAGTGATTTCAGTCTCCTCCAGACACAGTCTCTTACCAGTGAGATCATTCTCCTCCAGACACAGTCTCTTACCAGTGAGATCATTCTCCTCCTGACACAGTCTCTTACCAGTGAGATCAGTCTCCTCCAGACACAGTCTCTTGCCAGTGAGATCATTCTCCTCCAGACACAGTCTCTTACCAGTGAGATCATTCTCCTCCAGACACAGTCTCTTACCAGTGAGATCAGTCTCCTCCAGACACAGTCTCTCGCCTGTGAGATCATTCTCCTCCAGACACAGTCTCTTACCAGTGAGATCAGTCTCCTCCAGACACAGTCTCTTACCAGTGAGATCATTCTCCTCCAGACACAGTCTCTTACCAGTGAGATCAGTCTCCTCCAGACACAGTCTCTTACCAGTGAGATCATTCTCCTCCAGACACAGTCTCTTACCAGTGAGATCATTCTCCTCCAGACACAGTCTCTTATCAGTGAGATCATTCTCCTCCAGACACAGTCTCTTACCAGTGAGATCATTCTCCTCCTGACACAGTCTCTTACCAGTGAGATCAGTCTCCTCCAGACACAGTCTCTTACCAGTGAGATCATTCTCCTCCAGACACAGTCTCTGGCCAGTGAGATCATTCTCCTCCAGACACAGTCTCTTACCAGTGAGATCATTCTCCTCCTGACACAGTCTCTTACCAGTGAGATCAGTCTCCTCCAGACACAGTCTCTTACCAGTGAGATCATTCTCCTCCAGACACAGTCTCTTACCAGTGAGATCAGTCTCCTCCAGACACAGTCTCTTGCCAGTGAGATCATTCTCCTCCAGACACAGTCTCTTACCAGTGAGATCAGTCTCCTCCTGACACAGTCTCTTACCAGTGAGATCAGTCTCCTCCAGACACAGTCTCTTACCAGTGAGATCATTCTCCTCCAGACACAGTCTCTTACCAGTGAGATCAGTCTCCCCAGACACAGTCTCTTGCCAGTGAGATCATTCTCCTCCAGACACAGTCTCTTACCAGTGAGATCATTCTCCTCCAGACACAGTCTCTTACCAGTGAGATCATTCTCCTCCTGACACAGTCTCTTACCAGTGAGATCAGTCTCCTCCAGACACAGTCTCTTACCAGTGAGATCATTCTCCTCCAGACACAGTCTCTTACCAGTGAGATCAGTCTCCTCCAGACACAGTCTCTTGCCAGTGAGATCATTCTCCTCCAGACACAGTCTCTTACCAGTGAGATCATTCTCCTCCTGACACAGTCTCTTACCAGTGAGATCAGTCTCCTCCAGACACAGTCTCTTACCAGTGAGATCATTCTCCTCCAGACTTAGTCTCTTACCAGTGAGATCATTCTCCTCCAGACACAGTCTCTTACCAGTGAGATCATTCTCCTCCTGACACAGTCTCTCGCCTGTGAGATCAGTCTCCTTCAGACACAGTCTCTCACCAGTGATATCAGTCTCCTGCAGACACAGTCTCTCGCCTGTGAGATCAGTCTCCTCCAGACACAGTCTCCCGCCTGTGAGATCGGTCTCCTCCAGACACAGTCTCTCGCCTGTGAGATCATTCACCTCCAGACACAGTCTCTTATGAGTGAGATCGGTCTCCTCCAGACACAGTCTCTCGCCTGTGAGATCAGTCTCCTCCAGACACAGTCTCTTGCCAGTGAGATCAGTCTCCTCCAGACACAGTCTCTTACCAGTGAGATCATTCTCCTCCTGACACAGTCTCTTACCAGTGAGATCAGTCTCCTCCAGACACAGTCTCTTACCAGTGAGATCATTCTCCTCCAGACACAGTCTCTTACCAGTGAGATCATTCTCCTCCAGACACAGTCTCTTACCAGTGAGATCATTCTCCTCCTGACACAGTCTCTTACCAGTGAGATCAGTCTCCTCCAGACACAGTCTCTTACCAGTGATATCAGTCTCCTCCAGACACAGTCTCTTACCAGTGAGATCATTCTCCTCCAGACACAGTCTCTTACCAGTGAGAACATTCTCCTCCAGACACAGTCTCTTACCAGTGAGATCATTCACCTCCAGACACAGTCTCTTACCAGTGAGATCAGTGTCCTCCAGCCACAGTCTCTGGCCAGTAAGATCGGTCTCCTCCAGACACAGTCTCTTACCAGTGAGATCAGTCTCCTCCAGACACAGTCTCTTGCCAGTGAGATCATTCTCCTCCAGACACAGTCTCTTACCAGTGAGATCATTCTCCTCCTGACACAGTCTCTCGCCTGTGAGATCAGTCTCCTCCAGACACAGTCTCTTACCAGTGAGATCATTCTCCTCCAGACACAGTCTCTTACCAGTGAGATCAGTCTCCTCCAGACACAGTCTCTTACCAGTGAGATCATTCTCCTCCAGACACAGTCTCTTACCAGTGAGATCAGTCTCCTCCAGACACAGTCTCTTACCAGTGAGATCAGTCTCCTCCAGACAGTCTCTCACCAGTGAGATCAGTCTCCTCCAGACAGTCCCTCACCAGTGAGATCAGTCTCCTCCAGACAGTCTCTTGCCAGTGAGATCAGTCTCCTCCAGACAGTCTTTTACCAGTGAGATCATTTTCCTCCAGACACAGTCTCTCGCCAGTGAGATCGGTCTCCTCCAGACACAGTCTCTCGACAGTGAGATCAGTCTCCTCCAGACACAGTCTCTTACCAGTGAGATCATTCTCCTCCAGACACAGTCTCTTACCAGTGAGATCAGTCTCCTCCAGACACAGTCTCTTACCAGTGAGATCATTCTCCTCCAGACACAGTCTCTTACCAGTGAGATCATTCTCCTCCAGACACAGTCTCTTACCAGTGAGATCATTCTCCTCCAGACACAGTCTCTTACCAGTGAGATCATTCTCCTCCATACACAGTCTCTTACCAGTGAGATCAGTCTCCTCCAGACAGTCTCTTGCCAGTGAGATCAGTCTCCTCCAGACAGTCTCTTGCCAGTGAGATCATTCTCCTCCAGACACAGTCTCTTACCAGTGAGATCAGTCTCCTCCAGACAGTCTCTTGCCAGTGAGATCATTCTCCTCCAGACACAGTCTCTTACCAGTGAGATCATTCTCCTCCAGACACAGTCTCTTACCAGTGAGATCAGTCTCCTCCAGACAGTCTCTTGCCAGTGAGATCAGTCTCCTCCAGACAGTCTCTTACCAGTGAGATCAGTCTCCTCCAGACAGTCTCTTACCAGTGAGATCATTCTCCTCCAGACACAGTCTCTCACGTGTGAGATCGTCTCCTCCAGACACAGTCTCTCACCAGTGAGATCAGTCTCCTCCAGACAGTCCCTCACCAGTGAGATCAGTCTCCTCCAGACAGTCCCTCACCAGTGAGATCAGTCCCCTCCAGACACAGTCTCTTACCAGTGAGATCATTCTCCTCCAGACACAGTCTCTTACCAGTGAGATCAGTCTCCTCCAGACAGTCTCTCACCAGTGAGATCAGTCTTCTCCAGACAGTCCCTCACCAGTGAGATCAGTCTCCTCCAGACAGTCTCTTGCCAGTGAGATCAGTCTCCTCCAGACAGTCTTTTACCAGTGAGATCATTTTCCTCCAGACACAGTCTCTCGCCAGTGAGATCGGTCTCCTCCAGACACAGTCTCTCGACAGTGAGATCAGTCTCCTCCAGACACAGTCTCTCACCAGTGAGATCAGTCTCCTCCAGACACAGTCTCTTACCAGTGAGATCATTCTCCTCCAGACACAGTCTCTTACCAGTGAGATCAGTCTCCTCCAGCCACAGTCTCTGGCCAGTAAGATCGGTCTCCTCCAGACACAGTCTCTTACCAGTGAGATCAGTCTCCTCCAGACACAGTCTCTTGCCAGTGAGATCATTCTCCTCCAGACACAGTCTCTTACCAGTGAGATCATTCTCCTCCTGACACAGTCTCTCGCCTGTGAGATCAGTCTCCTTCAGACACAGTCTCTCACCAGTGATATCAGTCTCCTCCAGACACAGTCTCTTACCAGTGAGATCAGTCTCCTCCAGACACAGTCTCTTACCAGTGAGATCATTCTCCTCCAGACACAGTCTCTTACCAGTGAGATCATTCTCCTCCATACACAGTCTCTTACCAGTGAGATCAGTCTCCTCCAGACAGTCTCTTGCCAGTGAGATCAGTCTCCTCCAGACACAGTCTCTTACCAGTGAGATCAGTCTCCTCCAGACACAGTCTCTTACCAGTGAGATCATTCACCTCCAGACACAGTCTCTTACGAGTGAGATCGGTCTCCTTCAGACACAGTCTCTTACCAGTGAGATCATTCTCCTCCAGACAAAGTCTCTTACCAGTGAGATCATTCTCCTCCAGACACAGTCTCTTACGAGTGAGATCATTCTCCTCCAAATACAATCTCTCGCCAGTGAGATCAGTCTCCTCGAGACACAGTCTCTTACCAGTGAGACCATTCTCCTCCAGACACAGTCTCTTACCAGTGAGATCATTCTCCTCCAGACACAGTCTCTTACCAGTGAGATCATTCTCCTCCAGACACAGTCTCTTACCAGTGAGACCAGTCTCCTCCAGACACAGTCTCTTACCAGTGAGATCATTCTCCTCCAGACACAGTCTCTTGCCAGTGAGATCAGTCTCCTCCAGACAGTCTCTTGCCAGTGAGATCATTCTCCTCCAGACACAGTCTCTTACCAGTGAGATCAGTCTCCTCCAGACAGTCTCTCGCCAGTGAGATCGGTCTCCTCCAGACACAGTCTCTCGACAGTGAGATCAGTCTCCTCCAGACACAGTCTCTTACCAGTGAGATCATTCTCCTCCAGACACAGTCTCTTACCAGTGAGATCAGTCTCCTCCAGACACAGTCTCTTACCAGTGAGATCATTCTCCTCCAGACACAGTCTCTTACCAGTGAGATCATTCTCCTCCAGACACAGTCTCTTACCAGTGAGATCATTCTCCTCCAGACACAGTCTCTTACCAGTGAGATCATTCTCCTCCATACACAGTCTCTTACCAGTGAGATCAGTCTCCTCCAGACAGTCTCTTGCCAGTGAGATCAGTCTCCTCCAGACAGTCTCTTACCAGTGAGATCATTCTCCTCCAGACACAGTCTCTTACCAGTGAGATCATTCTCCTCCAGACACAGTCTCTTACCAGTGAGATCATTCTCCTCCAGACACAGTCTCTTACCAGTGAGATCATTCTCCTCCATACACAGTCTCTTACCAGTGAGATCAGTCTCCTCCAGACACAGTCTCTCGCCAGTGAGATCGGTCTCCTCCAGACACAGTCTCTCACCAGTGAGATCAGTCTCCTCCAGACACAGTCTCTTACCAGTGAGATCATTCTCCTCCAGACACAGTCTCTTACCAGTGAGATCAGTCTCCTCCAGACACAGTCTCTTACCAGTGAGATCATTCTCCTCCAGACACAGTCTCTTACCAGTGAGATCATTCTCCTCCAGACACAGTCTCTTACCAGTGAGATCATTCTCCTCCAGACACAGTCTCTTACCAGTGAGATCATTCTCCTCCATACACAGTCTCTTACCAGTGAGATCAGTCTCCTCCAGACAGTCTCTTGCCAGTGAGATCAGTCTCCTCCAGACAGTCTCTTGCCAGTGAGATCATTCTCCTCCAGACACAGTCTCTTACCAGTGAGATCAGTCTCCTCCAGACAGCCTCTTGCCAGTGAGATCATTCTCCTCCAGACACAGTCTCTTACCAGTGAGATCATTCTCCTCCAGACACAGTCTCTTACCAGTGAGATCAGTCTCCTCCAGACAGTCTCTTGCCAGTGAGATCAGTCTCCTCCAGACAGTCTCTTACCAGTGACATCAGTCTCCTCCAGACAGTCTCTTACCAGTGAGATCATTCTCCTCCAGACACAGTCTCTCACGTGTGAGATCGTCTCCTCCAGACACAGTCTCTCACCAGTGAGATCAGTCTCCTCCAGACAGTCCCTCACCAGTGAGATCAGTCTCCTCCAGACAGTCCCTCACCAGTGAGATCAGTCCCCTCCAGACACAGTCTCTTACCAGTGAGATCATTCTCCTCCAGACACAGTCTCTTACCAGTGAGATCAGTCTCCTCCAGACAGTCTCTCACCAGTGAGATCAGTCTTCTCCAGACAGTCCCTCACCAGTGAGATCAGTCTCCTCCAGACAGTCTCTTGCCAGTGAGATCAGTCTCCTCCAGACAGTCTTTTACCAGTGAGATCATTTTCCTCCAGACACAGTCTCTCGCCAGTGAGATCGGTCTCCTCCAGACACAGTCTCTCGACAGTGAGATCAGTCTCCTCCAGACACAGTCTCTCACCAGTGAGATCAGTCTCCTCCAGACACAGTCTCTTACCAGTGAGATCATTCTCCTCCAGACACAGTCTCTTACCAGTGAGATCAGTCTCCTCCAGACACAGTCTCTTGCCAGTGAGATCATTCTCCTCCAGACACAGTCTCTTACCAGTGAGATCATTCTCCTCCTGACACAGTCTCTTACCAGTGAGATCAGTCTCCTCCAGACACAGTCTCTTATCAGTGAGATCATTCTCCTCCAGACACAGTCTCTTACCAGTGAGATCATTCTCCTCCAGACACAGTCTCTTACCAGTGAGATCATTCTCCTCCTGACACAGTCTCTCGCCTGTGAGATCAGTCTCCTTCAGACACAGTCTCTCACCAGTGATATCAGTCTCCTGCAGACACAGTCTCTCGCCTGTGAGATCAGTCTCCTCCAGACACAGTCTCCCGCCTGTGAGATCGGTCTCCTCCAGACACAGTCTCTCGCCTGTGAGATCATTCACCTCCAGACACAGTCTCTTACGAGTGAGATCGGTCTCCTCCAGACACAGTCTCTCGCCTGTGAGATCAGTCTCCTCCAGACACAGTCTCTTGCCAGTGAGATCATTCTCCTCCAGACACAGTCTCTTACCAGTGAGATCATTCTCCTCCAGACACAGTCTCTTACCAGTGAGATCATTCTCCTCCAGACACAGTCTCTTACCAGTGAGATCATTCTCCTCCTGACACAGTCTCTTACCAGTGAGATCAGTCTCCTCCAGACACAGTCTCTTACCAGTGAGATCAGTCTCCTCCAGACACAGTCTCTTACCAGTGAGATCATTCTCCTCCAGACACAGTCTCTTACCAGTGAGATCATTCTCCTCCAGACACAGTCTCTTACCAGTGAGATCATTCACCTCCAGACACAGTCTCTTACGAGTGAGATCGGTCTCCTTCAGACACAGTCTCTTACCAGTGAGATCATTCTCCTCCAGACAAAGTCTCTTACCAGTGAGATCATTCTCCTCCAGACACAGTCTCTTACGAGTGAGATCATTCTCCTCCAAATACAATCTCTCGCCAGTGAGATCAGTCTCCTCGAGACACAGTCTCTTACCAGTGAGACCATTCTCCTCCAGACACAGTCTCTTACCAGTGAGATCATTCTCCTCCAGACACAGTCTCTTACCAGTGAGATCATTCTCCTCCAGACACAGTCTCTTACCAGTGAGACCAGTCTCCTCCAGACACAGTCTCTTACCAGTGAGATCATTCTCCTCCAGACACAGTCTCTTGCCAGTGAGATCAGTCTCCTCCAGACAGTCTCTTGCCAGTGAGATCATTCTCCTCCAGACACAGTCTCTTACCAGTGAGATCATTCTCCTCCAGACACAGTCTCTTACCAGTGAGATCAGTCTCCTCCAGACAGTCTCTTGCCAGTGAGATCAGTCTCCTCCAGACAGTCTCTTACCAGTGAGATCAGTCTCCTCCAGACAGTCTCTTACCAGTGAGATCATTCTCCTCCAGACACAGTCTCTCGCCTGTGAGATCAGTCTCCTCCAGACACAGTCTCTCACCAGTGAGATCAGTCTCCTCCAGACAGTCCCTCACCAGTGAGATCAGCCTCCTCCAGACAGTCCCTCACCAGTGAGATCAGTCCCCTCCAGACACAGTCTCTTACCAGTGAGATCATTCTCCTCCAGACACAGTCTCTTACCAGTGAGATCATTCTCCTCCAGACACAGTCTCTTACCAGTGAGATCAGTCTCCTCCAGACAGTCTCTCACCAGTGAGATCAGTCTCCTCCAGACAGTCCCTCACCAGTGAGATCAGTCTCCTCCAGACAGTCTCTTGCCAGTGAGATCAGTCTCCTCCAGACAGTCTTTTACCAGTGAGATCATTTTCCTCCAGACACAGTCTCTCGCCAGTGAGATCGGTCTCCTCCAGACACAGTCTCTCGACAGTGAGATCAGTCTCCTCCAGACACAGTCTCTCACCAGTGAGATCATTCTCCTCCAGACACAGTCTCTTACCAGTGAGATCAGTCTCCTCCAGACACAGTCTCTTACCAGTGAGATCATTCTCCTCCAGACACAGTCTCTTACCAGTGAGATCATTCTCCTCCAGACACAGTCTCTTACCAGTGAGATCAGTCTCCTCCAGACAGTCTCTTGCCAGTGAGATCAGTCTCCTCCAGACAGTCTCTTACCAGTGAGATCAGTCTCCTCCAGACAGTCTCTTACCAGTGAGATCATTCTCCTCCAGACACAGTCTCTCACGTGTGAGATCGTCTCCTCCAGACACAGTCTCTCACCAGTGAGATCAGTCTCCTCCAGACAGTCCCTCACCAGTGAGATCAGTCTCCTCCAGACAGTCCCTCACCAGTGAGATCAGTCCCCTCCAGACACAGTCTCTTACCAGTGAGATCATTCTCCTCCAGACACAGTCTCTTACCAGTGAGATCAGTCTCCTCCAGACAGTCTCTCACCAGTGAGATCAGTCTTCTCCAGACAGTCCCTCACCAGTGAGATCAGTCTCCTCCAGACAGTCTCTTGCCAGTGAGATCAGTCTCCTCCAGACAGTCTTTTACCAGTGAGATCATTTTCCTCCAGACACAGTCTCTCGCCAGTGAGATCGGTCTCCTCCAGACACAGTCTCTCGACAGTGAGATCAGTCTCCTCCAGACACAGTCTCTCACCAGTGAGATCAGTCTCCTCCAGACACAGTCTCTTACCAGTGAGATCATTCTCCTCCAGACACAGTCTCTTACCAGTGAGATCAGTCTCCTCCAGCCACAGTCTCTGGCCAGTAAGATCGGTCTCCTCCAGACACAGTCTCTTACCAGTGAGATCAGTCTCCTCCAGACACAGTCTCTTGCCAGTGAGATCATTCTCCTCCAGACACAGTCTCTTACCAGTGAGATCATTCTCCTCCTGACACAGTCTCTCGCCTGTGAGATCAGTCTCCTTCAGACACAGTCTCTCACCAGTGATATCAGTCTCCTCCAGACACAGTCTCTTACCAGTGAGATCAGTCTCCTCCAGACACAGTCTCTTACCAGTGAGATCATTCTCCTCCAGACACAGTCTCTTACCAGTGAGATCATTCTCCTCCATACACAGTCTCTTACCAGTGAGATCAGTCTCCTCCAGACAGTCTCTTGCCAGTGAGATCAGTCTCCTCCAGACACAGTCTCTTACCAGTGAGATCAGTCTCCTCCAGACACAGTCTCTTACCAGTGAGATCATTCACCTCCAGACACAGTCTCTTACGAGTGAGATCGGTCTCCTTCAGACACAGTCTCTTACCAGTGAGATCATTCTCCTCCAGACAAAGTCTCTTACCAGTGAGATCATTCTCCTCCAGACACAGTCTCTTACGAGTGAGATCATTCTCCTCCAAATACAATCTCTCGCCAGTGAGATCAGTCTCCTCGAGACACAGTCTCTTACCAGTGAGACCATTCTCCTCCAGACACAGTCTCTTACCAGTGAGATCATTCTCCTCCAGACACAGTCTCTTACCAGTGAGATCATTCTCCTCCAGACACAGTCTCTTACCAGTGAGACCAGTCTCCTCCAGACACAGTCTCTTACCAGTGAGATCATTCTCCTCCAGACACAGTCTCTTGCCAGTGAGATCAGTCTCCTCCAGACAGTCTCTTGCCAGTGAGATCATTCTCCTCCAGACACAGTCTCTTACCAGTGAGATCAGTCTCCTCCAGACAGTCTCTCGCCAGTGAGATCGGTCTCCTCCAGACACAGTCTCTCGACAGTGAGATCAGTCTCCTCCAGACACAGTCTCTTACCAGTGAGATCATTCTCCTCCAGACACAGTCTCTTACCAGTGAGATCAGTCTCCTCCAGACACAGTCTCTTACCAGTGAGATCATTCTCCTCCAGACACAGTCTCTTACCAGTGAGATCATTCTCCTCCAGACACAGTCTCTTACCAGTGAGATCATTCTCCTCCAGACACAGTCTCTTACCAGTGAGATCATTCTCCTCCATACACAGTCTCTTACCAGTGAGATCAGTCTCCTCCAGACAGTCTCTTGCCAGTGAGATCAGTCTCCTCCAGACAGTCTCTTACCAGTGAGATCATTCTCCTCCAGACACAGTCTCTTACCAGTGAGATCATTCTCCTCCAGACACAGTCTCTTACCAGTGAGATCATTCTCCTCCAGACACAGTCTCTTACCAGTGAGATCATTCTCCTCCATACACAGTCTCTTACCAGTGAGATCAGTCTCCTCCAGACACAGTCTCTCGCCAGTGAGATCGGTCTCCTCCAGACACAGTCTCTCACCAGTGAGATCAGTCTCCTCCAGACACAGTCTCTTACCAGTGAGATCATTCTCCTCCAGACACAGTCTCTTACCAGTGAGATCAGTCTCCTCCAGACACAGTCTCTTACCAGTGAGATCATTCTCCTCCAGACACAGTCTCTTACCAGTGAGATCATTCTCCTCCAGACACAGTCTCTTACCAGTGAGATCATTCTCCTCCAGACACAGTCTCTTACCAGTGAGATCATTCTCCTCCATACACAGTCTCTTACCAGTGAGATCAGTCTCCTCCAGACAGTCTCTTGCCAGTGAGATCAGTCTCCTCCAGACAGTCTCTTGCCAGTGAGATCATTCTCCTCCAGACACAGTCTCTTACCAGTGAGATCAGTCTCCTCCAGACAGTCTCTTGCCAGTGAGATCATTCTCCTCCAGACACAGTCTCTTACCAGTGAGATCATTCTCCTCCAGACACAGTCTCTTACCAGTGAGATCAGTCTCCTCCAGACAGTCTCTTGCCAGTGAGATCAGTCTCCTCCAGACAGTCTCTTACCAGTGAGATCAGTCTCCTCCAGACAGTCTCTTACCAGTGAGATCATTCTCCTCCAGACACAGTCTCTCACGTGTGAGATCGTCTCCTCCAGACACAGTCTCTCACCAGTGAGATCAGTCTCCTCCAGACAGTCCCTCACCAGTGAGATCAGTCTCCTCCAGACAGTCCCTCACCAGTGAGATCAGTCCCCTCCAGACACAGTCTCTTACCAGTGAGATCATTCTCCTCCAGACACAGTCTCTTACCAGTGAGATCAGTCTCCTCCAGACAGTCTCTCACCAGTGAGATCAGTCTTCTCCAGACAGTCCCTCACCAGTGAGATCAGTCTCCTCCAGACAGTCTCTTGCCAGTGAGATCAGTCTCCTCCAGACAGTCTTTTACCAGTGAGATCATTTTCCTCCAGACACAGTCTCTCGCCAGTGAGATCGGTCTCCTCCAGACACAGTCTCTCGACAGTGAGATCAGTCTCCTCCAGACACAGTCTCTCACCAGTGAGATCAGTCTCCTCCAGACACAGTCTCTTACCAGTGAGATCATTCTCCTCCAGACACAGTCTCTTACCAGTGAGATCAGTCTCCTCCAGACACAGTCTCTTGCCAGTGAGATCATTCTCCTCCAGACACAGTCTCTTACCAGTGAGATCATTCTCCTCCTGACACAGTCTCTTACCAGTGAGATCAGTCTCCTCCAGACACAGTCTCTTATCAGTGAGATCATTCTCCTCCAGACACAGTCTCTTACCAGTGAGATCATTCTCCTCCAGACACAGTCTCTTACCAGTGAGATCATTCTCCTCCTGACACAGTCTCTCGCCTGTGAGATCAGTCTCCTTCAGACACAGTCTCTCACCAGTGATATCAGTCTCCTGCAGACACAGTCTCTCGCCTGTGAGATCAGTCTCCTCCAGACACAGTCTCCCGCCTGTGAGATCGGTCTCCTCCAGACACAGTCTCTCGCCTGTGAGATCATTCACCTCCAGACACAGTCTCTTACGAGTGAGATCGGTCTCCTCCAGACACAGTCTCTCGCCTGTGAGATCAGTCTCCTCCAGACACAGTCTCTTGCCAGTGAGATCATTCTCCTCCAGACACAGTCTCTTACCAGTGAGATCATTCTCCTCCAGACACAGTCTCTTACCAGTGAGATCATTCTCCTCCAGACACAGTCTCTTACCAGTGAGATCATTCTCCTCCTGACACAGTCTCTTACCAGTGAGATCAGTCTCCTCCAGACACAGTCTCTTACCAGTGAGATCAGTCTCCTCCAGACACAGTCTCTTACCAGTGAGATCATTCTCCTCCAGACACAGTCTCTTACCAGTGAGATCATTCTCCTCCAGACACAGTCTCTTACCAGTGAGATCATTCACCTCCAGACACAGTCTCTTACGAGTGAGATCGGTCTCCTTCAGACACAGTCTCTTACCAGTGAGATCATTCTCCTCCAGACAAAGTCTCTTACCAGTGAGATCATTCTCCTCCAGACACAGTCTCTTACGAGTGAGATCATTCTCCTCCAAATACAATCTCTCGCCAGTGAGATCAGTCTCCTCGAGACACAGTCTCTTACCAGTGAGACCATTCTCCTCCAGACACAGTCTCTTACCAGTGAGATCATTCTCCTCCAGACACAGTCTCTTACCAGTGAGATCATTCTCCTCCAGACACAGTCTCTTACCAGTGAGACCAGTCTCCTCCAGACACAGTCTCTTACCAGTGAGATCATTCTCCTCCAGACACAGTCTCTTGCCAGTGAGATCAGTCTCCTCCAGACAGTCTCTTGCCAGTGAGATCATTCTCCTCCAGACACAGTCTCTTACCAGTGAGATCATTCTCCTCCAGACACAGTCTCTTACCAGTGAGATCAGTCTCCTCCAGACAGTCTCTTGCCAGTGAGATCAGTCTCCTCCAGACAGTCTCTTACCAGTGAGATCAGTCTCCTCCAGACAGTCTCTTACCAGTGAGATCATTCTCCTCCAGACACAGTCTCTCGCCTGTGAGATCAGTCTCCTCCAGACACAGTCTCTCACCAGTGAGATCAGTCTCCTCCAGACAGTCCCTCACCAGTGAGATCAGCCTCCTCCAGACAGTCCCTCACCAGTGAGATCAGTCCCCTCCAGACACAGTCTCTTACCAGTGAGATCATTCTCCTCCAGACACAGTCTCTTACCAGTGAGATCATTCTCCTCCAGACACAGTCTCTTACCAGTGAGATCAGTCTCCTCCAGACAGTCTCTCACCAGTGAGATCAGTCTCCTCCAGACAGTCCCTCACCAGTGAGATCAGTCTCCTCCAGACAGTCTCTTGCCAGTGAGATCAGTCTCCTCCAGACAGTCTTTTACCAGTGAGATCATTTTCCTCCAGACACAGTCTCTCGCCAGTGAGATCGGTCTCCTCCAGACACAGTCTCTCGACAGTGAGATCAGTCTCCTCCAGACACAGTCTCTCACCAGTGAGATCATTCTCCTCCAGACACAGTCTCTTACCAGTGAGATCAGTCTCCTCCAGACACAGTCTCTTACCAGTGAGATCATTCTCCTCCAGACACAGTCTCTTACCAGTGAGATCATTCTCCTCCAGACACAGTCTCTTACCAGTGAGACCAGTCTCATCCAGACACAGTCTCTTACCAATGAGATCATTCTCCTTCATACACAGTCTCTTACCAGTGAGATCAGTCTCCTCCAGACAGTCTCTTGCCAGTGAGATCAGTCTCCTCCAGACAGTCTCTTGCCAGTGAGATCATTCTCCTCCAGACACAGTCTCTTACCAGTGAGAGCAGTCTCCTCCAGACAGTCTCTTGCCAGTGAGATTATTCTCCTCCAGACACCGTCTCTTACCAGTGAGATCATTCTCCTCCAGACACAGTCTCTTACCAGTGAGATCAGTCTCCTCCAGACAGTCTCTTGCCAGTGAGATCAGTCTCCTCCAGACAGTCTCTTACCAGTGAGATCAGTCTCCTCCAGACAGTCTCTTACCAGTGAGATCATTCTCCTCCAGACACAGTCTCTCGCCTGTGAGATCGGTCTCCTCCAGACACAGTCTCTCACCAGTGAGATCAGTCTCCTCCAGACAGTCCCTCACCAGTGAGATCAGTCTCCTCCAGACAGTCCCTCACCAGTGAGATCAGTCCCCTCCAGACACAGTCTCTTACCAGTGAGATCATTCTCCTCCAGACACAGTCTATTACCAGTGAGATCATTCTCCTCCAGACACAGTCTCTTACCAGTGAGATCAGTCTCCTCCAGACAGTCTCTCACCAGTGAGATCAGTCTTCTCCAGACAGTCCCTCTCCAGTGAGATCAGTCTCCTCCAGAGAGTCTCTTGCCAGTGAGATCAGTCTCCTCCACACAGTCTTTTACCAGTGAGATCATTTTCCTCCAGACACAGTCTCTCGCCAGTGAGATCGGTCTCCTCCAGACACAGTCTCTCGACAGTGAGATCAGTCTCCTCCAGACACAGTCTCTCACCAGTGAGATCAGTCTCCTCCAGACACAGTCTCTTACCAGTGAGATCATTCTCCTCCAGACACAGTCTCTCGCCTGTGAGATCAGTCTCCTCCAGACACAGTCTCTCACCAGTGAGATCAGTCTCCTCCAGACAGTCCCTCACCAGTGAGATCAGTCTCCTCCAAACAGTCCTTCACCAGTGAGATCAGTCTCCTCCAGACACAGTCTCTTACCAGTGAGATCAGTCTCCTCCAGACAGTCTCTTACCAGTGAGATCATTCTCCTCCAGACACAGTCTCTCGCCTGTGAGATCAGTCTCCTCCAGACACAGTCTCTCACCAGTGAGATCAGTCTCCTCCAGACAGTCCCTCACCAGTGAGATCAGTCTCCTCCAGACAGTCTCTTGCCAGTGAGATCAGTCTCCTCCAGACAGTCTTTTACCAGTGAGATCATTTTCCTCCAGACACAGTCTCTCGACAGTGAGATCAGTCTCCTCCAGACACAGTCTCTCACCAGTGAGATCATTCTCCTCCAGACACAGTCTCTTACCAGTGAGATCATTCTCCTCCAGACACAGTCTCTTACCAGTGAGATCAGTCTCCTCCAGACACAGTCTCTTACCAGTGAGATCGGTCTCCTCCAGACACAGTCTCCTACCACTGAGATCATTCTTCTCCAGACACAGTCTCTTACCAGTGAGATCATTCTCCTCCAGACACAGTCTCTTACCAGTGAGATCATTCTCCTCCAGACACAGTCTCTTACCAGTGAGATCATTCTCCTCCAGACAGTCTCTTGCCAGTGAGATCAGTCTCCTCCAGACAGTCTCTTGCCAGTGAGATCAGTCTCCTCCAGACAGTCTTTTACCAGTGAGATCATTTTCCTCCAGACACAGTCTCTTACCAGTGAGATCATTCTCCTCCAGACACAGTCTCTTACCAGTGAGATCATTCTCCTCCAGACACAGTCTCTTACCAGTGAGATCATTTTCCTCCAGACACAGTCTCTTACCAGTGAGATCATTCTCCTCCAGACACAGTCTCTTACCAGTGAGATCATTTTCCTCCAGACACAGTCTCTTACCAGTGAGATAATTCTCCTCCAGACAGTCTCTTGCCAGTGAGATCAGTCTCCTCCAGACAGTCTCTTGCCAGTGAGATCAGTCTCCTTCAGACACAGTCTCTTACCAGTGAGATCGGTCTCCTCCAGACACAGTCTCTTACCAGTGAGATCATTCTCCTCCAGACACAGTCTCTTACCAGTGAGATCATTCTCCTCCAGACACAGTCTCTTACCAGTGAGATCATTCTCCTCCAGACAGTCTTTTACCAGTGAGATCATTTTCCTCCAGACACAGTCTCTTGCCAGTGAGATCAGTCTCCTCCAGACACAGTCTCTTACCAGTGAGATCATTCTCCTCCAGACACAGTCTCTTACCAGTGAGATCATTTTCCTCCAGACACAGTCTCTTACCAGTGAGATCATTCTCCTCCAGACACAGTCTCTTACCGGTGAGATCATTCTCCTCCAGACACAGTCTCTTACCAGTGAGATCATTCTCCTCCAGACAGTCTCTTGCCAGTGAGATCAGTCTCCTCCAGACAGTCTCTTGCCAGTGAGATCAGTCTCCTCCAGACAGTCTTTTACCAGTGAGATCATTTTCCTCCAGACACAGTCTCTCGACAGTGAGATCAGTCTCCTCCAAACACAGTCTCTCACCAGTGAGATCATTCTCCTCCAGACACAGTCTCTTACCAGTGAGATCATTCTCCTCCAGACACAGTCTCTTACCAGTGAGATCAGTCTCCTCCAGACACAGTCTCTTACCAGTGAGATCGGTCTCCTCCAGACACAGTCTCCTACCACTGAGATCATTCTTCTCCAGACACAGTCTCTTACCAGTGAGATCATTCTCCTCCAGACACAGTCTCTTACCAGTGAGATCATTCTCCTCCAGACACAGTCTCTTACCAGTGAGATCATTCTCCTCCAGACACAGTCTCTTACCAGTGAGATTATTCTCCTCCAGACACAGTCTCTTACCAGTGATTTCGGTCTCCTCCAGACACAGTCTCTTACCAGTGAGATCATTCTCCTCCAGACACAGTCTCTTACGAGTGAGATCGGTCTCCTCCAGACACAGTCTCTTACCAGTGAGATCATTCTCCTCCAGACACAGTCTCTTACCAGTGAGACAGTCTCTTACCAGTGAGATCATTCTCCTCCAGACACAGTCTCTTACCAGTGAGATCGGTCTCCTCCAGACACAGTCTCTTACCAGTGAGATCATTCTTCTCCAGACACAGTCTCTTACCAGTGAGATCGGTCTCCTCCAGACACAGTCTCTTACCAGTGAGATCATTCTCCTCCAGATACAATCTCTAGCCAGTGAGATCATTCTCCTCCAGACACAGTCTCTTACCAGTGAGATCATTCTCCTCAAGATACAATCTCTCGCCAGTGAGATCATTCTCCTCCAGACACAGTCTCTTACCAGTGAGATCATTCTCCTCCAGACACAGTCTCTTACCAGTGAGATCAGTCTCCTCCAGATACAATCTCTCGCCAGTGAGATCAGTCTCCTCCAGACACAGTCTCTTACCAGTGAGATCGGTCTCCTCCAGACACAGTCTCTTACCAGTGAGATCATTCTCCTCCAGACACAGTCTCTTACCAGTGAGATCGGTCTCCTCCAGACACAGTCTCTTACCAGTGAGATCATTCTCCTCCAGACACAGTCTCTTACCAGTGAGATCATTCTCCTCCAGACACAGTCTCTTACCAGTGAGATCGGTCTCCTCCAGACACAGTCTCTTACCAGTGAGATCATTCTCCTCCAGACACAGTCTCTTACCAGTGAGATCATTCTCCTCCAGACACAGTCTCTTACCAGTGAGATCATTCTCCTCCAGACACAGTCTCTTGCCAGTGAGATCGGTCTCCTCCAGACACAGTCTCTTACCAGTGAGATCATTCTCCTCCAGACACAGTCTCTTACCAGTGAGATCATTCTCCTCCAGACACAGTCTCTTACCAGTGAGATCATTCTCCTCCAGACACAGTCTCTTGCCAGTAAGATCAGTTTCCTTCTTTGCGGAAGGCGGAAAATGCAAATTTCCATCCATTCCGTGGGCGTAACGGTAATGTCCGTCCACCCCTAGGTATGATGCAAAGAAGTGCTGCTGCTGGTAAGATGAAAAATGTCCGGTGAAATCCAAGCCTGGATCCGAGGTGAGAAGAACCTGAAAGCAGAAGGGACAGAGTCTGGGTCACTTCAGGGTGACCAGGGGCTTGGTAGATGAATGCCCACCGATGACGGGTGCTTCAGGTGAGAAGAAAAGATGCTTGACTCTGCAGCCACAAGGACCAGGAGATGTCAATGATGACCAAAGTCCAGAGGTGAGCTGTCCCAAGAAGGATGTCGAGTGCTGGGGGGTCAGTGTCCGGATTGAACACCAACAAGCTTTGACAAAGGCAACCAACACTGGCAAAGGAAACAAGTTACGGTGAGGACCAGCAAGGTCCTGGGGACTCTCCAAACAATGGACAGTCAGGGCACGTCTGGAGCAACCAGGTAAGCCCAAGGAAATTCAAATTTACCTTCACAGGGACCCATAGGTTGTGGTAAATATTTTAGTAATTTACCTTGATCGGAATTTCTATAATATCAATAAGGTCAAGTATGAAGAGCAGAGTCTGTGGTGGTTCGAATTCAGGGTCTTTATTCAGTAACTCGAGTTAAGGCAGAGCTCTGTCACCTGAGGAGGATCGGAAGAATCTCTACTTTCATCAAAGAAGACATGGTATTTATACACAGAAAAGAGGAAGGAGCTTCCCTTGAGCAAAACTCGGATAGCTGTGTTGTAACAATACAGAAGTCAGTAAAACTCGGACAGCTGTGTCGTAATTTTACAGAAATCATAGCAGCGTTACTGTGTCAAAATCATACAGAAGTCATGACAGGAAGAAGCGTGACTGTGTCTTTAATCATGAGGAAGTCACGGCAGAAGCAGAGCATTGAGAAATAACCCTAGGCTGGTTCCTTAGATAAGAGAGAGAGAGAGAGAGAGAGAGAGAGAGAGAGAGAGAGAGAGAGGGAGAGAGAGAGAGAAAGGAGAACTGGTCGTTGACAGGATGTTTGGTGTCGTGTCTTTCAGCAAACGGGGGCTCTTCTTCTCGGAATTGGTTGTCGTGGTTTAGCAAAACGGGGCCTATTTCTCGGAATCGGCCCGATTATAGGGAAATGGTTACAAATTGGGAGGTCTTGTTCTCGGAATCGGCTTAACCGTAGGAATATACAGTTTGAGTGAGGAAGCTGTTTCTCGGAATCGCCCTAACCATAAGAATGTACCTTTGAATTTTAAGAGGAAGGGGAGTGCGTGTGCAACTTTGTGTGCGCGTGATCGGTTTTGCTCGTGTTCTCGTTTGCTTGTTTTCCGACATGATGGGCTCGGGGATGTGACTGAGAGGGTGTATGATGGGACATAAACTACGAAAAATAATCTTTTTCCACATTCCCTCCTTGTCCCATAATATACCCTTTAAAATTCCTCTTCTTATTAGTCTACTTCTATACTCATTAGGCCGTCTACTTGTTCCTGTAACATGATTCTTTCCTTTTCTTTCTTTCTGGACTGGGGTTTGGGAATGCAGGCAGTGGTACAGAAACTACAGAGAGCTGGGCCACACTGAATACAGAGGCAACAGGTGAAGAGAATGGCTAGAGCAAGACTTATTATTGTAAGGATCTTCCACCCCCATGAGGACAGGAGGCCCCAGAGCCATCCCGTCAGGGACCATGCAGCAGTGTCTGCATCTAGTGTCTTTGAAAGTACATGAAGGTGGGAAATGGCAGAATATACTGAGGGTGCATTATCTGGAATATATATACAGCAGCTGGATCCGATCAGTTCACATACGCCACCACGGTCTGCTAATATGATATCTAGGACCATACGGTTCTGTAACGTCATGAGTTTATCGGAAGCCATCTCAGCGGTGATGTTACTTAATGCATCAGCTGTTTCGTTTACGGCTCCCTTGACTACACGAGTCAGTTGTCTTATGTGGCGGCTATTGATCATGGGCCCCCAGAAAGGGATGATTCCTTTGAAGAAATCGCCAGCCTCCTGATCCACTGTGTCTTTAGCATCTATGACCCCCCTTCGCCGTCTATTAATCACGGTTGGAGGATCACTTAGATGGTAATCTGCTGGGGTGGTGTAGGGAGGGGGGAGGAGAAATGCAATGTAGCACTTCCCGGACCAGCCTTGAGGTAGCCAAGTACGTGCGTGAGGCCCACAAATAAAATAAGTGTTGGGGGCGGTGGTCATTGTTGGGAAGTCTAAATCAGGTAGGGTGTACGTCTTATTACACTCACTGTCTCCCATCTTCTGACCCTTGCCCTTACCTCTTACACAAAACAGGCCCTTATGAGGTACAGCCCATCCTCCCTGCTCTGTCTGTCTCTTCTGAACTGAGAATGGTTCTCTAAAAGAGGTAGTGTCGTTAAAGAGGGAATAACTGGTATTTTCACTATTATCTGCTCGTCCCCATGTTACGGTGAAATCTACCATCTTTTGAACAGCGCGCACAGTCTTTGTTTTTATCTCGTTCCAGGTACTAGTGATCTTGGTCTTGGTTTCAGGGATGTTTCTAACAGAGGCAGAGAATATCATAGAGAGAGCATAGGTAGATCCAGCATAGCCGAAAGGGAGAGGGATAAACGGCATACCTCCGTGTACGGAGTGTGGCATCAAGCCGCAGACCCAACAGTTTTTTTTGTTGATAACTAGTTGGTGTTGATGGAGCGTGGAGATGAATGTGTTATTGAAGAATTCTTTTCTCCTACTTTCGAGATGTGAAGGAAGATCTACGTGTGAATGCATAGCAGTGTTGTTCAAAAGCATAGGGGAAGGTAGTGTAAAAGCTAGATGAAGGAACCAACCTAGACAAGCTATGATGCAGAAAATAAGAATCATGATAGAAAGGAAAATGTGAGCTCTGTTTCGTAACAGTTTGGTGCAATGAGTCTTTGTCTTCATGATTTCGGCTGCTTAGTCTGAGTAAAGTATGCGCCAGTGACCGGACACTTCCCAGCAACCACTTCACCAAGCGTCCGTCTTGGGCTTAATTAGCCACTGGTAGGTCGAGGTCAGGCACAATGTCTCAAGTTTGTTTTGGATAAGATCGCAGCCTCGATTTGTACTCTCCTTTGGGCAAAAGTTCTGGAAGGGGTGAAATAAAGTCTGTTGTTTCAGTGTCTTTAAAGTCTGATGGTTTAGTGTCTCTGGTCTCGGGATCAGCAACAGCGTCCGAAGGAGTTGGTCCGTGGAAAGGCTTGCAGTGGCTCACATGGAGCCACCCTTTTCGTCCTTCGACTTTGACGGCGGTCCTTGTTGTGAGCAGCACCAGCTTGGGAGACGTCCACCTTCTTTCCAGAGGGCTGGTTCGGTCGAAGTTTCGGACGAGCACCCATTGGCCAGGCTGAAGGGAGTGCTCGTCGGGTGTGGTCTTGTCTGGAAAGGCTGCAGCCACCTGTGAACGGCAAGAACGTAGTGCAGATATCAAAGAAGCCAAGTAAACTGTCAGTACATTTGCGTCAATATCGGTTAGCTTTTTAGGAGATGGGACACCCCAGATATTTGGAGGTCTCCCATATGTGACCTCATAGGGTGACAGGCCCGTCCAAGAATCTACCACTATTCGCATGTAGAACAGGGCAACTGGAAGAGATGTCACCCAGTTGATTTGCTTGTCAGCGCATATTTTTGCTAACTTGGTTTTTAATGTCTGGTTGTGCCGCTCCACCAAGCCTGCTGCTTGGGGATGTCTAACACAGTGAAATTTCCAAGTGTAACCTAACAATAGGGAAACTGCTTCCATTAATTTAGAGGAGAAGGGTTGTACATTGTCAGAGTAGATGACTCTGTGCAACCCGTATCTGGGGAAAAATTCCCTCACCAATTGTTTAGCTGTCATTTGGGCACCATAGTCTGGGACAGGGTAAGCTTCAGTCCATCGGGTTAAGGTACAGACCACTATGACGACATACTTGTATCCTCGACATCTTTCCATTTGGATATAATCCATTTAGAGGACTTCAAAGGGGTAATCTGGAGGATGGAACCCTCCTTGTTCAACTGATACACTTTTCCCGGGATTGAACTGGCAGCAAATCATACAGGTTCGTACTTTTTGTTTGGCTGCTGCACGCAGATGCTTGTTGTGCCATATCAAATTCAGACTGTCTAACATTCCTTTTTCTCCTAGATGGGCAGGACCATGGGCAGTTTCTATCATTACGGGAACCATTATGTCAGGGAGAAACCATTTGGACTTGTCTTTTGTTACCCAACCTTGATCTGTGTGTAAACCTCCCTCTTCCTCCCATTTTCTCTTTTCGGTCTCTGTGGCTTGGTTTTGGATGTCTACTACATCTTTGGTGGGTTCGATAACTGGACAGATAGTTCTAGTGATGGTTTCAGTGCTTAGTGTTCCTGTCTGGGCAGCATGTTTAGCTGTGGCATCCGCCAGAGCATTACCTCTAGTGATAGAGTCTATGACTTTGGTATGTGCTTTGATTTTAGTATAGCTACTTCTGCGGGTCTGTGTACTGCTTCTAGTAGCTGGAGGATAAGATCTCCATGTTGGATCTTTGTTCCATGAGAGGTTAGAAAACCTCTCTCCCTCCACAAAATTCCAAAATTGTGGACTACCCCGAATGCGTATTGTGAATCGGTGTAGATGTTGACTTGTTTTCCTTTAGACCACTCACATGCTTGGGTGAGAGCTATTAGCTCTGCTGCTTGTGCTGAATGTACGGGTATCCTAGCTGCTAGAAGGACTGTGTTTTCTGTAGTGACAGCATAAGCTGCTGAAAGTTCGCCTGATTGGAGGCACATACAGGAACCGTCTACAAACAGTGTGTGTTCTGGTGTACTTAGAGGGACATCTGTAAGATCAGACTGGGGCTTTGCGACTAGTTCGACTACCTCTAAGCAGTCGTGAATCTGATTGTCAATTGGAATAGTAGGCAGTAACGTAGCTGGATTGAGGATGTTGCATCTTTTGATGATGATGTGGGGTTGGAACAGAGTGACTTCGTAACCTGTGAGGCGGGCTATGGCCAAGTGTTGTGTTTGTGTCCTATTCAAGAGTAGTTCTACTGCATGCGGGACTTGTACTTCAAGAGAGTGTCCTAGTACTATGGAATCACTTTGCCGTATTGCTAGAGCTGTAGCTGCAACAGATTTCAAACAGGCAGGCAAACCTTGTGCAACAGGGTCAAGGGTGCTGGAAAAATAAGCACAGGGACGGTGTTTGTTGGCTTGTGCTTGTGTGAGTACTGACAAGGCTGTGCCTTCCCGTTCTGTGAAAAATAGGACAAAAGGTTTGGCCTAATCGGGTGTAGCTAGGATGGGTGCTGAGCATAATGCTTGTTTAAGGGTGTCAAAAGCAACAGTATGATCAGGTGTACATGGCAATGGGGAAGAGGTTATGGTCGTTAGCTGTATCAGGGGTTTGGCCAAGTATGCAAATTGGGGAATCCACTGTCTACAGTATGACGTGAGGCCAATAAAGGCACAGACTTCTTTCTGTGCCTTAGGGACAGGAATGTTAAAAATGAGTTGAATTCTTTCAGGTGTGAGTGCCCTACCCTCCTTTGACAGCAGGTGTCATAGGTAGGCTACCTGCTGTAAACACAATTGTAATTTCGAGGGTGACACCTTGTGGCCATGTTGTGCAAGGAACATTAGGACAATCCGTGATGCTTGTTCACATTCTGGTTCAGAGCGTGCGGTGATCAGTAGATCATCTACATATTGTAACAATGTTGTATTTGAGGGCATAACAATGTCGTCTAACTGTCTTTTAAGTGCCTGACTGTAGATACTGGGACTTTCTGGGTACCCTTGAGGAGCTCTAGTGAAACAGAGGCTACGACCTTGTAGTGAGAATCCGAATAGGTACTGACTGTCTTGGTGAATGGGTACACTAAAGAAAGCGTTCTTCAGGTCAATTACAGTAAAATGTGTGGCTTCAGGATCTATAGCTGTTAGCAGAGTACTGATGTCAGAGACCACAGGGTATTGTGGTACCACACACTTGTTTAATTCGGGTAAGTCGACCACTAGTCGGTAAACTGGTGGTGCACCGTCATGTGTTTTCTTTCTTACTGGTAAGACTGGCGAATTACATATGTTGGAAGGTACTTCTCTGACTACTCCTTTCTGTATTAAGTCATCGATAATATGGATGAGGGCTTGTTCTGCATCTGGAGGTAACTTGTATTGTCGGACACGAGGTAGGACAACACTTTCTTTAAATGTGACCAAGTGTGGTGTAATGTCCATGAACCCTATGTCAGTCGAATCTGTAGCCCATAATGTAGCAGGAATGTCTCTTAGTCTGACGTCTAATTCTCGTGTGGTGAAATGACCTTTGAAATCTCAGAGGAATAGTCGTATTCCTTCCGGGGAACAGCATATCACAGCACCCAGTTCTTTTAACGTCTGGATGCCGAGTAAGTTTTCGGGACATGACTTAGTAAGTACCAAATCAGTGGATGTTGTAAGAGGACCAACTTGAAGTGATACTGGTTCAGAAACCTTATTGATGACTGGTGTACCTGAGAAACCCAAGGAAATACTATTCGAGCCAGAGAGGGGTACCTTGGGAACTTCGTTGTGTTGTACTGTCGTCCTACTGGCCCAGGTGTCTATTAGAAATTTTGTTTCTTTACCTAAGAGCTTAGCATTTACATATGGACCCTTTTGGTCGACCGGGACCGGGATCAGTGGACGACTATCGTGTTCCTCCCAGCTGTCTGATGAAATTTAGAGGAATTCAGGATAGGATGACACTGGGTACTGATAGAGTTGAGTGGCAGGTTTAGTATCAGTTGGGGGAGTTGATGTGGGAACAGAGGGTCGTGGGGGATAGTTACGGGGTTGGGCCTTCCCAGTGGCAATATTATGTTGTAATACTGGACAGTCACGCACAAAGTGACCTAGCCTTTTGCATTAATTGCAAGTAACTTTTTCTTGTGACACTTGAGCTTGTTTAGGGGTCTGTTGGATTGTATTAGTCTGTGCTACCAATACCTTCATTTTAGTATCCTTCGTTCTTTTCTTTTCTTGTTCTTGTTCATCTCTAATCCTGTTTTGGTGATATTGGAGCATCTGAAGTGCTTGTGAAGGGGAGCTTGCTTGCCAAGTACTCTTTACCTTTAGTACTCTATTTCTGATCGTAGGCAAGGCATTTTCTACGAATTTTGAGACAAATAAGCGACTATAGGCGTCTCCACCTGAGGAGAGGCCGCTGTTGATGAGAAAACATTTCTCTAACCTGGTATAGTAGTCCCCTACATCCTCATCTGGTTTCTGTTTGCATGCAGAGATAGCATCCCAATCTTCTTTCTTAGTGGTCAGCAACTGGGAGAGTATTTTCGGGAGAAGGCAAGGGAGTTCTTGGACTAGAGGTCCCAAGCCTTGTCCAGCAGCACGAGTACTTTCTTCTGTCTCTAAAGCTGTCCATGCCATCTTTTTCCCATCTACCTCCCAATCTTTTCCTTTTAGTTTGTCATATGTCCCTTGAGGCAGTAGGATTTTAAGGAGAATATTGAGATCCTTATAGGTAAAGGAATCCATTTGAAGAATATCCATGAGTTCCCTATGAAAACCCGAAGGATCTTTTTCGTGAGAAGGGACCATTTTCTTCATTTCTAATATTTCTATTTTTGTCAGGGGTGTGTAGACAAATGTTTGTTGTAGTTTCCCTCCAGAATCTATAACGGGATGTACTACTCGGAGGGGGAACTGTCCTTGGTCATAGTGATGTGGATTTGCGTCATAACTGTCTGAAAAGTATTGAACATATCGCTGTCGTAGATCAAGGAAGATATTAAGGAATTCTTGTCCCCTGGCCACCCACCTCCCTTCTAAGCAGTCTCGTAAGAGAGAATGTAATGTTTTGGGCGGGCAACCAGTATCTTCGTACATCGTAATGAGGTGTTGAACCATATAGATGCTTGCTAACCTTTGGGACGTTAGAGGGATCAATAGAAACATTTGAGCGACTATATAAGGGCCATATATAGAGTATTGAGATACCCAATGGGTGCTTGATCGAGCTAGTTTTTTTCTTGGGTAGTGAGTGGAGGTTTGTCGTCCATCCAATCATCTAGAGCACGGGTACTCATAGTAGGGCCCACGGGCCGTCAGCGGCCCGGCAAGCCTTCCCTGGCGGCCCGCGGACCTTGCAGACATGTAGCCTTGTTTAAAAACTTTTTTTACAGTGTCAGCAAACACACCTGCGGCAGCGCGACTCAGACTGCTGCTCTGTGGGGGCCGGGCGATTCCCTTCGTAGTCAGAGTGGGGCTGCAGGGGGGCAAGAGGTGACAAAGCCTCATTAACATACGAATGGTCTTTTGAAGACCTGTGAAGTGCTCCGGTGAGGCTGTGTTTGTGTGTGTGCCTGCCCAGAAGCAGTCTCAGCCCGGGCACACACGGGCAAGGTGGAGGGAGGGAGACAGTGAGGGAAAGGGAGGGCGAGAGACAGGGAGGGAAGGAGAGTGAGGGCGAGGGAGAGTGAGGGCAGGACAGTGAGGGCAGGAGAGTGAGGGCGAGGTAGGGCGAGGAGAGTGAGGGTGAGGGAGAGTGAGGGAGGGAGAGTGAGGGAGGGAGAGTGAGTGAGGGAGGGAGAGTGAGTGAGGGAAGGAGAGAGTGTGGGAAGGAGAGAGTGAGGGTGAGGAGAGAGTGAGGGAGAGGGAGGGAGAGGGAGGGAGAGCGAGGGAAGGAGAGTGAGGGAGGGAGAGAGAGAGTGAGGCAAGGAGAGAGTTAGGGAAGGAGAGAGTGAGGGAAGGAGAGAGTGAGGGAAGGAGAGTGAGGGAGAGTGAGGGAGGGAGAGTGAGGGAGGGAGAGGGAAGGAGAGTGAGGGAAGGAGAGAGTGAGGGCGAGGGAGAGGGAGGGCGAGGGAGAGCAAGGGAAGGAGAGAGTGAGGGAAGGAGAGAGCGAGGGAGGGAGAGAGTGAGGGAGGGGGAGAGCGAGGGAGGGAGAGAGTGAGGGAAGGAGAGAGTGAGGGAGAGTGAGGGACGGAGAGTGAGGGAGGGAGAGGGAAGAAGGGAGAGGGCAGGAGTGAGGTTCCGTGACGGTTCCGTGACGACTTGAACCCGTGTTTTCAAGTTTGCCGGAAATACATAAAATTAGTATCAGCGTACCGCAAATGATCCATTTAGTATATCCTAGTGTTTTCGCTACGCTACGAGCAAGAGCACTCCTTCCATTGACATATTTCTGATATACCCACGGCATCCATCTTAGATCGTGGCCGCCATATTGTGGTTCCTTGCCCTCACATATGCAATAGCCTCTGATCATTTCATTTACTCCACTTTGATTAAGGACACGTAGCCTTAGCCGGAGATTCACCTCTTACAGGACACGTGCACCTTAAACCAGATCACGCTGAAGTTGCATGACTCGACAAAGGCTGCCTCCCCTGCCCGAGGCCAGCCCACCTGAACTGGTTTTCCTGTCCATTGTACCTGATCATGATTAGGCGGCCGAAGCCGGTAGCCTTGCCCATTTACAACCTACAAACATCTCTTATCCCGCTTTTCTATCTTCTGCACCTGGCTCTGCTCCTTTCCTTCTGGGCCTTTATTAGGGGGAGGTAACGAACTTTACGATGAGGCGGTCCGGGTCCTGAATGCAATATTGACAGGGGATTGTGATGAACTAGTGGGAACCTCTCTTCGTGATGTTTGGTATCAGATATTATCGACAGTTCCTGTGTAACGCCAAATATTTATTGTTTAGAGACACAAAGGTTTGGGAGTGTACCGACATGTGAAATATTTGCCTAGAGCATAAATTTTGGTATATAAGGAGCAACCCTCAATGTACAAATCGAACAGGCTCCTGGGTACTGACCGTGTGTAGTATCTATGACTTCTGTGTCCCTGCAGTAATAAACCTTTGGTCTTTGACGCCACCATCGAGAAGCCCGTGTTTCTGTTCATTTGCGCACCAAGGCAGGTGGAACTCCGGGGTCTTTGGGTGTTGTACCCTGACACCTCTGGACGGAACCAAAAAGTCCAGAACTCCAATTGGCGCCCAACGTGGGGCGACGTCATTCGGTACCGGTCCAAAAGCCCGAAGAGTTCGAGAAGCTTCGTGTGAAGATTCCTGAGGGAGGCGCCCCACTTCATCGATCCCGGCATATCGCAAAAGTGGCCCTGAAGTTCTCTTCCACGAGGGTTCCCGTTCAGGACGGCTGCAGTGGGCCGTTGCCTTGACCGTCGCCCTGTCTTGGACCCGAAGTGGTGCAGTCTTAGTACAGCGAAACGTGACGGGTCTCTCCTTGGTGACGTCTTCAGTGCCTCAGTTAAGTATTTAGTGATAGCTAGCTGGTTACTTTGTGAGGATTGTTAAATCCTTGATCGGTTCTTGGTTTGGTTTAGTTTTGTAAGATTATCACTAGTTGTTCTGGTTACGATAATCTATTTGGTTCAGTTTGGGTATCGATACATTAGTTTGGTTTTGGTAGGCCTAAGTTCTTGGTTCGAGTGCACATATTTTGTTCCGTGTTTTGTTTGTTTTGTGTTCCAGACTGAAAATGGTAAGTCGGAAAATGTTGTCTTGTTTTAGTTGCAACAGTGACTCACAATTAGAGGATTCTTGTCTGGTTCCTCCGATTGGGACTCCCCTTTATGATTTATACTGTAAGTATGGTGTGGGTCCTATAACTTATAATGAAATATGGGTCCGTTATTGTAAGAAGGATGGTGTCCTTAGTTGGCCACTACATGGTAGTTTTGAACCTGAGATCCTTGATAATTTAGAAGCGAAATTGTTTAGGAAGAAAGCCCGGCCGGCAATGTTTGATTCTTTCCGTTATTGGCGAAAAGAATCCAAACAGAGAGAAATAAAAAGGTTGAAGAAAGAACAAAAAGAGCAAGAGGAGTTAACTCTAGAGCAAGCAACTAAACAACTGCAAAATAATGAGTGCGAAAAGGCTATAGATGTAGCAATTAGAGAGCATAACTTAGCGATTGACAAGTGCTATCCTGCCTTGCCATCGAAGATGGCTAAGATACTGGAGGATACCGAAAACGATCCTCTGCTATCTTATCTGTTACGTTCACCTCCACCGTACGCACAAGGTGCTGCGACTCAACTTGTACCGAATGTTCAATTGCCGGTTGCTGGACAACCTGGTGTTCTTGTTCCTCAGAATCAAGTTCCTATACCTCCTGTGGTGAATGTAAATGTTCCTACAGCTCCTCCTCTTCCCGCACTGCCCGCTCCTATACCTACCACTGTACCTACTGATCCTCAAACTATTTTTTCCGATACTCCTACTGTTTCGTCATCTATTCCTACCTCTACTGCATTCTCTATGTCTGCGAGTGTACTAACTCCACTTTCTGTTCGTCGAAGAATCACTGATTCCGTTACTAATATGCTGTCTCCTATATATAAAACCTTGATTAAGACTCCTACTCCTGACTCTGTTCAGAGACGGAGTCAGCTTCCAAGTACTGAAGAACGGGGAGTTTTAGACTCCACGGCTCTCAGATGGATTTCGAAGGGTAGAAGATATAGTACGAGAGATGTGTTAGAGACATTTATGCAATGGGGAGAGCCAACGCAACGGTACGTCTTTGACGAGATGTGCTCGTTGTTGCGTGAGGAAATAGAAGAAGACGATGTTGAATCAGACTTGGAGGATTTAATTAAAGTGCAGAAGGAGTTTGCTGCAGGAATGATAGTGGGTGATAATATAAAAGAAGCGATGGAACTTATTTTAAGTTTTAGGAATGATCCATCTCTTCGTTCACCGAGAGATTTAGAGAAAGGTAAAATGAAGCTAAGTCGCCAATATCCTATGAGGGAGGTTCCTCCAATTTGGCGCGAAGCTGTGCAAGCTGATGCGGTTGCTGGTATTGTGGCCACTCCAGCACAGTTCCAACGAGTGTGGATACACATTCCATGGAAGCGAGCAGAAGTACTAGCAGTGAAACAGGCCTTACCAGATCCACGTAAGAATCCAGCCGGATATTACAAGGAATTGACACAGACAGTTGAGGCTTGTATAATGAACTTAGCCGACATTGATATGTTGTTTGGTAATGTAGTTCCACAACCAGTATGGGCTAAAATTCGTAGAGAGGATCATCAAGCAGCCTTAGGTGGTGATTGGGCAGCTATCACTGCAGCGGATGGTCAGCAAACGGGTGGTGCAAAACCCGAACCCCTAATTGCTAATCTTCCAGGTAGAATAATTGATTTAATGAAGACTTTGATGCCTGCATTGCGTGTTAATTGGGATAAATTATCCGCATGCAAGCAGAAGAAAGACGAAAGTGTCTCCGACTTCTTCACGAGGTTCGAGGAGACTTTTGTAGACCATAGTGGTCAGGATATGAGCACTGAAGGAGGACAGAGATTGTTTGTCGATAAATTTGTGCATAATTTGTTACCTGAATTATGCAATAAATTAAAGGATTCAGAAAGTGCGTGGGCTGTATCTACGACAGCGCAAATACTTGCGACTGCGCAGTACTACGAAAATAGGGATAAAGAGGAAAAGGAAAAATCAGAGAAGAAAACGAAAGATTTAAAAACTAAAGTTCTTTTGCAGCAGGCGTATCCGCCTCGCGCGAACCAGACTAATACGCAGCAGAACTCATACCAAAGGACAGATTATAGTACATCAAGACCTCAATATCAATGGAATCAGTGTGCGTACTGTAAGAAAGAGGGTCACTATAAAAATGATTGTCCGATCTTGGCGCAAAATAATGCGGCAGCAGCTCAGAGAGGTCGTGGTGGTTATGCACAAAATTCTAGAGGACGAGGACGAGGTGCTATGCCTCCGCAAACGAATGATCGTCCTTCTAATCACTTTGATCAACGAAATGTACAGTCAGCTCAACAGAATAGATCTCAGCAATATCTTGTTGAGGATTATTGTGAAGTTGAAGAAGGATTTCAACAAAATGGGTACTAGGACAGCCATGGACAGAGAGAGGGAGTAGTATCAGTTCCAGTGGATCAGAGTGGGCCTTATGTCGCAGTAGCAACATCAGGTGTAGTCGAACCGTTTCTGTTGGATACTGGTGCCGCGAAAAGTTCTATAATTCATGCGAAACTCCCTGGCGCACCTTTGTCTGGCTCAACAAATGTTTCCGTAGGTTTTTCAGGCGCCCCTGTGTACAACCCGATATCTGGTCCTTTGTCTATTTCTGTTGGACCGTGCCAATTGAAAGCACCCTTGATTTTGACGACAGGTTGTAATGAAAATCTGCTTGGTTTAGATTTGTTAAAGCGACTATATGCGACATTGTACTGTTCTCCGGAAGGAGTACAGCTTACACTGGGAAAAAACATCACCTCTCCGATGTACTTGTCAATGGACGCACTCCCGCCAGAGCTACGTTCACTCCCAGATTCTCTTTGGGCGACTGGTCCCAATGATGTAGGCCTTTTGGAAATTCCACCATATGTAGTAACTTTGAAAACAAATGTAAAATTTCCAAGAATTCCCCAATATAAAATATCGAGTGAAGGAGAACGTGCACTTTTACTGATTGTGCAAGATTTGATTAAGAAAGGTGTGGTTGAAGAAACGCGAGGAAATATTTGTAATAGTCCTGTATTGCCGATCTTGAAACGAACTGATCCTACAAAGCCTCCAGTTTATAGGTTTGTCATAGACCTTAGAGAAGTTAATAAGATTGTAATTCCGCAGTTTCCTGTAGTGCCAGACATTACTGCCTTGTTAACATTGATTCCCGCTACAGCCAATTGGTTCTCAGTCATCGACTTGAAGAATGCCTTTTTCAGCATTCCAATAGCCGAGGAAAGCAGAGATATTTTTGGCTTCTGTCTAGGAGGTCGCAGTTTCAGATTTAAACGCGCTCCACAAGGCTATTGTGAAAGTCCATCCATTTACAGTCAAGCTTTAAAAAGTCAGTTGGATTCTTTTGTCCTTCCTCCAGGTTCTGCCCTAGTACAGTACGTAGACGATCTTTTGGTGGCTGCCGATGACAAGGAAACTTGCAAAGCGGCTACAATTTCACTATTGCATCATTTGTCTAATTTGAATCATAAGGTGTCACCTTCCAAAATGCAATATTGTTGCCAAGAAGTAACCTACCTAGGTCACCTCTTATCAAAGGAGGGAAGGAAGTTGACCCCAGAAAGAGTAAAAGCAATTACGCAAATGAGTGTTCCACGCACACAGAGGGAAGTACGTGCCTTTCTAGGTATTACCTCTTACTGTAGGCAATGGATCCCAAATTTTTCACTTTTAGCAAAACCGTTGGTAGCTTTGACTGGGAAAAATGTTCCGAGTCCGGTGCCATGGTCTGATGAATGTCGAGAGAGTTTTACTGAATTACGAAAAGCATTGTGTTCAGCTCCTGTATTGGGCACACCTGATTACAGTAAGCCATTCACGCTCTACGTTCACGAAAGAGAAGGTTGCGCGTTGAGTGTCCTGACACAGAAGTTTGGTGATAAACAACGCCCTTGTGCGTATTTCTCATCAACATTAGATCCGGTAGCTAGAGCATTGCCTAGTTGTTTGAGGGCTACAGCGGCAGCTGCGGCTTCCATTCGACAATCTGCTGGTTTGGTGATGAACAATATGCTAGTGGTCATGGTTCCTCATGCAGTGGATACACTCATGAACCGAACGAAGACACAACACCTTACTAGTGCGAGATTATCTGGTTACGAGCTGACGTTATTAGCGAGTCATATTCAGATCAAAAGATGCAATGTATTGAATCCAGCAACACTGTTGCCGACTGATCTAGAGTCGAGTGATTCCGAGCCACATGACTGTTATTTTAAAACGGAAGAAGAGACAAAAGGACGAATTGACCTTAAAGATACTCCCCTATCCGATCCGGATGGTACGCTGTATGTGGACGGGTCATGTTTCAAATTGGAGAATGGTGATGTGACTGCTGCTTACGCGGTGACGACTTTGAAGACGATTGTGGAAACTGCAAGAGTGAGTCAGAATTCTGCCCAAGCTGCAGAATTAATAGCTCTTACGAGAGCGTGTGTTTTAGCTGAGGGAAAGAGAGTGAATGTGTTTACAGATAGTCAGTACGCATTTGGCGTAGCCCATAGTTTTGGCCGGTTGTGGAGAGAAAGAGGTTTCATTACGTCCCATGGGACTAAGATTCAACATGGTCAGCTAGTTAACGACTTGTTAGAATCTTTAACCTTGCCGACTGAAGTTGCGATTGTGAAGTGCAGTGCTCATAAAGCAATCACGGATGATGTTGGTCGGGGAAATGCCTTTGCTGATGAAACAGCTAAACAGACAGCTAGAGACATGATGAGTAGAATGTATGTTGCTACGTCTGCAAGATGGATTGCTGAGTCCGGGATGTGTGAAGACACTATGGAAAGTGTGAAAGAAATTCAGAGAGAAGCGACTGAGGAAGAGAAACGTGTATGGAGAGAAAGTACGGGCAAGTTGGACTCGAATGGATGTTGGATTGATTTGACAGAACAGCAGCGTTGGATGTTGCCTGATGCATATGTGCTTGCAGTAGTAACGATGGCGCATGGAGTGGCGCATATAAGTTCTAAAGGGATATGTAAGATGTTAGCTCCGGTTTGGAAGAATGAGGGAATCAGTAAGTGTGCAGAGAGAGTGGTGAAAAACTGTATGGTGTGCTTGATGCATAATCCTGGCAAGGGAACTCCAACTCCAGCTGGTCATTTCGCTCCTCCTTCCTGTCCATTTGAAGTGATTCAGTTAGACTTCATTCACATGGAACGCTGCAACAATTTAAAATACGTCTTAGTGGTGGTTTGTGCTTTTTCCAGGTGGATAGAAGCATACCCATTGAAGGACAACACTGCTCTATCCACTGCCAAAATTCTTCTCAAAGAATATTTCCCTAGGTTTGGAATGCCACGGATTGTATGGTCAGATAACGGAAGTGAGTTTATAGGGAAAGTTATGCAGAGTGTGTGTGCTGGTCTAGGATTGAAACAAAAATTTCATAGTGCGAACCATCCCCAGTCAGCTGGTCTAGTGGAGGGTTACAATGGCACCCTCAAGCTTAAAATAGCCAAAATACAAGCATCCACAGGTTTGGCTTGGCCAGACGCACTTCCTTTGGCCTTGTTATCAACGAGAGCAACGGTGCATTCTAGAATAGGGCTTTCTCCATATGAGATTGTATTTGGCCGCCCGGCAAATATCTGGGGTGTGCCGAGGCCTAAACACTTTTGCTCCATTGAATATCCTATGTTGATAGACTACCTTTACGACTTGACTGCTAAATTAAGTCTTATTCATCAACAGGTTTTTGATGCTTTGCCAAAGCCTCCGGAGAGTCCAGGGCATCAACTGAAACCGGGTGACTTCATAGTGGTCCGGAACTTCGCGAGGACAAAGAATCTTCAGCCTCGCTACATCGGCCCCTTCCAGATCCTGCTAGCAACGAGGACAGCTGTACGTGTTGCTGGCCGGAAGAACTGGATCCACGCTTCCCACGTAAAGCGTGTTCCACTACCGCTGCCTTACGACGACTGGGTGAAGAAGGGAATTGGTGCCTCCGAATCTGAATTAACTCCAAAATTTGTCCCTTTCAGCGATGCCAATTTGATTTCTGACACTTTGAAACTTGACTCTCCTCCTGAAAAGACTACTTTGAACATTGAACATTTGTCTCCAGCATCAAAAGAAACTTTGCCATCTGCGAGCGTAAACTCTGCAACAGCTGCTAGTGATACACTATTTTCCGATCCAACAGTACCAGCAAAGAAAAGATACAATCTTAGAAGCTATAAAACGAACTAATAAAGCAGGCAACTGCATATTGTGCTTTGGATACACATATACATTGAACTTTTTGCTTTTCAGCCAGGAAGTTTGCTATTGTTTATTGTTTTTTAAATTGCCTTGCCGTCTGGGTAGCCGTAGGGTCGTGGCTGTGTGCCTAGTTTGAATTTGCAGGGGTCTGACACAAGGTCGATCTTTCTGTTAGTTTTGGGAACTCCCAGGGCTGACAGAGGCATTTTCATCTACGTACACATCATCAGTGGTCGCGAGCGGATTGTAGAAGATGGAACTTCCTGCGCTGCAACGAAAGAATGTGATTTACGTTCGCAGAAACAGACTAAATAGAATTCTTCACAGCAAATGTTTCTTGATACAGTGTGCCATTACATTTTTGATTGTTTTAGCAACATTGGTGGGTGGAATTGTCTTTAGCATAAACTTGATTTTTGTGCCAGTTTCTACAGTGCCTCCCCTTGATCCAGCCATTTCTACTGTTTCTTCTATACACTCTTTTCACTCATTTCCAGAACATGAGCAAGCTCGACGCTCAGAATTCATTAACAACACTTTTGTACAGCTCTTACACCAACACCAACTGGTAGTTAACACTACAGACTGCTGGGTGTGTGGCTTAATACCTCACACCATGGATAAAGGTATTCCCTATCTGGTTTTACCTTTTAGCTACAATGGATCATTTCAGGCCCTTCAAACCATTTTTGCTTATGCCCTTGAAACCTATCCTCCACGTCCACCACGCTCCACTAAATATAACTCTGCCAACAAAGCTTTAGTCCAGGGAATTATTGACATGATCAAGGACGTCAATAATACTCCATCATACCCTAGAGACGAATTACGAGTATATTTAAGTTGGAATACTTCAGAGTATCGCCTTAGTTTAGGAGAAAGCAAGCGTAAAAGCTCAACTCCAATCTGGGTCGTACCTCACCGAGGTCAGGTCTGTTTGCAAGGTAACGGGAGAAATCCGAGAGCTCAGCTAGGGAGGAGTGAGTGCGTAGAGACTTATGTGTTTCCGGCTAACTCTTCCCCTGCCTTCCTCACTGCTAGGGGTACCTACTTCATTTGTCGAGACAGAGCTTATACATGGTTGCCTGCCGACTTCTCAGGATCATGTTATATTGCTCGATTGTTGCCTCCAACATACACTGCTTCGCCGGATTATTACAGAACAAGAGTAGCTAGAGGTGTTTTCAGCAAGGAAGATACCGCTGGTCAGGAAGCTGGAGACTTCTTCAAAGGCTTCCTTCCGTTCTGGGGGCCTATGGCCAATAGTAGAAACATACGTCAGCTAACACGGGTAGTTGAATCTACTATTACCGAAACTACTGGTGCCCTTAGCAATCTGACAGCTGAGCTTCAGGCGGATAGACTCATGACATTGCAGAACCGTATGGTTCTAGATGTTATCCTTGCAGACCGAGGTGGGGTATGCAGAATGATCCAATCGAGCTGCTGTGTCTACATTCCTAATAATGCTCCAACAGTTTACGAGGCGATCTCTAAGTTGCACAAAATTTCCGATTCCATACATGTAGATGAAGGAAACTGGTCCTTTATGGAGTGGGTTTGGACTCTGATCTCAGCGTGGGGATGGAAAGTTCTAATGGTCATTGGTATCATCTTAGTATTCCTATTCTCATGTTGTCTGATTATCCAGTGTGGTCCTGCTCTGTGTAGTCTTTGTGCTGCAACCTGTTTTAGGAAACCACCTGCGTTTGGAGAAAAGACTCGAGAAAGGATGATGATACAACAGCATGTCACTGACCTGATGAGCATAGAACTAGATTCTGACATAGACTGAGTAATTGCCTATGTAAGGGCAAAAGGAGGGTCTGAGGTTCCGTGACGGTTCCGTGACGACTTGAACCCGTGTTTTCAAGTTTGCCGGAAATACATAAAATTAGTATCAGCGTACCGCAAATGATCCATTTAGTATATCCTAGTGTTTTCGCTACGCTACGAGCAAGAGCACTCCTTCCATTGACATATTTCTGATATACCCACGGCATCCATCTTAGATCGTGGCCGCCATATTGTGGTTCCTTGCCCTCACATATGCAATAGCCTCTGATCATTTCATTTACTCCACTTTGATTAAGGACACGTAGCCTTAGCCGGAGATTCACCTCTTACAGGACACGTGCACCTTAAACCAGATCACGCTGAAGTTGCATGACTCGACAAAGGCTGCCTCCCCTGCCCGAGGCCAGCCCACCTGAACTGGTTTTCCTGTCCATTGTACCTGATCATGATTAGGCGGCCGAAGCCGGTAGCCTTGCCCATTTACAACCTACAAACATCTCTTATCCCGCTTTTCTATCTTCTGCACCTGGCTCTGCTCCTTTCCTTCTGGGCCTTTATTAGGGGGAGGTAACGAACTTTACGATGAGGCGGTCCGGGTCCTGAATGCAATATTGACAGGGGATTGTGATGAACTAGTGGGAACCTCTCTTCGTGATGTTTGGTATCAGATATTATCGACAGTTCCTGTGTAACGCCAAATATTTATTGTTTAGAGACACAAAGGTTTGGGAGTGTACCGACATGTGAAATATTTGCCTAGAGCATAAATTTTGGTATATAAGGAGCAACCCTCAATGTACAAATCGAACAGGCTCCTGGGTACTGACCGTGTGTAGTATCTATGACTTCTGTGTCCCTGCAGTAATAAACCTTTGGTCTTTGACGCCACCATCGAGAAGCCCGTGTTTCTGTTCATTTGCGCACCAAGGCAGGTGGAACTCCGGGGTCTTTGGGTGTTGTACCCTGACACCTCTGGACGGAACCAAAAAGTCCAGAACTCCAGGAGAGTGAGGGAAGAAGAGTGAGGGAAGGAGAGAGCGAGGGAAGGAGAGTGAGGGAGGGAGAGTGAGGGAGGGAGAGACCTGTGAAGTGCTCCAGTGAGGCTGTGTTTGTGTGTGTGCCTGCCCAGAAGCTGTCTCAGCCCTGGCAGGGCAAGGTGGAGGGAGGGAGACAGGGAGGGAAAGGGAGGGCGAGAGACAGGGAGGGAAGGAGAGTGAGGGCGAGGAAGAGTGAGGGCAGGAGAGTGAGGGCAGGAGAGTGAGGGCGAGGTAGGGTGAGGAGAGTGAGGGCGAGGGAGAGTGAGGGAGGGAGAGTGAGTGAGGGAGGGAGAGTGAGTGAGGGAAGGAGAGAGTGTCGGAAGGAGAGAGTGAGGGTGAGGAGAGAGTGAGGGTGAGGAGAGAGTGAGGGTGAGGAGAGAGTGAGGGTGAGGAGAGAGTGAGGGAGAGGGAGGAGAGAGAGGGAGAGCGAGGGAAGGAGAGAGCGAGGGAAGGAGAGTGAGGGAGGGAGAGAGAGAGTGAGGGAAGGAGAGAGTGAGGGAAGGAGAGAGTGTGGGAAGGAGAGTGAGGGAGAGTGAGGGAGGGAGAGTGAGGGAGGGAGAGGGAAGGAGAGTGAGGGAAGGAGAGCGAGGGAAGGAGAGAATGAGGGCGAGGGAGAGGGAGGGTGAGGGAGAGCGAGGGAAGGAGAGAGTGAGGGAAGGAGCGAGCGAGGGAGGGAGAGAGCGAGGGAGGGGGAGAGCGAGGGAGGGAGAGAGTGAGGGAAGGAGAGAGTGAGGGAAGGAGAGAGTGAGGGAGAGTGAGGGACGGAAGAGGGAAGGAGGGAGAGGGCAGGAGAGTGAGGGAAGGAGAGTGAGGGAAGGAGAGAGCGAGGGAAGGAGAGTGAGGGAGGGAGAGTGAGGGAGGGAGGGAGAGGGAGAGAAGGAGAGAGTGAGGGAAGGAAAGAGTGAGGGAGAGTGAGGGAAGGAGAGGGAAGGGGGGAGAGGGAAGGAGGGAGAGGGAAGGAGGGAGAGGGAAGGATGGGGAGGGAAGGAGGGGGAGGAAGGAGAGAGCGAGGGAAGGAGAGAGCGAGGGAAGGAGAGAGCGAGGGAAGGAGAGCGAGGGAGGGAGAGTGAGGGAGGGAGAGTGAGGGAGGAGAGAGTGAGGGAAGGAGGGAGTGAGGGCGAGGAGAGGGAGAGGGAGGGCGAGGGAAGGAGAGAGTGAGTGAGGGAAGGAGAGAGTGAGGGAAGAAGAGAGGGAGGGAGAGTGAGGGAGGGAGAGGGAGGGAAGGAGAGTGAGGGAAGGAGAGAGCAAGGGAAGGAGAGTGAGGGAGCGAGAGTGAAGGAGGGAGAGTGTAGGTGGGAGAGTGAGGGAAAGAGAGAGTGAGGGAAGGAGAGAGTGAAGGGAGGAGAGAGTGAGGGAAGGAGAGAGTGAGGAAAGAGAGAGGGAGGGAGAGTGAGGGAGGGAGAGGGAAGGAGGGAAGGAGAGTGAGGGAAGGAGAGTGAAGGAGGGAGAGTGAAGGAGGGGAGTGAGGGGAGGAGAGAGTGAGGGAGAGAGAGGGAAGGAGGGAGAGGGAAGGAGGGAGTGGGAAGGAGAGCGAGGGAAGGAGAGCGAGGGAAGGAGAGCGAGGGAAGGAGAGCGAGGGAAGGAGAGCGAGGGAGGGAGAGTGAGGGAGGGAGAGTGAGGGCAGGGAGAGTGAGGGTAGGAGAGAGTGAGGGAGGAGAGAGTGAGGGAAGGAGAGAGTGAGGGTGAGGAGAGAGTGAGGGCGAGGGGAGAGGGAGGGCGAGGGAAAGGGAGGGTGAGGGAAGGAGAGAGCGAGGGAAGGAGAGCAAGGAAAGGAGAGCGAGGGAAGGAGAGAGTGAGGGAGGGAGGGAGAGGGATGGAGAGATTGAGGGAAGGAGAGAGTGAGGGAAGGAGAGGGTGAGGGAAGGAGAGAGTGAAGGAGAGTGAGGGAAGGAGAGTGAGGGAGGGAGAGGGAAGGAGGGAGAGGGAAGGAGGGAGAGGGAAGGAGATTGAGGGAAGGAGAGTGAGGGAGCCCGCCAAGAGTGAGGGAGCCTGCTAAGAGTAAGGGAGGGAGACAGAGTGAGGGAGGGAGGGAGACAGAGCGAGGGAGAGGGAGACAGAGATGGAGAGGGAGACAGAGATGGAGAGGGAGACATAGAGAGTGAGACATTCAGAGTGTGAGACAGAGGGAGAGAGGGAGTGAGACAGTCAGAATGAGTGAGACAGAAGGAGAGAGGGAGTGAGCGAGACAAAGGGAGAGAGGGGGTGAGACAGAGGGAGAGAGCAAGTGAGACAGAGGGAGAGAGGGAGTGAGACAGTCAGAGTCAGGGAGACAGATGGAGACAGAGAGACAGAGGGAGATAGAGGGGGAGAGAGAGGGAGGGAGAGAGAGTGAGGGAGAGAGAGAACCGCTGCAGGGACCTGTGATCAACCTCATGGTCACAGTTTTTTGTTGTTGCTCTAGCCCCGCCCCTTGCCCCACTGACCCCGCCCCCACCGGTGCGGCCCTCGGACATAAACCACACTGTAAATTTGGCCCCCGAGAGAAAGTTTGTGAGTACCCATGAATTCTAGAGCTTCTTGTGTTCGTTAGAACAATCTATCTGTAGGTGCTGACAATTTCTTAGTTTTAATTTTTAATTGTCCACTATTCGGGGAACGAGTGAAACGGGAGCGTACTGCTCCTTGAAAGGGAGCTTCTTCTTCCCTGTCTGTACTCTCATTCTCTATTTCCTGAGTAGGGGTGTCTTTTCGGTGGAAATCAGAAACCTTGCTTGTAAAGAGTGGAATAAAGAGATCTATTTATTTTATTTTATTGTGACTACCTGCAACCACTGCTTGATCTAGTTGTAATAAATCATCAGGAACTCTTTTTCCTGCGCTAGCTATCATGCTGATAAAACAATTGATCATGAATCGGGAGAGGCATTTTCTATGCGCTATGGGTCTATTTTTAATAGCTTCCTGTAGGGCTTCTAAATTTTCTCCTGTTCGGAGAGTCTTGTAAAGCTTGTTCAGGCAATTTGCGACATTCGGTACCTCTCGTATACCTTCTAGTGATTCTCGTAGGCGAAGGGAGATATCCACTTGTGAACCTTCCCCTGGGGTCGGGTCGTAATCACATTCTAACATGGGTGGATCTCCACTCGAGGTGTCAGAGATGGTTTCAGTCTGGGTGACTATTCTTCTGGCTGTTATTTGATTGGTATAAGCAGGAGGAGGTTCCATTAGGTAGGTGGTAATGAAGTCTTTGGGAGCAGAAGGAGTTTTAGGACATGGGGGTGCTGTGGGAATACTAGTGTTATCATTGGACTCTGTTTTTTTTGAGAGGACGTGATACATTCCCGTCACGGAGGCCGAAGCCTCCCTCTTTATTTGTTCAAAATTAATATCCGCATTCTGTTCTCGTAACTTTCTCATCTTACTTTCTTCTGACATTCTATTTGCTTTCTCTACTTTCCTTTGCTCTTTCTGTTCACTTTGATGTGCTTCCTTTCGCCATAATCCAAAACTCTCTAACATTGAGGGTCTTGCTTTCTTTTCCCAACATTTCTTTTCAACTGCCATGATACAATTCAAATCCCATGTGCCACTCTTTGGCCATCTAACCGCAATTTCTAAATCTTGAGTGTACTCTTTCCACAAATCCAAATACAAAACGGCACCAATGCCGTACTTTGTATACATAAGAAAACCTGGAGTATCCTTTGGGGGGACTGGTACATCTTGTTCCGGTAACCCCCTCCGGGTACCTAGTTTACACAACTTTGAGAACAAAGGCATTGTGACAATAAACAACAAACAACAAAAACTTATACTTAATAACTCGATAGATCTTGAGTATCAGAATACAAACATACCGTTTTCTAGAAACCTAGAACCCGTCTTGACCGTGCTCTGAAAAATCAGAACCTGTCTTGACCGTGCTCTGAAAAATCAGAACCCGTCTTGATACACCCCCAGCAGTACTCACCGAGGTGCAGAGAACTTGAAGATCTTGAAGATCTGGATACTGGACTAGTTGCGCTGCGCTCTTGATCGAGGGACTTGGCGGGATTCTGAAGACCTCGGACTCGGCAATCTTCACAGGTTTCGGGCTCTGGGTCGAGACTTCCACTGTCGTCCTCACCGCCTCGTATGGATGCTCAGACCTCGGTACAGTCTCTCTCGGACACAAAGGAGTTCATGCAGGAACACCCTGCAGCGTGCACTCTTTTGAAGTCCATCGATGTCTTGAAGATACCGGCTTGAGTCCGCATCACCGGCGTGTGGGGAGAAAGGGAACTTCCTGTTCGGGCGCCAATTTGCTGTGGTAAATATTTTAGTAATTTACCTTGATTGGAATTTCTATAATATCAATAAGGTCAAGTATGAAGAGCAGAGTCCGTGGTGGTTCGAATTCAGGGTCTTTATTCAGTAACTCGAGTTAAGGGAGAGCATCGTCACCTGAGGAGGATCGGAAGAATCTACTTTCATCAAAGAAGACATGGTATTTATACACAGAAAAGACGAAGGAGCTTCCCTTGAGCAAAACTCGGATAGCTGTGTTGTAACAATACAGAAGTCAGTAAAACTCGGATAGCCGTGTCGTAATTTTACAGAAATCATAGCAGCGTTACTGTGTCAAAATCATACAGAAGTCATGACAGGAAGAAGCGTGATTGTGTCTTTAATCATGAGGAAGTCACGGCAGAAGCAGAGCATTGAGAAATAACCCTAGGCTGGTTCCTTAGATAAGAGAGAGAGAGAGAGAGAAAGGAGAACTGGTCGTTGACAGGATGTCTGGTGTTGTGACAACTTTGTGTGCGCGTGATCGGTTTCGCTCGTGTTCTCGTTTGCTTGTTTTCCGACATGATGGGCTTGGGGATGTGACTGAGAGGGTGTATGATGGGACATAAACTACGAAAAATAATCTTTTTCCACAAGATGAACAGCAGTGGCGTCACTAGGGTTGGTGTCACCCAGTGCAGGTAACTCATGGTGTCACCCCCTCACAACCTACTGAATGGACCATCTCACCCTCTGCCTGCACCATGTCCCCTCTGCCTGCACCATCTCCCCTCTGCCTGCACCATCTCACCCCCTTCCTGCACCATCTCTCCCTTAGCCTGCACCATCTCACCCTCTGCCTGCACCATCTCCCCTCTGCCTGCACCATCTACCCTCTGCATGCACCATCGCTCCCTTTGTCCACACCATGTCCCCTCTGCCTGCACCATGTCCCCCTCTGCCTGCACCATCTCTCCCTCTGCCTGCACCATCTCCCCTCCATCTGCACTATCTTTCCCTCTCCCTGCACCATCTCCCCTCTGCCTGCACCATCTCCCCTCTGCCTGCACCATTGCTCCCTTTGTCCACACCATCTCCCCTCCGCCTGCACCATCTCTCCTTCTGCCTGCACCATCTCCCCTCTGCCTGCACCATCTCCCCTCTGCCTGCACCATCTCCCCTCTGCCTTCACCATCTCTCCTCTGCCTGCACCATCTCCCTTCTGCCTGCACCATCTCCCCTCTGCCTGCACCATCGCTCCCTTTGTCCACACCATCTCCCCTCCGCCTGCACCATCTCTCCCTCTGCCTGCACCATCCCTCCCTCTGCCTGCACCATCTCCCCTCTGCCTGCACCATCTCTCCCTCTGCCTGCACCATCTCTCCCTCTGCCTCCACCATCTCTCCCTCTGCCTCCACCATCTCTCCCTCCGCCTGCGCCATCTCTCCCTCTGCCTGCGCCATCTCTCCCTCTGCCTGCACCATCTCCCCCTCTGCCTGCACCATCTCCCCCCTGCCTGCACCATCTCCCCTCTCCCTGCACCATCTCCCCCTCTGCCTGCACCATCTCCTCCTCTGCCTGCACCATCTCCTCCTATGCCTGCACCATCTCCCCTCTGCATGCGCCATCTCCCCCTCTACCTGCACCATCTCTCCCTCTGCCTGCACCATCTCCCCCTCTGCCTGCACCATCTCACCCCTGCCTGCACCATCTCCCCTCTGCCTGCACCATCTCCCCTCTGCCTGCACCATCTCCCCTCTGCCTGCACCATCGCTCCCTTTGTCCACACATCTCCCCTCCGCCTGCACCATCTCACCCTCTGCTTGCACCATCCCTCCCTCTGCCTGCACCATCTCCCCCTCCGCCTGCACCATCTTCCCTCTGCCTGCTCCATCTCCCCTCTGCCTGCACCATCTCCCCTATGCCGGCACCATCTCCCCTCCACCTGCACCATATCTCCCCTCTGCCTCCACCATCTCCCCTCCGCCTGCACCATCTCACCCTCCCCTTGCCAATCTAGGACACAATTGAAATCTGCAGTCCAATTAATTCTAGTCAACATTCAAAGAGCACGTGTTCACTGAGCATGTGTCCTTCCCATGCAGCAGCCCAACCACAATTAGATTTTGACCACTTGCTTTCCTTATCATCAACAGCACCCTAAAAGGAACCCCAGCCACTATCCAAGTTACTAACCCCAGAGCGTAATTAAAGTATGTAGTGACAAACAGGTGCCCTCTCCATTTCTTGCCCAATTTCTCCACCAAAATGTATGTCTCCTGTAACAGTGCAATCTGACTTTTATATTTCAGGAGACGAGTACAAACTTGGGCACTTGGGCAATTATTTAGTCACCTAACATTTCAGGTTAATAATATCCTTTGCGGGGAAGGAGCTACGACAGCAAGCAAGATGGCGGCATAGTCTCCCGGCTCCGCTGACCTCCGTCCTACGCTCCAAGATCCTGTCACTTATCCTGATTTCCTGCCCCGGATCCGTGTGTATGAACTAATTCGCACTCCGATGGTGTGATCCCGGGGTTTTTCTGACATTGTGCAGTGGAGTAACGTCGAGGACCGATTTGTGGCCTAACCCAGTCTGGAAGCCGGGGTCTCGCGTGCTGGCTTAGCCGGGTCCGAGTTGAACAACAGCGGACTGTTGAGGGTGGCAGGGTCCGGTCTCTGGAACTTTCGAAATTTTCGGATTGCTTTGCTACCATCTGCAGCCTCGTGTTGTGTTGGAGGTGAGGAGACGAGTGACGCACGGTGCTGTGTTGCGGGGGTCCCTGACTCGGAGGCCCGGCATTTGCATCGCCGGCGCACCTTGGGTTGGAGTCTCGTCGCGCACTAATGCATGCTGACGGTTGGTCTCTCACGGCTCAGTCCTGCTCCGGCTGATCTTACCCCGGAGAAGGCGCCTCTCCGTGGGCATCACTATGCCTGAGGAAATATGGAACCGGGCGGAGCAGGCCCAAAGTGGCCCGTCATTGCGGACGGTGCTGGTGGCCCTAAAGGCACTTCAGGCGACTGTGGCAGCTCAGACCTGCGGCCTGTTGTCGGCAGCAGATGGACTTAAAGGACTGAGACTGGATCCTGACTCGATGCCCAAGACCCGGCAGCCAGCTTGCCCTTTGATCGACGCCCCAGTGGCGCACTTAGACCCGGTTCTGGAAGCTGTGCCTGCCCCTACAGAAGTGGATCTACTCGAACGGGCTGTGATTGGTGACTTAACAATTTTTTTGGAATCCCTGGTTTTGCAGCTGTCGGAAAATTCAACTGCTGTCCCTATCCTGGAACCTTTTACTTGGTACTGTGAACTGTTTTGGATTGTGTCGAACCCCCTCCCCGGTCGGTTTCTCAAGATGGCGGATGTGATACTGCCTGGCTTCGGAGACGGGGAGGGACATTGTTGGTACCAGCGGCTTACTTTGGGATCTACCGTTCTTTTTCCATCTACTGAACCACGTTCCGACCACTTCTGTGTATCTTTTGACATTTTGATGATGGGGCTTTATTCGTCTGAGGGACTCGGCGAATTTGTTTGACGGGGCCAAGGCTGAGACTATTGTTTGGGTGGTTCATTGTGGTTTTATCGGTAACAGGACTGCTTCATTAGATTAACGGAGTCCGGGGCAGGGTTGGCGGTTCCCCCCGAGATGTTTTTTCAGTTTGGAATATTCGGATGCGACAGTTTCGGGGGGACCCCTTTGTTAGGGTGGGGGGGAGAGACCGGGAGCACGTAGAAGATAGCCCTCCTCCATTTCCCCTCTTAGGGTGGGGTTTACTTTCTTTCTGTCTTTCTCTGGGTCTTTCTATATTTCGGGTTCCAGTTCTTGGGCGACAGGCACGCTGCTAGGGGGGTAGGCCGTAGTCATCTGCAGGGGTGCAGGGTGGGGGGTTGGGGGATGGGAGTTTTGTTTTTCGTTTTATTTCTATGGCCTTTTTTCTTCTTATCTTTCTTTGCCCTTTTCTTTTCTTCTTTTCCGGGTCAGTGTAACGGGTTCATTTTTATGGCCATCTCTGCTGTTTCATATGTGCCTCAATTCTCGCGATGTTTCAGTGCTACTGGGCGGGCATTTAGCCGGCGCGGACTGTATTTGTACGCTCGCTTATCCTGAATAGTATGTCTTAACGCCGCTGACTTACACGAAGATGATTTAACTGTGGACATATTGCTATTTCGCCCCCCCCCCTTTTTTCACAACTTGAGATATTGTATGGCACCTGATCCTTCTATCTTATATTATAAAATGGAAACTTTTTATCCGGTTACCAACTTGATATGTTTTACAACCAGTACGTATTGTGGACGTGGCGGATCTGCTCCCCGGGATGCTGAGTCTGGGTTTTGATTGTTTTATTGTGTTGCAACTGCTTAGCTGCCGGCCCTGGGGGTTGTAGGCCTGTGTTTGTACTTGGTTGAAATGTCAAATAAAGGCTTTCCAAAAAAAAGTTTTAAAAAAAACAAAAAAAACAATAATATCCTTTGCATCGTGGTTGCAATGCTGTAGGGGAGGGTCCTGCACATAACTCACCCCTTCTGAGTTCGGAACCTGATCTGGTTTCATTACCTGACTCAATCATTATTGACCTTAACTTGCACCTAGGTACTGGTCAAGCACAACCACATGCCAGCTTTTTTGGTGCTATTTTTATATTTAAATTTTAAATTTCAGTAACTCCGATTTTCTCTTATTAGATTCTTGTCTTTCGAGTGCTATTTTGTTTATTAAAATGAAATCTACGTTTCTAAATTGGTCTGGATTTTTCTTGAGCTCTCTTTAAAATTATTTCTAATTTGGTATTGTATGAATAGTTTACACTTTGCCCCCAGGTGAAACCCGTCTGCCCCGTGCCAAAACTACCAGGGGGTTGAACTCAGGTTTATTTAGTGACTTATGTGGTTCAACCTGACTACAGTTGTGGTTATTGCTTGCGAGGAACACTCACTCCCTCAACTAACACCTCAATGTATTGAAAGCTGCTTTATTTGTGAAGATTTCACGTAAGAGGGTATGAAAAATGCGTCTGTCAGCTCTTTTAAAATGTGCACCGTGTTCCGCGATTTGGAGTAAAAACTATTTGCACAATACAGAAAGAAAAGGTGCGAAAAAATAATTTCTGCTTTTTTCTAAAAGTGCAGAGTTTACGTTTTGTAGCCCAACATTTCATCGGGTGCTGGGCACTAACTGTACGAACCCAGGTTTCACCGAGGGCAATGGGCACCTGACGCTCGCTCATGGTAACATCTTTTACTAAATCAGTTCGACCCTGCCTAAACATTGCATGCACTGAGGAGTGACTCCCAAGACTGTGCCTAAATAAACAATTGGTCTCTGACGGTACAATGATATACATTATTTATAAGGCGTATTTACTCACCACAGTCGCACTCGCACCACCGCGCATGCACTCTACTTGGCAGGCGCGTGACCGCGCCGTGACGACAGAGGCTAAGAGCAGCAGGTGTAGTTGCGCACTGCGCACAGCGCGCGGGGGCTGTCCCAGGGCTGTCACGTCATTGGTAGTAGGGCTAAGATTGACGGCCCTGGGACCCAGTATTAACTGCTGGGCAAGTGAAACTGAAAGCCGGAAAGCCCTGAACAACAACGCCGCTGCTCATTGCCTGGTGGTATATGCATGCATAACTGCGTTCAGCGGCTTCGGTTTCGAATCGTCACACTCATGACTCACTCACAGAACAATTAAACCCTTCGTTGTTGTGTGACTGTGACTCATGTGACTGTGTGATGTGCAGAATGCAGATGGCGGATGGATGGTGCACATGCGATCAGCTACAGGTGGTGACGTGGTGTGCTTCTTACTAGTCAGTCAGTGTGAGTGTAGTAGATTGATGTCACCCCCAGATGGGGTGACACCCGGTGCGGTCCGCACCCCCCCCACCCGCCTAGTGACGCCACTGGTGAACAGACCAGGGATCACGAAGGGACCTCGAGCTGAATCACGAAATACCAGCCCTCGGAACACTCGTAGAGTGTCGGCCAGAAATCTTCAATGGAATTACTGCTCGGGTCAGGACTACATGTAGCCCAAAGCACAGCCTCCTGGATCACAAAAAAAGCATATGCTGCTGCAAAAGTACATGGTGCACAGGGGTTTGGGTTGCACGGTTCCCACTAGGAATACTGGTCTCAGAATTGCTGAGAGAGCAGATCAGCCTCAGAGAGGCTCGGGAACCAACCTCCTGTGTTGCAAAAATCTTCAGAGTCCTCAGGAGCTTGGGAGTTGCAAACCGGTAACTCCTTTACTCCAAGGGAGATTATTCTGTTGTCCAGCGAAGTGTAGACTGTCGAAGTCCATGGTTTCTGCTTGCAGAGTTTAGTTCAGTGAAAATCTAAAGTCCTGTAGACGAGGTTCCTACTTTATACCCAAGTAAGGGGTTGGAAAAACTCTGGGGACCCACCTATGGGAGGGTCAGGACAGAGGGGTGGCTACATCCATGTCCTTTGTGCAGTTTCATGCCAGAGCAGGAGCAAATGGCTTCTACAACCGGGTTTGAGCTGGACTAAGCATAGGGACACCAAATGTGCCCCCAGTGCAGACTTTCTGGCACTCTAAGAGTGCACCCACCCAGCCCCAATACACTAAAGCCTGTCTGGGAGGTGGTCACACCTCCCTGAGACAGGAAACCTTTGTCAGGCCTTCCTCTGCTCGAGCTTGGCTCCGCAGCAAGAGGGAAGACTCGTGTCTGGTTGGGCTAACTCTTGGGACCCTCCTAAGGGAGGGACAGGACAGAGTGGTGGCTACACCCATGTCCTTTGTCTAGTTTCACACCAGAGCAGGAGCAAATGGCTCCTGCAACCGGTTTGAGCTGGACTATGCACAGGGACACCAAAAGTGCCCCCAGTGCAGACCTTCTGGCACTCTGAGTGCACCCACCCAGCCGCAATACACTAGTCTGGGAGGTGGTTCCATTCCCTGTGTCAGGAAACCTATTGTCAGGCCTTCCCCTGCTCGATCTTGGCTCAGCAGCAGGAGGGCAGACTTTTTGTCTGTGGCTGGCAGCATCCATTTTGTGCTGCCCATGTCAAGAAAACTGGTACCGGGGGCGCTAGGTGGCGCACAACTGGAATGGCTGCTCCTCTGTAAGGCTCCGGTAGCTCGGCTTCAATATGCTGCATTTACAGGGGCGGATTGGCAAGGCGGGCATTCGGGCATGGGCCGAAGGGCCGGTGCCTCAGTGCCCTCTGTGGGCCGTTTTTTTCTCCCCTGTCCCAGTCCACAGAGAGTGGACTAGGAAAGGGGAGAAAAAAAAACGGCCCACAGAGTGCACGGAGACAGACACAGAAAATTAAAGCAGCCTCGCTGTGCGGCCAGACAGCGATTGTCAGCTGTGGCCTCTCCTTCACCCCTACCCTGCCAAGCAATCAAGCTGAGGCTGGGCTGGGGTGATTGTTTGCAATAATCGGCCTCCCTGGGGGGCAGGTGTTTCTCAGGCCTTTGAGCCATTTGCACCTCGGCCCCCTGGCGCCCATGCAGCCCACAAACGGTGTTAGTCTTAACACCTCGCCCACATCCCTTCACATTCAGGGCATAGTGGGCGAGGAAGAATGGGTCTTGCTGTGGGGGCCTGGTGATGTTTGGAATTTTTTTTATTTATTTATTTATGCGATTTTATATAGAGCGGACTTTACCCGAAGGTGTCAGAGCGCTTCACACTAGGAGCAGCAATAATACATGAGGAGAAAATTACAAGTGGACAAATTACAAAAGCAAACGTTAAGTTACATGAATCAAAAGTGACAATAGTGAGCAACCAAAATACAAGAGGAGCAAACGATACATTACAGGAGGAAAAAGTGATATGTGTGCAGGTTACAAAAGCGTACAAAATACAAGTAGAGGTATAATACTGCAATTAATGGCAGACACTCCAGCACAAGAACAAACGTTACGTAGGCAATGTTGGCACTTGTGCAAGTATCTAAAGCAAACAAAAGTGAGAGGTAGCAAACAGTGTGTTACAAGAGAAAAGTGACGTGTGCAAGTTACAAAAGGGTACCATAGACAGGTACAAGGGTAATACTACAGTAAATGGTAAATATTCAAACTGCCAGAACACACTGGGAAGGCACTTCCCATGCACCAGCTTCACCTCAGCCTCCCCCCCTGGCTACCTGGCTACCTTGGATGACCCAGAAAGCTGTGTTTTGTGCTCTCCTGCCAGGACATTTTCCCAAGGCCTGGAGGGTTGATTAATTTACTAATTGCAGGGGCCTTACCTCTGTTCATATGCTCCTGAGCTGAAGGTCTGGGGAGGGCTAAGTAGGTTAGTAATAGCAGGGGCTTTGCTGCTTTTCAGGTGCTCCTGTGCTGGAGGGCTGGAATAATTTTGTGACAAAAAGGGGCCTTGCTATTTTTTTAGTTGCTCAGCATGTAGGCCATTGGCCCTGTGTCATGTGCAAGAACAGTATCCTCCCACTTTCATTCCTTGTCTGTGCAAATGGTGTTTCATGAAAGGGCCCGCCCCTTGAATGTGGGCCACGACCCTTAAATATGGGCCATGCCTCTCGTCAGTGCCCGGGCCGAATTGTGATCCCAATCCGACCCTGTGCATTTATCCTACTTTCCACGGAGAAAATTTACCACAAAGCATGGCAACCATGAAGTAAGGTGACCGCTACCTCCGGTGTAAATTCCAGCCTGATTGAACCCCGGGAAACTATCGCAGCGGGAGACTAACGGAGCGTGGAGTGGTGCTGAGAGAGGCGGGCACTACTACACGAGCTCCCAGCTTCACACAAGGTTCTAGGCCGTGACTCTGGAGCGCGGGCTGGCGCTAAAAACTCTGCAGCCCTAGCGAAGACTCGGATTACCAGGGGCCATCCCGCACCTGTACCTACACACCAGGGAGGCAGATAAACCGGCCAGTGGAGCACGGCCGCCGAAGGTGGGTGAGCGCACAGACATCAAGCGAAGGAAACTGACAGCAGCACATACGCTGTGCAAACCTAATGCGCAGGACTCTCAGACGAACAATAGTGGATACATCTCTGGCCCAAAGCTGGTGTAGTGCTGCAAAGTCCTGCCAGCCCTTTTTATAATTAAATAACCATCACATTGCCCGTACACCTGGGAACAGGCCCTCTCCGAACAACTGCCCCAAAAAACGGAGAATCCTGACCTAGCAGTCCATAATTTTCATAACTGGATCTCCAACTCTCTAGATCGAGTCCTTCCAAAACGCTCCCTGCAAACAATCAGAAGGCCCAAAGTCGCTCCCTGGTACTCTCTCGCCCTTAGGGCCCTGAAACAAACGTGCCGGAAAGCGGAGAGAGCCTGGAGGAAAGACCGCTCTCAATCTAAAAAATTGGAGTACAGGGCAGTTATAATGCACTACAAGAGGGAGATAAAACTTGCTCAAGCCAAGTTTTATGAAAATAAAATTAATATGGCAGCTAATTCACCGAGGGAAATTTTTAAGATCGCTAAATCTCTGATATCTCTTCCTGTTGAGAGACCTATATCAGAGGGGGCGCAGGCCCGCTGTGAGGATCTTGCCACTTTCTTCTCACAGAAGATTCAGGCCATCTATTCCCAATTAGCAGCAAATGATGGGGGCACTAATCCACTGCCCACCTCAGATTCAGATTTGCCCCCATCCTGCTCCTTGGCTACCTTTCCACTCCTGGACCCTAATATTTTAGATTCTCTTGCTCGGAAGGTTACTTCAGGATCCCCAAATGACCCTGCTCCACCCCAGACCTTAGTGAAAGCAATGGACACCATCCGCCCCTGTTTGCTGGAGGCTCTTAATACCTCCATTACCTCCAACTCTGTACCAGCCGCCTGGAAGTGTGCAATGGTAAGGGCCCTGTTAAAAAAACCGAATTTGGATCCTAACAATCTATCCAATTTTCGCCCTATCTCGCTGCTTCCATGGATGAGTAAGTTGCTGGAGAGGCATATCAACAAAGCATTAGGGGAATATTTGGAATCCAACAAATTGCTTCAGGTCTCCCAAACAGGGTTTCGCCCACAACATGGCACTGAGACCGCTCTTTTAGCGGTCACGGAGGCAGCGAGAGCCATAATGGACCAAGGTGGTAAAACAGCCATCATACTCTTGGACCTCAGTGCCGCGTTCGACACTGTGAACCATGCCACATTATTACATCGCTTGAGTGGCTTGGGAGTGTTGGGCGCGGCCCTGTTGTGGCTGACCTCCTTTCTGGAGGAACGCTTCTTCCAGGTATTTGAGGGCGAGGTGACATCATCAAAACATCTTCTCAGCTGTGGGGTTCCTCAGGGCTCCTCCCTGAGCCCCACGCTGTTTAATGTTTATATGCAGCCTCTGGAGAAGATCGTTCTCCCCTTTGGTGTGCGGATTGTCACCTACGCTGACGACACTCAACTCGTGGTCTCTTTGGACCACGAGGGGGGTTCGTCGAACACCTTGGGTCCATGTCTGGAGGCTGTAGCTGGGTGGATGCAACTCTCCCACCTCAAGCTCAATGGGGAGAAGACCGAGATCATGGTGCTTGGTAATTCCTCCCCTACCTCTTTCCTGGATGATTGGCCTCTGTGTCTCGGTACTCCCCCCCCCTCCTAAAGAGCAGATAAAGAGTCTGGGAGTCTGGTTGGACAGAGCGCTAGACTTCTCGTCCCAAGCTACTATCACTGCCTCGGTATGCATAGGGCTAATGAAAATGCTCCGGAAAGTGCTCCCTCTGCTCCCATTCCAGGCGAGGAGGGTCATGGTCCAGGCCCTGATTCTCTCCCGCCTGGACTACGGAAATGTTTTATACCTTGGGGCCCCGGCAACAGTGACAAAAAAACTTCAGGTCACTCAAAACTGCGCCGCCCGCCTACTGTTTAATATCCCTCGCTGGCAGTCAGCGAGAACCGCCCTAAAGGAGCTTCACTGGCTTCCAGTAGCCTCAAGATCACTATTCAAGGCCATGTGCATCCTGCACAAATCCCTTCATCAAACTGGCCCGGCAGTACTGTACCCTCTAATACCGCCGTATGTGCCGCTTAGAACCCTACGTTCAGCTTCACTGCACCTGGCAACCAAAGTAAAAATCAAGAGAGCCCGATGGGGCGGCCGCTCTTTCACCTATTCAGCGGCGAAGGCATGGAACTCCCTACCCCTGTCCCTCAGGAAAAACAGCAACCTGATGTCATTTAGGAGAGAATTGAAAACCCATCTGTTCTCAAAAGCGCATTAATCTTTCCCTGCAGTCGCACACAGAATTCAGTCCCTAGCGCTGCGAGGCCTTCGGGTGGTTATGCGCTATATAAATGGAATTTTCAATTTCAATTCAATTTTGTTGACAGGACACTCCAGGGAACTCACCGCGCGTATTGCTGATGTGCGTGCTCCCAGTCCCCGAGGAGTCACAGGGCAGTGGTCCCACTGGAAGCCAGTGCCTACCCTCAATGAAAGACAAGCAGAGTAGCGGGAGGCCCTCTCCCATAGGGTGCCATAACACGCCGGCAGCTGCGTGGCAGACAGACACGGCTGGTGAGGCGGCAGACATCTTTTGGAGGGACATGGGTGCGCACCACGGATATCTGAAGCAAATGGATGAGGTGGCCGCACCTCTGCACTAGGACTTTACTGGTGCTCTCATCACAGGGCCCGCAGGACTGGAAGCGCGGCTCCCGGCTACATCGTACAGGATCGGGAGAACACAACATAGCCAGCATCCAAAGGGGGCTCACATAGGCCGATGAGGAACTGCGGCGGGGGACTCTCGCCAACATCCCATTTTGTACTAGTTAAGGGTCCCTGAGACAGTGTGCCCCCAGGGACTATAAATATTGTATGCGGCAGGTCATTGCGCTCTACCAAGATAAGAGGGGAGGCTGCACACCCTGACACAAGGCCCAACCTCAACACTGCTACGCGGGCGGCTGCTGCGACTGAAGCCATGTTCCTAGACAGCACTTCTTTCCCGAAAGGGCCCCTACTAATCATTCTCCGTGTCCCTGGGGCTCGGCCCCAGTTTGCATTGAGCTGCCACATCTGCGAATCTCTTTCCTGGTGACTCAGGGTGCTGGTTGGACTACCTATCACTAATTGGGCAAGCCGCCGGACCTGGGAAGAGCCTTTCACCTGCACAAACTTGGATGAACTTACTACTAGTCATTGCACCCTATACCCCAGATGTCATCTAAACAGTGTATCCGGACGTAGGGTGCCTTTTATCTCAAAACACCGAAATGGGGAAGCCAGAGGGATGACAGTCTAAACTGGTGTTCAAGGTGAAAAAGGCAGTCACTCGCTCAAACGCTGAGGAGCAAGCAGAAAGTATGGAAGACCCATCTCAAGCACAATCATCTACCCCGGACGATGAGGTCAAAACATTACTCCTGGCGATGCAACAGAGCCAAAATGCACACTATGATTAGTTGCCTAGACTTCCTGGTACTGAAAGTGGACAAGCACGATGAACAGATCAAAGAAGCAGAACAGCGAATCTCAGACTCGGAAGACGCTGCGGCCCAAATGCAAAAACAAATGACACAAATGGACAAAATCCTGAAAGTATTAGCCTCTAAGAATGAGGACCTTGAAGCTAGGAGTTGAAGAAACAACATTCAAGTTCTTGGCATTTCGGAAACCACAAATACGGGCCGTATGGAGGACTATATAGAGTGACTCTTACCAGACACCTTTGGAGAAGCCGCCTTCTCCCCGCATCTGACAGTGGAGAGAGCTCATCGGTCTCTTGGACCTCGCCCGACTCCAGGCAGCGCTCCCCGCCCTATCATTCCCCTGATCCTTAACTTCCGGGACACCACACTTCGCCTAGCACGTGAAAGAAAGTCGCTGTCATATGAAGGTATGAACTTCACAATGTATCCTGACTTCACAGTGGCTGTGCAAGAAGCACGCTGCAAATTCCTCCATGTGAAGCAGCAGCTCCGTAAGGTGCCAATCGATTTTGCACTCCTATACCCGGCACACCTCAGGATCACACACCAAGGTAAACAGAAGATATTTATGAATCCTCATCAAGTAGAAGAATTCCTTAAAAATGTTAGCAGACGCTCACCTCGACAGAACTCTGCTGATCAGTCCTCTCTGTCCCACTCTCCAGAGCTGGGGGACGATTCTTAATGAGGAGGGGGGTGAAAGGCTTGTCACTTTCTGGTGCTAATAGTCCAATATGAATAGTACTATCCCTCTACAGACCCTCCTTCACCTAAGCTTTGCTGTGGAGTGGCGACTTCCTACATCGGCGGGAGCCTTGACACGTGGTCAGCTGAGAGTCACTGGATAAGTGCATCTAATGCTCCTAAGGAGAGTACCGAACATATAATGGGTTACCGGTAAGATTTGGACAATGGTCCCTTTTCTCCACGGCGTAGAGGCGAGCGCCTTCCTGCTACCACTTCCGGGGTCTCATCTGCTGCTATCGCAGCTGGGTGTGTATGTTGGGAGTGGGGAGGTAACTGTGATGCACCAGCGGTTTCCCCGCTATGGGTGATTCCCCATACGTCTCTAGTTCAAGCTGGCCTGGGTTGACTGTATGGATCAGTTGGGAAAATGTTGGGGTTTGGGAGGGAACTGTCATTCCATTACAATTCAGGTGCCGTTGTGGGAGGGTAGGGGGCGGGCATGTGGAGGGCTTTCAGATATGTTTATTGTTCATCGCTATATTGAATTATGACAAACAGACACATGGTAATTTAATGATAATGGCACATACAGTTCAGGAGACAAATCACCTCTTGATATGCACTTCAAGTACTCATGGCTGATTTGATGACACAACAACAGCTAACGGGTGGGAGGAGGGTCCAAGGGAATATTTAAAAACCTAGGCACAGTTACAGCCCCCTTAACAGAACATATAAACTACGAAAGAGTAACTGTGGGTCTACTGGAAACAATATATCTAAGTAGTCTATGTGTGTCTCAATTCATAGTGTCCAGCATGTATACTAACAAGGCATACAACAGGATACTTCACAATGTGGAAGAACATCCATCAGTAGAATACAGCAAGATAGTTATTAGAAAATACTGTAAGTAGTAAGAGTAATTTATCCTGTTGGGTACCTCGTCTTCGCTGTGAATCGCTGCTCGAACCAGCTCGTCCTAAAATACAGAACCAACGGATTACGTTTTTTTTTTCAAATGAAGGGGATCTACCAAATAGCTGTTGCAAAAACGAATTCAGCCCCCTTTTACAATAACGCCCCTAGCCTATGATAATGATAACATCAAATTGCACTGACGAAGCTTAGATGTTCTGAGGCTAGTCAGCTTCCATTATGAGCAGACAATGACGAGGTACCCGACAGGATAAATTACTCTTACTACCTACAGCATTTTCTCATAACTATCTTGCTGTATTCTACATATGAATAGTTCTAATCGTGATTTTAGACCTGGAAGGAAGAATCTATTTTACACTTGTTTAACACTGTTCAGCCGTCGCTTAGGTAATCATCACATTTTTGCATATATCTTTCTGAAATACAGAGCGGTGCCCCATAATCCTGAGCTGTAGCCAGGTGAGGAGATGCATGTTCCTCTTGCATTCAAGGTGAGCTAGAGGTTTTCCCATCATTTTTGAGATGGGCACAGCTGAATTAACAGTAATGAGCCATTATCAATAGACTGGCTCACATGCACGATAACTTAACTAATGATAGTACTGTTATCTTGATTTCTTTGTCTGTTTATGTTGTGTCTTTGTCTATGTCTTGGTGTCTCCAACGCCTGGAAACATCTCCTCTACACAGGACGACTGGAAGGACTGAGCAGGTGATACCTTTATCATTTATTTTGTCCTTGTTATGTACTATAAAGCAGTAGCAAAGTCAATAGTGGTCCTGATGAAGCAGTAGATACCTGAATGGATCATAAAATCTGCAGAAACATGTCGACCTGAAACATCTAGTCAGTAGCTATTTGTTAAACCTACTGATTCTTTGCACTCACATTGCTTTTAAAGATTGGAAGTGGACGGCTATTGAATAAAGTGTCGTTTGCGTTCACTCTCCAATTTTAAAGAGCACTTTTTTTTCATTCACTTTTCCTCATGCACTGCTTTCAGTTGCCAACACACACCAGCTGTTAACCTCCCGAGTCCCAACACACACTGGGTTAGTCATTTCACTACCCATCTCTGGTCAAGTGGCAACAACATGGACTCCCCACTCTGTGAAGTGGTCCAAATGATGGAAAGGGCGGTACAGTTCGAGTAACTGATGGATATTCTTCCACATTGTGAAGTATCCTGTTGTATGCCTTGTTAGTTTACATGCTGGACACTATGAATTGAGACACACATAGACTACTTAGATATATTGTTTCCAGTAGACCCACAGTTACTCTTTCGTAGTTTAAATGATTTGATGACACACCAGAATAAACAGATAGTCACATGAAATGTACGGGGTCTTGGGGATCCACGTAAGCGCCCTCAGCTTTTGGCATACCTAGATAGACATCATGTACATATCGCGCTAATCCAGGAAACACGTGTTCACCCATTACACCCCTCTACATTTGCTACGAAATGGGCTGATCATCAGCTCTTCTTCTCGTACTAATCCTATGCTAGAGGCACGGCGATACTTATCAAAAAACAGACGCCGTTTGCTTTAGCGGGTACCCTGTTTGATTGTAATGGGAGATACACTATTGTGTGGGGGTGGTTAGGTAGGGTCTCAGTCACCCTGGTGAGCTGTTATGGCCCAAATGTAGACACTCCTGATTTTTTCACTGTGCTCTGGGGAAAAATAATTGACATAGGTTCCATGCATATATTATGGAGTGGGGACTTCAATGTAGCTATTAACCCAGCGGAAGACAGATCAAACCCAGCACCACATCATTACAACAGATCAAACCATGTTCTGCAGGGCATTAAAGTAGAGATGGGATTATTAGACGGCTGGCGACACATTCATCCAAAAGGGTGGGAGGGTATCCACTTTACGGAGCACGCTGCCTCTTGGGCACAATTAGATTATTGTTTATTGTCTCGAGGATTGGGTCCCCTTACGCAAGAAGACACACACCTAGCTAGAATATACTCAGACCATTCTCCAGTCTACCTCACACTGGCCCCATCAGGATATAACAAACCACATCGCGCCTGGAGACTGCAACCCTTAGCGCTTCTGGAGATGGTATTTGACAGCGAATTGGAGGATGAGATCCAAGACTTTTTCAATAGGAACAAAGATTCCGTAGGTGCTGTAGAAACAATTTGGGAAGCCTTTAAAGTGACAGTACGAGGTTTCTGTATCTCCAAGGGCTCAGGCATGTTAAGGGACATACAGAATGCGATCAGACGACTAGAAACAGAACTTAAAGACCTTGAGGCAAAACTGAGGCTGGGTGGGGATGAGGATATGCAGCATGCGTTTCGAGAGAAACTTACTGAATATATGGAATCCGCAGATCAGGAAACGAAATTCCAGGGGAAATACTGGGTGGCGCGGAGAAATGGGGAGGGAGAACGGCCTGGGAAGACACTTGCTGAAATCATACGACGTCCATGCTTCTCCTGTAGTGTATTGGGCCAGGGGAGACACTGCAACGTGACACTACTGACATACTAGCTACATTTACTGCGCACTATTCAGCACTTTACACCTCACAACATAGGAATCATTTTGAAGTAGACATCTTCCTTGGTGATGTTACCCTTTGCTGGCTCGGCAGTTCGCAAAGGGAATTTCCTCTGTGCTCCTTTCGAACTAGATAAAATACGGGAGGCCATTATGCAATTGCAATCTGGGAAGACCCCAGGCCTCGATGGGTTACCATCCGAATTCTATAAAAATTGCATTGATCTAATGGCGCCGATAGTAAAGGAACTATGGGCCAGATGTAGGTGGCCTATTACCGGTCGGTAATGGCCGAAATCGGCCGTTACCGACCGGTAATAGACTTTTCCTATGTAGGGGGCATATTTACCGATTCGGCAAATAACAAATCGGTATTTACTGATTCGGTATTTACCGAATCATCATTTACCGATTCGGTATTTACCGAATCGGTAAATGAAATGTAGGAAGCACTTCAAACAGTGCTTTTGGGCTTAAAGGATTCGTTATTCACCACCAACTTTTAGTTGGTGGTAAATAACGAATTCCTATGTAAATGCAAATATGTGCATTTACACCTGTGCCATGTGACAGACGTACATGCCCTTAGGGCATGTATGTGTGCCACATGTGCACACAAGAACAAATCAGGGGTGCAACAGGGTGTCAAAGTGCCACCCTGCCACCCTTGACTTTTTCATAATTTTACCGAATCAGTATTTACCAATTCGGTAATTGACATTCATTCCTATGGGCCTCCAGGCCCATAGGAATGAATGGCAAATAGCGAATCGGTAATTACCGATTCAGTATTTTTTACCGATTAATTACCCACATAGCATTTACCGATTCGAAAATATCGAATCAGCAAAATTCGGTATTTTCGAATCTGTAAATTTAAATTACCTACATCTAACCCTGAATGAGGAATCGCTCAAAGCTGGCAAACTACCCCCATCTATGAGAGAGGCGTTAATCACGTCGTTACTTAAACCCGGAAAGTCACCAATACACTGTGATTCTTACAGACCGCTATCCCTAATTAATTGCGACACCAAAATACTGGCAAAGGTTATTGCGAATAGGCTAGCCTTGTTAATGGAAAAGTTAGTGCTCCCAGATCAGGCAGGATTTGTACCTGGCAGAGCGACCACACATAATCTTCATACCCTCATTTCTGTATTAGAGAATGTGGCATTGGAGCTGCCGCTGGCAGCAGTCTTCCTGGATGCCACTAAAGCATTTGATTTAATCCAATCTCTATGGGGTACTGCAGGGCATGGGGTTTCCGGCCTTATTCCTGTCCTGGATACGACTGCTATATCAACAGCCAACAGCGAAAGTGTAAATGAATGGTCATTTGTCTGACGCGTTTCCCATAACCCGGGGCATGAGGCAGGGGTGCCCCCTCTCACCCCTACTCTTCACGCTAGCCATCGAACCATTGGCGTCAAAATTGAGGCAGCACCACCAAGACAGGGCGCTCAGATGTAACCTGCGACAAATCCTCATATCCTTATGTGCGGATGATTTAACGCTGTACGTGAGGCATCCACAGGATAACTCAAACCCACTGTTGAGAGAATTCACAGTGTTTGGTAAACTGCCTGGGATACATATAAATTGAGGGAAGTCTCAAATACTGCCCTTGACCACTGCAACCTTGTGTTTCCCTGGACTTTCCGCTGGAGCGGTGTGAATCGGACCTACGCTAACTAGTGGTGGTAATAACTAGAGACAGGGACGAGTTGATGTGCCTCAATTATGGGACAGCGATACATCGGATCACAGAAAATGTCACCGGTGGATTTCCCTACCATTGACCCTCGCAGGACGTGCGGTGTTGATTAAAATGGTGGTATTGCTGCAAATACTATAGCTTTTTTTACATATTCCATACCATCCCGGGTGACACTTCTTCCAAACACTTCAGTCTGAAATAACACAGCTGATATGGGGGGGGGGCAAACAACCTTGATTGAAATGGAAGGTACTCATTGGGCCATATGCTCAGGGAGGTTTCGATCTGCAAAATGTCAGCTTTATTATGTATGCGCACAGGCTCACTATGCGTACTATTGGTTCCATCCAATGGCGTGTTGAATGCATCTCCCCGCACATGCGACATTGAACCTACCACCAGGGCTTTAAGTGGGCCGGGTCTGTCCGGGTCTGAGCACCGGCAGTTATTTTTAGGGGCCCTCGAAACGGGTCTCTATCGGGCTCTATTTTCGGCCAGGCAGAGGTAGTCCGTTTTCTTTTTCTATTTTTCCTCGACTATTGTTACACACATACATAAAGGTATCAAGGTGGAGCCTCACACAAACCCATGAAAGGGACTGCCAGTAAATGGGTGGAGCCTCACACAAACCCATGAAAGGGACTGCCAGTAAATGGGTGGAGCCTCACACAATCAAGGGGTCAGCCTGGGGTTCAAGAATCAATCCGAGGTCATCTCTCTCCCGCTTTGAAGCACCATCAAAAGATGGTGGTTGCGGAAGGGACAGAGAGACTACCTCAGGTAGGAGGGTCGAGAGGGAATTCCAAGATTTTTCATTTTCTGGGGCCATGAAACCTGCAAGTGAAAGAGTGAGAACGGAGAAAATGAAATAATCACTCTCCCGAGTCATAATTAGCCCCAACAATGTAATAGCTTAAAATAAAAATACACAAACGATCACTAACAGGTGTTGCAAAGTCCCTGATTAGATACACGTTGCTGCTGCAATGAGGTTACAGCCTCACCCACTATGGTATTTAGGCTAGGGTTCAGGATTCATACACAGGTCACAGATCATTTTTCTCCCACTCGGCAGCAACTTTAAAAGATGTTGCTGTGCCAAAGAAAAGAATGCGAGTCTTTGCTAGCTTTAGGTGCAAAATAATGAAGTATAATTCCTCCTAATAGTTGTTAATCAATTTAAGGAGTAACTTAAAGCATATTTGTTCCTAAGTGATTAACCTTGAAGTGCTCAGGCCTGCCCATTTACTGGCAGTCCCTTTCATGGGTGTAGGTACTTTGCAACAAATATGTTTTGGCGCTCAGTGGTGCATAATTAATTTTAGGGATTGAATTTGCAGTCTTCGATTTCTGGCACAGAAGCTCATTTGGTTTTACACTGCTCTTTTTTTACCATTAGCAGTCTTTGCCCCTTCCGACCTCTAAATGCATATCCTGTTGCTGACCTGTGCAATTGATGTAAGAAGGGGTGAAACAACGACAAAGAATCATTAACATGCACAGGATCTTTTAAAGAACTGTGAAGTACTCGGAGGCGGCTCTGTGTGCGCCATGGAAACTGTCTCAGCCCAGGCTGCGACACACGAGGGGGGGCAGATTTAGACCAGCCCCTACTTAGATGGCCACACCCCTTTAAGGTTTGCCCTGCCCCTTTTAGAGCACCCCCAGTTTTTATTTCCCACTTAAAGCCCTGCCTACCACAATCACATGCACAGCAGACGCATGGCGTCACATTCTGACTCTCCAAGGCCAAATGTTATACTCACTGTTTCTCTCACCCTCCTATCCCCCGCACATGTCGCTCATCCGTGCATTTCGGGCGGGGTGCCCTTTGTCAAGGAGAATTCATGGTGAAAGCGCCGGGCGGCGAAGATTCGGCCAGGGTGTAGGCGCCCCGCCCGAAATGCATCGGAGTCTTCATTTAATGATCACATGTTGAATTTTGTTGATATGATGATAATATCACAAATAATCCATTTATGATAACGACAATAAACAACTTCTTCTAAGAATATTGGAATCATTTTTTGATCCACTCCGGAGTGCCTGTCCTTGGGATGTGCGGGGAATGAGATTTTGATACCCTTTTTGATCACTTAGATACTAATCTCATTCATCAATTTGGATCGGTTATTTTCTGTCATTGAGTAAAAGACAAACCCCGCATAGGTTAGATAAACCCCATAAACTGACGCAACTCTGAAGGACCACTGACAACTGATGAAGTTTTAAAAGTTTTATATAAAATCTGAATTAAGTTGCATATACAATCCTCTCAGGATAAGATTCAATAAGTATACAAAAGAATACAATTAGAGTCAATTCCTAAATCTCCAGATTAAAGCATCACAATGTGGTCCCGTTGCGTCATCTACAAAAAGAATAAACAAGTTAATTCTGTCCCTACTCTGTACTAGGTGGCATCCCTACTTCGCAAGTTCCTTACCTAAAAAGGTGTCAGCAGTTTGACTTCCAAAGAAGTTCAAACTCTCTTAACCCCTAATGGTAACTTATGTCGAGAAGCAGTACCCTCTCTGCCTACCCATCCGCTCTCTAAGGGTCCTCGGCCTACTGCTCTCTTGCGCTCTGATCTCTCTCAGCGCTCGCTCCTAACTTGCTATCAGGCCATCTGTGCTATCTTCTCCCCGGGGTACTGTCCCTAAATACACAATCACAGTATGGGTGGAACGCCCCTTCGACGCCCACCACGTACTTTCTCCATGATGTCATTCCTTGCTCTCTCCATGGCTTCATCTCTTCGCATCGTCCGTTAAGTTGACCCTTCTCCTTAGACGCCATCTTCGTCTTCTTGCTGGTGACTTCATTTGACATTTCATTTGACACTTTCGGAGCAAAAGTCTATCACCTCAGCAGAACTCTACTCTTTACGACTGTATTCGTAACCTTAGTTGGTCCTGTGAACGGTCATTTCTAAACAAGACTCAAATTCCAAGCGTCTCTTATCACGTTTAGGCCATAAACTTCTTCCAGCGTTGTCACCTTAAATCTAGCAAGACCTTTGACTCTTGTCTCGCACATTCAAATTAAGGCTATTCACGACTCCTGTGAGTCCACTAAATTACATACAGCGGACTACACTCCTGCGAACTCTTGGTCAGTTAGGTTAAAATCACATATGACTAAACCTTTTCTAACATTCCTACAAAAAGCTTTCTACACAGTATAACCTTTAACACACATTTATATATACTCGAATTTAGCAAAGCAATGACTATAAGTGAATACATTCTACATATAACGCAGCATTTATTCTCGTGCTTACATCGTACTATACATTCTCTACACATTTCTTCGCTTTATGTTTTCGCCGTTTCTTTGTTTCATGATTACACACGTATATTCAGTGTTGCACGTTCTACTATTCTTAAGCATTTCTATACAATTCTATATTAGCCCACTATGTATACGGCCTTTCTAATTCTAATACACTTTATAGAATAGATACCTTTCCTTTACATTGGTTACATCTGCTAACTTTAAGCTACAAGTGTTAACTTCATGTTATAGATTCCACGTTTATACGATATGCTTGTGAATATGGTTCATACATATTTTTTTTATTCAAATTGCGCTCTCTCAGTTCCCCCCTTTGATGACTTCTAGGAGTCATCACTAAATGCAATTTGAATAACACCTTACACAGAACTAGTTACAACGTTCCCTCTTCTTATCGTTTCGAGTGCTCTTAAGCTTTTGTACTGTTGATCTTGCAAAGCAGCTAATCTCCTTTCTTGCTCTCTCATGGACCTTTGTAACCGGTTCGACCTATACCATTTATACAATTTAACTAACCCTAATAATGTGATTATGCAAATCAATACTATTAATACAGGTTTTAGTATGTACCACACAATGCTTTTACCAAGGTTGGCAAACCAACTTCCAACCTTTCCTACTCCATGACCTACTTTCTCCCAAACATTTGTTTTTGATAAATCTTCAATTTCTCTATGTATCTCCGTAATGTTTTGTATGACTTTCTCAAGTGGTTTTGAATTGTCTGGAATGTAAGTACAACATTCTTGGACCTTCAAAGCCTTGCAGACTCCGCCCTCTTTTGCTAGCAGTACATCTAAAGCAAGTCGATTCTGAAGAACCATTGCTCTAATCGACTGCATCTCTCCTTCTACTAGCATTAAAGACCTTGCAGTACTTGCAGATAATCTATCTACAACTGTAGCTAGTCTCCTGATCTTAACATCGTTAAGTATTAAACCTAACATAGGAAACATTGCTCCAAAAATGTCTCCAACCACTTCAGCATCTCCTATTTCCCTTTTCGCTCTTGTCGAAGCCTTTCCTTCTATGATCGCTAAATCCTTTGCATGATATATTTTGGGGAAGACAATTGCCAAGTAACACGAACCATACCAATTGTCAGGCAGTTTTACATAGGCATTTCTTCCACATACAAAATATACATTAGGAATAGCTTGCATCCCTTTCATGAAATCCTTCGTATAGTACTCTAAACGAAAAGCATGTTCGCAATTTACTTCACCTACAAATACACTCTCATAATACGTCTTGCTTCGAGTTAAACATAACTTTCCTTTCTGCGTTCTATCCAAAGCTATTGGACCATTGCTACCCTTCTTTTTGTGTGCTTTTTCTTCTTCGGTCCAATCTGTTTTCCATTGTCCTGACATTTTCAGAATCTTCTGCCTTCTGTATCTGTCGTCTACTTGTCCTATGAACTTTTTCTCTACCTCTGACACTTTGCAAGTCAGATTATTTCTGCGTGCATATGAAGTATCTAGTGTATCCCAAGGAAGAAAGAACTTGGCTAATCTGTCTTCCTTTTTGTAATAGTCCCACTTATTCATTTGCTTATAATTCGGGACTTCAGGCAGTACCGAATCATAATTTGAAAAGTAGTACTCAAATCCTTCTCTACCATAAAATATACTGAGCAATAAACTACATGTTAATCCATAAGTCAGTGGGAGATGATGATATCTGATGCCTTCGTCTACGGAAGCCGGCAATTGCATACATACATAGCATTCTTTGGCCTCCATGGCATCAATATATTCGTACAATAGCTTGGCATATGCATTTGACCTAAAATTTCCCTGTGACTCGTCTACGTGTAACCTACGAGCTTCATTTGCCAGTAACGCCTTTTCACGGATGACATTGCTCTCCTCCTTCTTCTCAACAAGAGCAGGTTTCAAAGTCGTTACAGGCTTTACATCTGTTGTCTCTCTTTCACTTGCATGTCCTACCATGTATGATGTGGTAACTACTGTAATAATAAGAAAAATTACTACCGCTATTAGTGTACCTATTATGCATTTGGCTTTTCGGTTTGGGTTGCCATTCTCCATGTTATCAAAACAGCGTAGCTCTTTCTTTTTCGAAGAAAAGTTCCTTTTCGAGTCTTTGTTTTGCTTCGTTTGCTTTCTCAGTCTGTAAAGTGCTCTTAATCAACAAAGTCTCTTTTCACAACAATGTCTTTTTCTCTTCAACAACAGACAACCCTAACCCTTCTCCGTCTTCTAAATGTAATCCCTAATTTTATTCTTCTTTCCACTCGGCGCTAGGTTATCTTCTTCTTTATAGCTTAAACACAAAAGTCTTTATGCATCTACAATTATTCTCGTACCTGCAGCTTTAATAACATGTTCCAATAATTCGAAACGAATGACTTTTTCTTCTTCTTCTGGTATTTGATGACCAAAAGTCGGAAACTGTAATCGATTTAGCACTAGATCTTTGATCCGACTTAGGTAAGGGGGTATGGGAAGTGTGAAAGTCAGTAACCCCTCAGTCTCGAGTCCAGGCGTCAACATCCATATCTCCACTGCCACAAATGGATCGAGATCGATAACTTTCACTTCTTTCACTCTCCCAGATTTCTGTCCCCAAGACATCTGCTAGATAAGTCCACTCTGGGGTGGCGTACCTTCTGCAGGGCACACGTACCCTTCTTGATCTTCTTGGACTCTCAGATCCTGAATCTGTAGTTTCTTCTTCTTGATCCGACTCTTCAGAAATCGGGACAAGGGTTCTCTCTTGATTTCCTTTTAAGCCTGGCCTTCTCCTTCTCTCCGGCCAACTGGCTTCGTCACTCCTTGCCCTCCTGCTCCTTGTTCTTGGACTTGTCTCTTGATCACTCACAGCTTGTTCGTTATCTGATTCGAACTCCCATGTACTCTCTTCTTCTGAGACGACTTCGGTCCCACTGGTGTCCTGACCATCGTCGGCCTGCTCCGACACCGGCTCAGCTTCTTCGATCACCTCTACAGCTTGGCTTTCCCCCTCTGTGGCTTCTCCGCTTTCCGCCGGATTCTCATCCGAGAGAGGAGCTGTTTCTTCCAGAGGTGTTGGCACTCTTCGGGTGTATGAAGCGTGTATCCAGTTGGGCAAACCTCCACACTTTACTGCAGTGTTCGTAACTAGTATGACTTGGAACGGTCCTCGCCAGCGCACGTCTAGACAGTTCTTCCTGACGTGCTTCTTCACCAGGACCCAGTCCCCCGGACACAGATCATGGCACAAGTCTTGTGCTGATGGAACCTCTGCAGCCTGGACCTGAAGGGACACAGAATTAATGGCATCAGATAGTCCCTTGCAGTAGTCCAAGATCAAATCGTCTGTGATGTTCAATAGCGCTGCAGTCGGAACCGATGGCAATCTCATAGCTCTTCCCATTAGCACCTCGTGTGGAGACAGACCTGTTTTCCTATCTGGTGTGCTACGTATGCTCATAAGAACGCAGTGGAGAAGTGTGGCTCACGGTGTAGAGCAGGCAGACCCGGAAGCTGAGGTCAGACCCGGGACCAGGGTTCAATTCCCGACGCGGCAGGGTCTTGAGCTCAAATGTCCACGGACTCGATAATTCTCGCTTCGGTGCCTGCTCTAATCATGGGTTCTCACTCTGCAACTCTGGGCATTAAGCTTGCTTAATCTCCACAACGGCCCCCCTGCGGCGGGATGCCTGGCTTTCACCTTGGGGATGCCCTGTAGGGGCTATCTCACAGGGAAAAGCCAGGACGGGTTCCCAAGGCAAGCGCCGGGAAACCTCCGGGTAGCTGTGCGCTCAATAAATGCAATAATAATAATAATAATAACCAATGGAAGTGCATCAGGCCAATTCAGGGATGTCGATGAACAAACCTTGGCAAGTCTGGACTTGATTGTACTGTTGATTTGTTCTACAATCCCTGAAGCTTCTGGTCGATAACTGCAATGGAGCTTCTGGTCAATACTCAAGGCTGAACATAGCATCTTCACTATTTCGCTATTGAAATGAGTTCCTCTGTCCGATTCCAAAGAGGATGGCACCCCGAACCTCGGTATCAACTCTCTAAGCAACAATTTTGCTACTGTAAGTGTATCACACCTACGTGTCGGGTAAGCTTCAACCCATCTAGAAAATATACAGACAATCACTAAAACGTATCTGAGCCTATTGCATTGAGGCATTTCAATGAAATCAAGCTGCATTCTATTGAAAGGCCCCCCAGACCTCCCAATGTGACTCAGTGTGACTGGTGTTCTCTTTCCTACGTTTAGTTGCTGACAGATCGCACAACGCTGACATACTGCTTCTGCCGCTACTCTAAACTTCGGATTAAACCACGTTTGTCTGAATACTCTCACCATGGCATCTCTACCTATGTGTGCTGATCTATGCAATTTCCTTGCCATTGGACTAACGAGTTCATTTGGTAAAACTGCTCTCCCATCTGCAGAAATCCAAAAGTTCATTTCACTTTTTGTACATCCAGCTGTCTCCCAGCCCTTTTTCTCATCATCTGGTGCATTTTCCTGAACACATTTTAGCTCATCCCATGTATCTACAGTGTCTAACAACATTGTCAATTCAGTTCTTTCCTGTATTCCCCCCACTTCTACATTAGTGTGAGAATAACCTTGTTCTGCACAATAACGTGCTACCTCGTCGGCATAACGGTTGCCTTGCGACACAAAATCTACATTCTTCGTGTGCGCGGCACATTTGACAACTGCTATGGCTGACGGACCTTGCAATGCCTCTAACAATAATCTCACGAATTCTCCATTCCTAATTGGAGAACCCGAGGAGGTCATGTAACCTCTTTGAGACCATAACTGCCCATAGTCGTGAACTACCCCGAAACCATACTGGCTATCGGTGTATATGGTGACTCGAATTTTGTTACCTGCTAAACAGGCACGCGTCAAAGCAATAATTTCAGCTACCTGAGCGGAATGTACTCCTTCCAGGCAGGCGGCTTCCACAACTCTGGTAATCGTACAAACTGCATAGGCTGCTCTCAGCTGACCGATATCGTCTCTTACGCATGAACCATCAACAAAGAATATTTCATCTGGGTCAGTCAATGGCTCATCTACGATATCTGGTCTCGGTTTGGTGCATAGTTCAGTCACATCTAGGCAGTCATGATCTGTACAAATTTCATCATCAATATCATTTGGAAGTGGCATCAAAGTAGCAGGATTCAAGACGGAGCATCTTTTTAGGGTCACATTCTCGGCAGCCAATATGACTTGCTCGTAGCGTGTGAGCCTGCTATTCGTCAGATGCTGAGTCTTAGTCCTGGTCATTAACAATTCTACAGAATGCGGTACGTACACCACTAACTGATGTCCCATTACCACACTTTCACATCGTTCAATGCTGACACCCGTTGCAGCTACGGATTTGAGACATCCGGGCAACGCTGCGGCTACTGGGTCTAATGTAGCCGAAAAATAAGCAACTGGCCTACGCGCATCTCCGTGTATCTGGGCCAAAACTGCTAAAGCGCATCCCTCTCTTTCGCAGCAGTAAAGTAAGAATGGTTTTGTGTAATCAGGCATTCCTAAAGCCGGGGCACGACATAAGTCCTCCCTCAGCTGCAAAAACGCCATCAAACAATCTTTGTCCCATGGTACCGGATCACTTACTCCTTTGTGCGTCAGTTGTAGTAAAGGTTTTGCCTTCAGTGAAAAGTTGGCTATCCACTGCCGACAATAACCGACCATGCCTAGAAACATCCTGACTTCTCTTTGTGTTTTAGGCGCGTTCATTTTCATGATCGCCTCTATTCTGTCTGGAGACACCTTCCGTTTTCCCTTTTCAATCCTGTGGCCCAAGTATTGCACTTCGGTCAGACAATACTGCAATTTACTTGGAGACACCTTGTGTCCGTTCTCGGCCAAGTGATTTAACAAGGTGATGGTGTCTACCTTGCAAGCTTCCTCAGTTTCTGACGCAACTAGGAGGTCGTCTATGTACTGGACTAGAACCGAGTTCTTGGGCAGTACTAGACTTTCAAGATTCTTCTTCAGCAGCTGGTTAAAAATCGATGGGCTTTCTGTATACCCCTGAGGGATACAACACCATGTTAAAACGCGATTTTCCAGCTTAAAAGCGAACAAATACTGGCTCTCCTCATCTAAAGGAATCGAAAAGAAAGCCTGGCATAAGTCTATCACGGTGAACCATTCAGCTTGGAACGGTATCTGAAACAATATCACTGATGGATTCGGTACCACTGGACAACATGAAACAACGATATTATTAATCTTTCGAAGGTCCTGCACTATTCTGTATTTTCCACTAGGCTTCTGCAAACCCATAATCGGGGAGTTACATGGACTTCCCACGATCTCCTTCAGTATTCCCTGTTTAATCATGGATTCGATCACGGGCTTTATTCCTGCAATCGTCTCCGGTGTCAACTTATATTGTGGTATTCTCGGATACTCGGCATTGGGTCTTACCATGATCTTTACTGGCTCTACCCCTTTGATCAATCCTATTTCTTCTCCAGTGAAATCCCACACCTCAGCTGACACTTTCTCCCTCAAATCCTGTGGAAGCTCCTCCACTGTCAAGGTAGGATATAGTTCCACACATTCCTGCGAGTTTGCAACCTTAAAATCGGCATCCTCATCGTTGGTCTGCACTTCTACTCCTTCAGGTGTGCAATGTATTGTGCAATTCAGTTTACACAACAGATCTCTTCCTAACAGACACACAGGGCTAGAATCACAGATTACAAACTGATGTTCATCACTGTAATTCCCTATCTTTACTGACACTGGTTCTGTCAGAGGATTCGTCATCCTCCTGTTTGCGACTCCTACCACCTGAATCGTCTCTCCCGACATTGGCAAACCTGGGACTACCGCTGATCTCAAGGTGGATCGAGTGGCCCCCGTGTCTACCAAAAAGGTCGTAGGACATCCAGCCACCTCAGCTTCTACGTATGGTCCTCTCTGATCTACTTCCAGGGCCGCTCCTAGAGTACAGTCTTCTTCTCTATTCACTCGTTGCCCTGTAAGAGGATCAACGTAGTAGCATTCTTCTCCTCCTACGAACAATGGCATTTGTCTATAGGTTTTCCCTCCATTTGTAATGCGAGGCGGTTGAGGGAACGGCGCTCGAGGAGTCTGATTCCCCCCTTTGATAAACTTTCCCTTCGGGACTGCTGTTCCCTTTACCATGCTGGGTTGAACCTCATCCTCCTCCTGTTCTAACTCCCCCGTCTCGACATTATAGGGACACTCGCGTCTCCAATGTCCCACCTCGTTACACTGATGGCACCTCGTTGTCTTTTTCAGTGTCGCGATATCTATTCTCGGTCTCGGTCTTTCTTCTTCATCTCTGCTCTGATTATTCTGTTTCTTTGCTGGTGTGCCTGTTCCCTGTTGCCGTTGTCCACCCTTTCCAGCTGATTGCATCTGCACCAACATCAGCTTTTCTTTAAGTTTCTTTGCTTTTGAGTCTATTTCGTCGCTACAGTACCTCGCATACCTCAGAATCTCATCCAAAGGTTTATTCTGCCAACAAATCAAATGCTGTTGAATCATTAGGCTTATGTCTGGTCTCAATCCTAGAACAAACTTCGACACAAATTGTCCTATGTCTTTGGGATCCATGACATCCAACCCGCTATACTGTTTGAATGCTTTCAGCAATCTCTCATAAAACTCGTGAACTGTCTCTTTAGGTTCCTGAGTTGTTCGATCTATCTTAACCCAGTCTATGTCCTGCACTGGTACTTTCTCTTTTAACCATGCTATTACTCTCTCGTACTTTTCCATGACTCTATCTGATGGACCATTCGTCCTGGCATCTCTCGGAGGCTCGCAAGCGGGCCATTCGACACTAAGCTTGCATGCCGTCCACAAATCTCCGGGTACTACAATATCAAACAGGGTGTTCAAATCGATCCACAGTACCTTAGAGATCTTCACGAACCTCTCTACCTGCTTGTACCACTCCACGGGGTTCTCTCTTAACTTGGGGAAAGAATTAGTAAATGCCGCTAAATCCCCCCTACTCCAGGGCACATGGACGTAGTTTCCGTTCGCGATTTCTCGCAAAGGGAAAGCTTCCATTCGCATTAGCTCTCCATCTTGGGACTTCGCAAGTGTGCTCCTTCTGACGGACCCCCTCTTGGACCATCTTTCCTCCCATCTATCCAGATCCCTCCATATTCTGATACACATGATTAGTTCCCTTATGTGTACCCTTAGCCCAATCGTCCTACGCTCATCTAGATCCTGATCCGTGCAATTTAGCCTATGGTTGGCCTGTAAAGCTTTAGTCCGTGACATGTCTATCATATACTTGTCTGCCAATTCAGATAATTTTTCATGAGCTGCCCTTGCTTTCCGAGCAACATCCTTAGATAAAAACAGTATTTCATCCGGTTCGTACAGCTCTAACCTTTCTATTGCCACTGTGCCGTCAATTATCTCATCCAAGTCTGATTTTAAACTCGTTACATCAAGCCGTCTTGCTTTTAGTTCAGCTCTCAGTACGTCAGTCCTAGGTTGTTCACTTACACCCCTCTCACCTCCACTATGCGCCCTACGTCTAAGCACAGGTGAGTTATGAGGAGTTCTTCTTCCATCTCTTTGTTCCCACCTCTCTAGATCCCAAGCTTTTCCATCTTCCCTTGGGGTATGGTGGAACATTGATCTATTCCCCATTACTACATTCCGTCTTTTCGGCTCGGTTTCTCTAGATACAATATAGGATCCTCCGTGCTGTTCTGTATCACTGCAAATCCCTTGCTGTCTGGTGTCGCTCAATAAAATGAAGGGTCCTCCACGGTCCTCCATGTTCCCGCGATCTCGTTCGTGATCACCGGATGCATGGCGAGACGTTTCGCGACTCTCCATATTCCCCTGACTTCGTCCGTGATCACCGGATGCATGGCGAGACGCTTCGCGACTCTCCATGTTCCCGTGATTCCAATGTCGCACATTTTTGTCCGGGGCATGGTGAGTGCACTTGAAACTATTTCGGTACTCCTGCGTCTTTCGTTCCCCCTCACTAAGGACGACGCGAGGCACTCCCCCACACCCTGCATTCCTGTCGTCGCACATTTGCCTATTGCCACTGACAATATGGCAAGTATCTCCTCTGCTTCCTTGACTCCCTCCCTCCCACTCAGGGCTGCTTTCGCCAGCTCCGCAGTGAGAGAGGATCCTGTTATCCTGGTCACTCCATTCTGCTCCTGTTTCTAATCTTTTATTCTGAGTCTCTTCGGCAGCATCCCATTCTCTCAAATACTCCCTTAATTCCTTATAGGATTTCGGTTTCGGTCCCCTCAGATCCATCTGTCCTCTTTGGCCCCCCTGTTCTATCCAGGGACCCGTTGCGGAATCTAGTGGGGTACTCCGACTCATTGGTCCTAGCAACTGCCTCTGGGAATTGATCGTATTATTCCTTCCCTCTATCTCTGCCCTTTCCCTGTCCCATCGTGCCTGTTCCTCCTGCTGGACTCCCTCTGGGTTGTAGATTGACACTATAGGGCCTATGGTAACAGGAACTTGTAAAGCGTCGGGCATTTGATACGACCTTGCATGCTGTGTTTCTGGCACCTTCTGGACCACGAATCTTCCTACTACTCTCTGTACGGGACTAGATTGAGGTACTTCCTCACCTTTCTTGGCATCCCACTCTGTTACTGGGAGCGAATTATATTCCCCCCATCTAGCTCCGTCCCCTTTCGGCTTCTCTGTTGTACGGAGGTGGTCTATCTGTTAACAGTCTTTCTATCAAATCCTCATCCGGCTCGCTATCCTCATCTTCTTCTAGAGTTTTCTTTTCTCCCGTAGCTTCTAGCATTGTGAACAGTTTGTCTGCTTCTATCTTTTGCACCCTCCACTTTTTAGCTTCATCGTCCCATTTAGCATCCTGCACTGCTTTTACCGATCGCCTCACTCTTTCCTGGCGTCTCTTTAAGCTCTTTTCGTGTGCTGCTCTAAACCATGCACTAAGGGCTTCGAACTGTGTTGCCTCGGTAGAGGTCTCGTTGCTAGAATTACCGCTTTCAGTTGATTCAATACTTCTAGCTTAAACGTCCCGTATCTCGGAAACGTCAATTCCTTATTCCCTTCTGTTAGCTTATTCCACTCGGAGATCCATAATATCGAGTGTAAGCCTACATTCACTGCCATGTGATAAGCTGGTGTGCCTTCTGGTGGAGCTTCTTCTCCGGCATACAAGTTTCTTCTATCTCTCTTAAAGATCGCCCTTAACCGTTTAAAACACTTCATTTTCGATAATCTACGATTTTCCTTTTCTCTTCCTTGTTTACGTCCCGATGACAAACCAACCAATCCCTACGCGGCTCTCGCTAATCGGCCTATCCCAGCGCGACTCTATGCTGACCGACCAATCTCAGCGCGGCTCTACGCTGACGTCACTCGTCCCCTCTGCAGCAGTTCCCCTCCTTTCTCAACTCGTCTCACGATCTTGCATGCGTTTTCATTCATACGCTGAAAAATGACTACTTCCGTCCAAGCGATCACTTTTCTCTGACTGTACGGCCACAGTCTAACTGTAATTGTCACCTCAACTGACGAGACGTCTTTCCTCACACGGTCAGACGCTCGCCTTAACTGATAGGTTACTTACACACAGTAAACGTCCGACCAGCGTCCGTTACTCATTCACTCACTCTTACGCTCCCCCTATCATCGGTCTGTCGGGCGATCAATGGTACCTCATGACCCCCTTTCAATGGTGAACAATTACTCTGGGTGTTCGATACACCCGAACCACTTAAGCTCTCCTTGAACTTAAGATTTTATCCGGTTGCGCGCGCTCACAACCTTCCCTCAATCACACTACAGGCATTCAACTCCGCTTGACATTACAACACAGGTACAACATAAAACACCGCAATCTTACAACGCATGACCCTTATACTCACTCTCGACCGACTCTGCTGCTTTTCTCTCGACGCACCGTCAGCACCTTCTTCGGCAGGGATTCTTCTTCTGGTCGTCGATGACTAGGGACCTTGGGGTAATCTAGACCTGACCTAGGTTGTCTTCCTCAAGAAGAAAACCATCCTCTGCTACCAACTGCGGGGAATGAGATTTTGATACCCTTTTTGATCACTTAGATACTAATCTCATTCATCAATTTGGATCGGTTATTTTCTGTCATTGAGTAAAAGACAAACCCCGCATAGGTTAGATAAACCCCATAAACTGACGCAACTCTGAAGGACCACTGACAACTGATGAAGTTTTAAAAGTTTTATATAAAATCTGAATTAAGTTGCATATACAATCCTCTCAGGATAAAATTCAATAAGTATACAAAAGAATACAATTAGAGTCAATTCCTAAATCTCCAGATTAAAGCATCACAATGTGGTCCCGTTGCGTCATCTACAAAAAGAATAAACAAGTTAATTCTGTCCCTACTCTGTACTAGGTGGCATCCCTACTTCGCAAGTTCCTTACCTAAAAAGGTGTCAGCAGTTTGACTTCCAAAGAAGTTCAAACTCTCTTAACCCCTAATGGTAACTTATGTCGAGAAGCAGTACCCTCTCTGCCTACCCATCCGCTCTCTAAGGGTCCTCGGCCTACTGCTCTCTTGCGCTCTGATCTCTCTCAGCGCTCGCTCCTAACTTGCTATCAGGCCATCTGTGCTATCTTCTCCCCGGGGTACTGTCCCTAAATACACAATCACAGTATGGGTGGAACGCCCCTTCGACGCCCACCACGTACTTTCTCCATGATGTCATTCCTTGCTCTCTCCATGGCTTCATCTCTTCGCATCGTCCGTTAAGTTGACCCTTCTCCTTAGACGCCATCTTCGTCTTCTTGCTGGTGACTTCATTTGACATTTCATTTGACACTTTCGGAGCAAAAGTCTATCACCTCAGCAGAACTCTACTCTTTACGACTGTATTCGTAACCTTAGTTGGTCCTGTGAACGGTCATTTCTAAACAAGACTCAAATTCCAAGCGTCTCTTATCACGTTTAGGCCATAAACTTCTTCCAGCGTTGTCACCTTAAATCTAGCAAGACCTTTGACTCTTGTCTCGCACATTCAAATTAAGGCTATTCACGACTCCTGTGAGTCCACTAAATTACATACAGCGGACTACACTCCTGCGAACTCTTGGTCAGTTAGGTTAAAATCACATATGACTAAACCTTTTCTAACATTCCTACAAAAAGCTTTCTACACAGTATAACCTTTAACACACATTTATATATACTCGAATTTAGCAAAGCAATGACTATAAGTGAATACATTCTACATATAACGCAACATTTATTCTCGTGCTTACATCGTGCTATACATTCTCTACACATTTCTTCGCTTTATGTTTTCGCCGTTTCTTTGTTTCATGATTACACACGTATATTCAGTGTTGCACGTTCTACTATTCTTAAGCATTTCTATACAATTCTATATTAGCCCACTATGTATACGGCCTTTCTAATTCTAATACACTTTATAGAATAGATACCTTTCCTATTACATTGGTTACATCTGCTAACTTTAAGCTACAAGTGTTAACTTCATGTTATAGATTCCACGTTTATACGATATGCTTGTGAATATGGTTCATACATATTTTTTTTATTCAAATTGCGCTCTCTCAGTTGCATGCACATTTTTCATGCGCACACAACTTATTTAATACATACTGATAGGTGCCACGTCACCAGGACACCTGGTGTCCTTGCTTTATCACAATATACGCACACAGCAGACGGAAGCCCCTAGTTCTTCTCGCACTAGATGGCATCAGGAGCTGGGACATGAGATCACTGATGACCAGTGGTTATGCTGCTGCCTTCAAATGGAACAGAGCTCTGCCAGTTCGAGACTTCGCGTCACGCATTACACATTTTTGCAACGCCTATATTACACACCCGCTAAAGTGTTTCGATTTAATTTGAGAACCACAGATAGCTGTGTCAGGTGTGGCAGCCCTGAGGCTGACGTCTTACACTTGGCCTGAGAGTGTCCCAGAATTAGTGAGTACTGGGCCCAAATATTCGATGCCCTGTGCCAGATGGCCCCCATTACTCTAGAGTGCACACCATTGATAGCGCTGTTTGGCTAAACATATCCCAAACCCTATCTCAAATCCCTTGCCATTGCATTAAAATTAGCTAAGCGTGCAGTGGCCTGCCGCTGGGGTAGAGGGCGAGCCCGAAGTTCAAGGAATGGCTGGATGACTTAGTATATTGTCAAGATCAACTGACTCTGTATTGTATTGTATTGTATCGTTATTTATATAGCGCGGTTGCTGCCCAATGGGCGTCCAAGCGCTGAAGAAACATTGCCCAGAGCTTGGAAACCAAGAAACATATGGGGTCCCTTAAGGAGCTACCTTCTTCCTCCATCTGCGGAGTCCATGCCTGATGAACCGTAGATGTTAGGGCATTAAAGACTTTCACATGTCGGGCACATGTCGTGCGTGGGACACTCCAGCAGACCTAGCATTATAGAAAGTGTCATATTGCACAGATGATGCCTTTTGTGCTGTGTATGATGTTTCCCTGTCCCCCAGTGCTTATGTGAAGGTCTCCACACTCACGGCATTCCCCCAATTGCTCACCTGCCCCATGGCACGAGGTCTAAAGTTTTTTATGCTCATTGGACATCAAGTTACAATTATAGAAAGGAATGAATACACCTGCAGGGGTCACGAGCCTCCTGTGCAAAGACATTGCACTGTATAGCATACACACCTGTTTGATGACAATGCCACTGATCGTATATCCACTTACCACGTCTGTTGAATGTCGTTGAGAATTTCTATTTCTTTGCGTCATTGTTTTGTAGAGTTGGAAAAAACAATAAAAACATGTTTTAAAGAAAGCTGGTACCGGGTAGACCGGTGGCCCTCAGTAGTGGTGCTAGAAGGGAGGAATCAGACCTCCCACATCAGTTACGGGAGTGGAGGTATGATTCCAAGATGTTTGACACCAAACACAACATGTTTCTAAGCAGCCGTTTTAAAGTTAGCATTTACCGCGAGGTTATAATGCACTTAAATATATATGGTTTGGCTGCATCACAGACAACCCCGGAGAATAGGTTCCGAAGGCTGCAGAGGGGCTCTGCTCATGCTGGGCACCCTCTCACACAAAACCCAGCCCCCTGCCTTCAGGATTGATAAGGCCTGCCATAGGGGTGACTGATGAGCCCTACTTTGTTTAATATCTATGTGGCCCCCTTGCTAAAGTCATCCGAGAGTAAGGCTTTACGCCGTTCTCCTACACTGACCATAGACAATTACTCCTTTCCTTTGACAAGGACACGGAGTCAGTCGATCAGCGTTTTGCTAAGTGCATGTCAGCCATAGCAGAATGGATGTCGGAACACTTTTTGAAGGTAAATGCGACTAAAACAGAATTTTTGCTGTTTGGTGCAGCAGTATCTTCCTGGTCCCTTGAGAGGTGGCCCGACAGCGTTAGGCCCTGCCCCCTCTCCAACCGCTGTTCCCGAAAATCTAGAGGTCCGGCTGGATGTACGGCTATCCATGAAGGATCAAGTCATGACCACTGCAGGGACCTGCTATCATACCTTGAATCTTTTGCGCAGAGCGGCACGTGGCTGCCCCTCACTGTACGTAGAACCTTAATTCAGGTTCTGATCAGTGATCACCTGGACTATTGTAATGCTTTATTGGCATCTGCGAACGAGTCTCTTCTCAGCAGACTGGAGATCGTCCAGAATGTGGCTGCGCGCCTTCGTCTGAATAAACCACCCTCACTTCTCCTGGGCCATTACTGAAATTTCGCCATAGGCTTCCTATCCACCAGAGAATCAAGTTCAAGCTCTGCTGTCTTGCCCATAGAGCTCTTTATGGTGTAAGCCCGAGCCATCTGGCGGATAAGTTCAAAGTGTACTGCCTGACCCGGTGTCTCAGATCGGAAGACAAAGGGTTGCTGATGGTCCCTCGTGTTAAGAAAATACAATCTGGAGGCAAAACTGTTGCCTATTTGGCTCCTAAATAGTGGAATTCTCTGCCAGAGGTTTTACTGAAATCTCTTAGCCTTGCTCGCTTCAGGAAACTCCTGAAGCCAGAATTGTTCAAGGCTTGAGTTATGGGAATCTGTGCCTGTCTGACTTGTTTTCTATGTTAGCGCGGAGATACCCCTTCGGGGTTGATTCATGCGCTCTATAAATTCTCTACATACATACATACATATGTGCAGTGATTTAGAATAGATATCGGTAACCTATATCTAAGTAAGGGGTGCATGCACCACCTTACCCAGGTTGCAGTAGCAGACCTGTGGTGCCATTTTGAATGGTCTCTCAGGAGTGGCATAATACATGCTTCAGCCGCTGGGAGTCTTTTGGGGTACCTATGCCCTGGGTACATGGTGTATCATGTACTAGGGACTGATAAGTGCACCCCAGTTGTAGGAGAGTAGGATCTGCATTCTGATTACTATGGTTACCCCCGCTTTTTGCTGGTGTTTCACTGTTTATCAACCTTAGTACGGCTTGGGTCCTGCTAACCAAGACCCCAGCCTAGCTGCTTCCTCTCTAAAATGATTGCATGTACTTTAGGTACACTCCAGATTGGTTGCTAAGTTACCCTTGTGAGTCCTTAGTATATGGTACCTTAGTTCCTAAGGGCATAGGTACCCCAGAGGCCTACCAGGGGATGAAGCATGTATTATGCCATCCCTGGAAAGCCTGCAAAAATGGCACCACAAATCTGCTACCGCAGCCTAGGTAAGGTGGTGCATGCACCCCTTACTAAGATATAGGTTACCTATATCTACCTTAATCACTGACACATATAAACCTATAAGTCACTCCTATGGCAGGCCTTATCAATCCTGAAGGCAGAGTGCTTAGTTTTGTGTGAGTGGGTGCCCATGCTTGAGCAGGACCCCTCTGCAGCTTTCAGAATCTATTCTCTGAGGCTGTTATGTGTTGCAGCCAGACCATATACTCTTAAGTGCATTATAACCTCGCTGTAAATGCTAACATTTGGAATGGCTGCATGGAAACATGTCGTGTTTGGTGTCAAACACTTTGGAATCCTATCCCCACCCCTGCTAGTCCTTGTGGCAGGGGTAGAATTCCACCCTTCTAGAGGGAGAGACATGTACACACAGACCTAACCGGTAAAAGTTTAAAAGAGCCCCAGCATCACAAAATGGATGCTGCAGCCAAAGACATGAGTCTGGCCTCCTGCAGCTGGACGAAACACTGGCAGGGGAGGCCTGGACAATAGGTTTCCTGTCACAGGGAGGTATAACCACCTCCCAGACTGGCTTTAGTGTATTGGGGCTGGGTGGGTGCATTCAGAGAATGCTTTTCAGACAGTGCTGGGGGCACACTTGGTGTCCCTGTGCATATCCCAGTTCAAACCGGTTGCAGGGGCCCTCAGCCTCTGCTCTGGTGCAAAACTGGACAAAGGGAAAGGGGTGTAGCCACCCCCTCCCTAGATCCTCCCATAGGTGGGTCCCCAGAGTATGTCCAACCCCCTAACTTAGTATAAATATGGGAACCTGAATGAAACTCTGCAACATATATCCTGGAACTTCAACATTCTACATCGACTAGAAGACAGAAGAATCTCCCTTGGGGTCAAGGAGTGACTCCCCCGTTCAAACAGGCACCAAAGAAGCATCTTGCCGGTCGGCATTTCCAAGGCTCCCGCCGAATCCCGATGGATTTGCAACTCAGGACACAGACTTCCAGACTTCTCAGAGGCCAACACAAGATCCCAGCAAAACAGAGACCCACAGCCCTCCCGAGTGATATGGGACCGGAACAACTGGACACTGTGCACATTTCTCTACCCTCCTCACCCTTTGGTCCCACAGAAGAACATCAGGCAAATAGTTGGTCATCACTGCATAGTCCTTTATTACACCATAAAGTTACGCGATATTTAATTGTTGGTTGATTGAAAACACTTGACCAATTTTTATACATAAGTAAAACAAAACAACATAGATGGTAGCCAAAAGAGGTAGGTTTTGCAAAGAATACATTTAAGCAAAGATTGTGTTTACATTCCATACATGGTCTTAGCCATCAGGATATCCAGACACACACTTTGGTAATAAATCCCCCTATGTTTATTGTGCCAGCAGGCCCCAGCTTGTACTGTTTTGCCCTTAGTAACTACCAGTCCTCCATCTCAGAGGCACTACCACCAGGGCACTGCTTAATGCCTTGGCCCCACCGGGGTTCCTGAATACCAGATACCCCCCAAAGTTTCTTTACACACACACAGGCATCTCGGGTAGGGCAGGAGAGTCCAGGACCACCAGCAGGTCAGTCCCCTCTCCCGCCAGCCTGGAGCCCCCATTGATGCTTGCCCTTTTCCAGGGTCAGACAGTCCATGCTAAAATGGAGTCCACACCATTTCTCTTGCCAGGGACCCCACCACAAGACGAGGAGATTACTGGCGCTCTCGCCCTCCCCCACCAAACACTTGACCACATAACTCCACTGAAAAGGCCCCTAAAATAGTTTTGATGAACAGTTCATTCCCTTTATTAGACAAATGCACCGCATCTGGTAAATATAACGCTGTATTGGAAGCCTGTATCAAGTTGTGCCTAACCGTACGCAGGGGTGAGACAAACAATACCTTAGCGACTGCCTGATTCAATTTCTTAACTGATCTGTTCACCACTAGAAAAACACACAAGATGATGGACGGAATGTTGCACAATGGCAAAACATTCACTCCCAGTCACAGATCTGGGTTTAATCCATCGTTATTTTGCTCACCAAGCCACCCCAGTTCAGACAGGTGCGCCCTTGAACCAAGCCTGGCGTGGAATTATTTCTGACCAGAATATAACCATGTCTGGCAGATAGGTCCTTACCAGCGATAGCTTCCTTAACACACCTCCGGCCCGCAGTGATCATATCATTACCCCCTGAATGAATAACAAGCACATCCGGGGTGGGCACGCTGCCTATGTCCAAGGCCCTCTGTATGTGGTTAAACAGTTCGCTCACCCGCTGCCCTCCAATCCCTATCCAGTGGTGTTCGACTCACATCGACACCTGTGATTTTTCTAACTTTGAGCCGCAAAAAAACTGCCCTGCTCTGCGCAAAAGGAATGGCCATACCAGCAAACCTGTGTCGCGGCCGCTCGACAACTGTATGGAATTTAAAAACAGAGAAAGAAACCCAAATAAGGAGAGGGAATTCATCACACCGCTGTGCCAAAGGCATGGTTTAAGCTATGGGAGGTTCTACGTACAGCTCTGACTTCCATCTGCCTCCCCTTTAATGGTCTCGAATAACAGGCCTATTGAGGCCGCAGTCGTGGCAGCCCCAATGTGATTAGAAACAGAGCAAGGTGCTGGACAGGCTGTTTAAGCAATATCTCTAAGTCATCGGCACCCTACTCAGTTTCCGATCTTATAGCGCTGGGAAGTCTCAGGGCAGCCATGAGCTTTACAAATCCCCAATAATAATAATAATAATGGGACATGAAAAGCGACATCTCGTCGCCTAACAACATCAGGGAGCGCTTACACAAGCGTGTGAACTGAAATCTTGTCAGACGGGAGCCTTCTGCATGCAATAACAGCCTAGCATTCCCCCTCCAGGACACATTCGGGTGAATGCTTGCATCAATGTTACTGGACAATACATCTGGAGCTGCCCGCAGATGCATCCATGCTCCCTTCCCCAACGGATCCGTCTTTGATCTCCTTACCCTGACCTGTAGCATGTCCTCTGAGATCCTAACATCCGCCACGTTTCATTCCCCCTCCTTATCCGCCTTCGAGGCAGGTATAAGTTCTGAAATTCTGAGCGGCCCAAAAAAGGCCAGTGAATACGCTAAGCTCTTTAGGTGTGTCTCATAAGGGGATGCACAAACCTGAGGTAGCATCTCCAAAATACCTGACAATCTATTTTTGTCTATGGGTCTCCTACCATCCTTCGCCACCGGGGCCAAGCATTCCCAACTTTTCAAGGCCCGTCGGACTCTAGGATCCTTGGTAGGATCCACCACCCCTTCCAGTCCCGCGAAAAAGGCGATCGCTGACAACTGTCTCTTAGTCCTAACGAAAGATAATGATTTCTTGTTCTCTTTCTGTTTAACTTCAAATAACAGCACCCCCTGTGCTGTAAATTTCTCTGTCCCCACGGGGTCACTGAGGGAAGCCATATACACCCACCATGCATTTTCATACATACTCTTAGTCTTGGGAGCAAGGGAGGCAGCTATCAGATCGGAAGCAATAGGGCACCAAGCTTCCATGATTCCTCTGGGAAGAACGCCATCTGGCTGTCTGCTTGCGGCCACCGTGCTCTGAATTCTGTTAACCTAAAATGAGACAGGGCCTCAGCTAATGCATTGTTAACTCCTGGCACATGCTTGGCAATAAAATACACATCACGTTTTAGGCAGCAACGAATGAGCTCCTTAAGTAGGCGAAGCACCAAGGGGCATTTGGCCCTCTGGTTGTTTATAGCCATCACTGCAGACATACTGTCAGACCAGAACACGATGCGCTTGTTCTCCAGGAAGGTGCCCCAGAGCTGTAGTGCCACAATGTTAGGAAACAGATCTAAGAATGTCACATTGCGGGTCACCCTGACCCGACCCACTCTGCTGGCCAGTGTTTCACGCACCACCTTGTGCCCAGCACTGCACCAAACCCTACACTGCCTGATGCTTCTGTGTAGAGGGCCACATCTGCATTAGATTGCACAGGTTGCTGTCAGAGCAGAGAGCCATTGAACCCAACAAGAACTCTCTCCAAGTACATAAATCGTCCTTTACCTCAGATGAAAGGCTGGTGTGGTGATGTTGTGCCTGGAGTCCCGACATTGACCTGGCAATGTTCCTGGAGAATGCCCTGCCCATGGGTATCACTCTGAGAGCAAAGTTCAATTGCCCTACGAGAACCTGTAACTGGTGCAGGGTAACCTTACGGGTAGCTAGACATTCGTCTATGGAAGCCTTGAATGCCCTCACTTTTTCTTGTGGGAGCCTGCACACCCCAGCTATGGTGTCTATTTTAATGCCCAGAAAAGTCATGCAAGTCGGGAGACCCTCCATTTAATCAGCCGCCAGGGTGAGGAAAAGCAGTCCAGATTGCAACCGATGCCCTGGCTGCTGGCGCAAGACGCCTCTTAGTTCCCATCTTTAAATAATTACAAAATAAAGAGACGGGCGCTGGAAACAGGAACGCAAGAACAGGGTTTTATTTCTCATGAGGAGAGCCTGTCATTTCGGACACGCACACAGTGTCTTCAGGAGGTGCTCTAACAAGTTTCACTGAGGCTTCGTCTTTTATACACAGGTTTATGATGCACAAACATTCCTTATTGCAATAAAGACACTTTGAAGTACGAAAAGGCATGTTTGGAATCCCAGCTTCAGGCCTATTCCCATACCCTTCCTAGGGTGTCGTTTCCCCTCCTAAATGTAACAAGTGATTGTGATCTTGCAGCCGGACATTCCAACAGGACACGAGGGCAGGAGGGGGCGGTCAGATCTAAGGTTGGGCAGGCGATAAGATCGGGGACTTCAGTTGGTGTATCATGTTTTGCTATGCGGGGCTAAAAAAGGGGGGGTGGTACATCCACGAGGCTTGGTCTTATGACTTGGAACCGGGTCGAGAGGACAGGCGTGGCCGGGAGGGGGGATCATCAGAAGAGGGGAAGGGTGTTCCTGAGGGGAAATGCAGGGGGTGTGGACCAGGCGGGGGTGTCATTTCCAGAGTAGGGTCACGCAGAGGAAGAGGGTCTTATGGTCTATGCATGAGAGAGCGGGGGTGTTCAATGCACATGGGGGGGGGGGGTGCTGGGGGTTTAACAAACGGGCAGAGAGGCCATGGTGCCTAAAAATGGCTGTCGAGTACATGCGTGCATGGGCCTACGCTGGCGGGATGATGCAGTCAATGCTTCGCGGTACTCGTTCTGCTCACAGAGAGGGGTATAGTGAACGCAAATGAACGCTGCTTATGTACATATACGTGGTCATTTTCCACAAGGGGGACCTCCAATGCCTTAGGCAACTGTTGGAAGCCCAGCAAGACTTTCCCACAAGCCGGTGAGCCTGGAGGACTGTAATAACCGACTTTTTCTGGCCCTTTTAGAAGGAGGATGATGGAGAATGACTCCAGTCTATTATCTTTGTAGTATAGGGATGAGGACTATAAGTAGGACCTATTCATAAGGCACAGTAGTGCATTTTCGTACCCTTTTTCTTAGATCAGGGCTTATGAGCTTAAGCTAGGGAATAGACATATAAGTGCTAGTAATGATTCATCCTTTTGCAAGAGTATTAGCATATTTTCCATGGAGTTATGCGTATTTTGGGCCTCGTAGGCCTTAAACGGGACAGACTCCATCTTGCCTTCTGCCCGGTAGCTGGAGAGGCTTTCTAGGTCAAGTGTAATGTTTTAGTTTCAAGGTGTTGTTCGCTTGGAGAGAACCGGCTCAGGCTGGCCCTTATCGAAGGAATGTATTTTTCTCCACTCCGAAGACACAACTCCAGGCTGGCCGGCTGGGAACGTGTCCTTGGTACGGGGAGGTACAAGAATTTGGTGGGCGGCAGGTTACTGGCCGTAACTTTCCATGAAGGGACAGGCTTTGATATTAGCGAAAGTGTTAGGCAATGAGTTAGTTAGTCCGTAGGCGGCAGCTAGCCGTTAGCATCTATGCTATTAATTATCTTCAAGGCGGACAGTCGCCATTTTGAAGTCCGAGAAATATTCTAAGACCGAGACTCTCTGAGAAAGACTGGAGGAGAAATAGCGCGGAGCGCATAGAGCCAGAGAGAGAGAGAGACGGTAGCTAATAGCGAGCGAGGTTCCAGTGCCTTGGAGGGAAGCAGAGGAGGTTGAGCCTAGCGGTGCAGACGTGTACTTGTGACGGCTGAGGTGTGACCCCGAGACGAGCCAAGACACAGAGACGAGAAGGGAACCTAGATGACTACCGAGCCCCGACTTCATATTAACCAGGTGACCTCCGCCCTTTCCCATATTGAGCGCTCATCCTAACCCCTTTTGTCTTTTTCTTTGCAGAATATATACATATTGCATAGTATTGTGTTTGTGTTAACTGCTAATAAATACCCCGAGTTCTTAGTGAACTGACATGTGCCTTGTATTCTTGTTCAATCGAGGTAACCGCACTTTCTAGTCAAGCATTGTTTGCATGAATGGTTGTGATTCCCGATCAGGTAAGGAATGAATGAACAATGAGGGAAGGAGGGTATGTTTGATGTCAAGAGCAGAAGGTACATATATACACATCAATTTGACCAGTCGTACTGATTTCGATTATTGTAGTTTTATCCCGAGTAGACAAGTGAGAGATTTCCTTCTTGAGTACTCATAGGAAAGTGGTCGTCGTTAGTGAACGGCGTTAGTGAGAACACTGGGGGGATACAGTGTGGAGGTTCGCTGGATTGTGGACCGTGTGTATAAGTGAGAGCACTGGGGGGACACAGTGTGGAGGTTCGCCTGATTGTGGAGCGTTTGGAAAATGAGAGCACTGGGGCTGCAGACCCATGTGTGTAGACACGCCAGATTGTGTGTCGAGTGAGCACTGATAGTGATCAGTGTGTAAGGGTATATATTCAGACCTGCCCTAGGGCAGATTAGTCTGGGCCGAAGTGGCCGCGAGGCTAGTTGGTATAAATAGGATATTGTAGAAAACCTATGCATGTTTATTGCTATCTTCCCCATCCTTAGGTACGAGATGTACGTACATATATGTCTATACCCATTGTAAATACGTCCTGAGGTGGGAGGTGATTATGTTCCGGCTGGGTTAGAGGGGCCCCTAGGGGCTGATTCCATCTGAGCGGAAAATCCGGTCGTTACATCTGGCGTCACAAACTGTTTACGAAGCCTGTGTGCGCTGTATTGTTTTCATCTTGTTGGTTTGCGCTCGGCTCGTACGTGTTTTTCTTTGTTTATAATTGTGTATATAATTTTTGTGTGTCGAAATGTTTTCGAAAAAATCAGGCTCTGTTTTCAAATTGCCTCTTCAGATTCCCGGCTGGGAGTCTACGCCTTTCGAGGCCTTGGCCCGTGAGTGGGCCGATTCTACTGGTTTGAGCGAGAATTGGACTTCTTGCTTGGAGCAGGCGGAGCCTGCTGAGGTGGTTTCTTGTTTGCAAAAAGCTCCGGTAGTGAAGGGTGATGAGCTTCCTATTTTGGGTCGCAGAGGTTGGATTGTACTACATGCATACCGGATTCTTCATGAGAGGTTTGTTCTGTTGCGAAAGCAGTGCAAGGATATGGAAGGACAGGTTGTTGAATTGCAGAATGCGCATACTTTGTTGCGGTGTCAAAATAAATTGCTTGCCGAAAAACTTGAGACTTATCAAACTATTGCCGAAAGGGCTGCAGTTCGCATTGCGAGGTATAAGTACAAGCACCGTCGTGGTCGTGTGTCTACACGGAAAGTGCGTATGGTTGTGGCGAAAGCCGGAATGGATTGGAACCCTGACGAGTGGGATGGTAATATCTGGGATTCTCATACTTCTGACTCCTCGGCTGAGGAGGGTGACAAGCGCGAGTCTTCTCGCTCCGGACGTGACTGTAAATCTGCTTCTTGTGACAAAGATGTCGTGTCTAGCGACCGTGGTCGTTCTTCCCGTTCCGATGACGTGTCTTATCCTGACTGTTCTTCTAAATCTAAGGACGGGGCTTCTTCGGGAGCTCTGCCGGAGGTTTCTGCTCATCCTGTGTTTCATCGCAAGTTTCAACAAGCTCCTGGTAATCCGGGTGGTGTTGCCCTGGATAGTATTGAAGATTTTACTCAACAGGAGGTTAGTGATATTTTACAACGATTTCGACAACGGCCCGGTGAGGCTTTGCTTACGTGGATGGTGCGCCTTTATGAACTGGGCGCTGCCGGTATCATGCTCGATGCTGTTGATTGTTCACGGTTTTGCTCTTTGAGTTCTGATTCTACCATTCAAGATCATTTTCGGAACTATAATGGTGCTGGTCAAATTACTTTGCTCCAGCTTGCGTCTGATGGCTGTAGCCAGAAATACCCTACTGAATCTGATTGGCCTGTCAATGACAAGCCGTGGTACACTTTGCGTGATGCGTCGCAACGTCTGAAGGAGGAAGTGATGAAGACCGCGATTTTTCTCAGTACTTCTGACAGGTTGTTGGACGGTCTTTTAACATCTACTGTACGCAATCGCATTATCCGTTCTTCCCCTGTTGCTTACAAGCAGGTTATGATGACTTTATTGATTAATCAGACTGGCAACCCTTTGTCTGCGGTGCTTGAATCTGTTCGTCAGCTTGGTGAGTTGGGTGAATGGTTTAAACCTGAGAGACAATCTCGCCCTGAAGGTCGTGCTGCCGGGGATTACAAGTTCTCTAGACGTGATATGTTTCTTGCACTTTTGGCTGACGGTGTGAAAAGGGAGGATATTGACGGTGAGCCTAATAATCGCTTGTGGGACATATTCCGTAAGCGTGGTTTGGATCGGAAGGAGGGTGCCCGTTGTGTCCGAAAGAATGATTGTGGCCGTGGTTCTGATGACAGTGGTGATGAGAGGCGCCGTGTGGATTCTGATCGCCGTGGTGATCGGCGGTATGAGCGTGATGTGTCCCCTCGTCGTGACAGAGAGAGGGAGAGAGAGGGGGAAAAAGAAAGGGGGAGAGATGATCGTGTATCCAACCGGTATAGAGAGGAGAGAGATTATTCCCCTGAGTTGAGGAGAAGGGAGGATCGTCACAGGCTTGCTGATCGTAATTAACAGTACGAGGTAAATGACAAAAATCCATTTCGCAATGGAGATGGATATGAACAGGAGATTCTGATACCCAAGAAACACGAGAGTATTTATCCTGATTTGTCCTGGTTAGCGGAACGCAGTAAAAATGACTAGGAAATAGGTCAAGCTCCAGTACGAAGGTTGGCTCACAGAGATAATAGACCCTATGTAGATATTGAGATTTTTTGGAAACATCGTAATATCCAAAGGGCCCGAGCATTAGTGGATACAGGAGCGGAGGCCACTTTAATTCATGGCAAAGCAAAGAAATTTAAAGGACAATTCTTCACAATTACTGGTCTAGGTGGAAAAGAGACCCCTGCAGTGCAAACTACGCTTGAGATGAAAATTGGTAGGATTCCCCGTAAAGAATATTCTGTGTTAGTCGTACCACTCTTGGAGTATATAATTGGAATTGATATTTTGAAAGGAATGACCTTACATTTGGATGATGGTTGTTATCAATTTGGAACCAAGCATTACATTTCGTCCAGACCCGTACGGGTTGGCCGTTTACGAATGCCCCCCATTACAATTCCTCAAGCCACGAAAGTAGTTTCTCAAAAGCAATATCGCATCCCAGGTGGCCACGAAGAGATCAGTGCCACAATTCAGGATTTGGTTGATGCAGGAGTTATAACTCCGGTTACTTCTGCTTGGAATAATCCCGTTTGGCCCGTGCGCAAGAGTGATAACTCTTGGCGCATGACGGTCGATTATCGTGAATTGAACAAACATACACCTCGTTTGACTGTTGCTGTACCAGACATTGTTACTTTGATTCAGAGAATTCAGAAGCATCCAGGTACATGGTATGCGTCCATTGATATTGCTAATGCTTTCTTTTCGATTCCAATTGCCCCCGAGTGTCAGGATCAATTCAGTTTTACCTGGAATGGATGTCAAATGACGTTTAGGAGTCTTCCTCAGGGCTATGTGCATAGCCCTACGATCTGTCACCATCTGGTGGCAGAACACTTGTCTGAGGTGCCCGTACATCCACAAATACTGGTGTGTCATTATATTGATGACATTTTGATCCAAGGTGAGACGCAAGATCTGGTCCAGTCCCATTCAGATCAGATCCGTGACTGTTTACGAGCAAAAGGTTGGGAAATCAATCCTGATAAATTACAAGGTCCATTCCAAAATGTTAAATTTTTAGGCATTAATTGGCATGAAGGTCACAGAGAAGTGATCCCACAGGTGAAGCGGAAAATTTTAGATTTCGCGGTTCCAAGGAATAGAAAAGAGGCTCAGAGTTTCATTGGTTTGTTTGGTTTTTGGCGTCAGCATATTCCCCATTTGAGTCAGATTTTGGCTCCCTTATATCGAGTCACTCGCAAAAAGAATGCGTTTGAATGGGGTGAACTACAACAGAATGCATTTAATTTGGCGAAAGAAACCATTCAGTATGCCTTGGATTTGTGGCCTGTGGGCGAGGGTGATGTGGATTTGAATGTGTCTGTGGAAGGTCCGTATGCCAATTGGAGTTTATGGCAAAAGCAGGGCGGACAAAAAGTGCCATTAGGTTTTTGGACTAAAAAGTTACCTGAAGCTGGTGAGCGTTATACACCTTTTGAAAAACAGTTGCTTGCATGTTACTGGGCTCTGGTGGATACCGAGCAATTGACTCTAGGTCATGCTGTGATTTTGAGACCTGAAATTCGTATCATGCAGTGGGTCTTAAGTTCGCCGAAATCCCATCGGATTGGACATGCTCAGGAGGCGAGCGTGATTAAATGGAAATGGTACATTCAGGACAGAGCGCGTGTGGGTCCGAAAGGTGTGGCTGTGTTGCATGAGCGAGTGGCGCAGGTGCCCTCGAACGAGACTGGAAATGATTGTTCTGTACCTGTAGTACAGGAATCTCCTGTCAAGTGGGGTAAATCATTTGATGATCTGCCCGTGGAGGACAGAAAACATGTGTGGTTTACGGATGGTTCAGCGAGATTCATTGGTGAGAAACGACATTGGAAAGCAGTATCTTACAACCCGATTACACAGAAATTATTGAGTACCACTGGTGATGGAAAGAGTAGTCAATATGCTGAATTGTATGCGGTTTACCAAGTTTTGAAGCAGGAACTACCTGGCACATGTCACATTTTCACTGATTCCTGGTCCACTGCTAATGGACTGGCGGTATGGTTACCAACGTGGCATTCTCATAATTGGGAATTGCATTCAAAAGAACTGTGGGGAAAAGAACTATGGCAAGAAATTTGGGAATTGCTCCCACAGAGTACTGTGACAATCTTTCACGTAGATGCTCACACCCCAATAGATTCCCTTGACAAATTCTTTCATAATATTGCAGATGAAAAGTCTAAAATTTCTGAGGCAGTGGTGGACATGCAAGATTTTGATTTGGCGGGATTGGCGAAATGGGCCCACCAGAAAGCGGGACATTTTGGAGAGAGAGCCACTAGCAGGTGGGCCACTGACCGAGGGATTCACCTTCCTTTAAATTTGATTAAAGATGTCATTCTGCATTGTCCCATTTGCCAGCATTCTAGAAAGAGAGAAGTGCCTCACATTGTTCAAGGCCATTTACATCGAGGAAAATTGCCCGCTCAAATTTGGCAAATTGATTATATTGGCCCGCTTCCTATGAGCAGAAGTTGTCAGTATATTTGTACCGCTGTTGATACCTATAGTGGCCTTCTGGTCGCTTTCCCTTGTAAAAATGCTACCCAAATCAATACCATTAAAACATTGGAACTACTCATTTTATATTATGGTGTTCCATTTCAAATTCAATCTGATAACGCATCCCACTTCCGTGGAAGATTGGTGCAGGAATTCTGTGTGGAAAACAACATTGAATGGGTGTTTCACATTCCATATTATCCACAGGCTTCGGGATTGATTGAGAGAATGAATGGTTTATTAAAGGAACAGTTACGAAAGTTAACGGATGACCATTACAAACATTGGAGGGACTTTTTAATTCAGGCATTATTGATTTTGAACAATCGTCCCTTGTTGCATGCTGAATCTCCTTTAATGCGTTTGTTCCCTCCAGCTGTGGATGTAAAACCGAATACCCTTGCTGCTACGGTTATATATTGGGAAATTACCCCCGGAGCTCTGGCTCCATGTAGAGCAACCCGAGGTTCCGCAGGCTTGGACCTGCATGCTATGGATGACATTGTCCTAAAAAGTAGAGACCGAGTCATTGTTGAAACTGGCATTGGTGTCTGTATACCAGCCGGTAGCTTTGGACTGATTGCCCCTAGATCGGGCCTTGCCTTAAAAGGTATTCAAGTTCTTGGAGGAGTGATTGACAGCGATTATCAGGGAGAGATTAAGGTCCTCTTGCCTAATAGCAGTGAGGTGGATTTATCATTCAAAAAGTCTGACCGCGTTGCTCAATTGTTGATTATGCCTATCTTCAGTGGTGAGATTAAGAAAGGCTCTGCCCCGACTTTGCTAACGACACGTGGCCAAAAGGGCTTCGGCTCCTCCGATAATCCCGGAGCTAAGATATGGGTGCAATCGCCTAAGCATCCCCCTGAACAGGCTGAAGTTATTGCGACCGGTCATGACAACACCATTTTGGTGATGAAGCCAGGGAAAGATAGCTGGGAAGCTGTCCCAGCTGACAAATGTTATTTACGAGAATGATTAAGGCCTGTGTTTGTATTCTTTCAGATCATTCTCTGGACTGCTGCTGCAGGATGTGCCGGCGTTGGACTCCTTTTGGTCTGCTACGCCGGGAGAGGAGAGAACCCACCGACTTCGGTTGATTGGAGAACCAGAATTCCTCGTTCCTTCGCTGCGTGGGACTCTTCTTCCAATTTTTGGATTACTCTTGCAAAAAGAGTTACTAACTCTCCACATTTTTGCCTCACTCCCATGAGGTCTGTGACTGACATTTTAGCGACCTGTTTGGTTGCCGTCCCTGCCTCCACTGAGACTTTACAACATATTTTTAATATTTCAAGTGCCCGACCCAATATTATTCTGGGCGATTTTGCAGCCCATGAATTTTGTCCCTTATGTACTATTCTTTCAGATTCTGATCCCCCTATTCATTCCCAAATCACAACCTATAATATCACGCAAGGTGACTTATGTTTTATTCTAACATGTGATCCCAAGGCTATCACCGAATGCCTTAAATTAAAACTTCAGGCTGCCACTTCTTTTTCAGCTCATCAACGATTGCTGTGTTTGAAGAGACTTCCGAATTCATGTGTTTCCGTAAAAAATAATATGACATGTAAACGTTTATTAGTTGCCCCTAGTTATTACCGTTCAATGTTATTGCCTGCTGGATGGTTGTTTTCCTGCGGGAATACTTCCTGGCCCTATATTCCCGCTAATATTTCTGGAGGTCCATGTGCTATTACTAGATTAAGCTTGTTAATGTTTTCCTCGCACCCTGGTTCTCATTCCTGTGTAGTACGTGATTCAATGATGTTACATGAAGATTGTGATTCATCAGTACACCTTTATTCTAAATCAGAATATCTTAGTTTAGCTATTTCTATCATTGGTGTCCCGGCGTTAGCTGTCTATAACGCCAAAACAATTGGCAAGATGGCCTGTTGGATGGTTAAATCTATTAATCAAACGTCTACTGTGTTATCTGATCTATTATTAGATGCCCAGGGTGAACGCCGAGCCATATTGCAGAATCGCGCTGCAATTGATTACCTTTTATTGAAACATGGACATGACTGTTCTGATTTTGAGGGCCTCTGCTGTTTTAATTTGTCTGACCATTCTAAATCGATCCAAGCCCATATTGACAAACTCCACGACTTGACTACAGAAGTTAGACAACATATTGATCAGGGCTGGTTTGACTGACTCTTTAATTGGTTACCTGACTTACATTCCTTACAACAGATTTTAGGGGGTATTATACTTTGTGTGTGTGTTTTAGTGGCTATTTGCTGCTTTATTCAGTGCATTCCTTCTCTACTCCAATATTGTAGAATTAGCGGAAGACATAGATCAGTTAATTTTATTTCTTATTATTCCTCTACTGATGTCAGTTCTATTTAGTGTATAGATTATAGACTGGAGTCAAGGGTGAAATGTAATAACTGAATTTTTCTGGCCCTTTTAGAAGGAGGATGATGGAGAATGACTCCAGTCTATTATCTTTGTAGTATAGGGATGAGGACTATAAGTAGGACCTATTCATAAGGCACAGTAGTGCATTTTTGTACCCTTTTTCTTAGATCAGGGCTTATGAGCTTAAGCTAGGGAATAGACATATAAGTGCTAGTGATGATTCATCCTTTTGCAAGAGTATTAGCATATTTTCCATGGAGTTATGCGTATTTTGGGCGTCGTAGGCCTTAAACGGGACAGACTCCATCTTGCCTTCTGCCCGGTAGCTGGAGAGGCTTTCTAGGTCAAGTGTAATGTTTAATTTCAAGGTGTTGTTCGCTTGGAGAGAACCGGCTCAGGCTGGCCCTTATCGAAGGAATGTATTTTTCTCCACTCCGAAGACACAACTCCAGGCTGGCCGGCTGGGAACGTGTCCTTGGTACGGGGAGGTACAAGAATTTGGTGGGCGGCAGGTTACTGGCCGTAACTTTCCATGAAGGGACAGGCTTTGATATTAGCGAAAGTGTTAGGCAATGAGTTAGTTAGTCCGTAGGCGGCAGCTAGCCGTTAGCATCTATGCTATTAATTATCTTCAAGGCGGACAGTCGCCATTTTGAAGTCCGAGAAATATTCTAAGACCGAGACTCTCTGAGAAAGACTGGAGGAGAAATAGCGCGGAGCGCATAGAGCCAGAGAGAGAGAGAGACGGTAGCTAATAGCGAGCGAGGTTCCAGTGCCTTGGAGGGAAGCAGAGGAGGTTGAGCCTAGCGGTGCAGACGTGTACTTGTGACGGCTGAGGTGTGACCCCGAGACGAGCCAAGACACAGAGACGAGAAGGGAACCTAGATGACTACCGAGCCCCGACTTCATATTAACCAGGTGACCTCCGCCCTTTCCCATATTGAGCGCTCATCCTAACCCCTTTTGTCTTTTTCTTTGCAGAATATATACATATTGCATAGTATTGTGTTTGTGTTAACTGCTAATAAATACCCCGAGTTCTTAGTGAACTGACATGTGCCTTGTATTCTTGTTCAATCGAGGTAACCGCACTTTCTAGTCAAGCATTGTTTGCATGAACGGTTGTGATTCCCGATCAGGTAAGGAATGAATGAACAATGAGGGAAGGAGGGTATGTTTGATGTCAAGAGCAGAAGGTACATATATACACATCAATTTGACCAGTCGTACTGATTTCGATTATTGTAGTTTTATCCCGAGTAGACAAGTGAGAGATTTCCTTCTTGAGTACTCATAGGAAAGTGGTCGTCGTTAGTGAACGGCGTTAGTGAGAACACTGGGGGGATACAGTGCGGAGGTTCGCTGGATTGTGGACCGTGTGTATAAGTGAGAGCACTGGGGGGACACAGTGTGGAGGTTCGCCTGATTGTGGACCGTTTGGAAAATGAGAGCACTGGGGCTGCAGACCCATGTGTGTAGACACGCCAGATTGTGTGTCGAGTGAGCACTGATAGTGATCAGTGTGTAAGGGTATATATTCAGACCTGCCCTAGGGCAGATTAGTCTGGGCCGAAGTGGCCGCGAGGCTAGTTGGTATAAATAGGATATTGTAGAAAACCTATGCATGTTTATTGCTATCTTCCCCATCCTTAGGTACGAGATGTACGTACATATATGTCTATACCCATTGTAAATACGTCCTGAGGTGGGAGGTGATTACGTTCCGGCTGGGTTAGAGGGGCCCCTAGGGGCTGATTCCATCTGAGCGGAAAATCCGGTCGTTACAAGGACCCAAGAATACAAAGTCATCCGAATAATGCACCAAGTCTTGCGAAAACACCAGATCCTGCACCGCCCATTCTAAGAAATGGATGAATATCTCAAACACAGAACACAATTACTTTGAAACAAGTTCTGAATACTTATAAAGAAAGAATATATTCAATAGCTGATATATCAGAAGAACTGACACTGACCATAGGGTGAAAGTTACATTTTTGGTATTCAACCTTTTTATGTATTGATTTCAAAATGACTTTAGATAACCTGTCCAAAAACAAACAAAACATAAACTAAGAATGCATACAGTGAGTGAGTCGTGACTGGTGACTGAGTGTTCCAAATGTTTAACCAAACATAAAATAAATCATAAACATAAACAAAACAATACATCAGGAGATATGCTCTATGAATTCCAATCGATTGGAATTCATAGAGCATATTATCAAGCCCATTATCGCCGCTTTATCGGCAGTTTCATGCCGATAAAAGCGGCGATAATGTAACGCCCATTCTTGATAATATGCCCCCAAGTGCCCTGGGTTAACATGCCGTATGAACTCAAACCATGCAATATCAGGCATAACAAACCTCACCAGGAGCAATCACAAAGCGTGCGCTGGGGGAGGAGTCACGGTACGATCCAAGATGGCCGCATAAGCTCCCGGCTCCGCCGACCTCCACCGGCAGCTAATATATCCTGCTTTTCATCCTTCACGCACGCCGGACTCCCACACGTATGAAGTGCTCCTGACTCCTGCGGTGCAAACCCGGACCCTCCAACTTACCGGGTGACAAAGTTACGTCGAATTTATTTCTTGGCCTATTCCAGGGCTTCCGCCGGGACCTCGATTTCTGGCCCATCTGGGTTGGAAGTGATCAACATCGGCTGTGGGACCAGGGTGGTTTCCGGTCTTCCGACCTCGGTCCAATCATTCTAATTCCAGTTGGCAACTGGCTTTCCGGCTTAATCCAAGGACACGGCACAGTGACGCCTGTGATATCGGCGACCACGGTCGGGGGTCCTATGCCCGGTGACCCGCTGGGGAGCCCAGGTTGTCGGGCTGGCCCCCGCGAGTGGCGAAATACCGACCCTGCTTGTTGTGTGAGCGCTCGCTGTTGTCATAAGACCCGTGTGGGCCTGGTTCCTGGACGGTGTTTCAGGGGTCCGAATCCTGCCTCGTCTCCTGCCGGAGGAGATGGGGGAGACTGACGGCACACCATCGCTGAGGTCTGTAATGGCCGCCATTGGGGGGCTCCGCTCTCACTTTGCCGTCCTGTGCCAACGGATGTCTGTAAAGCTGGATAACGTACACTTGGAACCAGAAGTGGATAATCTGACAAGTTGTCAACATGCCTTGGACCCCGTGGATTATTCTCCGCACCATTTAGAGACCCCCGGGCGGAAGCCTATTTTAGCCTATTTTGATGACTCTGGCCTCATGGAGGGTGCACCTGTGATCGTCGTTGGCTTTCCCGGCTCTATTCCTGTTCGACGGAACATTGTTGCTAAAGGTTTTTCCCGCCAAAGACAGTTCTTCAGTGACTTTCGGAGAGGTTCGTCTTCCTTCTTCATCCTCTATTGTCGAATTCTCGGATGCCGCCATTTTGTCTCATCTCCTCGATCCGTCGCCATTGTTTTGAACTGTCTTGGAAGCTTCGCTTTCTTCGTGATCGCTGTGGCTTGGACGACATGGGCTTTCGTGAAGAACCGAACTGGTCAGGGTTGACTTTGACATTCGGGGTTAGCTTTTCTATGTGCTTTATGCCGGATATGCACTGTGTATTCTACTGGGAGACGGGAGGTTTTTATTGGAGTTCTCCCCATGTATGTGTTCAGTACTTGCTTTAATAGTCGACATTGAATCTTGGGGAGGCTGCTGCTGGTGTGGGGTACTGAGGACCGGGAGTGTGTCTATTGCTCTCCTCCTCCGCTTTCTTTCCTTTCTTTAGGGCAGTTCCGGGGCGACAGGCACGCTGTTAGTGGGGTTGGCCGTAGCCATTACAGGGGTGCAGGGTGGCGGGTGTGGGGGGGGGTTTATTATTTTAGTTTGTTTTGTTCTATGGTCTCTTTCTTTTCCTTTCTCTCTTTGGTGGGGTTTCCCTTCCTCTTCAGTAGGCTGGCTGTCTCTCTCTATCTCACTTCTTTCTCTATCTGGCGTCTATACTTGCCTATGCCTCACTGTCTCTGGAGGGTGGGTTTTCGGGATGATGCTCTAGCTGAATCGCTCGCTATTACACTGATTTTTGCTCCTAGTCTGCTTCAGTGGGCGTAGTATGCTTAAGGCTGTAATGTTCATCACCTGATTTTGATTGCAATGCGGGGTGCGTCCCCCCCATCTCTTCTTAATTCTATTTTATGGTGTGACGCCATCGATAGTGCAGCCCCTACTGTTTCTTCATAACTAAAAAATGAAACCTTTGATATCCTTCGCCTAGTGGCACTTACAATCATATGCTATGCTTCTCTCGTTGATATTACGCGGTCGTATACATTTGCATGCCACCTGAATCCTTACTCTGAGTTTGCGGCCGGCCCCTGTGCTTGTAGGCCTGCGCTTGTAATGCTTTGATAACTCAATAAAGGTTTTTAAAAAAAAAATATATATATATAAAAAAAAAAGCGTGCGCTGCCGATCCCCAGGGCACCAGGGATGCTTACTACCCTAATGCCCAGGAGTAACCTGATAAACCCTGCAGCCGACCAACTCAACGAAAAATATCCTACGTAATCCACTTCGGGTCATGCTGCCTAGACCATGAGCGCTGCGTTCCCGCCAAACATTCCCCAAAGTCCGTGTAAACAGCTCTTACCCACTTATGCCAAATTGAAACACTGTTACCTATTCAACAACAGGTAATACCCGAAAAAACACCCAATGGGTGCTGACTACTCTGTAAAGCCCTCTCCCTCTTTCCCCGATGCCACGAACCAACCTACGAACCTGCGTCCATCTCCATGAAATCCCTTCAAGCAACGCCCTTACCGGGAAGCCACTCGGACTGTGGACGAACTACAGATGCCGTTATGACTCGCTGGTGACTTGCGGATGGTCCGCCGTCTAGGAATCTGTTGGAGAGGACAAAGAGGGCTTGCCAATCTCTCCCGCCGCTTTACTCCTTGTCGGGAGGGGATAACCTGGCACTTTGATGACCTCAGCGACTACCTAAGCTTCCGGCATCTTCTACCTCCCGCGGGAAAGAAAAGGCAAGACCGACTCCCGCCCGACATGCAACTAAGGGTACCACGCCCCTAGGTGTGGGTGGTGCCTGTCAGTGTGAAAACCACAATGCAAAGGTTTTCACTGCACCCTCATTGGATGCGCCTAATATAATGTACTGTGCTCCATCTTGCAAGAAGTTACATATACGTCAGTATTTCAGACATATCTGTAGGCGCAGTAATGCATCCATTTCTAACGATAATGGCATTACTCCTAGTCCTACTCCCTCGCCTTCCTTCAGCACAATTGAGGCTCCGCCTCCCACCCAGACCCACCCCCAGCATAAAAACTCTGCCCGCCCCCACCTCTACCTGTACACAAACAAGCCGAGCTAGCACTTAGTTGTACCGCACCGGGAGGGAGGGAGGGTCCTTGAAGGAAGGCGAGGGAGTAGGACTAGGAGTAATGCCATTATCGTTAGAAATGGATGCATTACCTCCCGTCCCTCCCTCGCCTTCCTTCAGCACAATTGAGGACATAGCAAGCAGAAGAAAACAGAGACGGACAACTGAGCGACCAAGAACACAAAACAGTGCCCCAAACCCAGCAGATCAACATCCCTGGCCTCGCAAAAGAGGACAAGACCCCGAAGCCCGAACCCCCACCAGAGGAAAAGCCACCAAGACAGGGGACCAAAACCAACAACCCCACGGAGCGGGGGAAGGCAAACACCCGAGCCGGACCAAAGCGAACAAACAGAGTCCACCACCCGGAAGGATACCACAACCAGCAGGCACCACAGAAAAAGAGGCCAAACAGCCAAACCGACCAAAGGAACCACAGCCAAGGAAGGAGCAGGACCGAACACAGGCAAAACCAACCCGTGACAGAGCCAAAACGCCGAGACACCGGAGGGACAAAGGACGGAACCAGTCCAAAACCAACAGAACCGAACAGCCCAGACAGAAGGGAAACGACCCAGACAGGGCCCACAAGACCCCCAAGCGCCCCACAGGGGCGACGACAGGCCAAAGCAGAATCGCCGACTACGGGCACACCCCAAGGACGGAAGGCCAAGAGGACACCAGAGGACACGAACCCGGGACCAAGAACCGGAACACAGGCCGCCACAGTGCGCGCAGCAGGCCAGGCAGTCACCCGACCAAGCCCATGCGGGGGGCAAACGCAAAAGGCAAGACCCGAAACCCAAGACCTGCAACGGGCCCAGAGAGAGGACCGGACAGGATAACCAACCCCAGGAGCAAAGACCCCGAAGGGAAGGACCGGACAAGGCGGGGAAACAAACACAGCAGACCCGGAAAAACAACCAGGCAACAGACCCCAGGCAACATGCAAGGAAGTCAGGAGCACCAAGAAGCCGGAATGACGCTCACCGCACTCGCAGAGGGGCCACAGACAACCCCAGAAGAGCCCCAGCAGGAGGGAACCACCCCACCAAAAGGAGGCCAGCACCACGGGAACAACACCCAGAGCAGAACACCAGGACCAAAAGGCCCACAAACACCAAGCACCGGACAGCCAAGAGGAGGACCAACGGGAAGCCCGCAAGCTACCGCCAACCAGACCGGAACCCCCAACACAGCGGAAACCAGGCGCACAACCACCAGGCAGCAGGCACAAACCCCGCACAGAACCCATGGGAAGAGCCCGAAACCCCAACGGGCACGGAGCCACCGGAAGGAACCTCCACCGAGCGCAACACAGCCCGGACAGGAGAGGAAAATAAAGAGCCCAAGGCCAACGAGGAGCAGCAGCAACCCCCGAGCACAGACCCAGGGAGCCCGCACAGGAAAGGCCAGAGCAGCGAAAAAGCCGGGAAGGGGAAGTCGTGAGAAAACCCAGGACGAAGTAAGAAACCAGCAAAGCAGAACAGCCAGCACACAGGTCACCCACCAAGGCAGAGAGCTGACAGACCCAGCACCCAGACCCCAGCCCACAGAAACAGGACCCAGGCAACTAAGGATAAGGACCAGAAACAGGACCCATCCAATCGAGGCAGAGGACCAAGCCACTGGAACGACCACGGAGCCAACACCCTCAGAACCGCAGAGACCCCCGAAAGGGCACCAGGGCAAGCCCCAACGACACAACAGTCGCCAGCAAGAGGACCACCGGGAGAGAAGCAGGAACCAGAACCCGAACCGACCCCAGCCAAGCCCAGAACAGGCCGGTGACCGAAGCCACCACAAGCGGAGCCGAAAGAGCCAGCGAACACCCATCCAGAAGGCAACAGAGGCCGAGCCATCAGGAGAGCACCCCCGGGGACGGACCGACAAGGGCAGCAGGTACAACAGACCCCGGAGACCAACCCAACAGGAGCCAGACGGACAGGCAGAGAAGAAGAAAACGAGCCCAGGAAACCAGAAACCCCACAGAAGCCAGGTGCCCCAGCACCCGCAGCCACAGGACCGCCCGAGGAGCCCGGGACAAAAAGGCCCAAACCCACGAAGGAAGAGAGACCAGGCACCCGGACAAGGGAACGGGGCTGAGCACAGTCCGAAGACGGCACCCCGACAAACCCCAGGCCCAGAGAGGGGATCAGCAAAGACACACCCCGGGCCACCAAAAACCCAATCACCAGAAGAACCACAAAGGACAACCCGAACAGACCGAGCAAAAAGACACCCCAGCCGTAAGTCGCAAGAGGCCGACCAGAGAAGGAAGAGGGAACACCCCAGCCGTATGAAGGAGAGCCACAAGAGCAACCGGACACGCCCGAAGACCCAGGCTGAAGGCCCGAGGCCGAAGGGAAGGAATCCCAGGGCACGCCAAAAACCACCAGGCAGAGCCTGCGGAAAAGCCGCCTGAAAGGCCAACACACGGAAGGGAACCGGCCGAAGCCAGGAGCAGACCCCCAGGAGAACCGGAACAGGCACAAAGCGGCCGGACACCCCAGCCCCAGCAATAAAACAGGCCGAAGCCAGGAGCAGACCCCCAGGAGAACCGGAACAGGCACAAAGCCGCCGTACACCCCAGCCCCAGCAATAAAACGGAGCGGGCCCGAAACCCGAGCCCCACCGACAGGAACCCAGCAGAGGGAACAAAAGGCAAGCAAACAGGACACCCAGTCCAGGAGAGCCACCCAGCAGGAACCGGAGACGGGCACCGGCAGAGGAACCCTCAACGAACCGGAGGAACCGGCACCAAGCAGACCCAGCACCCACGAACCCCGGCACACAGGACCCCGTCAACAGAAACGTCCCGCAGCCACATAGGAGGAAATGCCAAAGACGACCACCCACTGACAGGGAATCGACCAGACAGCAGAGACAGGAACCCAACAGGGCACAGCACCCAGAAAAGGAGGCAGTAAGCCAGGGCGAACAAAAGGCCAAAACCACGATCACCCGAAAGCCAGAGGAGACACCCACAGCGGGGAGAACGGAAAAGGCCCCAGCGCAAAGCACGCGGGAAAGGCAGGACGCCCCATCCCAGGCAAGGCAAACAGAGGGCCCAAGGTGGCAACACCCAGCCACCACGAGCCGCCGGCGCCAACTCCATGAAACCCCACAACAATGAGGGAACAGAAGAAGCAGAGAACAGGCCAACCAGCGCAACAGCAGCAGCCAAGCAGAACATCAGACCCACCAAGCAGCACGGCCAGGACAGAGTCCGGCAGCACAACGGGAGGAAAGGGGCGACCCCCACCAAGAAGCAAAGCCACTGGCGGAAGAGAGGGAAGACCAGCACAGAAGCGAAACCCCAGACACCAACCGAGCGCGCAAAGAAACCTGAAAACCTTCCAGGACCAACACAGCGCAGAAGGAACACGGAGGGCAGAGGAGAGACCGCCACGGCACGTCACACAGGCAACCGACAAGCAACCGCCAGCCGGGCAGGCCACCGTGGACAGAGCAGCAAGGACAAGGCGCACAACAGTGGGAACAGCATGGGAAAATACCACGCACGGGCAGCGCATGCCACACCCACAGCACCACACACCACACCGGGCATGAAGGTCAAGCCCAACCAGAAGGGCCGGGAACAGCAAAGAAAGAACCCCACAGTTCCAGCCCGGCAGGAAAAGAGCAAAGCCCCCCCCCCATCCCCTGACCAGCGCAGGAGTTCAGCGAAAAATCCATGACAAGAACCCAGAGCCCGATGCGACGCCAAAGGCGGCAGAAGGACCCCCCAAATCCCAGGAACCAGCCCCGAACAGGAGCCGCAGGACGAAGATGGGAGGGCACAGAAGCCACACGCCGAACCCCAGAACACCGGACAGAGCAGCCCCACTCAAGTCAAGCAACAGAAGCAGACACGAGAGGCAGAACACCCCCCACGGAGCCCATGTGGCCAGGGCACCCCAGGGGGACCGGAGAACCAGCAGCAGGGAAGAGGCAGCAGGCCCCAACAACCCCCAGCGACCCAGCGGCAGACAAGCGCCAAGGGCTCAAGGAAACATGGAGCAGTGGCCGGAGCCGCACCCCAGGCAGCGAGAGCCCGTGTCACCAAAGGCACGAGAACAGCCGCCAAGCCAAAGCACCAAGGGCCGCACCGCAGGGCAAGAGAACTGCCCAAGCAGGAATAAAAAAGGAAAAATGGTTCGAAACCCGCCCCACCTGGCCTCCGGGAAGACAGCATACCGGGAGGAGGCAGCCACACAGCCCGACCCGGAAACGCAGCCCCAGCCACAGGAGGACCGCCGGACACCGCCGAGGATTCCTGAGCCACCGCTCCGCCCCCACACCACGAGGGAGACGAGGAGAGGAGGCACCGCCAGGAGAACGCTGCAGAGGGCACCGCCGTAGCAGAGAACCAGACCGAAGACTCCCCGGCACCGCCACAGAGAGGAGCTGAAAAGGTAAGTCTCACTAGGGAGACAGAAAAAAACAGGTAGAGGTGGGGGCGGGCAGAGTTTTTATGCTGGGGGTGGGTCTGGGTGGGAGGCGGAGCCTCAATTGTGCTGAAGGAAGGCGAGGGAGGGACGGGAGGTAATGACATATTGCTGAAGTGTGTCGCAAAAGTGACACAACTCCAGCATTGGGTCATTACACATGGGCAAGTCCCATGCTAAATGTGCCTGCGTCAGTATTATGCCTACTGTGAGGCAGGCATAAGATTTTGAAGCAGCGGCGTCCTAGTAGTGGAGCAGGGGAATCTGATAGATTTCACTGCATCACTTCTACGAGGCTTTATGCGGGGAACACCCACCCTGCATACAGAATATCTGATGCAGGGATAATGTAGCGCAGGGCTTCACAAAGTGACGCATCTGCTTAGATGCGTCACTTTGCTAATGGGGCTAAACATGGTGCATTTGTTATGCTGCCATTGCAGCACAAAAAGTGATGCAACAGCTGTGCAAAAGTGTCATAAATAAGGCACCAAGGGTCATTTTTGAAGTGAACAGAAAAAACCTATCCCTTTCTGTCTCATTGTCATGTGGAAGTATTAGTTGAAACAGGTTGCACAGTAGTTAAGTGAGGAAGCCCCTCCCTTCTTTGTGCTTTTGTTTTGCATCTCCCCTGAGACTCCATTAACTCTCCTCTCCCTCCCTAACCTTCCCTCTCTCCCTCCCATTCAGTCTCCTACTCTCCTCTCCTCTCCCTCCCTTCCCTCTCTCCCGCCCTCTTGGTCTCACCTCTCCTCTTCTCTTCCCCCCTCCACTTGTTCCAAATCAAGACTGAAACCCAGGGTGGGCTCTTCTAATTTCTGGATGGCAGGCTTTTGTCCAGGCCGGGGATTTGCTTGACTGCGACGAACCCCAACAGAGCTTTGGAACTACTCAAGCCATCACTCATACTGCCTCCCCTCCTTGCAGTCAGAGACAATGTGTGCACCAGTCACTGTGGAGCAATGGCTTGGGCAAGGACAGGAGCAATGAATTATTAATTAGTTATTACATTATTAATTAATATTTACTTACTAATTCATTATGATAATTGTGCTACATTTATTTTAATTACATTTTAAGAGTGGGCTGGTAGGTTTGTGGGGGTACAGTGTGGTACGTTAATTAAGTAATAAATAAATGACAGTTTTTTTAATTGATAATTAATTATTCATTGTCAGCTGCCACAGCTGCTAATGACAAACCAGCCTGTAGAGGATGGAAAAGCTGAAAGCTACAGTGGAAGGGAAAAGACCAAGCAGGGGCAACTCACCCTAGCGTACCATGAGCACTGGAGAGGAATATACAACAAAATCACGGGGGGGTCAGCAGAATAGCTCTCAGTATTTCAAACCCCACAAGGGTAAAGTGGCGTATTCTGTGCGTGGTCCAAAGAAGTCGCCCACAATTAGCACCGGCTGTTCCCGCTTATCAGTAACAAGAGCATTGCTAAGATTGTCCCATATTGGATCCCTCTGGCATTTATGTTCATTTTTGCGCTGTTTTTTAAAAGTGATTTTTTTAAAAGTCCAAGCACTGGCTGGACAATGAATTATTAACTGTTATATGTCTCACTGAGTTCTGAGCTTCTACAGCACAGCCTGCCCCTGAGTTCGCAATGGGCTGCCCGATTTCTCTACACTGTGGGTCAAGTGCTACAGGGGTGTACTTGTTGCTCAGTTTTGGGGCTCAAATAACCTTAACAGTGGTAAAAGTCTCTGATTGTTACAATTGGAGCCTAGGATCCAGCCTGCCCTTGGCCTCTGAAAAATCTGTCACAGAAAGCCCCTCTGAAAGGATGTGAGCAGAACACCTCTGAAGAGGTGTCAATAATACGCACTGCTGAAGAGGTGTCAGTAGAATGCACTGCTGATGAGGTGTCAGTAATACACACTTCTGAAGAGGTGTCAGTAGAATGCACTGCTGAAGAGGTGTCAGTAATACACACTTCTGAAGAGGTGTGAATAATACACACTTCTGAAGAGGTGTCAGCAGAATGCACTGCTGAAGAGGTGTCAGTAGAATGCACTGCTGAAGAGGTGTCAGTAGAACACACTGCTGAAGAGGTATCAGTAATATCAGTAATACACATTGCTGAAGAGGTGTCAGTAGAACAAACTGCTGAAGGGTTGTCAGTAATATCAGTAATACACGCTGCAGAAGAGGTGCCAGTAGGACACACTTCTGAAGAGGTATCAGTAATACACAATGCTGAAGAGGTGCCAGTAGAACACATTTATGAAGAGGTTTCAGTAATACACCCTGCTGAAGAGGTGTCAGAAACATCATTAATACACACTGCTGAAGAGGTGCCAGTAGAACACGCTGCTGAAGATGTGTCAGTAATACACACTGCTGAAAAGGTGCCAGTAGAACACGCTGCTGAAGAGTTGTCAATAATACACACTTTTGAAGAGGTGTCAGTAAAACACACTTTTGAAGAGGTGTCAGTAATATCAGTAATACACGCTGCTGGAGAGGTGTCAGTAACACATACTTCTGAAGAGGTGTCAGTAATACACACTTTTGAAGAGGTGTCAGTAAAACACACTTCTGAAGAGGTGTCAGTATTACACACTTCTGAAGAGGTGTCATTAGAGCACACTTCTGAAGAGGTGTCAGTAATACACACTGCTGAAGAGTTGTCAGTAATACACACTTCTGAGGAGGTATCAGTAATACACACTTCTGAAGAGGTGTCAGTGGAACACACTTCTGAAGAGATGTCAGTAATGCACATTTCTGAAGAGGTGTCAGTAATGCACACTTCTGAAGCGGTGTCAGTAGAACACACTTTTGAAGAGGTGTCAGTAATACACACTGCTGAGGAGGTTTCAGTAATAAACACTTCTGAAGAAGTGTCAGTAATGCACACTTCTGAAGAGGTGTTAATAATACACACTTCTGAAGAGGTGTCAGTAATACACACTTCTGAAGAGATGTCAGTAGAACAAACCTCTGAAGAGGTGTCAGCAGAACACACTACTGAAGAGGTGCCAGTAATACATACATCTGAAGAGGCGTCAGTAACATCAGTATTACACACTGCTGAAGAGGTGCCAGTAGAACACACTGCTGAAGAGGTGTCAGTAATACACACTGCTGAAGAGGTGTCAGTAGAACACACTGCTGAAGAGGTGTCAGTAATATCAGTAATACACACTGCTAAAGAGGTGTTAGTAACACTCACGTCTGAAGAGGTGTCAGTAATACACACTTCTGAAGAGGTGTCATTAGAGCACACTTCTGAAGAGGTGTCCGTAATACACACTGCTGAAGAGGTGTCAGTAATACACACTTCTGAAGAGGTATCAGTAATAAACACTTCTGAAGAGGTGTCAGTGGAACACACTTCTGAAGAGGTGTCAGTAATGCACATTTCTGAAGAGGTGTCAGTAATACACACTTCTGAAGAGATGTCAGTAGAACACACCTCTGAAGACGTGTCAGTAATACACAATTCTGAAGAGGTGTCTATACAGCATTCCTCTGAAGAGGTATCAGGAGAACACACCCCCTGAAAGGATGTAAGCTGAAAACACCTCTGAAGAGGGGTCAGTAGAACTCAATGCTGAAGAAGTGTCAGTAATACACACTGCTGAAGAGGTGTCAGTAGAACACATTTCCTAAGACGTGTCAGTAACATCATTAATACACACTGCTGAAGAGGTGCCTGTAGAACACACTTCTGAAGAGGTGTCAGCAATACACACTGCTGAAGAGGTGTTAGTAACATCAGTAATACACACTGCTGAAGAGGTGCCTGTAGAGCACACTTCTGAAGAGGTGTCAGTAATACACACTGCTGAAGAGGTGTCAGTAACATCAGTAATACACAGTGCTGAAGAGGTGCCAGTAGAACAGTCTGCTAAAGAGGTGTCAGTAATACACACTGCTGAAGAGGTGCCAGTAGAACACGCTGCTGAAGAGGTGTCAGTAATACACACTGCTGAAGAGGTGTCAGTAGAACACACTGCTGAAGAGGTGTCAGTAATATCAGTGGTACACACTGCCGAAGAGGTGTCAGTAACACACACTGCTGAAGAGGTGTCAGTAATACACACTTCTGAAGAGGTGTCATTAGAGCCCACTTCCGAAGAGGTGTCAGTAATACACACTTCTGAAGAGGTGACAGTAGAGCACATTTCTGAAGAAGTGTCAGTAATACACAATGCTGAAGAGGTGTCAGTAATACACACTTCTGAAGAGGTATCAGTAATACACACTTCTGAAGAGGTGTCAGTGGAACACACTTCTGAAGAGGTGTCAGTAATGTACATTTCTGAAGAGGTGTCATTAATATACACTTCTGAAGAGGTGTCAGTAGAACACACTTCTGAAGAGGTGCCAGTAATACACACTGCTGAAGAGGTGTTAATAATAAACACTTCTGAAGAGGTGCCAGTAATGCACACTTCTGAAGCGTTGTTAGTAATACACACTTCAGAAGAGGTGTCAGTATTACACACTTCTGAAGAGATGTCAGTAGAACACACCTCTGAAGAGGTATCAGTAATACACACATCTGAAGAGGTGTGAATAGAACACACCACTGAAGAGGTGTCAGCAATACACACTTCTGAAGAGAGGTCAGCAGAACACATCTCTGAAGACGTGTCAGTAATACAAAATTCTGAAGAGGTGTCTATGCAGCATTCCTCTGAAGATGTATCTGGAGAACACACCCCCTGAAAGGATGTAAGCAGAAAACACCTCTGAAGAGGGGTCAGTAGAACTCACTGCTGAAAAGGTGTCAGTAGTATCAGTAATACACACTGCTGAAGAGGTGTCAGTAGAACACACTTCTGAAGAGGTGTAAGTAGTATCAGTAATACACACTGCTGAAGAGGTGTCAGTAATACACAATTCTGAAGAGGTGTCAGCAATACAGAATTCTGAAGAGGTATCAATACAGCACTCCTCTGAAGAGGGATCATTAGAACACACCCCTGAGAGGATGTGAGCAGAGCAGTGAAAACTGATCCCTTTGTCCGCCCAGGTATACTAGATCGGCAGGCATAGAGGTCAACCTACTATAGCGTTTACTCTGTCAAAGGGATGTAACAATGGGGGAGACAGAGAGTCTTCACCTTGGGTACACCAAAGGTCCACACGCTTTTAAATCTGACGGGAGGACCATTATGTTGTTGGCCGGGACAATCTGTCGCCTTTGAGACAGAGTATCCATTTGGCCAACATAGAAATCAGCCCCAGTCCCAGAGGTGTTAGTAGAACACATTCAGAGCTGCCAGCGGGACACCCTTAGAGGTGCCGGGAGGACACCCCAAAGAGGTGTAAATAGGATGCCTTGCAAGAGGGTATATATTGCAGGTCCATCAATCCCTGCCCCACCTAAGAGCAAGTGGTCCCAGGAACCTATCACTGTTCCTAAACATATGTGGTAACCTTGCTTCAACCCATGATGTATTACATCCTTACAAGTGATTGACCCTCTGATAGATGATGCTGTGCCTGGTCTGAGATATTAGAGGTGCTTCGGCTCTTAAGGCCTGAGGTGCACTCAAGCAGGTAAAGAAGGTATCTGAGCCCCTTGATGCATCTTCAAGGCGGGTTCTGCCATCTCTTCCAGATGTTGTTCTGAAAATGAAAGACCTGGAGAACATCCACACATGTTGTAAGATGTTCTTCTAGTGGGCCATAGGACCACTGGTAACTACACTTAGGTGACAGCACTAGGCAGCTCATCTAGGAAGTCCTGCTGTGCGTGAACTCAGCTTCCACCTCACTTGTGTGTGCTCTCATCAGTTTCGAGCCCCAGATATTTAAACCCCAAGAGTCCAGTGTGGCCTCCTCCCAAAATCAATGAGTTTCTTTTGACAAAGGGACTAGTGATAGGGGAATATGTGGTGAGGACAGACCCATGTTTAGATCAACATGAACGTTTTTGGGTCGCCCCCTCAAGAACATGATGGTTGTGGGCAGTGAGTAGCGTACACTATGTGTTTTGATTTTCGGAGGCAGGCACTCCAGTCTACAGAGTGAGGAAGCGATGGAACTCTTCTGTGTATGAGGTGCATGTGCCAGGAGGGAGCATGGTTCATGGCGGTGGCTCCGTCATGTGCAGATGAGCCAATTCTGGGCATTGGGGCATATGTACAAGGGAATGGCGGAGTGTGATGTTAAGTACAAAATGCTAACGCGACATTCCTCCCTTCAGAAAATGCAGGGATGCGCCGTATTTACAAAGATACAGCGCACCCCTGCGTTTTTCCTAGCACTGGCGCTAATGTAAGCTGCCAGGCGCCAACACAGGCACCACTGTGCTATGGTGCAAGGGTGCCTGCTTTGAGGTCATGATTTATGATGTGCAGGGATGTGTCCCTTCCTGCACATAAACAATCACAAATGGCTGTTTGTAACTTTCATATGTGCTGCGTTGTGCAGCACACATGGAAGTTGCAAATCGTATTTTTGTAATGGTTCATCACAATAATTCATGGCGTTTGCTGTTTCCTTTGTGGGCTGCTCAATGCAGCACAAATGGAAACAGCAAAAATGAGGAGAAAGAACGCATTTCTCCTCGTTTCACCATGTTAAGACCAGGTTTTCCCTGGTCTTAATTTTGGCGCTGCCTCCTATTTACTCCATCCTTGTAAATAAGGGGCAGTGTCAGAATCAATGGGTGTAGCGGCGGAACGCCCGCCACAACACCCATTGCAGTCCTCTTTCATGCTATGTAAAGAGTGAAAGGGTGCCTTATTTACAAGGAGGCGTTAAGTCACATTAAGTGTCTTAATGCTGACTTGTAATTAAGGCAAAGCCCGTACTGCCACAGGAACGTCCTTAAAAGTGACGTTCCTGTCGGGATAGGGGCTTGTAAATATGCCCCATTGTGCCTCTATCTAGGGTTCTTACATTGAAAATGGAGCTCTTTCATGACTAAAGGCTTGGATCTAGAGATCCCATATGTCCTCTTTTGGTGCAGGAACCAGGGGATATAGACAGGATCCTTCGTCAGGGGTCATGTGATGGTTCCTATTAAGGGGCGCAGAGGGAGGCACTCCTGGGCATGGCATCTGGTGGTACACATCTCCCAAGTCCCCGCTACCTTCATATGTTCTGAGCTCTGGCAGGATGCTGGCTCTTGAAGCTTTAGGATGCAGCAGGAGAAGGCGATGGGCTCTCAGGATTAAATGCACTGGGTGGAAGGGCTCTAGCTGAGAGATGGCTCTTTCAAGATCTCGACTGCTCACTTTCAAGGACAACCAACAGGTTGTGTCTGTCTCCATCCCTGTCCTGGGGGTTTAGAGGTCTGAGCTTGTGACTTGTGGGTGCCTGGTGGCTGCGAGTACACGCAGATGCTCCAATCTTCATTTGAAGTTTTGTGTTTGCACAATCTAAATACATGTAACTGTTATACTGCCCTGTGAACACTGATGTTCCTAAGTAACATGCTTCATGGTGTATGTTATCAAGTTCTGGATATCTGAAGCATGAAAGTAAATCTTTTTTCAGGGATACCTTCAGTATATTCTGATTTCTAGCTTTCCTAGTTTTAAGGGCTTGCAGTCTTACTCACAGGAAATAGTTCATGCTTCAGAAGACCCTAGTGACACCACCCTTGTTTTGTACACCTCTAAAATAAAAGTTTGTTTCTCAACACTCTTTACCATTTTCCTAACACCAGTAGGAAAAATGTAACTGATATATCCTGGACACAGGTTAGCAGGCCTTGCTCTCAAACTGATATTTCCAGTCCACGCGATCACTCTTTATCAGCCAATAATCAATGACTTTTGGGGTTTCCTCAACATGCTTATCAGTCACCTTGTGCCCTCCACCCACCAATGTGTATTTGCATTCTCATAGCCACCACAGCACCGAGGCATGTTAGTCAGAATCATAGTCATCAGAAAGCAAAGTCTGCAGCCTGTTTGTCAACAATTTGGGCAACAGCTTTATTTAAAGCGAGAACGGACCAGTCCCTCAGTCCAATCAGACATATCATTTGGGTGGAAGCAGTAAGCCCTTTCAGTCCAGCAGGTAAACACAACACTTCATGCAAGCCTCCTAGTCTTGGTTTTTGCTTCACTTCCTGAAAGTATTTCCTGACTTTCCAGATAAACAAAAATGGTTTGGGTATCAGTAGACCTTTTGTTCATTTGCAAGCTTCTGCAGCACAATCCTTTTTCATATTGTGATCTTCGCAGCTGTGGTTTAGAGGTTTAGCTGTAGGTTTGGTGTAGTGGGCAGCCTTGGAGGGTCTTTAGGAAATACATTACTAGTACACTGGCCAACATAAGATGTAGTAAAAAAAAGACAGCTGCCTTAGTCCTTTGAAGTGTTCTCTTCATCTGCGTCTTCAGTGCCTTTAAGCAGACTTAGCAAGAGAAGTTTTGCCTTCCTGAATCTATCCTCAAGTTCCCGGGCATTGTAGTATGTTTCACTAATTGGATTAATTTCTGTGTTTTTTCTTCTGCTACTTAATGCTCAACTCCAATGATATTTATTGACTTGTCTAACTTTATGGAAGACATTTTCATTTTTGGAGTAAAAAATACTGTCAAACCTGCCTTTTTTTTTTTTTTTACTTATAAGGGATTTTAACACTCATATAATGACCTTCATTTTTATTTTTTTATGGCAGGCTAGGAGTGTGCAACCCTTTGACCCTGGCCTCAATGTAATGCGGCTCACCAGTCAAAGGAATGTCAGCAGGGTCATGGTCCCTTTCCTCCCCCACCTGTCTGGCACATTTTCAAAGTAATTTATGGATGTATATATAGAAAGTTTTAATTTGCATGTTAATACATCTGCCATACCAATGGCTTCTTCCCTCACATGCCTGTTTCTACTTAAGTTGCTTTCAGCTGTGTCTAACTGCACTGTCTCTTTCTCTCAGATGGTGCTCGAAGTCTCCCCCTTTCCTCAACGGGCATATGCCGTGTGCAGTAGTATTGCGGTCACTGAGAGACCTGCTGCCCAGCATCTTGCATTATGCTGACTTACGAATGAGAACAAGAGAACCTACAGCAAGGCCCACCCCCCCATCGGGCAACAGGAGCAAGCGGTGGTGGAACTAAGTGTGGTAGGGAGAGTGGTTGTGGAGAGGAAGGGCCACTGTTGAAGAAGTGGAGAATGAGGGTCTGGTAAACAGAAGTCAGCATGGCAGAGTTAAGAGACGGCAGAAGGAGGACAGAATGCAGTGGCTAATGGAGGAGAGGCAGGGCCTTGAAGGGGAGGGAGGACCTGGTGGAGAGCATGCAGGACCTTGAAAGAAGAGGCAGGACCTTGTGGACAGAACGCCGTGACTGATGGAGAGGAGGTAGGGCCGGTAGGTATGCGGTAGGACCGATGAAGAGAAGGCAGAGCCTGGTGGAGAGGAGGCAAGGGCTGGTGAAGAGCAGGAAGTACTGGTAAAGATAAGGCAGGAGCTAAGAGAGAAGAGGAAGAACCTGATAGAGAGGAAGGCAGGGCCTGGTGGAGAGCAGGCGGGGCTTGATGGAAAGAAAGCAGTACCTTGTGAAGAGGAGGTGGGACCTGGTGGAGAGAAGGTAGGACCTGATGGAGAATTGGCAGGACATGTTAGAGAAAACGTAGGACCTGGTCGAGAGAAGACAGGACATGGGGGAGGGGAGACATGGTCTAGTGGAGAGGAGGCAGGACATTGCAGAGAATAGGTAGAGGGAGTGGTGAAGAAGATGTAATACCTGGTAGAGAAAAGGTAAGACATGGCAGAGAGGTGGGAGGGTCTGGTCGAGAGGAGGTACAACCAGGTGAAGAGAAGGCAGAACATAGTGGAGAAGAGGCAGGACATGGTGGAGAGTAAGCAGGGTCAGGTGGAGAGGAGATAGGACATGGTGGCGAGTAGGCAGGGTCAGGTGGAGAGGAGGCAAAGCAGAGCTTAGTGGAGGGAAGGAAGAACCTGATGGAGTGGATGTAGGACCTGTTAAACTAATTACGGGGAGTGGTGAGGCTGGAGGTGTAGGATTTGTAAAGAGAAGGAATGGCCTGGTGGAATGGAGTAAGGAGCTGATGACGAAGGGGCCTTGTTCGTAAGGCATGGCCTAGTGCGGTCGTGATTAGAGAGACACAGCTGTGCTTTAGTGGAGGGCTACTGCAATCTTTTCTGAGGCATTGGCTAGGGAGTAATGTGTCTGCATTTCTAAGAGGATAGGAGCATGCCTGAAGGTGCTACCTTGATTCTGAGGTAAGAAACAGAAACAAAAGGCTATAAGAGTCAATGTGGCGTCTTTAACCTGCAGTTTAATGGACTTTGTTTTCTATTTATGGACTTGACCGGTCGCTGAGGTTGTTTCTTATGTCATTCCCAGACGGTCCTTACTCTGAAAGCATCTCATTTGTATCACACCACTGAGCACAAACACAACAAAATATATCTGCAATTGTTGATCATAGTTGAGTGTCCATGAATGACAAAGCCACAGCTTGAGTGATGTTGTGCTTTGTGTTTATGTAATTATTCTGAGCATTTGCTTGTAATGTCTGAAGCTAAAAATTTGGGTTTTCTCTAAAAAGAATGTGCTTTACAAACCCACTGTCAGCTTGTGACTTGATTCTGGGGTGCTTCCCTGAAGTAGTCATTGGACGGGTGGGGGCTGTGGTAGGAGACGGTGATATTTCCTTACTTCTGGGAGCTATGGCATACGTTTATTATTATGGGGATCTGTTGTTTGTACACAAGTTCAAATACAACAAAAGGGATATGGCATTTCGTCAGCCACAGTGAGCTGCCTACATCAAAATGAAACAACAAGGGGATGTATAGAATGCTTGAATCAATCTCAGCCACTGGCAATCGCTTGGGCCGCGTTCCAGTCCATCATTTTATGCCCACCATGACACCTCAGTTTGAACCCACCCATATGTAAATCAGTCGTTACCCTGCTCCAATAGGAATAGTCCAGCCCGACCAGCCAAAATGAAGACAATTTTCTGGCCTTTTGTAGTAATTTGCAACTATCATTAGGTGTCGTCCGGTGCTCGGTCTTTACCTCACCTTGTGCAAACGCTAGCGATGCCTGCACCATGGGACTATGCCCCTGCATGACAAGAGCCCAGTGTGCAAGCTTGATTGCATGTCACGTCCATTGTCTTGCATCTCACTTCTATAGTCTCACGTCACTTCTGTTGTCTGACATATCACCAACTCCTCCAACAGCACCCATCCATCAGAGGAGATTCCGACACATAGCATGCTTTGCTCCTGTTGTAACAACCTAGCAGAATCATCAGCCGGCTGGGACTTCTCTCCGTTCTACCCTTCAGCCTGATCTGCCAGGAGATGAGCCCAGGCCGCTGAGAAGTGACTAGTCTCTTTGCTGACCAAGGCGGTCCAGTGAATGGTGTCCAAAATGACCTTAGCACCAGCCTCGTAGATCAGTTCACAGGGAGAGGAGAAGTCTTTGTGGCTCTTTCACTCTTGATGCTTCCATGTATCATAGAGAGAAGCAAAGTTAAAGCTGCCTGAGTTAAAGCCTGGTCCATCACTGATGCCGCCACACCTCAGATGCCTAGACTCTGGAGGGTTTATGGACGCTTTCTTTAAACCTGGGGCTAAAGATGGGCTTCTCTGGGTGTTTCAGGATGGTTCCACCCTGAGGAAGTCTTTGAAAGTATTAACAAGAAGCTATTGCACAAGGGAGTCTGCAGCTTAGATGGATCAATATCACAGGGGCTGTCACATTTGATTATCATCCCAGGTGGATTCAAGAAAAAACAATAACAGAAGAAAGCTGACATTTCTGAGAGTATCAGGATAGGTCCATTACTGAATGATGGTGACATGAAAGACTTTAGGTTGATTCAATCACAGAAGAGAGTGGGTATCTCTGACGTCTACATGAGTTGATCGCTGGAGGGAGTCACCATCAAAGATGGTGTTGAGATAAGGAAATTGCAAAAGTGACTGCCTTTGAAGTTCTTATGGTGTGCAGACTGATACAAGAGCTGGTATCTTGATAACTTCATAAAGCGCCCATCACCAGATGGATTTGATAACTTAGGTGTCTTCAGGATGAGAAAATCAAGAGAAAATATATCTCAAATGTGTTTATCGTGAGACATTTACAGAAGAGAGTTGGTGTCCCTGATTCTGGGATAGCCCAGTGAAAGAAGAGGACTGACATCTTGGATATCCTAAGATTGGGCTTCTTTCTGGAGAATTTACGATGAGCTTCTTCCAGGAGGATATTGGCAAATAAGGAGTTTGTCCGAAATATTTATAGATGCATTTAGGCCACTCAGAATGTCTTATCTTGGATTTACAAGGGATAATAAATATTGGCATTTGTGGGTTTTCTTTCATCTCTGATATCAAAATTGTCTGCCTCCTGATGGGCACATCACTAAAGAGAACTGCTTGGATAATCTTTTCATGGCAAATGGAAGTCATTTGCTAGGCTCTTTGGAAGGTTTTCTCTTCTACTGACTCATGGGTAAGTCTTGTAAAATGGGACCATTTGCCTATATTTTCTAATGATTGTCAAGGTGGTTTCTTCCTAGTTGTGCTCGAGATGGACTTGGACCCATATCATTCTAGCGCCGGTGCTGTTCGTACAGGTTCCATTCTGGAAATGCAAGAGTACAATCTACTCTCTGGATTTTTATGAGACCTCTGCATTCCCCTCTTCCAACCAAGGTGAATCTTGCTGTCTACAGGCACTGGAAGAAATGGACCCCCTACGCTCCTTGTCTTTTAAACCCCTCCACAGTCAGGAGTAGAGTCGTACAATGAGCAACACTGTTGGCAAGACACTGAGAAGCGATGATACACTCTGAAGAGAGGCTGTCACTTCTCTTCCTTGACAGGCCTTATCTTCATCTCAGTAAACTTGAGTGAGTACTGCCAGCCGGTCCAGGAGGACCACTCAATGCCATCGGCGTAGGAGGTGTGGTGCCCCTTGAGATACTGTCCGTTCAGGTTAGAGGTGTGACAGTTGCGGTACCACCAAGCCCCATGGTAGAAGGATGCGCAGTTGTTCTCCGAGTGGTCGTTGTCTAGGTCTTTGGTGGTGAATCTCATGCCGCTATGTTTCAGTAAGGAGTCACCTGGAGGGGAGCAGACGAAGAAAGACAGAAGTAAATATACAATGCGGCAAATCTCCAACCAGTAATAGATCAAAATGCAAGTGCAGTATTCGGACTATAAGTTGCAACTCAGGTGTCCAGCACCATCTTATTCAGGGCAAACAATAAAAAATGATGCATCTACTTTCTGATGTCTGTTTATAAGTTGGATTCATAGCTGTACCAGGATTCTATCTGCAATGATCCGCATCCAATTGTGAGTCTACATAGATTTTTTATTGTCATAATTCACATTGGTTAAGAGGGGTTTCAATGTATTTGTCCCATGACCGACTCACACCCCCATCCCCTTTGCATTCAAAGAGCACTTGTGAAACGTTCACTTATAGAGTGTTTCAAATGTTTATATTTCACTTTGTTATTACAGGACCCTTTGAGAATACATGTAATCAAATTTAGAGTCCACTTCGATCAGTATTTTTACTACTTTTATTTAGTGTCTTGCTAAGGAAGATCTTTCGACATGCCTTTCGGTGGGAAGTGTGAAGAGTCCTCTTCTTTCTTCATGGCATTCAGTCTTCCTTCTTGGAGCTTTCCTTGGTACTCACTGACACATTTCCACCCCTCTTTTGACACCCTCTTGTGGAAATATTATAAAAGGACAAGGAGACCCAATTCATACTTGGTCAGGGACCTTTGGGTAATTAAACTTTTTTCTAAAAACAGTGGTCCCCAGACAAAAAATTGTTGAAAGAAAATAAATATAGACCAAATCAGTACTATAATGTAGTAATCTGTCCAGCCGAACAGATATTTAATGTGCAATCAATTCAATGTTTACAAAAAATAAACTAGAAGCAGTTTTAAGTGGGACACAAGCCTGCATCCCATTTTAGCAAGAAAGACGTACAACATAAAGTGAGGGGTTCAGGCAAGGAAAAATGTTTGTTTTCAGCACATTTCTCATAGAACAAACAGAGTATACAGTAGACACCATTACACAAAAAAGAGGACATTTTAAACAAGCTTATATGGTGTACAAGGTGTCAAAGGCATTTCGATCCCTTAGCAATGTAAACCAAGCCGCAGATGCTGTCTCTTTTAAAAAAAAAATTTTTATCACCATCGTTGGGTCATTTGACAAAAAAAAAGAATACATTCACAACATAAAAAAATAGACATTCAACATCTTCTTTTACAATAATTTTTGATGATGATGGATGGGCGGGTAGGGCAGGTTACCGATTCCCAATACAAAATATATACAAAGAGTTATTCCTCTAAATAAACTTTAAGTACTCCCCAAGTCAGTATACCTAATCGTCTTTTCCTGACACCCTTTAGAGCATACAAATTCCATTCTAATTCATATATATTAAACAATTTCCTTCTCCAAAATTCAAACATCGGTGCTTCAAGTTGCAGCCATTCTGTAGCAATACATAGCCGAGCTATAGTCATAGCCAAAAATAAAAAGTTATTACATTTACATATATTCTCATTTTCATTAACACTTTGCCCTCCCCCTACTAACATAAGTGCAGGGGATATTTTAAACGGATATTTAATGACTAAGGATATGAACCTTTCTATACTGGTTATGAAAGACAATCATTTCGGACAGTTGTAAAAAACATGGACAATATCTGCATCTTCCCCTCCGCACCGAAAGCATTTTCCATCGTACATAGGCCCCCATGTTGCCATACGTTTGGGAGTATAGTATAATCTGAATATTGTTTTATATACCTGAGCTTTCAAATTGGCCGACAAACATATATCTTTAGCCATCAAAATAGAATCTACAATATTTAGATCGGGTTCCTCCAATTGATTCTACGAATATCTATACTACTATTATAAAGAGAGAACTGGGAACCTTTGAGGCGGGTAAACTCGGGAACCACAGCGCCAATCAAAACACCCAATACATCATTTGAAACGTTAGGGTAAGCAGATGGACATAGGCTATATACCAGAAAAAAATATACCTTAGAAGGACAAAGTACGTTCTTTGCCAAAGTAGTCCCTTGGAAGTAGCGCCATCTCTGAGGTGGGCGTATGCGCTAACGACGTAGAATTTTAGGCGTGCTGACATCACGGATTGGCCATTTTGGTAAAGTAAACCGGTCGGCCAGGAGCGGGCAGGAGCGCGGGCAGTAGCGGCCAGGAGCGCAGAAACGACACCCTGCGGAGGGCGACATGCACAACAAACGGACAGGAGCACGCACGCAGGGGCCCCGGCCTCGGAAGCCCAGAGCAGCACCAGCCCCAGCAACGTCAGTAAGAGCCCCGCCATGCTGCACTCACCCGCTCTCCGCATGTACGTGCCCCGGCCTCGGAAGCCCAGAGCAGCACCAGCAACGTCAGTAAGCCTGCTAACCAAAAGCTGCATTGTCTACTGCCTGTCCTCGGCCCCGCTCGCTCCCCCAGGCTCTCAGCCGCGCTCCCTCCTCGCCCCTTCACGGCTCTCGGGACGCTCCTTCCCCGGCTCCGCTGCTCCCGCTGCTGGCCGCTCTGCTGCGCGGTGCTGCCCCAAGCCCCCTTCTGCCCCGGACAACGTCGGGACGGGCTGCAGTGCTAAGGCATTTGCAAATATGCAGACAATGTGTAAAGTGCACTGCGTGCATAGTGGTGGCTATTGGCTCTATCGGTGAGAGCATCAACTGTGGAGCTAAGAAGAATATCTTCCAAACTAGAATGTGAATTGATGGAATTAGTGGCTCTAGAAGAGACTAAAAGAAACAAGTAAGTATCAAGTAAAAGTGCTAAAAATAAAAAACAAAGAACGTTACACATAACAATGTGCACAGGATATTAAGTTGTCCGGTCGCTTTGTCTCTGCGCCAATCTTGGAACGAGGACCAGCTTTCACAAGAAAGAAAATGGCAGAAACAAACATTCTCCGAAGGAAAAACATCTGAGCGCGGAGTAACACTACAAGTGGAGCAGCAAAGACCTCTACCCTCTGCTTCATAGTTTAAACAGAAACAAATGCAACCTGCCAAGACATTGTGGTGCCAAAGAATTTAAGGTGCCATTTCTATTTCAAGCTGACTATCAAAGAGCATGGAGTGCACTCACTCTGCTCTTTCCTACAAAAGCCTCATCTACCACGACAAAGGTCGAATTCCCTCTGCTAACCTCCAAGGTATCACAAATGGTGCCCAGTGGCCTCTATATCCGTTTCTTCTTATACACAAGTTAAAATGCACTTAATAATTCACCATACAGAAGAGCTGTTCTCTCGTACATTTATCAAGCACACAAACTCTGGACTCTTCTACAAAAGACAGAGTCACAAGGACAAGGTTACAATTTCTACAGCCAACTCTTATTACTCAACTAACAGGTTCCACTGTATGACATTTATCTATACTAAAATAATAAAGAGAGAGCCCAAACCTTTGAGGCGAGTAATCTCAGGAACCACAGCACCAATCACAACACCCAATACAGCGTTGGAACGGGCAGTTGCAGCAGAAGGACATAGGCTATGCAGATGCCCACCATATACATTTAAAAGGTAAAAGAACCGTGCCAGCAAAGTAGTCCCTTGTGGGCGTGTCTGCGTTGTGATGTGGGTGTGAAACCGCTGGGGGCGTGGGGTACGTTCCGCCCTTCATGCCATGTCTCATATCGTGTGCTGTGGGCGTGTGCTGGGGCGTGGGCGTGTGCGGGGCGCGGGATTACGGGAAAAAAAGCGAGCGTTGTGCCCAATATTTCATTGTTTTTTTTTACCTGGTTCTGTACAATCCAGCTCTGGGTGTCCACCCTGATCCCTTTAAATACCCCTGCACCCCATAATCATAACCCACCCTTACTCCTTAAAATACCCCAACACCCTTAAACACTAACCCATCTTAACCCTATAAATATACCCTGTACCCCAAAACCCAAACCTATCCCTAAACCCTAAAAATACCCCTGTACCCCAAAACCCAATCCTAGCCCTGAACCCTATAAATACCCCTGTACCCCAAAACCCAAACCTAGCCCTGAACCGTTAAAATACCCCTGTACCCCAAAACCCAAACCTACCCCATAGCCCTAAAATACCCCTGTACCCCAAAACCCAACCTAGCACTGCACCCTTAAAATACCCCTGTACCCCAAAACCCAAACCTACCCCTGAACCCTAAAAATACCCCTGTACCCCAAAACCCAAACCTAGCCCTGAACCATAAAAATAACCCTGTACCCCAAAACCCAAACCTACTCCTGAACCCTAAAATACCCCTGTACCCCAAAACCCAAACCTAGCCCTGAACCCTAAAAATACCCCTGTGCCCCAAAACCTAGCCCTGAACCCTTAAAATACCCCTGTACTCCAAAACCCAAACAGACCCCTGAACCCTAAAAATACCCCTGTACCCCAAACTGACCCCTGAACCCTAAAAATACCCCTATACCCCAAAACCCAAACCTAGCCCTGAACCCTAAAAATACCCCTGTACCCCAAAACCCATACCTATCCCTAAACCCTAAAACTACCCCTGTACCCCATAACCCAAAAGTATATCTGAACCCTTAAAATACCCAAACACCCCAAAACATATACCTCAGTACCCCAAAACATATACCCCTATACCCATACTTACCGTATCCAAACATAGAAAAAAAACATGCTTTTACCATTCATGCATTTACAATGAATTTCGTTGTAAATGTATGCATGGTAAAAGCATATAAAATGTAATGCCATGCTGCCATTGCGGAGTCATGGTACTTTCGTAATGAAAGTATGCGGAGTGATGGTATGCGGAAAGAAAGTTGCCGAATAACGGGTGTTTACCCTCCCCCGGTATGTACATTGGTGGCACGGCGGGCCACATCTCCAGCAACATACTCATACTTTTTCACCACCGATTTGAAAAATGCACAGGTCTCTCTCATTGATGGCCAGCACCGACATACACTTTTAGACACACCTCCCGCCACAAGTTCTACAATTGCGAACTTTAGAGCTGGGGAGCTACGTTCGAATCTCGGCATAAGCGCAACATCCTGTGATTCCAGGCAAATCGCTTTGTCTCCCCGTGCCTACCACAAATGAATATGTTCTTCTGTAATGTAAATTGTGCTCATGCCATGTTGTCGAGTTCGCGCTATATAATATTGCAAGGAAAAATAAAGTATGGAAACTCCAGTTCACACACTACTGAACCATCAGCAGTGCACTGTGTATCGGAGCGTTTCACAGGCCTGTCACAGATAAGAAATGCTATCAAAACGAAATCCTACAAAACAATATACTACTGGCCGGCAGCAATTCATACCCGGACAACGTCGGGATGGGCTGCTAGTACATTATATTTGTTCAAATCATCAGGTTTATAATCCATCAGCAATCGATATATCATACCTATCCTTTTTTTTGATTGAATTGCCTCTATTAATTTATTAGTGCTGGGTCTATTTAATTTCTTTAAGCAAAAATCTCTGATTTGAAGATATTTAAAAAAGGAAGACTGAGGAAGATGGAATTTGCTACCCATATTAGAAAAAGATTTAAATATTCCGTCTGTATCATATAGGTCTTTGATTCTGCCCACCCCTTTCTTGCTCCATTCCTTCGCTACATTGTCCCAGAATATTGATGGAAGTATTTTTTTCTGCAGAAAGGGGAGTATAATACAAAATTCTCTCTAGCTTCATTATCCTCGCAACCCTTCTCCAAACTTTATATGCAGACTCGATCACCTTAAAACGGGTGTGTTTGTAGTAATTCCCCTCCAACTCTTTTAACAAACATCCCTTTGCATGTTCCCCTAATAATAGATAGAATATCGACGGGTATTCTGCCGGATCCTCAATTTGTTCTCCCGTTAACAATATTCCCATTCTTTGTAAAAAACAAACATAATAATAAAACACAAAGTCCGGGATCCCGCGCCCTCCTCTCTCTATAGGCAGGGTCAACCATTTCATTGCCCGTCTAGTTTTTCCGGGTGTCCAAAAAAATTTTGTACATAAAGTTTGCAATGTGGTCTAAGGATATCTCTAAGGGAATACTGCGATATAAATATAAGATCTTGGCTAATACATTCATCTTGATGATATTGCCTCTCCCTATTATAGACAACTGAAGTCTCCCCCATCTATCTAAGGATTGCTTAATTTGTTGCATTATTTTACCCCAATTAGCATCCACTATCTCTTGTGTATGGGATTTAATTATAATACCTAAATATGTCACTTTGTGAGTAACCCTGTAATCGTCAAATTGAACAGAATCTGAACAAAGCACCTGCGTTTTCGCAGCATTTAATTTATAGCCAGAGCTACTTCCAAAGTCTATAGCCAAACATTCAATCTCTGTCATTGCCTGTCCTGGGTCCGTGGTAATGATAGCGATATCATCCGCATGTGCGAAAACTGAATGGGGTATAGATGAGACAATGAATGGTTTAATATGTGGTGACAATAATAATTTTAATAAAAATGGGTTAATAAATAACGCAAAAAGAAGTGGAGAGCAGGGACACCCCTGACGTGTACCTGTTGTAATAATTATCCTTTCCGATTTTCTGCCCATGGCTACAACTCTCACATTAGGTGCGCAATACAATGTTTTAATGGCTCTCAGAAAATGTTTGCCAAATCCCATTCTATTCATTACTGACCACAGATATGCCCACTCTACGCGATCAAACGCTTTCTCAGCGTCGAGTAAGATCAATGCCAAGTCTCTTCTCTCAATTTCAGCTATGTCTATCAAGGTGATCACTTTATTAATATGTGCTATAGTCCCTCTATTTGGGATAAACCCATGCTGGCTCAATGATACTAGTGGTGTTATAACCTTAGACATACAATTTGCGAGCATCTTTGAATAAATCTTGCTGTCACAGTTTAGTAAAGATATGGGTCGATATGAGGCAGGTTGTTCCGGTGGTTTTCCTTTTTTAGCAAATATTACAATTGAGGCATCATCCCATGACTGCTGTGGGGCTCTCCCCAATTGTGCCATTCTAAAAGTCTCCAACATGAAGTTTTTTAAAGGTTCAAAAAAACATTTATACACCTCTCCTGGGATAAAGTCAGGGCCGGCTGCTTTTCCATTCGGGATGTTTTAACTGCTCTTTCCAGTTCTTCCATTGAAAAGGGCTGATCTAATACCTCTTTCTCAAGATCTGTTAATTTACTAAATATAACCTCATGCAAAAAAGCTTCAGGAGAGGGATTAGATTGACAAGTATATAATTCAGTATAAAATTGATATAATATTTCCAATATTTTCTCTGGATCTTCAGACATAACCCCATTTTTATCTTGCATTTTCACAATTTGACGAGCAGAATCCTTCATTTTTAATTTTAAGGCTAGTGATCTTCCTATAGCCTCTCCGTACTCATGGGTATACCTTCTATATGTTATGTATTTCCTAGCTATTTCCTCACACCAAACTCCTGTGATATTAGCACGACATTTAGCGATTATCCCCTCATATTCCTTGATTTTAGTCATATTATCCCTCTTCTCTATTTCTTTCATCAGGTGTTCTTCTGCTTTACACAGCTGGTCATACAAATCCCGCATTTTCCCCTGTTGCTGATTTTGATGTTAAAGTCCATAACTCACTGCTTCCCCTCTAAAACAAGCTTTCCATGTATCCCATATTATTTCAATATTAGCGGATCTCATATTATTCTGTAAAAACTCTGCTATCCATTTACCCATGTATTCTCTGTATTGTGCATCCAAACACAATTTCCTGTCGAACGAAAAGCTCCTACTTTGTTGCATTTCACCAATATGGGTAATCTTGATTATTAAAGGGGAGTGATCTGATGTTACCCTGGGATATAATTGAATCTTGATGTTGGATTGGATGCTGGTTGAGGTAAAAAAAAATAGTCCAGACGGACAAATTTCCTATGTGGTGAGGAGTAATAAGTATACCCAAGTAATGTTGGAAAAATTTTACTCCTTATATCAACCAGCGCATGATCCTTAACAAAACTATATACTGCTTTAAATACCCGAGGTTTTCACCCCTTATAATTCTCTAGACCAGCCTCTAACTCCCCCGCTGCCAAATTGATATTTAAGTCACCGCACACCACTAAGGGAGAACTCCAGTTAGCCAACTCAGAATTTAGATATTCAAATACTTCCCCCTCATCCAAGTTGGATCCATAAATAGAACATATCGTTATATGTGTGCCTCCTATATTTTATGTCACTATCACCCTTCTACCCCATTTGTCAGTTAGACTGTGCACAAGTATACCTAAACGCAGTCTAGTTAATATCATTACCCCTCTTATCAAGCTTGTTTGCTGAGATGCTGCCAAGACTGTATATCCTAACTCGGCAGCTAAACCCCTTTTCTCCCAGTGAAGATGGGTCTCTTGTATACACAAGATGTCCGGCTTTAAAAAACGAACTTCAGATGCAATCCTTTTCCTTTTATTTATATTGTTGAGACCTGAGACATTAAAAGAGCATATTTTAATATTCCTACCCATTACAGTAGTTTCACGCCCTCTTTACCTTCTGCATGATTAATTATTGCTTTGATACAACCCATCCTACATCCCGTCCTACCCTCGAATAGTGCTCTCTTACTAAATCTTAGTCTTTTTGTCAAGTCCATAATGTCATTTGACCCCAACGTGGATTTTTCCCCCTTTAACCCCAGTGCCCCCCTCCACCAACAACCCCCTGACCCCACTGACCCCCCTCCCCCCCTCCATTACCGAGGCTTTCGGACTCCTGGTCCTGGTGATGGTAATGAGTATAGATCCCCCCCTGTCCCCCCACAGGCTTCTTTTCATTCATATTGTAGTTTATAAAGAAACGGTTAATATCATTTTATCTAGACCTTCCTGTTCTTACTCCCAATCTTACTCCCAGGAACAAAAAAAAATTAAATAATACTATTTATCTCCTAAGTACTTGACCATTCCCTTTTTAAAAGAGATAAAGAGAATGTTATAACAACCATTCTATATTGTATTTCATACAAAATGCATGTCCGTTGGCTAAATCATTAGCTAAATCATAGACTAATGCCTACAGAGTCATTCAAATTTAAGATCTAAGAGTCCTTAATATTTTGCAGGTATTCCTTTGCAGCTGTGACATTAGTAAAAAATCGAGTGTTCTCTTTATATATCACTTTAAGCTTAGCCGGGTTCATAATATAGGCTTGTGCTCCCTTTGTTTGGTATTGATTCACCAACTGTCAAAGCTGCCAGCGAGTTTCCATCGTGTATTTACTATAGTCCGATGTTGCAAAAAAAGTAAACCCTTCACCCATACCTTTACTATTTGGTCGAGTGTGCATATATATATCTTCTCTGGCACGGAAGCTGTTGAAAGCCACTAGAAAAGGTCTTGGTTTAATAACATTCTGTCCAGGTCGAAGTTGAGTATTGAAAGGATACCTGTGGGCACGCTCAATCTCTCGCTCCCAATCCCATTTTTTCAAATCCGGGAATGCCTTCTGAAACAATTCCACAATAAACTTGTGTGGATCCTGTCCTTCTTTTCCTTCGGGTATTTGCATGAGTCTTAAATTATTGCGCGTGCGCGATTTTCAAAATCGGCCATTTTCCATAATAAGTCCTCTTTATTAGCACTTAGCATTTCAGTGGCCGCTTTCTGTTTTTGCAGTTCATCCTCAATATTAGATATTCTGGTTTCAACCTCAGTAAACCTTTCCCCGAAGTCTGCCTGCGATTTTGCTAATCTACAGATAGAACTTTGGAGTTTCCGGCAAGAATTTTGAATTTTGTGGCTTTCTTGCTCAGTTTTGTCCATATGACTCAAAATTGTTTGATATATCGTGGCTAGAGTGATATTGCTTGTCAGATCTTCTTGTTACCCTGCAACAGCTCCCTCTAGCGTAGATGCATCCCCTTCACCCCTCACAGTGATAGGGCTTTCTTCTGTGTATTCATCAACTTCGTCGTCATCAACCTCGCTTTCAACTTCCTCAATGCGCATTTGTTTAGAGTACTGTGTGGCCAGATCTTCACATGAAGAGGCTGAGTTTTCTGAAACTGAATAAAAACCCACGGATTCTGCCTCATTAGATGCAGCTGTATCCACCCTAACATTCACGCCTTTCTCTACCATAATCGAGCCTTCAAGAGGTTCCGTAACATTTCCCTCTACTGGTCTGACACTAGGCTTTCCGTCTGTAATTATAACACCAAAGCTTTCATTTACAGTCGAATTTTCGAGTAGTGTATTAACGTTTTGTGGCGTCATAATTAATGCTTGTTCTGGCGGATTATCATTCTGTATCACCTCCTTTAACGTGATTAGCTCTCCCGTATTGTTCTTTAGTTGTGATACTATCTGTAGGCTGCGCGCCGCTTCCTTTCGCTTTTTTTCCTCTGCCGCCAGAAACAGGGTAGAAATCGTTTATCTGGGAACACCAGAAGTTTCTGAAACTACCCCTGCCCCTGTTTTCTTTGCCGCAGCAGCAGCCCCGCTTATATCCTTCTCACCTCCGTTCACAGCAACAGTGGTGTTAGTCTCAGGATCTCGCTTTTTCCGTGTGCCTTTCGGAGCCATATTGAAAAACACTCTTGCAGCTCCTCTCTCCTCACAGCCTCCCGTGAAGTGGCGTTCAGTATGCTCGCAGCGGAGCCAAGCAGCAGCACCTGTGATAGTTGCCGCCCGCCAGGCTCGGCGGAGTCTCGTCAGCGCTGTAACCACCTTCAGCATCGGCGTCGGTGTCAGCGTTCTCTTCTCCGTCCCGTTTGCGATGTTCTCCACGAGGTAGGAAAAGAGGAATTTGCACAAATTTCTTTTTTCCGTTTTTCCGTTTCTTTCCGGTGCTCATATCATCTCATTATGCCAGCGTCTCTTTCACAAACTATCTCAAATCGCCTGTGGGTCAGGGAGAGAGATCAGCTCACACGTCCAGCACGTCCAGCCGTGCGGGCGCCATCTTGCCTCGCAGATGCTGTCTCAAGTAGGATTCCAGAACCATGTGTCTCCAGTCTTCAGTCTATCATGACATGAGTGTTACCGGCAACACTCATGTCGTGACAGACTAAAGACTGAAGATGCATGGATACAGGCCAGATGACCAGGTCATACGGGATCAAACAAATTTCAGCTACAAAGGTCGCAGAATGAGCTTTATAAATATAATTTGAACAGCAAACTGGTGGCAAATGATAATACAATGAAAGAGATAAACTTTAGAAAATTTAAGGGAAAATAAAAAAAAAGGTTGGAAACTGGGCAAAGACAAGATTGACTATTCATCAACATAGAATTATCTGGGTATTTGGTTATCGGACACGCGTAAAGTTCGAACCCATCTGAGATCTATGGGGAAAAAAGCATGGAATCTAATACTTGCATTATGCAAACTAAGTAGCAAGTTATACAACCCACCAGCAGAACCTATTATAAAGGTAATAAAGGCTAAACTGATCCCCAAAATATTGCACAGACAACAGGCTCTCCTGCCTTCCCCTGCTCGAGCTTGGCTCAGCAGCAGGACAGAATCGTGTCTCTGGTCGGCAGCATCCATGTTGTGCTGTCCAGGTCTAGAAGACTGGTCCCGGGAGCACTGAGGGCCTCCCGGAGGAGCTTTACAGTGCATGGAATCATATCTTCAACACTGTATACGGTGTTGACATATGATTCCAACATGATTGATACAAACACAATAGGTTCGTAACAGCCAGCTTAGAGTTAGCCATTGCATAATGACGGATGGCCTCTCTATGTATCATATGTATCATAATGGCTGATGCACCACCCAGGAGAATGGACTCCGTGGGATGTAGGGGCACCCTGCTTATGCAGGGGCACCCTCACACTTATAACTGAGCGCCTTGCCTTCAGGATTGAAAGAGCTGCCTTATGGGTGACTTGTAGGTTTTAAGTGCAGTGACCTAATATACAAGGAATCATATATCTGGTGTAAGTGGTGCTAGCACCAGCTTACACAGGCTGCCAAGCCAGGCCTGTAATCACAATTTGAGTGGTCTCCCTTGGGTGGCATAATGCATACTTCAGCCCATAGGGGACCCCTGGTGTACCGATGCCCTGGGTACCTTAGTACCATATGCTAGGGACTTACAAGGGTACACCAGTAGCCAATCTGGGGGGTATCTAAGTACTCACCATACACAAGTTAGGGAAGAAGCACAGAGACTGGGGGCGTGATTAACAGGATCCCAGTAAGACTATTCAAAAACACACTCACACCAGGCAAAACGTGGGGGTAACCGTGCTAAAAGGATCCTACCTTCTTACAGAGCACATAAAGTAATCGCAGCAGAGTCATAATATATTTTAAGACCGCTTCCTCCACCAGAGTCAATGGAAGTGCACACCAATGATTCACATCCCCCTTCAGCCTTTCCAACTGTGGCGTGAGTTTTTTGTCTAAAAAGTCCCAGAGCTCGCTAGTGATATATATCCCAATGTACTGTAAACTAGGCCTGTGCGGTAAATTCCGTTCCGCTCGTGGAATTTGTTGAATTTGGATAATTTCGCGTTCCGCTGAGAACGCGGAATTGTCCAAAATTCTATATTCTGCGACTTCGCGAAATTTTTTGCTTGTTCGCGTTCTCAAAGTGCGTGTTTGCAAGATATTTCCCCCGAGCAGGCAAACAGCGATTGCGAACAGGAAAAAAGCAATGCGAACAAGCAATTCCGTTATGTTCGCTGAGATTTTTTACCGTTTCGCTGAGATTTGCGTAACGCAATTCCGCAAATTCCACCCACCCCTACTGGAAACCATCCACACAGAGCAGCACCTGTCAGGATCGGGGGAGCCTCATCTCACCCCTAGCCAGCGAAAAGATTATTGACTTCGACCAATTAATCCGATAGTCTGAGTAGCCACCAAAGAGATCAAATATGTGTAGCACCCTGTGAATGAAGGAGGACTGGCTGGTCAGGTAGAGCACTACATCATCTGCATAGAGTGATATTCGCTCCTCCAAGCCTCTATCATAGCAAACGCCTTGTGCCAAGGGATCCTGCCATATCCAGATTGCCAATGGCTCAATGGCCCAGTTAAAGAGCATCAGGGAGAGAGGGCACCCCGGCCTAGTGCCCTTCGGCAGTGGAAAAACCTGAGACACTGGTCCATTAACCTGCATCCTCGCCAATGACTGATGTTATAGAAGCTGAACCCAATTAAAGAACCTCGCCCCAAAGCCAAACCGTGACAGGGCAGAAAACAAGTAGTTCCATTCATTACTGCCGAAGGCCATCTTCGCATCCAATGACATCACCATGCGGCCGCCAGCTTTCCGGTTCCGATCTCATGCAGCACCCCATACAGACGACGCATGTTCAGTCGGGTACTCCTGGTAGGCATAAATCCTGACTGGTCTGGCTGTACAAGCTTTGTAATTACCAATAGCAGCCATTAGGTCCAGGCACCTTGCCCAACTGAAGGTCCCTCACTGCCCTCACAAGTTCACCCTCCATTAGATACACCTCTAACGCCTGCCTGTCATCTTCACTGAGTATGGGTATGGGCAAATCCCGCAAGAAGTCAACACAGTCAGCAAGGGACCGGACCCTTGTAGATTTATACAGTTCCTTGTAGTATTCAGCAAAGGAGTTGGCTTTAGCCAAAATAGTGGTCTGGAGCACGCCTGATCTATCCTTCACCTCTCGGACCCAGGGGCGATCCTGATCCCGCTTCTTGAAGCCAGGCCAAGAGTTTGCATGCCTTGTCCCCGATAGCATGTAGGCAACGCAGCAATGCCAAGGCATGTTTCTGGGCCATCCGCTCTGCCAAAGCTTTCAGTTCATGTTGTTTGAGATGCAGCAGATGCTTCAACCCCATCTCCCCATGATGTACCACCCTTGCCTCCAATTGCGTAATCTCCTCCTCCTCAATTGCACAGCAGGCCAGTCTATGATCCCTTTTCACTCCGCGGTCCATGCCTGGACCTGGCCCGTAGTACCGCCTTAAAAGCCTCCCACACCACAGATGCAGATTTGACCGAGCCGACATTCTCCATAAAGTACTATTTCACCCTTCCCTAAGCTGTTGTCTAATTTTCTCGTCTTTCAAGGAACCATGGGTCTATTTTTGGGGGTAGGTAGAAATCTTTTGTGGGTCCTCCTAGGGTCACTCCAACCATCAAGTGATCCCAAATACCATGCTGATAATAACAGGCTGCCCGAAAGGAAATTAGCAAAAAGAACAATGTTCACAAGGAACTCATTTGCACATGATGAGGAGTGTTCATTCCTTACAGCAACTATAGTATTGTAGTTAGAATGGGAATTAAACTGGTCTAACTCTGTTATTATATTGAATAAGGATAGAATAAATCTAAATTTCATAAACTGAAGCCCACAAAAAAAAGCATTTGTCTCAAGCCCTCTTCAGCCGAAGTTGGGCGTAACTTTAAATTCATTTAACAATAATCATAAGGAAGAAAGCAAGGGGGTATCGGCAATTACTGTGTATTCACACTATATACAAGATAAAATATGATCAAAGTGACTTTTGTGCCCCTGGGTAGTGACCAAAATAAACAGTGACATATTATACAGTGACTAATAAAAAATTGAACAGTTGGTAATTGGAATGTAGTGGGACATCATTGGTGGGATTCATTTTTCAATTCAATTATTAGGAGTTTGTTCAGTGTCATAGGACTCTCTCGTTTAAAAAAGTCAACAACATTTCGACCCTCTCGCGCTACGGGGTCTCTTAAGGAGAGGGATTCTGGGGACCCAGGAAAAGATATTTGCCGAAGGTTATAGAATATAGAACAACTTGATGTTGATCATCAAGGAGGTCTGGTAGGCCCTGACAAGGAAGCTGTGATCAGTGCAAGAAAATATGTCCCTTATGGCAGCAGTCCCCTGCGGTAAAGGGGCATACAATGGGTGTTGCTGTGGGCGTTCCACTGCAACACCCAGTGCTTTTTGACGCTACACTCTATTTACAAGGGTGCCGTAAATATGGGGCAACACCAGGGCCGGCCCGGGAACCGAAACCGGCCCTGGCAAAAAGCTCAGCCAGCCCCCGGGGGGTTACTGCCGAGCTGTTTTCAAGGGCCGTTTTGGTTGATTTTGTTACAGGTGGCCGATATTGCCAGCTACCGGCAACAAAAACAGCCCCCACCCTGGCAGCCCACCATGGGAACGCGCGGTGCCCGCTGCGGCCAGTCCGGCCCTGGGCAATGTAAAAAATAAGACCAGGGAAAACCTGGTCTCAAGTAGGCACAACAAAGAAAAATTATTAATTTCTCCTCAATTTTGATGCAGCGCACATGGAAACAGAAACTCGCCCTTATTGATTGTTCATGTGCAGGACGGTGTCCCTTCCTGCACATAAACAATTATTAAAAAATGACATTTTGCAACTGCTATATGTGCTGCATTCTCAACACACATAGAAATAGCAAATCGTAATTAGTGATTGTTTATGTGCAGGAAGGGACACCTTCCAGTTCCTGCACATGAACAATCAATCCCTGTAATGTAGACAATCTACTGCAAGAGTGCCCGCGTTGGCACTAGGCAGCTAAATTTTGCTCCAGTGCTAGGGAAATGCAGGGGTGCACTGCAGTTTTGTAAACATGGCGCATCCCTGTGCTTTGAAACTGTTGGAGCATGGCGCCAGCAATTTTGGCCTAACGCCGTGCTCCAACAGTTTCTTGTAAATATCCCCATAAGGGGAAGATTTACAAGGGGATATCGCCACCAGAACGTCACTTTTAGGTACGTTCTGGTGATGATATCCCCTTCTCCTTATTTACAAAGCAACCTTAAGCCTAACGTGGCTTAACCCGCCTCGCAAATAAGGCCCCTTTTCATGCTTCACTTAGCGTGAAAGGGTTGTGAAATGGGTATTGCAGTGGGAGTTCTGCTGCAACACTTATTGCTTTCTGACACTGCCCCATATTTACAAGGATGGGCAGCGCCAAAAAGTAAGGCCAGGTAAAACTTGTTCTTAGGATGGAGACACGAGGAGGAATTAATTTCTCCTCGTATTTTGCTCTTTTTATGAGTGGTGGATTCTGCAGCCCACGTGGAAGGAGCAAATCGCCTGTAAAGATTGTTTATGTGCACAAGGTTGTTCCTTCCTGCACATAAACATCACTCCTACATCACAGGCACAATTAGAACATGATGCAAGGTTGCATGCGCTGGCTATATGCAGCTTTCTTTAGTGCCAGCGCAAGTGGAAACACATGGGTGTGCCATATTATTGTAAATACGACGCAATCCTGCATTTAAAACATGAGTTAGTGCCGCGTTATCAATTTAGTGGAACACAGCGTTCTGACAATTTATTGTAAATATCCCTCTAAAGCTTTAAGTAGGGACCAGGGTTTACTGCTTTCTGTTTCTGAGTTGTACGGTCAAAAATAATTCACTAACTCTGAGAAATATTGCTTTAAGTGAACTCACTGTACAGACTGCAGGAGCATAAAAAACACAACAGGCATTCAGCTCTGGGGTGAACCAGTGCAGCCAGTTAGGAAATCCTATGTGTGTGTTTCCTTGAAAAATGTAAATCTGAATTTCTATGTGTCTATATAATAATGTCTTTATTTGTAACTATAGATATGTAAATACACATGCAAAGACAGATTTAAACATTTTAAGCAAACAACACTACTGTGCGGTGAAGGGTATTTGGACACATTAACCCACGCGACACGGTGCAGTGCGTGTATGGTTTTCTGTCACCTCCTGGCACATTCTACAGCTGTGGCGAGGGGGCTGAAGGCGCTTTAAGTGGGCTGAGTACCAGCAGTTCTAAAAAGCAGGTGCTGAGACGGGTCCCTATCAGGTTCTCCATTTTTGCCCCCTCACCCTCAGGATGAAATAAAAATCTTAACTCTGCAGCGGTGCCACCCTTCACTGCCTTTGAGGTAACTTCTAAGGGTCCTATTATAGTTCTTTCACACTCTCATCATTTCAGAACTCAGGTATTTTCAATATTCTACACAACGAAGCCATAGCTGTTGCTTATTTAGCTTATGCAACGAACAACCATTGACAAGGCCAATAGTTCTGGCTTGTTGTAGGTGTAATGTTACTTGTTGTATTATATGCATATCTAGATGCAATGACAGAAGCATCAAAAAAACTGTTGTGTGGCACACTATGCTAAGCACAGATTTATAGCTTAAGTGTTTTAAGTCACACCCTTAATTACATCCACCACACCCCTTTCAGAGACCACGCCCCTTTTTCACCCCACTTAAATCACTGGAGCCTGGGAGACATAGAGATGGGCGCAGGCCCCGGTTGGTCCCTTCTAGAGAGGCCAGAGGCCCTCGTGGGTGCGCGCAGGTTCCGCATGCTTCCAGCAGAGGGCGTTGTGTACTCGCCTGCAGTTCCGGAGTAGTCGGCCACCGTGAGCGGGTACCCGTCCTCCTCCGGGTCCACGGAGTGCAGCCCCACGCCGAAGGTGCCGTAGTGCGCGAAGGCCGTGCCGTTCTCAAAGTCCTCCAGGTCGATGCGCAGCTCGTAGTGCGCCTGGATGCTGAGCAGGTGGATTCTCTTCAACCCTATGAGAGGCGGAGACACAACAAGGTTACAATGTGCACAAGGCCCTTCTGCAGCGCCACAAAACAGTGAACCCCAGCCTCAAGGCGCTCAGCTCCTAGAAGCATATCAGAGGATTAAAGGGTATAGAAAAAAGGAGCTTTCCACCTACTTACGGTGCTGGATGGGGATAAAGGACATGAAGAGTACCATGGCAGACTGCAGACAGTGTGAGTGGAGAGTGCTAGTGTGACGGGAGAGAGACAGAGAGGCCTGGCTCTGCAGCCAGTGTGAGAGGAGAGAGACAGAGAGGCCTGGCTCTGCAGCCAGTGTGAGAGGAGAGAGACAGAGAGACCTGGCTCTGCAGCCAGTGTGAGAGGAAAGAGACAGAGAGGCCTGGCTCTACAGCCTGTGTGAGAGGAGAGAGACAGAGAGGCCTGGCTCTGCAGCCAGTGTGAGAGGAGAGAGACAGAGAGACCTGGCTCTACAGCCAGTGTGAGAGGAGAGAGACAGAGAGGCCGAGCTCTGCAGTCAGTGTGAGAGGAGAGAGACAGAGAGGCCTGGCTCTGCAGCCAGTGTGAGAGGAGAGAGCCAGAGAGACCTGGCTCTGCAGCCAGTGTGAGAGGAGAGAGACAGAGAGGCTTGGCTCTACAGCCAGTGTGAGAGGAGAGGAGAGAGCCAGTGTGAGAGGAGAGAGACAGAGAGGCCTGGCTCTGCAGCCAGTGTGAGAGGAGAGAGACAGAGAAGCCAGGCTCTGCAGCCAGTGTGAGAGGAGAGAGACAGAGAGGCCTGGCTCTGCAGCCAGTGTGAGAGGAGAGAGACAGAGAATCCAGGCTCTGCAGCCAGTGTGAGAGGAGAGAGACAGAGAGGACTGGCTCTACAGCCAGGGTGAGTGAAGAGAGACAGAGAGGCCTGGCTCTACAGCCAGTGTGAGAGGAGAGAGACAGAGAGGTCTGGCTCTACAGCCAGGGTGAGAGGAGAGAGACAGAGAGGCCTAGCTCTGCAGCCAGTGTGAGAGGAGAGAGACAGAGAGGCCTGGCTCTGCAGCCAGTGTGAGAGGAGAGGAGAGAGCCAGTGTGAGTGAAGAGAGACAGAGAGGCCTGGCTCTGCAGCCAGTCTGAGGGGAGAGAGACAGAGAGGCCTGGCACTACAGCCAGTGTGAGAGGAGAGGGCCAGAGAGGCCTGGCTCTTCAGTCAGTGTGAGAGGAGAGAGACAGAGAGGCCTGGCACTACAGCCAGTGTGAGAGGAGAGAGACAGAGAGGTCTGGCTCTGCAGCCAGTGTGAGAGGAGAGAGACAGAGAGGTCTGGCTCTGCGGTCAGTGTGAGAGAGACAGAGAGGCCTGGCTCTGCAGCCAGTGTGAGAGGAGAGAGACAGAGAGGCCTGGCTCTGCAGCCAGTGTGAGAGGAGAGAGCCAGAGAAGCCTGGCACTACAGCCAGTGTGAGAGGAGAGAGACAGAGAGGCCTGGCTCTACAGCCAGTGCGAGAGGATAAAGCCAGAGAAGCCTGGCACTACAGCCAGTGTGAGAGGAGAGAGACAGAGAGGCCTGGCTCTGCAGCCAGTCTGAGGGGAGAGAGACAGAGAGGCCTGGCTCTGCAGCCAGTGTGAGAGGAGAGAGACAGAGAGACCTGGCTCTGCAGCCAGTGTGAGAGGAGAGAGACAGAGAGGCCTGGCTCTACAGCCAGTGTGAGAGGAGAGAGACAGAGAGGCCTGGCTCTGCAGCCAGTGTGAGAGGAGAGAGACGGAGAGACCTGGCTCTACAGCCAGTGTGAGAGGAGAGAGACAGAGAGGCCGAGCTCTGCAGTCAGTGTGAGAGGAGAGAGACAGAGAGGCCTGGCTCTGCAGCCAGTGTGAGAGGAGAGAGCCAGAGAGACCTGGCTCTGCAGCCAGTGTGAGAGGAGAGAGACAGAGAGGCCTGGCTCTACAGCCAGTGTGAGAGGAGAGGAGAGAGCCAGTGTGAGAGGAGAGAGACAGAGAGGCCTGGCTCTGCAGCCAGTGTGAGAGGAGAGAGACAGAGAGGCCAGGCTCTGCATCCAGTGTGAGAGGAGAGAGACAGAGAGGCCTGGCTCTGCAGCCAGTGTGAGAGGAGAGAGACAGAGAGGCCAGGCTCTGCAGCCAGTGTGAGAGCAAGAGACAGAGAGGCCTGGCTCTACAGCCAGGGTGAGTGAAGAGAGACAGAGAGGCCTGGCTCTACAGCCAGTGTGAGAGGAGAGAGACAGAGAGGCCTGGCTCTACAGCCAGGGTGAGTGAAGAGAGACAGAGAGGCCTGGCTCTACAGCCAGGGTGAGAGGAGAGAGACAGAGAGGTCTGGCTCTACAACCAGGGTGAGAGGAGAGAGACAGAGAGGCCTAGCTCTGCAGCCAGTGTGAGAGGAATGAGACAGAGAGGCCTGGCTCTGCAGCCAGTGTGAGAGGAGAGGAGAGAGCCAGTGTGAGTGAAGAGAGACAGAGAGGGCTGGCTCTGCAGCCAGTCTGAGGGGAGAGAGACAGAGAGGCCTGGCAGTACAGCCAGTGTGAGAGGAGAGGGCCAGAGAGGCCTGGCTCTTCAGTCAGTGTGAGAGGAGAGAGACAGAGAGGCCTGGCACTACAGCCAGTGTGAGAGGAGAGAGACAGAGAGGTCTGGCTCTGCAGCCAGTGTGAGAGGAGAGAGACAGAGAGGTCTGGCTCTGCGGTCAGTGTGAGAGGATAAAGCCAGAGAAGCCTGGCACTACAGCCAGTGTGAGAGGAGAGAGACAGAGAGGCCTGGCTCTGCAGCCAGTCTGAGGGGAGAGAGACAGAGAGGCCTGGCTCTGCAGCCAGTGTGAGAGGAGAGAGACAGAGAGACCTGGCTCTGCAGCCAGTGTGAGAGGAGAGAGACAGAGAGGCCTGGCTCTACAGCCAGTGTAAGAGGAGAGAGCCAGAGAGGCCTGGCTCTGCAGCCAGTGTGAGAGGAGAGGAGAGAGCCAGTGTGAGTGAAGAGAGACAGAGAGGGCTGGCTCTGCAGCCAGTCTGAGGGGAGAGAGACAGAGAGGCCTGGCAGTACAGCCAGTGTGAGAGGAGAGGGCCAGAGAGGCCTGGCTCTTCAGTCAGTGTGAGAGGAGAGAGACAGAGAGGCCTGGCACTACAGCCAGTGTGAGAGGAGAGAGACAGAGAGGTCTGGCTCTGCAGCCAGTGTGAGAGGAGAGAGACAGAGAGGTCTGGCTCTGCGGTCAGTGTGAGAGGAGAGAGACAGAGAGGCCTGGCTCTGCAGCCAGTGTGAGAGGAGAGAGACAGAGAGGCCTGGCTCTGCAGCCAGTGTGAGAGGAGAGAGCCAGAGAAGCCTGGCACTACAGCCAGTGTGAGAGGAGAGAGACAGAGAGGCCTGGCTCTACAGCCAGTGCAAGAGGATAAAGCCAGAGAAGCCTGGCACTACAGCCAGTGTGAGAGGAGAGAGACAAAGAGGCCTGGCTCTGCAGCCAGTCTGAGGGGAGAGAGACAGAGAGGCCTGGCTCTGCAGCTAGTGTGAGGGGAGAGAGACAGAGAGGCCTGGCTCTGCACCCAGTGTGAGAGGAGAGTCAGTGTCAGAGGAGAGAGACAGAGAGGCCTGGCTCTGCACCCAGTGTGAGAGGAGAGTCAGTGTCAGAGGAGAGAGACAGAGAGGCCGAGCTCTGCAGTCAGTGCGAGAGGAGAGAGACAGAGAGGCCTGGCTCTGTAGCCAGTGTGAGAGGAGAGAGACAGAGAGGCCGAGCTATGCAGTCAGTGCGAGAGGAGAGAGACAGAGATGCCTGGCTCTACAGCCAGTGTGAGAGGAGAGAGACAGAGAGGCCGAGCTCTGCAGTCAGTGCGAGAGGATAGAGCCAGAGAGGCCTGGTTCTTCAGCTAGTGTGAGGGGAGAGAGTCAGAGAGGCCTGGCTCAACAGCCAGTGTGAGTGGAGAGAGACAGAGAGGCCTGGCTCTGCAGTCAGTGTGAGAGGAGAGTCAGTGTCAGAGGAGAGAGACAGAGAGGCCTGGCTCTGCAGCCAGTGTGAGAGGAGAGAGACAGAGAGGCCTGGCTCTGCAGCCAGTGTGAGGGGAGAGCGCCAGAGAGGTCTGGCTCTACAGCCAGTGTGAGAGGAGAGAGACAGAGAGGCCAGGCTCTGCAGCCAGTGTGAGAGACAGAGAGGCCTGGCTCTACAGCCAGGGTGAGAAGAGACAGACAGAGAGGCCTGGCACTGCAGCCAGTGTGAGAGGAGAGTCAGTGTCAGAGGAGAGAGACAGAGAGGCCTGGCTCTGCAGCCAGTGTGAGAGGAGAGAGACAGAGAGGCCTGGCACTGCAGCCAGTGTGAGAGGAGAGACCCAGAGAGGCCTGGCTCTGCAGCCAGTGTGAGAGGAGAGAGACAGAGAGGCCGAGCTCTGCAGCCAGTGCGAGAGGAGAGAGACAGAGAGGCCTGGCTCTACAGCCAGTGTAAGAGGAGAGAGCCAGAGAGGCCTGGCTCTGCAGCCAGTGTGAGAGGAGAGAGCCAGAGAGGCCTGGCTCTGCAGCCAGTGTGAGAGGAGAGAGACAGAGAGGTCTGGCTCTACAGCCAGTGTGAGAGGAGAGAGACAGAGAGGCCTGGCTCTACAGCCAGTGTGAGAGTAGAGAGAGACAGAGAGACCTGGCTCTGCAGCCAGTGTGAGAGGAGAGAGACAGAGAGGCCTGGCTCTGCAGCCAGTGTGAGAGGAGAGAGACAGAGAGGCCTGGCCCTACAGCCAGTGTGAGAGGAGAGCGCCAGAGAGGCCTGGCTCTACAGCCAGGGTGAGAGGAGAGAGACAGAGACCTGGCTCTGCAGCCAGTGTGAGAGGAGAGAGACAGAGAGGCCTGGCTCTACAGCCAGTGTGAGAGGAGAGTGACAGAGAGGCCTGGCTCTGTAGCCAGTGTGAAAGGAGAGAGACAGAGGAGCCTGGCTCTACAGCCAGTGTCAGAGGAGAGAGACAGAGAGGCCTGGCTCTGCACCCAGTGTGAGAGGAGAGAGACAGAGAGGCCTGGCTCTACAGCCAGTGTCAGAGGAGAGAGACAGAGAGGCCTGGCTCTGCAGCCAGTGTGAGAGGAGAGAGACAGAGAGGCCTGGCTCTACAGCCAGTGTGAGTGAAGAGAGACAGAGAGGCCTGGCTCTGCAGCCAGTGTGAGAGGAGAGAGACAGAGAGGCCTGGCTCTGCAGCCAGTGTGAGAGGAGAGAGACAGAGAGGCCTGGCTCTACAGCCAGGGTGAGAGGAGAGAGACAGAGAGACCTGGCTCTGCAGCCAGTGTGAGAGGAGAGAGACAGAGAGGCCTGGTTCTACAGCCAGTGTGAGAGGAGAGAGACAGAGAGGCCTGGCTCTACAGCCAGTGTGAGAGGAGAGAGACAGAGAGGCCTGGCTCTACAGCCAGTGTGAGAGTAGAGACAGACAGAGAGGCCTGGCTCTGCAGCCAGTGTGAGAAGAGACAGACAGAGAGGCCTGGCTCTACAGCCAGTGTGAGAAGAGACAGACAGAGAGGCCTGGCTCTACAGCCAGGGTGAGAGGAGAGAGACAGAGAGACCTGGCTCTGCAGCCAGTGTGAGAGGAGAGAGACAGAGAGGCCTGGTTCTACAGCCAGTGTGAGAGGAGAGAGACAGAGAGGCCTGGCTCTACAGCCAGTGTGAGAGGAGAGAGATAGAGAGGCCTGGCTCTACAGCCAGTGTCAGAGGAGAGAGACAGAGAGGCCTGGCTCTGCACCCAGTGTGAGAGGAGAGAGACAGAGAGACCTGGCTCTGCAGCCAGTGTGAGAGAAGAGAGACAGAGAGGCCTGGCTCTACAGCCAGTGTGAGAGTAGAGACAGACAGAGAGGCCTGGCTCTGCAGCCAGTGTGAGAAGAGACAGACAGAGAGGCCTGGCTCTACAGCCAGTGTGAGAAGAGACAGACAGAGAGGCCTGGCTCTACAGCCAGTGTGAGAGGAGAGTCAGTGTCAGAGGAGAGAGACAGAGAGGCCTGGCTCTGCAGCCAGTGTGAGAGGAGAGAGACAGAGAGGCCTGGCTCTGCAGCCAGTGTGAGAGGAGAGAGACAGAGAGGCCGAGCTCTGCAGTCAGTGCGAGAGGAGAGAGACAGAGAGGCCTGGCTCTACAGCCAGTGTGAGAGGAGAGAGACCGAGAGGCCGAGCTCTGCAGCCAGTCTGAGGGGAGAGAGACAGAGAGGCCTGGCTCTGCAGCCAGTGTGAGAGGAGAGGGCCAGAGAGGCCTGGCTCTTCAGTCAGTGTGAGAGGAGAGAGACTGAGAGGCCTGTCTCTGCACCCAGTGTGAGAGGAGAGAGACAGAGAGGCCTAGCTCTACAGCCAGTGTGAGAGGAGAGAGACAGAGAGGCCGAGCTCTGCAGCCAGTGTGAGAGGAGAGAGACAGAGAGGCCTGGCTCTGCACCCAGTGTGAGAGGAGAGTCAGTGTGAGAGGAGAGACCCAGAGAGGCCTGGCTCTGCAGCCAGTGTGAGAGGAGAGAGACAGAGAGGCCTGGCTCTGCAGTCAGTGCGAGAGGAGAGAGACAGAGAGGCCTGGCTCTACAGCCAGTGTGAGAGGAGAGAGCCAGAGAGGCCTGGCTCTGCAGCCAGTGTGAGAGGAGAGAGCCAGAGAGGCCTGGCTCTGCAGCCAGTGTGAGAGGAGAGAGACAGAGAGGCCTGGCTCTGCAGCCAGTGTGAGAGGAGAGAGACAGAGAGGCCTGGCTCTGCAGCCAGTGTGAGAGAAGAGAGAGACAGAGAGACCTGGCTCTGCAGCCAGTGTGAGAGGAGAGAGACAGAGAGGCCTGGCTCTGCAGCCAGTGTGAGAGGAGAGAGACAGAGAGGCCGAGCTCTGCAGCCAGTGTGAGAGGAGAGAGACAGAGAGGCCTGGCTCTGCAGTCAGTGCGAGAGGATAGAGCCAGAGAGGCCTGGCTCTGCAGCCAGTGTGAGAGGAGAGAGACAGAGAGGCCTGGCTATGCAGCCAGTGTGAGAGGAGAGAGACAGAGAGGCCTGGCTCTGCAGCCAGTGTGAGAGGAGAGAGCCAGAGAAGCCGGGCTCTGCAGCCAGTGTGAGAGGAGAGAGACAGAGAGGCCGAGCTCTGCAGCCAGTGTGAGAGGAGAGAGACAGAGAGGCCTGGCTCTGCAGTCAGTGCGAGAGGATAGAGCCAGAGAGGCCTTGCTCTGCAGCCAGTGTGAGAGGAGAGAGACAGAGAGGCCTGGCTCTGACGCCAGTGTGAGAGGAGAGAGACAGAGAGGCCTGGCTCTGCAGCCAGTGTGAGAGGAGAGAGCCAGAGAGGCCTGGCTCTGCAGCCAGTGTGAGAGGAGAGAGACAGAGAGGCCTGGCTCTGCAGCCAGTGTGAGAGGAGAGAGACAGAGAGGCCTGGCTCTGCAGCCAGTGTGAGAGGAGAGAGACAGAGAGGCCTGGCTCTACAGCCAGTGTGAGTGGAGAGAGACAGAGAGGCCTGGCTCTGCAGCCAGTGTGAGAAGAGAGAGCCAGAGAGGCCTGGCTCTACAGCCAGTGTGAGAGGAGAGAGACAGAAAGGCCGAGCTCTGCAGTCAGTGTGAGGGGAGAGAGACAGAGAGACCTGGCTCTACAGCCAGTGTGAGAGGAGAGAGGCAGAAAGGCTGAGCTCTGCAGCCAGTGTGAGAGGAGAGAGACAGAAAGGCCGAGCTCTGCAGTCAGTGTGAGTGGAGAGAGACATAGAGGCCTGGCTCTACAGCCAGTGTGAGAGGAGAGACAGAGAGGCCTGGCTCTACAGCCAGTGTGAGAGGAGAGAGAAATAAAGGCCGAGCTCTGCAGCCAGTGTGAGAGGAGACAGACAGAGAGGCCTGACTCTACAGCCAGTGTGAGAGGAGAGAGACAGAAAGGCCGAGCTCTGCAGTCAGTGTGAGTGGAGAGAGACAGAGAGGCCTGGCTCTGCAGCCAGTGTGAGAGGAGAGAGACAGAGAGGCCTGGCTCTGCAGCCAGTGTGAGAAGAGACAGACAGAGAGGCCTGGCTCTGCAGCCAGTGTGAGAGGAGAGAGACAGAGAGGCCTGGCTCTACAGCCAGTGTGAGAGGAGAGTGACAGAGAGGCCTGGCTCTGTAGCCAGTGTGAAAGGAGAGAGACAGAGGGGCCTGGCTCTACAGCCAGTGTCAGAGGAGAGAGACAGAGAGGCCTGGCTCTGCACCCAGTGTGAGAGGAGAGAGACAGAGAGGCCTGGCTCTGCAGCCAGTGTGAGAGGAGAGAGACAGAGAGGCCTGGCTCTACAGCCAGTGTGAGTGAAGAGAGACAGAGAGGCCTGGCTCTGCAGCCAGTGTGAGAGGAGAGAGACAGAGAGGCCTGGCTCTGCAGCCAGTGTGAGAGGAGAGGGCCAGAGAGGCCTGGCTCTGCAGCCAGTGTGAGAGGAGAGGGCCAGAGAGGCCTGGCCCTACAGCTAGTGTGAGAGGAGAGCGCCAGAGAGGCCTGGCTCTACAGCCAGGGTGAGAGGAGGGAGACAGAGAGACCTGGCTCTGCAGCCAGTGTGAGAGGAGAGAGACAGAGAGGCCTGGTTATACAGCCAGTGTGAGAGGAGAGAGACAGAGAGGCCTGGCTCTACAGCCAGTGTGAGAGGAGAGAGATAGAGAGGCCTGGCTCTACAGCCAGTGTCAGAGGAGAGAGACAGAGAGGCCTGGCTCTGCACCCAGTGTGAGAGGAGAGAGACAGAGAGACCTGGCTCTGCAGCCAGTGTGAGAGGAGAGATACAGAGAGGCCTGGCTCTACAGCCAGTGTGAGAGTAGAGACAGACAGAGAGGCCTGGCTCTGCATCCAGTGTGAGAAGAGACAGACAGAGAGGCCTGGCTCTACAGCCAGTGTGAGAAGAGACAGACAGAGAGGCCTGGCTCTACAGCCAGTGTGAGAGGAGAGTCAGTGTCAGAGGAGAGAGACAGAGAGGCCTGGCTCTGCAGCCAGTGTGAGAGGAGAGAGACAGAGAGGCCTGGCTCTGCAGCCAGTGTGAGAGGAGAGAGACAGAGAGGCCGAGCTCTGCAGTCAGTGCGAGAGGAGAGAGACAGAGAGGCCTGGCTCTACAGCCAGTGTGAGAGGAGAGAGACAGAGAGGCCGAGCTCTGCAGCCAGTCTGAGGGGAGAGAGACAGAGAGGCCTGGCTCTGCAGCCAGTGTGAGAGGAGAGGGCCAGAGAGGCCTGGCTCTTCAGTCAGTGTGAGAGGAGAGAGACAGGGAGGCCTGTCTCTGCACCCAGTGTGAGAGGAGAGAGACAGAGAGGCCTGGCTCTACAGCCAGTGTGAGAGGAGAGAGACAGAGAGGCCGAGCTCTGCAGCCAGTGTGAGAGGAGAGAGACAGAGAGGCCTGGCTCTACAGCCAGTGTGAGAAGAGAGAGACAGAGAGGCAGAGCTCTGCAGCCAGTCTGAGGGGAGAGAGACAGAGAGGCCTGGCTCTGCAGCCAGTCTGAGGGGAGAGAGACAGAGAGGCCTGGCTCTGCACCCAGTGTGAGAGGAGAGTCAGTGTCAGAGGAGAGAGCCAGAGAGGCCTGGCTCTACAGCCAGTGTGAGAAGAGAGAGACAGAGAGGCCGAGCTCTGCAGTCAGTGCGAGAGGAGAGAGACAGAGAGGCCTGGCTCTACAGCCAGTGTGAGAAGAGAGAGACAGAGAGGCAGAGCTCTGCAGCCAGTCTGAGGGGAGAGAGACAGAGAGGCCTGGCTCTGCAGCCAGTGTGAGAGGAGAGGGCCAGAGAGGCCTGGCTCTTCAGTCAGTGTGAGAGGAGAGAGACAGAGAGGCCTGTCTCTGCACCCAGTGTGAGAGGAGAGAGACAGAGAGGCCTGGCTCTACAGCCAGTGTGAGAGGAGAGAGACAGAGAGGCCGAGCTCTGCAGCCAGTGTGAGAGGAGAGAGACAGAGAGGCCTGGCTCTGCAGCCAGTGTGAGAGGAGAGTCAGTGTCAGAGGAGAGAGACAGAGAGGCCGAGCTCTGCAGTCAGTGCGAGAGGAGAGAGACAGAGAGGCCTGGCTATGTAGCCAGTGTGAGAGGAGAGAGACAGAGAGGCCTGGCTCTGCACCCAGTGTGAGAGGAGAGTCAGTGTCAGAGGAGAGAGACAGAGAGGCCGAGCTCTGCAGTCAGTGCGAGAGGATAGAGCCAGAGAGGCCTGGTTCTTCAGCTAGTGTGAGGGGAGAGAGTCAGAGAGGCCTGGCTCTACAGCCAGTGTGAGTGGAGAGAGACAGAGAGGCCTGGCTCTGCAGCCAGTGTGAGAGGAGAGTCAGTGTCAGAGGAGAGAGACAGAGAGGCCTGGCTCTGCAGCCAGTGTGAGAGGAGAGAGACAGAGCGGCCTGTCTCTGCAGCCAGTGTGAGGGGAGAGCGCCAGAGAGGCCTGGCTCTACAGCCAGTGTGAGAGGAGAGAGACAGAGAGGCCAGGCTCTGCAGCCAGTGTGAGAGACAGAGAGGCCTGGCTCTACAGCCAGTGTGAGAAGAGACAGACAGAGAGGCCTGGCTCTACAGCCAGTGTGAGAGGAGAGTCAGTGTCAGAGGAGAGAGATAGAGAGGCCTGGCTCTGCAGCCAGTGTGAGAGGAGAGAGACAGAGAGACCTGGCACTGCAGCCAGTGTGAGAAGAGAGACCCAGAGAGGCCTGGCTCTGCAGCCAGTGTGAGAGGAGAGAGAGACAGAGAGACCTGGCTCTGCAGCCAGTGTGAGAGGAGAGAGACAGAGAGGCCTGGCTCTGCAGCCAGTGTGAGAGGAGAGAGACAGAGAGGCCGAGCTCTGCAGCCAGTGTGAGAGGAGAGAGACAGAGAGGCCTGGCTCTGCAGTCAGTGCGAAAGGATAGAGTCAGAGAGGCCTGGCTCTGCAGCCAGTGTGAGAGGAGAGAGACAGAGAGGCCTGGCTCTGCAGCCAGTGTGAGAGGAGAGAGACAGAGAGGCCTGGCTCTGCAGCCAGTGTGAGAGGAGAGAGCCAGAGAGGCCGGGCTCTGCAGCCAGTGTGAGAGGAGAGAGACAGAGAGGCCGAGCTCTGCAGCCAGTGTGAGAGGAGAGAGACAGAGGGGCCTGGCTCTGCAGTCAGTGCGAGAGGATAGAGCCAGAGAGGCCTGGCTCTGCAGCCAGTGTGAGAGGAGAGAGACAGAGAGGCCTGGCTTTGCAGCCAGTGTGAGAGGAGAGAGACAGAGAGGCCTGGCACTGCAGCCAGTGTGAGAGGAGAGAGCCAGAGAGGCCTGTCTCTGCAGCCAGTGTGAGAGGAGAGAGACAGAGAGGCCTGGCTCTGCAGCCAGTGTGAGAGGAGAGAGACAGAGAGGCCTGGCTCTACAGCCAGTGTGAGTGGAGAGAGACAGAGAGGCCTGGCTCTGCAGCCAGTGTGAGAAGAGAGAGCCAGAGAGGCCTGGCTCTACAGCCAGTGTGAGAGGAGAGAGACAGAAAGGCCGAGCTCTGCAGTCAGTGTGAGGGGAGAGAGAGACAGAGAGACCTGGCTCTGCAGCCAGTGTGAGAGGAGAGAGACAGAGAGGCCTGGCTCTGCAGCCAGTGTGAGAGGAGAGAGACAGAGAGGCCGAGCTCTGCAGCCAGTGTGAGAGGAGAGAGACAGAGAGGCCTGGCTCTGCAGTCAGTGCGAGAGGATAGAGCCAGAGAGGCCTGGCTCTGCAGCCAGCGTGAGAGGAGAGAGACAGAGAGGCCTGGCTCTGCAGCCAGTGTGAGAGGAGAGAGACAGAGAGGCCTGGCTCTGCAGCCAGTGTGAGAGGAGAGAGACAGAGAAGCCGGGCTCTGCAGCCAGTGTGAGAGGAGAGAGACAGAGAGGCCGAGCTCTGCAGCCAGTGTGAGAGGAGAGAGACAGAGAGGCCTGGCTCTGCAGTCAGTGCGAGAGGATAGAGCCAGAGAGGCCTTGCTCTGCAGCCAGTGTGAGAGGAGAGAGACAGAGAGGCCTGGCTCTGACGCCAGTGTGAGAGGAGAGAGACAGACAGGCCTGGCTCTGCAGCCAGTGTGAGAGGAGAGAGCCAGAGAGGCCTGGCTCTGCAGCCAGTGTGAGAGGAGAGAGACAGAGAGGCCTGGCTCTGCAGCCAGTGTGAGAGGAGAGAGACAGAGAGGCCTGGCTCTGCAGCCAGTGTGAGAGGAGAGAGACAGAGAGGCCTGGCTCTACAGCCAGTGTGAGTGGAGAGAGACAGAGAGGCCTGGCTCTGCAGCCAGTGTGAGAAGAGAGAGCCAGAGAGGCCTGGCTCTACAGCCAGTGTGAGAGGAGAGAGACAGAAAGGCCGAGCTCTGCAGTCAGTGTGAGGGGAGAGAGACAGAGAGACCTGGCTCTACAGCCAGTGTGAGAGGAGAGAGACAGAAAGGCTGAGCTCTGCAGCCAGTGTGAGAGGAGAGAGACAGAAAGGCCAAGCTCTGCAGTCAGTGTGAGTGGAGAGAGACATAGAGGCCTGGCTCTACAGCCAGTGTGAGAGGAGAGACAGAGAGGCCTGGCTCTACAGCCAGTGTGAGAGGAGAGAGAAATAAAGGCCGAGCTCTGCAGCCAGTGTGAGAGGAGACAGACAGAGAGGCCTGACTCTACAGCCAGTGTGAGAGGAGAGAGACAGAAAGGCCGAGCTCTGCAGTCAGTGTGAGTGGAGAGAGACAGAGAGGCCTGGCTCTGCAGCCAGTGTGAGAGGAGAGAGACAGAGAGGCCTGGCTCTGCAGCCAGTGTGGGAAGAGACAGACAGAGAGGCCTGGCTCTGCAGCCAGTGTGAGAGGAGAGAGACAGAGAGGCCTGGCTCTACAGCCAGTGTGAGAGGAGAGTGACAGAGAGGCCTGGCTCTGTAGCCAGTGTGAAAGGAGAGAGACAGAGGGGCCTGGCTCTACAGCCAGTGTCAGAGGAGAGAGACAGAGAGGCCTGGCTCTGCACCCAGTGTCAGAGGAGAGAGACAGAGAGGCCTGGCTCTACAGCCAGTGTCAGAGGAGAGAGACAGAGAGGCCTGGCTCTGCAGCCAGTGTGAGAGGAGAGAGACAGAGAGGCCTGGCTCTACAGCCAGTGTGAGTGAAGAGAGACAGAGAGGCCTGGCTCTGCAGCCAGTGTGAGAGGAGAGAGACAGAGAGGCCTGGCTCTGCAGCCAGTGTGAGAGGAGAGGGCCAGAGAGGCCTGGCTCTGCAGCCAGTGTGAGAGGAGAGGGCCAGAGAGGCCTGGCTCTACAGCCAGGGTGAGAGGAGAGAGACAGAGACCTGGCTCTGCAGCCAGTGTGAGAGGAGAGAGACAGAGAGGCCTGGCTCTACAGCCAGGGTGAGAGGAGAGAGACAGAGACCTGGCTCTGCAGCCAGTGTGAGAGGAGAGAGACAGAGAGGCCTGGCTCTACAGCCAGTGTGAGAGGAGAGAGATAGAGAGGCCTGGCTCTACAGCCAGTGTCAGAGGAGAGAGACAGAGGGGCCTGGCTCTGCACCCAGTGTGAGAGGAGAGAGACAGAGAGACCTGGCTCTGCAGCCAGTGTGAGAGGAGAGAGACAGAGAGGCCTGGCTCTACAGCCAGTGTGAGAGTAGAGACAGACAGAGAGGCCTGGCTCTGCAGCCAGTGTGAGAAGAGACAGACAGAGAGGCCTGGCTCTACAGCCAGTGTGAGAAGAGACAGACAGAGAGGCCTGGCTCTGCAGCCAGTGTGAGAGGAGAGAGATAGAGAGGCCTGGCTCTACAGCCAGTGTCAGAGGAGAGAGACAGAGGGGCCTGGCTCTGCACCCAGTGTGAGAGGAGAGAGACAGAGAGACCTGGCTCTGCAGCCAGTGTGAGAGGAGAGAGACAGAGAGGCCTGGCTCTACAGCCAGTGTGAGAGTAGAGACAGACAGAGAGGCCTGGCTCTGCAGCCAGTGTGAGAAGAGACAGACAGAGAGGCCTGGCTCTACAGCCAGTGTGAGAAGAGACAGACAGAGAGGCCTGGCTCTACAGCCAGTGTGAGAGGAGAGTCAGTGTCAGAGGAGAGAGACAGAGAGGCCTGGCTCTGCAGCCAGTGTGAGAGGAGAGAGACAGAGAGGCCTGGCTCTGCAGCCAGTGTGAGAGGAGAGAGACAGAGAGGCCGAGCTCTGCAGTCAGTGCGAGAGGAGAGAGACAGAGAGGCCTGGCTCTACAGCCAGTGTGAGAAGAGAGAGACAGAGAGGCAGAGCTCTGCAGCCAGTCTGAGGGGAGAGAGACAGAGAGGCCTGGCTCTGCAGCCAGTGTGAGAGGAGAGGGCCAGAGAGGCCTGGCTCTTCAGTCAGTGTGAGAGGAGAGAGACAGAGAGGCCTGTCTCTGCACCCAGTGTGAGAGGAGAGAGACAGAGAGGCCTGGCTCTACAGCCAGTGTGAGAGGAGAGAGACAGAGAGGCCGAGCTCTGCAGCCAGTGTGAGAGGAGAGAGACAGAGAGGCCTGGCTCTGCACCCAGTGTGAGAGGAGAGTCAGTGTCAGAGGAGAGAGCCAGAGAGGCCTGGCTCTACAGCCAGTGTGAGAGGAGAGAGACAGAGAGGCCTGGCTCTGCAGCCAGTGTGAGAGGAGAGTCAGTGTCAGAGGAGAGAGACAGAGAGGCCGAGCTCTGCAGTCAGTGCGAGAGGAGAGAGACAGAGAGGCCTGGCTATGTAGCCAGTGTGAGAGGAGAGAGACAGAGAGCCCTGGCTCTGCACCCAGTGTGAGAGGAGAGTCAGTGTCAGAGGAGAGAGACAGAGAGGCCGAGCTCTGCAGTCAGTGCGAGAGGATAGAGCCAGAGAGGCCTGGTTCTTCAGCTAGTGTGAGGGGAGAGAGTCAGAGAGGCCTGGCTCTACAGCCAGTGTGAGTGGAGAGAGACAGAGAGGCCTGGCTCTGCAGCCAGTGTGAGAGGAGAGTCAGTGTCAGAGGAGAGAGACAGAGAGGCCTGGCTCTGCAGCCAGTGTGAGAGGAGAGAGACAGAGAGGCCTGGCACTGCAGCCAGTGTGAGAGGAGAGACCCAGAGAGGCCTGGCTCTGCAGCCAGTGTGAGAGGAGAGAGACAGAGAGGCCTGGCTCTGCAGCCAGTGTGAGGGGAGAGCGCCAGAGAGGTCTGGCTCTACAGCCAGTGTGAGAGGAGAGAGACAGAGAGGCCAGGCTCTGCAGCCAGTGTGAGAGACAGAGAGGCCTGGCTCTACAGCCAGTGTGAGAAGAGACAGACAGAGAGGCCTGGCACTGCAGCCAGTGTGAGAGGAGAGTCAGTGTCAGAGGAGAGAGACAGAGAGGCCTGGCTCTGCAGCCAGTGTGAGAGGAGAGAGACAGAGAGGCCTGGCACTGCAGCCAGTGTGAGAGGAGAGACCCAGAGAGGCCTGGCTCTGCAGCCAGTGTGAGAGGAGAGAGACAGAGAGGCCTGGCTCTGCAGTCAGTGCGAGAGGAGAGAGACAGAGAGGCCTGGCTCTACAGCCAGTGTGAGAGGAGAGAGACAGAGAGGCCTGGCTCTGCAGCCAGTGTGAGAGGAGAGAGCCAGAGAGGCCTGGCTCTGCAGCCAGTGTGAGAGGAGAGAGACAGAGAGGCCTGGCTCTGCAGCCAGTGTGAGAGGAGAGAGACAGAGAGGCCTGGCTCTGCAGCCAGTGTGAGAGGAGAGAGACAGAGAGGCCTGGCTCTGCAGTCAGTGCTAGAGGATAGAGCCAGAGAGGCCTGGCTCTGCAGCCAGTGTGAGAGGAGAGAGACAGAGAGGCCTGGCTCTGCAGCCAGTGTGAGAGGAGAGAGACAGAGAGGCCTGGCACTGCAGCCAGTGTGAGAGGAGAGAGCCAGAGAGGCCTGGCTCTGCAGCCAGTGTGAGAGGAGAGAGACAGAGAGGCCTGGCTCTGCAGCCAGTGTGAGAGGAGAGAGACAGAGAGGCCTGGCTCTGCAGCCAGTGTGAGAGGAGAGAGACAGAGAGGCCTTGCTCTGCAGCCAGTGTGAGAGGAGAGAGACAGAGAGGCCTGGCTCTACAGCCAGTGTGAGTGGAGAGAGACAGAGAGGCCTGGCTCTGCAGCCAGTGTGAGAAGAGAGAGCCAGAGAGGCCTGGCTCTACAGCCAGTGTGAGAGGAGAGAGACAGAAAGGCCGAGCTCTGCAGTCAGTGTGAGGGGAGAGAGACAGAGAGACCTGGCTCTACAGCCAGTGTGAGAGGAGAGAGACAGAAAGGCTGAGCTCTGCAGCCAGTGTGAGAGGAGAGAGACAGAAAGGCCGAGCTCTGCAGTCAGTGTGAGTGGAGAGAGACATAGAGGCCTGGCTCTACAGCCAGTGTGAGAGGAGAGACAGAGAGGCCTGGCTCTACAGCCAGTGTGAGAGGAGAGAGAAATAAAGGCCAAGCTCTGCAGCCAGTGTGAGAGGAGACAGACAGAGAGGCCTGGCTCTGCAGCCAGTGTGAGAGGAGAGCGACAGAGAGGCCTGGCTCTGCAGCCAGTGTGAGAAGAGACAGACAGAGAGGCCTGGCTCTGCAGCCAGTGTGAGAGGAGAGTCAGTGTCAGAGGAGAGAGACAGAGAGGCCTGGCTCTGCAGCCAGTGTGAGAGGAGAGGGCCAGAGAGGCCTGGCTCTGCAGCCAGTGTGAGAGGAGAGAGACAGAGAGGCCTGGCTCTGCAGCCAGTGTGAGAGGAGAGAGACAGAGAGGCCTGGCTCTGCAGCCAGTGTGAGAAGAGACAGACAGAGAGGCCTGGCTCTACAGCCAGTGTGAGAGGAGAGTCAGTGTCAGAGGAGAGAGACAGAGAGGCCTGGCTCTACAGCCAGTGTGAGAGGAGAGTCAGTGTCAGAGGAGAGAGACAGAGAGGCCTGGCTCTGCAGCCAGTGTGGGAGGAGAGGGCCAGAGAGGCCTGGCTCTGCAGCCAGTGTGAGAGGAGAGAGACAGAGAGGCCGAGCTCTGCAGCCAGTGTGAGAGGAGAGAGACAGAGAGGCCTGGCTCTGCAGCCAGTGTGAGGGGAGAGAGACAGAGAGGCCGAGCTCTGCAGCCAGTGTGAGAGGAGAGCGCCAGAGAGGCCTGGCTCTACAGCCAGTGTGAGAAGAGAGAGACAGAGAGGCCTGGCTCTGCAGCCAGTGTGAGAGGAGAGAGACGGAGAGGCCGAGCTCTGCAGTCAGTGTGAGAGGAGAGAGACAGAGAGGCCGAGCTCTGCAGCCAGCGTCAGAGGAGAGAGACAGAGAGGCCTGGCTCTGCAGCCAGTGTGAGAGGAGAGAGACAGAGAGGCCTGGCTCTACAGCCAGTGTGAGAGGAGAGAGACAGAGAGGCCGAGCTCTGCAGCCAGTGTGAGAGGAGAGAGACAGAGAGGCCTGGCTCTCCAGCCAGTGTGAGAGGAGAGAGACAGAGAGGCCGAGCTCTGCAGCCAGTGTGAGAGGAGAGAGACAGAGAGGACTGGCTCTGCAGCCAGTGTGAGAGGAGAGAGACAGAGAGGCCTGGCTCTGCAGCCAGTGTCAGAGGAGAGAGACAGAGAGGCCTGGCTCTGTAGCCAGTGTGAGAGGAGAGAGCCAGAGAGGCCTGGCTCTACAGCCAGTGTGAGTGGAGAGAGACAGAGAGGCCTGGCTCTGCAGCCAGTGTGAGAGGAGAGAGACAGAGAGGCCTGGCTCTACAGCCAGTGTGAGAGGAGAGAGACAGAGAGGCCGAGCTCTGCAGCCAGTGTGTGAGGAGAGAGACAGAGAGGCCTGGCACTACAGCCAGTCTGAGAGGAGAGAGACAGAGAGGCCTGGCTCTGCAGCCAGTGTCAGAGGAGAGAGACAGAGAGGCCTGGCTCTGTAGCCAGTGTGAGAGGAGAGAGACAGAGAGGCCTGGCTCTCCAGCCAGTGTGAGAGGAGAGAGACAGAGAGGCCGAGCTCTGCAGCCAGTGTGTGAGGAGAGAGACAGAGAGGCCTGGCACTACAGCCAGTGTGAGAGGAGAGAGACAGAGAGGCCTGGCTCTGCAGCCAGTGTCAGAGGAGAGAGACAGAGAGGCCTGGCTCTGTAGCCAGTGTGAGAGGAGAGAGACAGAGAGGCCTGGCTCTACAGCCAGTGTGAGAGGAGAGAGACAGAGAGGCCGAGCTCTGCAGCCAGTGTGAGAGGAGAGAGACAGAGAGGCCTGGCTCTCCAGCCAGTGTGAGAGGAGAGAGACAGAGAGGCCGAGCTCTGCAGCCAGTGTGAGAGGAGAGAGACAGAGAGGCCTGGCTCTGCAGCCAGTGTGAGAGGAAAGAGACAGAGAGGACTGGCTCTGCAGTCAGTGTGAGAGGAGAGGGACAGAGAGGCCTGGCTCTGCAGCCAGTGTGAGAGGAGAAAGACAGAGAGGCCTGGCTCTGCAGCCAGTGTGAGAGGAGAGAGACAGAGAGGCCTGGCTCTACAGCCAGTGTGAGAGGAGAGAGACAGAGAGGCCGAGCTCTGCAGCCAGTGTGAGAGGAGAGAGACAGAGAAGCCGAGCTCTGCAGCCAGTGTCAGAGGAGAGAGACAGAGAGGCCTGGCTCTGTAGCCAGTGTGAGAGGAGAGAGCCAGAGAAGCCTGGCTCTACAGCCAGTGTGAGTGGAGAGAGACAGAGAGGCCTGGCTCTGCAGCCAGTGTGAGAGGAGAGAGACAGAGAGGCCTGGCTCTACAGCCAGTGTGAGAGGAGAGAGACAGAGAGGTCGAGCTCTGCAGCCAGTGTGAGAGGAGAGAGACAGAGAGGCCTGGCTCTCCAGCCAGTGTGAGAGGAGAGAGACAGAGAGGCCTGGCTCTCTAGCCAGTGTGAGAGGAGAGAGACAGAGAGGCCGAGCTCTGCAGCCAGTGTGAGAGGAGAGAGACAGAGAGGCCTGGCTCTGCAGCCAGTGTGAGAGGAGAGAGACAGAGAGGACTGGCCCTACAGCCAGTGTGAGAGGAGAGAGACAGAGAGGCCTGGCACTACAGCCAGTGTGAGAGGAGAGAGACAGAGAGGCCTGGCTCTACAGCCAGTGTGAGAGGAGAGAGACAGAGAGACCTGGCTCTGCAGCCAGTGTGAGAGGAGAGGGCCAGAGAGGCCTGGCACTACAGCCAGTGTGAGAGGAGAGAGACAGAGAGACCTGGCCCTACAGCCAGTGTGAGAGGAGAGAGACAGAGAGGCCTGGCTCTGCACATGGTGTGAGAGGGGTGAGAGTGAGACAGGAGAGAGTCCGGGAGGTCTGGCTCTGCAGCTGGTGGGAGAGAGGACAAGAGAGGCCTGAAGAGACCAGAGACTGCAGCAGGTGTGAGAGAGGCCAAGAGAGGCCTGGTGAGACCAGACTCTGCAGCAGGTGTGAGAGAGGCAAAGAGAGGCCTGTAGAGACCAGACTCTGCAGCAGGTGTGAGAGAGACCAAGAGAGGCCTGGTGAGACCAGACGCTGCAGCAGGTGTGAGAGAGGCCAAGAGAGGCCTGGTGAGACCAGACTCTGCAGCAGGTGTGAGAGGCCAAGAGAGGCCTGGTGAGACCAGACTCTGCAGCAGGTGTGAGAGGCCAAGAGAGGCCTGGCGAGACCAGACTCTGCAGCCAGTGAGAGAGGCCAAGAGAGACCTGGTGAGACCAGACTCTGCAGCAGGTGTGAGAGGCCAAGAGAGGCCTGGCGAGACCAGACTCTGCAGCCAGTGAGAGAGGCCAAGAGAGACCTGGTGAGACCAGACTCTGCAGCAGGTGTGAGAGAGGCAAAGAGAGGCCTGGAGAGGCCAGAGACTGCAGCAGGTGTCAGAGGCCAAGAGAGGCCTGGTGAGACCAGACTCTGCAGCAGGTGTGAGAGGCCTGGTGAGACCAGACTCTGCAGCAGGTGTGAGAGGCCAAGAGAGGCCTGGTGAGACCAGACTCTGCAGCCGGTGAGAGAGGCCAAGAGAGGCCTGGTGAGACCAGACTCTGCAGCAGGTGTGAGAGAGGCAAAGAGAGGCCTGGAGAGGCCAGAGACTGCAGCAGGTGTCAGAGGCCAAGAGAGGGCTGGTGAGACCAGACTCTGCAGCAGGTGTGAGAGGCCAAGAGAGGCCTGGTGAGACCAGACTCTGCAGCAGGTGTGAGAGGCCAAGAGAGGCCTGGCGAGACCAGACTCTGCAGCAGGTCTGAGAGGCCAAGAGAGGCCTGGTGAGACCAGACTCTGCAGCAGGTGTGAGAGAGGCAAAGAGAGGCCTGGAGAGGCCTGAGACTGTAGCAGGTGTGAGAGGCCAAGAGAGGCCTGGTGAGACCAGACTCTGTAGCTGGTGAGAGAGGCCAAGAGAGGCCTGGTGAGACCAGACTCTGCAGCAGGTGTGAGAGAGGCCAAGAGAGGCCTGGTGAGACCAGACTCTGCAGCAGGTGTGAGAGAGGCCAAGAGAGGCCTGGTGAGACCAGACTCTGCAGCAGGTGTGGGAGAGGCCAAGAGAGGCCTGGTGAGACCAGACTCTGCAGCCGGTGAGAGATGCCAAGAGAGGCCTGGTGAGACCAGACTCTGCAGCAGGTGTCAGAGGCCAAGAGAGGCCTGGTGAGACCAGAGACTGCAGCAGGTGTCAGAGGCCAAGAGAGGCCTGGTGAGACCAGACTCTGCAGCAGGTGTGAGAGAGGCCAAGAGAGGCCTGGAGAGACCAGACGCTGCAGCAGGTGTGAAAGAGGCCAAGAGAGGCCTGGTGAGACCAGACTCTGCAGCCGGTGAGAGAGAGGCCTGCTCACAAGGCCCTGCAGCCAGTGTGAGAGGCCAAGAGAGACTTGGTGAGACCAGAGACTGCAGCAGGTGAGAGAGAGGCCAAGAGAGACCTGGAGAGACCAGACGCTGCAGCGGGTGTGAGAGAGGCCAAGAGAGGCCTGGTGAGACCAGACTCTGCAGCAGGTGTGAGAGAGGCCAAGAGAGGCCTGGTGAGACCAGACTCTGCAGCAGGTGTGGGAGAGGCCAAGAGAGGCCTGGTGAGACCAGACTCTGCAGCAGGTGTGAGAGGCCAAGAGAGACCTGGTGAGACCAGACGCTGCAGCAGGTGTGAGAGAGGCCAAGAGAGGCCTGGTGAGACCAGACGCTGCAGCAGGTGTGAGAGAGGCCAAGAGAGGCCTGGTGAGACCAGACTCTGCAGCAGGTGTGAGAGAGGCAAAGAGAGGCCTGGAGAGGCCTGAGACTGTAGCAGGTATGAGAGGCCAAGAGAGGCCTGGTGAGACCAGACTCTGTAGCTGGTGAGAGAGGCCAAGAGAGGCCTGGTGAGACCAGAGACTGCAGCAGGTTTGAGAGAGGCCAAGAGAGGCCTGGAGAGGCCAGAGACTGCAGCAGGTGAGAGAGGCCAAGAGAGGCCTGGTGAGACCAGACTCTGCAGCCGGTGAGAGAGGCCAAGAGAGGCCTGGTGAGACCAGACTTTGCAGCAGGTGTGAGAGAGGCCAAGAGAGGCCTGGAGAGACCAGACTCTGCAGCAGGTGTGAGAGAGGCTAAGAGAGGCCTGGGGAGACCAGACTCTGCAGCAGGTGTGAGAGAGGCCAAGAGAGGCATGGTGAGACCAGACTCCACAGCCGGCGAGAGAGAGGCCAAGAGAGGCATGGAGAGACCAGACTCTGCAGCAGGTGTGAGAGAGGCCAAGAGAGGCCTGGTGAGACCAGACTCTGCAGCAGGTGTGAGAGGCCAAGAGAGGCCCGGTGAGACCAGACTCTGCAGCAGGTGTGAGAGAGGCCAAGAGAGGCCTGGTGAGACCAGACGCTGCAGCAGGTGTGAGAGAGGCAAAGAGAGGCCTGGTGAGACCAGACTCTGCAGCAGGTGTGAGCGGCCAAGAGAGGCCTGGTGAGACCAGACACTGCAGCAGGTGTGAGAGGCCAAGAGAGGCCTGGTGAGACCAGACACTGCAGCAGGTGTGAGAGGCCAAGAGAGGCCTGGTGAGACCAGACGCTGCAGCAGGTGTGAGAGAGGCAAAGAGAGGCCTGGTGAGACCAGACTCTGCAGCCGGTGAGAGAGAGGCCAAGAGAGGCCTGGTGAGACCAGACACTGCAGCAGGTGTGAGAGGCCAAGAGAGGCCTGGTGAGACCAGACACTGCAGCAGGTGTGAGAGGCCAAGAGAGGCCTGGTGAGACCAGACACTGCAGCAGGTGTGAGAGGCCAAGAGAGGCCTGGTGAGACCAGACTCTGCAGCCGGTGAGAGAGAGGCCGAGAGAGGCCTGGTGAGACCAGACACTGCAGCAGGTGTGAGAGGCCAAGAGAGGCCTGGTGAGACCAGACGCTGCAGCAGGTGTGAGAGAGGCAAAGAGAGGCCTGGTGAGACCAGACTCTGCAGCCGGTGAGAGAGAGGCCAAGAGAGGCCTGGTGAGACCAGACACTGCAGCAGGTGTGAGAGGCCAAGAGAGGCCTGGTGAGACCAGACACTGCAGCAGGTGTGAGAGGCCAAGAGAGGCCTGGTGAGACCAGACACTGCAGCAGGTGTGAGAGGCCAAGAGAGGCCTGGTGAGACCAGACTGCAGCCGGTGAGAGAGAGGCCGAGAGAGGCCTGGTGAGACCAGACACTGCAGCAGGTGTGAGAGGCCAAGAGAGGCCTGGTGAGACCAGACGCTGCAGCAGGTGTGAGAGAGGCCAAGAGAGGCCTGGTGAGACCAGACTCTGTAGCTGGTGAGAGAGGCCAAGAGAGACCTGGTGAGACCAGACTCTGCAGCTGGTGTGAGAGAGGCAAAGAGAGGCCTGGAGAGGCCAGAGACTGCAGCAGGTGTCAGAGGCCAAGAGAGGCCTGGTGAGACCAGACTCTGCAGCAGGTGTGAGAGGCCTGGTGAGACCAGACTCTGCAGCAGGTGTGAGAGGCCAAGAGAGGCCTGGTGAGACCAGACTCTGCAGCCGGTGAGAGAGGCCAAGAGAGGCCTGGTGAGACCAGACTCTGCAGCAGGTGTGAGAGAGGCAAAGAGAGGCCTGGAGAGGCCAGAGACTGCAGCAGGTGTCAGAGGCCAAGAGAGGGCTGGTGAGACCAGACTCTGCAGCAGGTGTGAGAGGCCAAGAGAGGCCTGGTGAGACCAGACGCTGCAGCAGGTGTGAGAGAGGCAAAGAGAGGCCTGGTGAGACCAGACACTGCAGCAGGTGTGAGAGGCCAAGAGAGGCCTGGTGAGACCAGACACTGCAGCAGGTGTGAGAGGCCAAGAGAGGCCTGGTGAGACCAGACGCTGCAGCAGGTGTGAGAGAGGCAAAGAGAGGCCTGGTGAGACCAGACTCTGCAGCCGGTGAGAGAGAGGCCAAGAGAGGCCTGGTGAGACCAGACACTGCAGCAGGTGTGAGAGGCCAAGAGAGGCCTGGTGAGACCAGACACTGCAGCAGGTGTGAGAGGCCAAGAGAGGCCTGGTGAGACCAGACACTGCAGCAGGTGTGAGAGGCCAAGAGAGGCCTGGTGAGACCAGACTCTGCAGCCGGTGAGAGAGAGGCCGAGAGAGGCCTGGTGAGACCAGACACTGCAGCAGGTGTGAGAGGCCAAGAGAGGCCTGGTGAGACCAGACGCTGCAGCAGGTGTGAGAGAGGCCAAGAGAGGCCTGGAGAGACCAGACGCTGCAGTAGGTGTGAGAGAGGCCAAGAGAGGCCTGGTGAGACCAGACACTGCAGCAGGTGTGAGAGAGGCCAAGAGAGGCCTGGTGAGACCAGACGCTGCAGCAGGTGAGAGAGAGTCCAAGAGAGGCCTGGTGAGACCAGACGCTGCAGCAGGTTTGAGAGGCCAAGAGAGGCCTGGTGAGACCAGACGCTGCAGCAGGTGTGAGAGGCCAAGAGAGGCCTGGTGAGACCATACGCTGCAGCAGGTGTGAGAGGCCAAGAGAGGCCTGGTGAGACCAGACGCTGCAGCAGGTGTGAGAGGCCAAGAGGGGCCTGGTGAGACCAGACTCTGCAGCCGGTGAGAGAGAGGCCAAGAGAGGCCTGGTGAGACCAGACTCTGCAGCCGGTGAGAGAGAGTCCAAGAGAGGCCTGGTGAGACCAGACTCCGCAGCAGGTTTGAGAGGCCAAGAGAGGCCTGGTGAGACCAGACGCTGCAGCAGGTTTGAGAGGCCAAGAGAGGCCTGGTGAGACCAGACACTGCAGCAGGTGTGAGAGGCCAAGAGAGGCCTGGAGAGGCCAGAGACTGCAGTAGGTGTGAGAGAGAGGCCTGGTGAGACCAGACGCTGCAGCAGGTGTGAGAGGCCAAGAGAGGCCTGGTGAGACCAGACGCTGCAGCAGGTGTGAGAGAGGCCAAGAGAGGCCTGGTGAGACCAGACTCTGCAGCCGGTGAGAGAGAGGCCAAGAGAGGCCTGGAGAGACCAGACGCTGCAGTAGGTGTGAGAGAGGCCAAGAGAGGCCTGGTGAGACCAGACACTGCTGCAGGTGTGAGAGAGGCCAAGAGAGGCCTGGTGAGACCAGACGCTGCAGCAGGTGAGAGAGAGTCCAAGAGAGGCCTGGTGAGACCAGACGCTGCAGCAGGTTTGAGAGGCCAAGAGAGGCCTGGTGAGACCAGACACTGCAGCAGGTGTGAGAGGCCAAGAGAGGCCTGGAGAGGCCAGAGACTGCAGTAGGTGTGAGAGAGAGGCCTGGTGAGACCAGACGCTGCAGCAGGTGTGAGAGGCCAAGAGAGGCCTGGTGAGACCAGACGCTGCAGCAGGTGTGAGAGAGGCCAAGAGAGGCCTGGTGAGACCAGACACTGCAGCAGGTGTGAGAGGCCAAGAGAGGCCTGGTGAGACCAGACACTGCAGCAAGTGTGAGAGAGGGGCCAAGAGAGGCCTGGTGAGACCAGACGCTGCAGCAGGTGTGAGAGAGGCCAAGAGAGGCCTGGTGAGACCAGACACTGCAGCAGGTGTGAGAGGCCAAGAGAGGCCTGGTGAGACCAGACGCTGCAGCAGGTGTGGGAGAGGCCAAGAGAGGCCTGGTGAGACCAGACTCTGCAGCCGGTGAGAGAGAGGCCAAGAGAGGCCTGGTGAGACCAGAGACTGCAGCCGGTGAGAGAGAGGCCTGCTCACAAGGCCCTGCAGCCGGCGTGAGAGCTCACGGGCAGCGAGATGTCCCGTCTAGCCCTGTCCCCAGCCCCCCCAGAGACTCCCTCTGTAAGCACCGGTCAGATGACACCATATCAATCCCGGCGCAGCCACGTGCGCGGCTGCCGAGCCTGGGGAGGGCGGGCCGGGACATGAATCCACTATATATGGTAAGCGCGCGCCGGGGTGGGTGATTTGTGGCCCGGCAGCCGTGTCTGGGGGGCTCGCACTCCTCATCGGCTACATGATGATCATATTATGCACGGCGCGCGCGCTTTATTAAACATAATGCGCATCTGCAGACACGGTCACGCCTGCCCTCGCGCCGACGCATCCTCCTGGGAGCGACACGATATTTCATAAAACAAATCCCGAGGTTTCCATCACTTGGGCGAGCAGGAGCCGCCGCGTGGGGGGTCTATCACTAGACTGCATGGGGGGGGGGGGGTCACCTGCCCCTTCACCACACGGCGCCCCCTCCCCGCGCTGGAGATGGCTCCACTCACACTGACAAGATGTGTGATCGTCTGCAGGAAACGGCAGCTCTAGTGCTCATTACTGTTAATTACATCTGATATTGTGCGTGAATTGCTTTTTGCGGCAGTGGATGGGGGCCTGTGAGCTGCTGGGACGGTCAGTATTCCCGGACGTGAGGTCACCTCAGACCCAGCTCCTGCGAGCCTCAAATGACCGCCTTTTCTTCAAGAGGTTCGCAAAGCGCTTTGTACCACTCAAGGCGCTTCCGCGAGTGGGACCCCCCTTACCTACTCAATCCCAAATGAGGAGGTAGCCAGGCGTTGGAGCAACCAACACCCCTTTCATCTCCCGATGGAACATTCCAAAAAGAAATTCCAGTGGATGAAAAAAAGTGTGTTTTAAAGAACTTTGGAATCATTTTTTATTTCAACCTCGGAATGAAATGAAGTCTTACTCGCGTGACCCATAAAGACAAGAGCTGAGGCCAAATCTGCTTTGTGCCTTTCACTCTGAGGACAGAAAATAGTGCAAAATGCTTTCTTTTTTTAAGTACAAAAAGAAAGCACAGAGAGGCAACTAGGAAGTAAAACAGCACAAATGCACAAATATTTTCATCGACGGTGGGAGCGTGAAAGATCGCGTCCCACGCTAATATTGTTCAACTTACCATAGTGAACAATGGTTTGTTGATCTGAACTGGACGAGTGGGACACACTATTTGTGGTTTAACTTCATTACGTCGACGTATCATGGATCTCTTCGCCATCTGCGCAGTTATGAGAACATCCCATTAACCGCAGTACGGTTTTAGTGCCCTGAGGAAGCCCTATTCAGGGTGAAACGTGTTGGCTGCATCGGCGCTTCGCTGTCTTGAATCAAGCAACCATTAAAAAAATGTGACCAGCGTTATTGAAGAGTCCAGGGAGGTCTTGTTCTTGTTTAGCATTTGTGCTGTTCTACTTCTTTGTTGCCTCTCTGTGCTTTCTTAGGTCTCGCCTGAGCCAATGCGCTTGCGCCTTGCTCCGGCGGGATTATAGTAAATGGAAAAGGAAAGTCTACCAAAACGGCTGCCGATCGCATACAGTTCATGTGATCTATGCGCGTGCACAAACCAGCCACATAACACACCACTATTTGTTCGTGCCTCGGCATCAGACTTCAAAGGCTACCGCTCCCCCGCACCCCCGCGTGCACATCGCACACCACCATTTATCTGCGCCTCAGCATCAGACTTCAAAGGAAGCTGCTCCCCCGCCCCCCCCTCCCCATCAGACCTCAAAGGAATGCGCTCCCGAACTTGCTGGCCTCGCTCCCGTGAGCCTTTATTTACTTGTTTTCCTGGTCTGTTCTTCATCCAACTCTCTCTCTCCTTACCTCTGTTTCTTCCCCTCTCTCTTGCTTTCAACCTTGTTGTTTCATATTGTTTGCCCTGGCTCTTCTCTTCCATACAGGCCTACTTCTGTTGCTCGCTACTTTTGCTCCTATGAATTTTGGCCTATCTCCAACCTCCTCCCTCGCTGATCTTGTATCTCGGCCCCCTCCTCCTCTTTCCTCTCTCCCTCGCCTCTCCCGCGCTTACTGTTCCTGTCTCCTATTCATTCATCTTCCTCATCCAATTTACCACCCTCGCTTCATCTCGCAGACATACTTCCATTCTTGGCTAAGAAAATTATTGAAGTATTGATCTGTGCCTACTCGTCTCTCTTCATAACACATCCCATGCTTTGTTAATCAATGTTATATACATAACAAGGGTTTTGTTTACAGGTCTATTAAGAGGATACCTCACTCGGGGACACCACCACATCACTCGGAGACACCACCACATCACTCTGACGATTTGAACTAATACATTGTTTATAGCTCAAACGGATCAGGGGTTACTAAAAATGTGACTTGTGCTGCTGTGAAGTGGAGGCCCTTAGCAAAGGTTGACTGGTCACCTTTCTCACTGCTGCAGTTGTATGTTCCACTGTTACTAATAAGGAATAATTTTAGCAGAAAATGTTCGCATGTGTAAAAATGTCAAAATAATAAAGTATCAGAAAATTTACAGCGCCACTCATACCAGTGTAGGGTGTCAGAGCACTTTACATCACACATATTACACAGAGACAATCAATCATACGTGTGTAAATCACTGTATAGGAAATGTTACATAAGACAAAGGACTACAAGGTGCAGGAGTCACATGACAACCATACTCGTAGGCAGCATAGTTTAATAGTGATTGGTCTGGAGAAACACAAAACACAAACTCAGAATTTAAAAAGTAATACCATGACTGAGGGTTCTCTTTTATAATCAGAAGTGATTTCTACCCAAATGAACTCTTTTTTGCATCATTAGGATAATCAAAGACTGGGGAAAAACCATAAAGCTCTAATTTATACCTTGCAGTTTGCATGCAGTCCTTACATGACAGCGAATAGCTCACTGTTCTATGTTAGGATTTTAACTTATTAACTGCAAGGAACAATAGGGTCTCTCTGACAAAAGCAATATCCCACTGACCTATTTACACTATGTGCACTTTGTGATCTGCATGGTACATGTTCTTAGTAGTAGGCACATTAACCCTCTGTGCTTCCTTTCCATGAGCCAAAACGGCCACTAGACAAAACCCCATGTCTCTCTACTAAGAACATTATTCACTGGAATTATCATGACTTTTTTATTGTTGCCGACAATTGTTGGAGTCCTGGAAGGAGGCGGAAAGTGCTTTTAAAACCATATTATACTTGCAAACACAACGCCCTCACCTGAAGGTAGCGCCAGCCACGGTCCGTGCAGGTAACAACGGTGGGGTAGTGGGGCCAGGAGAGGGGGGATTTCAAGGGAAGATGCTGAGGGAAAATTAATTATTTATTTAATTTCCCCTCTGCATCATCCCTCAAAATCCCCCCTTAACCGGCCCCTTTGCCCAACCGCTGTTACCTGCATGGACAATTGCTGGTCAGTGCCTGGTGTGGTCGCACTGCCCTACAGCCACCCTGCTCAAGGGAACTGTGACCTCAGTGACCGAGTCACTGTCACTCTAGGGTGTACTGCTTCCTAGGCCTGCCTGCAAGACTGCAGGTGAACTTCAGAATGAACTGTGGCAGATAGGCCTTCTAGGTTAACCAACACTTGCCACTGCTAGGGTCCACCTGCTGGTGCTAAGACACCAGGGCTTTTAAGATCTTGCGGGCGTTCTAAGGACTAGCATGGGAAGGTGCTCCCTCAGGAGAGTGGTCTGGTGGACTGGTCCCGAAGGCTGAATCTGGTTCCCCAGTTCCAAATTCAGCAGCTCTGACCATAGTGCCACATCTTCTCTCCCACTGAACACCATACTGCCCCACTGAGAGAAACTTGCAATTCACTGACCTGCTATAAACACCTGGATGTGACTCAATTCAAATTATGCACTAGACAAGAGCAAAATGCTGCCTAAAAAAATATATAACAACATCCTAGAAAAAGCAAACCCTCATAGGGAATGAAAGATCAAGTAAAGCATGTGAAATGTAAGCAGGAACAACAGGGGTACCTTTTTCTTTTTACACTCATTATTCAGAAATTAGTGGGAGCTTTTGCCTGAAAAATTAAGGCCATGACTACAGGGCCCAGAAGGGACCCGTTTCAATGTCCATTACTTATATCCTTACGAAATGTAAGCAGTATGGTTTCAAAGACCACATCCATAAACACAGAGCCTCAGTACATATTTTGTTTTCCTATTCACCCATCAAGCAGGTATTTCAGTACCTCCAGGAATGGGGCACTTTCCCACCCAAAGAGAGACGAGAAAACGAAAGTAGCACTTCATTGGCAAACAGTGTAAAGTGGCGCTGATGTGTTTAGGTGTGAATAAATCAATCTGGTCACAGTGCAACCACTCTGTCTCACTTTAGTTAGTTATTTTTCACATTTTGGATGTTTTATTTCTCTCCACCTCAAGGCTGCCCTTAGAAATTGTAAAATGTCAGAAAAAGACGACGTTTCCAGCATAAATGTTTTTAGGTCTCGCCTAGCGAAAGCAGCGCATGTGCTGCACTCGCTATTGCGAGTATCTTTTGGAACTGATTCTGCAAAGGGCTTGCGTGCACGCGTCTGCATGGACAAACATGGCTGCTCTTGCCATTTGTCCAATAGCAGACAGCAAGCGCGTGTCCGTAGTCCATAGGGACTGTGGACAGCCCAACGCCATTTTACATTTTAGTGTCCTAGCAACAGAAATGCTTTCTCCTGTACGGCGTGTGAGTGCACACCCCCAGGACCCTCTCCCTGACCCTCCGTCCTCCCTGATCCATACCTCTGACACTCTCTGAGAGCAGGTGGTGTTCTATGCTCGCCCCCTCCCTCCCGTGGCCATGTGTTACCAGTGTCCATGCTTTTTTGCATGCTTGGGCTCCTCCTGGCGGTAGTGTACCTGCACGAGGCAGGGCAGCGCGTGCGGGGCGTGCAGCATGGTGGGTCGGTGCGAATGCATGGTGCTGGCGGTGCAGGTATCGTGCAACAAACCCACGCGGCTCCAGCCCTCGTGCTCACACCCAGCTGCTATAATTCATTCTCGGGCACCAGCCAATGGCAGTGCCGGGCCAACTACGAACAGTGGCTACACCACCCCGCCTCGGCCAATCAGCGTGGAGCGGGGCGTCAAATGTTTCGCTGGAGTTTCTTTCTCTTAAACTTCTAAGTGCATTTTACATAAAAGTGTCCTCAAGGCTAAAACTGTCTATCTAGAATTGTAAAGAAAATAACTGATCCCAGAAAATGCCAAAGTGTTTCACAAGAAGCAGATGAGTAATTAGGTCTAAAACGTTATACTGCCATTTTGCTTATCGTTGGTAGGTAAATAGAATGACTGCAGTGAACTACTCATTAGCCCCCAAATGCCTCTCGTTTTCACTTAATCTTGAACGGTGAATGAATGAATGAATGAAAGGCGATTTATACAAGCGCTACTTTGCCCAAAGGCGTCAAGGCGCAAAGGATGGAATAAGATAGCCAGGTACTGAAATGAAAAGGAGGAGGGAAAAGGCCTAAGAATAGGCTTCAGTAAAGAGCAGGGTTTTGAGGCCCTTTCTGAAGAGCAGCAGGGAGTCCTGGCCCCTGAGTTCCAGGGGGAGCTCGTTCCAAAGTCGGGGAGCTAGTGAGGAGAATGCCTTACCATCCCATCTCGCCTTGGCAACTCGGGGAATAGACAACAGATAGTGACCGGAGGAGCGAAGTGCCCTGCCTGGGGTATAGGACGATACTAAAGTCCTGATGCCCTCAGCGCCAGCACCGTGAAGAGCCTTGTGGGTGATGGTCAGAATTTTAAATTTTATTCTGGCATACACTGGGAGCCAGTGAAGGTTCCTCCTGATCCTGGTCCCGGAGGAACGTCTGGGGGCGTTGACAACGAATCTTGCTACCGCGTTCTGGATGACCTGCAGGCGATGGAGTAGTTTAGCGCTCATGCCAAGGTAAAGAGCATTGCAGTAATCCAGTCGCGAGGATAGAAGGGCAACTGCCACCTGTTTCCGGGCATCAGGAGAGAGGTAAAGAGTAAGTTTTCTAAGGATTCTTAGGACCCCACAGCAGGTTGCGACGGTTCTACTTACTTGCTTATCAAAAGCAAGTGAGGTGTCAAAAATGACTCCCAGGTTACGGGCAGAAAGGGAAGGCTGGGGACAGGATCCAAGAGTCTGGGGCCACCAGTCATCTGACCAGATCTCCTTTTTTCCCCCGAAGATCAGGATCTTCGTTTTCTCCCCGTTCAATTTAAGAAAATTCGAGGCCATCCAGCCTGCCACAGCTTCCATACAGTTTCGGAAATTTAGGGCCGTGGTCTCAACAGAGTGGGACAAGGAGACCATAATCTGGGTGTCGTCGGCATATGAGAGAACTTCCAGTCCAAAAGATCTTACCAGTCTAGCAAGTGGGGCCACGTAGATGTTGAATAATGTGGGGCTCAAAGCGGAGCCCTGTGGTACCCCACATTGCAAAGGCATGGCATTGGAAAGGAAGTCACCCAGTTTGACCCTTTGCTCCCGATGGTTAAGAAAAGAAGTGAGGAGGCTGAGAGCCAGCCCCTTACGGTGGCTCCTGTTTGCGTGTAAATGCCCACTATTTGCATATAATCACCCTTCATTTAAAAGTGAAATAGTGGTAAATAATCCTGCAGCGCTCGTGGGAAGGTCTTGTGATGTTCTCAGCCGCTGCTCAGCGTCACCAGTGGTAACTCACTCAAGGTTCACGCCCCGGACCTCACTCGCGACAAGCATCACACCTTGGACCTATACTTTAAAAAGTGAGATTACTGCACACCGGTATTTTCACGATGGAGGTGACATAAATTCAGGCCAGGCCCTCTCACTTTTATAGTGCTGCACTCCTAATCACCAATCACATTGTCTCACCTCCCCTCAGAATGGCTCAGCTTGAGGTTCAGTCTTGAATGAGTCTCACTTAATTGCTTCCATGATTTGGGGGTAGAGGGGGGGTTGCATTAATTTTTCATTAAATCCCTAAAGTTTTTCCAAATCCCTTTCACACATGCATTTTCCTGCTCCTTTAATCAGCGCCCACTGTTTGTTCAGCCTCCCTGCGCATATGCAGTGTGAAGGCACCAGTTGCTGTGTTTCAACCCCCCAAACCAGTTTGGTTTTAAACTGCCTCCTCCCCACAATGGTGTGTGACAAACATCCAACTACACATACAATTGGCACGCACACATTAAATACATTTAAAAAAAATTAAGCTTTCAGTGCTGTGCCACAGAAAGGGGCCAGGTGGAAATATATTCAGCTCATACTTATAAAAATTTGTAAAGTTTCGTTTTATAATGTGGATCACCATGAAAAAAAGAGCAAAAATGCACTTCTGGAGGGCCAGAAGCCCCGAAAAACAAGCATTTGCAATGCAATAGGTCTCGCATTAGGAAAGTTTGAGCTATTGGTCTTGTAAATGACAATTTTTTTTATTTACGTGTTGGTTTTGAAAATAGTGTAATTAATAGCTTTGTCATTTACAATACCAATAGTTATAACTTTTGCAAATGTGACACCTATAGCATTTGTAATGCAATATGTGTTGTATTTGCGTGACTTAGATGTATAGATATTACAATTAACAATGGCTTTTAATTTTTAAAAAAAAATAATACTTAAATAACAGTTATTGTAATGTATAATGGCAATAGCTTAAACTTTTGTGAAGATTATGTTCAGTGTATTTTATTGTGACGAAAATCCAAGAACGGAAGTGAAATATTAACATATTTTTGTGACATTTGTAATAAAGCTTGAAACATTGATAGAACATATTTGAACCAGTTGTTGTTGAATGGTTACACAGATTGATGCTGTGGTGGGGACGAATGATGTTGTGGTGGTGACGAGTGATGCTGTGGTGGTGCTGAGTGATGATGTGGTGATGCGATAGATAGATAGAGTGAGTGCGATAGATCGAGTGAGGGCGATAGATAGATAGAGGGAGGGAAATAGATAGAGGGAGGGCGATAGATAGATAGAGTGAGGGCGATAGATAGATAGGAGTGAGGGCGATAGATAGATAGGAGTGAGGGCAATAGAGCGATAGTTAGATAGATAGATAGATAGATAGATAGATAGATAGATAGATAGATAGATAGATAGATAGAGTGCGATAGATAAAGTGAGGGCGATAGATAGATAGATAGATAGATAGATAGATAGATAGATAGATAGATAGATAGATAGATAGATAGATAGATAGATAGAGGGTGATAGATAGATAGATAGATAGATAGATAGATAGATAGATAGATAGATAGATAGATAGATAGATAGATAGATAGAGGGCGATAGACAGATAGAGTGAGGGCGATAGATAGAGGGAGGGCCATAGATAGATAGATAGAGGGCGATAGATAGATTGAGGTCAATAGATAGATTGATAAAGGGCGATAGAGTGAGGGTGATAGATAGAGGGCGATAGATAGATGGATAGAGGGCGATAGACAGATAGAAAGAGGGCGACAGATAGATAGAGGGAGTTAGATAGATAGATTGAGGGTGATAGATAGATAAAGTGAGGGCAATAGATAGAGTGAGGGCGATAGATAGATTGAGGGCAATAGATAGATAGATAGAGAGCGATAGAGTGAGGGTGATAGATAGAGGGCAATAGATAGATGGATAGAGGGCAATAGACAGATAGATAGAGGGCAACAGATAGATAGAGGGCATTAGATAGATAGATTGAGGACGATATACAGATAGAGTGAGGGCAATAGATAGAGTGAGGGCGATAGAGTGAGGGCGATAGATAGAGTGAGGGCGATAGATAGAGCGAGGGTGATAGAGTGAGGGTGATAGATAGAGTGAGGGCGATAGAGTGAGGGCATTAGATATAGTGAGGGCGATAGATAGAGTGAGGGCGATAGAGTGAGGGCAATAGAGTGAGGGCGATAGATAGAGTGAGGGCGATGGATAGAGTGAGGGCGATAGATAGAGTGAGGGTGATAGATAGGTAGAGTGAAGGCGATAGATAGAGTGAGGGCGATAGATAGAGTGAGGGCGATAGAGTGAGGGCGATAGATAGAGTGAGGGCAATAGATAGAGTGAGGGCGATAGATAGAGTGAGGGCGATAGATAGAATGAGGGCGATAGATAGAGTGAGAGCGATAGATAGGCCGTTTACGCTGTTTATTTCTTCACTTGCGTCGCCACTTTCACTTTCACGACAGTCACTTTTGTAGAGCACCAAGTTTTTATGGTTGTCACGTAATTGAGTTTACACAGTGCTGCTTATATAACTGTATACTCTCGACCATGAACGTATATTATAAATAAGATGATTTGACTATCTTGTCTTAAAATTCTAGAGTGTTCTCCTTCTTTCCTTGTAGCAATGCGAAGTGCATGCTTGTTTAATTGACTGTTTAATTTTACCTATTGGGACATTGTTTTTTGATTGTATACAAGACAGGCACTGAAAGCAGGCGGATGTGTCGAGCGCGGAGTTACAAGCAGTGAACTGTGCATGTATATGAGACAGGCACTGAAAGCAGGCGGGTGTGTTGGGCACGGAGTTACAAGCAGTGAACGGTGTACACATTTAGGACAGGTATTGAAAGCAGGCGGGTGTGTCGAGCGTGGAGTTACAAGCAGTGAAATGTAATGTAATGATGTCTTCTGAAGCGCCTGAATCACCCCACATGGGGTATCTCCGCGCTGTAGACCGCTGGGGAACCCGTCCTGGCTTTCCCTGTGAGATGTTCCCTCATGGGTATCTCCAAGGTGAAACCAGGCCTCCCCGGCGTATGTGGGGGCCGTTGTGAAGATGAGGCAAGCTAATGCCCAGAGTTGCCCAGTGTGATCCCTGGTTTGAGTAGGCACCAAGGCGAGAATTATCGAGTCCGCTGACCCTGGTCCACGACCCTGCCGCGTCGGGAATTGAACCCTAGTCCCGGGCCGTCCTATGCTTCCGTGTCTGCCGCCTCTAACCAGTGAGCCACACCACTCCACCTTAGGGACAGGCACTGAAAGCAGGCAGGTGCATAGGGCACAGAGTTACATGCTGTGAATGAACTGTGTATATATATATGAGACGGGCACTGAAAGCATGCAGCAGCGTCGGGCAGAGAGTTACAAGCAGTGAATAAACTGTATATGTATATGAGACAGGCACTGAAAGCAGGCGTGTGCATCGATCAGGGCGTTGCAAGCAGTGGACTGTGTGCACATTTAGGACAGGCACTGAAAGCAGGCGGGTGCGTCGGACACAGAAGAGCAGCTCACTCACAGGCATGGCCAGTAAGCATAGTCAGCTGTGCCACCCGGCACAGGATTCCACAGTCAAGCCAGTGAGGAGGCAGAGAGCCGCGGACTGTGGCGAGGCAGGGCTTGGAGCTCAGGGGTAGAGAGGCTGGCGGGGGTATTTGGAACTCCCAGTGTGAAGGGAGCTCCGGGGTAAAGAGGCGGAGGGAACTATGGGGTAAAGAGGCGCAGGGGGGGTACTTGGAACACCCAGTGCGAAGGGAGCTATGGGGTAAAGAGGTGGAGGGAACTATGGGGTAAAGAGGCGGGCGGGGGTATTTGGAACTCCCAGTGTGAAGGGAGCTCCGGGGTAAAGAGGCTGACTGGGCTGGGGAATTTGGACCACCCAGTGTGAAGGCTCAGCGGACTGGATATTCAAAAACTGACATGAGATGGTGTTGTGCATTTCAGCAAACCCTTGATTGCAATGAGGCATTGTTTACTGTGCTCAGACTCGGACCCCAAAAAAGCAGAGCAAAGTTTAACTTTTTATTCAGGTTAAAAATGTAAACAAATAATCCTAACAGTTTACCCGGTGGTACACGATCTGCACAGACGGGAATACAAACACAATTTGGCAACGTCCTTTGTACATAGTGCTTATACTGAGAAGGCTTGCATGGTGAAGTGACCAAACTCCTTTTTACAACAAAAGGGGTTTACACTATCAAGATGTGACACATATTTGAAAGGTTGCTTCTGCAATAAAAGATTAAACGATTTGTTTCCCACTCAGCCACGTCAAAACATGCAAACAAGTCCCCTAAAAAAAAAAACAAGCATTTACAATGCAACGGTCTTGCCTTTGCAAAAGTTAGAGCTATTGGCATTGTAAATGACAAACTTTTTATTTCTGTGTTGGTTTGAAAACAGATAAATAAATGGCATTGTCATTTACAATGCCAATAGCTTAATCTCTCGCAAATGTCCTCATACACAGCTGCACACGCTATTGTCATGCTTGTGTGTTTGTCAGTCGTGCACTGGTCCTTACCAGTCAATATTGTTCATATAAACGAAACATATGTGACATACTGGCCAATATTTCACAAAATATATTTGCAAAAGTGTAGTACTGGGAAGTAATAATTGTGTTATTTATATCAGCAGAGATCTGGGGGGTTACTGGCTATTATTGTTAAAAATAAATGATAGAAGGTGAGGCCTGGTCGGTAATGTTCAAAGAAACACAGAGCAGATACAGCACAGGTCAGGAGTAACGTGAGTCATTTGGGCAACTGATCAGTTACGTAAAGGCCAGGCCTGGTTGTTATTCACATGTTCTGCTTTATTGTAAAGCGCTCTGATGCCTCCGGCCCATGTTAGCGCTATATGAAATCACAATAGTAAATAAAATGTTCACATTAAAAACATAAAGAGCGCACAGTCCAGGCCAGCATCGATCGTAGTAACGCGAATAATTAAATGCACTGTACCGTATTGTTCTAGTTAGTGCTGTTGATATTAGTGGGGAGCAGTTACGGGGGAGGCTGGGTGAGGTTGTGGGGCGGGCTAGGGATGGGCCGGGGAGGGCTGCTGTCCCTGGGGAGGGAGAGGCTGTAGGAGGAGGGAGTGGGAGGGAGTGACGGAGGAGGCTGGCTGAGGATATGGGAGGAGAGCGCATTCCTCGCCTGGACTGGGCAACAGCCGGGGTCTGCCAAGGCCCAGAGACACACTGCACTACAGGCTGGCACACACACACACCTTCACACTTGCTGACTCGTGCTTACACACACACTGACACTCACACACAACTTGCACACACGCTACACTCTCCCACACACAACATGCTGACATACACACACCATAACTTGCACACACTGACACACATGCACACACTCATACTTCCATGCACACACAACTTGCACACAAGCTGACACACACACACCATAACTTTTGCACACACTGACTCATGCTTACACGCATGCTGACACACACAACTTATGGACACACTCACATCTTGCACACAGGTGACACTCACACCCACCACTTAATCACACGCTGACACTCATACACACACCCATACTTGCAGGTGGCGCGTGGACCCGAAGAGGGGTGGAGAGGGGTTAGCCAGGTGACCGTGGGGGCACACTGAGCGTGGGCGCGATGGAGGGAGAGGAAAGGAGCAGCAGGTTACCCAAGTAACTCACCTGAGGCGGTGAGGTTCCGTGAATTCTGAACCCGTTTCATAAAGGTCATGTTTTCGTTACGAATTTGATAGTAGCGAACCGTAACTAGTGAGTGCGGCAAGTACGAGTGTTTTCGGCATGTTAGACAGATGAATTCACTACGTATTTAGGGATTCTGTTCTGAACCTTCGGGTTCCATTTTGTGCATGGCAGCCATTTTGTGGTTACCCTCACATAGGCCGATGACTGCGGCCTAACGAGTCTTTAGTACACGTGCACGTTAGCTCGAGTTTGTGCTGACTTCTAGATAACCCGAGTGAACTACCCCGTTGCCTGAAGCTGACCTTGCTAAGCCAGTTCCTTGCCCGGTAGCTGATCAAGATTAAGGATCAGAGCACAGGAGATTGTAAAGTTTGGTATGCACGCACACACCCCTTATCCTACTTCTCATCTGTTTCTGTTCCTTCTTTTATGGCTTCTTCATGATATGGGTTGTGGTCTTTTATTATGGGTTTGTCCGGCCTGTTCGAGAAAGAATGTTGGGCTTTCCCGTGTAATTGATGGTGGGCTGGACAACTGAAAAGTGGGTTTGTCGTCATGTGATACCTCTTGTAATGATGCTTATGATTGGACAAATTGTAAATAGTGGATGTTTGTCCGGAATGTGATTTTTAGCATAAAAGACGATTTCTCGCCTTCCGAAAATTGAGCAGTCTCTGACAAACCTACTCGTGTCGTAATTCGTAGACTTCTGTTCCTGGTTGCAGCCAATAAATTTGATCTTTGACGTCACCGAGAAGTATCCCGTGTCTCTGTATTCTAAGACAGGTGAACCCGAAGACTTTGGGCGTGCCCCTGGCGCCGCTGGGTTCTAAAACCCGGTTCTTTAGTTGGCGCCCAACGTGGGGCGACTTCAGTGGCACCGGTCCAAGCCTGAAGATCGTAAGGAGCTTAGTGAGGAAATTCTGGAAGAGGGCCCCCACTCCATCGACCCCGGCATGTCAAATGTGGACTGAAGGTTTTTGCTGTGAGGCTTCCCGCTTTCCTGACGGCTACGAAGGACTGCTGCCCTGACTGTCGCCCTGTCTTGGACCCCCCTTGTGACGATTTGTAGAGCGAGACGATAGACGGGTCTTCTGGTGACGTGATTGATACCTCAGTTAAGTATAAGTGGGTCGCTCCCAGTCCTTAGTTTTGGGTTTTCCTTGGATCTTTGATTTGGTACTTGCAAGCGCCAAAGCTGAGGGACTCGTATATTTGCGAGACTATCGTTTTTGGTAATCCCTTGAAGTTTGAAGCTAGATTAGTGAGCGAAGATGCCTGGTTTTAGCAAAATTAGAAAGATATTTTGTTGTGGTTGTAATAGGGATTCCCGATTGGAGGACTTGTGTCCGATACTTCCGGTTGGAACTCCGACTTATGAGCTCTATTCTAAACATGGTGTGGGCCCCATTACGTATAATGAACTGTGGGTTCGTTATACTAGGAAAGATGGTGTCTTACGATGGACCAAACATGGTAGCTAAGACACTGAAATTTTAAATAATTTGGAAGCTGTACTATTTAGGAAGAAAGCCCTATGTTTGACTCTTTCCGCCTATGGCGTAAGGAAGCCAAACAGCGAGAAATTAAACAAGCGAGAAGAGATAAGAGAGAAAAGGGAATGTCGATAATGCAAGCTGCTAGGCAGTTTAAAGATAATGAAGAAGATCAAGCGTTTGAGAAGATGCATAGGCAACATAATATGGCCGTTGATAAAGGTTATCCGGCTTTGTCACCTCTTCAACAAGGTGCAACGAAGGACCCTGAAAAGGATCCTTTGATGTCACATATGTTGAGATTGCCACCCCCTTATGTGCAGAGTGCTAGGGCACCTCCTCAACCTCCAGCTGTTCAGCCTCTAGTTGCTGCTTAGCCGTCAGCTCCTCTTCAGCTGGTTCCTCCTCCTACGGCGCAGCCTTCTCTAGGGCCGCTGACTTTGCTATCAACTCCGCCTCAAACTCGTTTGTCTTTTCCTCCTGTACTTGCAACTCTTTCTGCTACTGCTTCTCCGTTTGCTTCATCTCATAATGCTTTGTCTCCTGTCCTTATGACAGCTTCTCCTTCTGTTCGACAGAGGATGACTGATACTGTTTCTGGTCTTTTGTCTCCTTTCTTTGGGTCATTGAGTGTGACCCCTGTTTCTGCGCGTAAACAATTACGTAGCCAGCTTCCTAGTCCTGAAGAACGGACAGTGTTAGATCTTTTGGCTAGTGGATGGGTTTCGAATGTTTCGAGATATGATTTAAAAACAGTTATGGATGTTTTCCTACAGTGGGAACCACCAAAGCAAAGGTATGTTTTTGATGTCATGTGTATTTTCCTCCGTGAGGAATTGGAAGATAGTGAGTTGGGTCAGATCCCACTGGAGTTACTTAATGTACAGTCCGAGTTCGCGAAAGGGACGATAGTGGGTCCCGGTGTTGAGAAAGCAGTTGCGACGGTACTTGCGCTTAGGAGCGAGTTTCCTTCTCAGCCACTGTTTGAGCCTAATCCTTCTGTTAGGAGAAAAGCGAGACAGTATCCAATGAGAGACGTTCCTCCGTTATGGAAGGAGGCAGTTGCGGCTGATGTCGCTAATGCTGTTCAAGCTGTACCGGCTCAGTTTCAGCGTGTATGGGTACATATTCTGTGGAAGAGAGCTGAAGTTCTGGCTCTTAAACAGACTCTACCTGATCCTCGTAAAAATCCTGCAGGGTACTACAAAGAGTTGTCTCAGACAGCTGATGCGTGCATCATGAATTTAGCCGATATAGACATGTTGTTTGGTAATGTAGTTCCTCAGCCTTTGTGGGCGAAGATTCGTCACGAGAATCATGCGCAAGAATTAGGTGATACGTGGGTGGATATTGTCGTCGCTGATGGTCAACAGGGTGGTGGAGCTAAACCTGAGGCTTTAGTTGCGGAACTCCCTGGTAGGATTATTAATTTCATGAAGACTCTGATGCCTGCTATGCGAGTGAATTGGGATAAGTTAGCAGCGTGTAAGCAAAAGAAAGATGAAAGTGTGTCTGATTTCTTCACTAGGTTCGAGGAGACTTTTATCGATCATAGTGGTCAGGATATAAGTACGGAAGGTGGCCAAAGGTTGTTCGTAGATAAGTTTGTTCATAATTTGCTTCCCAAGTTGTGTACTAAGTTGAAGGATTCTGAGAGCTCATGGGCTGTTTCTTCGTCGGCCCAGATATCGGCTACTGCACAGTGCTACGAGAATAGGGATAAAGATGAGAAAGAAAAAGCAGAGAAAAAGACTAAAGATTTAAAGACGAAGGTTATTTTGCAACAGGCGTATCCGCCTCGTTATAATCAGCGTGAGTCCCAGCAGCATCAGCAGTTTCAAAGGGTAGCGCAGAAGTCCGAGTCTTTTCAGCAACAAATTCCCATTGGCCCTAATCAGTGTGCGTATTGTAAAGAAGAAGGGCATTTTAAGTATAGTTGTCCGGTTCTGTTGCAACGTACGAATGGTGCATCTGGTGTGAGAGGTCGAGGTGTTCAGCAAGCTCCTAGAGGTAGGGGACGTGGTGTGTGTACCCCCAGAATGCACGTTCTTTTCCCTCGCAGAATTCTATGAATTGTTTCGATCAACAGAAAGGTGCAACTGGTCAGTCGACTCAGTACTATGCTGATGACTATTATGTTGAGGGTGAGAATGCTGACTGTAATGATTGTTAGGACAGCCATGGACAAAGAGAGGGAGTAGTGCCAGTTCCAGTAGACCAGAGTGGACCTTATGTTGCAGTAGTTACATCGGGTGTGATAGAGCCTTTTCTTTTGGATACTGGTGCAGCGAAGAATCCTATCATGCCCTCTAAACTCCCTGGCGCACCTTTGTCTGGCTTAACAAATGTTTCGGTAGGATTCTCTGGCGCCCCAGTTCGTAATCCGCTTTCTAGTCCCTTGTCTCTTTCTATAGGGCCTTGTGAATTGGAAGCACCCCTCATTCTAACGACAGGTTGTGGTGAGAATTTGTTGGGTTTGGATTTGTTGAAAAGATTGTATGCGACATTGCATTGTTCTCCTTCGGGAGTACAGCTCACATTGAGTAAGAAAGTGATCTCTCCGATGTATCTGTCTAAAGATCGGCTTCCTCTGGCATTGCGTTCTCTCCCTGATACTCTTTGGGCTACTGGTCCTAATGATGTGGGTCTTTTGGAGATTCCACCTTATGTTGTGACGCTTAAAGCACATGCTAGATTGCCACGTATTCCCCAATATAGGATTTCTAGCGATGGTGAAAGAGCGCTTTTGGCGATCATTTATGATCTGATTGAGAAAGGTGTGATTGAAGAAACGAGAGGTAATGTGTGTAACAGTGCTGTTCTGCCTGTTCTGAAGCGTACTGACTCTTCTCAGCCGCCTGTGTATAGGTTTGTGATCGATCTTCGAGAAGTGAACAAGATTGTTGTTCAATAATTTCCTGTTGTTCCGGATATTACTGCTTTACTGACTATGATTCCTGCCTCAGCTACCTGGTTTTCGGTGATAGATCTGAAGAATGCTTTCTTCAGTATCCCGGTTGCCGAGGAGAGCAGAGATATTTTTGGCTTCTCTTTAGGAGGCCGAAGCTTCTGGTTTAAGCGCGCTCCTCAAGGGTATTGTGAAAGTCCCTCCATCTATAGTCAAGCTTTGAAAACACAACTTGATGCGATTGTCTTGCCTGATGGTGCCGCTCTTATTCAGTATGTGGATGATTTGTTAGTTGCTGCTGACGATGAGGAAATTTGTAAAGAAGCTACTCTTTCTTTGTTGCAACATTTGTCTGACCTTCATCATAAAGTGTCACTTTCGAAGTTGCAGTAATGCCGCCAAGAAGTGACCTACTTAGGTCATCTCTTGTCGAAGAAGGGAAGAAGGTTGACCCCAGAACGAATTCAAGCGATTGCGCAAATGACTGTGCCAACCACTCAGAGAGAAGTGTGTGCTTTCTTGGGTATTACCTTGTACTGTAGACAATGGATTCCGAATTTTTCATTACTTGCAAAACCGTTGTAAGCACTTACTCTTAAGGATACTCCGAATTCTGTTGCTTGGTATGCCAGAAAAGTTTTTCTGAATTGCGTAATGCATTGTGTTCGGCTCCTGTGTTGGGTACCCCCGACTACAGTAAGCCTTTTACACTCTATGTTCACGAGAGAGAAGGTTGTGCATTGTCAGTTTTGACTCAACAGTTCGGTGATAAACAGCGTCCGTATTTCTCACCTCAAATAAAGCACTGAATTATATTATATTTAGAGTGGCCGTTGGGTCAGCCCCTTGTTCATGATTGGATGGCGTTCCTGTCTATCTCATTTCCCTGCTTCTGATTTAATGTAACCCTGGGCGTAGTTTGCGTAGTAGCGCTATGCTACGCGAAGTGCACTTCGCACTACGCAAGCTACGCGAGCTGCGTAGTGCGGTAGGGAAAATGCTGTTCACAATGCTTGCACAGTGCCGGATGCTTGTCCGCATTGTGCAATCATTGCAAACATCTTGCACAGTGCAAGCAGTCATTTTCTGCAGCTCGAATAGATTTGTACTCGAGTGGCTGCTTTCTCAACGTGAACTGGTAGTTTCTCATTGCGAGCGGTCGCTTGCATACACGGGCACTCGCAATGAGAAACCTGACCTCCCCGAGTTGAGAATCTCTCCAAGAGGTTTATTTTCCACGCACCCAATCGGCAACTTGATGTTGCCATTTGCGAATGAGGAAAATGTCTTTCCAGGATGTTGATTTTGCTCACTCGTGGTCGCCAATTTGTCGTTGAGGACCACGAGCAATCAAAAATGCCTGCTACGCTACATGCCTTTGCACTGTGCTACGTGCAATTTGCGTAGCGCGTAGTTGCACAAACTACGCACACTACACGAGCGTAGCGTGGTACTGCGCCCAGGGTTAATTTAATGACTTTCCTCCATATTCTTGTGTTTGTCTCTCCCAAGGAGCATTTTAGTCTCACAGCATTCTGATTGGATGAGTTGTATCCTTCCACTGCATACTCAAGGCGCTTTTTTTAGATTTCGCCTACCAAACTGCACAAACTGTCTGGTTTGCAAAAAATCTTTTGTGAGCGTGCCAAAACCGTGCAGTGGGCTTCGAGTCTGTTGTCTGTTGTCATTGGTTGGCTTTAGTGTCACTCTCATTCACTTCTTATCCAATGGCTTTCCTTCCTCGTCTTCTGCTTGCATCACCTCTTTACTGACCCTTGATTGGCTGACTTGTAGCCTCCTGCTACTTTTTTCTTTTTGGTTAATCATGTTTTGCCACCAACATGTAAATACATGCATCAAGATGCATACACAAGCATGGCTGCCAGTTTTGGAAAGGGTTTTCCTTAATTGGAAGAGGAAACATATAAAAGGAAATCCAATCTAAAATGGCTACCATGGTTAAGATGCTTGTCCTCATGTGTGCATCATTCATGAAGCTTGTGTGCAGATGCATCATGGTGGTCATTTTAAATTACTGTTTCACATGGCAGGTGGCCGTGTTAGAATGGTAAATTACATTATTACATTAAAGAAAGGGTAAAAAGGGGGACTAGCAACACAGCAGCACTTGGCAAATGCCGGGTGCTTATAAAAAATAAGAAACAGATTGAAAAAAATAAAAAATATTTAGAAGAGGGAAGTGGAGAAAGGCTGGCAGAGGGCTGAGGCATGTGCGTGGCTTTTCACGGCCTTGTACATATGGAGTGAGGCAGCACAGAGCAGGTCGCTGCGTTGCCTCATCATACAATGGCGAGGCGAGCCATGGGCGTTCGGTGGGCGTTCCAAGTCCCACCCACGGCATTCGACGCATGCACAGATTCACAACAAGCTGTAGATCTGGAAATACGGCAAAACCATGGCCCTCCCTAGGAGAGGCGCGGCGGAGGCATAACGAGGAGGAATAACATTATTTCTCCATATTTAAGAGGAAATCGCCTCCATTGATTGTTTTTGTGCAGGAAGACGTCCCTTTCTGCACAAAAACAATCACCCCTCAAAGCACTGGTATCTGCGTTGGCGCAAGGCAGCCATTTGAGTGCAGTAAAAAGGAGAGCGGGACGGCTTGCGGCGCTGCCCTCCAAAAAGTTGCAAATGAGCCCCTGGGGGGCCGATTCACAAAGGTAAACTTACGCTTCTGTGGAAGTTTACTACCTTATGGTATTTACACACCATGAGCCCGATTCACAAAGATAAACTTAGACGGAGATCCATCCTGATTGTGGACGTAAAGATACTGCTCGTAAATGCCCTTTGTGAATTGCCAAAGTCGTAAACTTAGACGTTCAGACCAAACATCTAAGTTTACCTTTGTGAATCGAGCCCTATGTGCTGAGTTTCACGACTTCGCACTCCCTAAACTTATGTGTGTGGGCTCCCCACACCTGGAGACTCTGCAATCTGGGCGGAGAAATCGGTTCACAAGTACAGGGAGCGTGGAGTCGTAAAACTCAGCCCCTCAGTGCGCAGTTTGTGAATAGTGAACGGAAGTAAACTTACACAAAAGTGTAAGCTATCTTTGTGAATGGGGCCCTTAGGAAGGAAGTATTGGAACAACCAGTAGGTAACTTAGCAGGGTGGTGTAGAGGGCACCACAGAGGGAAGTTCTCACTCCCCCCTCCCCCCAACCCAGCAGAAGACCCTTTGACCCGTGTGTCTCCCCAAATTTGAAAACTGTGTCAGGCAAGTGATACAAAAAACACCCACCACCCCATGCTGAGCAGAACTAGGGGGCACCATGCCCTATGTGACTAGCGCCTAGAGGGTAAAGAGTGCTATATAAATGTTCTCTCTTCCTCCGTCTCTGGTGTGAGGGGGAGTTCATCAAACAAACGAAATACTCACACACCAGAAAATGTGCCTCTGTGTGCAAAGAGACCAAACAACTCTGGTCAAAGCAATGCAATATTCACATCACAAGGCAGCAGCAGATGGTACGTCATCAGAGATAAGCAACGTCATCAGTGAGATAATCATGAAATATGTGCTGAAGGCTGGGACCTTCCCAGAGCCGGATGTGGCGTATCTGCAGCAGTGAGGCCTGCACCTTACAGAGGGTGAAACTCTCCGGCCTCGACCTGCACTTTTACCGGCTGCTAAACCCAACATTAAAAACCCTCCGCATTTGAACACTCCATCAACAGGAAGTGACATATTAAAGCAGGGAACATGTCATTTCCTTGTCCCAAAGTATAGGAGAGCACACTGACTTCTTGCTCAGTTTGCAGCATCCAAAATCCCATTTTAGCCCCCACCTCCGACGGGGAAACGGCTTCTACAACGAAGCCGTTTCCACGAAATCCTTTACCACGCATGCTTTACAACGCATGCGTGGTTACAACGAGAGGCTTTACCACGCATACCTTTACTACAAAATACGTAGTAAAGGCATGTGTGGTAAATGAAAAAAAAAGGGGGGGTTTGGGGGGTCTCCCCCATAAAAAAAAAATAAAGCTTTGGGATAAAAAGGGGGGCTGGAGGGGTCTCCCCCCCCCAAAAAAAAAAACTTACCTGAAAAGCCGAAGTGAAGACGAAGCTGAAGCAATCGACGTCGTTAGAGAGGAAACGGAAAGTAACTTCCGCTTCCTCTCAACAACGTACGACCGACGTAACCAAAGAAGAAGGAGAGAAGGCGAGTTAAAAGGTAAGGGGCATTTTTGTAAAATAAATATATATATATTAAGGGTTAAGGGCAGGGGTAAATATAAGGAGTGGAGGCAGGGGGCATATAAGGGGAGAGTTATAACCTTTATCAAGAGTATGCCCTCACCATGCATACATTTACAACGAAAAACGTTGTAAATGTATGCGTGGTAAAGGTATATTCGAGGTAAAGGTTAAGCGTGGAAAACAAATTCCGTTGTAACGCATGCGTGGTAAAGGCATGCGTTGCAACGGAATTCGTTGTAACGTCATACATTCCCTCCCACGAACACCCCCGTGGCACCCATCCGGTGGATTTTAAATCTTACAATCCACGCACGCAGTGCTACCCCCCCCCGCCCCCGTCCGACGAACCCAACGCCATGGCCCCTGAGTGCGTGTACACAGATGACTTCACTGAGGCTCGACTGTAGGGACTGGGTGATGGGAGGGTGGAACTCGCGGAGTTTCACTCGGTGGAATTCCGCGGAGTTACATAGAAACTCGGCGGAGTTCCGTGAGTGTGCGGATATCGGCGTGTCACTCTGATTTTTAATGCCAAGAGTTTGTTCCACGGTGTAAAATCAGCACGAACGGCACTGCGTGGTGGGCCAGATGACATGGTTTCTTTCTGCCACTCGAGGCAGCTTTCTCAACATGAACGGTCATGACCTGCCGCGACCACCCGCATTGAGACATCTTGCCAGAAGGCAGTCTAGCACATGAAAATCACACTTGGGGTCACAAGCATAATGTTGGTGAGCCACGCGTGAAAAAAAATGTTGCCATGCAGCAGTTGGTGGAGTTTTACTGGAACTTCGTGCTCCAAGCGAAACGTCTAGTAAGTTGAAGTTCAAGTTCAGGAATTTGTATAGCGCACTACTCACCCAGAGGGTCTCAAGGCGCTTGGGGGAGGGGTGCATTATTTATCGAAAAGCCAGGTTTTAAGTTCCTTTCTGAAGGAAATGTGGTTCTGTGTGAGGCGGAGGTGAGAGGGGAGAGAATTCCAGGTCTTGGCCGCCAGGTAGGAGAAGGATCTTCCTCCCATGGTGGATCTGTGGATGCGCGGGACTGCGGCGAGGGCTTGATTGGAGGATCTTAGTTGGCCGGTGGGTGTGTAGAAGGACAGTCGTGTGTTGAGGCATTCGGGTCCTAGTTTGTAGAGGGCCTTGTGTGCGTGGGTGAGGAGACGGAACGTTATTCTCTTGTTAACGGGAAGCCAGTGGAGGTCTTTCAGGTGACCGGTAATGTGAGCTTGGCGAGGGATGTCCAATATGAGTCTGGCTGATGCGTTTTGGATGCGTTGGAGTTTTTTCTGTAATTTGGCTGTGGTTCCGGCGTAGAGGGTGTTTCCATAGTCCAGTCGGCTGGTGATCAGTGCGTGGGTGACAGTCTTTCTTGTTTCGGTGGGGATCCAACAGAAGATTTTTTTGAGCATTCGAAGTACGTTGAAGCAAGAGGATGAGACGGCGTTAACTTGTCTGGTCATCGAGAGGGAGGAGTCTAGGATGAAGCCTAGGTTACGTGCGTGGTCTGTGGGTATGGGTGCTGTGCCCAGGGCCCATGACCACCATGAGTCGTCCCAGGCAGAGGGGGATGATCCTAGGATGAGGACTTCCGTTTTGTCTGAGTTAAGTTTTAGGTGGCTGTTTTTCATCCATTCGGCAACTTCTTTCATGCCTTCGTGAAGATTGGTTTTGGCGGTGTTAGGGTCTTTGGTGAGGGAAAGGATCAGCTGGGTGTCGTCAGTGTAAGAGATGATGTTAAGGTTGTGTTGTCGCGGGATGGATGCGAGGGGACTCATGTAGACGTTGAAGAGGGTGGGACTGAGTGATGATCCTTGTGGTACTCCGCAGATGACTTCGGTGGCCTCTGATTTGAATGGGGGGAGTCGGACTCTCTGGGTTCTCCCGGCGAGGAACAATATGATCCAGTCCAAGGCTTTTCCTTGTATGCCGATGTTGCTGAGGCGTTGTATGAGGGTGCTGTGACAGACTGTGTCGAAGGCGGCGGAGAGATCGAGTAGGATGAGGGCAACTGTTTCTCCGTTGTCCAGTAGCGTTAGAATGTCGTCTGTTGCTGCAATGAGGGCGGTTTCGGTGCTGTGTTTGGCTCGAAAGCCGGACTGTGAGGTGTCGAGGTTGTTGGATTCAAGGAAGGCGGCGAGCTGGCTATTGACGGCTTTTTCAATGACTTTGGCAGGGAATGGGAGGAGGGAGATGGGGCGGTAGTTCTTAAGTAGTTCTTAAGTTCTTAAGTTCAGTGGGGTCTGCTGTGGGTTTCTTCAGGAGGGCGCTGAGTTCGGCGTGTTTCCAGCTTTCTGGGAAGGTAGCGGAGTTGAAGGAGCAGTTGATGACATCACGGAGATGGGGTGCGATGATGGAGTCTGCTTTGTTGAAGATGTGGTGGGGACAGGGGTCGGTTGGCGAGCCTGAATGGATGGAGTTCATTAGGCGGGTGGTGTCTTCAGTGGTGATTGGGTTCCAGGCGCTAAGGTTGTTAGAGGGCGGTTTAGGTTCGGAGGTGGGTGGAGTGGACTGTTCTTTGGAAATGTTCTCAAAGCTGTTATGTATGTCGGCGATTTTGTTGTAGAAGAAAGCGGATAACGAATCGCAGAGGTCTTGGGAGGGAGTAATGTCGTTTGAGGCTGCGGTGGGGTTGGTAAATTCTTTGACGATGTTGAATAGTTCCTTGTTGTTATGAGCGTTGTTGTCGAGTCGATCCTTGAATGCTGATTTCTTGGTGGATCGGATCAATTGGTGGTGTTTGCGGGTGGCTGTCTTGAAGGTGGTCAGGTTGTCAGTTGTTGGGTTTTTTCTCCATGTTTTCTCGAGAGTACGGCATAGTTTCTTGGATTTCTTAAGGTCATCGTTGAACCAGGGGGCCTTTTTGCTACCATGTTTGGTTTGGTGGTTTTTCAAGGGTGCTAATTCGTCAACGCTGTGAGTGATCCATTGTTTGAGTTTGGTGGCAGCTTGGTTTGGGTCCGATGAGAGGGCGGGAGGGTTTTGGTTGAGCGATGTGAGGAGTTGGTCGGTGGTGATTTTGTTCCAGTTTCTTCGCGGAATAGGTTGTGGGGGGTTGTGGGTCGAGGTAGTTTTGTAGCTGAAGTGAACACAGCTGTGGTCAGTCCAATGGAGAGCTGTGGTGTGATCAAAGGAGATGTGCTTGCTGGAGGAGAAGATTGGGTCGAGCGTATGTCCGGCTACATGGGTGGGGGTGTCAACAAGTTGTTTGAGTCCGAGATTGGCCAGGTTGTCCAGAAGGGTGGTGGTATTGCTGTCGTTTATCTTTTCCAGGTGGAAGTTGAGGTCTAACAGTAGAATGTAGTTCTCGGAGGTGAGGGCATGTGGGCTGATGAAGTCAGTGATGTCTTCGCTGAGTTGTTTACGGGTTCCTGGTGGTCTGTAGACGAGGGTGCCTCTAAATGTGGTCCTGGGGTCGGTGTGGATCTGGAAGTGGAGGTGTTTGGCGGTTGCAAGGTTATCGTCGAAGCTGGTCGTGATTCTGATGGTGTTCTTATGGACGATGGCGATGCCTCCTCCTGTTTGGTTGGTGCGGTCTTTTCGGATGATCTTGTAAGCGTCCGGGGTGGCTGTGGCGATGTCGGGTGCTGATGATGCGTTCATCCATGTTTCTGTGAGGAATGCGATGTCCGGTGAAGCAGTGTCGAGTAGGTCCCAGAGTTCAGTGGCGTGTCTGTAGACGCACTTCAGGTGGTTAGAGTCGGAGCTGTGTTTGGAGTTAGTGGATTTGGTGTGGGTCTTGATGCAGGCGATCTTGCAGGAGTGGCAGGCGAAGGGACCGTGGGTACGTCCTGGGGCAGCTTCGTAGCATTGTGGTGTGCGTCCGGGGTTAAGGGCTAAGAGGGTGGCGGCGTCATACGTTATGCGGGAGGAGGTCGGTTTGCGGGGGCCAGGGGGTCTGGCGCTGGGCGCGGTCCAGGCGCGGACGGGTGTAGACGGGCTTACCTTTGGCGCACCTTCGGCGTGACCGCTGCGCGAGAACGCTGCGCGCAAAGGCATCTGACATATGTGGATGGTGGAGGGGGGAGGAGGGGCGAGGGAGGAGCAGCTGAGAGGCGGGGGCAGGGCAGAGGTCCGGGCAGGGAGGGACAACAACAAAGCACAAAATGGCAGCAGGCCAAAAACGAAACTGGATTGGAGGCACAACCTGAAATGGACGCTATGCACAATTGCACTATTGAAACAATATAACCAAATGTAGCCAAGCACAATACAATCCTACTGGCTGCGCGCTTTCTGAGTGTAGCGCGACGATAATTAATTGGCTAAGCAGCAGACAGGCACCAATGCGCCTTAACGAGCTCAAGCGCTACGATGAGTAAATTAAAGCAGACGGGCAGCTGTAAGTGGGAACAATGCTAGTAAGCGCTGCGATATCACAACAGCAATAGCGCGCTACGATTCCACAAATGCTAAAGCACTACGGTAGATTAATTAGCAGCAGACAGGCAAGCACAGTACAAAATAAAGAAGGAGCAATGCGGGTGAGCGCTACGATACCACGGCAGACAGTGCGGGGAGCTGCGTGGGGAGCGACCGTAGCTGAAGGCTTCAGGGTTCCCCGAAAACTTAGCCGGTGGAGAAGAATTTTTCGCCCACCGCTACTGGCTGAGGAGGTGGTTTAAGAAGAGGCCCGGCTGATGGAACATTTGTTACTTAAAACCGGTGCCAACACCAGAGCAAAGTTAAGGAAGGAATTACACAGAAGACGAATGCAGCCTCAGGACAGTAGAAGGACTTCAGCCGTTGTGTTAGAGAGTTGCTTCCCAAACACATAAGTTAGAGCCTTGAACCAGAAGCAGGGCCTGCCCTTGACCTGAAGATTGAAATCACAGAAAGGTGTCAAGGGAGGTTTATTTTAAATATTCACAATAAACCTGAGACCACTAGTTCTGAGGTTTTTGAGCATTTATTCTGCTTAGTTTTGATAATTCAAAAAGACATTCATAATCAATTGGACATGTCTTTTAAAAGGAAACACCACATTAGTAAATCACACAATTGCAACACATTTGCATGCGTGATTTAGAACCATTTCTTTTGTGAGACAATATATACAACACATACATAATGCCAAACGTTATTTGTGACAAAAATATATGCAACAAACCAATGATCACAAGACAAACATCGATAAATTATGTGTGCCAGCCTGAAATGAAACCAGTCCTGCATTTACACTAAAAACACAAGGCGAACAATTGAGCGTCACAGAACTCTTAGCAGTGTTTGAGAGCGCAGAGCAAGATTGAGAGTCACAGAACACATAGCAATGTTTGAGAGCTCAGGGCAAGACTGAGCGTCACAGAACATATAGCAGTGTTTGAGAGCGCAGGCCAAGTAAGAGAGAGTCACAGATCTCTTAGCAGTGTTTGAGAGCTCAGGACAAGACTGAGCGTCACAGAACATATAGCAGTGTTTGAGAGCGCAGGGCAAGACTGAGAGTCACAGAACATATAGCAGTGTTTGAGAGTGCAGGGCAAGACTGAGAGTCACAGAACATGTAGCAGTGTTTGAGAGCGCAGGCCAAGTAAGAGAGAGTCACAGAACTCTTAGCAGTGTTTGAGAGCGCAGGGCAAGACTTAGAGTCACAGAACACATCGAAGTGTTTGAGAGCGCAGGGCAAGACTGAGAGTCACGGAGCATATAGCAGTGTTTGAGAGCGCAGGGCAAGACAGAGAGTCACAGAACACATCGCAGTGTTTGAGAGCGCAGGCCAAGTGAGATAGAGTTATAGAACACATTGCAGTGTTTGAGAGCGCAGGGCAAGACTGAGAGTCACAGAAAACATTGCAGTGTTTGAGAGTGCAGGCCAAGTGAGAGAGAGCCACAGAACACATCGCAGTGTTTGAGAGCGCACGCAAAGACAGAGAGCCACAGAACACATCGCAGTGTTTGAGAGTGCTGGCCAAGTGAGAGAGAGTCACAGAACACATCGCAGTGTTTGAGAGTGCAGGCAAAGTGAGAGAGAGTCACAGAACACATCGCAGTGTTTGAGAGCGCACGCAAAGACAGAGAGTCACAGAACACATCGCAGTGTTTGAGAGCGCAGGCAAAGACAGAGAGTCACAGAACACATCGCAGTGTTTGAGAGCGCAGGGCAAGTGAGAGAGAGTCACAGAACACATCGCAGTGTTTGAGAGCGCAGGCAAAGACAGAGAGTCACAGAACACATCGCAGTGTTTGAGAGCGCACGCAAAGACAGAGAGTTACAGAACAAATCACAGTGTTTGAGAGCGCAGGCCAAGTGAGAGAGAGTCACAGAACACATCGCAGTGTTTGAGAGCGCAGGCCAAGACTGAGAGAGAGTCACAGAACACATCGCAGTGTTTGACAGCGCAGGCCAAGACTGAGAGTCACAGAACACATTGCAGTGTTTGAGAGTGCAGGCCAAGTGAGAGAGAGTCACAGAACACATCGCAGTGTTTGAGAGCGCAGGCAAAGACAGAGAGTCACAGAACACATCGCAGTGTTTGAGAGCGCACGCAAAGACAGAGAGTTACAGAACAAATCGCAGTGTTTGAGAGCTCAGGCCAAGACTGAGTCACAGAACACATTGTAGTGTTTGAGAGCGCACGCAAAGACAGAGAGTCACAGAACACATTGCAGTGTTTGAGAGCGCAGGCCAAGAGAAAGAATTACAGAAGGAAAGGGTTTATGGAGGGACATGCTAATATAAAAACACCCACAGAAGAGTAAGCACACATTGCTACTCGCAAAGTACACTTCTAAGATTACTACAGCCCTAAATGTGACAGAACATTAGTATGTGTACTGTAGTCCAACCTTGGAGTAAGTCAGGCTGTACACATGGCCACCCACAGGTACTGCAACACAGTGCAATAGTAAATAATAAAGGCAGGACTTTAAAGTAAAACTCCTGAGGAAATAGTTTGCACTAATCAACATTATTTTGACTATTAAATTATAAATCTATGAACAAATACAATTTGTTTTTATGTTAAAACCTTATATATATTTATTACAACTTTTTTTATTTTGACATTTAATAATAAGCCTAAATTAAAATTTTGTTAAAAAATGTAAAACAATATAAATTATTTAAAGGCATAACTTTTAGCAACAATTAATACATAATAAATAAAAATGGTACTTTGGTTGGGAATTGTCTTGATTATTCTTCAAGAAAAAGTATTTAAAACATGTAATAGAGAAATAAAGTAATTAATAATTTAATACACATGCAATTTAATAGGATAATGGACTTTAATCTTTTATTTAATTAGTGTTATGCTGATAATAAATCTTTTAACTGACTTTTATTTATATTTTATAATAACATATTTGTTTTAGAATAACAAACTTTTATAATTTTCCCTAAACTTTCCAATAGGGAGATCTCCACAAAATTGGCAGTCATCTCCATCTACAAGTGAAAAGGTAATAGTGGTAACTTTACACTTTTAAATTTACTTTCCATGGGCATATGTAGGTAATTTTCATTTTGCGATTCTCAAATTGCGATTTTTAGGGAATCGCAATTAGAGAATCACAAAATGGAATGTAGGTAGGATTAGCAAATTTTATTGCGAATCCCACTTATTCCTTATTTGCGAATCGCAGATTGGGATTCGCAAATAAGGAATACCTTCTCATTCATTCAAATGGGCTAGAAGGCCCATAGGAAAAAGTGGGAAGACTTTCTCAATTTGCGATTCTCAATTAGAGAATCGCAAATTGAGAATGTAATTTCAGGGTTGTAAGGGTGTCAATAGGACACCCTTTTGCACCCCCTGAAATTGACATGTGTGCACATGTGGCCCACATATATGCCCTAAGGGCATGTATGTGACCCACATGGCACTTTGAAAAATGCCAAAAAGTGAAGAAATCGCAAAATACCCCCAACCTGAAGTTGCTGGTATTTTGCGATTCCTTAAGCCAAAAGGTGCACAACTTGGGTGCTTCCTACATTGCATTTAAGGAATCGCAATTTGCGACTCCTTAAATGCAATAGCAAAATAAGGATACGCCAAATTTGCGATTCCTTATTTTGCATGTGGGTTTTTGTGTGCTACATAGCACACTGCCCTAATTGCAATCGCAAATGCTGAAATTCTGCGAATTTCAGCATTTGCGAGCGCAATTAGGCTTCCTACATATGGCCCCATGTCTCCACTTCCTGGTTTCTGGGGGAGGTGGGGGCGAGAGGGGGAGTGGGGATATGCCAGTCTACACTTGGGTTATAATCTGTACTCCGAAATGGTGAACAGCACAAACGTGTAGATTTGCATTGAAGTATAAAAGTACATTTACCTAGACAAGTGCATTTACCTTTGTGGATTGGGGCCTCTGTGTTGAAGCAGGCTTTGACAATATGTGCATGTCTTCTTATCTTGGGCCTGGAGCTGCAGTTGATTGTCATGCGTGCTGTGAACTCGCTGTCTGACCCTGCACCGAGTGCTCCCCCCAGATGAGCTGCTCAAGCCTTCGAGCTGTGCAGGAAGCAGCCCCCCCCCCCTCCCCCCCAATCATTAAAACACTTCCTTTCCCCTCTGTTTGCTGCTGTGAGGCCTAATTAGTGTCTATTAGAGAGGAGGCATTTACTGCTCAGTAATTATGCTGCAGATGTCAGTTTCACGGAAAGGTCTTTGTGAGGTGAGTAATGTATGACTTCGACGCCCAGCGACCAATCAGCGCACTGGGAAGGCGGTGATGTCGAACATGCTTTTCCATTCAACACTCACTATGGATGTATTTCTGCTGCAGAGTGAAACCTTACTATGACGTCCCTTGGTCTGTAGACTGCGCTCATCTTCAGGCAGTGCTTATTGATAGTCTGGTGAATTTTCTGACCACCATTTTGAGAAATGGCCCCAAGTGTCACTTTATAGGGTCCATCCCTGACCCCACACCGGTGCAGTGCTCGAGACCTCCCTCTCTGGAGCAGATGCAATAATACATGTTGGAAATCAATTTATAGATGTGATATCGCTTTTACCATTTTGGCAGAGACGACTCTGAATGATTTAGTGGTTGAGTATGTGCTGGTCTTTCATTTCATTTTGTGTTTAGATGCTGTTGTTTGTTGGTGTCAATGTTGTGAGGTCAGAAGCATTGCATTTGGTGTGTTAGCTGTGCCTGTCCTGGCTGTTGTGCGTGTCGTGGACTGTGGCCCAAACTATTACTTACGAGTTTCTGTGGTTTTCATTTTTAATTTGAAACCAAAACTGTAACTGTTTTTTAAGGGAATCTCTTAGGTCTTTTTAGAGATATGTTAATCTGTTGTAGGCGATACTAACCATAACTTCCATTTAACCATTGCTTTTTGTCAGTATTTTTTTATCCTATACCACATGCAGCAGTTGCCTGCGCCTAACCAACCCTCAGCAGCTAGGCACTGCTGGGCGTGGCCTTCGACCTTGTGCAGTGAGGGCTGGCCTCAGGGACTGTTGTGCAGCGAGACCCTGTGCCCAGCCCTCTGCGGGCGGGCAGCTCCACTGCACACGGCCTTCGGTCGTGAATTGAGGGAATGGACCGCCATGGTTGACGTTTGGCCAGACCTGTTGCTCACCCCTATGCTGGAGGCCAACCCACTCTGTGCATGACTCCGGCCATGCACAAGGGGGTTGGACATAGGTGGCCAGGCCCTGCATCCAACTCTCAGCGTATGGCCGCCACTCGCAGCGCAGAGCCTTCAGCTGAACGCGGAAGGGGTTGTCCTCCGAGCCATATTGTGCTGTGGGAGGCTAACCCTAGGCACAGAAGGTCCACCCTCGCTGTGCCTGGGCCTTGGCTGTGTGAAGATGGAAGGTCAGCAGGGCCTGGAGTGTGGGCGGCCCTGCTCCCAACCTACCATATAAGGCTAATGCGCATTTAGGGCCAGGTGACCAAGTACAGCAATACTGCCCTGAATAATATCCACCCCGTCTATTTGCAGAACTATGAAGGACTTACAAATCCTGGACCCTTCCTGGGTCCCCATGACCCAGGAAGGAACCACGATTCGCAAATTCAGCACCGGATTCATGCGACAAGAACATTTAAAAAAAAGTGTGTTGCCATGGGAGTCCCCTTTGCCGCAAGTCCCCACCCTTGATGGCCCTTGGGGTCAGGTAGGTTCACCCAGCCCCTTTGCCCCTTTTTTAGGTTTCGCTGGGGGACGGAGCTGGAAGCTCCGCCTCCAGAGAAATCTCTTGATTTCAGTATAGTGACTCTGGAATACGCCTCCCTGTCCCATTGGCTAGCTCCATAAATGGAGGCTAGCCATTGGAACAGAGAGGCGTCCGTCATGGCCGGACCAGATTCGGGGGCGTTCCCGAGAATCTTTGGCTTTTGGCTACGTCATGATACGTCAGCCAAAAGCCGGGAACGCCCCCGAATCTGGTCCGGCCGGGCCGTGCTTGCTGCTGTCCTGCCTTACTCTGTGTCCCTCCTCCCCCCTCCCCCCTCCTCGCTGTCCTGTGCACGTTTCCCGTTTTTCGACCACGGCCGCCGGAGGAAGCCCTGGTGAGTGCGTGTTAAATCTTGCCTTCCCGCCCCCTCCTCCCCCTCCCTGTGTTTCCGTTCCGCCCCCTCCCCGTGTGAAAGGGATTTGTTTCTGGAACTCGGCTCGGGTCCATTCCCGCCCCCCTCCCACTTCCCGCCCCCCCTCCCGCTCGGAAGTGCGTGTGCAGTTGCTCATCTTGCCTTCCCGCCCCCTCCCCGTGTGTCCGTTCCGCCCCCCTCCCGTGTGAAAGGGATTTGTTTCCGGAGCTCGGCTCGGGTCCATTCCTGCCCCCCTCCCGCTTCCCGCCCCCCCCCCTGTCCTGTGCCCGTTCCCGCCACCCTCCCTCCCTGTGCTCGCCCCTGTCCTGTGCCCGTCCACTTAAACTGCATCCTCTGATGCATTTGTTTTTGTTCCCGCACTCTTTCGATCAGGGAGCCATTCTTCCAGTGCTCGAACTCTCCCTGCTGGTTCCAGTGTGCGGACAGCACCTCTCCCCCTACAAACTTTAAAGAGAGCACACGTGGTGCCCGTTAACATGCGTGGCCGCCTGCTTGCCGCCGTCGACTGAGTCCTCTGGCTGTCTCTGTTGTGACCGTCACACTGTGTGATCTCCGACCTGAGAGTTGCTTGTTTGAAGAGGGGTGCGGGGGACGGCCAAGGTATGAAAGCTGGGCCGCGGCTTCCGAGCCTTTATCGGTAGACTCCAGGCAGCGGTGCAGTGCTGAGGGGCGCGGGGCTACGGGGGCCACTTCCGGTCACAGTGAAGAGGGGCCAGGGGGTGCTGGGCCCCCCTCGCAGGGGGCGAGAGCAGTGCGGACAGATAGGACGCAGGGAGAGATTACCAGCTGCCACTTTTGAAACTTTTTTTTTTAACTTCCTGCCCCTGGTGTGATCTGTGTTTGGCTGCAGTCTTCACCCCCTTGAGTGTTGGTGTGTGGATGTGTCTCACTTCAAAGCACGTGAGGTTCCATGTCGGGCTTTTCGGCCAACAACATGCATTATGGGATTTGTAGTTTTGATTTTAACGTTGCGGGAGCTCAAAATCAAATTGCCTATAGGTTTCTCAAAACTTCCCCCTGCATTTCAGTTGTTAGCAGCTTCATCACTGACACACTGTGTGACTTTGGGCTTTGTTCTGGCCCTTTCGCTCACGGACCCAAGTACAGCTGTTAGAAGCAGGTGGAGTTAGCAGCTGTGCTCGTTTATTCGTTCACTGTCACAACCTTGGTCACAGGTCAGGAACTGGTGATAGATAGGTCAGCAACCGTTTTTGCCATTCATTTGTGTCTCTTCTTTTATATGTGTGCAAAACAGAACCTGCTACATGAAGGGATTGTTTGTTAGCAGTGTGCGCTCAGCTTAGACACTGTGCCCTCGGCTTCGCGCGTCTTCTTATGGTACTGTGCCTCTGGGTTCATGTCAGTGTCTTCCCAGAGTCACCCAGAGACCAGGACTCCCGGGTGTAATTTTCTGTGACGACTCATCCTTTCCCAGTGTCTGAGACTCCCTTCTGCCCGCTCTCTGTCCCAGTGTCCCAGACTCCCCAGTGCCTGCCTCTGTCTCCCAGTGTCTGAGACGCCCTTGTGTCCGGCTCTGTCTCTGTGTCACAGACTCCCTTGTGTCCGGTTCTGTCTTCCAGTATCCCAGACACCCCATTATCTTTCGGTGTCATCCCATATGTTTGCTCCTCCATTAAGCTCGCCCTACCCCCCTCCCTCAGTGTGCACATCTCGCCGATGTCCGTAACGATCTATTGTCATCCTATCTGCATCTCGCGGGGTCCATTGCTCTCCCTGTGTCTTCCATTGTTTGCGTCGCCCATATGTCTCTGAACCCCATTGTCTTAGTGTCCATGGTTCAGTCTCTCAGCATCCGTTGCTCAAGGTGTTAGGGGAGAGAGGAGTTGGCCTAACGGCTAGGGTAGTCGACCTTGAATCTGGGGAACTGGGTTCGAGTCTCGGCAGACGCTGAACATCCTCTGATTCTGGGCAAATCACTTAATATCCCTTGCCTATCAAAAATGAATGTGTCCTCAAGTAATTGAACTGGTGCTATGTAAAGCACTCTAATACCCAATGCGGGTCAAGTTTGTGCTATATAAGACTCTAAATAAAAAATAAAAAAAATTCGCAGCAGCGTGTGTCTCGGTGTTCACGGCTGCTGGTGTTTCTCTGTCTCTCTCTCCCAGTGTCTGGCTTTTCTGGTCCATATATTTGTCTGCTTTCTGTGTCTTAGTCTCTCTGTGTGTGCAGCTCTTGTCTGTGTGACTGTGTCCTCTGTTTCTACCTGTGTTGCCATCTCCCAAGGTGTGTCTCTTCTAGTGTCTGCAGGCTCTGTTGTCCGTCTGTCTCTTAGTGTCTGTGTCTCCCAGTGTCTGAGTCGTCTGCGTCTCCCATTTGTTTGATTCTCCCTTTGTTGCATCTCAAAGTCTGTATCACCAAGTGTCTGTGGCCCATCTCTTTTTCTCTGTTTCTTAGTGTCTTTCTCTCGGTGTCTGAGTCACTCTGTCTGCCTCTTCCATATGTGTGAGTCTCCCTGTATTGCTTGTTGCATTTCGCAAAGTCTGTCTCTTCTGGTGTCTGCAGGCTCTGTCGTCCATCTGTCTATTGGTGTTTGTGTCTCCCAGTGTCTGTGAGTCACTCTGTCTGCCTCTCCCATGTGTCTGATACTCCCTGTGTTGCATCTGTCAAGGTCTGTATCGCCCACTGTCTGCGAGTTCGATGGTCCATCAATGTTTCTCTGTGACACAGTGTCTGTATCTCCCGGTGTCTGTGATACCCATGTATCTGCCTCTCCCATGTGTCTCTCTCTTCCATGTATCTCTCTCTGCCATGTCCTGGTATCTACCATTTGCATCTCCCAATGTCTGGCTCTTCCAGTGTCTGCGCGATCTGTGGCCCATCAATGTGTCTCTCTGTCTTAGTCTCTGTGTCTCCCGGTGTCTGTGATACCCATGTATCTGCCTCTCCCATATGACTCTCTCTCCCAGTATCTGCGGGTTCTGTGGTCCATCACTGTGTCTCTGTCTTAGTGTCTGTGTCTCCCAGTGTCTGTGATACCCATGTGTCTTTCTCTCCCACGTGCCGTCATATCCCATATGCATCTCCCACGGATTGTCTCTCCCAGTGTTTGCAGGTTCTGTGGTCCATCTGTGTCGCTCTTAGTGTATGTGTCTCCCATATTCTGTGTCTCTGCATTATGATTCCTATGTGTCTGGTCTCCAGTGTACATCTCCTATGTGCCTGCATCACCCAAAGTCTGTCTCTCCCAGTGTCTACGGGTTCTGTGGCCCACCTCTGTGTCTCCATGTGCTTGTCTCTCCCATGGGTTTGTTTCTCCCATGTGCATCTCCCATGTGTTCGCATCTTCCATGGTCTGCCTCTCCCAGAGTCTGCAGGCTCTGTGGTCCACATCTGTATCTGTGTCTCTTAGTGTCTGTGTCTCCCAGTGTCTGTGATTTCTTGTGTCTACCTCCCATGTGTCCACATCTCCCATGGTCTTTCTCTCCCAGTGTCAGCAGGTTCTGTGGTCCGCCTCTGTCTGTGTGTCTTAGTGTCTGTGTCTCCCATTGTCTGTAACTGCCTGTGTTTGCCTCTTCCTGCGTTTCCATTTCCCCTACATCTGTGACTCCCTTCTGTCTCCCAGTGTGTGTTCCTCGTGTCCATGCCTTCGCCCTCTGCTGTCTGTCTCCCAGTGACTCTCTAGTGGCCCCTTCTGTCTCCACACATGAGTGGGTATAAGTGAGGAGAAGAGCTGAAGTGTGATGGAGGACTGCACTATCAGATGTATGTGATTGGCAGCTCGGCAGACACCTCTGATGATCTTGTAAATGCTGCTTGGCAGCTGCAGTGGGTCCCTGCCAGTGCTTTGATTCTGGGGTGAATGCTCCTGTTAGAAGTAGGGAAGGGGGTGTGCGGTGTATTTGTGGTCCTGGGGAAACGTTCTCTTTAAAGCCAGAAACTTCAAGGTTTTTCTCCTCCATATTTGTTCATAATTATTGAATTTTTTTTTAGCTGTTAGATCTATGCAAATCTCTTGTTTTGTGGTTATTTTTTGTGGCAGCTAGTCTGAGTGAACAGTCGGTGTGTCTTTTAGATGAGGAGCGTGTGGCAGGGAGGTAACAGATTTGTCCAGGATCACAAGTGGGAAAGCCAGCTCTAAAACTTCTGAATCTTGGTTTTAGTGTCAGCAACGAATTTGTGTATATATTTTTACATCTAACTTAATCACTGAGCCACGTGTCCTGGCGTTATCGCATTTCTTAAAAACGACTATCTAGTTTTTTTTTCTTCTTTTGCTTTGGTAAGCTATGGCACATTTTTTTTTCTTATTTCTATTGTTTGTTCCACATTTCCTGTAGCCCTCACCAAATAAGATTATTATTAATTCCAGATTTACATCACTGTGCTTCTCCTTTCTGGTCAGGCGAAATCTTTTGAGAAGCAGTATGTGGCTTTGTCCCGCCTCTCTCTTCCATTGACTAGCTCCATAAATGGAGGCTAGCCATTGGAAGAGAGATCTGTCCGTCATTGTCCGAGGCGATTCGTGGGCGTTCCAGTGACTTTTTCCCTCTCCGCCCCTTTGTTGCCTTCATTGCGGCGGTGGGTGTTGTCTTATTTTTTTTTCCCCAGGATGTTTGCGGCCGGCATTTTTTTCTAGGAGCTAGGGCGAGCGGGTGGGTTCACGTAATGCTCCTTTCTCGTCAGGAACCTCCTGCAGCCTCTCCCTGCCCTGCCAGAGCCGAGGAGACACAGCCGTGGCATTTCTCCCCGTTCTTTCCACACTCCTCCCAGCCTTCTCTCTGATCTCGCAGCCGTGGCATTTCTCCCCGTTCATTCCACCCCCTCCCAGTCCGATGCCTTCTCGCTGATCTTTTGTCATTAGGTAAATGCAAAAATGTGTGCTGCGATTGCCCGTCTTGCCACGAAGGACGAGGAAAAGAGCTGAAGCCGGTGCCGCGCATGACGGTGGGCGAGGCCGGCCGGGACATAGAGAAGAGCCTCGCAGGCTCCATTTCCACTTCTCCCGGTTGGGAGGAAGCTATTGGCCAAGAGAAAGGCAGGAAGTCCACGGGAGCCTACCCCGTGCTCCTCCACCACCGGATTGTAGCCAGCGTCTCTCCCCGAGGCTCCCCCAGCGAGAGGAGGGCGAAGGAAGCAGACCAGCAGCCAGAGAGTCCCGCATGCCGGCAGCAGAGTGACCTTATCGGAGTGGGACCGGAGCAAGGAGAGGCTCAAGGGGCATAATTGAGTGAGAGCCTGAGAGGCTCCCAGGGGCATTTCTGATTTAAAGCCCACAAGGGCTCCACCTGGGCATGGTTGGTACCGAGTCCCCTGAGGAGGGACTCACACATCTGGGCATAGTTGCTTTAGAGCCTGCTGTCTCAAACACAAATAAGACCCACCTGCACCCTAAGCCAATGAAGACTTTTACACTGAAGGGCATCCTGAGGTTCTTTACTCCTCCCTTCGGTACATAGGTGATGATGATGATGATGTTTTTACAGTCATTAACCAGTGACTGGGTGATGGTAACTTTAATTGCGACATGGAATATTTTATTTTTAGTATTTTACTTTTAGTTCCCTGCCCCCTCGCTGTGCTTGCTTCCCTGCCCCCTTGCTGTGCTTGCTCTCCTGTGTGTGTGTGGCTCTGGGTGTGTGTGTGTGGCTCTGGGTGGGTGTGGGTGTGTGGCTCTGGGTGGGTGTGGGTGTGTGGCTCTGGGTGGGTGGGTGGGTGTGTGGCTCTGGGTGGGTGTGTGTGGCTCTGGGTGGGTGGGTGTGTGGCTCTGGGTGGGTGGGTGGGTGTGTGTGGCTCTGGGTGGGTGTGTGTGGCTCTGGGTGGGAGGGTGTGTGTGTGGCTGTGGGTGGGAGGGTGTGTGTGTGGCTCTGGGTGTGTGTGTGTGTGTGTGGCGGTGGGTGGGTGTGTGTGTGTGGCAGTGGGTGGGTGGGTGGGTGGCTCTAGGTGGGTGTGTGTGTGGCGGTGGGTGGGTGGGTGTGTGTGGCTCTGGGTGGCAGGGTGTGTGTGTGGCTGTGGGTGTGTGTGTGTGGCTCTGGGTGGGTGGGTGGGTGTGTGTGGCTCTGGGTGGGTGGGTTTGTGTGTGTGGCTCTGGGTGGGAGGGTGTGTGTGTGGCTGTGGGTGTGTGGCTCTGGGTGGGTGTGTGTGTGTGTGTGGCTCTGGGTGGGTGTGTGTGTGTGGCTCTGGGTGGGTGTGTGTGTGTGGCTCTGGGTGGGTGTGTGTGTGTGGCTCTGGGTGGGTGTGTGTGTGTGTGGCTCTGGGTGGGTGTGTGTGTGTGGCTCTGGGTGGGTGTGTGTGTGGCTCTGGGTGGGTGTGTGTGTGTGTGTGGCTCTGGGTGGGTGTGTGTGTGTGTGGCTCTGGGTGGGTGTGTGTGTGTGTGGCTCTGGGTGGGTGTGTGTGGTCTGGGTGTGTGTGTGTGTGGCTCTGGGTGTGTGTGTGTGGCTCTGGGTGTGTGTGTGTGTGTGTGGCTCTGGGTGTGTGTGTGTGTGTGTGGCTCTGGGTGGGTGTGTGTGTGGCTCTGGGTGTGTGTGTGTGTGTAGCTCTGGGTGGGTGTGTGTGTGTAGCTCTGGGTGGGTGTGTGTGTGTGGCTCTGGGTATGTGTGTGTGGCTCTGGGTATGTGTGGCTGTGGCTCTGGGTGGGTGTGTGTGGCTGTGTCTCTGGGTATGTGTGTGTGTGTGTGGCTCTGGGTATGTGTGTGTGTGTGGCTCTGGGTGTGTGTGTGTGTGTGTGTGTGGCTCTGGGTGTGTGTGTGTGTGTGGCTCTGGGGGGGGGTGTGTGTGGCTCTGGGTGTGTGTGTCTGTGTGGCTCTGGGTGTGTGTGTGTGGTAGTAATTGCTGTCTGCTGAGCTCGTCCGTAGGGTACAATAGGTCTCACATTTGCGAGAGATTAAGCTAATGGCAATGTAAATGACAATGCCATTTATTTATCTGTTTTTAAAACCAACACATAAATACAAATTTTGTCATTTACAATGCCAATAGCTCTAACTTTTCCAAAGGCGAAACCGTTGCATTGTAAATGCTTGTCTTTTGAGCTGATCGAGCACAGCACTGTGTTGGGCAATGGTGGCCGCAAAATACATTTATCTTCGATCTGCAGCCAATCAAAGCAATGCAGATTTACAGATCTGCAGATGGATAGGCCAATCTGCAATGAGTCCTGGGAGAAATAACGCTCTGGTCTAATGGCGTGCCTTTATTTTGTAATTGGATTTGTGTATCCTGAATAGATTCATGAATCCAGAGGGGATCTGCAAATTAAACGTCCAGATACCTCTAAAATCTAACCTCCCCGTGCCCAACCTGAGCGTCTATTTAAAGAATGATTTACAGACTGTGCCCCGGGGGTACAATGGGCACGTGCACCCACTTTGCGCACCTCCCGGGCACTTTGGTATTGCAGAGATGGCCGCAGATGCTTGTGTGACCCTTTCTGTAATACAGATAGCTCTGGTGCACACATAGCGTCAACGGTACTACCAGAGGGTGGCCCCTCATGTGCATGAAGGCGTGGCCCCATGCACATAAGGGAATCCCTTTGCCTCTGTGTCATATTATATATGCGAACGCAGATGCAAAGAAGCTGTCAGTGCGCTCCCTGGTGGCAGCCCTCTGCAGAGGGGATCGGGGGTCCTATGGACCCCTTAGACATCCCCTCACAGGGAGGGGCAGTCACTCACTGCACCCGCCTGCAAGGGAATCTCTCTCCCCCTTCAAGGTGCAGCCGGGTGCCGCCTGCAGAGTGAAACAGGGAGTGGCTGCTTCAAAGCCACTCTGTGTTTCACTTCAATGCGCTGCCCCCAGGGTAGCATGAAGTCACGGCTGCCCTTTTCTGAATAGTTTTGTACACCATAAGCGTGGAAGGGTATGCTCAGACATGAGCCCCTTGCTCACTGCACCATCAGGATTCAAGCAAGCCGGGCCGAAGACGGCTGTAATGCCAGAAACCAGTCCCCGGAAGCTTGTTTCCTTTCCAGTAAAATAATTGGCTTGGTAGTTTGGTCTGCCCTGTTCCAATGATGCACTGGGCCAGGGACAGACTAATTTGCATGTAGCCAGGTTCTGAGCTGGGATGGTGCAGTGAGCTAAAAAACGGTGATGGATCAAGCCCTGGTCTGTTGACAGGGTAGGAGTGTTCTGCTTAATTCAGATACTCTGTCCATCACCACCCCCTTTTCTGAACCGTTTTGTCCACCATAAGCGTGGAAGGGTATGCTCAGACATGAGTCCCTTGCTCACTGCACCATCAGGATTCAAGCAAGCCGGGCCGAAGACGGCTGTAATGCCAGAAACCGGTCCACGGAAGCTTGTTTCCTTTCCAGTAAAAGAATTGGCTTGGTAGTTTGGTCTGCCCTGTTCCCATGATGCACTGGGCCAGGGACAGACTAATTTGCATGTAGCCAGGTTCTGAGCTGGGATGGTGCAGTGAGCTAAAAAACGGTGATGGATCAAGCCCTGATCTGTTGACTGGGTAGGAGTGTTCTGCTTAATTCAGATACTCTGTCCATCACCACCCCCTTTTCTGAATCGTTTTGTACACCATAAGCGTGGAAGGGTATGCTCAGACATGAGTCCCTTGCTCACTGCACCATCAGGATTCAAGCAAGCCGGGCCGAAGACGGCTGTAATGCCAGAAACCGGTCCCCGGAAGCTTGTTTCCTTTCCAGTAAAAGAATTGGCTTGGTAGTTTGGTCTGCCCTGTTCCAATGATGCACTGGGCCAGGGACAGACTAATTTGCATGTAGCCAGGTTCTGAGCTGGGATGGTGCAGTGAGCTAAAAAACGGTGATGGATCAAGCCCTGATCTGTTGACTGGGTAGGAGTGTTCTGCTTAATTCAGATACTCTTTCCATCACCACCCCCTTTTCTGAATCGTTTTGTCCACCATAAGCGTGGAAGGGTATGCTCAGACATGAGTCCCTTGCTCACTGCACCATCAGGATTCCAGCTAGCCGGGCCGAAGACGGCTGTAATGCCAGAAACCGGTCCCCGGAAGCTTGTTTCCTTTCCAGTAAAAGAATTGGCTTGGTAGTTTGGTCTGCCCTGTTCCCATGATGCACTGGGCCAGGGACAGACTAATTTGCATGTAGCCAGGTTCTGAGCTGGGATGGTGCAGTGAGCTAAAAACGGTGATGGATCAAGCCCTGATCTGTTGACTGGGTAGGAGTGTTCTGCTTAATTCAGATACTCTGTCCATCACCACCCCCTTTTCTGAATCGCCCTGGGGGACGGGCATTTAGTATAATAGGGCGCACTATCCCTGTTTGCGCCCGGAGCACCTGTTTTGAGGTGTGCAGTGGCACAGACAGGGAAAGCGTGCCCTATGTGTAATAGGGACGAAGATTTACACCAAAGCAAGAAAAGCAAAATCTTTGAGTAAAGTTCGACCCTTTGCCTAATTAGGGCAAGGGCAGGCTCCTGTAAGCCATGCCTTGAGCCAGGAGGGTAAAAACACTTCACCACAAGCTGACTTTGGGTTAGAGAACCAGAACACCCTGCAGGGAGGAGCACCCCTCTCTCACTCATGGACCCCCACAACTTGGCACCTGGAACATAAATAAAAGTTTGTCTTGACAGCCTTCCCCTGAGCTGAACCAAAGGGGAGTACAAATATATTCCACGCCCAGCACAGGGGCCGGGGAATAACACAAATGTATGACGTTACAACGCATACATTCACAACTCATACCATTATACCAAAACTTTTACAACGCAGGATCCATTACAATGCATGCCATTACAACGTAGATGCTATTACAACTCATGCCATTATAACGTAAGTATGGGTAAGTTTTTTATTTTGTATTTTAATTAATGGGAATGTAATAGTAGTGTAAATGTTGGATAGTGTAGGGGCTAAAATTACTATTCTAACTCCAGGGGGGTGTAATAGTAGTGTAAATGTTGGATAGTGTAGGGGTTGAAATTACTATTCTAACTCCAGGGGGGGTGTAATAGTAGGGTAAGTGTTGGATAGTGTAGGGGTTGAAATTACTATTCTAACTCCAGGGGGGGTGTAATAGTAGGGTAAGTGTTGGATAGTGTAGGGGTTGAAATTACTATTCGAACTCCAGGGGGGTGTAATAGTAGTGTAAATGTTGGATAGTGTAGGGGCTAAAATTACTATTCTAACTCCAGGGGGGTGTAATAGTAGGGTAAGTGTTGGATAGTGTAGGGGTTGAAATTACTATTCTAACTCCAGGGGGGTGTAATAGTAGGGTAAGTGCTGGATAGTGTAGGGGTTAAAATTACTATTCTAACTCCAGGGGGTGTAATAGTAGGGTAAGTGTTGGATAGTGTAGGGATTGAAATTACCATTCTAACTAAAGGGGGGTGTAATAGTAGGGTAAGTGTTGGATAGTGTAGGGGTTAAAATTACTATTCTGACTCCAGGGGGTGTAATAGTAGGGTGAGTGTTGGATAGTGTAGGGGTTAAAATTAAATTAAATGCTTACCCATACTTACGTTGTAATGGCATGATTTGTAGTAATAGCATCTGCGTTGTAATGGCATGTGTAGTAATGGCATGTGTTGTAATGGATCCTGCGTTGTAAAAGTTTTGTGGTAATGGTAGTGCATTGTGAAAGTTGCGTTGTAATGGCTGTTTTCCAATAACACTGCCCCTGGGCAGGCCTCCTGCCCAGTTTCTTCAGTGCCCTCTCACACACCCTTGGGTGATGGACAGGGTTTCCTCTGAACTCTCCTAGGGCGGTGTCAGAGCCGGTCCTGTCATTGCCCCGTGTGTGTGTTTGCCCACTGGAGTCTCTGGATGTCTCAGGAGATGCCCTTTGCATCATCATTATTATTGACACATCTTTTTGCCCTGATATTCCGTTTGTTTGCTGTACATCTTACACTGAGTGCCCCAGGGGTGCACGGGGCTCGTGCACCTGCGCTCTGAGGCCCCCGGAGGACTTTGGTATTACATAAGGGCAACAGAAGCTTGTGCGGCTCCTTCTGTAGCACCAGGAGTGACCGGTGCAGGTAAGAGCAGTGGGCAGTGGTGAGGGGGTGGGGGCACGGCTCGAGTCTGGGTACCACGCTGTTGAACGGCGTCCCCCCAATTATTTTAACAGGAGCTCGATAACTGGAGCAAATGGAGCCACACATTCACTCTTTGGCCTCTCTGGGGCGAGATCAGAGCTAATTCAGAACTCTGCTTAGACGCTGGCTTTACTGATGCAATTGTCACTAAGGGGTGAGCGAGGGGAGGCAATGAGTCCGATGGTGCAAGCCACCTTTCGTGACATCACTTCCTGTCGTGACGTCAGCTCCCCCACTTTTTTTTTTAGGACTTGTGCCCTGGGTGGGGGGGATTCGACAGAGGACGACAAGGGAAAATTAAATAAATAATCAATTTCCCCTTGTCGTGGTCTGTCGGCCCTCCTTCCCCCCACCTGGCCTCACTGCTCTTACAGGCATGGGCCGCACCTGTGTAGTACAGATTGTTCTAGTGCCATCTGTGCACCAAAACGATCTCAAACAGGTATTATTTAAACCTCTGTTTGCAAAACAAAACCCTTTTTAGCCCAGAGTTGCCACAAGGAGCACTTTATGTCACCTGTAATTGTGCCATCGCACCATGTTCACTTGTGGTCTGTGGTACTATTGGACACTTTCTCACTAAGAAGGTAACTTACACCGTTTGTCAGACAGTACAACATGCATGCATTGTCTATTTCACAAACTCCTGTTACCAAAATATTGTAGAGACAGAAATGCAGCATAACGTTAACCCAGTATCAGAAGAGCAAAGGCAGGGTTGGATTCTCAATACCTAATTATCTTACCAAAGTTATAAATTATTTAATTTAGGTTTCCTGGAGCTTGTCTGCAGAACACAGCCAGAGACCAACCACATCCCGAACTCTCTTCCTGTTTCATAACCCCATCTCTACTCTCCACGCCTGGTCATCCATGCGGTTGGATGAGCCAACACGTGGGACATCAGTGGCTCGCACCATGGACCCACGACATGCAGGGAAATGCTCTTCTTGCTCTAGACCACATCTCACTGTGAGCATCTCCTTTGAGAAAGGGGCGTTCCCAGTGGGTGGGCGGTGTTGGGGGTTTGCAGGTGGAGATGTGCTCTCAGCCTTGGGAAGGCTTTGGGTTGTGAAGACCTGGCTGTTCCAACAGTAGCAGTTTTTCTCCCCCCCCCCCCCCCACCCCCCTCCCCAGCTCCTTGAGACCCTCGCGGGTGAGTAGTGCGCTCTACAAATGCTTGATTGATTGATTGATAGGGAGGAAGTTAAATGTTCTCCCACTTTGTGTGTCTGTGGTAGAGGTTTCTTGATAAAGCTTCTGTTTGAACGCGTGTTCCTGAGCCGGGGACTGAGTCCGTTTGCTGAGCGCATGGTTAAAGGAAGCAAAGACACTTCGAGTCAAGATGTTTGAGGGTCATTACCAACCACAGAAGGCTCTTACCTTTTCATTTGCCCTATTTAAACGACTGCTAGTCAAGCGCTGGCAGAAACCAAAAGAGAAAAACTGTATTTCCTTCTTTTTGCACTGAAGGTTTTTAGATTTTGGACAGGGACCTGGACAGGGGTTTGTCTCCATCTCTGTCTTGAATTGCTGGGACAGAAATGCTCCTCTCACAGCGTGAGGCGCTATGGTCTCGGTTAACCTCAAGGACAGAGGGGTCCTGTTCTTGCCCGTGAATCTTATTTCCCCCGCGGTACTTCTATACTGTGTCTGCAGCATTAAGCTGTTGAAGATAGGTTAGGTTTTCTGGATCTGACATTTACAGATTTTTTGTCAACTAGATAGAAAACGGTGGCCTGGCCAGAAGAAAACCAGTGGATCCATAGGAAGTGGATTTGTGTCCTGCCTGCTCCTGTGCCTGGAGAGCCCAGAAGGGCCAGTGGACAAGAAAAGGTGGCGCTTCTGGAGAGCAACCCAGAAGGCCCTTTGGGACGGAACACTTTGATATGGACCGTAACTTGAGTCTGAACCTGAACTGAAGGTGTGGGGAGTACCCTATTACTGGAAACCACGGTCTGTCTCTGTGGAACCAGACATGAAGGTCAGGACTGTAAAAAACTGGTTTATTAGGCATATTCACAACCCTTGTCAGGGTGAATCCTCAAAGTCACTAAATGAATCTGAACTCAGTCTCCTGGCAGCTATGTCACAGAGCAGAGAGGCGCAACTTAGGGCAATATGGAAAGTATTTATGCAGCACTGTTGGGACGGGAAGTCTCCTGCATGCCTCTGGAGAGAGTGCTTCCCCTGCCTTAAGCTAATCTCCGAGCAAGTCACTCAAAAGCTACTGTACAGGTTCTAGATCCCTACCTCAGTGAGCATGACAATCATACATGTCCACTGAGAGTCTCCATGTTTACATGAATTGAGACCCTAGAGCTTGGCTCTGAGGTCGAGGGGGCATGCCTAGTGCACCCCTATTTTTAGAGAGTGGCTACTGCCCTCTCTAATAAAGCTGTGGTAGACTGACAGTGGTGGCAGCAATAAATCTATAGTCAGGAGGGGTGAGTCCCTAGGCACCCTCCTGACCAAGTCTGTGCAGTTTGCCATGCCTGTGGGCCTGTTGCCTTTGTCTAACTGATGTGTGTTTGAGAGCCCGTGGGTGTACAGGGGAAGAATGGGGATTTGAGCCAGTGTGAGGAATGCGAGCTGTTCTGCTGGACATCCCAGCTCCCCCGCGCCCCTCCCTATTTCCTTGGAAAGGCCTGGTGGGCTGGGGTAGACACTCTGCTCTTATCTGGGTTTAGCTGCACTAACTCTGCGAAGAGGACCCGCCCCCACTGGTCAGGGCCTACTAGGCTGGAGTGAATTAAAATTCCTCTCTAGGGAGTTGCACAGCCTGACACCAGAAGAACTTGGGGGTGGACTGGGGCATGCTTTAGCCATGCATTGAACACGCGGTGAATGGTTTGTGATTGGAGGTGTATTCAGGATGCAAAAGTAGCAGACTCTCTGATTGGAAGAGCCTATCAATCAGAGGTGATAAAAGTCTGACCTGAGTGGTCAGCTGTGGTTCAAGACTGGTCTATGATGGAAGAGGCAGCCACACCAGGCCGTCTGAAGATAGCCAGGCGCGACCTGCAGTGTGAAGGCAGGAGATAAGACCATGTTCACTGTGTCTGGGCCAGCTGTTTCTGTGAAGCGGAGCGTATGCTTTGGAACAAGGAAATTACAGACAGCTGCCCAAGGTGTGGAAAGGAAGCTTGCGTCACATCACCCAAGGTGTGGAAAGGAAGCTTGCGTCACATCACCCAAGGTGTGGAAAGGAAGCTTGCAGCACATGACGAGAGCCAGAGAGGAGGAAGCTTGATTCTAGTCTTGGAAGGTGAGATCAAATCCCCTCTAGGGTCCTCCCTTGCGCTGTGGGAGCCTGTACAAGCAGTAACTGGGAATAGAGGCCAGTGAAGCAGGCCCCCACCTTTCTTTTTGTGATCTCTGAGGGTATCAGGGTGAACTGGCACTCCGTCCAGCCAGTACCCTCCTGCAGCTAGCCAGTGGCTACTGGACTAGTGGGACTCCAGTAAACTGTGCCAAGACATCAGGCACTTGTGATCAGATCCCTGACAGCACTAGAGGGGTGTCCTCACTCACGACAGGAGGGCACTTCTGTTGCTTTGGGTGGGGGGTTATGGGGCTGATCAAGAACATTTGACTTCACATCATATGCTGAAACTATATCCTTTCAATCCAAAGATTGGTATCAAGGCTCTAGTGAATGAGAGCAGCCCTGTGTAACATGATCTGTAATATGCAATGCTTACTGCGTGTTTTCATGTTAACTGTGTTTTTATAGTGCTTGGTCTCTAGGCGCTATAATACTGTTTGTGGTCAGAACTCTGTCCCAGAGGGTTGTAGAGACTTCTGGTTTTCACTGTTTATCCTAGTTTTATGTGTAGTATAATTATCTTATGTGTATTAAAGTACTTTTCTTTTATAAAAAGTAAAGCACTGACTGGACATTGAGTTTATCAGCTGGTGGTACGGTGTGCACTGTGTTCTGAATGTCTGACCCCACCTCACCTCCTTGAGTAAGCCTTGGACTGCTCTGTCTCGCTGCCCTGAGAGGGCCAAGCGCTGGAGAGGAGTACTTGGTTATCCAGTTTTGGGTCCACTAGTACTGAGGCCCCAGGACACCAGTGAGGGAACACTCCAGTTGATGCGATTGGAGCCCAGTTACCCCCGAGTGCCCTGGTGCCCAAGAAGCTGGTCTAACAAGTACTAAAACAGTAGTAAAGTCAAAATTCAAAACAATAAAAATCCCAAGCCAAATTAGAAAAACAAAAGACAATGTAATAAACACAATGCCACCAAAATAAAAAAAAACGAATGAAGGAAACCAGAGGTATGATTTTTTTTATGTTTTAAGAAGATATAGCGCCACAAAGCCCAAAGTGCCAACAAACATCAATGGTCTCTCCAGACCGGGTCCTAGGCACAATTTGAGGCAGACCGCGGTTGAGCGTGGGTCGGACACACCAACCAGGTTTGTCCTGGTCAAAGATTTCACCTTCGGATATAGTCCTTTCAATCCCAGTCCACCACAAGAGTACACTTCTAAAGCACCCCACGGCCAAGAGGGGGTGGGAGGGGCACTTTGAGACTCACAGGGTGTGAGACAGAGGCCAACAGTAGGGTTTAGTCCAGTTCCAGTTGCCCCTAAGAAGCTGGGCAGTTCTGGGAAAGAACCTTTGCTGCTACAAGTAATCAGAACTTACTTTAAAAATACAGACTGCAAGGGTTAGTGCCTTGTTTCCGTGCCGAAAAGTAAATGTTTTGATGTCCCTGGCCACCAGTTTGAGAAAAGATCTGGATACTGGAAGTGTGAAGAGCAATTATGACCAAATGTAATTAGTTTTTGCCATGTATTTTGCTCCCTGCACCAGCTTCCCTTCACAATTGTGCTATTTTTCTTATTAAATTCTTATCTACCTAATTAATTTATGTTATTTTCTGAAGTGTGCTGCTGGCTGGATTCGTTCTTGCACGTGTACTGCATGCATTTCTCTGCATTTCTTCCAAGAGCACAGTTATATCCCACATGAGGGGGCTTATGTACATGCCCCTTGCGCCGCCGGTGAGTCACTTTTAATATGGGAAAAAGAGACGTTCTGGGCGCGAGCCTCTCACAAAGAAGCCCCTAAATATCTTTCACAACCAAAGGAAAGAGGAAAAGGTCACCCACCAGCCTTCCTCCTGGGCTCATCTGGCACACACAGGTGGACGGGGCATGAACAAGATGCCCACCACGTCCAACTAACACCCTTCATCTGTCTTTGAAAATGCCCACCCTCCGGTGACACGCTTCATCATCGGGCAGCTACAACACCTCCTGTACTGTTTGTACATGTTGATGGAGCTATGGGAGGGGTAACAGATCCACAGGGATCCAGTAACCCAAAGCATAGTGAAAACTACTGAGAATCGATCCCTAATCTGGTTGATTTATTCAGGGGTTCCTTCTGGCAGAATTAAAATCAGCAAAGGGGGGGGGCACTGGGTGGTCATCACACTGGCATCCCAGCATTTGGCCTTCATGCTCATTGACAGTTTTGGGTGGTGAGTCGAGGTGCTTTGGATCAATCTCTGCAGCACTGGCCCAACGCCCTGAACTATCCAGGCTGAGCTCTCAGCTGCAGAGCGACAGGGCAGAGGACAGACTGAGCCTCCATCCACTGAATGAGCTGGCATGGGTGCATCTGCTGGTAAGCCTCAGGGTTACTCGAGGTCAGAGCACTGGTAAGTCTCTCTTAGGTCACCATCAGGGTTAAGTGTAAAACCAGCTTAGGTGCCAAATCCGATGCCCTGGTTAAACGTCTAAGGGATGGAATAATGTCTGGGGTTGTATTCTAGGGGATTAGCACCTTGAGGCTTCTTGTATTGCGCCTTATTTGTACTACACAACACGTCCCACAGATAAATAATACAAATCGATTATTTTATAATTAACAGGTGTGCTTATAGTTTGAAGGCAAGACTTGCTAAGGGCCTGTGGTGCCATGGCGTGACGCGAGTCATCGCAAGGCAACACAAGTCGTATTTATGGCGCCACGCAGAGCTACCTCGTGCGGCTCTGCGTGGATTAGTAAATCCAAAGAAACCCAAGGCAGAGCAAACTGCTGCCTCGCGTTACCTTGTGGCCAGTAAATGTTCCCTGTGTGGAGTGTGGGCGCTCCCACGCGACCACCCATGGTTTGTGACACAATCCTAGATTTACAAAGGGCTGGGACTTCAGCAAAAGGGTGTGCCTTCCTCACCTAGGTGTAACAAGGAGAAATATCTTTATTTCTTCTTGTTATTTCCTCTTTGTATAGATGGTGCATTCTGTAGAACACAAAGAAAGAGGAAAATGAATGTAAGGGTTGTGTTTGCGCAGGAAGATGTTTCTTCCTGCAGATAACAATCTTCCCCGTAATGCAGACACCTTTGCACCATGACTCAAAGGTGCCTGTGTTGGGTCGAGGCACCAGCGCTCAGAGACAGCAGAAATGCGCCCTCTCTTCATAAATATGCTGCATTTCAACTCTCTCCCTTTCACGCAGCCCAGCAAGCTGTCGTGCTGCGTTGCATTGCGTGAAAGACTAGTAAATCTGCTGCGATTGTTTGTCCTTTCGCAAAACGGTGACTAGCTCCAAGTGCACTGTTAATTATTCCAAGAGTCTGCTCCTTTTTTCCTTAATTAAATCTCAATTTTTATCACTGGTTGCAGTTTTTTCTCATCATATTCATTTTTTATTTGTTCCAGTCCCAATCTACTTGAAAATTAAGGATGCAAATGTTTGAATCTGTTGACAAGAAAAAAAAATGCCATCAGTTAATTGTGTCTTCAGTCCTGACCTTTCAATGGACCCCAAAGCATTTCAGACTCAGTGGTTCATGTCCACCCTCAGGACCTGCCATCTGCCGAGACTCTGTATGCGTGTGCGACACTCGGGGCAGAATTAATATTCCTTCACGCAATGAAGCAAGACACTTGCTTCACTGCGTGAAAGGGAGAGAACAGCGATGACCATATTTACAAGGATAAGGTACATGCCTGCTGTCTCCTAGTGCTGGCACACGTGTGGCTGTCTCCTAGTGCTGGCACACGTGTGGCTGTCTCCTAGTGCTAGCACACTTGTGGCTGTCTCCTAGTGCTGGCGCACTTGTGGCTGTCTCCTAGTGCTGGCACACTTGTGGCTGTCTCCTAGTGCTGCCACACGTGTGGCTGTCTCCTAGTGCTGGCGCACTTGTGGCTGTCTCCTAGTGCTGGCACACTTGTGGCTGTCTCCTAGTGCTGACACTCTTGTGGCTGTCTCCTAGTGCTGGCACACTTCTGGCTGTCTCCTAGTGCTGGCACACTTGTGGCTGTCTCCTAGTGCTGGCACACGTGTGGCTGTCTCCTAGTGCTGCCACACGTGTGGCTGTCTCCTAGTGCTGCCACACGTGTGGCTGTCTCCTAGTGCTGGCGCACTTGTGGCTGTCTCCTAGTGCTGGGACACTTGTGGCTGACACGTGTGGCTGTCTCCTAGTGCTGGCACACTTGTGGCTGTCTCCTAGTGCTGGCACACTTGTGGCTGTCTCCTAGTGCTGGCACACGTGTGGCTGTCTCCTAGTGCTGGCACACGTGTGGCTGTCTCCTAGTGCTGGCACACTTGTGGCTGTCTCCTAGTGCTGGCACACTTGTGGCTGTCTCCTAGTGCTGGCACACTTGTGGCTGTCTCCTAGTGCTGGCACACGTGTGGCTGTCTCCTAGTGCTGGCACACGTGTGGCTGCCTCCTAGTGCTGGCACACTTGTGGCTGTCTCCTAGTACTGGCACACGTGTGGCTGTCTCCTAGTGCTGGCACACTTGTGGCTGTCTCCTAGTGCTGACACTCTTGTGGCTGTCTCCTAGTACTGGCACACGTGTGGCTGTCTCCTAGTGCTGGCACACTTGTGGCTGTCTCCTAGTGCTGGCGCACTTGTGGCCGCCTAGCACCAGCACAGGCACCTTCGTGCCACGGTGCAAGAGTGTCTGCATAACGGGCAAGATCCTTTTGAGCTGGGACACCTTCCTGCACAAAAACAATCCTTCAATGCCTTTTCCTCTTTGTATGTGGGCTGCAGAATGTTGCACACATACAAACAGGAAGTGACAAGAAGAAACAAAGATGCTACTCCTCGTTACGCCCCGGTCAGGGGGCCGCACCATTTTGGCACAACCCCAAGGTTTACAGACCGATGTACATCTGGGGTTGTGTCAAAACCCATGAGAGATGCTTGGAAACAGCCACACTCTACCCAGGGAAGGCCTCCCTGCTGCAAGACGACACAACGCAGAGATATGTGCCGCTTTGCATGACCTGGGATTTACTAAACCCTGCAGAGCCATGTAAGGTGGCTTTGCGTGGGTTAGTAAATCCCAGCCTCAGATTTGAGTGAAACGACTCAGTGGGTGGTTCTGTGGGGTATTGGCGCTCCTGGGCAGTGCACATTTGAGTATACACTAATCGTAAGTCAGGATTGCGGTGCATAAGGGTAGAGAGAGCCACCCTCCTCCCCAGCGCGTGGATAACCACTGGTAGAACAAAACAATCCCCTGCACACGCTAACAGTATATACAGTATGTCTACAGCCGTGTAACAAAAATGCTTGATTCTTTGCTGGAACAATCACTTCAGTTTATTCTCGAAAGCCTTAGCCAACACGTGTTTCGTCGCGCTCTACAGAGGTCTCCAGCGCACACGCCGGAGGAAGCTCTGTTATTCGGAGATGGCCTGCACAGATACCGGCATGGATTAGGCTGCGGGTACTTGGGATTGATCCAACCCTCATCGAGTGGGTTTACTACACCACTCCACCTTCTTGTTAACGTTTGAGAGACTTGCACACCAATAAGTCTACATACAAGGGACTCTTAAATTGATATTACATATGAGACACAATACACTGAATAGGAGTGTCTACTTTCGGACACAGAATACCTTACAGTTTTTACTGTGTGTCTATGGCTGGACCTCATGAATTCCTTTCAGGACGGAAATACAACCAGAATTAAGGATCTGCACGAAGCGATTAGAGCCCTGAAGAAGTCGCTGCACAAAACTGTAGAGCGCGACAAAACAGGTGTTGGCTAAGGCTTTCGAGAATAAACTGAAGTGATTGTTCCTGCAAAGAATCAAGCATGTTTGTTACACTGCTATCGATATACTGTATATACTGTTAGCGTGTACAGGGGATTGTTGTTTTAGCTTCAGATCTGAGATGCTGAAAAAAGGACTGAAAACAGTATGATGATCATGGAATGTCTGCAAACGTCTGAACTACGGCTAATCACTTGGCCCACATTCCATTCCATCCTTTTTACTCACTCTGTCACTTTAGGCAGAGACCAGATGTGAAAAGGTGGCCTGATATGCAGTGCTCACTATTCTAGTGAACACTATGTATCAGTCCAGCAACCCTTATTGATGATTGGTTGTAAGTCAACCTTATAGACCAGCTATCCTAGTAGCGTGGATACGAGCAGTCTAAGGCTAAAGACTCGAGAGGGCGTGTTAAGCCAGCTGTTATACCACACATATACCCCTTGAACACCAAGTGAAAGGACACCACACAAGTGTTATGAAAATAAACAGTGTATTTATTAAAATCACAACAGCCCTGTACTCTTTATGAGGACAGGGTACTAAGCACAACACAAAACTCTTACGAAAATACTTAGGTTAGCACAGTATATACAAATGCCCGAGGGGCACGGAAAACCATATACTTGAAAAGTGGAATGCGAAATTACTAGCAGGTAAGTACAGTACTAATAGGCTTTGGAATCGCTAGGACTTGGCTATAGCTGCCTAACAGAATTACATGCCGAGTGTGGTGATTATTTATTAGCCCTGCATAGCGCTTTGTAACCTCACCTGATATAGCGCTTTCCTCTGCTGGCCTCAGATAGTCTTGCCCTGCATAGCGCTCCAATTTCAGTGTGGCTTTTGTTGGCTGAACGTTTGTTTACCACACAGCCATTTTGTTGATTTGCTGACCGTCCCTGACCCTCCCTGGACCTCGCTCCCGCCTCCCTGCAGCCCCTCCCACGCTCCGCCCCCTCCACCATCCATATATGACTAATGCATCAGCGCGCAGCGTTCACGCGCAGAGTTTCGCGCCCAAGTCGCGCCGAAGGTGCGCCAAAGGTAAGCCCGTCTACGCCCGTCCGCGCCTGGCCCGCGCCCAGCGCCAGACCCCCTGGCCCCCGTACCACCCACCCCTCCCGCATTACTTATGATGCCACCACCCTCCTAGCCCTTAACCCCAGCCGTTCCCCCAACTGCGTCCAAGCCGCTCATGGACACACCCATGGACCCTTCTCTTGCAACTCCTGCAAGTTCGACGGCACCAAGAACAACTCCTCATCGACAAACACACAACAGATATCCAACCCCAACCACCTACAATGCATCCTGCTCAACACCCGCTCAGTCCACAGGCACGCCATCGACCTCTGGAATCTACTAGACACCATCTCTCCGGACGTCGCCTTCCTAACAGAAACATGGATGAACGCCTCCTCAGCCCCAGACATCACCATTGCCATCCCGGAAGGCTATAAGATCATCCGTAAGGACCGGACCGACCAAACAGGAGGAGGCATCGCTATCGTTCATAAGAAATCCATCCGCATCTCAACCAGCCCAGACGTCAATCTCGCCAACACTGAACACCTTCACTTCCAGATCCACATCGACCCCAAGACCACACTCAGAGGCACCCTCCTCTACAGGCCACCAGGAACCCGCGCACAATTTAGTGAAGACATCACGGACTTCATCACTCCACACGCGCTCCCCTCCGAGGATTACATCCTTTTGGGAGACCTCAACTTTCACCTTGAAAAGAACAACGACCGCAACACCACCTCCCTCTTGGACAACCTCGCCAACCTCGGACTCAAACAACTTGTCACTACCCCCACCCACATCGCTGGTCACACACTCGACCCTATCTTCACCTCCAGCAAACATGTCTCCTTCAGTCACACCACAGCTCTCCTCTGGACCGACCACAGCTGCGTTCACTTTACCTACAACAAGTCCACTTCCAACAATCATCCCCAACCCACTCTGCGAAGAAACTGGAACAAAGTCACCATCGACCAGATCTCCTCATCGCTTCTTCAATACCCCCCCGCCCACTCCTCAAACCCCGACCAAGCAGCCACTAACTTCACCCAATGGTTATCCAACAATGCCGACATCCTAGCACCACTGAAAAAACGACAAATCCAACTAGGCAGCAAGAAGGCCTCCTGGTTCAACGATGATCTTAAGAAATCCAAGAAACTCTGTCGCTCCCTTGAGAAGGCCTGGAAAAAAGACCCAAACACCAGCACCAAGGACGCCTTCAAAAACGCCACCCACATACACCACCAACGGATCCGGAATGCCAAGAAAGCCGCTTTCAAGGACCGACTAGATAGCAACGCCCACAACAGCAAGGAATTATTCAACATCGTCAAGGAATTTACCAACCCCTCAGCCAACTCCAACAACATCACCCCCTCTCAAGCCCTCTGCGACTCCCTAGCCTCATTCTTCCACAACAAAATTGCAGACATCCACAACAGCTTCGACAACCGACCCGAAAACCAACCCACCCAACCCTCTGCAGGACCCCCACCCCCCTTGAACATCCTCAATGACTGGAACCCAATCTCCACTGAAGACACCATCCGTCTGATGAACTCTATCCACTCAGGATCCCCCACAGACCCATGCCCTCACCACATCTTTAACAAAGCAGACTCCATTATAGCACCACACCTCCGAGACGTCATCAATTGCTCCCTCAACTCCGCAACCTTCCCGGAAAGTTGGAAACACGCCGAACTCAGCGCCCTTCTGAAGAAACCCACAGCTGACCCCTCCGAACTCAAAAACTACCGCCCTATCTCTCTCCTTCCATTCCCGGCCAAAGTCATCGAGAAAGCGGTCAACAACCAGCACGCCGCCTTCCTCGAAACCAACAAATCCCTCGACTCCTCACAGTCCGGCTTTCGAGCCAAACACAGCACTGAAACCGCCCTCATCGCAGCAACAGACGACATTCGAACTCTACTGGACAATGGAGACACAGTCGCCCTCATCCTCCTCGACCTCTCCGCAGCCTTCGACACAGTCTGTCATAGCACCCTTCTACAGCGCCTCAGAAACGTCGGAATCCAAGGAAAAGCACTAGAATGGATCACCTCGTTCCTCACCGGAAGAACTCAGAGAGTCCGCCTTCCTCCATTCAAGTAAGAGGCCACTGAAGTCATCTGCGGCGTACCAGAAGGATCTTCACTCAGCCCCACCCTCTTCAACGTATACATGAGCCCCCTCGCGACCATCGCACGCCAACACAACCTCAACATCATCTCCTACGCCGATGACACTCAACTGATCCTATCTCTCACCAGAGACCCTAACACTGCCAAAACCAACCTGCATGAAGGAATGAAAGAAGTAGCCGAATGGATGAAGCTCAGCCGTCTGAAACTGAACTCAGACAAAACAGAAGTCCTCATCCTAGGCACCTCCCCCTCCGCCTGGGACGACTCTTGGTGGCCAGAGGCCCTTGGAAAAGCACCCATCCCGACCGACCACGCACGGAACCTGGGAGTCATCCTAGATTCCTCACTCTCGATGAACAGACAAGTCAACGCCGTTTCTTCATCTTGCTTCAACATTCTTCGCATGCTCAAAAAAACATTTCGTTGGATCCCCACCGAAACTAGAAAAACAGTCACCCACGCACTGGTCACGAGCCGCCTGGACTACGGAAGCACCCTATACGCCGGCACCACCGCAAAACTCCAGAAAAAACTCCAACGCATCCAGAACGCTTCAGCCAGGCTCATATTAGACATCCCGCGTAAAGAACACATCTCTGGGCACCTGAAAAACCTCCACTGGCTTCCCGTCAATAAGAGGATTACTTTCCGTCTCCTTACCCACGCACACAAAGCACTTTACGAAATTGGACCCGAATGCCTCAACACACGACTGTCCTTCTACACCCCCTCCCGCCAGCTACGATCCTCAAACCAAGCCCTTGCCACTGTACCTCGCATCAACAAAACCACCATGGGAGGGAGATCCTTCTCCTACTTGGCAGCTAAAACCTGGAACTCACTTCCCACTCACCTTCGCATCACTCAGAACCACCTAGCATTCAGAAAACAACTTAAAACGTGGATATTCGAGAAGTAATTCCCCACCCTCCTTCAAGCGCCTTGAGACCCTCTGGGTATGTAGCGCGCTATATAAATCTCTTGACTTGACTTGACTTGACTAGAATCGTTAGATTACTTCTAGGTGACCCAGGGGACTCGGGTGCAGAGTGTGCACTCTCACGCGTGATGCGGGACAAAGTCTATGGTAGCTAGTAAAGACAAAGTTAGTGTTCTCGGGCGAACCCGACCTGGTAGGAGGAAAACGAAAGTGGATTCGGACCCTTGGATAGTGAGGCTATGCTGGGGCACCGAAATGCCGAAGTTACCTAGCCCAGGGGCTGCAGCTGCATAGGTCTCAAAAGACGTCGGGAATCCTCGTAGACGGACCAGGAGCCTGGAAGAAAGATGCTGGCAGGCGACCAGTGAAGAGAGTTCGAAGTGATCCAAGCCTGGATCTTGAAGATAGATGACACCTGAAAGCAGAGGGGACCAAGTTCGTGACTACTAGCCAGTAGTCAGGTGGCACCAGGAGGGCACCGGATGGTAGTCACCTCGACTAGGTGAGTGGGCGACGCTGTGCTCTGCAGACCTCACGGACCAGGAGGCGTTGTCGGCGACCAGGATGGAGGAGCGAGCTGTCCCACGATGGATGAAGCTGTCGGCGTCGCTGGACCCAGGATTGGGCAACAAAGCCTTGGCAAATTCAAGCCCACGCGGTGGACCTAAAATGGCGTCTGGAGTGGACCAGGAGGGTCCGGGGTGCTCCTCTCTTGGAAGGGAGCAAGGGCCAGTCTGGAGCAACCAGACCAGCAGCAGTGATGTTGTCGGGCGTCGTTTAAGAAGGCCACAAGCCAGCGGGCTAGTAGCCAAACAACGCGGTGAGCAGCAAAAAGCAGAAGGGCCCCACGCAGATCGTGGAGATGCTGGGAGGCTGATCTTCGGTGCTGGAGCTGCTCAGGGTCGGGGCTTCTCGGACCCCAAAGCACTCACCAGAGGGATACTCGGCGGGCTTGTTGTGAAGAAGTCGTGCAGTCTTGGCAACCGTCGGTCCCTCGAGGTCTCGTCGCACTCACGGTTCTCAGCTTGGCTCTAGAGGTGAGTAGAGGTCAGAGGTGCCAGGGAAGCCGGGTCTCGTCGAGCTGTGTCGTCGGATTCCTGAGGAAGGACTTGCAGCAGACCGCAGTGTTCTTGATGGTGCCTGCGGATGCAGGGTGACTACTCCTTAGCCACAAGGGAGAATCTTGAAGAAGAAATCTTGAAGTCCTTTCGTAGAAAGTCGTGTCTTGATTCCAAAGATGATCTAATTTGAAAGGGGGCCCGCTCCTATCTTTATACTAGGAAAAGGGGCTGACCCGTTGACTAGGTCCTGCCTATGGGTGGGACTAGGAGGGGGATGGTTACACCCCTCTCCCATGCCGGACTTTCCCCAGGTCAGGGGCTGGGGTGCCCCTGGAACTGGTTCTGACCGGCCTATGCGTAGTGAGCACCGGGGTGCCACTCAGCAGTCACCTTCCTGTAAAGCCCTGCCTACCCAGGATACACAAAACCCTGTCTGGGATGGTGCTAGCACCGCCCCGGACAGGAAACCCTTTGTCCAAGCTCTCCTCGCTGGAAGGACTCCCAGCAGCAGGAGGTCAGACTCGTGTCTGTGGTGGCAGCATCCATTTTGTGGAGCTGAGGCTTCGTTTAACTTTAACCGGGGTTCACAGTTACATACATGTCGTGTCCCTCTAGAAGGGTGGAATGCTAACCCCGTCGCCAGAATTGGCGAGGGGTTAGTATTCCAATTCGTATGACACCTTACTCGACATGTGTTGATAAAGCAATACCAAAGATAGCATTTAACCGCAAGGATTATAATGCACTTAAGAGTATATGGTATGCGTTATCATGGAACAGCTATTAGGACTTGGTTCCGCAAGCTGCAGACAGGCTCAGCTCATGCCAGAGCACCATCTCACACGATTCCAAGCACTCTGCCTTCAGGATTGTCAAGGCCTGCCATAGGAGTGACTGATAGGAATCTGTGTGTCCATTTTTAGGGTTAGATATAGGTATACTATATCTACAGCAAATGGTGATTACACGACTTTGCCCCAGCTGTCATGCAGCCAGTTGTGTCAAATTTAGGAGGCCAGCCAGGGGTGGCATAATACATGCTTCAGCCCCTGGTTAGCCCTGGGTACACCTATGCCCTGAGTTACAGGGTCTGATAAGGTGGCCCAGTACCAATTGGTAAATGCACCTAGGGTACATGTCGTAATTTAGAGAGAGAACAGCCAGGCTGTGGGTCTGATTGGCAGGCCCACAGCCAGAGAAAGTCGTAAACCAGTGAAACAAAAGCAAAAAATCTGGGTGATCATAGGATTGCAGACCCTACTCTCCTACACCAGACATATGCAAATCTGTGTAGGGAATGCTCCAATGGGTATGATCCAGTCAAAACCACCAGTTCAGGTCCATTTGAGATAGCAACTAGGGGCGGACGGAACTCGCAGAGTTTCACTCTGTGAAATTCTGTAGAAACTCCAGGAGATTCTGCCCAGTTCTACCAGTGAGCAGAAATATGCATGTTGTGCTGCTTGCACTGCAATGTAGCATGAGTAGCATGAGCAGTGCGTAAAAATCTGCGTGAACGGCGCAAGAGCGCAGCCATTCAAGTTGATTTTGCTGCTGCTCGAGGATCAAATCTACTAGAACGGCAGCAAATCTACTCTAGAAACAACGCTCTGATCGCGACTTCCGGCAGCGGCCCACATTAGAAAGTGGTACTAGTGGGCGCCAAATGTCACTTGCGCTCACATTTCTGGAGCCTCGTGGGAAAAAATTCTGCCATGCAGAGACTGACAGAATTTGGCTGGAACTCTGCATTACTCTTGTAACGGGCAGTTCCAGACCAATTCTGCAGGAGGAATGAAACATTCTGTCCACCCCGAATGACAACACAAGGAACTTCAGACTTCTGTCAGCTTTCCAAGGACTTGTCATTTAGGTTTAGCCTGAGTTCTTGGCACAGTGAGCAGTGGCATAGTGGACAGAAAGGATGCACTGGAATGAGGCCTCGATCGATGGCTGTTGACTGAGATAAAATCAAGTATTCCATCCCAATTGGGAGTAAGTCCTGACCCTTGCATGAACTGCTTGGTAGGGGCACATCTTGCTGTGCTGAGGACTGTGATCGGGGCGCATCTCGCTGTGCTGAGGACTGTGATCGGGGCGCATCTCGCTGTGCCGAGGACTATGGTGGGGGCGCATCTTGCTGTGCTGAGGACTGTGATCGGGGCGCATCTCGCTGTGCTGAGGACTGTAGTGGGGGCGCATCTCGCTGTGCCGAGGACTATGGTGGGGGCGCATCTCGCTGTGCTGAGGACTGTGATCGGGGCGCATCTCGCTGTGCTGAGGACTGTGATTGGGGCGCATCTCGCTGTGCTGAGGACTGTGATCGGGGCGCATCTCGCTGTGCCGAGGACTATGGTGGGGGCGCATCTTGCTGTGCTGAGGACTGTGATCGGGGCGCATCTCGCTGTGCTGAGGACTGTGATCGGGGCGCATCTCGCTGTGCCGAGGACTATGGTGGGGGCGCATCTTGCTGTGCTGAGGACTGTGATCGGGGCGCATCTCGCTGTGCTGAGGACTGTAGTGGGGGCGCATCTCGCTGTGCCGAGGACTATGGTGGGGGCGCATCTCGCTGTGCTGAGGACTGTGATCGGGGCGCATCTCGCTGTGCTGAGGACTGTAGTGGGGGCGCATCTCGCTGTGCCGAGGACTATGGTGGGGGCGCATCTTGCTGTGCTGAGGACTGTGATCGGGGCGCATCTCGCTGTGCTGAGGACTGTAGTGGGGGCGCATCTTGCTGTGCTGAGGACTGTGATCGGGGCGCATCTCGCTGTGCCGAGGACTATGGTGGGGGCGCATCTCGCTGTGCTGAGGACTGTGATCGGGGCGCATCTCGCTGTGCTGAGGACTGTAGTGGGGGCGCATCTCGCTGTGCCGAGGACTATGGTGGGGGCGCATCTTGCTGTGCTGAGGACTGTGATCGGGGCGCATCTCGCTGTGCTGAGGACTGTAGTGGGGGCGCATCTCGCTGTGCTGAGGACTGTAGTGGGGGCGCATCTTGCTGTGCTGAGGACTGTGATCGGGGCGCATCTCGCTGTGCCGAGGACTATGGTGGGGGCGCATCTTGCTGTGCTGAGGACTGTGATCGGGGCGCATCTCGCTGTGCTGAGGACTGTAGTGGGGGCGCATCTCGCTGTGCCGAGGACTATGGTGGGGGCGCATCTTGCTGTGCTGAGGACTGTGATCGGGGCGCATCTCGCTGTGCTGAGGACTATAGTGGGGGCGCATCTCGCTGTGCTGAGGACTGTAGTGGGGGCGCATCTTGCTGTGCTGAGGACTGTGATCGGGGCGCATCTCGCTGTGCCGAGGACTATGGTGGGGGCGCATCTTGCTGTGCTGAGGACTGTGATCGGGGCGCATCTCGCTGTGCTGAGGACTGTAGTGGGGGCGCATCTCGCTGTGCTGAGGACTGTAGTGGGGGCGCATCTCGCTGTGCTGAGGACTGTGGTGGGGGCGCATCTCGCTGTGCTGAGGACTGTGGATGCTCTTCTGCCTCATTCACAGACAACCGACCAGCAAGGAAGTCAGAAAGAAGCAGCCAAGGGCTCCCATGGTGATCAGAGCAGGTAGGGTGCCCCAGTGTAGAGTTCAGAGCCGCCTGCGCCTACAGAGGAGGGGTCTGAACTCCCTGCTGGAGACCACATGCTGAAGATCCAGAGACTTTCAGGAACAAAGAAATTGTTGCCTCCAGAGATCTTGGCGGACTGGATTCTGAAAGGACCAAGCAGAGGGAAGTAGCTGTCTGAAGGAGAAGCAGCAGACTGGACTGTGGAAACGCCCTCTACGCCGGTGTCAACAGGACCCTTCTACACAAGCTCCAAACCATCCAGAATGCCGCAGGCAGACTCAGCCTCAGAACCCCTCAGCACGAACACATGTCTGAACACCTTCGAGACCTACACTGGCTCCCCATCGAGAAGAGAATAGCCTTCAAGCTTCTCACCCACACCCACAAATCCCTCCACAACGTCGGACCCAAATACCTCAACAAGAGAGTCCGCTTCCATGCACCCAAAAGAAATCTCCGATCTGCCGACCTCGCCCTAGCAGAGACCCCCCGCATCCGCAGAAGCAGAGCAAGAGGAGGGGCCTTCTCCTCCGTCGCAGCCAAGATCTGGAACGCGCTCCCAGTCAGCATCAGACGCTCCCCGACCCTGCACTGTTCAGGAAGGACCTCAAGACCCTGCTCTTAGACTGAGCCAGAGCTACCCCCCACCCCCAGCCTTGAGACCCTCACGGGTGAGTAGCGCTTCAATCAATCAATCGATTGATTGATTGATTGAAGCAGCTGGTCTCCTCAGGGTGGCATGGCTGTTGAGCATTAAGGTTCTGGATCTTCTTGAACCGGGCGCTAGTGGGAGGTCAGTGGCCCCCCAGGGCCACCAGAACTGCATGGGTTGAGGGAGGTTTTGCAAGAGGAGCCAAATGACTGGAAAACCAGGGGGAATATAAGACTTCCGTGGTATCATAACCAAGGGATGAATTCCCTTTGAACGGATTGGGACAGACATCCCTGGTCTGTGGACCCTCTTACATCTTTGGCCAACAGGACCATTCTGGACCCAGTGGACCAAACGATCAGGCAACGTCTGGAAGCCAGAGTCCTCTTGGTGATCTTTTTACCTCTTGGCCTCCCAAAGAAAGTGACCCCGGTCTGAAGATGTGCCCCACCTGTGAGCGATATGCCTCACAGGGCGGATCCCGGCTCAGCGATAGCCACACCCCTCTAAACAGAATGGAGCAGCTGCACGTGTGACCTGACGGTGTGTCCGGGACTGACTGCCCGGTCAAGGGTTCTGATGGTAGAGTCAGCTGAGGTGCCACTGTCCGAAACCAGGCAGTACCTTGATCTGTACACGAGGCAGGGGGGCTGCAGATGCGCCAGGGCAGTAGCTCGGGCAACTATTAGCATAGCCCCTCCCACAAAGTATAATTGGTTGACTTAGGATGTGGTTTCGGGTTTGACAGACAGGATGCTCTGTTGTAAAGCAGGGCTGTAATGGAGGCCCCCAGAGCCCCCGCGGTGCAGGAGGACCCCCACACTATTCACCTGAAAGGGGGCCAGCTGAAAACAAATACCACCCTCAGAAGCAGCGAGGCAGGTACCCGATGGGTAATGAGGACCCCCTCACCTTACCTTGCTGCCCCCCTCCCCCTGAGGTTTTGTTACATTACTGCTGCAAACGCCACAGAGCACCACGTCTGCTAAACCCTCCGTCGGCCCACCTCATTTAGAGACAGACGGGCCGTCACTACACCATCTACCCTATTTAGAGTGGATACAGTGGAGCCCTTTTATTACTGTCCCTCACCACCAGGGAACAACAGGCAGTTCTGGCTAAAATGCCTCAAATTTAAATAGCGAGAAGAAAAAGAATAAAAACAGACGCACTCCCCCCCCCCCCCCCCCGCCCCACATACCACCCCCTGTTCTTTCAAGGGCTGGGTCTGTAATCTTCAAATATCTTCAAACACGTCCCGCTGTGCTCTGTGGCGGTGCATTTGTTACTAATTTAATCATTTAACTGCAGCGCATCGCGCACTAATCCCCGGAGAGAGCAGAGGCCCTGAACATTGTATCTCATTCTTTTAATCCTGTTCTCACCTTATCGCTCGCATTAGCTCCCGTTGCAAATCAGCAATTTACCCTGAGAGATCCGTCTCCTTATGGTCTGTGCTCGGACAGCCGAGGTGATTGCAATGCCAGTGAGTGTGGGGCTATTATCACTGCAGTGGCCTCAAACCCAAGGGCTGCTGCCTGCACCGTGGGTATAAATCCAGATAATGGACCCGCCTGGCTAAAAATGGCGCCAGACCAGGAGACTTCCACCCGAGCCAGCTTTCTTGGAGGAGTTATTTGGAATTTGTTCTAATTCATCTGAAATTGCGGCATGACTCAGAAAACCCAGAGTGTTCCAAGAAAAACATGGCCACCCTGCGTTCCCCTTCAAGCTAGGAAGAGTCTGGGGTTTGGCAGGCAGCCGGGCACATTAAGAGATCCCTCCATGCCAGGTGGGCCGCCATATTGGAGCGGCCCACGGCCGCCATGTTGAAGCAGCATACTTGGCATTCTCTTATGCTTTGGAGTTACAAACCTCCTAACTGGTGCTTTCCACCTCGTCTCTCGCTTTCACCTGCTGCCTCTTCTCACATTTTGAACCGTTTCTCACTCTTACTATTTCTCTACGCTCACTTCACTTTTGCCTCTTCCTGCCTGCTTTCCACTCTTTCTCTTCGTCACTCTTTCTCTCTTCAGCCTTGTTTTGACCTTCTCACCATTGTCTCCTTTTGCCCATTTTTAGTGTCTCCCACTCTTCACAATGCCTCTTTTCTGCCTTCTCCCTGCCACTTATTTGCCTTTTTTGCATCTTTTTGCACCTTTTTGCCTCCTTCATCCCTTCTTTTTGTCTCTTTTAACTTTTACCTTCTTTTACCCCTTCTTCATACCTTTTCTTACCTTCTGCTGCTGCACTGAGTTTCCGCCACTCTTCCCTGCTTGACTAGCCACACCCACAGCCCACTGAATCTTCTTCACCTCTTCTCGACTTTCTCAGTGGTGGAGGACCTGTGGTCCACCAACCACTCACCCAGAAAATACTCGACCTAAGCCCCCACACCATGAACCCCACTCCCATCCCAGCGCTGCACCCAGCCCTCCCCACCTCAACCGGAGATGCGTCCTCAAGCACCCCCTCCTGCTGCGTCTCCTGAGTACCTCTCACTCGTACACTCCGGCGTCCTGCTGCGTGCTGCCCACATACTTTGGCCCCCACACGTCTGCGCACAAAGAACCACTCATCACAAAACACCCTCATCAATAACACACACCCCACCCTCACATGCCTACTCCTCAACACCCCCTCAACTCGCCAAACACACTTCCAAAGTCTGGGCCCTCCTGCACTACCTTTCTCCAGACCACCTCTTCTTCACTAAGACCTGCCCTAACCTGGCATCCACAGCAGACATGGCAGTGGCCACCGGGCCTGCTAAGGATCTCAAGACAGGGCCAGCAACCCTGGGGGAGGACTCACCATCAAGACCTGCCCTAACCTGGCATCCACAGCAGACATGGCAGTGGTCACCGGGCCTGCGAAGGATCTCAAGACAGGGCCAGCAACCCTGGGGGAGGACTCACCATCAAGACCTGCCCTAACCCGGCATCCACAGCAGACATGGCAGTGGTCACCGGGCCTGCTAAGGATCTCAAGACAGGGCCAGCAACCCTGGGGGAGGACTCACTATCAAGACCTGCCCTACCCCGGCATCCACAGCAGACATGGCAGTGGTCACCGGGCCTGCTAAGGATCTCAAGACAGGGCCAGCAACCCTGGGGGAGGACTCACCATCAAGACCTGCCCTAACCCGGCATCCACAGCAGACATGGCAGTGGTCACCGGGCCTGCTAAGGATCTCAAGACAGGGCCAGCAACCCTGGGGGAGGACTCACCATCAAGACCTGCCCTAACCCGGCATCCACAGCAGACATGGCAGTGGTCACCGGGCCTGCTAAGGATCTCAAGACAGGGCCAGCAACCCTGGGGGAGGACTCACTATCAAGACCTGCCCTACCCCGGCATCCACAGCAGACATGGCAGTGGCCACCGGGCCTGCTAAGGATCTCAAGACAGGGCCAGCAACCCTGGGGGAGGACTCACCATCAAGACCTGCCCTAACCCGGCATCCACAGCAGACATGGCAGTGGTCACCGGGCCTGCTAAGGATCTCAAGACAGGGCCAGCAACCCTGGGGGAGGACTCACCATCAAGACCTGCCCTAACCCGGCATCCACAGCAGACATGGCAGTGGTCACCGGGCCTGCTAAGGATCTCAAGACAGGGCCAGCAACCCTGGGGGAGGACTCACTATCAAGACCTGCCCTACCCCGGCATCCACAGCAGACATGGCAGTGGTCACCGGGCCTGCTAAGGATCTCAAGACAGGGCCAGCAACCCTGGGGGAGGACTCACCATCAAGACCTGCCCTAACCCGGCATCCACAGCAGACATGGCAGTGGTCACCGGGCCTGCTAAGGATCTCAAGACAGGGCCAGCAACCCTGGGGGAGGACTCACTATCAAGACCTGCCCTACCCCGGCATCCACAGCAGACATGGCAGTGGCCCCCGGGCCTGCTAAGGATCTCAAGACAGGGCCAGCAACCCTGGGGGAGGACTCACCATCAAGACCTGCCCTAACCCGGCATCCACAGCAGACATGGCAGTGGTCACCGGGCCTGCTAAGGATCTCAAGACAGGGCCAGCAACCCTGGGGGAGGACTCACTATCAAGACCTGCCCTACCCCGGCATCCACAGCAGACATGGCAGTGGCCACCGGGCCTGCTAAGGATCTCAAGACAGGGCCAGCAACCCTGGGGGAGGACTCACTATCAAGACCTGCCCTACCCCGGCATCCACAGCAGACATGGCAGTGGTCACCGGGCCTGCTAAGGATCTCAAGACAGGGCCAGCAACCCTGGGGGAGGACTCACTATCAAGACCTGCCCTACCCCGGCATCCACAGCAGACATGGCAGTGGCCACCGGGCCTGCTAAGGATCTCAAGACAGGGCCAGCAACCCTGGGGGAGGACTCGCCATCAAGACCTGCCCTAACCCGGCATCCACAGCAGACATGGCAGTGGTCACCGGGCCTGCTAAGGATCTCAAGACAGGGCCAGCAACCCTGGGGGAGGACTCGCCATCATCTGCAAAGAAAATCTCACTTGCTACTCTACTTCAGCAAACACCAGCGACTGCCATGAGCACATGACCAATAAACCCAGCACCTTGAGCCACACCGCCCGCAGGTGCCCGTCTCTACAAGCCTGATGGACCAAGAGCCAACTTCTGCACCACTCTCGCAGACCACATCTCTCTGCGGCTATTGCCTCCAACTCCTTCATTCTACTCAGCAACCTCAACTTTCTCATAGAGGTCCACCCTGACCCCAACACCACCTCCTGTAAGAGAAGGCCCGCTGGCAGACCCGGGGTGGGTAGCACCCGTCCCAGGCCACCTGTTATCCACATACCGAGGAGCCATGGTCGCTGCCCCAAGGAAGTATGGCCTCCACCACCCAGACCCCCAGTTTGTGCAGGGAATACATCCCAGCCCCCCAGCCATCACCCAACCATCCCCAAACCTTCATCCAGTGAGCTCCAGGTGCTACCCAAGAACATGCAATCGAACCTGTCACAGGTAACACGGACGAGGGTGACACCGGCGGCTCATTAACAAGCCGTTCTTGATACCGCTTCTGAGTGTGGGTGTGGGTCCCAAGATTCCTGTGGGACCCCGCCAGCGGGACACCTGCCCCAGCTGCCACACCCAGGGCATAGCTTCAAGGGGGTGTTTGCGGTGTTACACCCCCCTAATGTATGTATTTTCTGGTAAGTAGTTGGGTACTAGGGTTTTCAATCGATATGGTGAGGTGTCTGTTGGGTTTCACCAGGAATATTTACAAGCCCACAGACAAAAACACACACGCTCTCTCTCCCTCGCACTGTTTTGAAAGTTTTCAAAAATGTTTATTTGACAAAATATTGTAAATGTAAATTGATACTTGTATCGCACACTACTCACCCGCAAGGGTCTCAAGGCGCTTGTACGAATACCGCTGTGGAACCCATCCTGGCTTTCCCTGTGAGGCGTCCACTCCTGGGCACCCCCAAGGTGGAGTCCAGGCATCCTTAGCGTTGTGGGGGCCGTTGTGGAGATTAAGCAAGCCATTGCCCAGAGTTGCAGAGTGGGACTCCATGATTGGAATAGGCACTGAGGCGAGAATTATCAGGTCCGTGGAATTTTTGAGCCCAAGACCCGCCGAGGCGGGGAATTGAACCCTGGTCCCGGGCTAGACCTCTGCATCGGGGTCTGTCGCTCTAATCATTGAGCCACACTTCTCCACTTAGGATTCATACCAATCCACATTCCTCTCCCTTTCCACTGCCCCGTAAGACCCTCTCATGCACCCTGGTGACATTAATTTTACCATATGTGATTGTTGGAAAATCTGAAGCTCACATCCCCGAATCTTACTGACCAAGCGACGCCCCTGACAAGCCCCCACAAACACTCAGGTAGTGGAGGGAGGACTTGCTCCCACCCATAACTGCCCCAGTGCACCCTGTACAACCCCACAACCTCAGACACACACCCTGAAACAAGATGCACCAAGAGGCACGTCATCGACGAACTGGGTGCTAAACAAAAACTGCCCAACACAAGGAAGCAAGGCAGGGATGTTTCTACGCAGAGCCTGGCATCCCTGCTTCCAGCTGCGACAGATGCAGCTGCGGCAGGGTCTGAATCAGAGACAGCAGCCAGGGCTGTCCTGGCTGTGACGACCCACCGTGTGCAGGCTGGAGATGCGCCTGTGGGAATCTGCTGCGGACGCAGGCCACCTGTGGAGCTCATGGAGAAGCCTGTACTAATTACACCTTTCCTCTTCCTCGTGGGCGCATGACGAGCCTTTCTTCTGCAGGATGCAGAGTACAGACGGGTGCGCAGCTATTTCCGTCCAGCCTCGCCGGAGCTCTTGTTATCTCGCTGCACAGGAGGCTGGGGGAGGAGCTATTAATATGGTGATGGAAAGCTCCTGGCGTGGCTCCAGGGGCCCACTCCCTGCCCTGTGCCGGGCCCGTGGCGGCTCCTTTGAATGTCACTGCGGGTTTGGGATTCTTGCCTTGGTGAACGGAGGGCTCGAGTTGGGGTACCATGCGGGTGGACGGCGTCCCCCCACTTATTTTACTGGGTGGACCCCGTCCCCCCTGCCAAACAGCTGGACTTCACTCTTTGGCCTCTCTGGGACGCACCTTTCGTGACGTCACTTCCTGTCATGACATCACTTCCGGTGACAGCGTCCCCCCACTTCTCTTTTTAGGACTCGTGCCCTGGGTGAACGTGACATTCACATGTGCTCCCCGAAGGGCACCACAGTTACACATGGACCGGGGGGGTCAGTTGAGTTCAGTTCACAAACTTTATTCGGATAAACAATGTATCCATAAAAGTATGACAGTAATTAAAAATGACAATAAGAACTAACAATATATAGTAGCAGAGATTACAGTTGTATGGGGAGAGTAAAATAGAAAAAATTTAGATGGCAAATTGGAACAATACAATCATCATAAAAAAATCCCTAATGTATAAAACCAATCCATTCGATAATTAAGAATTGCCTATGCATAATTAAAAACTCAGTCTATGAACATTGACTTACGCGCCCTAGTGGCAATTCTCAGGAATGCGGTTAAGCGAAAAACCAGCTCTTCGTCTTCCAAGGCAAGCATGCATGTATAGGCAGTAGCCAATCAAATAGGCCTGATCTTAATGAAGGACGGGAGAAGAAGCCACTTACTATATTTCATGTAAAATGTGCAGAAAAACAGAAAGTGCTGGGTTGATTGACCCCTCACCCTGTCGCATGGGCAGGGCAGTGAGTCAAGTTTGAAATGATAACCCAAGGGGAAACACAATGCAAATTTCACAGTCCCAGCCCTCAGGAGAAATAAAAGGCTCCTTTCCCATCGACTCATAGGCAGGGTGAGATAATTCGGCAGGGGGTAGCACTGACGTTTATAAGCCATAAGCCATATAACTGGAAACAGAGGATTCTTTGATTCCAGCGCAGTTCTTGCTCTGCTATATGACTAATAAAGTGTGCTGCTAAGTTCTTTTTTATTTACATTTCCGGCTTCACTGGGGTTTAAGAAAATGGAGCCATTATTAACTCTAGACTCCAGATAGCCAGGGAATGGCCATCCCCTTCTCGCACTTCAAACAGTCTGTTAAAATACCTTGTGTTAGGGTAGCTGCCTGGTTCTTCCAAACTGATAGCCAAAAAAGAGCTGGCCGAGCATGTATGAAATCAGATATGTCATTTAAGTTCAGTTCGTTGTGGCAAATGTATTGTGGGGCCACGATTGGAACGCTCAACAACTTTCTGCAGAACCGTTTTTTTTCCGGCTGAATGCAGGAGCTGTCTGTGGTGCCCCAAACCTCAGCTCCGTACGTAGCTACGGAGACACACTGTAGTTTAAAACATTTGAAAAATAGCTAAAATAGCACCTGTATTCTATGGGCGGGGGAAGCTAAAAATTGAGTTAATAGTCTTTGAGAACTTGCTCCTCGAGTGAGTCAAATGCTGAGTCCAGGAGCCGTTCGCAGCAAAGACAACTCCTAAATAGGGAAATTTACAGGTACTTATCAATTTTTGGTTGCCAACAACAATGGAACTGAGCTGACACTTCGTGGGGCCGCAGGACATTAGAAATTATTTTTTTAAATGTACGCACAGATCCAAACTATCCATATGTTTAACAAAAGACTGCACTAGAATGCGCAGAGAATTTGGAGTGCGGCCTATAAGGACCGCATCATCTGCATAAGGTCCGCTCCCTACCCGGTGCGGGCCCCTGGCCGCGCCTCCGAATGTCACTGCAGGTTTAGAGTTCTTGCCTCGGTGAACGTGACATTCACGTGCGCTCACCGAAGGCCACCACAGTTACACTTGGATTGGGGGTCTGGAGGGCACCCGGAGTGCACTCTGCGGGCTGAGGGGTGCTACAATGGATCAAATGTGGGTGGGAGGCGCTTCCACCCACTGCCTTCAGGGAAGGGGGACACACTGGCCAGGGTTGGATTGGGATTAGAAATGGGCCCGGGCACGCTAAAAAAAAGTGACCCACATTTGCATATTGCTGTTGTAAAACACTGCTTCAGTGAAGTTTTATTTTAAAAAAAACAGGGGGGAATGCACGGATTAGCTTACACTGGTGAAACACCCCTGAATACAGGTGAGGCCACTTTTGCCCCAGCCCCCTGCTCCCGCTCAATATGCATATGTTAATGGGCTGGCCCCAGCGAGAGAAAGGGAGTGACACCTCTGCCCTTTGATAAAAGGGAGGTAATTGAGGCCCATCTGCCTCTAGAAAGGCCACTCAGGCACCCACTGGGCCGTAGGCAGCATCTAAGCAACACAGAAACCGCCACATCACCCCCAGACTACTAAAAAAAGCAGCCCACAGCTAGAACTAGACACCGGCCCCTCGGGCATTGCCTAAGTGCCCGCGTTACCAATCCGACGCTGGCACTGGTCTTTTCATCTCAAAAGTTCCGCCAGTCTCACATGTGTCATCCTCCCTCTGTGGGACATGGGCGAGTTCTCATATGTGAGGTAGTGTATCTGTGTGCACGAGCGCAAGTATCCGAGCACGTGTGTGGAGGGCTGACATGAGGCCAAGGGGTGATTTACTAACATTTTGCTCTGGGTTTGCATCATAAAAGTGACGCAAACCATCACACATCAAGCATAATGGGGTTACCACAGACCCCTAGGGCCTAAGGAGCTGAAACATGTCGACAACTTTTTCCATGAAATACTACAGGACCTAGTAACTCAGTCCATATAGAGTATAAAATCCATTTTATATCAGTGGAAACTCACCCTATAATAAAAGCATTTGGGTATTTTTCCATTTTTTAACAATACTCCTTATGTGTATCACCTGCTTATAAATTTTCTTTTTTGTGGGGAAATCCCTTTGTCTCTGGACACTGCACTCGAGAATAGAGGTGCCTCTGGATGAGGCTGGCAGCCAACACAACTAGGAACACCCTATGATAACTGCCACAATTTCAATGTGGGGCGGAAGAAACACATATACCGCATTCCAACTAACATTGATCTTTTTGAGGGTTTCCTAATCTCCCTGAACCAAAGGTCGAGTAGTGTAACAAGTGTCCATTTTTTCTTGATTAACTGCATCTATTACCTTGGGGAAAGAAACGGACACATCAATTCCTCATCCCTCCCTGTTGATTAAATGTTACCTAGTGACCCTCAGAATCTGGGTATCTGAAATATAAGGTGAGGTAGGTTCTGTCTGGAGTTAAGTAATTACTTTAACTATGTCTTAAACATTTATATGTGAAAAGAAAAGGAGAAACACACACAGAATGATGTAATCAATAAGAATTGTATTAGTAAATTAATTAATTTTTCAGTTTACAATTTGTGTTATATTATGGACAGGCTGTCACAGAGAGAAAATATGTTGTTAAAAAACTACGCAAAAGTAAACTAATCTGTGATGAGGTGATCTAGAAGTGACAAACTGCTTTGAGGGAAAAACATATATACAGTGCTGTACAAAACATATAAAAAATGTAATTCAATAGACATCGATCCTTATACACTTGAATCTCCAGTCTGCTATTGCATGCAGTCAAGAGAGTAGGGAAAGGATTGTGGAGGTACGTCGATGTTTTGACCCAGAAGGTGCGTGATTCAATTGGAGTCACAGCAGGTCTTCTTCAGGACAAGGTAGGACAGCCTATGAGAGAAATGAGCCATGAGTATGGCACGTTACATAATGTGAAACGATAGAACAGTGGTTGTGGAAACCCACCAGTTCAAACAATCAAAGATCTGATGAGCGATTCGATTGATCGATCCACCAGGGGTTGGATTCTGTGGAATGAATGATAGGGCAAGAATCAAGGAAATGCAGAAGACTCCAAGTAATGGATGGAATTGACCAGACTGAGGTACTGGGTGATTACCTGGTCAAGGATGGAAAAACTGTGTCATTGTTGAACCATCAAAGGTTGAATGAGTCAGATTCTAAGTGCAGGAACGTTGATGAGTCAGATCCACTGCTGAGCAAATCAAGTGGCTGTAAGGGTATAGAGGTAACAGGGTATAAACCACCCAATGTAACTAATCGCAAGAACACAAAAGTCTCAGAGAAATGGTCAAGTAAGCGTCCACAAAATGAGTGGAAGGTGATTACGTCCTTGCAACGTTGATGCATAAGCGGGTGTTAGAAATGGGATCCCCGGCTGGCCAAGGCTCGCGCCAAAGCCAGGCAGAAACCACCACTCTAGTCAGGGCAAGGGAGTTACACGCCAAATATAACCCCGGCTCACCGTCTAGGTAACGTGATACGAGCAGTAAGGCTTATCCTTGAGGCAATGTAGGTAAAGTATTTGCGCACGCACCCCAACAACAACACCCAGGGCCCACCACAATGGAAACTCCACACAAGGTATATATAAAAATAGACTTTGTATTACACCAAAACACATTAGATAAAAACACACACTTTACAATGTGCCAACAGGCACGGGCAGAATTTACAGGGGTTATATACAGGACAGGGCCACATGGACTACTGTCAGGAATATGTACTTGTAGATTTAGAATACTTGTTAGAAATAGCACTTTGTAGAGCATAGAATGATAATCACTGTTGCAAAAAAACAGAAAATAGAGCACACAACCAGTAATCACTGGTAAGAGGTAAGTACCAACTACGCAACCCTAACCACCTTAGGAGAATATTATGCAGGGAACCAGGACCTCACTAGCAACACCTGTACTAGGAAGAAGAACCACCTAACTATCACTATACATTTAGGGGTATAGGCATGACAACATTACACATGATGCATCACAATCTTCCTCAAGTGTGGTGGGGGCTGGCGTCGGGGCTCCTCTCCTCCGGGGCCTCGCTGGTGGCCGCTCCTCTGCTGGGGCACTCCGGGCCTCTCCCTCGCTCCTGGGAGCCCCGGGGGAAGCTGCCTAGATTCCTGTTGTCCCGCGGTCCTGCCCCCGGCCTGCCTGACTTCCGGTTCGTGCGCCGGGCAGCGGGGACCTGCGTGGGCCAGAAAACCCAGGGTAGGCTCCCGGTAAAATAAATATTTAAAAAGCGGAAAACCAGCAGGATGGGCACCTGCTTAGGTTATAATCGAAAACGCGGGCCAAATACAGGGTGGGCACCTGCTTTTCCTCACGCAAAATGTGGGGCAAAGAAATGCTCAAAATAAATAAAAGCAAACAGCGCTTCCAAACGCTAATAGCAAAATAAAGCGCTCCCAAGCGCTTGATGCCCAGAAGTCCAGGGCAAGTCACAGCCAAAAAGTCCTTTAGGAGGTTGGGGGGGGCAAGGCTGGGCCCTCTTAGGCAGGGAGGTAATCCCCAGTGGTGGTCCTTCTGGTGCCCAGCAGCAGCAGTCCCCCTCAGGAAAAGGATCCAGCAAGAGAACATTTTGTAAGGGGACACAGCCCCTTTTAATACTAGAAAATCCTTTGTCCCAGGGTGCAGGGTGGGGAAAAAAACGGTTGCAGCTGGTTTTGGAGCAGTCTTGACGTGCTCAGTCACCCTTCTTATTCACTAGGGAGGCTAGGGTCATCAGTCGCACCACAGGGGGCAGAGCCAGCATTGTGTGGGGAAAGCCCAGCCCTAATCAGGTCCCAGGTGCACCCCTCCCTCACATCAGCATGCTAATCTCTCCACTCACCTCCGGGGCAGACCAATTGAAGGACTGGGTTCTTTTGGACCCAGCGGTGCCAGGGCACAACACCTGAAACCTTCGTGGGTAACCTGCTCCGGCGTACAAGTCACAGAGACACGGGACACTTCCTTCGGCGTCAAAGAGTCAAGGTTTATTTACTGCAGGGAACACAGATGTCACGGCAAGTACACCACGTGCAACTTGGGGAGACTGCTTCAAATTGGTTTTGTGGATCGCTCCTTTTATACTGTTTTTACCCATAGGCTAACATTGAACACAAAGGTTTACAACTCAGTTCCCACATCAAGTTCCTAGAGGGGTCGCTTTAGTCGCTTTGAAACATACAAAGTCCGGAACATAAGTGCGGAAACATTTGGCGGTTCCCAACTGTAAAAACCCATCTTCCCACCATTAGCAAATTCCAATCAGCAGTAAAGTAGATTGAAACAGGAACGAAGACAGGTGCAGAGGAAGACGGAGACAGTGGGGAGATCGGAAAGGGTGTAAAAGGGGAGGTGCCGGGAAGCACGAGATACAGGCATCAAAGGGACGTGCCTAATGAGATGCACGGCTGAGACAATAAGTCCGTGCGGCAAGATGAGCCTCGAGCGGCGCCACCTGCCTTACAGTAGCAACCCCCTCATCATAAAGACACTTTCAAAGGACATGTGTCTTCCGCAAATATCTTGGGAGTCCCAGGGTCGCGAAGCGGACAGCGTCCGTTCGCTGACTACTTGAGGGCAAGAGACAAAATGGATGCCGTATCTAAGATGGAACCCGTGGGTACAGATGAAAAGCCCACATAACAAACGAACGGTTTAAGTTAGCACAGCGAAACTGCGCACACTTACTAAACTCGTCATTTGCGGTTCATAGATACTAGACTCGACCATATTCGTGCGAGTCGAAAACACCACTTACAATCGTCACGGAACCTCAGACGCTCCTTTTGCCCTCATGTAGGCAAGCACTAGTCGGAATCATATTCAATATTCATCAGACCATCAAGATGTCGTTGTAGCATAGATCTGTCCAACCGAGTCCCCTTGGTAACAGGTGGTTGTCTCATACACGTTGTAGCACAGAGGCCACATAAGGCAGGACCACACAGCACACAAAGGCAACACGTGAACAGGAACACTACCACAACCCCGATGATCGTCAGAATCTTCCAACCCCAAGTCGACATCAGGCCCCAAAACCAACCGAGTAGCGTCCAATCCCCTACATCCACGTGTATGGATTCGGAGATCTTATGCAACTTCGAGATGGCTTGATAGACAGTAGGAGCATTATCAGGTATGAAAATGCAACAGCTCGAATGGATCACCTTACATACCCCACCGCGATCTGCCAAAACGACATCTAAAACCATACGGTTTTGTAATGTCTTAAGTCTCTCCGCCTGAAGTTCTGTGGTGATATTACCAAGGGCGCTGGCAGTGACATTAGCTGTCGATTCCACCACTCGAGTCAAATGTCTCAGGTTCCTACTATTAACCATAGGTCCCCAAAACGGGAGGAAACCCTTGAAAAAGTCTCCTGCCTCTTGACCGGCAGTATCCTCTTCGCTAATTACGCCTCGTACAACTCTAGTCTTATGGTAATCGGCATCTACAGTAAACGTCGGAGGCAACAGATTTGCAATGAAACACGAGCCCATAAAGTCTGAGGGCAACCATGTATATGCACGATCATGACAGATGAAGTACGTACCCTTGGCAGCCAGAAGCACAGGGATCGGGGACATTGACAGAACGTAACTTTCAGTGCAAGCACTTACTCCAAGTGAGGCTTGCGAACCACGACCCACGATACAAAAGTTACCAGTGTGGGGTACGACCCAGATCGGAGGCGAGCTTTTAAGTTGCTTTTCATTAATGAACGCAGTATATTCCACTCTATCCGAGGCCCTATAGGCTTGTACCTCTGCCTTAGGGATGAGATAAGCATCATAGATCTCATCTTCCAAATCCTGTATTATCATCGATACCACCCACTGCCATGAGGTAGGACCCGGTTTGGGGGAACGTTCTAAAGAGGGGTGGAAACCTAGTGCGCTTCGAAGCATTATTTGGTATGCTCGAGCTGACCCTTGGGAACTATACGGTAACACCAGATATGGAATTCCCTTACCCGTAGTATGTGGCATCAACCCACACACCCAACAATTAGTAGTGTTAACCACTAACTGATGCTGATGGAGGAGCTGGATAAAGGAATTGTTGCGGAATTCGACACGTCTAGCCTGTTCGTGTTCCGGTAGAATATGAAAGGAATGGGGAGAAGCAGTAGTAGCAGTAGAAGTAACGTTAGAGCAAGGAGTAGGAGTAGGGGTAGGGAGTAAGAAGTAAGACATAGCATAATACACCCCACCCACCAAGAATGCAGAAGCAGTTAAAAACAGTACAAACAACTGGAATACAAAACATTTAGTACGACTAAGTTTCTGCAGTTTGACTCGGTACGCCTGAGCTCCTTCCAAATTGTTCAGCTTTGAAAATGCCATTTCCCTACGACCGTCCGCAACGTTTCTTGACGCACTTCGTTCTGTGCAGCAATAGTCAATCCCCAGGAGTTCCTAGGAACCGACGGCCTTTAACCTAGCGTCAAGACCTACTGTCCAGAAGGAAGTACGCGCGCGGCCCTACGGCCCTCAATACACAATGTATTTTATTTAGCACAAAAAAATCAGCTGTGGAAGGAAAAAGATGCAAAAATCTCAATACATGTACAAACAATTTTCAATCATACGAAATGTTCAAAATTGATCAGGGGAAACGAGGATATTGCAGTTATCAGTTTCAGCAAAGCAAGAAAACAATTTTATTTGTCCTTATTATGAGAACGCAAAGAATATCGATGTTTCCCGGGACGTGTCTGCTCGTCAAATAAAGGATCCGTTGAAGAGACAGCGTCCTGCTGATCAGTTTGTTGATTAGGTCTTGAGTCTTTTGCTGACAATGTTCCAACAATGGCTTTCTGCTGCACTGAGTGTTCACCAACAAGTTGTGCGTCGCTGAAAGGTACAAACGCCGGCAATGTCGCTGCTTCTGTTGACGCAATGCCTTTCCTCACCCACGGGTCTGCCGGCAAAGGAATAGGGACTCGCTTACAATGGGTAGCATGTACCCAGTTCTTCCGTCCCTCAAGACGAACGGCAGTCCTCGTGGCCAAAAGCACCTGGTGAGGTCCAACAAAGCGGGGGTCCAGATTCTTCTTGCGCGAAAAATTTCGGGTGACAACCCAATCACCAGGCTGGAGCTGGTGGCCTGGACCCTCCGTCTGCGTCGGCAAGGCGTCGTAAACCTGTTGATGAATTAACCTCAGTTTAGCAGTCAAGTCATGTAAGTAGTCAATCAACATCGGGTACTCAAGATCAACGAATATACCTGGCCTAGGAACCCCCCACACATTCGCAGGACGGCCGAACACTATTTCATAGGGACTAAGCCCTATTCGGGAGTGTACAGTCGCCCTAGTTGACAGTAATGCTAGAGGCAAAGCGTCAGGCCACGAAAGTCCAGTCGTAGCCTGGATCTTCGCTAATTTTAGCTTAAGGGTACCATTGTAACCTTCAACCAATCCAGCTGACTGGGGATGATTGGCGCTATGGAATTTTTGATTAATTCCAAGGCCCTTACACACACTCTTCATCACACTTCCAACAAACTCACTTCCGTTATCTGACCACACGACTCTAGGCATTCCGTACCGAGGAAAGTATTCCTTCAGTAGGATTTTCGCAGTAGACAAAGCAGTATTATCTTTGAGGGGATAGGCCTCGATCCATCGGGAGAATGCGCAAACCACAACCAAAACATATTTCAGGTTATTGCATCGCTCCATATGGATGAAGTCCAATTGAATCACCTCAAAGGGATACGAAGGAGGAGCAAAACTGCCAGGGGGAGTTGGGGTTCCTTTGCCAGGGTTGTACATTATACACACCATACAATTCTTCACCAAACGTTCAGCACACTTCGTAATACCATCATTCTTCCACACATCAGCCAACAACTTGCAAATACCTTTCGCGCTAATATGTGCTAACCCATGTGCCATTGTCACAACGGCTAGTACATACGCATCCGGTAACATCCATCTTTTCTGATCCGACAAATCAATCCAACAACCATTCGCATCCAACCTTCCCGTACTTTCTTTCCATTTCGTCTTTTCAGTGTCGGTGGCCTCATTCTGAATTGTTTTCACGCTCTCTATAGTATTCTCACACATACTTGATTCTGTAGGCCACCTAACCGAACTCGTCACATACATTCGAGTGCTAAGGTTCCGGGCAGTCTCCTTAGCAATTTCATCTGCAAACGCGTTACCACGACCAACATCATCCGTCACCTTGCGATGCGCACTACACTTAACAATTGCAACTTGAGCAGGCAAAGTCAATGCATCCAAAAGATCGTTCACGAGCTGGCCATGCTGTATTTTCGTGCCATGCGACGTGAAGAAACCACGCTCTCGCCACAACCGTCCAAAGCTATGAGCTACACCGAAAGCATACTGACTATCGGTGTACACATTCACACGTTTACCTTTTGCTAATACACATGCTCTAGTAAGGGCAATCAGCTCTGCAGCTTGGGCAGAATTCTGATTCAATCTCGCAGTCTCAACAACAGTATTCAACGTTACAACAGCATAAGCAGTAGTCACATCACCATTCGGTAATTTAAAACATGACCCATCCACATACAGGGTGCCGTCAGGGTCTTCCAATGGGGTGTTTTTAAGGTCCACTCGACCTTTTGTTTCCTCTTCTGTACGCAAGTAACAGTCATGTTCTGCTACTTCATCTGACTCTGCACTAATCGGTAACAAAGTTGCCGGATTTAGGACATTACAACGTTTTATCTGAATATGGCTTGCCAAGAGCGTCAATTCGTACCCAGACAACCTTGCACTCGTCAAGTGCTGAGTTTTCGTTCGGTTCAAAAGAGTATCGACTGCATGCGGAACCATCACCGTAAGCATATTATCCATGACCAATCCTGCTGATTGTCGGATGGAGACCGCAGCTGCCGCGGTTGCTCTCAAGCAACTCGGCAATGCTCTAGCTACTGGGTCTAAGGTCGAGGAAAAATATGCACATGGACGTTGCTTACCACCAAAAGGTTGCGTTAAGACACTCAACGCACAACCTTCCCTCTCGTGAACATATAACGTGAACGGCTTGCTGTAGTCAGGGGTACCTAACACAGGAGCCGAACACAATGAATCACGTAATTCAGAAAAACTTTTCTGACATTCTTCCGTCCATGGTAAAGGAGTTGGAACATCCTTGCACGTAAGAGCCACCAATGGTTTCGCTAGCAATGAAAAATTTGGAATCCACTGCCTGCAGTACGACGTGATACCTAGAAAGGCACGCACATCTCTTTGGGTTTGTGGCACAGCCATTCGCGCAATCGCTGCAATTCTCTCTGGGGTCAATCTCCTTCCCTCCTTTGACAATAAGTGACCTAGATAGGTTACTTCTTGACAACAATATTGGAGTTTAGAAGGTGACACCTTGTGATTTAACTCACAGAGATGTTGCAGCAACGAAACCGTAGCAATTTTGCAAATGTCCTGAGTATCAGCAGCCACCAATAAGTCGTCGACATATTGGATTAAAGCCGCACCAACCGGCAACCTGAACGCATCCAGTTGACCCTTCAAAGCTTGACTGTAAATCGATGGACTTTCACAGTAGCCCTGAGGAGCGCGTTTGAACCGGAAGCTACGTCCTCCAAGAGAGAAACCGAAAAGGTCTCTGCTCTCTTCGGCAATCGGGATGCTGAAAAACGCATTTTTCAAATCAATCACCGAAAACCAAGAAGCAGTAGCTGGAATCAGAGTCAGTAGCGCCGTGATGTCAGGCACAACAGGGAATTGAGGAACCACAATTTTATTTACCTCCCGTAAATCGATAACAAAACGATAAACAGGCGGTTTGGTAGGATCAGTACGTTTAAGAATGGGCAGTACAGGGCTATTGCACACGTTTCCCCGAGTCTCCTCAATAACATCTTTCTCGATCAAATCATAGATGATCGCTAACAAAGCTCGTTCACCATCAAGGGAGATACGGTACTGGGGAATACGTGGCAATCGCACATTCGATTTCAACTGAACAACATAAGGGGAGATATCAAGCAGGCCCACATCGTTTGGACCCGTCGCCCACAAAGACGCAGGAAGAGAATCCAATTCCGGTGGAAGCTTATCGAGAGACAAATACATGGGAGAGACCACTTTCTCTCCGAACGTAAGCTTTACACCTGCAGGAGAACAATACAAAGTTGCATACAAACGTTTAAGCAAATCCAGACCCAAAAGATTTTCACAACAACCAGTGGTTAAAATCAACGGAGCTTCGAGCTCACGAGGCCCAATTTTAAGGGGCAAAGGGCGCGAAACTGGATTGCTAACGGGGGCGCCAGAGAATCCAACGGATACATTTGTTAAGCCAGACAAAGGTGCGCCAGGGAGTTTCGAATGCATGATAGAACTTTTCGCTGCACCAGTGTCCAACAGAAAAGGCTCAACGACGCCCGATGTAGCAACTGCGACGTAAGGCCCTCTCTGATCGACCGGAACTGATACCACTCCCTCTCCTTGTCTTTGGCTGTCCTAGTAATTACTGTCGTCAGTTCCCTGATCGACGTAATAATCGTCTACATTGTACTGCGCAGATCGTCCTTGCGATGATCCACGTTGATCGAAACAATTATTAGAATTTGATGAGTTGTCAGAGCGGTCGTTCTGAGCACCACGACCTCTACCACGTGATGCATTCTGTGAACCACCACGGCCTCCTCTAGACGAATTACCACTATTACGATCATTTAAAGCAGGACAATCAAATTTAATGTGTCCCTCCTGTCTACAATAAGCACATTGGTTGTACCCTAGGGAAGATCTGTTGAAAGAGGAATCGTTACGCGATTGCGACCGATTCGATTGTAATCTATTCTGTTGAGACGCATTCTGATTAGAACGCGGCGGATATGCTTGTTGCAACAACACTTTGGTTTTCAGCTCTTTTGTCTTTTTATCAGCGCGGTCATTTTCCTCTTTTTCTCTATTTTCGTAATATTGTGCCGTAGCCAGAATCTGAGCTGAGGTAGAAACGGCCCACGCACTTTCTGAATTCTTCAATTTATTGCACAAGTCGGGCAATAAGTTCGATACAAATTTATCCACAAACAGCCTTTGTCCACCCTCAGTACCCATATCCTGTCCACTATGATCAACGAATGTTTCCTCAAACCTCGTAAAGAAGTCTGAAACACTCTCATCTTTCTTTTGCTTACAGGCTGACAACTTATCCCAATTTACCTTCATAGCTGGCATAAGCGTTTTCATTAATGCAATGATTCGCTGGGGGAGAAGTTCAATCAATTGATCGGGTTTAGTAGCAGCCGCTTGTCCAGCGTCTGCCGCTGTAATAGCATTCCAATCACCACCTAATTCATTTGCGTGATCTTGGTGACGAATCTTAGCCCATACCGGTTGCGGTACGACATTGCCAAACAACATGTCGATATCGGCAAGATTCATTACCGTAGCATCTACGAGCTGCGATAATTCCTTGTAATACCCAGCAGGATTTTTGCGAGGGTCGGGCAAAGTTTGTTTCACCTGAAGCACTTCCGATCGTTTCCAAGGGAGATGTATCCACACTCTCTGGAAATGCGCCGGAACTGGCTGGGCACCAGTATTATCAGCTGGTACCCAAACTGGCGGAACTTCACGCATAGGATATTGACCAGACTCAGCTTGTTGGCGTTCAAGATCCTCTACAAACAGTGCGTGAGGAATAGGAGCGAGGCGGAAAGACAGCAACTGCTCGATAGCACGTCGGACATTAGTATCTACTATCAGTCCAGTTGCGAACTGAAGCCGAAGATTAGACAGGGCGGTCAGCACCTCGTCAGGCGCAACTGCCGCTATCTGATCATGTAAAAGTTTACACATTTCGTCAAACACATACCTCTGAGTCGGGATGTTGAATTGACTAAATGTTTCAAGAACAACACGGGATGGATTTCTCTGCGGATTGTCTATCCAACTCATCGCCATATTGTATAGCGCAACACGTTCTCTATTACCAGGAAGCTGACTACGCCTCTGCGGTGGGCCAGCAGAACCAGCGGACCCAAAAACAGGTCCGAGCGAGTGAAAGAAGCTAGCCGCAATGGGAGAATTACGGTTACGAGTAGAGGGACAAGAGTAAGACACAGGACTAACAAGAGAAGGAGTAGAGACATTAGCAACGACAGGGGTTAACAACACAGGAGCAGTAGTGTGAGCAGGAGTATGTGGAAGCGGAGGAGCAGTAGGAATAGACACAGGCACAGGAGCGGGAACAGTCGGAAGAGCGGGTGCAGGTTGAGGAATAGGTGGAGGAATAACAAGTGGGGGAACAGGTACGGCAGGGACCACAGGAGCTGCGGTACCCTGTACGTACGGAGGTGGCGACTTCATAAGATAAGACATTAAAGGATCCTCAACTGCCTCTTCCTTCTTATCCGACTCCGTAGGCAAAGCAGGATAGCATTTATCTATGGTCATACGTTGCAGCCTCTCAAACACTTCCTTATCCTTATCTTCCTTATCACGCTGAAACTGCTCAGCTTTCTTTACAATGGTAGCAACATTATCTCGCTCACTACGTTTATTCTGTCTGATCTCTTTCTGTCGGGCTTCTTTGCGCCACAACCGAAAGGCATCAAACATGGCCGGCCTAGATTTTCGTTCAAACAACTTAATCTCCAAATTATCTAAGATCGACGCTTCGAAGCTACCGTGAGGTGGCCAACGAAGATCGCCGTCTTTCTTTGTATATTTTATCCAATAATCGTTAAAAGCAATCGGGCCTAGCCCATGTTTGCTATATAAGTCATAAGTAGGAGTTCCTACCGGAGGTATCGGACACGAGTCCTCCAGCAGGGAATCCGCACCACAAGATCTAAAGCAACTGAACAAAGTACTGCGACCAGGCATCTTGCACGCTAGCCGAGTTTCACAAACTTCAAGGGTTACGGGATTTACCAAGTCCCAGCAAGAACAAAACCCTCGGTCTTTGGCGGCTGCAGTCGTCAAACAAATACAACAACAAAGTTACGCTAGCAAAGTGTCACCGACAAAAACACTCACACAGCGTGTACAACAACAACAAACCACTAGTGTTTACAACAAAGACACTCGCTAAAGTGTCTACAACCAAGGATTCTGGGAGCGACCCACAAATACTTAACTCAAAGATCAATGGCGTCCTCAGGAAGGCCCGTCTATCGTCTCGCTATACCAAGGTCTACGCCAGGCGCCAAAACAGGTCTACAGTCAGGGCAGCAGTCCGTCGCAGCCGTTAGGAGGCGGGAATCTTCGCGGGAAAAGTCTTCGGGCCACTTATTTCGACAACAGGATCGATGAAGCGGGGTGCACCTTCCCTCGGAGATTTCACACGAAGTTCCTCACGATCGTCGGGCTTGGACCGGTACCACTGATGCAGCCCCACGTTGGGCGCCAACTGAAGGACTGGGTTCTTTTGGACCCAGCGGTGCCAGGGCACAACACCTGAAACCTTCGTGGGTAACCTGCTCCGGCGTACAAGTCACAGAGACACGGGACACTTCCTTCGGCGTCAAAGAGTCAAGGTTTATTTACTGCAGGGAACACAGATGTCACGGCAAGTACACCACGTGCAACTTGGGGAGACTGCTTCAAATTGGTTTTGTGGATCGCTCCTTTTATACTGTTTTTACCCATAGGCTAACATTGAACACAAAGGTTTACAACTCAGTTCCCACATCAAGTTCCTAGAGGGGTCGCTTTAGTCGCTTTGAAACATACAAAGTCCGGAACATAAGTGCGGAAACATTTGGCGGTTCCCAACTGTAAAAACCCATCTTCCCACCATTAGCAAATTCCAATCAGCAGTAAAGTAGATTGAAACAGGAACGAAGACAGGTGCAGAGGAAGACGGAGACAGTGGGGAGATCGGAAAGGGTGTAAAAGGGGAGGTGCCGGGAAGCACGAGATACAGGCATCAAAGGGACGTGCCTAATGAGATGCACGGCTGAGACAATAAGTCCGTGCGGCAAGATGAGCCTCGAGCGGCGCCACCTGCCTTACAGTAGCAACCCCCTCATCATAAAGACACTTTCAAAGGACATGTGTCTTCCGCAAATATCTTGGGAGTCCCAGGGTCGCGAAGCGGACAGCGTCCGTTCGCTGACTACTTGAGGGCAAGAGACAAAATGGATGCCGTATCTAAGATGGAACCCGTGGGTACAGATGAAAAGCCCACATAACAAACGAACGGTTTAAGTTAGCACAGCGAAACTGCGCACACTTACTAAACTCGTCATTTGCGGTTCATAGATACTAGACTCGACCATATTCGTGCGAGTCGAAAACACCACTTACAATCGTCACGGAACCTCACAATGCAGACTCCTGGAGCCAGGCTCACCAGCCAGCTCCAGCCAATCACACGCCAGCACCCTTAGTGCACACGCACACCAATGTCTAGAAGTGACACTTCCACACTAGACACAATCACGCCGCATACATCATTGCACAGCATTTAATCACACGAGCCCGCATATACCAAACTCACACCTGCACACCTTACGCATCAGGAACTACCAGGGACACAGACATTCCCCATGGATTCCTATGGGAGGGCAGGCCAATGTCACCACATGCACTCAGAGTGCGCACGCACTTTCCACTGGGACACAGTGAAAGTGCGCCGAAGCCAAAAAATCACTATCACCAGGTCACATACCAAAAGCAAAAAGTTCAGGGGTCACCCTGCCAGAAGGGCCAAGTCCAACACAACCCCCTTCCAGCCAAAACGCAGGGTAGACCAATCACCACCGTGATGGACTCCCTGCTTGGGGCTATAGAACACGGACGCGGGCCCGCAACTGCAGGCACACCCTCCCGTTCTACGCCACAGTGAACCCATGGGATTCCTTCTAGAAACACTATCTGGAACAACTAAGCTACCCCACTGGTACTGCCAAGCTGTCTGCGGCCAGGACCAGGCCCTAGGCCACCCTGGTGCCACTGGTCCCTGCCTATTCACAGAGTGGGGGGTAGTAACCCCTGGTACATAGTAGCCATGCTCCACTCTTCCTGTCTGTAAGACAGGGCTAGACTGCCACTGGTTTTCCAGCCTAGGGTCTACACCCTCAGATGGACCACGAGTCTCAGCGGAGGCTCTCCTCCCCCTGCCTCTCCGTCTAGGGTTCCTCCCCCTCCTGCGAGGGGTACCCCTAGAATGCCATTCTCCAAAACCTAGGGTTTAACCCCTCTGGTTGCACCATGGTCAGAGGCGGGCTCTCCCACCCTCTGCACCCCCTTCCAGAGTTCCGCACCCTCTAAGCTGGAGTGGTGCCCCTGGAAGATGAACCGGTCAGGATGCTGGTTACAGACGTCCTACCCTTCAGGTCAGGCGGATCCTGAACCTGGCCTCCCAACCTCTGGCCTAGAACCTTTGGAGGAATAACTGCCTGGCACTCCAGGACTTCTGGGGATTCACACATCATCCCCCTGAGGCTGACACATGACCCATATGTCATGTGACTGTCTGTCTGACGCAGATCTACCGTCCCCTGTCCCTCTGACAGTGTGCGAAGATCCCCCAGAACAGAAGTGGTGTCACCATGGTCACTACACGGGAACCTAGCCCAACTGGGTAGTCCCTGACCCACTGGTTCTTCCACTGGGGAGCTCATCCCCCAATCACTCCTCACTTCGGACTCCTGTGCCCTCCCAACTGGAGTAGCACTGCCAGACACTGGAACCCCTGGAGCTCTAGGTACTGATGCTCCAGGTTCCCTAGACACTAGGAGATCCTCCTCAAGTGTACTAACAGGACAGCCTAGGTCCCCAACCTGGTGTTCCCTTAAGAAACCACCCAAGTTCTGAGATAGGGCTTCGGGCATCTGGGGACTCTCAGCCACCCATTGACTCCTGCTCCACTGATCCAGGTAGTTAGCCTCTCCACCCCTCTCACTATACTGGGACCTAGCTGGGCTAGACTGAGCCTCTTCCACCAGGCTGGGCTGGAAGATACCTGAACCACTACTTTCGGAATCACTCACTAATGACTCCTCAGAACCTCTAGCACTTTCCCAGCGGTCTTCTTCATCTGCAAGCTCACATGCCCCAGACAATACACACCCCAACAGGTGTTGGCGCAACACTGGCAAACAACAACTGAGCACCTGCTCTTTGAGAACCATATTAAGCAGTTTGTCAATATCAGAGTCAGTGTGAACCTCTACCCAAGCCCACAGTGCTCCACAACATTCATCCTCAAACTCCTCCCAAGACTGGTGAGACAGTTTCTTACTGTCCCTGAACTTCAAGCTTAACTCCTCCTCTTGGGAAACAGGTACCATACTTCGGGAACTGGGACTTTCTGCACTGAAATCTATATAGCTGCCACCACTGGACTCAACCTGCCCTAGGGAGTCAAGAAAATTAAACCTGCGTCCTGGGGATAGTCTATCCTCCAGAGGAAATCTCTCTCTGGTGCAGGCCCTCTCAGCCTCCTCTATCCTCTCCTGCGCTAAGACCCTCTCAGTCTCTAGCTGTTGCTTTCTAACTCCCAGCTGTGCCATAGCCTGGGCATGCTCTAGCCTGAGCTTTTCTAAAGCCAGCTGGTGCTCCCGTTCTTTCCTCCTATCTTCCCACTCCTCTGGGGACAGGGAAAGGGATGAGGCGCTGCCTCCGCTACTGGACCCGGCAAGGGACTCCCTCTCTATGGGGTCTTCACTATCGGCTGGTATCCATGGACTGTCATCTTCTCCCTCTTCTTCAGACTCTTCAGGGCTCCCCACAGACCCACCACCCTCATGGCGTGAGGCCCGGGCCCTTTCCTCACTGCGCTCAATATCCCATTGACCCTTTTGCCATAGGATCAGGCTGTTCCTAAGCTCGGACTGAGTGTGTGACTCATCCACCCCTATGTCTCTTTCTTCACAGAACCTTACCAACTCTCCCATACTGTATCTAAACAGATCACAGAAATCAAAAGCAGGCTTCATTTTGGCGGACGTTCTTGAGAAATGTTTAACGCAGGGAACCTATGGGTCTGAGCTTAAAACAGGAGTACACAATTCACAAAAGGAGTCAGCAAGCTCCCTATCCCAGAGACCTCACACTCACTTGTCTAGTGTGAGGTAATATAAATTTTTATGGTCAATTGTGTCCCCTACCGTAGACCCCAACGGCTCCATGTATGCACTTCAAGTACATGTATGTTCCCTCCACTACCAGCTATGAAGACGCAAATACATTTGCGTCCAACGTTAACAAGTTCTCTTTCAGATCCACCATGAATGGGTCAATTATTCAGTTCCTAAGTATGCCGTGCCACCGTCTTTACATGGTGCACTTTCACGTTTTCCCAGTTCTGGCGAACTAGGCCCTGATTCCTGCCATTGAGCCCATTCTGCCTTCTGCCTCTGAAAGTTGCAGCTTGAATCTGTATCCATGACCCTTGTCTTACTCCCTGTGTGGCGAGCGGTGCCGGCTCGGCCTGCTTGCCTGCCAAGACTGTATTTTACCTTCAAGTTATCTGCTCCGCTCCTCGAAAATACATTCCTGTCTAGCATTCTAGGTAAACATCTCTCCAGCTGCAGAGCAAAGGGCCCGGCCTTTCTGTCTCTGTGCGAGTAATTCATTGCTCCTATTACCATGGTAGGCCCATGGCCCCCGCTTTACACGTAGACACGTAGTCACATATGCACGCACTAGCAGTCAGTATAGAATAGCCTCTGCCCGAGAGACCTTTCCTTCTAGATAATACAGTTCCTCAACACAAGATATTAGATACGATTTGGGTTTAGGTTGTTCTGACACGCCAGACTTCTGTCTCCATGTATTGTGTTAAATGTCAAGTCCCCTTCACCCTCCAGTTTCACGTCAATCACACGTCATACTGCTGCGCGCGCATTTCTGCCATATATTTCTGCTGACACTGCAGGATTCTTCTATGGATCCACCCACTTGTGACACTTTCATGTGACGTTTCTAGCACACACCTCTGTGTACGCCCTCATGCACGCCTTCTGTTACGCACATGTGTTCTTATCTCGTTTCTCTCAGCTGTTACGCCTTCTGCATCCATCACCACTGTATGCATTTACTATATAACATGTACCCTGTTAATAAAGTATTGTCTATCCCTTCCTGAACCTTCGTGGTGATGGAACCCGATACTACCTGGTTCGAACCAATTCCATTTTATGGAATAAAACCCTTATAACTCAGATGCCACGGACTCTGCCTCTCATTTCTGATTTTCTGATTGAGTTATTTTTATTGAACTTTACCGCATAGAAATTAAGCCCGGGTAAAACTTTATTTACCACATAATTTGGTGCCCGAACAGGGACCCCTCCCCCACCTTACGCGCCGGCGGTGCGTTGCAGGCCTAGCCCCCTGCCACAGCCGCGACGGACAAGACTACGCGTACCCACAGGATTTCCTGTATCTCCCTCAGGCCAACGGAGGTGACTGAGGCTGCGATCGACACCCAGACGAGGCGGTGAGGAGTGCGGAGGATCCCGACCAGAGCCCAGCCGAGAGAGCAACGTCCGAGGTGTCCAGAGGCCCACCAAGTTCCGAAGTACCTACGTCACGAATCGAGTCGAGTCCAGTCCGGTCCAGTCCAGTGTCAAGTTTCCGAGGCCTTCCGTTCCGTGCTTCCCGGTGAGTACCGTTGCTGGGGACTCATCTAGACGGGTGCATTTAATTTGTGTCCGGTCAAGACGGGTTTGGGTACACAAATCCGGTCTGCACTGTTTTAGCAGTGTATCTGTACTGTTTAGCAGTATATCAAGAATTCCGTTTCCGAATTACCTAGTAAATGTTTGTAATGTTTCTATGTGTTTTAATGTCGTGGTATGAGTGACAGTCTGATCTTCATTACTGTGTTTATTGTATTGTTTTTTTTTGGGTTCGAGTAAGTATCAAGTAATAGTGGTTCAAGATGCCACTTTTCTCCAAGCTACGTCAGATAGGAACTAGGAAAGGGATACTGGAGGAAGCTGTTCCCATCTCACCCAGGGACACTCCCGGTTATTTTATGTACCACAAGCACGGCCTAGATGCCGTATTATTTCTCGACTTGTGGGTGGACTATACTAAGGACTTAGCAGAGAATCTGAAATGGCCCGCTACAGGGACATGGGATGCCGAGTGCATCATGAGAGTAGAGGAAGCGTTATGGAAAAAGAAAGCCAGACAGTCCCAGAAAGATGCCATTGAACTATGGCGTAAAGAATCGCACAGACGGACAGAGAAAGCACTCAGAAAAGCAGATAAAAGTAGAGAGGATTCGGAAAAAACTAAAGAATTACTAGAAGAAGGACAGAGAGTCAGAATAGAGCAACACGAAAGACAGAGTAACGCAATTATGACAGGATTGTATCCAGTCCTGGCCGAGGGCCTGCCTAAGGCGACCCCGGACATGCCGAAAAATCTGCCCGCTCCATTGGTTCCGACTAAAGTACGTCACAAAACCGCAGCAGAGATCTTCCTTTCTTCCTATTTAGACGACGCGGCTCCCGAATATACCAATGTCCCACCTGCACCTGTACTACCAGTTGGATTTTTAGGTCCACAACAGCAAACCCTTCCCGCACCACTTCCTACATCCCCTATTAATCCGTTTAATCCTATTGGGACTGGCGCAGGTCAGGTTCCAACTCAGTTACAGCAAGCTCCAACCGCACAGACAGATCATGCCCAAGCCTCCGCCTCAGGAGGCGCAACAGGAGGTTACCGTACTCCGCCCCCAACACAGCGATTAAGTATTAGAGAGTTAGCATTGCAACGTACTCCGAAACCGATTACTATTGAAAAACTTAGAGAACAAATTACAGACTGTAGATATGATCCCGTACCAGGCAAAGATGGTTGCATGATATTAGCTTCGATACGTATAAGACGTGCTGCAAACTTTTTAGTTTTATTTCCAGGAATGACAGATTTTCTCGACAGGATATATCGTTTTGTTCAGACTGGGGAGGGTCCAGAATGTATTCACGAGGCCATGGCATATCAGAAAGTAGACACTCAAAGTATGATTTTGAAATTCCTCATAAACTGTTTCATTAGAGAACGAGACCGGCCTGGCGTGAATAAAGATGAAATGGAGGTACTCACTACGTGGGGTCAGAATATTGCAGACGGAAAACACGATAAACATAAATGTATAGAGGCCATGTACAGAAAAATCCGAAAAGAAATAGTAGTATTTCATGAAAGAGAGAAAGCCGAACATGGAGCAGATTCTGACAAGGTTAGATCCTCAGAGGAGGATGAGCAAGAAGAAGATATAGATCTGGTAGCATATGTAGGAAAGAATAGACCTTTTAATAGAACGATACGTCCAGAAAGCAAGAGACTTTTTCACTCTGCCATGTCAAATCCGAAGACTCCTGAACATCTATTTCAGGCTACCGATAAGGTACTTCAAGAACGAATGGGGTACCATGTACTCAATTCCATGGATGAACAAGAATTAGCCAGGTCAGCAGTACAATGGGCTGACAATTCCGATAGATATAGTGATGACGCATTAGCGCAAACGTTTTTGAATCTTGACCAGACGAACAGCGACTAGCTGGTATGTATATGATTCAGCATCTCCTTATATTATATAAGAATCAACACTCTGATCCAGGTCCCCTGCCTGATGTATTGATAGAGTTACTCTCGAATAAATGGAGAGGCCTGGGTACCGATTTAATTAAAGTAATTCTAGAACACCGGCACAGATTTAGTGCATTCCTGAATCCACAGTTCGTTTCAGCTCCACCCCCAGAAAGAAAAATGTTCTACATAGACAGACAGAATCCCTTGCGAGAAGTACATCCGGTTAGGAAGCCAGATAATACACTAGAACGTGTGTTTGTATACACACCCTTAACGAAAATGGAATTGTTAGAGATGAAGAAAATAGTGCCTAGTCATGATAAAGACCCAGCAGGTTTCCATCGTGAATTAAAAGATATGTTACTAATGGGAGACTATACCTATCCCGACATTATGAAAATATTGAAAGTACTACTGCCTGCCGGTATTTACGAGAAACTCAAAGAAAAAGAATGGGAGGTGGGAGACAAAAAGGTTAATTGGGCTTTACTAGAAACAGAAGAAACTGGCCGAACTCCAGGTTTAGGTCTTGGGGACCATGCTAAAGCATTACCGGGATTATTAGTACAAGTATTGCCAAGGTTGTTGGCAACTAAAAAGGAGGATTGGGATGCAATCTCAGCCTGTAAACAGAAATCCGACGAAGACACCAGTGATTTTTATTCCAGATTTGAGAAATGTTTCATTATTAATAGTGGCCTGAAAGCAAGTAGCGAGTCATACCCACACCTTTTTGTATCGAAACTAGTTGAGAATTCTCTGCCCCAAGTTAAAAATCGGGTATTGAAAGTCGAGAGCACATGGCAAGCAAACACGCCTTCCCAAATGTTACAGATGTTACAGTATCACCAGAACAGAATAAGGGAAGAACATGATCATGAACAAAGACGTATGAAAGACACGAAAATGAAAATGCTCGTTGCACAGTCAGTTCCAGCTGATGGTCAGAAAAAGGGCATGACACAGTCCCATAATTCGGCAGCTCCTGTTAAAGGGATATGCAACTATTGTAAACAGGCAGGTCACTATGTAAACGAGTGTGCAGTTTTGAAACACAACATAGCTACAGGTAAAACCAAAGAAAGACCACGTACGCCTAGACAGGATCAGGTTCAACAGTCCGTTACACAGAATGTACAGCCTATGCATGCTCCACAACAGACAGTACAGACCGTAGCGGTATCACAGCCACAACCGATTGCCGCAACACAACATACAACTCAGCAGATGTACCAGTATGCTCAAACTGATTATCCCGATTATCAGCGATACACATGAAACAGCCTAGAGAGGGAGGTTGGCTTGCCTCTTATTGAGGTTCCTGTAGATCAAGAGGGGCCTTATGTACATAGTCAGGTATTAGGGCAGGATAGAAAGTTTTTAATTGACACAGGGGCAAGCAGGACAACAATCAGTCACGACGAGGTTCCAGGGGCACCCCTCTCAGGCTCACAGAATGTTTCCCCCTGGTTTTTCAGGAAAACCTATTGTAAATGAAGTATCGAAACCAGTTTCTCTTTCAGTTGGTCCATTGTCTCGTACTACAGATTTATTGCTCACGAAATCATGTCCAGAAAATTTATTAGGTATCAAGACACTGAAGGCTCTAGGAGCTGTTATTTGTTGTTCTCCGGAAGGAGTGAGATTGTTTTTACGTGACTTCAAGGGTCACTATGTGTTGAGAGATATTGATTCCAGGTTACAGAATGTTCCTGCACATTTATGGGCACAAGGCCCCACTGATGTAGGTTGTATGCACATTACACCGTACCGAGTTACACTGAAACAAGGTGTTGTTTTACCACGAATCCGACAATACAAGTTACCCCCAGATGCTGTAGTGGCTTTACTGAAAATCATTGACGAGCTCATTGCACAAGGAGTGGTTGTAGAAACCGACTCCAATGTTTGTAACTCTCCTATCATTCCGATTCTTAAACGTACTGATCCGAATGCCCCTCCTGTTTACCGATTAGTTATCGATTTACGGGAATTGAATAAATGCATTGTACCGCAGTATCCTGTAGTTCCAGACATCTCTTCATTATTGACAGCTATTGATTCCGAAGCAACGTTCTTTACTGTAATTGACCTGAAGAACGCCTTCTTTAGTGTCCCGATTGATCCGGAAAGCCAATATCTTTTCGGATTCTGTTTGAATGGCCGAAGCTTCAAATTTGCACGCGCACCTCAAGGATTTACAGAAAGCCCCAGCATCTATAGCCAAGCATTGAAAAGACAACTTGACAGTATTCACCTGCCTGATAACACTGCCCTGCTCCAGTACGTTGATGATCTATTGATCACTGCCCGTAGTGAACGAGAATGTGAACAAGCATCACTGACAGTTTTATGTTTCCTGGCTGATAAGGGACACAAGGTGTCTCCTTCGAAGCTACAATTCTGTGTTCAGCAAGTGGTGTACCTTGGGCACTTGCTGAGCAAAGGGGGGAGACAGCTAACACCTGACCATATCCAGTTAATTGTAAATATGACACAACCCCAGACGCAAAAGGAGGTACGGGCCTTTATAGGCCTCACCTCTTACTGTAGACAATGGATCCCTCAGTATGCATTTCTAGCCAAGCCACTCATACAGTTGACAACCCAGGAGGCAGCGACATCGACTGTCCTCCCTTGGACTCAAGAACACACACATGCTTTTGACGATCTAAAGAAAGCCCTATGTCAAGCACCAGTTTTAGCGACACCATGTTACAGTAAGCCTTTTACACTTTTTGTTACTGAACGTGAAGGTACTGCATTATCAGTACTCACTCAAGATCAAGCAGGTTCACACAAACCGTGTGCTTATTTTTCTAGTACATTAGATACAGTAGCCCAGGCTCTGCCTGCGTGCTTGAAATCTGTAGCGGCAACAGCTCTAGCAATCAGACAAAGCGATTCCATAGTGTTAGGACATCAATTGACAGTACAAGTTCCACATTCTGTGGAAGTTCTTTTAAATAGGACACAGACCCAACACTTGACTATAGCACGATTGACAGGTTATGAATTGACATTGTTTCAACCACACATAGAAATCAGACGTTGCAATACTTTAAATCCAGCTACACTGTTACCATTAAGTGAGACAGACCCTTTGGCACATGATTGTGTTGAAGTCATTACCATTACGACGAAACCCAGACAAGACTTGACAGACATTGCTTTACCAGACCCAGACCTGACACTTTATGTGGATGGTTCATGTATGAGAACAAGTACAGGAGAGTTAGTGGCCGCATATGCAGTAATGACTGAAACTGAAGTCATAGAAACAAATCGTATTGATATTCTGTCAGCTCAAGCAGCAGAGCTCATCGCTCTGACCCAAGCCTGTATTCGAGCCAAGAACCTGAAAGTTAACATATACACAGATTCCCGTTACGCTTTCGGAGTTGTACATGACTTCGGAGTCCTCTGGCAAGAAAGAGGTTTTTTAACTTCTCACGGTGCCAAGATCCAGCACGGACCCCTCATTCGAGCCTTGTTAGAAGCAATACATTTGCCTACAGCCATAGCTATCATGAAGTGCAAAGCCCATACGAAAGTTACAGATATCATTGCTCAAGGTAACGATTTGGCAGATCGAACAGCCAAGCATACAGCTCAGACCCAGACTTACGCCACTGACCTGACAAAGACAGTAGTCCCGACACCGACACATTGCATGACAGTTAGGGATCCCGCCCTAGATGTAATTGATATACAGACACATGCTACACCAGATGAAATCAAGAAATGGACTGAACTAGGAGGGATCCAGACAGAGCAGGGATGGATGACAAAGGGGAAAGCCACATGGTTTCTCCCCGACTCTATGGTTCAAGTTATCGTTAATACAGCACATAGTCCAGCACATTTAGGAGAAAAAGCCATGTTAGACAGTATTCAAAACCTTTGGTTTAATAAACACTTACGAGCAGCAGCAAAACAGAAAGTGCGTACTTGCATGATCTGTTGTCAGTTCAATCCAGGTAAAGGCATTCCCGTAGAGCAAGGTAGATTTCATCCTCCCGATCACCCTTTTGAAGTCCTCCAGATGGATTATATCCAGATGGAACGTTGTCGAGGATTCAAATATGTCCTCGTAGTTGTATGTGCACTTTCCCGTTGGACAGAAGCATATCCAGTCCCAGATTACACTGCTCCGACCACTGCCAAGCAGCTGGTTCGTGAATTCTTCCCCAGGTATGGTTTGCCCCGTATCGTGTACTCAGATAATGGTCAGCCATTCTCGTCCGAGCTTATGAAGCAGGTATCACTCCTGCTAGGTTATCAATGGAAGTTCCACTGTGTCCGACATCCCGAAGCAGCAGGCCTTGTTGAGCGCCATAATCAGACCCTGAAAATTCGCCTCGCCAAGATTTGTAAAGAAAAAGGCGTCGATTGGATAGTAGCTTTGCCAGTTGCACTCTTTTACATGAGAATGGTAGCACATTCAAGAACAGGGCTATCCCCGTATGAGGTGGTCTTTGGCAGGCCACCGAATATGTGGGGGACGCCTCTGCCGCGTAAAACTACCGATATTGACTGTAATATGCTGACAGATTACCTTGCCTCCTTGATGTCTGCACTCCAATCATGTCGTTCACAGGTAGCAGCAGCCTTTCCCGACAACACCGAGGTGAAGCCACACGAGATCGTCCCTGGTGACCTTGTTTATGTGAGGAACTTCGACAGGAGGAGTCCGCTGGAGCCCCGCTGGCAGGAGCCGAAGCTTGTGTTATTAACAACAAGGACAGCAGTGAAAGTGGAGGGCCGCAAGGGTTGGCTCCACTCGAATCATGTAAAGAGACATTATGGACTGCCGCCAAAGCCAGACTCTCAGCCCTGCCCCATTCCAGATACCGATACAGACATTAAACTCCCACTCGTAGAGAAACATCCTTCAGAAGAATTTCGTATGAAATTGAGGTCTAGCAAGTCAGACAGTTTAATTGTTTAAGTCCTCCCCTAGGTGAATCGGTTAAACCTGATTCTGACATGTACAAGTTAGACCCCAATAGAGAGAGAGATAGACAGAAACAGCTCAAGAAACAAGAATATTGTAAATCTCTTCGTAGTCACTGTGTGGTGACATTATTGATTATGTTTTTTCTGAGTCTTATGATTATTGTTACCAGTATATTTCTACACATGTATTGTCCTATTTTCACACGTGCACACTCTTCTTCAAATGACATTGTCGAACATACTTTCAGTGAATTGCCCCAGCACGAGTTATCTTACCGACTTGCGCTGCGCAACAATACTTTCATCAGCATGTTACACCATTTCCATCAGACCAGCAATGCCACCAATTGTTGGATATGTGGCCGACTCCCTCCCTATCAGAAGTACAAGGGAGTTCTGCCCCTCTTTCCGTACCCGTTCACACATAATGGTTCCTGTGGTGCATGGTTTAGTTTACTGAATTCTTTAGATTCTGCTTCCATCATTTACCAGGGCAATTGGGTATGGGGAAATCTGAACACAGTTTTACATGAAGTATGTTTCCCTGACAAGGAGGGTCTTCCCCAAAGGACAGGGACCGATCTAGAAAACGAAGTATATGGATTAGGTAATTTTTCACTTAGCCTCATGATTCTGAATGTTCAGTCCGAAACCGAACCAGTCCTGCCCGCTATGTCAGTATTACCAGTCAAAGGTGAATTATGTGTCAGAAAGAATGGTTCAGTACACTTAGGTCATAGTAAATGTACTACTGTGATCGACTTCAGTGATAAAGGCAAGTCTACATTCAAAGCTTCCCGTCATTCCTATTTCATTTGTGGGCATACAGCATATATACGTTTACCTCTAGATTGGGATGGTACTTGTTACATTGCATTCCTTTTACCACCTGTTTTCCTAGCCCCTCCCGATTATCATAGGAACTCCCATCTAGTACACGACAGATCCAAGAGAGATCTCCCGATTGTTGACTATACTGAAACAGCATGGGAGGAGTATATAGATATCAATAAAGGTTTCTTCTCCTTTGTAGGTGCTGCCCTTAATAGTAAACTGATACGTAGGTTAACCAGAACCCTTGAAGCAGTAGTGAATGAAACTACTTCCGCCCTAGGTAACTTAACAGAGGAGCAGTCTGCTATGCGGATTGTTGTTCTTCAAAATCGTCTCGTCCTTGACGTCATCCTGGCCGATAGGGGCGGAGCTTGTAGAGTCATCGGATCGAGTTGTTGTGTTTTCATTCCAGAAAACGCGCCATCAGTATATAGAGCCATAACCCGTCTCCACAAGATTGCAAGTCAGATACACCAGAATCCAGGCACCTGGACTTGGTCCGGTTGGTTCTGGAGCGTGTTATCAGCCTGGGGATGGAAAGTCCTATCCTTCCTCGGAATAGCCCTTCTCATAGTGTTCAGTTGTTGTCTATGTCTGCAGTGTGGGCCAGCGATTTGCGGCTTGTGCGCCACATCATGTATTCCCCATCCAAGTCCAAGTTCCAAAGGCTGGCAGAAAAAGGAAGAGCAAATGATGTTATATGAACAAATTGATGGACTAATGAAGATTGATATATCATGAAGGGTCCGTAGGGGACAAGGAGGGAATGAGGTAATATAAATTTTTATGGTCAATTGTGTCCCCTACCGTAGACCCCAACGGCTCCATGTATGCACTTCAAGTACATGTATGTTCCCTCCACTACCAGCTATGAAGACGCAAATACATTTGCGTCCAACGTTAACAAGTTCTCTTTCAGATCCACCATGAATGGGTCAATTATTCAATTCCTAAGTATGCCGTGCCACCGTCTTTACATGGTGCACTTTCACGTTTTCCCAGTTCTGGCGAACTAGGCCCTGATTCCTGCCACTGAGCCCATTCTGCCTTCTGCCTCTGAAAGTTGCAGCTTGAATCTGTATCCATGACCCTTGTCTTACTCCCTGTGTGGCGAGCGGTGCCGGCTCGGCCTGCTTGCCTGCCAAGACTGTATTTTACCTTCAAGTTATCTGCTCCGCTCCTCGAAAATACATTCCTGTCTAGCATTCTAGGTAAACATCTCTCCAGCTGCAGAGCAAAGGGCCCGGCCTTTCTGTCTCTGTGCGAGTAATTCATTGCTCCTGTTACCATGGTAGGCCCATGGCCCCCGCTTTACACGTAGACACGTAGTCACATATGCACGCACTAGCAGTCAGTATAGAATAGCCTCTGCCCGAGAGACCTTTCCTTCTAGATAATACAGTTCCTCAACACAAGATATTAGATACGATTTGGGTTTAGGTTGTTCTGACACGCCAGACTTCTGTCTCCATGTATTGTGTTAAATGTCAAGTCCCCTTCACCCTCCAGTTTCACGTCAATCACACGTCATACTGCTGCGCGCGCATTTCTGCCATATATTTCTGCTGACACTGCAAGATTCTTCTATGGATCCACCCACTTGTGACACTTTCATGTGACGTTTCTAGCACACACCTCTGTGTACGCCCTCATGCACGCCTTCTGTTACGCACATGTGTTCTTATCTCGTTTCTCTCAGCTGTTACGCCTTCTGCATCCATCACCACTGTATGCATTTACTATATAACATGTACCCTGTTAATAAAGTATTGTCTATCCCTTCCTGAACCTTCGTGGTGATGGAACCCGATACTACCTGGTTCGAACCAATTCCATTTTATGGAAAAAAACCCTTATAACTCAGATGCCACGGACTCTGCCTCTCATTTCTGATTTTCTGATTGAGTTATTTTTATTGAACTTTACCGCATAGAAATTAAGCCCGGGTAAAACTTTATTTACCACAAGTGCCACACACCATTCATCCTCACACAACCGCCCCTCGGACTGGTAAGGCAGTTTCTACCGCCCCTGTTTTCTCAACCTGACCACACGTGACACAGGTACCAAACTCTGGGAGCAGGGCGGGGAACAAATGTACTGGACACAATTTGAAAATGACACCCTTAGGAGAAAAAATAATGGAACTTCAAAAACAATAATCCCCCAAAATGTGATTTATCTAAAAATGCAGAGTTTTGTGGTGCGGCCAGTTGCTACTGCGGTACAACGCAAACACAAATCCTTATCCTTTCAGCTGCCGCCAATGTTAGAAATGTGATCCCCGGCTGGCCAATGCTCGCGCCAAAGTCAGTCAGAGACCACCACTCTAAATCAGGGCAAGGGAGTTACACGCCAAGATAACCCCTGCTCACCCCCTTGGTAACGTGACACGAGCAGTAAGGCTAAACTCAAAGGCTATGTAAGTTAAGCGTTTGTGCGCGCACCCAGCAACAACACTAAGTATGGGCGAATTTTGCGAATCTCGCGTTCGCGAATTTTGCGGATTTGCGAACTCGCAATCCGCAAAATGCGCGAATTCTCGCAAATTTGCAGATTTTTTTTTTATGTTCGCACGGGTTTCTGCAAGTTCGCGAGGGTTTTGTACAATTTCGCAAATTGCGAAGTTGTACAAAACGCGTGCGAACTTGCAGAAACCCGTGCGAACACAATGTGCCCAGTAGGGTATGTGCCTCTTGTGTGAATAAAAGGTCAGAGAAAGATCAGTTCAGCAGATGAAGAGAAAGAAGCTCCTGGTCACAGGAACAGCACGGGTATTGCGCTCGTGAAAGTCAAGGATGCAAAGCCTATCCAGCATCACAGCTGATTTTCCACGGTAGATTTGGGAAGAAGGCACACCTGTCCAGCCTCGACGACGCTCACGATTGTTTTTGGGCTAATGAATGAGTCACTGAATTTGAGCATCAACTAGTTCGAGCGACCATGTGTGTGTTACTATGCAATCGCCCGAAGGGCGCAGGGGTCCCTTGAGTGAGCTGCAGACCTGTGCCCCGCCATGCAACTATTTTACAATGGCGCCAGCAAGCTGCCAGCGCCGTTGTAAAATAGTTACAAAGTTAGCTTGCACAGGAAGCACTTAGATAAAATAAAGCAGCACCTGCTTCGTTTTATCTAGTGGTTCCTGTGCAAGCTAACTTTGTAACTATTTTACAACGGCGCTGGCAGCTTGCTGGCGCCATTGTAAAATAGTTGCATGAGTGGGGGTTCAACTTTTGAACCCGTTACGTTCGTGGATTTTTTTTTTTGCGGATTTTGCGGGAAATCCGCAAAATTCGCGGATTGCGGATTTCCCAAAAATCCGCAAAATCCGCGAGCGTAACGGATTTCCCGCTCACACTTACCCAAGGCCCACCACAAAGGAAACTCCACACAAGGTTATATGTAAAAATAGCCTTTGTATTACACCAAAACACATTAGATAAAAACACACACTTTACAATGTGCCAACAGGCACGGGCAGAATTTACAGGGGATATGTACAGGACAGGGCCACATGGACCACTGTCAGGAATATGCACTTGTAGATTTAGAATACTTGTTAGAAATAGCACTTTGTAGAACATAGAATGATAATCCCTGTAGCACAAAAATAGAAAATATAGCAAACAACTAGTAATCATTGGTAAGAGGTAAGTGCCACCTACGCAACCCTAACCACTTTAGGAGAATATTACACAGGGAACCAGGTCCTCACTAGCAACACCTGTACTAGGAAGAAGAACCACCTAAGTATCACTATACATTTAGGGGTATAGGCATAACAACATTACATATGATGCATCACAACACATTCGGAGGTGTAGGAAAAAGCACATGACTCATAATCAACACATTTAGAGGTGCAGGAAAAACAATTGCGCAGACATCACATAAGCCACAACCTGTGACTGTTCCCAGGCCAACTGACCTCTCTGGGGCTAGGACGCCCTGTGTCCCAAATGTGAGGGCAAGCTGCACAGCCAATGGAGAAATGTGCCACGCCTAAACGTAGCAGCTGCCCACTAAGTGCTGGGCAGCTGAATCACCACTGGCAAAACACGCATTGGAGCCTCGTGGGCTCAAGAGCAAACTGTGGGCAAGTGAGAGCGTCAGGCCCTGAATAAATGCTGCCTATGCTGGGGGGAGCGGCCCGCTGCCATCCGGGGCTGCTCTACCACCCGAAAGGCCCCTTCTGATGGTGGAGTCCCTCTCGGGGGACTCGAAACTCAAAATGCTCCTCAAGAGCCTCCTGTGGGCTCTAATGACAAACACCGCCTTTTGGAGCCTTGGGCTCGAGGACCAACTTGCCCCACCGTCGTCTCTAGGCTTGAATGGAAAATGCCTGTTGAGCCTCGTGGGCTCTGATTCACAGAAGTGCCCCCGTGGGTGTTGTAGCCGCGTGAGAGCCTCGCAGGCTCTAACAAAACAAATCCCTAAGGCACTCACGGAGCTCCCCCAGCCCTTTGCACTCACGGGCTGCTCTGGGGACTCCGCTTTTCCTCTCAGCCTTCTTCGAGTGGGGTGGGGGCTGGCGTCGGTCGTGCTGGTGCTGTGGGCGGGGCTCCTCTCCTCCGGGGCCTCGCTGGAGGCTGCTCCTCTGCTGGGGCACTCCGGGGCTCTCCCTGGCTCCTGGGAGCCCCGGGGGAAGCTGCCTAGACTTCCTGTTGTCCCGCGGTCCTGCCCCCGGCCTGCCTGACATCTGGTTCGTGCGCTGGGTAGGGGGGACCTGCGTGGGCCAGAAAACCTGGGGTAGGCTCCTGGTTAAATAAATATTTAAACAGCGGAAAACCGGCTGGGTGAGCGCCTGCTTAGGTTATAATCAAAAACGCGGGCCAAATGCAGGGTGGGCACCTGCTTTTCCTCACGCAAAATCAGGGCAAAGAAACGCTCAAAATAAATAAAAGCAAACAGCGCTCCCAAGCACTAGTGGCAAAATAAAGCACTACCAAGCGCTTGATGCCCAGAAGTCCAGGGCAAGTCACAGCCAAAAAGTCCTTTAGGAGGTGGGGGGGGGCAAGGCTGGGCCCAGAGCCACCTCACAGGGTCCTCTTAGGCAGGGAGGCAATCCCCAGTGGCGGTCCTTTTGGCACCCAGCAGCAACAGCCCCCCTCAGGAAAAGGATCCAGCAAGAGAACATTTTGTAAGGGGACACAGCACCTTCTTATACAAGAAAGTCCTTTGTCTCAGGGTGCAGGGTGGGGGAAAAACCAGTCACAGCTGGTTTTGGAGCACTCTTGATGTGCTCAGTCCCCCTTCCTATTCGCTAGGGTCATCAGTCGCACCACAAGGGGCATAGCCAGCATTGTGTGGGGAAAGCCCAGCCCTATTCAGGTCCCAGGTGCACCCCCTTCCTCACATCAGCATGCTAATCTCTCCACTCACCACCGGGCAGACCCATCCAGTCTCCTGGAGCCAGGCTCACCAGCCAGCTCCAGCCAATCACACGCCAGCACCCTTACTGCACATGCACAACAATGTATAGAAGTGGCACTTCCACACTAGACACAATCACGCCGCATACATCATTGCGCAGCATTTAATCACACGAGTCCACACATACCAAACTCGCACCTGCACACCTTACGAATCAGGAACTACCAGGGACACAGACATTCCCCATGCATTCCTATGGGAGGGCAGGCCAATGTCACCACACGCACTCAGAGTGTGCACGCACTTTCCACTGGGACACAGTGAAAGTGCGCTAAAGCCAAAAATCACTATCATCAGGTCACATACCAAAAGCAAAAAGTTCAGGGGTGAACCTGACAGAAGGGCCAAGTCCAACAGCGGGTAATGGGGAAGTACTTTTGGCACTTAGCTCTTCACAAATGCAATGGCATAAGTTTGTTTTACATAATAGATGAATGCCATGATCAACACATGCGTTTCTTCACCATGGCGCATAACCTCTTTATGCCTAAGTGAGCCTGCACATCCCCATTACCCACTTATGCAACAACGCATTTCTGTTCAACCTTTGAAAGCATGGCTTGCATGCCCAACACATGTAATTGTATTCATTGCACATGAGTGCTCACTACTATGCGACCAAGGATGTACTCACCTTCCACTCATCTTGTGAGGCACCTACTTGACCATTCCTCTATAACTTTTCTGTCCTTGCAATTAGTTACAATGGGTGGTTTATTCCCTGTTACCTCTGTACCCTTACAGCCCCTTGATTTGTAAGGTCCCACCTATGGGAGGACCTGGGGATGGGGTGGTTACACCGCTTTCCCTTTGTCCAGTTTTGCGCCAGAGCTGGAGCTGAGTGCCCCAGCAACCGGTATTAACTGGGGTATGCACAGGGACACCTTGTGTGCCCCAGGCACTGTCTGAAAAGCATTCACTGAATACACCCACCCAGCCCCAATACACTAAAGCCTGTCTGGGGAGGTTGGTACTCCTCCCGGATAGGAAACCTATTTTCCAGACCTCCTGCTGGGGTTTCTTCCATTAGCAGGAGTTCAGACTCGTGTCTGTGGCAGGAGCATCTATTTTGTGATGCCGGGGCTCTTTTAAACTATTACTGGTCAGGTAAGTGTGTACATGTCTTCTCTCTCTAGAAGGGTGGAATTCTACCCCCGCCGCCAGGACTGTGACATGAGTGACCTGGTGCCCAGCTCTGCAGGGCTGCTTGATGTGGAGGCTGCCAAGGCCGGGGCCCCAGGCTTGGAGCTTGCACCGGCACCTGGTGGGCCCTCTTGGAGACACACCAGTGACGGAAGGTGAGCAGTAAGACCTGGGCGCGCAGGGGCGGGCAATCACCGCTCGGCGGCGGGAAGGGCTGGGGTGCAGCAGCCTGTGTGCGCAGGGGGGGCAAGCGAAGATGGCGTGTGCAATTATATGAACTCTGCCATTCATAAATCTGGAGTCGGCCTCAGATAAGGGACCTGGTGGACTGCAGTGTATACCTGCACGTGGTTGGAGACACACCAATGGCAGCAGGTGAGCAGTGAGGCCTGGATCTGGAGTGTTGGCACTCTCTCTCCCTCTCTTCCTTTCACTGTCTCTATCTCTCCCTCTCTATCCCTCTCTTTCTCTCTCTCCCTCTCTCTCCCTCTCTTTCTCTCTCTGTCTCTCTTCCTCTCTTCCTTTCTTTTCTCTCTCTCTCTGTCTCTCTCTTTCTCTCTCCCTTTCTTTCTTTCTCTCTCTGTCCTTTGATGAGCACATGACACACCTTCTTATCTTGGATTTTGTCTTGTAGGCTGTGACTTACAGATTGTCCAGAGTAGATCCACCATGACTCTTCCAAATAGTTGTGTTGAGTTTCATTTGAATAAAATGATTTGTTTGGAAATTCAAAGATGAATGAATGATTCTTCTTTTTCTGACCACACATGAATGTGAAATGTTGTAATTGTGCGACATCAGGTGAATTGCTTTGTTCATGATTTAGTAAAGTTGATGTAAGATATCTTTGTCCGAGGGACGGGGTAGAGGGTGGCCGGGGTAGGTCCGGGGGGAGGTGGGAGGTCCTGGGGGTGGTGGCGGTGGGTGTTGTGTCCCTCTTGGGTGTCCGGGCTGCATGATCAGTGGCTCCATGGCATCTGTGGTTCTTCAGGTGTGGCTCTGGGCTGTGCCCCCTTTTATGATGCAGGTTATCATCCGACTTTACACCAGGTAAGAGCAGGTGTTAAATCCCTGCTGCTAAATGCCTTATTGCCTGTTTTGGGATCTTATCGCCGATCTGGCTGGTCGTTCAGAATGTTGCAGAGTGGTGTTGTCGCGGCTTTTTGCGCGGGACCGCCTACTCTACATATCATTAGCGTTAGTTGCCCGTGTCATCTGTGGAGATTATTTTTGCGGCTGCTATCGCAGGGAAACTAGTGATATTGGTTGTTAGCACCAGCTTGTAAATAGGGCAATAACTTTATCGCCACTTTGGCTGTGATAAAGTGCTGCTAACTTGGCGATAAGTCCTTGAGAATATGCCCCTTTGCCTAGCGCAGCCCAGCCCTTACCTCTGGACCTGTTTGTTTTACTTCTGGTTACTTATTTTATGCCTTGTGTGGGTAGTTGATGTGGCCTCATCAGGCAGGAAAGATCCCCTCTGAGGGCAGTGGACCCTCACCCACACAGTGTGACATGCTCCATCACCGAGCACTCTCCTAGCTGTGGGCAGTCACCCTGAGGGAGCTCTGACTGATGGTCTGCGTTTGAGAGAAAGCACATTTCAGACTCTGCTTCATCAGAAGGGCCAATGGGCACACGCCTGAGTGATGGAACGTACGCACAACCTGTTTTATTGCAATCTTCCCAGCACAAGATTAAAAACATTAAGGTGCCATACGAGGAATTATTAGGACTGTCCCTGTCCCTGGCAGACTCTTGCGCTGAACACGCACCTGGCTTTCATCCTCAGGATTCGTCAGAAAAGAAAGGGGGGCAGCTCCCTGGCTTATTTGGCTGCTAAGCCCTGGAATTCTCTTCCACTTGATCTGCGCAGCCTTCAGAATTCCACTCAGTTTAGGAACAAACTCAAAACCTTCCTATTCAGCTGAGTTTATTTTTTTTTCTGGTGCCACCGTCTCTTTTCCTTGTTCTGTTTTTCTCTTGGGCTTGCGCCGGGACACTCTTCTGAGTAGCTGTGCGAGCTACAAATCAGTGATAACAAAACATAACATCAGTGATAACATGTCTAAAGAACTGTCATCAGGATGACGGGGAGCTCTCAGGCGCATCAGCACTTGGCCAATGCCATAAGTTGTAAGGTTTGTCTTGAGTACACGTCGCATGCACCTAAAGGACTCACAGGTCTGTGTCTCTGGATTATTGTACCAAAGTGCATCAACTCAGGTTGTTTGTGGTTTCTTTGGATTGAAGTTTTGATGACACAGGGGGTTTCATTGTCCTGAAGAATGCCCCAGAACGTGAATGGCTAGACTTTAGCAGAAACCTATTGACTTTCGAGAATCTATGTGCTGTCCTTTATTCCTCGCTCAGACCCACCATAACAGCCACGCCCCGCCCACCCCGCCCCGTCCCGCCTCTAGGGCTGCAAACATGCCTTCTGAGCTTACTCCAAGCAGGGCCCCATGAACAAGACACATGATCTTAAAGGCGATCCTAGCCTGAATCGGAAGCCAGTGCAAGCTCTTCCTAGCTAATGTGGCAGAGGAGAGACTGGGGACATCAAGAACAAATCTGGCTGCCGCATTTTGGACAATCTGCAGGCGCTGTATCAGGCCTTTATTGATGCCCGAATAGAGCACATTGCAGTAGTCTAATCTTGATGATACCAGGGCAACCACGATCTGCTTACGGGCTTCTAGGGAAAGATAGTGAGTTATTTTCCTCAGAATCCTGATCACACCACAGCAAGTGGAGACAGTTCTGTTTACCTACCGGTCCATAGCGAGCGAGGTGTCAATCAGCATGCCCAGATTCAGGGCGGATTTCGAGGGCAGTGGCCAGGCTCCGAGGGATGGAGGCCACCAGTCACTTGACCAGATATCCTGATCTCCTCCGAAAATCAGGACCTCGGTTTTCTCTCTGTTCAACTTCAGTGAATTCAGGATCATCCACTGTGAAACTGCCTCCATGCAGTTCCTGAAGTTAAGAGCGGAGGTACTCACCGAGTGGGAGAGAGAGACCATGATTTGGGTGTCGTCAGTATATGACAACACCGTCAACACAAAAGATCTTACTAACCTGGCAAGTGGGGCCACATACATGTTAAAAAGTGTGGGGCTCAAAGCCGACCCCTGCGGAACCCCACACTGCACAGGTTTGGCGGGGGACAGGTATTATCCCAACTTAACCGTCTGCTCCCTCTGATTAAGAAAGGAGGTCAGGAGGCTCAGCGCTGGGCCCTTCACCCCAATCTCCCCAAGGCGAGTTACCAGAATAGAGGGAGACAGGGTGTAGAAAGCTGCTGTCAGGTAGAGCAGGACCAGAAGAGTGGTCTGGCCCCGGTCGACCTTCGAGCGGATGTTATTTACGACCACTGCAAGAGCCGACTCGGTACTATGGAACTTTCGGAAGCCATGTTGGGAAGGATCCAACAGGCCAGAGGTATCTAGGAAAGCAGTCAGATGTTGGTTGAGATGAGTCTCAAGCATCTTTGCTGGGGCCGGCAACAAAGATATTGGGTGGAAGTTCTTTAGAATCTCAGGATCTAGGGTAGGCTTTTTCAGCAGGGGCTTAACCACAGCCATTTTCCAAGAAGAAGGGAAGATGCCTTCGGTAATTGCACAGTTCATCACCTCCAGAAGGTAGGGCAGCAGGACCTCCCTACAGTCCTTCAAAATCTTAAGGGGGCAGGGGTCCAGAGGGGATCCAGATTTAATTTTGTCCAGAAGCAGGTCCAGCTGCTGGGAGGTGAGAAGGGGAAAGTTAAGCAGGCTACAATGGGGTTCATTTGCCCGGCATTCTATAGGGGGCGAGGCCAAAAGGAAAGGGGAACCCAGAAGGCCCCTCAGAGATTCATGAGTGGCATGAATGTCTGCTATTTTTGTGTGAAAGAACATAGAGATCTTATCACACAACTCTTGAGAGCCCACTATAGGGTCTGGTGTTTGCAGAGTGCAGAGGGAATCTACAATCTTAAATAGTTCCCTTGGGGAATTAAGGGAGGCCGTTAGGTTAGAAATATAGGCCTTCTTTTCCTCAATTACCTTCGCTTTATACTCTCTAAGGAGGAGTTTATGTTTTTCCTTCTCCCTAGGATCAAAAAGAGTTTGACAGAGCCTCTCCTGTTTCCTACTGCCCTGCCTTAGTAGCCTGAGTGTTTCTGAAAACCAGGGGGCCGAGGGTCTCTTTCCGGCAGAGTAGCAATGTAAAGCGGGGGCCAGGAGGTCCACTGCTCTCGCAATAGAGTTGGAAAGATCGAGAGCAGCGGCATTGACATCCCCTGAGGGGGGTAGCCTAGGGTTAGCCATGAGAGGGGCGAGTGTGTTATTCTTAATCCTCCTGTAGTTCTGCTTGAGGTCCTTTTTCCTGGGGTCACGATGTGGAGTGGAAGAAAAAAGGAATTTTAATTCCAAAGGGACAGTCAAATGGTCTGACCATGCAAGGGGAATGGGGGGGACCTGTCGTTAGTCTGGGGTCATTGGAAAAGACCCCATCCAATGTGTGGCCAGCTAGATGGGTAGGGCTGTCCACCAATTGCAACTGGCCACAAGAAGCCAGGGAATCCACCAGGGAGGAAGTGTCACTGGAACCTAGATTTTCTAAATGGAAGTTCAGATCTCCCAGAACAGTCAGGTGAGGTCTGCCAAAATACGGTTCTAGAATTCTCAGCAGATTATGGATGAAACCAGACCTTGGGCCTGGAGGCCTGTAGATCAGGAGACCCGAAAAAGAAACTGAAGGAGAGGAATTTAGAGAGAAATAGGTGGCCTCAAGGGGATCTGAGGGGGAGGAAAGAGGTTTAATGCGGCAGATGGAAGATACCTTATTTATAATAGCCAGTCCTACTCCCCTGCGACCCACTCTATCCATCCTGGCTAATGCATAGCCCTCTGGAATGGTATTCACAAATTCGGGCCTGCAGAGTCTGAGACCCATGCGGGCTTCCTAGCAGAAACAAAGTCGCTAAAAGCAATATTGTTCTTTACTAATGATCTTGCGTTAATAAGAAAGCCGCCCTCAGAGATTACAGAGGGCAGCGTTTGCGTTTTAAAAGGGGGCCGCTCATTGCGAGTATCAGGAATTTTGGGACCGATATTTACGGTGTAACAGCTGCAGCGGGGAAACCCAGAAAAGCCTCAGGAGGGAGATTATGGTGGCAGAATAGTCTATTGGGTTTAAGTGCAACTAAGTCCCAAAAGGAATAGATAGGACTTGAGGGGCAATAAAATTTGAATTTGATGCCACCTCCCTGGCCCCTGGTGCGTCCTCAGGGCGGACGGGCGCAGACGGGCTGGACTTAGGCGCGACTTCGGTGCGTGCCCACTGCGCGCATCCGCTGAGTGTGGAGAAAGGCATCCGGGTTAAATGGGGTGGACCTGCGTAACAAAGCCCGCGTGACCCTATGCAGCCAGGCAGGGGAACCAAATGTTTGCCGGCGCCCTCCACAGCAAGCGGGAAATCCCGTGGTGGACCGGGGCGCTGGCAGGAGCGGTGTAGGGAAGGTAGGAAACGCGAATTAAAAACACAGTGAAGGTCACAATTTTTAAAAAGTTATGCAGATCTTGAGCAACATAGTAATCATGCAGCTAATAGTAGAATTCAGTTACAGCGTTAAAAACGAGGCATCTAGTTCATGCACTCGGCATCATAAAACTAAACCCATAGCCCTGCACCTCACAGTTCCATCTATACCCCTCCCCACCCTACAGCTCCACCCATAGCCGTGCACCTCACAGTTCTATCTATAACCCTCCCCACCCTACAGCTCCACCCATAGCCGTGCACCACACAGTTCAATCTATACCCCTCCCCACCCTACAGCTCCACCCATAGCCGTGCACCTCACAGTTCCATCTATACCCCTCCCCACCCTACAGCTCCACCCATAGCCCTCCACCTCACAGTTCTATCTATAACCCTCCCCACCCTACAGCTCCACCCATAGCCGTGCACCACACAGTTCAATCTATACCCCTCTCCACCCTACATGTCCACCCATAGCCCTGCACCCCACAGTTCAATCTATACCCCTCCCCACCCTACAGCTCCACCCATAGCCGTGCACCACACAGTTCAATCTATACCCCTCTCCACCCTACATGTCCACCCATAGCCCTGCACCCCACAGTTCCATCTATAACCCTCCCCACCCTACAGCTTCACCCATAGCCGTGCACCACACAGTTCAATCTATACCCCTCTCCACCCTACAGGTCCACCCATAGCCCTGCACCCCACAGTTCAATCTATACCCCTCTCCACCCTACAGGTCCACCCATAGCCCTGCACCCCACAGTTCTATCTATACCCATCTCCACCCTGCAGGTCCACCCATAGCCGTGCACCCCACCGTTCCATCTATACCCCCCCACCCTCCAGGTCCAACAATAGCCCTGCACCCACAGTTCAGTCTATACCCATCTCCACCCTGCAGGTCCACCCATAGCCGTGCACCCCACCGTTCCATCTATACCCCCCCACCCTCCAGGTCCAACAATAGCCCTGCACCCCACAGTTCAATCTATACCCCTCTCCACCCTACAGGTCCACCCATAGCCCTGCACCCACAGTTCAGTCTATACCCCTCCCCACCCTACAGGTCCACCCATAGCCCTGCACCCCACTGTTCTATCTATACCCCTCTCCACCCTAAAGGTCCACCCATAGCCCTGCATCCTACAGTTCCACCTATATCCCTCTCCACATTACAGTTCCACCCATAGCCCTGCTCTCCACAGTTCCACCTATACCACTCTCCACCCTACAGGTCCACCCATAGCCCTGCACCCTACAGTTCCACCTATACCCCTCTCCACCCTACAGTTCCAACCATAGCCCTGAACCCCACAGTTCCACCTATACCCCTCTCCACCCTATAGCTCCACCCATAGCCCTGCACATCACAGTTCCACCTATACCCCTCTACACCCTACTGCTCCACCCATAGCCTTGCACCCCACAGTTCCATCTATACCCCTCCCCACCTCCAGTTCCACACGCTCCTGCCCATTTAAGGCACTGGTTCCACCTGTACCCCTGCCTACACCACTGTACCTGCCAGTACCTGCTCACTTAAAGCCCTGGTTGCACAGGTGCCCCTCCCCCACCGTACCGGCTTGTACCTGCTCATTTCAAGCCCTGGTTGCACCCGTGCCCCTCCCCTCCCCCACCGTACCGCCCTGTTCCTGCTCACTTTAAGCCCTGGTTTCACCCGTACCCTCCCCATCCCACCGTACCGCCCTGTTCCTGCTCCCTTTAAGCCCTGGTTTCACCCGTACCCCTCCCCTCCCCACGGTTCCGGCCTGTTCCTGCTCATTTAAAGTCCTGGTCCCGCCCGTACCCCTCCCCTCCCCACCGTACCGCCCTGTTCCCGCTCACTTTAAGCCCTGGTTTCACCCGTACCCCTCCCCTCCCCACGGTTCCGGCCTGTTCCTGCTCATTTGAAGCCCTGGTCCCGCCCGTACCCCTCCCCTCCCCCACCCTTCCGGCCTGTTCCTGCTCATTTAAAGTCCTGGTCCCGCCCGTACCCCTCCCCTCCCCACCGTACCGCCCTGTTCCCGCTCACTTTAAGCCCTGGTTTCACCCGTACCCCTCCCCTCCCCACGGTTCCGGCCTGTTCCTGCTCATTTGAAGCCCTGGTCCCGCCCGTACCCCTCCCCTCCCCCACCCTTCCGGCCTGTTCCTGCTCATTTGAAGCCCTGGTCCAGCCCGTACCCCTCTTCTCCCCCACCGTTCCGGCCTGTTGCTGCTCATTTAAAGCCCTGGTCCCGCCCGTACCCCTCCCCTCCCCACCGTTCCGGCCTGCGCCTGCTCACTTAAAGCCCTGGTTGCGCCCGTGCCCCGTCCTCCCTGGTGTCCCGGGGCTCCTCGCGCCTCCACGACGCATGTTTTATTCATTCCTCGGCTCAGTTCAGAGTCTCTGTATTATTAATCCCGGGCGCTGGGTCCGGGGGCTCGGCGGCGCGAGGCCCTCGCCTGCATCTGAAGCGGCTCGCGCGCATCTCTAGCCTCACCTTCCTGCACCGTCTCCCTGCCTCCAGCACCTCCACCCTCCTCAAAGGCCTCTCTGTCCTGAAAGAGCCTCCGCACACTCTGTGCATCCTCCTCCCCTCTCCCCTCGGCCCCACTGTCCCTCCTGCCTCGTGTCTGCAGCAGCCTCCCTCCCTCCCTCCACCCCTCTCTCATTCCCTGTCCCATCTTTCTGCTCTTCTTGGGTTCGTTCGTTCAATTCTTCCTTTCTCCCCTCCTCTCTTGCGGCCTCTGCTCCTTCCTCTCTCTCTCCTCTCTCCCTTCCTTTCACTCTACACTCCTTTCTTCATTATTTACATCCTCCCCCTTTCTTCCTTTCCACCTTTGTTTAATTCATTCCTTCTTGTCTCTCCTTTTCCCCCTCTACACTCCTTTTTTCATTCTCTACTCCCCTCCCCTTTCTTCCTTTGTTTAATTCCTTCCTTTCTCTCTCCCACACTTTCCTCTTCCTCTTTACCCCCTCCTTTCCACGCGTCCTTCCTCACTTATTTTTTTCATCCCCTCTTTCCATTCTCTCTTCCTTGCACTTTCTTGTATAGTTACCACTTTTCTTCTTCGTCTTCCTTTCATCTGCAGTCTTGCTCTCCATATCCTCGGCTCTCCTCTTTCTCTCTTTCCACCTTCTTTCCCTCTCACCCTCCTCCCTCCTTTGTTCTCTCTCATCTAGACCTAACTTCATTCCTTTTCACGGCCTCTTCTTCTATCCACTTCCCAGCCCTCCCTCCCTCCATCCCTTTGCTTCATTTTTTAAATTTATTTATAAAGTTTTATATAGCGCAAACTTGATCCCTAAGGATATCAGAGCGCTTTACAATTTGAGGCAATTAAATAACTTCCCACCCTATTCCTCTATAAACCCACAAGACTACCCCTGATTTGTACCTGAAAATATATTGAAGGAATAGGAAAGGTTACTATCACTTTGAGCACTTTTCGATGCAGGTGCAGTGCATATTATCATCACCTCTTGATTTTCTTTTACTTCCCTTCTATTCTTTCCTCCACTGCTTCTCTCCTGCTCTTCTACTCCACAGCCACACTCTTCTGGTTTACTCCGCCCTCCTCTGTCGCCCATTTTCTTTTCTTCTCTCTTCTCACTTTTTTCTCTAACTTACTTTCCCTTTCGCCAACTATTTGGCTCCCATCTTTACCCGCTCTCTTTCTTTCTGCATCACTTCCGTTCCCCTCCTTCCCTCTTTCTTCCACTTCGTATTCTCCCCCTTACACACCCCTCGATAGTCTTTGTATATATTTTCTTCCTTGTATTCCTTTTCATCTCCCTTCTCTATTCCCCCTCTTCCCTATTCCCCGCCCCTTCTCTCACTTCCCTTCTCTCTTCCCTCCGTACCCTTCCTCTGTTTCATTTTCCCTCTTTGTTCTCTCTCTCACACTTCCCTTCTCTCTTCCCTCCGTACCCTTCCTCTGTTTCTTTTCCCCTCTTTGTCCTCTCTCTCTCACACTTCCCTTCTCTCTTCCCTCCGTACCCTTCCTCTGTTTCTTTTTCCCTCTTTGTCCTCTCTCTCACACTTCCCTTCTCTCTTCCCTCCGTACCCTTCCTCTGTTTCTTTTTCCCTCTTTGTCCTCTCTCTCACACTTCCCTTCTCTCTTCCCTCCGTACCCTTCCTCTGTTTCTTTTTCCCTCTTTGTCCTCTCTCTCACACTTCCCTTCTCTCTTCCCTCCGTACCCTTCCTCTGTTTCTTTTTCCCTCTTTGTCCTCTCTCTCTCACACTTCCCTTCTCTCTTCCGTCCGTACCCTTCCCTTGTTTAATTTGCCTTGCTATCCTCTCTCTCTCACTTCCCTTCCTCTTCTTTCCGCCCCCTTCCTTTGTTTAATTTGCCCTCTTTCTCCTTTCTTCCTCCTCCCTCACTTCATTTCTCTCGTCCATGCACTCCCTTCCGTTCTTTCCTTTTGCTCTCCTTATTCTAGCCCCTCCCTCCTCCTTATTTCCTTTCGCTCTCTCCCTTCTTCCCTCTACCTTTCTTCATCCCTTTCTCCACCTTGTTTTTGTTTGTTGAATATCTGGATCCGAACATAAGGATTATTTTTAAGGGTGGGCGGAATTTGAGGAATTGCGTTATGTAAATCTCCGTGAAACGGTGAAAAATCTCAGTGAACGCACAGAAATTTCGCGAACACGTGGAATTGTTTGTTCGCAATGCTTTTTTCCGTTCGCAATCACTGTTTGCGTGCTCGAGGGGCAATATCTTGCGAACACACATTTTGAGAATGCGAACAAGCAAAGTCGCGCAACACAGATTTTTAGGCAATTTTGCGTTCTCCGTGGAACGCGAAATTACCCAAATTCCGCAAATTACGTGAGCAGAACTGAATTTACCCCCCAGGCCTAATTATTTTGCATCGGATGCCTGTCTACTCTCCCGCCCGAGACCATATTTTCCTGGGACAGGCATCGGAAGGGGGAGGGGTCAGGTAAAGGCCTTCATTTGTTTTGTAAGCTTTTGGTATACCAAGGCTCTCCAATCCATCAGCAGGTAGCTTAGCGCACATGGGAGGGGTAGGCGGTCGGACCTGTGTGCAGGCCCCAGCCATGCTGCTGTGTTCTGAACCAGGGTCAGTGGTAGGTGGTCTGAGTTGTGTCCTGGCACCAGCCATGCTGCTGTGTTCAGGACCAGGGGCAGTGGTCGGTGGTCTGTCCTGTGTTCTGGCCCAAGCCATGCTTCTGTGTTCAGAACCATGGTCAGTGGTAGGTGGTCTGAGTTGTGTTCTATTCCCAGCCATGCAGCTGTGTTCAGGACCATGGTCAGTGGGAGATGGTCAGTCCTGTGTTCTGGCCCCAGCCATGCAGCTGTGTTCAGGACCATGGTCAGTGGGAGGTGGTCTGTCCTGTGTTCTGGTCCCAGCCGTGCTGCTGTGTTCAGGACCAGGGTCAGTGGTAGGTGGTCTGTCCTGTGTTCTGGCCCCAGCCATACTGATGTGTTCAGGACCATGGTCAGTGGTAGGTGGTCTGAGTTGTGTTCTGTTCCCAGCCGTGCTGCTGTGTTCAGGACCAGGGTCAGTGGTAGGTGGTCTGTCCTGTGTTCTGGCCCCAGCCATGCTGATGTGTTCAGGACCATGGTCAGTGGTAGGTGGTCTGAGTTGTGTTCTGTTCCCAGCCATGCAGCTGTGTTCAGGAACATGGTCAGTGGTAGGTGGTCTGAGTTGTGTTTTGGCCCCAGTCATGCTGCTGTGTTCAGGACCATGGTCAGGGGTGGGTGGTTTGAGTTGTGTTCTGGCCCCCGCCATGCTGTTGTAGTCAGGACCATGGTCAGGGGTGGGTGGTCTGTCCTGTGTTCTGGCCCCAGCCCTGCTGATGTGTTCAGGACCATGGTCAGGGGTAGGTGGTCTGAGTTGTGTTCTGGTTCCAGCCATGCTGCTGTGTTCAGGACCATGGTCAGTGGTAGGTGGTCTGAGTTGTGTTTTGTCCCCAGTCATGCTGCTGTGTTCAGGACCATGGTCAGTGGTAGGTGGTCTGACCTGTGTTCTATTCCTAGCCAGGCTGCTGTGTTCAGGACCATGGTCAGTGGGAGGTGGTCTGAGTTGTGTTCTGGCCCCAGCCATGCTGCTGTGTTCAGAACCATGGTCAGTGGGAGGTGGTCTGAGTTGTGTTCTGGCCCCAGCCATGCTACTGTGTTCAGAACCATGGTCAGAGGTATGTGGTCTGAGTTGTGTTCTGGCCACAACCATGCTGCTGTGTTCAGAAACATTATAAGTGGTAGGTGGTCTGTGTTGTGTTCTGGCCCCAGCCATGCTGCTGTGTCCAGAACCATAGTCAGTGGTCTGAATGGTGTTCTGGCCCACACCATGCTGCTGTGTTCTGGACCAGGGTCAGTGGTAGGTGGTCTGAGTTGTGTGCTGGCCCCAGCCATGCTGCTGTGTTCAGAACCATGGTCAGTGGCAGGTGGTCTGAGTTGTGTGCTGGCCCCAGCCATGCTGCTGTGTTCAGGACCAGGGTCAGTGGTAGGTGGTCTGTCCTGTGTTTCGGCCCCAGCCATGCTGATGTGTTCAGCTTCATTGTCAGTGGTAGATGGTCTGAGTTGTGTTCTATCCCCAGCCATGCTGCTGTATTCAGGACCATGGTCAGTGGTAGATGGTCTGCGTTGTGTTCTGTTCCCAGCCATGCTGCAGTATTCAGGACCATGGTCAGTGGTAGGTGGTCTGAGTTGTGTTCTGGCCCCGCCATGCTGCTGTGTTCAGGACCATGGTCAGTGGTAGGTGGTCTGAGTTGTGTTCTATTCCTATCCATGCTGCTGTGTTCAGAACCATGGTCAAGGGTAGGTGGTCTAAGTTGTGTTCTATTCCCATCCATGCTGCTGTATTCAGGACCATGGTCAGCGAAGGTGGTCTGAGTTGCGTTCTGACCCCAGCCATGCTGCTGTGTTCAGGACCATGGTCAGTGGTAGGTGGTCTGAGTTGTGTTCTGGCCCAGCCATGCTGCTGTGTTCAGGACCATGGCTAATAGTAGGTGGTCTGAGCTGTGTTCTGGCCCCAGCCATGCTGCTGTGTTCAGGACCATGGTCAGTTATGGGTGGTCTGAGTTGTGTTTTGGCCCCAGCCATGCTGCTGTGTTCAGGACCATGGTCAGTGGTAGGTGGTCTGAGTTCTGTTGCATTCCCATCCATGCAGCTGTGTTCAGGACCATGGTCAGTGAAGGTGGTCTGAGTTGCGTTCTGACCCCAGCCATGCTGCTGTGTTCGGAACCAGGGTCAGTGGTAGCTGGTCTGAGTTGTGTTCTGGCCCCAGCCATGGTGCTGTGTTCAGGACCATGGTCAGTGGTAGGTGGTCTGAGTTCTGTTGCATTCCCATCCATGCAGCTGTGTTCAGGACCATGGTCAGTGAAGGTGGTCTGAGTTGTGTTCTGACCCCAGCCATGCTGCTGTGTTCAGAACCAGGGTCAGTGGTAGGTGGTGTGAGTTGTGTTCTGGCCCCAGCCATGCTGCTATGTGCAAGACCATGGCTAAGAGTAGGTGGTCTGAGCTGTGTTCTGGCCCCAGCCATGCTGCTGTGTTCAGAACCAGGGTCAGTGGTAGGTGGTCTGAGTTGTGTTCTGGCCCCAGCCATGCTGCTGTTTTCAGAACCATGGTCAGTGGTAGGTGGTCTGAGTTGTGTTCTGGCCCCAGCCACGCTGCTGTGTTCAGAACCATGGTCAGTGAAGGTGGTCTGAGTTGTGTTCTGGCCCCAGCCATGCTGCTGTGTTCAGGACCAGGTCAGTGGGAGGTGGTCTGAGTCGGGTTCTGGCCCCAGCCATGCTGCTGTGTTCAGAACCATGGTCAGTGGTAGGTGGTCTGAGTTGTGTTCTGGCCCCTGCCATGCTGCTGTGATCTGGACCAGGGTCAGTGGTAGGTGGTGTGAGTTGTGTCTGGCCCCAGTCATGCTGCTATGTGCAAGACCATGGCTAATAGTAGGTGGTCTGAGTTGTGTTCTGGCCCCAGCCATGCTGCTGTGTTCAGGACCATGGTCAGTGGGAGGTGGTCTGTCCTGTGTTCTGGTCCCAGCCGTGCTGCTGTGTTCAGGACCAGGGTCAGTGGTAGGTGGTCTGTCCTGTGTTCTGGCCCCAACCATGCTGATGTGTTCAGGACCATGGTCAGTGGGAGGTGGTCTGAGTTGTGTTCTGTTCCCAGCCGTGCTGCTGTGTTCAGGACCAGGGTCAGTGGTAGGTGGTCTGTCCTGTGTTCTGGCCCCAGCCATGCTGATGTGTTCAGGACCATGGTCAGTGGTAGGTGGTCTGAGTTGTGTTCTGTTCCCAGCCATGCAGCTGTGTTCAGGAACATGGTCAGTGGTAGGTGGTCTGAGTTGTGTTTTGGCCCCAGTCATGCTGCTGTGTTCAGGACCATGGTCAAGGGTGGGTGGTTTGAGTTGTGTTCTGGCCCCCGCCATGCTGTTGTAGTCAGGACCATGGTCAGGGGTGGGTGGTCTGTCCTGTGTTCTGGCCCCAGCCATGCTGATGTGTTCAGGACCATGGTCAGGGGTAGGTGGTCTGAGTTGTGTTCTGGTTCCAGCCATGCTGCTGTGTTCAGGACCATGGTCAGTGGTAGGTGGTCTGAGTTGTGTTTTGTCCCCAGTCATGCTGCTGTGTTCAGGACCATGGTCAGTGGTAGGTGGTCTGACCTGTGTTGTATTCCTAGCCAGGCTGCTGTGTTCAGGACCATGGTCAGTGGGAGGTGGTCTGAGTTGTGTTCTGGCCCCAGCCATGCTGCTGTGTTCAGAACCATGGTCAGTGGGAGGTGGTCTGAGTTGTGTTCTGGCCCCAGCCATGCTACTGTGTTCAGAACCATGGTCAGTGGTATGTGGTCTGAGTTGTGTTCTGGCCACAACCATGCTGCTGTGTTCAGAAACATTATAAGTGGTAGGTGGTCTGTGTTGTGTTCTGGCCCCAGCCATGCTGCTGTGTCCAGAACCATGGTCAGTGGTCTGAATGGTGTTCTGGCCCACGCCATGCTGCTGTGTTCTGGACCAGGGTCAGTGGTAGGTGGTCTGAGTTGTGTGCTGGCCCCAGCCATGCTGCTGTGTTCAGAACCATGGTCAGTGGCAGGTGGTCTGAGTTGTGTGCTGGCCCCAGCCATGCTGCTGTGTTCAGGACCAGGGTCAGTGGTAGGTGGTCTGTCCTGTGTTCCGGCCCCAGCCATGCTGATGTGTTCAGCTTCATTGTCAGTGGTAGATGGTCTGAGTTGTGTTCTATCCCCAGCCATGCTGCTGTATTCAGGACCATGGTCAGTGGTAGATGGTCTGCGTTGTGTTCTGTTCCCAGCCATGCTGCAGTATTCAGGACCATGGTCAGTGGTAGGTGGTCTGAGTTGTGTTCTGGCCCCGCCATGCTGCTGTGTTCAGGACCATGGTCAGTGGTAGGTGGTCTGAGTTGTGTTCTATTCCTATCCATGCTGCTGTGTTCAGAACCATGGTCAAGGGTAGGTGGTCTAAGTTGTGTTCTATTCCCATCCATGCTGCTGTATTCAGGACCATGGTCAGCGAAGGTGGTCTGAGTTGCGTTCTGACCCCAGCCATGCTGCTGTGTTCAGGACCATGGTCAGTGGTAGGTGGTCTGAGTTGTGTTCTGGCCCAGCCATGCTGCTGTGTTCAGGACCATGGCTAATAGTAGGTGGTCTGAGCTGTGTTCTGGCCCCAGCCATGCTGCTGTGTTCAGGACCATGGTCAGTTATGGGTGGTCTGAGTTGTGTTTTGGCCCCAGCCATGCTGCTGTGTTCAGGACCATGGTCAGTGGTAGGTGGTCTGAGTTCTGTTGCATTCCCATCCATGCAGCTGTGTTCAGGACCATGGTCAGTGAAGGTGGTCTGAGTTGCGTTCTGACCCCAGCCATGCTGCTGTGTTCGGAACCAGGGTCAGTGGTAGCTGGTCTGAGTTGTGTTCTGGCCCCAGCCATGGTGCTGTGTTCAGGACCATGGTCAGTGGTAGGTGGTCTGAGTTCTGTTGCATTCCCATCCATGCAGCTGTGTTCAGGACCATGGTCAGTGAAGGTGGTCTGAGTTGTGTTCTGACCCCAGCCATGCTGCTGTGTTCAGAACCAGGGTCAGTGGTAGGTGGTGTGAGTTGTGTTCTGGCCCCAGCCATGCTGCTATGTGCAAGACCATGGCTAAGAGTAGGTGGTCTGAGCTGTGTTCTGGCCCCAGCCATGCTGCTGTGTTCAGAACCAGGGTCAGTGTTAGGTGGTCTGAGTTGTGTTCTGGCCCCAGCCATGCTGCTGTTTTCAGAACCATGGTCAGTGGTAGGTGGTCTGAGTTGTGTTCTGGCCCCAGCCACGCTGCTGTGTTCAGAACCATGGTCAGTGAAGGTGGTCTGAGTTGTGTTCTGGCCCCAGCCATGCTGCTGTGTTCAGGACCAGGTCAGTGGGAGGTGGTCTGAGTCGGGTTCTGGCCCCAGCCATGCTGCTGTGTTCAGAACCATGTTCAGTGGTAGGAGGTCTGAGTTGTGTTCTGACCCCAGTCATGCTACTGTGTTCAGGACCATGGTCAGTGGTAGGTGGTCTGAGTTGTGTTGTATTCCCATCCATGCCGCTGTGTCCAGGACCATGGTCAGTGAAGGTGGTCTGAGTTGTGTTCTGGCCCCAGCCATGCTGCTGTGTTCAGAACCATGGTCAGTGGTAGGTGGTCTGAGTTGTGTTCTGGCCCCAGCCATGCTGCTGTGTTCAGAACCATGGTCAGTGGTAGGTGGTCTGAGTTGTGTTCTGGCCCCTGCCATGCTGCTGTGATCTGGACCAGGGTCAGTGGTAGGTGGTGTGAGTTGTGTCTGGCCCCAGTCATGCTGCTATGTGCAAGACCATGACTAATAGTAGGTGGTCTGAGTTGTGTTCTGGCCCCAGCCATGCTGCTGTGTTCAGAACCATGGTCAGTGGTAGGTGGTCTGAGTTGTGTTCTGGCCCCTGCCATGCTGCTGTGATCTGGACCAGGGTCAGTGGTAGGTGGTGTGAGTTGTGTCTGGCCCCAGTCATGCTGCTATGTGCAAGACCATGGCTAATAGTAGGTGGTCTGAGCTGTGTTCTGCCCCCAGCCATGCTGCTGTGTTCAGGACCATGGTCAGTGAAGGTGGTCAGAGTTGTGTTCTGGCCCCATCCATGTTGCTGTGTTCAGAACCATGGTCAGTGGTAGGTGGTCTGAGTTGTGTTCTGGCCCCGGCCACACTGCTGTGTTCAGAACCATGGTAAGTGAAGGTGGTATGAGTTGTGTTCTGGCCCCAGCCATGCTGCTGTGTTCAGGACCAGGGTCAGTGGGAGGTGGTCTGAGTTGCGTTCTGGCCCCAGCCATGCTGCTGTGTTCAGAACCATGGTCGGTGGTAGGAGGTCTGAGATGTGTTCTGACCCCAGCCATGCTGCTGTGTTCTGACCATGGTCAGTGGGAGGTGGTCTGAGTTGTTTTCTGGCCCCAGCCATGCTGCTGTGCTCAGAACCATGGTCAGTGAAGGTGGTCTGAGTTGAGTTCTGGCCCCAGCCATGCTGCTGTGTTCAGGACCAGGGTCAGTGGGAGGTGGTATGAGTTGCGTTCTGGCCCCAGCCATGCTGCTGTGTTCAGAACCATGGTCAGTGGTAGGTGGTCTAAGTTGCGTTCTGGCCCCAGCCATGCTGCTGTGTTCAGTACCATGGTCAGTAGTAGGTGGTCTGAGTTGTGTTCTGAACCATGGTCAGTGGTAGGTAGTCTGAGTTGTGTTCTGCTCCAGTCATGCTGCTGTGTTCAGGACCAGGGTCAGTGGGAGGTGGTCTGAGTTGTGTTCTGGCACTAGCCATGCTGCTGTGTTCAGAACCCTGGTCAGTGGTAGGTGGTCTAAGTTGCGTTCTGGCCCCAGCCATGCTGCTGTGTTCAGGACCATGGTCAGTGGTAGGTGGTCTTAGTTGTGTTCTGGCCCCCACCATGTTGCTGTGTTCAGAACCATGGTCAGTGGTAGGTGGTATGAGTTGTGTTCTGGCCCCAGCCACGCTGCTGTGTTCAGGACCAGGGTCAGTGGGAGGTGGTCTGAGTTGCGTTCTGGCCCCAGCCATGCTGCTGTGTTCAGAACCATGGTCGGTGGTAGGAGGTCTGAGATGTGTTCTGACCCCAGCCATGCTGCTGTTTTCAGAACCATGGTCAGTGGTAGGTGGTCTAAGTTGCGTTCTGGCCCCAGCCATGCTGCTGTGTTCAGTACCATGGTCAGTAGTAGGTGGTCTGAGTTGTGTTCTGAACCATGGTCAGTGGTAGGTGGTCTGAGTTGTGTTCTGCTCCAGTCATGCTGCTGTGTTCAGGACCATGGCCAGTGGTAGATGGTTTGAGTTGTGTTCTGAACCATGGTCAGTGGTTACGAGGATACAGCTCGACCATCTTTGGTCTTTTGCGGCAGGTCTTGAGAGAAGCATGAGACAGCTCGGACACAAAGGTCCACTTGGCGCGGCGCTGGTTCTGGAGCGTGCAGAGTTGTCTGTGTGTTTTGGGCAGTGTTATTTGTGCCTGTGTAAAACCACCTGCCCCTCCAGGGGAAACCAGTGGCTAGAACGGTTTCAGATCCAATTGCGAGCCTGTGATTTGAGTTGTATCAAGTAGTGAGAACGTGCCTTAAGGAACCGGTTATATAGTCATGTCGGGCCTGATTCACAAAATCACATGTATGCATGTAGATTTACTCATGTGTAATCTACTCCTGCACCCAGGTGTAACCCTACTCTTTTTTTACTGTTCACCATCTCCGAGTGCAGATTCACACCTAAGTGTGGACTTACACGTCATCACCCCATGGTGGAACCTCGTGCACCCGGATTTACTCGACTAAATTTACTATAAAATATTTCTCACAAGTAAGTTGAGATTACCACTGTAGCAGAGATTTATGGGAAAGTATAGGGAAAATATGAAGGTTAGTTAATTTTTAAAGTAATATTAAAGATATTTCAAAATAAAACATCAATGTAAAATAAATTAAAGCATTTATCATAAATCTAGACCTATCACAATAAAATGTTAAGACAAATTAACTCATTAAAGTATTGCATATTAAATAAATAATTAGTTAAAATCTGCGTATTTAATTTATAAATATAGTTTAAAAAGTATATTTTTTAAAAATGACACCCGTCGAAATGTATTTTTGATTAATGTGTATAACGCTTTCTTAAACTTTGTCCGTAGAGAATTAATCTAAATAATAATAAAAAATATTCAACAAAAGTCTAATGTACTTTTTATTTTAAATAATGTTTCCAATTTTAAATAATTTTTAATAATTCTACTTAGAACTTTAAGCTGAAATAATGAATAGTATTGGACAAGTCCAAAGCTGTAATACTGTGCCTGGAGTGGTAAAAGGCTGGTGTAATTTTTCAGTTCGGCGTGGATGGGACGATCTAATCCAACGCTTAAATATTTTGCTGAAAAAATAGCAAGAGACGTTGTCACTTTCTAGCTCCGCCTGGTTGGCACTGCCCTATTTCTATGCATAAAAGCTCTGCTAAAAAACATACATTTGAGGTGATCAGTTTTGGGGTGTCGTTTTACCCTTGGTAGCACCAAGGGTGAAACGAGCCTATATGGGCGGCCGTCAAATCTCCTACCAAACGATCTCCCAGATAATATCAGGCTTGAAATTAACCATCTCGCCTTTAGGAAGCGATTGAAGACATTTTGCTCCATTGAGTGTCTTCTTTTTGTCTTTTGGTCTTGCAGTGCTGGGATGCCCCCGGGTAGCCATGCGCTATACAAGAGCGCACTCATTGTAGAGTGCTCTGTATAAGAGAGCTGCTCTCCACCGACAGAAATCTGGTAACTACCCAGAGCTCTGAACTTCTCTGTTGGTGCACAAAATGTATATTTATTGGCGGCAAAAATGCCCGACGCGTTTCAGCCTCATGGCCTGTTCGCGGCTAATTGCCGACATGAAAACTTCACACTATATATAAAAAGAGACGTAATCGACAGCGAGGGCCGCGATTTGTTATTTTCTGTGGCTATGTTTTAACAGGTTTATTTTTAAGTTATACAGGTGGAGGTATCGAACTCACATGAAGTTTTGTGAAGCTAATCAGTGTTTTTGGTCTCACGTACTTGTGAAATTGAATAAAAAGTTGTCTGCGCTAATTGTGCCCATCGGGGCGTTCTATGTGGTGTGAATGAGTTTTCAAGTATTGTTGATAATGGTAATTTGTCTTTGGCATCCAGCATTAGTGTGCACCCCTTTTTTTGCAGTATTATATGGTCATATTAATGCACAGCAGGGTGTAGTTTGCCCGTGTACATTTGCCTAATGATGTTACCTGCATAGCTTATGCTGCCATGACCTCTGCTGCATGTTGCCACTATGGAGATGTTGGTTTTGATGACTTTGCTGTTCACATACATGTCCTTGATTCACACGTCCATCGAGTTACATTCAATATCTGGCGACACCTGGATGTATTTACCTGTGCAAGTATCTGGTGCCATGATCCCACTCGTGTCATACTCTCTTTTCAACTCTTTCTCCTCTTTTTATGGGTACTTGGCCACTTTCCATTATAGCCCCAGGTGCCCGACAGTGGTATGCTGCACCGCCATTGACTGTAACCCGTTCCAAGATGGCGGCGACAATTTGTTTTATGTTCTTCACTGCAGGTCATTTTGTGGCATTCTTTTGGTGTCTAGTGTTTCTGGTAAAGATCGTGTTTAATTTGTATATTGCTTATATGGATTTTTATTATTCCTTCATCTTTACTACACCAGTTCTTTTTTCTCCATTTTGCAGCATGTCAAAGATGGCGCCTGTTGTCGACCTGCTTGGAACTATTGATGCCGGAAGTTCATAAGCACCAGGGGCACCGTATAGGTCAACTCTGAGCGGTCGAAACCGAGCTGTTTGGACTTTTGAGAACTTTGAAGAAATGTAAATCGACATCAATCTGACTTTAATAAATTGGCTATCACTCTGTCAGAACTTTGGTGGGGGTGCAAAAGCTGGTTCCGAGGAGCAATTTTTTGTGTTTTTGCGGTTTTAAATAGCGCAAACTCAACCCGAAGGTTTCAAAGCGCTTTACATGAGCACCAGTCACAGTACACAGGACTAGGCCTGGGCGGTAAATTCGGTTCCCCTTGTGGAATTTGCGGAATTTGGGTAATTTTGCGTTCCGCAGGGAACGCGGAATTGACATAAATTCAGCGATCTGCGTCTTCGCTGACTTTTTTGCTTGTTTGCGCTTTGAAAATGTGTGTTCGCGAGATAGTTCTCCCCGAGCATGCAAACAGCGTTCATGAACAGGAAAAAAAGAATTGCGAACGGGCGGAACCAGCAATTCCGCCTGTTCGCTGAACAATTGCGTGCTCGCTGAGATTTTTTACCGTTTTGTGGAGCTTTACGTAGCACGACTATGCAAATTCCCCCCACCCCTACTGATAGGACACGTTCATTTTTAGGTACGGGTAGATTAAGTGATTTACCCAGAATCAGAGGAGGTCTAAGCCCACACCGAGACCCGAACCTCATTATCCAGCTTCAAAGGCGGCCACCCTGGCCATTAAGCTACACCCTCTTCCCTTTCTCCAACCTTCCCTTCAAGGCACCCCAGGGGCACCGTTCTAGGCACCCTTGCTAAGTTATTTCAGCACTCCAGACGGCTCCAGAGCTGATCATATCATTGGAAACCCACGGAAGAGGCCCCTTGTTTCCTATCGGCGGGGTCACGAAGGTCAGCAAACTACAACCTAAACGTGGGGTCATGGCTTCAGGGGCGTAACAAACACCCCCGCCACGCAGTGGGGGGGGGGGGCCCTCAGCCCTGAGTAGGTGAAGGGGCCCCTCAGCCTTGAGTAGGTGAAGGGGGCCCCTCAGCGCCTCAGTGGAGATCAGATCTGTGAGAGGCTCTGAAGCAGGTGCAGGCTGTCTGCAGCCTGCTCGGAGCCCCTCGCCCCCTCCCGCTGACTGAAGAGAAACAATGTTTCAACTTACATTGTTCCTCTTCAGTCAGAGCCACAAGCTGGAAAGAGGATGGGGGTGGGGGCGCGGAGGGGGGGGGGGCAAGGGGCAGAGACAGCATTCTCCAGGGCAATGCTCATGAGAGGAGGGAGAAGGGACGAGGCAGCAACATGGTGCCCTCAGGTAAGAGCACACTTGTTAGAAGGCACACTACTTTGTGTCTGCCCTCAGTCAGGCGTGTTTAGTAATTGAGCTCAGTGTGCCAAGTTCTGTTTGTGTTGCTCTGGTTGCAGATGAGAGGCGGGGATTACCTATAGTGTGAAGGTGGCTGACTGTTCTGGATGCCTGGGGTCAGCGCTTGTTCCCACCTTCTTATATATTTGTTGACACAAGTAACTCTCAACAAGGACCGATAACAAGGAAAGGGAGCTGCGCTGCAAAGAGCGTTGAGTGAGTCTTATGGCAAAAATCGCTATATTTGTTGAAGACGTCTTGGGTCTTGATCGTCTTATTTGGATTTATTAAAAGTAATGTGCCACGGTAGCGCAATACACCTTGTTTGCTGTCCCAACAGACAGTGGAGAGAGAGAGAGTGGAGAGAGAGTGTACAGCTTGGAGAGAGAGAGTGGAGAAAGTGAATGGAAAGAGAGAGAGAGAGTGGAGACAGAGAGTGGTCAGAGAGTGGAGAGAGTGAAGAAATTGGAGAGAGAGAGTGTGGAAAGAGTGGAGAGATTGGAGAGAGAGAGTGAAGAGGGTGAGTGGAGAGAGAGAGAGAGTGGCAAGAGAGTGGCAAGAGAGAGTAGAGAGAGAGTGGCAAGAGAGTGGAGAGAAAGTGGAGGGAGACAGTGGAGATAGAGATTGGAGAGAGAGAGTGAGTGGAGAGAGAGAGTGAGTGGAGAGAGAGAGAGTGGAGAGCGAGAGAGTGGAGAGCGCGAGAGTGGAGAGAGCGAGAGTGGAGAGAGCGAGAGTGGAGAGAGCGAGAGAGTGGAGAGAGCGAGAGAGTGGAGAGAGCGAGAGAGTGAAGAGAGCGAGAGAGTGGAGAGAGCGAGAGAGTGGAGAGAGCGAGAGTGGAGAGAGAGAGAGTGGAGAGAGAGTGGAGAGTGAGAGAGTGGAGAGCGAGAGAGTGAAGAGATTGGAGAGAGTGGAGAGCGAGAGAGTGAAGAGATTGGAGAGAGTGGAGAGCGAGAGAGTGAAGAGATTGGAGAGAGTGGAGAGAGAGAGTGAAGAGATTGGAGAGAGAGAGAGTGGAGAGAGATTGAAGAGAGTGGAGAGAGAGAATGGAGAGAGACAGTAGAGAGATTGGAAAGAGAGAGTGGAGACCAAGAGAGTAGAGACCGAGAGAGTGGAGACCGAGAGAGTGGAGACCGAGCGAGTGGAGACCGAGCGAGTGGAGAGAGAGCGTGGAGAAAGAGTGGAGAGGTTGGAGAGAGAGAGAGTGGAAAGAGGGAGAGACAGTGGAGAGAGTGGAGAGGTTGGGGAGAGATTGGAAAGAGAGAGAGACAGTGGAGAAAGAGTGGAGAGGTTGGGGAGAGAGAGTGGAAAGAGACAGACAGTGGAGAGAGAGTGGAGAGACAGTGGAGAGAGAGTGAGACAGTGCAGATAGAGAGGACAGAGTAGAGAGATAGAGAGTGGAGAGAGAGAGTGAGAGTTAAGAGAGAGTAGAGAGACTGACTGACTGCCTCAGAGACTGAATACTGACTGACTGAGAGACTGACTGGCTGAGAGACTGACAGAGAGAGAGAGAGAGACTGGCTGACTGAGAGAGAGAGAGCGACTGACTTACTGACAGAGACTGACTGACTGAGGTAGAGAGATACTGACTGAGAGAGAGAGACTGACTGACTGAGAGAGAGAGAGAGAGGCTGACAGAGAGAGGCAGAGGCTGACTGACTGAGATAGAGAGACTGACTGTGAGAGAGACTGAGAGAGACTGATAAAGAGAGACTGACAGAGAGAGCGAGAGAGAGAGAGACTGGCTGACTGACAGAGACTGACTGACAGAGAGAGAGAGAGAGACTGAGAGACTGACTGACAGAGAGACTGGGAGACTGACAGAGAAAGAGAGACTGACCGACAGAGAGAGACTGACCGACAGAGAGAGACTGACTGAGAGAGAGAGAGACTGACTGAGAGAGAGAGAGAGACTGACTGAGAGAGAGAGAGAGAGACTGACAGAGTGAGAGAGAGACTGACAGAGTGAGAGAGAGACTGACAGAGAGAGAGACTGACAGAGAAAGACTGACAGAGAGAGAGACTGACAGAGAGAGACTGACTGACAGAGCGAGACTGACTGACAGAGAGAGACTGACTGACAGAGAGAGACTGACTGACAGAGAGAGAGACTGACTGACAGAGAGAGAGACTGACAGAGAGAGTTACTAACTGAGACAGAGAGACTCACTGAGAGAGACTGGCTGACTGCGAGAGAGAGAGAATGACTGACTGAGAGAGACTGACAGAGGGAGAGAGAGAGAGAGAGACTGTGGAAGACTGACTGACAGAGAGGGAATGACTGACTGAGAACGACTGGCTGACTCGGAGAGAGAGAGAGAGACTAGGAGAGAGACTGACTGAGAGAGAGACTGACTGAGAGAGAGACTGACTGAGAGAGACTGACTGAGAGAGAGACTGACTGAGAGAGAGACTGACTGAGAGAGACTGACTTAGAGAGAGACTGACTGAGAGAGAGACGGACTGAGAGAGAGACTGACCGAGAGAGAGACTGACAGAGAGAGAGAGACTGACAGAGAGAGAGACTGACAGAGAGAGAGAGGCTGACTGAGAGAGAGACTGACTGAGAGAGAGACTGACTGACAGAGAGATTGACTGACAGAGATACTGGGAGACTGACAGAGAAGGAGAGACTGACCGCCAGAGAGAGAGAGAGACTGACCGCCAGAGAGAGAGAGAGACTGACTGAGAGAAAGAGAGACTGACAGAGCGAGACTGACTGACAGAGAGACTGACTGACAGAGAGAGACTGACTGACAGAGAGAGAGACTGACAGAGAGAGAGACTGACAGAGAGAGTCACTGACAGAGAGAGTCACTGACTGAGAGAGAGCGACTCACTGAGAGAGACTGGCTGACTGCGAGAGATAGAGAATGACTGACTGAGAGAGACTGACAGAGGGAGAGAGAGAGAGAGACTGTGGAAGACTGACTGACAGAGAGGGAATGACTGACTGAGAACGACTGGCTGACTCAGAGAGAGAGAGAGAGAGAGACTAGGAGAGAGAGAGACTGACTGACTGAGAGAGAGAGACTGACTGAGAGAGAGACTGACTGAGAGAGAGACTGACAGAGAGAGAGAGACTGACTGAGAGAGAGACTGACTGATAGAGAGACTGGGAGACTGACAGAGAAGGAGAGACTGACCGACAGAGAGAGAGAGAGACTGACCGACAGAGAGAGAGAGAGACTGACTGAGAGAAAGAGAGACTGACAGAGAGTGACTGACTGACAGAGAGAGTCACTGACACACAGAGAGAGAGAGAGAGACTCACTGAGAGAGACTGGATGACTGTGAGAGAGAGAGAATGACTGACTGAGAGAGACTGACAGAGGAGAGAGAGAGAAAGAGAGAGAGAGAGAGACTGTCTGTAAGACTGACAGAGAGAGAGAGACTGAGAGAGGCGAGAGACTGACAGAGAGAGAGACTGACAGAGAGAGGGACTGACCGGGAGAGAGACTAACTGAGAGAGAGACTGACAGAGAGAGAGAGACTGACTGACAGAGAGAGATTGAGAGAGAGAGACTGAGAGAGAGACTGACAGAGAGAGGGAGATTGACTGACAGAGAGAGAGAGACTGACTGACAGAGAGAGAGAGACAGACTGCGAGAGAGAGACTGGCTGACTGAGAGAGACTGACTAACTGAGAGAGACTGGCAGAGAGAAACTGTCTGAGAGACTGACTGACTGACAGAAAAGGAGTAACTGACTGACAGAAAGACAGAGACTGACAGAGACTGATTGACCAAAAGAGAGAGAGAAAGAGTAAAAAACATAGATAGACTGACAGAGAGACTGACTGACTGACTGACTGACAGAGAGAGACTGACTGACTGACAGAAAGAGAGTGAGATAGAGAGACTGACAGAGAGAGAGAGACTGACTGACTAAGAGAGACTGAATGACAGAGAGAGATAGACTGGCTGACTGACAGAGAGAGAGAGATAGACTGACAGAGAGAGAGAGAGAGAGAGAGAGAGAGAGAGATGGACTGTGATGGAATTGGGGTCAAAGTGTGTATGAAGCTATGCAGTGCCTCTTAAGATTGCTCTTGTCTACTAATAAAAATGTATTATCAAAATGTGCTCTTTGTAGTTACATCGGCTTTTGAAATACTGCATTGTCGCTTTGTCTAATGTTTTGAAATGGAAACCAGAAGGAGCAGTGGATGCACTTTTGTCAAAACTGAACGATGAGTGGGCCCGATGTTGCATATCATGACAGGAGTCTGCATCAGAAAACCCACCTAAACTTGGGCAAACTTCCCCGGCGGACTGATGGCAGGGACCCTGGTATGAATGGACCACCACCTATGACAGCCTGCGGGCAGACTAAGCCCAACCTTTAACTCCACCCTCCAGTGTTACTTATAATGGCTGGATTGGTGACAGTGGCGTAACAATCGCCCGCATCCCCTGCAGTATGGCGGGTCGCTGGCCTGAGAGCACTAGACTGGCACGGAGAATGGGAGGGGGGCCCCCTCCATGTAGTTTGCAGGGGGGCCCCCTCAAGTTTCGTTACGCCACTGCATGGCTTTGTAACATATGGAGTCAGATGGGTGAAACCACCACCGCTCTGGTGTTGACTGTCCTATTGTGTTTATCGAAGAGTTGTTACTTTCCGAGGACTAACCCTCTTCGAACATCCCTGTGTATTAGGAGTAATAATTAATGACACTATATCTGACCGCACTGTCTCCGATTCGCTCTCTTTCCCACCTCTTCGTTTGCACTGCTTTAGTCTTTTCTTTTCTCTTCTCTCCATTTCCTTTCCCTTCCTATATCATGTTTTTCTTCTCTCCTGCTGTCTGCTAAGTGCTTTCTGTATCATTCTTTTCTCCGCGACCTTCTCTCATACCCTCCTTTTCCTTTTATATCACTTGTTTCTCTCTCGTCCTTTCAACCTCAATTTTTTATCTCTTTCTCCCCCTCTCTATTTCCCCCTCCTCTCGTTCTTCACTTATTTTTGCATCCATTGTTTTTCTTGCTCCTCCTTCCTTTGTCTGTTCTTTACTGTCCTCTTCTCCTCTCTTCATTCCTTCTGCATCACTTCCTTTTCTCACCTTTCCTTTCCACATCACTTATGTTGTTACATCATCTCTTTTGTCTCCACTCCTTTTCTTTCTCCTCATTTTCGTCTCTCCTTCTTTCCACCTCAATTCTTTTCCCCATTGATTCCTTACTCTTTTGCTCTCTCTCCCTTTCCTTCCTCTACACCACTCTCAGTGCTTTCTCTTTCTTCGTCTTCCCTCTCCCTTGATTCTATACCAGTTTATTTCCCTTCCTACTACTTGTTATCCACCTTCCTTTCACTCTCTCCTCTTTTCACACTCCTCTATTTTCCCTTACTACATCCGCCCCCTTGGCTCTTTTACCTTTTTTGCTCATCCCTTTAATTTTTTTCTTCCCTCCTTTCCCTCTCCATTTTTTTCATTCGTGTCCTCCTTTCCCTCGCCAAGCGTTTCCTTTCCCATCTCATCATGTTACCCTCATCTTCCTTTATATATCCTCCTCTTCGTCTCTTCTTCCTTTCGCTCTGTCCCCTTACTGCCCTCCTCTCCCTTATCCTCTCCTCTCCTTTCTGCATCACTCCCTTTCCCTCTCCCTTCTTTTCCGTGTCACTGCTTTTCTCTCACCCCTCCTTTTCATCTCCACTCATTAAGAAGAAGAAAGAGAAGAATGAATTGATTTGTAGTCAAATATAAAATATAAATCTTTATTTTGTTTAAAACATTTTTTTAAGACTTGGGGGTCCTTTTGGGATTTGGATGGTTAGTGTTAATTTTATAGTGTATGCTAATTATTTTAGAGTTTTAAATATCAGCTGTTTGACATTGATATGTTTTTCTTTACATGGTTTTGAAAAGTAAAAATATGAACGATTATTTTTCAGATTGGGGTGTATTGGTAGATAAGGTGAATGGTGTTTGAATAAAAAAATATATTTCAATTGATAATTTATCTAAAAATATTTTAATTAAAACATTTTTTATTTAAATTGTTTTTGGGAAATTATACAAGTATGGTATTATATTACTATTTTCTTTAAAAACTATTTATCAAATTGGAGTATACTGGGGGAAGGGGTTTTCTAAAAGAGATTATTGAAATATAATTATTCTAAAATTGAATATGTGAAAAGTATACATTATAACCAAATTAGATTTTTTTTCAATGAGTCTTTTGTTTAATGTTTTTTTTACATTTTGTTGGTTGAAGATTTTTTCATTTAAAAAACTTAATTTTTTGCAAATCTAATAATTTTTACATTTTTAATTTACTTTGAGTTTGCTTAAATAGCTTGTAAAAGTTTTATAATTTTATTTTTTATTTGCATCTATATTTTTTAAAGTGTATATTAAAAAAAAAGATAGGATTTCTATTATTTTGTTGTATAGAATCTGAGCCCTTCGTTGTATGATCTTTCTCAATGTTTGCTGGACTGGAGTTAGAGTAGTTAATACCCCCCACCCACGGCCAATGTATGCACTTACCCCACCATTTTTTAGATTGGGGTCCTGGAGTTAAAATAGCAAACTGGACCCTTAGCACTACCTGTTGTGTACTTTTCCCAATGGTTGTTAGACTGAAGTTATAGTAGTTCATCTTGTTCAAGCCCCATGTATGCACTTTTACAAACAGCATGTTGGATTGGAGTTCTAATACTGCATCTGAGCCCTCCTAAACCCCAGCGTATGCATATTCAAGCTTTCAGTCAATATTCGTAGAGCGCGTTCATTGCCCTGAAGGGGGTCCAGGCGCTGCCATATTCCCGTACGCTGGTTATATTGGAGATGCCACTGGGCCTAGCTGAATGTAAACTACACTGATCTGCCTATGCATAGGCTGGCCTGATTTTCTTGCAGGGATGCCGGCTGCATGCTCCTCGTGTGCAGTTACGCATCCTGTAGATATAAGGGAAGCCGTGTGCCCTGTACTGCATTTAGAACAATCCTCAGCTCACGTAAGTGATGTCACAGTAATTGTAGAAGTGCGTAATGTGAGCACAAATTAAACACAAGTAAGCGAATTCTTGTTCTTTTTCTTTGATTTTCTGGGTCTTCAGACAGCCGACACGTGTTTCGTCGCTTACATGGGAATTCATCCCGCGGCTTTATCAAGGCTACTTCCTCTTTGAAGAAATCCTTCTTTTGCGGTGATAATTCCAACCCACAAAGGGATTCAGTTTCTCGCGACGTCAAAAGTAGCAGTGCATATATCCAAGAAATCCTATTACGTCACCACAAAAGAAGAATTTCTTCAGAGGACATAGCCTTGATCAAGTCGCAGGACGAATTCCCATGTAAGTGCCGAAACACGTGTCGGCTGTCTGAAGACCCAGAAAATAAAATCAAAGAACAAGAATTCAGTTACTTGTGTTTAATTTGTGCTCACAGTACGCACTTCTACAATTACTGTGACATCACTTAGGCCGCTAGTTTTGGGGAGGTCAGTGGTTCTCCACACCTTGCAGCACCGTGACAAAGATAGATAGCTTAACAGCAATGTTTGTGCTGTTCTCCGAGTGACGCCCTCATTCCTAAACCGAATACCACTGTCTAGTAGCTTCTGTACTGCATTTAGTTTAGAGATCTGAGACTTTGGGGAGAAGAGATATATTTTTCACGATTACAGGCTGTTTTTCAATATTGTGGCACCAGTATGGTAGCATTTTTACATATTCTTTTCATCAATTCTTTTTCTCCCACTGACTGGGAACTAGCAGGTCCTTTAGGGCATTAGAAACATCATCGTTCGACACACATCTTGAGGGAATGCCTGGGCTACTAAGATTGAACCATTGAGTGTTCAAGATGCTCATGGCTGCTCCCACAGTCTCAGGGGCTTTGTAAACTCGAGGACTGCATTGTCAGCCCGGAGGTTGTAGTCTGCAGACTGACTGTAAACATAGGTATGAATGAGGAGGAATCTTCTCAGATGTTTAATGATTTTCTGGAATTTAGACTAAATAGATGCAACTTCCCCCGAACCTTAGAGCGGAACCTAACCTCCTAAAATTTAGGAAGTCCCTCAAAACCCTCCTTTTTCCCTGATCTACTTGAAGTCTCCTTCGCCCCTCCCCTGTAGGAGCACAAGGTTCAGCGCTGGGATACTCGAGGGTGACTACGCGCTTTACAAAAATCTAAAAATAAATAAATAAATAAAACTTGTATGAAATAAACAATCATCATAAAAGTATCAAAAACTATTTGTTCTCTGATCTATGTGTCTTTGTGTCTTCCTCCCTCAAGACCCCCTTTGATTCGGCATCTGCTTCAAGATTGACACTTTCGATTCTCCATGAATTGTTGATCGTGATGAAGGTGGAAGAAATGATACTGGCGCACTGAAACGTATGTCGAGTCTTTTATGTTGCCTTCTTTCTTCCCTCTTTTTCCTTTTCCTTCTCTCTCTTCCCTTCTCTTCCTCCTTCCCTCTTTCCTCCTCCTCTTCTCTTCCTCCTTCCTTTCGTCCCTCTCTTTTCTTTTCTTCTCTTCTTCCGTCCCTCTTTTTCCTCTCTCCCCCTTGCCTCTTCCTATTTCCCTCTCTTTCCTTCTCTCCCTCCCTCTTTTTCCTACTCTTTTCCTTCCCTCTCACTCCCTCTCTTCCTACTCCCATCTCTTTCCTTCTCTCCCTACTTCCCTTTCTTTCCCGTTTCTTTTTTTCCTACTTCCCTCTCTCACTTTCATTCTCTTCCCCTTCCCTTCCCTCTCATCTTCCTATTTCCTCTCTTTCCTTCTCCTCTTTCCCTCTCTTTTCTTATCTTCCTCCTTTCCTCTTTTTCCTCTTTCAGTCTCTTCCCCTTCACTCTCCTTCTTTCCTATTTCCCTCTCTTTTTTTCTCTTTGTTCCTTCTGTGTCCTTCTCTTCCTCCTCCCCTTTCTTTCTTTCTCTTCCTCTTTCAGTCTCTGTCCTTCTCCTCTCCTTTCCCTCTCTCTCTCCTCCTCTTCCTTCTCTCTGTTCTCTTATTCTCTTCCTCCTTCCCTAACCTCTTCTATATCTAAATGCTCTACATGTGTCTCCGATATCCTCTCTGCGGACGGAGATTTCAATTAAATTGCTGATGAATTATGCGCGGCGGATTTCCTTTGAGTCTCTTGTGTGTTCTCTTCTCCAGTTTTAACGCCTTCCGGTTCCAGCACCGCTTGCGGGTTCTCATCATGAGATGTTTAGGAGAGGGGGGGAGGGGGATCGGGGAGGGGTGTGAGGGCTTGATTGAGGGGGGAGCTTGAGTTTGAGAGTGGGGTCTGTCTCTGCCTTCCTCCTCTCCCTGGCGCCCAGTTCACATCTATAGTTATACAAGTTCAGTCCACCCTGCAACCCATCGTCTTCACTTCAGTCCGAACTGACCAACTGTGTCCACAGATGGACGCCCACGTGGGAGAGCGGGACAGTCTGGCAGGGCAGTGCCTCTGAAAAACACGGCCCTTGGGTGTCAGCCTGACAGGTGGCTGCCTGCGCCGCCCCCCTGCAGCAGCCTTCCTGTGTGAGCCTGGCATGTGACTGACTCTACCCCACCCCATGGGCCTTTCAGATAGTCTGCCCTCAGAGGGCACCGTGAGATAGTCTGCCCTCAGAGGGCACAGTGAGATAGTCTGCCCTGTGAGGGCACCTTGAGATAGGCTGCCCTCTGACGGCACCGTGAGATAGTCTGCCCTCAGAGGGGACCGTGAGATAGTCTGCCCTCAGAGGGCACCGTGAGATAGTCTGCCCTCAGAGGGCACCGTGAGATAGTCTGCCCTCAGAGGGCACCGTGAGATAGTCTGCCCTCTGAGGGCACCGTGAGATAGTCTGCCCTCTGAGGGCACCGTGAGATAGGCTGCCCTCTGAGGGCACCTTGAGATAGGCTGCCCTCTGAGGGCACCGTGAGATAGTCTGCCCTCAGAGGGCACCGTGAGATAGTCTGCCCTCAGAGGGCACCGTGAGATAGTCTGCCCTCAGAGGGCACCGTGAGATAGTCTGCCCTCTGAGGGCACCGTGAGATAGTCTGCCCTCAGAGGGCACCGTGAGATAGTCTGCCCTCAGAGGGCACCGTGAGATAGTCTGCCCTCAGAGGGCACAGTGAGATAGTCTGCCCTCAGAGGGCACTGTGAGATAGTCTGCCCTCAGAGGGCACCGTGAGATAGTCTGCCCTCAGAGGGCACCGTGAGATAGTCTGCCCTCTGAAGGCACAGTGAGATAGTCTGCCCTCTGAAGGCACAGTGAGATAGTCTGCCCTCAGAGGGCACCGTGAGATAGTCTGCCCTCAGAGGGCTCCGTGAGATAGTCTGCCCTCTGAGGGCACCTTGAGATAGTCTGCCCTCAGAGGGCACAGTGAGATAGTCTGCCCTGTGAGGGCACCTTGAGATAGGCTGCCCTCTGACGGCACCGTGAGATAGTCTGCCCTCAGAGGGCACCGTGAGATAGTCTGCCCTCAGAGGGCTCCGTGAGATAGTCTGCCCTCTGAGGGCACCTTGAGATAGTCTGCCCTCAGAGGGCACAGTGAGATAGTCTGCCCTGTGAGGGCACCTTGAGATAGGCTGCCCTCTGACGGCACCGTGAGATAGTCTGCCCTCAGAGGGCACCGTGAGATAGTCTGCCCTCAGAGGGCACCGTGAGATAGTCTGCCCTCAGAGGGCACCGTGAGATAGTCTGCCCTCAGAGGGCACCGTGAGATAGTCTGCCCTCTGAGGGCACCGTGAGATAGTCTGCCCTCAGAGGGCACCGTGAGATAGGCTGCCCTCTGAGGGCACCTTGAGATAGGCTGCCCTCTGAGGGCACCGTGAGATAGTCTGCCCTCAGAGGGCACCGTGAGATAGTCTGCCCTCAGAGGGCACCGTGAGATAGTCTGCCCTCAGAGGGCACCGTGAGATAGTCTGCCCTCTGAGGGCACCGTGAGATAGTCTGCCCTCTGAGGGCACCGTGAGATAGTCTGCCCTCAGAGGGCACCTTGAGATAGTCTGCCCTCTGAGGGCACCTTGAGATAGGCTGCCCTCTGAGGGCACCGTGAGATAGTCTGCCCTCAGAGGGCACCGTGAGATAGTCTGCCCTCAGAGGGCACCGTGAGATAGTCTGCGCTCTGAGGGCACCATGAGATAGTCTGCCCTCAGAGGGCACCGTGAGATAGTCTGCCCTCAGAGGGCACCGTGAGATAGTCTGCCCTCAGAGGGCACCGTGAGATAGTCTGCCCTCTGAGGGCACCTTGAGATAGGCTGCCCTCTGAGGGCACCGTGAGATAGTCTGCCCTCAGAGGGCACCGTGAGATAGTCTGCCCTCAGAGGGCACCGTGAGATAGTCTGCCCTCTGAGGGCACCGTGAGATAGTCTGCCCTCAGAGGGCACCGTGAGATAGTCTGCCCTCAGAGGGCACTGTGAGATAGTCTGCCCTCAGAGGGCACCGTGAGATAGTCTGCCCTCAGAGGGCACCGTGAGATAGTCTGCCCTCTGAAGGCACAGTGAGATAGTCTGCCCTCAGAGGGCACCGTGAGATAGTCTGCCCTCAGAGGGCTCCGTGAGATAGTCTGCCCTCAGAGGGCACCGTGAGATAGTCTGCCCTCAGGGGCACAGTCCTCAGAGGGCACCGTGAGATAGTCTGCCCTCAGAGGGCACCGTGAGATAGTCTGCCCTCTGAGGGCACCGTGAGATAGTCTGCCCTCTGAGGGCACAGTGAGATAGTCTGCCCTCAGAGGGCACCGTGAGATAGTCTGCCCTCAGAGGGCACCGTGAGATAGTCTGCCCTCAGAGGGCACCGTGAGATAGTCTGCCCTCTGAGGGCACAGTGAGATAGTCTGCCCTCAGAGGGCACAGTGAGATAGTCTGCCCTCAGAGGGCACCGTGAGATAGTCTGCCCTCAGAGGGCACCTTGAGATAGGCTGCCCTCTGACGGCACCGTGAGATAGTCTGCCCTCAGAGGGCACCGTGAGATAGTCTGCCCTCAGAGGGCACCGTGAGATAGTCTGCCCTCAGAGGGCACCGTGAGATAGTCTGCCCTCTGAGGGCACCGTGAGATAGTCTGCCCTCAGAGGGCACCGTGAGATAGGCTGCCCTCTGAGGGCACCTTGAGATAGGCTGCCCTCTGAGGGCACCGTGAGATAGTCTGCCCTCAGAGGGCACCGTGAGATAGTCTGCCCTCAGAGGGCACCGTGAGATAGTCTGCCCTCAGAGGGCACCGTGAGATAGTCTGCCCTCTGAGGGCACCGTGAGATAGTCTGCCCTCTGAGGGCACCGTGAGATAGTCTGCCCTCAGAGGGCACCTTGAGATAGTCTGCCCTCTAAGGGCACCTTGAGATAGGCTGCCCTCTGAGGGCACCGTGAGATAGTCTGCCCTCAGAGGGCACCGTGAGATAGTCTGCCCTCAGAGGGCACCGTGAGATAGTCTGCGCTCTGAGGGCACCATGAGATAGTCTGCCCTCAGAGGGCACCGTGATGAGGAAATATAAATTTTATGGTCAAGATTGTGTTCCCTAGCGTGTACCCCACCAACTCCATGTACCAGCTTAAAGTGCATGTAACTTCCCTCCTGTGCCAGCTACGAAGACGCAAATACATTTGCGTCCAACGTTAACATGTCCTCTTTCAGACCCACCCTGAATGGGTTGAATAGTCCGTTCCTAAGTATGCTATGCCAACGTCTTTTTGTAGTGTACCTTACACATTTTTCAGCTCTGGCAATGTAGGCCCTGAATTTCTGCCATCGAGCCATTTTTCTGGCTTCTGACTCTAAAATCCTCAGCCCAGGCTGCCTCTGTACCCGTGAACTCTAACTTACTTCTAGCGCGGCCCACCGTGCTCAGCTCAGCCTGCTGCCTGCCAAGACTGACTATAACCTTCGAGTTATCTGTTCCGCTCCTCGAAAATACATTCCTGCCTGCTAGCTTCAGTAAACATCTCCCTCATCTGTAGAGCAAAGGGCCAACCTGTCTCCGTGCAAGTAATTCATAGCCTCCGTTACCATGCTCCCATGGAAGGCCCATGCCCCCACGCTTCTCATGCAGACACTCAGGCGCTTATACACGCACTCACAGTCAGTATAGAATAGCTTCTGCCCCAGAGACCTTTCCCTCCAGATAGTATGGTTCCCAAACATCAGATATCAGATATGATAGAAGTACAAGTTGATCTGACATGCCAGACTTCTGTCTCTTTCCGTCAGTGTAAATGTCAAGTTTCCTGCACCCTCCAGTTACACGTCAATCACACGTCATGCAGCTGCGCGCGCATCCAAGTTTCCGATTTCTGCTGACATTGCAACATTTCTGTTAGTGCCACCCCTTCTGTGACACCTATCTGGTGACGTTTCTAGCACACACCTCTAGTTCACGCCTAGTTCACGCCTTCTGATTACGTATTGCTAACACGTGGTTACTGTTATCTTGTCTTCTCTCAGCTGTTACGCCCACCACATGCTTTTCTATGACAATGAATTAAGTATATAAGCTATGTACTGTCAATAAAGTGTGGTGCGCACTCTTCTATCCCTTCCTGAACCCTGTGTGGTTGCGGGAACATGATAGCTAAACTATGACCATTCCTTTTTAAGGAATAAAACCCCTAAGAACTCTAACACCACGGACTCTGCCTCCTTCTTTCTGATTGAGTTATTATTGATTAAGTACTTACCTGCATAGAAATTAAGAGAGTAAATTAAATATTTACCACATTTTGGCGCCCGAATAGGGACCCCTCCCCCACCTCACGCGCCGGTTGGTGCATTGCAAGCTCTGTACCCTGCCATCAGCTTGACGGAAACTACGCGTACCGGCAGGATTTCCTGCATCTCCCTCTGGCCCACGGAGGTGACGAAGACTGCGATCAGTACCCAGACGAGGCGGTGAGGAGTGCGGAGGATCCCGACCAGAGCCCAGCCGAAGGAAGCAAGGTCCGAGGTGTCAAGAGGCCCACCAGTTTCCCGAAGTTTTCCGAAGTTTTCCGAAGTTTTCCGAAGTCCAGTCCAGTCGAGTTTTCCGAGGCCTTCCGATTTCCGTGCTTCCCGGTGAGTACCATTGCTGGGTCGTATCAAGACGGGTTTGGGTACACAAGTCCGGTCTGCACTGTTTTTTAGGCAGTGTATCTGTGCTGTTTAGCAGTACATCTGTAATTTCAAGTTTCTGCACTGTTTTTAGGCAGTGTATCTGTGCTGTTTAGCAGTACTTCAGTATCAAGGGGTAGTGATATATGTTTTAAATGTTTTTTTGTGATTAATGTCGTGGTATGAATGTGACCGTTTAATGTGCATTATTGTGTTTCTTGTATCAACTAGCCGTAATCAGTATTAAGTAGGTAAGATCGAGCTTTCAGTACTAAGTAGAAACAAGATGCCGTTTTTCAACAAGCTAAAGCAGATAGGAACTAGGAAAGGGATACTGGAGGAAGAAATCCCTATTCCCCCTAGGGACACTCCAGGTAATTTCATGAACCACAAACATGGCTTAGATGCCATATTGTATCTAGATTTATGGGCCGATTACACAAAGCATCTAGACGAGAGACACAGATGGCCAGTTACTGGAACATGGGATGCTGAGTGCATCATGAAGGTAGAAGAAGCACTATGGAAAAAGAAAGCCAGACAATCTCAGAAAGACGCCATAGAGTTTTGGCGTAAGGAATCACATAAGCGTGCTGAAAAGGCACTACGTAGAGAAGACAGACTTAGAGAATCAGATAAAGCTCAAGAAAACGAATTAGTTACTGAAGGGATCCGAGTAAAAACAGAGCAAGTAGACCGTGCACGAAATAACCTCGTGAACGGTATGTATCTCGCGGCCGAGGGTTCGCCTGAGGCCATTTCCGAAATACCGAAAAATCTGCCGCCACCATTAGTGCCAACTAAAGCAAATCACAGGACCACTAAAGACATATTCCTGAATTCCTACCTAGAAGATGTAGCACCCGCTTACACCAATCTGCCTGTCCGCACCCTGCCTAACGACAGGGATGGGGGTGGTAACCCGCCCCAAGATCATATTCCACCAGTTCCACAACAGATTCCTCCAGCTCCACCACTTCCCGCAGTTAAAATAGATCTACTGAAACCACGTCTACCTGACGTTGCCAAAGGACAAATTCAAGTTCAGATACAGACTCCTCAGAGAGATAATGCCCAAGCTTCCGCTTCAGGAGGTGCGACAGGGGGTTTTCACACCCCTCCATTGACACACAGAGTCAACCTTAGGGAAATGCAAAGTCCTCTCACGTTCAAGTCACCCCGTCTTGACATACTCAAAGAAAAACTTTCAGTTTGCAGATATGATCCAGTACCCGGCAAAAACGACAGAATGATGATGGCCTCATTACGGTTAAGATCTGCTACTGATTTCCTGCTGTTATTTTCAGGGATGAAGGAGCGCCTAGATAGGATATATCAGTTCATCCAGACTGGTAAAGACCCTGACAGTGTTAAGGATGCCATGGAGCGTCAGAAAGTTGACATTCAAGCACAGATACTACGTTTTTTCATAAATTGCCTAATAAGAGAAAGAGATAGGCCTGAGACAGATCAGAGCGAGTTAGATGCACTAAACAAGTGGGGTCAAAATATATCTGAAGGAAAACATGATAAGGGGGCTTGCATAGCCAGTATGTACAAGAAAATAAGAAAAACAGTGATAGAAATGCACGAAAAAGAGAATGAAAGGGCCTCCTCCGAGGAGGAGGAAGAACTCGAAGAATCAGAAAAGACTACAGATACTATAGCGTATGTAGGTAAGGGAACTTACCTTAGGAAAGGTACCCGTCCAGAAAGCAAGAAAGTTTTTTTCTCTGCCTTAACTAACCCGAATTCTTCTGAACACCAGTTCCAGGAGACTGATAAAAGACTCCGAGACCGAGTAGGGTACCACATACCGAATTCAATGGATGAACAGGAACTAGCCCGGTCAGCCATATTATGGGCTGAAAATCCGGATATGTATAATGATGACACCGTAGCACAGACATTCCTGAACCTCTCCCCAGACGAGCAGAAATTAGCAGGTGTATACATGATGCAGCACCTCCTCACGAAATACAGAAATAGACATTCCGATCCAGGTCCCTTACACGAAACTCTAGAAGCACTACTCATGGATAGATGGAGAGGTCTAAGTACCAAGTTAATACAGATAATTCTAGAACAGCGACACAGATATGACACTTTTGCAAGCTCTGAATACGCTCCCGCTCCACCCCCAGAAAGAAAAATGTATCGTATGGAATGCCTGAGTGGCATTGAAAGTCAGAACCCCTTACGAGAAGTACACCCAGTTATGGGTGCGGATCATCTTTTGAAACGCGTGTATGTGCACACGCCACTGACTAAGTTAGAACTGTTAGAAATGAAGAAACTAGTACCGAGCCATGATAAAGACCCTGCAGGTTTCCACCGAGAGCTTAAAGACATGTTACTGATGGGGGATTACACATATGAAGATATCATGAAAATGTTAAAGGTACTGTTGCCTACGGGCATATACGAGAAACTCAAGGAAAAGGAATGGGAGGTGGGAGAGAAAAAGATTGCATGGGCAGAAATAGAAGACGAAGAAAGCAAGCGTGTCCCAGGGGTAGGCCTCGGGGACAAAACTAAAGCATTACCAGGTTTAATAGTACAGGTTCTGCCAAGATTACTAACAACAAGAAAAGAAGACTGGGATGCCATCTCAGCATGTAAACAGAAACCAGAGGAAGATACTAGTGATTTTTATTCAAGATTCGAGAAATGTTTTATTATTAATAGTGGTCTCAAACCAAGTAGCGAATCGTACCCGCATCTTTTTGTATCAAAGCTAGTCGAGAATTCCCTGTTAGCAGTTAAAAACCGTGTATACAAGGTCGAGAGTACATGGCAAGCAAATACGCCATCACAGATGTTACAAATGTTACAATACCATCAGAATAGAATTAGAGAAGAACAAGATCAGGAACAGAAACGTATGAAAGACACCAAAATGAAAATGTTAGTAGCCCAGTCGGTACATGCCGACGGAAATAGGAAAGGTACGAATCAGACAAATCATTCCGCAGGTCCTGTTAAAGGGACGTGCAACTATTGCAAGCAACCAGGTCACTATGTACATGAATGCCCGGTTCTGAAACACAATATAGCAACAGGTAAAACTAAAGAGAGATCGCATCCGCCAAGACAAGATCAGGTTCAGCAACAGACTCCACAGAATGTACAGACCTCACAGAACACACAGCCTATGCATGCTTCATCTCATACAGCACAGACAGTAGCGGTATCTCAGCCACAGCCTCTTGCCGCGACTCAGCAAGTTTCTCAACAAATGTACCAGTATGCCCAATCTGCTTACCCCGATTATCAGCGATACACATGAAACAGCCTAGAGAGGGAATTGGGCTTGCCTCTTATTGAAATTCCTGTAGATCAAGAAGGTCCTTATGTACACAGTCAAGTATTGGGAAAGGATAGAAAGTTTTTAATCGACACAGGGGCAAGCCGTACCACAATCAGCCATGATGAAGTCCCAGGGGCACCCCTCTCAGGCTCACAGAATGTTTCCCTTGGTTTTTCAGGACAGCCCATTATAAATGAAGTATCAGAACCAGTCCCCCTGGCTGTGGGTCCATTATCACGTATTACAGACTTGTTGCTTACGAAATCATGTCCAGAAAATCTGTTAGGAATTAAAACATTGAAGGCTCTAGGAGCTATAATATGCTGTTCCCCGGAGGGAGTTAGACTTTTTCTGCGGGATTTCAAGGGTCATTATGTTGTGCGAGAATTCGATGTCAGATTGAAAAATGTACCAGATCACCTGTGGGCAACAGGCCCAACTGATGTAGGTTGTATGCATATTACACCATACCGTGTTACACTCAAGACAGGAGTTGTTCTACCACGAATCAGACAATACAAGTTACCACCCGATGCTGTAGTGGCTTTACTGAAAATAATTGAAGAGCTCATTGCCCAAGGAGTGGTCGTAGAGACCGACTCCAATATCTGTAATTCACCTATCATTCCAATTCTTAAACGTACTGATCCCAATGCACCGCCAGTATATCGGCTGGTGATTGATCTTCGAGAACTAAATAAATGTATTGTACCACAATACCCTGTGGTCCCCGATATCTCTTCTCTATTGACTGCTATTGATTCAGAGGCAACGTTCTTTACTGTAATTGACCTCAAGAACGCCTTCTTTAGTGTACCTATTGATCCAGAGAGCCAATATCTCTTCGGATTCAGTTTAAATGGACGAAGTTTCAAATTTTCCCGCGCACCTCAAGGATTCACAGAAAGCCCCAGCATCTATAGTCAAGCACTGAAAAGACAACTAGATTGTATCCAAATGCCAGTTAACACCGCTTTACTGCAATACGTCGATGATCTACTGATCACCGCACGAAGTGAGCCCGAATGTGAACAAGCATCACTGACAGTTTTACATTTCTTGGCCGACAAGGGACACAAGGTGTCTCCTTCGAAGCTACAATTCTGTGGTCAGCAAGTTGTGTACTTGGGTCACTTGCTGTCCAAAGTGGGGAGACAGCTCACTCCCGATCGCATTCAGTTAATTATAAATATGCCACGACCCCAGACACAAAAGGAAGTGCGGGCCTTCATAGGCCTCACCTCATACTGCAGACAATGGATTCCTCAATATGCATTTCTAGCTAAACCACTCATCCAGTTAACAACACAGGAGGCAGCGACTTCGATTGTCCTCCCTTGGACTCAGGAACATACACAAGCCTTTGAGGAACTAAAGAAAGCATTATGCCAAGCACCAGTTTTAGCAACACCATGTTACAGCAAGCCGTTTACACTTTTTGTTACAGAACGTGATGGTACAGCATTGTCTGTCCTCACTCAAGATCAAGCAGGTTCATATAAGCCTTGCGCTTATTTTTCAAGTACATTGGATTCAGTAGCCCAGGCACTCCCTGCGTGCTTAAAGTCTGTGGCAGCAACAGCATTAGCAATCAGACAAAGTGATTCAATTGTTTTAGGTCATCAGTTAACAGTACAAGTTCCACATTCTGTAGAAGTTCTTTTAAACAGAACCCAGACTCAACACTTGACTATAGCACGACTGACAGGTTATGAATTGACGCTATTCCAGCCTCACATAGAAATCCGACGTTGCAGCATCCTGAACCCAGCAACATTGTTACCTACAATTATGACAGATCCAGCCCCGCATGATTGTATAGAAATCATTAATGCAGTTACAAAGCCTCGACGAGACTTAACAGATGTTCCACTGACAAATCCAGACCTGACACTTTATGTGGATGGTTCATGTATGCGAACAAGTACAGGAGAATTAGTGGCCGCCTATGCAGTGACCACTGAAACCGAAGTAAAAGAAACACATCGTATTGACACACTGTCTGCTCAAGCAGCAGAGCTTATTGCTCTGACCCGAGCCTGTATTCTAGCCAAGAACAGAAATGTCAACATATACACTGATTCCCGTTATGCGTTCGGAGTTGTACACGACTTCGGTATGTTATGGCAAGAACGAGGTTTCCTGACCTCTCATGGTGCCAAGATTCAACATGGTCCCCTCATTCAAGCACTGTTAGAAGCAATACATCTGCCTTCAGGCATATCCGTCATGAAGTGTAAAGCACATATTAAAGTTACAGATTCTGTTTCCCAGGGTAACGACCTGGCAGACCAGACAGCAAAACATACAGCACTGACTCACACTCAGACAACTGACATGACAAAGACAATAGGACCGACAAATTGTATGACAGTCAAGGATCCCACACTAGATGTAATCGATATTCAGGCACATGCTACCCTAGATGAAATAAAGAAATGGACTGAACTAGGAGGGATTCAAACAGAACAAGGTTGGATGACGAAGGGAAAATCTACATGGTTTCTCCCTGACTCGATGGTTCAAGTCATGATAAATACAGCACATAGTCCAGCTCACCTAGGAGAAAAGGCAATGCTAGACAGTTTACAAAATCTTTGGAGCAATAAACACTTACGAGCAGCAGCAAAACAGAAAGTGCGTACTTGCATGATCTGTTGTCAGTTCAATCCAGGTAAAAGCGTCCCTGTAGAGCAAGGTGGATTTCATCCTCCCGATCACCCTTTTGAAGTCCTCCAGATGGATTATATCCAGATGGACCGTTGTCGAGGATTCAAATATGTCCTCGTAATTGTTTGTGCACTGTCCCGCTGGACCGAAGCATACCCAGTCCCAGATTATACTGCTCCGACCACTGCCAAGCAGCTGGTTCGTGAATTCTTCCCACGGTACGGCTTGCCTCGTATCGTGTACTCAGATAACGGTCAGCCATTCTCATCTGAATTAATGAAGCAGGTTTCCCTATTGCTAGGATACCAGTGGAGATTCCATTGTGTCCGACATCCCGAAGCCGCAGGCCTTGTTGAGAGGCATAACCAGACATTAAAGACACGCCTTGCCAAAATATGTAAAGAGAAAGGGGTCGACTGGATAGTCGCCCTGCCAGTGGCACTATTCTACATGAGAATGGTTGCCCATTCGAGATCAGGACTATCCCCGTACGAAGTGGTCTTTGGTAGACCACCGAATATGTGGGGGACGCCCATTCCGAAAAAGATCACTGATGTTGATAGTAACATGTTGACAGATTATCTTGCCTCCTTGATGTCTGCACTCCAATCATGTCGTTCACAGGTTGCCGCAGCTTTCCCCGACAACACCGATGTAAAGCCGCACGACGTCCGTCCTGGCGATACAGTATTGGTACGGAACTTCGACAGAAAGAGTCCGCTGGAGCCCCGCTGGAAGGAGCCAAAGACCGTCCTTCTTACAACGAGGACCGCAGTGAAGCTGGAAGGCAGAAAGGGGTGGGTCCACACGAGCCATATCAAGAAATACAATGAACTGAAACCTGATCGAGGCTCGTCCACCCCCACCAAAGACTGTATCAAAACTAGTGACTTTACAGAATCTGAACGAGAAAAGACTCCCCAAGAAGATTATCGCATGAAACTCCGATCTAGCAAGTCAGACAGTTTAATTGTTTAAGTCCTCCCCTAGGTGAATCGGTTAAATAGTTTCTGACATGTATCCCCTAGATCGAGATAGAGAGAGAGAAAGACAACTAAAGAAACGTACATATTGCAAATCACTACGTAGTCACTGTATGGTGACATTATTAATTATGTTTTTTCTAAGTGTTCTGATAATCATTGCGAGCATCTTGCTTACCATCTATTACCCTATTTTCAAGCGTGAACAATCTGCTTATAATGTTTCTGCTGAACATTCTTTTAGTAAGCTACCTCCACATGAACTTTCTTACAGACTTGCGCTGCGCAACAACACATTCATTAGTATGTTACATCATTCCCATCAGACTAACAATGCTACAAACTGCTGGATATGTGGCCGACTCCCTCCCTACCAGAAATACAAGGGAGCTCTGCCCCTCTTTCCGTACCCGTTCACTCACAATGGCTCCTGTGGTGCCTGGTTTAGAATAATAAATTCCGTAGATCCTGATATTGCTGTTTTCAAAGGGAGCTGGGTTTGGGGAAACTTGAACTTAGTTCTGCTTAATGTCTGTTATCCTGACAAGAAGGGACTCCCCATTAGAATAGGAACTGATCTAGAAAACGAAGTTTATGGACTAGGTAATTACACAATTAACCTTATGATCCTTACAGTTGAATCCGAATCTGCTCCAGTTCTGCCCGCTATGTCAGTACTACCAGTCACTGGTGAATTATGTGTCAGCAAGAAAGGTTCAGTACACTTAGGCCATAGTAAATGTACTATTGTGGTCGAATTCAGTGATCAAGGCAAGTCTTCTTTTAGAGCTACCCGTCATTCCTATTTTGTTTGTGGTCATACCGCATACATACGCTTACCTCCAGATTGGGATGGTACCTGTTACATTGCATTCCTTCTGCCACCTGTTTTTCTAGCTCCTCCTGACTATCACAGAAATACAAATCTAGTAAAGAATAGACTCAGAAGAGATATCTCACTTGTCGACTATACAGAAACAGCATGGGAACAGTACACTGATTTTAATAAAGGATTCTTTTTCTTTTTAGGTCCCGTCCAAAATAGTAAACTGATACGCAGATTAACTAGAACCCTTGAAGCAGTAGTGAATGAAACTGCCTCCGCTTTAGGTAACTTAACAGAAGAGCAGTCCGCTATCCGGGTTGTTGTTCTTCAGAATCGTCTTGTTATTGACGTCATCTTGGCAGATAGAGGTGGAGCCTGTAAGGTCATCGGGTCAAGTTGCTGTATTTTCATTCCCCAAAACGCACCATCTGTATATCAAGCTATTACACGTCTTCATAAAATTGCAAATCTGATACATCAGAATCCAGGCACCTGGACTTGGTCCGGTTGGTTCTGGACAACGTTAACCGCTTGGGGATGGAAGATCCTATCCTTCCTAGGCATTGGCCTAGTCCTAGTATTCAGTTGCTGCCTGTGCCTACAGTGTGGGCCAGCGATTTGTGGACTGTGTGCCACATCATGCATTGAACATTCTAGTTTACTCTCAAAACGTGAAAGAAAGAAAGAAGAGCAAATGATGTTACAAGAACAAACTGATCGATTCATGAGGATCGATATATCATGAAGGGTCCGTAGGGAACAAGGAGGGAATGAGGAAATATAAATTTTATGGTCAAGATTGTGTTCCCTAGCGTGTACCCCACCGACTCCATGTACCAGCTTAAAGTGCATGTAACTTCCCTCCTGTGCCAGCTACGAAGACGCAAATACATTTGCGTCCAACGTTAACATGTCCTCTTTCAGACCCACCCTGAATGGGTTGAATAGTCCGTTCCTAAGTATGCTATGCCAACGTCTTTTTGTAGTGTACCTTACACATTTTTCAGCTCTGGCAATGTAGGCCCTGAATTTCTGCCATCGAGCCATTTTTCTGGCTTCTGACTCTAAAATCCTCAGCCCAGGCTGCCTCTGTACCCGTGAACTCTGACTTACTTCTAGCGCGGCCCACCGTGCTCAGCTCAGCCTGCTGCCTGCCAAGACTGACTATAACCTTCGAGTTATCTGTTCCGCTCCTCGAAAATACATTCCTGCCTGCTAGCTTCAGTAAACATCTCCCTCATCTGTAGAGCAAAGGGCCAACCTGTCTCCGTGCAAGTAATTCATAGCCTCCGTTACCATGCTCCCATGGAAGGCCCATGCCCCCACGCTTCTCATGCAGACACTCAGGCGCTTATACACGCACTCACAGTCAGTATAGAATAGCTTCTGCCCCAGAGACCTTTCCCTCCAGATAGTATGGTTCCCAAACATCAGATATCAGATATGATAGAAGTACAAGTTGATCTGACATGCCAGACTTCTGTCTCTTTCCGTCAGTGTAAATGTCAAGTTTCCTGCACCCTCCAGTTACACGTCAATCACACGTCATGCAGCTGCGCGCGCATCCAAGTTTCCGATTTCTGCTGACATTGCAACATTTCTGTTAGTGCCACCCCTTCTGTGACACCTATCTGGTGACGTTTCTAGCACACACCTCTAGTTCACGCCTAGTTCACGCCTTCTGATTACCTATTGCTAACACGTGGTTACTGTTATCTTGTCTTCTCTCAGCTGTTACGCCCACCACATGCTTTTCTATGACAATGAATTAAGTATATAAGCTATGTACTGTCAATAAAGTGTGGTGCGCACTCTTCTATCCCTTCCTGAACCCTGTGTGGTTGCGGGAACATGATAGCTAAACTATGACCATTCCTTTTTAAGGAATAAAACCCCTAAGAACTCTAACACCACGGACTCTGCCTCCTTCTTTCTGATTGAGTTATTATTGATTAAGTACTTACCTGCATAGAAATTAAGAGAGTAAATTAAATATTTACCACAGTGAGATAGTCTGCCCTCAGAGGGCACCGTGAGATAGTCTGCCCTCAGAGGGCACCGTGAGATAGTCTGCCCTCTGAGGGCACCTTGAGATAGGCTGCCCTCTGAGGGCACCGTGAGATAGTCTGCCCTCAGAGGGCACCGTGAGATAGTCTGCCCTCAGAGGGCACCGTGAGATAGTCTGCCCTCAGAGGGCACCGTGAGATAGTCTGCCCTCTGAGGGCACCGTGAGATAGTCTGCCCTCAGAGGGCACTGTGAGATAGTCTGCCCTCAGAGGGCACCGTGAGATAGTCTGCCCTCAGAGGGCACCGTGAGATAGTCTGCCCTCTGAAGGCACAGTGAGATAGTCTGCCCTCAGAGGGCACCGTGAGATAGTCTGCCCTCAGAGGGCTCCGTGAGATAGTCTGCCCTCAGAGGGCACCGTGAGATAGTCTGCCCTCAGGGGCACAGTCCTTAGAGGGCACCGTGAGATAGTCTGCCCTCAGAGGGCACCGTGAGATAGTCTGCCCTCTGAGGGCACCGTGAGATAGTCTGCCCTCTGAGGGCACAGTGAGATAGTCTGCCCTCAGAGGGCACCGTGAGATAGTCTGCCCTCAGAGGGCACCGTGAGATAGTCTGCCCTCAGAGGGCACCGTGAGATAGTCTGCCCTCTGAGGGCACAGTGAGATAGTCTGCCCTCAGAGGGCACAGTGAGATAGTCTGCCCTCAGAGGGCACCGTGAGATAGTCTGCCCTCAGAGGGCACAGTGAGATAGTCTGCCCTCTGAGGGCACCGTGAGATAGTCTGCCCTCAGAGGGCACCGTGAGATAGTCTGCCCTCTGTGGGCACCGTGAGATAGTCTGCCCTCTGAGGGCACCGTGAGATAGTCTGCCCTCAGAGGGCACCGTGAGATAGTCTGCCCTCAGAGGGCACCGTGAGATAGTCTCCCCTGCCCCAGCCTCAGAGACCAGGATCCCGTCAGGGCGCAGGTCTGGATACCATGCTGCCCAGGTTGCCTTCTCCTTGTGAGGGGGTCCCCGTGTTAAAAGCCCGGGGACCCCGTGGCTCTGGAGTTCAGGGCACCCACAGTGCACTCTTTGAGACAGTGGCTCCCGCCCTCTCTGGGAATGCAGAGCAAATCAAACATTCAGCCCCAGCCAATAGGTCTGGGTTTAATCCATCTATTTGCTCACCAAGCCACCCCAGTTTGGACCCAGCCATATGCAAATCAGTATTGGCCCTGTGCCTCATGGGAACAGTCCAGACCGAACTGCCAAGCCAGGTCTTCCTGACCGGTTTCTGGGCATCACCCCTCATCAGCCAGGTGTAATGACCGACTTTTTCGGCCCTCTTTAGAGGGAGAATGATGGAAGATGACTCCAGCCTATTACCCTTATAGTATAGGGATTAGGACTATAGGTAGGACCTATCCATGAGGCACAGTAGTGCATTTTCGTACCCTTTTCTTTAGATCAGGGCTTATAAACTTAAGCTAGGGATAGATATATAAGTGTTAGTGATGATCCATCCTTTTGCAAGAGTGTTATTATATCTTCCATGGAGTTATGCTTATTTTGGGCCTTGTAGGCCTCAAACGGGACAGACTCCATCTTGCTCTCTGCCTGGTAGCTTGAGAGGCTTTCTAGGTCAAGTGTAATGTTTTAGTTTCGAGGTGTTGTTCGCTTGGAGAGAACCGGTTCAGGCTGGCCCTTATCGAAAGACTGTATTTTTCTCCACTCCGAAGACACAACTTCAGGCCGGCCGGCTGGGAACGTGTCCTTGGTACGGGGAGGTACAAGAATTTGGTGGGCGGCAGGTTACTGGCCGTAACTTTTCATGAAGGGACAGGCTTTGATATTAGCGAAAGTGTTAGGCAATGAGTCAGTCAGTCCGTAGGCGGCAGCTAGCCGTTAGCATCTATGCCATTAATTATTTCCAGGCGGACAGTCGCCATTTTGAAGTCCGAGAAAGATTTTGAAACCGAGACTCTCTGAGAAAAACTGAAGGAGAAGTAGTGCGGAGCGCACAGAGACAGAGAGAGAGAGAGACGGTAGTTAATAGCGAGCAAGGTTCCAGTGACTTGGAGGGAAGCAGAGGAGATCGAGCATAGCGGTGCAGACGTGTACCCGTGACTGCTAAGGTGTGATTCCGAGACGAGCCAAGACACAGACGAGAAGGGAACCTAGATGACTGCCGAACCCCGACTTCATATTAACCAGGTGACCTCCGCCCTTTCCCTTGCAAAGCGCGCATTCTAACCTTTACTTTTCTTTGCAGAATATATATATATATATCGTTTAGTATTGTATTCAGTTTATTGTAATAAAACACCCCAGTTCTTAGTGAACCGACATGTGCCTTGTATTCTTGTTCAATCAGGGTAACCTTGTCTTCTAGTCAAACATTGTTTGCATGAACGGATGCGAATCCCGATCAGGTAAGAGATGATTGAGCAATGAGGAAGAAAGGGAACATTTGATATCAGGAGCAGAAGGTACATATTTCAATTTGGACAGCCATACTAATTTCTGTTATCGTAGTTTTATCCTGAGTAGATAATGAGAGACTTCTTCCCTAAGTGTTCATAGGAAAGTGATCGTCGTTGGTACACGGCGTTAAGGAGAGCACCTAAGACAGACGGTGTGTAGGTCTGCCGGATTGCGGACCGTGTGTGAATGAGAGCACCGGAAGGATACGGTGTGGAGGTCTGCCGGATTGCGGACCGTGTGTGAATGAGAGCACCGGAAGGATACGGTGTGGAGGTCTGCCGGATTGCGGACCGTGTGTGTATGAGAGCACTGGGACTGCAGGCCCATGTGTGTAGACACGCCGGATTGCGTGTCGAGTGAGCACTGAGGGAGATCAGTGTGTGAGAGTATATAATCAGACCTGCCCCAGGGCAGATTAGTCTGGGCCTAAGTGGCCGCGAGACTAGTTGGTGTGAATAGGATATTGTAGAAAACCTATGCATGTTTATTGCGATTTTCCCCATCCTTAGGCACGAGATGTACATACATATATCCATACCCATTGTAAATACGTTCTAAAGAGGGAGGTGATTACGTTCCGGCTGGGTTAGAGGGGCTCCTAGGAGCTGATTCCATCTGGTCCGAATATCCGGTCGGTACACCAGGATAGCTAAGATCCAGTGGCACAGTGAGCCCGGGACCCCCGTCTGGGCATACCTGGCGAACTTAGGGCGAGAAAGCAAAAGACACACAATTGATGGACGGAATGCAGAGCAAATCAAACATTCTTCCACAGTCAATAGATCTGGGTTAAATCCATCATTCTTTTGCTCACCATGCCACCCCAGTTTAGACCTGGCCATATGCAAATCAGTCTTAACCCTTTGCCCCATGGGAACAGCCCAGACTGAACAGCCAAGCCAGCATCTAACAGCAACAGGCAATCCATTGTGCCTTTCCTCTGTGTCTATGTCACCACGAGATGGCAGAGGGGGGCCTGGGTGGACTTGCTCTGGGATCCTTTGTTTATTTGCTTGGGAGCCTGGAGCGCCCTCTTCTCTGCTTCTGCCAGAGTTTGAAGGGAGAGAGGTACCATATCTCGAGGGTGGGGTGCCAGTGTCCTCCTCTGTAGTTGGTGTGCCTTCTGTTCCCTACCAGAATACATCTACCGCCCCCCATGGGTATGAGAGGATGTGGTCCGACGGTCCATGTCCAGTTCACATCCACAGCCGGAGAGGTTGAAACAAGCTCAGAAAGGGCCCCTGTTGGAAACACCCCGGCACTTCCTGGTCCTCCACTGATCATCCAGAGCATGTAAGATCTGATTGGAAGATCCTTCCAAAGTTTGGCCTATTCACCAAAGCTGATTGGGCAATTCTCAGTTTGAACTGTGCCCCAAAGCTGTTTGGTCAGTTCTCGGGATTAATATGGGGCACTTTGTCCAGTTCAGTGTTTCAAGAGGTAACAACAGTGCTGGTGAGAGGTAGGTGTGTTTCAAGGCCATGGAATGCTGACTGCTTGCCTCCCATCAGGCAGCGGAGTGATCCTCGCCAGGCTTCCTGCTAGAAGCGCTTCCGGGCTGCCATGAAGGAAGATACTCCATGTCTGCTGTGGAAGGTGGGCTGGGGTGCGCTCAGCTGGGAGAGCCTGCCTGGAAGAGGGGTTCATTAACACATCTACCTGGAGAGTGTGGGAGCTGTGAAGGAATCACAAGCACAGATCATCGTCTGCACGGTCTACGAGGAATGAGCGGTGCAAGTCGCGGAGTGTCATGGGGTGGGGTAGGGTGGAGTGGCGTAGAGTGCGGTGGAAGGAGTAGAGTGTGGTAGAGTAGATGGGCATAGAGTGGAGTTGATTGTCGTAGAGTGGAGCCAAGTGTCAGAGTGAAGTGGAGTGGCGTAGAGTGGCGTGGCATACGATGGTGTGGAGTGTTATAAAGCAGAATGGAGCAGCATAGACGATGTTGCGTAATGTGGAGTAGAGTGGAGTGGCATAGAGAAGAGTAGATAGTTGTAGAGTGGAGTGGAATAGAGTGGAGGAGAGTGTTGTAGAGTGGCATACAGTGTCAAAGTGGAGTGGCATGGAGTGATGTGATGTGGAGTGCCATAGAGTGGAGTAGAATGGAGTGGTGTGTCATTGAATAGAGTGGAGTAAAGTGCCATAAAGTGCTTCGAGTGCCATAGAGTGGAGTAGAGTGGCATAGAGTGGAGTTGAGTGTTGAAGACTGAGGTGGCATAGAGTGAAGTAGAGTGTAATAGATTAGAGTGGTTAAACAAACAATGGTTCTGTCGGGTGGGACAGATTACTTGAACAATGCTCATAAATGGAGACAAACAGAAGAAAGCACCCTGATACAAAAGATGCAATTTGAGAAGTAAATACTCAAAAAACAGAGGACAAAGTCATATGGTCAAAGTGTTATCTATACTACTATTATAAAGAGAGAACTGTGTCCTTTGAGCCAGGTAAACTCGAAAAGTACAACACCAATCAAAACACCCTAGACATCTTTGAAAACCTCAAGGCAAGCAGAAGGACATAGGCTATTAAAAATAAAAAATATACGTTGTTTAAAAAATTTTGAAATAAAAATAAAGTAGTCCCTTGAAAGTAGCGCCGGCCGCGACGTCTGCGTGATGACATCATTAGTGCTCCCAACACTTCCTGAACACGGAGTGGGAGGCAGTGGCCCTGCAGCGAGGAGGTCACTTGGCATTCAGCACAGGGCTCAGCCCTCTCCCTGTCTCGATATGCCCTGCTCAGAAGACCGGTGGGGCTCATGGTGACTGGGCACCGTGATATGCGGTGAGGACTATGGGGCTTAAACACATGTTTTGCATATTGGCCTTCCCCAACCCCGCTTTGTGTTTGGTTTATGGTAACACACGGCTGCAGGAGTAGAGACTTTCCGATTACAGGCTCATTACAGCTGGCCATTGCTGTTTGATTTCATGTATTTGGAGCCCGTGGGGAGTCCGGGCTGGTGATTGTTATGTTGATTCAAGAGATGATTGGTTAAGTGAAAAACGTTACTCATACAGCAACACGCCACAGGAATGAGTTTGTGCTATGCTCATGTTCGTCAGTAGAAACATTAACTTTCATTTCGGCACATGCGATGCCTCCGATCAGTGATGTGATAATTCTGAGGCATTATGGGATGAGTAGTCCCGGCCCGCATTTTAGATAACCTTTGTTAGGAGGCTCGGACTGGGTAATGAGAGGGCTGCAAGAAGTTGTGCACTCCATCATTTATATCCCTCAGTAAACATGCAGAGTGTTGCCAGTCAGTGCTATAATTTAAATATGTTTCAATCTCCGATGGCATACGACAGCACACAATTTCAGCATTGTTCACCATGAGCCGGACGTGATTATACGGACATTCCCCAACAATGTTTTTGAATTCAGTATAATGGCAATGTAATGCAGCGTGTCTCCCTTGAATTCTAATTTTAATTTTTAGCAGCACGATGGTTTTACACTTATAACCATATGACCAGCGCGATGGGATTCTTTTAAATGGCACATGGACATTACCAGATGTAGAATATCATGAAGATATCTACTGCTCAGGACCAGTGATTTGGTATACATTTGTATTAGAATGGTTTGGTCTGTGCACTAGCAACTTTATTCATGAACAATCTTGCATGCATTATGCATTATAGAAATGCCGATAATAACAACCATCTAATACACAGTACCAATGAAACGTTCAATATTCACTGTTCTTAAAAATATTTACATTTACTATTTAAATTTCAAATATTTGTTTTTTAAAACGTCATGAACTTTTCTATGTCTATGATTTTAAGTATGTATAAAGGTTGATACCAAAATGGCGCACACTAGACTGAAGAAGGCTGCTGCGTCAGCTGAAACGCGTATCTAAGCTGGGTTGGAGGAGGCTCATTTAATAAAAAGGCCTTAACCCAAATGGTCCTCATGTGCGTGCTCTTTTCCTGATGGGGAGTAGAGGTTTTCCTGTTATCTATACTACTATTATAAAGAGAGAACTTGCACCTTTTGGCCAGGTAAACTCGGGTACCACAGCGCCAATCTACACACCCGATACATCTATGAAAATGTCAGGGTGTGTAGATGGACATAGGCTATATAAATAAAAATAAAAAAGTAAATTAAAAAAATTAAGTTTGTAAACAAAGTAGTCCCCTGAAAGTAGCGCCGGCCGGGACCTAGCGCTGGCCGCGACGCGACGTGCGTGATGACCGCGACCTGCGTGATGACGACGTAGGAGGAGCGGCTGTGCAGTGAGGAGCGGCGGCACAGGTAAGGAAAGGGAAAGTTCAGTGCGAGACTGTGTGATGCAGGGGGAAGCAATAAGGAGGCAGCAGTAAAGGACAATGTCGGAGCGCGAATGAGTCGGGCGGGAGGGGGGTGCGAGTGAGTCGGGGCGGGAGGGGGGCGCGAGTGAGTCGGGGCGGGAGGGGGGCGCGAGTGAGTCGGGGCGGGAGGGGGGCGCGAGTACTGAACAGGTGCAATTAAACCATTGGTGGAGGGGAAGGGGTATGGGTTTTCAATGGAAGTTTTCTTGGAAGCCATCAAACTGGACATTGATTTACACAGTTCATTAAAACATATAAGTACTAATTGTGGTTTAGCTAGCTCAGAAACACAGCACAGCACACCCTCTCTCCTATCGTTTACGAGGGGGGTGCGAGTAAGTCGGGGCGGGAGGGGGGCGCGAGTGAGTCGGGGCGGGAGGGGGGTGCGAGTGAGTCGGTGCGGGCGGGGGGTGCAAGTGAGTCGGGGCGGGAGGGGGGCGGGAGTGAGTCGGGTGGGAGGGAGTCGGTGCGGGAGGGGGTCGGGGCTGGAGCGGGTGTACTGCCCCCAGCCCCTTTCTGCCCCAGGCAACGCTGGGGCGGGCTGCTAGTAATATATAAATTATAACACATTTCTTCCAAACATATCCGAATGAATTCATTCAAGGATACATTTTTCAACACAAGATAGGACCGTCATAAAAACATGCAATTTCAGTGAGTTTTTGTGAAGTGGTGCTCAATGGATGTGATAACAATAGGATATTAACATATATACATATATACAAGATTGATTTTGATGGCCAGATGTTGATTGTTGACCAAGGATTCCTAAGTTAGCTGTACCTAAGTTACCTGAACTGTCAATCTTTCTTGTCTTGAAAAAGACCCGCCGCGACCACCAACAGGGGCGCATTAGGGTCGAAACGTCGACGCACCAATAGGCCTAGTTCCACCAGGATCCTTACAGCTAACTTAGGAATCCTTGGTCAACAATCAACATCTGGCCATCAAAATCAATCTTGTATATATGTATATATGTTAATATCCTATTGTTATCACATCCATTGAGCACCACTTCACAAAAAGTCACTGAAATTGCATGTTTTTATGACGGTCCTATCTTGTGTTGAAAATGTTGTCCTTGAATGAATTAATTTGAATATGTTTGGAAGAAATTTGTTATAATTTATATAATATAACACTTTGACCATATGACTTTGTCCTCTGTTTTTTGAGTATTTATTTCCCAAATTGCATCTTTTGTATCAGAGTGTTTTCTTCTGTTTGTCTACATTTATGAGCATTGTTCAAGTAATCTGCCTCACCCGACAGAACCATTGTTTGTTTAACCATTAAATACCCAGGTTCTGAGGGACACAGGGTCACGCCTTTTCTGTTAGTAATAGATTAGAGTGTCATCTCGTAGAGTGCGGTGCAGTGCCGTAGAGTGGAGCAGATCGACCTAAACTGAAATGGCATAAAGTACAGTGGTGAGGAGTAAATGGGTTTAGAGTGCTGTCACGTAGAGTAGAGTGGGGTAGAATGCAGAGGCATAGAGTGGTAGAGAGTAGCGTGGTCACGCAGCGAAGATTGCAGTGGCATAGAGGTGAATGGTGGGGTGGCGCAGAGTTTAGTAGAGTGGCGAAGAGTGCAGTGGTACAGAATAGATTGTTTCAGAGAAAAGTGAAGTGGTGTAGAGTGGAGTGGTGCAGGGTAGAGTGATAAGGTGTAGAGTAGAGTGGCGTAGAGTGCAATGGTGTAGAGAAGAGTGCCATATAGTGCAGTGGTGTGGAGTACAGTGGTGCAGAGCAGATTGGAGTGGAGTAGATTGCAGTGGCATAGAGCACAGTGGTGTAGATTGGAGTGATGCAAAGTAGAGTGGCATATAGTGCAGTGGTGCAGGGAAGAGTGGCGAGGAGTTCAGTGTCAGAGTGCAGATTTGCAGAATAGAATGTTCTAAAGTGCTAGATTGTAGCGTTCAGTGGCATAGAGTGCTATGGTGTAGAGTGTATAGTGCAGTGGCATAGAGTAGAGTGGTGTAGAGAGCAGAAGCATAAAGTACAGTAGTGTGGAGTAGAATAGAATGACATAGAGTGCAGTGACGTAGAGTGAAATGGTGTAGAGTGGCAAAGAGTGCAATGGCGTAGAGTGCAGTGGTTCTTAGTAAAGTGATGTAGAGTGCATTCACATAGCATGCAGTGGTTTACAGTAGAGTGGCATAGAAGGTGTGATGCAGAGTAGAGTGGCAGAGTGCCGCCACATAAATTGCAGAGGCATAGAGGCCAGTGGCACAGAGTAGAATAGAGTTGGGCAGAGTACAGTGGTGTAGAGAGCAGAGGCATAAAGTACAGTGGTGCAGAGTAGAATAGAGTGGCATAGAGTGCAGTGATGTAGAGTGCAATGGTGTAGTGTGGTGTAGCGTGCACTGTTGTAGAGTGCAGTGTTGTGGAGTAGAATAGAGTGGCTTATAGTGGATTGGTGTAGAGTGCAGTGGCATAGAGTGGAGAGATGCAGAGTAGAGTGGCATAGAGTGTAGTGGCGTACAGTGCAGTAGATTGGCGTAGAGTAGAGTGGTGCTGAGTAGAGTGTGGTGCCATAGAATGCAGTGGTGCAGAGTAGAGTGGTGTAGAGTGCATTGACATAGCATGCAGTGCTTTAGAGTAGAGTGGCATAGAAGGTGTGGTGCAGAGTAGAGTAGAGTTGCAGAGTGCCACATCATAGATTGCAGTGGCATAGGGGCCAGCGACACAGAGTGGAGTGGCACAGAATAGAATAAGTGGGGCAGAGTACAGTGGTGTAGAGAGCAGAGGCATAAAGTACAGTGGTGCAGAGTAGAATTGAGTGCAGTGATGTAGAGTGCAATGGTATAGGGTGGCATAGCGTGCAGTGTTGTAGCGTGCAGTGGTGTGGAGTAGATTAGAGTGGCTTATAGTGGATTGGTGTAGAGTGCAGAGGCATAAAGTACAGTGGTGCAGAGTAGAATAGAGTGGCATAGAGTGCAGTGATGTAGAGTGCAGTGTTGTAGAGTGCAGTGGTGTGGAGTAGATTAGAGTGGCTTATAGTGGATTGGTGTAGAGTGCAGTGGCATGGAGTGGAGGGATGCAGAGTAGCGTGGCATATATTCTTGTGGCGTACAGTGCAGTAGAGTGGCGTAGAGCCGAGTGGTGCAGAGTAGGTGGAATAGAATGCAGTGGTACAGAGTAGAGTGATGTAGAGTTCAGTCGTGGTGAGTGCAAAATTGCATGCAGAGTAGAGTACCATATGAGTGCATTGCTTAGAGTAGAATGGTGCAGTGTAGAGTGCAGTGGCATAGAGTGGAGTGATACAGAGTAGAGTGGCACAGAGTGTAATGGCAAAGAGTTCAATTTCATAGAGTGGCATAACGTGAAGTGGTGCAGAGTAGAGTGCAGTGGCAAAGAGTAGAGTGGTGTAGAGTTCAGTGGCAGAGACTGCAGTGTTGCAGAGTAGACTGTTGTAGAGTGAAGTTGTATATAGTAGAGTAGCATAGAGTGCATTGGCATAGAGTAGCATGGCATAGAGAAGGGTGGTGCAGAGTAGAGTGGCATAGAGTAGCATGGCATAGAGTAGGGTGGTGCAGAGTAGAGTGGCATAGAGAGCAGTGGCATAGAGTACAATGGTGCAGGTTAGAATGGAGGGCGTAGAGTGCAGTGACAGAGACTGCAGTGTTGCAGAGTAGACTGTTGTAGAGTGAAGTTGTATATAGTAGAGTAGCATAGAGTGCATTGGCATAGAGTAGCATGGCATAGAGAAGGGTGGTGCAGAGTAGAGTGGCACAGAGAGCAGTGGCATAGAGCGCAGTGACAAAGGGCACAATGGTGTGAAGTTTCCTAGTATGCAGTGGTGTAGAGTGCAGTTGCGCAGAGTGGAGTGGTATTGAGGTCAGTGGCGGAGAATGCAGTCTTGCAGAGTAGGCTGCTGTAGAGTGCAGTGGCATAGAGCCGTGCAGAGTAGAGTGGCATAGAGAGCAGTGGCATAGAGTACAATGGTGCAGGTTAGAATGGAGGGCGTAGAGTGCAGTGACAGAGTACAATAGTGTAGAGTGCAGTGGTTGAGAGTGCTGTTGTGTAGAATGCGGTGGCAAAGAGTGTTGCAGAGTAGAGTATAGTGGTGTAGTGTGCAGTGGTACAGGTGTGCCGAGTAGATTGGCGTAGAGTGCATTGGTGTTGAGCAAAGACGTGTACAGTGCAGTGTTCAAAGCAGATTGCAAGGGCGTAGAGTGCAGTGGCGTAGAGTAGAGCGAAGTGTCGTGGAATGGGGCAGAAAGCAGTGGCATAGAGTAGATTGTTTCAGAGTAGAGGGAAGTGGTGTAGAGTGGAGTGCATTGAAACAGAGTGCAGTGGCGTAAAGTGCAATGTTGCAGAATAGAGTGGCATAGAGTGGAGTGGCATAGAGTGGAGTTGAGCAGAGTAGATTGGAGTGGTGTTAGCTGGAGTAGTGTACAGTACAGGGACGAAGAGTGTAGTGGTGCTTAGTAGAGTAGAGTGGCGTAGAGTGCATTAGCATAGAGTAGAGTGATGCAGAGTTGAGAGACTTAGAGTGAAGTGGCATAGAGTGGAGCGGTGTAAAGTGCAATGTTGCAGAATAGAGTGGCATAGAGTGGAGTTGAGCAGAGTAGATTGGAGTGGTGTTAGCTGGAGTAGTGTAGAGTACAGGGACAAAGAGTGTAGTGGTGCTTAGTAGCGTAGAGTGGGGCAGAGTAGAGAGGCTTAGAGTGAAGTGGCATAGAGTGGAGTGGTGTAGAGAAGAGTGCAGTGACACATTGTGGAGTTGCATGAAGTGTAATGATGTAGTATGGAGTGGTGCAGAGTAGAGAGGCGTGGAGTAGTGTGGGGTGGTGCAGAATGGAAGGCAGTGGCATGGAGTGGTGCAGATTAGAGTGGATTGGCATAGTGCGGAGTAGGCATGGTGTGGTAGCGCACTGCCATTACAGACCACCCATCTTCAATCAAAAGGACCATTTCATTTGCGCTCACATACAGTTTTATTGACAAAAGTTTGCAGCTCACAAACAATAGTGTGTGGAAATGTCATGATCTAGTGTATTGATTTGTTTTGATCTTATTCAAATATTAGTTTCTACCACAATTCCGAATTACCTCAAAATGTGCATCATTTGTGCTTTCCTACATCTGATATAGTTTGAAATATCTGCACAGTTCATTTACAGACATTGACATTTTTGTGCTAGGAAAAAAATAACATTGTACAGCCTTCCTCAGCAGACCCCTGCAGCCAGCTTGGTTTTCACATAAATCATCTCACTTAGAAGTCTGAGAAAGAAAAGTAAAAACCAAGCTCTCTTAGAAGACAGAGCTTGACATTTGACCTGGGACTTTGAATGCATAGCAAAGGTGGCAAGATATGAACAAGATTTAAAGACCTGTTTGGAGAAAGAGAGCACTGCGAAAGAATACAGTAAATAAGGTATGGGCCACTGGAGGGCCAAGCTGAAGCTGGGCAGCCTAAAACAAATACAGCCAGCAAATAGAAAGCAAGAGCAGTGCGCTGCAACGACAAAGCCAATGGTAAGCAACAGGCATTATGCATTCCAAGGGAAGCTTCTCGAATGTCCCCAAGATGCGGTCAACCTGTGACATGTCATCTGGAGCCACATCTGCTCGGGATGGGACGCATTCGCAGCTGATGTTCGGTACATGGTCCAGAGTTCAGATACATGACACTAGTGGTGCTCGGAGGCAACATGAAACAGACTGAGGCAGTGTGACACTTCATGAGAAAAGCATCACTTGTACTGTTGTGCTGTAACTTGTCCTGTTGGCACACATTGCTATCTGAGCCTGGCAAGGAGATCTAACTGTACTGTCGTTCAGATGGGAGTGACTGCGACGTGGACCTTCTAAGCAGTCTGACGTCATACTGCCACAACCTCACTGTGTTTCAGTGGAGAGCATGAGATATGACTGACCCACTCCCAGCCCTGTCAATCGGCCTGAGGACAGCTTGACATAAGGATGACACTTCTCCAGCAATTCTGGCCTATCAGAGGTTAGCCTGACATAAGACTGACCCAGCCCCAGCTCTATCAATCATCCAGAAGACGGCCTGTCATTAGACTGACGCCCCTCCACAAATCCTGGCCTTTCAGATGGGGGAATCACATCAAACTAACCCTTCTGATCATCCTCTCTGAGTGGGTCATTAAATGGATGAATGTATGACCGATGGAAGCAAAAAATGGATGGAAGAGGGAAAGGATGGATGGATGGATGGATGGATAGATGATGGAAGGGCATAAGAATGGAAAGGGGAGAGCATGGACGGATGAAAGCATGGATGGATGGATGAAAGCATGGATGGATGGATGAATGCAATGGCAAAAGGCCTGTAGGTGGGCATGCATGCACATAGATGTGTTTGTGTGCGTATTTATATGGCACAAACACAGCTGAGGAGCACTGGAGCTCGGGAGTGGGTAAGTGGATGGTTGGACGAACAGGCAGACTTGGCAATTTCCACAAATATTTCACCACGTGAAAAGGGCGGGACCTTGTGCTGAGCACAGCCGGAGGAACTTCTATCTGAGTACAGGCACCCCACCCAAAAAAAACATAAAAACTTCTAAGGCTGATACCCATGTCTCGGGGAAGTTTCACACCGTGTAATGGTCTTGGATGCTCAAGGCCTTTTACACCAGCAGGAAACACACCCTGTGGAGGGCCTTCTAGCACATCTTCTGTTCCATGTGATATGAGCAGCCCTGCCAAGTGCCACACATCAGGCGTTAGAGTAACGCATTTTTGTGTGCTCATCCGCATCACCGCACTATAATGCAAAGTCATGTATATTAGTGCCTGTGCGTGACTGTCAAGGCGCAGAGGTGAGCCCGAGGGCTGCTGTTATTATAAAGGGCAGGCAGCGCACGGTGCACACAGCTCGGCATACTTCTTAGGGGGTGGGTCGGGGCAGAGCTTGCCTCCGTACAGTGCAACGTAACAAACTGGCTTGATTCTTATTCATGAGTCAACCACCGTGCAGAAGTCAAGTCAGTGCATGCCAGTGGGCACCTCGGAGACATCAGAGTGAGGTCAGGAGTCAGGCCTTTCTGTCAGACTCATAGTTATGGGTCGTTAGTGGGCTGGCGTCCTGCCGTGGCGCGAGCAGTGGACAGTTCAGAATTGGCAGTCTTTAATCAGAACCCTACTGCGCCCGCGTCGCATCTCACACTGACCAGACCCGACAGAGCCAGGCCCCCCCCTGAGAGAGGCGAGCTCCAGGTGGTCGGCATGTATGGGGAATACAGCGGCTCGCGCTGGGATGTACCCCGGCGGCCATTGTATATTCAAGTAAGTGTGTCTGCCTAGACGGACCGGAGTGTAAGTCTGGCCAGAGACATGAATTAAGATCATTCAGTTGGTTCAATTTAGCTGCGGGTAATAACGTTCCAAATTATGTGCTTCACAGCTTGCATTGCCTTCCTCCAATAAGTTCCACGGCACACACAACGTTGACACACCACTCACAGCCATCTTTGACTCAGACACTTGGGAGGGAAGAGGTGTGGTGCTGTGGTCAGGGCGACTGACGCTGGAATCTGGGGATCACGGATCAATCCCGGCACCGCCGGCAGGTCAGCCCGGTACCATGTGACTCTGTGCAATAGCTTGCTTAATCTTCCCGATGCCCCCCAGCGCTGGGATGCCTTCGGGTAACTGTTCGCGCTTTACAAATACTGGATTTTTACTTGACGCAGACTGACGCGATTGACGCGAGGACTGCGCTGTGTGCTAGCAACACAGCGCAGTCCTCGCCGGTGCCGGCCGTCATGCGTGAATGAATGATCATCCACAGAATGAGTTTGGTCGGAGCCTGCCGGTGTCTATTACTCAGCGCGGCGCATGAATGTTGAACATAGCGGTGGTCGGAGGGAGCCGGGCGGTGACTTCACATTTCTAGTCAATACGAACAATTAAACCCAGTTCCTTCAAGTGTACCAGCTGTCTGCAAAGCCGGCACTAGCCACATCACACAGAGTGCAGCTTTCATTTTTTTACACTAAATAACGCGGCAGCGCAAATAGATTTCATGGCCATAAACACACATACTTCACTTTTAATTAATTAAATTTGTTGAGAAGAACAACTACTTGTGCCAGGCTCAGCCTCGCTCCCCTGAGGCTTGCACAACGCCCAGTGCAGTCTGCGGTGGCTGGAGCGAGCCGAGCCCGCTGACCGGTGTTGACTAATAATGATTTGAGATTGGGCAGCAGTGGAGCAGAACCGTGCTCACATTAGGGTTGATTAATCAGTAGTATAGTCGCGCCCAATACAGCTTCCTGGCTCGCTGTGCCGTGTGCGCCTCTTGTTGTAATCAATAGGAAAGATGGATACTTCAAGTTGGATAGATCAAGTTACTTTATTAAGTTAATTAGTTAAGATAGAAAGGAAACCCCATCAGGAGCAGCTGTCCTGCTGCTCAGCCCTCACTCAACTGACATTCACAGCACAGCAACATTCCAATCATCCAACATTCCACATGACATGCATACCAGCTGAGTAGCAGGGAAACACAAGTTATAACATATCTCCCTTCGTTATGGGTACAATTGCAAAAAGCAATAAAATAGTTGTCAATAAAAATGCACTCAAGTACACAAAGTCAAGGATATTAAAACAGTGCACCAAAGTACAAATGGACAACACAAACAAAATGTTTTAACACATCCCGCACCGCATTACTTCCTGAAATGAACAACTATCATCATCCTACATCCTTATGCCACTAATTATACAAGTTGGCCAGACCAGTATAACAAGCAAGACACAAAGGAACAAACTTTACGCAACAAATATCAGAAAGCAACGCGCACACCATAGACTAAGAACAAGTACTCGCATAACTCATCCATACTGCGGGAAAACACACACACACATCAAGCACACCTCAGCACCACACGTGCACACAACAAGCACTACGTAGCCGGGAAACCACGTGCACACAACAAGCCCAAATAGGACATATGCGGCAAACAAGATGTACACAAGCTAATAAGTGGCACAACAACCTGACGCCAACTCACACACGACACCCATTGGGAACAAAGCTTGTTTAAATAAACAACAACACCCAAACAACACAACCAAGGGGTGACCATATACCACATAGCCCCCATAACAAGAGCTAATGAGTAGCCTAACATCTAGACACACTCACACGCAACACTAGTTGTGGAACAACTCTTGTTAAATTAGCATCAACACCCAATCACAACCAAGGGGTGACCATATACCACATAGCCCCCAAAAACATGAGCAAATGAGTCACCTAAGATCTAGATACACTCACACACAACACCAGTTGTGGAACAACTCTTGGTGAAACAATCACCAACACCAAAACAAAATAACCAATGAGCAACCATATACAGCGAGGCTAAGCAAGCTTTGTTTGTGACGGAGGGGGCTTGGGGCAGGGTGGGGGCAAAAGTGCCTCGTTAATAATTATTGGCACAAGGCCCCTGCCCCCCCCACACACACCTCACACAGTGAGATTTTTGTTCAAGTTGGCAGGTATGCACAGTGTAAGAGAGAGGTGTCTTGACTCAATGCTCTGATTTCAAGATATACAAGACAGGTGAAATATAACTGGAGACCCTGAGGAAACATGAGGGGGGCAAAAGGGAGAGAGAGGGAATGTAAGAGGGAGAGAGAGAATGCGAGAGACCAACATAGTAACCAGAGATGGAGAGAGGAGAGGAAGTAAGGGAGAGAAAGACACTGAGCGAGACAGGCAGGAGACATCAGGAGAGAGAACAGGAAATAGGCAGAGAAGGGTCGGGAGAGGAGAAAGACGGAGGAAGTCGGGAGAGGTGTTAAGACAGACAGGCAAGGGGCAGGAGATAACAGGAGAGAGAAAGAGAGAGAGAGAGACTGACTCAAGAAAAGAGTGGAAACATCAAGGGCCATTGGAGGGGCTCCAATGGGCGACATTGAGGAGGGATGTGGGAGGGACACAGATGAGAAATACATGGGATAACATGAGCCTTTGGGGAGTGGAGAGGACAGAGCTGGACACTTAGGGCCCGATGTAGGTAAACCCCAATTTACCACTTCTTAAATACCGAATCATACCGATTCGGTATTTAAGAAGTGGTAAATTGGAGGGGGGGAGATGTGGGTATTTCAGAATCGGTAAATACCGAATCTGTAAGATTCGGTATTTACCGATTCTGTAAATACCGAATCGGTATCCCCCATTGATTCCTATGGGCCTTGAAGCCCATAGGAATCAATGTGCATTACCGAATCGGTATTTACCGATTCGGTAATTACCGATTTCTGCAAGGGTGCAGGGGGTGTCACTTTGACACCCTCTTGCACCCCCAATACTGGCTTGTGTGCCATGTGGCACACAGACATGCCCTAAGGGCATGTCTGTCTGTCACATGGCATAGGTGTGCATGCACACATGTGCATGCACACCTGGATTCGGTATTTTAACACCCAATTGGATTGGGTGTTAAAATACCGAATCTGAAGGGCCTGTGGGACTGAAAGTAGTCCCACCTACATCCCGATTTTTTAAAATCGGTAAACTTACCGATTCGGTATTTTTCCGATTCGGTAATTTTACCGAATCAGTAAAATACCGAATCGGAGAAAAAAAGGTCCCCTACATCTCAAAAGGCCAAATACCGGTCGGAAACGGCCGAATTCGGCCGTTTCCGACCGGTATTGGCCACCTACATCGGGCCCATAGTATTGTGGACAAGACACCACTGAGCAGGAGGCACAGGGAAGGGACATGAAGTGGGAGTGGACTGTAACCAATGCTTAAGAAGGCCTTCTCAGGAGAGTGACCAGTAGAAAGGCAATTAGGACAGCTGAGAGAGGCATACAGACTAAAATGGAAAGAGCAGCTCTGAAGCTGAGACAGACTGAAATGGAAACAGCAGCTCTGAAGCTGAGACAGACTGAAATGGAAACAGCAACTCTGAAGCTAAGACAGACTAAAATGGAAACAGCAGCTCTAAAGCTGAGACAGACTGAAATGGAAACAGCAGCTCTGAAGCTGAGACAGACTGAAATAGAAACAGCAACTCTGAAGCTAAGACAGACTAAAATGGAAACAGCAGCTCTAAAGCTGAGACAGACGACAATGGAAACAGCAGCTCTGAAGCTGAGACAGACTGAAATGGAAACAGCAGCTCTGAAGCTGAGACAGACTGAAATGGAAACAGCAACTCTGAAGCTAAGACAGACTAAAATGGAAACAGCAGCTCTAAAGCTGAGACAGACAGACTGAAATGGAAACAGCAGCTCTAAAGCTGAGACAGACGACAATGGAAACAGCAGCTCTGAAGCTGAGACAGACTGAAATGGAAACAGCAGCTCTGAAGCTGAGACAGACTGACATGGAAACAGCAGCTCTGAAGCTGAGACAGACAGTCTGAAATGGAATCAGCAGCTCTGAAGCTTAGACAGACTGAAATGGAAACAGCAGCTCTGAAGCTGAGACAGACTGACATGGAAACAGCAGCTCTGAAGCTGAGACAGACAGACTGAAATGGGAACCAGAGCTTTGGCAGGAAGACAGGCAGAATTGAAACAACAGCTGTGAAGGGGATACAGATGGGATGGGAACAGGAGCTATGGAGGTGAGACAGATAGACAGACATGGAATAGGAGCACCGTCAGTGAGAAAAATAGATCAGCTGGTAGAGGAGCTGGTGAGGTGAGACAGACCTGCAATAAAAGCTGTCGAGGTGAGACAGATAGAGAAACTGGGAACAGGATCGGAGGAGGTGTGGCAGACAGATAGATAGACAGACTGACATGGAACAGGCGTTGTGCAGGTGACACCAATAGGCAGACAGACATAGAATAGGAGCCCCGAGGGTGAGGGAGACAGACCAGCTGGGGACAGAGCTGTGTAAATGAGACAGACATGGAATAAAAGCTTTGGAGGTGAGGCAGATAGAACAACTTGGAACAGGACTGTGGAGATGAGATAGATAGACAAACATGGAATAGGAGCAGGGAAGGTGAGCCAGATAGAACAACTGGGAACAAGAGCTGTGGTGGAAGGACAGAGAGACAAACAGGAGCTGTGGATAGAGTAGGAGCTGTGTTTGGAAGACAGACCTCGGCCAGAGAGCCCAGGGCACCTCGGCTGTACTTACCCAACCACTGCTCCCCTGTCAGCTTCCCAAATCCATCCCTGTAAGCATCCCATCCTCTGAAGAAGTTCACTGAGCCATCTTCCCTCCGCTGGATCACCTGCAAGAGAAGGACCAGGAGTTAGGACTGTTGGGTAGGGAATACAAGGGGTGGTGGGGTGGAGGTTGGGGTCAGAGAATCACCCTAAGTTAAGGGTCGCAGGGCAGGAGGTACAGTTGGGAAGAAAGACCTGTATATTCAGATGTTCATAGAGAAAAGTCATCTCTAGGAGGCCTTGGATGGATGGTTTTTGGGTTGGAATTGATAACTGTGGGACCTATTAACAAACTGCATTTTGTAGTACATTTAGAAGGACTACATTAGAACTACTAAACGTGCTACAAAATGCTATTCACACAGCTGCAAGTATAAATTAAGCATGAGCGAATTTTGCGAATTCGCGAATTTGCGGATTTCTTTGTTGTTGCGAGTTCACGGTGCGCTTGGTGTGTTCGCGGGGCGCTTTGCATGTTCGCGGGCCGCTTTGCGTGTTCGCTGGGTTTTGTAGTGCAAGCCCGCAATGCACCCTCTGGTTCATCACTGAAACCCTCTCGTTTTTTGTGCCCTTCTGCCCTCTGCCCCACTCATTTTTGTGCCCTTCTACCCTCTGCCCCACTTGTTGTTGTGCCCTTGTGCCCCTTGCCCCACTCGTTTTTTGTGCCCTTCTGCCCTCTGCCCCACTCGTTGCTGTGCCCTTCTGCACTCTGCCCCCACTCCTGTTTTCTTTTAGAATGGCGCCGGCAAGCTGCCAACTCCATCCTAAAATAGTTACTAAATAAGCTTCAACAGGAAGCACTAATAGATAAAATAAAGCAAGTGCTCGAGCACCTGCTTTATTTTATCTATAAGTGCTTCCTGTTGAAGCCAACTTAGTACCTACTTTAGGATGGCGCTGGCAGCTTGCCGGCGCCGTCCTAAAATAGTTACAAGCTTGAAGGCTTGAACTTTTGCCCCCCGGATCCACCGCTCGCGAATTTGCGAATTTTCGGTAAATTTGCGGGAGTTTGCGGATCGCGAATTTGCTGAAAATTCGCAAAATCTGCAAGCGGAACGGATTTTGCGCTCATGCTTGGTATAAATCTCCACCTCTGCCATCTTTTCAATGCGGGGATCCACACACATGTACGTTTAATACTTACTAGTAACTTAGTAGTAAACATGAGCGGGAGCAGGCAGAGGGGCTTGTAAATGTGGCATACTTACTACTAAAGGGAAGGGGTTTAGGGGGAACATGCACCCACACACAATAGAGTAACCCCATTGTTATTCAAAAATGCCCTTCTAGAGTTGCCAAAATAAAAAAGGGACCCAACACAGTTGTAAATTACCCCAGCTCATAGCAGGAGTGAGTCTAGCACCACACATGGCTAGCCAATTGTACTGCAACCATAAAAAATAATGGAGGTAGGGACTTAAAACCCGTAAAAAATAATATTACACAATTTCACACCATTTAAAAAATTGAAACATGGTAAAAGATAACATTCAGGAAAAAATATTTCTAATTTCATTTATTATATTTAAATTCATTAAACATTTAATTAAAAATTAAGTTAATTGTGTTGTTGCATTTTTTTCTATATTTCGAATACATACATACAATTAGTTTAAATAAATATTAAAGCATTATTAAAGGTACTACCAAATGTAGTTTATAAATAGGCCACACAGGTAACAAATAATACAATTAAAACAAAAATATTCCCCCACCTAAAGTAAATAAATAGTTATTTTATTATGTGCTAATACTTATTGAAAGTGATGTATAGAATTATTTAATTGTATTGTATTGTATATTGGATTTATATAGCGCTTATGACCCAGAGGTCTCTAAGCGCTTGCCTTGGGAACTCGTCCTGGCTTTTCCCTGTGAGATAGCCCCTACAGGGCATCCCCAAGGTGAAAGCCAGGCATCCTTAGCGTTGTGGGGGCCATAGTGGAGATTAAGCAAGCTTAATGCCCAGAGTTGCAGAGTGGGACTCCATGATTGGAATAGACCCTGAGGCGAGAATTATCAGGTCCGTGGACACTTGGACTCAGACCCTGCCGCGTCGGGAATTGAACCCTGGTCCCGGGTCTGACCTCTGCATCAGGGTCTGCCTCCTCTAACCAGTGAGCCACACTTCTCCAAAAGTAGCTTAATTATATTTTAATAAAACATCATGATACATTAATCTATGTTTGTAATTATATTTTAATAAACAATAATGTATATTAATTAAAGAATTTAAAAATGGTTGTTAAAATATTTCATAATTAAATAAAATACGTTTTATTTTTAGATTGTATTATTTAAAATTCTATTTATTTGCATTTTTAACTATTTAAAATAATTTAATGTAACATTATTTCGTATTGGGTTTCAGCCTCCCTCCCTTTTTTTTCAATGGGTGAGTGTTGCAGTGGCAATGGTTGGCCATGTGTGGTACAGAGCTTGCTACTGTTTCCTTTTTTTTGGGTAGTAGTAATTTACACTCATAAATTTGGCTTCACCCTATTTTTGGCTGGGGGAGTCGTGTAAGTCTACACCTTTGAGTAACTTTACAATGAGAATTTGTGAATAGCCAAAATTAGTAAAGCTACTGAAAAGTCAAAGTGTAAATTACACACAAGTGTAAATTACATTTTTGAATAGCCCCGTTGGCATCTAGTTTATTGCTATTATTCAGAAGAACACAGTCCCGCAGAATGGGAAATAAATAACAATGCATCAGATCACTTTTTGCTGAGAGTTTCAACAACAGTGGTACGCTATAAATGTTATAAATTGTTATAAAAGCTGAGCTAAAAAGGCTGAGCTCAAAGAGGGCGTCATTGAAAGCGGATGACAAGAAGGCAAGTCTTGAAAAATCTCATCACTGATTCTTACTGATGGTTACCGGGAAAGAAGTCGCGTAGCCTTCACTTGCCAAAGTTGCCAGTGCCGCTGGCCTTACACGAAAAAAATCAGGCCTTGCTGTTATATTAAACACATGCCTTATTGTTCAAACAGGTATGTGAGTGTGAACCAATAAACCTCAAAACAGGTTGTATCTTCTGCTGTGCTGGATTTAGTCTAACCAGTCATGGCCGGCATTATTCGTGGTTGGGAGGGTGGGGGAAGGGTCATGAGGGGGGAGGGGTTAATTTAATATATTTTTTTAAAACATACCTGCCCGCAGGCCGAGACCCGCTTTTGTCTCAGCACCTGCTCCTGCTCTCCTGCCTCTGGCAGTAACAGGAAGCAGGCAGCCTCCCTCCCCTGTCCTAAGCCAATCACAATGCTGCAATGTCACCGTTGTGATTGGTGGGGATAGCCAGGGGCTGACGGGAAGGCCATTTTCTCCATGTAGGCTGCGTTGGGGTGGAATTATGGGGGGTACTCTAATACTATCCCACGCTGCACTGCAGAAAACAGTTTCACTATGGGGCTGCTGGGTCTAGGGAGGGGCACACCACTGTCTCCCCTCTGTTTAGACATGATTTAGAGACAGTACTTCTGTTAAAACCCTTGTTGTCTTGGATTTGAGTGTGGAGTACTGAAGAATTGTGTCACCTAATGGAGGGCGTGAGGGGTGTGATTGCAGCCAGTGGGTTAGACAGAATGGGCTGGTTAAGGGTGCTAACAAAAACCTGCTCTGAAGTGGGCCTTAGGAAATTCTGGGTTGAGCCACAGGCCACTCAATGAGGGGATGGTGCAGGAGAAAGCCAGCCGTCCCTGAAATCACAACCATAGCTAGGGAGCCTGACAACAGTATTTCTCTGCCACAAGTGTGTGTGTTTGAGGATGAGGTGTTCCTGGACTTTATACGCCCCCCACGGGCGCAAGCCCTATACCTGCAGTTTTCATATGGGCATTTACATGTAGCAGCCTTTATGGCAAAATGGAGGGAGGCGACCCAGGTATCTTAGTGTTGTCCATGCTGCCAAACTCCCTGCGGAAGTGACAAACGTGTTGTCTTTTTGCCTCCTCTGTGCGAAACTGAGGTCCAAATGGATCGTCCCATGTGTAGATCCCTCTGTTTATTGTCGAGAGGAGGCGCGTATAGAACATGCAAAAGCGACATGACCTCGCTGGTGGTGGTGGTGGCTGTCTCTAAATTATTGAATTCAGATTGGATAATTAGAAGTAAAGTGTTAAAAGCCACAGAAAGCCCGGTTGTGAATGCCCCTTGTGATTTTATGTTATGTAAATAAGTCTTCTAAAGCACTCTATTGCCCGAGGGTGTCTTGGCGCTAGCTTTAATCGATAACATTTTTTTTACCAAATATCAAGTGCTGAAGAGCCAGGTCTTCAGCTGTTTTCTAAAGCTCAGAAGTTTGGGTGCATTCTTAATGTTTAATGGTAAAGACTTCCAGGCTTCGAAGTGCCTAGAAACTCGAAGCTCCTGCCACCGAAGGTGGACAGTTTAAGTCTGGGTACAACAATGTGTTTCGCAGAGGCAGATAGTAGGGTTATGGCCGGGAGGTACTAGTTAAGACTTGGTTGAAGACCAGTGGGACCTAGGCCGTGAAGTGCCTTGTAGGCGACGCTGAGTGCCTTTAAAGTGCATCTCTGTCTAGTAGGGAGTCAATGCAGGTTTTTGATGGCTATGCCTACGGATTGATGTTTAGGTATCTTTAGCAGGAGTCTTGCTGACACATTTTGTGGTACTTGTAGCCTTTTAAGAACGTATTGATGCGCAGTGAGTAACAGGCCGTTGCAATAATCCAGCTTAGACATAACTAGTGATGCAATGAGGGTTCTTTGCAAGTGCAAGGGGATAAAAGAAAGGATCTTTTTTAGCATTCGCAAAGTGAGAAATACCAAGGGTGATAGGGCACTGACGGGATTCCTATAGGTTAGTTTGTGGTCAATCAGAACTACCTGATTTCAGGCCTTGGTAACAGGAGCAGGCATAGGGCCCATTGCTGCTGGCCGGCATGACGGTGACCAGAAGGATGTCGTGCTCCGAAGAGTATTACTTCAGTTTTGTCCTCATTTAATTTGAAACAATTCCTGCTCATCCAAGTGTTTACTGCCTGCATGCAGTCGCAAAATCTGGCACTCACCCGCGAGTCCTTTTTGGCCGGTGAAACGACAATCTGGGTGTCATCTGCGTAGGACGTCAAGGAAAAGCCAAAGCTTTTGATTAGATTGGCCAGGGGTGTGATATGAATATTAAATAAGGTGGGACTGCGTGAAGAGCTCTGAGGAACACCACAGGGAAAGAAGAGAGATTGAGACACAAACTCACCAAGTTTGATGGACTGTTCTCTGTCAGAAAGAAAAGATTTCAACAGGTCCCATGCAGAGCCGCTGACATTGATTTCGGATAAATGGTTTAATATTACTCCGTGATCTACCGTATCCAAAACAGTAGATAGATCAAGCAGTATCGGTGCTGCCCCTCGGCTCTGATCGAGCGGCTGCCTAATCTGTTCGTTTGCTTTGATCAAGGCTCTTTTTGTGCTATGACTTCTGTCGAAACCAAACTGTGTGGTATCCAGATGGTCATTAAATTGAATATGGTCAGTTGAATGTTTATAAACTTCTCAATAATCTTGGAGGGGAGAAAGAGCCGTGATATGAGGCGAGAACTGCTAGGGCTTTTAGGGTCTAGAGTTACTTTATGGAAATGGAAGAATTAAAGCTCTTTTCCAAATCGATGGAAATTGGCCAGTCGAAGTCACATTCTGGAAGATGGCGGTAAGTAGGACCTCTTTAGTCTCCGCCACTGATCCTGCTATCTTTGGGGGGCAAGGATCATGTGGAGAGTTACACTCAGTGAGTTAGTTACCTGTTCTAGGGTAAGTGGTATAAATTTACAGAGACTTGGGGTCATATGTATCATTCAAAATTGCGATCGAAAATGCTGAAATTCACAGAATTTCAGCATTTGCGATCCTAATTAGGCTTAATGATATTTATTAAAGAAAAACTGCCTCGCAAAATAAAGAATCTCAAAATTTGCAATTCCTTATTTTGCGAATGCATTTAAGGAATCGCAAATTGCGATTCCTTAAATGGAATGTATGAGGCACCCAATTTGTGCGAATATAGCATAAGGAATCACAAATTACCACCAACTACAGGTTGGTGGTGATTTGTGATTTCTTTCAAAAAAGCAAATTTGTACATTTTTCAAAGTGGCATGGTGCGCACACACATGCCAGAAACCGGTCCTCGGAAGCTTGTTTCCGGTCCAGGGAAGGCATGGCTTGGCAGTTCGGGCTGGACTGTTCCCATGAGGCACAGGGTCAGACTGATTTGCATATAGCCATGTCTGAACTGGGGTGGCAGAGTGGGCTAAAGAACGGTGATGGATTAAACCCAGATCTTTTGACTGGGTGTGAGTGTTTGATTGGTTCAGATGCTCCGTCCATTACCACCCCCTTTTGTACCACACATGCCCTTAGGCATGTATGTGCGCCACATGTGCTCCCATGCTCATTTCAGGGTTGCAACAGGATGTCCTTTTGACACCCTTGCACCCTTGAAACTGCATTCTCAATTTGCGATTCTCTAATTGAGAATCGCAAATTGAGAAGGTCTTCCCATTCATTCGTACAGCCCCCTATGCCCATAGGAATGAATGGGGAGGTATTCCTTCATTGCGAATCGCAATTTGCAATTTGCAATTAAGCAATATGTAGGATTCGCAAAATTATTTGCAAATCCTACATACATAGCGTTTTGCGATTCTCAAATAGCGATTCGCAAAAAAATGCTATTCGAGAATCGTAAAACCAAAGGTACATACATATGTCCCTTGATCCTTTCTTGCATGTAATGGTGGAAACTGTGATATTATCTGAAATGGAGGTAGAGGAAGAGAAAAGGTTTTAAACTCCTTCCACCTTTCCAAAAAGAAGTCACCTAGGCTATTGCAGAAGGATTGGCTGCTTAAGTTAGATGTGTCAAATGCATCCCTGGTCAGCTTAGTCGCTGTTTGAAAAAGGTCTTTTGAGGAATTTTTTGCTTCCTCTATCTGTCTAGTAAAGTAGGACATTTTCTCTTTGAAAATTTTGAATTTATATGCAGCTAGGCAGAGCTTGTATTCGGTCTTCTCAGTCTTGTCTCCATGTTTTTTCCTTCCTATGACAATTTTGTTTCTGTGCCCTTAGTTCCTCTGTAAACCAAGGAGCTGAAAGAGACTTTTGTTTGACTTTACTTAGTTTAGGTGCTGCTCTCAGTTGGGCTGCTTTACAACCCATAATGTATATTGAGAGGCCACAGTGATAATATTGGTGGAAAGAGGGGGATGTGAGTTATTAAGCTCTTCAGCTAGACAATCTGGCTGCATAGTGTGCCACGTGCGAGAGCTCTAAGTACCTGGATTGGTTGGGGGCCTATTGCCTGAGGCATTGTATGTCAGCTCAAATACAATTTCACTGTGGTCCGACCATGCTAGGAGCTAATACTATAAATTCTACAAAGAGCTGCAGTTCAACTAGTCGTGGCTAGGTGTCCCTCAAGTCAAATGCAATTTGACTCATGATGGACACCTAGTAACGACTAGTGGAACTGCAGCTTCATGAAAGGGTTTCAATGCTTTTGCATTTGACTCGTGAGGGACACCTAGTAACGACTAGTGGAACTGCAGCTTCATGAAAGGGTTTCAATGCTTTTGCATTTGACTCATAAGGGACACCTAGTAACGACTAGTGGAACTGCAGCTTCATGAAAGGTTTTCAATGCTTTTGCATTTGACTCGTGAGGGACACCTAGTAACGACTAGTGGAACTGCAGCTTCATGAAAGGGTTTCAATGCTTTTGCATTTGACTCGTGAGGGACACCTAGTAACGACTAGTGGAACTGCAGCTTCATGAAAGGGTTTCAATGCTTTTGCATTTGACTCGTAAGGGACACCTAGTAACGACTAGTGGAACTGCAGCTTCATGAAAGGGTTTCAATGCTTTTTCATTTGACTCGTGAGGGACACCTAGTAACGACTAGTGGAACTGCAGCTTCATGAAAGGGTTTCAATGCTTTTGCATTTGACTAGTGAGGGACACCTAGTAACGACTAGGTGAACTGCAGCTCTTTGTAGAATTATTTAATATTGGATACTATAATATTCACCGCCCACTGCTAACTTAGTCCCATAATGCTTTGGAGGGCCTTTGTTTGAGATTGTATTTTTGCCCATAACTGTGCTTGGGGTGGTCCTAAGAGGATGGGGCCACCACCAAATCGTTCAGCAAGATGTGCTCTTTGTTTTCAAGGCATCTGCTTGGTTCTCTCCCTAGGTTAGGGAGGATCCCAACATCATCACCTCTCTCACTGCTTGCTAAATTTACATTTTTGTGAAATTACTATATGCATTTTAGCTTGTAAAGACAGAGATACTTGTTAATCTACCAAAAGTGTATGAGGTCTCTGTTTTATTGTTTGGCAGTCAGAGGAGTGAAGTAGTCGCAGAGTGAGTACGTAGCCCCTTCCCGCTCTCGCCCACACAGAGGTGATATGCAGCCCGGTTTTGTTGAGCTTTCAGGAGACTTACAAGGTAAGTTATACTAAGAGAGCAGGACAATAAGATCAAAAATTGATAGCCCAAGACACACAATTTGGCCATGTGTGGAGGCCAGGATTAAAAACAATGAGCCTGCTTTGTTGTTTGACAGAAGGGGTGGAGTATGTCGGGGTTTCAGAGAACATGAAGTCCGCCTTCCACATGGTACTTCGTCCATCAAACTTAGAAATGACTGCTGGCCCAGCGAGCACCTCTGGACCTTGAAAGGTGAACGGCCGGCTGCGGCTTTGATGTTATTGTTTTTACCTGTCCTTCGACACCAGGTTTTTTATGGTGGGGGGTGACAGAAAACACTAACACAGCAGCGCTTGCTCTAAAGAAACCCACGGTGTGATGGCTGTGCTCCAAAGCCTCCTGCTCCGTTGGACCCTCAGAGTAAGGATTCAAGTTGAATCTCCTGAGAGGAAACGTGCAGTCCGCTTGTCTCTAAATGAGGCAGGTGAACCGAGGGTTTTGCCGAGAGGGCACCCCGTCGTGTTTGCAATTGAATTCTGTGTCTGCTAAACTCTAAATCAGCCCTCATGTCTCTAACGCACGGCCAAAGTCCTAACCTGCCCAGGGAAATATCACTGTGTTATGGGCGCAGATTTAAGACACACTGCTTACAGCCAGCTCATTTAAGATGAGGATTAGGTTATTCGGCTGCTAGTTCGATTGCTAAACCGTCCCTGCCAGACCACGTGTAGTCGGGGCCGGACTGGCTACCGGGCAGTTTGGAATGCTGCTGAGCTGGGGGCTGATTTCGTTGATGGGGACCTGCGTGTGCTAAATGAAATTTGTTTTGCTTTAGTTATTTTGAAGCACACGCAGGTCTCCATGAACGAAATCAGCCCCCACCGTAGTGAAATCAGCCCCCACCGCAGTGAAATCAGCCCCCGCTCTGCAGCATTCCAAACTGCCCAGTAGTTAGTCTGGCCCTGCGTGTAGTCAGGGCGGATTGGCACTGCGGGCATTCGGGAATCGGCCGAAGGGCCGCTGTTTCAGTGCCCTCTGTGGGCCGTTTTTTTACTCCCCTTCCCCAGTCCACAGAGAGTGCTCTCTGCTGTCTGCTATCTGTCGACTGGGAAATGGGAGAAAAAAAACGGCCCACAGCACGGAGACAGAGACAGAAATGAAAGCGCTTCACTGTGCAGGCCATACAGCGATTATCAGCTGTGGCCTCTACTGCACCACCTGCCCTGCAAAGCAATCACGCTGAGGGTGGCTGGGGAGGGGGTGATTGTTTACAAGAATCGGCCTCCCTGGGGGCCAGGTGTTTCTCAGGCCTTTTGAGCCATTTTCACCATGGCCCCCCTGGGGCCCACGCCACCGGGAAACAGTGATTGTCTTAACACCTCGCCCACAGCCCCTCACATTCAGGGCACAGTGGGCGAGGAAGATTGGGTCTGGCTGTGGGGGCCAGGTGATGTTTTGAAAGCACACAATCTTCACCTTAGCCCCCCCGCTCCCCCCCCCCCGTGCAAGAAGTTTAAAAAAAAGGGTTATAGTTCTTTCTCGGTGTCATCATTTTAGAACTGATGCATTTTCAATATTACATTAAAGGAAGTCGTGGTTGCAGCTTTTCTATTTTATGCAACTAACAACCATTGACACAACCTATAGTTCCGGCTTGTTGTAGGTGTAACATTACTTGCTGTATTATATATCTGAACGCAATGACAGAAGCAGCAAAATACCAGTCGGGCGGCACACTATGCTAAGCACAGATTTGTAGCTTAGGTGTTTTAAGCTACTCCCATAATTACATTGAACACCCCCTTTGGAGAGACCCCTCAGTTTTGTCATCCCACTTAATGCCCTGGAAACAACACCATGTCACAGACACCTCAGGGCCTGGCACTGTGCATCATGCATGACGCATGACTTCCAAGGTTTCAGATTGACTATGTGCAGGGCATCTTGAACACCTCCCTTTGCTTTAGGAACTACAGCGAGGGGTGAGTTCCTGATGAGTCTCTTCTGTCTGCAACTCTGCAGACAAAGGCTCAGCTCACAATTATTGTGAAAAGGTGGGTGAGCGAGTAAGTGAAGGGATGGCTGGATGGATCAGTGAAAGGGTGAATGGATGAATGAAAGGGTGAATGGATGGATGATGAGAGAGAATGGGTGGATGGATGAGTGAAATGATGGATGGATTGATTAATTGGTAAGTGAAAGTCTGAATGGATGAACAGATGTGTGAAAGGGTGGCCGTAAGGATGGATGAGTGAGTGAAAGGGAGGGTACATGGGCAAAAGATTGGATAGATGAGTGAAGGAGTGAAAGGATGGATGAGATAAAAGATGGATGGATGATTGAAAGGATGAATTAGTGATAGGGTCAATGGATGGATGCATGAGTGGATGAGTGGATGGATAGTTGGGTGGATGGAAGGAAGGATGGATGGCTAAGTGAAAGGGTCGATGGAGAGAGAAAGGGAGAATGGATGGCTGAAAGGGTGAATAGGTGGAAGGATGAGTGACTGGGTGAATGGATAAGAAAGTGAAAGGATGGCTGGATGGGTGAGAGGGCAAATGGCTAGATGGATGAGTGAAGAGATGGATTGGGTGAAAGGGTGGATGGAGAGAAAAAGTGAGGATGGATGTGTGGATGACTGAAAGGGTGAATGTGTCTAAGGGTGAGTGACTGGGTGGATGGGTGAGTAAGTGAAAGGGTGGCTGGATGGGTGAAAGGGTAAATGGATGGATGAGTGAATGGGTGGATGGGTGGAAGAGTGGATGAATGAGTGGATAATGGGTGGATGAGTAAAACGGTGGATGGAGGGATGGATGAGTGAAATGATGGATGGAAGAATACATGATGGATAGGTTTGCAAATGGTTGAATATGTTTGGATCTGGATTATCGGCATCTTATGTTTGCCACTTTACATCTCACAATGACTATCCAAGCAGATCTTCCCCACCATTTCTCTCACCAAACATGCCTGCTCAGAACCATGAATTGTAAACAAAATATCAGACTGGACAACCCAGTGCTGTAACCATATATATAGATTATTATCATATGAAATATCACAAAAAGACCTGCACAGTTGATCAAAGCTGCGTGCATACTGAAAAACCGTGAAGTACACGATTGGTTCAACCTGATATAAACTTATTTTGACTAGTGCTTAAATGGTTGTCTATTTACTTACTTACGTAATAATGTGCAACCTCCTCTGATGGGTCTGTAAAACGTACCTTTTGTCCAGAAGGTTTGTTCTGAATTTTAACCCTTTGTCCTGAATTTTTACACTCCCCATCCTGAATTTGCACCCATGCCAGTTGGTCAACCTAGTCCTGACACTCCCATACAGAACAAAAGAGTGTTCACCCTGCCTTTTCTATTTGGTTACTCTTGTAACCAGATGCACCACACTGCCAAGCTCTAACTCAAGAGGGGCCATCTAATCCCCTTGGCATCCCACTCTCCTCAGGGCTGACCAAAGTAGGCTGAGTAAAGCAGTACTCAAAGCTACATCGAGTGTGCCTCAATTGTCATCCCACCGAATCCAGAAAATACTGCACTAGACTCAGTGCAGTAGGTCTTCCTCAAAGGTTTACTTGACTTGCCACATCCAGCACCCTGAAATGCAATGTGTTGCTAGCCGATCCCTTCCTCTGAAGCAAGAAGGAACCGGTAGGAACCATTTTGTTTACCATTTCTTTGCACAATTTACTGATTCATTTGTGTGCCAGTTAATAATGTAACTTTATTTTAAAGGCCTCATCCCAAATGCAGACAAGGGGCATATTTCTCTATATGCCAAAAATATTAATTAGTAAGTTTTGGTTAGTTTTTGTTTGTAGTGTGTAGGTCTGACTGCACTCTATTTTAGGTCCTAGGCCAGAATGTGGCAACATGTTTGTGTGTTGATTTCAGGACATGTCTAAGACTTTGTGTAATGTGATTTCTTAAAAGAGAGCTGTTTAGCCTCATTCTATGCTAGGCCTTGTTCGAGGCCTACGCAAAATTTGCAAACTTGGCACTTCTTTCTCTGTGCAGAAGAATTAACTTTTCTAGCATGGTCAGGTTAGAATTCCTTTTTGCAGATTTTATATCATTTTTATGGTTAAGTGAGTAATCCTCAGTCTCCTCATGGCCCAGACTTGAAGGCAGCAACAGATGTGAATAAAACTGTGTTTTTTGTATATAGACATCACTTGCTGGCTGTGAAATAAATTTATGACTAGATTGTACAGATACAATTTTTCAGCATTCTTTACACCCCAGGCTGCCTTTTCCTCATTTGTGAATTCTTACTTTTGTTATTACATGTTCTGTTCCCAGAGATTCCAGTCTTACCCTTTCTCCTTGACTTTGTACTAGATTTCTGATTTATGTTCAAGTTCAAGTTCAGTAATTTGTATAGCGCACTAGTCACCCAGAGGGTCTCAAGGCGCTTGGGGGAGGGTGGGTGCATAACTTATCGAATAGCCATTTTTTAGCTGCTTTCTAAAGGAGAGGTGGTTCTGTGTGAGGCGGAGGTGAGTGGGAAGGGAATTCCCGGTTTTGGCCGCTAAGTAGGAGAAAGATCTTCCTCCCATGGTGGATCTATTGATGCGCGGAATTGCGGCGAGGGCTTGATTAGATGAGCGTAGTTGGCGGGTGGGTGTGTAGATGGACAGTCGTTTGTTGAGGCATTCTGGTCCTAGGTCGTAGAGGGCCTTGTGTGCGTGGGTGAGGAGACAGAACGTTACTCTCTTGTTGACGGGAAGCCAGTGGAGGTCTTTTAGGTGACTGGAAATGTGGGCTTGACGGGGGATGTCCAGTATGAGTCTGGCTGAAGCAGTTTTGGATGCGTTGGAGTTTTTTCTGTAGTTTGGCTGTGGTTCGGGTGTAAAGGGTGTTTCCATAATCTAGTCGGCTAGTGACTAGTGCGTGGGTGACTGTTTTTCTTGTTTCGGTGGGGATCCAGCGGAAGATTTTTTTGAGCATGCGTAGAATGTTGAAGCATGATGATGAGACGGCGTTGACTTGTCTGGTCATCAAGAGGGAGGAGTCTAGGATGAAGCCCAGGTTGCGTGCGTGATCCGTTGGTATGGGTGCTGTGCCCAGGGCCGGTGGCCACCATGAGTCGTCCCATGCAGAGGGGGACGATCCTAAGATGAGGACTTCCGTTTTGTCAGAGTTTAGTTTTAAACGGCTGTTCTTCATCCATTCGGCTACTTCTTTCATTCCTTCGTGTAGATCTGTTTTGGCGGTGTTGGGGTCTTTGGTGAGGGAGAGGATTAGTTGGGTGTCGTCAGCGTAGGAGATGATGTTGAGGTAGTGTTGTCGCGCGATGGTTGCGAGGGGACTCATGTACACGTTGAAGAGGGTGGGACTGAGTGATGATCCTTGTGGTACGCCGCAGATGACTTCGGTGGCCTCTGATTTGAATGGGGGGAGGCGGACTCTCTGAGTTCTGCCGGCGAGGAACAAGATGATCCAGTCCAACGCTTTTCCTTGTATTCCGACGTTGCTGAGGCGTTGTATGAGGGTGTTATGACAGACTGTGTTGAAGGGGGCGGAGAGGTCAAGTAGGATGAGGGCGACTGATTCTCCGTTGTCCAGTAGCGTTCGGATGTCATCCGTTGCAGCGATGAGGGCGGTTTCGGTGCTGTGTTTGGCTCGAAAGCCGGACTGTGAGGGGTCGAGTGAATTATTGGATTCAAGGAAGGCGGCGAGCTGGCTATTGATGGCTTTCTCGATGACTTTGGCCGGGAAGGGGAGGTGAGAGATGGGGCGGTAGTTCTTAAGCTCAGTGGGGTCCGCTGTGGGTTTCTTCAGAAGGGCGCTGAGTTCGGCATGTTTCCAGCTATCTGGGAAGGTAGCGGAATTGAGGGAGCAGTTGATGACATCGCAGAGATGGGGTGCGATGATGGAGTTTGCTTTGTTGAAGATGTGGTGGGGGCATGGGTCAGTTGGTGAACCTGAGTGGATGAGTTCATCAGACGGATGGTGTCTTTAGTAGTGATTGGGTTCAAGGTGCAAAGGTTGTGAGAGTGCTGTTTTGGTTCTGAGGTGGGTGGAGTGGGTTGTTCTTCGGACAGGTTTTTAAAGCTGTTATGAATGTCGGCGATTTTGTTGTGGAAGAAAGAGGATAGAGAGTCGCAGACGTCTTGGGAGGGAATGATGTCGTTGGTGCCGGCGGTGGGGTTGGTGAATTCTTTGACGATGTTGAATAGTTCCTTGCTGTTTTGGGCGTTGTTGTCGAGACGATCCTTGAACGCTGATTTCTTGATCGGATCAATTGGTGGTGTTTGCGGGTTGCGTCTTTGAAGGTGGTCAGGTTGTCAGTGGTTGGGTTTTTTCTCCAGGTTTTCTCGAGGGTACGACATAACTTCTAGGATTTCTTAAGGTCATTGTTGAACCAGGGGGCCTTTTTGTTAACTTGTTTGATCTGGTGGTTTTTCAAGGGTGCTAATTTGTCAGCGCTGTGGGTGATCCATTGTGTGAGGTTGGTGGCAGCTTGGTTTGGGTCCGATGATAAGGTGGGGGGGTTTTGGTTAAGCGATGTGAAGAGCTGGTCGGTGGTGATTTTGTTCCAGTTTCTTCGAGGAATAGGTTGTGGTGGGATGTGGGTCGTGGTCTTTTTGTAGCTGAAGTGAACGCAGCTGTGGTCCGTCCAATGGAGAGCTGTGGTGTGATCAAACGAGATATATTTGTTGGATGTGAAGATAGGGTCGAGCGTGTGTCCGGCTAAGTGGGTGGGGGTGTCAACAAGTTGTTTGAGTCAGAGATTGGCCAGGTTGTCCAAAAGGGTGGTGGTGTTGCTGTCGTTATTCTTTTCCAGGTGGAAGTTGAGGTCTCCCAGTAAAATGTAGTTCTCGGAGGTGAGGGCATGTGGGCTGTATCTAACGACCTTGTGCAGGGCGTTAAGACTGCATGTAAGTATTCAGCTATCAGACCTGCAGTGCTCCTAGTCTTTACGAATGTTACTTGCTCTGTAAGCTTTAAAAGGCTTAATTTACTAAATATTTCTCTACGAATTAGACCTCAAAGAGTAACCAAATAGTGTTTCATGAAAGGGCACGCCCCTTGAATGTGGGCCACGCCCCTTAACTGTAGGTCACGCCCCTTAAATGTATGCCACGCCCCTTGAACGTGGGCCACTTTTTTCGTCAGTGCCCGGGCCAAATTGTGATCCCAATCCGACCCTGCGTGTAGTCAGTGCCATAGCAAGGTTGGCCGACAGCCCCGGGCCACATGAGTTTTGGGTGAGCGGCCTCCAACCAAACACTCCACCTCATACCTGCAGCCATCGGAGGGGGGCGTCGTGCAGGAATCATCATACGCCCCCACCTCCCCGGCCATCGCGGGAATCCGTCAACGCACCCCTCCCCCTCCCCCTACCTCGCTCTTACATGCTGCTGTAGGCAGAAAACGCCAGGGCTGCACAGGGCGGCAATCGCCGGGGCCAAACAGGGCGGCAAACGCCCCAGACGGACAGGGCGACAAATGCCGGGGCCACACAGGGCGGCAAATGCCGGAGCCGCACAAGGCAGCCAATGCCGGGGCTGCACAGGGCGGCAAATGCCAGGGCCGCACAGGGCGGCAAATGCCGGGGCCGCACAGGGCGGCCAAAGATCTAGCTTCGCTGTGACATGGCGATATCTGCCTTCTTCCAGGGAACCGATCCTCCTGTGAGAGGTCCTGCCAAGGTGTATTTTACGCACTCAGTACCTGTCGTCAACCTAAGCTCCCCCGTTATTTTCAGGTAATGGTAAAAAAGCAGAAGTCGATTGTAAGACTTTATTGGGGTTCTGGGGGGTAGGTGTTGACTGGGCAGCATTGTTAGTGGATGCCGTACTTCGTCATTGGGGTTTTAGTGAAGAATTGTTTGTTCCATTTGGATGACAGAGTTATTCAGTTTGTAAACTTGTCTCGACAAAGGTGGCAGCAGTAAGCAGTCAAGACTCACTCCTGAAGCTGGCCCAGGGCTGGCAACTCATGGGCAGCTCGACGGAGTATTCGACCTCCGTAAGCCCAGACCTGGCTAAGTGATATATCTCAAAAGGGCTTGGTTCAGGAAGTAGCTCTTGTGACAATAGTCAGCCCCACATCACAACAGATATCTGCTGGTGTATCTGAGATTGCAAAGAGCCCTGAGAAGTAATAATGGAAGGATACCACCCCAGGGGAGCTCGAGTCAAACGGCAGCATGTGAGAAACTTGAGGCACATGGACAGAGTGTGAGGAACTCGGGGCACATGGACAGAGTGTGAGGACCTCGGGGCACATGGACAGAGTGTGAGTAACTCGGGGAACATGGACAGAGTGTGAGGAGCTTGGGGCACATGGACAGAGTGTGAGGAACTCGGGGCACATGGACAGAGTGTGAGGAGCTTGGGGCACATGGACAGAGTGTGAGGAGCTCGGGCACATGGACAGAGTGTGAGGAGCTAGTGTCACATGGACAGAGTGTGAGGAACTTGAGACACATGGACAGAGTGTGAGGAGCTTGGGGCACATGGACAGATTGTGAGGAGCTTGGGTCACATGGACAGTTTGTGAGGAGCTTGGGTCACATGGACTGAGTGTGAGCAGCTTGGGGCACATGGACAGAGTGTGAGGAGCTCGGGCACATGGACAGAGTGTGAGGAGCTAGTGTCACATGGACAGAGTGTGAGGAACTTGAGACACATGGACAGAGTGTGAGGAACTCGGGGCACATGGACAGAGTGTGAGGACCTCGGGGCACATGGACAGAGTGTGAGTAACTCGGGGAACATGGACAGAGTGTGAGGAGCTTGGGGCACATGGACAGAGTGTGAGGAACTCGGGGCACATGGACAGAGTGTGAGGAGCTTGGGGCACATGGACAGAGTGTGAGGAGCTCGGGCACATGGACAGAGTGTGAGGAGCTAGTGTCACATGGACAGAGTGTGAGGAACTTGAGACACATGGACAGAGTGTGAGGAGCTTGGGGCACATGGACAGATTGTGAGGAGCTTGGGTCACATGGACAGTTTGTGAGGAGCTTGGGTCACATGGACTGAGTGTGAGCAGCTTGGGGCACATGGACAGAGTGTGAGGAGCTCGGGCACATGGACAGAGTGTGAGGAGCTAGTGTCACATGGACAGAGTGTGAGGAACTTGAGACACATGGACAGAGTGTGAGGAGCTTGGGGCACATGGACAGAGTGTGTGGAACTTGAGACACATGGACAGAGTGTGAGGAGCTCGAGGCATATGGACAGAGTGTGAGGAGCTCGGGGCACATGAACAGAGTGTGAGGAGCTTGGGTCACATGGACAGTGTGGGGAGCTTGGGGCACATGGACAGAGTGTGAGGAGCTTGGGGCACATGGACAGATTGTGAGAAGCTTGGGTCACATGGACAGTTTGTGAGGAGCTTGGGTCACATGGACTGAGTGTGAGCAGCTTGGGGCACATGGACAGAGTGTGAGGAGCTTGGGGCACATGGACAGAGTGTGAGGAGCTTGGGTCACATGGACTGAGTGTGAGCAGCTTGGGGCACATGGACAGAGTGTGAGGAGCTTGGGGCACATGGACAGAGTGTGAGGAGCTTGGGGCACATGGACAGAGTGTGAGGAGCTTGGGGCACATGGACAGATTGTGAGGCGCTTGAGCACATGGACAGTGTGGGGAGCTTGGGGCACATGGACAGAGTGTAAGGAGCTTGGGGCACATGGACAGAGTGTAAGACACATGGATGGACAGTGCACGGGTAAGAGGCGTAAGCTCATGAAGCATGAGGTGCTATGTGCTATGTGTGAAGAGTTGGAACACAGGTAGTGACAATGAGGAGCTGGAGGCACATGGCATGGTGTGAGAAGCCTGTGACCATGGACAGATAGTGTGAGGGACCAGGAGCTCATAGGCAGACAAAGTGACTAGTCAGGACTTACAAACATGTGTGCAGAGGGGACTCCCTGTAGGTGCTAAATAAAGAGCACACGTTGCTTCATTTTGCACTGGAGCTTCCATGCTACACAGTGCAGTGACGTCACCCCTTGTTAGTGGCACCACACATTCAATATATAGACCAAAATCAAAATACATATCAAAACCGACAAGCAGGCCCCCTGTCAGCATGTGCCAGCAACCTAAAGTGGGTCCTTTTGGGGGTGTAGTTGTTAGATTTAGGTCTTGAGCACTAGACAGCACATGCGCAGTCTGTTGTGAGAGAGATTGTTAACTTACAATGGGCTTAGATCCCGCCCATTGCATTCCATTGGTTGGTTTCACTGTCGCTGTGATTTGCTTGTTTCGTATTCATTGTTGTGCTTAGGCTTCCCTTCCTTTTCTAGTGTTTGTCCGTCCCCTGGATCACGTATGCACCACTGCACATTTTGCCGGTGCCACATTATTCTTTTTGTTTAAGCACTCAATGAGAGTGCATCTGTTTTCCAGCTGTCTGCCTAGTGTTTCTCTTCCTCGCTCTATGTTGTGACTCTATCTTACCATGCACTTCTCCCTCAGCCCCTCTGATTGCTCTATCGCCAGTTTACTCTTCCTTGCTCGGCTCCACCATTCTTTCTTTCCCCTTTACTTCCCTCCCAGCGCCCTTCATGTTTCTTCCCACCCACTTGTGCCCCAGTATTGATTATGTCCCACCCTCCTGTTGCTCCCTCCCCCCCATCCTCCATGAGTCCACCCGCTCCACCTTCCGTGTTGCTTTCTCCAACCCCTGCAGTCCATGAGTCCACCCCCCTCCACCCTCTGTGTTGCTTCTTCCGCCCTCCTTTTGTTTCCTCCCACCCCTGTCATCCAAGAGTCCACCCCTCCACCCTCTGTGTTGCATCGTCCCACCCCTGTCCACCATGAGTCCACCCGCTCCATCCTCATTGTTGCTTCTTCCGCCCTCCTTTTGTTTCCTCCCACCGCTGTCCTCCATGAGTCCACCCCTCTACCCTCTGTGTTACTTCTTCCCACCCCTGTCCTTCATTAGTCCACCCCTCCACCCTCTGTGTTGCATCGTCCCACCCCTGTCCACCATGAGTCCACCCGCTCCATCCTCATTGTTGCTTCTTCCGCCCTCCTTTTGTTTCCTCCCACCGCTGTCCTCCATGAGTCCACCCCTCTACCCTCTGTGTTACTTCTTCCCACCCCTGTCCTTCATTAGTCCACCCCTCCACCCTCTGTGTTGCTTCGTCCCACCCCTGTCCTCCAAGAGTCCACCCCCTCTGTCCCTCTGTGTTGCTTCTTCCGCCCTCCTTTTGTTTCCTCCCACCGCTGTCCTCCATGAGTCCACCCCTCCACCCTCTGTGTTGCTTCTTCCGCCCTCCTTTTGTTTCCTCCCACCCCTGTCCTCCATGAGTCCACCCTTCCACCCTCTGTGTTGCTTCTTCCGCCCTCCTTTTGTTTCCTCCCACCCCTGTCCTCCATGAGTCCACCCCCTCCACCCTCTGTGTTGCTTCGTCCCACCCCTGTCCTCCATGAGTCCACCCCCTCTGTCCCTCAGTGTTGCTTCTTCTACCCTCCTTTTGTTTCCTCCCACCGCTGTCCTCCATGAGTCCACCCCTCCACCCTCTGTGTTACTTCTTCCCACCCCTGTCCTCCATGAGTCCACCCTTCCACCCTCAGTGTTGCTTCTTCAGCCCTCCTTTTCTTTCCTCCCACCTCTGTCCTCCAAGAGTCCAACCCTCTGTCCCTCTGTGTTGCTTCGTCCCACCCCTGTCCTCCAAGAGTCCAACCTCTGTCCCTCTGTGTTGCTTCTTCTGCCCTCCTTTTGTTTCCTCCCACCCCTGTCCTCCATGAGTCCACCCCCTCTGTCCCTCAGTGTTGCTTCTTCTACCCTCCTTTTGTTTCTTCCCACCGCTGTCCTCCATGAGTCCACCCCTCCACCCTCTGTGTTGCTTCGTCCCACCCCTGTCCTCCAAGAGTCCACCCCCTCTGTCCCTCTGTGTTGCTTCTTCCGCCCTCCTTTTGTTTCCTCCCACCGCTGTCCTCCATGAGTCCACCCCTCCACCCTCAGTGTTGCTTCTTCCGCCCTCCTTTTCTTTCCTTCCACCTCTGTCCTCCAAGAGTCCAACCCTCTGTCCCTCTGTGTTGCTTCGTCCCACCCCTGTCCTCCAAGAGTCCAACCGTCTGTCCCTCTGTGTTGCTTCTTCTGCCCTCCTTTTGTTTCCTCCCACCCCTGTCCTCATGAGTCCATCCCTCCACCCTCTGTGTTACTTCTTCCCACCCCTGTCCTTCATTAGTCCACCCCTCCACCCTCTGTGTTGCTTCGTCCCACCCCTGTCCTCCAAGAGTCCACCCCCTCTGTCCCTCTGTGTTGCTTCTTCGGCCCTCCTTTTGTTTCCTCCCACCCCTGTCCTCCATGAGTCCACCCCTCCACCCTCTGTGTTGATTCTTCCGCCCTCCTTTTGTTTCCTCCCACCCCTGTCCTTCATGAGTCCACCCCTCTGTCCCTCAGTGTTGCTTCGTCCCACCCCTGTCCTCCAAGAGTCCACCCCCTCTGTCCCTCTGTGTTGCTTCTTCCGCCCTCATTTTGTTTCCTCCCACCCCTGTCCTCCATGAGTCCACCCCTCCATCCTCTGTGTTGATTCTTCCGCCCTCCTTTTGTTTCCTCCCACCGCTGTCCTCCATGAGTCCGCCCCCTCTGTCCCTCAGTGTTGCTTCTTCTACCCTCCTTTTGTTTCTTCCCACCGCTGTCCTCCATGAGTCCACCCCTCCACCCTCTGTGTTGCTTCGTCCCACCCCTGTCCTCCAAGAGCACCACCCCCTCTGTCCCTCTGTGTTGCTTCTTCCGCCCTCCTTTTGTTTCCTCCCACCGCTGTCCTCCATGAGTCCACCCCTCCACCCTCTGTGTTGCTTCTTCCGCCCTCCTTTTGTTTCCTCCCACCCCTGTCCTCCATGAGTCCACCCCTCCACCCTCTGTGTTGCTTCCTCCCACCCCTGTCCTCCAAGAGTCCACCCCCTCTGTCCCTCTGTGTTGCTTCTTCGGCCCTCCTTTTGTTTCCTCCCACCCCTGTCCTCCATGAGTCCACCCCTCCACCCTCTGTGTTGTTTCTTCCGCCCTCCTTTTGTTTCCTCCCACCCCTGTCCTCCATGAGTCCATCCCTCTGTCCCTCAGTGTTGCTTCGTCCCACCCCTGTCCTCCATGAGTCCACCCCCTCTGTCCTTCTGTGTTGCTTCTTCCGCCCTCCTTTTGTTTCCTCCCACCGCTGTCCTCCATGAGTCCACCCCTCTGTCCCTCAGTGTTGCTTCGTCCCACCCCTGTCCTCCAAGAGTCCACCCCCTCTGTCCCTCTGTGTTGCTTCTTCCGCCCTCCTTTTGTTTCCTCCCACCGCTGTCCTCCATGAGTCCACCCCTCCACCCTCTGTGTTGCTTCTTCTACCCTCCTTTTGTTTCCTCCCACCCCTGTCCTCCATGAGTCCACCCCCTCTGTCCCTCAGTGTTGCTTCTTCTGCCCTCCTTTTTTTCCTCCAACCCCTGTCCTCAATGAGCCCACCCCCTCTGTCCCTCAGTGTTGCTTCTTCTGCCCTCCTTTTGTTTCCTCCCACCCCTGTCCTCCATGAGTCCACCCCCTCTGTCCCTCAGTGTTGCTTCTTCTACCCTCCTTTTGTTTCCTCCCACCGCTGTCCTCCATGAGTCCACCCCTCCACCCTCTGTGTTGCTTCTTCCGCCCTCCTTTTGTTTCCTCCCACCCCTGTCCTCCATGAGTCCACCCCCTCTGTCCCTCAGTGTTGCTTCTTCTGCCCTCCTTTTGTTTCCTCCCACCCCTGCCTCCATGAGTCCAACCCTCTGTCCCTCAGTGTTGCTTCTTCTGCCCTCCTTTTGTTTCCTCCCACCTCTGTCCTCCATGAGTCCACGCCTCCACCCTCTGTGCTGCTTCATCCCACCCCTGTCCTTCATGAGTCCAACCCTCTGTCCCTCAGTGTTGCTTCTTCTGCCCTCCTTTTGTTTCCTCCCACCTCTGTCCTCCATGAGTCCACGCCCCCACCCTCTGTGCTGCTTCGTCCCACCCCTGTCCTCCATGAGTCCAACCCTCTGTCCCTCAGTGTTGCTTCTTCTGCCCTCCTTTTGTTTCCTCCCACCCCTGTCCTCCATGAGTCCACCCCCTCTGTCCCTCAGTGTTGCTTCTTCTGCCCTCCTTTTGTTTCCTCCCACCCCTGCCTCCATGAGTCCAACCCTCTGTCCCTCAGTGTTGCTTCTTCTGCCCTCCTTTTGTTTCCTCCCACCTCTGTCCTCCATGAGTCCACGCCTCCACCCTCTGTGCTGCTTCATCCCACCCCTGTCCTTCATGAGTCCAACCCTCTGTCCCTCAGTGTTGCTTCTTCTGCCCTCCTTTTGTTTCCTCCCACCTCTGTCCTCCATGAGTCCACGCCCCCACCCTCTGTGCTGCTTCGTCCCACCCCTGTCCTCCATGAGTCCAACCCTCTGTCCCTCAGTGTTGCTTCTTCTGCCCTCCTTTTGTTTCCTCCCACCGCTGTCCTCCATGAGTCCACGCCTCCACCCTCTGTGCTGCTTCGTCCCACCCCTGTCCTCCAAGAGTCCAACCCTCTGTCCCTCAGTGTTGCTTCTTCTACCCTCCTTTTGTTTCCTCCCACCCCTGTCCTCCATGAGTCCACCCCCTCTGTCCCTCAGTGTTGCTTCTTCTACCCTCCTTTTGTTTCCTCCCACCTCTGTCCTCCATGAGTCCACCCCCTCTGTCCCTCTGTGTTGCTTCTTCCGCCCTCCTTTTGTTTCCTCCCACCGCTGTCCTCCATGAGTCCACCCCTCCACCCTCTGTGTTGCTTCCTTCCACCCCTGTCCTCCATGAGTCCACCCCCTCTGTCCCTCTGTGTTGCTTCTTCCGCCATCCTTTTGTTTCCTCCCACCGCTGTCCTCCATGAGTCCATCCCTCCACCCTCTTTGTCGCTTCGTCCCACCGCTGTCCTCCATGAGTCCACCCCTCCACCCTCTGTGTTGCTTCTTCCACCCTCCTTTTGTTTCCTCCCACCCCTGTCCTCCAAGAGTCCAACCCTCTGTCCCTCTGTGTTGCTTCGTCACACCCCTGTCCTCCAAGAGTCCAACCCTCTGTCCCTCAGTGTTGCTTCTTCCGCCCTCCTTTTCTTTCCTCCCACCCCTGTCCTCCAGGAGTCCACACCTCCACCCTCTGTGTTGCTTCATCCCACCCCTGTCCTCCAAGAGTCCAACCCTCTGTCCCTCAGTGTTGCTTCTTCCGCCCTCCTTTTGTTTCCTCCCATCGCTGTCCTCCATGAGTCCACCCCTGCACCCTCTGTGTTGCTTCGTCCCACCCCTGTCCTCCAAGAGTCCAACCCTCTGTCCCTCTGTGTTGCTTCATCCCACCCCTGTCCTCTACGAGTCCACCCCCTCTGTCCCTCTGTGTTGCTTCTTCCCACCCCTGTCCTTCATTAGTCCACCCGCTCCATCCTCTGTGTTGCTTCGTCCCACCCCTGTCCTCCATGAGTCCACCCCTCCACCCTCTGTGTTGCTTCTTCCGCCCTCCTTTTGTTTCCTCCCACCCCTGTCCTCCATGAGTCCACCCCCTCTGTCCCTCTGTGTTGCTTCTTCTACCCTCCTTTTGTTTCCTCCCACCCCTGTCCTCCAAGAGTCCAACCCTCTGTCCCTCTGTGTTGCTTCGTCCCACCCCTGTCCTCCAAGAGTCCAACCCTTTGTCCCTCAGTGTTACTTCTTCCGCCCTCCTTTTCTTTCCTCCCACCCCTGTCCTCCATGAGTCCACCCCTCCAGCCTCTGTGTTGCTTCATCCCACCCCTGTCCTCCAAGAGTCCAACCCTCTGTCCCTCAGTGTTGCTTCTTGTTATGTTATGTTATGTTATGTTAAATGGGACTTTTATAGCGCAACGGCTACTCCAAAGGAGTGTCCCGGCGCTTTTGTGCTCCAGACCAAAGAAAGAGCTGGAAAACATAACAGTAAAAAGAGCAGGGGCCTAAAGAGGGGGCAGATTATCCAGTGAACAGCCAGGTTTTTAAGTCTTTTCTGAAGGCAAGCAGGTTAGCGGTGTTTCGCAAGGACACCGGTAAGGAATTCCATAGCTGCGGAGCAAGAAAGCTAAAGGACCGGCCGCCTAGCCGAGCCCTTTTGATGCGTGGCACCCGAGCCAAAGCCAAAGCTTCTGACCTGAGGGATCGTACAGGTCGATAGAAGTCCAGCCTCCTCTGAAGATATTTGGCACCATTGCCATGCAAGGCCTTATGGGCGAGAGTCATGGCCTTGAAAAGTATCCTCTTCCGCACCGGAAGCCAGTGAAGGGATACGAGGAGATTGGAGGCACTGGTGCGGCGGTGCAGGCCAAAAATTGCACGAGCAGCAGCGTTCTGAGTAACCTGCAAACGCTGGAGGAGGTATTCAGGCAGACCCAGATATAGGACATTTGCATAGTCCAATCTGGACCCTATGAGTGCCTGAACAGTGATCCTCCGATGTTCCTCCGAGAGAAGGGGAAAGAACGTGCGCAACATTCTGAGTATCCCAAAGCATGTTCCCGTAAGAGTGGAAACCTGGGATTTGAGCGAGAGCTCGTTGTCAATTTTAACCCCCAGGTTCTTACCCTTCCGCCCTCCTTTTCTTTCCTCCCACCCCTGTCCTCCATGAGTCCACCCCTCCACCCTCTGTGTTGCTTCATCCCACCCCTGTCCTCCAAGAGTCCAACCCTCTGTCCCTCAGTGTTGCTTCTTCCGCCCTCCTTTTCTTTCCTCCCACCCCTGTCCTCCATGAGTCCACCCCTCCACCCTCTGTGTTGCTTCGTCCCACCCCTGTCCTCCAAGAGTCCAACCCTCTGTCCCTCTGTGTTGCTTCTTCCCTCCCCTGTCCTTCATTAGTCCACCCGCTCCATCCTCTGTGTTGCTTCGTCCCACCCCTCTCCTCCATGAGACCACCCTCTGTCCCTCTGTATTGCTTCTTCTACCCTCCTTTTGTTTCCTCCCAGCCCTGTCCTCCAAGAGTCCAACCCTCTGTCCCTCTGTGTTGCTCCGTCCCACCCCTGTCCTCCATGAGTCCAACCCTCTGTCCCTCTGTGTTGCTTCTTCCGCCCTCCTTTTGTTTCCTCCCACCGCTGTCCTCCATGAGTCCACCCCTCCACCCTCTGTGTTGCATCGTCCCACCCCTGTCCTCCATGAGTCCACCCCCTCTGTCCCTCAGTGTTGCTTCTTCCGCCCTCCTTTTGTTTTCTCCCATCGCTGTCCTCCATGAGTCCACCCCCTCTGTCCCTCTGTGTTGCTTCTTCTACCCTCCTTTTGTTTCCTCCCACTGCTGTCCTCCATGAGTCCAACCCTCTGTCCCTCTGTGTTGCTTCTTCTACCCTCCTTTTCTTTCCTCCCACCCCTGTCCTCCATGAGTCCACCCCTCTGTCCCTCAATGTTGCTTCTTCCGCCCTCCTTTTGTTTCCTCCCACCCCTGTCCTCCATGAGTCCACCCCCTCTGTCCCTCAGTGTTGCTTCTTCCGCCCTCCTTTTCTTTCCTCCCACCCCTGTCCTCCATGAGTCCACCCCTCTGTCCCTCAGTGTTGCTTCTTCCGCCCTCCTTTTGTTTCCTCCCACCCCTGTCCTCCATGAGTCCACCCCTCCGTCCCTCAGTGTTGCTTCCTCCCACCCCTGTCCTCCATGAGTCCACCCCTTTGTCCCTCAGTGTTGCTTCCTCCCACCCCTGTCCTCCATGAGTCCATCCCCTCTGTCCCTCAGTGTTGCTTCTCCCGCCCTCCTTTTGTTTCCTCCCACCGCTGTCCTCCATGAGTCCATCCCTCCACCCTCTTTGTCGCTTCGTCCCACCCCTGTCCTCCAAGAGTCCAACCCTCTGTCCCTCTGTGTTGCTTCGTCCCACCGCTGTCCTCCATGAGTCCACCCCTCCAGCCTCTGTGTTGCTTCGTCCGCCCTCCTTTTCTTTCCTCCCACCCCTGTCCTTCATGAATCCACTCCCTCTGTCCCTCAGTGTTGCTTCTTCTACCCTCCTTTAGTTTCCTCCCACTGCTGTCCTCCATGAGTCCACCCCTCCACCCTCTGTGTTGCTTTGTCCCACCCCTGTCCTCCATGAGTCCATCCCTCCACCCTCTTTGTCGCTTCGTCCCACCCCTGTCCTCCATGAGTCCATCCCTCCACCCTCTTTGTTGCTTCGTCCCACCCCTGTCCTCCATGAGTCCACCCCTCCACCCTCTGTGTTGCTTCCTCCCACCTCTGTCCTCCATGAGTCCACCCGCTCCATCCTCTGTGTTGTTTCGTCCCACCCCTGTCCTCCATGAGTCCACCCCCTCTGTCCCTCAGTGTTGCTTCTTCCGCCCTCCTTTTGTTTCCTCACACCCCTGTCCTCCATGAGTCCACCCCTCCACCCTCTGTGTTGCTTCTTCCGCCCTCCTTTTGTTTCCTCCCACCCCTGTCCTCCAAGAGTCCAACCCTCTCTCCCTCTGCGTTGCTTCTTCCGCCCTCCTTTTCTTTCCTCCCACCCCTGTCCTCCATGAGTCCACCCCCTCTGTCCCTCAGTGTTGCTTCTTCTACCCTCCTTTAGTTTCCTCCCACCGCTGTCCTCCATGAGTCCACCCCTCCACCCTCTGTGTTGCTTTGTCCCACTGCTGTCCTCCATGAGTCCACCCCTCCACCCTCTGTGTTGCTTTGTCCCACCCCTGTCCTCCATGAGTCCATCCCTCCACCCTCTTTGTCGCTTCGTCCCACCCATGTCCTCCATGAGTCCATCCCTCCACCCTCTGTGTTGCTTCGTCCCACTCCTGTCCTCCATGAGTCCACCCCCTGCGCCCTCTGTACTAGGGCGACCAACTGGCATTGGTGCGAATTCAGGGCGGCGAGTGTAAAAACTCAGGACAATGGGTCGAAATTCAGGACACAAATTCAGGATAGGAGGTCAAAATTTAGGACAAAACTTCAGGACAATTGGATAAGTTTTACATCAGAGGTCGCACAATAGTATAGAAGTAAGCCCAGTCATATCCGAATATATTAAACCATTTGCAAACCGATCCATCATGTATCCTTCCATCTATCATTTAACTCATCCATCCCTTCATCCATCCTTTCACTCATCCATCCCTTCATCCATACTTTAACTCATCCATCCATTATCCATACATTCACCCTTTCACCCTCCCTATCCATCTGTACACTCATCCATCCACTCTTCTTCTGTCCATTCATTCACTCATCCATCCAACCAGCCACTTATCCTTCCAGCCATCCACCCTTTCAGTCATCCATCCATCCTCCTTTTCTCTCTCCATCGACCCTTTCACTTAGCAATCCTTCCTTCCATCCATCTACCCATCCATCTATCTACTCATCCACTCATTAATCCGTCCATTGACCCTATCACTTATCCATCCTTTCTCTCATCCATTTATCCTTTCACTCCTTCACTCATCTATTCATCCTTTTGTCCATCTACCCTCCCTTTCACTCAATCAGCCATCATTACATCCATCCTTTCACTCATCCATCCATCCATTCACCCTCGCACTTATCAATTCATCAATCCATCCATCATTTCACTCATCCATCCGCCCACTCACTCACTCATCATCCACCTTTTCACCCATCCATCCTTTCACTCATCCATCCACCCTTTTACCCATCCAGCTACCTTTCAACCCATACATCCAACTATTTACCTTTTCTCTCTTCCATCCTCCACTCTTCAATCCATCCATCCTCTCTCATTATCCATCTATTCAATCATCATCAAAAATAAGCTTTATTCGGCTTTTGACCATAAAAGCAACACAAAGAAATGCATACATGCAAAAATAACTCAACATAACATTACCTAATTAAAAGAAAATAGATTTAAACCCAACTAAAATGGTTTAGCATATCAACGATTCAAAATAATAACCCAAAATATACAGAATCCCCCTTTTTCACCCGCTGTTATGGTGATTCGGTGCTCGGGGACCAGGGTAAAAGTCATGCAGGTCCCAAATACAGATGGAGCCATCTCCAAGTTTGGGCTGGGTAGATCGCAAGTAGGGGGCAATGTTCCTGTCTTTAAATTTAACCAAAATCAAGTCCCCCGGAACATTTTTGGGCAGATGACCAAGCCACCCCACCCTTCTGACGCTCAGTATCCCACCGTCTAGCGCAGAAGGTAATGGTCTATTGTTTTTGAGCCAAAAGATGGCTTTGTTCAGTAGGTCCTGGTGCAGTTCACGTTTTCCCGGTCTGAGTGCGGGGACCCCAGAGAGAACGGTGACATATGGGGCTGCTACGGGGGGTAAGTCAATGCAATGCCTTCTTTCTAGTGCGATCACAGGAGCTCTAAGTGGGGCATGATCGGGATTAAGGGTCTCATTGCGACCACTTTGAATGGGTGGTATAACAGGGGAGTCACAAGTTTGCAGTATCCTGGCAGCATTGTTCGTAGACCTTTCCTGGGTGTTAGTGGGGGTAGAGCGTGTGGGAGTAACAGTGTTTCCGGTTAATGGGTATGACCGTGCTACAGTATTTTCGATCCTGCACAGTCTGTCCCCCAAATCATTAATTTTTACTACCAGTGGAGATAGAGCAGTGTATAGCAGACGCTCGATTTGGGCCAGAAGGGTCGATTGTAGGGGGGATCGAGTCTCAGCCTTATCCAATAGTAATGAGGCTGTATTGGGGCCTGGTACAGAGGGGCTGCAGTTATTAGATGGAAGGAGGGTTGTAACGGGGGATGCCTGGGGAGTGCAAATTGCTTGATCAGTGACTCTGGCCACTATGGGGGGGGATGGTGTATCCGGGATATAGTTTGTGCCACAGAGGGCATTCAGCTCTTCCCAGATGGACATTGTAGTTGGGTGACAGAATCCTGATGACAAGAGTAGACAGTTCAAAGCGGTAGGGATAGAAAGGATAGAGCCTGACTGTACCTTCTCCTGTGATGGTGCCAAGAGTGGTGGCCCGTCCCGTCCTCCTTGTGCCTCTGAGGGCCACAGAGGGCCCGCCCTTTGCCCGGGCTTAGCCCGGCGCCGCCCGCGCGCGTCCGCGACGCGGAGGATGCTCTCTCCGTTTAAGCGCCTCCGGGCGCGACTGACCAGGAAGTGGGCGGTGCTATGTGCAGAGCTCGCTGGGAGCTGTAGTTTCCCCCCACGGCGGCCGTGCTAGGTGGTGAGCAACGGCGGCGAGGGAAGCAACCAGCGTCAGGAACCCAGCGGTAATCCCCGTGGCAGGAGCGACCCTCCAGGTAGGTTGTCAGCAGTGTCCCCCCAATCTTTAATTCATCCATTCACCCTTTCATTAATTCATCCAGCCAGCCATCCACCCATCCCTTCACTTAATCACTCGCCCCCCTGTTAAAAAGGGTTCCAAAGACAACCGGTAACCAAAGACCCTTTTATGTTGCCCGGCGGTATCGCCTCTATGACCCACCAATATTAATCAATGAAGAAGCAGGCGCTGGAGACTGGAAGGCAGGAAACGAGGATTTTATTCTCTCCGGAGGAGAACACATCAATTCAGACAGCAAGTATCGTCACGAGGTGCTCTAACCACATCTCTGAGGCCTGGCCTCTTATACTAGGGTTTATGACCTTTATTGCACATAACACATTCTCGCAATACTTTAGTACTTGAAAGAACATCCTCGGAATCTCCCCTTCAGACCCGTTCCCACATACATTTACAGTTGGATTCCCCACCCCGGTCACAACAGGTGATGGTTGTCGCACAGCAGGGCATTCCGCCGATTCACGGAATGCATGGGGTTGATCGGATCTCATGGGGTGGGGGCTTTGATCGGTTCGGGGGTCTTTTGATGGGGAGGGGAAACTTCCTACTGTACGGGGTAATAAACAGTATCCGCAGAGCCAGGTGGCGGCCTGGGAACAGGGAAGACAAACGGGGACACAGGAAAAAGGGGGTTTGCATCAGAAGGGTTTGAGGCCATGAAAGGAATGAGGGGAGGTGTCGCGCTGGGAACAGGATGGGATTCCGTGGTGAAGCTGCGCTGAAGAGGGGTTTATGACCCAAGGCATGAGAGAGCGGGGGTTGTCAGCGTGCGGGGGAATGCTTGCGAGGTTAAGAGAGAGAGAGACGCGCTGGCTATTAGCGAGGGGCAGGGAGGCCATGGTGCTCAAAATGGCTGCCGCTTACGCGCACGAATGGGCTTGGAAAGGGGCAAGATGGCGCCGATAATGTTCACCAAGTTTGTATTTATTTTCCACAGTCCTCCCTTTAACATTTCCAAGACATCTTGCTGGCCTATTTCCTATCTACACCTATATGCAGCGATCATAAGTAAGGGAGAGGAGACTTAGGCGAAAGAACTGTACATAAACATCACATTATAAACATCATATTGAAAAATCTCATCATTTAGTAGGCAGGTTCATCGTTAAGTTGGTTGCAGAAAAAGTCATCGTAATGCAATATCAGACTAGAATTATGTAGCGAGGGCGTTGGGTACAGATCATAGAATAAGAACTGGTAAGTTATCATATAAGTAAGTCCTTTTTTTGAATACGGCGGGTGCATAGTCAGTCCAATGGTGGTTGGGAGAGAAATGAGATACAGTAAAAAATATATATATCAGAGTTCTCGTAGTCCTTTGTCGTCTTCTGTCGGCACTGTTGAGCACCTGGATTACCTATCAACAGAAATGTTCATGTGGATTGAGTCGTTGGGGGTCTGTGGGTAGGGGTGCATTTTGTTTGGTTTTCGTCAGACCTCGTAGGAGAAATGTGTTACGGTTTTGGAGCAGGTGCATCTTCTCCCGTAATGCAGAGCATAGATTTTGCAATGGAAAGTGCAATTGTTCCAGAATTGTGAGATCTGTTCGTTTCTTGAGTCTCTGTGGTGGGCATTTCCTGTTGCTTCCATCATCTTCAGGGTGCTTGGTAGCGGGCAGAACCACAGACTTTGTTTATCCTTTCTTCGGGGGCGACCCTTGGTGGAGTTCTAGGTCACCGTTCTGGGATTTAACATAGTTCGTGGTCTACTTAGTCGTAGCTCCCTCCCTTCTGACGCAGGGAGTACTCTTCTCTGGGCAGCTCAGTAGGATTTGGAGGAACTTGGGAGTTCGGGTGGAAAGGTGCGGGTGTGAACAGTCCTTATGGTAGGTCGGAGGAGGAGGGGATGGAGCAAGGCCAAGTCGGGAACAGATCAGGGGGGACGGAGGGTTTGCGACAGGCGGGTCCGTAACCATGTTCAGAGAGCGGGGACTTTTTGGCACACGTTGATCATGGAGCAGGGGCTTCAGGTCAGCCCTTTCCTTAGCTTTGTTTGAAACAGTGCCCCGTCCTGCGACTCCTTACTGCTGTGGTCTCGCCTCGGCCTCCGTCGCTGATGTTCCACAATCCGCAGTCAGGCCGCGTGCTCCCACATCCGGTCTCTTTCTCCTCCGACAGTGATACCCTTAAATGAGTGTTGAAAAGACAGTCTTTAGAGATTTTGCAGAAAAAGGTAATTACATAAATCTATTTTCTCTCCCAACACCAGGCAACAGGGGTAAGCACTCGCTACATTTGAGATTTTTGCGGCTTACGTATAAACAATTGATGATGGATTTGCTGGATTCCTTACAACTTCCTTTTGTTGGCTAATTCTTTGACGCTTTGATGATTATAACGTTCATTTGTCATATGTCTATTATAGTAGATGTCAGTTCTTCTGGCAGAGACCCATTTCCCTAGTACGAGTCTTGCAAGGCTAGGCTGGTCTTCAGGGCCTTGTATTTTACAAAAAGTGCAACGTGCTATTCACCATAGTCTGATAGGCATCCTTCTGAGGGATGAACATAGGCTAAACAAGTCTTCATTACATCAAAACATCTTATTTTCAGCAAGGCTTACAGCAACAAGGTCTTTCGGTTTTCGATCTAATTTTTAACTTTGCATACATCTTTCTAACTTTCTATACAAATCCTCGCAACCTGGTTACTACAAAAACTCGGGGGGTGGTTTGCCATAATTATTAAACTTATCCTCGGGGAAGGTGGGATCTTATGAAAAACGATTAGGAGCACAGCGAATCGGAGCAAGGGGCGTTTTTCAAGTTCTCGTTCAGGGCAGCTGATACCAAACTGGGGGCATTTTGGGTAGATGGGGGTGTCTTGATCATTTCTTACAGCTTGGGGTACGGAGACAATTTTCAATGGGGATGGTCGCATTACCACAGACACATTTTATCATAGAAGCCACTGACAAATAGTTCCCCGAGAGTGGGTCAAATTTAGGGAACCTTAGTCGTCTTACCTGTCCCTTTCCTATCGGCCAATTTAAATTTCATCCATATTTTAGTAGAAAAGGAGAGGTAGTAACGTGGTACCGATACAATTTTATTTAGGACAAATTTGTGCAAATACTTGTGGTATTTGGGGCCAATCAGGAGGTGCACCAGGTTCGCCAATTAGGTGCCAGTTGCTAGGAAGAGGGAAAGTGTGGAGGGGTGGAAGAGTGAGTGAGAGAGAGAGAGAGAGAGAGAGAGAGAGAGAGAGAGAGAGAGAGAGAGAGTAAGAGAGAGAGAGAGAGAGAGAATAGGCAAAACAGTACACATGGGACATAGAGAATGACCGTGTATTGTTTGGGCTATTCAGTGCGTTACCCAACGTTAGACGTTTCGGGTCTGTGTTAGGATGTAAAAAAAAAGCATGCAGTTTTGGGACAGAAAAGCATTAGATCTAGTACAAAAAGGTCGTGCATTTGGTAGGGCGTCCTTTTTGTGTCGTCTTGCAGCGGTGGTCCGTTTTCATGCATCGGGCGTGACGTGGTTCCAGATCCCTTATGATACTCCAATCGGGATTCTAATGTAACCTGCAGAGGGAAAAAGGGGAAAAAGGGGAGGTAGGGGGACAACATTCGAACACATCAAATGTATGGGCACGAAAGTCCTTTACTTACCACATACTCGTACTTATCTCTTCGGGATATAATTCCTTAGGGTTCTGGTTTCCTAAAGTCATGGGGGCAGGCAATGTGATAGGTTGTTCATGGGGAGGTTCGAGGATGGCATTAAGGATCGTGTGTAGTGAAAACGCTTAAAAAAGAGGAATCAGAGGTGCCTAGCGTGAGGTACCCGGTTTTGTAGATGTATCCGGCCATCGGGATCCCTAAATCATTCCCAAAGCTGTGATGTTCTAAGGCATATCAGTTCTTCGTTCAACCCTGTACTTTAGTACCTTCGACCACCATATCTTTATAACATTTTATCGATCACACTGTTTTACTTTACCCATTCTCAGAAGTCGAGGTCCTTCTTCATACGTCAGTTCCTGAGCTTAGTCGCATATCTTGGAGGCAGCGTATCATACCTTTGATTCGACCATCAACCCAGGGCCGAACAACCATTTCTCGGATAACCTTAAAAAAAGAGCAGAACAGTTGCGCACAGAAAAAACCCTCCCACCGATACCCGCATTTACAAAAGTATGCGATGCCTATTCATAGCTTTTTAAGACCTTTATTTGTAGAATTATTCAGTACGTAAAATGTGAGAGCGCAATTCATATTTTGGTCTGACATGTCGTCGATGGAAGCATATACAGTAGGGGGTTATTTTGTAGCACAAGAACATGTAAAAAAGGTCTAATTAATTATTTGCAAGTAACCAAAAACATTTCATTGCGTGACGAAGGAATCAGGGGCATTTCAGTTCATAAATGGAAACACAGTCAAGCTCATCGTAATCACATTTCCTAGATGTAAGCCGCGGGTGTGCATCATGAGCGACGTTATGTATCAGTTACAACAAATACCAAAAATAAATTGTTCATTGAAATCAACATTTTACGGAACCTTTCTTAGATGTTCGCCAAGTGAACCCTCCTCCCTTTAACATCGAGTGCGCAATGGTTCGTATATATATATATATATATCTTAGTACATCAAGTTTCATTAGCTAAGGAACACCACGAGGCATCCGTTAGTTTCCATTGATACCAGCGCCATTTTGGGCGAGGCCGGTTTAGTCCGGAAGCAGCATCAGGGGCAAAATATCCCCGACAATTGGCGGTTGGACCAGAGTCCCTTTCGGCAGTTCAAAAGAAAACTGTGCTAACAGAGGGGCTGGTGGTGTGGACCGTCAATCAAGAGAGGGAGGGGGTAGAGTCTCTCTTACCGGGTCATGTTGATGTTCAGCCGGAACTTGCTCGAGTTCGTTAGCCCATAATGTTCCTGGGTGGTTCAGACGGAAGCTGATGCAGACACGAGAGCACCGCCATCTTGTTGCTCTGCCGTGGTTATGTCATTTGAGATCAATGCAACTGTTCCTCACCGGAAGCCTGAAGGGGCCGAGGGCTCTTGGGACTTTGGTAGAATCTTCAAAGTCGAGGGGATGTTTGTCGATGGTGGGGGCTTGCGCCCAGGTGGGCAAGTGCCCGAGTTGCAATTTCGGACAAAGTTACTCCAGCGGCCTAGACCCGCCTTTCGAGGGCCCAGACGCCATTTTGAGACCCTGCAGCAACCACCCTTCGTTGTTTCTATCAGGAGAGGAAGAAACTTCTTATGATGGCGAAAGACGGAGTATCATGTTGCTGGAGCAGGACATTTTGGTTCGGGGCGCCAGGGTGCAGCAGTGGAGCCTTCATCTGGGGAGGTGAGGGAGGCTCGTCCGTGCCGCCTTCCTCTCCCGGCGCATCCTACGCCGTCCCTTTGAATCAGGGGCGCACATGATGACCACCCTACACCCCTGATTCCGACTCTTGGGGGACCACTGTACATCCGGTGCTCCGTAAATATGCCCGTCGGACATTGTGTGTCCTGTACTACGCAAGTATACCAGCCGGGTCTTGTATGTCCTGTACTGAGAAAATATACCAGTCGGGCATTGTGTGTCCTGTGTTGCGGAAATATGGCCGTCGCCCGGCTGGAGGACATCGGCGCCGGGCCAGGGCAGGGAAGCCTCCTACCTGTGGAGGTGGAAGAGGCTCGTCCGCGTCGCCTCTTCCTCCCTGCCCACCCTGCATCCGTTCGATGGAGAAATTCGTGATGGCCGGACCAGGAGATACAAGGGAGGGGGTCATTTTCATCCGCCCCCTCCCTACTCGCAGTCCGGGGGACGCCATCCCTGGAAGGGCAGTATGGGAAGACCATTTCATTGCCTGCTGTGTGGAGTCTCCAGTACCTTCTCGCCAGCGGTCTCTTTTTGGCCCATGGTTGCTGGCAGGCCCCGCCCCACACGTGCTATGTGTTTCGGATGGGCGGGACCATCGAACTGTTACATTGGAAGACTTCCGGAGTGAGCATAATATGTTTTGTATTTTTCCTATTAGTAAAGTTTGTTTTTTTTAGAGAGTTCTACTAGTTATTCTATTTACTGTTGGTTGTGTGTTTTACCGTAATTAAATCCTTAAGTTATATAATAGACGCTTGGCTTTCTTGAGTCTTTTCTCTAACGGGGGGTTGTTTACACTGACCTGCAGTTGTGTTTGTTTTTCAGAGTGGGGGAGCAACAGAGAGCAATCAGTCCCAGAACTCTAACATGTCGTTGAAATTGGTCTGACGAAATCTGTGCCACCGAGCATAATCAAACGGGGTGGTCCTGTCTGCACTAGTCTGATTGGTTTTTATCTCGTGCCTTTTCCCTTTCTGTCGGCCTGTTCTTTCTGTCGACCCTCCGTTCTTACCTATGCTTTGCAGAGTCGGGCATTGGGCTTTCCAGTGTCCAAGACATTTACAGAAAGCACATTGATTTTGTTGTACATCTGTTCGTCCTGTGCATAGTGTCGGGGGATTACCTTCGGGTCGTTGTGTTCCGGGGTTGGCTTGTCGGCACATCCCTTTACACCGTTCGCTTTTCATGTCTACTCCTCGGGACTGTGCCATCGCTGGCCCTTCCCTTTGCCTACTAGACGTTTGGAGGGTTATCCGTCGTGTCCCCTCATCTTTTCTAAATTCGTCGCCTTCCCTTCGTCGTGTGGCTTCTTTGCGCCACATGCCGAGACTATCGAGCATAATAGGTGTTGTTTCATTCCTACGAAGGGCTATTTCTACCGTTTCTATTTTGTCAAGATCAAAGGATCCTCTCAGTGGCCACTGACTTTCTCGATCCTTTTTCGTATATTTATGCCACAGCTCACTGTAGGCTATAGCAATTAATCCATGCTTCATGAACATGTCCTTATTAGGGGTGCCTTCCAGCGGAGCCGGATGGTTCATCTCTAATAAGCGGTCCGGGTAAAACAGGCTACTGACCAGTGGGGAGAAGACAGGCATGACGGATCACAATGGGATAATAGTCAGCACTACCTATCTTATCACTGCGCGCAAAGACTAGACAGAATATTTCTATTCTACGTTGTTTGCACGTAGTGAATACCTCATGAACCAATTCTGAGCAATCAATGTTAGGTCAAAAATAAAAAATCAATATGGTCAATGGGGAGAATAAGTAGGCTCGCAAAAGTTCGCGTCACCTACCCTTTCACTATCTGCAAAGAGGGGACCTATTTTTCCCTGTTTGCAGACAGAGAATCTCCAGAAAACAATCTATAACAGTTAATCAATGTTTAGGTCGAAAATAAAAAATCAATATGGTCAATGGGGAGAATAAGTAGGCTCGCAAAGGTTCGCGTCACCTACCCTTTCACTATCTGCAAAGAGGGGACCTATTTTTCCCTGTTTGCAGACAGAGAATCTCCAGAAAACAGTCTATAACAGTTAATCAATGGGGGAGAAAGATGGGTCCGATGGGTGCGTACCTATCCTTCGCTGTTTATAAAGGGAGAGCCTGTTGTTTCTCCGTTTGTAGACAGTGAATCTCCAATAAATTAACACAAAGTAATACTAGTATTTTCTCAACAATTATCAACTCCTTTCAATTATCTATCACTTTCGCAATTCGTCGTGTTTACACGACCTTACCCGGACCGCATGGACAGTTTCTCGTCTTCCGAATCCAGCGCCCGATCGTCCTCTTCTCTTCGTACTTCTCGTGGCACTCCTGATGGTTCCCAGTCAGGACCGCAGATCACTCGAGAGAGGTCTCTTCGGAACCAGTGAAGTTCGGATGATCGGCTGTCAGACGAGGGTCTATCGGACAGGGTACCTTCCGATCGTTGCAGTCGTTCACTCTGTCGTCGGGACCTCTCCCACTGGATCCACGAGTCGCTGATGGGCCCCACGTTTGGGACGCCAATTGTTAAAAAGGGTTCCAAAGACAACCGGTAACCAAAGACCCTTTTATGTTGCCCGGCGGTATCGCCTCTATGACCCACCAATATTAATCAATGAAGAAGCAGGCGCTGGAGACTGGAAGGCAGGAAACGAGGATTTTATTCTCTCCGGAGGAGAACACATCAATTCAGACAGCAAGTATCGTCACGAGGTGCTCTAACCACATCTCTGAGGCCTGGCCTCTTATACTAGGGTTTATGACCTTTATTGCACATAACACATTCTCGCAATACTTTAGTACTTGAAAGAACATCCTCGGAATCTCCCCTTCAGACCCGTTCCCACATACATTTACAGTTGGATTCCCCACCCCGGTCACAACAGGTGATGGTTGTCGCACAGCAGGGCATTCCGCCGATTCACGGAATGCATGGGGTTGATCGGATCTCATGGGGTGGGGGCTTTGATCGGTTCGGGGGTCTTTTGATGGGGAGGGGAAACTTCCTACTGTACGGGGTAATAAACAGTATCCGCAGAGCCAGGTGGCGGCCTGGGAACAGGGAAGACAAACGGGGACACAGGAAAAAGGGGGTTTGCATCAGAAGGGTTTGAGGCCATGAAAGGAATGAGGGGAGGTGTCGCGCTGGGAACAGGATGGGATTCCGTGGTGAAGCTGCGCTGAAGAGGGGTTTATGACCCAAGGCATGAGAGAGCGGGTGTTGTCAGCGTGCGGGGGAATGCTTGCGAGGTTAAGAGAGAGAGAGACGCGCTGGCTATTAGCGAGGGGCAGGGAGGCCATGGTGCTCAAAATGGCTGCCGCTTACGCGCACGAATGGGCTTGGAAAGGGGCAAGATGGCGCCGATAATGTTCACCAAGTTTGTATTTATTTTCCACACCCCCTTTCACATTAATTTTGAGCTGAGACATTTAGAGAAGAGGCCCATCAAGAACTTCACCCTCGCTGTAGGAGCCATTCCAGGACTGGGACAGAAGCCACCCAGGGCAGAGACAGGATCCACTACAGGGGGGGACAGGAGCCATCACAGGCGGGGGGGACAGGAGCCATCACAGGCGGGGGGGGGACAGGAGCCACCACAGGAGGGGGACATGAGCCATCACAGGTGGAGGGCAGGTGGGGGGGGGACAGGAGCCATCACTGGGGGGGCGGGGGAGGCAGGAGCCATCACAGGAGGGGAACAGGATCCACCAGGGTGGGCGCAGGGGTGGGCATGCAGTATTCTAGTATCATCTTGGTCTCCTCCAGGGTGGGGTAGGGCTCCTCACCCCTCCTGGACTAGACAAGGAGAAGACAGGCTCTTTCCAAAATGTTAGTTTTGCCTTCCCCCACTGTGATGTACAGTACTTAAAGGAGATACTACAAGAGAACTGATTTCACTGATTGTCCTCCATACTTTGTTAATCAGTGTGGGTGCGATTGTCCCATTTCTTTATTTTATTACATTATAGACTGCATGTTTGAAGAACCGAGGTTTGTTCCCAATTTAGTGACAGTAATTAAGCTCTGAGAAGAGAACCACGTGCTGCCTCGGTGTAATCAGGGCCGGTGCTAGGATGTTTGGGGCCCTGAGCAGAAAGGGAATGTGTGAAGCCCCTCTAAATTGCAGAGACATGGCGCATTCAGGGCTGTTTGCATCTCAATAGATGCCCCTGCTCCTGACGCTGCAGCCCCTCCCTCTCAGTCACCTTCAAGCACCTCTTACCAGCTCATCAAGGGCTGGAGGTGTGAGGGTTACCACCCCGCTGTGCCTCTCCAATGTTTCTGGGTATCTGAGCTTTGGTCCTGCATCGGGTCTGTTACACTCGACCTCAACAGCATCGGGGTCTGTTACACCCGACCTCAACAGCATAGGCGTCTGTTACACCCAACCTCAACAGCATCGGGGTCTGTTACACCTGACCTCAACAGCATCGGGGTCTGTTACACCCGACCTCAACAGCATCGGAGTCTGTTACACCCGACCTCAACAGCATCGGGGTCTGTTACACCCGACCTCAACAGCATCGGAGTCTGTTACACCCGACCTCAACAGCATAGGAGTCTGTTATACCCGACCTCAACAGCATAGGAGTCTGTTACACCCGACCTCAACAGCATCGGACTCTGTTACACCCGACCTCAACAGCATAGGAGTCTGTTACACCCGACCTCAACAGCATAGGAGTCTGTTACACCCGACCTCAACAGCATCGGGGTCTGTTACACCTGACCTCAACAGCATCGGGGTCTGTTACACCCGACCTTAACAGCATCGGAGTCTGTTACACCTGACCTCAACAGCATTGGGGTCTGTTACACCCGACCTCAACAGCATCGGGGTCTGTTACACCCGACCTCAACAGCATCGGGGTCTGTTACACTCGACCTCAACAGCATCGGGGTCTGTTACACCTGACCTCAACAGCATAGGAGTCTGTTATACCCGACCTCAACAGCATCGGGGTCTGTTACACCTGACCTCAACAGCATCGGGGTCTGTTACACCCGACCTCAACAGCATCGGAGTCTGTTACACCCGACCTCAACAGCATCGGGGTCTGTTACACCCGACCTCAACAGCATCGGAGTCTGTTACACCCGACCTCAACAGCATAGGAGTCTGTTATACCCGACCTCAACAGCATAGGAGTCTGTTACACCCGACCTCAACAGCATCGGACTCTGTTGCACCCGACCTCAACAGCATAGGAGTCTGTTACACCCGACCTCAACAGCATAGGAGTCTGTTACACCCGACCTCAACAGCATCGGGGTCTGTTACACCCGACCTCAACAGCATCGGAGTCAAGAAGGGAGGTGGGTGGAAGCTGTGCCGGCTTTAGGGTGGTGCGACCGGTTCCCCGGTTAAAATTACGGACAAATGGCGTCCGTTAATGAATCCTTCACGGACAATGGACAGACGGCCGAAATTACGGACCGTCCGTGAAATTTACGGACGGTTGGTCACCCTACTCTGTACTGCTTACGCCGCCCGACCCTGCTCTCTCACTCATTTCCCCCTTTGCATTTGACTCCCAGATAGCAGCGGCTGGTGCATGTAAGCGCGGTGGGGCAGTGGGGCGGGCAAGATGGATGTCGACAGATGACAGAATAGGATTTATTTATTTAATTTTCCTTATTCCATCGTCTGACATCCCCCGCCTGTCCCGCTGCACTGCCTACGCTACAGTGAATTAAGCGGGTTACGCCCACCCTTTGATTACACGCCAAGGACGCCACCGTTTTTCAGCATCACTATTTTTGTCCCCTCCTCCAAGACAGCTTTTAGCTGCCTGTAGGCAGAGGCCTTTTGAGGACACCAGCGCTTGAAGTGGAAAGGAAAGGTGGTAGGGGGTTCTCTCCAAAGGGTGTGGGGGGTGTAATTAAGGGTGCAGCTTAAAACATGTGAACTACAAGCCTGTGCTATACATAGCATGCTGCCTGCCAGCTTCTAGGCGCCTCTTTGTGAGTTTTTGCATTTGCATCCAATCACAGAGCAGCAAACATATGCCCAGAACAATGCAGAGCTATTGGCTTTGTGAGTGTTTGTTACCAGTTTGATATCAATGAGTATCCACTATGATTTTGTTGCAAATGAGATCCGATATTTAGAAATGGCACACATGCGACATCCCTATGTGGACACTGGAGAGAGGCCAAGAATTGAATGAGCATGTAATATGAACTCTTTTAAGTAAGTCTGGGCGTTGAACTCCGCTCAGAACTGATATGCAGATTCCAAATTACAGTAAATAATTGCACTTAACCAACAACTTTACAAACGTTAACAAATCAAAGCCTTTACCTACGTAGAATATGCAATGTATAGACCATAAGATACCGCTAAAACCATTTGCAAGGCCAATAGCTCCCAAAGGGGAAACCTGTTGGTTTTGTCAATGCTTGGTTGAAGAAGGCTGTCCTTTTTAGGGTGCGCATATTATCACCTGCCCTTGTCACGTGACTCCATGGTACCCTATGGAGGCGCAGATCAGAGGTGTGATCTTGTGCAATAGGAGTGGCATTACAAACGTTGACATCTCTTGAAGGGGTCTGGGAAGGAGTAGCAGCCAAGAATGAAATCCAGCTCGTTCTGTGGCATGTGACGACAGAACTTGCATGATATTTATAAAATATACTGCAGCCACGTAGGACTCAGAATGGTTCCGGTAGCAGACTCTTCGATTTCTTAGATTGTGCAGGCTTAGGACAGGCGGAAGGTCTATCAGGTCACGCTGTATAAAGTTGTGTGCAGCAGGTGAAGTAACCCACTGAGCTCGGCTGACTGTCAGGTTCTGCCATTAGTTGTTTTATGGTAGGTCACTGCCTGGACACCTGTCACCACAGAAGACAACGCAAAGACCATGAGGAGCATCGATTCAGGAGCCACCGCCGACCCCTGTCCGCAGCACATCTTCCACAGAGCTGCCTCCGCCAAAGTACCCGAACTATGATGAACAATCAACTGCACCTTCAAAACAGGCACATTCCCCAATGACTAAATGTGCAGAAGTCAAACCCCTCCTCAAGAAGCCCTCCGCAGACCCGATGGACTTCAAGAACTACAGACCCATCTCTCTCCTCCTCTTCGCCACCAAAGCCAATGAGAAGATCGTCAACAACCTGCTCACGAACTTCATAGAATCCAACTCGATCCTCGACTCTTCCCAATCTGGATTCCACAGTGGAGAAGTGTGGCTCAATGCTTAGAGCGGCAGACCTTGATGCAGAACGCTGGCCAGGGACCAGGGTTCGATTCCCGCCTCGGCGGGTTTCGGGCTTAAATTCCTCTGACCGGATATTCTCGCCTCAGTGCCGATTCTAAGCATGGGTCCCACGCTGCAACTCTGGGCAATAGCTGGCTTAGTCTCCACAAAGGCCCCCTGATACACAAGGGATGCCTGGTTTCACCATGGGATGCCCAGGAGTGGACACCCCACAAGGAAAAGTCAGGAGGGGTTCCCTTGTGGTAGGAGTACAAGCGCCGGGATGCCTCCGGGTCACTGTTCGCGCTATACAAATACGCCACATTTACATTTACATTTACAGCAACCACAGCACTGAGACCGCCCTCCTAGCCACCACAAATGACATCCGCACTCTACTCCACCAAGGCCACACGGCAGCCCTCATCCTATTAGGCCTCTAAGCAGCCTTCGGCACCATCTTCCCCTGCACACTAGCCGTCAGACTCCATGACGCCGGCATACAGGGAACGGCCATAAACTGGATCTGCTCCTTCTTCCCTGGCTGAACTCAAAGAATAAGACACCCGCCCTTACTCTCCGAACCCACAGAGATCAGCTGCGAAGTACCCCAAGGATCCTCACTCAGCCCCACGCTTTTCAACATCTACATGGCTCCCCTCGCAGCCATCGTCAGAAAACCCGGACTCAGCATAGTATCCTACGCTAACGATACCCAGCTCACCTCTCCCTCACCCAGTAACCCGAGATCACCAGACAGTTTCCAGGAAGGAATGAAGGACATCACATTCTGGATGAGCATCAGCTGCCTGAAGCTCAACTTGGAAAAAACGGAAGTCCTCTTCCTCAGATCCAACACCTCCGCATGGTACAATACCTGCTGGCCCACTGTCCTCGGCAACCCCCCCTCACCAACACACCACACCTGCAACCTCGGCATCATACTCGACTCCTCCCTCACCATGAACAGACAGATCAATGATGCATCTTTCACATGCTTCAATACCCTTTGCATTCTCCGCAAAACCTTCAAATGGATCCCCCCAAATCCAGAAAGACCGTCACCCATGCACTCATAACCAGCAGACTGGACTACAGGAACAGCCCCTGTGCCGGAATCAACACATCTCTACTCCTCAAACTCCAGACCATCCAGAATGCCGCAGCCAGACTCATTCTCGCATCCCAGGACAAGACCACATCACCCAACACCTGCGAAAGTTCAGAAGCGGTTTTATCAAATACCCCTAATGAAGGGTACCTCAGGGGGTCAAGGCATCCGCTGCCAAAGGCGTCATGGTTTGAATTTCTGCAGGATCTTCTTTTCATCCTTTGAAGGTTGATAACATGAGTACTACTTGGTTAATATAATTTTAACCCCTGTATCTTTCTGAACTATTAGTTTTAGAGAACATGGCTAGAAGCACTTCATAAGCAGAGGCAGTACTCTTTTTTATGTTTTGCATTTTTATATAGCGAGAACTCAACCTAAACATATTGGAGACCTATACATGAGCAATAGTTACATTATGCAAGATTACTTTTCATCAACCCCTTTTGTTTCGCTTTGTTTGCCCTAAGTTGGCAGGGTATGCTCAGACGTGAGTCCCTTGCTCACTTGGCCACTGGATTCAAGATAGCCTGGCTGATGAGGATTATGAATCCGAAACCGGTCCCAGGATACTTGTTTCCGGTCCAGGGAAGACATGGCTTGGCAGTTCGTGCTGGACTGTTCCCATGAGGCACAGGGTCAGACTGATTTGCATATAGCCATGTCTGAACTGGGGTGGCAGAGTGGGCTAAAGAACGGTGATGGATTAAACCCAGATCTTTTGACTGGGTGTGAGTGTTTGATTGATTCAGATGCTCCGTCCATCACCACCCCCTTTTGTACCGCTTTTGGCCGCCATAAGTGTGGCAGGGTATGCTCAGACGTGAGTCCCTTGCTCACTTTGCCACTGGATTCAAGCAAGCCGGGCTGAAGATGGCTGGAATGCCAGAAACCGGTCCTTGGAAGCTTGTTTCCGGTCCAGGGAAGACATGGCTTGGCAGTCCGGGCTGGACTGTTCCCATGAGGCACAGGGTCAGACTGATTTGCATATAGCCATGTCTGAACTGGGGTGGCAGAGTGGGGTAAAGAACGGTGATGGATTAAACCCAGATCTTTTGACTGGGTGTGAGTGTTTGATTGATTCAGATGCTCCGTCCATCACCAACCCCTTTTGTACCATCTAGAGTACAACCTAATCCAGAATTAATAGAGTAATAATTTTGTCACATTTCAAAGCTACTAATTGTATATATTGAATGTACTGTGGTACTGTTTTTCATGCAGTGCATTATGGGTAGAGTGGATTTACCATATCTTCAAAGTTTATGATGCCCACTAGGGACCTCTAGGCGCAGCTTGCGGTACTGCACCTACACATCTCATATTTATATTACACCTTCAATAAATTTCCCTTCACCAGCTGCACATAGAGTACAACCTAACCCAGAATTAATATAATAATTGTTTTGTCACATTTCAGAGCTATTAACTGTATATATGGACATAGAAGTAAGCCCAGCCATATCCATATGACATATCTGAATGTACTTGTGGTTCTGTCTTGCATGCAATGCATTAGGGGAGTACCACATGTGACCAAAAGTTTGATGCTCAACAGGGACCTCTAGGAGCAGCTTCTGGGACCGCACCTACACATCTATATTAGACCTTCTATAAATGTCCCTTCACCAGATCCACATAGAGTATAACCTAATCCAGAATTAATATAATAATTTTTATGCCACATTTCAAAGCTACTAATTGTATATGTTGAATGTACTGTGGTACTGTCTTGCATGCAATGCATTATGGGAGTACCATATGTGACCAAATGTTTGTGATGCTCACTAGGGACCTCTAGGCACAGCTTGTGGTACTGCACCTACCACATCTCACATTTATATTAGATATTTGATATTTGTGTGCATTTGTAAAGCGCTAACGTTCGCTCCCAAGGGAGCATCATGGCGCTGGGCAAGCTGCGGAGAATAACTGAAAGAGTGGGGTGTGATGAGAAAGAGAAGCTAAATGGCAGCCAGGACAGAGGAGTCTAGTTGTTGGTAGACCCATGTCTTGAGAAGTTTTCTAAAATTGTTCTCATTTTCTGTGGATCTAAGGTTGACAGGTAGATTGCTCCAGGCTTTGGCTGCCAGAACATTGAAGGATTTCCCACCCTTGGTCTTATATTTGAATCTGGGGATTAGAACCAGATTTGTCCCAGAGGATCTCAAGCAGCGCGGGGGGTCATAGCGCGTGAAACGATTTGCGAAGTAGCGGGGCCCTGTATTTTGCATGGTTTTGAAAACTGTAAGGAGCAGTTTAAAGAGGATTCTTTTATGCAGTGGCATCCAGTGCAGCGAATTTAGGGCTGCAGACGCTGATGACCTTCTGGGGAGTTGTAAAACTAGTCTAGCTGCAGCATGTTGGATGCTCTGCAGCTTTCTGAGAGTAGATTTTTTCACTCCGGCCATAAGGCCATTGCAGTAGTCAAGTCGGGAGAGTATGAGGGCTACCGCGACTGACTTTCTGGCTGCAATTGGGAGGAAATCGAAAAATTTCTTCAGAGATTTTATTAGTCCAAAGCAGCGACCGGCAGTAATCTTAACGTGGTCATCGAAAGAAAGAGAAGAATCGAATTGCACGCCTAGGTTTCTGGCTGATGAAACTGCACTTGGAGGGGCCTCTGATCCTAGGGGCCACCAATCTTTCGGGCAAAAAGAAAGATTTTTACCTAATGGGATGATTTCCGTCTTAGCACTGTTGCATCTAAGATGGTTAGTATTTAACCACTTAAAAACATCAGAGAGGCAGTTTTTAAACCGGAGATCTGCGTCAGTCCGCTGTTTGTCAATGGTGACGACCAATTGAGTGTTGTCAGCGTAAGACGTGACAAGAATCCCGTGTGATTCTATCACAGCTAAGAGGGGTGCCATGTAGATGTTAAAAAATAAAGGGCTTAATATGGACCCCTGGGGCACTCCAGATGTGATGAGCTTTTCGCAGGATAGGTGGGGTCCAAGGGACACAGTCTGAGACCTATTTGATAGAAACGATGAGATCCAGGCCAATGCTGTGTCTGTCACGCCGATCTCTCGCATTCGGTTAATTAAGATGGCATGCGAGATAGTGTCGAACGCTGCTGTAAGATCCAGCAGGATTAGACCTTCTATAAATGTTCCTTCATCAGCTCCACATAAAGTACAACCTAACCGAATCTGGAATTAATATAATTCTTTTGTCACATTTCAAAGCTACTAATTGTATATATGGACATAGCTATTTGAATGTGCTCGTGGTACTGTCTTGCAAGCAATGCATTATGGGTAGGGTGGATTTACCATATCTTCAAAGTTTATGACCTTTAGGGACCTCTAGGCACAGCTTGTGCTACTGCACCTAGACAAGCAGTACTGGTGGCTTGCTCACTAGGAACTTCAAGGAACAGCTTGTGGTACTACTCCTTTTATTTATGTTTCAAAACCCAAAACATAAATAAAAGGCATTGTCATTTACAATGCCAAGAGCTCAAACTCGCGTGAATGTGAGACCTATTGCATTGGGAATGCGTGTTCTTTTTAGGCACAGGGTGATTTAGTGATACCAAGACTCAAACCTGATTCTGTAGTTCCAAAGTCGGCCTCTCTGGCCATATTGCCACATCCTCTCCCTCAGATAAACTACTATGAAATGTATTTTGAGAAGCAGGTAGCTCTCCTAACTGGATTTATGGTCGGAAGAATACATCTAACTCGCCTGACTGCATGCTGATAATCCAAATGTATTATGTCAAAGTGCTCTGAAAGGGTTGAAAAGGCTTGTTGGATGCTAAACAAAAGATCTACTATATATGGCTTCAAAGCAGAGAGGCAACAGAGGTAGAGAGATCCCTTAAATGTGTCTGAGCCTCAACGGAGCTTTGAGCCTTAAAACTGATATATCTCCAGCTTGCTGTGGTCTTTTTTCCTCACACACTTGGCTGACTAGAGCAGGCAGCACCCCATGTTGCTTATATGTCTGCTACAAACGGAGTGGGGCTCTCAGATCTGTGAACCATGAAGTGGAGCTGTCAGGAAAGCGGGGACAGTGTTTAATGCCACTATGGTGTATGTTGGGAAAGAGTGGGGATGTTTGGGCCCGTCTGCTTGTTCCTTGCAAAGCTTTCTGGAGCAGTGGGGCTAGCCCTGGGCATTTATAGATGGAAGATGTATGTGCCTTGCTGGGGCTGCTGAGTGCTATGGGAGGCCTAAGGGAGGTGCTGGGTAGAATGAGCCTGCTTTTCACTGGCTATGCAGAAATAGTGGGGTCAAACCCTTGGTAGTCACATCTCTGATCCTGGCTCCACATTGTACTCACGATCCCCCAGTTTTATATGCAAAAAATTGCATTGCCGTCCCTTTGGGGGTTGGGGGGCATCATGACAGCAGCCTCATTGTGTGACCCACAAGGCAGTAATAAGTACTGGAGGTAGGGCCGGACTGAGACAGAAAGCAGACAGGGCACCTAAATATTAGTGGCCTGAACAGCAAATCAGGTTGCTGAAAAAGTGGCCCACAATTGCAAATTAGGGCAGCACTGCCCTTGTAAAGACACAGGGCCTCATTTATGAAAAGTGACGCATCGCTGCGTGAAAACAGCGATGCGTCACTTTTTATTGCGTCCTCCTTGCGACACCAATGATGCGTCATATTTACAGTATGAGGCATCATTGCGCAATGAGTTACAGATACGTCAGTATTTCTGACGTATCTGTATGGCGCAAAAGTGACGCATTGCTGGAGTGTGTCACAAAAGTGACGCAACTCCAGCAATGTGTCCTTTCACATTGGGCAAGCCCCACGTGAAAGGGCCTGCGTCAATATTACGCCTGCTGTGAGACAGGCGTAAGAAATTGAAGCATTTGCGTCCTAGAAGTGGCGCAGTGAAATCTTTTGATTTCACTGCGTCACTTCTATGACCCTTTCTTGTGTCAGAACGCCCCCCCTGCATACATTATACCTGGCGCAGGTATAATGTAGCGCAGGGGTTCACAAAGTGAAGCATCTACCTAGATGCGTTACTTTGTAAATATGGTGCAACAAGGCACATTTTGTACGCTGCTGGTGCGTCACAAAAAGTGACGCACCGGTGGCGTAAAAGTGACGCACGGCTTCCTAAATGAGGCCCACACTGTGTACGAGTTTTGCAAGATATTGCCAGGGCCACTGGAATCATGCATCAGTGGAGGGCTAAATTATGTGGCAGAGTTCAGTAAATTATGTGGCAAGAAAAAGACACTAATGCAGCATAATGCAACACATTTTGTAAAAGTATTACTTCACTATTTTGTCATTTTCACTCATGTTAGCACTGTCTGGGCATTGGTTGCACCTCATCAGTACTAGTTTAATATCGAAATACAGCAATAAGCCACAGAAGGGTGACCAGTCAACTTTGCAAAGGGCTTTCCACTGCGCAGCAACACGCCTTGCTGTGTTTTTAGAAACTTTGCAACTGTTTGAGCTTCAAATACATTTTTTCATGAAAATCTGCAGAATATGCGACAGATGATGGATTATGTGGCAAATCCGTAATTATTCAAAACTCTGCAGCGGCAAAATTGCTTACAGCCAGTGGACCTGGATATGGCAGACCGCATGCATGGGCTCGGCTACAAGAAATGTTTGTGGTAACAGCAGGTAGATCAACAGTAAAGACAAACCAAGCAGATCATAAAACTGGCACACAAACAGCCTGTGGGGGCAGCCCTTCCGTCCTGTGGGGCCAGCCCTTCCGTCCTGTGGGGCCAGCCCTTCTGACCTGTGGGGCCGACCTTCTGACCTGTGGGGCCAGCCCTTCTGACCCGTGGAGCTGCCCTTCTGTCCTGTGGGGACAGCCCTTCTGACCTGTGGGGCCAGCCCTTCTGGCCTGTGGAGCCAGCCCTTCTGACCTGTGGGGCCACCCTTCTGACCTGTGGGGCCAGCCCTTCCGTCCTATGGAGCCAGCCCTTCTGACCTGTGGGGCCGCCCTTCTGGCCTGTGGAGCCAGCCCTTCTGACCTGTGGGGCCAGCCCTTCTGACCTGTGGGGCCAGCCCTTCCGTCCTGTGGGGCCAGCCCTTCTGACCTGTGGGGCCGCCCTTCTGACCTGTGGGGCCAGCCCTTCCGTCCTGTGGGGCCGCCCTTCTGACCTGTGGGGCCGCCCTTCTGACCTGTGGGGCCAGCCCTTCCGTCCTGTGGGGCCAGCCCTTCTGACCTGTGGGGCCAGCCCTTCTGACCTGTGGGGCCGCCCTTCTGACCTGTGGGGTCTGCCCTTCTGGTCTGTGGGGCCGCCCTTCTGACCTGTGGGGCCAGACCTTCTGACCTGTGTGGCCGCCCTTCTGGCCTGTGGAGCCAGCCCTTCTGTCCTGTGGGGCCAGCCCTTCTGGCCTGTGGAGCCTGCCCTTCTGACCTGTGGGGCCAGCCCTTCTGGCCTGTGGGGCCGCCCTTCTGTCCTGTGGGGCCAGCCCTTCTGACCTGTGGAGCCTGCCCTTCTGACCTGTGGAGCCAGCCCTTCTGGGCTGTGGAGCCAGCCCTTCTGGGCTGTGGAACCAGCCCTTCTGACCTGTGGGGCCAGCCCTTCTGGCCTGTGGACCCAGCCCTTCTGACCTGTGGGGCCTCCCTTCTGGGCTGTGGAACCAGCCCTTCTGGTCTGTGGGGCCAGCCCTTCTGGTCTCTGGGGCCAGCCCTTCTGACCTGTGTGTCCGCCCTTCTGACCTGTGGGGCCGCCCTTCTGTCCTGTGGGGACAGCCCTTCTGGCCTGTGGAGCCAGCCCTTCTGACCTGTGGGGCCAGCCCTTCTGGCCTGTGGAGCCAGCCCTTCTGACCTGTGGGGCCGCCCTTCTGTCCTGTGGGGCCAGCCCTTCTGGCCTGTGGAGCCAGCCCTTCTGACCTGTGGGGCCAGCCCTTCTGGCCTGTGGAGCCAGCCCTTCTGACCTATGGGGCCGCCCTTCTGTCCTGTGGGGACAGCCCTTCTGGCCTGTGGAGCCAGCCCTTGGAGTTCTGGACTTTTTGGTTCCGTCCAGAGGTGTCAGGGAACAACACCCAAAGACCCCGGAGTTCCACCTGCCTTGGTGCGCAAATGAACAGAAACACGGGCTTCTCGATGGTGGCGTCAAAGACCAAAGGTTTATTACTGCAGGGACACAGAAGTCATAGATACTACACACGGTCAGTACCCAGGAGCCTGTTCGATTTGTACAAAGTGGGTTGCTCCTTATATACCAAAAATTGTGCTCTAGGCAAATATTTCACATGTCGGTACATTCCCAAACCTTTGTGTCTCTAAACAATAAATATTTGACGTTACACAGGAACCGTCGATAAAATCTGATACCAAACATCTACGAAGAGGGGTTCCCACTAGTTCATCACAATCCCCTGTCAATATTGCATTCAGGACCCGGACCGCCTCATCGTAAAGTTCGTTACCTCCCCCTAATAAAGATTCAGAAAGAAAGAAACAGAGCCAGGTGTGGAAGATAGAAAAGTGGGATAAGGGATGTTTGTGGGTCGTAAATGGGCAAGGCTACCGGCTTCGGCCGCCTAATCATGATCAGGTACAATGGACACGAAGACCAGTTTGGCAAGACTGGCCTCGGGCAGAGGAGGCAGCCTTTGTCGAGTCATGCAGCTACAGCGTGATCTGGTTTAAGGTGCACGTGTCATGTAGGAGGTGAATCTCCGGCTAAGGCTACGTGTCCTTAATCAAAGTGGAGTGAATGAAATGATCAGAGGCTATTGCATATGTGAGGGCAAGGAAACACAAAATGGCGGCCATGATCTAAGATGGATGCCGTGTGTATATCAGAAATGTGTCAATGGAAGGAGTGCTCTTGCTCGTAGCGTAGCGAAAACACTAGGATATACTAGATGGATCATTTGCGGTACGCTGATACTAATTTTATGTATTTCCGACAAACTTGAAAACACGGGTTCAAGTCGTCACGGAACCTCACGGAACCTCAGACCCTCCTTTTGCCCTTACATAGGCAATTACTCAGTCTATGTCAGAATCTAGTTCTATGCTCATCAGGTCAGTGACATGTTGTTGTATCATCATCCTTTCTCGTGTCTTTTCTCCAAACGCAGGTGGTTTTCTGAGACAAGTCGTAGCACAAAGACTACACAGAGCAGGACCACACTGGATAATCAGACAACATGAGAATAGGAATACTAGGATGACACCAATGACCATTAGAACTTTCCATCCCCACGCTGAGATCAGAGTCCAAAACCACTCCATGAAGGACCAGTTTCCCTTGTCTACATGAATGGAGTCCGAAATCTTGTGCAACTTAGAGATCGCCTCGTAGACTGTTGGAGCATTATTAGGAATAAAGACACAGCAGCTCGATTGGATCATTCTGCATACCCCACCTCGATCTGCAAGTATAACGTCTAGAACCATACGGTTCTGCAACGTCATGAGCCTATCCGCCTGAAGCTCAGCTGTCAGATTGCTAAGGGCACCAGCAGTTTCAGTAATAGTAGATTCAACTACCCGTGTTAGCTGACGTATGTTTCTACTATTGGCCATAGGTCCCCAGAACGGAAGGAAGCCTTTGAAGAAGTCTCCAGCTTCCTGACCAGCGGTATCTTCCTTGCTGAAGACACCTCTCGCTACTCTTGTTCTGTGGTAATCAGGTGAAGCAGTGTATGTCGGAGGCAATAATCGAGCAATATAACATGATCCTGAGAAGTCGGCAGGCAACCATGTATAAGCTCTGTCTCGACAAATGAAATAGGTACCCCTAGCAGTAAGAAAGGCAGGGGAAGAGTTAGCCGGAAACACATAAGTCTCTACGCACTCACTCCTCCCTAGCTGAGCTCTCGGATTTCTCCCATTACCTTGCAAACAGACCTGACCTCGGTGAGGTACGACCCAGATTGGAGTTGAGCTTTTACGCTTGCTTTCTCCTAAACTAAGGCGATACTCTGAAGTATTCCAACTTAAATATACTCGCAATTCGTCTCTAGGGTAAGATGGAGTATTATTGACGTCCTTGACCATATCAATAATTCCCTGGACTAAAGCTTTGTTAGCAGAGTTATATTTAGTGGAACGTGGTGGACGTGGAGGATAGGTTTCGAGAGCATAAGCAAAGATGGTTTGGAAAGCCTGAAATGATCCATTATAGCTGTAAGGCAAAACCAGATATGGAATACCTTTATCCATAGTGTGAGGTATCAAGCCACATACCCAGCAGTCTGTAGTGTTAACTACCAGTTGGTGTTGGTGCAAGAGCTGTACAAAAGTGTTGTTGGTGAATTCTGAGCGTCTGGCTTGCTCATGTTCCGGAAACGAGTGAAAAGAGTGTATAGAAGAAACAGTAGAAATAGCTGGATCAAGGGGAGGCACTGTAGAAACTGGCACAAAAATCAAATTTATGCTAAAGACAATTCCACCCACCAATGTTGCTAAAACAATCAAAAATGTAATGGCACATTGCATCAAGAAACATTTGCTGTGAAGAATTCTATTTAGTCTGTTTCTGCGAACGTAAATCACATTCTTTCGTTGCAGCGCAGGAAGTTCCATCTTCTACAATCCGCTCGCGACCACTGATGATGTGTACGTAGATGAAAATGCCTCTGTCAGCCCTGGGAGTTCCCAGTACTAACAGAAAGATCGACCTTGTGTCAGACCCCTGCAAATTCAAACTAGGCACACAGCCACGACCCTACGGCTACCCAGACGGCAAGGCAATTTTAAAAACAATAAACAATAGCAAACTTCCTGGCTGAGGGCAAAAGTTCAAAATATATATAAATATATCAAAATCACAGTATGCAGTTGCCTGCTTTATTAGTCCTTTTTATGGCTTCTAAGGTTGTATCTTTTCTTCGCTGGTACTGTCTGATCGGAAAATAGTGTATCACTAGCAGCTGTTGCAGAGTTTACGTTCGCAGATGGCAAAGTTTCTTTTGATGCTGGAGACAAATGTTCAATGTTCAAAGTAGTCTTTTCAGGAGGAGAGTCAAGTTTCAAAGTGTCAGTAATCAAATCGGCATCGCTGAAAGGGACAAATTTCGGAGTTGTTTCAGATTCGGAGGCACCAATTCCCTTCTTCACCCAGTCGTCGTAAGGCAGCGGCAGTGGAACACGCTTTACGTGGGAAGCGTGGATCCAGTTCTTCCGGCCAGCAACACGTACAGCTGTCCTCGTTGCCAGCAGGATTTGGAAGGGGCCGATGTAGCGAGGCTGAAGATTCTTTGTCCTCGCGAAGTTCCGGACCACTATGAAGTCACCCGGTTTCAGTTGATGCCCTGGACTCTCCGGAGGCTTTGGCAAAGCATCAAAAACCTGTTGATGAATAAGACTCAATTTAGCAGTCAAGTCGTAAAGGTAGTCTATCAACATAGGATATTCAATGGAGCAAAAGTGTTTAGGCCTCGGCACACCCCAGATATTTGCCGGGCGGCCAAATACAATCTCATATGGAGAAAGCCCTATTCTAGAATGCACTGTTGCTCTCGTTGATAACAAGGCCAAAGGAAGTGCGTCTGGCCAAGCCAAACCTGTGGATGCTTGTATTTTGGCTATTTTAAGCTTGAGGGTGCCATTGTAACCCTCCACTAGACCAGCTGACTGGGGATGGTTCGCACTATGAAATTTTTGTTTCAATCCTAGACCAGCACACACACTCTGCATAACTTTCCCTATAAACTCACTTCCGTTATCTGACCATACAATCCGTGGCATTCCAAACCTAGGGAAATATTCCTTGAGAAGAATTTTGGCAGTTGATAGGGCAGTGTTGTCCTTTAATGGGTATGCTTCTATCCACCTGGAAAAAGCACAAACTACCACCAGGACGTACTTTAAACTGTTGCAGCGTTCCATGTGAATGAAGTCTAACTGTATTACTTCAAAGGGACAGGAAGGAGGAGCGAAATGACCAGCTGGAGTTGGAGTTCCCTTGCCAGGATTATGCATCAAGCACACCATACAATTTTTCACCACCTTCTCTGCACACTTACTGATTCCCTCATTCTTCCAAACCGGAGCTAACATCTTACATATCCCTTTAGAACTTATATGCGCCACTCCATGCGCCATCGTTACTACTGCAAGCACATATGCATCAGGCAACATCCAACGCTGCTGTTCTGTCAAATCAATCCAACATCCATTCGAGTCCAACTTGCCCGTACTTTCTCTCCATACACGTTTCTCTTCCTCAGTCGCTTCTTTCTGAATCTCTTTCACACTTTCCATAGTGTCCTCACACATTCCAGACTCAGCAATCCATCTTGCAGACGTAGCAACATACATTCTACTCATCATGTCTCTAGCTGTCTGTTTAGCGGTTTCATCAGCAAAGGCATTCCCACGACCAACATCATCCGTGATTGCTTTATGAGCACTGCACTTCACAATCGCAACTTTAGTCGGCAAGGTTAGAGATTCCAACAAGTCGTTAACTAGCTGACCATGTTGAATCTTAGTCCCATGGGACGTAATGAAACCCCTTTCTCTCCACAACCGGCCAAAACTATGGGCCACGCCAAATGCGTACTGACTATCTGTAAACACATTCACTCTCTTTCCCTCAGCTAAAACACACGCTCTCGTAAGAGCTATTAACTCTGCAGCTTGGGCAGAATTCTGACTCACTCTTGCAGTTTCCACAATCGTCTTCAAAGTCGTTACCGCGTAGGCAGCAGTCACATCACCATTCTCCAATTTAAAACATGACCCGTCCACATATAGCGTACCATCCGGGTCGGACAGGGGAGTATCTTTTAAATCGATACGTCCTTTTGTCTCTTCCTCCGTTTTGAAATAACAGTCATGTGGCTCAGAATCACTCGACTCTTGATCAGTCGGCAACAATGTTGCTGGATTCAATACATTGCATCTTTTGATCTGAATATGACTCGCTAATAATGTCAGCTCGTAACCAGATAATCTCGCACTAGTAAGGTGTTGTGTCTTCGTTCGGTTCATGAGTGTATCCACTGCATGAGGAACCATGACCACTAGCATATTGTTCATCACCAAACCAGCAGATTGTCGAATGGAAGCTGCAGCTGCCGCTGTAGCCCTCAAACAACTAGGTAACGCTCTGGCTACCGGATCTAATGTTGATGAAAAATACGCACAAGGGCGTTGTTTATCACCAAATTTCTGTGTCAGAACACTCAACGCGCAACCTTCTCTTTCGTGAACGTAGAGCGTGAATGGCTTACTGTAATCAGGTGTGCCCAATACAGGAGCTGAACACAATGCTTTTCGTAATTCAGTAAAACTCTCTTGGCATTCATCAGACCATGGCACCGGACTTGGAACATTTTTCCCAGTCAAAGCTACCAACGGTTTTGCTAAAAGTGAAAAATTTGGGATCCACTGCCTACAGTAAGAGGTAATACCTAGGAAGGCACGTACTTCTCTCTGTGTGCGTGGAACACTCATCTGCGTAATTGCTTTTATTCTTTCTGGGGTCAACTTCCTTCCCTCCTTTGATAAGAGGTGACCTAGGTAGGTTACTTCTTGGCAGCAGTATTGCATTTTGGAAGGTGACACCTTATGCTTCAAATTAGACAAATGATGCAATAGTGAAATTGTAGCTGCTTTGCAAGTTTCCTTGTCATCGGCAGCCACTAAAAGATCGTCTACGTATTGTACTAGGGCAGAACCTGGAGGAAGGACAAAAGAATCTAGCTGACTTTTTAAAGCTTGACTATAAATGGATGGACTTTCACAATAGCCTTGTGGAGCGCGTTTAAATCTGAAACTGCGACCTCCTAGACAGAAGCCGAAAATATCCCTACTTTCTTCAGCTATCGGAATGCTGAAAAATGCATTCTTGAGGTCTATAACTGAAAACCACGTAGCTGTGGCAGGAATCAATGTTAACAAGGCAGTAATGTCTGGCACTACAGGAAACTGTGGAATTACAATCTTATTAACTTCTCTAAGGTCTATGACAAACCTATAAACTGGAGGTTTTGTAGGGTCAGTTCGCTTCAGAATCGGTAATACAGGACTGTTACAGACATTTCCTCTAGTTTCTTCAACTACACCCTTCTTAATCAAGTCTTGCACAATCAATAAAAGTGCACGCTCACCTTCACTTGATATTTTATACTGGGGAATTCTTGGAAATTTCACATTCGCTTTCAAAGTCACTACATACGGTGGAATTTCTAGGAGACCTACATCATTAGGACCAATCGCCCAAAGAGAATCAGGGAGTGAACGGAGCTCCGGCGGGAGTGCGTCCATTGACAAGTACATCGGAGAGGTGATGTTTTTTCCCAGTGTAAGCTGTACTCCTTCCGGAGAGCAGTACAATGTCGCATATAGTCGCTTTAACAAATCTAAACCAAGCAGATTTTCATTACAACCTGTCGTCAAAATCAGGGGTGCTTTCAATTGGCACGGTCCAACAGAAATAGACAAAGGACCAGATATCGGATTGTACACAGGGGCGCCTGAAAAACCTACGGAAACATTTGTTGAGCCAGACAAAGGTGCGCCAGGGAGTTTCGCATGAATTATAGAACTTTTTGCGGCACCAGTATCCAACAGAAACGGTTCGACTACACCTGATGTTGCTACTGCGACATAAGGCCCACTCTGATCCACTGGAACTGATACTACTCCCTCTCTCTGTCCATGGCTGTCCTAGTACCCATTTTGTTGAAAACCCTCTTCTACTTCACAATAATCTTCAACAAGATATTGCTGAGATCTATTTTGCTGAACAGATTGTCCATTTCGTTGATCAAAGTGATTGGATGGACGATCATTAGTTTGTGGAGGCATAGCACCTCGTCCTCGTCCTCTAGAATTCTGCACAAAACCACCACGACCTCTCTGAGCTGCTGCTGCATTATTTTGCGCCAAGATCGGACATTCATTTTTATAGTGACCCTCTTTCTTGCAGTACGCACATTGATTCCATTGATATTGAGGTCTTGATGTACTATAATCTGTCCTTTGGTATGAGTTCTGCTGCGTATTAGTCTGGTTCGCGCGAGGCGGATACGCCTGCTGCAAAAGAACTTTAGTTTTTAAATCTTTCGTTTTCTTTTCTGATTTTTCCTTTTCCTCTTTATCTCTATTTTCGTAGTACTGCGCAGTCGCAAGTATTTGCGCTGTCGTAGATACAGCCCACGCACTTTCTGAGTCTTTTAATTTATTGCATAATTCAGGTAACAAATTATGCACAAATTTATCGACAAACAATCTTTGCCCTCCTTCTGTACTCATGTCCTGGCCACTATGATCCACAAAAGTCTCTTCGAACCTCGTGAAGAAGTCCGAGACACTTTCGTCTTTCTTTTGCCTACATGCTGACAACTTGTCCCAATTAACACGCAATGCTGGCATCAGAGTCTTCATTAGATCAATTATTCTGCCAGGAAGATTAGCGATCAAAGGTTCGGGTTTCGCACCACCTATTTGTTGACCATCTGCTGCAGTGATAGCTGCCCAATCACCACCTAAAGCAGCCTGATGATCCTCTCTACGAATTTTAGCCCACACTGGTTGCGGAACTACGTTACCAAATAACATATCAATGTCGGCTAAGTTCATTATACAAGCCTCAACTGTCTGTGTTAATTCCTTGTAATATCCGGCTGGATTCTTACGCGGATCTGGCAAGGCCTGCTTCACTGCTAACACTTCTGCTCGCTTCCATGGAATATGTATCCATACTCTTTGGAACTGTGCTGGAGCACCTGCAATACCAGCATTATCATCACGTGGCACTGCTTCGCGCCAAATTGGAGGAACCTCCCTCATAGGATATTGGCGACTTAGCTTCATTTTACCGTTCTCTAAATGTCTCGGTGAACGAAGAGATGGATCATTCCTAAAACTCAAAATGAGTTCCATCGCTTCTTTTATATTATCACCCACTATCATTCCTGCAGCAAACTCTTTCTGCACTTTAATTAAATCTTCCAAATCTGATTCAACATCGTCTTCTTCTATCTCTTCACGTAACAACGAGCACATCTCATCAAAAACGTATCGTTGCGTTGGTTCTTTCCACTGCATAAATGTGTCTAACACATCTCTCGTACTATATCTTCTACCCTTCGAAATCCATCTGAGAGCCGTGGAGTCTAAAACTCCCCGTTCTTCAGTACTTGGAAGCTGACTCCGTCTCTGAACAGAGTCAGGAGTAGGAGTCTTAATCAAGGTTTTATATATAGGAGACAGCATATTAGTAACAGAATCAGTGATTCTTCGACGAACAGAAAGTGGAGTTAGTACACTCGCAGACATAGAGAATGCAGTCGAGGTAGGAATAGATGACAAAACAGTAGGAGTATCGGAAAAAATAGTTTGAGGATCAGTAGGTACAGTGGTAGGTATAGGAGCGGGCAGTGCGGGAAGAGGAGGAGCTGTAGGAACATTTACATTTACCACAGGAGGTACAGGAACTTGATTCTGAGGAACAAGAACACCAGGTTGTCCAGCAACCGGCAATTGAACATTCGGTACAAGTTGAGTCGCAGCTCCTTGTGCGTACGGTGGAGGTGAACGTAACAGATAGGACAACAGAGGATCGTTTTCGGGATCCTCCAGTATCTTAGCTGTTTTCGATGGCAAGGCAGGGTAGCACTTGTCAATCGCTAAGTTATGCCCTCTAATTGCTACATCTATAGCCTTTTCGCACTCATTATTTTGCAGTTGTTTAGTTGCTTGCTCTAGAGTTAACTCCTCTTGCTCTTTTTGTTCTTTCTTCAACCTTTTTATTTCTCTCTGTTTGGATTCTTTTCGCCAATAACGGAAAGAATCAAACATTGCCGGCCGGGCTTTCTTCCTAAACAATTTCGCTTCTAAATTGTCGAGAATCTCTTGCTCAAAACTACCATGCAGTGGCCAACTAAGGACACCATCCTTCTTACAATAACGGACCCATATTTCATTATAAGTTATAGGACCCACACCATACTTACAATATAAATCATAAAGGGGAGTCCCAATCGGAGGAACCAGACAAGAATCCTCTAATTGTGAGTCACTGTTGCAACTAAAACAAGACAACATTTTCCGACTTACCATTTTCAGTCTGGAACACAAAACAAACAAAACACGAAAACAGATATGTGCACTTGAATCAAGAACTTAGGCCTACCAAAACCAAACTAATGTATCGATACCCAAACTGAACCAAATAGATTATCGTAACCAGAACAACTAGTGATAATCTTACGAAACTAAACCAAACCAAGAACCGATCAAGGATTTAACAATCCTCACAAAGTAACCAGCTAGCTATCACTAAATACTTAACTGAGGCACTGAAGACGTCACCAAGGAGAAACCCGTCACGTTTCGCTGTACTAAGACTGCACCTCGGGTCCAAGACAGGGCGACGGTCAAGGCAACGGCCCACTGCAGCCGTCCTGAACGGGAACCCTCGTGGAAGAGAACTTCAGGGCCACTTTTGCGATATGCCGGGATCGATGAAGTGGGGCGCCTCCCTCAGGAATCTTCACACGAAGCTTCTCGAACTCTTCGGGCTTTTGGACCGGTACCGAATGACGTCGCCCCACGTTGGGCGCCAATTGGAGTTCTGGACTTTTTGGTTCCGTCCAGAGGTGTCAGGGAACAACACCCAAAGACCCCGGAGTTCCACCTGCCTTGGTGCGCAAATGAACAGAAACACGGGCTTCTCGATGGTGGCGTCAAAGACCAAAGGTTTATTACTGCAGGGACACAGAAGTCATAGATACTACACACGGTCAGTACCCAGGAGCCTGTTCGATTTGTACAAAGTGGGTTGCTCCTTATATACCAAAAATTGTGCTCTAGGCAAATATTTCACATGTCGGTACATTCCCAAACCTTTGTGTCTCTAAACAATAAATATTTGACGTTACACAGGAACCGTCGATAAAATCTGATACCAAACATCTACGAAGAGGGGTTCCCACTAGTTCATCACAATCCCCTGTCAATATTGCATTCAGGACCCGGACCGCCTCATCGTAAAGTTCGTTACCTCCCCCTAATAAAGATTCAGAAAGAAAGAAACAGAGCCAGGTGTGGAAGATAGAAAAGTGGGATAAGGGATGTTTGTGGGTCGTAAATGGGCAAGGCTACCGGCTTCGGCCGCCTAATCATGATCAGGTACAATGGACACGAAGACCAGTTTGGCAAGACTGGCCTCGGGCAGAGGAGGCAGCCTTTGTCGAGTCATGCAGCTACAGCGTGATCTGGTTTAAGGTGCACGTGTCATGTAGGAGGTGAATCTCCGGCTAAGGCTACGTGTCCTTAATCAAAGTGGAGTGAATGAAATGATCAGAGGCTATTGCATATGTGAGGGCAAGGAAACACAAAATGGCGGCCATGATCTAAGATGGATGCCGTGTGTATATCAGAAATGTGTCAATGGAAGGAGTGCTCTTGCTCGTAGCGTAGCGAAAACACTAGGATATACTAGATGGATCATTTGCGGTACGCTGATACTAATTTTATGTATTTCCGACAAACTTGAAAACACGGGTTCAAGTCGTCACGGAACCTCACGGAACCTCACCCTTCTGACCTGTGGGGCCAGCCCTTCCGACCCGTGGAGCCAGCCCTTCTGACCTGTGGAGCCAGCCCTTCTGGGCTGTGGAACCAGCCCTTCTGACCTGTGGGGCCAGCCCTTCTGGCCTGTGGAGCCAGCTCTTCTGACCTGTGGGGCCGCCCTTCTGACCTGTGGGGCCAGCCCTTCTGGTCTGTGGGGCCAGCCCTTCTGGTCTCTGGAGCCAGCCCTTCTGGCCCGTGGAGCCAGCCCTTCTGACCTGTGGAGCCAGCCCTTCTGGGCTGTGGAACCAGCCCTTCTGACCTGTTGGGCCAGCCCTTCTGGCCTGTGGAGCCAGCCCTTCTGACCTGTGGGGCCGTCCTTCTGGTCTGTGGGGCCAGCCCTTTTGACTTGTGGGGCCAGCCCTTCTGGTCTCTGGGGCCAGCCCTTCTGGCCCGTGGAGCCAGCCCTTCTGACCTGTGGAGCCAGCCCTTCTGGCCTGTGGAGCCAGCCCTTCTGACCTGTGGGGCCGTCCTTCTGGTCTGTGGGGCCAGCATTCTGACTTGTGGGGCCAGCCCTTCTGGTCTGTGGGGCCAGCTCTTCTGACCTGTGGGGCCACCCTTCTGACCTATGGGGCCAGCCCTTCTGACCTGTGGGGCCGCCCTTCTGACCTGTGGGGCCAGCCCTTCTGACCTGTGGGGCCGTCCTTCTGGTCTGTGGGGCCAGCATTCTGACTTGTGGGGCCAGCCCTTCTGGTCTGTGGGGCCAGCCCTTCTGACCTGTGGGGCCACCCTTCTGACCTATGGGGCCAGCCCTTCTGACCTGTGGGGCCGCCCTTCTGACCTGTGGGGCCAGCCCTTCTGACCTGTGGAGCCAGCCCTTCTGACCTGTGGGGCCGCCCTTCTGACCTGTGGGGCCAGCCCTTCCGTCCTATGGGGCCAGCCCTTCTGACCTGTGGGGCCGCCCTTCTGGCCTGTGGAGCCAGCCCTTCTGACCTGTGGGGCCGCCCTTCTGACCTGTGGGGCCAGCCCTTCCGTCCTGTGGGGCCAGCCCTTCTGACCTGTGGGGCCGCCCTTCTGACCTGTGGGGCCAGCCCTTCCGTCCTGTGGGGCCGCCCTTCTGACCTGTGGGGCCGCCCTTCTGACCTGTGGGGCCAGCCCTTCCGTCCTGTGGGGCCAGCCCTTCTGACCTGTGGGGCCAGCCCTTCTGACCTGTGGGGCCGCCCTTCTGACCTGTGGGGCCTGCCCTTCTGGTCTGTGGGGCCGCCCTTCTGACCTGTGGGGCCAGACCTTCTGACCTGTGTGGCCGCCCTTCTGGCCTGTGGAGCCAGCCCTTCTGTCCTGTGGGGCCAGCCCTTCTGGCCTGTGGAGCCTGCCCTTCTGACCTGTGGGGCCAGCCCTTCTGGCCTGTGGGGCCGCCCTTCTGTCCTGTGGGGCCAGCCCTTCTGACCTGTGGAGCCTGCCCTTCTGGCCTGTGGAGCCAGCCCTTCTGGGCTGTGGAGCCAGCCCTTCTGGGCTGTGGAACCAGCCCTTCTGACCTGTGGGGCCAGCCCTTCTGGCCTGTGGACCCAGCCCTTCTGACCTGTGGGGCCTCCCTTCTGGGCTGTGGAACCAGCCCTTCTGGTCTGTGGGGCCAGCCCTTCTGGTCTCTGGGGCCAGCCCTTCTGACCTGTGTGTCCGCCCTTCTGACCTGTGGGGCCGCCCTTCTGTCCTGTGGGGACAGCCCTTCTGGCCTGTGGAGCCAGCCCTTCTGACCTGTGGGGCCAGCCCTTCTGGCCTGTGGAGCCAGCCCTTCTGACCTGTGGGGCCGCCCTTCTGTCCTGTGGGGCCAGCCCTTCTGGCCTGTGGAGCCAGCCCTTCTGACCTGTGGGGCCAGCCCTTCTGGCCTGTGGAGCCAGCCCTTCTGACCTATGGGGCCGCCCTTCTGTCCTGTGGGGACAGCCCTTCTGGCCTGTGGAGCCAGCCCTTCTGACCTGTGGGGCCAGCCCTTCCGGCCCGTGGAGCCAGCCCTTCTGACCTGTGGAGCCAGCCCTTCTGGGCTGTGGAACCAGCCCTTCTGACCTGTGGGGCCAGCCCTTCTGGCCTGTGGAGCCAGCTCTTCTGACCTGTGGGGCCGCCCTTCTGACCTGTGGGGCCAGCCCTTCTGGTCTGTGGGGCCAGCCCTTCTGGTCTCTGGAGCCAGCCCTTCTGGCCCGTGGAGCCAGCCCTTCTGACCTGTGGAGCCAGCCCTTCTGGGCTGTGGAACCAGCCCTTCTGACCTGTTGGGCCAGCCCTTCTGGCCTGTGGAGCCAGCCCTTCTGACCTGTGGGGCCGTCCTTTTGGTCTGTGGGGCCAGCCCTTTTGACTTGTGGGGCCAGCCCTTCTGGTCTCTGGGGCCAGCCCTTCTGGCCCGTGGAGCCAGCCCTTCTGACCTGTGGAGCCAGCCCTTCTGGCCTGTGGAGCCAGCCCTTCTGACCTGTGGGGCCGTCCTTCTGGTCTGTGGGGCCAGCATTCTGACTTGTGGGGCCAGCCCTTCTGGTCTGTGGGGCCAGCCCTTCTGACCTGTGGGGCCACCCTTCTGACCTATGGGGCCAGCCCTTCTGACCTGTGGGGCCGCCCTTCTGACCTGTGGGGCCAGCCCTTCTGACCTGTGGGGCCAGCCCTTCTGACCTGTGGGGCCAGCCCTTCTGGCCTTTGGAGCCAGCCCTTCTGACCTGTGGGGCCAGCCCTTCTGACCTGTGGGGCCAGCCCTTCTGGCCTTTGGTGCCAGCCCTTCTGACCTGTGGGGCCAGCCCTTCTGACCTGTGTGGCCAGCCCTTCTGACCTGTGTGGCCGCCCTTCTGACCTGTGGGGCCAGCCCTTCTGACCTGTGGGGCCAGCCCGTCTGACCTTTGGGGCCAGCCCTTCTGGTCTGTGGGGCCAGCCCTTCTGACCTGTGGGGCCAGCCCTTCTGACCTGTGTGCCCACCCTTCTGGCCTGTGGGGCCAGCCCTTCTGACCTGTGTGGCCGCCCTTCTGGCCTTTGGAGCCAGCCCTTCTGACCTGTGGGGCCAGCCCTTCTGACCTGTGGAGCCAGCCCTTCTGGCACTGCCAGATTGCCCTACAGGCCAGTCCGACCGGCCAACCCACCACAGCAGAAGGCTCCTAAATCAGAGGGATTTCTTAACTATTAAACTGCAGAACATAAACAATTTTAGTTTCCCTCCCCCCATCCTCCCCCCCAAAAAAGGAGTACATGAACAAACATTTTACCTATTTGAGAAATCTGAAATGCTTTCTTGGGGGCCTCTTGCTGGACTAAAGTAATTGAAAGGCCTGACTGTAGTAGCCCTGGGGCTCACAAAAACATTGCTCAGGGCACCTGTTGCCAATGCACTTCCATTAAGTGGCAAATCTGAAACAAACAGGTAAGGAACTGGTTGACTTTCTTGTTTATTTCTGTTTTTTGAGATGGGTGGCATAAAAATATGCTTGACCTGACCACTGTGAATTTGGAGGTGGCCACCCACTGTGGGGATCAAAGAATAACTTCTTCCATAGCCCCCAGCACGTCCCTTTGCCAGGGGGGTGAACTCTCCTACTCAGAAGCAGCGGCAGAGCCCTCCTCGCTGCGCCCTTAGCCCAGGATAGGAGGAGACGCACCACGTGCTGTGCCTGCCTGGCTGATGAGTGTCACTCTATATGGACGGCAATGGCCGGCCTGGGCCCGCCAACAGTTTGTGGTAGGTGTGGAACCTGCCCTAAACCTCTAACAAGCATTGGCATAGCCAATAGGTCTCGCCTTTGAGCCCGGCAGATCGGCGCCCAAACTATCCCCTAGATGCACCCCATGCTCTGGAGTGAACGCGGCATACCCCAAATATTACATTCTAGGCAATTTTTATAGTTCTCTTTCTTCGCCCAGGTTCGGCTTAAATCTCAGTGCTGGCGAGTGTAGGTAACCACAATGGGCTTTTATGCAAAGTTTGAGAGTCAGCCTGATGCATGCAACAGGGGTAAGGAAAGTACAGGCCCGAACAATGAAAGACGGTAAGCCCCAGCACTGTACCGTGCTTGTGGAGTATGTCTCAATCCACACAGGTCCGTGGTGCACTTGAGGGGTGCGGTGTACACAACCCGTGGCCTTGCACCTGCTGGGACTTGTAATGTAGAATGCCAGCCAGGTGCGTGTGCGCACATTGATGCTGTTCACTGTGAGTGTGGCTCTCCACACACGTTCTGACAGCACATTGATGTGTGAATGCGTTGGTGACTCGTGTGTTTGTGACGTGCACGTGACACAATCATGCCTTGGAGAGGCTTTCTCCACACGCTGCTTTGAAGACTTTCACATTTGTGCCTCGGGTGTGGTCAGCGTGTGAAGAACAGTGCCTTGGAGAAAGGCTCTCTTCGTGCGCTACCGCCTGCGTTTGGGCTGTGCACACAATGGTGCCAAATACACAGTCCTGCTTACACATGGGTGTTTCGTATGTGTACACATGTTCCCTGAAATCTGGCTTTTTCCACGCACTGTGTCACTGATCCCGTGAGTTTGTGGCGCGCAGTCGCACACAAAGGTAATTTGGAGGAAGTTTCTCTTCACTTCCAGCCTGTAAGTATGTTTGTGGTATAGAATGCGCTATCGGTGTGCATCACATGACGCAGTGGCGCGTGCCACTAGCCAGGCACTAACTTTCTGGCTCGTGTGTGTCTGCTCTGCACACACAATGGTATGGTGGACTGTGTCTCTCTGAACGGATAGCCTGTCCCTCTGTCAGCTGGTGGGGTGCACCCATTGGCGTCTTGGAAGAGGCTCTCTTCACGTACTGATTTGCGGAGCGTTGTGTGTTTGTAGCCAGTGCGCGCCAATGGCGCTGTGGGGTGCGACGCTAACCATGTATTACCTAGAGAACCCGGGCCTCATTTATGAGGCCATGTGTCACTTTTACGCCGCTGGTGCGTCACTTTTTGTGACGCACCAGCAGCGTAAAAAATGTGCCTTGTTGCACCATATTTACAAAGTGACGCATCTAGGTAGATGCATCACTTTGTAAACCCCTGCGCTACATTATACCTACGCCAGGTATAATGTATGCAGGGGGGGCGTTCTGACGCAAGAAAGGGTCACCGAAGTGACACAGTGAAATCTATATGCGCCACTTCTAGGACACAAATGCATCAATTTCTCACGCCTGCCTCACAGCAGGCTTAAGATTGACGCAGGCCCTTTCACATGGGGCTTGCCCCATGTGAAAGGAGACATTGCTGGAGTTGCGTCACTTTTGTGACACACTCCAGCAATGCGTCACTTTTGTGCCATACAGATACGTCAGAAATACTGACGTATCTGTAACTCCTTGCGCCATGATGCGTCATACTGTAAATATGACGCATCATTGGTCTCGCAAGGAGGGCGCAGTGAAAAGTGACGCATTGGTGTTTTCACGCAGCGATGCGTCACTTTTCATAAATGAGGCCCCTCGTGTTTTGCCATCTATAGTGCAGTGAATGAATGAATGAATGAATACCCTCTTGTAGAGCGCATGGCTACCCTCGAGCATCCCAGCTCTGTAAGACAGGAGGACGTTAGAAATACACTATTGAAGCAAGAATGTCTTTAATCGCTTCCTGAAAGTCAGATGGTTAGATTCATGCCTGATGTTATCTGGGAGTTTGTTCCATCCTTTGGCTGATTGTACAGAAAGCCAGCGGCCACCTATCCGAGCCAACTTCACCCTGGGTACTACCAGCAGATTACGCTGATTAGATCTAAGAGATCTCACCGATTGATGGCGGCGAAACAGGGGATCAAGAATGGAAGGGACAGCACTATGGATGGACTTATGCGCCTAACACAAGGTTTTAAACATAATTCTTTCCTGAATAGGTAGCCAATGAAGCGATCGAAGTGAGGCCTTAGCCGAACATCGGTGGGGGACTTTCATGAGCAGACGAGCTGCACAGTTCTGCACAGATTGCAGAGGTTTTGTGGTACCAGCTGGGGCCCCCATGTAGACGGTGTTTGCATATTCCAGCCGCGAAAGGATCAGCGACTGGACCAGCATTCGTCTAGCTTCGAATGGAAGGAGATCTAGTACTTTTTTAAGGACTCTCAGCAATCCATAACAAGTCGCGGCCACCTTCTTGGCCTGGTATTGGAATCCTAGCGAGGAGTCCAGCCAGATCCCCAAGCTTTTTATTTGGGTCTTAGGCACCGGAGGGGGTCCCAGACAAAGAGGCCACCAGGGGTCCAAGTTGATTGGGGCTTTATAGCCCAAAAGCATAATGTCCGTTTTGGCCCCATTTAACTTTAAAAAAGAAGAGGTCATCCATTCCAGGACTTTGGTGAGACACGTGGTCAAATTATTGATCCCCTGATCTAAGGCATTGTCCCTCTCCAAAGAAACGACCAGCTGCGTGTCATCGGCGTAGGTGACAAGTTGGATTCCCCAGGGAAGCATCACCTCAGCCAAAGGTCTCATATAAATGTTAAACAAGGTAGGGCTGAGAGATGATCCCTGGGGAACGCCGTGATTCAATTGCAGCTGGCTCGATGACACCTTTTCCTCAAAAACGGAGAAGCATCTGTCCGATAGAAAGGAATAGAGCCATTTAAAGGCCAGTCCGGAACCCCCTGCAAGACGTAGCCGATGCAGCAGGAGAGAGTGGTTCACAGTATCGAAGGCTGCGCTGAGGTCCAACAGGACCACCGCAGCGCTGCCTCCCGCATCCACAATGCCTCTGACTGCCTCCACCACCACCACCAAAGCTGTCTCTGTTCCTTGCTTGGCTCTAAACCCTGTCTGGGTGGAATGTAGTGCACCGGTGGACTCAATAAAAGAAGAGAGGGCCTGGTTCACGTGTTTTTCAGCTATTTTGCTGAGACCCGGTAGTAACGAAATAGGCCTGTAATTAGCCAGGTCTTCAGGGTCCAAACTAGGTTTTTTTTAGCAGGGCCCTGACCTTAGCCTTCTTCCAGTTGGGGGGCACTACTCCTGAGGCCAGAGACGCATTAATGACCTGCATTATCGCCGGGCATACCGTCCCCGATACCTGTTTAAGAACCGCCGGAGGTGCAGCATCCAGCAAGGAGCCCGATTTCAGGTTGCTAAGGAGACTTTCCACACTAGCCAGATCTAATGGCGGGAAGGCTTTAAGACCTCCAGATAAGTTTGGGGCTGCCTCCTCAGCCCCCTCGTTTTCACTCTCCATTTTGTCTGGAATATATGCCATTGGCGCAAAACTGGAGTAGGTATTGGACACTTTGGACGCAAAAAAGGCAGCTAGGTCCTCACAGCGTTTCTGTGGGTTCAGAGCAGGACTGATGGCCCTAGGGGTAGTGACCAGAGATTGAAAGATTTAAAAAATGTCTCTGGGGGCATTAGCTGCTTCCGCAATTTTACCCTGATAGTATGCGCCTTGTGAAGTTTTTAATAATTTTTTGTACGATCTCAGGGATGATCTATATTCAGTTTTCGCCGCAGGGGCATAGTCCTTTCTCCACTTCCTTACCGCTCGCTTGCACAGTTGTTTATGCTCCTTAAGTTCCCCAGAGTACCATGGTTGTTTATTAGGGCCCTCTTGATGCTGTACCTCTTTTTTAGGGAGGGTGGCATCTAAGGTGGAATTAAGCCACATGTCAAAGGCTACATTGGCCACCACCGGGTCCTCGTGGGGAGCAGGCGGGCAGCTCTTCAGGGCTGCCTCCCAGTCCTCGGCCGGTAGTCTAGACCATACTCGACTAACTTTCTTTGAAATGGTGGCCCTGTGATTCTGTATTACTGGGGACCACACAAAGGAGAGTAGGGCGTGGTCTGACCAAGGAACAAAACTAGGCTGACCACACACGATGTTCTCAAGATTGGTAAAAAAGTGATCAAGTAGGTGCCCACCTACATGAGTGGAGCTGGCCACAATTTGTTCCAAATGCACTACTCCCAGGGTATCCAACAGACATTGCGATGACGCAGCATCGACTTCATCCAGGTGAATATTAAGATCGCCCAGGATGGAAAAGTTAGGGGCACTACTGATGGAAAGAGAGATCTTATCTAGAAGGTTGTTACAAAAGTCGTGGTAATCACCCAGAGGTCTATAAACCAGGATCCCTGAAAAAGTGCAAGTGGGCGAAAAGGATATAGAGAAACCAAGACTCTCGCACTCTATAAGTGGACTCTCAGAGGTTCTGCATCTAAAGTTGTTCTTATGGATAATCGCCACACCTTCTCCTCGCCCCGTCTGGCGATCTTGTCTAATAATAGAATAGTTGGGCAGAAGCGCCTGGACTATGTCCGGGTCAGAAACATCAGTCAGCCAAGTCTCGGTTAAAAAGAGTACGTCGAAATCTCGTTCCTCTAAGAGCAGATGGATTTCCACCGCATGCCTCGGGAGAGATCGACAGTTTATCAGGGCGAAAGAAAAGCTATTAATATTGCCGCTCCCTAGTTTTAAAGGCTTGCAATGTGGACAGAAGGCCACTACCTCCTCTGATAGTGTCTCCTTAGGACAGCTGGCCTTAACCCCTCCTCAGAGTGCCCTAAGCAGTTCCCCACTATAACAAAAGTTATTGTGAGATAAGGGTTCCATAGTTCTAGCCCCTAAGCCACGTCATAGCCCGACCTGGCACGGACGGGCAAAGACGGGCTTTCCTTAGGCGCTCCTTTGGCGCGATAAGGTGCGTCCGCAAACGCGCGGCGTGTCCAGCCCTACCTCCCAACAACTAGCGCGGCAACCTCGTCCTCCCCCAAGATGACCGCTGTGGTGGATCGGCCCCTCTAGGTCCCGGAGAACACAATGCCCAACTCGGCTCAATGAAACTAAGAGGTCCCTGAAATGGCGCGGCGCGAGGTGGGTCTATTCACATACTTGTGCAGTACAGGCGAAGGTGACGCATGGAACGTGCCTCCGCATGGCAGGTTCAGGTGCCAGAACTGTTTGTGGTGTTAAGGCTGTTGGAGTCGAGAATACCCTGCACAAGCCTCGGCGCTGGACATTCACGAAGCACCCTCCGTGCTTTAATGGGCAGGCATGGCTCAAACGCGTCCTCTGGGTGCACAGTGACGCGCAGGGCATGTGTACAGCTTGGGCTTCTACAAAAGGAGGAACAAGAGCCTCCCAATAGTGCAGCGCATGCGCGCTGATCTAGGCTCGACCTAAACACGGCCTACATCTGGCTTCAGGGGTTTGTCCTCGGGCACCAGCGACTACCCTACGGTCTAAACCCGCCCCTGGCTGAAGCAGGTCAAACGCAGGGCGTCAGAGGTAGCGTTTTAAAGCTCTGATGGCACTGAGTACAGTGAAAGCGCACAGGAGATTTTTTTGTCCCTCGCGTCCTCTGAAACTTGTCCCCCGTGCCCCTTCCACTCCACAATCTGGAGACATATATCTCCCACATCCTCCAGGCTTCCTACGCCCATGGGAGGGAGGGGATAGCGGAAGGGCGGGTGTGGCTCAACGTGTGGTTAATAGTGGATGACACCAAAAAAAGCGAATGAGAAAAAAGAAGATTTTCCGTGTTTTTGTGCAACCGTGGCTCTAAATTCTCTGCTTTTTGAATGAGGTCTGTCGTCCATTGCAGGACACCAGAAGTCTCCGACATTGTGCTAATAATCTTTCCTCTGGGCAGGAGGAGAGGGAGAAAAAAGACTGCTTTGCTGTAATGACAATTCAAGTAAAAAAGCATCATGATTGTGCTTTCTTCCCATTGGTCAGCACATCCCCGACATGAAGCAATCCAGATGGCTGCAGCTGCTCACTCAAACAGCACTTTGGAATGTATGGCTCCCTCTGTTAGGGTAAACTCTGCTGTTCCAAGAAGATACAAGAGGTTTTCAAGCTTTACAGACAACACACAAACACAGAACACAAATAAATATTTAAAATAGCTTTAAAAGGCTGCAAACAGAAAGAAAAGAAATCGCTTTAAAAAACCCTGCAGATGCATAGAGAAATAAAGCTTTACAGAGGACACACGAACACAGAAAGCAAATAAATAATTGAATGCAGACAGCAAATAAAGCAAACACGCTGCAAACAGAAAAGAAAGAAATATTTAAAAAGATAGCTTTAAAAAGCCAATGCGCACTGCCTTGAAGCTGCATACAGAAAGCAGCATAATGATAACAGAACGGTTTTAAAGCTTTACAGACGACACACAAACAAAGGCTAAGCTTCCAGAAACACTTGCAGAACGCAAAGAAAAAAATAGTGCAGAAAAAGGAACCTACAAAGTAAAAATGATAAGGCTGCAAGCCATTGGGCCAGGCTTTGTGGGAGGGAACAACACACGAAAAGGAGGGACATTTACAAGAGATTGACCACATACAAGAAAGGATTTGCAAATGACACTCGGAATAGCAAATAATAACCATTTGCAATGCAACAGGTCTAGCATTTTGGAGAGTTAGAGATATTGGTGTTTTAAATGAGATTGTGTTTTACCCATGCGTTTTGTTTTGAAGTGGGGTGGGTATATGTGCTGTGGAGTGGAATTATATGGGATGAACTGGTATTGTTAATTGTCGAGTTTTGTGGTGGAATTATGCGGCATGGTGTGCAGTGGAATTATGTGGATAGTAATTATGTGGTATATGAGGGTACTGGAATTATGTGGAGTGGGACTGTGCCGCATGGAGTATAAGTATGTGGAATGCTATTTGTGTTGTGGAGAGGTATGTAGTGAAGTTTAATTATGTGGTGTGCTGTTAAATTTTGTGGCGTGGTGTAGGATTATGTGGTATGGACGGAATATATGTGGTGTGTTGTGGAATGGTGTTATTGAGTTCAATGACATGGTTTGGTGTTGAAATATGTGGTGTGGAATGGAAATGTGCGGAGCTGAATTGTTTGGCATGAGACTGTGTGGCGTTGGGTGGAATTATGCTCATTGGAATAATGTGGCATGGTCTGAAGTATCTATGTGGATTGTTGCTATTTGGCCGTGGTTTTATGTGTGGTGAATTTATGTGGTGTTGAGTAGAGTATAATTATGTGGAGTTGAATCATATTGCGTGTAGTGGTATGGTGTTGTGTTATTTATTTCATGGTATAACCTCATGTTAGGTTGGGTGATGTCATGCTAGGTTATTGAAGCCAGTTTTTTTAGGTCAGAAAAACAGAATCTTTGAATTTACCTCTGCGTTTTCTTTAAATTCAACTCCTACCGCCAGATAATAAGCACATTCAGCCACTTACTTTGTCAGGAATTTGAAGGATAAACTTAGTGGGTGGGGCTAAAATAAACTGTAGGAAAAAGCTGGGGAGCCAACAAACATTGCCATCAGCAGTGACCTCAAATGTACTATATTTTTATAGCTGTGAATCGATATGACATATTAACCAGTTCAATATGTTTAGCAACATCTGTCATATCTGAAAGTCGTCTATCCTTTAAAAAGAAATGCCTTCAGCCAAATCTGTTACCTCAATCCCAGAATAGACTCTGCATACACAAGACCCTGCTGTACTGTGCATTAGAAACAGCCTCTTCTGTTTGGTAAAAATCAATTATTCAGATGCACATGCAGTACAGAATCGACATTTCTGACACCACAGTTAAGGCCGAGACAGCTTCCTTGCGAAAGACTGTTTTTGGAACAAACACTCCCTCGCTGCCGTCCAATCACAAAGGTTCCCTTAATGTTCGTCTTCCGCCGTGGGATCCAAGGAGATGCAACAGTTCCAGATGTTTCCAGGGAGTACATCTAATAATGTTAGAATGCATGACAAAATGAAAATCCATACAGGCGGATGCCTCGCTTTACAGATCACCGAAGTGTAGTGGCAAACCCCCTTTACTATGCATTACGAACGCCGAGTTTGATAAGCACGAAAACACACTGGCTCCCAGATGTCCGCATCATCGTTTACCATAATGTTAAATCCAGGGTGAATGCTTAGTCCAGGGTGAGTGTCTGATAAGTTTCAGCGCTCCGTCCATCATCTCCTTGTGTATGCTTTGTTCGCTCTAAGTTGGCAGTGTATGCCCAGACGTGGGTCCCTTGCTCACTTTGCCACTGGACTCAAGCTAGCCTGGCTGATGAGGGGTGTTACCACGAAACCAGTCCCAGGATGCTTGTTTCTGGTCCAGGGAAGACATGGCTTGGCAGTTCGGGCTGGACTGTTCCCATGAGGCACAGGGTCAGACTGATTTGCATATAGCCATGTCTGAACTGGGGTGGTAGAGTGGGCTAAAGAACGGTGATGGATTAAACCCAGATCTTTTGACTGGGTGTGAGTGTTTGATTTATTCAGATGCTCCGTCCATCACCACCCCCTTTTGTACCGCTTTTGGCCGCCACAAGTGTGGCAGGGTATGCCCAGACGTGGGTCCCTTGCTCCCTTTGCCACTGGACTCAAGCTAACCTGGCTGATGAGGGGTGTTACCACGAAACCAGTCCCAGGATGCTTGTTTCCGGTCCAGGGAAGACATGGCTTGGCAGTTCGGGCTGGACTGTTCCCATGAGGCACAGGGTCAGACTGATTTGCATATAGCCATGTCTGAACAGGGGTGGTAGAGTGGGCTAAAGAACGGTGATGGATTAAACCCAGATCTTTTGACTGGGTGTGAGTGTTTGATTTATTCAGATGCTCCGTCCATCACCACCCCCTTTTGTACCGCTTTTGGCCGCCACAAGAGTGGCAGGGTATGCCCAGACGTGAGTCCCTTGCTCACTTTGCTACTGGATTCAAGCAAGCCGGGCTGAAGACGGCTGGAATGCCAGAAACCGGTCCTCGGAAGCTTGTTTCCGGTCCAGGGAAGGCATGGCTTGGCAGTTCGGGCTGGACTGTTCCCATGAGGCACAGGGTCAGACTGATTTGCATATAGCCATGTCTGAACTAGGGTGGCAGAGTGGGCTAAAGAACGATGATGGATTCAACCCAGATCTTTTGACTGGGGATGAGTGTCTGAAAAGTTTCAGCTCTTCGTCCATCATCTCATTGTGTTTGCTTAGTTATATAGGCCCCATCTAACTCACCACTAGCCTACCCACAGGAGTTTCAGCAAAGGCAGTTCCCCGAAGTAGCAAGAGGAAAGAAATCTGTAATCGAGCCTTAACCAATCCAAGCCTTAAGACAGAAGCCAGATCTGTACCTGAAGGCACTTGCTAAATATTTCCTTCAATATCTATTTTAAGGGCAACAGACTTAAGCACCCACTGCTGACATCTGATATTAATGCAGCTCATGACTTGGAATCAGAGCAGAGTCAACAAAGCCTCACATCTTCCAGAGGTGGATAAACAGAGTACCACTAAAATGGGTATAACTAGTTATTTAGGGCACTTGGAAAACAGATATCTGTAGCATTGCAAGCTCTATAGGAACACGCTAATGTTTGTTGTTGTCATTAACCTGTACTGTACCTACATGGATCAAAATTTAAAAATACTGTCGCTTAAGCACACCTGATACCCAAGGACAAATATTACAACAATGGTGCCCAGTAAGAGAGGGTATTTTATGTCACAAAACCTAAATTAAACTCACAGTCGAAGCAGGGTATCAAGGGGCCCAGAGGCCCTAGTGCATGCAGGTTAACTGCTCCAGCCTCTTCTGCTAGGGCAGTAAAAGACATGACATTGTCACTGATGTTCAGGAGGCCCTTCTTACGCCTAGGCCCCGCTGCCACTGCACCTGCTGCACAACTAGTAGCGACGCACCGCAGATCCACCTCGAACAATCAGTCAATTGTAGCCTAATTTTTTTAGGAGGACACAGAAATTCTGTGGGTTTTGGTTGAGAAACCCACAGTCCAACTTGGAATGTTTTAAATCTTGGGTTAGGGGGCTGCCGCATGTGAGGAAACCCGAATCACACAGCGGGGGGGATCACAATGAACCAAAAACGTTGTTCAACCGGAATGCAATAAAACTGTTCCCGCAGCACATCACAGAAAACATGCAGGCAGGGTCTATCTTAAAAGCAACAGTTTCTTTCCCATAAAGCCAGCACCATAAATCCTTTTGACTCCACAGGTCACAAAACTGGCATCTTGCCAAAATGTGCCCAAATCAAACAACCACAATGAAGGGGTATATATCTGAATACTGCACCGGAAAAATTGTTATATATATGTATATATATTATATGCTCCTGCTTGTGCCTTCACATGAGAGTCACTCGAACAGAAAGCACGACCTTCAAGCATACCACTGCTGGTTACAGAGTCATGCTGTCACGGGCGGTATTGTTATAGCCACCAGCAGGCTTCTATATTCGTTCCACAAATCTTCAAAATTACGAAGAAAACAAGACACCCAGCGCTTCCTATTTATGACCATGTTACAAGATGGCCGCCACTTTACCGTGATGGAAACTGTGTGCACTGGGGTGTTGGGTTTTAAAAATGGCTGCCAATACCACGAGATGAGCGTGACCAAGCCGTGATGGCGAAACGCGTCGTGGAGATTTGTTCATCTGCCAAATAAATCCTCGAACTGAAGCTCTGGGTGTCTTGTTTTCTTCGTAATTTTGAAGATTTGTGGAACGAATATAGAAGCCTGCTGGTGGCTATAACAAGACCGCCCGTGACAGCATGACTCTGTAACCAGCAGTGGTGGAAAGCTGTAATTCGACAAGAGTAAGCTGACCCCCTGGATCCGTGAACGCCGACTAGGGAACAGATAAGTGCGTGTTCCCGGGAGTATTTAACAAACATTATACCTTGTATTTTTACAAGTGGACAACGTCGGCGTACCCACAATATTTCTGTTGTGCTGACTGCCATAGAAGTACGTCCTGCCGGGAAAAGGAGTTTTAGCATTACATCAGGAACGGTGGGGTGCGGAAACCTCCAGATTACCGGACAGGTGCTGCTCTGGGTACTGCCAGCGCACAAGCGATTTCAGGGGCGGGGAGCAAACCACCGATTCTATTGCAAAAGACAGTCGGCGAGTTTGCAGAGAGCTTCATAAAGAGATTTAATTTACCAACATGGCTGGTGATTTAGATGCTCGTCGCAAGAAAACCGCGGACAAACTCTTTTTCCCGAATCCAAGTATAACTATCGACGAAGTACCAACAACATCTAACATTGGAACAGAACTAAACTTACAGGCGAAACTGACTGCATTGGAAAGACTGTACAAAAAGGAACTTTCGAAATGGTGGGAGGCGGAGTCCCTGCAAAGATATATTGAAGTTAAAAGAGTACCTAGGGGACTACGCATTTTTACCATTCCCACCTATGAGGACCCGGATGTGGACATGCTCCAGGAATGGACAGATAATTCAGCAGCGTGTTTCATTACTATGATGTGTATCCTGGTGAAATATGCCCTGAAGGACAGGTCCAAACTCTTGGCAGAAATAGAACAGTTAACTTTGGAAATTAGTCAACTTATTTCCAAAGAAGCATTGGAGGAATTTCTCAAAAAACTAACCAATAAAATGGTTAAACTTGAAGAAGAGATAACTGCCAAAAAGCAACGTAAATTCATCAGAGATTATAAAGACTACCAATCTGGACGAACTCTCACATTCCAAAAAAAGTATGACCATCTTTTTGACAAAAAAACTGGAGTAGCTGTAGTTAAAACCATCACACCCAGCTTAAGTCATGAAGTTACGGAAAGTGACATATCGGATGATAATGCCTCAGATGCCTCTATTTTAGAGACTAACCAAGACGCAGTCGTAGACCAAACAAAAAAACCCAATTTTTTATTACAGTTCCAAATGATCAGCAAAAATCGGACAGAAATGTATCAAGCGGGGGCTCACAAAGAGGCCGAGGACGAGGCAACAGAGGCGGAATCACCGCAACAAACAAGCCAAAAAGAGGAGGTATCGGCGGAAACAAAGCTCCAATGGGAATGGCAACACGGAGCAAAAACCAGAAACAAATATGACTGTTGTAAACTTATCTGAAAGAACACTTTCCAAGGATGAGGAGAACACTTTTGCTCTTGGATTGTCGTTTTGTCCGTCCAACAATATGAACTTTGCTGAAACCCGAATTGATTTATTTCTATTTTCAAGGAAACTCAAGCTGAAAAAGTGGTCCGAGACTAAACCGAAGTCTGGGGAAACTGTGAGTACCTCTACCACTATCAGTAATCTTGATACAAACGATGTGGAATTAATGCATGTGATTGACTCTGATCCTGCGAATGTTAGTACAGCAGATTGGGACACTTTGGGTACTAACGTGGGGGTCAATCCCGGATCCACTTTTAAACCCAAATCGGTCTTTCTACCAGCTATCCAATGTGATGCGATTGACGTATTCGAAAGAGGTGTCTTAAAAGATCTAACCAAAATACGCAATCAGAAATTAGCACGGACTAAGAAAAACCTGACCAGTGATCAAATCATAGCCATTGACAACTTAAAAGCTGATAACAATATTGTCATCAGACAAAGCGACAAGGGTGGGTATGTGGTGGTACTAGATAAGATCAAGTATTTAACAGAGGGTCAGCACCAATTAAGTGATGGAAACTGTTATTGTGAAACCAATTGTGACAAACTATTAAGATCTAACATGAACTTTAGAGATCTTTTATTGGAGTGGAATGATAAAGGTTTGCTGGAGAATGAAGAATATCAGTATTTATATTGTGCACATCCCAGAATACCGGTCTTATATCTCCTCCCCAAATTACACAAAGACCCCCTCAATCCACCGGGGCGTTCTATAGTCTCTTCAATTGGTTCTTTATTAGAACATACATCTAAATACATAGACCATTACCTTAGACCGTATGTGATGTCCCTTCCATCTTACATCAAAGATACCACACACTTTCTCACAGTTATCAGTGGAATTCATTGGGAGAAACAATACACATTGGTTACATTAGACGTAAGCAGTCTCTATACCAGCATCCAACACAAATATGGCTTAGAGGCAGTTAAACACTTCCTCAAAACAGGCTCAGTTTCCTATTTGCAACATTCAAAAATGATCATTGACATGATCGAATTCTGTCTCAAAAATAACTTTTTTTTCTTTAACGACATCTTGTATCGACAGTCACAGGGCACAGCCATGGGGACCTGCTTCGCCCCCAGCTACACAAATTTATTCATGGGCTGGTGGGAGGAGCAGGTCGTCAGAGAAATGGCAGAATTCGATCAGGTTGCCCTGTGGCTTAGATACATAGACAACATTTTTTTCATTTGGTGTGGGGAAGAGTTTTCTGTGCAATTATTTATTGACAAACTGATTCTCAACCATCTGAATTTGAAACTGACAGGACATATCAGCAATCGAGTGATCGAATTCCTGGATGTAATTGTGGAGGTCACCAATAATCAATTGAACACCAGATTATTTCGCAAAAAGACTGCGGGCAATAGTATTCTGAATGCCAACAGTTGTCATCCCCGCAGCTTAGTGTGTAGTATACCTTATGGTGAACTACTAAGTGCAAAACGTAACTGTAGTACACAAGAAGCATACCAGGATGAAGAAAAGGTTATGTGTGAAAGATTCCGATGTAGAGGGTACAGCCAAAAAACTATCAACATAGCGAAAGAACGAGTGGCGGTAAAGAATAGGGAAGAACTACTTAACCCTCGCATTGAGACAGAGGAAACAGACAATGTGAGATTCATAACCACTTTCTCTGGGCAAGCACATGAGGTGCGTAAGATTTTCAAAAAACATTGGCACGTCCTACAAACAGACAGCCATCTCAAAAAATATCTAAATGACAACCCCCAAATCACATTTCGAAAAGGGAAATCATTGAGAGATGAGCTCAGTCACAACTAAGTAACCTCAGCAACAGGCTCAAAGAAATAAGAAGGTATGGGTTTCAGATGCTGTCGTAAATGCAAAGCCTGCAAGTTTAGCAGAGACTGTAAAACTCTGACTGTTCCAAACACCAACAGAGAGTTCACGATTTGCAAACGACTGACATGTAACACCCCATGTAGCATATACATTCTGATCTGTCCTTGCAACAAATGGTACGTGGGTAGCACAAAGCACACAGCAAAGAAAAGGGTATTAGAACACTTACTTGTCATACACAATAACAACAAACAATACCCAGTTGCAAGACACTTCTCAGCCATGCACATGCAAAATGAACAACTGGTTCAGTTGGTTGTAATTGATAGTGTCGATCTTGGAGTGAGAGGAGGCAATCGAGAACTGTCCCTCAGAAAATTAGAGTCTAAATATATTGTAGATTTTGAATGCTTAACACCGAAAGGTTTGAACATCACAGAAGAATTGTCAATTCACTTCCATGAATGAATACTGACTTGAGAATATTGTCTGCGGTTTTCTTGATTTTAATGTTCCATTTTATTTTTAGATTTCACACATCACGGGGTAGCGGAAGAACATGGATGTCTGCACAGAATCACATGCACTATCGTTGATGTATTTGTTCTGATTTATTATGTTGGACAGTTATAACAAGCTTTTTGGTTTATGATCATCTATTGAAGTGCCCACTAGGGCAATACCAAGGTTTATATATAATATGCCCACATGGGCAATTGCACCAATTGGAAATTCAGTAATGTTATACTGTTTGATAACCAAGCGCTGAAATGCCCACTGGGGCAGGACCTAGGCTTAGGGAAAGCAATTGCCCACTGGGGCTATACTACTACAAGGGTCGCTGCTAATCATGCAACAGTAAGACTATTGATTTTACGGAAGCGTATATATCAGACGTTGTCACCTTTGGGTTTGCAAGCAACGATGATGTAACCAATAACATACAAATTTGTCCGCTACATCCAATCAGAAGGATGGATTCATCCACTAGGACGCATCTTGTTAGTTTATAATTTTGAACAATATATTGATAACAATGTGCTCAACAATATCCATTATCAATTGTGTATCACTATCCGCGCAGGATAGGGTAATTGTGTGTATTATTCACAATGCATCATGGGACTTAAATTTATGTCATAACTATGTGATAATATCTGAAATATATGCCTCTTTAACCTTGTTATATCTTTTGGTTGGAAAACATTATCATATCAACATAATTTATGATTAATCCTATTTATGACCATGTTACAAGATGGCCGCCACTTTACCGTGATGGAAACTATGTGCACTGGGGTGTTGGGTTTTAAAAATGGCTGCCAATACCACGAGATGAGCGTGAACAAGCCGTAATGGCGAAACGCGTAGTGGAGATTTGTTCATCTGCCAAATAAATCCTCGAACTGAAGCTCTGGGTGTCTTGTTTTCTTCGTAATTTTGAAGATTTGTGGAACGAATATATATATATATATGTCCACAAACTCTTCCCGAAAAAGAAGAAGAGGTCACAGACGGGGAGACATGGAGGCACGAAGGCATTTAATCGGCAGACACAGCTTTAGCAAATGCATTTCGGCATGTTGTTCGAGCCTTCTTCAGTGCTGGAGGTGTTGCAAAGATGCAGGCACACAGTAGCGGATTTAAATATCCCGCCAACATCCCGTGACGAGGTTCGTCACTTCGCCCCTTTGATGAATCACTAGTGCAGCATGGTGTAACACGCCTACAAGTTCCAGAATTCAATGTCCTGGCAAAGTATGGAAACAGGGGAGGATAGGCCGCCTGGAAAGTCTCAACCCTCAAGTTGTGTGTGCAGTTCAAAAGTCAGTGCCTCCTCGGGTCCCCTAGATCGCATCACCCTCCAAGTCCTGCGGGATCCTAACGGCGGGGGTAAGGTAAGTAGCAACCTCGCCCAAGGAAAAATTGTTATATATATGTATATATATTATATGCTCCTGCTTGTGCCTTCACATGAGAGTCACTCGAACAGAAAGCACGACCTTCAAGCACAGATAAATTTGAAGGTACGAAGGATTGCTGCGTGCCGTCTCTTTCAGATATGTATGTATATATATATATATATATATATATATATATATATATACATGGAGAAGAATCTAGCGCAGGTGTGCCTCTTTCCACTGTGAAGGAGGGGCCTTTAAAAGATCGTTTTCAGGAGAACAATGCATTTGGACTACCTGCACTGACGAAAGCGAAATGCTGAAACCGGTCTGCCTTACCTCCAATAGACAGCCTGTGAAATCCATACGGAGTCCTTTGTTCTTCTGCCGATGGTGAGAAGTGATTGAACTGATGTTTACGCATATCCTGTGGTGCGCGCAGAGGACCCTCTCAGTGAAAAGCGGTCACAGTATCATGGGAACAATTTGGTGGTAGCCGAGGTATCGGAGTATCTGTGACCCACCATTGCAACGAGTTTGGCACCGTGAAGCTGCTGTGGTACAGCGGGTCAGGAGAGCCTGATGAGACGCTGTCACTTGAATTTGCGTCTCGAATCAAGGTGCCTGCGAGTCCGATGGGTGAGAGAATGGGACATTAGGCGAGTGACATTCTAACTCAGCGTTCTCCTACATGCGCTGGAGTCTCTAATGCTGCATTGTGGTGCTGGTAGCCCCCGTCATTTGCACGACATGGAGAAGAATCTAGCGCAGGTGTGCCTCTTTCCAATGTGAAGGAGGGGCCGTTAAAAGATCGTTTGCAGGAGAACACTGCATTTGGACTACCGGCACTGACGAAAGCGAAATGCTGAAACCGGTCTGCCTTATCTCCAATAAACGGCCTGTGAAATCCATACGGAGTGCTTTGTTCTTCTGCCGATGGTGAGAAGTGATTGAACTGATATATATATGTGAACAAGGGCTTTTCAAGCCCGAAACGCGTAGTGCCCTCTTGCTACCGACTATTATGCAATAAAAAGAACCTGTGAAGCGCACCTGTTGGTCCGTCTCCCCTGTTCCTGCGCCGGCCTGACCTTTGGTCTGTCTCGGAAGTGGTGTGTTGAGTTTTCGTGTATATATATATATATATATATATATATATATATATATATATATATATATATATATATATATATATATATATATATATTATTTGGGGTAGAATGTGCACTTCAAAATGGCTGAATTCCAACAACGACCAGGAACCCCGTCATCCGTGTGAATATAGGAGAGGTGAAATCTCATATTTTGCCCTGTTCTGCAGCAGCATTGGACAGTGCCCTGGGCAGCGCAGACAGGCAATCTGGGAAGATGCAGAGCTCTAAAGACTGTTCTTGGGGTGTCACTTGTCTATTTCTTTTCACACTGCACTAACATCAACTGACATAAAAGTCTACTGTTAAATATATTTCAAAAAACCTTTTCACCTATAACTTCATTTTATTAAAATTCAACTCTCGATTGTGACACGTGGTGCAAGGCTCCGCTGGGTATGCGGTGTACCTCATTACACAAGCATTTGCACTGCATTAGGGAAAGTTTGAGCTATTGGCGTTTCTAATAATAATGCAACGCCAATAGCTCAAACTTTCCCTAATGTGAGAGCTATTGCATTGCAAAGCAATGGCGGCAGTCGCGCCTTAGCTGTAAACATGGTAAGATAACGTCAGAGTGCAGCGATTGCTTCAAAAGTAAAGAAATAGAAAAAAATGCTTTTAAAGTTCTTGACTTTTGAAGCAATTGCGGCACCCACACTTTAGCTTAAGATGTTTAAAGCTAATGTGTGGGTGCCTTTGTAAACAAAGACATAAACCGAAAAAAAAGGCATGTGGCATTCGGCACCGCAGATAACAAAATAAAAGCGTGGCCGCCATTATTGGAGCCGAGGCGTACAAGACTTGTTAAATTAAATAAAAAAATAAAAAACTCATTATAGCCTTGGGCACTATTTTCCTAAATGGTTTCCTCAAGCACTATTTTCTTAAATGGTTTCCTCTTGCCTGCTGTTGCAGGCAGGAAAAAACAATTTAAGAAAATAGTGCTTGAGGCTGTAACTAAAACATACAGAGTAACAACACATTTAACAGGGGATGTCCTCAAGACACCCCCTGTTAAATGTGGAGGTTACAAGAAGAGAAAAGGCGGTACTAAGGAGGCACTACTGAGTCTATTGACCAATGAAAAGACACCATTTACAAAGGACAGTGACAGGAGCCAATTAAAACAAGCAGTTGCAATACAATCAGTCTTGCCTTTGGGACCTCATAAGTATTTTGCCATGCAGCAGATTGTCGCACATTACTGCAAAGTAGCCTAGCTATGGACGGTGTGACAGCGTTCACGGTCAGGCAGTAGATTTAGCAACAGATAAGTGAACATGGCATTTGGGCTCTAAGGAGAGGGTTGAAGACAAATACATTAAATTGTTGATAAATTTATATTACATTTGTAAAATAGTGGATCCTACAAAGAAGTCTATGTAAGTTTGTGGAAATTAAATTGATTGTCCTTGTTATTATTTGCCGTTATCACCAGCTTTTGATGTGGAGGGAACTGCTATCACACTTTCAACCTTTCGGGGCATATTGGCAAGGGCCATAATGCTGAGTTAGAGGTACTTTTTGCGGCTAAAGCAGCAATATTTTTATCGCCCTATCAGCAAGCTGTCACTAACAGCTGTTAGCGACAGCTTTCTGGCAAAAGCGACCGTTTTGAGGGGCGCTTTGCATGTCAGGGATATTTATCGCTAATGACATGCAAAGTAGGCGTACCCGACTAAATGACCATGAAAACAGCCGCTAACAGACCTAACGCCTATTAGCAATGAGGCCCCGGGCCCGGTTAGCGATATAAAAGGTATTGCTAACCAGGGTTATTGCAGGTATTTTTACACCTTCTAAAAACATGGCTTAGCCATTATACTCAATGGGAGGTGGAATTCAAGGCAGAATCCACCTCTGCCTATTAGCAAGGTTTACACTAGCGATACATTTTTTATCGCTGTTTTACATGGGTTTTTGGCGGATTTCGACGCTATCGCTGGATCTTTTATCGCATAGGAGAAAAACGTTGGTCATAACGCGCTATCTCCGCGATAAGATCCAGCGATAGGAGGCGATAAATAAAATTGCGCTAAGTGCAGTTTGCGATAATTATCGCAAGTTGTTGCTAATATGCCCCTTTATTCGTAGGTGATACTATCTGTAATAAGTTAACTACTAGTACCCCAAAAAAGATGAAAACCTAGAACCGCAACTGACACTTGGCAACAACGTTACATTTTACCAACAGTTGCTTCTGAATTCTGGAAAGTGACGAACTCAAGGTAGTAAAGCAGCCAATCAGAGGGCGGCAACAGCAGTGTACACGCAGTGTGCTGAAAGTGCATCACGGCGGCGTGCAGTCGTAGTTCTTAAGCAAACCTGTGGGGCGCACTCCAGGCCCCACAGCAGTGTTCTTGGGCAGATCAGACGCCTCAAGCTCTGCTGATACGCAGATGTTTTTAACTTCTTTTGTTGTTTGATGCTATTTTAAAATTGCCATAACTGTGTGAAAACTTAGCCTACTCACCTTACGCTGTGCTGAGCCCCGGTCCGACGCGGCTTGTGCCGCTTGATCGGAGGGCTGAAGGCACTCACTTCCGCTTTCCGCTCCGATGAGCAGGTTAGCGCTACAGACCTCACAGGATTATTGAGTATTTAACAGGCAATGGGGGTGCACGCACGTTGGACACAGTAGTGTTCTTGGGCAGATCAGACGCCGCAAGCTCTGCTGATACGCAGATGTTTTTAACTTCTTTTGTTGTTTGATGCTATTTTAAAATTGCCATAACTGTGTGAAAACTTAGCCTACTCACCTTACGCTGTGCTGAGCCCCGGTCCGACGCGGCTTGTGCCGCTCAATCGGAGGGCTGAAGGCACTCACTTCCGCATACCGCTCCGATGAGCAGGTTAGCGCTACAGGCCTCACAGGATTATTCAGTATTTAAACAGCCCTGTCAGCGCAAGTGCAGCGGACGCGCGCAGCAGGCGCGCCGGCGGCGTGCCGAAGGCGCGCCAAAGGCAAGCCCGTCTGCGTCCGTCCGCGCCAAGACCGGGCCCAGGGCCATCCCCCCTGGTCGTTTTACAATTAAATCAGTGATTACTTATTCGGCAGACGAGCTACTTCAGCTCTGTCCTAGTCGAGATAACAACTGTAATATTTTAAAACCTGAGAACACAGACGGACCCAAGGAAACAACATGCACCCATTGTGCTTTTAGTTTACGACAATGCAGAAGGACCGCCAATACACCACATTTAAAAAACAGTAAAAACATGAATATAAGCACAGCTCTTTTAAATGCTCGCTCTTTGGGCAAACATAGGCAGGAAATTGCAGATTTTATTATAGGCAGAAAGATTGATATTCTGTTTGTAACAGAAACATGGACCGATAAGGCCTCTGAACCGGACTTGGTGGTGGCAATTCCGGAAGACTATACTGTGAAAAGGCAGGATAGAGTAAATAGGAAAGGAGGTGGATTGGCCATAATTGCTCGTGACCATTTCCCTATAAGGATATCTTACGTTCCCTCCTCCTCATGTGAAGTCATCCAGTTTTCAATTATGATAACCCCCTCAAATAACTTTAAAGGAGCACTCCTTTACAGACCCCCAGGATCACGGTCAGAGTTCCTTGCTACCTTAAATACCTTGACGGAATCTCTAGCGATAGAAGACTCCTTTACTATCCTAGGGGATTTTAATTTCCATTTGGAAAATATGAACAATAATGAAACTATGGCACTTCTGTCTGATATGGAGATGTTGGGCTTCACCCAACTGGTCACATCAGCTTCACACGAGGCAGGCCATACCCTGGATGGCATATTCACCAACTCAAAGTATGTTAATATAATAGATATCCTGCCATTAATATGGTCAGACCATCATGTGATCATATTTAACATACTAGTAAACAACATAATGGCGAAAAAGGTGGTGGAAAACCGACCGGGGACATTTAAGGTCTGGAAAGATATAAATAAGGATCATCTGACAGCACATTTAACTACTACCAGACCACTTATCCTGCCTGACCCCAATGTCGCTATCGACAGGTATTCTAACTGGCTAAACAATGCCATGAATTTGTTGGTGCCTAACAAGAGAATCTCTATGAGCCGGTCGTCTCCCTCTGCACCCTGGTTCACTGGTGCCCTCAGAGAGCAAAGACAAAAATGTAGGAACCGTGAGCGACACTGGCGCAAGTCATATAGCCCAGAGAAAAAAACATGCTATAAGGAAGAACTGACCAAATATAGGATGATGATTACTCAGGAAAAAAGAAAGTTTTATATCTCTCCGATTGAAGCTGCAAAAAACTCTAACAAACAATTGTTTCAAGTAGTTAAGAAGCTAGCAGGACTCCCCTCAGAGACTTCCCCTATTCCATCACAATCTCTGTGTGACTCCCTAGCAGACTACTTTTTTGAAAAAGTCAACACTATTTATTCAGAATTCTTCACTAATGCTGGAACTAAAATACAGTCTACCTCTTCTAGGCGTCTAGATTATTGCCTAATGCAATTTAAGGAGGTTGATGAGCAATCCATCATCCAAATAATGGAAACTGTAAAATCAGGATCTACTTCTGATCCCTGTCCCCCTACAGTTCTTGCTTCGGTTATCGAATTAACTGCTCCAGTCATCACTCAGATCTGCAATGCCATGTTTTTAGCAGGGACCTATCCGGACAAGCTAAAAAACACTTTTCTCAAACCTCTGTTAAAAAAAACCCATTTAAATGCTGAAGATCTTAAAAATTATAGGCCAATAGCTAGTTTACCATTTCTAGCTAAAGTCACTGAGAAGGTCATGAATCGGCAGCTCTCCGAATTCCTAGAGGAGCATCATGTGCTGGATGATACGCAGTTCGGGTTCCGAAAGTTACACGGCACCGAAACTGCGCTTATCAAAGCCACTGAAGATATAAGGATCATCAGAGATCAAGGAGGTACTGCCCTGCTTGTATTGTTGGATCTTTCAGCTACATTCGACACGGTCGATCATGCCACCTTGATCGACCGTGTCTCGGCCATAGGCATACAAGATAGAGCATTAGAACTGCTCTCATCCTTTCTTACGAATAGGACTCAGGCGGTGACATTAGGCCCCTTTCGCTCTACACAACTACCCTGTGAAGTACCGCAAGGCTCATCCCTCAGTCCGACACTTTTTAATATCTACGTGTCGGACCTAGCAAGAGTTATCAAAGCTTATGGGATGAGCCTTACATCCTATGCAGACGACACTCAGTTGGTGTTGGCAGTATCTGATGACGGAAAGAAGGTGGCAGAATGTTTTCAAGAAGGAATGTTGGCCATCAGCAATTGGATGGCCAGCAATTGCTTGAAACTGAACTCCGAAAAAACGGAGGTTATCATTTTCGGAAAGCTTTCCTCGCAATGGTCCGGCTCATGGTGGCCTTCACCACTGGGGACCTTACCCAGCCCGGTACATAAGCTTAGGAATTTAGGAGCCATATTTGATGACAGTTTTAATTTTTTATCTCGCACTATCCAAGTAGTCTCAACTGCTTTTTATAAACTCAAATTGATAAAAAAAATGATTCCCTATCTTCCAGAAACTGCAGGAAAAACGTTGGTCAGCACTTTGGTGTTGTCCTTCTTGGATTACTGTAACGTGCTGTTTGCCAATGCACAATGCAGGGTGATTAATAAATTGCAAACGGTCCAGAATGCTGCCGCGAGACTGTTATCAGGGACCTCCAAATTTAAACCCATAACCCAAGTCATCAGGAGTTACCATTGGCTAACGGTCAAATTTAAAGCCCTATGTATAGCATTCAAAGCTGCACATCAACTGGGCCCTCAGTTCCTGAAAGATCATTTATCATTCTACTGTCCCAACAGGCAACTCCGCTCAATGACTAACTTTCAGTTACAGGTCCCAAGAGTAAAGACAGTATCTTGGGGAGACCGGCGTTTCGTAGTTACAGCGGCCAGACTGTGGAACGCTCTGCCCCTACAGATCCGTTCATGCCAGACATTACTGCATTTCCGCAAGTTGATAAAAACATGGCTGTTTAACAAATAAGCGGTTGCTCTCCTGTAAGCTGAAGTGTATTATGGTCATCTATCCTTCAGCTAGCTCTTGATCCTGCTTAGTTCATAGCGCCGAGACGCCCAAGGGCATTTGTTGCGCTCTACAAGTTTTAAAAATAAATAAATAAATAAACTGAGGCCTATTCAGTAATATTACAGTGGTCATGGTAAACTGCACTAGAGACAGGTACCGTTTACACCATCAAAAAACACCCGAAAGGACACAGGGTATAAAAAGTATTTTTGATGTCCTGGGTCCTCACGCTTTTATTATGGCAGTGAGACCTGCACAGGAGGAACCGGTTCCTTGCACAAACTAGCCAGAAGGCAGGAAGATGGCTCAGCGGCTTACACTCAGATATGGAAGCAACAAGAGAATCACATGCTGGTGAGACACGGCCCGCACACTCAGCCTTTCAACCTCTGGTGGTTCCACGAGTAAAGAAGGCCAGATTAGGAGGTAGAGCCTTTTCATATCAGGGACCACAGTTATGGAACAAACTTCCTCTTCCTTTAAGACAGTGCTCTGAACATCTGCAATTTAGGAAATTGCTTAAGACCTTTCTTTTCGGTCAGCACTGATTTCTGTTAAATGCACCGCTACCTTTTCACGGACCTGCTGAAGCGCAGAGATACCCCTTCGGAGGTCGATTCTAGCACTATACAAACAATTACAAATACAAATACAAACCTCTTGAGGTCGGTACCCTATTGTGGTTGTGATTTAAATACAATTATTGAATTATGCGACGTTATGCACAGTTCTATGGAACATTTAAGTGCTACTCAAACAAATGATGTTTTGACTCGTAAAACCGGCCTATTCATTCACAGATTGACGCACAGAACGCTTGAAAGTTGTTTAGCAGAGCTGATTGGAACTTGACCTGAATGTCATGTTTCGATCTCCTCAGAAATCTTATTTTGTGATGGGCTTTAGAATGCGAGGTTCCTACAGTAAAATGACTGTGGTAAAACGTAATTAATTAGGCTAGATACCTATGATTTGACTCTACTCTACCTTACATACCAATCAATCTTAAAATGGAACCAGCAGGATTAACCCCCGCTTTAGTCAAACTCAAAATCAAAACAAGCCCTGGCAGAAAAGGCCAAATCAACGTTATCCTGCATTGGGCACATTTAAAATGGACCCTTGGGGCATGGGTGGGGGGGTCTCTTGTCCAGGCTCGTTGCAGGCCATCCTGCTCTGAACGCAGCCAGCAAAGCCAGCTGCCGAGCGGGAAAATGCTGGAGCAGAGGTATTGTTTGCGCCGGCCTGCTTTCTGTGGAAAGTGTATTACTCTGTGTGGCCTTATTATTACATACTGCACAAGAGTGGGAAGGACCCCCCCCCAAAAAAAAACATAGCCTCTACGCTACCATCTCGGAACTTCACGCATTTAAATAAAATGTGCAATACGGGAAAAAAGAGTAGAAATAAAAAACAAATGTGCTGAACGTTCGAAGAAACGGGTGCGGCCGTGTCGGCCAACGGATGTGCGCAGACTGGCAAGGTAGTGCTTGCGACGACTGTTGGCCGACGGCAGCACTAAAGGGGTTAAAAAGGCAGGGGTACATGGAGCGCTACGGTGCCCTGCACAGGCTGCACGTACCTTCCCCTGTCCCCTGTGTTCGGAAGCTCAGGCTCCTGCCTGCCCTCGGTAAAGCACCACCTATCTTCCCTCATCCTCCGTGGCTGCAAGCTGAGGCTCCTGTCTGCCCTCCGTTAAGCGCACCGCAGGACAAGGATTAGCATTAGAGCCACCATGCTGCTGCTGATGTTGACCCTTCTGCCTTCTCACAGACACATTTCCGCTTCCAGATAAAGTCTGTATTGCGCATGTGAGTGTTCAGGAAAAGTCAGGCAAAAAAGAGTGCGAATGCACTCAGCCAATCCCAGGAGAAAACAAGCATTTACAAATGCAATAGGACTCGTATTTACGCGAGACCTATTGCATTGTAGACAAAAGTGCGGCCGCCCAAAAAGGCAGGAACGGGAGTGGTGGGGATTAGGTTGTGGTGGGCATAGAAGTCACGGACTGCGGGAGGGAATGGGGGAGGCAGGGGAACAAAAAAGTTTTTAAAGTAAATGGGCTGCTAGCTATGGAAGGAGAAAAATTACAACATGGTCATCAGGAGGCGGGACTAAGTCCCCGAAAACCATTCACAGTGCAGCATTGAAGATTTTGGCCAATGAAAAAGATAGGTAAGGCTAGGAGGAAAGTGGGTGGAGCTTCCCCTGCTATACTGTATACAGCATCTCTCGACGAGACAGGGCATGCGCTGCCTAGGCGAGACCGAAAAATGGGAGGAAAGTGGGAGGACCTTCATGCCCATATGCCCATATACTGTCTGGAAGAGACAGCACAAGCACTGCCTAAGTGAGACCTAAAAAGCCCTGGGTATGCTAATGAAGTGCCTAACTTACTCTACCAGTACTTCAAGAGGGCCAAGCAAATCCTGGAAACCTTCAGACTCCCTGTCAAGCCTAGTTTTCTATTTCTGGCCTCGGAATTGTGATTAAAAGAAAACTGCACTCCAAACCATAAACAGAAATAGACCGGGGGAGGGGTGCAGACGCAGTGATTGCTTCGGATATAGCTTTTTATTTTAGAGGGATCTTTTCAGCTCCTGCTTTTCTGTGCTGCTTTTCCATCAGTTACATTATATATTTGTGGTCACAGAAGGTCACAGTGGGGCTGGTCATCTAAATGAGTCTTTCTAATAGAACTTTTGCACAATTGCAGAAGCCCATCGCTGCCCAGTGTTTCTCGTCCAACAATTTTATATTAAAAAGACTTTAGAATTAACTTAAAATGTTTAGGAAAGCTATGTTTGTATAATTTGAGAGTTTTATCTTTGGTTGCTTAATGGGCTGGCATTGTTCTGTGTTGGGCTGAATTTGGGCTTGTACTTGGAAAACTTTGGGCTTGGGATGGGTCTCAAAATCTGGCAACACTGAATGCGCTTCAGCCACTGGCTGGTACAGGTTATACCCCACCAGGTGCCCAGCTGCTCCTCTCCTCTCTCCCTTGGGGGGGGGGGGGCGTGGGGGGGGGGGGGTAGGAGTGCTTCGGACCCCTCAGAGATAGAGCCCTGGTCCACAGGCGGACAGGCTACGATTCATGTCACCTCACATTCCACCGGCACCCAGGGATGTTACCATAGTGATGCAGCATGCTTTAGAAATGTGAGCATTGAGTGCATGTGTGCCATCCTGCACCGGAAGCAATGAACCTGGGCACCCTGCATGCCCAGGGATGCAGAAGGGAGGTGGGTCTGCAGACCTCGCAAGGGAGGCCCTGAGAGAGAACTGCTGATTGCAGACACGTAATGTTGTAACTTGCAGGTCAAGAGATGGGATGCTGACAAGGCCACCTCAAGTGTCATCAATGCATCATTGCACTGCACTGTGTTTTAATATTTGGTCAGCGCTTACTACCCTCACGCGGGGCGCTCAATCACTTGTCCGCGTGTGCATCATGCTCCATAGTGCGGGTGTGTGGTTGGGAGTGTGCTGTCTTTGCTCCGAGCCTATGTGGGAAGGGTGTCCATGCCGTGTGTGAGGACCACTGAACTTCATATATTCATGTTACGGGACGTGGAACTTAGCGGTGCGATGAATGAGGAACAGTGAGAGACAGGCACGCATTGTAATAGTTTGCGTTATGTTGGGAGCGCTATACCGTGGAGGTGCTAATAGTAACACCTTTTGCTTACAGTGCTTAGATTCCGCAACATTGCAATATTAAGCGCTAGCCAGTTATCTTGACACAATGAACCTGTGTGCCCGATCTGGGTTGCCAGAAGGGTCCTGCCAGTGAACTGAGATTAAGACACTGAGTAAACAAGATTCATGCCACAGCATCATATATAAACGAATGAACGAATGGGCTCGCTCGTAGGAAGATGGCTCGGCTGATGGACACAGACGTTTAACCAACATAGCCCGCGACATGGCATTACGCACATCCAAAACAAAGAACTTATGCACCATATCCAGAGCCGGAGAGCAGGTAGGCCGCTGGAAGCAAACATGGACGCCTCATCCTTCACTCCTAAAGTGAACATGTGGGTGCATTCGAAAGAGCTGGACACACACATGGACATCAACTGGGCAGTGGCGGCTGGTTGGGAACGGTGGAGGGGTGGGGGAGGGAAGGAGGTTTAGAAGAAACAACATTTTAAATTATTGTCACTGATCCCCAGCCACCCCTCTCCTCCAGGGCCGGACTGAGAACCAAAACCGGCCCTGGCAAAGTGCTCAGCCGGACCCCTGGGGGGGAGGTTGGGGGTGAGACCGAGTTCTTTGCCGGGGCCGGTTTTCTGCCGATTTTGTTACAGGGCCGATTTTGCTGCTATGCATGCAAAAACGGCCCTGTAACAAAATCGGCCCCCAGGGCCTAAAACCGGCCCTCACCCTTGCGGGCGCACCGGGGGATTGCCTGGTACCCGCAAAGGCCAGTCCGGGCCTGCTCTCCTCCTCTGATGCAGGAACAGGAAGCACCCCGGCTCCCAGAATCCCCTGACTAATCACAGCTCTGGGCAGCATTCTGATTGGCCTGAGCGGGGAGGCTGGGCATGTTCTCCACCCAGTAGGGAGCCTTTGTGGTTGTTGCCTTAAAGAACACTTACAAGTCTCTAACTTCATGACTTTGACTCACCATGGCCACCAAACCTCCCTACTAATTGTACTTTTCTGCTGCTTTCGACACAGTTAATCACTTCATCCTGTTGTACACCATTGACACCCACTGGAGTGCTGATGTGGCTTCTGAAAAGCTCCCACCTCGGATGTATGACATTACAACGCATGCTTTTACCACGCATGCCTTTACAACGCAGTTTTTACAACGAAAACCTTTACAACGCATAGCGCTTTGGGGTGCTGGATAGTGAATAGTTTAATTTACTATTCCAACTCCAGGCCCCGTGGACACTAGGGAAGGTGTTGGATAGTAAATTAATCTTATTCCCTATCCTAGAGCGCCCCCCAGCGCAATGCGTTGTAATGGTTTGTGTTGTAAAAGTTGCGTCGTAAAGGCACTGCGTTGTAAAAGTTGCCTTGTAAAGGATGTTTCCCTCCCACCTCATGCCACTCACCCCCGTCCAGTGGTTATTTCCAGGATCCCATATCCCTTTGTCTTTGCTCTCTACAGCCTCTTTTGTTTTTTTACCTCCTCTTTGTCGATGATGTTGCATCTCTTCCATACCTTGTCTATCCCCACACAGTCTCACTCTGATATCACGGGGTCTCAACGCCATCAACTATTGGACAGCGTTCCGGCCCCCTAGGCACGACTTTCTAAAACCAGAAACATCTCTATCCCACCTCCTCAGACCCCTTCTTCGATCATGGCTTGTAATCCCTCTTCTTCCAACACTCTCGCCCACCACCCACCCACGCAAAATGTAGACGTGTTGTATGACTCACGCATGTGAATAGAGTCTTTTATCACCATTATGGCCATGACTGACACATACCAGCTTTTCAGTTTTTAAATATCAGACAGGTTTGCTCACTCCTTCCATCTCATATTGCCAAGCCATTTATTAACTAGGGTGTAGGCATTGTTTTCGATTCACTGAGTCTATTTCACATCAGCGTACAAGTGACGGCGGAGAGTGGGCTTGCATCCAAATCAATGTTCAACCCTCCTGAAATCATGGGTAACAGCAACGATATAGGGTTTGATGTAGTAATAAGAGTTATTAAGAAAATGGAAACAAAAGATAAGTGCAAGAACACAAGAATTTGACAAAGACTGAATGAGTAAGGGTGACGAAAATTTGAAATGATTACAGCATCACTACTCTTGAAGCATACAATGGAGGGGAACATGGTCATTATCAGGGCAACCAACATAACCCTACGGCGGGAGGAGACGACCGGACTCCGGAAGGAACCCATAACGGGGAGGTGGGAGCGCATGCTTAGCGCCTTACGCCTGTCGGAGGGCGCGGACACACAGGATGCTAGAACGGCCTAATTAGCTACCCCGGATGGCCGTGCATACATCGGGTTCCTTTACTGTCAGGGCCTATTGCCACACTAGGCCTGTCCACATCTGGACGCGCAGGACTGAGATGCATACATGCTCGCACATAATGACACCCGTGGGGTGGGGCACCCGGGGGGGGGGGGTGGGCGGGAGAGGATTACCATGCGCCAATGTATGTGTTTTTGCCGCAATAGTTTGAATGTTTGCATTAACTGTTAAATTAATGTCATCTCTATGCGTAAGTACACAGTAGTGGGATTCACCCCATGATTATGTTATTGTGCATGATTGGACTGGCAGGCAGCCGTACAACACTCCAGAAGACACCGGGGCTCAACCCTGCGTGTATATACTGGGCCAATGCGCACGTACTGCCTGCATATGTTAGTGTGAGCATGGCCACATGATTATATAACAAACTGGTCTGTGATATATTAATAATACACTGATGCACCTGGATTGTCATGTTACGCTATCTGAATCTTGCACTGTATTTTGAGAACTATAAAATGCTAATAAAATAGATCAGGGAAACCGACTATGACAGTGAAATTAAGACACAACGTATTGATACAGGTTGCTGTAGACAGCTGCCCTTTAATTATAAAGAGGACATTGCACACCATCTATGTACAAAATGTGGAAAATTACAGAATTTAGGCCTAATAACTGAAGATGAAAACAGATACTTGCACAAGCCTAGACCCATATTCCCATGTTCACAACCCTGGTGGGTTATTTAATATGGTGTTATGCAGGCGCACACATGGCTGAAAGGGACGCAAAGCATTGTATTGAATTACTTACCGTTATAAAGACCTGGGGGTGCAGAGCAAAATTGCACAGTGCACAGGAGCCCCACAGAACCGTAGTATATTACCCAGTTGGTCTGTTTCCAACTGGTAAATCAATTGTGTTGGTCGATGAATGCTCAACAGAAAGATCAGCACAATATGTATGTTTCAATTAAACTAATGCTTGCAAATCCCCCTCCATATTTAAATGGCTCTCTGAATATTCTAAACACAATGAGTCATTGTGCAGGAGATAAGGCCATGAGCTTTATAGCATATCTTCATTTTGTTTACACATCTGTCCACATCAAAGAAAGATTATTGACACTACAACAGTGTCTAGGCCAACAATTATCAAGCAGCTATGAACATAATCTAATGGCCATAAAGATGAAGTAACTAATTCTATGAACAATATGTTTCTACATAAGACAAGATTAAATAAACAATCAGAGAGAACAGAGATGGGGCCCAGATTTGCTACCTCTTATGCCAACCTTTTCATGAAGTGGTTTGAGTGGAAGTGCGTTTAGGATCCATCAGCCGGTAAAATGAATTCAGAGTTTCTATTATAGAAGAATACCTGACAACATATTGATGATCTGCATATGAAGTGTTAAAAGTCTTGATCAGATTTTTTTATACTAGAAATGCATCAAGTTTAATATCAGATTCACCATGATACACAACTGGTAGAAAGCAGTTTATTTGGATGTGGAAATATTTCTAGAGCGTGCAGGTGTGAGTAGTAGGCTTTGGGGAAAGGAGTGTGCATATTGAGCTATATTACACGCTGTCAGCTCCCACGCCCTTCTCTGTATTGAACAAGATGTAATATAAGTTTGAGTGGCATGAAAGTAGGATTTCATTCTATTGATATGGTTAAGCCAAGTATCCTTATGCTTAACTCTGCTAAAAGAGAAATCATTTATGTTCCTGTCCCCTCTACACCCTGTCTAATCTTATCTAGACATGGGTGGTGAACTCCCCTCCATTCCCAGAGTTTTATGCACTCTACCCTCCGCGGAGCTCAGAAAACTTCGCTCTGCATAGTGGAGCTGAGTTTATTCCCCGCTCGTGCTTGCCGACGGTAAGTTGGCGAGCGCAAGCTGCTGCTCGGTTAGAATTTCTACCCGAGTGGCAGCACAAATGGCAGTTTGCAACACACTCCACAGATTGCGGAAATCCGATGATTTTTTTTGTCACTCCGCCCAGGCCTGGTCGTATCATCTACACCTGTTTTCCTGATTAGTCTTGCTTACTAGGTACACATCTACTTCTTAGGCATTTTGCATGACTTATGCATTTGAATAGACTTTGTTATTACCAGTAGGTCCATCGCGGTCACATACCTGCGTTTAAACATCTTAAAGAATTGCTCACTCTTTCAATTTAATGCTGCCAACCCCTTTCCTAATATGTATGGACAAAATGTAAATTCTGGCCATTCTTTTGAAAGGTTTGATAGTTTTTACCTATGGGCAAACAATTTAGCAAATATGTTTTTGCATAAGCATTATTCTAGAGAACTCTTTTTCTATGAAATAAATCACTCACTAAAAGTGGGTTTCAGTTCAGATTATTATTATTTTTTTTTTTTTGCAAATCCTACTAACTGGACTTCCAAAGTTCTCTTTCTTGCTCTTAGGCAAAAGCATCTACTTCACTGACACTGTGTCAGCATATCGAGGACAAAAACATCTACCTGCCCGAATATTACACACAAAATGTCTCTAGCACGATATTGTGATGGTAGGCATATAGAGATAAATATGGATTTTCTATTCTTAACTGTACATATATGTATCTTGAAGCTACATATCACCAAATATATACATACAGCTACTAATGAGGACACCAGGACACCAGAGATGAAATAGTCAACTGCCTCTTGGAAATAGACCTTGGATGATGGAGCACTGTCTGAAGCGGAATGCTGAGAAGTCCGAAATCCTGGAGAAGTGTGGCTCAATGGTTAGAGCGGCAGACCCTGATGCAGAGGTCTGGCCCGGGACCAGGGTTCAATTCCTGCCTCGGCGGGTCTTGGGCTCAAAATTCCACGGACCTGATAATTCTCTCCTCTGTGCCTATTCCAATCATGGGTCCCACTCTGCAACTCTGGGCAATAGCTTGCTTAATCTCCACAACGGCCCCCACAACGCTAAGGATGCCTGGCCTCCACCTTGGGGGTGCCCAGGAGTGGACGCCTCACAGGGAAAGCTAGGATGGGTTCCACAGCGGTATTCGTACAAGCGCCTTGAGACCCTTGCGGGTGAGTCGTGCACTACACAAGTATCAATTTACATTCTTCGGAGGAGCTCATTTACACGGGAATGACACCTGGTGGTCTCAGTCACTAGGAGCTGCCCCGGAACCTAAATGTGTTGTAAAAATCCTGGGCATGCTGATCGACAAGGCATTAACCATGCAAGACCAAAGTGCGAGCACTGTGCGGAAAAAGTTATGCTCTGCTAAAGCCTTTGAGGAGACTCTTCTCATGGGTCCTCTAGCCTGCAGAAAGACTATCACTCTAGTAAACTGGACTACGGGAGTGCTCTTCATGTGGGCACGCCCGAGTATCTTTTCTCCCGACTGCAGGTGATCCAAAATGCCACTGCCAAGCTGGTTTGTAACAAAAGCAGAAACAGCTCGCCATCAGAATGTCTGAGGAGGCTCCACCGGTTACCTCTGCGTCAAAGGGCCAAGTTGAAGCTACTGTGTTTTGCACACAGAGCACCACACAGATGTGGCCCCTGAATATTGCGGGACAAAATCAAATTTTACATTCAGACATGACAAACGAGGTCCTGCCAGCATGCCCGGGTCAAAATCAAGTGTATTAACAAAACTAGGGCAGGGGGTCGTTCCTTTTCAAATCTGGCGGCTGCCCATTGGAATGAACTTCCCTTAGACCTTCACCTAATGAACGAATACATACCATTCAGGAGGAAGCTGAAAGCATGGCTGCTTCCCAGAATATAGATGCTGGCACCTGCAGCTCCTTAACATAGCTCCCTCTGCTCCTAGATGATGAGTCCTCCATTATACTTCCTAGCGCTGTGATATCCCTCGGGATGAATGTCGCGCTTAATAAATATAAATACAAATACAAATATATGTGGAGCTAAGTATAGTATATCTACACGCACCTGTATATACTTACCTTCATGATATTCTAGTAGTCGTATTACGGCATGCCGGTAGTTAAACATCGATATTTGGGTCGCAATATTTTCACTAACTGACCTCTTCTCTTCGCATCGCTCACCCATGAGAGAGCGCAAATTTGAATAAAACGCACGAATGAGCCATATGTACAAGCACAGCACATAACGTAGGAATGAAATGCATATCGTAACGTGAAGTTGACACTTACAGCATAAAGTTAACTGATATAATCAAAAGTAATATAGGAAATGTAACTGTATTCACTTTAGAAATGTATTAGATTTAGAAGGCCCGTATACGTAGTGGGCTGATGTAGAACTGATGTAGAAATGCTTACGAATTGTAGAATGTGCAAAGTAGAATTCATGTACGTGTGTAACTTTAAATGGAGAAACGGAGAAATGTAACGTGAAGAAATGTGTAGAAATGTATAACACGATATAGCGAATGAGAAAGAAAGTTATACTCTATGAAGTTGTATTCTAGGATGATACATTCACTTATATTCTATGTAAAGGATTTTGTTAAATACGAATATATAAATGTATGTTAAAGGTTACACTGTGTAGAAGGCTTTTTGTGAAAACGTTAGAAGGGTTTAGGTCATTTGTGGTTTTAACCTGACAGGCCAAGGGTTCACAGGAGTGTAGTCCGCTGTTTGTAATTTAGTGGGCTCATAGGAGCCGTGAAATGCTTTGCTGTGAACGTGAGAGCCAAGGAGTCTAGCACTTGTTAGATTTAGGGTGACAACGCTGGACGAGGTTTACGGCCTAAACGTGATAAGAAGCGCTTAGAATTTGAAACTTGTTTTGAGAAGTTCGTTCACAGGACCAAGAGAGGTTATGCACATAACGATAAAGATTAAGGTTCTGTTGAGGTTGTCGAAGTATGTTTTAAAGTCAAATGAAAGGTCGAATGAAGTCATCGGCGAGAAGACGAAGATGGCGTCTAAAGAGAAGAGTCAACTTAACGGACGACGCGAAGAAAGGAAGACGTGGAAAGTTCCAGAAAATGAGATCATGAGTAAACTGAGATGTGGTGGGCGTCAAGGGGCGTTCCACTCACACCGTGATTGTGTATTTTAGGGACAGTACCCCGGGGATAAGATAGCAATTGGCGATTAGCAATTAGCTCAGAGAGAGAAAGGCAAGGGTAGATGCCTTGAGCAGATGCGCTGAGAGAGATCAGAGCGCAAGGGAGCAGTAGGCCGAGGACCCTTAGAGAGCGGATGGGTAGGCAGAGAGAGGGTACTGCTTCTTAACTTAAAGTTACCTTTAGAGGCTAAGAGAGTTTGAACTTCTTCGGGAGTCAAACTGCTGACACCTTTTTAGGTTAAGGAACTTGCGAAGTAGGGATGTCACTTAGTACAGAGTAGGGACAGATATAACTTGATACTTTTATCTTTCTGTAGATTACGCAAAGGAACCACTTCATATCAAGACGACAACAGGAGATTCTTGAATTGATAATTGTATTTTGTATACTTTTGAGATTTATCCCGTGAGGATTGTAATCGCATTTAATCTTGACTGTTATATAAAACTTTTAAACTTTATTAATTGTCAGTGGTTCTTCAGAGTCGTGTCAATTATTGGGCTTGATTTAACCTATTTAGGGGTTGTCTTTTACTCAATGACAGAAATAAATCGGTCCAAATTAAGAATGAGATTAATATCTAATTAATTAAAAACGGTATCAAAATCTCATTCCCCGCAGTTGGTAGCAGAGTATGATGGTTTTCTTCTTGAGGAAGACAACCTAGGCCAGGTTTAGATTACCCCAAGGTCCCTAGTCATCGACGACCAGAAGAAGAATCCCTGCCGAAGACGGTGCTGACGGTGCGTCGAGAGAAAAGCAGCAGAGTCGGTCGAGAGTGAGTATAAGGGTCATGCGTTGTAAGATTGCGGTGTTTTATGTTGTTCCTGTGTTGTAATGTCAAGCGGAGTTGAATGCCTGTAGTGTGATTGAGGGAAGGTTGTGAGCGCGCGCAACCGGATGAAATCTTGAGTTCAAGGAGAGCTTAAGTGGTTCGGGTGTATCGAACACCCAGAGTAATTTGTCTACCATTGAAAGGGGGTCATGAGGTACCATTGATTTCCCGACAGACCGATGATAGGGGGAGCGTATGAGTGAGTGAATGAGTAGCGGACGCTGGTCGTACGTTTACTGTGTGTAAGTAACCTATCAGTTGAGGCGATCGTCCGACCGTAAGAGGAAAGACGTTTCGTCAGTTGAGGTGACAATTACAGTTAGACTGTGGCCGTACAGTCAGAGAAAAGTGATCGCTTGGTCGGAAGTAGTCATTTTTCAGTGTATGAATGAAAACGCATGCAAGATCGTGAGACGGGTTGAGAAGTAAGGAAGAACTGCTGCAGAGGGAGCGAGTGACGTCAGCATAGAGCCGCGCTGAGATTGGTTAGTTATCAGACGTCAGCGTAGAGTCGCGCTGAGATTGGCTGGTCAGCGAGAGCCGCGTAGGGATTGGTTGGTGGTTGTCATCGGGACATAAACAAGGAAGTGTTAAAAGGAAAATCGTAGATTACTTAAAAATGAAGTGTTTTAAGAGTTTAAGAGCACTCTTTAGGAGGAATAGGAGAAATTTATATGCCGGAGAAGAAGCTCCACCAGAAGGCACACCAGCTTATTATATGGCAGTAAATGTAGGCTTGCACTCGATATTATGGATCTCCGAGTGGAATAAGCTAACGGAAGGGAATAAGGAACTGACGTTTCCGAGATATGGAACGTTTAAACTAGATGTGTTAAATGAACTAAAAGCGGTAATGCTTGCAACAAGACCTCTACCGAGGCCAACACAGTTTGAAGCGCTTAGTGTATGGTTTAGAACAGCACATGAAAAGAGCGTAAAGAGGCGCCAAGAAAGAGTGAGACGATCAGTAAAGGCAGTGCAGGATGCTAAATGGGATGAAGAAGCTAAGAAATGGAGGGTGCAGAAGATAGAAGCAGATAAACTGTTCACAATGATAGAAGCCACGGGAGAAAGGAAACCCCTAGAAGAAGATGAGGAAAGCGAGACAGAAGAGGACCTGATAGAGAGGCTATTAACGGATAGACCACCTCCGTACAGTGGAGGGGCCGCAAGTCCTATAGTACCACAAGAGGAAGGAGCTAGATGGGGGGAATATCAATCGATCCCAGTAACCGAGTGGGATGCCAGGAAAGAGGAGGAAGTACCTCAATCTAGTCCCGAACAGAGAGTAGTGGGAAGATTCGTGGTCCAGAAGGTGCCAGAAACGCAATGTGCAAGATCGTACCAAATGCCAGATGCTCTACAAGTACCGGTTACCATAGGTCCTATTGTGTCAATCTACAACCCAGAAGGGGTCCAGCAGGAGGAACAGGCACGATGGGAAAGGGAAAGAGCAGAGATGGAGAATAGGAATACCATGATGAATCCTCAGAGACAGATACTAGCACCAAGGAATCGGAGTACCCCATTAGATTCAGCAACAGGTCCCTGGGTAGAACAAAGAGGCCAAAGAGGGCCAACGGACTTAAGGGGACCGAAACCGAAAACCCATAAGGAATTAAGGGAATACCTGAAAGAATGGGACACTGCCGAAGAGGCTCAGAATAAGAAGTTAGAAACGGAAGCAGAATGGAGAGAGCAGGATAACAGGATTCTTTCTCATTGTGGAGCTGGTGAAAGCAGCCCGGAGTGGGAGAGAGGGAGTCAGGAAAGCAGAGGAACTAATTGTCCTACCATTAGCGGCAATAGGCAAATGTGCGACGACAGAAGTGCAGGGTGTGGCGAAGTGCCTCGTGTCACCTTTAGTGAGGGGGAACGAAAGACGCAGGAATACCAAAATACTTTTAGGTGCACTCACCATACCCCGGGCGAAACAGTGCAACATTGGAATCACGGGAACATGGGGAGTCGTGAAGGGTCTCGCCATGCATCCGGTGATCATGGGCGAAGTCATGAGAACATAGGGAGTCGCGAAACGTCTCGCCATACTTCTGGTGATCAAGAACGAGATCGCGGGAGCATGGAGGGCCATGAAGGACCTTATCGGTTATTGAGCGACACCAGACACCAAGCGAGTTACAGTGGTTTAGAACAGAACGGTGGATCCTATCTTGTATCTGGAGAAACCGAGCCGAAAAGACGCAACGTAGGGATGGGGGATGGAGTACTGTTCCACCACACCCCACGGGAAGATGGAAAGGCTTGGGATCTAGAGAGATGGGAACAGAGAGATGGAAGGAAAACTCCTCATAACTCACCTGTGTCCAGGCGTAGGGCGCATAGTGGAGGTGAGAGAGGTATGAGCGAACCACCGAGGACTGACGTACTGAGAGCTGAAATAAAAGCAAGACGGCTCGATGTAATGAGTTTGAAGTCAGACCTGGATGAGATAATTGATGGCACAGTGGCAATAGAGAGATTAGAACTGTACGAACCAGATGAAATACTGTTTTTGTCTAAAGATGTTACTCGGAGAGCGAGGTCAGCTCATGAAAATCTATCGAATTTGGCAAATAGATATATGGTGGACCTGTCGCGAACCAAAGCTTTACAGAGTAATCATAGGATAACTTGCTCAGATCAGGATCTGGATGAGCGTAGAACGATCGCGCTGAAAATACACATACGGGAACTAGTCATGTGTATCAGAATATGGAAAGATCTGGATAGATGGGAGGAAAAATGGTCTAAGAAGGGATCAGTCAGAAGAAGTACAATTGTGAAGTCCCAGGATACAGACTTAATGCGAATGGAAGCTTTCCCTTTGCGAGAAATCGCGAACGGAAACTACGTTCACGTACCCTGGAGTAGGGGGGATTTGGCGGCATTCACCAACTCCTTCCCAAAGCTTAGAGAGAATCCCGTTGAGTGGTACAAGCAAGTAGAGAGGTTTGTGAAGATCTCTAAGGTGCTGTGGATCGATTTGAACACATTGTTCGATATCGTAGTACCCGGAGATTTGTGGACGGCATGCAAGCTTAGTGTCGAATGGCCTACTTGTGAGCCTACGAGAGATGCCCAGACAAATGGTCCATCTGAGAGAGTCATGGAGAAATATGAAAGAGTAATAACATGGCTAAAAGAGAAAGTGCCAGTGCAAGACATAGACTGGGTTAAGATAGATCGAACAACTCAGGAGCCCAAAGAGACAGTTCACGAGTTCTATGAGAGGTTATTGAAAGCGTTTAAACAGTACAGTGGGTTAGACGTAATGGATCCTAAGGACATAGGACAGTTTGTGTCAAAGTTTGTTTTAGGATTAAGACCAGACATAAGCCTAATGATACAACAGCATTTGATCTGTTGGCAGAATAAACCTTTAGATGAAATTCTGAGGTATGCGAGATACTGTAGCGACGAAATAGAGACAAAAGCAAAGAAACTTAAGGAAAAATTAATGCTGGTACAAATGCAAGCAGCTGGAAAGGGTGGACAGCGGCAACAGGGAATAGGAACGCAAGCAAAGAAACAGAATAATCAGAGCAGAGATGAGGAAGAAAGACCAAGACCAAGAATGGATCTCGCGACACTGAAAAGGACAACAAGGTGTCACCAGTGTAACGAAGTGGGACATTGGAGACGCGAGTGTCCTTACAATGTTGAGACAGGGGAATTAGAACAAGAGGAGGAAGAGGTACAGAATAACGTGGTTAAGGGAGCAGCAGCCCCGAAGGGAAAGTTTGTCAAAGGGGGGACGCAGACTCCTCGAGCCCCGTTTCCTCAACCGCCTCGCATCACAAACGGAGGGAAAACCTATAGACAAATGCCATTGTTTGTAGGAGGAGAAGAATGCTACTACGTTGATCCTCTTACAGGGCAACGAGTGAATAGGGAGGAAGATTGTACTTTAGGTGCAGCCCTGGAAGTAGGTCAAAGAGGACCATACGTAGAGGCTGAAGTAGCGGGATGTCCCACAACCTTTTTGGTGGACACAGGGGCCACTCGATCCACGTTGAGATCAGCGGTAGTCCCAGGTTTGCCAATATCGGGAGAGACGATTCAGGTGGTAGGAGTAGCAAACAAAAGGATGACGAATCCTTTGACCGAACCAGTGTCAGTAAAGATAGGGAATTACAGTGACGAACATCAGTTTGTGATCTGTGATTCTAGCCCTGTGTGTTTGCTAGGAAGAGATCTATTGTGTAAGCTGAATTGCACTATACATTGCACACCTGAAGGAGTAGAGGTACAGACTAATGATGAGGATGCGGATTTCAAAGTCGTAAACTCGCAAGAGTGTGTGGAATTATATCCTACCTTAACAGTGGAGGAGCTTCCACAGGACTTGAGGGAGAAAGTGTCAGCTGAGGTGTGGGATTTTACTGGAGAGGAAATAGGACTGATTAAAGGGGTAGAACCAGTAAAGATCATGGTAAAACCCAATGCTGAGTATCCAAGAACTCCACAATACAAGTTGACTCCGGAAACTATAGCAGGAATAAAACCTGTGATAGAGTTCATGATTAAACAGGGAATACTGAAGGAGATCGTGGGAAGTCCATGTAACTCCCCGATTATGGGTTTGCAGAAGCCTAGTGGAAAATACAGAATAGTGCAGGATCTTCGAAAAATTAACAATATTGTTGTTTCATGTTGTCCAGTGGTACCGAATCCATCAGTGATATTATTCCAGATACCGTTCCAAGCTGAATGGTTCACAGTGATAGATTTGTGCCAGGCTTTCTTTTCGATTCCTTTAGATGAAGAGAGCCAGTATTTGTTCGCTTTTAAGCTGGAAGATCGCGTCTTAACATGGTGTCGTATCCCTCAGGGGTATACAGAAAGCCCATCGATCTTTAACCAGCTACTGAAAAGAAATCTTGAAAGTCTAGTACTGCCCAAGAATTCAGTTCTAGTCCAGTACATAGACGACCTCCTAGTTGCGTCAGAAACTGAGGAAGCTTGCAGAGTAGACACCATAACCTTGTTAAATCACTTAGCAGAGAACGGACACAAGGTGTCTCCAAGTAAATTGCAATATTGTATGACTGAGGTGCAATACTTGGGCCATAGGATTGAAAAGGGAAAACGGAAGGTGTCTCCAGACAGAATAGAGGCGATCATGAAAATGAACGCGCCTACAACACAAAGGGAAGTCAGGATGTTTCTAGGCATGGTCGGGTATTGTCGGCAGTGGATAGCCAACTTTTCACTGAAGGCAAAACCTTTATTACAACTGACGCACAAGGGAGTGAGTGATCCGGTACCATGGGACAAAGACTGTTTGATGGCATTTTTGCAGCTGAGGGAGGATTTGTGTCGTGCCCCGGCTTTAGGGATGCCGGATTACACAAAACCATTTTTGCTTTACTGCTGCGAAAGAGAGGGATGCGCTTTAGCAGTTTTGGCCCAGATACACGGCAATGCGCGTAGGCCAGTTGCTTACTTTTCGGCTACATTAGATCCAGTAGCCGCAGCGTTGCCCGGATGTCTCAAATCCGTTGCTGCAACGGGTGTCAGCATTGAACGTTCTGAAACTGTAGTAATGGGTCATCAGTTAGTGGTGTATGTACCTCATTCTGTAGAATTGTTAATGACCAGGACTAAGACTCAGCATCTGACGAATAGCAGGCTCACACGCTACGAGCAAGTCATACTGGCTGCCGAGAATGTGACCCTAAAAAGATGCTCCGTCTTGAATCCTGCAACTTTGATGCCACTTCCAAATGAAGTAGACGACGAAATTTGTACAGATCATGACTGCCTTGATGTGACTGAACTATGCACCAAACCAAGACCCGACATCGTAGATGAGCCATTGACTGACCCCGATGAAATTTTCTTTGTCGATGGTTCATGCGTAAGAGACGATATCGGTCAGCTGAGAGCAGCTTATGCAGTTTGCACAATTACGAGAGTAATCGAAGCCGCCTGCCTGGAAGGAGTACACTCCGCTCAGGTAGCTGAAATTGTTGCTTTGACTCGTGCTTGCTTAGCGGGTGACAAACTTCGAGTCACCATATACACCGATAGCCAGTATGGTTTCGGGGTAGTTCACGATTACGGGCAGCTGTGGTCTCAAAGAGGTTACATGACCTCCTCGGGTTCTCCAATCAGGAATGGAGAATTCGTGAGACTTTTGTTAGAGGCATTACAAGGTCCAACAGCTATTGCAGTGGTTAAATGCGCTGCGCATACAAGGAACGTTGACTTTGTATCTCTAGGTAATCGCTATGCAGATGAAGTAGCGCGTTATTGCGCAGAACAGGGATATTCTCACACTGATGTAAAAGTGGGGGGGATTCAAGAAAGAACTGAATTGACAATGTTGTTGGATACTGTGGATACGTGGGATGAATTAAAATGTGTTCAGGAGAATGCACCAGATGATGAGAAAAAGGGCTGGGAAACAGCTGGATGTACTAAAGGTGAATTAGATTTCTGGATCTCCGCCGATGGGAGAGCAGTTTTACCAAATGAACTTATTAATCCAATGGCAAGAAAATTGCATGGATCAGCTCACATAGGAAGAGATGCTATGGTGAGAGTATTCAGACAAACGTGGTTTAACCCAAAGTTTAGAGTAGCGGCAGAAGCAGTGTGTCAGCGATGTACGATCTGTCAGCAACTAAACGTGGGAAAGAGAACACCAGTTACGTTGAGTCACATTGGGAGGTCTGGGGGGCCTTTCAATAGAATGCAGCTTGATTTTATAGAAATGCCTAAATGCAATAGACTCAGATACGTTTTAGTGATTGTTTGCATATTTTCTAGATGGGTTGAGGCTTACCCTACACGCAGATGCGATACACTCACAGTAGCAAAATTGTTGCTTAGAGAGTTAATACCGAGGTTTGGGGTGCCATCCTCTTTGGAATCGGACAGAGGAACTCATTTTAACAGCGAAATAGTGAAGATGTTGTGTTCAGCTTTATGTATCGATCAGAAGTTACACTGCAGCTATCGACCAGAAGCTTCAGGGATTGTAGAGCAAATCAACAGCACGATAAAGTCCAGACTTGCCAAAGTTTGTTCAGCAACATCCCTGAGTTGGCCAGACGCACTTCCAGTGGTTCTAATGAGCATACGTAGCACACCGGATAGAAAAACAGGTCTCTCTCCACATGAGGTGCTAATGGGGAGAGCTATGAGATTGCCATCGGTTCCGACTGCAGCTCTAGTGAACATCACAGACGACTTGATCTTGGACTACTGTAAGGGACTATCTGACGCCGTTAATTCTGTGTCCCTCCAGGTGCAGGCTGCAGAGGTTCCATCAGCACAAGACTTGTGCCATGACCTGAGTCCTGGCGACTGGGTCCTGGTGAAGAAACATGTCAGGAAGAACTGCTTAGACGTGCGCTGGAGAGGACCGTTTCAAGTCATACTGGTGACGAATACCGCAGTAAAGTGTGGAGGTCTGCCGAACTGGATACATGCCTCACACACCCGAAGAGTGCCAACACCTCTAGAAGAAACAGCTCCTCTCTCGGATGAGAATCCAGCGGAAAGCGGAGAAGCCATAGAGGGGGAAAGCCAAGCTGTGGAGGTGAGCGAAGAGGCTGAGACTGAAACGGAACAGGTCGACGAAGGTCAGAATACTAGTGAGACCGAAGTCGCTTCAGGGGAAGAGAGTAATTGGGAGACAGAATCAGACACCGAACAAGCAGAGAGTGACCAAGAAACAGGTACAAGGACAAGGAGCGGGAGGACAAGGAGTGACGAAGCTATTTGGCCGGAGAGAAGGAGAAGGTCAAGCTTGAAAGCAAATCACGAAAAAACACTTGTCCCAATCGCTGAAGAATCAGACCAAGAAGAGGAAACTACAGACTCGGGAACAGAAAGTCCAAGAAGATCGAGAAGGGTACGTGTGCCGTGCAAAAGGTACGCCACCCCAGAGTGGACTTATCTGGCAGATGTCTTGGGGACAGAAATCTGGGAGAGTGAAGAAAGTGAAAGTAATCGACCACAATCCATTTGTGGCAGTGGAGATATGGATGTTGACCCCTGGACTCGAGACTGAGGGATTACTGACTTTCACACTTCCTATACCCCCATATTTGAGTCAAATTCAGGATTTAGTGCTAAAAAGATTACAATTTCCAACTTTCGGACAGCAAATGACAGAAGAAGAAGAAAAAGTCATTCGTTTTGAACTATTAGAAATTGTTGTGAAAGCCACAGGTGCGAGAATAATTGTTGATGCATAAAAGACTTTTGTATATAAGCTATAAAGAAGAAGATAACCTAGCGCCGAGTGGAAAGAAGAATAAAATTAGGGATTACATTTAGAGGACGGAGAAGGGTTAGGGTTGTCTATTGTTGAAAGAAAAGAGACATTGTTGCGAAAAAGAGACTTTGTTGGTAAAAAGCACTTTACAGATTGTGAAAGCAAATAAAGCAAACAAAGACTGCAGAAGAAAACTTTTCGCAAACGAAAGAGTTACGCTGTTTTGATAACATGGAGAACGACAACCCAAACCGAAAAGCTAGATGTATAGTAGGTACACTTATAGCCGTAGTAATCTTTCTTATAATTACCATAGTTACTATATCATATATAATAGGACATGAAACCGATAAAGAAACAGCAGATGTAAAGCCTGTAACAACCTTGAAACCTGCTCTTGTTGGGAAGAAGGAAGAGAGCAATGTTATACGTGAAAAGGCGCTACTGGCAGATGAAACACGTAGGTTACACATAGACGAGTCACAGGGAAACTTTAGGTCAAATGCATATGCCAAGCTATTATACGAGTATATCGATGCCATGGAGGCCAAAGACTGTTATGTATGTATGCAGTTGCCAGCTTCCGTAGACGAAGGCATCAGATATCATCATCTCCCACTGACATATGGGATAACATGTAGTTTATTACTCAGTATATTTTATGGTAGAGAAGGGTTTGAGTACTACTTTTCAAATTATGATTCGGTACTGCCTGAAGTCCCGAATTATAAACAAATGAATAAGTGGGACTATCACAAAAAGGAGGATAGACTAGCAAAATTCTTTCTTCCTTGGGATACATTAGATACTTCATATGCACGCAGAAATAATCTAACTTGCAAAGTGTCAGAGGCAGAGAAGAAGTTTATAGGACAAGTAGATGACAGATACAGAAGGCAGAAGATTTTGAAGATGTCAGGACAGTGGAAGACGGATTGGACCGAAGAAGAGAAAGCACATAAAAGGAAAGGTAGCAATGGTCCAATAGCTTTGGATAGAACGCAGAAGGGGAAGTTGTGTTTAACTCGAAGCAAGACATATTACGAGAGTGTATTTGTAGGTGAGGTTAATTGCGAACATTCTTTCCGATTAGAGTACTACACCAAGGACTTTATGAAGGGGATGCAAGCAATTCCTAATGTATATTTTGTATGTGGAAGAAATGCCTATGTAAAACTGCCTGATAATTGGTACGGTTCGTGTTACTTGGCAATTGTCTTCCCCAAAATATATCATGCAAAGGATTTAGCGATCATAGAAGGAAAGGCTTCGAAAAGAACGAAAAGGGATGTAGAAGATGCGGAAGTAGTAGGAGATGTATTTGGAGCGATGTTTCCTATGTTAGGGTTAATACTTAACGATGTTAAGATCAGGAGACTAGCTACTGTTGTAGATAGATTGTCAGCAAGTACTGCAAGGTCATTAATGTTAGTAGAAGGAGAGATGCAGTCGATTAGAGCAATGGTTCTTCAAAACCGACTTGCTTTAGATGTACTGCTAGCAAAGGAAGGCGGAGTTTGCAAGGCTTTGAAGGTTCAAGAATGTTGCACTTACATTCCTGATAATTCAAAACCACTTGAGAAAGTCATACAGAATATTACACAGATTCATCAAGAAATCGAAGATTTATCAAAAATAAATGTATGGGAAAAAGTTGGTCATGGAGTAGGAAAGGTTGGTAGTTGGTTTGCCAATCTTGGTAAAAGCATTGTATGGTACATATTGAAACCTGTAATGATAATATTAATTTGTATAGTTACACTGTTGGGTTTAGTGAAACTATATAAATGGTATAGGTCAAACCGTTTACAAAGGTCTATGAGAGAACAAGAAAGGAGATTAGCAGCTTTACAAGATCAACAGTACAAAAGCTTAAGAGCACTCGAATCGATGAAAAGAGGGAATGTCGAAACTAGTTCTGTTTAGAGATTTTATTCAAATTACTTTTAGTGATGACTCCTAAAAGTCATCAAAGGGGGGACTGAGAGAGCGCAAATTTGAATAAAACGCACGAATGAGCCATATGTACAAGCACAGCACATAACGTAGGAATGAAATGCATATCGTAACGTGAAGTTGACACTTACAGCATAAAGTTAACTGATATAATCAAAAGTAATATAGGAAATGTAACTGTATTCACTTTAGAAATGTATTAGATTTAGAAGGCCCGTATACGTAGTGGGCTGATGTAGAACTGATGTAGAAATGCTTACGAATTGTAGAATGTGCAAAGTAGAATTCATGTACGTGTGTAACTTTAAATGGAGAAACGGAGAAATGTAACGTGAAGAAATGTGTAGAAATGTATAACACGATATAGCGAATGAGAAAGAAAGTTATACTCTATGAAGTTGTATTCTAGGATGATACATTCACTTATATTCTATGTAAAGGATTTTGTTAAATACGAATATATAAATGTATGTTAAAGGTTACACTGTGTAGAAGGCTTTTTGTGAAAACGTTAGAAGGGTTTAGGTCATTTGTGGTTTTAACCTGACAGGCCAAGGGTTCACAGGAGTGTAGTCCGCTGTTTGTAATTTAGTGGGCTCATAGGAGCCGTGAAATGCTTTGCTGTGAACGTGAGAGCCAAGGAGTCTAGCACTTGTTAGATTTAGGGTGACAACGCTGGACGAGGTTTACGGCCTAAACGTGATAAGAAGCGCTTAGAATTTGAAACTTGTTTTGAGAAGTTCGTTCACAGGACCAAGAGAGGTTATGCACATAACGATAAAGATTAAGGTTCTGTTGAGGTTGTCGAAGTATGTTTTAAAGTCAAATGAAAGGTCGAATGAAGTCATCGGCGAGAAGACGAAGATGGCGTCTAAAGAGAAGAGTCAACTTAACGGACGACGCGAAGAAAGGAAGACGTGGAAAGTTCCAGAAAATGAGATCATGAGTAAACTGAGATGTGGTGGGCGTCAAGGGGCGTTCCACTCACACCGTGATTGTGTATTTTAGGGACAGTACCCCGGGGATAAGATAGCAATTGGCGATTAGCAATTAGCTCAGAGAGAGAAAGGCAAGGGTAGATGCCTTGAGCAGATGCGCTGAGAGAGATCAGAGCGCAAGGGAGCAGTAGGCCGAGGACCCTTAGAGAGCGGATGGGTAGGCAGAGAGAGGGTACTGCTTCTTAACTTAAAGTTACCTTTAGAGGCTAAGAGAGTTTGAACTTCTTCGGGAGTCAAACTGCTGACACCTTTTTAGGTTAAGGAACTTGCGAAGTAGGGATGTCACTTAGTACAGAGTAGGGACAGATATAACTTGATACTTTTATCTTTCTGTAGATTACGCAAAGGAACCACTTCATATCAAGACGACAACAGGAGATTCTTGAATTGATAATTGTATTTTGTATACTTTTGAGATTTATCCCGTGAGGATTGTAATCGCATTTAATCTTGACTGTTATATAAAACTTTTAAACTTTATTAATTGTCAGTGGTTCTTCAGAGTCGTGTCAATTATTGGGCTTGATTTAACCTATTTAGGGGTTGTCTTTTACTCAATGACAGAAATAAATCGGTCCAAATTAAGAATGAGATTAATATCTAATTAATTAAAAACGGTATCAAAATCTCATTCCCCGCACCCACATCGCGCCACCCTTCCCCGTGCCCAGGATGGCGGTGACTGCAAGCAGCAGGGCCCAGGATAAGCTTCTCACTGTGCTGATCTCGGCCATGATGGCTTATCCCTCACCCATCTGAGACCTTCTCCTGTAAACCCCTCCCACTCACATCCGCACCCTGCCCGCCATCTTGTGGTACCCACGCGTCCGTGTGCTCATACTCCCTTACACCTCGCCCCCCTGCATTGGTCTGTGCTCCCTCAGTTTTCTGGGACATTTCCTCAGTGCATCCGAGAGCCACCTCCTGGAGCTGGGAGCCCCAGAGCAGGTCTGGGCTGCAGTTTGTCTCTTTCCTCCTCATCCTTCTCTGTACGTTCACCCCTGGTGTTTTAATGTCACAGGGGCATACACCCACCCAGCCCATTGCCTTGTTGTACCATTTGGTTTATGTTATTACAACATTGTCTGTGGAAATGGTGGCTGCTCCTTAGCACATAAAAAGAGCCAGAAAAGTTTAGGAAACAACTCAGGAATTGTGGGCAAAGAGAGCTTTGCGAAGTGCAAAGTTTGGAAACCTTAAAAGGAGTGGGGCCGCTTCAGCAGCCCCCTGAGGCGACAGGAAACTGTTGCCCGACAGGGAGGGATGCAGCAGCGGTGCGCCTGGAAGCCCGCCTCAAAACCCCTCCTGTACCGCAGAGGTTCCAGGGCATTCACGTGACATACACTGGAGTATTTACACTTCAAGTATCTGCTGGGCTCTCAAACAGCCCATCAAAGGGACTCTCCCACAATGCACAGCGCGGGCCTGTCAGGACGCCATCTTCCTCCTAAGTGGAATCTGTAGCCGCCTTCATGGTGCAGCCCATAGCAACGCTCTGGCTCCACAGTGTCACAATATCTAGATGCCAATGTCTCGGGCACCACAGTATTTACTCTATTCTCTTCTTATGATGCACAGTTCAAACTGTGGGGTACATAGAGCCTCAGCTGCATACAATCCCAGTGGGCCTGAGGGTAGGGTGACCAACTGGCCTGGGTGCAAATTCAGGACAGTAAGTGTAACAATTCAGGACAGAGCGTCAAAATTCAAGACAAAACTTTGGGACAAAAGGTAAGTTTTACAGACACATCAGAGGAAGTTGTGTGATAGTATAATAGTAAGTAAATACACAAGCACTTAAGTACAAGTCAAAATAAGTTTTATATTAGGTTGAGACAATTGTGCACTTCGCGTTTTTTCGTTATGCACGCTGCTTTGAGGAACTGTGCAGGTCTTTTTGTGGTATTTCATATGATAATAATATATTTATATAGTTACAGCACTTGGTTTTCCAGTCTGATATTTTGTTTACAACTCATGGTCCTGAGCAGGCATGTTTGGTGAGAGAAGTGGTCCGGATGGTCTGCTCGGATAGACTTGGTTACTAGCATCTCATATCTGAGTGCCATTGTTAGATGTAACGAGGCACGCATAGGTGAACTAAAGGGAGGACTGCTGTGATGAACCCGCTATAGGGAACGCATTATGGGTGTTTCAGCAAGTGGAACTTAAAAAATGGAATCTAACTTTACTTATGGGGCTTCGCAGAGAGTTGCACGAGCTGACGGAAGTCACAAAGGTGCTTTTCCCTGCAGCTTTCTTAAAGAAGGCACTGTTGATACGCTGTTACAAAGTTTATTTTTGACACCTTGCCTATTGCTACAAACACAATATACATCTCAAGCACAGCTCGTGGCACTATGAGGCTCTCCCTAAACCCTTACACCTAAAACAAAGCATGCAAACATTTACAATTACTACTGTAACAGTAAAGTAGCGGTGGGTGCCACTCATAATGTCATATGCATGATGTATAGATCCCATACATAAGCACACAGCAAATACAGAGTAGTAGCACATAGGCAAGGGATTAGCCGGAAAATTAAAATACCTCCCACTTTGAACTAAAGCTCTTATGGCACCCAGAAAGCAAAGTAAGTCATCACAACCCTACCCAGAAGAGCTCTCTTGTCCAAGGATCTAGCCATTCATCCTTCCATCAAACCCCTGATATCCACCATTCCATATTTACATTCTGTTATCTATTAATTCTTTCATCCATCATTCAGTCTTTCACTATTCATTCTGTCCTTTCATTTGTGTGCCCATCCATATCAATATTCAACCATTAGCAAACCTATCCATTATCTATCCATCCATCTATCGTTTCACTCATCCATCCACTCTTCCCCCCATACATCCATTCACTCATCCATCCCTTCATCCACCCTTTCACTCATCTATCCATCATCCATCTACCATTTCACCCAATCCATCCTTTCAATTATCCATCCATTCTTCCACCCATCCGTTCGCTCATCCTTTCAACCATTTACCCTTTCACCCAAGCCATCCTTTCACTCATCCATCCACTCTTCCACTCATTCCTCTAACCATTTACCCTTTCCCCCATCCAGCCATCCTTTCATCTTACTCATCCATACACCAATTCACTCATCCATAAACCCATTCGCCCTTTCACTCATCCATCCATCCACCCTTTCTTCCTGCTGTCCACCCTTCCTTATACTCATGTATACAATATTTTACTCATCCATCTTTACATTCTTCTTTTCACTCATACTTGCCCCCATTCACCCATTCATTCTGTCAATCATGCATCCATGCTTTCACTCATCTATCCATCCTCACTTTCTCTCTCCTTCCCCCTTTCACTTAGCCACCCATCCTTCCCTCCACCCTTCACCCATACATCCACTCAGCCATTCAGTTGCAGACAGAAGAGGCCCATCAAGAACTTCACCTCGCTGTAGTTCCTAACGCAAGGGGTGGGGTGGGGTGGGGGAGGGGTCACTATGCCCCTGCACATAGGCAGTCTGAAGAAGTGGAAGTCATTGGTCATGTATGATGCACAGTGCCAGGACACGAGGCGACTGTGACATGGTGCTGTTTCCAGGGCTTTAAGTGAGATAACAAAACTGGGGGTCTCTCCAAGGGTCGTGTCTGATGTAATTAAGGGTGTGGCTTAAAACACTGAAGCTAAAAATATGTGCTGAGCATAATGTGCTGCCGAACTGACTGGTATTTTGCTGTTTCTGTCATTGCATCCGGGAACATCAGACCTACAACAAGCCTTGACAAATAGCTTAGTTGGTCAATGGATGTTAGTTGCATAAAATAAATAGAGAAACAGCAACTGTGGCTTTGTTTTATATAATATTAAAAATGCTTCCGCTCCAGACTGTGTAAGAACTGCAGCTGACTGACCAGGAGGAGCCGCCACATCCCAAACTGCCCCATGGTCATTCTATAAGTGGCAAGCAGCCGCAGACAGAATGACACTGGTTGGGTGGGGCTGCTCTTGTGCTCCGGGGGCCATATCAGGGAGCCGAGGCTTCACACAGGGGAACAGCGCTGCTCCCTGAAAGACCCAAAATTATGGACAAAAGGCGTCCATAAAAGGGATTCTCATGGACAACAGACGTGAGGTCCAAATTACAGACGGGCCGTGAGGTTGGTCAGGCGCGCAACACCCATTGGACTCACCGGGCTTCAGACCCCCCCCCCCCCCGTCGTGTGTGGCAGCCCGGGATGAGACAGATCCCGGGCACACACAGAGCCGCACCCGAACGTTTAACAGGTCTTTAAAAGACCATTTGAATGTTAATTAGGCCTTGCTGTTGTTTCACCCCTTGTTGGAGGCCCTGCAGCTCCACTCTGCCTACTGATCAAAAGTTCAGCCCCCCCCCCGATTTTTTTCTTAGCCCCCCCCCCCCGAAATTTGGCTCTAGTTGCGCCTCTGAGGTTGGTCAACCTACCCGAGTGTGTAGTATAGTGTGTGCGCCTGCCATGTCCCGGTCACGCGCATGCGCGCACACACCTGCACATGGTTGCTCAAGACGGATGAGGTGATGCTGGAGGCAACACGGGAGAGAGGCCGCAAGAACGCGAGATAGAGGGGGTGGGGGGGGGGGCGCTTGCAAAGCCCTGGCTGTTACTAATGTTGTTGAGTTGTGAGTGCTGCGCCCGCGTGACCTCAGAGGGCAGGCTGGGCGTCACGGGTCACAAGAGGCCCAGCAGAGATCTCACCCGCAGGGCAGCGCGGGCCGTTAATGTTTCTTTCGGTCTGTAATCCCTCTGCCGGATAGATTGTTTCACTGCGGCCTGAGTTCCTGAACATTGAACTGGGTAAGGCGCCCATGTTCACCTGTAAGGAAGGCGCCGTGTTCACCTCTCAGAGGTGGGCGGTGAAGAGAGCTCGAGAGGGCGCCCTCCTTCGTGGCTGGTGACGTTAATGAGAGGGAGGCTTCGGAGGACAGCTCTGGGGGTGTGAACTGATATGTGAAGATGCAAAGGGTTTATCTCTCACCAACTTTGCGCCCTTTTCTCATAAACACAGAGAAATATGCAAAAGTTATGAAGGATTCGCAGGGTGGGGTTTCATGTGAAAGACAGGATTTTTCATCCATTTTGCCAACACGCGTAAATTGACGCACATGAGGCTCTGAGTCTTGAACAGCGAGGAACAGGACACAAAGGGGAAGATTTACAAGCCCCTTGCGCCTCTTTTACGCCGCCGTTGCGTCACTTTTGTGACGCAGCGGCGGTGCAAAAGATGCGCCATGGTGCGGGGTATTTACAACATGACGCATCTCTCAGATGCGTCACATTGTAAAGCCTAGCTCCAGAAGGAGACGTTCCTGCGCAGCGGTGGGGTCGTTCCGGCGCAGTATTGCCTCCCAAAAGTGGCTGAGTGAAATCTACAAGATTTCACTCAGTCACTTTTGGGCCAATGCTGCTTTAAAACCATGCGCCTGCTTGAAGCAGGCGTAAAGATTGACGCAACATTGTGGAGATAGAGCACCCCAAGCCTAGCTGGAGCTGGATCGCGCTTGCGACGCAACTCCAGCAATGCACCGCTTTTACGGCACATATGCGTGATGCATCTGTGCTGTTTTTGCCCCATGGTGCGCCGCATTGTAAATGCGGCGCATCCAGGGTGGCGGAGCTGCGGCGCACAATTACTGGTGCATCCCTGCTGATATGCAGGGATGCGCCAGTAATTGTAAATCTGCCCCAAAGTATGCACGTACACACAAAATACTCGTGAGGTACTGGTGCAACGTCATGGCGCGCTGCGTAAGAGAAAAGGTATGCAACGCGTACATGGGTGGAAAATACTCATGCTTATGCATTGCTCACTGTTTTACACCAACAGAGCAAATAGTGCATCCTTTTTCAGCACCTGCTAACACTGGTGAGAGCAAAACTACGCAGGGACGTCAATGAAGGGCAATCGTGAAAATGAGTGAATTACAGAAAGGCCAACAATCGAGAACTGCACAAAACTTTGCTTCCGCAATAAAAACTTTGCACGCCCTTCGTGATATGTTCAACTCATTTTGTCTATTGTGGGGCATATTATCAAGGAAGGCGTTAAAATGATTGCCGGTTTAGCGGCAGAAAACTGTCGCTAAAGCGGCAATAATGGGCATGATAATACGCCCTGGAGAATTCCAATAGAAGCCCAGGTTCACACCTGAACATGGACTTCTATTGGAATTTTCAAAGGCAGTTTTCTGCCGCTAAACCGGCGATAATTTTTAACACCGTCCTTGATAATATGCCCCTATGTTCTTTTATTTAGGGGCACTTATGTAGAGTGCTGGCTTTAATGTGACTCTAGAAAGTTGAATGCTATTGTGAGTTGGCGCACGCCTTTCACCACGGGCGGTGCGGGGCACAGGGACCTCTGACTGTTCTCAGTGCCTCGGGTAAAACATATTTTGGGTAGAATTACCAACTGGCATGGGTGCAAATTGAGGATGGTGAGTGTAAAAATGCAGGACTAAGGATCAAAATTCAGGACAAAACTTCGGGACAAAAGGTACGTTTTTCAGACACCTCAGAGGAGGTCCAGCAATAGTATTTAAGTAGGTAAATAGACAAACATATAAGTACAAGTCAAAATAAGTTCATATTAGGTTGAGTCAATCGTGCACTTTACAGTTTTTCAGTATGCCAGCAGCTTGCCACCTTAGACGATTCAAAATTCGCATCTCACTCCAGAAGGTACATTAGTCACCAGACAATGGTGAACCACACCTGAATATAAGTGAGGCCGCTTTTATTGTTGATTACAAACTACTGGATATGCTAGGAACTTTGCAGTGTAGCCCCCATTAACAAACACGTCTCCCCTCCCCCCCCCTGTCCAGCCTCTCAGGGAATCGCCCGATGCCCGGTCTGGCCAGTCCGGCCTTGGTACAGCCCTCCAATTGGGACCCTCCTCTTCACACAGACCCTCTCTCATGTGTATTTAATTTATTTTATAGTGCTACTCATCCCAAGTAAGTAGGACCGGGTGTTGAGTGTGTTAAATCACACACATATAGAGACAATCACTCTAATAAATGTGAAACTCAATCTATAGGAAATGTTACTTAAGATAATGGGTGCTACAAGATGTAATCATTCTTTCATCCATCATTCAGTCTTTCACCAATTATTCTGTACTTCCATCTGTGTGCCCATCTATATCCAACCATATTCAACTATTTGCAAACCTATCCACCATGTATCCTTCCGTCCATCATTTCACTCATCTATCCCCATCCACCCTTTCCTCATCCATCCATTATTCATCTATCTACCCATTCACTCTATCCATCTGTACACTCATCCATCCACTCTTCCACCCATCCATCTATTCACTCATCCATCCAGCCGTTTAACCTTTCACCCATCCAGCCATCCTTTCACTTACTCATCCATCCACCCAGTCACTTATCCTTCCACCCAACCACCCTTTCAGTTAATCATCCTCCCTTACTCTCTCCATCCCCCTTTCACTTATCCAGCCATCCTTCCACCCACCCATCTACTCATCCATTCATAAATAAAACCATTGACCCTATTACTCATTCATCCGTTCCCTCATCCATTCACCCTTTTACTTCTTCACTCATCTATCAATGTTTTTGTCCATCGACCCCCTTTCACTCACTGATCAATCCTTACTTCCACCCTTTTACTCACCCATCCATCCATTCACCCTTTCACGCATCAATTAATCAATCAATCCATCCTTTCACTCACCCGTCCACCCATTAACTTGCCCATTATCTACCTTTTCACTCATCCATCCATCCATCCTTTCACTCACCCATACACCCTTTTACCCATCCATCTACCCTTCCACCTATACATCTATCTATTTACCTTTTCTCTCATCCATCCTTCCACTCACTCACTCACTCACTCACTCATCCATTCTTTCTTTCATTATCCATCCCTTTCATTCATCCATTCATCCTTTCACCAATCCATCTAGCCATTCACACAATCCTTCACTTATTTACTCACCCACCTTTTCACATTATGAGCTGAGCCTTCGTCTACAGAGGTGCAGACAGAAGAGGCCCATCAAGAACTTCACCCTTGCTGTAGTTCCTACAGCAAGGGGTGGGGTGGGGGAGGGCTCACTATGCCCCTGTACATAGGCAATCTGGAAACTTAGAAGTCAAAAGTCATGCATGATGCACAGTGCCAGGACGTGAGGTGACAGTGACATGGTGTTGTTTCCAGGGCTTTAAGTGGGTTAGGAAAACTGCGGGTCTCTTCAAAGGGGTGTTCGATGTAATTAAGGGCGTGGCTTAAAACACCTAGGCTAAAGATTTGTGCTGAGCATAGTGTGACACCGGACTGGTATTTTGCTGTTTCTGTCATTGCATCCAGATATATAACACACCAAGTATCATTACACCAACAACAAGCCAGAACTATTGGCTTTGTCAATGGTTGCTAGTTGCTTAAAATTAAAAAGTAGCAACCATGGCTTTGTCGAATATAATATTGAAAATACTTCAGTTCTAAAATGAAGAGACAGTGAAAGAACGATAACCCGTTCTTTTTAACTTGTTTCACAGGCTTCTTTATATAAACTGTATTCTCATGTTGCAGGATGGGCGTTTTACCTTTTAACCGTGAAACAGAATGCCCCGCTGTACACCAAGGCAGGAGGAGGCCACCACATGCTTTAACAACCCAGACGGGCCCATTATAATTCTGTATGTGGCGATTACCTGGCGTACAAAATGACACTGGGCGGGTGGGGCTGCTCCTGTGCTCCAGGAGGAGTGCGAGGCGTCCCCATCAGGGGGCTGAGGCTTCTCCCAGGGAGCAGCGCTGCTCCCTGCAATGGCCATATTTACGGACAAAAGGCTTCTGTAAAAGGGATCCTCACGGACAAAGGACGTGAGGTCCAAATTCCGGACAGTGAATGAAATTTACGGACGGTTGGTCAGCCTAATTTTGGGGTCCCTATTCAAAACAAATATGAATCCTTTTACCCGTTTCTACTAGTTCAAACGAACAATATTGATTCCTTTGGGAAAGGTTGAGATTGAAGAACTGAGGTGAGACAGAGACAACGCTTGCTTTCACAGGGGCCCCTTGGAAGGGGGGGGGGGCCTGTGCAATTGTGCTCTTTGCTCTCATGCCTTAAAGCCATTTGGGCAACCACGGTCCGTGCAGATAACAGCAGTGGGGCCGTGTGGGGGTGGATTCCCCCTCCCTCCCCCCCAAATAGCCCCACCACTGTTACCTACACAGTCTGCAGCTGCAGTTGGGGGCCTTACCAGGACTGTGGGTGTGGAGAGGGAGATGGGTGTTGACTGTTTGGCCTGAGTGAATCTTGCATTAAAGGGGAGGAGTGGGGATTATTTTTAGGACACTGATGTCAGGCCTATGTCACTGTTCCTGTTCACCAGGCCTGGGCGTAGTTCGTGGAGTTTTGCTATGCGGAACTCCGCGAAGTTACAAAAAAACTCTGCGACGTTCCGCGAGTGGGAGAGTGCAGTGCGGGCTGCAGTTTGTACTGGTATTACTGCCACTCGGGTAGAAATTCTATCCGAGCAGCAGCTCACGCTCGCAAACTTACCGTTTGCGATCTCGAACTTACCATTTGCGATCACTAGCATGGATAAACCTCCTCTGCACATCGTGAAGCAGAGTATTCTGCACACTGCGAGCTCCGCGGAGTGCAGAAAACTCCGCAATCTCCACGAACGGAGCAAAGTTCACCGCCCAGGCCTACTGTTCACACCTGGTTTGGTTAATTATATGTTTGCAGGGATTGTGTTAACTGAGTTTGAATCAATCCAGACACTTTGTAATGAATCAGTGGCGTCACTAGGGGGGGCCGGGGGGTGCGGACCGCACCGGGTGACACCATCACCTGGGGTGACACCAATCACGCACCATGTGATTGGTGTCACCTCAGGTGATCGTGGTTAGTGGGGCAACACTGCGAGCCCGTGTGACGCTAAGGGGATGGGCGGGTGGCGCTGCGGCAGCAGTCTAGAGTTGACTGACAGCCTGCAGGCAGGCCCAGGGGAGCACGCATGTTCCGTTTTTTGGGCTGAGACCGGGGGTTGCATCATGTCATGCAACAACCCCCGGTCTCTTATGAGCAGGAAGTAGTTTCCCTGCTCTTCTAGCCAATCACAACGCTGCCATTGCAGCATTGTGATTGGCGCAGGGGAGGGAGGTGTGCTGCTTGAAGTCTACTTCCCTTCCTGTTGAAAAAAACGCGGCAGCCCAGTCAGGAGCATTGAAGCGGCGCGGAGCGGGACCAGGTAATAAAGAGGCGTGTTCCAATCATTGCTGTTGTGCGTCCTCCTGTTGCCAGTGATCAAGGAAGTGTGATTCCGAAACATGTTTGGCAAGTGCTGGGAGGCGAATGCTGGCTCCAATGCTGTCCTCACGATGGAGGTTCCAGCTCCCTGGGTGTGGCCTATTCGACTGAGGGCAACCTTCGTTTTTTCTTGTTTAGCGGCCGGCTCGTTCGCAGAGAGGCCCCACTGCAGATACAAGCGGATCCAGGGACTTTTCACTCGGATACCCATCTGGACTGGGGGGTACACAACTGTGAGTGACATTGTTACTGGCATTGGAGGTTCCAGCTCTTTCTACTGAGGGAAACCTTCATTTTTTCATATATATATGTAAATAGTTCGGACCTTGTCTCTATAAGAAAATCGTTTTTTCTTTTGGCAATATCTTTGATGTTTTTTAACAAATCTTTGCAAAATTTTCAAAACGAATGGGGCGGTCAGGTCAGCTGCTGTGTTGAAAATTTCAGGGTGATCTGTCAAGCGGGGGCCGAGAGAAAGGGGGTCCCAAAACGCGTTTTCTCCATGTTAATTTCCATAGGAAACATTAGACATGGCTACGCCCGAAATTTTGTAAGAAGGTAGCTCTTTGCTCAGCCTGCACTTTTTTTGTTAAATGGTGTAAACCTGTTCAGTAGTTCCGAAGAAATGTAAACATTTCTCAGATATACAACTTTGGCCACGGAGGATCCGCAAACCCTCGTGATCCCGAGGCTGCAATCTGATTGGCTGGCAATACTTCAAACCAGGAGGTGTTGGCAGCCATCTTGTGACTTGGTTGAACTGAGTCACAAGAAAAAACGCAAAAAAAGTTAAAAAACAAGAAAATGGGCAGAGTAGAAGCAACCTCACCCCCTAGGCCTGCTCAGGGCGTCCCGCCGAGACCCCAAGGCCCAAAAAAAAGACATTTTAAAAAAACATTTTGGCAGCAGTCGCTGTAGACCCGCGAACCCTGACTTTTTTTTTTTCATGAAGCTCAGGCACCCATGCTTCATTTAATTAGGTCCCTGGGTGGGCCAGGTCCTGGGGGCAATTGAATTAATACTGCAGGGGCCCTCTGGGCCCACGCAGCCCTGTGGACCATCAACTCCCTGGAACTAAATGCAATGTGAAATGCGGGGGCCACGTGGCCCCCTGCATCCCTGGGGAACGCCACCTCCCTGGGGCTATGTTTAAAAATGTATGAGGGACTAGAGCCCCCCTACACAGTCCCGGGTACCACCACCTCCCCGGGGCTATTTCAATGATGGGAGGGGGCAATGCGGCCCCCCTTGCTGAAGCCATAAATAGTCCTGTGGACCGTCACCCACCAGGGTTGGCTCCATCAATGCCCCCGGGTTCCCACCCCGGAGACATTGCAAATGTTCAGGCCCCTGTGCCAGGGGGTGTGCGGTCCTCCCTCCCTTTTTAAATTACTAAAATAAAAATAAAATCGGTCATGCTTCTGGGATGGGGTTCCTGAGGCCCAAAAGGGTTAAAGGGAAGGGGGGCACACAGCCCCTTTCCTAAAATACAAAAAAGAAAGGGAGTCCCCCTACCTTAAAAAAAAGAAATGTAATGAAAAAAATGATCAAGCCGCTGGGATGGGGTCCCTGGACGTTCATCCTCTCCCTTAAACAATAAAAAAAATTGTCGGGGCCTCGGGTGATGGGGTTCCTAGGGCCTAAACCAGCCTGGGGAGGGGACTGCACAGCTCCCCTCCGCCTTTCAAATAAAATATAAACATAGACCTAACCCCGGGGGATCGGGCACCCGGGGCCAACACGGCCTGGAGAGGGAGGGCGCAGGTCTGAGTGAATATTGTGACAATGAACAGCAAAGATGTAGTGGATGCACACAACACCGTCCCTTCATTCCAGTGTAGATGTAGAAAGGTGTAGACGCAAGCAGGATTGTGGTTCGACAGTGGATACGTCTGTGACATGGTATAGTGTTGTTTCTCGATGATTAGAACGTCGTATCGAAGTGACGCAAAAGGGGAAATGTGAAAGTATAGGTGCCGACGTGTTAGGTTGAAGAGTCTCTGTTCTGAAGGGGCGCAAATGTCAAGTTTTTAAGGCATGTGAAGGGAAATTTATGTGGGTGACATTGGTTATTCAGAACAGTTTCCTGGGTGTACCAAAAGGTATGCATCCTACCTGTAGTTAATGGGTACTGAACCGCAGGTCTGTAGAGTTACCAAAAAGAAGAAAGAAAAAAGGGAAAAGAATTCGTCTTTGCTGTTCATTGTCACAATATTCACTCTCACCCTGCACTTGCACTTAATGCAGTCACCAAAGAAACCGTTATGTACATTGTAATGTTACCATGCCCTCCATCTTTTATTTTGTATCCTCCCCAGCCCTGAGGAGTCGCGGAATTATTGTATTCCTTTGCGACAAAACACGTGTCGGCTGGCCATTCAAAATCAATAAAAGAGGAGCCGAAATACTGATTGTCCCCTTTCTTCAACGGTGGAAACTCGAACTTTTAAATGTCCATTGAGACATCTATCTTCTGTACTTTCATAATTCAGTGTGCAACAGGTTTTTGCTTCCTTTGTTGAATGTGTTTGGTGATTTTATTCCTGATCCATATATCACTTTGTGGGTGATACAAAGCAGCTTGAACGTAGATCTTCGGCAACTGGTAACCAATATAGGGCTTTCAAGGCAGGGGAGATGTGGTCTCGTGGTTTGATATGCAGGAGTAGTCTGGTGGCCGAGTTCTGAATCTGTTGTTCTCTTTTCATGGTCGTTAAAGGTGATCCGTGGTAGAGGCTATTGGCGTAATCAAGTTTGGACAGAACAAGGGAGATGGTAGCCTGGACCTTGTGTGGAAATCCCAAAGGAGGGAAAATTCGTCACACTGTTTTTATAGTAACAAAGCTTGATCTCGCTAGTTTGTCCACTTCGGCATTTATTAATAGCTTGGAGTCCATGCTCATTCCAAGGTTTCTTACTTCCTTCGATACTTTAGGCGATGTTCCCACATCATTAGGACATGCAGCAAACGGGTCATAATGATTTCAATCTCCACACAGGAGTATTTCCATTTTGGAAGTATTTAATTTGCGATGGCTCCACGTCATCCACTGATCCATGGCTCTGAGACAACTGATAATTGTCAAGTTTCCAATGTCTTTGGGTCATTCCAGTTGAAGGAGTATTTGCATGTCATATGCATTGTTATAGAGGTGAAATTAATTGATCAGTGCCGTTAATGACTTCATGTAGATGTTGAAAAGCATGGGTGAGATGATAGAGCCTTGACGGACCCCTGCTTTTGTGAAGTATGGTTTGAACGAGAAAAGTGGGGTATGGATGACATTACTTTTGTTGCAATTGTCGGATGCAGTCCTGTCTAGAGCAGTCCCCTCGATGCCGGCTTTGTAGTCTTTGTATCAGAGTGTCATGGTCAACCGTGTTAAAGGCAGCCGAGAGGTCCAAGAGGAGTAGCGCAGCAACCCCGATGCAGTCAACTGTGTTCTTCAGGTCATCCCAGATGGCAAGGAGGGGAGATTCTGTGCCTCTTCCTGAACGGAATCTTGTTTGGAAGTCTGAAAGTAGGGCATTATCTTCAATGAATTGTGAATTCTGGGCAAAAGCTGCTCTTTCTATAAGATTGCCCAGGAAAGATTAATTTGTGATCAATCTGTAGTTGTCAGTGTTTAGCGGGCCCAAGTTTGTTTTCTTCAGTAGTGGGTGTATGTATGACGTTTTGAGTTCTTCCGGAAATGTCCTGGTAGTTAAGGAGTTGTTGATGATTCTTCTTACTGGAAGCAGAGGTTGCTAGAAGAATTGTCTTGAAGGTTTGAGGTAGAAACGGGTCAGAAGGGCTGCCGGCATGCCTGATTGCTTTGACCAGTTCCATAAATTCATTGTGTGAAATATGTTGGAAGGAACGGAGAGGCTTAGTTAGAGTATTCTTTGATTTTTGTTTGTTTTGTAAAAGGGTCAGTGCTGTTGCTTTGGTTTAAGTATGAGTCCAACATGTCTGCTTTGTCCGTGTAATGATTTGCCAGTTTGTCTGTGAAGTCTTGAGTAACAGGATGAGCTCCTTCTAGGCAATTTGGTTTATAAAATTAATTGAGAATTGTATAGAATTCTTTACTTGCACATTTAGCATTTTTAATTCTGTCTGAATTCTGACTTGTATAATCTGTAAATTTTCTGTAGCTGAAGTTTGTCTTGGCATTTCTTTTGAGCCAGGCACGTTGCAGCTTTCTAATATGTAGCGTTAGCTCTTTTATCTCTGTATTTCTCCAAGATGCTTGTATCTTTCGTTCTGTTGTGTGGTTTTTAGTGGTATCAGGATATCAAAAGCTTCCTGTAGCCACTCATATAGTTTAATTAACAGAATCTATTGTTTCTGGATCCGCACTGGATGTTAGTGATGTTCCTAAGTGTTCCAAAAGGAGTTTGTTCCACGGTGAATAGATGGATGCATGTAAGATGGTTTTAGGTGCGTCACTTAGTGCTTTTTTATGTTGGAAAGCAAGCAAATGGTGGTCTGACCATGTGACTAGAGTTATTGTTTGAAAGGCAACTACTCATTTATTAGCAAAAATTACATCTAGGATGTGTCCAGAAATGTGTGCGGTTTGTGGACGATCTGATGCAGGTTCAGTGTGGCGAGGCCAGTGGTGATTGTTTTGGGATGGGGCATACTGGGTTTGTCAACCCAAATGTTGAGGTCACCCAGAATGCATCAGTTGCAGTGTAGTGTTGTCAGGTTTGAAACCGTGTCTAGAAGTGCATCTGGAACGTTGCCTTGCTAGGTGGAGGTCTGTAAAAAAGCAGGAAGTTACAGGAGGAAAAAGGTATAGGATTGCATCTGGTGAAAAGTGCCTCACAATCTTTTATGAAGACGTCGTCAACTTTAGCAATATATGTTTGCCTGAACACAACACCTAGGCCACCTTCGCTTTTGCCTCTGTGATTTTGGGTGATCGTTTGATAGCCTAGAGGAGCGACTTCATGCAGGACTGGGGCAATATCATCTCCTTACCATGATTCATCTATGAAAAGTATGTCTGGTTTTGCGTCAGTGAGAAGGTCGTAGATGTGATGTTTGTTTTTAGAGTGATTGAGCATTTATTAGTAGACAGTTTAGAGAATGTGCTTTGGAGATAGTGTGACTTCATTTTGTAGATGAGTGAGCAGTATTTTGTGGGCTTGCAACAGGTCTGTCCTTAATGTTGGTATTAGGTATATGAGGATATCAATCCCGTAGCTGTTCTGTATCGTATTCTTCAACCAACAGGCTAAGCAGGCATTTTGATGGGTCTGCTTGTGTAAGTGGTAGGAGACGGTATTTGAGAGTGAGTTGGTGCACTGTGTTGTTTTTGTAGTGTAACCTTGTTGTGCAGTAGAGACAGAGAAGCAAAGTTGTGAGGTATGGCACGTTGCTTATTTTGCTTGCATCTGTTTAGGGCAGAAGGTGTATGAGTTTGGGTGGAGGTGCAGCATGTGGGTCATGTAGTAAAGTTATAAATTGTTCAGTGGATGAGAGGCGGTTAAAAGAGAGTTGCTGTGTTGTTGTATATGTTTTAGGTGTGGTGGAAGAGAGAAAGCTTGGCATTCGAGTTTGTTCATTTGAGTAGCTTGAAAGGTGGGTGTATGTTTGGAGTTTGTGATGAAAGTATTATGAGATGTTGTGCTTGAGAGATTGTGTTGTGCTGGTGTATGTGGTATGTTTTTTTAATGATTAGTGAAAGGAGGTGCTGATGTATTTGTTTTATGAGATGGATTTGTTAGAATAGTATTGATTGTGAGCGGAAGTTGTTAGGTAAAGGGGTGGTGATGTGTTTGTGAGTATAGTGTCTGTTGTGTGTAAGAGGGCATAAGGTAGAGTTAAGAGTGGTTGTCTCAGATTTTTTTACTCTAAGTGAGAGTTAGGGCCAGAGACTTTTGGATGCTCTAGAGGCCAGTCCTGGCCACATCCCACTAGGGAACACCAGTGGGGTGGTTTGAATGGTAAAGAGCTGGCAGATGCCATTGAAGTAACGGGCCTGCGTCCACCTTTTTCCGCCCCAAGCAGGGAAGCCCATCACTGTGATGATTGGTCTACCCTTGCTTTTGGCTGGGGGGGAGTTGTGTTGGACATGGCCCTTTTCGCTGAAATTGTTTGCTTTTTGCTCCCCTAATTCTGGAAGTCCCCCCTTGTAATAAAATTGTATAGGCCCTGTGTAGTTGAGATGCCCTGTGTATTATTAAAATCAATGCTAGGTGCAGGTGCCCACTACCTTCAACATGGCTGCCATAGACCCCTGTTACTGCAGCGTGGTCTGGTTAAGGCGCATTCTAGCTGGCAGGTACCCCAAACATTGTTGCCATACCAGCCTGCCAGCCTTCCCATAGCCAGAATGGTGGAACCTCCTAGAAGCTCCTGGAACGTTCCAGAACAGGGGAGGTGACACCAACTGCCACTGCCAACTGCCAACTGACGCTAAATAAGGAAAGGGAGGGAAACATTCTAGTCAGTTGGGGCATCACTGACCTGGGGAACCCACGCAGGAGTTTTAGGCAGGTGGGCCTAGTTAGGAACCTATGCTACTGGGAGTGACAGGATTTAGGTGCTGCCTCTTAAGCTGGGTGAGGTGTCCTAGACTAGCCCCCTGATCTGGCCCGGCGGTAGGTTTTCCCCAGGGTCCATCTCCAGTGACCTGCAGAGGAAGCCTGCCTGCAGTCCCCAACTCAACCCCCATTCAAGTAACAAGGGACTGATATTTACAAGGGCGCAAAAAACCATCAAGGAAGACCTTCAAATTACCACAGGACTGCTGGGGAGTCAACCAGGAATTGCTCTGCGCTGTCCTGCCTAACTCCCCCTGACTGAAGTGGCTGAATTGCTGTCCTGAGGCAAGTGTCTCCTGAAGTGAATGCTAAGCGATGCTCCTTCATAGCGCTAGCCCTGAACTGCAGTACCCTTTGATAAGCGCTATTAAAGAAGCTGCCTACACACGTTATAACTGCCCCAGGCGCTGGTCTGCCACGAGCTGCTGTGGCCTGTACTGTTCTGCCCTGCAGCGCGGTGCCCCTGTGAAGTGCTGGGTCTTTGGAGACTATTGTGTCCCTGCCGCCTGGAAGCACTGTGTACCTCAAAGCTGCTGTCGCCCCCGCCAAGCGCTATATTTCCCGTAGTGCTGTGAGGCCCGAGTGCGCTGCTGAACTCACCGCCACAGCCCAGGTCGTTAGTGCAGCCGGGGCTGCCCTGTCCGGCATTGTGAATTGCCCCAGGCGGCCCTCGGTGTCAGGAGAGGGCCGCCGCGAACTCCAGAGCCTTGGGGAGGCCGCTGCGAGCTCCCGCAGATCAGCGCCATCCTCAGTACCCCCTCGGCGGCCCCCGGGTCCAGGAGAGGGCCGCCGCGAAATTCCAGTCAGACAGCAGTAGGCCTGACGAGGCCTGAAGCCTCAACCCGCCTCACGTGACGGGGGCGTCGAGGGAAGCTCCGCCCCCGCCGTGCACTGATTGGGCCTTGACCATCGCGCTCACGCAGGCCGCACTGCCATTGGCGGCTGCGGGCGCGCCCTCCCAGAGGCTGTGCCTGATTGGCTCCCCCCCCCCCCGAGACAGCGCGAGGCTCGGGAACAGCCTGTGGTCGCTGGAGGGCTCGGAAGAAGTGCGAGAGCCCCCTCATCAACCAGCGTAAGCCCCAAAAGGGCCGAGGGAGAATCTAAGGGCTGCGGGAGGCCTACCAGAGGGCCGGAGCCCTCCACCCCGGCTGAGAACCAACGCAAGGGCCGGAGAAAGGCCGAAGAGAGGAGGTAACCTCGGGGAGGTGGGCGGGAGGCCAGAGAAGGCCCCAAGTTCGCCCCTCCCTGGGGAAAGTTGAAATTGGGCCCCGTTGGCTCTCGCAAGGCTCCCTGAACTGGGGAATAGCCCCATTGGAGACTGGTGATTGGGCCCTGTTGGCCCTATTTGACCCCCCTGTCAGCACTGAACCTCGGTCAGAACCCCAAAAGACACCGTGGGGGCATCACTTCATAAGAGTTAACCCCTGGCTAGGAGTCTGGTACTGCATAGGGAAGTACTGTTCCATCTGGTCTGATTATTAATGATCTGTTTATCCTGGAGCCATGAAATGCCATTCCTACCTGATTCCCAGTGAGCCGAGTATTCGGATTGCTAATGAAATGTTGTAGGCTCATATTTTGTGTTGCATGTCCTGAATGTCGACTGTTAACTACAGGAATGGTGGCCCTTCCCTACTGAAAGGTTTTATATGTCAAGTCAAGTCAAGTCAAGTCAAGAGATTTATATAGCGCGCTACATACCCAAAGGGTCTCAAGGCGCTTGAGGAAGGGTGGGGAATTACTTGTCGAATATCCATGTTTTAAGTTGCTTTCTGAATGTAAGGTGGTTCTGAGTGAGGCGAAGGTGAGTGGGAAGTGAGTTCCAGGTTTTAGCTGCCAGGTAGGAGAAGGATCTGCCTCCCTTGGTGGTTTTGTTGATGCGAGGTACAGTTGCAAGGGCTTGATTGGAGGATCGTAGGTGGCGGGAGGGGGTGTAGAAGGAAAGTCGTGAGTTGAGGCATTCGGGTCCAAGTTCGTAGAGTGCTTTGTGTGCGTGGGTTAGGAGGCGGAAAGTAATCCTCTTGTTAACGGGGAGCCAGTGGAGGTTTTTCAGGTGTCCAGAGATGTGGTCTTTACGCGGGATGTCTAGTATGAGTCTGGCTGAGGCGTTTTGGATGCGTTGGAGTTTTTTCTGGTGTTTTGCGGTGGTACCGGCGTATAGGGTGTTACCGTAGTCCAGGCGGCTCGTGACTAGTGCGTGGGTGACCGTTTTTCTAGTTTCGGTGGGGATCCAGCGAAATGTTTTTTTGAGCATGCGAAGAATATTGAAGCAAGAAGATGAGAGGGCGTTGACTTGTTTGTTCATAGAGAGTGATGAGTCCAGGATGACACCTAAGTTCCGTGCGTGGTCCGTCGGGATGGGTGCTTTTCCAAGGGATTCTGGCCACCAAGAGTCATCCCAGGCGGAGGGGGAGGTGCCTAGGATAAGGACTTCAGTTTTGTCAGAGTTCAGTTTTAGACGGCTGTACTTCATCCACTCGGCTACTTCTTTCATTCCTTCATGTAGGTTGGTTTTGGCGGTGTTAGGGTCTTTGGTGAGTGATAGTATAAGTTGAGTGTCATCAGCGTAGGAGATGATGTTGAGGTTGTGTTGGCGTGCGATAGCCGCGAGGGGGCTCATGTATACGTTGAAGAGGGTGGGGCTGAGTGAAGATCCTTGTGGCACGCCGCAGATGACTTCGGTGGCTTTTGATTTGAATGGAGGAAGGCGGACTCTCTGAGTTCTTCCGGCAAGGAACGAGGTGATCCATTCCAGTGCTTTTCCTTGGATTCCGATGTTCCTGAGGCGTTGTATTAAGGTGCTATGACAAACTGTGTCAAAGGCTGCGGAGAGGTCGAGGAGGATGAGGGCGACTGTGTCTCCGTTGTCTAGCAGATTTCGGATGTCGTTTGTTGCTGCGATGAGTGCGGTCTCAGTGCTGTGTTTGGCTCGGAAGCCGGACTGAGAGGAGTTGAGGGATTTGTTGGTTTCGAGGAAGGCGGCAAGCTGGTTGTTGACAGCTTTCTCAATGACTTTGGCCGGGAATGGGAGGGGCGAGATGGGGCGGTAGTTTTTGAGTTCGGTGGGGTCAGCTGTATGTTTCTTCAGAAGGGCGCTGAGTTCGGCATGTTTCCAACTTTCCGGGAAGATGGCGGAGTTGAGGGAGCAGTTGATGACGTCTCGGAGATGTGGTGCTATGATGGAATCTGCTTTGTTGAAGATGTGGTGAGGGCAAGGGTCTGTGGGGGATCCTGAGTGGATGGAGTTCATCAGGCGGATGGTGTCCTCAGTGGAGATTGGGTTCCAGTAATTGAGGATGTTCAAGGGGGGTGGGGGTTCTGCAGAGGGTAGGGTGGGTTGGTCTTCGGGTCGGTTGTCGAAGCTGTTGTGGATGTCTGCAATCTTGTTGTGGAAGAATGAGGCTAGGGAGTCGCAGAGGGCTTGAGAGGGGGTGATGTCGTTGGAGTTGGCTGAGGGGTTGGTAAATTCCTTGACGATGTTGAATAGTTCCTTGCTGTTGTGGGCGTTGCTATCTAGTCGGTCCTTGAAAGCGGCTTTCTTGGCGTTCCGGATCAGTTGGTGGTGTATACGGGTGGCATTTTTGAAGGCGTCCTTGGTGCTGGTGTTTGGGTCTTTTTTCCAGGCCTTCTCAAGGGAGCGGCAGAGTTTCTTGGATTTCTTAAGATCATTGTTGAACCAGGAGGCCTTCTTGCTGCCTAGTTTGATTTGACGTTTTTTCAGTGGTGCTAGGGTGTCGGCGCTGTTGGAAAGCCATTGGGTGAGGTTAATGGCTGCTTGGTCGGGGTTTGAGGAGTGGGCGGGGGGATTTTGAAGGAGCGATGAGGAGATCTGGTCGATGGTGATTTTGTTCCAGTTTCTTCGCAGAGTGGGTTGAGGATGGTTGTTGGAAGTGGTCTTGTTGTAGGTAAAGTGAACGCAGCTGTGATCCGTCCAAAGGAGAGCTGTGGTGTGGCTGAAGATAGGGTCAAGTGTGTGACCTGCGATATGGGTGGGGGAAGTGACAAGTTGTTTGAGTCCGAGGTTGGCGAGGTTGGCCAGAAGGGTGGTGGTGTTGCGGTCGTTGTTCTTTTCAAGGTGAAAGTTGAGGTCTCCCAAAAGAATGTAATCCTCGGAGGGGAGGGCGTGTGGGGTGATGAAGTCCGTGATGTCCTCACTGAATTGTGCCCGGGGTCCTGGTGGCCTGTAGAGGAGGGTGCCTCTGAGTGTGGTCTTGGGGTCAATGTGGATCAGGAAATGAAGGTGTTCAGTGTTGGCAAGATTGACGTCAGAGCTGGTTGAGATGCGGATGGAATTCTTATGGACGATAGCGATGCCTCCTCCTGTTTGGTCGGTACGGTCCTTACGGATGATCTTATAGCCTTCCGGGATGGCAATGGTGATGTCTGGGGCTGATGTGGCGTTCATCCATGTTTCAGTTAGGAAGGCGACGTCTGGAGAGATGGTGTCAAGCAGATTCCAGAGGTCGATGGCATGCCTGTGGACTGAGCGGGTGTTGAGCAGGATGCATTGTAGGTGGTTGGTGTCAGATAACTGTTTTGTGTTCGTGGGTGTGGAGTTGTTCTTTGTGCCGTCGAACTTGCAGGAGAAGCAAGAGAAGGGTCCATGGATGTGTCCGGGAGCGGCTTGGACGCAGTTGGGGGGGCGGCCGGGGTTTAGGGCTAGGAGGGTGGAGGCGTCGTATGAGATGCGGGTGGGGTGGGAGGTGCGAGGGCCAGGGGGTCTGGCGCTGGGCGCGGTCCAGGCGCGGACGGGCGTAGACGGGCTTACCTTTGGCGCACCTTCGGCGCGAATGGGGCACGGTCGCTGCGCGTGAACGCTGCACGCTAGTTCTGCTGACATAAATGGGGGGAGGGGGAGGGGCGAGGGGGGCTCAGCTGGGAGGCGGGGCGGGCTCTAGAGGACGGGCTTGCAGGGAAAAACAACAACAACGAAATGGCGGCCTGCGGTAAAGCACGAGCAACAAAGCGCCAAGCACTAACAATAAAGCGCCACAGAAGAGAGCAACGAAGGCACAGTCAAACAAAATGCGCAACAATTACAATTAAATCTATGCTGACAAAATGAGGCACACTTTAATGCTTAACGTCGCAGCAGTCACAGTGCAAAATAACGCGCTACAAGTAAGATGCCAGATCCCAAGCGCAGCTCAGTGCAATTATCGCGTTGTGAGTTTCAGAGCAGGATTCCAAGCGCAGTGTAACGATACCAGTTCGAGCAGGGAGCCAGGGGAGCGACTGCTCACAGCAGCGATGAGACAGTCACAGCGCTTCCGGGGACGGAAGCGCTATATGTAATCAGTGGGAGGGGGGCTCAGCTGGGAGGCGGGGCGGGCTCTAGAGGACGGGCTTGCAGGGAAAAACAACAACAACGAAATGGCGGCGTGTGGTAAAGCACGAGCAACAAAGCGCCAAGCACTAACAATAAAGCGCCACAGAAGAGAGCAACGAAGGCACAGTCAAACAAAATGCGCAACAATTACAATTAAATCTATGCTGACAAAATGAGGCACACTTTAATGCTTAACGTCGCAGCAGTCACAGTGCAAAATAACGCGCTACAAGTAAGATGCCAGATCCCAAGCGCAGCTCAGTGCAATTATCGCGTTGTGAGTTTCAGAGCAGGATTCCAAGCGCAGTGTAACGATACCAGTTCGAGCAGGGAGCCAGGGGAGTCCTATAAGCTCATTCTTGCGACATGAAATGCTTATGCTTGCCTGTTGAAATATTTAGCCCTGCATAGGGGTCTGTTACTGTGGTGTGAAATGTTAATGCCAGTACTAGGCCTTTATGAAGAGGCCCTTCCTATCTGATAAAAGGGTTATTGTGATTAACGAAATGCTAATTCTCAGCCTGATGCTGGGCTTATGGGGGCCTTATGAAATCCTTGGTGCTGAGTAATGGAATGGTGGTAATTTCCTAATAAAAGGCTAATTGCTGAAACGTTTTACTCTTACCTGCTGACAGGGTTATTTCTGATTAGGAAATGTTTGGGGTTTCGCCTAATGCAAGAGTTGTTCCTCTAATGAAACGCTGGAAGGAATATATTAATGCATAGTGTATGTATGCTCCTTTTACCTTAGGCACTGTTCATTCTTGCCCTAATGAAGTTCTCCACAAATGGTTAATGACATGGTTACTGCTGGGAAATGCAGCATTTAATTTCCTTGACGAAATGCTCTGCACATGTTTAATGGACTGTTCTTTTGCCTCATGAGAGGTTGCCTGATTTTCCCTAAAGTGTTTAGGCCGCAATGGAAGTTGTTGACTCCAGGTCTACAGTTATCTAAGGAACTGCTTATTCAGGTACCAGGTAATATGATGGTATTTAAAGACTAATGAAATGTTTTACATTTAAGGAAATGTCTTATCCCCCATTTAATGCACGACTTATTCCTGCTAAAGGAAATGGTTTACTCTTGCAAAGGAGAGTTTATGTAATGTTCACCCTTGCTTGGTGAGAGGTCATTTGCGTTACCTACTGAACGGGTTACCAACCTGAAAACCTGGGGACATTTGCTATAGAAGTGTTCACCCGTGCTAATTGTTTTACCTACTGAAGAGGTTACTTACCTGACAGGCTCATCATTGCCTGATGAGCTGGTTGTCCCAACTAATTCTTTCGTGGAAAGGTTTATTGTTAACTGATGAAATGCTAATACTTTTATGAAATGGTTTTCGCCCTATGCTACATTGATTATTGAACTGCTCCCTTTTCTCCCCTCCAATGAAATGCTTTGATGAGTAACTGATACTGTGATTTTCCACTCCTGAACCTTAATCTTATATAAAAGTTATTTGATTTTTAATCAAACACACTGGAGTGGCGTCAGTCATTGCGTGCCTTTCATTGTCTCAGTGGATGTGTGCTGTTTAGTCACTTAACACCTAAGCTTTCGGGTGCCTACCTGCTTGTGCCAGGCTACCCCTGGGGAACTGGTGACCCCAGTTCCTACAAATGTGTTGTGCAGTGGAGTGTGAGTGTCATGCAGTTGTGTTATTGTGGTTGAAATAAGAGGGGTTATTGGGTGGAGAAAAGATAGAAGGCTCGGGATAGGTTTGTTAGTGACAAAAAGAGGTCTGTTTGGAGTCATTAGAGCAGGTAGCGTGTGTATGGATGGGATATAGTTAAACATGTTGTGGATTTGGGTTCTGTTAGTGAAGAGTTGATTGCTTAGTGGTTTAGGATAGAGTGTTGTACTGTTTGTAGATGATGGTGGAAATGTGTGGCAGCTGGGATAGAAGGTTGTATAGGTGTTGTTTGTGGTGTTTTGTGGCGGTTGCTGAGACATACAATTTTGTATAGGGTTAGTCTGTGAGTAGAGTACATGTGCTGTGAGTGTGTTACTCTGATTGTGAATATGGGTGGTGTAGGGTGGGTGCTGGTGTACTTAAATTGGAGCAGCATTTCTGGTCCTAGTCCCGACCAGTCTCAAACAGGCAATTTCCCTTGTAAGCCCTAGGACCAATAGGAGACCAGCCCTTACAGCCAATCACAGCTCTAGTCCCAGCATCCAATCAGGTACAAAACCTTAAGCCCTATTCCAATAGAAAGCCTAATCCCAGCCATGGTCCTAACCTTATTCCCAGCAGCCAATCATACAGGAAACCCTAAACTCTATGCCCGATAGAAAGGCCAGCCCTAGTCCCAACCCTATTACCAGCAGCCAATCATACAAGAAACCCTATGTCCGATAGAAAGCATAGCCCCAGTAACCAATCTGAAACCCAAAACCTATCCACCAATCAGATCACTAGCCCTAATCCCTACATCAATAGAATCACTGACTCAGGAGCCAATCAGTACCCTCAAATACCCAGCCAATGAGAACACTGGTCCTAATCCAATAGAAATACCAGATGAAATCACCAACAGTGCACACATGTAGCATCCAATAGCAGCCTATATAAAGCCCCTGCGAACACAGGCAATGTTTGCTGGCCTGGGAGTTGGACGCTGCTCCTCAATTCAGAATCTCCTAGGAGACAGACAGTCTCAATCTACACTCTGGAGTTTACAGGTAAGGGCCTAAACTTTTCCACCTAAAAATACTGTTTGCAAAACTTTACTCATTCTCCTAGCCCAAAACAAAGTGTCAAATCCCCCCAAAAACAGCTTAGATAGCTAAAAGAATATTACTGCTGTCTCAGAGCACTCTTTGTTTACTCTCTGATGTGAAATATCTCTGTTGCTAAGGGGAAAGAGGGGGGTATTGTGGTTTCCCTCACTTGCTAACACAAAATGGGAGCTGTGGGTGGACTGCTTAACACACAGGTCTGAGCACAGAGCAAGGGAAACATTAGGAGGGAAAAACTGGTAGTCACAGGCAATGTGAAAAAACCCCACAGATTTTGGACTGCAAATCCCACAATATTGCACCCAGGTGACGTCCCTCCCAGAGACTTTAGTATCATTGCATGTATGTGAGGCTCCTCCCAGAGACGGCAGGATCATTGCACTCACATGAGGTCCCTCCCAGAGACTGCAGGATCATTGCACTCACTTGAGGTCCCCCCAAGAGACTGCAGGATCATTGCACTCACGTGAGGTCCCTCCCAGGGACTGCAGGATCATTGCACTCACGTGAGGTCCCTCCCAGGGACTGCAGGATCATTGCACTCATTTGAGGTCCCTCCCAAAGATGGCAGGATCATTGCACTCATGTGAGGTCCCTCCCAGGGACTGCAGGATCATTGCACTCACGTGAGGTCCCTCCCAGGGACTGCAGGATCATTGCACTCACGTGAGGTCCCTCCTAGAGACTGCAGGATCATTGCACTCATGTGAGGTCCCTCCCAGGGACTGCAGGATCATTGCACTCATGTGAGGTCCCTCTCGGAGACTGCAGGATCATTGCACTCATGTGAGGTCCCTCCCCGAGACTGCAGGATCATTGCACTCACGTGAGGTCCCTCCCAGAGACTGCAGGATCATTGCACTCATGTGAGGTCCCTCCCGGAGACTGCAGGATCATTGCACTCACGTGAGGTCCCTCCCAGAGACTGCAGGATCATTGCACTCACGTGAGGTCCCTCTCGGAGACTGCAGGATCATTGCACTCATGTGAGGTCCCTCCCAGAGACTGCAGGATCATTGCACTCATGTGAGGTCCCTCCCGGAGACTGCAGGATCATTGCACTCACGTGAGGTCCCTCTCAGAGACTGCAGGATCATTGCACTCATGTGAAGTCCCTCCCAGGGACTGCAGGATCATTGCACTCATTTGAGGTCCCTCCCGGAGACTGCAGGATCATTGCACTCACGTGAGGTCCCTCCCGGAGACTGCAGGATCATTGCACTCACGTGAGGTCCCTCCCGGAGACTGCAGGATCATTGCACTCACGTGAGGTCCCTCCCGGGGACTGCAGGATCATTGCACTCATTTGAGGTCCCTCCCAAAGATGGCAGGATCATTGCACTCATGTGAGGTCCCTCCCGGAGACTGCAGGATCATTGCACTCACGTGAGGTCCCTCCCAGAGACTGCAGGATCATTGCACTCATGTGAGGTCCCTCTCGGAGACTGCAGGATCATTGTACTCATGTGAGGTCCCTCTCGGAGACTGCAGGATCATTGCACTCATGTGAGGTCCCTCTCGGAGACTGCAGGATCATTGCACTCACGTGAGGTCCCTCCCGGAGACTGCAGGATCATTGCACTCATGTGAGGTCCCTCTCGGAGACTGCAGGATCATTGCACTCATGTGAGGTCCCTCTCGGAGACTGTAGGATCATTGCACTCACGTGAGGTCCCTGCAGGATCCTTGCAATCCTTGTGAGGTCCCTTCCAGGGACTGCAGGATCATTGCACTCATTTGAGGTCCCTCCCAGGGACTGCAGGATCATTGCACTCATGTGAGGTCCCTCCCAGGGACTGCAGAATCATTGCACTCACGTGAGGTCCCTCCCAGAGACTGCAGGATCATTGCACTCATTTGAGGTCCCTCCCAAAGATGGCAGGGTCATTGCACTCACGTGAGGTCCCTCCCAGAGATGGCAGGATCATTGCACTCACGTGAGGTCCCTCCCAGAGACTGCAGGATCATTGCACTCATTTGAGGTCCCTCCCAAAGACTGCAGGATCATTGCACTCACATGAGGTCCCTCCCAGAGACTGCAGGAACATTGCACTCACGTAAGGTCCCTCCCAGAGACTGCAGGATCATTGCACTCATGTGAGGTCCCTCCCAGGGACTGCAGGATCATTGCACTCATGTGAGGTCCCTCCCAGGGACTGCAGAATCATTGCACTCACATGAGGTCCCTCCCAGAGACTGCAGGATCATTGCACTCATTTGAGGTCCCTCCCAAAGATGGCAGGATCATTGCACTCACGTGAGGTCCCTCCCAGAGACTGCAGGATCATTGCACTCATTTGAGGTCCCTCCCAAAGACTGCAGGATCATTGCACTCACATGAGGTCCCTCCCAGAGACTGCAGGAACATTGCACTCACTTGAGGTCCCTGCAGGATCCTTGTACTCACGTGAGGTCCCTGCAGGATACTTGCACTGAGTGAGGTCCCTGCAGGATCATTGCACTCACATGAGGCCCCTGCAGGATCCTTGCACTCACGTGAGGTCCCTGCAGGATACTTGCACTGAGTGAGGTCCCTGCAGGATCATTGCACTCACGTGAGGTCCCTGCAAGATCTTTGCACTCATGTAAGGTCCCTGCAGGATCCTTGCACTGAGTGAGAGCCCTGCAGGATCCTTGCACTCATGTGAGGTCCTTGCAGGATCATTGCACTGAGTGAGGTCCCTGCAGGATCATTGCACTCACGTGAGGTCCCTGCAAGATCCTTGCACTCACGTGAGGTCCCTGCAGGATCATTGCACTTACGTGAGGTCCCTGCAGGATCCTTGCACTGAGTGAAGTCCCTGCAGGATCTTTGCAATCACGTGAGGTCCCTGCAGGGTCCTTGCACTCACGTGAGGTCCCTCCAGGTCCATTGCACTCACGTGAGGTCCCTGCAAGATCCTTGCACTCACATGAGGTCCCTGCAGGATCATTGCACTCACGTGAGGTCCCTGCAAGATCCTTGCACTCACGTGAGGTCCCTGCAGGATCATTGCACTCACGTGAGGTCCCTGCAGGATCATTGCACTCATGTGAGGTCCCTGCAGGATCCTTGCACTAAGTGAAGTCCCTGCAGGATCTTTGCACTCACGTGAGGTCCCTGCAGGATCATTGCACTCACGTGAGGTCCCTGCAGGATCATTGCACTGAGTGAAGTCCCTGCAGGATCATTGGACTCATGTGAGGTCCCTGCAGGATCCTTGCACTCATGTGAGGTCCCTGCAGGATCCTTTCACTCACGCGAGGTCCCTGCAGGATCCTTGCTCTCACGTGAGGTCCCTGCAGGATCATTGCACTCATGTGAGGTCCCTGCAGGATCCTTGCACTCACGTGAGGTCCCTGCAGGATCATTGCACTCACGTGAGGTCCCTGCAGGATCATTGCACTCACGTGAGGCCCCTGCAGGATCATTGCACTCACGTGAGGCCCCTGCAGGATCCTTGCACTCACGTGAGGTCCCTGCAGGATCCTTGCACTCACGTGAGGTCCCTGCAGGATACTTGCACTGAGTGAAGTCCCTGCAGGATCTTTGCACTCACGTGAGGTCCCTGCAGGATCCTTGCACTGAGTGAGGTCCCTGCAGGATCCTTGCACTCACGTGAGGTCCCTGCAGGATCCTTGCACTCACTTGAGGTCCCTGCAGGATCCTTGCACTGAGTGAAGTCCCTGCAGGATCTTTGCACTCACATGAGGTCCCTGCAGGATCATTGCACTCACGTGAGGTCCCTGCAAGATCCTTGCACTCATGTGAGGTCCCTGCAAGATCCTTGCACTCACGTGAGGTCCCTGCAGGATCCTTGCACTCACGTTAGGTCCCTGCGGGATCCTTGCACTCACATGAGGTCCCTGCAGGATCCTTGCACTCACGTGAGGTCCCTGCAGGATCCTTGCACTCACGTGAGGTCCCTGCAGGATCCTTGCACTCACGTGAGGTCCCTGCAGGATCCTTGCACTCACCTGAGGTCCCTGCAGGATCCTTGCACTCATGTGAGGTCCCTGTAGGATCCTTGCACTGAGTGAAGTCCCTGCAGGATCTTTGCACTCACCTGAGGTCCCTGCAGGATCCTTGCACTTATGTGAGGTCCCTGCAGGATCATTGCACTGAGTGAAGTCCCTGCAGGATCTTTGCACTCACGTGAGGTCCCTGCAGGATCATTGCACTCACGTGAGGTCCATGCAGGATCCTAGCACTCATGTGAGGTCCCTGCGGGATCATTGCACTCACGTGAGGTCCCTGCGGGAACATTGCGCTCACGTGAGGTCCCTGCAGGATCCTTGCACTCACGTGAGGTCCCTGCTGGAACATTTCACTCAAGTGAGGTCCCTGCAGGATACTTGCACTGACGTGAGGTCCCTGCGGGATCCTTGCACTCATGTGAGGTCCCTGCAGGATCCTTGCACTGACGTGAGGTCCCTGCGGTATCATTGCACTCACGTGAGGTTCCTGCGGGATCCTTGCACTCACGTGAGGTCCCTGCGGCATCATTGCACTCACGTGAGGTCTCTGCGGGATTATTGCACTCATGTGAGGTCCCTGCGGGATCATTGCACTCACGTGAGGTCCCTGCAGGATCCTTGCACTCACGTGAGGTCCCTGCGGGATCCTTGCACTCACATGAGGTCCCTGTGGGATCATTGGACTCACGTGAGGTTTACCCTCTAATGAAAGAGGGAGGATTCTAAGTAAGGAATCTGCCGCTCATGTTCTATAAATGTTACAAAGCATAAGTTATTCACATGTTAATACGTTAACGCGAGTCGCTAAAATAGGATTTGCTGAATATTAATTTTTGCTAATGACCTTGCAGTGAGACAAGCGTCAGGTAAACTCTGACTCTTTTCCTGAGAGTGCGTGGGGACGAGGCTGGAGATGGTAACTCTACTCAGAGAGTGAAAAGTCTACAGGCGTATATTCAAGACACTCTTTTCTGCCATGATTTGACGAAATCACAAATTGGCTGCATTAGATTTGGCTAAATCTGTTGATGCTCTGCAGATGTTTTCAGACCACCTCAGAAGTGTTGATCACCTGTTACCTAGGTACTCATAATATATGACATTTTCTAGAATTATAGCTGTAAGGATAGATATATAGACTGTCGGGTAAGAGGGTAGGCAGGTAGATAGATAGATAGATAGATAGATAGATAGATAGATAGATAGATAGATAGATAGATAGATAGATAGATAGATAGATAGATAGATAGATAGATAGATGATAGACGGACAGACGGACAGACAGACAATTCTATCAATTTTTCTTTGTATTACAAAAAGAGAAAGTTGGCAATATTAAACAAAATAATTCTTACCACCTGTTGTAAATGTCAAATGCTTTTGTTCACTGGTAGTATATCTTTTTAGTGACATAATGCCGTCCCACCGCCATCACAGTAATGCTCAGTACTGAAGGGACGGGGATATGGCTCGACCAAGGGGCTAGTCAACAACAAATTGCCTTGGCTAGCAGGGTGCAGAAATGGTATGATCTAAAAATATACAATCAATGTGGATATGGCTTAACAGCTAGCAAGGCCAACTTTTAAAGTGGGGAAACAGGTTTGAGTCTCTGCACGATGCTAAACATTGTGTGTAATTGTTATTAACAAATTTAAAACAAAGAGGGTACAAAGAGTTTGTTATGTAGTAGGGGCAAGCAGAGAAGAGGGGGTTGGGGCATGAGCAGGTGCCTTCTGGCATTTGATTTTGGTCTTTGAATGCTTAGCAAATGTGACGGAGATAGCAGCATGACTTACAGCCCTGTTTACAGAAACAGCATTTGAGCAAAGCTAAGCTCAAGAGTGAGAATGCTACGCCAAACACGAGAAGAAAACTAAGAACAGATAAACAACCAACGCGTAATGATACAGTACTTAGTCCCTGCTCTATGGGAGAAAACAGGAAGACAAAAAGGAGGGAGAAAGAGAAGGATTGACCACTAGCAAGCAAGGATTTTTAAAGGACACTGAAATAAACAAATGCAAAGCAGTTATTCCCACACAGAAGTATATCCTAAAGTATATATATAAGAGATCTTGAAAGCTCAACTTGATTAAAAAGCATGCGTGCTTGCACTAGAGTGACCATGTACCACTCACGGACCGCTCCTCTGATGCAGAGTGGTGAAAAGAAGCACTAATTGTGCTACAAAGCTCACTTTTCCAGCAGAGTATAGTTTTGCACTGGAATAAATACCATTTCAAGACTTGGCGTTGCGTCTCTTTGCAGCGGTGCAAACTCCGGATAAAACGGCCTGACAGTGGGCCAGAGGGAGCACTAGAAATGTAATCAGATTCCAGCCGCGGCGGGCACCAGACTGGCAGGTTCACCCTCTGGAGACCTGGTAATAACAGCGTGAGGGCTCTGATCCGGCAGGAGGGAGGGGGCTCTTGGAGACGGCAGCGGAGGGGGGCAGGCATCGCTACCCACATCCTGCCAGTGGCTTTGTCGCCACTTCATGAAATATGGATGTACCTCGGGGAGAAAAATGTCCATTTGTGACTTCAATATCTTTTGCCTTCAAAACTCCAGTTAAATATTTATTTCTTACTCAGAGCTGACTGCTTGTTTGAGCTCCGCGCTCCCCACCTTCACTTACCTCTGCTGCACCCCCTGAACTGTACCTTCTGCTCTGCAGTTTCATCTCCTACGACAGCTCCCTCCTGGTGTGCGCTGTCCCTGCTCTGAACCCCTTAACAGACACCCTTCCCTGCTCCCCACACGCAAGCGCCCGTACTCAGTATCACAATCCGCTGCCTCCTCTCTGGTCCTTTTTGTGGTCTGGAACCTACAGTCCTTTGGTGCATCCTCCGGTCCAGCCTTCAGTCTCCAGAACTCTGTAGGGTGACCAGATTTCCAGATCGAAAAACCGAGATGGGCACTGACATAGAAATAGGACAAAATGTGCTATTGCATTTTAGGGCATCATATATATATCTTGGAGCACTGCAGGTGGGATTCCTGAGGATCTCAGTACACAAGTATACTTCATCCCTGAACAGCAGTGCACCAGGAGGCACGTTTGCAGAGTGGTGTAGAAAGGGGGCGTGGCCTCGGACCACTCTCAGCAATCCAGCTGTGTGGAGCTTACTGGACGTACCTGGTGGGCTTGTTGGCCCCCAGGGACAATCATGAGTAAAGGAGACTTCATCCCCCAACCAAGAGTGCACCAGGAGGCATGTTTGCTGAGTGGTGGAGAAAGGGGGTGTGGTTTCTGTCCACCTCTCAGCAATCCCACTGTGTGGGGTTATCTGGAGGTAAGAGATAGGCTAGTTGGCCCCTTAGGACGCCCAACAGTGAATGGGACATCAATCCCCACCCAAGAACGCACCAGGATGCACATTTGCAGAGTGGTGGGCAAAGGGGGTGTGGCCTGTTATGAGAACTTAGCAATTCTGCTGTGTGGTACTTACTGGAGGTAATATGAGGGGGAGTTGTCCCCCAAGGATGTCCTTGGGGGCCGGCTACCCCTGTTGTTACCTCCATGAAGTCCCACATAGTAGGATTGCTAAGACGTCTTCGGAGGCCACGCCCCCTTTCTCCACCACTCTGCAAACGCGCCTAATAGCCGATTACAAGATGGGGGATGAAGTCCACTTTACTCTGAGGGACTTTGAGGGCCAAGAAGCCCTCCTGGCACCTCCTGTAAGTCCTACGCAGTGGAATTCCTGAGTGCTGCTCGGAGGCCCAGCACCCTTTCTATACCACTCTGCAAACATGACTGTTACTCATAAAAGCATCTTTCTGCACCTCTGACTTAGAGGTAGTTTTAATCCCCCTGCCCTATCATGTACTAGGGCTTACAGAGGAGGTCATGCCAATCACAGGGGTACCCCAACGCATAGTGTTCCCTAGTGTATGTAGGTGTTTTCACTGCATTCTAAGTGTCTGTTAGCATAGCACTGGCTCTAGGCCTGATTAGTCAGAGTCAGTTACCACCAGTATCTGTCAGCAAAATGTTGGGGGCACAGGATGATTTTGCAACAAGGCCTCTTTCTGCACCTCTGTTGATTCTTTGTGCACATCTCTTGCTCCTTTCTTCACTTTTCTTTGTCTTTCTGGACTTCTGTTCAATTCAATTCAATTCAGTTGATTTATATAGCGCGCTACATACCCAGAGGGTCTCAAGGCGCTTGGAGAGGGGTGGGGGATTACAGGTCGAAAATCCATGTTTTAAGTTGCTTTCTGAATGCTAGGTGGTTCTGAGTGAGGCGAAGGTGAATGGGAAGTGAGTTCCAGGTTTTAGCCGCCAGCTAGGAGAAGGATCTTCCTCCCATGGTGGTTTTGTTGATGCGAGGTACAGCAGCAAGGGCTTGGTTGGAAGAGCGAAGCTGGGGGGGGGGGGGGTGTAGAAGGAAAGTCGTGTGTTGAGGCATTCGGGACCAAGTTCGTAGAGTGCTTTGTGTGCGTGGGTTAGGAGGCGGAATGTTATCCTCTTATTGACGGGGAGCCAGTGGAGGTCTTTCAGGTGACCAGAAATGTGGCCTTTACGCGGGATGTCTAGTATGAGTCTGGCTGATGCGTTCTGGATGCGTTGGAGTTTTTTCTGAAGTTTCGCGGCGGTACCGGCATATAGGGTGTTTCCGTAGTCCAGTCGGCTTGTAACCAGTGCGTGGGTGACTGTTTTCCTAGTTTCGGTGGGGATCCAACGGAATGTTTTTTTGAGCATGCGAAGAATGTTGAAGCAAGATGATGAAACGGCGTTGACTTGTCTGGTCATTGAAAGTGAGGAGTCCAGGATGACGCCCAGGTTCCGTGCGTGGTCCGTCGGGATGGGTGCTTTTCCAAGGGCCTCTGGCCACCAAGAGTCGTCCCAGGCGGAGGGGGAGGTACCCAAGATCAGGACTTCTGTTTTGTCTGAATTCAGTTTCAGACGGCTGTGCTTCATCCACTTGGCTACTTCTTTCATCCCTTCATGTAGGTTGGTTTTGGCGGTGTTAGGGTCTTTGGTGAGTGAGAGGATCAGTTGAGTGTCATCCGCGTAGGAGATGATGTTGAGGTTGTGTTGGCGTGCGATGGCCGCGAGGGGGCTCATGTATACGTTGAAGAGGGTGGGGCTGAGAGATGATCCTTGTGGTACGCCGCAAATGACTTTAGTGGCCTCTGACTTGAATGGTGGGAGGCGGACTCTCTGGGTTCTTCCGGCAAGGAACGAGGTGATCCATTCCAGTGCTTTTCTTTGGATTCCGATGTTTCTGAGGCGTTGTAACAGGGTGCTATGACAGACTGTGTCGAAGGCTGCAGAGAGGTCGAGGAGGATGAGGGCGACTGTGTCTCCATTGTCCAGTAAGGTTCGAATGTCGTCTGTTGCTGCGATGAGTGCGGTCTCAGTGCTGTGTTTGGCTCGGAAGCCAGACTGTGAGGGGTCGAGGGATTTGTTGGTTTCAAGGAAAGCGGCGAGCTGGTTGTTGACAGCTTTCTCGATGACTTTGGCCGGGAATGGAAGGAGCGAGATGGGACGGTAGTTTTTGAGTTCGGTGGGGTCAGCTGTGGGTTTTCTCAGAAGGGCGCTGAGTTCGGCGTGTTTCCAGCTTTCCGGGAAGGTGGCGGAGTTGAGGGAGCAGTTGATGACGTCTCGAAGATGGGGTGCGATAATGGAGTTTGCTTTGTTGAAGATGTGATGGGGGCATGGGTCTGTAGGGGATCCTGAGTGGATGGAGTTCATCAGGCGGATGGTGTCCTCAGTGGAGATTGGGTTCCAGTCATTAAGGATGTTCAGGGGGGTGAAGGTGCGGCAGCAGGTTGGGTGGGTTGGTCTCCGGGTTGGTTGTCGAAGCTGTTGTGGATGTCTGCGATTTTGTCGTGGAAGAAAGAGGCTAGGGAGTCGCAAAGGGTTTGCGAGGGAGTGATGTCGTTGGAGTTGGCGGTAGGGTTGGTAAACTCTTTGACGATGTTGAATAGTTCCTTGCTGTTGTGGGCGTTGTTGTTTAGTCGTTCTTTGAATGTGGCTTTCTTGGCGGTCCGGATCAGTTGGTGGTATATGCGGGTAGCGTTTTTGAAGGCGTCCTTGGTGCTGGTGTTTGGGTCTTTTTTCCAGGCCTTCTCAAGGGAGCGACAGAGTTTCTTGGATTTCTTAAGATCATCGTTGAACCAGGGTGCGTTTTTGCTGCCTAGTTTGATTTGGCTTTTTTTCAGAGGTGCTAGGTGATCGGCGCTGTTGGTTAGCCATTGAGTGAGGTTAATGGCTGCTTGGTTGGCGTTCGATGAGTGGGCAGGGGGGTTTTGAAGAAGCGATGAGGAGATCTGGTCGATGGTGATTTTGTTCCAGTTTCTTCGCAGAGTAGGTTAAGGATGGTTGTGTGTTGTGGTCTTTTTGAAGACAAAGTGAACGCAGCTGTGGTCCGTCCAATGGAGAACTGTGGTGTGACTGAAGGAGATATGTTTGCTGGAGGTGAAGATAGGGTCGAGTGTGTGACCTGCGTGGTGGGTGGGGGTATTAACAAGTTGTTTGAGTCCGAGGTTGGCGAGATTGTCCAGGACGGTGGTGGTGTTGCTGTCGTTGCTCTTTTCCAGGTGGAAATTGAGGTCTCCCAATAGAATGTAGTCTTCGGAGGGGAGGGCGTGTGGGGTGATGAAGTCAGAGATTTCTTCACTGAATTGTGTACGGGGTCATGGTGGCCTGTAGAGGAGGGTGCCTCTGAGTGTGGTCTTGGGGTCGATGTGGATTTGGAAGTGAAGGTGTTCGGCGCTAGGGAGGTTGACGTCTGAGCTGGTAGAGATGCGGATGGAATTCTTATGGACGATAGCGATGCCTCCTCCTGTTTGGATGATGCGGTCCTTGCGAATGATTTTGTATCCTTCCAGGATGACAATGGTGATGTCTGGGGCTGAGGAGGCGTTCATCCATGCTTCTGTTAGGAAGGCGACGTCCGGAGAGATGGTATCTAGTAGATTCCAGAGGTCGATGGCGTGTTTGTGGACTGAGCGGGTGTTGAGCAGGATGCATTTTAGGTGGTTGGTGTCAGATCTCTGTTTGGTGTTCGTGGGTGAGGAGATGGACTTGGTGCCGTCATACTTGCAGGAGTTGCATGTGAAGGGTCCATGGGTGTGTCCAGGAGCGGCTTGGGCGCAGTTGGGGAGTCGACCGGGGTTTAGGGCTAAAAGGGTGGAGGCGTCGTATGTAATGCGGGTGGGGTGGGTGCGCCGGGGGCCAGGGGGTCTGGCGCTGGGCGCGGTCCAGGCGCGGACGGGCGAAGACGGGCTTACCTTTGGCGCACCTTCGGCGCGGCCGTAGCACGTGGACGCTGCGCGTTGGGGCATCTGTCTTAAATGGACAGTGGAGGGGCGGAGCGTGGGAGGGTCAGGTGGGAGGCGGTCTCAGGGAGGGGGGCCAGGGGAAAACACAACAACAAAATGGTGGGAGGGATTGGAAACGAAACTCAGCACAATGCCCGCAATGAATGCACAAAACAGTGAGAGCGCTATTAACTATACACTGCTGGTATCACACAATACAATGATATACAGTGAAAGCGCTACCAAAATAAATAAATACTGCACAAAGCACTATATATTTCAGAGCTACGATACCACACACGAGTTTTCAATGATATGTTTCAGCTAAAAGCGCTGTAGCGTGATTGCAAGCTGGAGCCAGGGAGCGTGGGGGAGCGACCGTTCGGGACGAGGTCCAGGCGGTCACAGTCTTGCCTGGGAGGTGTAGAGCCCTGTGTTCGTGGGTGGGAGGGTCAGGTGGGAGGCGGTCTCAGGGAGGTGGGCCAGGGGAAAACACAACAACAAAATGGTGGGAGGGATTGGAAACGAAACTCAGCACAATGCCCGCAATGAATGCACAAAACAGTGAGAGCGCTATTAACTATACACTGCTGGTATCACACAATACAATGATATACAGTGAAAGCGCTACCAAAATAAATAAATACTGCACAAAGCGCTATATATTTCAGAGCTACGATACCACACACGAGCTTTCAATGATATGTTTCAGTTGAGAGCGCTGTAGCGTGATTTTTGAAATTCACTGAAAAAAATAGGTTTTGCTATAGTCAGAAATTAGCATTTAAGAAACACAGGTTTCAGGGACACTATAGTTAGTTGGACATTTCCCTCATACAAAACCAGAGAAAAATGTGGCTGTTATAATTAGTTCAACTAACTATAACTCATGCCCCGCAATACACGTTGATGACATCACATATTGCATAATTCATTTTTTTTTTTTTAACTCTTTTGTTTGAAGTTTTCAACATAACTCAGTACACATGTGGTCATACATCAGTCATTCTATTGTGCATTACGTACATTATCCGATGTTGATTTACAGATCATTAAAACAGTTACACGGATGGGCGTCAGTTAGAGGCAGCAGTTCACAAATTATTAAGAGAAAGAGAAACAAGGAAGTATACTGTAAATGAGGGTAAATACCACTGCAACACATGAGGGGTGACAGATCCACTAGGATGCATATTGCATAATTCATGACATGGTCAGTGACATCACTGATGACATCACTGCACCTCTCGTCTCTGCACACTCCTGCTCTGCACCTCTGTTCTCTGCAGACTCCTGCTCTGCACCTCTGTTCTCTGCACACCCCTGCTCTGCACCTCCGTTCTCTGCACACTCCTGCTCTGCACCTCTGTTCTCTGCAGACTCCTGCTCTGCTCCTCTGTTCTCTGCACACCCCTGCTCTGCACCTCTGTTCTCTGCACGCTCCTGCTCTGCACACTCCAGCTTTGTATCTCTCTTCTGTGCACAATCCTGCTCTGCACTTCTGTTCTCTGCACCTTCCTGATTTGCACCTCTGTTCTCTCCACACTCCAGCTTAACACCTCTCTTCTGTGCACACTCCTGCTCTGCACCTCTGTTCTCTGCACGCTCCTGCTCTGCACCTCTGTCTCTGCACACTCCTGCTCTGCACCTCTGTTCTCTGCACACCCCTGCTCTGCACCTCTGTTCTCTGCACACCCCTGCTCTGCACCTCTGTTCTCTGCACCCTCCTGCTCTGCACTTCTGTTCTCTGCACCTTCCTGATTTGCACCTCTGTTCTCTCCACACTCCAGCTTAACACCTCTCTTCTGTGCACACTCCTGCTCTGCACCTCTGTTCTCTGCACGCTCCTGCTCTGCACCTCTGTCTCTGCACGCTCCTGCTCTGCACCTCTGTCTCTGCACACTCCTGCTCTGCACCTCTGTTCTCTGCACACCCCTGCTCTGCACCTCTGTTCTCTGCACACCCCTGCTCTGCACCTCTGTTCTCTGCACCCTCCTGCTCTGCACCTCCGTTCTCTGCATGCTCCTGCTTTGCACCTCTATGGGTGGTAAATAGCAAAAGAAGAAAAGTTACTAATGTGTGAAGTTACCTATGTAAACAGGTCCCCGATTGTGTTGAAGTAAGTACCCCGCCTTTCATTGGTTGGGCTCATTTAGTACACTCACTCCCTCAGTGCCAGCTGTGTGACAAAAGGCCCCACAGCCCCAGTCAAATGCAAAAGCATTGAAATGATTACATCAAGCTGCAGTTCCACTAGTCGTTACTAGGTGTCCCTCATGAGTCAAAAGCATTTGACTCGAGGGACACCTAGCAACGACTGGTGGGACTGCAGCTTGATGTCATCATTTCAATGCTTTTGCATTTGACTCATAAGGAATATCCAGTAATGACTAGTTGAACTGCAGCTCTTTGTAGAATTATTTTGATATTGGATACTATAATATTCACTGCCCACTGCTAATCTCGTCCCATAATGCTTTGGAGGGCCTTTGGTTGGGATTGTATTTTTGCCCATAACTGTGCTTGGGGTGGTCCTGAGAGGATGGGACCACCACCGAATCGTTCAGCAAGATATGCTCTTTGTTTTCAAGGCATCTTCTTGGTTCTCTCCCTAGGATAGGGAGGATCCCAAAATCATCACCTCGCTCACTACTTGCTAAATTTTCATTTTCACTTTTGTGAAATGACTATATGCATTTTAGCATGTAAAGACAGAGATACTTGTTATTTTACCAAAAGTATATGAGTTTTCTGTTTTATTAATTGGGAGTCAGGCGGATGGTTTCTTACCCACCCTGGGTCTTACTGCACCATCATAACGCACAGTTCCCTAGAACAACACTAGCAAGATGCAGAAGTGAGAAATAGCAGACAGATGCCAGGATTTGTTTTCTTGTAGGAAACATCCCCACATGCAATCTGTTTGGGGTCTGGCCGGAGGGCTTTTGATCCATACCTGCCTCACCATCTTTTGTTAATCAGGGAGCAGGATCCCCAACCTGAACATTGCTTGCTTTTCCTCACATGCTGTCACAGTTAACACTTCCCTCCCAAATCCCAGACACTGGTTTATATTTGTTGTGCTCTTCCTCAACCGCATATTGAATATATTTACTTTATTCTTCATGGGGACTTCTGATGCAACTTGGGGTTGCACTTCAAATTTGCATACTTTTCTGCTTCCCCAAATATAATGACGTTGTATCCAGCTACGAACTTCCCCCATTGTCTAAGTTAATTTTTTATCAGTCCCAGGGCTTAATTGTACTGGGATACGCCGCACGCTACAAAACATTACTTAAATAAGTTACAGTGCGTTCTAGCGTTTGAATGTTTTTACTATTGGAGTTCCATTGTAACTCACTTTCATACTTCCCTTAATATTGTGCATTTTATTACTAGTTCCGGGTTTATATGCTATTAAACCTAATGTTGTTTTGTGTATTTTAAAGGCACTTTACTGTACCAAACCAGGGCTCTTCAAGTATGTTTGCTGAAGCTTCCGGTTTGTATTGACCTGAGCCACAGACTCTGAAAGTTACACTGGCCCTGCCCACAAATCGGCGCCAAGGTCGCCGCTTACAGGCGTAGGCGTGCACTCTGTGGAAGGCCCACTGGTCCCTCGGCTCCTGGTCCAGTCTCATCAAGCAAGAAACGCATTACCGCCCGCTATCTACCAATCACACATAGGGGTGTGTTCCTTTTTAGTGTGTAGAGCCCACCCCTCAGGGATCAACTCCAAATTGTGTTCCATCGGATATCTCATCGCCAAAAATTATCAGCGAGTTTCACGCTCGCTGCTGACATCAGGTGTGATGGTATGGTTACGGCACTTAATTCTGAGATCAACTCACCCTGCTATCCTTACGCAGTCGGTACAAGGCACGCACTTCGTTATGAATTGGTAAGGCTGGAGGTTACAACCATAAAACAGCCTGAACCCAGCATCACTTACAGCTCCCAACATCACCCTGACCACACCCACTCATGCCCAGTCACCCTAGGAGCAGGCCATGCTGCAATTACTACTCAGACAGAGGGTGCATACAACTGCCTGCAGCACCGAGATGCCGTGAAAGTTGCTCACTTTGTGCTTGAAAAAAGAGCTGACCTCTTAACACATTAACCAGTGTGCTGTAAAAGTGGCACCCATCACAGTTCCTCGCAAAGATCAATGCTGTGCAGACCAGTAGGGGGCCCCTGTATGACGAGTCATGGTTTTGGTCCAAAATCTGTTTTTCTGCATATCTCACCGTCAAGACAGATCAGCGAGTTTCACGCTCGCTGCTGACATCAGGTGTGATGGAACGGTTGCTGTCAGAGTTCCACCCGAAGAACAAAGGTGTGCAGACCAGTAGGGGGCCCCTGTATGAGCAGTCTTGGTTCTGGTGCTGTGTGTGAACACGGATGCAATGCTTGGTCTGGTAGCATGCACACGTGTGTAAGAAGAGGGTGGACTGGGCCTCCCTCACTGCAGTCTATGGTGCAGAATGGACGATGCATGCTTGGTACCCGCGGCCAGCTCTCCTACCGTTGCACCCAGTTACCTACAACTGTTCCATCTTCAGTACATTAAAGCTACTTGTGTGTCCATAATCTTGATTTACAACATGTTATGACCTTGGTCGAAGCCTTCTCCTCGCAGGTCCCTTATACACCCGGGGAAGGGGTTCTTGACCCTTCTTGGTTGGAGACATTCACACCTAATAAATCGAATGAGGGCCGTTTATCTTCAGTTATTCAAAAATAATGCTTTATCGAAGATTTTCAGATTTTCAGTTACGTCTCAACCGGTCGTAAGTTTTTGCTGACGCACTCTGCAGTAGGACGCAGTCAGAGGTGGCCCGGAACGCATGGTTCATGCACTGATCAAGGGTTTGGGGTTTTGTAAAATGAGTGCACAATTTTCAGCGGGAGGTGTGTTAAATCTGTTGTCATATCCTGTTAACTATAACTTGCCCCTGATTGTTCCAGCTGCTAACTACTTTGGTGCAGTCACACACAAAATGTTATTGTGCTGTTACCATGCACTTCTAAATGATCACTTTATTTATTTAATTTATTTAAAAGGTTTTATATAGTGCTGGCTAGACCCGGAGGTATCGGAGCGCTTTTTATGAGCATCCGATCAAAGTTACAGGTTACATCGATACAAAGGTTACACAGTAATTAGAGCATGGCAACATAGTTACTTGTAAGGTCGAGATAAACAATAAGCACAAATAGGAAAGGGGAAAAGCAGGCAAGGGGAAAGATTCAGGGGAGGGGGAAGGAGCTGGGGAAGTAGACAGATAATGAAGGTAGGAAAGAGGAGGGGAGGGTGAAGGACACCGCATGGAAAGAGGAGAGGAAGGGCGATTAGGACACAAACCGGTAGACGAGTCAAAGCAACGTCCAAAGTCCACTAAGCTGTGATCCCGGGGAAGTGGTATCACTTCTCTATCTCTGTTGCGGGAGGTTCCCTTTACGCAGTGGATTCTCTCAGAGGGGTCTCTGAGACTCCAAGGGCTACAAACTGGATCCTTCCCCAAAAAGGGGAGAGGAAGTGCTTTGGCAAGGGTTGCCATACCATACCTCAGCTGTGAGTGGCTCCCTAGGCGCAGTGGACTCTCTCAGCAGGTTCGCTGAGACTCCAGAGTATAAATATTAGATCTTTCCCCAACAAGGGAAGAAGGAGTGCTTAGTCAAAGGGCACAAAGGACAGGGGGCATTTCCAAACTTACCTGTAGTGGTGGGGAGCCGTGAGGGGAACGGCCAAGCAATCCCTTCACCTTTCCAGCCGTGAGGGGAACGGCAAACGCGACGGAGACACAGGGACTCTCCTGGCCAAGTCGGGCAGTAAAATACTACATTTCCCAGCAGCCCCGGGTCCTGGCGCGCTCGTGACGCTCCCGCTGCGCCTGGAGGCGCCTCAAGAACGCGGAACACCTCCCGCCCCGCGGGACGCGCGCGGGACGGCGCCGGGCTAAGCCCGGGCAAAGGGCGGGCCCTCTGTGGCCCGAGGAGGACGGGACGGGCCACCCCACTTGGCTCCATCAAAGGAGGAGGTACAGAGACGCTCAATCCTTCTAATCTTTACCGCTTTGAACTGATTACTGTTGTTTCCGGGGTTCTGTCTCTCAATTACTATGTCCATCTGGGAAGAGCTGAATGCCCTGTGCGGCACAAACTATGTCCCGGATGTATCAACCGCCCCCATAGCGGGCAGAGACACTGATCAAATAATCTGTACTCCCCAGACATCCCCCGAAACAATCCTCTCTCAAATCAACATACTGCCCCGGGACTTAACCGGTAAAAGTAATCATGACGGGGAAATAGACAATACCAATCAGAATCTACCAAATACCGATCAAATGTGCTGTAGCCCCTTATTATCTCCCCCAAACCCAACCTTATTAACGTCGGATAAGGCTGGGACTCGAACAAATGACTCTGTATCCCCCCTTCAATCGACCCTACTGGCTCAAATCGAGCGATTGCTAAACTCTGCTCTATCACCGCTGGTTGCAAAAATCAATGATTTGGGGGACAGGTTGACCAGGATTGAAAAAACTGTAACAAGGACCTATCCACTAACTAAAAATACTGCTATACCCATATGCTCCACCCTCACTAACACCCATGAAAGGTCTATGACCATTGCTCCCAGGAAAGTTCAAACTTTTGACTCCCCTCTTACATCACCCATTCCAGGTGGCCGCAATGTTAATCTTAATCCCGCACATGCCCCTCACAGAGTTCCTAGGATTTCTCAAGAAAGAAGGCATCGAATCGATCTACCCCCCGAAGCCGCCCCATACGTCACCGTTCTCTCTGGGATCCCTGCACTCAGTCCGGGCAAACGTGAACTACACCAGGACCTGCTGAATAAAGCCATCTTTTGGCTCAAAAACAATAGACCGTTACCACCTGCTTTAGATGGCGGGATCCTGAGCGTCAGGAGGGTGGGGTGGCTAGGTTTGCTGCCCAAAGATGTTCCGGGGGACTTGATATTAATTAAATTTAAACACAGGAACATTGCACCTTATTTACGATCTACCCAGCCCAAAGTTGGAGATGGCCCCATCTGTATCTGGGACCTGTATGACTTTTACCCTGGCCCCCGAGCACCGAATAATCATAATACCTGGTGAAAAAGGGGACTCTGTGTATCTTGGGTTATTATTTTGAATAGTCGATTTGCTAAACTGTTTTAGTTTGTTTTAAATAGTCGGTTTTCTTTTAATTTTGTAATGAATTGTTGAGTTATTTTTGCATGTATGTATTTCTCTCTGTTGCTTTTATGGTTTTAAATCCAAAAACCGAATAAAGCTTATTTGATTGATTGATTGACAGGGGACTAGGCAGAGTAGCAAGAAAGGAGAGAGAAATTGAGGGGAGAGTGGATAGGAGCGAGACAAAGAGAGAAAGAGTACTAAATGGGAACAAATTAGATTAATGAGATATTATGTAGCGCTGGCTAGACCCGAAGGAATCAGAGCGCTTTATATGAGGAACAATAATGTTGCAATTTACATCAGTTAAAAGTTACATAACTATCAAGAAAAGCATTTAAGGAACATAGGGGACAAGTTGAATGGAGCAAAGAAGGGTAAGGGGATAGGGTAAAGGGGTAGGAGGGAGATAGGACGTAGAGACGAGGGGAAAATCTGCCCAAGGTCCGGCTGGGTAGGTGACGGCAGGGTGGGGGGGGGGTACACAACCCATCTCCTCTTTAGCTATATGGTAGCTCCACCGGGCATCAGCCAAATCGCTAGGTCTCCACAATGTGGGGTAAGTTCCGCAGATGCTTGTTGTTTGTGGCGCCTCTGCTGGTGAACCGAGGGGCCATCTTTTTCTTGTGCGCGTGGATGGTGTTAGAGTGCCATGCCTGCTCTGCATCTTCTGGCCTGCATCCCTCCCACAGGTACGGGAGAGGTGGGGGCTGGTGGGGGTGGGGAGACGTCAGTAGTGCTGATGCAGAGCAGGCGGTGCGGGGTTTCTAAAGCAGCGCCCACAGAGGTCTAAAGGTTCACTTCCTCTCGGCGTGTTGCCCCTGCAGGTACAGGGCCGCCTGTCTGAGAGTGAACACATCCTGCAGTTTATTTTAATTGGGTGAATCTGATTGGCCCGGTGACCCCTGCGCATCTCACGCTGGAAGGCGATGCTTACTGAGGCATAACAGGAGTTATTTCAGACACCCCACCGCCCCTCACCCCTGCCAGGACTGGTACCACTGCTGCGAATGCATCTCACCCCTGCCCGCAGCCCTCCCCGCGCCAGGACTGGGACCAGAGCTGCCAAGGCATCTCACCCCTGCCCGCAGCCCTCCCCGTGCCAGGACTGGGACCAGAGCTGCCAAGGCATCTCACCCCTGCCCGCAGCCCTCCCCGTGCCAGGACTGGGACCAGAACTGCGAATGCATCTCACCCCTGCCCGCAGCCCTCCCCGTGCCAGGACTGGGACCAGAGCTGCCAAGGCATCTCACCCCTGCCCGCAGCCCTCCCCGTGCCAGGACTGGGACCAGAGCTGCCAAGGCATCTCACCCCTGCCTGCAGCCCTACCCGTGCCAGGGCTGGGACCAGAGCTGCCAAGGCATCTCACCCCTGCCCGCAGCCCTCCCCGTGCCAGGACTGGGACCAGAGCTGCGAATGCATCTCACCCCTGCCCGCAGCCCTCCCCGTGCCAGGGCTGGGACCAGAGCTGCCAATGCATCTCACCCCTGCCCGCAGCCCTCCCCGTGCCAGGACTGGGACCAGAGCTGCCAAGGCATCTCACCCCTGCCCGCAGCCCTACCCGCGCCGGGACTGGGACCAGAGCTGCCAAGGCATCTCACCCCTGCCCGCAGCCCTCCCCGTGCCAGGACTGGGACCAGAGCTGCCAAGGCATCTCAGTCCTGCTCTACTATTCCAGGAATGGAACCTGCACGCAGCTCCACCAAAGCATCTCACCCCTGCCTGAGGCCCTCCCTCTTGCCAGGGCTGGTACCAGAGCTGCCAAGGCATCTCAATCCTGCTCTGCTATTCAACGAATGGAACCCGTACGCAGCTCCACCAAAGCATCTCACCCCTGCCAGCAGCCCTCCCTCTTGCCAGGGCTGGTACCAGAGCTGCCAATGCATCTCAATTCTGCTCTGCTGTTCCAGGACAGGAACCTACACACAGCTCCACTGATGCATCTCAATCCTGCTCTGCTCCTCCACGAAAGGAACCCGCACACAGCTCTTCCAATGCATCTCAATCTTGCCTGCAGCCCTCCCTCTTGCCAGGGCTGGTACCAGAGCGGCCAATGCATCTCAATTCTGCTCTGCTGTTCCAGGACAGGAACCTACACACAGCTCCACCAATGCATCTGCTCCACCAATGCATCTCAATCCTTCTCTGCTCCTCCATGGCTGGATCCCACACACAGCTCCACCAATGCAGCTCAATCCTGCTCTGCTATTCCAGGAATGGATCCCACACACAGCTCCACCAATGCATCTCAATCCTGCTCTGCTATTCCAGGACAGGAACCCGCACACAGCTCCACCAATGCATCTCAATCCTTCTCTGCTCCTCCATGGCTGGAACCCACACACAGCTCCATCAATGCATCTCAATCCTTCTCTTCTATTCTAGTACTGGAAATCACACACATCTTCGCCAAAGCACCTCGACCTCACCAGCAGAACCCCGGGTCTGTCAGTAAGGGAGCACCTTCACCTGACTCCTCAGGGTGTCTCATGCCAATCACCCATGGCATCGGGCGGTGGGCCCCTGGCATTGGGAGACCCGCTGCTGGAACAAGCATTGGCAATAGCAGGAAATTAGGAACGCAAGTGTACACACGTATACACAAGTGCTCATACGTGCATGCTTGTTAAACCTGTATCTATAGACATTGCCAGTGCTTTTTTGGAGTGTGTGCTCCTGCACCATGAATGAATGAATGAATGAATGAATGGTTTTTGTATAGTTTATTGCTGCTCAATGAGTGTCCCTGCGCAAGGCAAAACAGAAGGGACCGCGAGCAGGATTTATAACTTGAATAGAAAGGTTTTAGAGATTTTCTAAAAATCGCCTCGTCCATGGGGGATCTCAGATGAAGTGCATTCCAAATCTTCGCAGCAAAAACCACAAATCAGCCCCCCCCCCTTTCCTTCCATAGTGGGGGACAGCAATCTCACCAGGTTGTATTCGAGAATCCTCTCATTAAGATGCCGGGGCTCTGGGCTACAGAAGGCTTGGTGAGCGATTGTTAAGGCCTTAAACATGAGTTTATTTTATTATTTATTTTACAGAGTTTTATATAGCGCAAACTTGACCCGAATCAGGTATCCGAGCGCTTTACATAGCGCCTGCGTTACACAAGGACCCATTCATTTTTGTTAGGCACGCAAGATTAACTGGCAGATGCATCAAAATTCGGTAATCCAAGTCCTTATTAGCGAAAAATAAGGAATCGCTATTAAGGACATGCAATCCACGATGCATCAAGAAAATCGCTAAATATTACCGAATCGGTAAAAATCGGTAAATAATTGCGATAACATGAATACCAAGTTAGCAAATACAGAATCGGTATTAGCGAAATTGGTATTAGCGAAATCGGTAAAAAGACGCAGCGCATCGGAAGCAGGCTGATGACATCACAACCAGGAAGTAGCACAGCCCATGCTTCACTCGGAGATCTGAGGAGCCCAGAAGAGGGGGCAGAGCACAGGAGCAGAGGAGCTATACATAGCCAGCAGTCACCAGGACCTGCACAGCAGTGCATCACGGAGAAAGAAGCACCCAAGGGAAAGGACACCCCCAGGAAGAGAAAACGAAAGCTCTCTGACAAGGAACTGGAGATACTAATAGAGGGTGTCAGCAGCAGGCATGAAAGACTGTTTGGAAAGCTCTGCCTGAAGGTGCCAGAGGCGGATAAGCGCAGGATGTGGCTGCGCATCAAGGACAGCGTGAATGCTGTCGGAGTCACCCACCGCAGCATCGAGGACCTTAAAAAACGGTGGTACGACCTCCGCAAAAGGGCCAAGGAGAGGATTGGGGAAAGGGTGAAGGATGCGGCTGGCACAGGCGGTGGGTCCTCCAATGTGACACCGAACACAGCCCTCGAGGACCTTATGGAGTCCACAATCAAACCGGAAGCTGTTGTGGGGGTCACCCAACTGGACACCTCGGGTGCTGCAGAAGGCGGACAAGGTAAGATGCATGCCAGCGCAGATAAGCAGCGTCTTGTCAACCCCTGCCCATTTCCCCAAGCCAAACACAGTGCACAAGTAGCCGTGCCCACAGCACAATCCCTCAACAGAGTGTTGCATCATGGGAGTTGTAGTCATTACATGAAAGGGCTCATGTCTGACCCCTGAGGTGCATGACATGAAAAGAGCAGCAAAGGGCCGAATGTCAGTCCCAATATGTCCTTTATGTAGATGACAAATGCTAATAATTACAACATCCACAAAATCATAACAATGCTCTATTTCACACACAGATGCCTCCCCCATGGAATCAGATGACAGCGGCCGCCTAGTCATCTCTGAGACCCCATTGGTGACCAATGCGGAGAACACGTTGGAACATGGAGGCAGTCCTTCCCCTTCACCACCACCGCAAACATCACCACCAACACCACCACCGCGGACAAGACCACCACCACCACCACCTCCACCGCGGACAAGAACACCACCACCACCACCACCTCCACCGCGGACAAGAACACCACCACCACCACCTCCATCGCGGACAAGACCACCACCACCACCACCTCCATCGCAGACAAGACCACCACCACCACCACCTCCACCGCGGACAGGAACACCAACACCACCACCACCTCCACTGCGGACAGGAATACCAACACCACCTCCACCTCCAACAGTCCTGCCAAACACACATAGCCGCAGGGCAAATGTCCCCTCTCTGCAGGAGATGGAGACGGAGCTGAGGCCAGCAGCCACTAACGTACCGCAGCAGGCTGTGGTCACGCAAACCGCCCGAACAGCAGCACGTCTGCGAGCTAGACAGCGGGCCGGATCCCTGGGTAGGGCTGCAGCGACAACAGTAGATCCTGCAGATGTGTATGGAGTTGTGGAGAGCGCGTGTTCAGCACCTGCAGGCAAAACACATGGGTGCAATGAAAATGAGCATCACAAGAATGTCCAACAGATTTGCATCAATGACTGACGCTGTGCGAGAGCAGACCACAGCCATTGCAGAGGGCAACAATGACATTAAGGCATGCCTACAGGAACTCACACGCGCTGTTGTTGCAGGCCAATGGAGTTAGCGACGGAGACATGAGCAGTACTCACTCAGTACCAATGCCACAATTAAGGCCATCAAGAAGCTGTGCAACAGCACAGCTGTGGTAGCCCGCCGATCGGTGTCCCTGCAGGTGGACATGGGCCATTATTGTGGGGATGTGGCAAGGACCCTCGATAGAGTAACCACTGCAGTGGAACATCTGCAGTCTGGAACTGTCAGTATCAGCAGTGTGGGAGGGGATGAGGTGAGTGAGGCAGCCTCAAGTGCGAGCAGCGTCACCATGCCTGAGACAAGCGGGAGGAGGCGCAGCGCGCGCAGCGAGCACAGCGCGCCAGCCACAGAAGGTCATCAAGGAGATGTTGAGGAGTCACGGGACAGGAGGCTGGGTGTCCGTGGCAAACGTAAATAGCCATGATGCAATGGCTCCCTGGCCATGGTGAGGTAACCATGGGCCAACTGTAGTGTCAAATGCAGCACCTGTGTTGTCAATGGACATTTACGCATTTGATTTAATTACGCTGCATCATGTTTCTGTTACTTTAATCAGCACCAGTCAGGTGTTAATGGGCATTAAACCCTTGCAATGCATATCATCTTGTCGGCACATGTGCCTGTCGGTGTTGGGGGGGGGGGTTGCTGTGCACGTAGCTCGTCCTCACCGTACACCTCTATGGGTATCCCCCTTCTTGTGGCGATGTTATGCAGGATGGCACAGACAGCTATGATCTGGCAGCAGGTCACTGGGTCGTACTGCAAGGCACCTCCTGTCTTGTGCAATATTCTGAAGCGACTTTTGAGGATGCCAAATGTGCGCTCCACCACATTCCTTGTGCTGATGTGTGCTCTGTTGTAGCGCTGCTCTTGTGGTGTTGCTGGGTTGAGGTAGGGAGTGAGTAGATACTCACGCAAGGCATAAGCGCTGTCACCTGCAGGATGGGGAGAGAATGGTCAGCGGCATGAATGCAATGGTACATGTGGGGATGTATTAAATGATGTTGCATCAATACGTGCCTAGTAGGTGTCCAACTCCAAATTCACCGTTGATCAGGCGCCTGTGGATGCCACTGTGACGGAAGATGTATGCGTCGTATGTGCTCCCTGGAAATTGGGCTACGAGGTCCGTAATGATGTGCTTGGCATTGCACACAACCTGCACATTAATGGAATGGTATGACTTCCGGTTGCGGTAGATGTATTCGGTGGCTGAGGGAGGACAGATGTGGACATGGGTGCAGTGGACACACCCTATCACATGGGTGAATTGTGCCACCTGGTAGAACTCACGCTTGGTGCGGTTCAACTGTTGGGGGTCGTGGGGAAGGTGATGTGGCGATGTATCGTTACTAGCATGGCATCCAGGAACCTGTGGAAGAAGCATGATAGTGCGCTTTGCGACACACCTCAGGCTTCTGCTATTACCCCTGGAAGCTTCCAGACACCAGCAGGTGCAGGCTGCATAGGACCTGGACATGGGCTGGTATTGCGTGGGTCCTAAGGGTCTGGTGCTGCAGTTGTGGTTCCAGTTCTGGTATTAGACGCATGATCATGGCAGGGCAGAGTCTGTACTTATTGTACACCTGCTCATCTGTTTGCCCCAGCAATGTGATGCGCACCTTGAAGACCCTTTCCTGGATCATCCTCCTTCGCTGGGCCAGGGCATTGATTCTCCTCCTCCGAACAAGCACGTAGGGGGCAGCCATTTTGGTTGACTAACAGGGTTTCCAGGGTCATTTTTGAAGGGTTACTGATTGTCAGAACCTGTCAGGAATGTTTTTTTTTCTCATTCAAATAACTTTACCTCCGGTTTGAGATTACCCTTATTTAGCTCCTGCTAAATAGCGATTTTTGAGTGTTTCGGTATTTGCGATTTTTGATGCATTCCGTTGCGATTCTTTATTAGTGTTTCGGTATTTCCGGGGCCTGCTTTGGTTTTTGTTATTTCTGACTTGCTGGATAGCTATTCGGTAAAGTACCGGGGAATTTTTTTTGCGATTCTTTATTATTTACTGATTTGTGTTGATGCATTGCATTTTGGGTTTTTGCGGTCGATAACGGCCTGTTTTACTGATTCGCTATTTTACTGGGAGGTATTTTGCTTGATGCATCTGCCTGTAAGTGATTTGCCCAGAATCACAGGATGTTGAGCATCATTGCTGAGACTCGAATCCGGTTCCCCAGATTCGAGGTCGAGCGCCCTAGCCGTCAGACCAACTCCTCTCCCCATGATTCTGCTCTTATGAGCTGGCAACTGATGCAGACGTCCCGCAAGTGGGCACAGAGCAATGTTTGGGCAACTTGAAGAAGGCGGACAGAAGACGGACAGCCGTGTTCTGCACCGCTGAAGACGTTGACGTAGCTTCGTTATCGCGGAGGCCAGCCACCAACGGGGGCATCAGAGGCCAGCGCCATAACAGATGCCGAGCCCCCCACCCCCCTCTGGCCAGAACAGTTTGGGGAGCGTGAAAAGCGTGCGAAAGTGGGGAAGAACCCCCACGCCCCCCGCCCGGCAGACACGGCGGCGCCACCCCCCGACCAATGGGCCCCCAGCAACGTTCAAATGGCCCAATGGGGGGGTATGGCGCGAACGACGGCCACCGGCGCGGGGGGGGATAAAAGACCACTCCCCCCAGGAAGATTCCTATCGTTGGAGCGGGGGGAGCAGCACGACCGAGGAATCATTGACCCACCCACCCACACCTAGCAAGCAGCCATGTCACAGGGCTGCGGGAAGGGCAGGAGGCGAGAAACAACGGGGACAATGGTTGGCACAGAAGCACACCGGAGGGCGGTGTGCTGAGATAGTTCCACTTGCCTTAGGATGCCTCACGGCTGGGCGGGGGGACCGAAGGACAGCAGGTAGGACCGTTCACCTTACGATGCCTCACGGCTAGGTGAGTCGGCCTAGCAAGAGGGGTGTAAACGGAGACGGCGCTCGCAGCCCAGCCCCCGCCAGTTGGCTGGGCACAACAGGAGTCCAACAAGGTAGCGAGTTGGGCCTAATTCCGGGATAATGGCTACACCACCCCCGCCGTCACGAGGATAACAAAGCAGACCCAACCAAAACAACTACCAAGAATAAGGTGTACAAGTATGTCATGCCACACTACCATTTACAGCTGAATAAAGGTGGTACTGAGTACCCAGAAAACAATTTGTACCCCTAGTAAAAACTGCGGCCAACAAATGACCACCACAAGAAACGTGTATGTTGGCTTATTTTGGCAAAGCAAAGGGGGGGTAGTGTGCAGAGGGAGCACACAAGGGAGAGAGTGGGGTTGGTGCGGGTGTTAGGTGGTCCAGACGCAGTGTCAGCTTCCGGACTTGCGTCCCATCTACTATCATCACCTTAAGGTCAGTCACGGCCCGTGGAGGGAGTTTCGGTGGGCGGAGAGGTGGGGTTGGGGAGGGGCAGAGCGGGGGGTGCTAAAAACTGGAGTATGGATAATTGAAGGTAAGTAAACAATTTAAGTAATAAAACAAATTTCGTAGCGCACCCTGCATCGCATTTTGCGATGCAGGGTGCGCTACGAAATTCGTTTTATTACTTAAATTGTTTACTTACCATCAATTATCCATACTCCAGTTTTTAGCACCCCCCACCCCACCTCTCCGCCCCACCAAAACTCCCTTCACGGGCCGTGGCTGCTTATGGTTTACTCGTAGATGTGGTTGGAATGTTTACTTCCCAGATATGAAACAGCTGGTGAAGTGCTGGTCTTCTTAGTAACTGGATGTCTCCGCTGTGACATAATTATGCACACTGGCCCAGGCTCCCAGGACCTTTCCAGGCTGACCTCTTCAAATGGGTCTGGAGGTAATGGAGGTCACGCAACACTACAGGCGTGACACAACACTACAGGCATGACACAACACTACAGGCGTGTTACAACACTACAGGCATGACACAACACTACAGGCATGACACAACACTACAGGCGTGAGAGTGCGTACAACAAGACCTGTAGGCGGAAGATGGCCGCATCACATCTCCAAGGCACCATTACCAAACCCCCGCGGAGTGAAGCCATAACTTCAGATGGGGAACAGTGACCAGCGGTAGACACGCCTCACCTACGCAGCGCAGTGTCCGGCACAAGCAGGGTGCACGCACAAACATCCCAACCCTCCAGGGGACCCCGACCTCCAAGGGACCACCAACCCTCCAGGGGATCCTAGACCTCCAGGGGACCCCCGACCTCAAAGGGACCACCACCCCTCCAAGGATCCCCAACCCGCTACTCTAGGAGACCCCCAATCCTCCAAGGGAGCCCCAGCTCTCCAGGGGACCCCCAGACCTCCAAGGGTCCACCAACCATCCAGGGGACCCCCAACCCGCCAGGGGACACCCAGCCCTCCAGGGGACCCCTAGCCCTCTACTCTAGGGGGATCCTAGCCCTTCAGGGGACCCCAAACCCTCCAAGGGACCCCAGCCCTCCAAAGGGACCCCAGCCCTCTACTCTAGGAGACCCTGACCCCCCAGGAGGCCCTCAGTCCTCCATGGGACCACAACTATTTACTCTAGGGGACCCCAACCCTCTACTCTAGGGGACCCCAAATCTCCAGGGGACCCCCAGCCCTCTACTCTAGGAGACCCCAACCCTCCAGGGGACTACCAGCCCTCCAAGGGACCTCCAGCCCTTTACTTTAGGCAACCCCAACCCTCTAGGGGACCCTTAGTACTCCAGGGGACCCCAACCATCTACTCTACGGGACCCGAGCCCTCCAGGGGACCCAAGCCCTCCAGGGGACCCCCAGCCCTCCAATGGAGTCACCTATTCAGCCTCCGGCCAATGAATACATCTAAGATACTGAATTCTGAGGATCCCGCATCATCTTCCTGGGGGGGGTCGTTATTTTCCGTTACGCCACGGCCCTCCATAATCTAAGTATTGAGTACAGGTGGGCGTAACCTGCTGCTGTAGGGTAATTATGCAAAAGTACAGCAGAATTGTGCAATATTACATGGAATTATGCGAGGAGCATAACCTTGCATTTAGCACTACTTTCTAAGCACAACATGCACCCTCTTGACCACAGTTAGCCCAAGGATCTATTTTCGGCTAAGAAATTAGCACTAAATGGAACAGAGCGCGGACATCGGCGGCCGCCCGTGCCCACTCAGTGCGTTGTTCCTGTGCTCCGGCGGTGAGATATTGGTGCCAAATTACTCCCAATTACACAAACTGGTGTAATTGCTTCATTTTCTTCAATTTTGCATCAAACAAATAATGTGAAATTAATGAAATTACTCTGATTGCTCCGGCGTAATTAAGATTCGACCCAGGCTCAGTGATGAGGTGATACTGGACGCCGGTCCATAACCGCTGGCCGGGCGTGAGGAGGAGAGAGATGCTAGAGTGGCGGCCGGTGCAATCTTAAACAGGAGGGCCATCTTGGTTGAATTGTTTTGAGAGCGTAGATTGGGAGAGTATTGTACTGTATTGCATTTGTATTTAAATTGTGCTTCCTACCCCTGATGAGGCGCAGAAGCACTTAAACAAGTCAATGTTGTTTGTGAAAACAAGCACTTAGCAGATATTAAACAGGCTGCAGTGATTGTCACCAGATACCTTAGAAACGTAAATGCATTTATATGGTGCTGTCTACTCCTGACAAGGCATTGAAATGCTTCAACTTGGGCAGGTGCAGAGACAGAATATTGAGTTTGAAATATCGAGTTGCACAAATATCGAGTCATTATTATTGTATGTCGGAAATATCAACAGCAAGAATATCGTGGTCAAGAATATTGATTTAAGGGAGGTAATATCGATTTAAAAAATGTCAAAGTGTTTAATATCGTTTGCAAAAATACAGTTGTTAAAAATATCGTTTTTTATTGTTGTTATGTATTTTAGCTTATATTTTATATTTATGTGATGTATATTTTTTGTATAGGAAATGTTTGGATTTTTAGCATATGTGTTACATTTTCAGTAGTTATCATTTTTTGTAATTTAAATTTTGCGCTTTTAGTTCTGTAGTGGGATATGGGTTTACAGGGGAATAGAGTGAGAAGTAATTTATATTACATTTATTGAATATTTTTTATTTATTAATATTTGTTTAATTGAGATGTTATAGTGTTAAATATATGAAGTAATTTTTAATTAATTAATTAATAAGTGGGTATTCATTTTAATTAATTAATTGGTAAATATTTATGGTAATTGTGTAATTATTTGTATGTGTATGTTTTGGTGTTTATAGGTGTAAAGGGTGGGAAGTAATTTATTTTTAATTTATGAATTAATAATTGGTTGTTAATTAATTTTAATTGATTCATTTGTAATTACTTTTCGTAATTGTGTAATTAATTTTAGGTGTGTGTTGTCAATCAATCAATAAGGAGTATTTGTAAAGCGCGCTACTCACCCGCTAGGATCTCAAGGCGCTGGGGGGGAGGGGAGAGAAGGGGTTCTGCTACTGCTCGAAAAGCCAGGTCTTGAGTTGCTTCCTGAAGGACAGATGGTCCTGGGTAAGTCGTAGGTGGGTGGGGAGGATGTTCCAGGTCTTGCCCGCCAGGTAGGTGAAGGATCTTCCTCCGGTGGTGGCTCTGCGGATCCATGGGACGGTGGAGAGGGCGAGGCTGACGGAGCGGAGCTGGCGGGTTGGCGTGTAGAACGTGAGGCGGTTGTTGAGGTATTCGGGGCCCAAGTCGTGGAGAGCCTTGTGGTTCTTATAGTAGTAAAGGGTGATAAGTAATTTGTGTTTCATTAATTAATATATAGTTGTTAATTAATGTTAATTATTTGATATTTACGTTGGGTAATTGTTTATTTTTGTGAGTATTGTTTTTAATTTTAAAGGGGTAAAGGGTGGGTATTAAATACATTTTAATTATTTAATTATTAGTTGTTAATAGTAATAGTTTTTAATTTTGAAATAAGTTTTAATTGTGCTTTTATATTTTATAATTTATTTTTGTGTGTGTTGTGGATATTATAGTGTTAAAGTGTGTGTAGTCAATTAATGTTTATCAGTTTTTTCTAATATTTGTATTGATTATTAATGTATGTAAATAAATGCAGTTAAAATGGTGAAGCATTTTGTTATTAGTGTGGTGTTATAGGGTAGGAAATACAATTTATTCATTTATGTTTTAATTAATTATTTTGTTTGTAAATATTTTCTAATTTAAATGAATTATTTTATTGTAAATGTAGTTATCATTTTATTTTTTATAATATTTGTAGGTTTTTGTTATATGTAGGTAATATTATAATATGTGTTCTTTTTTAGATGTTTAATATTTTTTTTATATTGTTTATTAATTTGTATTTATTTATTTACTTTCTATTATTATTATTATTGTAAGTGATTGAGTGTGAATAGTAATTCTTTTTCTTCTCCGGTATCCAACACTTTCCCTACTGTTGCATTTACTGGTGTTTGAATAGAAATTGTTACTCCTCCACTATCCAGCACTTTCCCTACTGTTGCACTCTCTGGAGTGGGAATAGTAATTTTTAACCTTCCACTATCCTTACTGTTGTACTCACCAGAGTAAGAATAGTAATTTGTATCTCTCCGCTATCCTGCACTTTCCCTACTGAGGCACTCACTGGAGTGGGAATAGTAATGTTTACCGCTCCGCTATCCAACACTTAATATATATATATATATATATATATATATATATATATATATATATATATATATATATATATATATATATATATATATATATATATATATATATATATATATATATATATATAATATAGGGCAAGTGTTGCCCAAAGCGCGTCGTTCTGAGGAGCTAACAAAATAAAGATGTTTATGCCAAAGATTCCTGTGGTTCGTGGATTCTCTGTTCGCCCGTCGTAGATGTGGAGGTGCAGAGAAACCAAGTTTGCTCATATATATATATAATATTTATTATTTATTATATATATACTTTTTTGTATATATATATATATATATGTATATATATATATTTAAATCAATATTTTTACATCAATATTTTTGTACCTCCCTGTGTAGGTATGCAAGTCGACATTTTTGTAGTCTATATATTTTTTCCGATATTTTGAACATCGATATTTTTAACATTGATATTCTATCAGTGAACCCCTGGGCAGAACACTGCTCCAGAACCCAAGGGTAGTGATTAATTGAAGAGGTCTTGATTATTGTTAGATAGTGGGTGATTCTTCATCAGCGGGGAGACCATTCCCTGCATTGACTCCAGTTTTCTTGTGGTAGATCACGTTAGTAAGTGCTGGTTGTGATCCGCAGTGGGAGGGCTGGTGTATGTGAGTTCATGGAAAAGTCAGGTAGGAATAATAGATGAGTGAGAGGAAAGTATATATTGTTGAGTGGCTGGGGTCTGTACATCAAAGGATGTCTCTGAATGTAGGTGAGAGCAATTTGCAGAAACACAATAAAAGAGATTAAGTCAAAAATGCACGTCACTAAAGCACGTTCTGTGGGAGAACAGGATGCAGGGGATGAAAGTAAGGAGAAGGCCATTCGACAAAAAGCAGAAGCAATAATCAGAATGTTCAGGTCAATTTTTCATGCAGAGTTTTACGAATACAGAGAAGGTTTTTTGAGATAGCATGCAATCTGAGGATGCAAAATGGAAGAAAAGAACTGCATTATTTGCATGTAAGATGCTGCTGTTATAGATACTTTTGATAGGCACTAGAAACCGGCAAACCGTTTGTCTGCTGCTAGACGTCTGCTAGACCATTACTTCAGCAAGTTGATTAGCTCTAGGGTTCAGGGGATAAAGAAAGGGCTGGACACATATCTATGGACATATTGAGAGCTGTAGGCTGTGGTCAAAGGAGTACAAAAGGAGGTGGTGATGGACGGAGCATCTGAACCTATCAAACACTCATACCCAGTCAACAGATCTGGGTTTAATCCATCACCGTTCTGTAGCCCACTCTGCCACCCCAGTTCAGACATGGCCATATGCAAATCAGTCTGACCCTGTGCCTCATGGGAACAGTCCAGCCCGAACTGCCAAGCCATGTCTTCCCTGGACCGGAAACAAGCTTCAGAGGACCGGTTTCTGGCATTCCAGCCGTCTTCAGCCCGGCTTGCTTGAATCCAGTGGTAAAGTGAGCAAGGGACTCACGTCTGAGCATACCCTGCCACACTTATGGCGGCCAAAAGCGGTACAAAAGGGGGTGGTGATGGACGGATCCTCTGAATCAATCAAACACTCACACTCAGTCAAAAGTTCTGGGTTTAATCCATCATCGTTCTTTAGCCCACTCTGCCACCCCAGTTCAGACATGGCTATATGCAAATCAGCCTTGACCCTGTGCCTCATGAAACAGTCCAGCCTGAACTGCCAAGCCATGCCTTACCTGGACCGGAAACAAGCTTCCGGCCATGTCTGAACTGGGGTGGTGTGGAGTGCAAAAAAATTATGGATTTAGGCCCAGATCACTGAACTGGGGTGAATGTATGACATTGTTCTGCATTCTGTACATCAACTGTTATTTTTGCAATTGTCACCCCGAGTGGGCTGGGTATGCTCAGACGTGAGTCCCATGCTCTCCACACTACTGGAGTCAACCTATCCTGGCAGAAACCGGTCCTAGGATGCTTGATTCCGGTCCAGGAAAGACATGGCTTGGCAGTTCGGGCTGGACTGGTCCCATGAGGCACAGGGTCAAGGCTGATTTGCATATGGCCATGTCTGAACTGGGGTGGTGTGGAGTGAAAAAAACCAATGGATTTAGGCCCAGATCTCTGTACTGGGATGAATGTATGACATTGTTCTGCATTCTGTCCATCAACTGTTATTTTTGCTGTGGTCAAAGGAAGCATTACTCCGATGATGTTATATTATTTTGTAAAGCGCACATATACCCGGGGGTGTCTGGGCGCTAGCTCGAGTGAAACCTGATAGGAGTGCTCATTGGGACATGAAAATACATTTTTTAAGAGCTTTCTTGAATGGGATCAAATTGTTGATCGACTTGATGTGAGTAGGTAGGGAGTTCCAGATTTCGGATGCCAATATCACAAAGCTTCTTCCTCACTTCAAATCTTAATATTGAATTTTTAAATCTCCCAAACCATCTACTACAAGGCGGTGACCCTCCATTATGTTTTCGCACAGCAGTAGTGGTCAGCATTCTAAAGAAGGATAAACATAGTAAGAACGTGAATTCCTATAGGCCTATAAACCTCCTAAATGTTGACTACAAATTTTTTTACAAAACTCCTCACTAATAGACTAAATAGAATGGGAGGCTCACTTATTGGGATGGATCAGTGCAGCTTTGTAGCGGGGAGACAGCTCCATATCAATACAAATTTTCTATTAGAAGCATTACATTTTTTTAACATAAATAAAACTGAGGCCCAGGTCTGGTTTTTAGACGCCGAAAAAGCGTTTGACCTAGTGTCATGGGATTGACTGTTTTTAATTTTGGGAAAATTTGCTTTTCCAGAGGATTTTATACATCTAATAAGACAACTCTACATGAATTCACAGGCGCACATTTTAATCAATTCTGTAAATATAGGTGCATGTCAAATAAACAGAGGCACTAGACAAGGGTGTCCACTTTTTCTGATTTTATTTGCGTTATTTATAGAGCCACTAGCATTAGCAATTAGACAGAAAAAGGTGTGAACGGTCCCTTTCCAAGGGATGACAAACATAAAACTATATGCTTACGGTATTATGGAATCAGCTCCAATTAATATTATTAGGTCGAGTGGAACTAATCTGTATGTCTATCCTTCCACTATTTAATTTTCTTTTTAGTGCAGCTCCATGTGCACTACGATCAGCTTTTTTTAAAGAGATAGATAGCATATTTTCCTCCTTTTTGTGGTCAAATAAGATACCGAGACTGACACTTAGTACTTTAAGTCACCGTGTTGCAGAAGGAGGGCTGTCCCTTCCAAATATTAGTGTTAGAAAGGAAACCTGAGGGTCGACCGAGCAAGGGGGGAGAGGCCTCCAGGCGAGGGCCCTCTCCTAAGATCGTACAGCCGAGCAACCACCCCCCTACAGATGGACGCCACACAAAGATAGGTTCTTAACACTTTTATCAGTATTCTTTGGCAGGTTATCGTAACGATACAGATGGAACGGGATTCTGGGATCCCCTTAACTTAGTCTCTGTGGGAAGGGGGTAGCGGGACAGTCTTGGTACCGGTCCGGTACAGGGATATCTGGCACACAGCTCTCAATCCTCGAGCTGGAGGGTTCTTCGGTATGGGCCGCGGCAGCGCCAGCAGGACCCCAAGGATGGTTCACGAAGATGGGCCGTGGCAGCGCCAGCAGGACCCCAAGGGTGGTTCACAAAGATGTGCCGCGGCAGTGCCAGCAGGACCCCAAGGATGGTTCACGAAGATGGGCCGCGGCAGCGCCAGCAGGACCCCAAGGATGGTTCACGAAGATGGGCCGCGGCAGCGCCAGCAGGACTCCAAGGATGGTTCACGAAGATGGGCCGCGGCAGCGCCAGCAGGACCCCAAGGATGGTTCATGAAGATGGGCCGCGGCAGCGCCAGCAGGACTCCAAAGGTGGTTGCAAGAAGATGAGTTTGTCTCGGTGTCTCTCGACTCCAGGATACAACTGCCCTCCTGCTCTGGAGCTGCCCCAGTTATAGGTCTGGTGCCCTTAAAACCCCCTCGCACTTGGAGGTCGGAGGATCCGGGATGTGCAAGCCCAGACACCCAGCAGGGGGGTGGAGCCAGCGCTCAGGGAGGCTGGGGGCGATCGAAACCAGGCGGATGGGGGACCATCGAAACTCCTTCCCCCATTGACTTGTCAAGTGGTCTCTTTACCCCCTGGTCGGATCGTGGTGCCTCAATGTCGGGGCTTTGCTGGGTCTGTGGCTGGGGTCGGGCCGAGGCCACGAGGCCTGGTCGTGGAGGGTCCAAGATGGCGGCTGGACCGGAGACAGTGGTCCGGGAAAGGGTCCGGGCCAGCCGAGGGGGTTGAGGAGAGGAGGTCGAGTTCCACCGGGGAAGAGCTGGGGGCTGCCCGGAGGGGCGGCACTCGTGGAGGGTGGATGATGCTGCTCTTGGCCGGGGAACAGGGGTCGAGGTAGTCCGGGACCCGTCATGCAGGAGGAGTGGGGCCACGCCACGAGGCCATGTCCAACAATTAGGAATTATTACCAAGCGACTTTTGCACATCACAGTTTTAGATTTTTCTTTATGGACCCTCAGAAGGCAGACAATTTCTTTATGAAAAAAATCTTAAAGGAACATAACATTGTTGACCCTAAAAGAACAACTATGGGGCCGATTAGGATGGCGGACGGATCGCCACCGCCATTCAGGCCCATCCACCACCTATTTCCCCCCGCCATATTACAATGGTGGGGGGACCGCGGCAGACAGGAAGACCGTTGCGGAAAAGGTCTAATATGGTGGTGGTGTCTATCAGACACCGCAAGCCATATTAGGATGGACTTTGGGGAATGCCTTTCAGTGGCGGCAAGGCCGCCATGGAAAGGCATACAAACTTTGCTTTGGGGGCCCGTTGTTTTCATTTGAAAGATCATACAGGTACCTGCTAGGTACATATAAAACAAGACTAGTATACTTAAGTTCTACTGAACTTAGTTGTTGTAGAGCAAAGGGAGTAGCACACCCTGACTACAACTACTAGATAGGTTTAGTAGGAAAACACCAGTGTAGGTAGATTGCAACACATCCACCCACACTAGAGCAATGTCTGGAGCAGAGGGTTCCACTGGGAACATCCCTGTTGAGAGTGACCCTCCAAGGGCACCATCCAAATTTGCTATTTTTTCCTTTAAGGAATTAAGACAGCTTTGTGTCTTAAGGGGTCTGAGGACAGGGCCTTCCCCTACCACAGACCACCTTAGAGAGATCTTGGACCAGTCTGAGACTCTAAAGACCTCTAAGGCAGACCCCACAGGGGATGCTGAAGGAGGCCATCCTTCAGAGGATGACACTGTAGACACCCCTGTCCCTATCATCCTGGTAGATGAGGAAGCCCCCATCACTGGAGCTCCTCAGGTAGATGAGGAGGAGGAAGAGGAAGAAGAGACAGAAGGGGGGAGCAGTGAGTCAGATGATGACAGAAATAGTCAGGTGCTGGTCAGTAGACTGAACCAGGCTAAATTAAGCCTATTTGGGACTGAATCTGGTAACAACCCATTCAGACCCCCAGGTGGACTTAACCAGAAGCCTAGGAGGAGAAGGACTCACTCAGGTGACTCTAACAACTCCCATGCTTCTAGAGGTTCTCATGGTCACTCCAGAAGGGAGATGACTAGCCCTCAGAGAAGGGAACATGAGGCCAAGATGAGAGAGGCTGAGCTTAGGATCCAGAGACAAGAGTTAGAGGTTGCCCTGGCCCAAGAGAAACCTGCTAAAGCAAGATAGCCTAGAGAGAGTGGGGTAATAGAACCCACTGGTGGCAGCAATATCCACAAGGATAAAGACAGGTCTTTTGATAACAGAAACCTGAGTAAGATTGTGCCCCCCTACAAAGTTGGGGATGATATCCATAAATGGATAACTGCAATGGAGAGAGCCTGCAGAGTTAAGCAGATCCCTCAGGAGCAGTGGGCAGCAATCCTGTGGCTCTCCTTTGAAGGTAGAGGCAGAGACAGACTCCTCACAGTTAGTGATGGGGATTCTAGAAACTACATGGTCCTGAAGAGTGCTCTGATTGATGGGTTAGGCTTAACCACTGAACAGTACAGGTTAATGTTCAGAGATACCCAGAAGACACAGACTCAGGACTGGTCTGAATTTGTTGAATGTGCCACTAAGGCTCTGGAGGGCTGGTTGCTGGGAAGTAAGGTTACTGACTATACAGGATTGTATAATTTAATTATGAGAGAGCAAATCTTAAGTAATTGTCAAAATCAGCTTCTACATCAGCACCTGGTTGACTCTGATCTGACCTCCCCACAAGAATTGGGTAGGAGGGCAGACAAATGGGTCAGAACCAGGATCAGGCCTAAGAACCAGGGGGGTGACCAAAAGAAAGAGACTACCAAGCCTCAAGAGAAGGGTGGGGATAAAAGTAAGCAAAAGACTTCCCCAGGGCCCCAAAACTCCAAGAATGGGGGTGGGTCCCAAGACACTTCTACAACCCAGAAAAAGCCTTATTGTCATACCTGTAAACAGGTGGGGCATTACAAAACAGATAGCTGTTGTCCCAAGAATGGCAATAAGGAGAATATACCTCCAGGTAAGGCTCCAACACCTCCTGTCACTGTCAGCAGTGGTCCCCCAGGTGGTGGGAGCACCCCCAAGAATTTGGGTGGGTTTACTTTTGGAGGACAGGTGGACTCTGGCCTATCCAGGTCCCCTAACTCAGATACTCTTGTCTATGAGACTGGCATGGGGTTTGCCAATTTCACTGCTTGCCCAAACACTTTGAGCAAGTATAGACAGGAGCCCCTCATCAATGGCTTGAAAGTTGAGGCCTTCAGAGACACAGGGGCTAGCATCACCATGGTGGCTGAATGTCTAGTCCCCTCAAGGCAACTTTTACCTGATGCCAAATATCAGGTGACAAACATTGATGGCATAGAAACCAATCATCCCATGGCAGTAGTCAATCTTAGCTGGGGAGGTGTCACTGGCCCAAAGAGAATGGCAGTGTCAGCAAACTTGCCTGTAGATTGCCTACTGGGTAATGATTTAGAAATCTCAGCCTGGGCTGAGGTTGAAGAGCAAACCCATTCTAGAATGGTAAATCTCCATGGAAAGGTTAGTGGGGCTGTGATGGCTACAGCCCCAATCCAAGATGTCCTTCCTGAAAAGGTTGGGAGGGCTGAGCAAACCTCAGCCCCATCTTTAGCTAACTTCCCTCCTGAAAAGAGTAGCAGGGCTGTGATTGTAACAGCCCATACCCAAACTGAGTCTCCTCCTGAAAAGGTTGGTGGGGCTGTGATGGCCACAGCCCAAACTCAAACTGATACATGGGTAGTGAAGCCTGAAATGATGGATCACTCAACCCAAACAGAGAGCATTGAGGAGGAAGAGAAATCTCCCTCCCACCAGACTTTAGGAAAGGATCAGCCTCCTCAGGGAACTGACCTTACCCCTGATGAAGGAACTGTCCCAGAGGTTGTTAGGCCTGGCCTGACAGAGCCTCTGATGGCAGTGGACCCTTCTCAGGTGGGACCCAGTCTGGAGCAGGTAACCTGCCCCTCTCTACCTTGCCTTACTCAGCCCAGGGCTGCAGAGGACAAGAAGGACAGTGAGACCCAAAGGGCCCCCTGTCAAATAAAGCACCCCCATCAACAGATTAGGGGCACCGAAACTAGTAGCCCTAGTGAGGTGCAAACTTTAAAAACTCCTGAGGGATCCCCCTTAAAAGTAGTTAGGGACCTCCCCCAGATGGATATTGTTGAGCACAGCCAAACCTGGGACCCTCAGGGCCCAAACCTGAACTGTCCCTCCAGTAAACCAAACAGAGGTACCCAGCCTCCAGCTTTAGGTAGCCAGAGGTTGACCCTGAGAGCACAGTGCAACTCAGTCAAAGAAAGAAAGGCACACATGGTGGAGAGTGATTGGAGGAAGCTGAGCCCTACAGAGGAAACTCACTTCAGTACTCCATCTCAACAACAGCCTTTGACTTTGCAAAGACACACCACAGGTAGAGATTCCCTATGGTGGAGACCCTCAGACACCCTTAGGGTGAGGGATTGCTTAGTGAACCATGAGACAGGGGGTTACCAAGCCAGAGCTGGTACTTCCTTATATGGCCACTTAGGCAATATAGGCTTACCTGGTCAAGGATAGCCTTATCTCCTTTCGTTTGGGGGGGGTTATGTAGGAAGGTGGATATCTGACTATGGTTACCCCCAAACTTTTTGCCTGGTGTTTAGCTGGTGTTTGACATAGTTGGCCTGGGATCCTGCTATTCAGGGCCCCAGGCTGATTGCTCTCTCCTTAAAATGGACTCCATGTACCTTAGGTGCATACACAATTGGAACTGGTTCACCTTATAGGCCCCTGTAACAGTGTACCCTAGGTACCCAGGGCATAGGTGTTTCCAAGGCCTACCAGGGGCTGCAGCATGTATTGTGCCACCCCTGGCCTGGCCTCCATATTTGACACAACTGGCTGATCACTCAGCTGGGGTAAGTTGGTGTAATCACCTCTTGCTTAGATGTAGTATCCCTATATCTACCCTTAAACTGGACACATATGTTCCTATCAGCCACTCCTATGGAAGGCCTCATCAATCCTGGAGGCAGAGTGCTTGGAAATATGTGAGATGGTGCTCTAGCATGAGCTGAGCCCGTCTGCAGCTGTCGGGAACCACTCCCTAAGCTGTTCCGGGATATTGCCATACCATATACTCTTAAGTGCATTATAATCCTCGCGGTTAAATGCTATCTTTGGTTTGGCTTTATCAAAACATGTCGAGTAAGGTGCCATACGAATTGGAATACTATCCCCTCGACAGTTCTGTTGACGGGGATAGCATTCCACCCTTCTAGAGGGACACGACATGTGTGTAGCCTTAACCCCGGTTAAAGTTAACCAGAGCCTCAGCATCACAAAATGGATGCTGCCACCACAGACACGAGTCTGACCTCCTGCTGCTGGGAGTCCTTCCAGCGAGGGAGGCTTGGACAAAGGGTTTCCTGCCTTGGGAGGTGCGAGCACCACCCCAGACAGGGTTTTGTGCATTGGGTAGGACAGGGCTGAATAGATTGAGACATGCCCGGGGCACACAAGGTGTCCCCGTGCATAAGCCAGTCCAAACCGGTCCTGGGACTTTCCAGACCCAGGCCTGGTGAGGAGCTGGACAAAGGAAAGGGGGTGTAACCGCCCCCCTTCCTGGTTCCTCTCAGAGGAGGGACCTAGTAGGTGATCCACCCCTCAGATTGGGAATAAGAGTGGGAGCAGTGCCATTGCACAGCAGATCATCCTGAATCAACTTTAAACAAAGAAGACGACTGGACTTCGACATTCTGCTGCTCAGAAGACTGAAGAGAATCTCCCTTGTGGCCTAGGAGTGGCCACCCTGTGAACACAGGCACCAACCAGCAACTCGACGTCTGCTTTGCCGCCGCCTCCCGCCGGAGCCCGAGCCCAGAGCCTGACAAGACCCAGACTCCCAGACTTCTCAGAGCCCGATCCACAGTCCCTGCAAAGAAGGGACCCATGGAGGCACCGAGAGACATGGGACCGGACATCTTGGAAAACACCCGAAAAGCTGACAGCGCAGCAACCGAGGCACCCTCGACGTTGTGCTTTGGGGACTGAGAACCCCCACCACCGAGCAGCCCTTGCACCGAAGATCAGCCCCCCAGCATCTCCACGATCTGCGTGGGGCCCTTTTGCATTGTGCCACTCGACACGCCATCCCGGCCACTAGCCATGTGGTCAGCGGTCATCTTGGCGACAAAACCGACAATCTACACTGTGGGTCTGGTTGCTCCAGACTTGCCCTAGCTCCTGCAGAAAGGAGCCCTCGCTCTGACCTTGCTGGTCCGAGTGGTAAGCATTTTTCGATTCCTGCGTGGCTTGCATTAGCTAAGGCCTGTTTGCTTCGATCAAGTTGCCGACACCGCCAACAGCGAGAAGCCTGCGTGGTACAGCTCGTGACCGACTCCTGGATGTCCTTGACCCCCGGTGTCCACGTGGCTGCAGAGAGAAGCTACACCTCAACGCCTGTTTGCACCCGACATTGCCTGGTTCCAATCTGGTTCCACGGTAGTCACTGGCTAGTGACTTTGAACATTGTCCCCTCTGCTTTCAGGTCTTCACATCTTCAGATCCACCCTTGGATCCACCGGAACTCTTCACATCGAGCTGCCTGCAGCATCTTCAGCTCCAAGCACCATCGACCAGCGTGACGAGACCCGACACTACTTCGACCCTGTGCACCCGCTTCCTGTGGGTGAGGTAACTCAGCTCCGCCAGTGTTCCTACACTGGTACACATCTCAAGGGCCTGTGTCTTAAGTTTCAGCATTCTAGGTCACTCGGAAGGTTCTGAACTAACTAACTTTGTACTTTTTACGCACCATAGACTTTACATTGGTGAGTGCGTGCACTTTAAACACTGCACCCGAGTCCCGCGGGCCTTTCCCAACTTAATCACTGCTAGTCTCGAATAGCTCCGGCGATTCCCAAGGCCCTAGGCCTGTTCCCGTTCTGATTGGTATCTCTTATACCACTTTCTTAGTATATGGTTTAGGTGGCCCCTAGGGCTCATCCATATTGTGCAACTTTTGTGTATTTTAAACTGTCTTGTGATTTAACGCTTGTGCTTCTGTGCTCATAAAGAGTCCAGGGGATTTTATAGTTATTAAATCAATATATATTTTCAATATATATCTGTGTGGTGTCCTTTCATTTGGTATTCAAGGGGGTTGTGTATGGTAATACAGCTGGCTTCACATGCCTTTCAGAGTTTAGCCTAAGACTGCTTTGTCCATGTTACCACTAGGATAACTGGTCTACAAGGTTGAATTACAACCAATCATCATAAGGGTTGCTTGGCATGGTACAAATTGATCACTAGAATTAGTGAGCATTATATACCAGGCCAACTTCTCACACCGGGTCACATATTATCTGTGAGTGTCCAAAAATCAATGGTCTGTGGGAAGGAATCGAACTCTATCTTAGATCCACCTTAGGCCCATCCATTTCCATTGATGCATCAATCGCAGTTCTGGGTTGTTCCCCGGATATTATTTTAAAAGATGAAAGCCTATACATCACAGCATTGGTAGCAAGATCTTTAATTCTACAATGCTGGCAACCTGATACAGTACCCTATTTTCAGGCATGGAGAGTGAACCTAAGTAAAATCAAAGAATTGGAAAAAAATATGCATTAAGCTTAGGTTCAATAAAAAAGTATGAGAAACTCTAGAGCTTACTAGGGTTATAAGTTAGAGGTAGGGGAAAAATGTTTTTGAATTTTTATATTATCAATCAAGAGAAGTCAAAGCGGCAATTCGAACAGCTAAGCTCAGTCTACAAGGTCTTCTCCTCAACCTACTTTTACCTTAGAATGCGTTCATAGGCACTTTATATATCCTTCATTTTTATACTACGTGCCTGCCCCTTTCTCTTTTTTTTTGGGTTGTAATAGGGTTATTGGAAGAACGTGGAATATGTCAATGCCTAATTTTTGTATTTAGCACTTTGCATTTAGCATTTCAATTTAACTATGATTTGCAATTCTATTTTATAATTGCCATGTCTCTTCTCTGCAACAGGGCGATGAGTAAAATTGTTAGGTTATGGTCATACCTAAATGTTTCGCACTTGCACTTTATATGGTATATATTCTTTGTAACAGGGAGATGCGGAAGATTGATGAGATATGTTTACTTCTAAATGTCTAGCACTTCGCACTTTATAAAGTATTTATTTGTGGTATGTAATGCTGTAGTTTTTCTTTATCTATTGATTATTGACAGAGTAATTTGAATATTCTAAGTTGTTGGCACTATGCACTTTACTTGATAATTCTGCAGCTTTGTAAAAAGATTGATGAGATATGTTTACCTTTAAAGGTCTAGCACTTTGCACTTTATATGGCATTTATCCCTGATATGTAATGTTGTAGTTTCCCTTTATACAGTGTCTATTGGCAAAGTAACTTGAATATTCTGAGCCATATGCATTATGCACTTTACTTAACAATTCTGTAGCTTTGTAATTTGTATGAACTCTCAATAAAAATAATTTAAAAAAACAAAGCTTCTTCCTCCCCAGGAGGTATCTGAATTTTGAGATCACTAAATTTTTTGCTGCAGAGGAACGTAATGTCCTCGGTAGTTCATGCAATTTTAATTTATTTTTCAGATAGTCTGGTCCGGGTCCATGAAGGGCTTTAAAGGTGATACAAAGAGCTTCAAAATGACTCTGTCTTGCTGGCAGCCAAGGCACCTTCCTTAATGCAGTAGAGGTTGATCTGAACTTAGGAATTCCTAGCAGCAGACGTGCAGCTGCATTTTGCAGAGTTTGCAATCTGTTTATAAGTTACTGATGCATGTTTGTGTAAGGGGCACTACAGTGGTCAATTTTAGACAAAACCAGAGAAGTGACTACTAGTTTTTGTAGTTTTGTTGAGATGTAAGGAAGAGCCTTCTTTACGATCTTAAGGATGTAAAAAGAAACCGAAGTGACCACATTAACCTGGGCCCTAAAAGTAAGCTTGTTGTGAACTAGTTCTCCTAGATTACGGACTTTCTTAACCGGAGAAGGGAGGATACCCAATTCTTGAGGTTAGCACAAAGGGGAAAAAAAGAAGGCTTGGTTACAGAACAGGAGGACGTCTGCTATCCCTGAGTTAAGCTTCAAACAGTTCCCTGCCCCCACAATGCTAAGGATGCCTGGCCTCCACCTTGGGGGTGCCCAGGAGTGGACGCCTCACAGCGAAAGCCAGAATGGGTTCCACAGCGGTATTCGTACAAGCGCCTTGAGACCCTTGCGGGTGAGTAGTACGCTATACAAGTATCAATTTACATTTACATTTACATGCTCTGACCGCCTGCATACAATCATGAAATCTAGAGCTCAATTCTGCTCCTTCTTGTCAGGGAAACCACGATTTGGGTATCGTCGGCGTAGGATGCAAGGGAGAACCCAAAGGATCTGATAAGTTCAGCCAAGCTTGTGATGAAGGCGTTAAACAACTTCAGGTTATAGCAACAGGAGAGAATTGACAGAATAAATAATGCAGTATCGAAAATGAGATTCTCCATATGCGGGGAGCGCATGTCTTCCGGGACGCACCTTTAAAAATTGGCTCACAGTATTCATTAGATAAACAGCTTGGGATCCGATTGGATGCATCTGATTTAGCATGGCGAAAGAAGGGGGTTAAGAAGATCTTCTGAGACAGTGGAAGTGTGCACTGCCCGCATTCCTGTGGCTGGCGGGTGGATGCCCGGGCACTGAAGTGAGGGGGGTGGTGGATGAGAGAAAATGCCAAATGCGATGCAGCTTGTGCAACGAAATTCATTTCATTTATTTATATGTTTACTTACCTCTAATCGAATGGAATTCATAGTTTACTACCCCCCACCCTGCCCCTCCCCCGCCCCACATCAGCGCCCAGCAGCACTCCCACCACGGGTCACTACTGGTGCTGCATGCGCTCTCGTTTGTTAGGTCAAGCCTGCGACAGCGCATGTGCTCTTGCTTGTTGGGTCATGCCTGCGATAATGCATGCGCTCTCGCTTGTTAGGTCGAGTCTGTGACAGTACATGCTCCATGCACTCTCTCTTGTTAGGTCGAGCCTGCAACAGCACATGTGCTCTTGCTTGATAGGTCACACGTGCGAGAACACATGCGCTCTCGCTTGTTAGGTTGTGCCTGTGAAAATGAATGTGCTGCATGCACACTTGCTTGTTAGGCCAAGTCTGTGACAGCGCATGTACTGCATGTGCTCTTGCTTGTTAGGTCGAGCCCGCGAGTGTGTATGTGCTGCATGCGCTCTCGCTTGTTAGGTTGAGCCTGCGACAGAATGAGCACTTTTACTTGTTAGGTCACACCTGTGAGAACGCATGCGCTCTCTCTTGCTAGGTCAAGCCTGCAACAGCGTATGTGTTCTTGCTTTATAGGTCACACCTGCGAGAACACATGCACTCTCGCTTGTTAGGTTATGCCTGTGAAAATGAATGTGCTGCATGCGCTCTCTCTTGTTAGGTTGAGCCTGTAACAGCGTATGTGCTCTTGCTTGATAGGTCACACGTGCGAGAACACATGCGCTCTCGCTTGTTAGGTTGTGCCTTTGAAAATGAATGTGCTGCATGCGCTCTCGCTTGTTAGGCCAAGTCTGTGACACCGCATGTACTGCATGTGCTCTTGCTTGTTAGGTCGAGCCCGCAAGTGTGCATGCGCTGCATAGGCTCTCACTTGTTAGGTTGAGCCTGCGACAGAGCGTGCACTTTTACTTGTTAGCTCACGCATGCGCTCTCGATTGTTAGGTTGAGTCTGTGACAGTACGTGCTGCATTCGTTCTCGCTTGTTAGGTCGAGCCTGCGACAGAGCATGTTCTCTCGCTTAGGTTGCATCTCCGAGATCGCATGCGCTATCTCTTGTTAGGTCAAGCCTTAGACATAGCTTGCGCTGCATGCACTCTCACTTGTACGGTTGAACCTGTGAGAGCGCATGCGCTGCATGCACTCTCACTTGTAGGGTTGAACCTGTGAGAGTGCATGCACTGCATGCACTCTCACTCGTTAGGTTGACGCTGTGACAGAGCATGTGCTCTCACTTGTGAAGCTGCACCTGCGAGAATGCATGAACTCTTGCTTGTTGGTGTGCGAGTCTGTGAAAGCGTATGTGCTGCATGCGCTCTCGCTTCTTAGGTCGAGCATGCAACCGTGCATGCGCTCTTGCTTGCAAGAGTATTGTTTACAATAAAGGGCTTGGTGCCTGCCCATTGCTTACTTTTTGTAGGCTTTAGGGTCACTCTTCTTTGCTGCCTCCTAATTTGCCCACCCATGCCAAACGCCACTTCCGTTCCTTTCTCCGGCGCTCGGACCAAGTACAGATCAATTGTAATTCATTAGTGCCAGTACGCTGGTCGCGCTGTGATTGAGATACTATTTTATTCTTACACCTCCCACCTCTCATTTTTTTAACAAATAGCAGATTATGCAACATGCATTAAAAAAGTGATATGACGCGGTCACCGCTGGCTGTGTCATAGCGCTGTTTCTTGTTTTAAAAGGACAGCATGCGCTGTAATGCTCAGCAGCTACGCCAAACAATCTCCTTTCCTTCTCGACTGGGACTCACACAGGGACTTTTTATGAAAATGGTTTAATTTCCCCCTGGACCCATCTCCAGCAGTGGCATAACGGACTTGAGGGGGGCCCATGCAAGGTACATGGAAGGGCCCCCTCCACTCTATAAGGAGCTCTCAGGCCAGGGTACTGTGCTGAGGGGTCCCCCACACCGCAGGGGCTGCGGGGCCTATGTATGTTATACCACTGCTCTCCAGGTCCACTTACTGCTCACTTCCCATCCTCCTGACCCCGCGGTTCTTCTTCAGTAACCATACAACAGAGGTAACAGCGACGCCGTCACCTTCAACGAGGCTGAAGATGACGGACACATCACGCAAGCGCTTTCACATCACTCTACGTCACGCCAATATTGTGAAGTTTTTGCTGGTGTGAGCTCCAAACTCATGTGGGCCCCAGTGGCGTAACAAAACTTAAGGGGACCCCCCTGCAAAGTACATGGAGGGCCCTCCCATGCTCTGGGCCCAATCAGGAGCACACAGGTCAAGGGTCCCCTCGAGCTCTGGCCCACCCCAGACCTAGTCAGGACCTCAAAGGCCAGGGGCCATCTCGAGTTCGGGCCCACCCCCAGACCCATTTAGGGCCTCTCAAGCAAGGGGCCCCCTTGAGCTCGGGCCGTCCCTTGCTCTTGGCCCAGTCAGGAGCTCTCATGCCAGGGGCCAGCTGCCTGTGCACAGTGCCAAAGAGAGCCCCCGCCATGCAGCGGGGGCTATCATTATACCCAGGGCTTTAAGTAGGATGAAAAAACGGAGGTGGCTCTCAAAGGGGAGTGGCCGATTCAATGAAGGGCGTGGCTACAAAGCACATAAGCTAAAAATCAGTTCTTAGCAGGGCTCGAGTCGGGGTACCACGGGGTTGGAGTGCGTCCCCCCTCTTATTTTACTGGGAGCTCCATAACTGGGACATTCACTCATTGACCTCTCTGGAGCGAGATCGGAGCTCATTCAGAACGCTGCTCACACGCTGGCTTCTCTGATGCAATCGCATCTAAGAGGCGAGCGAGGGGACGCAAGGAGTTTGATGGTGCAAGCCACCTTATGTGACGTCACTTCCGGTCGTGACGTCAGCATCCCCCCACTTCTTTTTTAGGACTTGTGCCCTGGTGCCTCCCATAGTGTGCCGCCCGACTGGTGTTTTGCTGCTTCTGTCATTGCATCCAGATATGTAATACAACAATCAGTAGCGGCCCGTGGAGGGAGATCCGCGGGGGGTGAGGCAGGAGAGGGGCAGGGCGGTGGTATTAAACTCTGGCTCATGGCTGACTGGAGTAATGTAAAGAAATAAAGAAATAAAACAAATTTCATTGCGCGCGCTGAAATGCATTTGGCGTTTCAATACACGCAATTCAATTTGTTTTATTAATTTTTTTCTTTACATTACTCCAGTCGGCCCTGAGCACGAGTTTACAACCCCACCCTGCCCCTCCCCCGCCTCGCGCCACCGCCCGCGGAACTCCCTCCACGGGCGCTCCTGACAACAAGTAACATTACACCAACAACAAGCCAGGACTATTGGCTTGGTCAATGGTTATCAGTTGCATAAGATAAATAAGCAACATCTACGGCGTTGTTTTAAATAATATTGGAAAATTCTTCAGTTCTGAAATGGGGAGACTGAAAGAACTAGTCTCTCTTCAGTTACATCAGAAGCAGTGAAGGTGGGACAGCTGCAGTTGAGGTGTTTTCCTTCAGTGTGAGGGGGAGGGAGAGCTCGATAGAGACCCCAAACAACACCTGCTTTTTAGACCTGCCGATGCTGAGCACCGGCAGGACCCGGCTCACTTAAAGCCCTGGTTACGCCATTGGTGGGCCCCACCCCTTCAAGGGACAGCAAATGGCCTCAAAAGTGTGGTATGCGCTCTAGTCTATGAGCGTGTACGCGATGACGCGTCACGCCATAGACTGGAGCGGTAGGCGCACGCATGCGCAGAGACGCGAGCAGAAAGGCGCGAACATAGGGAAACGGCAGTTGGCGACCGGAGCTGGAGGAAGTAGACGCTCGGCGCCCTAAGCTCTTTAATACTTTGTACGATCTAATAAACCTGAGTTATCTAACCTACACTGGCTCAGCGTGTACCTGTGGGGGAAGAAAGAAACATTACAGTGGCGACGAGGCTGGCATCCGAACACCACCAGGCGCAGTGGACGACAGCAAGCACCCCCTACCATCCACACACACGAGCCAGCAAGGCAGGACACCTACAAGGAAGAGCAAAGGCCGTGGCAGCAGCACGGTACAGCACCAAACACCAACCTTATAAGTCAGGTTAGTGCTGCCCAAGACACAAGGAGCCCTCAGCCAGCAACCTGGCAACCAAGGGAGCCACCCCCAAGCTAGAGGACGGGGGGAAGACTGAGCAAACCGCGCAAAGTGCGAGGGACAATACCCCAGGCAGTCCCAGGGGCCAAGGCGACACGGCAGAGAGCGCAGGAGCATCCGGTGAGCCTACCCAACGAAGGGCCCAGGAGGGAGTCCCTAGAGGCGAAGTCAGAATGGCAAATCAAGCTTCAGCCCTGATGGCACCAGTCCCTTTCCTACCCAGACCGGGAGAGCCCCAATTAAAATGGGAGGACTGGAAAGAATACTTTCTCAACTACATTGAGGCTCTCGGGGATGAAAGTGAAGGAGAATACACGCCGGAAAGGAAAAAGAGACTGTTGCTCCACAACTTAGGCCCAGAAGGGGTGAGGGTGTTTAAGAATCTGGTACCCAAGGAGAGGGGTGCAGCGGAGACAGATGTCTTTATGAATGCACTGGACGACTTGGACAGCCATTACCGCCCAGCAGTTTGTGTCTCTATAGACCGCTATAATTTCCAACAGAGAAAACAAGAGGCGGGAGAATCCATTGATGACTATGTGGCGGCACTCCGACGCCTGGCTATCACGTGTCGGTATGGGGCTCTGCAGGACGAATACATTAAAGACCAAATCGTGATGCACACCACCAGCAGAGCGGTCCAGGACAAATTATGGGCGATGAATGAGACATCCCTTAAAGAAGTGGTGGCGATGGTCAAGAAGGCAGAAATGTCTAAGCGAGGCGCAGACGCGGCAAAAAGGGAAAGTGGGCCGAGGCAGATGATTAACAAGATTGATGAGGCACCACAGTCCAGCAAGTCCAAAAGCACTTATGGAGACCAGAGGAAGGACACAAGAGGGACTGGAAAACAGACGGCCCGCTCCAGCCCTGGAAACAAATTTGCATGCTACAGATGCGGCAGTGCAGCGCACACGGCTCAGGACAGACGTTGTCCCGCGTTCCGCGCCAGGTGCTCGTTCTGCGGGTTGACCGGCCATTTCGAAAAGGTGTGTCGGAAGAAAGGGTCGAAGTCCACCGTCAAGTGTATCGACTCGGCCACAGCAAACTTGAGTGAGGAGGATGACCCGGAAGAGGATGATTTGGTTCTGTGCATAGAGGACCAGGTGTTGGACGTAGCAGGGAAGCGAAGAGATAAGCCCCGCACGGACATGCTCATCGGCGGTGTGAAGGTACATGTGGCCGTCGATTCAGGGTCCCCTTGGACCATCGTGCAAAGATCGATATGGGAAGAGGACTTCGCACCTGTTGTGGGGCCAGACCTAATGCCGCCGGACATCAGACCCATCTCGTATACAGAGAATTCCATCCCCCTGGTGGGGTGCCGGGACTTCGTGGTCTAATTCAGAGGACGGTCGGCCACGTGCACCCTATACGTAGCGGAGAAGGGCCCATCGGTGCTGGGATGGAGAGACGCTGGGGATCTTGGCATCATACTCAACCCAGGAGGGAAAGAGCAGATACTGTTAACGGATGAATGGCCCCTCTCGAAGGATGAAGACTGGAAGGCGGCATACCCCAAGGTCTTTGAGGGCACGGTCGGCAAACTGGACAAATTCGTACATAAAATGGTCCTTAAGGAGGGGGCAGTACCAGTTGTTCACAAGGTCCGGAACATACCTATATCCACGAGTGAAGCAGTGCAACAGGAACTGCTGAAGTTGGAAGAACAAGGCATCATTGAGCCAGTGGACAGTGCGGAATGGCTATCGCCCTTGGTGGTGGTCAAGAAACCTAATGGTAAGGTCCGGCTCTGCGTGGACCTCAGAGAGCTCAACAAAAACCTCATCGTGGAGAGATTCCCGCTCCCCAGGATCGAGGAGATGCTGGCGAGAACAAAAGGTATCACCCACTTCTCCACAATAGACCTCACGTCAGCCTATTACCAAATAGAACTGCATCCGTCAAGCAGGAAGTACACATCCTTCATAACGCCCTTTGGGTGCTACCAATTCCGGAGGATGCCCTTTGGCTTGGCATCTGCTGCGGCCGTTTTCCAGAAGCTGATGCATAGGCTGTTTAAGGACATCTCGGGGGTGCAGTATTTTCAAGATGACATCTTAGTGATGGGCTCCGACAAAGGAGAGCACGATAAGAAACTGCATAGAGTTCTAGGAGTGTTGCAAGGAAAAGGCTTAACGGCGGAATGGAGCAAGTGCAGAATTGGGACTCACTCAGTGACCTACTTAGGACACGAAATAGGAACACACGGCATCTCGCCGAAGGAACAAAATGTGAAGGCAATAAGGAACGCTAAAGCCCCGGCAACCAAGGAGGAAGTGCGGTCATTCCTTGGAATGGCCGAGTATTACAGCAAGTTTGTCAGACATTTTGCCACGAGAACCTACAGGATGAGACAACTAATCAGAAACAATGCAAAGTTCGAATGGGACGCAGAGGCTCAATCTGAATTTGACACAATAAAAGACTGCATCAGCCAAGCTGTCCCACTGCAAGGGTACGTCCCCACCGGCAAGACCATAGTGACGACAGATGCAAGCGACAAGGGCTTGGGGGCTGTCTTGGCGCAGGAAAGGGAGGATGGATCCAAGGAAACGATCAGCTTTGCGTCCCGAGCGCTGTCCCCAACGGAGCAAAGGTACAGGGTAATTGAAAAGGAGATGCTGGCGGTCACGTGGGCCTTGAACAAGTTTAGGCAGTTTATATGGGGCACAAGATTCAAGCTTCAAAGGGATCACAAGCCACTCATCAAAGTGTTGACGTCCTCGGGCCATGACACCGCGACCCCAAGAATCGCTAAAATGACTTTAAAACTGCTGGATTACACCTACGACGTAGAATATCTTCCAGGTACGCAAAACAAGGTGGCCGATTACCTCAGCCGGGCTGCTGCGATGGAGGAAGCGCCGGAGGAGGCCCCGGACAAGGAGGAGATGGTGGCCAGCATGGAGGATCACGAGATGTCGATTAGTGCACAGGAATGGGAGGCTGCCTACGAGCTAGATGCGGAGAAGGTGGAAGTAAGGAGACACCTCACGTCGGGGTGGCCGGACAAAAAGAAACTCACAGAGGGAGTGCGAAGATTCTATGAGATGAGAGAGGAATTGTCCCTGAGCGATTCGGGAATATTCTTGTACAGAGGAGAAAGGGTTGTGCCCCCGGCGACACTGATACCCAGGTTGTTGAGGTTACGGCATGAAGGACATTTGGGCATTGTGAAAACCAAGGCGCTGGTCAAGCAGATGTATTGGTGGCCAGGAATGGATGCCCACATAGAAAGACAAGTGCGGGAGTGCGGCCAGTGCCAAGGAGCGGACAAGGTGCTCCGACCACTCAGACCTGCATTGGGGAAGTTTGACACCCCGCAAGGCCCCTGGGAAGATCTGGCAATAGACATTCTGGGGCCCGTCCTAGACAGTAGAGGTGTGAATAAGTATATATGTGTGTTAATAGACAAGTATTCCAAATGGCCTGAAGTGGACATACAAGAGTCAATGGACACTGACACGATATTGAGATTCCTGACCTCGGTGTTCCTACGAGAGGGTATTCCTAAATCCATTCTCAGTGACAATGGACCGCAATTTGTGTCGGACAAGTGGGGTCGATATATGAAGAGGAACGGGATCGAGGTGAAACACACAGCCGTTTATCATCCGGCATGCAACGGCCAGGTCGAAAGGTTCAACCGGGTGCTCATGGGCTCCATTCAGGCAGCCATATCACAAGGAAAGGACTGGGAAGTAGAAGTAATGAGCATGCTATGGGCCTACCGGATCACGCCCTCAGTAGTGGGGTACAGTCCGTTCCAAGTACTAAGAGGACGGCATCCATTCACCCGGGACAACGTAGCATGGAGGGAGAAGACCATCACCAGCAAGTGGTCCCCAGCGGTGGTGCAGCACAATCTGGAGAAGGCCCAGAAGATCTACGCAGCACACTATGACAAGCGACGCAACACAAAGGAAACCGTACTGGAAGAGGGGGAATGGGTCAGGGTCAAGCTCCCTACCCTACAAAAGAAAGGTGAAAGTAAGTTCAGCCGGCCCCTACATGTTAAGGAGGTACGAGGCAGGGCGGCCCTTCTCAGTGACGGCAAGGTTTGGTCACAAGACCGCATGGCCAGAGTCAATAAAATAATAGTATGGCCCAAGTCTGAGGAGGATGAGAGACGGATGGACTTCCAGGAAGCAAGGCCCCAATCGGGGCACAGCACAGAAGACTGCGGGGAAGGTGTAGGTGAGGACAATGAAGTGGATGTCCCGGGAGCAGTGCCTACCGACGGAGATGGCACACCGGTGAATGCAGAGCAGAGAGCAGAATCGAGAGAAGATGGGAGGTCCCAAGGAGAGACAGAAGTGGGAGAGAACATGCCGGTAAGACACACCCGCAGCGGAAGGGCAGTCACGGTGCCCTCTCGTTATAGAGACTTTGTAATGTATGGACACTAGCCTTTGGTGCCACCTCCCGAGGTGACCCACATAGACTCATACTCACTGCTGGGGACACTCGACCTGTTGGGGGGAATGTTATGTTGTTTATATTAAAGGGGGGAGATATGTGGTATGCGCTCTAGTCTATGAGCGTGTACGCGATGACGCGTCACGCCATAGACTGGAGCGGTAGGCGCACGCATGCGCAGAGACGCGAGCAGAAAGGCGCGAACATAGGGAAACGGCAGTTGGCGACCGGAGCTGGAGGAAGTAGACGCTCGGCGCCCTAAGCTCTTTAATACTTTGTACGATCTAATAAACCTGAGTTATCTAACCTACACTGGCTCAGCGTGTACCTGTGGGGGAAGAAAGAAACATTACAAAAAGGAACAGCCTATGCACCCCTAAGCGGTCCCTGGTCCCCCCCTAGATACAACCCCCAGCAACAAACAGCAAACCAGGCATTCACGCCGAATGCAAAGAACCTCCCTCCAATAGACCGTATTTGCAATGTTCCTGCAGCGCCCTCCCTGGAGACTTCAGGCCGCTTTATCATGTTCTTACACCGCTCAGACGCGAGGGCAGGGATTTTCGTTGCCTGTTTTTTTGCTGCATAAAGGGAAGTCGAGGGAGAACAGGGAGCCTTTAACCGCTCTCGCATCCCCTGGTTTAGGCTTCCGAAGCGACCATTTCCTTCCTTTTCATGATTTTTCTTTCTTTATTTTTATAATTGTTGAAGCAGGTCATAATAATTAAACGTGACTTTCTCAGTCAAAGACCTTTTTGTAATACTCTGATTGCATCATTTTCTTTTCGGAGGAATTGAAATGCAATTAAGCATTTTTTTTTTAAATGAAAGAATGCCGAAAATTCAAACCCCGGATCTAATACACTCCAATTACCCATTTTGAAAAGGTTTTTTCTTTAAGAGGTTCTTGGTTCTGGAAATCAAAAACAAACATTTGAGCTGTTTGGTGCCTCAAGAGCACAAATAAAACAAATGCGTGTGACCCAAACTATGAGAATTACGCAGGATGACATTCAAGTATTAAAGGTTTTTCTTTCCTTTGTTCAGAATAATGTGTTCCAGGAAACAAATGATGGTTGAAAGGCTGACAATGCAAACATTCTCCCCCAGTCAAGAGATCTGGGTTTGATCCATCACTGTTCTTTTGCCCACTGCACCACCCCAGTGCAGACATGGCCATATGCAAATCAGTCTGACCCTGTGCCTCATGGGAACAGTCCAGCCCGGACTGCCAAGTCAGGTCTTCCCTGGACCGGAAACAAGCTTCCGAGGACCGGTTTCTGGCATTCCACCCTCCTTCAGCCCGGCTTGCTTGAATCCAGTGGCAAAGTGAGCGAGGGACCAACGTCTGGGCATACCCGGCGCACTTAGTGCAGAAAGTGTTACAGCAAACAAATGATGGACGGAATGTTGACAATGCAAACATTCTCCCCCAGCCATATGGCTGGGTCCAAACTGGAATGGCATGGTGAGCAAAAAAACAATGGAGTTAGGCCAAGATCTCTGTACGGGGGTGAATGTATGACATTGTTCTGCATTCTGTCCATCAATTGTTCTTTTTGCATTCGTCACCCCGAGTGGGACCGGTATGGTCAGACGTGAGTTCCGTGCTCGCCATGCCACTGGATTCAAGCTATCCTGGCTGATGTGAACTGAAACCCTGAAACCGGTCCCATGATGCTTGTTTCCAGTCCAGGGAGGACCGGGCCTGCCAGTTCGGGCTTGACTGTTCCCATGGGGCACAGGGTCAAGACTGATTTGCATATGGCTGGGTTCAAACTAGAACAGCATGGTGAGCAAAAAAACGATGGATTTAGGCCGAGATCTCTGTACGGGGGTGAATGTATGACATTGTTCTGCATTCTGTAGATTAATTGTTGTTTTTGCACTAGTTCAGAATAAGACACAACAAGGCGCACAATGCCAGTATGAGGGCACAGGTGCATGAGCCCTGCACTCCTACAGTGTTTCAGTCTTAAGACACAACTTCTCACAGAAAATTATTTCTTTTGGGTCTTCTTATGTGCACACCAGTCCAATCCATATACTTGTGCAATGTACATTTCTGTTATTTGATATCAGGCCTGGACTGGCTGTTGCGGGCACCGGGCAATCCACCAGTGCGCCGCAAGGGTGGGGGCCGGTTTTGGGCCCCTGGGGGCCGTTTTTGTTACAGGACCATTTTTGCAGCAAAATCGGCCCTGTAACAAAATCGGCCGAAAACTGGCCCCGGCAAAGTGCTCTCGCCCCCCCTCCCCCCCACTTTGCCAGGGACGGGGTTTCGTTCCCAGTCCGGCCCTGTTTGATATAAAAAAAGACAATGGCCTTTATCATTACTAAGTTTTGTTCTGTGAAAGGTGAAAAGTTCCAACATGAGCAAAAATGTAATTTTACTTAATAATGGAGCACAACTAGATAGAGGAATGCTAGTGCCTAACTCTAGCCGGTGGTTTCCGGCACTATAAAAGTCTGCCACAAAGTGGTGCTATCTGGCCAATTTAGAGATGACCACAACAACAGGTGATTATTAATTTAATATGCCTTAAAATTCCTATTACCTGCAGCCCAAGCTATTATTATAGCTTCAGGGGCCTGAAATATTCCGAATTGTGTGATGGTTGGTAGTTGCATTATTACTATCACTGGCAGCATGGCTTGGGCAGTGTGTGGTGCAAACTGCAGTGGCCTCATGACGAGAGCCTTGGCACTTACTTTTTTTTACTAATTTAGCACAAGTAAGCTTTCTGAAATGGCACTTCCAATGTTCCATCAAAGGAGAAACTCAAACAGTAGTTTTTCTTATCTGTCCATTTTTCTTGATGAGAAAAAGCAAACTTAGCATTTAAATGGTCACTTGGCTACTGGCCTGATGTGGAGGAAGGGATCTGTGTCCTAAGGGGGAGTGACGTCACTGGGCATCAGAGTGCAGCTGAGCGTGACTTGAGCAGTGACTGCCTGGTGAGTTCACGTCTGGAACAATGAAGGCAATTCTGCCCTCTACCCCCGGGGGGTGGCTGCTTTTACTATACCCCAGCCCACTGCCTCCTCCGTCCAACTGAGTACAGGGTCTGAGATCAGAGTTCCATTTGGTGGGCTGGGAGAAGGTCTGGAGACACCTGGGGCTGTGGGCTGCAGCATCTGTGTGGGAAACAACCTTCACAACGCAACCATTACAACGCATGCCATTACATCGCATGTCATCAGGGCCGGACTGATTACCGGGTAGTTTGGAATGCTGCTGAGCTGGGGCCTGATTTCACTGCGGTGGGGGCTGATTTCGTTCATGGAGACCTGCGTGTGCTTCTAAATATTTAATGCAAAACGAATTTCGTTTAGCACACGTAGGTCTCCATGAACGAAATCACCCACCAGCTCAGAAGCATTCCAGACTGCCCGGTAGCCAGTCCGGCCCTGCATGTCGTTGCAACGCAAAAGGTGTGCAGCAGTGGGTAGAAGGCGTTGGATGTAACTCTAACACATTCCTTCCTGTTGCACACACTGGAGTTGGAATAGAAAATCAATCAATTCCAACTTCCAGCGCCCCCCTCAACAGAAAGTCGGAGCAATGGTTTGCATTGCAACGGAGCCCTGAAGTAGAGCCCTCTGAGGTCCATTTCACCCTCAGCCCCTAGAGATGACATGCCCACTTCAAAAGGAGCACTGGCTCGGTGGATGCCCCTAGCATGAAGCCTCTAAAAGGGGTTAAAAAGTCTACCAATGACCAACCCTTTTAAAATGACTGGCCTCTGAAAGCCACCAGCTAGCCCCAAACACAACCGTGAAGCTGTAGCGGCTGGGGCAGGGTCATCCTGTAGATCCCTTGGTGGACATGTGGCCCAAAACACCCCTCTGTAGCCAAACAGCAAGCCCTTTGCCAGACCCTGGGGTCTTCTTTACCTTTCTGCAACCTGGAGTATAAAAAAATAACCATATATAAATATAAGTACAACGGTTTGCACCAGAGTCAAAGGTCATGCAATGCACTTCCCCTGCACCGACTCTTTTGGTGAAATGATACTGCTGTCGGGCAGGGCTGGGGGACAAGAGAAACAAACTGGACATGCCCGCAGTTATTTTTGCAGCTAAGGTTGTGGTGCACTTCAGAGCCAGTTTTAGGGTTTGTGGGGCCCCGGGCAGAATAGCAACACAAGAGACCCTTCTAAGATGTAACATCACAGGAAGTGACATCACAGGAAGTAACATCAATCGACCATTCATTTTCTGGCACTGTTGAAGCAGCTGTGCAAGAAGCTAGTGTTGATACCTCTTGAATGGATTAAAATATAACTATTAACCCAAATAAAATAAGTACATTATTATGCAGCTGCATTAAGTGGAAGCACTTTACATTGATCGCTCAGTCTAGGACTCTTCAAAAGTAATGTGATTGTTCTGATGGTCACTAATTGTTTCCTGATTAGAGCATGATTACAATGCCAAGACAGATTATCCCCGAGCTGTTCAGAGGGACTAAAAGTGACCCCCCCCCCCCCCCCCCCCCCAGCCCGCCTGTTGTAAATTGAAGAGGACTCCACAAGCAGGTAAGTAAAGCAGAAGCTTTATTGCAGCACAGGTATAGGTAGGTCAGACCCCAGTCCAACCAGAGCTCCAACTGCCAACAGGGCGAAGGAGCGCTCCAGAACCCAGAACCTAGGAAGAGATCTAGAGTGCTGGCCAAGGAAAGAAGCAAAGCACTGTACAACACCGCCCTTTACCACAGTGAAGTTCAAAGGCATTTGGTGTCCAGCAGGCATGGGTGACCAACACAATAGGATATATGACAACATTTTGGGAATGGAAAGTGGGAGATTTTTTTTAAAAATAATCGCGAGATTGTATTTCTCCCATAAACGTCTGTCGCGGCCTGCGTAGGGTCTATTGGCACGTATTGGACTTGCAAGTGTACAACTGCACAGTCGCAAAATGCAAACGTATATTTGCATTTCTGATTATCAGAAATGCTAATGTGCATTTTCCCCTCACCTGTCAGGAGCACAGAGAAATGGCGATGGCAGGCAGAGGCAGCGTGATAAAAGTGTTGAGCACTGGCTGCAGGAGCAGGTTACTGGCTGTGCATACTCCGAGTCACACAGGCCACTCACTGCCATCTGAAGCCCACGGAGGAATCGGAGGCGGGAGGCGGGAGACTAGCCTTGAAATCTGTAGCCCCCCCCCCCCCCCGTCTGAATTGGGAGGGTTGGCGTGTACTTATAGTACATGCTAGATCGGGTTAGTGACCTGCAAGGGCTGCAGCAGGCAACAAAAAGCACAAATTGCAGAGGATAGAAAGAGGGGGTGGTACGAATGTCACGCACAGGTGGGGTGCTAATATATTGACAGAAAAAAAAGCCAAGGGCCCGATCACACCTGCACAACAACACCTACACACAGCAGGTGCTCTCAAACTCCACTTTAAGAGATCAAAGAACTGAACCGACTTAAAGATACACAGAAGAAAAAAGGACAACCGTTTGCGGCCAAGGAAAAATGCTACCAAACGTCACTTGGAAGCAGTCACTAAAGGACAGGAAGTATATTAAAGCAAAAGAAACAAGAGGGGCTTCCGACAGTGAACTGTGTGCAGTTTACACTTCTATGGAAAGGAAATGTAGCAGCCCGGATTAGGTAGGTTGGGGGAGCTGGTGCTTGATTTGCAAATTTAAGCTAAAATAATCCCAGAGATTTACATTTTAAAACATTTTGAGTCGCATGCCCTTATCTGAGAAGACACTTGGCAAATTGTAAAGGGAACAGAACCACGCTGCTTGACCCATATTTAGCTCAAGAAGAAATAACCAGAGTGTGTATGCTCTCAGGAAAATCCATTGAATCTTGGTTAAGGAGCTAACGGAACACAAGTCCGTTTCCATCACTCACAAGTCACTGCATCCAGTCCGCAGGTGCCTGACCCAACACTGGGTCTCCCAACCTTTACTGCAAGAGCCGCCTCCCTGAGGGTCCTGGCTCCCTCCTCGCATCGGCTCCGTGTTTGGCAGATGAGTCCATGTGCAGTGATGTACTCTATGGAATGGTCCCTCACTCCTCAGCGTCCCCCCGTCCCCTAGCACCCTTCTGTACACACCCCCTGCTGCTACTCCCATTCCACTGGAAGCCAATTCTTACTGGACTCTTGAAAAGCAGCCATTTCCCCAGCTCTGGAGGCTGTCAGTGGGCTGCTCCACTTCGTTGGATGCCCGTGCCACCCCAGCAGGCCTGGCACCCTGGCAGCGCTGAGACCCTCCTAGAGCAGTGGTTTGGGAAGGAAGACATGGGACGGGGAAGAGTAAAAGGTACAATGGACGCAAGTGAGACTGACTTGGCGAAGCAGGATGACGTCAAGTGGACCACATGGAAATGATGGAGCGGATGGACTGGGACAAGTTTGCATCTTTCAAGAGGCAGCTTCATCAATTGCAGGAGGGGACGTTGCAGGACCAAAAAAGAAAGAAAACTGTAACAGCAACACAAAGAAAAGATAAGTAATGCAGAGCTCTCCCTGCACCTGGAAACAGAGCAAGTGGAGAGGAGCTACCTCAAAGAGAAGAAGGCTGCCTTGGAAGAGTTTGAAGATAAGAACATTGAGCTGAAAGAAACTTTGATTATAGAGCTAGAAGCAAAGACGATGAGTGAACATGAGGCAGTCACTCTGGAGCTGAGCGGAGCCTCAGTGGAAGTGAAACCTATCATGACTCTGAAGCTTCAGAGGAGGCCAAAGGATCCTGTCCCTTTGACAGACCTGAAGAGGAGGGGGCAAGATGCTGCCCAGTTAAAGGACCTTCTCACAGGTGAGCAAGCAATGGAAGACCTGCGGACACCAAAGAAGGAGTCTGCCTTCTTTTTCACTTCGGTGTCATTTCTATGAGCTATCAACGGGGCAAGTCCCTGAAAAGACCAGTGTCTCCTTCCCCATCAACCCCGCCATGCCACCGGTCCAGCGCTATGAAGCTGGAATAGAGAAGAGAAAACTCTACTATGATAAAAGATGGTACCGCCAAAGCCAAGCAATGTACCTGGAGTCAAAGGAAAAAGCAGATTAGTCGTTTGATCAGTTCAGTTGAGACAAACCGCATAAGGGTGCAGAAAGCCAGTGATAGCCCCAAGATGGAAATCTATCTAGGGCGGCTCCAGCGGGGGATCTGCCGGAGATCTACGGAAAGACCTTCTGTCCAGCCAGGCGCCTTCTTGAAGGACTAAAGTCCTGCACGGGACTGCATCAGGACCACCGACTTACGAAGGGGCTGCACCAGAGCACAGTGAACCGGTGTTACCTGCGCTGGGCTGCTCCAAGCCTGCCAGAAGTCTTTTGTTCATCAACGCAAGCCTTCATCTATGCTGTAGGGTATGTCCGCCCGCCATGGATGCTTCCTTAGTTCAGGTTGGTCTCTAGGGCAGCAGAGAAAAGCACTCATTTGTATCTCGGGGTTCAAATGAGCGCCATATCAGACATGTCCAAGGCGGACCTCGTGTGAGGTGTATATCAAAGCTGTAACCCAGGCAAGGGATTTAAATAAAGGAATTGGCGTTTTGCCATCACACGGAAGCATGTTACGATTAGGGGGGATACCGCTTTTATGGTATTTGTTTTTGGGCCATTTCGTCTGTATTTATCCATATTTATTTCTGGGCCATTTTTTCTGTATTTATCCATATTTATTTTGTATTTTGCATGTAAAGAAGTTGTAAAACTGTACATTTTCATATCTATTTAACTGATAGACGCGCATTCATACTTTGATGTCTGTCATGTTTTAGCTACTAAAGCTGCCAAGTATCACATAACAATACATCCACTGGTAAATACTAGCACTATACCATACATTTATGTTGCCGTTACTTAAAGAAGTTTCATCCTGTTTTTTTCATTTCCCATGCTGCTCATCTGCTCAGCTGCTGGCCTATAATTCATGAAAGACAGCACGGAGAGTCACTTAAAAGAAGCACGGTATTCTGTATTTATCCACTTTTTGAAAATTAATGCAGACAGAAAACCTATTGTTTTCTGTCTCTAATTATCTGTATAAATCTGTAAAAACAGAAAACAAGGAGCCTTAGTTATGATCCGGCACCTGCCATGAATGAATGGTTTGCCACCTTCCATGTGTATAGCTATTTTTCCAGTGTCTATATGTTTGTGCGCAGTTGGATATGTTTTCAGACTCCCCTTGCACTGTATACTGTATATAAACATTATTTAACCCCTTTGATGCTCATGACGAGCTCAGCTCGTCATGTAAAAGGGCATTCTGAAATTTTCAGCACAGGAGGGAAATCTGCTTAAAAGTGGTGAATCAGTACACGCTCAATTCAGAATCAGTCTGTGGGGTTTGGGAGTATCAGTCGTAGGGGGGGCACGCATCATGCTGTGCTTGCGCAGGTTGCCCCATTGTCATTCTGCACATGAGGATGAGCCGACTGGCTCTGTGCACACCAACCCCAAGGGTGCAGCAGCCTTTTGGGTTGTGCACCAGCAGCCAAGCCAACCCAAGCAAGGAGCCCAGTTTATCCACTATAATAAAAAAAATAATCCCGGCTTGTCAGTCAACTGTGGATTCTCCACCTTTCCTACCTGAGCCGCGCCCCTTCCCAGGGCCTTGCAGCTCTTGCATCTTGCAGTCAGGACAGCTGTCCGTTAACACTTTGCAGGACACTTTGTGCACACAGAAACATCGTAGGGCATTTGTTGGGTATTGGGGGACTATTAGTTTTATTCCATAACTTCTTCCTCTAAATGAGTCTCTTTTAAAAGACATTGCGAGGCTGGTTGAGGCATTAAGCATTGGTGATCGATTTGATGAACTGTATTGAGTTCCAATACCTTGATCACCTCCTGGAGGGAGCCTTGACTGCTCGCTGTTGCCACCTTTAGAGAGACAAGTTCTAAAAAGAATAACTCTCTCCAAATGCAATTGTGAACAACAATGTCCACCACAGATGCTGCCAAGGAATCCCCTTCTTCATGTGACCCAAAGTAAAGCTCTCAGAACAGACGTCCCTCTGCCTTTCTCCTATTACATACAAATACTCTGGCGCTGTCGGGAAAAGGCGCAAAAAGAAAAAGATGTCAGATGAGGCGAAGCAGTTTTGAGCCTGAAGAAAGTTTTGTTTTTTTAAACAGAGGAACAACCAACGGCTTTTTTTGTTTTTTTACACATTGGTAGGGACTGATGGCGGGGCAAGCTGTATATTGCAAAGGCATGTCAGGGCAGGAGCTCTGGTCTCAAGATCCGCGGTCAGGACCTGCGCAGGAAAGGTTTCCACTTGGAGTGAGATTTAATAGAAAAGTCAAGAGGAGTCACGGGATACACCGAGAGGAGGCTGAAATTCAGCAGACACACTGAGGAAGGCTACATATCACAGCCCTTGGTGAAGGGTGACACTTGCATCTCGAAACTAAGACAATTTCAACACTTTTTTACATGTGAAATAAATAGATTTGGAATTGCAAACTTTGGCAGAAATCTCAACGGGGCGCACTGGTTCATAGACATCTTTGCCTCTTTTACAGCATCTTGTTTCTGATTCTGCCCACTACAACCACCTCTGGCTCCATGCTCTTCTTTCCCCCTCATCTCTTGCCCAGCCTATCACCAACGCTCGCAAGATCCAAATCTCTTATATCCGCTTCACTCCTGCATGTTCTCCTCTTCACCGGTCACCTCTCCCCGAGGTTCTTGGCTACTCTCTCTGACGCCGCCGCTCTGGCATTCATCTTTCCCCTCAATGCTCTACCCTTCACCTCTCATCTTCCACTCAGCCTCTCACCTTCTCTTGCTGTTTCTGTGCCTCTTGCATCAACATCTCCCTTCCGTACACAATTCTTCAAGTCACAACTCTCCACCCAGCCTTTTATCTGGGCCTGTCATCCTAAATCCACCTATCCCCTTTCCTTTTTACCTTCTTTCACTATTTCTCTCTCAGTTATAAAGACCTTCATCCTTCCTCCTCTGCTCTCGCCTCTTACCTCCTCTTGATGGTTTTGCACCTCTTAAATTGACTGCTACCTCCCTGATCTCTTCATCTCTCACTCAGGCTTTCACTTTCTCTGGCTATTTCTGCTCACCTTTTCCCTCCTCTCTCCCTCCCCTACCAATCTCTTACAATCTCTTGATGGGTCTGCTCTCTTCCACCCACAGCTCACCACTCTCTGTCTGTCTCTTTCTCTTTTCCCTCTCTCTCTCTCTCTCTCTCTCTCTCTCTCTCTCTCTCTCTCTCTCTCTCTCTCTCTCTCCCTCCCCTACCAATCTCTTACAATCTCTTGATGATTCTGCTCTCTTCCACCCACAGTTTACCACTGTCTCACTCTTTGTCTCCACTCTGTTTATGGCAGAACCAGCTTCTTTTATATCCATGCCTCTTATCCTTGTGTTAACCTTCCTCTCTCATTTCTCCCTCAGTCTCTTATCCTTTTCACTAGTTCTTCCCCATTCCCATCCCCCTCTTCAATTCCATCCTCCTGAAGCATCTCTTCTTTTCTCACTGATTCTGCCCCTCTTATGCCCATTTCTCCCCTCCATTCTCTACCTTTTTTCTCTTCTCTCCCCTGCCTCTAACCTTATATTGCGGATTCTGCCTCTCTGGCATCCATCTCTCTTCTAGCTTTATCCTTTCTGGTTCTGTTCCTCTTTTATCCACCTCTCCCCTCCATGCTCTTTATTTCACCTCCTCTCTCTGCCAGCCTCTTACCCTTCTCACTGATTCTGTCCTTTTACATTCATCTCTCACCTTTCCCACTCCCCTCCCCACTTAAGTTCTGCTGCTGGTTCTACCTCTCTTCCATGTACTCCCCTTCAACTCTCATCTTTCCCTCCAACCTCCTAACCATTTTGCTGGTCTGTCCCCTTTATATCCAGCTCTCCCCTTTTACACCCTGGCCTCTTACCTTGTCTCTGCTTCTCATTCACCCACCTCAGCCTTTCATGGTCCACGCCGCTTCTCTTCTCTGCCGCGGTCCCTCATCTGTCTCACTGACTCCGCCCCTATTACATCCACCCCTCTCCTCCCAGCTGTCCTTATCACCTCTCATCTTTCTCTAGCTGGTTCTACCCCTCTAACACCTACCACCCCCTACCTCCTCCTCTCACGTGCCCCTGGTGGTCCTGCCACTCAAATCCACGCTCACCACTCTCTCTCCTCCCCATTTCAGTTCACCTTTGGTTCTGCGTCTTACATCTACCTATTCCATCCATGCCCTACTTTCCTTCTTCCAGTTTACTTTCAGACCCAACCACAGCACAGAAGCTGCCCTCGGAGCCGCCACGGGTTTGCGCTGTGTGAAACCGCCAATAATATAACGTGGACTCTGCCGGCCACCCACGCTCTAGTGTCACCCTCCGGGAATTTAAGACACATTTTACATCTTTGATACCCTAAAGAGACACCCATGTAATGGCTGATTTGCTCAGTGAGAAACCATCTAGAAATCTCAGCTCAATGCCAGCTTCCCTGCTCGACCAAACTGTGTGATCCTCAGCAAATGCTTTATTCCGCAAGCCTCCATTCTGTCCATAATGACCCATCGGAACTTTTCAAATAGGTGCTTTAAGGATGAGCTCGGTACAGCCACCTGTGTGTTTGATGTCATGGACTATAGCTTTGCTCCATGTTTAATGAGAATCTAGCTCACATATAGGGGGCCCTTGACCCCTGAAGTGCCTCTTAGTTCACTAATACAATATCATCAGATGTTTAAAAACTCTCCTTCTGTTGCGACCCTAGCAGGAGACCCTGCTTTTCATCCGAGCCGCGGGGGGGCTCTCTTCACACCTTAGGGCCCTTGGAGTACCCACCTGATCACTGTTAGCATGCAGATTGAGCAGGCAGATTTCTGCAGTACCGCTGCCCCCTGGGGCTCACTGCCCTTACCGCTGCCCCCTGGGGCTCACTGCCCTTACCGCTGCCCCCTGGGGCTCACTGCCCTTACCGCTGCCCCCTGGGGCTCACTGCACTTACCGCTGCCCCCTGGGACTCACTGCGCTTACTGCTGCCCCCTGGGACTCACAGCGCTTACCACTGCCCTCTGGGGCTCACTGCGCTGCTCTACCGCTGCCCCCTGGGGCTCACTGCGCTTACCGCTGCCCCCTGGGACTCACTGTGCTTACCACTGCCCCCTGGGACTCACTGCGCTTACCGCTGCCCTCTGGGACTCACTGCGCTGCTCTACCGCTGCCCTCTGGAACTCACTGCGCCTACTGCTGCCCCCTGGGGCTCACAGCGCTTACCACTGCCCTCTGGGGCTCACTGCGCTTACCGCTGCCCTCTGGGACTCACTGCGCTGCTCTCCCGCTGCCCTCTGGAACTCACTGCGCTTACTGCTGCCCCCTGGGGCTCACAGCGCTTACCGCTGCCCCCTGGGGCTCACTGCACTTACCGCTGCCCCCTGGGACTCACTGCGCTTACCGCTGCCCCCTGGGACTCACTGCGCTTACCGCTGCCCCCTGGGGCTCACTGTGCTTACCACTGCCCCCTGGGACTCACTGCCCTTACCGCTGCCCCCTGGGGCTCACTGTGCTTACCACTGCCCCCTGGGACTCACTGCGCTTACCACTGCCCCCTGGGGCTCACTGCGCTTACCGCTGCCCCCTGGGACTCACTGTGCTTACCACTGCCCCCTGGGACTCACTGCGCTTACCGCTGCCCCCTGGGGCTCACTGTGCTTACCGCTGCCCCCTGGGACTCACTGTGCTTACCACTGCCCCCTGGGACTCACTGCGCTTACCGCTGCCCCCTGGGGCTCACTGCGCTTACCGCTGCCCCCTGGGACTCACTGCGCTTACCGCTGCCTCCTGGGACTCACTGCGCTTACCGCTGCCCCCTGGGACTCACTGCGCTTACCGCTGCCCCCTGGGACTCACTGCGCTTACAGCTGCCCCCTGGGGCTCACTGTGCTTACCACTGCCCCCTGGGACTCACTGCCCTTACCGCTGCCCCCTGGGGCTCACTGCACTTACCGCTGCCCCCTGGGACTCACTGCGCTTACTGCTGCCCCCTGGGGCTCACTGTGCTTACCACTACCCCCTGGGACTCACTGCCCTTACCGCTGCCCCCTGGGGCTCACTGCCCTTACCGCTGCCCCCTGGGGCTCACTGCACTTACCGCTGCCCCCTGGGACTCACTGCGCTGCTCTACCGCTGCCCTCTGGAACTCACTGCGCTTACTGCTGCCCCCTGGGACTCACAGCGCTTACCACTGCCCTCTGGGGCTCACTGCGCTTACCGCTGCCCTCTGGGACTCACTGCGCTGCTCTATCGCTGCCCTCTGGAACTCACTGCGCTTACTGCTGCCCCCTGGGGCTCACAGCGCTTACCGCTGCCCCCTGGGGCTCACTACACTTACCGCTGCCCCCTGGGACTCACTGCGCTTACCGCTGCCCCCTGGGACTCACTGCGCTTACCGCTGCCCCCTGGGGCTCACTGTGCTTACCACTGCCCCCTGGGACTCACTGCCCTTACCGCTGCCCCCTGGGGCTCACTGCACTTACCGCTGCCCCCTAGGACTCACTGCGCTTACCGCTGCCCCCTGGGGCTCACTGTGCTTACCACTGCCCCCTGGGACTCACTGCCCTTACCGCTGCCCCCTGGGGCTCACTGTGCTTACCACTGCCCCCTGGGACTCACTGCGCTTACCGCTGCCCCCTGGGGCTCACTGCGCTTACCACTGCCCCCTGGGACTCACTGTGCTTACCACTGCCCCTGGGACTCATTGCGCTGCTCTACCGCTGCCCCCTGGGGCTCACTGCGCTTACCGCTGCCCCCTGGGACTCACTGTGCTTACCACTGCCCCCTGGGACTCACTGCGCTTACCGCTGCCCCCTGGGGCTCACTGCGCTTACCGCTGCCCCCTGGGACTCACTGTGCTTACCACTGCCCCCTGGGACTCACTGCGCTTACCGCTGCCCCCTGGGGCTCACTGCGCTTACCGCTGCCCCCTGGGACTCACTGCGCTTACCGCTGCCTCCTGGGACTCACTGCGCTTACCGCTGCCCCCTGGGACTCACTGCGCTTACCGCTGCCCCCTGGGGCTCACTGCACTTACCGCTGCCCCCTGGGACTCACTGCGCTTACCGCTGCCCCCTGGGGCTCACTGTGCTTACCACTGCCCCCTGGGACTCACTGCCCTTACCGCTGCCCCCTTGGGCTCACTGTGCTTACCACTGCCCCCTGGGACTCACTGCGCTTACCGCTGCCCCCTGGGGCTCACTGCGCTTACCACTGCCCCCTGGGACTCACTGTGCTTACCATTGCCCCCTGGGACTCATTGCGCTGCTCTACCGCTGCCCCCTGGGACTCACTGCGCTTACCGCTGCCCCCTGGGGCTCACTGTGCTTACCACTGCCCCCTGGGACTCACTGCCCTTACCGCTGCCCCCTGGGGCTCACTGCACTTACCGCTGCCCCCTGGGACTCACTGCGCTTACTGCTGCCCCCTGGGGCTCACTGTGCTTACCACTACCCCCTGGGACTCACTGCCCTTACCGCTGCCCCCTGGGGCTCACTGCCCTTACCGCTGCCCCCTGGGGCTCACTGCACTTACCGCTGCCCCCTGGGACTCACTGCGCTGCTCTACCGCTGCCCTCTGGAACTCACTGCGCTTACTGCTGCCCCCTGGGACTCACAGCGCTTACCACTGCCCTCTGGGGCTCACTGCGCTTACCGCTGCCCTCTGGGACTCACTGCGCTGCTCTATCGCTGCCCTCTGGAACTCACTGCGCTTACTGCTGCCCCCTGGGGCTCACAGCGCTTACCGCTGCCCCCTGGGGCTCACTACACTTACCGCTGCCCCCTGGGACTCACTGCGCTTACCGCTGCCCCCTGGGACTCACTGCGCTTACCGCTGCCCCCTGGGGCTCACTGTGCTTACCACTGCCCCCTGGGACTCACTGCCCTTACCGCTGCCCCCTGGGGCTCACTGCACTTACCGCTGCCCCCTAGGACTCACTGCGCTTACCGCTGCCCCCTGGGGCTCACTGTGCTTACCACTGCCCCCTGGGACTCACTGCCCTTACCGCTGCCCCCTGGGGCTCACTGTGCTTACCACTGCCCCCTGGGACTCACTGCGCTTACCGCTGCCCCCTGGGGCTCACTGCGCTTACCACTGCCCCCTGGGACTCACTGTGCTTACCACTGCCCCTGGGACTCATTGCGCTGCTCTACCGCTGCCCCCTGGGGCTCACTGCGCTTACCGCTGCCCCCTGGGACTCACTGTGCTTACCACTGCCCCCTGGGACTCACTGCGCTTACCGCTGCCCCCTGGGGCTCACTGCGCTTACCGCTGCCCCCTGGGACTCACTGTGCTTACCACTGCCCCCTGGGACTCACTGCGCTTACCGCTGCCCCCTGGGGCTCACTGCGCTTACCGCTGCCCCCTGGGACTCACTGCGCTTACCGCTGCCTCCTGGGACTCACTGCGCTTACCGCTGCCCCCTGGGACTCACTGCGCTTACCGCTGCCCCCTGGGGCTCACTGCACTTACCGCTGCCCCCTGGGACTCACTGCGCTTACCGCTGCCCCCTGGGGCTCACTGTGCTTACCACTGCCCCCTGGGACTCACTGCCCTTACCGCTGCCCCCTTGGGCTCACTGTGCTTACCACTGCCCCCTGGGACTCACTGCGCTTACCGCTGCCCCCTGGGGCTCACTGCGCTTACCACTGCCCCCTGGGACTCACTGTGCTTACCATTGCCCCCTGGGACTCATTGCGCTGCTCTACCGCTGCCCCCTGGGACTCACTGCGCTTACCGCTGCCCCCTGGGACTCACTGTGCTTACCACTGCCCCCTGGGACTCACTGCGCTTACCGCTGCCCCCTGGGGCTCACTGCGCTTACCGCTGCCCCCTGGGACTCACTGTGCTTACCACTGCCCCCTGGGACTCACTGCGCTTACCGCTGCCCCCTGGGGCTCACTGCACTTACCGCTGCCCCCTGGGACTCACTGCGCTTACCGCTGCCTCCTGGGACTCACTGCGCTTACCGCTGCCCCCTGGGACTCACTGCACTGCTCTACGGCTGCCCTCTGGGGATCACTGCGCTTACCGCTGCCCTCTGAGGCTCACTGCGCTTACCGCTGGCCCCTGAGACTCACTGCGCTGCTCTACCGCTTCCTCTGGGACTCACTGCGCTTACCGCTGCCCCCTGGGGCTTACTGCACTTACCGCTGCCCCCTGGGACTCACAGCGCTGCTCTACCGCTGCCCCCTGGGACTCACTGCGCTTACCGCTGCCCCCTGGGACTCACTGTGCTTACCACTGCCCCCTGGGACTCACTGCGCTTACCGCTGCCCCCTGGGGCTCACTGCGCTTACCGCTGCCCCCTGGGACTCACTGTGCTTACCACTGCCCCCTGGGACTCACTGCGCTTACCGCTGCCCCCTGGGGCTCACTGCACTTACCGCTGCCCCCTGGGACTCACTGCGCTTACCGCTGCCTCCTGGGACTCACTGCGCTTACCGCTGCCCCCTGGGACTCACTGCACTGCTCTACGGCTGCCCTCTGGGGATCACTGCGCTTACCGCTGCCCTCTGAGGCTCACTGCGCTTACCGCTGGCCCCTGAGACTCACTGCGCTGCTCTACCGCTTCCTCTGGGACTCACTGCGCTTACCGCTGCCCCCTGGGGCTTACTGCACTTACCGCTGCCCCCTGGGACTCACAGCGCTGCTCTACCGCTGCCCCCTGGGGCTCACTGCGCTTACCGCTGCCCCCTGGGGCTCACTGCGCTTACCGCTGCCCTCTGGGGCTCACAGTGCTTACCGATGGCCCCTGAGACTCACTGCGCTGCTCTACTGCTTCCTCTGGAACTCACTGCGCTTACCGCTGCCCCCTGGGGCTCACTGCACTTACCGCTGCCCCTGGGACTCACTGCCCTTACCGCTGCCCCTGGGGCTCACTGCGCTTACCGCTGCCCCCTGGTACTCACTGCGCTGCTCTACCGCTGCCTTCTGGGGATCACTGCGCTTACCGCTGCCCTCTGGGGCTCACAGCGCTTACTGCTGGCCCCTGAGACTCACTGCGCTGCTCTACCGCTTCCTCTGGGACTCACTGTGCTTACTGCTGCCCCCTGGGGCTCACTGCACTTACCGCTGCCCCCTGGGACTCACAGCGCTGCTCTACCGCTGCCCTCTGGGGCACACTGCGCTTACCGCTGCCCTCTGAGGCTCACTACACTTACTGCTGCCCCCTGGGGCTCACTGCACTTACCGCTGCCCCCTGGGACTCACAGCGCTGCTCTACCGCTGCCCTCTGGGGCACACTGCGCTTACCGCTGCCCTCTGAGGCTCACTGCACTTACCGCTGCCCCCTGGGACTCACAGCACTGCTCCACCACTGCCCTCTGGGACTCACAGCGCTGCACTACCGCTGCCCTTCTGGGACTCACAGCGCTGCACTACCGCTGCCCTCTGGACTCACAGCGCTGCACTACCTCTACCCTCTGGGACTCATGGCGCTGCTCTACAGCTGCCCTCTGGGACTCACAGCGCTGCTCTACCACTGCCCTCTGGGACTCTAGCGCTGCTCTACCGCTGCCCTCTGGGACTCACAGCTCTGCCCAACCACTGCCCTGTGGGAATCACAGACCTGCACTTCCGCTGCGCTCTGGGACTCACAGCGCTGCACTACCCCTGCCCTCTGGACTCACAGCGCTGCACTACCTCTACCCTCTGGGACTCACAGCGCTGCACTACCGCTGCCCTCTGGGACTCACAGCGCTGCTCTACCACTGCCCTCTGGGACTCACAGCGCTGCTCTACCGCTGCCCTCTGGGACTCACAGCGCTGCACTACCGCTGGCCTTCGGGACTCACAGCTGTGCTCTACTGCTGCCCTCTGGGACTCACAGCGCTGCACTACCTCTGGCCTCTGGGACTCACAGCGGTGCTCTTCCACTGCCCTCTGGTCCTCACAGCGCTGCACTACCGCTGCCCTCTGGGACTCACAGCGCTGCTCTACCACTGCCCTCTGGGACTCACAGCGCTGCTCTACCGCTGCCCTCTGGGACTCACAGCGCTGCACTACCGCTGGCCTCTGGGACTCACAGTTGTGCTCTACTGCTGCCCTCTGGGACTCACAGCACTGCACTACCTCTGGCCTCTGGGACTCACAGCGGTGCTCTTCCACTGCCCTCTGGGACTCACAGCGCTGCACTACCACTGCCCTCTGGGACTCACAGACCTGCACTACCGCTGCGCTCTGGGACTCACAGCGCTGCACTACCACTGCCCTCTGGGACTGACAGCTCTGCCCTACCCCAGCCCCCTGGGACTCCCAGTGCTGCACTACCGCTGCTCTCCAGTACTCATAACGCTGCACTACCGCTGCCCCCTGAGACTCACAACGCTGCTCTACCGCTGCCCTCTGGGACTCACAGCGCTGCTCTACCGCTGCCCTCTGGGACTCACAGAGCTGCACTACCGCTGCCCTCTGGGACTCACAGCGCTGCTCTACCGCTGCCCCCTGGGCCTCACAGCGCTGCACTACCTCTGCCCCCTGGGACTCACTGCGCTGTTCTACCGCTGCCCTTTGGGACTCACAGCGCTGTTCTACCGCTGCCCTTTGGGACTCACAGCGCTGTTCTACCGCTGCCCTCTGGGACTCACAACGCTGTTCTACCGCTGCCCTTTGGGACTCACAGCGCTGCTCTACCGCTGCCCCCTGGGCCTCACAGCGCTGCACTACCTCTGCCCCCTGGGACTCACAGCGCTGCACTACCGCTGCCTCCTGGGACTCACAGCGCTGTTCTACCGCTGCCCCCTGGGACTCACAGCGCTGTTCTACCGCTGCCCCCTGGGACTCACAGCGCTGTTCTACCGCTGCCCTCAGGGACTCACAGCGCTGCACTACCGCTGCCCCCTGAGACTCACAACGCTGCTCTACCACTGCCCTCTGGGACTCACAGCGCTGCTCTACCGCTGCCCTCTGGGACTCACAGAGCTGCACTACCGCTGCCCTCTGGGACTCACAGCGCTGCTCTACCGCTGCCCTCTGGGACTCACAGCGCTGCTCTACCGCTGCCCCCTGGGCCTCACAGCGCTGCACTACCTCTGCCCCCTGGGACTCACAGCGCTGCTCTACCGCTGCCCTCTGGGACTCACAGCGCTGCTCTACCGCTGCCCTTTGGGACTCACAGCGCTGTTCTACCGCTGCCACCTGAGACTCACAGCGCTGCTCTACCGCTGCCCCCTGGGACTCACAGCGCTGCACTACCTCTGCCCCCTGGGACTCACAGCGCTGCTCTACCGCTGCCCCTGGGACTCACAGCGCTGCTCTACCGCTGCCCCCTGGGACTCACAGCGCTCGCTGCTCTACCGCTGCCCCCTGGGACTCACAGCGCTGCTCTACCTCTGCCCCCTGGGACTCACAGCGCTGCTCTACCTCTGCCCTCTGGGACTCACAGCGCTGCTCTACCTCTGCCCCCTCGGACTCACAGCGCTGCTCTACCGCTGCCCGCTGGGACTCGCACCGCTGCTCTACCGCTGCCCCCTGGGACTCACAGCGCTGCTCTACCTCTGCCCCCTGGGACTCACAGCGCTGCACTACCTCTGCCCCCTCGGACTCACAGCGCTGCTCTACCTCTGCCCCCTGGGACTCACAGCGCTGCTCTACCTCTGCCCCCTGGGACTCACAGCGCTGCTCTACCTCTGCCCCCTGGGACTCACAGCGCTGCTCTACCGCTGCCCCCTGGGACTCACACCGCTGCTCTACCGCTGCCCCCTGGGACTCACAGCGCTGCTCTACCTCTGCCCCCTGGGACTCACAGCGCTGCTCTACCTCTGCCCCCTGGGACTCACAGCGCTGCTCTACCGCTGCCCCCTGGGACTCACAGCGCTGCTCTACCTCTGCCCCCTGGGACTCACAGCGCTGCACTACCTCTGCCCCCTCGGACTCACAGCGCTGCTCTACCGCTGCCCTCCCGGCCTTATAACACTGTTTTTTTTTTTAAGGTGTTGCTCTGGCGCGGGCCCCATGGTTATGATCAGGTGCCAATGCTGCCCACACCTAGTGCCGGACCTGGAGCACTTGGGTGTAGACCTTCAACACGCCCCGCCCACCATTGCAGAGAGCCCAGCACTCACCGTCCAGCCGCCTCCGTCGGTGCGCATGTCGCAGAAGACCTGGAAGCCCGCCGGGTCGTGCGTGGGGTAGATGGAGTAGATGCCATCGTCCTGATGCCCGCTGGCATAAATGTCATAGCAGTCCCGGGGGCGAGAGCCTGCAGGGGGAGAAAACAGGGGGAGGGCTTGAGATGAGGTGACCAATCACAGGCGCCATCGTCACGCATCAAGCACGGCGGGGAAACTGTGTCCAGGACTGGAGGGGCACGTCCACGCTGTTATGTCCAGAGCTGGAAGCCACTGTGTGCAAGGGTGGCCAACTGTTCATTCATTCACATAACACTTTCACTCACTCACTCACTTGATCACTCTCTAGCTCACTTCCTCATTGGTTGCTGTTGGACCCAGCCTCGTGGCGTGGTCCGACCCCTCCCGCATGGCGGGTACCGGACTACCGTTACCCCTGTTCCCCGGACAAGAGCCGCACCTTCCGCCCCTCCGGGCCGCCCCCAGCTCTTCCCCGACGGAACTCAAACTCATATCCGCACCCTTCTCGGCTGGCCCGGACCCTTTTCCCAGACCACCGTCCCCGGCCCAGCCGCCATTTTGGACCCTCCACGACCAGGCCTCGTGGCATTGGGTCGACCTCAGCCTCAGGCCCAGCCAAGCCCCGACATCGAGGCACCACCATCCCCCCAGGGGGTAAAGAGACCACTTGGCGAGTCAATGGGAGAAGGAGTTTCGATGGCCCCTCATCCGCCTGGTTTCGATCGCCCCCGGCCTCCCTGGGCGCTGGCTCCACCCCCCAACTGGGTGTCTGGACTCACTCATCCCGGACCCCCGACCTCCAAGTGGGAGGGTCCGGACATCAAAGGGCGCCAGACCTATAACTGGAACGGACTAGTGGAACGCTTCAATCGCACCCTCAAGGGTATGATCATGGGCCTGGAGGTGCCCTTACGACGCCAATGGGACGTGTTGCTGCCCTGCCTCCTATTTGCCTACCGGGAGGTCCCACAGAAGTCCCTGGGATTCAGCCCCTTCGAACTATTGTATGGGCACCCCGTCCGGGGTCCCCTAAGTCTGGTCAAAGAGGGATGGGAGGTGACCCCCCAGAATGCTCCTCCTGATGTGTACCGGTACCTCTTGACCCTCCGGAACCAGACTCGGCGGTTCAGGGAACTTGCCAAAGCCAACCTCGAAGCCAGCCAAGAGGACATGAAACGTTGGTACGGTCAAAACGCCTCGTCCATTGTGTTCGAGCCGGGACAACAGGTCTGGGTCATGTCTCCGGTCGAACCTTGCGCCCTCCAGGACAAATGGACAGGACCCTTCAAGGTGGTGGAGCGCAAGGGCCCCGTCACCTACCTGGTGGACCTGGAGTCCCCCAGGAACCCCCTTCGGGTCCTCCATGCCAACCGACTTAAGCCTCACTTTGTGCGCTCAGAACTTAGCCTTCTGATGGCTACCAACAGTGGGGCTGAAGAGGACTCCGAGCCCCTCCCCGACCTCCTGAAGACCCTAGAAAAAGACGGCTCAGTGGAAGGAGTCATCCTCTCTTCCGCCCTGACCCCAGCACAACGCCAAAGCTGCCAAGACTTGTTACAGCAATTTGCTGATCTATTCTCCCTCACCCCCGGGGTCACTCCCTGGTGCCTCCACGATGTCGACACCGGGGATAGCCCCCCTATCCGGCACAGGGCCTACCGAGTTCCCGATCGGGTACGCGCCTGCATCCAGTCGGAAGTGTCCAAGATGCTGGCTCTAGGAGTGATTGAGCCCTCCGACAGCCCCTGGGCCAGCCCGGTCGTACTGGTCCCCAAGGCCGCCGCCCCTGGCGTCGCCCCCGAACTCAGATTTTGTGTGGACTACCGGGGCTTGAACGCCGTCACCCGAACAGACGCTCACCCTATCCCTCGGGCTGATGAGCTGATCGACCGCCTGGGGGCCGCCCGCTACCTGAGCACCTTTGACCTGACTGCGGGCTACTGGCAGATCGGCCTCACCCCAGGCGCCCAGGAGCGATCCGCCTTCTCCACCCCGGATGGCCACTACCACTTCACGGTGATGCCCTTCGGGATGAAAAACGCCCCCGCCACGTTCCAGAGACTCGTGAACAAGGTACTGGCGGGGCTCGAGGAATTCAGCGCCGCCTACCTGGACGATATTGCCGTGTACAGTCTCCACTGGGCCGAACACCTCCAACACCTCCGGGAGGTCTTGGCCACCCTCTGGCGGGCAGGACTAACAATCAAGGCCAGCAAGTGCCAAATCGCCCAAGGGTCCGTGACCTACCTGGAGCACCAGGTGGGAAGTGGCCAGGTGGCCCTCCTCCAACCAAAGATCGCCGCCATCCGGGCCTGGGAACCTCCGGTCACTCAAACAGAGGTCCGAGCCTTCCTGGTGCTCACCGGATACTACCAGCGCTTCGTGAAAGACTATGGCAGTATTGTGGGCCCCATCACAGAACTCACGTCAAAGAAGCACCCACCAAAGGTACACTGGACCCATGAGTGTCAGGCCGCCTTTGAGACCCTCAAGACAGCAATGTGCACCGCACCCGTGCTCCAAGCCCCCGACTACAGCCGGGAATTCATAGTACAGACCGATGCCTCCGATCACGGCGTCGGAGCCGTTCTCTCCCAGATCAATGCAGAGGGAGTTGACCAGCCAGTAGCCTTCATCAGCCGACGTCTGATGGCCCGAGAACAGCGCTGGAGCACCATAGAGCGAGAGGCCTTCGCCGTGGTGTGGGCCCTCAAGAAGCTCCGACCCTATCTCTTCGGTACCCACTTCCGGGTGCAAACGGACCACCGACCTCTGCAATGGCTGATGCAGATGCGCGGAGAGAATCCGAAGCTGTTGCGTTGGTCCATCCCCCTGCAGGGGATGGACTTCACTGTGGAGCATCGCCCAGGCAACGACCACGCCAACGCAGACGGCCTGTCCCGCTTCTTCCGCCTCGGCGAGGAGAATACCCAAGAAGATGGGTGACTCTCCCTGCCTTCAGCTGGGGGGGACGCATGTTGGACCCGGCCTCGTGGCGTGGTCCGACCCCTCCCGCACGGCGGGTCCCGGACTACCGTTACCCCTGTTCCCCGGACAAGAGCCGCACCTTCTGCCCCTCCGGGCCGCCCCCAGCTCTTCCCCGACGGAACTCAAACTCATATCCGCACCCTTCTCGGCTGGCCCGGACCCTTTTCCCGGACCACCGTCCCAGGCCCAGCCGCCATTTTGGACCCCCGACATCGAGGCACCACCATCCCCCCAGGGGGTAAAGAGACCACTTGGCGAGTCAATGGGAGAAGGAGTTTCGATGGCCCCTCATCTGCCTGGTTTCGATCGCCCCCGGCCTCCCTGGGCGCTGGCTCCACCCCCCTGCTGGGTGTCTGGACTCACTCATCCCGGACCCCCCGACCTCCAAGTGCGAGGGTCCGGACATCAAAGGGCGCCAGACCTATAACTGGGGCAGCTCCAGAGCAGGAAGGGAGTTGTATCCTGGAGTCGAGAGACACCGAGACAAACTCATCCTTGGAGGCCTGCTGGTGCTGCCGCGGCTCCTCTTCGTGAACCATCCTTGAAGGCCTGCTGGCGCTGCCGCGGCTCATCTTCGTGAACTATCCTTGAAGGCCTGCTGGCGCTGCCGCGGCTCATCTTCGTGAACTATCCTTGAAGGCCTGCTGGCGCTGCCGCAGCTCATCTTTGTGAATCATCCTTGAAGGCCTGCTGGCGCTGCCGCGGCTCATCTTCGTGAACTATCCTTGAAGGCCTGCTGGCGCTGCCGCGGCTCATCTTCGTGAACCATCCTTGAAGGCCTGCAGGCGCTGCCGTGGCCCCTACCAGAGAACCCTCCAGCTCGAGGATTGAGAGCTGTCCGCCCGATACCCCTGTACCAGACCGGTACCAAGACTGTCCTGCTACCCCCTTCCCACAGAGACTAGAATTGAAGGGATCCCAGTATCCTGTTCCTTCTGTATCGTTACGATAACCTGCCTAAGAATACTGATAAAAGGGTTGAGAACCTATCTTTGTGTGGCGTCCATTTGTGGGGGGGTTGCTCGTCCGTACGATCTGAGGAGAGGGCCCTCGCCAGGAGGTCTCTCCCCCTTGCTCGGCCGACCCTCAGGTTTCCCATCTAACAGTTGCTCACTCACTAACTCATTTGCTTACTAACTTACTCATCAATTTGATCTTTCAGTCGCTCTCCTACATACTAAAGTGATTGCTCACTCACTAACTTACACAATCCCTCAGTCGATTACTCACAAAGTCACAGCATCACTTGCTCCCTCTCTCACTGTGATCATTCACTCTGTTGTGCACTCACGCAATCGCTCACACATGCACTCATTTAATCACTCACTTACTCATGCAATTGCTCAATCACTTGCTCACTCACATCAACACTCATTCTCTTACTCACTCGAGTGTAATTCTGGAGGCCTTACTGGGGTCACACAAATGTATCTCTTGCTCACTCACTCACTCACTCGACTGTAGTTCTGGAGGCCTTACTGGGGTCACACAAATGTATCTCTTGCTCACTCACTCACTCACTCAAGTGTAGTTCTGGAGGCCTTACTGGGGTCACACAAATGTATCTCTTGGTCACTCACTCACTCGAGTGTAGTTCTGGAGGCCTTACTGGGGTCACACAAATGTATCTCTTGCTCACTCACTCACTCACTCGAGTGTAGTTCAGGAGGCCTTACTGGGGGGTCACACAAACGTAAATTATATTGGTGGCAATTATCACCACATGCACAGTTCAGCATCACAGGTGGGGGCAGAAGATGGCAGTAAAGCCCCTGCTGAGACACGGGGTGTGCCAGAGAGGTGTTCCTTTGTCTGCCTTAGGGGGCCCGAATAAATATTTGGGGAGGAAGTAGGAGTCTTCCCAAATAGGAGAAGGGGAGATGAACATATTATCAGAGCTATTCACAAAGGTATCTTACACATGAGTACCTTTATCCTTACACTTTTGAGTAACTTTACTACCTTTGCTTGTCCACAAAATGTAAGTGTGAAGTTACTAAAAAAAGGCGACTTACATGTCTACACTCTCTAAAAAAGGAGGTGGAGTCCAGTTTATGAGAGTAGTAGGTCGAGCACCACATATGGCCCAACCCTGGTGGTGCAACACTCTCCCATAGAAAATAATAGTGCTAGGAATTTAAAATAAAACCCCATAGGAAATAAGGTTAAAATAAATTCAATTATTTAAAATGCCAAACATGTAGCCAAAGACAGATTTAAATATCTATGGATGTTCATTACTAAAGACCCCAAACTTTATTACACTGCCAACTTGCTGCCACCGATGCTTCCGTTATCGCTCCTGGGTAGAGCAGCACTCTTCAAGATGATGTCGTTGCCTCGCTTCTTGTACGTCCTTCACAACTCAGCCGACACTGTCCGCAGCGGTTGAAAGTGCACAGAGAACGCTGCTTTGGGGGAAAATGCATATACCAGCTTCAGAATGATACTGGATATGCTATGGATAGGTGGGTCTTGCCCAGGAGCAATCACACAAGGGCACTATATTCCAGACGCATGAAATTTGGTCTGACAGTCCACACAAACCACTTGGTGTAGGTGAGGCATACACTTCAGAGGAGTATGGGATGCGTTAAGACTATAACAGTGGCCACTCCACTGTGGGATAGAGAACGACTGGGCTCCCTTTAGAGAATGAAGGGCTTCGATAAATGGGATACTATTGGAATATCTCTAGTGGGGGACCTTTGGAAAAAGGAAGAGGTGTTGCCCTTCGCAACATTAAAACACAACTTTGAACTGGCGGAAAATGAAAGATTCTGATACCTACAGGTACGGCATGCCTTGAAGACAGTGATCCCAGCGGAGTGACCCCTCCGGAGGTCTCACCTCTTGTAGATAGGCTCCTGGATGGGCATAGGACATGAAAAGCAATTTCCCTGACTTACTCAAACATCAACCACTCGCCAGATCCCCTTCCACAACTCTGTGGAAGGGGGAGAGGGACTTGTCGGGGATAGAGGAGGAGTGGCAGGAGGCCCTGTTGTCACCAAAGGAGGTAGCAATATCCTCTAAGTTGAAGTCAGTGCAGCTAAAAATATTGCACAGAATATATGGGTTGGGGCCCGCTCTAGTCAAGATGGAATATAGAGAAGACCCTAATTGCAGAAGACAATGTGGCCAGGAGGGTACGTTCCTACATATTATATGGGAGTGCCCCTACGTCGGCAGGTACTGGAGTGCTGTCGTCCGTTGTCATATGGATACTTCGTTACATATATTGCGTTAAGTTAGCATGAGTGCATTACATGTTTAAACAGCATTTTTTCCTTCGGCTTCAGTTTTGCACACGACACATACTTGTTGTTGTCGCCTTCACCCTAGAAGCGGTGAGGTGGTTTATTTGAGAATAATATGTTATTTCTATGCTATCAGCTTTGCCTGGTACACTTGGTACAACTGTCTGCACACTGAGAGCTGCACACTCTAAAATTAACCTAACACAAGGTTGCTGGGAGGCTTGATCCTCGCACCACATTAGACATAACACAAATAATGTTGATGCCAACATTTTGGGCTCTACGCGGGTTTAAGATAGAGTTACACGGAATGAACGTAGACACTTGGTGCTGCGCATGAAGAGAGCTGGTAGCTGTTGATGTGAACTGCTCCTACTGACATTGAGAGGTATGGGGCCGCCCTGCTAAAGCCCAAATGAGACCTTCTTAGATATAATATAATATGCTAGATAGGGTGCGCGAAATATAGGTGATATAGATTTCTATAGAAATTGCATTATAACATGCTAGCACCTTTTGCTTACTATGGATTAGTGACTATGCTGCTGACTCTGATTTTTATAATCTGCATTTTGGTATTATACAAGATACTGCGTTTGAGAACTTTGCATTGAATAATAAATATTTCAAACTTGCACTTGTGTTCTTTGACTCTCAGTTTTGGTTTGAAATGATTATATAACGAAAGAGTGTTCATGTGTTCCACGACTCCTGAGGTATTCTAAAGATCATGTTCTGGTTTGTCTAAGACATGGATCATTCCATAATGATCCATGAGACACTGTAGCTAGCTAGGTAAGGAGATTTCTGACACTGAGATGAGTTTTTGGATCATCCTAACTCACTGAGGTTCTAGATCTCTATGCACAGTTCTGTGGGAGAACGGAAACCCTGCTACATGGCGCCCAACGGATTGGTTGGCCGTATTTCATGACACTCGAGTAGTATATCATTCAAACCTTAACACCTTCATTCCCGTTTCCGGTAAACGGTGGTGTCGGAAAAACCTACCTATTTTTGAAATAGGTCTTTTCAAGCTTGAATTTTTCTATAAACGGTTTCTTTGACTTACTACCCAGTTGTGCTACAAACTGTTCTTTGTCTCTTTACACTTCCTGTGCTAACATGGCCGTGGAAATTGCGCAGCATAGCCGAGTCGCGGTTCGCGACCACTTGCGGGCATATAATGTACCTGCGGAAGGCTTGGCTGTGGTTCTAGTGGTGAGTGCGGAACATGCGTACCCGTACGAATTGTTTTATTCCTGGGTGACATTTCCGGAAATGGACGCTAATTCGGGTGTCTATCATTCATACACTGCCTCGGCTGTACCGGCGGCTTATGCTCCGTACAGGGCACTGGAAGTACCTATCGATGCTTGGCAGCACGGAGTTTGGTTTGGTGGCGTCCTACCCCATTCTTTAACGGCTCCGAGGTTAGGTCCTTTATCCATTCCGGGCACAAATTGGCCCGCTTTGGGTGGATTTACTCCTCATCCTAATCGCACAACTTGTAGTGTAGCTGACCTGCGGCGTCTTCATGAGGTCGCGGTTGGAGTGATTAGAGCGCTTGTTCATTACATTGGTCGTAATATTCAAGGCGCAGCCCCCGCAGGTGCGCAGCTTCGGGCAGAACAGGCTGGTTTGAAAATCAGTCCTGTCTTGGTGAATTCCGTTATGGGCAGAAAGCCAGACAATAAGGATGATTTTCCTTACTGGCTTGCCGAGAAATTCGACCAGCTGGAGGCTGTGTTTCCTAATACGACTCCGAGTGAAAAACACCGGATTCTTACGCTTAGTTTACCGAAAGATTTAGCCCCGGAACTTGCTGACTGTGAGACATGGGGTAAGACTTTTGCAGCGGTTTACTCGAGGTGCTTTGGCACACCGTCAGTGTCGAACCTGTCTGCGATCCTCAAACGTGTTCAGGATGATCACGGACCTGAGTCGGCGGTTGAGTTGGGTATGCGCCTGAACGGTTCATTTGAGACAGTTTGCGGTATTATCCTTGCCAATGTAAAAGGGGATGCAGTGAACTTTCAGGTGGCCAATGGTCTGGCGTTAATTCCCGATGCCGAGAAACCCCGTCAGCTGGCAAGAATTATTGTGGCGGCTTATAAAACGGTTGGCCGCAATTCTAAGGGTGCAAAGGTTTTTCTTGAAAAAGAAAAGAAGCAGCCCCAGGGACAGTCTTCGGAAACAGGTGGACAGCCCAAGTCCAAAAAACAAAATTGGCCTAAAAAGCAGAATCAGGGTAAGCAACAACAACAACAGACACAGGTTTCGAGTCCGGCGCCTTCACAACCTGCGCAGTCAGAGCGAGTTTATGAATTGCGCGATCGCGCTACGATTAAATCGCCTGACAGATATCAGGCATCTGACCAACGCTCTCCTCGTTCCTTTCAGGACTCATCGGCTCCTTCAACCGGTGGTGGAGGGGGCGGCAGGGGCAGGGGTGGTCAGCAAGGACGTGGCCAGCCCCGCACGCGAAGTGAAGGGGATCAGCGGGACGACTCTACGCCAAAGAGACCGCAGTTTGCCAAGAAGAAAGTCGCAGCCTTGACGGCGCATCGATATGCCCCAGATAGTGAGAACGCGGCTTCGGAATCTGACGTGGGCTCTGACCTTGCTGGACAGCGCGGCAGAGATTACCATAGTGAGAGAGGCCCTCCGTCCACTGTTGAAGGTGACAGCGACTGACACTTATGTTGTAATCGAAACAGCTGATACACATGTTGCTCCCCCTGAAAGACTTTTTGAAATTGTCCTGTTAATTGAAGGTGACATGCAGCGAACTGTAAAAGGGGTATTTTGGGAGAATCTTTCGGATACGTATGACATTTTGCTTTCGGAGGCTGACTGGCCCCCACCTTTTGTTCTCGCAGCTCCGCGAGGGGAGGAGGTAATCCTCCCCAGTTTCGCGCACACTGTGCCGAGAGTGGAAGCGCTGCATTTTGCAGAGGAGTGGGCTCTGGCGCTTGCGCCGGCTGTGTACCGAAATCAGTGTGGCTGGGATAAATTGTCCCCTAGCCATGAGATTCCGTTGCGGTCACAGCCGCAGCCACAACCCCAGTATCCCATACGGCGTGAAGCTAAAGCTTCGGTCGCGGCAATCCTTGAACAATTGGAATATCAAGGTGTAATTGAAACGTGTGTGTCACCAATGAATAATCCCCTTTTTACTGTTAACAAGCCGGACGGCTCATATCGTCTGGTTTTGGATTACCGGCATTTGAACTCGCATTGCCGTAACTGTGCAGTACAGAATACTCACGGCTCTGCCCTAGTGAATAGTCTTGAGCGTAAACGGTTCAAAACCACGCTTGACATTTCCAATGGTTTTTATGCACATAGATTAGATGGTCTAAGTTCCCAATGGACCAGTTTTACATGCGGCGGCGTACAAAAAATGTTTAAACGACTCCCAATGGGATATAAAAATAGTCCTGGAGTGTTTTCCGCCCGCATAGTCTCTCTTTTGGAGAGTTTCGATCCAGTTGCATGTTCGTATGTGGATGACATTTATCTCACAGACGACGAACTTTGGGTGCATCTGTGTCGTGTAAACAGCATAATTTGTAACTTTGCAGACATGGGTTACAAGTTTAACTTTGCAAAATCACACATTGCGGAGTACACAGTGTTGTTTCTAGGTTATGAACTTAACCATGAAGGAAAGGGATTGGCTCCTCACTTCCTGGAGAAGTGCGCGCAGTTGCGCTCTCCGACAACGCTGAAAAAATTACAGTCTTTACTGGGTTTTTTAAATTTCGGAAGGACATACGTTCCGGAATATGCCCAGCGTATCAAGCCTTTATATGCTTTGGTACAACCATCTTTTTCCAAATCATGCTGGCTGCCTGAGCATTCAGCCATTCTGCAGGCTTTGCAGGCTGATTTGCTCACTTCTGACTACTTACAGACCCGTGATAACCAGACCAACCTGGTGATAAGAATTATCCCTGGGACGGTGGGTTTCACGTACCTGACTTTTATTGAGGGGGATACTGTACCTATTGCTTACAAGTCACACTTGTACACTTCGGCTGAACTGCGTTTTTCCACTGTGGAGAAAGTTTTAACGGCTGTGCAGATGGCAATTCTTAAAGAACGTGCCCTGTCGCAGGGAAAGCGCATGATTGTTGTTACCCCGTGTCCTGCCTTGGAGGCGGTCACGAAAGCCAGTGTACCGAATTCTAAAGCTTTGCACCCTCGGTGGATTCAGTGGGCTACATCCTTGACATCTCAGGATGTCACGTTTATTTTTGACGCCGCTTTACGGTCGCAGGAGTATTTACAGTATGAATTTGTTCATCCTGCTCCTTTAGCAATGCGGCAGTTGGAGGATTTCCATTGCATCATTTACACTGATGGTTCGGCGCAGGTTGCGCATGGCTCTAAACATGCCTACGTTTCCGCTTGCGCCATTGTGGTCGGTGCCATGGTGAACAATGAGTTCAAGTCCAGTGTCGTGCACACGCAGACGCTTGGGGACTGCACCGCACAATTAGCTGAGCTGCGTGCTCTGATGCTTGCATTGGAGTACGCTGATCCTTGTGTGACGACTTTAATCGTAAGTGATTCTTACTACTGTGTCCAGTCTTACAATGAGAACTTGTTCTTTTGGATTCAGAATGATTTTCATGATTCCAAGGGTAGCACAATAAAACATAAAATGATCTGGGTCCGAGTGGCAGAACTTAAAGAGAAACTGCTGCTCGTGTTTGTGATTCATACTCTCGGCCACCAGCGCGTGGGGGTCCACGCTGTTGGCAACTCGCTTGCTGATGAAGCAGCGAAATCAGCGGTATCCAAATACTTAGTTGCAGCAGTCACGAGGTCCAAAAGCAAAATAGATGACGACATCTTGGCGGCGGTTGCTGCCACGGCGAAGGGAGGTAAATATCCTGCGGGGTTCCCTTCGAAGTACACATACCACTTAAGTCCCGATAAGGTTCCTTATGTGAAAATTCCTGAAGTTGGAGAGCGTTTAGTTCCCAACTCGGATCGCAGAGCGTCTCTGATTACAGCGGCTCATGAAGGTGTGGCGTCTGCGCATGCGGGCGTCTCAGCCACTGTATCTCAGCTACAACAGAGGTTCTGGTGGCGGGGACTGTACAAACAGACGCGCGATTATGTCCTTATGTGTGACATTTGTCAGCAGATCAAGCCTTCTACTGCTGCGCGTCCGCCTCAGACACAGTTGTACATCTCTAATAAACCACTTGGATGTGTTTATTTGGATCACTGCGGTCCTTTTTCTTCTGATACTGCGTATAAATACATCTTAGTAGCAGTTGACTCATGCACACGCTTTGTATGGGTATGGCCGCATCGAAGCGCTGATTCGCGAACTGTCATTAAGGATTTGCGTGTCTTTGTGGGAATCTTTGCTTGTGGTGCTTTCCATTCGGACCAGGGTCCGGCTTTCGCCTCTAAGGCGTATAAGGATGCTATGGTTTCGTTGGGAGTACAGGTGAAGTTTTCAAGTCCCTACAGGCCTGAGGGCAATTCTGTAGTAGAAAGAATGAACCGCGACTTAAAGCAATCTTTGACAGCCCGTGTTATAGGCACTGGTAGAAACTGGCTGACCCACCTCTATGGCGTGCAGCGTGCGCTTAATAATCTCCCTAGAAGGTCTCTGGGTGGGCGGACCCCATACGAAATGCTCTTTGGTATCAAGATGTACGTCCCTGACCTTGATGGTGCAGACTGCCAGGCCCAGGCCGCGGCCTTTGACGTAGATGAACATTGCAATGTTTTACAGAATCTACAAAAGACCAGAGACAGTCTTGCAAAGGAACACTTGCCCTCCACGTCGGATGATGCGTTGCAGATCCTGGTAGTTGGCTGGCTACCCCAAGTTGGAGAACTGGTTCGAGAGAAGATCGATAACAAGAAAGAGTTTGGTCCCTCATATCGAGCGCCGGTTCGAGTCCTTGGAGTGAAGGGCACAAGAACAGTCATTTTACCACCACTTCCAGGTCGTAAAGAAAACAGATTTATTTCTATTGACAATGTCAAGACACACAGGGTGGCCGATTCTTCATAGCATGACACCGGCTGTATCCTGTCCTTCCATGGTGAGGCACTCTGTGCTGGCTATTACATCTGGTGCAGATCAGGAGGTGTCCCTCGAGATGCCTGCCATATCCAGTCCTTTATTAAATACTATTCCTGTTACTAACATTGATGAGGTGACCTATGCAGATCCTGCTGATTTATCTATGTCCGATTTACATGCTCGTTTGGCTAATCAGTCGAGATTCTCTTTTGACTCTGATTCGGAACTTTCAAAGAAACCATCGACTCTTGCAAAATATGCCACGTTGTTTAAAAAACATTTTTTAGTTCCACCTTGGACATACATTTGGCTGATACTATTTTCATTTTATCTTTTTATGTCAATTGGTTTTGTGTTTTACTTTTTCCGCCTGATTGATGGCCATTATGTGAAAGAAAGAACAGGAATTCGGTACCTTAATGGAACATTGGCCCCTCTTTCCTCCTCACATTCAGCACACAGACTAAAGAGAGACTTACATTCAGTAGAGATTACTGCTTGGCCTGTCCTTGATGGGATTGTGTGGGATGCGGTTAGGTTTCAGATACATGGCCCCACAGAGGTTATTAATGTTCCTAATGTGCTTAGAGTAAACATGGGAGATGTGATTAAGCAAAATATTCATTCTGATGATTGGGATCTTCAGGCCGTGGAAGCATTGTTCTCTGATTTGAAATATTATGCGGCCTTTGATGATGAGGATTTATATTTAGATTCTGTCAATTATGGTGATTTGTTTTGTTACCAACATTATGGAAATCATTTCTTGCACAAGACAAGTTCCAGGCGAGTTCCTGTGAATTACACTCAGTGGGAACATTGCCCTACTCCTTTACAGGGGAGCTCAAGTACGTTTCTGGGAAAATACTCTTACTTTACAGATTTTAATCATTCAAATCCTGAGTCGTTTTATTTTAAAGTGAACCAGAAATTCATGCCCAAAGTTAGGCTAACTGACACAAAATTGTTGTATTCAAAGTCCTTTCTAGAAAGGTTATCTGTGGATGGCTATGAGTTATGGAAGGATGCTATTGACCTTAAATCGGTTTGGGGTACCAAAGATTGGCAGGTACAAGGCACTGAGGCTTTGCATCGTGCATGTCTCATCCCGAATCACATGTTGTTTTTAAATTCGACTGTTTCCCAAACAACATGTTTTGGATTGGCTACATCTAAAAAATTAACTACCCCTACTATCCCTGATTTGGAAGAATATTCAGGTTGGAGTAATTTCACTACATTATCCATAAGTGAGATACAAGCACTTATGCAGAATTCCTCCTTTAATATTTCCAGTTTTGATCCAAATGGGTGGCTTTTATGGCAGAGAAGCTCTGATTCTTGCCAACGTCGTTTTTTGGGTTTGTCTGAAGGTTTTACACACATCAGGCCAGATCCCAGGTTTGACTCAGATCACACGGTTACAACTTATTCCGTAGGCAAATTGTGTCAGAACTGGTTACAACATTCCACTTTAGCTGCAGTTAAACTGCATCTGTCCCAGTTGAATGAGAATATAGAGCTAAATGATTTTATAAAAGGCCCGGCAATGGGTAGGTCTAAACGCTTTATTTATGCTGTTTACAATGAAATTTGGAAATTTTCACAAGTCGAAGCAGCTAAACGCCTAAGGGCTATTGATCAAGCCAATTTGGAAAAAGTGCTTGCAGTGGTCGATAACAGTATTAACACGCTTTCTTCCAGAATTTACACATTGGATAATATTGTTTCTTCTGTTGTTGATATTGTACATGATGAAGTGTCCACGTTATACCATGGTCAAAATCAATTGCGTTCTGTAATGCAGTTTGCCTGGACTCTACAGACAATTAAGGCTGGTCGAGTTCCCTGGACCTCATTGAACGTTTCATCCCTTTTTGCCCCTTTTAATCTTACTGAAAAACAGCGCATGCTTTCAATGCGTGATGCATCATTTTCTATGTTACATATTGAGAAGCTAGAATCCTTGCCTTTTTCTGTTGCTGAAACCACTACTGCCACGTGGCTTATTCATGGTTTAATTACATTACCATTTCCTTTATATAAATTTACTAACTGTATGCGGTATATTGCTATAGGACGATATGAACCACTAGGCAATGCATTCCTACATGAGGCATGGTCATTACCATACACATACAGATGTCTGAAGGATGGGAAAGAAGTGAATCTTAATGGTGAGGAATGCACACAGTCACCTGACCATTCATTAATATGCAGACACATTCAGTTACACGGTTCTTGTAATCAGGACCGCCCAAATTTAGCATGTGTTTTAAAAGGCACGCCAGTTCCAGCAGTGGTTCCCACATTTACATTATTAGCTAATGGTAGTTATTTGCTTTTAAACAACGAATTATGTTGTGGTTTATTAATTGGTGTGGCTTATGTGGTAACTGTATCAGAGCGTGTGGTGTGCTGCAAGAATGTTCTATACCCACCCACGCATGGGTCTTTAGATGTCTCCATCTGGCCACGGATTCCAACCTTGGAAGCAAAATTCAATGGTTTAAGCAGAATAAGGGCCCTTTTGTCTCAAAAACAAGTGACCCTGAGTTCGGCCCGGGAAACTTATGTCCTTCACATAGCCAACACCCGCACAGAGGTGCAGGCGCTTTTAAATACTGATTTGCCGTTTCATTTCTGCGAGCTGGTACACCAGATTTTTAATGCTTCTTCAACGACTGGGCTGGCACATTTTTTCAAGTTAGTGAGCAGTGGCCTCGTGACTACGTTTGAAAAAGTTTTTGGTATCATTCCCACGTTTTTCCACACTATTTTTTCGAGTTTGTTTGGTGGACTACCTGTGTTGCTGGCTGTAGCCGCAGGCATTCTGTTGGTGTTTTTCTTCATAAAACATGGATACCCATCCTGCGCAAGACGCCGTTCAACGCCTCCTGACACTGTGCCGTAATCGGATGCTCAATTACTATGGAACATTGCCGCTTGCAGCATTAAGCACGGCCTATAGATTGTCATTTCGGTTCACCGACTTCACGTGTGTCCAACCTGTGTTTCACTGCCTGAGCTGCGAGTTCGATTGGGCCATTGATTTGTGCCTATGCTTGAGGACTGCTCCTGACGTCGATTTTGATCAACTAATGCGTCCCGTGGTGGCTCATGAGCTGATCTGTTCTGGCGAAAGAGTTATGGCCTTGGCAGCGATAAATGGAGTTCTGGGCCAATGGGAGATCTCTGCAGCGGCGGATGCCTTTCTGACACACAGCGATCTGGTGAACCCACCGAGTTGTCCTCTGACGTTACAGGAGGATCCGATGCTGGAGGAGCACGTATGTTCTTTCCCATTGCTGAATTGGATTGCTGAACTATTTTCGGATGATGGCAGTGATTTCATACTGGAGGCTGTTGCAACTTTCTTTGCATATACTTTCCAATCATGACATGCCTGAAGGAGTGCTTTGTTGTGAAATATGACTTTCCCCTCGCTGAATTGGAGGGATGGACTGTGTTCAGCTGATGGAGAGTTCAATCACGTGATGTCGCTGAGGATAACGTCAACATGGCACATGACTTTGGATATCGGATAAGTGCCTTAATTTTTTTTTCTCTTACAGACATTTGGATTGATGCGGCCTGGTCCTACATTTCATAATTTTGAGACCTGGCGAATAACTTTTGGTTCGAGCCCCCAGCACTAACACACATGGTTCAGAGAACCTTGATAAAAAGTTGGGTGAGCTGCGCGAAAGTAAACATAGGTGCGCGGCCACCATGGTAGAAGATGAAGCAAACAAAACGCCTCACTGCTTAAAAAAAAGTAGCCACACAGAAGGAAAAGAAAGGTGTGTGTCTTCCATTATTAAAAATAAATTGGTTGCCATGCTGACATGTTTAAAAAAAACATACAGAGATACCATGTACACGGCTGTGGAGCGGGGAGGGAAGAGAGAGTGTTTAAAAGATAATGATCGGTGCCTGGCTAAGGCAGCAAAATACGTGGACTCTGCTTTGCTGTTGAGTCTGTTGTGCCTGCAAGAGCAACTAGGAAAAAGTTACTAAGAAAATAGTGCTCAGCAACTGTAAATAAAACATACAGAGTAACAACACTTGTAACAGGGGCAGTCCTTATGGGAGGTTACAACAGGAGAAAAGGAGGGACTATGGAAGGACTACTAAGCCTATTGAGCAATCAAACACCACCATTTACAAAGGACAGTAACAGGAGGCAATTAAAAAGATGGGCGGAAAGTGGGCAGAGCTTAATGCCCTAATCATTCTGAATATAACATGTCTCGAAAAGACAGCGCAAGCGCTGCTTAGGCGAGACCTTAAAAAAATCACTGTACACAAGACACCTCGATTTCCTTTAGCAATACTTGTTTTATCCCACTCTCTCCCTTCTGGGTTCCTCATGGTCGGATTCACGGTATTTTTAGCGCTTGGACGCCTCCGGGAAGCAATTCGCGCTCTACAAATTCACATCCTATCCTATCCTATCCTATCTTGGTGTCCCTGGAGACTGGGGGTAATACTATTTGGTATAATCCAAGGATTATTTACGATAGGGGCCCCTGAGAGCCTAGATCTCTTGGCAGAGCGCCCTCTGTAGTTGTGTATGCGCCTGTAGCTGTCAGTTTTGTGCCTATGCAGAGGTGGCTACAAGTGTGGGCAAGGGGTGCGTTATAGGACAATCTCTGTGGCATCTGACACCTTTAGGCAGCGATAATGAGGCGGGAATAGCCCTTGGTGCTCCTTCAACCACCTCCTTGCCCCCTTGAGATGGACATGCCTTTGCTACGGTGGTGAACCAGACCCTGCCAGAGCCAGAGGTCTTCCTGAACTAAGTTCAGTTTAATCCGGATATTATTACAAGTGAGCAGGTGGCACCCAGTGCCACGTCCATTCAATGAAGCAGAGGCAGGGCCTAGAGACAGTGCCTAGAGCATGCAGCAGGAATCCCGAAGGATTGACTGGAGATTAGAGTGGCCAACTTCCCATTATCACTTCACAGGACACTTTGCACAGGTAAGTATGAGTTGCACATGGAGAGTCACTTTGCACACACAGTCGCACTTTGCATGGGATGAGACCCTTTACATGCACAGAGGCACTTTGCATTCAATGAGGCACTTTGCGCAAGCACAAACATTTTGCAAACGAAGAGACCCTTTGAACAAGAAGGGACACTTTGTACACACACAAGCCCTTTGCATGCAATGAGACACTTCCCATGCAATGAGACACTTTGCTCACACACACATTGTGCATACCATGAGACACTTTGCAGACAGATAGATACTTTACATGTGATGAGACACTTTGCACATGAAGAGGCACTTTGCATGCGAGGAGACATGTTGCACAGACACAGATACTTTGCATGCAAGGAGACACTGTACATGCAGAGAGACTTTGCATAGGTAGAGACAGTTTGCGCATGCAGAGAGGCTTTGCATTTGATGAGACACTTTGCACATGCAGAGTCACTTTGCATGCAACATGACACTTTGCATAGGCAGAAACAGGATCACTGACATAATATCGATGACACAAATATAGACTTACTAAAATATTGAGTAAAAAATATAGAATGCAAACATATCGAATCACGATGTCCAAACAGGTAAGTACAAAAATATTGAATCAAAAATATTGTTGTAAAAAATATAGTTAGTCAAAATATCGAATTTTTTAAGTGTCTTAATAGTGATTGAAAATTAAAGACATAATAAATATAATTAACTTAAACATACTTAAATAACCTTAAAATGCAAACATATCGAATCCCTATCTGTAAACAGGTAAGTACAAAAATATCGAATCAAAAATATTGTTGTAAAAAATATAGTTAGTCAAAATATCGAATTTTTAAATGTCTTAAAGTAATTGAAAATTAATGAAATAATAAATATAATTAACTTAACCATACTTAAAATACTTAAATAACCTTAAAATGAATCAATAATTAATGTAACTGATTTTTTTTTTAATACATATATATCTCTAAACATAATATTAAAAAAAATATATACAATATTTTTACAGTAGGATAGTGGGAGGATTACATTTACTGTTACCACTCCAGTGAGTGCAACAGTATAGAAAACATTGCATAGCGTAGCAGTAAAAATTACTATTCCCACTCCAGAGAGTGCAACAGTAGGTAAAGCGATGGATAGCGTAGGGGTAAAAATTACTATTCCCACTCCAGTGAGTGCAACAGTAGGGAAAGCGTTGGATAGCGTAGGAGTAACAATTACTATTCCTACTCCAGAGAGTGCAACAGTAGGGAAAGCGTTGGATAGCGTAGGCATAAAATGTACTATTCCCACTCCAGTGAGTCCAACAGTATGGAAAGCGTTGGATAGCGTAGGGGTAACAATTACTATTCCCACTCCAGAGAGTGCAACAGTATGGAAAGCATTGGATAGCGGGAGGGTAAAAATTACTATTCCCACTCCAGAGAGTGCAAAAGTAGGGAAAGCGTTGGATAGCGTAGAATTAAAAATTACTATTCCCACTCCAGTGAGTGCAACAGTAGGGCAAGCGTTGGATAGTGTGAGGTAGAAATGACTATTCCCACTCCAGAGAGTGCAACAGTAGGGAAAGCGTTGGATAGCGTAGAATTAAAAATTACTATTCCCACTCCAGTGAGTGCAACAGTAGGGCAAGCGTTGGATAGCGTAGGGGTAAAAATTACTATTCCCACTCCAGAGAGTGCAACAGTAGGGAAAGCGTTGGATAGCGTAGGAGTAACAATTACTATTCCTACTCCAGAGAGTGCAGCAATAGGGAAAGCGTTGGATAGCGTAGGCATAAAATTTACTATTCCCACTCCAGTGAGTGCAACAGTAGGGAAAGCGTTGGATAGCGTAGGGCTAACAATTACTATTCCCACTCCATAGAGTGCAACAGTATGGAAAGCGTTGGATAGCGTAGAATTAAAAATTACTATTCCCACTCCAGTGAGTGCAACAGTACGGCAAGCGTTGGATAGCGTGAGGTAAAAATGACTATTCCCACTCCAGAGAGTGCAACAGTAGGGAAAGCGTTGGATAGCATACGCATAACATTTATTATTCCCACTCCAGAGAGTGCAACAGTAGGGAAAGCGTTGGATAGCGTAGAGGTAAAAAATACTATTTCCACTCCAGTGAGTGCAACAGTAGGGAAAGCGTTGGATAGCGTAGGCATAAAATGTACTATTCCCACTCCAGTGAGTGCAACAGTATGGAAAGCGTTGGATAGCGTAGGGGTAACAATTACTATTCCCACTCCAGAGAGTGCAACAGTGTGGAAAGCATTGGATAGCGGGAGGGTAAAAATTACTATTCCCACTCCAGAGAGTGCAAAAGTAGGGAAAGCGTTGGATAGCGTAGAATTAAAAATTACTATTCCCACTCCAGTGAGTGCAACAGTAGGGCAAGCGTTGGATAGTGTGAGGTAGAAATGACTATTCCCACTCCAGAGAGTGCAACAGTAGGGAAAGCGTTGGATAGCGTAGAATTAAAAATTACTATTCCCACTCCAGTGAGTGCAACAGTAGGGCAAGCGTTGGATAGCGTAGGGGTAAAAATTACTATTCCCACTCCAGAGAGTGCAACAGTAGGGAAAGCGTTGGATAGCGTAGGAGTAACAATTACTATTCCTACTCCAGAGAGTGCAGCAATAGGGAAAGCGTTGGATAGCGTAGGCATAAAATTTACTATTCCCACTCCAGTGAGTGCAACAGTATGGAAAGCATTGGATAGCGGGAGGTTAAAAATTACTATTCCCACTCCAGAGAGTGCAACAGTAGGGAAAGCGTTGGATAGCATAGAATTAAAAATTACTATTCCCACTCCAGTGAGTGCAACAGTACGGCAAGCGTTGGATAGCGTGAGGTAAAAATGACTATTCCCACTCCAGAGAGTGCAACAGTAGGGAAAGCGTTGGATAGCATAGGCATAACATTTATTATTCCCACTCCAGAGAGTGCAACAGTAGGGAAAGCGTTGGATAGCGTAGAGGTAAAAAATACTATTTCCACTCCAGTGAGTGCAACAGTAGGGAAAGCGTTGGATAGCGTAGGGGTAAAAATTACTATTCCCACTCCAGAGAGTGCAACAGTAGGAAAAGCGTTGGATAGCGTAGGCATACAATTTACTGTTCCCACTCCAGTGAGTGCAACAGTAGGGAAAACATTGGATAGCGGGAGGGTAAAAATTACTATTCCCACTCCAGAGAGTGCAACAGTAGGGAAAGTGTCCGTCAAGAAGAGGATAACGTTCCGGCTCCTCACCCATGCACACAAGTCTCTCCACGACCTGGGCCCCAAGTACCTCAATGACCGCCTGACCTTCTACACGCCCACCCGCCAGCTACGGTCTTCTAGCCCCGCCCTCGCAGCCGTACCACGCATCCGAAGAGCCACCGCCAGAGGCAGATACTTCTCCTACCTGGCGGCCAAGACATGGAACTCCCTCCCCATCCACCTTCGGCTGACCCAGGACCATCTCGCCTTTAGGAAACAATTCAAGACCTGGCTGTTCGAGCAGTAGCGGACCCTTCCCCCAAGCGCCTTTTGACCCTTCCGGGCAAGTAGTGCGCTATACAAATGTTATGATTGATTGATTGATTGTTGGATAACGTAGGCATAACATTTTCTATTCCCACTCCAGTGAGTGCAACAGTAGGGAAAGTATTGGATAGCGGGAGGGTAAAAATTACTATTCCCACTCCAGAGAGTGCAACAGTAGGGAAAGTGTTGGATAGCGTAGAGGTAAAAATTACTATCCCCACTCCAGTGAGTGCAACAGTAGGGAAAGCGTTGGATAGCGTAGGGGTAAAAATGACTATTCCCACTCCAGAGAGTGCAACAGTAGGGAAAGCGGTGGATAGCGTAGGCATAAAAATTACTATTCCCACTCCAGTGAGTGCAACAGTAGGGAAAGCATTGGATAGTGGGAGGGTAAAAATGACTATTCCCACTCCAGAGAGTGCAACAGTAGGGAAAGCGTTGGATAGCGTAGGCATAAAAATTACTATTCCCACTCCAGAGAGTGCAACAGTAGGAAAGCGTTGGATAGCGTAGGCATACAATTTACTATTCCCACTCCAGTGAGTGCAACAGTAGGGAAAGCGTTGTATAGCGTAGGGGTAACAATTACTATTCCCACTCCAGAGACTGCAACAGTAGGAAAGCGTTGGATAGCGGGAGGGTAAAAATTACTATACCCACTCCAGAGAGTGCAACAGTAGGGAAAGCATTGGATAGCGTAGGCATAAAATTTACTATTCCCACTCCAGTGAGTGCAACAGTAGGGAAAGCATTGGATAGCAGGAGATTAAAAATTACTATTCCCAATCCAGAGAGTGCAACAGTAGGGAAAGCGTTGGATAGTGTATGCATAAAATTTACTATTCCCACTCCAGTGAGTGCAACAGTAGAGAAAGCATTGGATAGCGGGAGGGTAAAAATTACTATTCCCACTCCAGAGAGTGCAACAGTAGGGAAAGCATCGGATAGCGTAGAGGTAAAAATTACTATTCCCACTCCAGTGAGTGCAACAGTAGGGAAAGCATTGGATAGCCTAGGGGTAAAAATTACTATCCAACTCTAATGAGGGCAACAGTAGGGAAAGCGTTGGATAGCGGCAGGGTAAAAATTATTATTTCCACTACAGAAAGTACAACAGTAGGGAAAGCGTTGGATAGCGTAGTAGTAAAAATTACTATTCCCACTCCACAGAGTGTAACAGTAGGGAAAGCGTTGGATAGCGTAGAGGTAAAAAATACTATTCCCGCTCCAGTGAGTGCAACAGTAGGGAAAGCGTTGGATAGCGTTGGGGTAAAAATTACTACTCCCACTCCAGAGAGTGCAACAGTAGGAAAAGCGTTGGATAGCGTAGGCATACAATTTACTATTCCCACTCCAGTGAGTGCAACAGTAGGGAAAGCATTGGGTAGCGGGAGGGTAAAAATTACTATTCCCACTCCAGAGAGTGCAACAGTTGGGAAAGCGTTGGATAGCGTAGAGGTAAAAATTACTATTTCCACTCCAGTGAGTGCAACAGTAGGGAAAGCGTTGGATAGTGTAGTGGTAAAAATGACCATTCCCACTCCAGAGAGTGCAACAGTAGGGAATGCGTTGGATAGCGTAGGCATAAAATGTACTATTCCCACTCCAGTGAGTGCAACAGTAGGGAAATCATTGGATAGCGGGAGGGTAAAAATTATTATTCCCACTCCAGAGAGTGCAACAGTAGGGAAAGCATCCGATAGCGTAGAGGTAAAATTTACTATTCCCACTCCAGTGAGTGCAACAGTAGGGAAAGCGTTGGATAGCGTAGGGGTAAAAATTACTATTCCCACTCTAATGAGTACAACAGTAGGGAAAGCGTTGGATAGCGGGAGGGTAAAAATTACTATTTCCACTCCAGAAAGTACAAGCGCTGGATAGCGTAGTAGTAAAAATTACTATTCCCACTCCACAGAGTGCAACAGTAGGGAAAGTGTTGGATAGCGTAGGAGTAAAAATTACTATTCCCACTCCAGTGAGTGCAACAGTAGGGAAAGCGTTGGATAGCGTAGGAGTAAAAATTACTATTCCCACTCCAGAGATTGCAACTGTAGGGAAAGTACATACTTCATATATGAATAAAAATAAATTAAATATTAATACCCATTACAAATTATTTAAAAGCAATTAACAATGTTATAAAATATGATAATTATTCAATTAAAAATACAAATAAAAATGTATTATTACAAATTATTACCTATGAATGCAAATTATTTACCATTTAACAATTAATTAATTAACAATTAAAAAATAATACAAAATTACAACAAAAAACCAATAAATAAATAAAAATATTTAATTAATTACAATTAAATTACTTCCCACCCTATTCCCCGATAAACACACAACCCGCAACAGAAAATAAATTATTAAAATGAACATGATTATCAATTAATCAATTAATTATAATTAATTACCAATTATATTTTAATAAATTACCAATTAAAAATGTAAATAACAATTAATTCAAAATAATTACCAATAAATAAATTTAAACATTTAATTATTTATAATTAAATTACTTCCCACCATATCCCCTATACACCCACAACCCACTACAGAAAATACATTAATAAAATTAACATAATTATCAATTAATCAGTTAAATAAAATTAATTACCCATTATATTTTAATTAATTACCAAGTAACAATTAATTAACAATTAATTCAAAATAAATACCAATAAATACATTAAAAAATGTAATTAATTATAATTAAATTACTTCCCACCCTATTCCCCTATAAACCCACAACCCGCTACAGAACATAAATTAATAAAATTAACATAATTATCGATTAATCAATTAATTAAAATGTATTATCAATTATATTTTAATTAATTACCAATTAACAATTAATTAACAATTAATTCAAAATAAATACCAATAAATAAATTAACATATTTAATTAATTATAATTAAATTACTTCCCACCCTATTCCCCTATAAACCCACAACCTGCCACAGAATTATATTACGCAAAAATTAAATACCATAAAATTAATTAATTAAAATAAATTATAAAATAAATATACACTTTTCACACATATACTAACATAAAAAATCACTTTAAAAAATTGGATATTATTAAAAAATTGATATTACCTTACTTACCTCAAATTCGATATTTTTGTATTCTATATTCTGTCCATTCGATATTGTGTCCATTCTATATTTTAATTCGATATTAATGCAAATCGATATTAAAAACTCAATATTTTGAGTGTATACCGCAGAGACACTTTGCCGCATGTTATGAGACACTTTACACACACACAGGCACTTTGCACACACCTAGACACATTGTATACCACCACACACTTTGCACACACATAATTTGCTTGCGATGTGACTTCAGAAGATATTTGGGGGGGGGTATGTGTTGCATAGCACATTATTATTGCCCCCTTATTTCATCTGATAGACTCTCTCCTGTTCACCTCTCTCTCTCTCTCGCTCCCTCTCTATCTCTCTCACTGATGCGTTCCTTTCTCCCTTCACAGGAGTACTGGGGTATAGAGTGAGTAAGTGTTTACAGATAGCGCCGTTTGCAACCAGTAAAATGCATTTGCCATGTACAAAAGGCAAAATACGACTCCGTAGCTTGTTATGAAATCACATTTTACAGTTTGGTATTAGGAAGGGGTACGTTTAGGGCATCCCTTTATAATACCGAATAGCACTGGTATGTCCGAATGTTTTGCAACCAGAATGTGATCGCAATACATTCATACTTTGCCGACTCAGTAGTAGTGGGAGTAACTCATTTGCAAACATACGGGAAGGGGTCCCCAAAAGACCCCTTTCTTTTTGTGAATGTGGGTGAAAACTTTTTTTAAGAGCAGGCAGCGGTCCCACGGACCACTTCTTTTAATTTTGTCAGAGTAGGCAAACTGTTCATTTTTATTTTGGAGAATTCAGCCCATTTCCTTTTATGGAAAACTAGCTTACCCGTTGCGCGTTGCTGTGATCTCAGTAGAAAGGAAATTTAAGGAAACTTGTTATGATAACATTCAATTTACATTGTGTCATTTTTATTGAAACTTATTCATTTTAATATGGAAAACATTTTAAAGTGTTGTTTTAACTCTGTTTATTTATTCGAGTGCTTGTGGATACACTGTATTTTTTGTTTTTCCGTCTGGTACGTACACGAATAAATGAGAAGGTTTTCCGACACGTGAGCTGTCCACATACAGTTGTCCATGTGAGAAGCACAGATTCTCCAAATGTAGTCCACACACTTGCAGCGATTGTCCTTGTGCTTTGTTGATGGTCATTGCAAAAGCGAGTCGCACCGGAAAATGTAAACGTTCAGTATTGGAACGATTATGAGGGCTCTGTGGGGCACGGGGGCGATATTTAAAAAAAAATTGCCAGAAACCTTCGCGGGAGTGTACTCAACAACTTTGAACAATTTTTTTTTTTTGTCAGAAACCTTCGCGGGAGTGTACTTAACAACTTCCCAAAGTTTCATGGCGATCGGATGAATGGTGTCGTAATGCATAAAGGACAAACAGACACACTTTCGTTTTTATATATATAGAAGATAGGCTACATTACAAACAAAATGTTGGTTTATTTAAAAAGCAATCACAGACATGGCAGTCTTTTGACCCCAGTAGGGCACCATCCCTGTAATTGTAACCATTCCCGCTACGTCCTAAATTGTGACCTGCCTCATGAAAATTGATGAGGCAGGTCCATTTGTGACCTATTTGGTAATCGCAAAATGTGTCCCAGTCACATTAGTACATTTGATTTTGCGAGTCTCTATTTGCGTGTTGCAAAAAATCACAATTAGAGTCTCGCAAAATCACATGGTTGTACATCTGGCCGAAGTGTTTACCTTATTTTTTTGCAGTTTTATATAGCGCAAAGCCTGCCTGAACGTATTGGGGCACTTTTACGAGGGCACCGGTCTCATTACACATTCATTTTTTGTAGGCACGGGGAGGTGAAATGATTTGCCCAGAATCACAGGATATTGAGCCCACGCCGAGAATTAAACAAGTTTCAGTCGGCAGCTCTGGCCATCACGCCACTTCCTCTCCCCTTATCCTTCACAAAGTATCTGACTGCTCCTGAGCTGACGAGGAGGGTGCACCTCTTGGCTATGTGCTCTTTCCAGGTTGTCTTACGTCTATGTCCCGGGTAGGGGGTGAAATCTGTGACTTTCTCTGCAAAGGTTATCCAATTTAAACATTACCCCTTTATGAGGTCAGAACATCATTCGTGTTGTTTGGGACTTAGTGATAGCCTGTTTTAATGCAGAAATAGCCAAATCTGTCCACTAACATCGGGTTGCACTACAGCACATCAAAGGCAGCATCTCAAGGGGCCAGAACACTCTTGAGAGAGCGCAATTTGAGAGAAATGTATAAGTGCACCGTATTTACAACTAGATGCATGAATTTAGTTAAAGCATTTAGAAGTGTCGAAAATGTATAGAAATGCATATACTCATGAATGTTTAATCAACATAGAAAGCATATTGTAGAGAGTGAAGCTAAGGTAGAAATGCTTAGAAATACTAGAGTGCTGTTAAGACTCCATGTTATGTGGCTGTTGCAGAAGAGGATCTAATGCTGCCAAACATAGAAATGTGCAGGCCTCATGGCAATGTATGAAGAACGAAAACGTGCCTTTGCAGTTCACATCAGATGGATTATTACTATTACTATTATTTAGAATATTATTGATCATATGTTAGAAATCATGTTTTGTAGAAGTGTTTCATATAATCAGAGTGTATTAAGTAGAATTTGTTTTAGTTTTAAGAAATAAAGGTTCACAGAGTGCAGGCCTCTTGCAGAGTAATTTAGCAGGCCTGGAAAGATAAAGTTGCTTCTTTGATCTGCACGTGTTAGTTAGAATCGAGTCTCGTTAAAGCATAAATTGCCGACCATGTTCGAAGTTTTACGACTTACAAGATAAACTGGAGGTCGGAATTTGGGGCGCAATTCATGGGTGTCTGTTTGCAGGTGTGAGGGGGTTCCAATCAAGAGAGTGATGAATAGAGCTCTGTCCAGGGAGACAGGCACAGGCCTGGAGGAGGTTCCAAGAATGTAATGGGGGGCACCGGCAAGCGGAGAGGAAGCCTGGGAAGCAAGGTCAACGCTAACAAGAGGCCCAGAGGAGTATCAGTATGGAAGAAACCAGAATCAAAACCATGTGAGATGTGTACAAGAGGGGCGTCTCTGAGGGGCGTTTCAACAATACTTGTGATTTTGTATTAGGGACAGCACCCTGGGGTGGAGAGAGAGCAGATGGCCTGAGGACCCTTAGAGAGCGGATGGGTAGGCAGAGAGGGCACAACTTCAATGCACAGAATTACATCAGAGACTAAGGGAAAGTGAGTGAACTTCTTTGGAAGTCACCACTGCTGACACCTTTTTACCTCAAGGGTTTGTTAAGTAGGGATGTCACTTAGTCTAGTGTAGGGACAGTCTAACCTGAATTTTCTTTTGCTGTAAATGACACTTAAATTACAACTTGTGTCTATCATTGTAAACTTGTTGATTTTCGAGCTGGTCCTAGTAATATTTTTCTGTCGTTTAAGATCATTCCGAGAATTTATGTTCGTTTTAGTGCCAGTATACCTGATGAACCTTTTATTGAGATGTTTGTATCTCCAGTTAACTTTGGCTTTATAATAAAACTTTAAAACTGATTTGTGGTAAGTGGTTCTTCAGAGGCGTGCCAATTACTGGTTTAATTAACCTGGTAGTGGATTGCTTTTTACTCTATGACAGGCAACAAAGATTCAGTCGACCTAAGTGGGGATTTAGATACAGAGTAATCAGATAGGAGATCAAAAATCCCGCCTTTCCACTCTCACAAGAATACGGAGGGGCAAAGAGTGCCCTTTCTCTGCATGTTAAGTGTCTGGATAAGATAACATGTATTTGAAGCGGACATTCACCCTGGTTATCTTGGCACTGAATAACAAACGTTTATTGTTACCCAACTCGATGGTACTCATTTTATCGACCTCAGAAGGCTGAGTGGTTCTGACAGGATTTGAACCTGTGACCATGAGGTCAAACACAGGCCCCCAAAGTGGACGCATTACTCCACGAAGCCATCAGACTCGGATAAGTTTGTTGAGAACAATTCTAAGCCCTCGCTCGCGCTCACCACAGCTGAGGGGTGTGCGTGCCCCCCAATGTCTGTCTCTTTTGATAAATAGAGTAATGAGAAGTGTCTCTTCGGTGGCGTGGACGCCTGCCCGTGGGCCGTCGCAGGCAGCCATGGGATATTAGACCCAAAACACTTCAGTGTTGTCGGATGTCTGCGCCCAGCAGATTTGGACATGTCTCTGTTCCCTTCACTGTGGCTTTGTACTGTGCTTTTTCCTTCCTTTCCCTGCTCATTATTTTTAATGGCTCTCAGTCCCCACAGCAGCCGGCTTTGCTGGTTTTCAAGCCAATGAGAGAGAAACGGGTGGGTGTCTTTTAGGAGCGGCTGGTTTTGTTCTCTGCTCCGCCACCAGCGGCCTCCCTCCTTCATGAACTCGAATCTAGGAGGGAGTTCAGACATTCATCCTCCCAGGGCGAGCATGTCCCACTCTGTCCCACCGGGTTTGTTTCTTCATTTGTCGAGTCGTCTGTATTATTAGCTTGAAAAGAGACGGGCGGAGAGTCTTTCTTCCGCGAGAGAATGAACGGCCCCTGGGGGCTCTCGGCTGCTTGATCATCGACCTGTGAGTCGATAGCACAGATCCAGCGTGGCTGATCGAGCACGGTACCATGGGCTATGTATGCAAAGTGTCAGTGGGGGTCAGGCAGGGTCAGGCAGGGACCGCCCGCTGCTTGGATTCTGTATGTAAAGTCTCAGGGGGTCAGGCAGGGCCATGCAGGGTCCGCTCGCTGCATGGATTCTGTATGTAAAGTCTCAGGGGGTCAGGCAGGGGCGCCCGCTGCATGGATTATCTCAGGGGGTCAGGCGGGGTCAGGCAGGGTCCGCTCGCTGCATGGATTCTGTATATAAAGACTCAGGGGGTCAGGCAGGGGCGCCCGCTGCATGGATTGTCTCAGGGGGTCAGGCGGGGTCAGGCAGGGTCCGCTCGCTGCATGGATTCTGTATGTAAAGTCTCAGGGGGGGGTCAGGCAGGGAACACCTGCTGCAAGGATTCTGTACGTAAAGTCTCAGGGGGTCAGGAAGGGACCGTCCGCTGCATGGATTCTGTATGTAAAGTGTCAGGGGGTCAGGAAGGGACCCCCGCTGCATGGATTCTGTATGTAAAGTCTCAGGGGGGGTCAGGCAGGGACAGCCCGCTGCAGTGATTCTGTATGTAAAGTGTCAGGGGGTCAGGAAGGGACCACCGGCTGCATGGATTCTGTATGTAAAGTCTCAGGAGGTCAGGAAGGGACTGCCGGCTGCATGGATTCTGTATGTAAAGTCTCAGGGGATCAGTCAGGGACTGCCGGCTGCATGGATTCTGTATGTAAAGTTTCAGGGGGTCAGGCAGGGACCACCCACTGCATGGATTCTGTATGTAAAGTCTCAGGGGGTCAGGAAGGGACCGCCGGCTGCATGGATACTGTATGTAAAGTCTCAGGGGGTCAAGAAGGGACCTCCCTGTTATATTCTGACTTACTAGGTATTTCCCTTTTAATCTATCCCTGTACATATTTCCCTTTTAATAGAATCTTTGTTCTATGTTGCACATGCACACTGTCCATGTCATTCCATTTGGAATTGTTATGATCTGAAATGTTATACTGGGATTGTTAACTTGAAGGTTGGAAGTACTGTGCTGCAGCTGATTAAATCCTGGACTTATCAAAATACCATTGGATTTCTCCTTTATTTATTACAAAATTGGCGACGAGGGTGACCAGTACCTACTACTTCTACATCAGCAGCACAGGCGTGGTACAAAATTGGAAATTGGAAAATTTTTGGAGTGTTTTATAGTGTTGTAGCTGTTTTCAGAAACTATTGGATTGTGGATCTATTCTCCAGAAGTACTTGGATTTTCCTCCAGAAGCTATTGTTTATGGAGTGTGACCTGTAAGTTTACAGGGAAGGATCCCATTTTACCTCCGTTTTCTTGGAACTACGTGATTTTCTCTGAATCCAAAGTGAATCTGAATTGCCATCGCTACTACCGCTTTGAGCCTTTACACTGTGTGAAAACTACGATCAGTGTAAGCTTTTCCTGTGAAATCCTGCAATTTTTTGGACAAATACATCGTGTTTACCTTCAAAAAACGGCACGCGAGCAAAGTTTTCTGTTGCTTCTTCCGTGCGCCGCCGAGCGTGTTGTATCCATGGAGATAGACGAAGGCAAACGCAACGCATGACGAAATGCGCAACGCGTACGCAGCGGCCATATTTGTTTACCTTTCGAAGTTCACGGACGCTGCCGCGAAGCACAGCGCGTCTCCCTGAGGCTTTTGGTAACGCGTGTGAGAAGCTGTTTGTGCACAGCGCATCTCCCTGAAGCTGTTTGTTTCGCGTGTAACAACATTTAAACAACAAAACTGGAATTGAAGGTACTTTTAGACTGAATGATTGGAAAGTTTTAATCGGGAAGATTTACTACACGTTGGAATTTTGGAATCCTGCGCTGATTTCACTGGAATTTTGCTGATGTACACAGCTGGTGTACTCATTAACTTGTATTTCATTTATTTGTAGCAGTTGGTGTATGGTATTTTCGTTTTTATTGTGTTTCATTTATTTATGCTATTTACATTTCATTTATTTTGGTTCATTGCTGTGATATTTGCATTCACTGGTTAATATGCAGTTCGATCCTCCTTCAAAATTTTTACAAAGCAAAGGTGACCCTCCCATTCCGTGGAACAGATGGAAGGAGGAGTTTATGACTTATTTAAAAGCTATTGATGGGGAAAGGATGGGAAATGAAAGGAAGAAAAATATCTTTCTACATTGTCTGGGCTCCGAAGGGCAGGCTATTTTCAGAAACTTACCATCCATTCCTGGTGATAATGGGGTTTTTGATGAAGCTATGCTTCGTGTGGAAACACGTTTTAAACCCACCACTAGTCTAGCTTTAAATCGGTACAAGTTCTATACCAGAACACAAAAGGAAAATGAATCTTTTGATGATTTTTTAACAGGTTTGAGAGCTCTAGTTATGCCATGTAATTTTGGTGATATGACAGATGAGATGCTTAGAGATAACATAATTGTGAATGTTAAGTGCAAGAAAACACAAGAACAGTTGTGGATTGTAGGCAACCCAACCTTGTTGGAGTGTATCTCTACTGCTAAAGCTTTTGCACAGTCTAACAAATGGATGAAAACGATAGAGGAAACAAGCAATAAGAGTAGTAAGAGTGATAAGTTAACTGAAGAAGTATGTGCGATGAACAATGTTGCAAGACGTCCCCAAAGTCATAAGTTTGGACCACGTAACCGCATCGTGTGTTTTAGATGTGGGAGTTACAATCATGTTGCTACTTTCAAATTTTGCCCTGCTTTAGGCAAGGAGTGCAACAAGTGTGGAAAAGTGGGTCATTTTTCTAACTCTTGTAGAGAAGACAAAAAGAGAAGTGGGGATAAAGGCAACTATTTCAAGAAAAAAGAAATTTCTTGTGTGAGAGATGAGACAGATTATGATTCCAGTTTAGTTAGATATGAACATGCTGTGTCTGATGAACCTAACAGAGTGAGTGGGATGATTGTGTCTATTATAAGTATAAGTTTGCTTGAGGAGGATTATTTGGAGTCTCCCAAATGTGTTGTTAGGTTTAAAGGAGTAGAGTTAGAGTTGATGGCTGACTCGGGGTCTCCTTGGACCATCATAACTGAGAAGTATTTTGATGAAATGTACAAGAATATAATTTCTAAGAGTGAATTGTGTCCTCCCGATGTCATGGCAAAAGGTTTTAATGGTTCTAGTATTGATTTTATAGGATATATTGCTTCCATGATTTATTTTAAAGATCAATCTGCATATATCAAACTGTATGTGGTTGTAAAGGGAGTGAATGTGTTGGGGTGGCGGGATCAATTCAGACTTCACATTACATTGAATCCACGCAACAAAGATCCTGTCATGGTGTCACATGATTGTGATATGTCAGAAGATGGCATCAGATCAGTAGAAGAGAGTAATGTTTGGAAGACACTGTCGGACGAGTTTCCTAGTGTGTTTTCAGACAAATTAGGTAAATTAAGTGGTTTCACTCATGTCATTAAGCTTAAACAACGAGCTATGCCGGTTGTACAAAAACTTAGACCAGTACCACTTAATGTTAGAGAAGAATTAAGTGACGCACTAAATGACATGTTGAAAAATGATGTCATAGAAGAGATAGAGTCATCCGAATGGGTTTCGCCAGTGGTTTTGGCACGCAAACCTGACAAATCTTTGAGGTTGTGCATAGATTTGAGAGCACTCAATGCTAACATAGTGGTAGATTGTCATCCCCTGCCCAATATCAACGAAGTCGTGAGTATGCTGGGAGGAGGTGTTATATTTTTCACGTTGGACTTGAGATCGGCGTATCATCAGGTTGTGTTAGCAGAGGAATCACGCCATCTCACAGCTTTTATCACACCACAGGGTTTGTTCCAGTTTAAACGGATGCTGTTCGGTTTGGCGTCGGCAGCCTCTGTTTTTCAGAGATCTTTGTATCATATATTTAAGGACATGAGTGAGTACGTGAAGTGTTTCCAAGATGATATCTTGATTTTCTCCAAAAGTGATGAGACACACATGGAGCATTTGAGGAATGTGTGTAAGATGTTAGACAAGTTTGGACTTACTATTAAGAGTAAGAAGTGTAAGTTATTTCAGAAAACCATAGAATATTTGGGACACACAATCTCTGGTAATGGTGTTGCTCCAAAAAGATCTTTGGTGGATGCTATTTTAAAGGCTCCCGCACCAGATTGTAAGGACAAGTTGTTATCGTTTCTAGGACTGTGTGAATATTACAGTAAGTTTATTGCAAATTTTGCGACCAAGATGGAGCCGTTAAGGGAGTTGACAAGGAAGGATGTAGAGTTTTTGTGGGGATCTAAACAGCAAGATGCTTTCGAAAGTGTCAAACTTGATATGGTGTCAGCCCCTACTTTAAGACCGTTTTGCTTGAATAAACTTTGCATTTTGACGGTAGATGCAAGCCTTCATGGTTTAGGTTGTGTGCTTTCACAACGTTCAGGCAAGGAAGATTGGAATGTTGCGTTTGCATCTAGATCTTTGAATCAAACTGAAAGACGGTATGCTGTCATAGAAAAGGAATTGTTAGGATGTGTATGGGGCATTGAGCATTTCCGGAATTACATTTGGGGTGCAAGGTTTCTAATACGCACTGATCACAAACCATTGGTGGGCATTCTTTCACCTGGTGGAGGGTTAAATGCTACAGCTCGCATTGCTAGATTGATGTCACGTTTGCAGGAATATAATTTTGACATTGAATATGTACCTGGGAAGCTAAATGTGACTGCAGACTGTTTGTCTAGATTGCCATGTCCAGGTACTGGGGTTGAAGAAGATACGGAGGTGGTAACCAGTATTTCTGAAATGTTTTCAGAAAAATACAATGTTATATCAGAGGACATGTGGATGAGAGGTATGAATGAGGATGATTTGCTGTGTAAGGTCAGAGACTATGTGAAGTTGGGTTGTGTGGAAAATAAATACAAACTTGGTGAACATTATCGGCGCCATCTTGCCCCTTTCCAAGCCCATTCGTGCGCGTAAGCGGCAGCCATTTTGAGCACCATGGCCTCCCTGCCCCTCGCTGATAGCCAGCGCGTCTCTCTCTCTCTCTTAACCTCGCAAGCATTCCCCCGCACGCTGACAACCCCCGCTCTCTCATGCCTTGGGTCATAAACCCCTCTTCAGCGCAGCTTCACCACGGAATCCCATCCTGTTCCCAGCGCGACACCTCCCCTCATTCCTTTCATTGGCCTCAGATCCTTTTGATGCAAACCCCCTTTTTTCTGTGTCCCCGTTTGTCTTCCTTGTTCCCAGGCCGCCACCTGGCCCTGCGGATACTGTTTATTACCCCGTACAGTAGGAAGCTTCCCCTCCCCATCAAAAGACCCCCGAACCGATCAAAGCCCCCACCCCATGAGATCCGATCAACCCCATGCATTCCGTGAATCGGCGGAATGCCCTGCTGTGCGACAACCATCACCTGTTGTGACCGGGGTGGGGAATCCAACTGTAAATGTATGTGGGAACGGGTCTGAAGGGGAGATTCCGAGGATGTTCTTTCAAGTACTAAAGTATTGCGAGAATGTGTTATGTGCAATAAAGGTCATAAACCCTAGTATAAGAGGCCAGGTCTCAGAGATGTGGTTAGAGCACCTCGTGACGATACTTGCTGTCTGAATTGATGTGTTCTCCTCCGGAGAGAATAAAATCCTCGTTTCCTGCCTTCCAGTCTCCAGCGCCTGCTTCTTCATTGATTAATATTGGTGGGTCATAGAGGCGATACCGCCGGGCAACATAAAAGGGTCTTTGGTTACCGGTTGTCTTTGGAACCCTTTTTAACAATTGGCGCCCAACGTGGGGCCCATCAGCGACTCGTGGATCCAGTGGGAGAGGTCCTGACGACAGAGTGAACGACTGCAACGATCGGAAGGTACCCTGTCCGATAGACCCTCGTCTGACAGCCGATCATCCGAACTTCACTGGTTCCGAACAGACCTCTCTCGAGTGATCTGCGGTCCTGACTGGGAACCATCAGGAGTGCCACGAGAAGTACGAAGAGAAGAGGACGATCGGGCGCTGGATTCGGAAGACGAGAAACTGTCCATGCGGTCCGGGTAAGGTCGTGTAAACACGACGAATTGCGAAAGTGATTGATAATTGTTGAGAAAATACTAGTATTACTTTTTGTTAATTTATTGGAGATTCACTGTCTACAAACGGAGAAACAACAGGCTCTCCCTTTGTAAACAGCGAAGGATAGGTACGCACCCGTCGGACCTATCTTTCTCCCCCACTGAACAATTGCCCCTTCCCCCCATTGATTAACTGTTATAGATTGTTTTCTGGAGATTCTCTGTCTGCAAACAGGGAAAAATAGGTCCCCTCTTTACAGATAGTGAAAGGGTAGGTGACGCGAACCTTTGCGAGCCTACTTATTCTCCCCATTGACCATATTGATTTTTTATTTTTGACCTAACATTGATTGATTGCTCAGAATTGGTTCATGAGGTATTCACTACGTGCAAACAACGTAGAATAGAAATATTCTGTCTAGTCTTTGCGCGCAGTGATAAGATAGGTAGTGCTGACTATTATCCCATTGTGATCCGTCATGCCTGTCTTCTCCCCACTGGTTAGTAGCCTGTTTAACCCGGACCGCTTATTAGAGATGAACCATCCGGCTCCGCTGGAAGGCACCCCTAATAAGGACATGTTCATGAAGCATGGATTAATTGCTATAGCCTATAGTGAGCTGTGGCATAAATATACGAAAAAGGATCGAGAAAGACAGTGGCCACTGAGAGGATCCTTTGATCTCGACAAAATAGAAACAGTAGAAATAGCCCTTCGTAGGAATGAAACAACACCTATTATGCTCGATAGTCTCGGTATGTGGCGCAAAGAAGCCGCACGACGAAGGGAAGGCGACGAATTCGGAGAAGGTGAAGGGACACGACGGATAACCCTCCAAACGTCTAGTAGGCAAAGGGAAGGGCCAGCGATGGCACAGTCTCGAGAAGTAGACATGAAAAGCGAACGGTGTAAAGGGATGTGCCGACAAGCCAACCCCGGAACACAACGACCCGAAGGTAATCCCCCGACATTACGCACAGGACGGACAGATTTAAAACAAAACCAATGTGCTTTCTGTAAATGTCTCGGGCACTGGAAAGCCCAATGTCCGACTTTGCAGAGCATAGGTAGGAATGGAGGGTCGACAGAAAGGACAGGCCGACAGAAAGGGAAAAGGCACGAAATAAAAACCAATCAGACTAGTACGGACAGGACAGATAGAACCACCCCGTTCGATTATGCTCGGTGGCACAGATTTCGTCAGACCAATTTTAACGACATGTTAGAGTTCTGGGACTGATTGCTCTCTGTTGCTCCCCCACTCTGAAAAACAAACACAACTGCAGGTCAGTGTAAACAATCCCCCGTTAGAGAAAAGACTCAAGAAAGCCAAGCGTCTATTATATAACTTAGGATTTAATTACGGTAAAACACACAACCAACAGTAAATAGAATAACTAGTAGAACTTTCTAAAAAGCAAACTTGACTAATAGGAAAAATACAAAACATGTTATGCTCACTCCGGAAGTCCTCGAAATGTAACAGTTCGATGGTCCCGCCCATCCGAAACACATAGCACGTGTGGGGCGGGGCCTGCCAGCAGCCATGAGCCAAAAGGGATCGCCGGCGAGAAGGTCCTGGAGGCTCCGCCAAGCAGGCAATGAAATGGTCTTCCCATACTACCCTTCCAGGGATGGCGTCCCCCGGGCCGCGAGTAGGGAGGGGGCGGCTGCAAATGACCCCCTCCCTCGTATCTCCTGGTCCGGCCATCACGAATTCCTCCATCGAACGGATGCAGGGTGGGCAGGGAGGAAGAGGCGACGCGGACGAGCCTCTTCCACCTCCACAGGTAGGAGGCTTCCCTGCCCTGGTCCGGCGCCGATGTCCTCCAGCCGGGCGACGGCCATATACCTACGCTGCACAGGACACATAATGCCCGACTGGTATATTTTCTCAGCACAGGACATACAAGACCCGGCTGGTATACTTTCTCAGTACAGGACATACAATGTCCGACGGGCATATTTACGGAGCACCGGACGTACAGTGGTCCCCCAAGAGTCGGAATCAGGGGTGTAGGGTGGTCATCATGTGCGCCCCTGATTCCAAGGGACGGTGTAGGATGCGCCGGGAGAGGGAGACGGCACGGGTGAGCCTCCCTCACCTCCCCAGATGAAGGCTCCACTGCTGCACCCTGGCGCCCCGAACCAGAATGTCCTGCTCCAGCAGCATGATGCTCTGTCTTTCGCCATCACAAGAAGTTTCGTCCACTCCTGATGGATACGGCAAAGGTGACTGCCACAGGGTCTCAAAATGGCGTCTGGGCCCTCGAAAGGCGGGTCTAGGCCGCTGGAGTAACTTTGTCCGAAATTGCAACTCGGGCACTTGCCCACCTGGGCGCAAGCCCCCACCATCGACAAACATCCCCTCGACTTTGAAGATTCTACCAAAGTCCCAAGAGCCCTCGGCCCCTTCAGGCTTCCGGTGAGGAACAGTTGCATTGATCTCAAATGAAATAACCACGGCACAGCAACAAGATGGCGGTGCTCTCGTGTCTGCATCAACTTCCGTCTGAACCACCCAGGAACATTATGGGCTAACGAACTCGAGCAAGTTCCGGCTGAACATCAACATGACCCGGTAAGAGAGACTCTACCCCCTCCCTCTCTTGATTGACGGTCCACACCACCAGCCCCTCTGTTAGCACAGTTTTCTTTTGAACTGCCGAAAGGGACTCTGGTCCAACCACCAATTGTCGGGGATATTTTGCCCCTGATGCTACTTCCGGACTAAACCGGCCTCGCCCAAAATGGCGCTGGTATCAATGGAAACTAACGGATGCCTCGTGGTGTTCCTTAGCTAATGAAACTTGATGTACTAAGATATATATATATATATATACGAACCATTGCGCACTCGATGTTAAAGGGAGGAGGGTTCACTTGGCGAACATTTAAGAAGGGTTCCGTAAAATGTTGATTTCAATGAACAATTTATTTTTGATATTTGTTGTAACTGATACATAACGTCGCTTATGATGCACACCCACGGTTTACATCTAGGAAATGTGATTACGATGAGCTTGACTGTGTTTCCATTTATGAACTGAAATGCCCCTGATTCCTTCGTCACGCAATGAAATGTTTTTGGTTACTTGCAAATAATTAATTAGACCTTTTTTACATGTTCTTGTGCTACAAAATAACCCCCTACTGTATGTGCTTCCATCGACGACATATCAGGCCAAAATATGAATTGCACTCTCACATTTTACGTACTGAATAATTCTACAAATAAAGGTCTTAAAAAGCTATGGATAGGCATCGCATACTTTTGTAAATACGGGTATCGGTGGGAGGGTTTTTCTGTGCGCAACTGTTCTGCTCTTTTTTTAAGGTTATCCGAGAAATGGTTGTTCGGCCCTGGGTTGATGGTCGAATCAAAGGTATGATACGCTGCCTCCAAGATATGCGACTAAGCTCAGGAACTGACGTATGATGAAGGACCTCGACTTCTGAGAATGGGTAAAGTAAAACGGTGTAATTGATAAAATGTTATAAAGATATGGTGGTCGAAGGTACTAAGGTACAGGGTTGAACGAAGAACTGATATGCCTTAGAACATCACAGCTTTGGGAATGATTTAGGGATCCCGATGGCCGGATACATCTACAAAACCGGGTACCTCACGCTAGGCACCTCTGATTCCTCTTTTTAGCGTTTTCACTACACACGATCCTTAATGCCATCCTCGAACCTCCCCATGAACCACCTATCACATTGCCTGCCCCCATGACTTTAGGAAACCAAAACCCTAAGGGATTATATCCCGAAGAGATAAGTACGAGTATGTGGTAAGTAAAGGACTTTCGTGCCCATACATTTGATGTGTTCGAATGTTGTCCCCCTACCCCCCCCCTTTTTCCCCCTTTTTCCCTCTGCAGGTTACATTAGAATCCCGATTAGAGTACCATAAGGGATCTGGAACCACGTCACGCCCGATGCATGAAAACGGACTACCGCTGCAAGACGACACAAAAAGGACGCCCTACCCAATGCACGACCTTTTTGTACTAGATCTAATGCTTTTCTGTCCCAAAACTGCATGCTTTTTTACATCCTAACACAGACCCGAAACGTCTAACGTTGGGTAACGCACTGAATAGCCCAAACAATACACGGTCATTCTCTATGTCCCATGTGTACTGTTTTGCCTATTGTCTCTCTCTCTCTCTCTCTCTCTCTCTCTCTCTCTTACTCTCTCTCACTCTCTCTCTCTCTCTCTCTCTCTCTCTCTCTCTCACTCACTCTTCCACCCCTCCACACCTTCCCTCTTCCTAGCAACTGGCACCTAATTGGCGAACCTGGTGCACCTCCTGATTGGCCCCAAATACCACAAGTATTTGCACAAATTTGTCCTAAATAAAATTGTATCGGTACCACGTTACTACCTCTCCTTTTCTACTAAAATATGGATGAAATTTAAATTGACCAATAGGAAAGGGACAGGTAAGACGACTAAGGTTCCCTAAATTTGACCCACTCTCAGGGAACTATTTGTCAGTGGCTTCTATGATAAAATGTGTCTGTGGTAATGCGACCATCCCCATTGAAAACTGTCTCCGTACCCCAAGCTGTAAGAAATGATCGAGACACCCCCATCTACCCAAAATGCCCCCAGTTTGGTATCAGCCGCCCTGAACGAGAACTTGAAAAACGCCCCTTGCTCCGATTCGCTGTGTTCCTAATCGTTTTTCATAAGATCCCACCTTCCCCGAGGATAAGTTTAATAATTATCGCAAACCACCCCCCGAGTTTTTGTAGTAACCAGGTTGCGAGGATTTATATAGAAAGTTAGAAAGATGTATGCAAAGTTAAAAATTATATCGAAAATCGAAAGACCTTGTTGCTGTAAGCCTTGCTGAAAATAAGATGTTTTGATGTAATGAAGACTTGTTTAGCCTATGTTCATCCCTCGGAAGGATGCCTATCAGACTATGGTGAATAGCACGTTGCACTTTTTGTAAAATACAAGGCCCTGAAGACCAGCCTAGCCTTGCAAGACTCGTACTAGGGAAATGGGTCTCTGCCAGAAGAACTGACATCTACTATAATAGACATATGACAAATGAACGTAATAATCATCAAAGCGTCAACGAATTAGCCAACAAAAGGAAGTTGCAAGGAATCCAGCAAATCCATCATCAATTGTTTATACGTTAGCCGCAAAAATCTCAAATGTAGCGAGTGCTTACCCCAGTTGCTTGGTGTTGGGAGAGAAAATAGATTTATGTAATTACCTTTTTCTGCAAAATCTCTAAAGACTGTCTTTTCAACACTCATTTAAGGGTATCACTGTCGGAGGGGAAAGAGACCGGATGTGGGAGCACGCGGCCTGACTGCGGATTGTGGAACATCAGCGACGGAGGCCGAGGCGAGACCACAGCAGTAAGGAGTCGCAGGACGGGGCACTGTTTCAGACAAAGCTAAGGAAAGGGCTGACCTGAAGCCCCTGCTCTATGATCAACGTGTGCCAAAAAGTCCCCGCTCTCTGAACATGGTTACGGACCCGCCTGTCGCAAACCCTCCGTCCCCCTGATCTGTTCCCGACTTGGCCTTGCTCCATCCCCTCCTCCTCCGACCTACCATAAGGACTGTTCACACCCGCACCTTTCCACCCGAACTCCCAAGTTCCTCCAAATCCTACTGAGCTACCCAGAAAAGAGTACTCCCTGCGTCAGAAGGGAGGGAGCTCCGACTAAGTAGACCACGAACTATGTTAAATCCCAGAACGGTGACCTAGAACTCCACCAAGGGTCGCCCCCGAAGAAAAGATAAACAAAGTCTGTGGTTCTGCCCGCTACCAAGCACCTTGAAGATGATGGAAGCAACAGGAAATGCCCACCACAGAGACTCAAGAAACGAACAGATCTCACAATTCTGGAACAATTGCATTTTCCATTGCAAATCTATGCTCTGCATTGCGGAAGAAGATGCACCTGCTCCAAAACCGTAACGCATTCCTCCTACGAGGTCTGACGAAAACCAAACAGAATGCACCCCTACCCGCAGACCCCCAACGACTCAATCCACATGAACATTTCTGTTGATAGGTAATCCAGGTGCTCAACAGTGCCGACAGAAGACGACAAAGGACAACGAGAACTCTGATATATATATATATTTTTTACTGTATCTCATTTCTCTCCCAACCACCATTGGACTGACTATGCACCCGCCGTATACAAAAAGGACTTACTTATATGATAACTTACCAGTTCTTATTCTATGATCTGTACCCAACGCCCTCGCTACATAATTCTAGTCTGATATTGCATTACGATGACTTTTTCTGCAACCAACTTAACGATGAACCCGCCTACTAAATGATGAGATTTTTCAATATGATGTTTATAATGTGATGTTTATGTACAGTTCTTTCGCCTAAGTCCCCTCTCCCTTACTTATGATCGCTGCATATAGGTGTAGATAGGAAATAGGCCAGCAAGATGTCTTGGAAATGTTAAAGGGAGGACTGTGGAAAATAAATACAAACTTGGTGAACATTATCGGCGCCATCTTGCCCCTTTCCAAGCCCATTCGTGCGCGTAAGCGGCAGCCATTTTGAGCACCATGGCCTCCCTGCCCCTCGCTGATAGCCAGCGCGTCTCTCTCTCTCTCTTAACCTCGCAAGCATTCCCCCGCACGCTGACAACCCCCGCTCTCTCATGCCTTGGGTCATAAACCCCTCTTCAGCGCAGCTTCACCACGGAATCCCATCCTGTTCCCAGCGCGACACCTCCCCTCATTCCTTTCATTGGCCTCAGATCCTTTTGATGCAAACCCCCTTTTTTCTGTGTCCCCGTTTGTCTTCCTTGTTCCCAGGCCGCCACCTGGCCCTGCGGATACTGTTTATTACCCCGTACAGTAGGAAGCTTCCCCTCCCCATCAAAAGACCCCCGAACTGATCAAAGCCCCCACCCCATGAGATCCGATCAACCCCATGCATTCCGTGAATCGGCGGAATGCCCTGCTGTGCGACAACCATCACCTGTTGTGACCGGGGTGGGGAATCCAACTGTAAATGTATGTGGGAACGGGTCTGAAGGGGAGATTCCGAGGATGTTCTTTCAAGTACTAAAGTATTGCGAGAATGTGTTATGTGCAATAAAGGTCATAAACCCTAGTATAAGAGGCCAGGTCTCAGAGATGTGGTTAGAGCACCTCGTGACGATACTTGCTGTCTGAATTGATGTGTTCTCCTCCGGAGAGAATAAAATCCTCGTTTCCTGCCTTCCAGTCTCCAGCGCCTGCTTCTTCATTGATTAATATTGGTGGGTCATAGAGGCGATACCGCCGGGCAACATAAAAGGGTCTTTGGTTACCGGTTGTCTTTGGAACCCTTTTTAACAGTTGGCCTTCCAAAGAACGTATTCCTGCTGAGATTATACCATTCTACAACATTGCTGATGAATTGGCCATTGAGGGAGATCTCTTGTTCAGAGCTGGGAAATGTATTCCACCGTTGGCTGTAAGAGGGGTTATTTTACAAATGAGTCATGAATGTCACATGGGAATGTCTTCTATGAAAAGATTAATTAGGTCTAATTTCTGGTGGCCAGGGGTTGATAGATTAGTGGATAAGTTTGTCAGAGAGTGTCCTGAGTGCATTGAGAGTGATAAATCGTGTAGGTGTGATCCGACACTTTTAGTTCCTGTGAAGTGGCCAGATCATCCGTGGCAAAAGTTAGGGATTGATATCGCTGGCCCGTTCAATTTTTTACCACAAGAATGTAGGTTTGCCATTGTTGCTGTGGACTATCACTCCAAGTGGCCTGAGGTCAAACTTGTACCTCATCCAAATACTGAGAGTGTTATTCTATTTTTAAAAGAGATCTTTTCCAGAGAAGGTTCTCCGGAATGTATTGTATCAGATAATGGGGTACAGTTCAAGTCCTCACTGATGTCAGAATTTTTGAGTATGTATGGCATAACGCATTGTACCACTGCTCTGTATGAACCACAAGGTAATGGACTAGTGGAGAGATATAATAGAGTCCTCAAGCAAGACATAGTTTGGGCTCGTAAATCTGGAGGTTTGTGGAAAGAAAAATTGAGAGAAAAGTTATGGTTATACCGTATTACACCTCATGCCACTACTGAAGTCTCTCCTTTCCGTTTACTAAAAGGTAGAGATCCTGCTTCGGGGTTATGTCCTTGGTGGTTTAAGAAAAGTTGTAGTCATCAAGTGACTGATGTGAATATTAAGGATGTGGCCGAAAAAGTGGAACTCAAACAAGACAAATACAAATGCAATTATGATTCTAGGATGAATGTTAAGCAACCAGTATTCATGGTTGGTGATGTTGTTAGGATTCGCAAACCAGGTTATATTGCCAAGGGAGAAAACAAATTCGGTAAGCCAATGAAAGTTATGCGAGTTTATCATAATAGTGTAGTTACACAAGACGGGAAAAGATGGAATGTTAGGAGAGTTTCAAAATGTGTATCATAGTTGTTTTTTTTATATACACATTCTGGATGTTTTCATTTACAGCGTTTAAAAGTAAATTTCTTCTTCCTTTTCCTTTAAGGGGGAAAATGTGTTATATTCTGACTTACTAGGTATTTCCCTTTTAATCTATCCCTGTACATATTTCCCTTTTAATAGAATCTTTGTTCTATGTTGCACATGCACACTGTCCATGTCATTCCATTTGGAATTGTTATGATCTGAAATGTTATACTGGGATTGTTAACTTGAAGGTTGGAAGTACTGTGCTGCAGCTGATTAAATCCTGGACTTATCAAAATACCATTGGATTTCTCCTTTATTTATTACACTCCCGCTGCATGGATTCTGTATGTAAAGTCTCAGGGGGGTCAGGCAGGGACCGTCCGCTGCATGGATTCTGTATGTAAAGTCTCAGGGGGTCAGGAAGGGGCTGCATGGATTCGGTATGTAAAGTCTCAGGGGGTCAGGCAGGGACCGCCCGCTGCATGGATTCTGTATGTAAAGTCTCAGGGGGGGTCAGGCAGGGACCGTCCGCTGCATGGATTCTGTATGTAAAGTCTCAGGGGGTCAGGAAGGGACTTACGGCTGCATGGATTCTGTATGTAAAGTCTCAGGGGGTCAGGCAGGGACCGCCCGCTGCATGGATTCTGTATGTAAAGTCTCAGGGGGTCAGGAAGGGGCTGCATGGATTCGGTATGTAAAGTCTCAGGGGGTCAGGCAGGGACCGCCCGCTGCATGGATTCTGTATGTAAAGTCTCAGGGGGGGTCAGGCAGGGACCGTCGGCTGCATGGATTCTGTATGTAAAGTCTCAGGGGGTCAGGAAGGGACTTACGGCTGCATGGATTCTGTATGTAAAGTCTCAGGGGGTCAGGCAGGGACCGCCCGCTGCATGGATTCTGTATGTAAAGTCTCAGGGGGGGTCAGGCAGGGACCGTCCGCTGCATGGATTCTGTATGTAAAGTCTCAGGGGGTCAGGAAGGGACTTACGGCTGCATGGATTCTGTATGTAAAGTCTCAGGGGGTCAGGCAGGGACCGCCCGCTGCATGGATTCTGTATGTAAAGTCTCAGGGGGGGTCAGGCAGGGACACCGCTGCATGGATTCTGTATGTAAAGTCTTAGGGGGGTAAAGCAGGGGCCGCCCGCTGCATGGATTCTGTGTGTAAAGTCTCAGGGGGTCAGGAAGGGACTGCCCGCTGCATGGATTCTGTATGTAAAGTCTCAGGGGGGTCAGGCAAGGACTGCCCACTGCATGGATTCTGTTTGTAAAGTCTCAGGTGGGTCAGGCAGGGACTGCCCGCTGCATGGATTCTGTTTGTAAAGTCTCAGGGTGGTCACGCAGGGACCCCCGCTGCATGGATTCTGTATGTAAAGTCTCAGGGGGGTCAGGCAGGGACACCGCTGCATGGATTCTGTATGTAAAGCGGGGGGGGTCAGGCAGGGACCACCCACTGCAAGGATTCTGTTTGTAAAGTCTCAGGTGGGGTCAGGCAGGGACACCGCTGCATGGATTCTGTATGTAAAGTCTTAGGGGGGTAAAGCAGGGGCCGCCCGCTGCATGGATTCTGTGTGTAAAGTCTCAGGGGTTCAGGAAGGGACTGCCCGCTGCATGGATTCTGTTTGTAAAGTCTCAGGTGGGTCAGGCAGGGACTGCCCGCTGCATGGATTCTGTATGTAAAGTCTCAGGGTGGTCAGGCAGGGACCCCCGCTGCATGGATTCTGTATGTAAAGTCTCAGGGGGGTCAGGCAGGGACTGCCTGCTGCATGGATTCTGTATGTAAAGCGGGGGGGGTCAGGCAGGGACCGCCCGCTGCATGGATTCTGTATGTAAAGTCTCAGGGGGGGTCAGGCAGGGACACCGCTGCATGGATTCTGTATGTAAAGTCTTAGGGGGGTAAAGCAGGGGCCGCCCGCTGCATGGATTCTGTGTGTAAAGTCTCAGGGGGTCAGGAAGGGACTGCCCGCTGCATGGATTCTGTATGTAAAGTCTCAGGGGGGTCAGGCAAGGACTGCCCACTGCATGGATTCTGTTTGTAAAGTCTCAGGTGGGTCGGGCAGGGACCCCCGCTGCATGGATTCTGTTTGTAAAGTCTCAGGTGGGTCAGGCAGGGACTGCCCGCTGCATGGATTCTGTTTGTAAAGTCTCAAGGGGGTCAGGCAGGGACCCCCGCTGCATGGATTCTGTATGTAAAGTCTCAGGGGGTCAGGAAGGGGCTGCATGGATTCGGTATGTAAAGTCTCAGGGGGTCAGGCAGGGACCGCCCGCTGCATGGATTCTGTATGTAAAGTCTCAGGGGGGGTCAGGCAGGGACCGTCCGCTGCATGGATTCTGTATGTAAAGTCTCAGGGGGTCAGGAAGGGACTTACGGCTGCATGGATTCTGTATGTAAAGTCTCAGGGGGTCAGGCAGGGACCGCCCGCTGCATGGATTCTGTATGTAAAGTCTCAGGGGGTCAGGAAGGGGCTGCATGGATTCGGTATGTAAAGTCTCAGGGGGTCAGGCAGGGACCGCCCGCTGCATGGATTCTGTATGTAAAGTCTCAGGGGGGGTCAGGCAGGGACCGTCGGCTGCATGGATTCTGTATGTAAAGTCTCAGGGGGTCAGGAAGGGACTTACGGCTGCATGGATTCTGTATGTAAAGTCTCAGGGGGTCAGGCAGGGACCGCCCGCTGCATGGATTCTGTATGTAAAGTCTCAGGGGGGGTCAGGCAGGGACCGTCCGCTGCATGGATTCTGTATGTAAAGTCTCAGGGGGTCAGGAAGGGACTTACGGCTGCATGGATTCTGTATGTAAAGTCTCAGGGGGTCAGGCAGGGACCGCCCGCTGCATGGATTCTGTATGTAAAGTCTCAGGGGGGGTCAGGCAGGGACACCGCTGCATGGATTCTGTATGTAAAGTCTTAGGGGGGTAAAGCAGGGGCCGCCCGCTGCATGGATTCTGTGTGTAAAGTCTCAGGGGGTCAGGAAGGGACTGCCCGCTGCATGGATTCTGTATGTAAAGTCTCAGGGGGGTCAGGCAAGGACTGCCCACTGCATGGATTCTGTTTGTAAAGTCTCAGGTGGGTCAGGCAGGGACTGCCCGCTGCATGGATTCTGTTTGTAAAGTCTCAGGGTGGTCACGCAGGGACCCCCGCTGCATGGATTCTGTATGTAAAGTCTCAGGGGGGTCAGGCAGGGACACCGCTGCATGGATTCTGTATGTAAAGCGGGGGGGGTCAGGCAGGGACCACCCACTGCAAGGATTCTGTTTGTAAAGTCTCAGGTGGGGTCAGGCAGGGACACCGCTGCATGGATTCTGTATGTAAAGTCTTAGGGGGGTAAAGCAGGGGCCGCCCGCTGCATGGATTCTGTGTGTAAAGTCTCAGGGGTTCAGGAAGGGACTGCCCGCTGCATGGATTCTGTTTGTAAAGTCTCAGGTGGGTCAGGCAGGGACTGCCCGCTGCATGGATTCTGTATGTAAAGTCTCAGGGTGGTCAGGCAGGGACCCCCGCTGCATGGATTCTGTATGTAAAGTCTCAGGGGGGTCAGGCAGGGACTGCCTGCTGCATGGATTCTGTATGTAAAGCGGGGGGGGTCAGGCAGGGACCGCCCGCTGCATGGATTCTGTATGTAAAGTCTCAGGGGGGGTCAGGCAGGGACACCGCTGCATGGATTCTGTATGTAAAGTCTTAGGGGGGTAAAGCAGGGGCCGCCCGCTGCATGGATTCTGTGTGTAAAGTCTCAGGGGGTCAGGAAGGGACTGCCCGCTGCATGGATTCTGTATGTAAAGTCTCAGGGGGGTCAGGCAAGGACTGCCCACTGCATGGATTCTGTTTGTAAAGTCTCAGGTGGGTCGGGCAGGGACCCCCGCTGCATGGATTCTGTTTGTAAAGTCTCAGGTGGGTCAGGCAGGGACTGCCCGCTGCATGGATTCTGTTTGTAAAGTCTCAAGGGGGTCAGGCAGGGACCCCCGCTGCATGGATTCTGTATGTAAAGTCTCAAGGGGGTCAGGCAGGGACCCCCGCTGCATGGATTCTGTATGTAAAGTCTCAGGGGGGTCAGGCAGGGACTGCCCGCTGCATGGATTCTGTATGTAAAGTCTCAGGGGGGTCAGGCAGGAACCCCAGCTCCAGGCTCATAGACAGCTGCAGCCGCTGCAGGTAAGAGCGGTAGGACCGGCTGGGAGGGGCCGGGGGGTTTGCGATAAGACCACAAGGAAAAATTAAATAAATAATATATTTTCCCTCGGGTCGTCTCTCGAACTCCATTCCAGCCAGCCCCACCGCTCTCACTTGCAGCGGCCGCGGCTGCTCGTAGACAGTGGGCAAGTGTATGTGAGGCTGGGTGGGGCCCACACAAGGATGTCTGACTTCTTTGTTCCTGTCGATCAATCAAGTGGCTTATAAAGTGCCACTGCTCACCCATAAGGGTCTCAAGGCCCTGGGGGCGGGGTAACTGCAGATCCATCGAAGGCACAGTGGTTCAGTCCAAGAGCCAGGTCTTGGGTCCTTCCTGAATTGGGGCAGTGACGATGATTGCCCAAGTTGGAGAGGCAGGTGTTCCAGGTCATTGCTGTGAGGTAGTAGAAGGATCTTCCTCCCGCTGTGGTCTTGCAGATACGTGGGATGGCGGCTCGGGCTATTTGAACGGAGCGGAGTTGCTTGGAATGAGAGGCGGTGGTTGAGGTATGCACAAGGCCCAGTGTTGTATAGGGATTTTTATTCGTGTGTGAGGAGCTTGAAGGTGATTCTTTTGTTGACTGGGAGCCAGTGGCGGTCTCTCAGGTGGCTGGTGATGGGGCTGCACGGGGTGTGTTGAGGATGAGTCTGGTGGAGGCATTCTGGATGCTTTTCAGTTTCTTGAGGAGTTTCTGGGTGGTGCCGGTGTAGCGTGCGTTTCCGTGGTCGAGTCTGCTGCTGATGAGTGTGTGGGTGACCGTCTTTCTGGACTCCGTGAGGATCCACTTGAAGATTTTTTGAGCATGTGGAAGCGGGATGATGAGACAGCTTTGATCTGGCAGTTCATGGTGACTGAGGAGCCCAAGATGATGCCGAGATTTCTGGCGAGGTCTGTGGGACGATGTCCTGGATCTGCAGGCCACCAGGAGTCGTCCCAAGCAGAGGGGCTGGAGCCCAAGATGAGGACTCTTCTCGAAGTTTAGCTTGAGGCAGCTGTCCTTCATTCAGGTTGCAAAAACCTCCATCCAGTCGTGGAAGTTGTTCTTGGTGACTGTGGGTGCATTGGTGAGGGAGCGGATCAGCTGGATGTCGTCGGCGTAGGAAACAATGTTGAGTTCGTGGTTCCTGATGATGGCTGCAAGCGGGCCATGTAGATGTTGAAGAGAGTGAGGCTCAGGGAGGAGCCCTGAGGTACCCCGCAGCTGATTCTTATGGGTTCAGAGTGGAACTGTAGTAGCCTGACTCTGTGTTTGGCCGCTGAGGAAGGATCGGATCCATTCTAGGGCATTTTTTCAGATGCCGACGTTGTAGATCCTTGTGCATAGGGTGTGGTGGAAGACAGTGTCAAAGGCGGCCGAGAGGTACAGGAGGATGAGGGCTGCAGTTTTACCACGGTTGAGGAGGGTGCAGACGTCATCTGTGGCAGTGAGTAGGAGTAGGACAGTCTCTGTGCTGTGATTGCTTCAGAAGCCAGTTTGGGAGATGTCCAGGATGTGTTTTGCTTCGATGAACTTGGAAAATTGGGCATTGATGGCCTTCTATGTGACCTTGGTTGGGAAGGGAAGAAGAGAGATGGGTCTGAAGTTCTTGAGGTTCTTCGGGTCGGCAGAGGATTTCTTCAGTTGGTGGTTGATGTCTTGGTTTTTGCAGTCCTCAGGGCAGGCGACGGAGTCAATGGAGCAGTTGATGGTGCGGCAGAGTTCGGGGCGATGGAGGTGCCGGCTCTGTTGAAGACGTGGTGCTGGAAGAGGTCCGAGGGTGAGCCTGAGGGGATGCTCTTTATGATCTTGAGGGTGTCATCAGCGGTGAGGGGAGTTCAGCTGAGCAGGGTCTGCTGGGATCTGTGTCATTAGGTGCAGTGGTTGTGAGCGCGGTGAGGGTGTCTTGGGTATCGAGGTTGTTGAACCTGTCTTAGATCTACTTAATCTTGTGGTGGAAGAAGGCACTGAGGATGTTGCAGAGGGCTTGGAAGGGTGGGATGTCTGCTGTCCATGGTTCTGAGTTTGGTGAACTCTTCGACCACAGTGAAAAGTTCCTTGCCATTGTGCCCGTTGGCATTGATCATTTCTTGTAGGGCATTTTTCTTTGTTGTTCTGATGAGGTGGTGATGTGCAGTGACATCGGTTTTCAAGGCTGAGTGGTCTTCCGGGGTCTTGCTGCTCCTATATCTCTTTTTGAGCCATCCATAGAAGCATCTGGACTCATGCAGGGCGGTGGAGAACACACTGGCTTTTTTGGAGTATGGTTTGCCTGGCACTTTTTTGATAGGAGCCAGTGTGTTGGCGCATTTGGAGATACATTGGTGGAGGTTGTGAGCTGAGGTATTAGCATCAGCAGAAGTCAGAGGTTGGGTATTTCTGAGGGAGGTGGTGAGCTGTTCTTCAGTGACCTTGTTCCAGCTTTTGCAAGGATAGCAGTGGGCATGGTGGTGTACGGTGGGTTTGGCGAAGGAGAAGTGGATGCAGCGGTGGTCGGTTCAAGGTAGCTTGGAGGTGTGGCTGAAGGAGACTTTATCGCTGGTGGAGAAGACGGGGTCAAGCGTGTGTCCTGCTGAGCGGGTTTGAGAGGTGACCCGTTGTCTTAGTCCAACAGCGGTGAGTTTTCCCGGCAGGGACGTTGTGTTCTTGTTGTAGAGTTATCCAGATGAAAGTTGAGTAGGATGTAGTAAGAAGAGGCAGGAGCATGGAGTGCAATGAAGGTTGGACAGGTCCAGGAGGTCTGTAGATGAGGGTAGCGCAGAGGGTGTTGTTCGGGTTGGTCTGAACCTGGAAGTGGAGGTTCTCCATGTTGTTCATGTGGTCGTCTGAGTGGGTGGTGTGTTGGAGGAGCTTTTGTGCACTGCGACAATATCTCTACCCATTTTGTTGATGCAGACCATGTAAATGACCTTGTAGCTGTCCGTGATGGCCATGGTGATGTCTGGTTAAGATGTGGAGTTCACCCAGGTTTCTGTGAGGAAGGCGATGATGGGGTGACCTGAGTCGAGTAGGTCCCAGATCTCCACGGCGTGTTTGTGCAGGGAGCGTGTGTTGAGCAGGATACAGCTGAGAGAGTCTGGGCTGGGATGTGTTGGTCGTGTAGTGGGTGGGGGCTGGTGTGCAGTGGCAGGTGAAGTTGCACCAGCAGTGTCTGCAGGAGAAGGGACTCTGGGTGTCCATCTGCGATGCCTGGCGGCAGGCAATTGTAAAAAAATTGTAAAAAAACTTGTTGAGCGCGGTTGCTGCCCGTAGGCGTCCAAGCGCTGAGTTGAAGCAGGAAGAGACTGGAGGGGAGCTAGGGGTTGTCGGATTTGGCAAACAGCAGTGTCTTCAAGTTTTTACGGAATGAGAGGAGGTCTGGGTTGGATCGGAGTGAGAGGGGGAGAGCATTCCAGAGCCTGGCGGTGTTCAAAGAGTACAGCCTACCCCCAGACCTGGCTCGCTTCACTCTGGGAACAACAGCGAGGAACGCCTCCGTCGACCGAAGGTTTCTGTTAGGGTGGTAAGGGATGATAAGATCGGTGTTAATGGCTGGGGCCTTTTTCCAAAAGACGCGGTGCGCCAAGCACAGCGCCTTAAAGGTCACTCTCTGCCTCACTGGCAGCCAGTGGAGACTTTTTAGAGCAGGTCTGGCTGAGTGGGTGCGCGAGATTTTCAGCAAGGTGCGTGCTGCACAGTTTTGAACGACCTGCAGTTTTCGGAGGGTCATCTCAGGTGCCCCCACGTATAGGGCATTGTTCGAGTCCAGACGAGACTGGATGAGACCTTGTACCGCCACCTTTTTGGCCTCTAGGGGAAGTAGCGGGAGAAGTAGGGAAAGTGGAGTAAATTTTTGTAACTTTGTTGTGGAAAAAATCCGCAAGCTCGTTGCATTGATCCTGGGTTTTGTTGGGTGGGGGTGCCGTATTGGCAATGGAACAGTGCTTTATAATCTGGAAAATTTCTTTGGGTTTAGATTTTGCTTCTAGTATTTTCTCAGAATAATAGGTTGCCTGAGCCGTTCTGATCGCTTCTTTGTAGGCTTTGATCGCCTCTTTGTAGGAAGCTTTTTATCTGGGAGGAAATCTAAACGCCAGGCTCTCTCTCGTTGCCTGCAGAGGCGTTTTAACTGTCTTAGAGAGTCAGAGAACCAGGGGGCAGATTTCTGTAGTCTCTTCGAGGAGGATCTGCGAAACGGGAGGATCGAGTCTAGCGAGTGGGTGATCCACTTTTCGTAGTAGGCGTTAGCCACATTGGGGTCTAGGCAAAGTGACGGGCGAGTGGAGTCTAGGTTATGCAGCCAGGACTCCAGTGGGAGTTTAGACCAGTTCCTCCTGGTGGTGACCTGGGGAGGTAGCTGGGGGGTTTTGTGTTTGACCCAGGTGAACGGGACCAGGAAATGGTCCGACCATGTGAGGGGGGTAGGTTGATCAGCAGTTAGCTCCAGGCAGTTACTGAATATGGGGTCAAGTAAATTGCCCTTTTCATGGGTCGGGGCTGCAACCAGTTGGGACATTTGGAGAGCTTCCAGATCATCTAGTAATTCCTGAGCAATGTGATCTGAGGGGGAGTTAAAATGGAGATTGAGGTCCCCTAGGATCGTGTGATTAGCGGGAGAAAGAATTCTTTCCGCTATGATTTCTGGAAGAGACCTGTGGAACACTTTTACAGGCTCAGGGGGGCGGTAGATCAAGGTGCCAGAGAAAGTGTTGTTAGTGTCAAACTCTATGCAGAATGCTACGCTCTCGCATTCAGGGATAGTTTCTGCTGAGGTGCGGCCTCGGTACTGGTTCTTCAGAATGATCGCCAGACCTCCGCCTCTCCCTACCGGTCTATCCACTCTGAGGATATGGTAGCCTGTGGGTAAGGCTTGAACTATGTCTGGCTCAGAATGAGCAGTAAGCCATGTTTCTGTCAGGAAAACCGCGTCTGGCTTTTGCTCCTCGAGCAGGATGGCAATCTGTGTGCTATGTTTAGGTAAGGAGCGGCAGTTTAGCGCGAACATACGGTACGTTTGTGCCGCGGCCGACGGGGATTTACGGAAGGAGTGCTTGCACCCCGAACATCGGGCGGGTAGCTCTAACGGAGCAAAGATGTGGGAGCACTGGAAAGTGGCAATCCTACCTATGCTGTATAAGGCCGCCGAGCTATAGGTTCTGCTCTGGGTGGAGTGAGAGCCAAGGTTTGTGGCCCCGGGTCCCGTCTGGTCGCGGACGGGCGCAGACGGGCTTGCCTTAGGCGCGCCTTCGGCGCGCAAACGGCGCGCCCGCTGCGCTCGCCCGCTGCGCGTTCTAAAGTTACACATGTTTTGTAGGGGCCGTAGGGCAGGAAGTGGGCGTGGCCTCAAGGTGGGCGTGTCCAGCGGCGAAGGCAGCTGGTGCTGGGGGTCACGTGAGCGCTAGGTCCGCTCTACCGTGCCCTGAAGTTCGCGGTGCTTTTACAAGTTATCACAAGATTAAAATAAACAAGTAAGTTTTAAAAGGTAGTGCAAATAACAATGTGCGACCTCTCCCGGCTTCCGCCTCAGGAGTCTTACCTTCAGCCCAAGCGCTAGCGTATCAGCGCTTTTAAGGGCGGGAAGTGGGTGTGGCCTCAAGGTGGGCGTGTCCAGCGACGAAGGCAGCCGGTGCTGGGGGTCACGTGAGCGCTAGGTCCGCTCTACCATGCCCTGAAGTGCGCGGTGCTTTTACAAGTTATCACAAGATTAAAATAAACAAGTACGTTTTAAAAGGTAGTGCAAATAACAATGTGCGACCTCTCCCGGCTTCCGCCTCAGGAGTCTTAGCTTAGCTTAGGTGTGGTGTCCGGTGTTGAGGACGTAGAGGGTGATGGTGTTGTAGGGGTGGATGGTCCTACGACCAGGGTCTGTGGTGCTGGGAGCAGTCCAGGTGCCTTCGGTGCACCTGCAGCACGCCCACTGTGCACTCGCTGCACGGTCATGCTGCAGTGACCTTAGAGTAGCATTAGGGGGAGTGCTGGACAGCAAGGGGCAGGGAGGCGAGATAAGGGGAGAGCTGAGCAGGAGGAGGGCGGGGTTGTAGGAGACTAGCAGCTGGGGGACATAGTGAGGAAGGTGCAATGCAACAGGAGGGAAGAGAGGAGAAAATGCGGAAGGAGAAGAAAGTGACAAAATAACAGAGGATGCAGGAGTTCCCTGGCTCTGTCACGTCACTAGCTTCTTAGGTAGTGTTGAAGTCCGCGGTATGGTATAATTCTTGCTAAGCCTTTTATGACTGCCGGATGTGTGCACCAGGCCAGTGGTGGTCAGCTGTGTGCAACGTATCCTCAAGGGAGGCCAGTGACTGCCAGCTGTGTGCACCAGGCCAGTGACTGCCGAATGTGTGCACCAGGCCAGTGACCGCCTGATGTGTGTAGCCTATCCTCGAGTCAGGCCAGTGACTGTCGGCAGAGTGCACCAGGCCAGTGAAGGCTGCCTGTGTGCACCAGGTCAGTGACTGCTGAATGTGTGCACCAGGCCAGTGAAGGCTGCCTGTGTGCACCAGCCAGTGACTGCCGGCTGTGTGAAGCATATCCTCGAGGGAGGCCAGTGACTGCCGGCTGTGTGCACCAGGCCAGTGACTGCCGGCTGTGTGCACCAGGCCATTGACTGCCGGCTGTGTGCACCAGAGCATTGACTGCCTTATGTGTGCACCAGCCAGTGACTGCCGACTGTGTGAAGCATATCCTCGAGGGAGGCCAGTAACTGCTGACTGTGTGCACAAGGCCAGTGGCTGCCAGATGTGTGCACCAGGCCAGTGGCTGCCAGATGTGTGCACCAGCCAGTGACTGCCGGATGTGTGCACCAGGCCAGTGACCGTCTGCTGTGTGTAGCCTATCCTCGAGTCAAGCCAGTGACTGTCGGCAGTGTGCACCAGGCCAGTGAAGGTTGCCTGTGTGCACCAGGCCATTGACCGCCTGATGTGTGCACCAGCTAGTGACTGCAGACTGTGTGAAGCATATCCTCGAGGGAGGCCAGTAACTGCTGGCTGTGTGTACCAGGCCAGTGGCTGCCAGATGTGTGCACCAGCCAGTGACTGCCGGATGTATGCACCAGGCCAGTGACTGCCGGCTGTGTGCACCAGCCAGTGACTGCCGGCTGTGTGCACCAGGCCAGTGACTGCCGGCTGTGTGGACCAGGCCAGTGACTGCCGGCTGTGTGCACCAGGCCAGTGACTGCCAGGTGTGTGGACAAGGCCAGTGACTGCCCGATGTATGCACAGGCAGGTGACTGCCGGCTGTTTGCAGCATATCCTCGAGGGAGGCCAGTAACTGCTGGCTGTGTGGACCAGGCCAGTGACTGCCGGCTGTGTGCACCAGGCCAGCGACTGCCGGATGTATGCACCAGGCCACTGGCTGCCGGATGTGTGCACCAGCCAGTGACTGCTGGATGTGTGCACCATGGCAGTGACTGCCGGCTGTGTGCACCAGGCCAGTGACTGCCGGCTGTGTGGACCAGGCCAGTGACTGCCGGCTGTGTGCACTAGGCCAGTGACTGCCAGCTGTGTGCACCTGGCCAGTGACTGCCGGATGTGTGGACCAGGCCAGTGACTGCCGGCTGTGTGCACCAGGCCAGTGACTGCCGGATGTATGCACAGGCAGGTGACTGCCGGCTGTTTGCAGCATATCCTCATGGGAGGCCAGTAACTGCTGGCTTTGTGGACCAGGCCAGTGACTGCCGGATGTATGCACCAGGCCTCTGGCTGCCGGATGTGTGCACCAGCCAGTGACTGCTGGATGTGTGCACCATGACAGGGACTGGCGGCTGTGTGATCCAGGCATGTGACTGCCGAATGTGTGCACCAGGTCAGTGACACACACACAGCACGCACGTGACACACATAATTCACATGTACACACTCCACCTCATGCATAGACACACACATACACACACACACACACACCTCATACACAAACACCCACCCCCCGCTCACACACACATAGAACCAGTAGGTGGGTGAGTTGTAGACGAACCTACGTCTAACTTACCCTCTGGCCTATGCTCAGGGTGGGATTGGTAGCACGGGCGCTCGTGAAATTGCCAAAGGGCCGGTAGCCAAGTTCTAGTTGTGGGCTGCGTTTTTGGGCAGCCTGGGGACAGCCTGGGGGCTGTCTGTGCTGTTAGTATGCTGCCAGTGGCCCAGTAGGTGCCCGAGTGGCCTTTCTAGAGGCAAATGGGCAGAGGTGTCACTCCCTTTCACTCGCTGGGCCGGCCCATTAATGTATGCTGATTGAGCGGGGGTAGGGGGCCTGAGCAGAGGTGGCCTCACTTGCATTCATGTGTGGCTTAGCAGTGTGAACTAAACTGTGCATTTTTTTTCTAAGTGAAGTTAATAAAACCTGCCCCGCCCACTTTCTTTTCATAAAAGTATGTTGAAGCAGTGTTTTAAGGAATGGCAATCCTCAAATGTGGGCCACTTTTTTTTGGTGTGCCCGGGCCGATTTTTGATCCCAATCCAACCCTGCCTGCAGGATATGCTGCCCCCCACATTCCACCTGCCCCAGGGGTATCCACAGACAAGCCCCCTCACAGTAGCCACAGGTAGTGTGCTAGCCCCAGACGACCCCACCCCTGGAATATGCAGTGCATAGTGTGTTGGAGACAGACTGCCCTCTACGGCAGGATGTGCCAGCCCCCACATTCCTCCTGCCCCCAGGGGTACCCAGTGCTTTAAATGGGCCGGTGCTCACCAGTACTGAGTACTGGCACTCCTTATTTTTACCGATCTGAGTACCGGCACTTCTCATTTTTAGAGAGCTGAGTACCGGCACTTCTCCACTGCCAAGGAGAGTACCGGTACTCATGAAGGGAAGGTCGCTGATGCTCGTGCTGCTGGGCCCGAGGGTATCGTAGCGGAGCTGATCTGTACGGCATCCTAACAGCCAAAGCGCCTTCCTAGCTCTTAGCTGAGTCCCTGCTGCACCATTCAGCCGCGGCTCATTTGCATCATGCAAGGGATGCCCTGGTGTTGAAAATGTCACCGTCCTGCTGTGCTTGATAGACCTGGCCCATCCAGGCCCTGCTCTGTCAATCACATTCACACTGTCCATGCTTTGAAGTAATACAGGAATAACCTCAACGGAGAGTATCTGTGTGCGTGCGTGCGTGCGTGTGGAGCTCACACAGGAAGCGAACAGGGACACTCAGGAGGTGGTTTCAAAGAAATGCGTGGAATGCTTGTCTGTGTGCATGTTTCTGTGTGAAAGTGTGTGTGTGCACTCCAGAATATATAGGTATTGTGCCAAATGCATCCAAGTAAGAACAGTATAATAGGAAGCAGCTGCAAATATCGCAAAACCAAGAAAGATTTAGATATTGTGTTTGGCCTTTATTTTGTGTAATGAGTTAACACGTTTTGTTATATTGAAACATTATTCACATGTGTTGATATGTCCTGCAACTGGTGTAGAGCCCATTATTAATGCTGCTATTCTAAAGTCCTGTTCCTATGCACACGGAATTTTCCCCTGAATAGTGCTGTTAATGGTTTGCATACATTTAAACGCTCCTTCTATTATGATTTAGGGCCTGTTCCCAGCAGATCTTCACACCACCCTCTATTAGCATTCTCCAGATGTCAATCTGCAGGTATGGGAAGCTTAAAACTACTATCAACGGAAATGTAAGGGCAAAATGAATACTCAATAGAAAGGTCCATCACCATGTTTTGCCCCGCCCCAAGCCCCGCCCACTAGCCACGCCCCTAGTTTAATTTAATGAGTACCTGCACTTATTTTTCCCATTTAACCCCTTCTATGCTGATGACGGCTGGGAGCCGTCATGGCACACAGTGCTCGTGTGCTGATGACGGCTCCCGGCCGTCATGACCGCACCCGCAATCGGAATGTGCCGCACAGGCGCAGAACCGCGGCCGGGCCCAAGGGATTAAAGCACTGGGGGTACCCACAGATAACCCTCTTCCAATAGACGCAGGCAGTGGGCGAGCCCCAGTCAAACCCACCTCTGGTCTGTGCTGCATGTTGTGTCGGCAGGGGGTAGCTTGGTCAATAAAATTGCAGAGGGTAAAGGGGGGCTTCAGATTTCACGCAGGGTTATCTTGTTAAACATTATATGAGGAGCAGAACATGAGGGGGCTTAATGGGCGATGGAAGGAGGGGGAGGGGCAACTTTTTAGGGGCGCCAAAAATATTTTCCAAAACTAATCAACATTTTATAGGCCTTCAAAACAGGGAGAGGAGAGTGTGTGTGTGTGTGTGTGCGTGTGTGTGTGTGTGTGTGTGTGCGTGTGTGTGTGTGTGTGTGCGTGTGTGTGTGTGTGTGTGTGTGTGCGTGTGTGTGTTTGTCAGTGTGGGAATGTGAAAATTCCAGGTGTAGGCCTACAGGCACTTTACCATGCCCAGCTAAAAGCACTTGTACCCAACTAGTTACTAGAAAATACACATTTTAGGGCAGTGTAACATCCCAAACACCTAAATATTTTTAATTTATCATTTTCTGATTTTTTTATTGTGTATTTTTGACATGTACTGTTATTTATGATTTATGTGAACCTTTGATTGTATTCATATCATCTTTTATATTATTCCTTTACTATTTTAATGAATATTATATATCATTATTATTCTTTATTACACCTTCATGTATTTATGTCTTAACAAGTAACTGCACATACGAAGAAATGTTTTTATGATCATATTAATCTTTTCAATAAACTTTTTCTTGAACTTAAAAAACATCCCAAACACCCCCCTGAAGCTACACCCCTGTGTGTCAGATGCCACCTGCTCTCTCCTAACTGTCCCGGGGACCCAACAGATGCCCCACCCCCCAGGGTTGGATTGGGATTAAAAATTGCCTTTCCTCGAAACCCTGCCTCAGAGAAGTTTTATGAACACCTGAAAACAGGCGAGGCCACTTCTGCTCAGGCCCCCTGCCCCTGCTCAGTATGCACACATTAATGGGCCTGCCCGGTGTCAGAGAGAAAGGAGGGACACCTCTCCCCGTTGATTAAAGGAGGTAATGGACACCCATCTGCCTCCAGAAAGACCACTCAGGGTCCCACTGGGCCGCTGGCTACATCTGAACACATCAGACACAGCCCAAATCGGCCCCCAGGACCCCAAAAACACAGCCCACAGCTAGAGCTTTAATACCGGCCCCTCTGCCATTGCCCAAGTGCCCGCCTTACCAATCCGACCCTGCCCCACACACACACACAGAACCAGGCAGTGGGTGAGTCCCGGACAAACCACTTTCTGACGTATGGTGTGCATGCGTGTTAGATGCAGTCCACACTTACCCACAGGATATCTGGTACCCCCACATCCCACCTGCCCCAGGATCAGGGATACCCACAGATGACCACCCTCCAAACATACACAGACAGTGGGCGAGCCCCAGAGGAACCCACTCCGGGGCTATGCTGTGCGTGGTGTGTCCGCTCTGACACAGGATATACGGTCCCCCCCACATCCAACCTGCACCGGGGTTCCCTCATATTGGTGATGGGGAGGGGGGATTGCAGACTGGCACCATGCCTCACCGTTGGGGCATCCTCGTGGCCGCACCCCCTTGGCGGGGGCCCTCTGCAGATCTGCCTTCAGTCGGGGTCGGGTCACCCCCCGCTCCTTGTTCACACTGTCCAAGACATCGCTGACCGAGCTGACCAGGTGAGCCGTGGTGATCTGACTCTCGGACAGAAGCTGTGGGGTGAAAAGGTAATATGGAGTTAATAACGGACATCATACACGAACAACCAATCAGCTCCCAGAGGTACAGTGCACAGACCCCAGCACGAGACCCCAGCACTGCCCCAGGACAGACCCCAGCATAGCCAAGGGCCAGAGAGCCCAGACCACTGCACTGCCCTGGGGTACAGACCCCAGCCTATCTGAGGGTAGAGAACCCGACAACTACACTGCCCTGGGGTACAGATCCCAGCATAGCCGAGGGTAGAGAGCCCAGACCCCTGCAATGCCCCGGGGTATAGACCCCAGCATAGCCGAGGGTAGCGAGCCCAGACCCCTGCAATGCCCCGGGGTATAGACCCCAGCATAGCCGAGGGTAGAGAGCCCAGACCCCTGCAATGCCCCAGGACAGACCCCAGCATAGTAGAGGGTAGAGAACCCGACCACTGCACTGCCCTGGGGTACAGACCCCAGCCTATCTGAGGGTAGAGAACCCGACAACTGCACTGTCCCAGGACAGACCCCAGCATAGCCGAGGGTAGAGAGCCCAGACCCCTGCAATGCCCCAGGACAGACCCCAGCATAGTAGAGGGTAGAGAACCCGACCACTGCACTGCCCTGCGGTACAGACCCCAGCCTATCTGAGGGTAGAGAACCCGACAACTGCACTGCCCCAGGACAGACCCCAGCATAGCCGAGGGTAGAGAGCCCAGACCCCTGCAATGCCCCAGGACAGACCCCAGCATAGTAGAGGGTAGAGAACCCGACCACTGCACTGCCCTGGGGTACAGATCCCAGCATAGCCGAGGGTAGAGAGCCCAGACCACACCACTGCCCCGGGACAGACCCCAGCATAGCAGAAGGTAGAGAGCCCAGACCACTGCACTGCCCTGGGACAGACCCCAGCATAGCCGTGGGTAGAGAGCCCAGACCATTGCACTGCCCCGGGACAGACCCCAGCGTAGCTGAGGCCAGGGCTGATCCTAGGATATGTGGGGCACCGGGCAGAATAGGAACATGCGAGGCCCCAATAATTTGCATACGATTTAACCTCACAGGAAGTGACATCATAGGAAGTAATATCAATTGGAAATTATTTTTATGCCGTTCATTAAACTGCTACTTACAGAGTTTGGATATCAGTAAAATGGTTAAAATAGCATTAATAATCCTAATAAAATATGTATATAGATATTAATTCTCTATTATCTTGTTAAATGAATTAAACTCGGTTATTGTTCTATTGATCGGGATGAATGACAATGGTATGCAAACCAGGCATTCTGGCACTAAGAGAGCTCCAAAGGAGAGGTGCGGACGTTACTAATGTGGGGAAAGAACAGCTTTAAGTGTTTTTCCAAAAGACTAGATTTACACCAAAGCTCAAGAGGGAGAGAGTTCCGGTCCTGCAGAAAGGAGGAGGATCTGCCTCCAATCAGGGCAATCTAAATTTTAGGATGGCACAGGAGATTGGTCGGCACAGAGTCTGGGCTTCTGGAATGAGCGTAAGGAGTGCTGTAGAAAGAGAAAAGCCTTCTTATGCAATGCACAACGACAAATGGATAGTGCCTAGCAGACAGAGGGTTTCGGACCAAAATCCCAGCAGACAGCAGAAAGGCGAGAAGAGATGGGATTGCGATGCAGCAGACTTAGAGGAGGAGCCTAGCACGGTACTGAATGATATGAAGGGCACTGAACGCAAAAAAGCAGGAAGCCCAAGAAGGAGGGCAATTGCATGACCTAGGGCCCGATGTAGGTCGCCCAATACCGGTCGGTAATGGCCGATTTCGGCCGTTACCAACCGGTATTTGGCTTTTGACATGTAGGTGGCTCGGAATTTACAGAATCGGTAAATTTTTCCACTTTGGTATTTTTCCGAATCGGTAAATATACCGATTCTGTAAATACATATGTAGGTGGCACAGTTTTCAGTGCCGCAGGCCCTTAGGAATTCTTAATTTACCACCCAATACTATTGGGTGGTAAATTAAGAATTCCTGTGTACATGCACATCTGTGCATGTACACCTGTGCCATGTGACACAAACACATGCCCTTAGGGCATGTATGTGCCTAAGAGCATGTATGTGTGTCACATGGCACACAAGCCAGAAACAGGGGTGCAACAGGGTGTCAAAGTGATACCCTGTCCCCCTTGGCAATTCGGTATTTTACAGATTCTGTAAAATACTGAATCGGTATTTGCCATAGATTCCTATGGGCTTCAAGGCCCATAGCAATCAATGGCACATACCGATTCGGTAATTACCGAATTGATAAATACCGAAACTTACCGATTCGGTATTGAATTCGGTAAAAATACCCACATCTCGATTGCTAGTTCCTCAATACTGAATCGGTATGATTCGGTATTTAAGAATCAGTAATCTGGGATTACCTACATCGGGCCCCAAGTGAGAAAATAATTGACAGTACAACAGCCTCACGGTAGTGAGAGGGCAGAAAAGGAATGATTTTCTGTTGCTTATGGATGTAGTAAAGGCAAGAGGATGAAACATGGTTAATATGTTCTGAAAAAAATAGAAGATGCTGGAAAATGAACCCAAATTGTTTTGCTGACTCTGCCAATGTAGCCTGACTGCACGTATAAACAAAGATGCATTCTCCAAGTGGCAACCATGATTGTACAGTGAGTTTATTTTAAAAGCCAGGACAATGGATTTGTGTGGTGTGTTGGCAGGATTCTCTCACGTACCTTATGTGCTGCCGTATTTCCTATTTCAAAGTTTGAGCATAAATGTATGTTTTGCTCAAAACAGAGAGCCCCCTCGGTGTAAATCAGACATATAATAATTTGATGGAACTATTTTGAAGTTGCGATGTCTACCATTGCGTAGGAACACATTTCAAGGGGTAGGAATACTTCAAATGCAAAGTAAAGTAAATCGAGCAATAACTTTTTGGTAAAGCTCTTAATTTACTAGTAGTAAGCTCAGTAAATATATTTTATTGATCGCCAACGAAAGCTTGTGACCTGCTGACCATTGCAATTAAAATTTAAACACGTTTCATCCCCTAAATAAACCTGCGTTCCACAGTAAGCTGAAATGTCACATTCCTGGGTGGTTCCACTGTTTAATGTTGACAAAAGGCTTGGAGTCCAGATGGAGATGACTTTTAGCATCCTCTTTGATCAGGGTCATTTTCAGCCAGGTGTGGCAGAAATAGTTGTGCAAAGAATGTTCACCGGATTTATCCGTAATCTAAACATTAAGACCCGCATGCAAATGGCGCCTGCTCCTGGTGTGTCCTCTAGGAAGAGAGGAGACAATGCAGCTAAGATAGTCTTGGAGTTATGATGGTGAACCAGGAGCTTGAGAGCTGATTAGAGAACAGTACCAAGAAGGAGAGGGGATTACTGGGGGAGGATGCTGCAGGCAGGAAAGGGTATTGATTGAAAGGGTCAAATGGAGCACATGGGACAGTGGGATTACAGAAAGAAGAAAGGAAAGGACAAGAGTGCAGTTCTTCTATGAGAATGAGGCACAGGAAAGTGGTGCAGACAGGAGAGAATGTATCACAGATGTGGCTTTAGAGCACTTTTTATGGACACTGCTCCACAAATACTATCATCTGCCTCTTTTCAAAGAATTCTTGGGGGAGGGTGAAACCCCAAACCACTGGGAAGGCTGAAGCTTGCCTGGCACACCATAATTCATTGTACGCCTTAATACAGACCTCTGCATTTTAAAGTTGACCAGTCTCCCTGCCTCTTACTTTTTTACGTGGATTGCATCATTGTCTTTTGCATTCAATACCCTTCACCTCATCTGCCTACCAGCTTTTCTACCTTGATTCTGCCAATTACATCTACCTCTCCTCTTCCCCAGCCTCCCTATCCGCCAGCCCAGTGGGCAGAAATAAGAGGGTGGGTCTCTAAAAGGGGCGTGGACTATGTAATTAAGGGCGTAGCTCAAACTACTTTCACCTTGTCGCTGTTTTGACCAATAAGTAGCTCCTTCACACACATTTGCACAAAATCACAACTGGTAAACAGGACCATGGCTGTTTGTGCTCTGCAGAGGGGCCATGTATGTATTGAATGATCATGTATTCTAAACACCTTTTTGACCAACAGAGAGGCACAGTTGTACTGCCTGCAGCCTCAGCTCCATAGTACTCAACTGCAGCCTGTTATAAACACCTGGAAGAGACTCAGTACAAAGTGTGAAGCATCCAAGACTAATATGCTGTGAAATTAAATACAGAAACACACATCCTGGAAAGAGCTAGCACTCTTAGGGAATGCAAGGTTAAGTAATGCATGTAAAGCAACAAGGAACCTAGGGGCATATTAACAAGGAACATGGAAAATTAACGCTAGGGGCGCTTAGCGTTAATTTTGTTAACGCCCGCTAATGCTGGATAATATCGCCTGGGTATCACGTTATTAATAACGCTAACCGCCGAGGCGATAAAAAATCCAGCGATAGCGGCATTTTGGGAGGTTATCGCTGGTAATGCAGCGATAAAACTACAAGGATAGGGATATCCTTGTTGATAGCCCATGGTGGACTTAGCCATGTAATTCACCTCCCATTGGATTACATGGCTAAGTCTGAAAATGAGCACACGTATAAAAGCAGCGTTAACCCTGGTTAGCGCTGCTTTTTTTGTCTCTGACAGGGTTTGCGTGAAACTTGAGTCATTTTTAGCATCATTATATATACAAGGAATTGTTTTTTTTTTAGTGTTTGCTTGTATGATTTGTACTTTCAAATCAAATAAAAGCTTATGACTTGACTTGACTTGCGTGAAGCTTGATAATAGGAGAAATGTCGCTTAACAACATTTCTGCTATTATTTTGCTCTGGAATGCCCACTTTGCATCTCATTAGAGATGCAAAGGGAAGCGTAGTGTAAAAAGGGTGCTAACATGCGATTTTGCATATTAGCACCCTGTTGTTGATATGGCGATATATTTATCTCTGCTTCTTTGGCTTTTAAAGCCAAAAAAGCGGGGCTAAAGCCCTTGTTAATATGACCCCAAATCACTGCCATGGATTACCATAACATCAGGGCTACTGGAATTATGCACCAGGACAGGGCTTAATTATGTGGCAGACTGAGTAAATTATGTGGCGAGAGAAGGCCCATTATGCTGCATGTTTTGCAATAGTATTACTTATTTTTTTTTGTCATTTTTTAACTTGGTAACCCTGTCTGGTAATTGGTTGTACCCCATTAGTACCAATTTAACACCAACATTTAGCAATGGGAAGCAGAAAGTTGACTTTTCAAGCTCTGCAAAGGGTCTTCCAACACGCGGCAACATGTGTCCCTGCATTTTTAGTAACTTTTGAACCATTTGAGCTAGAAACAATAATGTTTTTTGTTAAAATCTGTAGATTATGAGGCAGATTATGCATTATGTAGCAAAAGTATATATATGCAAAAATCGTCGCCGCACAATCGCATCGTTCCAGTGGCCCTCCCTAACATGCAGTGTCAGACTGGGACAGGAAAAAGGCCCCTGCACTGCCCCGGGATATAGACCCCAGCATAACCGAGGGTAGAGAGCACAGACTACTGCACTGCATAGCCAAGGGTAGGGAGCCCAGACCATTGCACTGCCCCGGGGTACAGACCCCAGCATAGCCACGGGTAGAGAGCCCAGACCCTTGCACTGCCCAGGGGTACAGATCCCAGCATAGCCAAGGGTAGAGATGGCAGACTACTGCACTGCCCCGGGGTACAGACCCCAGCATTGCCACGGGTAGAGAGCACAGACCCCTGCTCTGCCCGAGATACAGACCTCAGCACAGCTGAGGGTAGAAAGCCCAGACCACAGCAGAAAGCATGTGCTGCTCTACACCGCTGAATTACTGAATGTGACGGCAGACGCAGTGGTGTTGGGCAGTGTGCATCCTGGATCACCTGGGGGCATCCACTGGAGGGCAAATTTGATGGATTTTGAACCAACATGAATTTCTGGAGGGAGTGAGCTCCTCTGGAGGGAGTGAGCTCCTCTGGAGGGAGTGAGCTCCTCTGGAGGTTCTTCGTGACTACGTATACTTGCCAATGCCCCAGGTGCCTTAGACAGATGTTAATGGTCCTGATGAGACTACAATTGAGATTGGGCCAAAACATCGATACCCCCTTCACTGGTTATAGAATCACAGGCCCTAGGAGCCTGCCCGCTGCCAGCAGATGTTTTCCCAGGTTCCCTGGTTCCATGCTCCAGTGCCCGCTGCCAGAAGACCTTCTCCCAGCTTCCAGCCCCCCAAGCACCCTTCTCTTCCAGCCTCCCGCTCTGCCCACTTTTCCTGCTTTGCACCACTCCTGCCTACCCAACTCCCCTCCCTGCAGCGCAGCAGTGTGGCCATGCCAAAGGCAAGACTGTCTGTGCCCGTCTGCACCTGGACCATGCAGAGCCAGGACCCCTGGTCCTCACACCATCCACTGCTACTCCACCAAAGAACTCCTGGAGCTCAACACTGGACGCCAAGACTCCTGCTGCTGCACGTCCTCCCTGTGCTCCAGCAAAGGACCCTTCACCTGTCCCCACTGCCGCTTCTCATGCATTACAGGACCCCCCTACCCACACGGGACGCAACACCACAACCTCCCAGAAGACCACCAACAACCCAGAACCAATACAATGCATCCTGGTGCACGTTCACTCCCTCAGCAAACATGCCACAGAAATCTGGGACACCATCACCACACTCACTCCAGACGTCGTCTTCATCACCCAGACATGGCTCAATCCCACCTCTAACCCAGACATCGCCACTTCCGAGGGATACAAGATGATACACTGGGACTGCCCCAACCAGCATGGTGGAGAAATCGCCATAATATTCAAGGAATCCATCCAATGCTCCACCACAAACTATGACCCAATGGCTTTTGTGAAGCACTTTAACTTCCTACTACACCTCAACGTCAAGACACCCATAAGAGGTACCCCTGCATACAGACCACCAGGACCCTGACCAGCATTCTCAGGAGCCATCACCAACTTTGTGGCCCCCCTCGCCATGGACTCCCTCCAATACGTTCTGCTGGGCGACCTCAACTTCCACATCGAGGACCCCAGGGATGCCAACTCCGCATCCCTACTGGAGAACCTCAACAACATTGGCCTCACCCAACTAGTCACTGAACCCACCCACATTTCCGGACACACCATCTTCTCCTCCAGTGACAGAATCAAATATACCCACACCACAGAGCTCTGGACCAATCACACAATTATCCATTTTACCATCTCCAATGCCCAGCACACCATCACCAAGTGCTAAAGTGGCAGTGCCCCCTGCCACAGCTGGGGAAAAGCAACGGAGAGCCACTGTGTGCTGACTCTCAGCACCATCCCACCTGAGACGTCAGCCGACCTCGGCCAGGCTGTCCACAACTTCTCCGCTTGTATCAGCCAGTGCACAATCAAAGTTGCCCCACTGAAGTTGGCAAAAACCAAGAGCACATCAAGACAAGCCCGCTGGTACACTCCAGAGCTCAGAACCACCAAACACAACTGTCTTCTACATGAGAAGCAATGGCACATCACAAAGTACCTCTTCGACACAGCTGCACACGAATGCACTCAGCGACTACCACTATCGCATGAAGGAGGCCAAAAGAGCAGCCATCACGGACCACATGAGTGCCATGGCTAACCACACCAAAGAACTCTTCAAAAAAATCAAGGAGTTCTTCAACTCGACTCCCACAGAAAACAAGGTACATCCCTCCCAACAACTCTGCGACTCTCTATCTGACTATTTCCACAGCAAGATAGCTGACATCTACCACAACGTTAACCTCCATCCACTATGGGGCACCCACCGACCCATGCCCCACCTTCTCTTAATTCTCGGATCCAGCATATCAGTCCTGAACTGACCAACCTCCTCAACACTTCCATCTCCACAGCATCCTTCCCAGATGGATGGAAGCACACCGAATTCAGACCCTTCCTACGTGACCCTCAGCCAACTCTAGTGGCCTCAAAAACTACTGGCCGACCTCCTTGCTCCTATACCCAGAAGTACTCAAGAAGGTCATCAACCATCATCTCACTGACTACCTGGAAAAAAAACACCTAATTGACTCATCCCAATCAGGCTTCCGAGCCAACCTTAGCATGAAAACTGCACTTATTGCTGCAACAGACAACATCAGAAACCTCCTTGACCAAGGAGGAACAGTGGCCTTGTTCGTCCTCGACCTGTCTGCAGCATTTGACACTGTTGCCAACCACATCCTCATCGACACACTCCACAATATCGGCATTCAACAACACACCTTCGAGCAGATCATCTCATTCCACTCAGAATGCACCAAGAGCACCCGTCTACCTCCGTTTCACCCCAGCTCCCAAAGACATCATTTGTGGCGTGCCGCGAGGATCAGCTGGAGACTGTTCTTCCCCATCCAGTTCGGCACAGCTCGGAGGCAGGTTGTGAGGCGTTCCTCTGAACTGCTATGCATCGGTTAGAGTTAAAAGACTAATTGAGTTTCATCGGCATATGAGAACAGTGCAAAGCCAAAAGATTCCATAAGGTCCGCCTGAGGTCAGAGATAAATGTTTAAAAGATTGAAACTCATGTCAGACTACACACTCAATCATGAAGGTCTTTAAAAATGGGGTTTGTCCTGGACCTTGAAAGTTCTGCCCTTAAAGTAACTATCTTAATAAGGTGTTATAAAATATGGTGTTAAAAGCTGCACTAATATCAAACAAAATGGCTGCTGCTGTTCCACCTCTGTAGCGAATCCGCCTGAGTATTTCAGGCACTGCCAATAAGGCGGAGAGCGAAGAAGGTCATATGCATCACTGTAGGTGGATAGTTGAGAATTATTGTGCTTTTCCAACAGTTTTGTTAGCAAGAGCAACAAAGAGATGAGAAAGAAATTCTTTGGTTTGGCAGTATCAAGCGAGGGTTGTTAAGTGCAGGTACTGCAGTTACGTGGTTCCTCACAGAGGGCGGATCAGTGGCACATAATATATTATCGATCTCAAAAATATCATGACACATAAAATAGTGTTAAAAATATTGATGACAAAAATATAGTTTCCCTATACTTATAAAGGTAAGTACAAAAATCTCGAAAAAAAAATATTGTTTAACACTAATATTATTAAAAATATACAAAATATAATTTTTAAAGCAAATATATAGTTTAAAGTAGCAACTCTTAAATATTGTAACATATAAAATTAATATAATGTGAACTAAATAAATGTTAGTAACATTAAATGCTATTTATATGCATATAAATGAAGTTCTGCCGTATTGGAGATCGCTCCTTCAGAGTAAAGGGAGCTAAACTATGGAACTCCTTGCCCCTCCACATTCGTCACCTCACCAATTTGTCTGCTTTTCGCAAAGCAGTAAAAACGCACCTCTTTCCTCCTCTGTAATCCCTTCCCCTTCCCCCTCCCCCCCTTTTCTCCTCAGTTGGCTAGGCTGTGGTTCTCAGCGCCGGGACGCCTCGTTGCTGGGCAGCTGTCGCGCTCAATAAATGGAAAATGGATAACATATAAAAATGTACTTACATACACCTAAATATATATGTGGTTGCATGTTTATATATACAATACAAATATTACTAAAAATATGTTTTCAATTATACTACATTTTTGTGAATTTTTTAAAATGTACTACTACAAAAAACATTAAAAATTAACAAAACAAAACAAAAAACAAAAAAACAGACATTTACTAAAAATATTAAATAAAATACATATATTATAACATTTAACAAATAAACAAATATTAATATAAATAGTTAAGCAATATTAAAAACTAGTAAAGTCAATTATAAAAATGATATACTATTTCTACTCCAATGTGTACAGTACTCCGACTCCAGTCAGTGCAACAGTAGGGAAAGCGTTGGACACCAGAGGGATAAAATCTACTATTCCCACTACAGTTTGTTTAACAGTAGGGAAAGCATTTGACGCCAGAGGTGTATACAATTTACTAATCCCACTACAGTCTGTGCAACGGTAGGAAAAGAGTTGGACGCCGGCCGGGTTTAATGTACTATTCCCAAATCAGTCTGTTCAACAGTGGGAAACACGTTGGACATCAGAGGGGTAAAATTGACTATTCTTACTCCAGTCTGTGCAACAGTGGGGAAAGCATTGGACGCCAGAGGGGTAAAATTTACTATTTCCACTTCAGTCTATGCAATGGTAGGAAATGGGTTGGATGCCGGCGGGGTTTAATGTACTATTCCCAAACCAGTTTGTGCAACAGTGGGGAAAGCGTTGAACATCAGAGGGGTAAAATGTTCGATTCCCACTTCAGTCTGTGACACAGTAGAGAAAGTAGTTCACTTCAAACACATAACATATTTTACATAACTCTATTAATTGACAAAAAAATAAGTCTTAATATAAAAATAATATATATAAATTTAAAAAACAAGTTACATAATTATTAAACTATTTAATAACGCTAACTTGAATTACTGTAAAGGTTACCTAAAATTTTATGATTGTAAATTGTGTTATGGTCTTTTTAACGGTTTGAAATGATGCATTTGTGCTTTTATGCTTTTTTTTTAATAGATTGAATAAAGATTTTAAATGAAATATATAAATTTTAAAAACAAGTTACATAATTATTAAACTATTTAATAATATCAATTAAAACAAATATTATTAATTTAATTACATTCCCACACTATACTGCCAGAAACCTAGCAGCCAACGATTTAAATATAATAAAAAATAAAAAAAGTATAACACACTAAACATGTTATGTAATCAATACAATCATTAATAAATGATTAATGAATTGTTCATTAATTAGTACTAAAATAACCCTCCACCCTTTTCCCCTACAAACACAACAACCTGCACCTAATAAATAACATAAGAAACATCATTATTAAACAATTTCCATAACTATAAATCAGTAAAATATTTTAATAAAAATTGATAATTCATTGGTAATTTTAACTTAATTAACCTTCCACCCTATACCCCTATAAACTCAACGACTGACACCTAAAAAACCTTACAAAATGTGATATTTACAAAATTATCAAATATTTAATAATAGCTTCATAATTAATTATTAATCAACTATTTCTTAATTAACTTCCCATGGTATGCCCCTACAAACCTAACAACTCAAACCTAAAATATAATATACAAATATAATTAATAAACAATTTACATAATTGTAAATTAATTAAACATTTAAATATAAATTAACCATCAATTGGTAAATAATTATTCGTTCATTAACTAACCACCCTATACCACTACAAACTCAACAATCTACACCAAAAATAAACCTTAAAAACGTAATAATTACACACTTCCCATAATTATCACATAAATAATTAATAATTAATTAATAATACATTATTAATCATTTATTACGTAATCACCTTCGCACTCTATACCCCTACAAACTCAATAACCCACAACGAAAATATACTAAACAAAATATAATAATTCAACACTTTACATAATGTATCAATTAAATACTTATTACTAAATTAATAATTAATTAAAAATCAATTATTGCTTAATTAACTTCCCATCCAATACCCCTACAAACCCAATGACCCCAACTGAAATATAATGTAGAAAATATATTTACAACCTTTACATAATTATCAATTAAATAATTCATAATAAATTCATAATCTTTAGTTGTCAATTATTGCTTAGTTAACTTCCAACCCAATACGCCTTCAAACCCAACAACCCGCACCTAAGATATAACTTGAAACATATAATAATTACACACTTTACCTAATTAATTGCCCATTAAATAATTAATATTAATAAAAACATATATATTATTTAGTTATACTTAATTACCTTCCCACCCTGTACCGATGCAAACCTCACAACTTGCTACAACACTATAAATTACTATTAACAATTAAATTACTATTGTAAATCACTTCAAATTAAAAACTAGATTTAAACATATTAACAAATATACACACATTATATAACATATACAATTAAAATATGAACTAAAACACAAAGATAATTTTTACAACTATATTATTGAAAATTATATTAAAAACAGATATTTTTGTAAATGATGTTCCTTACCTAAAAAATGTCTATTTTTATCAACGATATTTCTGCATCACTATATTTATGTGTCCCAATATTAGAAACTCAATATTTATGTAGCTCAATATTTCTGATTTGATATTTTGTCTAAGTACCCAGCGGGCCCTGTAGTGTAAAAGATGAAAAGATGAAGGAGTTCCACCAGCCCTCGCAGGATGATGGTGGAAGCAGCGTGATAGATTCTCGGCTGCGCTGGGTCCACAGGGGAGCCTGACTTAATCATGGTAGCCAAAGCAGTCAGTCCATCGATCCACAGGGGGTGAACAGAAGAAAGATTCAGGCGATGGCCAGATGAGTTTATAGAGGGCACTGTGTAGTTGGATGCTGCACGGAGGGAAGTCCGTATAAATCACTCTAATCTTGCTAGAGAATAAAAGTGTGAGTTCATTACATCTCGTTGGATTCATAATAGATATAGAAATTGTAGAACTAGGGTGTAGAAAAAGCCTAGGCCACATGTACATAGCTTTTTGCATGTCACAAATGGCCCAATTTACATAATTGGGTTTTTATGGCTGCAAAAAAGCATTTTTCTATGTACAAAGGTCCATTTTGCGATTCAGTAACCTATTACCAAATCGCAAAATAGGTGAGTGATTCAGTGTTAGGACGTTAAGAGTGTCCCTTCTAAATAGCCACTCGCACTGGTATGTAAGATTGTTTTGCGACCGAAATGAAGTCACAGAACATTAGCTTTTTACCACCAAATATATTTTGCCGGCAACCCATTTGTAAATGGGAAGGGGTCCCCACAGACCACTGCCTACTCTTAAAAAATTAAACAAAAAGTTTCATTTTTTTTTAAACGCATCCCATTTTCCTTTAAGAATATCTGCTGCATTAAAAAAAAAAGTTTCTTTTTTAAAAACAAACACAAACACTGTGTCCTGCTGTCCTGAGCAGGCCACCATCCCTGTGTTTTTAACGATTCCCAATATTGCAACCTACCTCATGAATATTAATGAGGTAGGTCTATTGCAACCCCATTAGGAATCGCTAAATGTGTCAAAGACACATTAGTACATAGGTATTTTCGATTTCAGAATAGTGAATCGCAAAAAATTTGCTGTTAGGTACTATCAAAATGAAACCTGTGTACATGTGGCCCATATTGAGAGAAACAAATTATTTGGCAGGATTAGAAGCTGTTACAATGTTATTAGCAATATATATGGTGTCAAGCAGCCTTTATGACTATATGATATACATGAATGGCTTCCTCATTAAGGGGGTTATTAGGATGGTGGGCGGACCTTCGTCTGCCAGCCACCCTAGCGGTGCTTTGACCATCTGCCAGACATGCGGCGGTCCCGCACCACTGATTAGGAGAGAGAGAGAGAGATAGATACTTTTACTTGATTTCATAAAAAAATCATAAAACGGTGGAGAAACCTCCATACATAAAATATACATTTTAAGACTTATAAAAATGAAAGCACACAAGGTGCGTTCTACAGCGATTAAATTAAAAAGTGTAAAACATATGATTAATATCATAAGGATTTCAACACTGGTTGTACTAAAATGGTCCCGCCTAGAAAAAAGCTGCCACTCTGCGTGCCAGGGCGGATTGGGGGGAAGAGAGACTAGAAAAGTGGGGCCCGCATCGGCCACGCTGAAGGTATTGCAGTCGCGCCGGACCCCGATGACCATATCCGGGGCGGGACTGTCGCGCTCATTGATGACGTGACAGGTGCGCCCCGCCACTTATTGGTCAAAGTCAGGGCGTGACCCGGAAGTGATTGAAATCACTTCCAGGTCATGCACTTTGATTGACGCCAGACCAGTTAGAACTGGCCTGGCTGGAATCTGGATAAAAGGCTGGGGAGCAGCAGAGTCTGCCTGTTTGCTCGCTGCTTCCTCGGCCTGCCATTAGTCATACCAGCCTCCCTAGGAGGCTGTCATCTAATTTCTTTGTGTTCTCCATTTACAGGTCACGAGATCGCGAGGGGGTAGCCGAGTTCGATTTGAACAGTTTTGCAGAGGAATCGTGGTGGCTTTCGTGTGGATTCCGGCAGGAGTGGTGTGCGCGATCGGAAGGGCAGCTGAGGAGTGTCAGCAACAGCATGACCCGTTCTCGATGCGGCGGTGGTGGTACGAAGAGGAGGCAGCGTGCCAATGTTACGTATACGAGGGGGTTTAACCCCTTCACTGCGGCGGCTATTCCGCCGCAGTGCTAAGGGGGCGGGGCGGAAGAGCGGCGGGTGCATGCTGGTTACGGAACCGCTCCGTCACCAGCGTCGGTTGCGCTGTGCTTATGACGGAGCGGTTCCGTCATGGATGGATGGATAGGCTTTTATATAGCGCAATATCACCGCCAGGTCTCAAAGCGCTTTGCATTGGGAACCCGTCCTGGTTTTTCCCTGTGAGATAGCCCCAGGGTGAAAGCCAGGCATCCCGCCGCGGGGGGCCGTATGTGGAAATTAGAAAAATTAATGTACATAAGCGGCGTTCATTTGCCCTTTTTCCATTCCCCTCCCTGTAGGCACCATGAATACCGTGAAACATTGACCGCATCATTCCATCAGTAGAAGCCCGTGCCCGCATGTACCTGACAGCCATTTTAGGCACCATGGCCTCTTTGCCCGCTCATTGAAAACCCCAGCTTCCCTCCTGCGCATATTTGAACACCCCCCCTCTCACACGCATAGACCATAAAACCCTCTCCCTCTGCGCGACCCTGCTCTGAAAAGTAACCCTCCTGCTTGACCCACGCACCCCCATCTCCTCTTGGAGAAGCATCCTTCGCCTCAGCTGACAAACCCCCCCCCCTCCAGATGTACCTGACTGCCCCCGCTCTCTCATGCACGGGTCATAAGACATCTCGCTCTGTGCGACTCTGTCCTTGGGAGTCACGGCCGCGCCTGACCAACACCCCCCCTTTTCTATCATGAATAACCCCTCTGTTGGTAAACCCTCCCTCCACGATTGACTGTCCACACAGGTCCAAGGCCATCGCCTAAGCCGGGAGATACTGTTTACTGCCCCTTATTGTATGGAGTCACTCCTCTTCAAAGGACCCACTATTGATCCTGGCTTCCCCACCCCCTGGGGTACGATCAGGCGCACACATCCAAAGAATCGGCGGAACACTCAGCTGCGTGATTGCCCCCTCCTCTTATCGACAGGCTACAGGCCTCTATTGTGGATATATGTGGGGTGGGATTGACACGAGGATGACGGGGATGTCTTTTTCCTTGCTTCACAATGTCTTGATTGTAATAAAGAAAAGTCATATGTCATAAACCAGGGTATAAGAGGCCAGGCCTCAGAGAGGTTGTTAGAGCACCTCCCGAAAGACACTGTGTTTCGTGTCCGAAATGACAGGCTCTCCTCATGAGTAATAAATCCTGTTCTTGTGATTCCTGCTTCCAGCGCCCGTCTCTGTTAGACGGACCGGGAGGGTCGGCCGAGATTACGGGGAGAGGTCTCCAGGGAGAGCCGTCTCCAACGACTGTACAGATAAGTAACTTCCCCCCCCACAGACGGACACCACACAAGATTGAAGGTTAACGAGACTTTATAGGCAATTCTTAGGTTACGTTGATATGATACAAGGAGGTCTGGACTCAGGGGTCCCCTCGGTTCTGATCTCTGGTTGAGGAAAAAGGGGTAGCGGGACAGTCTTAGTTGCCAATGAGTTAAATAGCTCTCAATCCTCGAGCTCGGTGTGTTTGCTGATCGGGCCGTGGAGGAGCCAAGCCGGTCCCGAGATGGACGAAGGATGATCGACGGGCCGTGGAGAAGCCAAGCAGGTCCCGGGATGGATGACGGATGGTCGACGGGCCGTGGAGAAGCCAAGCAGGTCCCGATGCAGATGACGGTTACAACGGTCCGCGGCCTCGCCAGCAGATCCGGACGACGATGAAGGATGAAGGTTACGACGGCTGTGGCAGCGCCAACAGGCAGGACGATGGTGCACAGGACAGAGCTACGGCAGCGCCAGTAGTCCGTCCAGGGTGAGTTCCTCTTTACGTCTCTCGACTCCAAGATACAACTGCCTTCCTGCTCTGGAGCTGCCCCAGTTATAGGGCTGGCGGGCTTTGATGTCCGGACCCTCGCACTTGGAGGTCGGGAGGTCCGGGATGAGGGAGTCCAGACACCCAGCGGGGGGGTGGAGCCAGCGCCCGGGGAGGCGATGGGCGAGCGGCACTGGCCGGGGGAGAGCCATCGACACCTCTTTCTCCCATTGACCTGCCAAGTAGCTCGCTCACCTCCTGGGTGGAGGGTGGTGCCGGAATGTCTGAGGCCGGGCTAGGCCCAGGGTTGAGGTCGATCGGGGGCCAGGCGGCCTCGTGATGAAGTGTCCAAGATGGCGGCCCAGGCTGAGCGCATGGGTCGGCAGTGGATCGGGCCCATGAGGTGATCATGTTCGAGGGCAGGTGTCCCTGAGGGGACGTAGGACGTACAATGGTGGTGTGTGGTGCTTGTATGACTGGGCTCGGGCCTGGTCGAGCCGGGGGAGAGCGGCCCGTCATGTGGCCTGTCCAACATGCGTCCCCCCCAGCTGAAGGCGGGGAGAGTTACCCATCCTCTTGGGGACTCTCTTCGTCGAGGCGGAAAAACCGGGACAGGCCATCCGCGTTGGCGTGGTCGGACCCAGGCCGGTGTTCAACCGTGAAGTCCATACCTTGCAAGGAGATGGACCAGCGTAGCAGTTTTGGGTTTTCCCCCCGCATATGCATCAACCACTGCAGGGGTCGGTGGTCAGTCTGTACCCGAAAGTGGGTGCCAAAAAGGTAGGGCCGGAGCTTCTTGAGGGCCCATACCACAGCGAAGGCTTCCCTTTCTATGGTGCTCCAGCGTTGTTCCCGGGGTAGGAGTCTCCGGCTGATGAAGGCCACCGGTTGATCAAGGCCTTCGGTGTTCACTTGGGACAGGACTGCCCCAATGCCCTGGTCGGAGGCGTCCGTCTGGACGATGAACTCCCGGCTGTAGTCTGGGGCCTGGAGCACAGGAGCGGAACACATGGCGGCCTTTAACTGTTCGAATGCCGCTTGACACTCTGGGGTCCAATTCACTTTCTTGGGCTGATTTTTTGATGTGAGTTCGGTGAGAGGCCCCACGATGGTACCATAGTCTTTCACGAACCTTCGGTAGTAGCCCGTGAGGCCCAGGAAGGCTCGCACCTCAGTTTGAGTGATAGGGGGTTGCCAGTTCTGGATGGCGGCAATCTTCAGCTGTAGAGGGGCCACTAGGCCGCTTCCCACCTGGTGTCCGAGGTAGGTCACCGACCCTTGTCCAATTTGACATTTGCTGGCCTTGATCGTGAGGCCAGCTCGCTGAAGGGCTTGTAGTACTGCTTGGAGGTGGTGGAGGTGCTCGGTCCAATGGTGGCTGTACACAGCGATGTCGTCCAGGTAGGCGGCGCTGAACTCTTCGAGCCCCGCCAGGACCTGGTTGACGAGCCGTTGGAAAGTCGCTGGGGCATTTTTCATGCCGAAGGGCATGACCTTAAAATGATAGTGGCCATCGGGGGTGGAGAAGGCAGAACGTTCTTGTGCTCGGGATGTGAGGCCGATCTGCCAATAACCTGCCGTCAGGTCGAAGATGCTGAGGTAGCGGGCAGCGCCCATTCGGTCGACCAGTTCATCTGCCCGGGGGATGGGGTGTGCGTCCGTTCTGGTGACGTCATTCAGGCCCCGGTAGTCGACACAGAACCGGAGTTCTGGTGTGGTTCCGGGGGCGGCCGCTTTGGGGACCAGTACGACCGGGCTGGCCCATGGACTGTCTGAGGGCTCGATGACCCCGAGCGTGAGCATCTTAGCTACTTCCGCCTGGATGCAGGCCCGTACCCGATCAGGTACGCGGTAGGCCCGGTGGCGGATAGGAGGGTTGTCTCCGGTGTCCACATCGTGCACACACCAGGAAGTGACACCTGGGGTGAGGGAGAACAGACTGGCAAATCGTGATAGGAGGGCTTGGCACTCGTGGCGTTGTTCTCTGGTGAGGGACTCCGAGAGTCGGACCCCATCCACGGAGCCGTCTTGCTCCTGGGTCCGCAAGAGGTCAGGGAGAGGTTCGGAGTCGTCTTCAACCCCATTGTCTGTGGCCATCAAGAGACTGAGTTCTGTTCGCGCAAAGTGGGGTTTCAGTCTGTTGGTGTGGAGGACTCGGAGCGGATTCCGGGCGGACTCCATATCGATCAGATAGGTGGCAGGACCCTTGCGCTCGATTACCTTGAAGGGTCCCGTCCATTTGTCTTGGAGAGCGCACGGTTCTGTGGGGGACATTACCCAGACCTGTTGCCCCGGCTCGAATTCAATAGATGAGGCGTTCTGGTCATACCATTTCTTCATGTCCTCTTGACTTGTCTCTAGGTTGGCTTTTGCTAGGTCTCTGAACCTTCGGGACTGGTTGCGGAGGGTGAGGAGGTACCGGAAGACATCGGGCGGACTCTTGGCCGGAGGCATCTCCCAGCCTTCTTTGATCAGGCTGAGTGGCCCCCGTACTGGGTGCCCATAGAGCAGCTCGAATGGGCTGAAGCCTAGGGACTTCTGTGGGACCTCCCGGTAGGCGAAGAGGAGGCACGGCAGCAGCACATCCCACTGGCGACGGAGGGGCTCTTCCAATCCCCCGATCATCCCTTTTAGCGTGCGATTGAACCGCTCAACAAGTCCGTTTCCTTGGGGGTGATAGGGGGTCGTGAAGCGGTAGGTGACCCCACACTGTTGCCAGAGGGACTTCATATATTTGGAAATAAAGTTTGTGCCTCTGTCACTGACGACTTCTCGGGGGAACCCCACACGGGAGAAGATCCCCATCAGGGCCCGGCCGACCACTGGGGCTGTCACGGTCCGGAGAGGAATAGCCTCAGGGTAGCGGGTGGCGTGGTCCACTAGTACCAGGATGAAGCGATGGCCTTGTCTTGTACGCGGGTTTAGGGGTCCCACAATGTCTATTCCGACCCTCTCAAATGGGGTCGTGACTACTGGAAAGGGTTGCAGGGGGGCCTTTAATTTGCGGCCGCTCTTCCCACTGGCTTGGCACGTGGGGCAAGATCGGCAATGCTGGTGCACATCGTTTCTCATTTTTGGCCAGAAGAAGTGGGTCACTAGGCGGCTGTAGGTTTTATCTTGTCCCAGGTGCCCTGCCAGGGGGACATCGTGGGCCAGATTTAGCAGGAAGTCTCTAAAGCGGAGGGGCACCACTAGTACTCGGTTGGCCCCTAGCTCGGCGATTCGTTGCTCGCTGTACAATAGGTCATTGTCCCAGTAGACCCAATGAGTTCCGGAGGTATCCCCTGCGCTTTGGGCGAGCGCTTGTTGTCGGAGTCCCTCAAGGGAGGGACAAGTCTCCTGCTCCTGACGAAATTGTTCTTGTGTGGGTCCCCCTTCTTGAGCCCACTGGTCAAGATTAGCAAGGTCGGAAGGTTGGGCAAGTTCGAGGGGGATACCATGGTCGGGGGTCTCGGCGGGGGCGACCGGGGGCGGTGGCGCCGGCCATTCTGGTTCTTCGGGGTGAGGGTTGGCACGGGCGGCCATGGACCGGGTGGTGACGCACGCCCAGTCTGGGACGCCCAACATCCCCAAGTGTTCTTTTCGCTCCACGGCTGCCCACGGGGAGCTTTCCAGGTCATTTCCGAGGAGGCAGTCCACGGGGGCGTCGTCTCGGACCGTTACCTTCAGCATGCCGGAGACCCCTCCCCACTCAAAGGGGACGCAGGCCATCCGACACAGACTCTCTGAGTTGTCGGCGGATCGTACAGGGCAGAGAATGTTCGGTAGATATTGTTCTGGGGTCACCAGATGACAGCGGACGGCTGTCACACTGGCCCCGGTGTCTCGAAGGGCTTCGGCCCGTTGTCCATTGATGCTCACCCATTGGCTGTACTTCTGGGTGTTAGCGGGTAGGGGGACCCGCGGGACCATGTCTCTTCCCCCTAAGCACGCGAGAGTCATGGCTGCTGGCTCCCACTCTTGATACTCTTGCTCGTCTGTTTCTTGTTCCTCGGAGATCTGTTCTTCCCCTAGTGCCGCGGCGGCCACCTGGCGGGGTCTTGGACTCTGATACTGCGGGCAGCTTGGGTCGTTTGCATAGTGGCCGACTCGTTGGCATCGGTGACATGTAACATTGGCTCTGTATCCCGGTCGCGCCGGGGTGCTGCCCCGGTTGGCCGGGGGGGTGGTGCTGGTAGTGGGGGCGGCCGGAGTGTTGTCTCTTCCTCGTCCTTGGCCCCCTCCTCCTCCTCTGGGTCGGGGGTGACCATTGTTGTTCCTGTTCTGCTCGTAGGACCCATTCCGGCCCACTCTGGTGATCTCCCACCGGTCAGCTTCGGCTGCGAGCTGCCGGGGATCGGTTAACTTGCTGTCGAGGAGGTGTTGGCGTAGTTCAATGAAGCAATTGTTGGACAGATGCTCCCATACCATCAGATTGAACAGCTGCTCGTAGGTCGTGACGTTGTTCCCTCTGATCCAGCCTTCGAAGGCTCTGCTAAAGTACGTTACATAGTCCACCCAAGTTGTACCTGGAATGCGTGTGCAGTCTCGGAACCGCTGACGGTACATCTCGGGCGTGAGGCCATAGCGGGTGAGGAGGGCCGCTTTCATATGGTCGTAGGAGGTCATCTGGTGGTCTGGGAGCTGTAACAGAGTATCGCGGCCCTCATTAAGGAATTTGCCCCATAGGCCGGCTCCCCAGTCGGCTCTATCGATCCGGTGCGCAGTCATCGCGATTTCATAGGCCTTAAACCATTGCTGGATGTCGTCTTCTCGAAAATATTCTCGGACCACATCCTTGGGGATGTGCACTTTTTTCTCCGTGGTCCCTGGGGTGGACGGTCGGTCAGGCACCCCTAACTCTTTATTCTGTTTGCGCAGGTTGATCTCGGCTAGGTTCCGCTCGTGCTCGTACGTTAGTCTTTTTTCCTCGAGCTCCCTTTGCCTCTGTTTCTCCTCTCTTTCTTCTCGGAGGCGAAGGTGCTCTAAGTTTATTTTTTGCTCGGCCAATTTGAGTTCTATGTCCATCTTGAGTCGGGCCATTTCGAGTTCGTGTAGTCGGGCTTTTTCTCTTTCTTGGATCTCGTCTTGCGAGAGACTGGTTCTTTGCCCCTCAGGGCCCGTGCTGGTATTTTTCGCGGTGCTTTGCTCAGGGGCTTCGACATCCCCGGTCTCTGCCCAAGATTCTAGGGCATGCTTGAAATCGTCCTTGGTACTTAGTCCGGTGGTAGCGATACCTAGTTCGATGCAGAACTGCTTTAGTTCACGATGGCTGTATTCCTCGAGTTTTTCCATTTGGAACTTCTCAGTTGATCCGCTCTCTTTAGTTGACATTGTTGTTCGTTGTGGGGTGAGCTACTCTCTGTACGTTATGCGGTGATTCGGATCGCGCCGCTGGCCACCAATGTTAGACGGACCGGGAGGGTCGGCCGAGATTACGGGGAGAGGTCTCCAGGGAGAGCCGTCTCCAACGACTGTACAGATAAGTAACTTCCCCCCCCACAGACGGACACCACACAAGATTGAAGGTTAACGAGACTTTATAGGCAATTCTTAGGTTACGTTGATATGATACAAGGAGGTCTGGACTCAGGGGTCCCCTCGGTTCTGATCTCTGGTTGAGGAAAAAGGGGTAGCGGGACAGTCTTAGTTGCCAATGAGTTAAATAGCTCTCAATCCTCGAGCTCGGTGTGTTTGCTGATCGGGCCGTGGAGGAGCCAAGCCGGTCCCGAGATGGACGAAGGATGATCGACGGGCCGTGGAGAAGCCAAGCAGGTCCCGGGATGGATGACGGATGGTCGACGGGCCGTGGAGAAGCCAAGCAGGTCCCGATGCAGATGACGGTTACAACGGTCCGCGGCCTCGCCAGCAGATCCGGACGACGATGAAGGATGAAGGTTACGACGGCTGTGGCAGCGCCAACAGGCAGGACGATGGTGCACAGGACAGAGCTACGGCAGCGCCAGTAGTCCGTCCAGGGTGAGTTCCTCTTTACGTCTCTCGACTCCAAGATACAACTGCCTTCCTGCTCTGGAGCTGCCCCAGTTATAGGGCTGGCGGGCTTTGATGTCCGGACCCTCGCACTTGGAGGTCGGGAGGTCCGGGATGAGGGAGTCCAGACACCCAGCGGGGGGGTGGAGCCAGCGCCCGGGGAGGCGATGGGCGAGCGGCACTGGCCGGGGGAGAGCCATCGACACCTCTTTCTCCCATTGACCTGCCAAGTAGCTCGCTCACCTCCTGGGTGGAGGGTGGTGCCGGAATGTCTGAGGCCGGGCTAGGCCCAGGGTTGAGGTCGATCGGGGGCCAGGCGGCCTCGTGATGAAGTGTCCAAGATGGCGGCCCAGGCTGAGCGCATGGGTCGGCAGTGGATCGGGCCCATGAGGTGATCATGTTCGAGGGCAGGTGTCCCTGAGGGGACGTAGGACGTACAATGGTGGTGTGTGGTGCTTGTATGACTGGGCTCGGGCCTGGTCGAGCCGGGGGAGAGCGGCCCGTCATGTGGCCTGTCCAACAGTCTCTTTATTTGGTAACTATTCAGAATGGGAACTAAGAGGCGACTTGCGCCAGCAGCCCGGGCATCAATAGTAGGATGGGCTCACTTTCCGACACGTAGTGGAGATTAAGCAAGCTATTGCCCAGAGTTGCAGAGTGTGAGCCTGTGATTTGAGTAGGCACCGAAGCGAGAATTACTGAGTCCGTAGAGATTTTGGGCTCAAGAGCCTGCCGTGTCGGGAATTGAACCCTGGTCCCGGGTCTGATCTCAGCGTCCGGGTCTGCCTCCTCTAACCAGTGAGCCACACTTCCCATGGCCCTGCCCGCTCAATAGAACGCTCAGCGCAGGCGCGGAATTCGAACCGCGCATGAGCGGCGGGCGGGCCATGACGGAACCGCTCCGTCATCATCCGTGAAGTGGTGTGGCTCACTGGTTAGAGGCGGCAGACCCGGAAGCAGAGAACAGCCTGGGACCAGGGTTCAATTCCCGACGCGGCAGGGTCGTGGACCAGGGTCAACGGACTCGATAATTCTCGCCTCGGTGCCTACTCTAACCAGGGATCACACTCGGCAACTCTGGGCATTAAGCTTGCCTCATCTCTACAACGGCCCCCCACAGACGCCAGGGATGCCTGGTTTCACCTTGGAGATACTCAGAAGGTACCATCTCACAGGGAAAGCCAGGACGGGTTCCCCAGCGGTCTTCAGCGCCAGGACACCCCGAGATGGGGTAACAGTGCGCTTTACAAGTATCATCATTATTATCAGCACAGCGCCACCGCAGCTGATGACGGAGCGGTTCTGTCATCAGCACGGAAGAGGATAAACAAGCTCTTTCAATTGAAGCAGTAAACTGCCTTGTGCGTGGCAGGCGTGCAGCGTTTGCAATGGGGCAAGTTGTAAGTCACGGCTGGGACACTCAAGGGCAGCCATGCGCTTTATAAATCTTGCTTTCATTTCCTTTCATTTCATTTCATTCCAGGCTCTAAGCGTTGTGTGTTCGATCACGCTCGGATCTCTGTTTGTAGTCATTGCGGTAATGCCAAATATTGCACATAAATTTTGCTTTAAAAAGGGAAAAATACAAAGTTAGTATGATCAAATGGTAATTAAAAGGATGCGCAATTGATTAACAGGGCGGGCGTCGGAACAAGCAGATTATGCAGTGAGGCGCTCTGTCCAGGCATGAGGGCAGCGTGGCCGATACGAAGAGCCTTCATCCGTCTCGGTATCGCCCTCGCCCCCGCGCCTTTTCGAATCGCTTCCGTGTTTATTGACCTTGGCGGCAGAGAGCAACGCTAGTGCCTCATCGAACTCGTTTCCAGGCGATACCCGAGCACCGTCCAGTGTTCTGTTAGCGCCATTTGCACCGCCACTGGCGAAATACCACGATGTGTCGGTCAAATGCAAGTTACAGTTGTCCAATGGTGTATCACTCAGCTGTAAGCGGCCGGTTCGTGCCAGGCGGCGTCGCACAGGCATTGTCTGTCCACAGCGGTCAGGCGCCGGTGCAGCTGCACGTCGAAGGAGTGCGCCTCAATTGTCGGAGCGGTCCCCTTAGTCACGGGAGATCAGGGTTCGAGCCTCAGTTTAGGCGGGAGTAAAAGATGCGCGGTTTTGATGAACGGTTTATATTTTAAAAGAATCTCATCTGATTTGCCGACACAGGGATCCCGAAAGTGAAATATAAATACGTGTTTGTAGAACAAGCAAAATAATGACATCATTGACGCTGATGAACTAATGCTTGACTCCCATTTTGTAAAATATGAACAATATTTTATAAATAAATAGTGCAGAGCAGGGGCCAGGACGGTTTGTATTTTCTTATGGGGGCCTTATTTCACTATAGATAGTTTCGTTGAGAATGGCGTTTTGCTATCATGAAACGGTTCCAGTATAGTTTGTTGTTTTCTTAAATAACTGCGAGGGATTGAAGCTTAGCTTCTCTCTACTGTTATATCACAGCCTTTGGCTTGTCTGGAAAAGAGGCAACTAATCCAAAAATGCAAACTCGCAGGTTTACATTGGCGCCTGCTTGTGCGTGCCAGGGAGAAGGCAAAGTGCAGGCAATTAGAAGTGTCAATAGAAAACCTTTGAGAGTGCGACATTATCTTATGTAAACCAATTTCCTCGTGTTTGCCTTTCTTCACAGAAAATATAATTTGAGCTTTTCCGTGGTGGGAAACGAGCAGTCGTTTCGACTTCTGTGCAGATATCAAACGTGTGCTGGTTTCATTGACATAAGTATAAATCAAAGGCAGGCCTATTGCGAACCCCTTCCCATGTACATTTCACTTGGACGAATCAGAGAAATTTGGAAATAATCATTCAGAGTGCTGTGTTGACTGACTTTGTCAATGTGTGGCTAATATGGGCAAAAGCAACATGGAACACAAAGGGGCCATGACATTTCTAAGCTAATAGGAATTTCCCCAGGATTTTCCTTTTCAACCTGGCACCTGATATGATTTTCACTAGGGTATGAACCTTTTATTCACCATATGTGACATGTGTGAAAAGCCGGGTGGCATTTGATTACTCTTAATGAAGCAAAGAGAGCTCCTATGGCCTAATGGTTAAGGTCTTAGATTATTATTTTCACAGTTAGGTGTTCATTTCCTGGTGTTGCAAGGTATCTGTTTCTTCAAATATAGCTAAAGGCAATGTTACCCAATGCTGGCTGGGAATTACTCCCAATGTTTATTTAATGAACAGAGGCGTGGCGCGCCATCTACGGGCACCGTGTATAAAGTGCCCACGGTTGTTATCTGGCACTAAGTAGGAAGAGGTGTGGTGCAGCGGCCATGGTGCCTGACTCCAGACCATGGGGTTCACCGTTCGTTCCCTGGTTTAGGCGGAGACTCTGGGCAATAGCTCGCTTAATCTTCCCGACGGCCCCCAGCGCCGGGACACCTCTCTGGAGGTAGCTGTGCGCTTTACAAATGCTGGCATTATTATAAGAAGACACTGGAAAAATGTTGCTTCAGTCGGCATGGGTTTGACAAACGTTTTAGCTGTAGCATTCCTTAAGTAAGCATTATTACCCTCAACTTTGCACGCCAGGTCCATCCTTTGATTCGTAGGGCTCCCACTTTTGGTGTACATTTTCAAGGAAGCCGGTAGGCTAGGTAGCCGCATGGTCGCAGTGCGCTTTATTAAGAACCTTCTTCATTTCATTTCATTTCATTTCATAGGCTGGTGAGCATTAGCCTGGTCTAAAAACAAAATGACTGGATTGCATTCGTCCTTGTCCTTTCACAGGTTTCACTTATCGGGTCATATCTAACTCTGGGCATAGTTTGCGAAGTAGCGCTACTCGTAGCTCACGAAGTGGACTTCGCACTACGCGTAGCACTACGCGAACTGCGTAGTACCCTGTTCGCACTGTGGAAGATGCCGTTTTCAATGATTGCACAATACGGACAAGCATCCGGCACTGTGCAATCATTGAAAACGGAATCTTGCACAGTGCGAGCTATAGTTTTCTGCCACTCGAGTAGATTTTTACTCGAGTGGGAGCTTTCCTAACGCGGAATGGTAGTTTCTCATCGCAAGCGGTCGCGAGCATACGCGACCACTCGCAATGAAACACCTGACCTCCCCGCGTTGAGAATCTCGCCGGGAGATTTAATTTCCACGCTCGCGATCGGCAACTTGATGTTGCTGATCGTGAACGAGATAAAAGTCTCGCCGGGATGTCATTGTGCTTGCTCGCGGTCGCCAACTTGACGTTAAGGACCGTGAGCAAGCAAAAAATTACTGCTGCACTACACTACGCTAAGCTATCCGTGTTTGCACTGTGCTACGTGCAGTTCACGTAGTGCGAAGTAGCAGAAACTTTGCATACTACGTGAGCATAGCATAGTGCTTTGCCCAGGGTTAGTCATATCAATGACCTAGAACACAGGAGACTCTGGGCAAATCATTTGATCCCTGCAGAACTGTATATGAAGGGGTCCCCCCTGTAATGCAACTGGTGCTATTGCTAAGCACCAGTTGCATTACTCTCATTATAGGCCTAATTTCAACGTTCCTCACGTAATACAGCTGGTGCGATGCTAAGCGCTCTCAGCTGAAAGTCTGATGGTAATGTAATTGACGCTATGCCAGGCGCTCTCATCAAGAAGTTCGATTTCAATGTTCGGCACGTAATACAAATGACGCTAGGCTGGACTCTCACAATAAAACATCTGTTTTCAATATAGTTATTTCAAAACACACAGCCCGCGCATGCCCCTCTAGTCGGGCACAGTGGGCTGGCCGTGGGCATGTCACTTTGTTTGCAGCTCTTCTCAGAGGGATCCAAGAGGGGAGATGTCACCTGGCCTTCTCCTTCAAAGGATGCATTCATCGGGCAACTGTATATCTCGGCAATCAAAAGGAACACAGGTGATGCTGGGCAGATCACTTAATCTCCAACGCAGAAAATATGAAGGGGCCCCCCATGGGGGCAATACGAGGCGCTCTTATTAAAAGTCCGCTTTCACTGTTCCTCATTTAATGCAACAGATGTTATGCCAGTAATGTAAGTTTTTTTTTTAAAAGACAGTCTCAAAATACAAGTTAAAGATTCAGCATTTGTCCAGTCATCCACTTTTGTGGTATTACTTACCCATGGGGGTTTCTAATGATCACATTTTAAGTGCGTCAGCGGCAGGCCTTTGGTGTCAAAGGTCTGGCCGGGGCAATTTATTGCCACCGGAATGGGTGACCCATTGGCGTTTCAGTGCAAAACGTGACTTGCCTTACTGTTGGCATCACATCTGGATATTCCAAGCCGACATGTCACAACCCATTCCACGTTTTTGAGGTCCGTCTTGTGTGGCGCTGGCCTCGGTGATGTCACTCAAGCGCATTATCAGCAGTTATGATGTCACATCAGTACGTCCCATGCCTTGTTGTCCCACCTTCATGAGAGCTTAAGCACACGTGTGCAGTTACGCATACAAACTAGGGGACTGCCCAAAAATCATCTAGGCACCTATTGCAGGTACACGTATGCATTAGAAGCGCGTTATGTCACAGGGGGGTGCAGCAATACATGCCTGTGGTTTGTCTCACAGTGCCAGGCACCCGTGTGCTCTACTTGTAGGCATACTACTAATGTATTGCGTCACACAGTACCTCTGCACCTAGGTGCCTGAACACGGGTGCATTGGATGTCGACATGGTTCCGGTGCATCCTATGTGCAGGATCAAGCATTTTATGCCTATGGTTTGTCACGCAGTATCTGTGCACTCTATTCCTGTGTCACCCTGTACCTATCGCTCATGGCTTGTGCACAGTTAGTGTTTTTGGATGCCTGAGTATCTTGCATCCGTGTTGTGTCACACATTGTATCACACGGTATCTGTCATGCAAAGGCTAAAAGCACTAATCGTCTGTGTTGATTTTCATCTATGTATGGCTGGATCCATGACTGAGATACGTGGGAGGCGCTCCACACCACAATGACTGGAAGATGCGGACAGGCATTGGGACTGGACGATCCGGAACATGAGCGGCAGTCGACGGCATCAAGTGTGATGGGCCATCAACGGAGAAGCTTAAGAGGTGCCAGCAGGCATGGGTGAGATAGTGCGGCCTATGCACTGTATTGGTTGTGTATAGGTGTGTCAACCAGCTATTTTCGTCAGCAGGGGTATTTTTATCAGTACTCTGCCTCACAGGTGTAGGCCGTTCAGGATTGACCAAATTCAGGGGTAACGGGCAGATGCAACACCTCAACACCGCTTGTCGTTAAACAGGATTCTGCCATTAAGGCTCCTTTGCTCGCAGGTGCGATCACAGCGGACACTGTGGGTTGTTGGGATGCTCCATAGTAGGGGCAGAAGCTTACACAGAACCTATCCAAGATCATAGTGGTCAGGTGTAGGTCGTTCACGGATTCCATGATATGCATATGGGAGATTTTGGGGCCTGTGGGGCACTACCGGGGTAGTCTTCCACTGGTGCAGTTACACCAGCAATGAGTATCATGGTCTGTGGCAACGCGTTTATCGGGCATATTGTGATGCTATCAATCAAGGCCATTCAGGGGCTCCAAGACAGGATGTCAATTTTGTCTGATTCAGCCAGCCTTAGCGTTATTGTTCTACACTTGGGGGGGGAAATGGGGGAATGACTGGGTGCGCCTGGGTAGAAAGGGGGGCTGGTACTACTCAATGAAGTGAGTGAGTTGAAATGCATATGCCCGGGTACACCTCGGCACAGAGACTGCAGAGCTTCCAATGGAGGGTCAGTGAACCTGGGAGGGCATTGAGCCATTCACAAAATTATTAACAAACTGGGGAGGCTAGCTAGGGTTTTACACCTGCAGACTAAAGCCCATGGGGGCACCTGGGGGAGTCGTCCTTTTTAAAAAAGCAGCGTCCAGTTGTCCAAAGCAAGGAATGAAATCTTCAGGGAGAATCTTCTGGCCTAGTTAATTAGGTGTAGAGACAGGTCATGACCTTTCTGGGAGTTTTTTTGGAGGGCATGATAGTCTGGCAACTATGCAGGTCTGTGGCGGTAAGGTCATGATTAGTGAGGAGTAAATTGAAGGTCCTTAGAGGGCGGCGCCATTCTTGAATGAGGTCGCCCAAGGGGGAGGGACAAGTGGTCTCTCCTAGAACGATTGGCTGGATGTGTGTGGGGGAAGGGGAGTTACGCTTTCCGGTAGGCTGCTTGGCCACCCCTCATGTGCACAATGGCACAAATAAACGGTGCATAACTGTAAGGGCCCCATTATGGAGATAATCTACAGGGCATACGGGGGTGACCTCGGGGGGCGGGGGGGGGGGAAGTACCCTTACGGGGAACGGCCCTCTACGCATGCGCACTCTGGTTGGAGGGCGGGCATAAGGGCATACGGGGGAGACCTGGGGGGAAAAGTACCCCTCATGGTGAACGGGTCCCCTGCGCATGAGCACTCCGATTGGAGTGTGGGCATAATTTGATAAGGATCTGGCGCCAGTTATTGACCTTGCCGTAGGCTCACAACAGGGATACGCAGAAAAGAAAAAGAATAAAATGTTATTATTATGATTATTGGTGATAGTATGTTTACATTCGGATAGAAAAACCTTGCATTAGAGATATGTTAAGGTTAGCCATCTGACATCTGCACCTATCAATGTAATCCATGTCATGTGATGGTTTTCTGTGTATTGTGTAAATATTGTATATAAGTGTTGCTTTAAATAATTTTCATGTAAATAAATACAGCCGGGGGGTTACGATCTCCGGATCCAAAATCATCTCATGTTATCTTGATATTGACAGGGAAGGAGGGGGTCTAGGTAGTGCCTGGCCATAACTGCAGTGTTGGGGGTCGCATGCTTTGCCAAGGAGAGGCCAGTGGCGCGCTGGAGCGGATCTCAGTATGGGGGCGGAGAAGGCTGTTTATGAGGCTTGGGGTTGACCACGAGAATCCACAGGTTTGGGGTATGTGGAGGGTTTATAATGACCTCACGCCGGACACCCCTCAGGGGTCCATTCAGGGGGGCTCTGCGGGGGAATCCCAGGCGCCGCATACGGCTGTCCTCTCCTGGGTCTGCTTGGAGGTTGTGTGTGTGTGGGGGGGGGGGCTGCTCCTGGCGCCCTGAATATGTGGGCCCCCTTCGAGGACCTGGGGGCCTGGGCTGGCCCCCAAGGCACACTGCCCAATGATAGCCCTTGTGCTGAATGGGGCCCCGCCAGAGCTGCAGGCATGATGTTGCTGACTCATACTCTTTGTTAAACGACTGAAAATGTTCATAAAAACAAATTTAAAAAACAGATTATGGAGGTCTGCCAAAAGCCAGGTTCTTCCGGCCAAATCGGCCCCCCCCCTCAGCGGGGGCGGGGGGGGGGACTCCGCCTGGCGAGCTCTGCCAATGAATCCACGATACACAAACACAACAGTCTTGTGACAATACATATTCGTATAAATAGAACGAATACACTCGCGTGGAGAAAACGGGGAGCCGAGCACTCACCTTTGCTTCAAGGTTATCAGATTCTAAACATTTTATGTGCAAATTACTTCTATTTTAATACAAGCTCGAGGAAGGGAAGAGATATGAAGAGGAGAAAAGTAATACATTGGTGTGGGAAGAGCAAAAAAATAGATTATGGCTGGGGAGAGAGGAAAAGAAACATATGGTGTGGGAAGAACACAATAATACTGGAGAATGGCTGGGGAAAGATGAAAAGTAACATATGGTGCAGGTAGAACACAATAATACTGGAGAATGGCTGGGGAAAGATGAAAAGTAACATATGGTGCAGGTAGAACACAATAATACTGGAGAATGGCTGGGGAAAGATGAAAAGTAACATATGGTGCAGGTAGGACACAATAATACTGGAGAATGGCTGGGGAAAGATGAAAAGTAACATATGGTGCAGGTAGGACACAATAATACTGGAGAATGGCTGGGGAAAGATGAAAAGTAACATATGGTGCAGGTAGGACACAATAATACTGGAGAATGGCTGGGGAAAGATGAAAAGTAACATATGGTGTGGGAAGGACACAATAATACTGGAGAATGGCTGGGGAAAGATGAAAAGTAACATATGGTGCAGGTAGGACACAATAATACTGGAGAATGGCTGGGGAAAGATGAAAAGTAACATATGGTGCAGGTAGGACACAATAATACTGGAGAATGGCTGGGGAAAGATGAAAAGTAACATATGGTGCAGGTAGAACACAATAATACTGGAGAATGGCTGGGGAAAGATGAAAAGTAACATATGGTGCAGGTAGGACACAATAATACTGGAGAATGGCTGGGGAAAGATGAAAAGTAACATATGGTGTGGGAAGGACACAATAATACTGGAGAATGGCTGGGGAAAGATGAAAAGTAACATATGGTGCAGGTAGGACACAATAATACTGGAGAATGGCTAGGGAAAGATGAAAAGTAACATATGGTGCAGGTAGAACACAATAATACTGGAGAATGGCTGGGGAAAGATGAAAAGTAACATATGGTGCAGGTAGAACACAATAATACTGGAGAATGGCTGGGGAAAGATGAAAAGTAACATATGGTGCAGGTAGGACACAATAATACTGGAGAATGGCTGGGGAAAGATGAAAAGTAACATATGGTGCAGGTAGGACACAATAATACTGGAGAATGGCTGGGGAAAGATGAAAAGTAACATATGGTGTGGGAAGAACACAATAATACTGGAGAATGGCTGGGGAAAGATGAAAAGTAACATATGGTGCAGGTAGGACACAATAATACTGGAGAATGGCTGGGGAAAGATGAAAAGTAACATATGGTGCAGGTAGGACACAATAATACTGGAGAATGGCTGGGGAAAGATGAAAAGTAACATATGGTGCAGGTAGGACACAATAATACTGGAGAATGGCTAGGGAAAGATGAAAAGTAACATATGGTGCAGGTAGAACACAATAATACTGGAGAATGGCTGGGGAAAGATGAAAAGTAACATATGGTGCAGGTAGGACACAATAATACTGGAGAATGGCTGGGGAAAGATGAAAAGTAACATATGGTGCAGGTAGAACACAATAATACTGGAGAATGGCTGGGGAAAGATGAAAAGTAACATATGGTGCAGGTAGAACACAATAATACTGGAGAATGGCTGGGGAAAGATGAAAAGTAACATATGGTGCAGGTAGGACACAATAATACTGGAGAATGGCTGGGGAAAGATGAAAAGTAACATATGGTGTGGGAAGGACACAATAATACTGGAGAATGTCTGGGGAAAGATGAAAAGTAACATATGGTGCAGGTAGGACACAATAATACTGGAGAATGGCTGGGGAAAGATGAAAAGTAACATATGGTGCAGGTAGGACACAATAATACTGGAGAATGGCTGGGGAAAGATGAAAAGTAACATATGGTGCAGGTAGGACACAATAATACTGGAGAATGGCTGGGGAAAGATGAAAAGTAACATATGGTGTGGGAAGAACACAATAATACTGGAGAATGGCTGGGGAAAGATGAAAAGTAACATATGGTGCAGGTAGGACACAATAATACTGGAGAATGGCTGGGGAAAGATGAAAAGTAACATATGGTGCAGGTAGGACACAATAATACTGGAGAATGGCTGGGGAAAGATGAAAAGTAACATATGGTGTGGGAAGAACACAATAATACTGGAGAATGGCTGGGGAAAGATGAAAAGTAACATATGGTGCAGGTAGGACACAATAATACTGGAGAATGGCTGGGGAAAGATGAAAAGTAACATATGGTGCAGGTAGGACACAATAATACTGGAGAATGGCTGGGGAAAGATGAAAAGTAACATATGGTGTGGGAAGGACACAATAATACTGGAGAATGGCTAGGGAAAGATGAAAAGTAACATATGGTGCAGGTAGGACACAATAATACTGGAGAATGGCTGGGGAAAGATGAAAAGTAACATATGGTGCAGGTAGGACACAATAATACTGGAGAATGGCTGGGGAAAGATGAAAAGTAACATATGGTGCAGGTAGAACACAATAATACTGGAGAATGGCTGGGGAAAGATGAAAAGTAACATATGGTGCAGGTAGAACACAATAATACTGGAGAATGGCTGGGGAAAGATGAAAAGTAACATATGGTGCAGGTAGGACACAATAATACTGGAGAATGGCTGGGGAAAGATGAAAAGTAACATATGGTGTGGGAAGGACACAATAATACTGGAGAATGGCTAGGGAAAGATGAAAAGTAACATATGGTGCAGGTAGAACACAATAATACTGGAGAATGGCTGGGGAAAGATGAAAAGTAACATATGGTGCAGGTAGGACACAATAATACTGGAGAATGGCTGGGGAAAGATGAAAAGTAACATATGGTGTGGGAAGGACACAATAATACTGGAGAATGTCTGGGGAAAGATGAAAAGTAACATATGGTGCAGGTAGGACACAATAATACTGGAGAATGGCTGGGGAAAGATGAAAAGTAACATATGGTGCAGGTAGGACACAATAATACTGGAGAATGGCTGGGGAAAGATGAAAAGTAACATATGGTGCAGGTAGGACACAATAATACTGGAGAATGGCTGGGGAAAGATGAAAAGTAACATATGGTGTGGGAAGAACACAATAATACTGGAGAATGGCTGGGGAAAGATGAAAAGTAACATATGGTGCAGGTAGGACACAATAATACTGGAGAATGGCTGGGGAAAGATGAAAAGTAACATATGGTGCAGGTAGGACACAATAATACTGGAGAATGGCTGGGGAAAGATGAAAAGTAACATATGGTGCAGGTAGGACACAATAATACTGGAGAATGGCTGGGGAAAGATGAAAAGTAACATATGGTGCAGGTAGAACACAATAATACTGGAGAATGGCTGGGGAAAGATGAAAAGTAACATATGGTGCAGGTAGAACACAATAATACTGGAGAATGGCTGGGGAAAGATGAAAAGTAACATATGGTGTGGGAAGGACACAATAATACTGGAGAATGGCTAGGGAAAGATGAAAAGTAACATATGGTGCAGGTAGGACACAATAATACTGGAGAATGGCTGGGGAAAGATGAAAAGTAACATATGGTGCAGGTAGGACACAATAATACTGGAGAATGGCTGGGGAAAGATGAAAAGTAACATATGGTGCAGGTAGGACACAATAATACTGGAGAATGGCTGGGGAAAGATGAAAAGTAACATATGGTGCAGGTAGGACACAATAATACTGGAGAATGGCTGGGGAAAGATGAAAAGTAACATATGGTGTGGGAAGAACACAATAATACTGGAGAATGGCTAGGGAAAGATGAAAAGTAACATATGGTGCAGGTAGGACACAATAATACTGGAGAATGGCTGGGGAAAGATGAAAAGTAACATATGGTGCAGGTAGGACACAATAATACTGGAGAATGGCTGGGGAAAGATGAAAAGTAACATATGGTGCAGGTAGGACACAATAATACTGGAGAATGGCTGGGGAAAGATGAAAAGTAACATATGGTGCAGGTAGGACACAATAATACTGGAGAATGGCTGTGGAAAGATGAAAAGTAACATATGGTGCAGGTAGGACACAATAATACTGGAGAATGGCTGGGGAAAGATGAAAAGTAACATATGGTGCAGGTAGGACACAATAATACTGGAGAATGGCTGGGGAAAGATGAAAAGTAACATATGGTGCAGGTAGAACACAATAATACTGGAGAATGGCTGGGGAAAGATGAAAAGTAACATATGGTGCAGGTAGAACACAATAATACTGGAGAATGGCTGGGGAAAGATGAAAAGTAACATATGGTGCAGGTAGGACACAATAATACTGGAGAATGGCTGGGGAAAGATGAAAAGTAACATATGGTGTGGGAAGGACACAATAATACTGGAGAATGGCTAGGGAAAGATGAAAAGTAACATATGGTGCAGGTAGGACACAATAATACTGGAGAATGGCTGGGGAAAGATGAAAAGTAACATATGGTGCAGGTAGGACACAATAATACTGGAGAATGGCTGGGGAAAGATGAAAAGTAACATATGGTGCAGGTAGGACACAATAATACTGGAGAATGGCTGGGGAAAGATGAAAAGTAACATATGGTGCAGGTAGGACACAATAATACTGGAGAATGGCTGGGGAAAGATGAAAAGTAACATATGGTGCAGGTAGGACACAATAATACTGGAGAATGGCTGGGGAAAGATGAAAAGTAACATATGGTGCAGGTAGGACACAATAATACTGGAGAATGGCTGGGGAAAGATGAAAAGTAACATATGGTGTGGGAAGAACACAATAATACTGGAGAATGGCTGGGGAAAGATGAAAAGTAACATATGGTGCAGGTAGGACACAATAATACTGGAGAATGGCTGGGGAAAGATGAAAAGTAACATATGGTGCAGGTAGGACACAATAATACTGGAGAATGGCTGGGGAAAGATGAAAAGTAACATATGGTGCAGGTAGGACACAATAATACTGGAGAATGGCTGGGGAAAGATGAAAAGTAACATATGGTGTGGGAAGAACACAATAATACTGGAGAATGGCTGGGGAAAGATGAAAAGTAACATATGGTGCAGGTAGGACACAATAATACTGGAGAATGGCTGGGGAAAGATGAAAAGTAACATATGGTGCAGGTAGGACACAATAATACTGGAGAATGGCTGGGGAAAGATGAAAAGTAACATATGGTGTGGGAAGAACACAATAATACTGGAGAATGGCTGGGGAAAGATGAAAAGTAACATATGGTGCAGGTAGGACACAATAATACTGGAGAATGGCTGGGGAAAGATGAAAAGTAACATATGGTGCAGGTAGGACACAATAATACTGGAGAATGGCTGGGGAAAGATGAAAAGTAACATATGGTGTGGGAAGAACACAATAATACTGGAGAATGGCTGGGGAAAGATGAAAAGTAACATATGGTGCAGGTAGGACACAATAATACTGGAGAATGGCTGGGGAAAGATGAAAAGTAACATATGGTGGTGCAGGTAGGACACAATAATACTGGAGAATGGCTGGGGAAAGATGAAAAGTAACATATGGTGCAGGTAGGACACAATAATACTGGAGAATGGCTGGGGAAAGATGAAAAGTAACATATGGTGCAGGTAGACACAATAATACTGGAGAATGGCTGGGGAAAGATGAAAAGTAACATATGGTGCAGGTAGGACACAATAATACTGGAGAATGGCTGGGGAAAGATGAAAAGTAACATATGGTGCAGGTAGAACACAATAATACTGGAGAATGGCTGGGGAAAGATGAAAAGTAACATATGGTGCAGGTAGGACACAATAATACTGGAGAATGGCTGGGGAAAGATGAAAAGTAACATATGGTGCAGGTAGAACACAATAATACTGGAGAATGGCTGGGGAAAGATGAAAAGTAACATATGGTGCAGGTAGGACACAATAATACTGGAGAATGGCTGGGGAAAGATGAAAAGTAACATATGGTGCGGAAGACACAATAATACTGGAGAATGGCTGGGGAAAGATGAAAAGTAACATATGGTGCAGGTAGGACACAATAATACTGGAGAATGGCTGGGGAAAGATGAAAAGTAACATATGGTGCGGGAAGAACACAATAATACTGGAGAATGGCTGGGGAAAGATGAAAAGTAACATATGGTGCAGGTAGGACACAATAATACTGGAGAATGGCTGGGGAAAGATGAAAAGTAACATATGGTGCAGGTAGGACACAATAATACTGGAGAATGGCTGGGGAAAGATGAAAAGTAACATATGGTGCAGGTAGGACACAATAATACTGGAGAATGGCTGGGGAAAGATGAAAAGTAACATATGGTGCAGGTAGGACACAATAATACTGGAGAATGGCTGGGGAAAGATGAAAAGTAACATATGGTGCAGGTAGGACACAATAATACTGGAGAATGGCTGGGGAAAGATGAAAAGTAACATATGGTGCAGGTAGGACACAATAATACTGGAGAATGGCTGGGGAAAGATGAAAAGTAACATATGGTGCAGGTAGGACACAATAATACTGGAGAATGGCTGGGGAAAGATGAAAAGTAACATATGGTGCAGGTAGGACACAATAATACTGGAGAATGGCTGGGGAAAGATGAAAAGTAACATATGGTGTGGGAAGAACACAATAATACTGGAGAATGGCTGGGGAAAGATGAAAAGTAACATATGGTGCAGGTAGACACAATAATACTGGAGAATGGCTGGGGAAAGATGAAAAGTAACATATGGTGCAGGTAGGACACAATAATACTGGAGAATGGCTGGGGAAAGATGAAAAGTAACATATGGTGCAGGTAGGACACAATAATACTGGAGAATGGCTGGGGAAAGATGAAAAGTAACATATGGTGTGGGAAGAACACAATAATACTGGAGAATGGCTGGGGAAAGATGAAAAGTAACATATGGTGCAGGTAGGACACAATAATACTGGAGAATGGCTGGGAAAGATGAAAAGTAACATATGGTGCAGGTAGACACAATAATACTGGAGAATGGCTGGGGAAAGATGAAAAGTAACATATGGTGCAGGTAGAACACAATAATACTGGAGAATGGCTGGGGAAAGATGAAAAGTAACATATGGTGCAGGTAGACACAATAATACTGGAGAATGGCTGGGGAAAGATGAAAAGTAACATATGGTGCAGGTAGAACACAATAATACTGGAGAATGGCTGGGGAAAGATGAAAAGTAACATATGGTGCAGGTAGGACACAATAATACTGGAGAATGGCTGGGGAAAGATGAAAAGTAACATATGGTGCAGGTAGGACACAATAATACTGGAGAATGGCTGGGGAAAGATGAAAAGTAACATATGGTAGCTGGGAAGAACACAATAATACTGGAGAATGGCTGGGGAAAGATGAAAAGTAACATATGGTGCAGGTAGGACACAATAATACTGGAGAATGGCTGGGGAAAGATGAAAAGTAACATATGGTGCAGGTAGGACACAATAATACTGGAGAATGGCTGGGGAAAGATGAAAAGTAACATATGGTGCAGGTAGGACACAATAATACTGGAGAATGGCTGGGGAAAGATGAAAAGTAACATATGGTGCAGGTAGGACACAATAATACTGGAGAATGGCTGGGGAAAGATGAAAAGTAACATATGGTGTGGGAAGAACACAATAATACTGGAGAATGGCTGGGGAAAGATGAAAAGTAACATATGGTGCAGGTAGGACACAATAATACTGGAGAATGGCTGGGGAAAGATGAAAAGTAACATATGGTGCAGGTAGAACACAATAATACTGGAGAATGGCTGGGGAAAGATGAAAAGTAACATATGGTGCAGGTAGAACACAATAATACTGGAGAATGGCTGGGGAAAGATGAAAAGTAACATATGGTGTGGGAAGAACACAATAATACTGGAGAATGGCTGGGGAAAGATGAAAAGTAACATATGGTGCAGGTAGGACACAATAATACTGGAGAATGGCTGGGGAAAGATGAAAAGTAACATATGGTGCAGGTAGGACACAATAATACTGGAGAATGGCTGGGGAAAGATGAAAAGTAACATATGGTGCAGGTAGGACACAATAATACTGGAGAATGGCTGGGGAAAGATGAAAAGTAACATATGGTGCAGGTAGAACACAATAATACTGGAGAATGGCTGGGGAAAGATGAAAAGTAACATATGGTGCAGGTAGAACACAATAATACTGGAGAATGGCTGGGGAAAGATGAAAAGTAACATATGGTGTGGGAAGAACACAATAATACTGGAGAATGGCTGGGGAAAGATGAAAAGTAACATATGGTGCAGGTAGGACACAATAATACTGGAGAATGGCTGGGGAAAGATGAAAAGTAACATATGGTGCAGGTAGGACACAATAATACTGGAGAATGGCTGGGGAAAGATGAAAAGTAACATATGGTGTGGGAAGAACACAATAATACTGGAGAATGGCTGGGGAAAGATGAAAAGTAACATATGGTGCAGGTAGAACACAATAATACTGGAGAATGGCTGGGGAAAGATGAAAAGTAACATATGGTGCAGGTAGAACACAATAATACTGGAGAATGGCTGGGGAAAGATGAAAAGTAACATATGGTGTGGGAAGAACACAATAATACTGGAGAATGGCTGGGGAAAGATGAAAAGTAACATATGGTGCAGGTAGAACACAATAATACTGGAGAATGGCTGGGGAAAGATGAAAAGTAACATATGGTGCAGGTAGGACACAATAATACTGGAGAATGGCTGGGGAAAGATGAAAAGTAACATATGGTGTGGGAAGAACACAATAATACTGGAGAATGGCTGGGGAAAGATGAAAAGTAACATATGGTGCAGGTAGAACACAATAATACTGGAGAATGGCTGGGGAAAGATGAAAAGTAACATATGGTGCAGGTAGGACACAATAATACTGGAGAATGGCTGGGGAAAGATGAAAAGTAACATATGGTGTGGGAAGAACACAATAATACTGGAGAATGGCTGGGGAAAGATGAAAAGTAACATATGGTGCAGGTAGGACACAATAATACTGGAGAATGGCTGGGGAAAGATGAAAAGTAACATATGGTGCAGGTAGGACACAATAATACTGGAGAATGGCTGTGGAAAGATGAAAAGTAACATATGGTGCAGGTAGGACACAATAATACTGGAGAATGGCTGGGGAAAGATGAAAAGTAACATATGGTGCAGGTAGGACACAATAATACTGGAGAATGGCTGGGGAAAGATGAAAAGTAACATATGGTGCAGGTAGGACACAATAATACTGGAGAATGGCTGGGGAAAGATGAAAAGTAACATATGGTGCAGGTAGAACACAATAATACTGGAGAATGGCTGGGGAAAGATGAAAAGTAACATATGGTGCAGGTAGAACACAATAATACTGGAGAATGGCTGGGGAAAGATGAAAAGTAACATATGGTGTGGAAGAACACAATAATACTGGAGAATGGCTGGGGAAAGATGAAAAGTAACATATGGTGCAGGTAGGACACAATAATACTGGAGAATGGCTGGGGAAAGATGAAAAGTAACATATGGTGCAGGTAGGACACAATAATACTGGAGAATGGCTGGGGAAAGATGAAAAGTAACATATGGTGTGGGAAGAACACAATAATACTGGAGAATGGCTGGGGAAAGATGAAAAGTAACATATGGTGCAGGTAGGACACAATAATACTGGAGAATGGCTGGGGAAAGATGAAAAGTAACATATGGTGCAGGTAGGACACAATAATACTGGAGAATGGCTAGGGGAAAGATGAAAAGTAACATATGGTGCAGGTAGACACAATAATACTGGAGAATGGCTGGGGAAAGATGAAAAGTAACATATGGTGTGGGAAGAACACAATAATACTGGAGAATGGCTGGGGAAAGATGAAAAGTAACATATGGTGCAGGTAGGACACAATAATACTGGAGAATGGCTGGGGAAAGATGAAAAGTAACATATGGTGCAGGTAGGACACAATAATACTGGAGAATGGCTGGGGAAAGATGAAAAGTAACATATGGTGCAGGTAGGACACAATAATACTGGAGAATGGCTGGGGAAAGATGAAAAGTAACATATGGTGCAGGTAGGACACAATAATACTGGAGAATGGCTGGGGAAAGATGAAAAGTAACATATGGTGCAGGTAGGACACAATAATACTGGAGAATGGCTGGGGAAAGATGAAAAGTAACATATGGTGCAGGTAGAACACAATAATACTGGAGAATGGCTGGGGAAAGATGAAAAGTAACATATGGTGCAGGTAGAACACAATAATACTGGAGAATGGCTGGGGAAAGATGAAAAGTAACATATGGTGCAGGTAGGACACAATAATACTGGAGAATGGCTGGGGAAAGATGAAAAGTAACATATGGTGTGGGAAGAACACAATAATACTGGAGAATGTCTGGGGAAAGATGAAAAGTAACATATGGTGCAGGTAGGACACAATAATACTGGAGAATGGCTGGGGAAAGATGAAAAGTAACATATGGTGCAGGTAGGACACAATAATACTGGAGAATGGCTGGGGAAAGATGAAAAGTAACATATGGTGCGGGAAGAACACAATAATACTGGAGAATGGCTGGGGAAAGATGAAAAGTAACATATGGTGCAGGTAGAACACAATAATACTGGAGAATGGCTGGGGAAAGATGAAAAGTAACATATGGTGCAGGTAGGACACAATAATACTGGAGAATGGCTGGGGAAAGATGAAAAGTAACATATGGTGTGGAAGAACACAATAATACTGGAGAATGTCTGGGGAAAGATGAAAAGTAACATATGGTGCAGGTAGGACACAATAATACTGGAGAATGGCTGGGGAAAGATGAAAAGTAACATATGGTGCAGGTAGGACACAATAATACTGGAGAATGGCTGGGGAAAGATGAAAAGTAACATATGGTGCAGGTAGGACACAATAATACTGGAGAATGGCTGGGGAAAGATGAAA